>NW_026947499.1:6618577-9441077 GCF_034190915.1 Cavia porcellus | reverse complement strand
GGGTTCTATCCTCAACACCAAACGAAGATGTGAATTGCACCTTCGTTCCCAGTGGACTTTCTCATTTTTAAGATGGCAGCAATAGTGCCTACATCAAATAGGTCTTTATAAAGACTAAGTAAATGAGTCCATAAATATTTGGAACTGCATCCAGCCCATAGGAAGTACTATAGACATATTTGCTATTACATAATTAATAGCAACAACAAAGTCCTTATTTTTGTCCTCCCTCAAGGCATGTTGTGATGAATAGTCTTGAAGTCTTCTGTAGGACTCAGTTGGTATCTTATATATGTAACCTCAACTACTGTGTCAATAAATGCAGACCAAACTTAGTTCCTATATAGTGACTTAAATTGCCACAGGGCCGAAATAGATGCCTTTATTAATTTTTGCCCTGAGCTATTTGAGGGCACAGCAGCTGTGCTGGTGAGGTCGTGATGCTCAAGATGTCTCTTGAGTTACATTTGCTCTGATACCATGTTCTCCAGTAGGCCCACCTTTGGTGGTGGTTATTTGAGGCCGGGGTTTTACCATTTTCAAGCTGGCCTCGAACTTGTGATCTGTGTGGGTAGGACAGGTGTGCCGCCCAGACAGGCAGAAGTACTGAGCCTGAAGAATGTATCTCAGCTCTTACAACCTGGAGTGACCTCTGCCGGATAGATTGCTCTTCTGTGTGTTCGTGTCACCTGGGCCACTGCTTGTGTCTGTTCTCATTTCAGCATTTGCTGCTGCTACTTGTTCTTTTCTGTTTTGTGTGTGTGTGTGTGTGTGGGTATGGGTGTACACGCTAATGAGGATTGAAATGGGGCACCCTGTTCTGGACCCACATCACCAATACTTTCATTATTTTTTTAAAATTTTTGACACAGGGCCTTACTAATTAGTTGCCGGATCAGTTCTCACATTTGCAATCCTTTTGCTTCAGTGTTCCTAAGTGCTGGGACTACAGCTGTGCTAACTTGCTCTTTTCTTCCCAATTTCTTGTTATTTCCTTCACCTGTCCCTGTTTTCTCTTTTGTGGAGGACGATATCTTCAGCCAGTGGTAGTTTTTATTTATTCTGGCCCACAGATTTTAAGAACCTCAATTATTTCAGTTAACGTCTGTGTTTTCTGCTCTTCTTGATGGTCCTGACCTTGGAATTTCTTTACTTACGAGTTTAGAAGGCCTCTCTGACAACACTAATCACATCACCCTCTGTGTCCATCTCCTACTTCCCAAGCCCGCTGTGCTCTGGCTGAAGCCCAGGCTCTGTAGTGGTCTCCACACTTTACTTGCCTCCCTCTAGTTCATCTCTGTAGAGCTGCACAGCTCCTCTTCCTAAAGTACAAACTCCTCACTTCTGTATCTTGCTTACAAGTTCTCAGTGACTTCTCATGACCCTAGAAATCAGAGTCCTCAGCATGGACTTGAAGTTTATTTATCATCTGGTTTCTCCTGGGTATTTGTTATTTCTGCATCCTTTTAGCCATTAGAGCTTTCCTGTCCTACAGTGACAGGAAAATGCTTTTGGGGTTTTAAGCATGTAGTCTCTTGTGTGTTCCCTTTTCTAAGCTCATCTCCTAAATACGGTTCATACCTTAGACTAGATGGCAGTCCCACTGAGAATCTTTCCCTTCCTGTGGGTTGATTTTTCCTTTGTGTCTAATCTTACACAGATGGCAAGTACAATTTCCATAGCCAGCAAGCACAATTGCTGATGTATGACTGGCATGCAGTAAATATTTAACATTGAGATATTTGAGTCTGGGCTGGGGAATATAGCTCAGTGGATGAGTTTTTGCCTAGCATGCACAGTACCCTGAGTTCAATCCACAGTATCAAGAAAAAAAAAGATATTTGAGATTCACCATGACTGTATATTGTATTGTTACTGTATTATTGTACTAAAAGCATCACTCTTTTTAAAATCTTTTTTTAAAATTAAGTTTGTTGGTACGTGTTAGGTATTTATAATAAACATAGTCACCGTAGAGAATTTGTCCATGTACATGATATAACTTAATTCTTTTTTCCTTCTTTTTCCATTTGCCTACTCTCGCTTTGATACCTCTTCCTTTCCTTATTTATAAAAGCTTTGAGCATTACTCTTAAAATATAGAATGTAGCCTTATTCAAAATACTTCGGTTCAGAGATAATATTTCTTTGGATATATTCATGGAAAAAAATGATCACTAGAGTTAATTTGTAATTATTTCCTTTATTTAGTTACAGCCAAGTTCCACTTCTGAATCTATGGATCAAGTACTAAATAAAAATAGAGAGGGAGAAAAATCAAGAGATTTGATCAAAGAGAAAATTGAACCAAGTGCTAAGGATTCTTTCATTGAAAATAGCAGCAGCACCTGCACTAGTGGCAGCAGCAAGCCGAATAGCCCCAGCATCTCCCCATCAATACTTAGTACTACGGAGCACAAGCGGGGACCCGAGGTCACATCCCAAGGGGTCCAGACTTCTAGCCCAGCGTGTAAACAAGAGAGAGACGATAAAGAGGAGAAGAAGGATGCAGCTGAGTGAGTAAACCTACATTTAGCAAATCCTGTTACTCAGATAACTTTTTTTAATTTCATGTAGTTTACCCTTCCAACTCAGTCTATCTGGACTTTTAGACTGTTTATAAACAATTAACTTAAATAGATATTGTCTTAGAGTAAATCTTTATACCTTAAATACTCTTTGTTTCCCCCATTTTAGTACTTCAGGGTAGGGAAGTAGGCATTAAGTTAAAAAGGCTTTTTCTAGGGGCTGGGGATTTAGCTCGGCAGCATAAGCGCCTGCTTTGCAAACGTGTGGTTGTGAGTTCGATCCCTGATACCGGTAAAAACACAAAAAAAAAAAAAAAAAAAATCAAAAAAAAAAAAAAAAAAAGAGGTTTTTTCTTCAGATGTACAGGACTTAGAAAGTTAAGAGTTCTGGGACCTATCTCTTCTGGACTCCAGTCAGACTAGACTGAACCTTCATATGCTTCTAAGAACTGTCACACACAAAAACAGTGAAGTTTCTGATGCCCTTCCTTGAAATTCAAAGTGTTTTTCATCTGGTTAGTGTTTAGATTTGTTAAGATAAACTTAATTCTACAGAACTAGTGTTTTATCAGTTAAAAGGCTTCAGAAGCCAGGTGTGGTGATGTATGATGATAAGCCTGGCGTTCTGGAGGCCAAGGCAGGAGGATCACCTTAAATTTGAGGCCAATCTGAATGAACTGTGTAGCAAGACCCTGTCTCATAAAATAAAAACAAAACAAAAGTTCCCTCAGATCCTAATCAGTATTGAATTATGTGTTCTGATTATCAAACCGATCCAGTTACAGTTGTATTTTTGAGATACAGCTTTCTAAGTTGGGAAATCGCACCTTGATTTGAGACAGACAACTTTATTAGAGCCCTAACTTTTCTCAAGATATGTTATGTAAAAATATCTTGTCACACTAAAAATAATTGCAGGTTATGTAGTACAAATATAGTAAAGCATTACCTTTAATACAAGGATATTTTATAAGGAGCTACTGTCTTTTAGCTCAAATATTTGTTGATAGCTCATAAGAGGAGAAATTGTATTCTAAAAAGTTGTAAGCACAAATTTTGTTTTTGCTTGTACAGCTTCTTTATCAGATTAAGGAATAGATAATGGGGAGGGAGTGTGTGTGTGTACACTATAAAGATTAGTGATTTTTCTGGTGAGAACTGTTTCAATTGTGTGTTTAACAATTTAAAAATAGATTAAGTATGGAAAATTTTAGGGAACCACAAAGCCTATGCAGATTTCACTGGCTTTTGTATTTTTTTCTGGTTTAGGCAAGTTAGGAAGTCAACATTGAATCCCAATGCCAAGGAGTTCAACCCTCGTTCTTTTTCTCAGGTAACTTTGTTACTTTATTTCAGGTAAGCTACTCCCTGAAATGATTATAGTTAGTTATAGTTGCCCCCCTCCCATACCTATATTCTAAGTTCAGTTTACCATGCTAAAACAACTTTATTTTGCTTGTATGGATCACTTGTGAAACTTTTTAGTCAGAAAAAAAGATTTTTGTTTGGTCATAAGTTAGGTGTTATCTGGGAGAAAATGTTGTGAATCTTTCTGACTCAGAATTGAAGAAGATTGGCTAGCTTAACTGTCAGGTTCTTAGGTACACTATTGTGTTTTTCTGCTGAGTTTATTTAAAAATTTTTTTACTTTTAAAAATTCTTTCTCTGAGTCCAAATCACTGCCACTATAATTTTTTTCATTAGCAGGATTTTGCTTTAGTTTTCTATGAAAACATTTTTTCTTTCGTTTAAACATTTATTTCCTAGGCCAAGAATATGGCTCAGCGGCATGGTGCCTGCCTGGCAAGCGTGAAGTCCTGAGTTCAATTCTCGGTTCAAAAAACCGAGATGGTTGTTGGTTGTTGGTTTGTGTTTTGTTATTTTGAGGTGGTTTTTTTCCCCCCTCAACAAAGGATACTGGTTAAAAGCAAACAAAAATTAAAAAGATTAGGAAATAACCTGAAAATTGCAGTAATAGTTTTCACGATGAGATAGTTGAATTTTATTTTTGTTTTTGTAGCCAAAGCCTTCTACCACCCCAACTTCACCTCGGCCTCAAGCACAACCTAGCCCTTCTATGGTGGGTCATCAACCGCCAACTCCAGTTTATACTCAGCCTGTTTGTTTTGCACCAAATATGATGTATCCAGTTCCAGTAAGCCCGGGCGTGCAAGTAAGTCATGGAACTTGACATTCACTTAACTACTTGGCTTGTTTGATGACGGCATTCTTTAGATTTGTAGTGATTTGAGGTACATTCACATTCAGAAGTGCTCTTGAAGAAGCGAGGTATGCAATGATTTGGTCTGTTGTTACTATAAGGTCCTAAATCTTAAAATGTTTACTGGTGAGACAGAAGAGTTAAATTTACTATAGTTTGTTGGAGCTTATCCTTTTACCTTGGGTATGATTCTGTTTTTTAACAACACCTAGGAGATAAAGAAAACCCAGTTCTAGCTCTCAGCAAGATAAAATAGTGATAGACCACCTTCTTATCATAAGAATCTAATATTGTTTTTTTAATTCCCTCAAGCCTTTATACCCAATACCCATGACGCCTATGCCAGTGAATCAAGCCAAGACATATAGAGCAGGTAAAGGTGAGAATAATCCTGCCTGTGTTTGCTTGTAGCCTGCATGCTGCATGAATTAAACATCTTAGTTTATAATGAACACTCATGACTCAGCTTCAGCTTTTGATTAGGCTGCGTATTGAATTGTGATGACCAACGTTAAGGTATTTAGATGAATTTTTATGAAAAAATATGAAAGAAAAATGCCTTAATTGTGATTGTTCAGTATCTTAAAAATAGTGCATTCTAAAGGGTGCATTCTGAAGTTTGAATTTAAATTTGAAAAATAAGGTTTGCTAGATTAATTTACTAGATTGCTGACCTTATTTTACATTAAATTATAAGTATTTTCTCAATATCCAGAATTTCTTTTGAAACAGAAGACATGTCAGAATCCTGTTAGATTGTTTTTTATCTTAACTTTTTATATGCATATATATGTTTTTTCTTTCACACTAATGAAACAATATGATGTTTACACATGTGTCTCATTTCGCTAATGAGTACATTCTCAAGTTGCACTCATGTATCTATAAAACTCTCCAGTTTATCCTTCTTTATGGCTGAGTAGTACTCTATTGTATAAAATACTACAACTTTTTTATCCATTCATCGGCCTATGGGTATTTAGGTTGTTTCCAAGACCTGGTTATTACAAACTGTGCTGCTATAAACATAGGTGCACATACATCACTGTAGTATGATGTTTTTAATTCTTTTGAGAAGATACCCAGAAGGAGAATAGCTGGGATGAATGGGACCTCAAGTCCTAGCTTCTTTGAGGAATCTCCACACTGATTTCCACAGTGGTTGTACTAGTCTGTATTCCCACCAACAGCAGAAAAGGGTTCTTTTTAAATTCTTTAGGGAAGATACCCTGAAGGGGCATGGCTGGGTTGAATAGGACCTCTAGTCCTAGTTTTTGAGGGATCTCCATGCTGATTTTCACAGTGGTTTCACCAGTCCCACCAACACCCACAACCCTGCCAGCATTTATTTTTGCTTGGTTTCTTGATACTAGCTATTTTTTCTGGATGAAGTGGAATCTCAGTGTTGTTGCATCTCTCAAATGACCAGTGATATTGAACATTTTTTCATATATTTATTTGTGGTTTGTATTTCTTCATATTAGAAGTGTATATTCATTTCAAATGAACATGTTTAAATTGGGTCTTTAAATCTGAGAAGACTGATATTTTGAGCTCTTTATATGTTCTTGATAGTAATCCTTTGTCTGAGGAACAGCTGGCAAACATTTTTTCCCACATTGTAGGTTGTCCCTTCACTCTGTTGGTGGTTTCTCTTGCTGTGCAAAAGCTTTTCAGTAGAGTAAGATCTTTGTAGAGTAGCTCTTCAGTAGAGTTGATTCTTTGTGAAAATTCCTGTGCAATTTGGGTTTTATTTCTAAAGGCTTTGCCTACATCAGTGTCTTCCAACAGTTTTACCTGCTGTTATCTTTCAGCAGATTTAATGTTTCTGTTTTAATATTAAGATCTTTGATCCATTCAGATTTTAGCTTAGTACATGGTGAAAGATAAGGGTCAGTTTCCAGCAACATTTATTAAAGAGGCTATCTTCCACTGAATGTGTTTGACACCTTTATCAAAGATAAGGTGGCTTAGTGTGTCTGGAGTTCTTTCTGCATCTTTTAATCTGTTCCATTGATCTTTAGGTCTGGCTTTTTTTTTTTTTTTGCCAGTTCCACACTGTCTTTATCACAGAATTTTTATAGTATAATTCCAGGTCAGGATTATGATGCCTCCTGTCTTGTCTCTGTTGCTCAAGATTGCCTTTGCTATTCTAGGTCTCTTTAGAGATTATTTCTTCACTGATTATACTAGTTTTTTGGACTTGTATGGTTTAAAAAATAAAAAATCTTTTAATATTAAGAAATGCTAAATAATTCCTTTTTTGAAATTCAATTAATTGTTATTTTGTTGAGAAATAGGAAAAAGTAGGACTTCTATAGAAAAGACAATTTTCAATGCCCAATAATTATCTTTCTGACATAAAAATTTCACCTAAGTTTTTTGTTTGTTTGTTTTTGTTTTTCTGGGTTTTTTGAGATAGAGTCTCATCATGTAGCTAATAGTTTGGGTTATCCTTGAACTCACTATGTAACCCAGGTTGATCTCAAACTCATGATGATTCTCCAACCTCAGCCTCTAAAGTGCTGGAATTGTAGGCATGCTTTACCATATGTGACCAAATTAGGATTTCTTAGTGTTTGAAATAATTGTTATTTCGTACGTTAACTGAAAGTCTTGGTTAATTTTCTTTTTGTAAGTATGGTAAGCTTTTTGTTGCAGGGATGATGCTTAGAATCCTTCAGCTCACTAAAAAACTCTACCTTAACCAAAATGTATAGTAGATATTGGGAAATGGGAAGAAAAATTCAGGTGGGTAAGGAAACAGAAGAAGAAAGGGGAAGGAAGGAAACAAAGGACAAAAAAAAAAATAGATGGAAACAAAGCTTTTGTAAATAAGGAAAGGAAGAAAGGTTGAAGAGGAAAAGAAGAATGAAAAAAAGAAGCAGCAAAATATGTCATGTTCAGGGACAAATTCCCAATGATGAATGTGATCATTATGTATACCTAAAATGTACCAACGAAGCTTCTTTTAAAAGTTAGGAAATGGTCTGGGGATTTAGCTCAGCGACATAAACACCTGCCTGGTAAGCACCAGGTCGTGAGTTTGATCCCCAGTACCAAAATAAAAAAAAAAAAGAAAAAGGAAATAAAGAGCAGAAATTAATGAAATAGTAAATAAAAAATAGAGAAATATAAAAAAAACTGGGTAAATAAAAGGAAAATTGACTAACCTTAAAAGAACCCAAAAACTCTACCTTTGGTTATTTAAAGTAATTCTTAGTTACAGAAATTAATATTTTTTTGTTTGATTGGGATTTTTTTTTTTTGTTGGTACTGGGGCTTGAACTCAGGGTTTTGTGCATGCTAGTCAAGCACTCTACCACTGAGCTACATCCCCACCCCCAGAAATTAACTTTATTGTGAGAATTTGAAGGGACTCAGGAAAGAGGGATTTTTTAGTGTGTCATTATTAAGGCATTCTTATGTTACTTCCTTGTGTTAGGGTGTGAGGATTTTTTGGGTTTTTTGGAAACAAGGTCTCACTATGTAGTTCAGGCTGGTCTTTATTCACTGTGCAGCCCAGGGTGGTCTTGAACTTGAGGTAATCCTCCTTCCTCATCTCCTGAGTGCTAGAGTTACAGATGTGCACCAGTATCTCTGGCATTGTTGCTGGTTACAGTGCAAAACAGAGTTATGTTAAAATGGAAAAGATAGGGCTGGGGATTTAGCTCAGCGGCATAAGCACCTGCCTTGGAAGCAGATGGTCGTGAGTTAGATCCCCCGTACCGATTTAAAAAAAAAATTTTTTTTTTTAAAATGGAAAAGATAGCCAGGTGTGGTGGCGCATGCCTGTGATCCCATCACGCAGAAGGCTGAGGCAGGAGGATCATTGTGAGTTCAAGGCCAGCGTGAACTGCATAGTGAGACCCTGTTACCAAAGACAAAATGAAGGAAAAGATTATTGCAGTAAAAGCAAGCGTGACAGTACAGCCTGCCAACAAGAGAGCTACATTCTGGCCTCAGGAGGCTCTGCCCTTTTATTAGAAACTGTATGTCCTGAGGATAGTTCAGCCTATTTTACAGAAATATTTCTGTTAAAACCATAAGGATATTGTCAAGCATATCAACTATGGAGCCAGAAATGATGGCACATACCTGTAATCCTGACACTTAGGAGGCTGAGGCAGGAAAATCACTGTGAGTTAAAGGGCAGCCTGACCTCTATAGTGAAACTGTCTCAAAAAGATTAAAAAAAAAAAAATACTAGCTATGAACAGGAATTAAGTAGGTGAGAAGTGGTTTTATCCATCATCCAGATTCTGTGATGTATAATAAAATTTTGCCATATTAATATGTATTTTTTTCTTTGCTGGAAATTTAAAACAAATCTCAAAACCAGATGTGGTTGTGCACACCTGTCATTCCAACACACTGCAGATGAGAAAGAAAGCTTGCACATTTGAGCCTAGCCTGGGCATTAGGATAACTGAGCAGGTTAGTGAAACCCTGTCTCAAAAATAAAGAATAAAAATGTACAAGGATACAGTGGAGAAAAGAGAGCCTCTCCAGTAAATGGCACTAAACTAAAATCAAAATGGATCAAAAATCTAAATGTTAAAAACAATCTAGTCAGGCATTATAGCATATGTGTATAATCCCAGCAAGGAGGCTGAGGCAGGAAGATCACTGGGAGTTCAAGGCCAGCCAGGGCTACATGGTGGGTTCAAGATCAGCCTGAACGTCACTAGTGAGACCCTGTCTCACAAACAAAAACTTAATTTACTGAAAGGTAAACTCTGTACAACTGTTGAAGACGTAGATATAGGCAAGGACTTTTTGAATAGAACCCCAACAACATAAATAATAACAAGAGTCACCAAGTGGGGTAATATCAGATTAAAAATTTATACACAGCAGAGGAAACAACCAACAGAGTGAAGAAAGAACCTACTGACGGGGCAAAAAGTTGCCAGCGGTTCCTTGGACAGACAGGTAACATCCAGGATAGTGAAAGAATTGAAAAACACTAAATCCCTCCCCCAGCACCAAAAAAGACCCAGTCAAAAATGGGCAACCAGGCCAGAGGTTTAGCTCAGTGGTGTAAGTGCCTGCCTGGCAAGTGTGAGTGAGGTCATGAGTTCAATCCTCGTTACCAAAAAAAGGGCGGGGGGCAACCACTGCCTCAAAAAGACAAAGATGAAAGCAAAAACAAACCTGAGCGGGGCTGGGGATTTAGCTCAGCGGCATAAGCGCCTGCCTTGAAAGCAGGCAGTCGTGAGTTTGATCCCCGGTACCGATAAAAAGGAAAAAGACAAAAAAAACCTGAGCCAGGCATGGTGGCGCACTCCTATAATCCCAGCACTCAGGAGGCTAAGGCAGGAGTATTGCAAGTTCAAGACCAGCGTGGACTACAAAGTGAGCACAAAGACAGCCTGAACTGCATAGTGAGACCCTGGCTCAAAAAGGCACACAAACGAAAAAAGTAACCAAAATGAATAGATTCTTCCCAGAAGTACAAGTGGCCAATAAGCATGTGGGAAAAAATGTTAAGACATCTCTAGCCATTAAAAAATGCAAATTAAAACTATACTAACATCGTAACCCAAACAGAATAACTATCATTAAAAAAATATAAGAATAGCAAATACTGCTGAGGATGTAGGGGAGAGGGCTCTACTACACTGTTGGTAAGAATGTAAACTAGTACAACCACTATGGAGATCAGTGTGGAGGTTCCCCAAAAACTACAAGTAAAAATTCCATTTGTCTCAGCTGAACTTCTCAGGATCTTCCCAACAGAGTTAAAACGATATTACACTGATAGATGCATACCTCTGTTTATAATAGCACAATTTTTAATAATTAGATCCTGGAAACAGCATATATGTCCAATGACAGATAGATAAGGAAGATGTATTTATGCACAGTGGAGTATTACACTGCCATAAAGAAAGATAAATTTAAGTCATTTGTAGAGAAATGGATGCAATTTGAGACCATAATGTTAAGTGAAATGAGTCAGACGCATAAGCTTTTTTTTTTTTGGTACCAGGGATTGAACTCACAACCTTGCGCTTGCCAGGCAGGCACTTGTGCCACTGAGCTAAATCCCTGGCCCCGACACATAAGCTTTTAAATGTCACATGATTGTCTTATATGAGAAACTAAAAGTACATATATGCACGTGAGCAAAACAGAGAGTAAAGTTCAAGTAATTTTCCAAATTATTCCATTGTTTCAAAAATATTTTAATGTATATGCGAATTTATTTCATTTGTACTAGTTTCTTCTAGTTCACTGAAAAGAAAGTTTTGTGCTATTATTATATGTTCTTTGTAAGAACCATTTGTCTGTCTCATACTCTAACTACTTTGAAGATAATGATAACTGTATTAACTATTGTTGTTTTCTTATTTTGGCACAAAATTGATTTTCATAAAATAATTTTTTTAAAAAGCGGGTACAGGGAATGTAGCTCAGAGTAAAGGCCCTAAGTTTAATCCCTAGTATCATGGAAACGAACACTCCAGACTTGCATTTTCTTAACCTACGTAAGTATGTTTTTTCTGTAGGTCAGTGATTTTTTTGTTTGTTTGTTTGAGACAGAGCCTTTCTGTATAGTCGCGGCTGGGCTTGGATTCACTGTTTGGCCCAGGTTGCCATAGAACTCACAGCATTATTCCTATCTCAGTCTCTCAAGTGCTGGGTTATAGGCATGTGTGTCACCACACCTGGTTTGTTTTATTTTATGTCTTCTCTTAGTGTTGTGTTTTGTTTTTGGTACTGGAGATTTTGGAACCCAGGACTGTGTACATGTGTAAGTGAAACTAAACTTTTAATCCCTTAGTGTGTTTTTTTTGTTTTAAATCACATCAAGTGTGGTAATATCTGTAATCCCGGACTGCTACAAGGCTGAAACAAAAGGATCCTAAATTTGAGTCCCATCTGACCAACTTGGCAAGACCTTGTCAAAACAAAACAAGATAGTGAGTTCAAGGCCAGCCTGCATATGAACTCTAATGAGACCCTGTTTAATAAAAATTTTAAAAGGCTGAAGATGAAGCTCAGTGATAAGAGTGCCTCAGGATTTGATCCTTCCTTTACCCCAAAAAGAATTTTTCTTAGGTAGTTGAAATATTGTTGCTGCATTTTATAAAATAAACAGTAATTCTGTGTTAACCACAGATAATCAAATTACTTTGGTTGAAGGAAGAATTTTTTTTTTTTAAACCAGGGATCAAACTCACTACCTTGTGCTTGCCAGGTAGGCACTGTGCTGCTGAGCTGTATCCCTAGCCTCATGAATGTATTTTTCCATGTAGAGTATTTTGAATATGGATCAAAACAAGACCTAGAAATTTGTGAAATCCATTACATCTCTTTATTGTTACTCTGCCTTTTGTTTTTTGTTGTTGTTGTTGTTGTTTTGAGATGGTCTCACAGTATAGTTTAGGCTGGCCTTGAACTTTTGGTTGATCCTCCTGCCTCAGCTTCCCAAATGCTGGGATTTCAGTTGTGCTGGTAGCCCTCTCTTTTTCTGTCATTTTGAGGCAGAGCCAGTTTTTATGTAATATGTCTCACATTCCACATGTTTATTTTGTTATGCTACTATTGATTACATTCAGGTTCAACAGTTTTTAGAGGCAGTGCAGTGTAAAATAAACTGCTGTGTTGAATCTTTTGCGGTGAGGCTGTCTGATCCCTGCTTGTGTTATAGGAAGGTGATACAGCCAGGTGTTCCCCATCCTCCATTGTAACGTTCTCTACTAACTCTTCATTTAATCCACTGTTCATTAATGCTAAACATCCTTTTTGCATTAGGGCTGTGGTTCACTAATTGCAGTGTGCTTCTAAGTCGGTAGAAGAACTTCTTAAAAACAGATTGCTTGGGGCTGGGGATTTAGCTCAGCGGCATAAGCACCTGCCTTGCAAGCAGGCAGTCGTGAGTTCGATCCCCGGTACTGATAAAAAGGGAAAAGACAAAAAATAAAAAAAAGAAAAACACAGATTGCTTGCCTATTGCCAGAACTGCTTTTTCTGCAGTCTGGGCCAATGTCTTAGAATTCATATTCTAGTACAGTATGGTTCACAAGACCAGTCTTCAGGGAATAACTGCTGGTTTGGATTGTGCTTTGAAAATCACTGCAGTGAGTTGGAAAATAGTGAAACAGAGCTGAATGTGGTACCACACGCCTGAAGGAGGCTGAGGCAGGAGGGTCACGCGATTTTTGAGGCTAGCCTAGACTACATGTTCACAGCAAGACCCTGTTCCAAAAAGCAAAACAAAAACACCGAAGAGGGCCAGGGATGTAGCTGAATGGCATAAACGCCTGCCTGACAAGCGTGAAGTCGTGAGTTTGATCCTCGATACCCCCCCCCAGAAAAAAAACCACCAAAGAAAAGGAAAAAAAATAGTGAGATAGCAGAGAAACAATCCCGACCAGAAACTGCAATGTGCTTTACAGCTCAGTTTAGTAGTGACACTGTGTGGATTCTGCAATGTGCTGTTGGTTACACAGAATAGACCTGGACAGAACATCTGGGGAACAGAGGGAGCTGTGTATCAGGTATAAGCTGAATACTGCCAGTTTATTTTTATCTTCCTGTAATGCGCATTAAATATTTTAAGAATTTTTATTGTCTAATCATTAGACTACAGTATCTAAAATTTTTCTGGAGTGTTTCTTTTCTTCAGTGTCTGTTTTACTTAAAGAATTTCTCTTCAGTGCCAATTGTCAGAGTTACTTTCAGAAGTACTCAACTCACTATGTGGAGATGTCAGCAGCTTGATAAGTTAGATAGGTTAAAATGACTAAATTGTTTTTTATTTTAAGATAGCTATAGTCAGCCATGGGTTTACACACCTGTAATCCCAGCACTTGAGAGGCTGAGACAGGAGGATTGCTGTGAGTTCAAGGTTACCCTGAACTGTATTATAAAGACCCTATTTCTGGGGCTGGGGATTTAGCTCAGCGGCATAATCACCTGCCTTGAAAGCAGGCGGTCGTGAGTTCAATCCCTGGTACCGATAAAAAGACAAAAAAAAAAAAAAAAACCTATTTCAAAAACAAAAACAAAAGGCTAGATATATAGCTCAGTGTCACAAGACACCTGCCTAACAAACACAAGCAAGGTCCTGTGATTCAATTCCTGGTACCCCACCCCACCCATCAAAAAGAGCAAGCAAGCTATATATCCAGGTTTTTCATTTTTGTTTTTGTTTTCTGTGAGAAGTCAGTTTACCATCTCTGGTCCCTGTTTGTGAACTACTTTGTGACACTGGTCTTTTTTTTGACATTGGTCTTTACATGTATCTTTCACCATGTCATTAGGATTTTTTTTTTTTTTTTTTTTTTTTTTTTTTTTTTTTTGGTCTTTTTGAGACAGGGTTTCGTTGTGCAGTTCAGACTGGCCTTAAGCTCACTTTGTAGCCCAGGCTGGTTTCAAACTTGCAACAATCCTCCTGCTTCAGCCTCCCGAGTACTGGGATTACATGCATGAGCCACCATGCCTGGCTTAATTTTCTTGATTATTATTACTTACAAATCTAAAACTATGTAAGTCCCTTGACTTTTTTTTCTCACCAAGATTTTGTTTTTTATTGGTTATTTGCATTTGTAGATTTTTAACAATTTTTTTTGGAAAAAGTTAAATTTCATAGCAAGACAATAGGAGAATAACAGTCATTAATACATCCCATATTACTATCTTCAAAGTAGTTACTCAGAGTACAAGATACAGGCTTAAAAAATTCTTCAAATGGTAACAGCACAAACCTTTCTTTTCAGTGAACTCAGAGAAGCTAGTAGTATAACTACCTTGTGTTGTTTTTCCTTTTCCCTTCCTTCCTTTCCCCTTTCCCACACCCTTGTTCCTCTTCCCTTTTGAACAGTTTCTTCCCATTTCACAATATCTGTTGTACATTTTGATCCTTATTTACTCTTTCAGTTTCTCACACCAGGGAGACAATACGGTGTTTTATACACGTGAGTCTGATTTATTTCACTTACAAGTATGGTCTCAAGTTGCATCCATTTACCTATAAATGTCCCAAGGTTATCTTTTAGGACTGAATACTATGCCACTGTATAAAAAGACCACATCTGTTTCATGTGATTTTAATGAAACATGGATAGTTGTGGCCACTGCTGACTATTTGTAGTTTAAAATAAAAGGTTTTCCTGTCTGCAAAAAAAAAAAAAAAAACACATCTTTTATATTCACTCCTTGGTTGATGAATATTTGGGCTATTTTGAAAATTTAATTATTACAAATTATGCTGTTGCAAACATGGGTGTACATATATTGCTGTGGTGTGATGTTTTTAATTCTTTGAGGAAGATACTCAGAAGGGAAATGGCTGGGTCAAATGAGACCTCTAGTCCTAGTTTTTTGAGGAATCACCACATTGATTGCACCAGCAGTGCACTCCACTCCCACCAGCAGTGGAGAAGAGTTTTTTTTTCTGTACAGCCCCTCCAGCATTTATGATTGGTTTATTTGTTGATAATAGCCACTCTTCCCAGAGTGAGAGAAATGGAACCTGAGTGTTGTTTTGACAAAGGGGCCAAATATGTCCAATGAAAGAAAGAGCCTGTTTAATAAACAGTGCTGGAAAATCTGCTCCACACATGCCAGGGATTAAAACAAGATCATGTTTATCACCAGATTAAGCCAAAATGGATCAAAGATTCAATATTGAAACAGAAACATTAAATCTACTGGAAGAGAAAATAAGTAGAAATCTTGAAGACAAAGTTGTAGACAGAGACTTAATGCACAAAACCCAGATCCCATGGGAAATAACTACATAGACTCATTAAGTGGGATCTCACCTTATTGTGAAAAGCTTTTGTACAACAAAAGAAATCATCAGTGGAATGAAAAGACAACTCATGGGATAGGAAAAAATTTTAGCCAGTTGTCCCTCAGACAGAAGACTTATATCCAGACCATATAAAAAACTGAAAAAAGTCAGACCCACCTGGATTGAAAGATCCAGTCCAAAAATAGGCATCTTGAAATGAATGTACACTTCTCAGAAGAAGAAAAATAAACAGCAAATACATGAAAAACTGTTGAACCTCATTGGATGGTCGTTTGAGAGTTGTAAATTAAAGCATTTCCACATTTTTATAGTCATCTTGGGCTCATGCATTAAATCTTTAGATCATTTCTCTCTCTCTCTTTTTTTTTTTTTTTTTCTTTTTCCTTTTTATCGGTACCAGGGATCGAACTCACGACTGCCTGCTTGCAAGGCAGGTGCTTATGCCGCTGAGCTAAATCCCCAGCCCCCTTTAGATCATTTCTTGGGAAATATCTTAACATTTTCATCCCACGTCACTCAAGGTTTTAGATTTTCAGTTTCATCATTGTTTTATAGTATTTCCTAATTTTTATACTGTTGAGAATGTTTTTTAAATTTTTCAATGCGTGTTTATTAGTATATAAAGATGTATTTTGCTTTTGAATCTTTTTTTTTTTTTTTTTTTTTTGGTGCCGGGGATTGAATTTACAACCTCGTGTTTGCCAAGCAGGCACATAAGCCGCTGAGCTAAAACCCGCAGCCCCTTGCCTTTGAATCTTTTTTTCTTTATCTATTTCCACGTTTTTGGGGGTACAGGGAATTGAACTCAGGGAGTTCACACTCAGCTGTGTCTGCACTCTTTTTGTCTTCTGTTTTTTTGAAATGGGATTTCCCTGTGTAGCTCAGGATGGCCCCAAATACAGCAGTGATCTTCCTGCTTCAGCCTCCCAAGTTTTGGGATTATAAGTGTGGGCAATCACACCCAACAAGAGAGCATTTAAAGAGTGAGATCAGAGCGTGAGATAAGGCCAACCTGAACTGCATAGCAAAACCTCATCCCAAAACAACAAAAGCTATAACTTTTTAAACACTGCTTTAAAAATAAATTAAAAAAAAAATTTTTTTTTTTGGTCTTTTTCATTTTTATCGGTACCGGGGATGGAACTTAGGACTGCCTGCTTGCAAAGCAGGCACTTATGCCGCTGAGCTAAATCCCCAGCTCCAAAAATAAATAAATAAACACTGCTTTATTTGCATTCTACAGACCTGATGTTACAATTTTATTCAATAGTGTATTTTTTACCTTATGATTTCATTAACCAATGGGTTTACATATGCTTTAAATTTCCATATATTTTCATATTTCCAGTTGTTTGGGGATTTATTTCCATTATGGTCAAAGAGCATACGCAAGGGCTGTTTCTTTAGATGTTGATTGTTCGTGTGCAGTTAGATCTGTTTCTGGTTTTTAATACTGATTTTTTTCGAGTTATCTTGACATTTATTTTTCATAAGATCTTCATACTTAGCATTTCTACTTTGAAAATCAGTCATCTTTTAAAAACTTAACTATTAAAAATTTGAAGCATATACTGCATAGCGGTTCAAACAGCACAATAGAGTTTAGAAGGGTCACGAGTTCAAGGCCAACTTGAACTACACAGTGGTAAAGACCCTAGCTCCAAAAAATAAAAAAGAGGATAATAGACATAGTCACTCACTTTTGCCTGTCATAAACTAATGGCAAATTTTGTTACATACATAACTCCCTCTTCTCAGATTTTTTGAGGGAGAATAGCACATCTCAGGCATATTGTATTGTTTGGAAATTACTTAGTTTTGTAATTCTAAAAGATAAGGTATCATTAGAAATCTACAATACCATTATCCCACTGACAAAAATTAAAGGAAGCTCCTTAATACCTTGTTTTTCTCCTTTGAAGCTAAGAGTCCATTTAGGGGTTAAAAGTTGCATTTGATTATCATGTGTATTTTTGTTCTATTTTGTTTTTAGTTTCATGATGTAACTTTTCATTATGAAAATTTTAAGGACATTGACAACTTCTGGGCAGTCATATTTCATTCATACCCTTATGTCTTGTGCCCTGTCTGCACTGAATTATTCCAAAGTAAATCTTACACACCATACTACTTTATCTGTATTTCAGTGCACATCTTTAGTATTTTTTTGTTTCTTTGTTTTATAAATCGTACTCTTAATTATAGTTTTTCCCTTAGAGCAGTTGCCCTTCACATCTTATTTTAAGTCCCTCTTTTTGTTCTTTACTCTTTACAACCTTCTAAGTGTTACTGATTGCATCCCCCTGTGGTATACCAAGTCATCTTGTGTGTCTTGTGTAAATATACTATTATATAATGATGGTTTGATGAGCCTGGATTGGGTTTTTTAAGCCAATGATGGGTGTACTTTCTGTCATGTTTTGCAATACAGGTGTAACCAACGTGTTAAGGTGCCTGGTTTATCCAGGATAAGTTCTTTCCTGTGAGTCTTAGCAGCTGCCATTGGTGACTATGTTGTATTGTAGATCCAGTATTTCATTAGATGTTGCAAAATGGTGATGTTCTCTTTCTTTTTTCCTTCTTCAGTTAGATGGAACATTTCTGTAAAAACTTCATATGATCAAACTATTTGTCTACCTTGAGATATAATTTATATACAAAAAGGCAACTAAAAACCTCATTTGCTTGGGGTTTTTTTGTCGGGGAGAGTGGCTGTACTGGGAATCAAACTCAGGATCTTGTGTTTGCCAGGCATGGTAATGTGTATAATCTGAGCTCTTGGGGGATGAATACAGGAAAATAGCCTCAAATTCAAGGCCAGCCTGGGTTACATAGTGCAGAACCAGTCTGAACTACATAGCAAGACCTTGTCAAAAAACAAAAGGAAATTTGCAGTTACCTGTGTGATCAGTTCTGATTTTATGAACATACCAAGTTATATACAGTATCCTGCTTTTTGTTTTGCTTTACTTTTTGCAACAGAGTCTTGCTATGAGTTCAGGCTGGCATTAAAATTCCCTATGTAGCTGA
This sequence comes from Cavia porcellus, assembly GCF_034190915.1. Lineage (NCBI taxonomy): Eukaryota > Metazoa > Chordata > Mammalia > Rodentia > Caviidae > Cavia > Cavia porcellus. The sequence continues at coordinate 9,422,527 of NW_026947499.1, read as the reverse complement.
GGTTGGCCTTGAACTTGTAGTGATCCTCTTGCTTCAGCCTCCCAAGTGCTGGGATTACAAATGTATACCACCATGCCAGCTATATACAGTGTTCCTCATACCTCTTACTTTGAAGACAGTGGTCACACAATTTCTCAAGTGTCTTATGAGCACCACAGTAGAAATAGATCTCAGGCGAGCACAGATGCCGTGTGGATATGGAGGGAAAGACATTCAGGCTGAAGCTAGTGCTTGGGAAGACTGGAAAGACTCCATTGAGGTGATGCCAGTCAAGCTGTAGTCTTAACTAGAGCTTTATTTAATAGGGGAAAAAGCATGGAATAATGCAAGTCAGAAAGGGATTTTTTAAAGAGTTACCATTTATAAACCTGCCAGTTGCTAAATGATGCTATGTGATTCTGGTTTTTAGGGGGAGTGAGATGTTGAGGATCCAGTATTTGGTGTAGGATCTGTTTGGCTCTTGGCATGCTTTTGTTTTTCTCTTAATGTATCCAGTCCCATTTCCAACCAGTGCTTAATTTTTATACCAGACAGTAAAGGTCTGCCAACCCCCAAGATGCTGCCATAATGGAGATAAAATGTAAAAAAGGGGCATCTGAGAAGGGAGAAGAAGTCATTGAGAGTGCTGTGGATGTCTGTTCTAAGTTCTTAACTGTGTCTGAGGGTCTTTCTGACAAGATGGTTTTAAACTGATACCTGCAGGATGAGTCACAGTCGTTCAAGGTTTTTCTTTTCTTTTCTTTTCTTTTCCTTTGATCTTCGCAGGTTTGAGTTAGGAGCTGGTATTTGAGGGTTAAGTGAGTACACATGGTAGAAAAATAGTCCATAGCATCTGAAGTGGTGGTGGGAGTGGCATAAAACAGCATTGTAGGGCCCACCTGTAATCTCAACACTTGGAGAGGCTGAGGCAGGAAGATGGCAAAATCAAACCTAGCCTGGGCAGTTTAGCAAGATTCTGTCTCAAAATTTTAAAAAGGGGCAGGAGGATGTAGCTCAGTGTGATGGTCCTGGGTTCCGTCCCCAGTACCACTGAGACAAAGTAAACCAAATGAAATGAGGCAAGTGCGAAGAGTCAAGTCATACAGAGCCTCTGTCATGTATGTATGTAGTACATTGACATATGTGTCACTCGGGAGGTGCTGATTCATGTCAGTAAGTCTTGGTCTTCCCCTGCAGTACCAAATATGCCCCAGCAGCGGCAAGACCAGCACCATCAGAGCACCATGATGCACCCCGCTTCAGCAGCAGGCCCGCCCATCGTAGCCACGCCCCCAGCGTACTCCACTCAGTATGTGGCCTACAGTCCTCAGCAGTTCCCAAATCAGCCGCTGGTCCAGCATGTGCCGCACTATCAGTCTCAGGTAAGGCTCAGGTGGCTTCTTAATTTTAGCCCATTTTAAGAACCTTTAGTTTAACTCACTCTTAATTAAGGGATTTCCCTTTATATTTCTTGCTTTGTGTTAATGGTGGCTTAACCTTTTAAATACATATTTCAGTGTGAAAATTTCAAAAGAAACAGCCAGGAAAGGTTTTTTTTTGTTTTGTTTGGTTTTCTTTTTTTTTTTGGTAGGGTGGGGACAAGCCAGCCAGCGCTGCCAAAGTGCAAGGAATTGTTACGCTTGCACTCCTGGGCTCTTTTTTTTTGTCTTTTTCATTTTTTTATCGGTACCGGGGATCGAACTCACGACTGCCTGCTTGCAAGGCAGGCGCTTACGCCACTGAGCTAAATCCCCAGCCCCAGCAGGGCCATTTTTTATGTTTCAGTGATTTTTCCTTTTGTCTTTTCACTTGAACACAGCACCCCCATGTCTACAGTCCTGTGATACAGGGGAATGCTAGAATGATGGCGCCGCCAGCACACGCCCAGCCCGCCTTGGTGTCTTCATCAGCAACTCAGTACGGCGCTCATGAGCAGACGCATGCCATGTATGGTAGGAAGCACTTTGTCTGTCTTTTCCAGTGTGCCTGACTATTCTTAATTTGTTTTAGAACCCTAAAAGGTACTTTAGAATAACCTGTCCTTTGATGACTTTAAGGGTCAAGAATCTAAAGGAAAAGATGAACCTATATCTGCCTCTGACCTGCTATGTAAATCTTGGCAAATACTTCTTTGATACCTGTTCTTACTTTAGCTAAAATACAGTGATGCATGTAACAGCAAAGCATCATTTTTGGTGAAAGACTGCTTCTTCCTTATCCTTGTCAGGATAGCCTGCCGAAGGCACACAGTGAAAGTAGAAATGCATTCTCTGGCACGAAAACACATTGCTGCACTCCTTGCTCTGGGATCACTGGTGTTACATACTTTGTGTTAGTCTATTATGATACTGTGTTTCTGCATCATGCTTTATTGTAAAGTCAAAATTGTGTAACATTAGATCTATTTTAGACATGATTCACACTTTATATGTAACCAGTATAAATTAGTAGGCTGGGCATGGTGGCACACACTTGTAAAGCCAGCACTCAGGCCGCAGGGGCAGGAGTATTGCCAGGAGTTTGAAGCCAGCTCCTGTATGGTGAGTTCAGGGCCAGCCTGGAGTACATAGTGAGAACCTGCCACAGTGCGGGGGAAAGGTGGTAGAGGGGACAAAGGGAGGAGTGAGAAGTATTTTATCTAAAATTAATGTAGAAGAATAATTTTTAAAAATTCTTCATCTCAATTTTGTGGTCAGTGAATTTTATGTAGATTAACTTAGCATCTGTCTAAAATTCTAAAATATATTTTTTGGTGTTGAGAATTTAAAATAAAGTTTCTTATTGTATGTTCTATAGGATCGATGGATAACCTCATATTATGTTTTTCAAAATGCATCTTTAATTACTACTAGATTACAATGTTAGTTTTGTTCTTAATAGTTCTAAGAATTGCTGTATTGTCATTTGTTTGCCCATTGGCATTTAAATATTTTGGATGTAGAAGATAAATTTAGTTTCTTCATATAATTGAAAAGTGTACTGTTAGCTAGGTATGGCAATGTGTGCTTGTAACCCTGGCACTTGAAAGGCTGAAGCAGGAAAATCACTGGGAGTTCTAAGGCTCCTGGGCTATATACATACTTCAAGGCCAGGCAAAACTACATACTGAGACCCTGTCTTAAAAAAAAAAAAAAAATACACTGCTATGAGAATAAAATTATAATTATATGCAGCTATGTGAGGTGGTTTCTTAAACCTCCTTTAACTTTTCGAATGACTGAGAATGTAGCATTTCATATCTTTTTAAATGTATATGGTGTTGGAGATTGAGCCTAGGCCTTTGCACATGCCAGGCAGCCACTCTACCACTGAGAAACATGCCCAACTCTGTTAAAAAAAAAAAAAAAATTGGCTTTTGTTCTTTCAGTTTTTTTGAGACAGGGTCTCACTACGTAGTTCAGGTTGGCCTTGAACTCACAGTGATCCTCCTGCCTCGGCCTGTAGAGTACTGGGATTATACATGCACTACCACACCCAGTTTAAAAAAACAAAACAAAAAGTCCTTTTGATATTTTGAATGATCACACCCCAAAAAAATGGAATTTACGGATTTCTGGCAAACACACCCTATCCATCCTTCAGATGCACTGCTTTTTATAACTTTTACACATTCTCCTTTTAAACAACAGGCTGGTATACTGGTGGACCCCTCTCATCCCCAGCAGTTTGAGATCCTGAGGCAGGAGGATTACACATTTGAGGACAGCATAGGAAACATAAAGAGATGCCCACTTTAACTTTTTTAAACAAAAATAAAAATAACTGGCAATCTTAACATTATGTAGGCTATTATGATTAGCGTTCACAGAAGGAGTCGCCCTTCCTTGCATCTCCAGTCGCACTGTATGCTTTCTTCCTGGAGGCTTGCTTCTGTTACGGGGTTTACTAATGGTGCGAAATTAAAGGCATTTACAAACTTAAGTGTGGCGGCGCAGGCCTTTAATATGGTGGCTGAAGCAGGAGGGTAGTTCAAAGCCAGCCTGAACTAGACCCTGTCTCAAAAAAAACAACAAAAAAATTTTTAGATACAAAATAAAATAAAGGCATTTATATTTATAAAATGCTGATATTTGATCTTAAGCATTTTGTTATAAATTAGACATTTTAAATTTATATTTGCTGTATTTTAGAAAACATTTCTTTCAAGAAGCCCATTAGTAATTTGACTAAAAAATACAGTGACAGAGACTGATTTGGTTTATTATTTCCGTTATAATCTGTCATTGAGCTTGTGTTAATTGTCTTAACCAGGACTTAAGTACGTATGTGAAAATGCAGTGCTGGTTCTTCATACTGACTTTCATGCACCTGATAAACATTTTGCCGGTTTTCCAGTTTGCAGAAACTTTAGGTGAAAAATTCATTATGATAGTTATTTCTGGTAAATGCCACATTTTTTATCAAGTGGAAAAACCTTTTTTTTTGGCTCACTCCCCTCGGGAATAAAATCTAAAACTTTGAGCTGAAATTTCCGTTGCTTTTTTTGAAACAGGATCTTGCCTATGTAATTTAGGCTAATTTTGAACTCATTACATAGCCCAAGCTGGCTTGAACTCTCCGCCGTCCTCTTGCCTCAGCACCCCTTTGTCCTGCTCACGTGCTGGGATTAACAGGTGTGCGCCACCATGTCTGGCTTCCATTGCTTCTAGACCCGTGTCTGTGTACTTGTGTTCTTCAGCTTTGAAGTAGGGCTGCGATGTTACGCAGAATCTTGCTGCTCCATGTGCACACTCATTGCCAGTGTGTAGCTTTGTCTCTGGGTGAAGGGCCACTCATTTTTTTATAGCTATCTTTATCTTTTTATCTATCTTTAATATATACATATACACATACATATATATAATATTGTTTCTTTCAGCTTCCCACATTTGTGAGACAACACGATATTTTACATGTGTCTGATTTATTTCACTTATGAGTAGGGTCTCAAGTTGCATCCATTTACCTTAAAAGTCTCCATCCAATTGATCTTTCTTTATGGCTAAGTAGTTCTCCATTGTATAAAAGCGCCATTTCTTTTTTTAATCCATTCCCTAGTCAATGGGCATTGAGAGTTGTTGCCAGGATTTAGCTATTACAAATTATGCTGCTATAAATATGGGTGCACATATATCACTATGGTGCCATGTTTTTAATTCTTTTGAGAAGATACCCAGAAGGTGAATAGCTGGGTTCAGTGGGACCTCCAATCCTCGTTTTTGAGAAATCTCCACACTGATTTCTACAGTGTTTGTACCAGTCTACACTCCCATCACAGTGGAGAATGGTTCCCTTTTCTCCATAGCCTCTCTAGCCTTGGTTACTGGTTGCTTTCTTGATGACAGCCATTCTTTCTGGGGTGAGAAAGAATCTCAGTGTTTTAATTTGTAGCTCTCAAATGACCAGCAGTATTGAACATTTTTTCATATATTTGTTTGTTGTTTGTATTTCTTCATCTGAGAAGTGTGTATTCATCTCACATAAAAAGCTATTTGAAACAGTCTGCATAATATATGCTGTATTCGAGGAACTTGAGATTTTTTAGCATCCCAGAACATTTTCATCTGAAAAGCATTTGACCATTCATTCATGAATGAGGAGGTAAGAAATGTATTGCAGGGGCTGGGGATTTAGCTCAGCGGCATAAGCGCCTGCCTTGCAAGCAGGCAGTCGTGAGTTTATTCCCTAGTACCGATAAAAAAGGAAAAAGGCAAAAAAAAAAAAAAAAAAAAAAGAAAGAAAAGAAATGTATTGCAAGAAAAACTGTGATGGTAACTTGTAGAGTAATCTGGAATGAACTGATCAAAGCCAGTTCTTTCATGCCAGGAGAAAGGTGATCAACAAAACCAGAGTTAATTCTTCTACACATTATACAAGTTGCATTTAAATCCTCTCTTTGGAGGGGCTAGTTATACTAGGGCTAAAACTGTGCACTCATTGCTAGTTGGTCAGGATTCTCTTTTGGGTATTTCAGATCTTAAAAAGAACACTAGAATGTGAATTCAGTAAAACTTCGCTTTGCAAGCATCATTCTGAAAACAGGCTTGTAACCCACAGCACTTGTACATCAGAGTGACTTTCCCTATAAAAAATAATGAAAACTCAGATGATTCGTTCTGTACCCCAGAAATACTCATATAAAGATGATTCCAGTGCTGTAATACAAAATGATAAAATGTAAAGAAAAATAAATTAACCCACACTTAACTTTGAAAACCTCTGTGACTAGTGGAAGACAAGAGAAAAAAGGAGGGTTATTGTGTAAGACAGCTTTCACTTTCACTGATAGAATTATTACTATCTTTTGGCTCAATAAAATCTTTCTTTTCACACAGCTTTTCTAACAAGAAACCACCCAACCACACTTGCTTTCGCCTTGTTTTGAGGATTTCACAAAAATGTGACACTGCATTGTCGTTAAAGATACTCTGTTACTTGCAGTGTGATGTATAGCCTTACTCAGATGGTACTTTTCTACCAAGTTTTGTACTGTTTGCCACATTTCACACGTCTCTAATCTCATTTGAAGGAAGGGCTTCCTTCACCTTTCACCTTTTTCTTCTCCTCTATTGGCATCTTGAGACCTTGTTCTTTTTATGAAGCTTAAATTTATTAGAAGTGGTTTGCTTGCTGGGCATGGTGACTTACACCTATAATCCCAGTACTTGGGAGGCTGAGGCAGGAGGATCGTTGTGAGTTTGAGACCAGCCTGGGCTACAAAGTGAGCTCAAGGCCAGCCCGAATTGCGTAGTGAGACCCTGTCTCAAAAGATTAAAAAAAAAAAAGAAGAAAAGGAAAGAAAGAGTTTGCTTGTCTTGCAGGACACTCTCAGAACAAGTTCCTTGCAATCCAAGGTTTTACTGTGTTTTGTTCTTTACCATCATAAACCATAATTTAATCTAAAACAGATTCTTTGTTATTGTCAGTAATTTATTTGAATTATCTTAGATCTTTTAAAACTTTACGCCAAATTCAAACAGAACATTTTATATACAAGGGAGATCAATGATAGGACACTTAGCCAGCATGTGTGAGGTCGTGGTCAGTCTCGATATTACTCAAAAAAATAAAGTTGATTTATAATACTAAGATATTATAGTAGACATATTCATGTTGTGTCACAAGCTTCATCCAGCAGGAAAATATTCCCTCCAGAGGCTGGTTCTGTACATGCTGAAAAAATAAATGGTTCCTCCTAAATGGAGAATGTCTGGCCAAGCTTCATTTCAGAAATGAACAAATGAATCTCCTTATTTATAGGGCAATTTTTAAAACAAGGGAGGTCATGGACTTTGGTTTTGGAATAGGGAGAATGCTTATTAGTGGAAGGTACAAGACAAAACTTTTGAATGGAAATGCTAATTTTATATATTTCTCGTGAACAATATATATATTCCCCAAAGAATCAAATACTTGAATTATTTTTAAGCTACATCATATGTAGATTTAAAATTCTTTCTAATGCAAAATAAGTATGTATCCAAAGGTTGGTAATAATCTTATGTCACCATTTTGTCATTCATTAATGCTTCTGGTCAGATCAAAAGCCTTTGAAAATACAAAGGACTGGAAAATGACTTTTAAAAAACATTTTGATATATTTAATATAAATATACTAACAGGTTACAAAAAACATGTAAGTTGCTAGAATAAGAGATGCATACGTTTTAAGTTACTTTTGAGTTTGTAATCTTTCTAACTAGTTTTGAAAAGACTGTTTTTACAAAGTACGCCTCTTTTGACTTCAGCCTGACTTGCCTCATTGCCTCTGTCCTCCTCAGAAGTTAGGTGAACATTGTTTTGCTTCACGTATAATTTCTAATTTGTCTCAGTTGGTTTCATGGAGATGGTCTCACCTTTCAGAAACAGTAATAATAAAGCCTTTTTTCCCTACTAACTAGAGCCATCTGGAATAGTTACATGTAGAATCTTTTTTTGATTTGTTTTTAGTAGTTTGATGCAGATAAGTTAAAAAGTACCATAAGTAAAAAGAAATATAAAGCAACATTAGCCCCCATCTGACAGCCATCTGATAACTTTGGAGAGTATCCTTCCTGGGGCACATATGTACATAAACAGCATCCCCTCTATGTAGATGTTTTACCAAGAAGAGAGAACGAACTCATGTTTTTATTATTGTGTTCTTCAACTTTTGGATCTGCTGCCAGATGCCTATAATTTGGACATTTCTGTTTTGCAAAATCATGTGTGACTTGAATTTGCTAAATATTGTTTTACTTGGGCAATTATTTATATTAAGGTTGTTCAGTGGAATGTTATGTTGGTCTTTTTTACCAGATGATTTCACATCAGGTAATGATTTTATTCTTTTCATTTAAGCAAGTCAACCTGCAGAACTTGACCTCGCAGTACAAAAGAAAAGTGTCTTCTGGTTCAGTCCTTTCAAAATTCTGTAGCAGTGTTGAAAGTGCTTGTCATCTCTTGTAAAATAAAAATGGATTATGCATGAATACAAAAAGATTACTATATATGTTGACCTTTCCAGAAAACTAGGAAAATGCACCTCAGAAGGCTAATTCACCTTTCTATTTCCCAAATTCAGCATGTCCCAAATTACCATACAACAAGGAGACAAGCCCTTCTTTCTACTTTGCCAGTGAGTTGGGTTTTTTATACTAATTTTATTATACAGTAAAGCACTTTTTAAAGAATACATGTTAAGGGAGCAAACTTGTTGAACAATATTTTCCTTGTGCCAGACAAAATCATTAAAAGTATGTGTATCTGTAAATAATGCAGTTTTGAAAAAGGACATATGACCCAGCTTAAGAAAGCTGGAGTTAATGAAAAATCAAGTTGTTTCAGAAATTAATTTTTGCATACCAAGCAAACACATAACTATTTGGAAAGGCCTAATATTTTTCTTATTCAGGGTAACTTTTCCTGAACAGCTAGTAATTTTTATATCAAGTTATAAGATTAGGTATATGAAACTTAACACATTAGTTTTCTTAGTAAAAAAAAAAAAAATTAGCCTCAATGGGATTTTTAATAGGGAGAGGGTTGACAAGATAATAGGGGGGAAACATTTCGTCATTTCAGTGTTTGATAAAAGAATGGTTTAGTGTGAGCTGGATATGACTGAAATCTCCACTACTAGGGATTAGGAGGCAGAAGTACACATTCCAGGCCAGCCTGTTTTAATGCTTAGTGACACCATGCCTCAACATAAAACCAGAAGCATTAGGGATGTAGTTCAGTGGTAGGTCACTTAGCCAGCATGCATAAGGCCCTGTGTTCAATCTCCATTATTCAAAGAAAAAGGTTTATAATACTAAGATGCATTCAGGATGTGCCATGAGCTTCATTCAGCAGGAAGACATTCCATCCAGAGACTGGCTCTGGTGCCTCCTAGGTCTTCTGCACACACTGAAAAAGGAATGGTTCCTCCTAAGTGGAGAAAGTCTGGCCAAGCTTCATTTCAGAAATGAACAAATGGGTCTCCTTATTTCTAGGGCAGTTTTTTACATAAGGCAAGTCATGGACTTTGGTTTTGGGACAAGGAAGATGCTTGTTAGTAGGAATTCATTACGGATTTATATAGTTGATGTGTGTCACTTCATGTGAGATACTGCATTCTAGAAGATATTAAGAACTAACATCCCTGTTCAGGGACCAGATTTTGAATTCTTTGGAAATAACTCATTATCTAGCTCTGTTAAGCGCTATATTTAGCATTGAGAAAGCATTTTAACCTTACAGTTTCATTGATTGTGCCATGACTTGGTATCCAAAAATAAGTTAATAAGTACTTATTTACTTGGTGCTAGGAAATTTTAAATAATTTAATCCTTTAATAGATGCTCTTTAAAAAGGAGTCTTGCTGTATGCATATGCTATTAAAAGGAAAGCGTGTCTGTGGGTATAGTGTGTAAAAGACAGTACCAGTGGTTAACTTTCTTATGTGCATAGTTTTGAGGTCTCAAACGTAGTTATCCTCACCATCTTACTGTCTCTGTTAGTGGCTATGGAACCATTGTCCTGGTAAGTAGCTAAGCTATCCTTAATTATCACACCTAAGCATTAGTTGCCTCAGCACAGCTTCCCCAGAAAAGAATCATTTGTACCTGGGAAAAGAAACTATGGGCTGCTGTTTGTAATTTAATTTGCTGCTTCATTTCCCCTTTACTCAGCCTTTTTGCAGGGTTTGGTCAAGTTGCCTTTTTTTCTCATAGAGTTTTCAGCTTTTGTTCACACCTCTTTTTCAGAACTTAACATCGCATTTAAAAGTTGAAAGTTTTTCTTTAATTTTTTAAACTTTTGCGTGCTGGTGATCTCTTGTTACTTGTGCATCCTATGCATCCAAGGTCACAATGACAGATTAAGCACGACAGCCTTATGGACTCAGTTTCTTCAGTTAAGGTCATGGCTTCTGGAAACTGGGAATATAGTTAATATTGTAAGGATTTGACTAATGGTATGTTGACAATTTTAAATATTTATGCTAATTTTAAAGACGCAAGTACTTATGTTAAATGAGAAGCTTCCAGACCAGTTCTGGCCCAGAGCAATACTACTTGCACAAAAAGGATTTTTTGAGACGTGGAGAGCTAAGTTTTATAAATAGATAGTTAACTGTTAAGCAGCTACGTTGGAATTTCAAAGAAAACTCACTTTATTTTTAATCTCTCTTAGTTAAAATTAGCAGATAAAACAGCATGGTGGCACATACCTGTAACCCCTGCACTCGGCAGGCAAGGCAGGAGGATGACTGTGAGTTCATGGCCAGCCGGGGCTACGCAGTGAGACCCTGTGTCCAAAAAAAGAGGAACAGTTAAACAGTTAATTCATTTACTGTTCTGTGCGCTCATCTCTCTCCCCAGATTTGCCATATTTCTTTCCTTGTTTACTAGTCTGTCTGGTTCCTTTCCCATGTCTCTGTTTTCAGATGTTTTTTTTTTTCTCGTTTTTTTCTCTCCTGCCCCCTTGTATCAGTTCTAACTGGCCTTTCAAAGAAACAGCCTATATTTTTGTTCAGAGTGTTGAATTAAAATACAAGTTTTGTATTTTCCCCACTCATTTTTCTATTCAAAGTAGAAAAATTTCTCTGTGTAGTACTTGTTTTAAGATCATTTACGTTAAAATATGAACACAGAAAAATATTTCTAATTAAACCTTAAAATTTTATTTGTAGTTTATGATGTATAAATTACATCTTGTTTTTTGTTTTTCAAATACCTTGTAGTTTACTTGGTGTTTAGGTAGAGAGGAGATGAGTTTTGGTTAGGTTTTGTTTGTTTCCTTTTTTAAGAGGAGGAAAATTAATATTTTTGTGGTACCGGGGATTGAACTCACAACCTTGCACTTTCCAGGCAAGTGCTTATGCCAGTGAGCTAAATCCCTGGCCCAAGAGTAGGAAAATTTATTGAGAGAGCTCCTGAGAGACAGAAGGGAGCCTAAAAGTGGGTTGCCCTTTGTTTTCTGTTGTAATGTATAGTGGAAACAAGGGATGGTGCTACTGAGCCTGTACTATCAACTACTGAGAAGGCCGAGGGAGGAGGATTGCTTGAGCTGTGAGGCTTGGGGCCACCCTGGGCAACCTAGTTAAGACCCCATCTCTAGGAAATAAATGAGCTAGGGCTATAGCTAAGGGATAGAACATATACTTAGGCTAAGTAAGGCCTCCAGCAACACAAGTTTAAGAATTCATAACAAAATATTTGGTGTTTAATTTCCTTTCACATAATTTCAGTAAGTTACATTTTTCCAGGTGATGAATACTTTAAAATTTCATGGGCCAGGTGTGGTGGCTCACGCCTGTAATCCCAGCACATAGGAGGCTGAGGCAGAAGGATCACTGGACGTTCAAGGCCAGTCTGAACTACATAGTGAAACCCTGTCTCAAAAAAATACCTTCATGGACGTAATCATTTTCTGTGGTGGCCATGTGTTATGTACAAAATAATAATAGCACTCATTGAATTTATTGCTTTGCAGTGCTAGAGATCAAATCCAGGACTGCACACATGCTAGACAGGCACTCTTTGTCACGGAGCTGTGTCTCCAGCCCTATTTTTAAGTTTATTGTTACTTTTTAATATTCTTAATACTTTGCTTACAAAGTAACTAAAAGCGAAATTTAAAACTTTCCAGTATAAAATTTCCTGAATATAGTTTTAAACACTTAAATATTTGAAATTCTATGCTGTTAAGAAAATCCATAAATGGAATTTTGGAGTTGCTTTCCCTCAGATTTAGTATTGATACAAATGAAATATTGAAGAAGCTTGCAGGGCTGGGTATGGTGGTACACACCTGTGATTGCAGCACTCAGAAGGCTGAGGCAGGAGGTTCACCGTGAAGTCAGTGTCAGTCTGAACTACACTATGAAACCCTGTTTATTTAAAAGGAAAAAAAAAGGCTAGGCAATGTGGTTTATTTATGTACTTATTTTGGTGTAGGGATCAAACTCACAACCTCACGCTTGCTAAGCAGGCACTTGATGTAATTTTAATGTTAGTAGTGGTTTTTAAATGACTAGACATCACTAGCAGAATTTTTTTATGATAATGGGATTATGCTGTCCAATCTAGTAGCTATGTGTGACCATTTTAATTACCCCAAAATAAAAATTTTAAATGTATGTTGGGATTATTTTTTTTTTTTTTAACAATAAAGTCAGGTTCCAAATTTATGTCAGGTCTTTCATCAAATCATTGCCTAAACAGTTTGGGGGAACTAAAAGTAAGCTGAGTAAGTATGAAGGAAGAGACCTCTTGCACAGACACATGGGGCACGTCTTACCTCCTGAAAAACAACAGTAACTCTTTAAAAAGTTCAGAGGGAGGTTGCTATAATTTGTTTAAAATGTTCTAATGTACGTAATCCTTGCAGTCTGGAAAACTTTTCCAGAGTACAAACAGAACTTTATTTGTTCTGAAGTGCACATTAACAGAAATGCCAGCCGTGGCATTAGCAGTGGATGCACAGGTGATCCTAGCACTGGCGCTTTGCCTTGCCCTCCCTTTTCTAAGACACACATTTGCAGCTGGAGACAAAATGCTGGCTGGGGCTGTGGTTGCCCTCAGCCCTGCAGCATTAGGTATTGGAGGACAGCTTCACTTGCCTGACCCCCCCCCCCATCTCATTGCTGTGGGGCACAGCAGGCATCCGTGGTGCTGCCTCTGCAGCCGCAGATGCCTGGTTCCTATGTGTGCTTGCTTCTCACCTGTCTCTGTTTGCTAACATGTTAAGTGACGAATGTGAAGAACTATTTTGGGCATCATTTCTGTATGTGGGATTAGTTTCTAAGGGGTTGCAGGATTCATTTCTTGGAAGAGAGCTGGGAGTCAGTTGCTGTTGGAGCTATGGCTTGAGAGTACTCTGGTCTGCTCACTGCCCCCTTGAGGGGAGATATGTTGCCATGTTCTTTTCTCTAATTGCTGTTTTGGGAAGACATGGATAGATGAGTTTGTACCTGTCCTCTTTTGTATGGCCTATGCTGAGAATTGGCTCTGAGTTATCTTTAATGACCACTTACCTTTAGCAGGTCCATCATATTTCCTTTGACATACCTCTAATAAAATTCCTTTTAAAGGGATTGGAGTGCTTTGAGGAAGTTCATTTTTTTTTTTTTTTTTTGACATAATACAGGTAATTTCAGCTTCTAGATTTTCTAAAAAACAAAGGTGAGAAATCCTTGGTAGGCCCCCGGAGAACAAACTACATGACAGAGTCCCTTCTATGATTTACACAGATGTGGTTGTTTGTCCTCACCATGTCACATTTCTGACACAGCCCCTGTCAGCCCCATGACACTGCACCGCTCCAGGGCAGTAGCATGGTGAGGGTAGCTGGTAATGGCCTTGCGGAGGGTGGAGAGGGATGGCGAGCTTTGGGGGGAAAGAGACAGTGTAACTTTGTGCACAGAAGTGTGGTTGCTTAAGCTGTTTTTGACTAAACTTCACAGAAAACCTAGTGACAAGAAGACTAAATTCAAACATAACATATATAGCTGTATTATACAAATCGAATGCTAGTCTGATTGTTAGGGAATAACTTTACATTTAAGACCATGGTGGTTTGAATGGTCAGAGGCTGGTAGTGGCATGTATCCCAGATGGAAGCCTTCAGGAAACCCCAGTTGCCGAGGGATAGAGGAGTGATGCTGGTCCTCAACATGTCAGTTGTACACGCTGCTTTTCCTTTTACTTCAGTTTCCACGGGCTCCCTCGCTCAGCAGTACGCACACCCTAATGCTACCCTGCACCCACATACTCCACATCCTCAGCCTTCAGCTACCCCCACTGGACAGCAGCAGAGCCAGCATGGTGGAAGTCATCCTGCACCCAGTCCTGTTCAGGTAAGGAGGAACCTAGGCTGCGTGGCTTTGCTGCCTTGTTCTAGTCACTGAGTGTTTCTCAGTTCCAGGCAAGGTGCCAGGCGTTGTATGATCAGAACACATAGTATGGTCACCTGCATGCAACCGGCAGTGCTGCTCTAGGGTAGGAATTAGGGGCTTTTTAAAATGACATTAAGGCTGGGTGTGGTGTTCCACCCCTGTAATCCTAGCTACTTGGGAGGCTGAAGCAGGAAGATCACAAGTTTGAGACCAGCTTAGGCAATTTATCAAGACCCTGTCTCCACATAAACAGGGCTGAGGATATAGGTCAGTGGTAGTTTCCGTGAGTTTAATCCTCAGTACTGCAGGAAATAAAATTTTAAAGTTCACAATTGAGAGCAAAGGCATTGCATAAGCTCTGGAAACTTGCTGCTGACGAAAGCTCCAAGAGGTGCTACTGGCAGTTAAGGCAAGGCCTCCACACTGAGCTTTATCTCCAGCCCTTTTTATTCTGAGACAGTCTTGCTGTATCCCTAAGTTACCCAAGCTGACCTTGAAGATACAATTCCCCTTCTGCCTCAACTTCCCTAAGTGCTGAGATTTTATAGGTGTGCACCATGATGCCTGGCTAAAAGATCGAATTTAATGTAAAGTTCATGATTTAACATGAAGCAAATTCTTACTTGGTTGGGACTTTAATTTCATTCCTAAAGCTTATATAATAAGGGATTTCATTTGTTTTATTAATGTCTGTAACCATGTTGGTTCACGAAGTAGTAAGAGGTATTTTGTTTGGTTTTTGGACATATTTCAATTCCCTAAGTCCATGGTCTTGTTTTACCTTTTCGGATGGGAATAAGTCTCTTTCTAAATCTTCCTGATGCTTTGCAGCACCATCAGCACCAAGCCGCCCCGGCGCTCCACCTGGCCAGTCCACAGCAGCAGTCAGCCATTTATCACGCAGGGCTTGCGCCGACCCCACCTTCCATGACGCCTGCCTCCAATACGCAGTCGCCACAGAATAGTTTCCCAGCAGCACAGCAGACCGTCTTCACAATTCATCCTTCTCATGTTCAGCCAGCATACACCAACCCGCCCCACATGGCCCATGTACCTCAGGTAATCAGCGTAGCCACTTCTCTGAGGAGTGAGAAAGACATGGTGGTTGTCATAAGCAGCAAAGAGCCAGCCGCTCTCCAGGCCAGGACCCCCGTGTGTGGTGCCATTGCCTGTCTCCCTTCCCCGCTCAGTACACCTGTGATCTGGCCCTCAGTGAATGTTGGTGTGATTTTGTAATGGGATTGGTAAAACTGCCTATCAGTTAGTGCTTTAATGTTTTCCAGCTGAGACCTTAAAAGCATCTTCGACTCTGGAATGCACCCCAGTCCTCCTTTCCTTTTTGTGTCTGCTTTGCTCCGTCTATAGCTTCCCTCCTATATATATGTCACCATATACATATACACACACACACTTATTCCACACGCCCATGGGAACTGGCAGGGGTAGGGACCATCAGTCTCAGCTCCCTGGGGTGACTGTTCCAGGCCTGGCAGCCTGAATGTCAGTCCCATGGGTTTCAGGGCACAGGGCAGTCCATACAGCTGGACCTGGTCCTCCCCCATCTGCTGTGGCCGTGTGTTGTGCTTCTGGAGAGAGAGCTAGAAGTTGGATGCATCCAACAGTGTCCTGTTGTTAAAAGTATAACCCTAGAGGTCTCTGGAGACCCTCCAGGGTGAGCCTGGGATGGCAGAAAGGTGTGGTACCGTCTGTATCAGCTGGTGACAGAGGTCCTGTGCAGGCCAGGGACATGTTTGGCTTTTTCCGTGGTGAAGAACACCGCTGGAGGTGAACTCTTGTGCTGTCCTCAGGCCATCCATGGAGCTCTCTTGAGGGTGAACTGGCTGTGTTACTATCTCTGCTACTTTGATACCACGGCTTTTAGGCGGGTCTAAGCAAGACCCACCTCACTCGCCTCCGTTTCCCGTCAAGTACTATGCCTGTGAGGCTTTGGCAAGGTGTATGGGCCGAGATGCAGTGGAGTTGGAGCTCTCTCAGGTCGCCTTGTTACTGGAGGCCCACAGTTGCTGGTGTGTTTGGAACCCATACCCTGTGGAGGGCAGGGGCCACAGTGCAGCACGCTGTAGTCGGTCGGCTCTGTACTGGGGAGGGGCCCGGT
Source organism: Cavia porcellus (assembly GCF_034190915.1). NCBI lineage: Eukaryota > Metazoa > Chordata > Mammalia > Rodentia > Caviidae > Cavia > Cavia porcellus. The sequence continues at coordinate 9,406,091 of NW_026947499.1, read as the reverse complement.
GCGGTCAGTGTGCTTTGATGGAGTCAGCTTCATGAGTTGGGGTCCTACAGGTATCTAACAGAGGCTGGTGGCTATGTGGGTATGTGAACTGAAATACAAGTTGAGGTTCTTGAAAACCTCACTTTTGTGTTTTTGTGGAGAAGGGGCAAAAGGGCTTATTATATGAGCAAGTCCAAATATGCCATTTGATTACAGGAGAGCAAATACTGCGTTGCATTCAAAGTTCACAGTCTTAAAAGAGGACACAGTGCGGGAGGCAGGAAACCAGGGTTCTTCCTAGCCCTGCCAGCCCCGCATAGAGCTGGGGTCTCGCTGTCAGCTACAATCTCCTTTGCTCCTTGAACTTGCTGTCACTTGGTATGGGGCACTGGGCTGGTCCTGGTCCAGAGACTTTCAGACTGCTCTTTCCGTCGCATTGAGCCTCTTCCCCTGCTCCATCAGCGAACCCTTCAGAGTGAAGGGAACCCAAGAGTTTCTTCATCTTACTGCCTGCCGAGCAGGCATCATCAGCAAGAGGGGTATGAACAAGAAGTGACCCCAACGGTGGCATCCGACAGTCCCTGCTTATCCTTGTAGTATTCTGCTTTCCTATTGGAAAGGGATGTCTCTGTTAAACATCTTCAGGCTCAACATGGAGCCCCTGTTCTGAAGCACCGTGGTGTTGTGTCCAAGCTGAGAAGGATGCTCAGGCCAGGACTAACCTTGCTGACACCTGTCCCGGATATAGAACTCAGTGATGAGCAGTGGTGGCAACTAGAACATTATACCCCCAATATCTACCCATTGGTGCCTGCTCCCCAGCCCTGCAGCAGCTGCGGAAAGGTGTGAACCAGGGAGTATCCCCAGAGCAAAGAAACGGGCCCTGAGGCCCAGCCTAGCGAAAGGACAGGAACACAGTTGACTTGTTGTTTAAGCTGGAGATGTTGCCTGTATGCGTAAAAGAGCTCTCTGTTTCAGGCTCATGTACAGTCAGGAATGGTTCCTTCTCATCCAACTGCCCATGCGCCAATGATGCTAATGACGACACAGCCACCCGGCGGTCCCCAGGCCGCCCTCGCTCAAAGTGCACTACAGCCCATTCCAGTCTCGACAACAGCGCATTTCCCCTATATGACGCACCCTTCAGGTGAGGCGTGTGTGTGCAGGGGCCGCCGGGGCACCCCAAGCATTCTGCTTGCACAGGTTGAATGGCAGGCAGGGCCAACGCTGCAAGCTCTGCGCTCGAAAATAGCAAGACCCATCCAAGACTGCCCAGAAGGGACTTCGATGATCAGTCAGTGTCAGGGCCTGAGGCTTCCGGGAGCCGGTCTGTGTGTGTTCTGATGGTATGCAGGATGTGGCTTGATGAACAGCAGCAGCTGCCGCATTCGGGTTGCTGGTGCATGCCTAGGGCTCAGTTGGCCTTCTGTTACACCAGGCTGGGCAGGCAGTGTGTTCCTTCCTGAGTCCCCACAGGCTGACAGGCGGGGGGTTATGGCCATGGCAGTTTGCTTGTAGCTTGGAGAAGAGACTGATGAGCAGGTGCTGTATGTGGACTGGTTGGAGTGTAGGGTCAGCCTCAGCCTACACCCTGACGGGGGACGCCCTTGCTGGTGCTCCAGTACTGGATGGCTGCCATGGCGGTACCGCAGTCTCACCTGTTCCTCTGAAAGCAATGCTGGTGCTTGGCTACTATTTGGGGAGGGGGTATGGCAGGGCCTTTTCTCCTTCCCCGATCAAGTCTTATGGGAGCTTTATCTGAAGAGGTTTTCCGTCTGACTGGTTTGTTCTACCCACTCACCTCCCCGTCCTTCCCCACCTTGGTGCAGACGGGAGCGGGGCAGTGAATTGAACTGAGTCTTGTTCAGCTAGCCAAGGGTAGTTCAGTCTGCTGCAGAGACACTAGGCTGATGCACAGTGTTGCCAGTGTTCTGTTTAAATGTGCACTTTTCTTTTTTACAGTACAAGCCCACCACCAACAGCAGTTGTAAGGCTGCCCTGGAGGAACCGAAAGGCCAAATTCCCTCCTCCCTTCTACTGCTTCTACCAACTGGAAGCACAGAAAACTAGAATTACATTTATTTTGTTTTTTAAAATATATGTTGATTTCGTGTAACATTCAATAGGAATGCTAACCGTTCACTTGCAGTGGAAGATATTCGGACCGAGTAGAGGCGTTTAGGAACTGGTGGGCTGTTCCATAATTCCACGTGCTGTTTCAGAGTCCCGCAGGTACCCCAGCTCTGCTTGCTGAAACTGGAAGTTATTTATTTTTTAATGGCCCTTGAAAGTCACGAACACATCAGCTAGCAAAAGAAGTAACAAGAGTGATTCTTGCTGCTATTATCGCTTAAAAAAAATCAAGACTTAGAACACCCTTTTACTAAACTTGACAAAGGTTCAGTAAATTCTTACCGTCAAACTGACGGGTTATTATTTATAAATCAAGTTTGATGAAGTGATCACTGTCTACAGTGGTTCAACTTTTAAGTTAAGGGAAAAACTTTTACTTTGTAGATAATATAAAATAAAAACTTAAAAAAAATTAAAAAATAAAAAAAGTTTTAAAAACTGGTAATAAGTTAATGTGTGTTTGTATAAGCTGCTTGTGCTGTAGGAGACTGTCAGGGCAAGTGGGCTGTGTATGCTGCTTCCGGATCCTGAAAGGTAGTTGCTAAATGATATTTCTTCGTCAGCTTTAGCTCTGGTTCAAGATGTCTTTAGAGAAAGACAAGACTGGGCTATCCTTGCTGGATTAGTGCTTGGCATGAGGAGGAGGAAGGCTGGCCAGTGCTGATGGCCACAGCCCCACACAGCCCAGATTCTGTAAGCTCCCATTTCCTGTCTTCAAAGGTCAGCGGTTGTCCCAATTCATCTGTTTTACCAGCAGGGGGCAGAAAAGACTTTATTTTTAAAACTACGATTAAAAAATCTGGAAGGCTCTAATCCCAGCACTGGGAGGGCTGAGGCAAGGGGAACTGTGAGGCCAGCCTGACAGAGACAGACAGATCCAGAGGGCTGTAAGGCTGAGGGACACAGATAGAAAAGCAGTTCACTAATGCTCCTAAGCATGGTTAATTACACAGATATGGATTTTGTAGAGAATATAGGCTAATAGAATAGAGCATTCAAACATGGTGGCAACAAATTAAGGTTCTTTAAACTTACTTTAATTCACGTATAGCAATTTGTACATTATAGCAAAATTTGCATTATTCAATAAGTTACTAATACAGTACATAAACAATACATAAAAGTTTGCCAAATACCTTCTGCCTCAAGTCATACTAGCTGAATCTGCTGTTCGTGTTACCACATCGTGCTGCTGCTTCAGCCACTGGCCCTCAGGGGTGTCCTTGGTGAGAGGCAATGGGTGATCTACTGTCAAGATGTTAGCTCAGACGTGCCATCTGCGGTAAGAGACAGCCCTGAATAAAAAGCAGGAAGGAACTTCAGGCAACCCTTGGGGAAAAGTTGAAGGCCTTCCTTAATAGATTAAAAAACTTATGTAAAAATAGTGTTCTCTGGCCCAGGACTTAAAGGATTCCTTTTTCCTACACGGCCCCGAAGTGTCAAAGGCAGATGATTTATACCAGATAAAGCCACATGGATTGCTGGTCTAAAATTCAAGGCAAGTTAGTTGACTTCTTTGGTGCTGGTGACTTAGTTTGTAAAGTTCAGTAGTTAGATGAGAAGGAAAGGATGGGTGCTGGGAGCTGGGATCTGTCAGTAGGCAGGACCCTGCCGCTCCTTCACTGTCCCTTGCTCTGAGTGCAGCTTGCTGGCTTGGCCTCAGCTGCCAGTAGTGGTCCCATCGGGCCTGGTGGGAGGGGCATGGGATGTGCTGCCCTGAGCGGGGCCAGGCACAGGCTGTCTGGAGAGCATCCAGGCCGTCAGGCAGCTGGACCTGCTCCAGCAGAAAGAGAAGGCATTGGCATAGTGTCACTTGGTCCCAGGGCCATAAGGGGTCTTTTTGTCAGAATGTACTTGAGCTGTTCTGGTAAATTGGATACATTTAGAGGGGGCACAGCGTGGCGTGGCGTGGTATGGGGTGTAGTTCACCGTCACCATGAACTGAGCTGGAGCTGCTCTGTGTGAGGGTCTGGAGCCTAAGCTGGAAGAGGAATAAACTGGCTGGCACAAGGGGCCGTCCTTCCTTCACTGTCTCCTGTGCAGACAGGAGAAAACCGAGACGACTCACATCAGGAGTGCCTTCTCTGATGACCTTTCTCTTTCCCAAAAAAAAAAAACCTGCACTACTTTAGGGGTTTGGAGACACGGTCTCACCGTGCAGCCCAGGCTGGCCTTGATCTCATGTTGCGCTTGCCTTAGCCTCCCAAGTGCTGGGAAGCTACACCCGGCCACACTTACTGACAATATTTTCTAGAGAAAGGTGCTTTTATAGAGGATAAAAACAAGTATCCTCAGAACTGGGCAGCAAGCATGGACAAGTGTCGGGTGTGGTGTATGGTCCATAGAACACTGGGTATCTTCAGAGTGGCACAGAGGTGGCTCCAGAGCCCTCTGGGTTTCTCCCCCTTGGTTTTTTGAGCTAGCATCTTGCTCTATGTAGTTGAGGCCTTGAACTTAATATGTAACCCAGGCTGGCCTTGAACTCTTGGCACTCTTCCTGCTTCACCCACCTACGTGCTGGGATCACAGGGGTGTGCCACTGTGCTGGGCCTAGAGCCCTCTGAAGATGAGCAAGCTGTCGAAGCAGAAACCTGACCCGTTGGCTTACGGAGGGTATCTGGAAAGACCAAGCCTTCCCTTGAGAAGGCAGGCTGGGTTGGTCAGAGGCTGTGGATTCATATGCAGTTCTGAGCGATGCAAGCTCAGCTCTGCTATGCTCCCAGTATCCTAGAAGCCACTGCAGGGACAGTGGTTGGCTGAACTAGATGGTTCTTGTTGGCACATAAAGGCAGCTGACTGTTGTCACTGCCTGCCCTGTTCTTGTGCTTCCACAGGAGGGCCCCTCTGTAAGTCATGTCATTTTAAATGCAAGCATAGATAGAGGCGTGCCTTCAGGCCCTGGCTGGACGGGGCCTGTGTGGCAACACGTGCGCTAAGACAAGACAGGCTGTGGGTTCTTAGTTTCTCCTTGGCTATGGCACCAGATCCCTAGCTTCCATTTTGACTTAAAAAGGAGCCAGAGGCCCGCTTGCAGGGTAATTTAATAAGCCACAGCCACGTGGGGCCTCTGAGCTGGGTTGTGAAAGGAGTAAGGGGTGAGGGGCTGCCTGGAAAGGGCCTGGGAGCCTCCTACCCTTCCGCCCGCCCTGCCCACTCCCCAGCGGTGTGTATTCTCCGTAAAGTTGCTGTAAACTAGGGTCCAAATTTTTATGCTTAAGGCACCAGGATAGGACTGTTCCTTGCCACCTTCCTGTTTTAGTAGTTGCCTAAATTTCCCTGAAAGGGTGACACACTTCACTGCTGTGTATTCAGGGAAGACAATGGCCGCTCAGCAGCAGGTGACTGTCCCAAGGATGGACAAGGCTGCCAGGCACAGTGAGTCAGGTGGGGTTTGCATAGTGATCCCTGGCTGCAGACGGGTACGAGTTGAAACAGTGCAATGAAGTAAGCAAAGATTTAGTCTTGAAACCTGAATCTTTTAAAAACATTAATCTGAGGTAAAATGTTTAAAATCCTTTTTGACCTTCAGCTGCCCCTGTGACAGCTTCTGCCCTAAGGCTGAGAGAAGCGGGGTTAGGAGTGCCCACCTGCGGCTGGGACCCGCCACGGGCCTGATGCTCCAGGGTAACCACGTTAGTGTTCTGGGCTTCCTGATGACCCCCCTTTCCCCAGTACAAAGTCTGTCATCAGCGGTGACAGTGTCAGTGAGAGAGCGCGCAAGTTTCTACTGCCAGCTCTGGCCCTCACCCCGCCTCTTCTGAGAGGGCTGGGGCCGGGACTTAGGGACCCAGGGCAAGTGAGCTGGCGGCATCTGCAGACAGAAACCACTTCTGTAAACAACGAGAAAGCCGACGGGACTTAGAGGAGGCCCTTTAACAGGCCTAATAGCAGGGTCACATCCAGCCGGAAAGAGCAGCTGAGTGTGCCCCGAATCTCTCTCTGAAAGGTAGGAAAGATCATTACATTCACAAGTTCACGGCTCTGCCTGTGCTCCCAGGGGCTGGCCGGGCCACCGTCAGAGAGGCGTGTACTGGTTGTCTATGGCCCGCAGGTGACTCCGAGAGGACGAGTCCATGTCATAGTCTGAGTCTCGTGCCCGACTCCCAGGCTCAGGCTCCAGGTGCCGCAGGCTGCTGGCCAGCTCCTCAGGCGAAGGCACCAGGTGGAAGATCTGCTCGGGGGGCGACGAACGGCCTGGAAGAGCCTCGGGGCCAAGCCCTCGAGGACAGCCGGAAGAGCCGAGGTGGGGAAGGCTCAGCTCTGAGTCCCAGTGAGGGAGGGAGGAAGGGAAGAGGACGGTACTGCAGGAACCTAGGACAAGTGACCAAGAAATCTTGCATCAGTCTCAATGCAAGTACGGGCAGCACGCAAAACCACGTCTGTGTGGCCGCGGCAAGCTCTCACCCTCCGAGTGGCTCCCTTTTGCCAGTCCCCGTTATTAGCAAAAGGCCTGTGTCACACCTGGTGGCTGGGAGACCACAACCACATAGCTGGAGAGCCGGACGTCGCAGGCAGCCCCACACTCGAGCGGGATGGGCGAGTGCTGGAAGTGGCGCAGCATGTCGGGGACGGAGGGGAAGTGCAGGTGCTGCACTCGGCACTGGCCCCGCTCCGTCAGCAGCAGGCGCAGGTGCTGCGGGAGGTGAAGGAAGCGCACTGTCCCCACTGTCCCCGGGCCGTGGCCCTGGCCGTGCTCCGGGGAGGGAGGGCACAGCCCACCGCCCTGCCCTACCTTGGCTCTGCCCTGGAAGTTGAAGGTGAGCACGTACTCCCCGCGCCGGGACTCGCTCTGCCGCACCAGGAACACCCCGTGCGCGTCAGGGCCCTGCAGCTGCACCAGCTGGGCCGCCTTCACCCTGGAGATGGGGCCATGGAACCAGGGGTAGCAGGACAGGAAGTGATCTGTTTTTTGGCAGGTGGGGTCTAGCAAACCTCCAGAAGAAGCACCTGGCAGAGAAGAGAGGTTGAGGTGGTGACCCCGTGTGGGTGCCACAGTACTAGGGTGCCTGGAGTCCCAGGGCCTGGCCCCGGCTCACCTTGGTTCAGGGAGTCTGTGCTTCCCCCTGGCGAGCTGGACGTGCTGGGCTCTGGGGCGGAGGGACAGTGTGCCTCCATGTCTGGACTCTCTGGCCTGCCGGGAGGAAGCTGGGTCTGAGGACCTCAGAGCGAGGGTCAGGGCGGGCCAGTGGGGCGGCACGGGGAGGGCCTCACCCTTGGCCAGTGCACTCCCAGAGCACGGCCATCCAAGAATCCAGCTGCTGCTCGTCTCCCACCTCAAAGATGATGTCTGTCCTGTCCTTCACCTGGAAGGCAGGAAGGGGTCATGTGTTAGCCTGAGGGGTGTATCGCTGTCCCCCGCCCCCGAGCCCCAGAGTCCTGTCGTCACTCACCTTGAGCACGAAGGTATGGAGGTTGTCCGGCATCTCCAGGCGTGTACACCGCCGGACCTCCTGGATGCTAGAGCAGGCTGCCTGCAGCTTGGGCTTTGAACTCTAGGAAATAGAGGGGGCGCTCCAGGCTTCTCTCCAGAGTGTGCCGGGCTGCTGAGCAGGCCAGGCCTGGAGGGAGCCTGGCACACCTTCCCCTCCAGTCCTGGCCACCACTGAAGCGTAAGGGACCCGTGCTGGCTGACGGCCACGCCCCAGCTTCGCGGAGTCTGCCTGCCTCCCTGCTGTGGGCAGCACACAGAGGGCTGTATGCCCAGCCTGTAGTCTGCCACATCGCCCAGACCCGAAAGGGCGAAGTGCAGCACAGCTGCCCTGAATGATCTGCAGCCCCCCACACTCCCAGTGTGTGGTGCTCACCATGGGGGGGAGGGTCACCTTCCCCATCATCGGGGCTGCCACAGTAGGAGCCTGGCTTCAGGTGGCTCAGGGGCCCCCTAGAACTCTGGAGCCAATTTCTTTTATTAGTTACATTTTTTTCTTTTTTTCATTTTCATTGGTCCCGGGGATCGAACTCACGACCACCTGCTTGCAAGGCAGGTACTTATGCCGCTGAGCTAAATCCCCAGCCCCCTGGAGCCAATTTCTTGATGGGGGTGTTTCCTCAGAAGCCACCCCACCACCACCTCGAGCCCCCTGTCCTCCCTCCAGCAAGATTGTCTCGGGGCCATGTGATACCAGGTGGCTGCAAAGGGGGAAGTAGCCGGGAAGAGCTGAAAAAGGGACAGGCAGCTAGTTGGGTCCCCCTGCCACCAGGGTCTGCTTTCGCAGGAGGCTCGGGCTCCTGTGGCAGGGGAGGGGCAGGGCAAGAAGGGCCCAGCAGGTCAGAGCACAGTGACATCCCTGAGGGTTTAGCGTGGCACTGCCATCTCACTCCTAAAGAAGGAGTCATGCGACCAGCAGTCCCAGCCCTGAGCAGCTGGCAGCAGTCAGGGCTCCACACAGCGCAGGAATGACAAGCCCTCACTTCCTGTCTCCTCGACCTGGGAAAGGCACAGCAAGGGACCCCTGGAGCCTTGCCAGCCCCACACCTGGACTCCCGGGAAGAAGTGGGCCAAGGTGAGGGGAAGCCTGGGCTCTCCTTCGGTTCCACCCAGTCAGTGCCAATATTAACCAGAGAAGCTGCTGGCTTCGCTCTGACGCGGCTTCTACCCTAGTGCCCCCCCCCCCCCAGCAGCAGAGACTGCTGAGCTAGCAGGTGGCAGGAAGAGGATCCCCCTCCTCGCCCGCAGTGGCTGTCCCCAAACCCCTGTGTGCACAAGCCACGACCCAAACCCAGGATGGCGGGGCCAGGGAGACCTATTGGCTGAACCACGAGGGGATCGAGGTGATTGACATGGTGGTGTCAGCTACAGGAACATCTGGTGGCCTCGGCTTGCCCTGGGCACGTGTGCTATTCCACCGGCTTAGGGCCCAGCTTCAAGTTCCTGTGGTGCTGGTGACCGAAGTGATGGGACAATTGCAGGCATCCGTGGTGTGCACGTCCTAAGAGCATCTTCTGGAGAGCACACTCACTCATCCAGCAGACTTCAGTTGGTATCATGCTGGCACAGAGAACCCAGTTGGTTCTTTCTTCTGGCTGGTTGCAGCCCAAAGGGAAAACTGCAGGCCGGCTCGGACGCTGACCCGATGAGAGGGCTTGCGTTTCTGTGGGAGACTTTCACTGGAGCTACAGTTCTTAGCCTCTAAGGGTTAGGGTCCAGCAGACCCTGTTAATTTCCTGTGCAATCCCAAGCACAAGGGTTGGCCCTCTCCAGCTTCCTCTGAGTGGCCCAGGCACTGGGCGCACATCCATTGTGCCATTCTGCAGCAAGACACACTGCCTCCCTGCCCACACCCTAATCAAAGGGAAATAAAACAATGTCACACTAAAGCTATTCAATGTGACCAGGCAATCAACACAGCTATTGAGGGCTTCTGAATCTGTCTGGGGTCCGGTGTAGTGGGTATTCAGACTGGGCAGAAAGCTCCAAGTGCCTTAAAGACAGCAGAGTCCTGGCTCTAGGCTACTCTTGTCCCTTTAGAGACACCTGACAGTAAAGACTGTGCAGCTGGGCCCCAAAATGCTGCTGACCTCTAGCCTGCCCCCCTGGCTTAGGCCCTCCAGCCCTGCCTGGAGGATAGGAGTAACAAACTGGAGCCCCTCATTGCTTCCCAGGTCTGTGTCTCTGGCTGTCACCTGGAAACTACTTGCTTCCTGCATGTCGAGGGCCAAGGGCCCTAAAGACCCACTTCGGTGCCCTGGCACTCTCGGGCATGGAGGCTGCATGCAGAGGGCCTCACCCCCAGGGAAGACATCAGGCAGCCCCAGAAGCCAGCGCAGGACCCTTGACCAGAGAGGTGTGCTTCAACTTCCTCATGAGTGTTGGCTAGACAGACATGGCATACCACGAAACAGGCCTGCTGCTTGTCTGCTCCCTAGGAAACTGGGGAGGTCAGGGCAGCAGTATCTAGCCAACACCCAAGCAGCCAGGGGCACAGGAGACCCCGTGCCAACGAAGGACCACAGGCCTCTCTCAGTGACCTCGTCCTGCCAGTGTGCTGCCTCTTCCCAGCCACTGCAGCCTGGACTGAGGGCCAGGGACCAGTGAGGAGACCTCTACTCCCTGCCCCAGGGCCCCTGGCACCTCAGTCAGTGCCAGGGCCATGCCCTCAAAGGCACTGTGTCCCCAGGAGCCCGGCTCTGCAGATGACTGCCCTGTGGGCTTGGGCATGGTTTTCTTCCAGCAACATGGTGCTACTCAGCGGGACCTACAGATATGGGAAAGGCTGAGAGCATCCAGGCCCTTGTGTCCACCCCAACTCAGAACCTGGAGTAGGTGACATGCAGAAGGAGAGATGAAGGTGAGCACAGTTAATACCTGAACAACAAATAGTCCAGTTCGTTGGTAGCAAAAGCCAACCTTGCTGAATATGGCAGCACACACTTATCACAGCACTTGGGAGGCTGACACAGAATGGTCACTGTGAGTTCTACAGCATCCTGTGCTACACAGTTCAAGGCCAGCCTGAACTACAGAGTAAAACTGTCTTAGAAAAAACAAAAACAAGCCAACCTTTAAAAGACATGGCCTTGTTCCAAAAAAGACTTTAGGTTACAGACACGCCCAGGAAAAAACCAGGAAGCAGACAGCTGCTAAAACAAATCAGGATCCCATTTGTCACAAATGTGTGAGCTTCCTGGCAGCCAGGGCAAAACGGGACTATCCGAGAGATGACAGCTGTTCGTGCCCTGCAGCCTCAGAGTTTGGAAGAGTGCTGAACAGAGAAACCTAGTGAAGCCATGCATTTCCCCAGACCTTGTCCTTTCACACACTATTCCCACCAAAAGGCAGTGGGGGCTGAAGTGAAGCAGGCTCTCACAAACTCCCTAAGCCTGGTCTCTCTCAGCCATTCTTTGAAGTGGGGAACACCCAGAATGAGCCCAAGATAGTGGGGCACAGCTAGAAACAATGCCTTAGGGGCTGGGGGTTTAGCTCAGCGGCATAAGCACCTGCCTTGCAAGCAGGCAGTCGTGAGTTTGATCCCTGGTACCGATAAAAATGAAAAAGACAAAAAAAAAAAAAAAAGAAAGAAACAATGCCTTAGTCCTGGCCCTCCCTCTTTGGTGCACACCCACCCCCATCACATGAGCTGCCAGGTGGCCAGCATCGGCTTCCAGAGGGTGGAATTTGCCCACCAGTGGAATTTCAGATGTTTCCCAAGAAGTTACAGAAGTGAGCCTCATGGCATAGGAGAAGGTGTCAATATGACCAGGGGTTATGACAGTCCCAGAGGGAAAGGTAGGCCAGGCATGGTGGTGCATGCCTATAATCCCAGCACTCAGGAGGCCGAGGCAAGAAAATCATTGTGAGTTTGAGACCTGGGCTACAAAGTGAGCCCAACACCAGCCTGAACTGCAGAGTGAGGCCCTGTCTCAGAGACAAAAAAGGGGGAAGTTAGCTCAGCGGCATAAGCGCATTCCTAGCAAGTGTGAGACTGTGAGTTCAATCCCTGGTACAAAAAATATTAAGGAAAAAATCAAGCAAGGTGGATGTATGAGGGGGAAGCCCTTCCCAACCCCAGGCAATCTCCAGGTACAGAACAGCACATGGCAAGCCTCATGTGACCCTCTAGCAGGCCACAGGTGAGTGCTTGATTTTGCTTCACAAGTGGGGAAACTAAGGCTCAGGAGATTTCCTAGGGTAGCACTGAAAGAGTCAGGCACGGGGCCTCTGGAAGTGGGCCCTGGGGGAGCCCTAAAACTTGCTGGCATCTAGGTGAGTGGAGAGTTCTGGATAAAGCCTGGGACTGGTGGTACTAGGGGATGCATTCTCACACAAGGCACAACTGTGGCTGCTGGCAGGTCTCCAGAGGGTGCAGAGGGAACCCTGCTTTGGGGTGAGCACCAGGGTGGGACAGGATGGTAACCTGAGCTCCAGCAGGTGGGCAGCATTGAAAGGAACTAGCATGAGCTCAACTCCATCAGACGCTCCAGACAGGCCCAAAATTAGTGACTTGCCAACTCATGGCACTCCCTACCCATCCAAAACTATGACCCCAAGACGCCAGGTCTTGCCCACACTTTGGTCCAGCATGTGGCGTACAGACTGCAAACATGGCCTTTGCATCACCTACAGTGCTGCCTGCTGCTCGGATTCGGGGCACAGCTCAAGCGTCACCTCCAGGAAGCCCACTAATTGCAGTCACCACCACCACCATTTAACAGCCTGGGATGTGGTCGGCCTGCTTGTCTCTGGACTCCAGAGCTCCATGGGGACTTGTTTTTGCACACGTGGCCACCCAGCATGAGCCTAGGGCCTGGCCATGGTGCCATTTCAGTTCCACCACTAGGAGTTAGTGGGCCCCTTTGCTCAGCATCCTGGGCACTCAGTGGGACCCAGGAGCACAGCCCCTTCTGGGTCTGCTCACCCCAGCAGGGATTTCACACCGCTCAGGCACAAGTAGGGAAGGCCCGCTGGCACTCTGGCCAGGTTAAAGGAAATTTAGAGCTGATCTGCAGGTTTGGGGCCAAACACCCCCAGCAGCACTGCTGTAACCTCATGCCACAAGCAGGAGCTGGAAACAGGTAGAGTCCCTGGCCACAGCCCGGCTGTAGTCGGGCATCTTCCCTGTGGGCCACTTGAGCATTGCCTGAGCCTAATGACACTTCTGCACAGAGGAAGCCTCCCTCCCTGGCACCTGCCCCAGCCCCCACGTCATGGACAGCACAGCGCAATTCCCATTGCACTGCAGCTTATCGGGCTGGCCATACTTTCCTGATGACAAAGCTGCCTCCGACATCTGACAGTCCCTTTCTGGGCCAAGGAAGGGCCCGAACCTTGCTCCCAGCCAGGACAGCCGCAGGGATGCCTGTGTCTGGGAGCAGAGGGTGCCCGGGGAGAGGGGCTTCTCATTCTTGTTCCCTGGCTCCTTTGGTGGCAAACAAAGGCAGCGAGCCACTGCAGGCGCGGCTGGGCGTTAAGGTACAGACTGCAGATGGCTTCCTCGCTCTGTCCCAGCCACTTGTCCTCTCTGACACAGGTCCCCTCCATAACATGTGGATCCTGAGAACACCTGTGCTGAGGATTTCTGCCTGAGGGCCCACCTGTCCATCCCCAGGGTCTCTAGACTTACTGTCTCCCAGGGCCACCCCATGTGCGTGCTCCTTAGCAGGGCAGGAGAAGGGCAGGAGAAGCTTCCAGGGGAGTCAGATGAAGAATTCCTCTTCCAGGGGCTGGGGGTTTAGCTCAGCGGCATAAGCGCCTGCCTTGCAAGCAGACAGTCCTGAGTTTGATCCCCGGTACCGATAAAAAGGAAAAAGACAAAAAAAAAAATTCCTCTTCCCCTTCCTGACCTAGCCCCATAGTACCAGACCTAGGGCCGCCCCCGCCAGAGTCAGACTGGCAGGTGAGTGTCCTGTTTAAGGGCCCCTCCTTCCTCCAGGTGGCTGCGTGCCCGTCACACCCAGCAGCCAGGTGGGAGACCCTGCATGGAGTCATTTGCCCGAGAGGGGCCTGGGCACAGCAGGAAAGGGTGACAGGCAGAGTGGGGACATGTCTAACACCCCACCCATAAGTGAGCTCCTCTCAACCCCGAAAGGGCCTCTGCCCCATACAAAAAATCAGTGACACACAAAGCCCCAACCTGCTGCAGTCACTTCTGAGGGACGGGTAACACCCACAGCCATGTGATGGGCCAACTTTGGCTGAACTAAGCTTGGTGTTCCACCTGGGAGTCCCACACCTGCCTTCCGGTGCCCTCCCAGCTTACCTGGGGACAGTGGTGCCACCGCAGGCAGAGGAAGGGAGGCTCAGTCCCACTGCACATACAATAAACTTCATGGGACCTGAGAGGCCCAGCGGAAAGCAGGGGCCTGCTCACCACCACGTCAATGCCTGGAAGACAGGCACGTGCTGTGCTACAGACCCCAGCCCTCCCTGCAGGCCCCGCACGAGGAGACCAATCCTGCAGCAGCGGCCGCGCTGCTCTGCCTCCTGCTTCCCCAGTACCCAGGCTGCAGCCACCCCAGGCTGCCAGCACCATGTGGCGGGCCCATGGGCCTGTAGGTGGTGGCGGGGTGGGGGGGCACTGTCAGTGAGAGAGAATGCAGGATGCCCCTGCCCCGCCCCCACAGCAGGAGCAGCTGGGGAAGCCCCAGCCGCGGCACGGTGGCCAAGCCTGGGTGCCAGAGAGGGTGGGAGAAGCTGCGGTTAGAGACAGCCGTCACCAGCCTCGCTCACTCGGGAAAGGCAGCGCACCAGAGGAGGGGGCTCATCACCCCCAAAAGCCCCAGATGGTAGCCACTACTGCCTTCGAAGAATGATGATTCAGAAGAAAAGGTGAAAGCAAGAGCCACTGGGGCTTCAGGCCCTGAGGGGGCTCCCAGTCGCCACGGCCCAGGGTGGCGGCGGGGCGGGCTCACAGGAAAACCAAGTAGTAACTCAGTAGGTCGAGGACTCTGACAACATGGAAAGCAAAATGGAAAGCTAGAAAAATGCTGGCAAGCTGTGACACGGGTAGCTAAAATCTGTGACACGTAAGGAACATTTCCAAATCAACAACAAAAAAAGGCAAGACAGAACAGAAAAGCAAGCAAGGAAAATGCTTCACAAGTCATAATAGTATATGTGACCAAAGCCCAGGGGAGAGAGGACAGGGAGTAGGTTAGTGCTCATCAGGGACTGGGGCCAGGGGACTAGGGTTTGCTAATAGACACAGGAATTCTTTCTGTAATATGGGTATTAGATCTTAATTTAAAATAATAAGTGGAAGCTGGGCATGGCAGCACATTCCTGTAATTCCAGCACTGGGGAGGCTGAGGCAGGCAGATTGTTACAAGTTTGAGACCAGCCTGAACTACAAGGTGAGCCCAAGGCCAGCCTGAACCACGTAGGGAGACCCTGTCTCAAAAAGACAAAAATAAAAGAATAAATGGTCAGCTACACTCAGTGTATGTGCTGCCAAAATGAGCACAGCCAGCCACACTCAGAAAACACAAAATAAACTGTAGACAGTGTGTGTATTAAACCCGGGCCTCTGCACTGAGCTACATCCCCAGTACTTACTTTATTTTGGAACAAAGTCTCATCAACTTGCTAAGGTGCCCAGGCTGGGCTACAATTTACAACCCTCTTCCCTCAGTCTCCCAGAGTACAGAAATTACAGGCTTATGCTACCAGGCCCAACTGATAACCCCTTTTTAATCAAGTCAACAAACTTTTTTTTTCCATTTTGGGAGGAGTGTGGCACAGGATCTTGTTATGCAGTTCCAGCTGGCCTTGAACTCATGTAGCCCAGGCTGGCCTCAGCTTCCCAAGTGCCAGGGTTACAGGTGTCCATCACCACGCCCAGCAGCCACTTTAAGAACAACCAGTGCTAGCAACACTAGGGATAATAATTGGGTATAAGCTCTCTGGAAGCTACTTGGAAAAGGCACAGCAAAAGGAGCCAGCTGTGGCTGGGATATAGGGCAGTGAGAGAGATTTGAGTGTAAGGCCCTGGGTCTGAGCCCCTGCATCTTAAAAAAAAAAAAAAAAAAAAAGTGGTACTGGGCATGGCAGTGGCACACACCTGTAATCCCAGCACTCAGGAGGCTGAGGCGGGAGGATCACTGTGAATTTGAGGCCAGCCTGCACTACACAGTAAGGTTTTGCCTCAAAAATAAATAAATAATAAATAAAGGGAGTGGAAGAAAAAGGCTGATAGGAATGGAAAGATGTTCCACAGCAGTGGCCATGGGGAAGTGCCACTCAAAAGTCACGAAGAGGCAGCGGCCGGCCAGGACACCATGGACTCCATGAAACTGCAAAACTGCTGTGGTTTTGGAAAATAGTTTGGCAGCTCCTCAAAAACAGTTACCCTCTCCTGGACACAGAAGACATGCAAGATAAATGAAAACACTTGTCTGCTTACACATGGAGTTCAAAGCAGCATTACAATAGCAAAAACTGGGGACCACCCAATGCCTGCCAGTTGACAAATGAATAAACAAAATGTGAATCCATGCATCAGAATATCGTTGGCCAAAAATAGGAACAAAACACTGACACATGACATGGCACTGGACGAGCCTCGGAGAACATCAAACTAAGGGAAGTACGCCAGACACAAGAGACTGCGGATTGTGATTCCACAAAATACCTAAAATAGACAAACCCGCAGTGGGGAGCAGGACAGCCGCCAGGGTCTACAGGGGGAAGTACGCAGGGACAGGTCTCCTCACACAGAGCGCAGGGATGCTCTGCAGACGCTCCAGGTCGTGGCATGTCAGTGATCACTTGGTGCAGCTCTGGGTCGGGGTTGAGCACATATTTCAAGCACTGCTAGAATCCTGGCCCAGCACTCTCCCTTCTAGGACTTTTCCCCTAAAGAAGTAAGCTTGGAGGTAAGTCTGGGCTGCATAATGAGCTCATGGCCAGCCTGGACTACACAGGGAAACCCTGTC
Source organism: Cavia porcellus (assembly GCF_034190915.1). NCBI lineage: Eukaryota > Metazoa > Chordata > Mammalia > Rodentia > Caviidae > Cavia > Cavia porcellus. The sequence goes on along the minus strand of NW_026947499.1, from coordinate 9,389,609 downwards.
TTGAAGGAAAAAGGACAAGATACATATACCATGGACTGTCTCTACCAGTAGATCACTGGTAGAAACACATCCTTAAAAAGTATTCAGGAATCCAGAAAAAGGTTCATGATCATGACATAAAGAGCAAGGCTGTCGGACAGTATGAGGGATGGAGGGCCCACAAGGACTGGAGTTTTCTTCCTGCAGTTCTCACCCGTGTTCCCCAGCAGTAAGCAAGGGGTTGGGAGGCCATGGGGTCTCCAGAGAGCTGCAAGAATAGGAGCAAACGGCCTGCAGCGTGCACTGGGGACCCCACCCCCTCAAGCTGAGGCTGAGGTAGGAGTGTCAAAAGTTCCAGATCAGGCTAGGCTGCTTACCTTGGCCCTGCCCTGTCTCAAGAAATGAAAAGGGTCAGGAATGCAGCTCAGAGGCAGATTGCTTGCCTAGCATGCTGAGGCCCTGGGTTCTATCCTGGACACCACAGTGAAAGAAAGATGTGCAGACCCTAGAGGAACTGCAGCTTGTGGGTGGAAGGGAGTTCAAAGACAGACAAGAGGACAAAAGAACACTGCTGGGGTTCTCTCCACAATGTACGTGATGTGTAGTTGTTTGGTTATTTTTTATATATGGTTAGGTCTCTGGAAGGATCGACTTTTTTCCTTGGTACCAGAAATCTAGTTTTTACTTCACTGTGTAATTTCTGTCCTGAGCTTTTGGAATTTGAAAAACTGAACACTTTGGACCAAGTTAGCCATGGAGGCTGCTGCGTGTTAGAGGGTTTCCTAGATTACCACAGCTTTCAGAGGGGACTCCGCACTCGGGCTCCTTAGAGAGCCAAGCTGCATGACCGTGGTGCTGGGGTGTCTAGCCTCAGCAGGGCACACAAGGAAGGAGTGGCTGTCCCCAGGCCAGGTGGCCCTGGAGCTTCCCCAGGTGGGCCACAGTGTACTGGTCCTGGTGGGGCAGCTTGGGGAGACAGGAACCAGGGTTTCGGGGGCCCCACCGCTCAGGGAGGAAGCCCCCTCCCCCGCGGCTGCGCTCCATTTCCTTTCCCTCCACCTTGGGTGGGCGGGGGATTTCCACAGCCCTGCCTGCCCAAGGTGCCCAGTCCTGCTGCTGCCCGTCAGGGCCTGGCTCTGGGACCTGGCACTGCTAGTGCAGCAAACCCTCAGGGTGGGAGCCTGGCCAGCCTGCCTACCTGCCTACTGGCCACTTGAAACAACTGCACCAGGCAGCCTAGGAGACCCTATTTCTATAGTGAGAAATGGATGCTCAGAGAGGCCAAATTCTCAGGCCAGGGCCACACAGCAAGGTCTAAATCACGCTTCCTCACCAGCCCTGCCCAGACTCGGCTCCAGCCTCCAGCCCACAGCCCTGACTCCAGGATGGCCCTACCTCAACACCAAGCCTGCACACACACAAGACCCACTTCAGAGGCCCTGGGGCAGGAGCAAGTGGGGCCAGGGCCCCGAGGCACCGAGGTGGGCATGAACAGCACCTTCCCATTGGGAAACTTTCCAGGCTGTGGATTCATAGAACTTGAGCAGAAAGGAAGCGTCTCGATACCATCTGCCCGCGGTCTCAGTCTGGGTTTCTTCTAAGCAGCAAAGCACTTTGTCGAAAGCAGTTTTACACAGAACCCCAGTGAAGAGGGCTGATGGGGTGCGGCTGTGTGCGGCTGGGGCCCCTCTCTTCTTTTCTGACCAGCTCATGGTTGCCCCTTCACAGCTCAGGGCACTGCAGTGCAGTGCAGTGCAGAGGGGGTGGGGCACCTGCTGAGGGTGACACTCAAGACTGGGCAGGGGTGTGTGCTCTGCCCCTTAAGGACCTGCAAGAGACCCCAGTTCGGGCTCCTCCGTTGCCCAGTTGTGTGGCTTCAGGCAGGTGTCACTATCTTCCTGGGTCTCAGTGTTCTCAACTGTGAGATGGCTGCACAACTGTGCTGACAGGGAGTGTGTCAAATGTGGCACCTGTCACAGTAGCAACAGTAAGGGCAAGATGAGGAGCGAAGTGGACCCGGGACCCTACAGCCCAGCTGACCCCAAGGCCTTCATTCAGCTGTGAGTAAACCAAGCACGGGGCAGGGGCAGGCGCAGGGCGCAGCGCAGGGCAGCGCTGACACCCGGCCTGTGCGCCCACAGGAGGCCGCGCCCCGCCTGGCCGCTTCCTGCCCGCCGCGCCTCGGCTCCTGCTCCTACCTCAGAGGAAACCGCCAGGCCCCGGCGGACGTCCTTGCTCTGTGCTTCCTCTTTCCCACAGGCCCAGATCTGGTGGCAGGGGCTCCCGGGGCCCCGCCCAGGCCTCAGTTTCCTCATCTGTGCAGCAGGCACATCTGGGAAGCCCAGCCCACAGTCAGATTCACTCCAGAGAGGGGCACCCTGGAGAGGGCCACCTGCTGGGGCTCCACCCACCCTGTACTGTCCCCTGCTGGACACCAGGACTGCAGCATTGAGGCCCCCTGCCTGAGGTGCAGAGGGGGCAATGTGAGCGCCCTGACCAGCCCCAAGGCCTAGCCAGACCCCCGCTGTGGGGGCTCGCCCAGGGCTGAGCCCACAGAGTCCCCACTGCCTCTGCCAGGATGGGCACTGGAAGCCATCGACAGGCCAGGGAGGACTCACTGGCCAGCCGCTCCAGGCCTTAGGGTCCCCATCTGCAGAACAGCAGCCTGGACAACAGCCACAGGACCCAAAACAGATATGCAGCCAGGAAGGCCCTGGGTGAAACCACACCACAGAACATCACATCGATGGCAGGTCCTCCTGAGGGCACGAGCACTGCCAGGCCCCATCCCTCTGCCCACTCCCAAGCCGAGTGACGATGGGAAAGTTGCCTGACCGCTCCAGGCCTGTGCACCCCACCAGTGAGACAAAGGCGGCAGCTGCCTCATGGCTAAGCAGGCCTCGGACGGTGTCTGTGCAGGGTGCTGCAGCCCTGGCCACCCACGGTACACACAGGGAGACCAGCTCCCTAGGCCACCCTCTCTTATGCCACAGTGTGGGGCCACAGGTGGCTCCAAAGGCCCAGCCCACTGTCCCCTCCAGGCTGCCTCCCGCTTGCACCCTGATTATTCCCATGGCCCTCTAGGCTGCACCACTTTCCAGCCCCACCTCTTCTCCCCTTGCCAAGCCCCCGCCTGCTGGCTGCCCCTATATTCACCCAGTATATATGTACCCCAGGGCCCCTACATCACAGAGATCCATGAGGCCCACACTTCCCCCTGAGAAACCTGCAGGACTGTCCCCTAGCAAAGGCCATGCCTCCTCCCAAGGACCAAAGACAGAGCAGGGCACAGGAGAGGTCCAGCCACAGAGACATCATGAAACCAGGCCTGTGGCTGCTCCATCTCCTGACTTTGGGACAGCACACTGTCTCCTCCGACCTCCTCTACCTGTAGCGGACTATGGCCTCCCTTTGCATGCCCCCAGTGATGGGCTCCCTCCCCCTGTAGCCCTCATGGTAGCCTGTGAGTAGTCACTGGTGTCACCCCACCTACACAGGTGAGCAGACTGAGACTGGGGGGAGGGTTAGGGTCACTGCAGCTCAAGGGGAGCTGACCTGGCTCCAAGGAAGGCTGGGTCACCTGACCTGTGACTTCTGGGACAGTCTGCTTGGCTGAGCCTGAGGAACATAGTGGGTGACAGCCCTCTGACCACTGTTGTGCTCCAAAGCTCTTCCTGATCCAAGCCACAAGGGCCTCCTCCAGGCTGGCAGCGAGATGGGACCTGCTCCCTTCATGCAGGACGCCTGAGGTGACAGGAGCTCCTGTCCTTTTTAGGGCAGTCAGGGCTGACCACCCAGCAGGTACACACAACTCGTGGTCTGAGACCCTCAGCCAGGCCACCAGACATTCTGAGTGACTGGGACCAGCTATTAGGCCAGGAACTGGTGGGCCAGACTTGACATGACTGCTCTGCAGATAAACCCTTGACTTCACAGCCACTATGGGCCTGAGACGGAGCCTATGGTGGTGGCCCAGACCCAGCCCACAGGCCAGCGGCACCATACCTGACTTCCCCAGAAAGCCAGAGGCTGAAGAAAACAGACCCACGCTACCATCAGGGCCCCAAGGGCTGGACCCAAAACACATGGCAACCAGACGAGGACAGACCTTGGCTCTGTAGCCCATAGTCCCAGCTACGCCTCCACCAACCTCCACCGGCGTGGGGTCCAGGAGTGGACAGATACAGAGAGGGAGCTGAGACTGGGAGAGCAGCCCAGAGCTGCAAGAGGCAGATTTACCTTTTGATCCCAGGCTCACCCACTGCTGACGCCAGCTTCCAAGAGAGTTGTTGCATGTTTCAAAGCGAAGTTTTATAGGACAGGACCCCACAAGGTCACACAAGGTAAGACCATGCCCTGGGGCTGTCCTTGCCTTTCACAAATGATAGAAAATATCTATCATACTTTTTGTCTGCACATGGACCTTTCTGACTGCTTCGTGGGTCTGCACCTGGTGCTCAGTCTTTGGAGAAACCCCCTTCGTGGACCTCCAGCCTCCTCCCCACTTACTGAATAAACCATGGCATCCTGGTATAATCTCAGCACTTGGAAGGCTGGGATAGGAGGATCTCACAAGCCCAAGGTCAGCCTTGAGTAGACAGTAAATTCAAAGCTGGCCTGGATTACAAAGCAAGACCCTGTCTCCAAAAATCAAAAACAAAAACAAAATTCTAAACATTTCCCATCGCTCGTCAGTGATGGGATTCAGCGCCTCAGTCCAAAAGTCACACCGAAACACTCACTCAGAATGGTGATAGCAGAACAGAGAGCATTGCCTGGACAACTGCCTCCACCAATAGGACCAAAACTGTCCCGAGGCCCAGCTGACGATAGACCCCAGACTCAGTGGAGGTGACCTTACAACCTAGCAGGCCAAACACAGCAAGGGACAGGGACGCACAGGTGGAAGGCAGGACTGCCGCACCGCCTCATACCAAACACAAAGCCGACTCAGGCGGGTCCCAGTCCAAAACAGGAAGACCCGCACGGCAAGGCCCCCAGCAGACCACAGCATGCAATGTCAACCTGGCCCTGATCAGATGAATACATCAGGAGCAGGACACGAATGGCACCAACCATACAGGGAGGCAACTAACGATACACTTCATTAGACCAAGGGCATACACGGGGAGCCCACAAGGTGGGAAAGGACAGTCATAGTGCCAAGGACGTGTCCAGAACATGTAACACCTCTCACACACCAACCAAGGACAAGCGGAATGGAAACAGCAGGTGCTTCACCAAAAAGCGAACTCCCACAGCCAATACGCAGTGATGCTTGTCAGGGAGGGCAATGCAAGCCACACTGAGACACCCACCACACTCCTGCTAGAAGACGCACTAGTGGAGGACACAGCCAGGGGACTCTGCCGCCAGGGATACAAAACAGGGTGGCCACTTTGCAAAATGTTTGGCAGATTCTTTTTTTTTTTTTTTTTTTTTTTTTTGTCTTTTTCGTTTTTATCGGTACCAAGGATCGAACTCACGACTGCCTGCTTGCAAGGAAGGTGCTTATGCGCTGAGCTAAATCCCCAGCCCCTTGTTTGGCAGATTCTTACAAAGTTAAATGTGCATTTACTATGTGATCTAGCAACACTGCTCTTAAGAACCCAACCAGGAGAGATGACAGTATGTGTTCCCACAAAGCACTACATGCAAATTTCATCCAAGTCCCAAAACAAGTGACACACACTTGCCCATCCCAGCTACACAGGAGGCCGAGGTAGGAGGACCCCACGTTCAAAGTCAACCTGGGCAACTTAGTGAGGCCTTGACTCAGAATAAAAACTAAAAAGGGCTGGGGTTTAGCTCAGGGGCAGAGTGCTTACTTAGCAGCATGTACCAAGTGCTAGGTTCCATTCCCAGTTGTACAAAAAAGAAAAGAAAAGAAAAGAAAAACACCACCACATAACACAAAACAAGAATTAAAGTTTCAAGGGCTAGGGATTTAGCTCAGTGGTGAAAGCGCCTGCCTGGCAAGTGCAAGGTCATGAGTACCACCCCCCACAAAAAAAGAAAGTCTCAATGCACAAAAGGACTTGTGAACTCTAACACACTAAAGAAGCTGGATATAAAGTGACAGGCTGTGTGATCCATATGCACGGTGTTCAGAGACATCTGACCTGTGCAGCAGCAGCTGAGGTGTGTGTGGGGTATAGTGCTGGCATGGGGGGATGCAGGGAACACTCAGATGCTGGGATGCACGAGTGCACACACAGAGCTTCAGCCGAGGCGCACAGCGCTGTGGCACTGTATGCCAGGGGACATGGATCAGGCCTGCCCCTCAACTCCCCTTCCACAGACCTTCAGGACACAACTCAGTGTACAAGCCTAGGCCCACCTGCGACTTTGCCCCTAACTGCCTCCCTGGAGTGCAGCTCCCCTAATCCAGCCTCTGCCCGCAGACAGTGGCACCCAGCAAGTGTCCACCAGTGATTGCTGAGCTTCAACACCCTTACTGGGCGCCGAAGCTGAGACTCCTCTGTTTTGCTCACCCTACAGCAAGGTCCTGGTACATAACAGGACCACACACCTGCCCTGAAGACGAAGCTCAGTGTGCAGAACGTGGGACCCACAGCCTCAGCCATACAGCAAGCATTAGGCTGCTGCCAGGGAAAGGACAGAAAAGTTCACGTGCGGTATGAGGGGTCAAAGTCACAGGGCCCATGACGCCAGACCTTTTTATTTATTCAGTGATGCTGGAATTTGAACACAGGGCATTCGCCCTGGGCTACACCCCTCCCTTTTCTGATAGCCTTTCACTATTTGCTAAATTGCCCAAGCTCTGCTCAACATTGAAAACCTCCAGCTTCAGTCTCCCAGGGAACTGGAATTACAGGTTGTACCATCAGGCCCAGTGACAAGATTTGTTTTAACTCGAAAGAAAAAAAAAAGTAGACAAAAAACCAAAACCAAAAACAGACAAAGTGTGGGCAATGCAAAGGAAGTCGACAGTTCTGATCCCTCTGGAAATAAGAGATCCATTTGTCATTGCCAGTTTCAGAATTTTCTAGGACTTTGGTTCTGGCCCACATGACACCCACCTGTGACTCAAAAAAATGGTTTCCCTGGACAATCTACAAAATCTGTGGAATTCCCTAACAGTAACTTGCCAGGTCTGGTTCCTAAGTTATGACAAATGCACGCGACAGTACTAAAGCTTTCTCTGCAACACACTTTACCGTCCTATTTTCCTACTGGCACTTGGGGGAAACAGACTGGAAAAAGCATCACCATGCCTGCCCAGGAGGCCCACTCGCTCCACCGTGCTTACCTTGGGCGGGTCGAAGAGCTCCAGCACACGGTCTGGGCTGCCTTCCAGGCCCGGCACACGACGCAGCACCAGCCTCCCACGCTGCCAGCGCGCGCCGCTATCCATGGACGCCTCGTCGGCCAGGCTGTAGCGCAGCGCCTCTTCCTTGAGGGCAGCGGGCGGCGGCTCCCGGGCCAGGCTCCAGGGCAGCAGCTTTCGGGTCGGTCCAGGCCGAGCGGAGGCCTCACCCACGTCCCCCTGGCCGTAAGCAGCGGGCAGCTCCCCGGCTGAGCGGCGGCGGAAGAGGTGGCGTAGGCCGCGGCGCAGCTGCTGGAGGGCGCAAGCACCGGGCGCGCGTGGCGGGGCCAGGTCCTCGGAGCTGCGGGCCTTGGGCAGCTCGGTGGCAGCGGGGACCAGGCCCGGTTCGGGGCCCTCGGTTTTGGCAGCTGGTCCGCGAGCCGCCTCACGGTAGTCCCGGCCGGGCTGGCCGGCGGCGCGGGCGTCGCGCAGCTCGCGGCAGAAGTAGCGCTGGAAGAGGTCGGCGAAGCGCAGTGACACGAGCTCGGCTCGCGGCGGCGCGTGCTGCGGGTGCTGGCGCACGAAGGCCCAGTACTGCCGCGCTAGCTCGCGGGCCGCGGCGGCGGCATGCAGCTCGCAGAACTCGCTCCAGCCGCGCGAGGGCGCGGGGGGCTGCGGGGCGGCGGGCTGCGGCGCGGGGGGCTGCAGGGTGGGCCCGTTCATGGCGGAGACCGAAGCAGGGCGGCCGGGCTGAAAGACAAAGGGCCACAGGGTAAGCGGAATGGCGCGGGCAGTGGGGACTCCCGGGATCCCAAAGGAGCACCTCACACCCAGAGGGTCTGGATATGTGGCATATATAGCATGGAAACGGGTGACGGGGGACATCTAATCTCATTGGCTGGAACAGGCATATTTTAGATGCATTCTTATTTCTAGAAATTTCCAATGAGTATTTTCAGACCCCGGGTGACCACTGGCAACTGAAACTACATTGGGGGAGGGCTGTACTTCAAGAAAGCTATTCACCCCGCACGGCATCAAAATCAAACACTGGGCCAATGCCAAGGCGCACACCTTGTAATCCTAGCTACTCAGGAAGCCAAGGCAAGAGGATTTCAAGTTTGAGGGTGGCCTGGGCAATTTAGCAAGATGGGCTTAAAATAAAAATTAAAAAGAAGAGGAAGACTCTGAAAAAGGAGGAAGAGGAAAAGAAAGAGGAAGAGCGGAGGAAGAGGAAAAAGGAGAAGGAGAATAAGGGCTGGGAATGTGCCTCAGTAGTGGAGCGCTTACCTCGCATGTTTCAGGTGGCAGGTTTAAAGCCCAGTAACAAGGCCAGGGGTGGGAGCACACACACCTGTAATCCCAGCACTCCCAAGGCTGAGGCAGGACGGGTGCCAAGAGTTCAGGCCAGCCTGAACTATATATAGCAAGACCCTGTCTCAAAAAACCAATACAAAACAACAAAAATATATACACATACACGCTGTGGGGTCTAGGAATGGAACTCAGTTGGTAGAGCACCCGTCTAGCGTGTGCAAACCACTGGGCTTGATCTCCAGTAACGCAAAAGTAAATATATTACCACCAGTAGTAGTAGCTCATGCCTTTAATCCTAGCACCTGGGTGGTTAAGGCAAGACATAAGGAATTTCAGGATAACCTTTACTAGACTGCAAGACCCTATCTCAACAAGTCAACTAATTAAGGGCAAGGTGTTTAGCTTAGTGGCACAAGTGCCTGCCTGGCAAGCGTGAGTTTGATCCCAGGCACCAAAAAACAAAACAAAATAACCAGAAAAGACTGGTAGGGATAATACAAGGAAATAACACAAAAGTCAATTTTCAAAATTACTAATAAAAATAAATAAAATAAAAATTGCTAATAGTACTTAGTATTATTTGAAGTGGCTGTGAAATAGGTGCTCCTGTACAAAGCTGCTGGTTCTTAAGCAATTTTAGAGCCAGCAACTCAGGTGTAAGTTTTGTTTCTTTTTTAAATGCCTAAGTATTTAAGGAACAAACTTTCTCATGCATAGAAAGGCAGGTGCAGGACAATTCTCTTCCCATGGTAGTATTCCCTAATAGGAGAAAATTAATTACAACCCCAATACCCAACAGTCAGGAGCTACTGAAATGAACTAGGGCCCATCCCATAGGGTGAAATGTTCTACAAGCCACTGGAAAGGGTATGGAAAGCCCTCCCTGCCACCTCTGGGAGCACCCACAGCACACAGGTAAGCTAAAATGCAAACAATGCAGAACAATGCAAACGTACAATCTTGTCCACCTAAACATATGAATAAAACCAAACTACAGTTTATGTGGGTACATTAACACCCCACCCCCACCCCAGCCAGCCCGAAACCACCCTGGCACAGAATGTCTCTGACTTTGCAGGCAGCCATCAGTCCCCCCTCCTTCTCTAAGGCTGGACAGGCCAGGGCTCTTGCACACGTCCACATCTGCTCTTCAGAATGGAGAATGGGAAATGCCTCCTCTGCTCTGGCACAAAGCTGGACACACCCCGCATGACCAGAGCCACCCCCAGGCCTCTCCATCATGGGGCATGGGCAGAGGTGCAGCACCCAGGCTGCAGGACCACATAGGTCTATGTATAAAGGCTGCTTCTGTCTATTCACTCCCCAAAATATTTGTTAGGGCCTACTGTGTGCAGGCACCATGCTGGACCCTAGGGACACGCTGCCCCCTGGGGGCTCCCATTACAAAGGAGTCTGAATACTGGCTGTGTGGCTTCTGACATCTGGCTGGCTCCCTGACCCTTGGTCTCCTCATATGTCAGGCAGGGAAGGGAGCAGGTCTGTCAGGGATCAGGGAACGGGGCTCAGCGTGCAGGGCTGTGCCTGCAAATGGCACACAGGCTCCCTCTCATGTGGTCCCAACTGCTCTGGCACACAGAAACAGCTGTGGCAACAGGCTCACAACTTGGGGGGCCCAAGGGGTCCGAATCCAGAGCCAACTCCTGTCCCAGCTCCGAGGCCCCATGTAGTCTGTCTCAGCCATGGCGCTGGTACTACTGGGCCCTCTGCTTGTCTTCTCTCAGTGCAGCACAGAACAGCTGTGTCCTCTTCTGAGGGTGTCTTTAGCAGCCGGGTCACATGCTACCACCTAGCAGTTAGGGCGACTTCACTAGTGATGTCCCCACCAGAACGTGGTCTCCTTGAGCAGCCAGGACTCAGTCCATCTGTCCCAGTTAGTAGCATAAAGTGGGTGCAAATGAGCTCCTGATAACAGATCAGTTGGGTTCACAACTTATGGGTCTTCTGGCAGAGACATCTCAGCCAGCATCAACTCACGGTCACCTCCCTAGAACCAGCCTCTCTTCTGGGCACCCTGTGCCTCTGTCCCCAGAGCCCCTATTCTTCTCCAGCCCTCCATGTTACTTCTGAGGCCAAGCCGCACAGCCAAGCCTTGCTGAAGGCTGCCACATCCCACTCTCTCCCTCCAAGCCATGCATGGGTGCCTTCTTGCACCCCCTCCTCAGTGACACCTGCTGACACTTGCTATACTCCAGGCACTGTTCTTGTCACCACAGCCCTCGGAGGTCTGTCAATTACTGCTTCCCTTTCACAGATTAAAAAACATCAGGAGCCAATGAGTAACAAACCATCCACAGCATCTGATTGAGCCAAATACACTAAGAGGACTCGCTTCCCGATCTGTGGTCACTAAATGAGGCGAGCCAAGGAGAGGATACAGAGGTCTCAATCAGCTCCTGCCTGGGTCAAGAATTCTCAGTAACTGTCCAGGTCCCAAAGCCACCAAATGGCCAGAAAGTCATGGAGTGAAAACAAGAAAACAAAAATGATATAATAAATGATACCATTTCAGGTTTTCTGTGTCCCTGCTGGGCAGGACACCCTGCATATGTTAGTCAGGGTGCAGGAGAAGAGGCTTGCTCCAGGTCACACAGCCAACCAGAGAGGACAGAGCTGCATTAGTTGGCTAAATCTGAGTGACACCACCATCTCCCCTACCCGATGATCACTGGAGTCTGCAGAGAGCAGGTGGTCTCAGAATTGTGACGTGGCAGTCCCGAAAGTCTGGCTCCCAATGTCCAAGGAAGCCAGAAAAGAGCCAGGGACTTGGCAAAAGCTACAGAGATTCCACGCCGATGACAGAGCTGCCACCCAAACCTAGGTTCACATCCCACCTCTGCCTGTCCTCACCACAGAAGTGACACAGAAGTGGGCTTCTCTCTCCGTACCTCAGAATCCCTGTCCACAAGACAGGCTGATACCCTTTCTTTGGCCCCAGCTGAGGCACTCTAGGAACTGGTGTCTGTGAGGCACTCAGCATGGGACTGGAACTAGCGGCTACCACCAGCATATTATTCTTTTGGAAAAGCAGAAGGCATTCTGCCCCCAGCCTTGAGGACAGCCTGCTCATGGCGCACTGGCTGGCAGGGGGAGTCACAGGAGCCCAAACAAAAGGCCTTCAAAAGGGAGAGACAGAGGCCCTGGTGGCTACGGCTCCAGGCAGGAAACAGCCTTCCAGGACAGCAAGGGGCCGTGCCTGGTCTACTGACCAGGAGGGCCACCAGGCTGTAGAAGGTGGTCCCCTCCTGCACACTGTGCCAGGCAGCAGTACTGACTGAGTGCTTACTATGTGCCAGACACAGAGAAGGGCAGCTGATCAAACTGACAAACCTGGGATCTGGGCTGAGCAGCTCTGGGCAGGAAGCAATTGTCGATCATCACTAGGGGACCCAGGAGCCACCAGACATAGACTACCATAGGGTGTGAGTAGATGGCTTCTTTGCAGCATGGCCATCTGGGCCACCAGAAATAGGACTGCTACAGGATGCACCCCTTCCACATGGAGGGGCTTGTGCATCTGGGCATCTGTCTCGCCTGCAAAGCCTGGACTTCTAGGGGAGGGGAACTGCTAGCTCTGGTTGTTCCAAGATTTCTCCAAGCCTCAAAGACAAGGAAGGGATGAGGACAAGTGGCACTGGTGCATCCTGGTACTACACCCCCAAGTCCTCACAGCAAACACATGGAGACAGCCACTCCACCCACCACAGGGCTGGGTCTCTATCTCGGGCTGAGTACAGAACACAGCTGTGTCTCCTGAAGGCCTGCCATGGGCAAGCTGCCCACGTGCCTGGCACCCTCCTCCCTGCCCCCAGCCCAAGACATCCATCCTCAGATCCTAAACAACTGGGATCCCTTAGCCCACGACCCTAGAGATCAGGGCTCAACAGCCTCTCCTCTATCCCAGCACCCTGGATAGTAAGAAAATTCAGGGCAACACATCTCTAATGACCAGGCAGAACACAGAAAGCCTCCCACACCATGAGAATTCTACCTGCCAGGGACACGGCAGGCTATTTAAACTGTGAAGCTGAAGTACACTGGGCCAGGGCCCCCACCCTCCACGGCCCCAGTCCCAGATAAAGTGTCACACCCGCAGAGGGGTGATCTCCTCCCAGGAGGCCTCGGGGTGCACTCCAGGTTATAGGGAACATCAGTTTTTGTTTTTTGAGACAGGATCTCATCATATAGTTCAAACTGGTCTTGAACTCACTACATAGGCCAGACTAGTCTCAAACTCATGGTGATCCTCCTGCCTGAGACTCCCGAGTACTGGGATTACAGGTGTGCGCCACCACGCCCAGCCGTTTTACGCACCATAGCACCAAGTGTCCAAGAAGGCCAGAGAGCCAAGGGACTCCAGTACACTCTACCCTTACTCTAGCTGCCCAGTGCACAGAAGCACAAGAAGCAGGAGTCAAGAGGCCCGGGGCACTAAGGGGCAGGGCCCACACTGGACACGGGTTAGCTGGCAGCACCCAGCTGCCCCCTTAGGTCACCTACTGCCCCAGCAACATTTATCAGGCCAGTACAGTCTACCAGCTCAGGAAATGTCCTCTAGCTTCCTCTGCAGCCCCAGCATAACACCCCCAGCCAGCTACCACCCCAACAGGGAGTTCTAGAAACGAGGAAAGCCAGGAACTACCCTCTCCCCATCCCAGGATGTGGCACCTTCTTCTGCCTGCCCTGGATTGAGGGCAGAAGGAGCCCCCAGAAGGCCACCTACAGTCTCTTGTTCCTCAGGATGCTTGGGGGGGCACTCAAGGTCTCCAGCTGCCATGCCCCTCTCCCTGCACATGCTGTCTTCTGTGGCCTCTCTTGAAGATGGCACCAGAATGACAGGTCTGAAAAGCCAGGCTTCATGCCAAAGCCTTCTTTTGTGTCCACCTTGCCAGCAGCTGGACTGCACTAAGTCCTCCACCCCCTCAGGCACCCTGTGAGTCAGCCCTTGCTAGCAGGGCACAGACTTCCTCCCTCCCAGGCCTCCCTGGGGACATGAGTCCCTGGCAGCAGCCAGCTCCCCGCTAGCTGGCTGGGGGGGGACATCCGGGAGGGCCCCCAGGGGCTACAGGCCCAGCACATGAGGAAGCCAGCAGCCCAGCCCCCCTTGCCGACCCCTGACAGGGTGGCGTGGGAGGAAAAATCTTTCAGCCATCTGCTCAGCTGCTGGGTTTCCGGCCAGGGCAGTAGGGCCAGGGCCATCAGAAGGACCTGTTCCTTGGGGAAGAGTCCCTTGCCCCTGCCTGGGGGAAGGACACTAAGTGGGCAGGCCAGAGAGGGACAGTAGGACCCTAGACCTTGACAGATGGGTGCTGCTTACCCACGCAGGCACGTGTCCAGATGTGGCCAAGTATATGCTGCCAGGCCTTGGGACCTGCTCAGACCCCGAGGGATCTCAAGCCCACAGAAGCCAAAAAGCTGGGGGACAGAGCTCCTGGGTCCAATTAGGCCTGACTCAGCAAGTGAGCCCCCTGAGTCACTCCCCCTGGGTGGCCTGCCAGCCTCAGTTTCTTCAGGGAGGCAGCCAGGACCAGGTCTACTGGAAGCACAAGCTTGTCCAACCCACTGGCTTCTCCAGGCAGCACAGCTTCCTGCCGTGCCCAGCCAAAGGTGCCGCACCTGGAGTCCTAGGAATCCTGGCAATTAAACGCCACCCTCAGGGGCTGGGGATTTAGCTCATTGGCATAAGCGCCTGCCTTGCAAGCAGGCAGTCGTGAGTTTGATCCCTGGTACCAATAAAAAGGAAAAAGACAAAAAAAAAGACAAAAAAAAAAGAAACGCCACCCTCTTGGGCATGAATTGCAGGTGTACTTAGTGACGTCTGCATAGTTCTTCTCTGAACAACTGTCAGCATTAATAGCTCAGAGAGGCCGAGAATGAGCCAGAGGTCACACAGCCCGAACAATTACTGCTAATACAATTTAAGTTCCCACCACATGGCAGGCACATATGCTTCACACAGTCCCCTCAGAGGATTGGCTCCCACAGACAGGTTCCCAAAAAAGATAACTTGCCTAAGGCCCCACAGCCAGAAGCTGTTTGAGCCTGAATTTGGTTCCAAAGCTCACATGATAGCATAGAGAAGTAAGAATTTAACAGGAAAAACCTCTCATTTTAATAAAAATAATGATAATTATATCTATTATTCATTGAGTGCCAAGCCCAGCCTGGACAAGGTATTGCCATCTGATCAAGCTCCATAGCTGTCACGACCCTTTCACAGATGCATGTCATTTTAACTGCCTCAGAGAAGTTAAGCAGCCCACTCTATGATTCCGGCAATGGGAAATCCTGTAGGAAACCAGGCCTCAGAGGCTGTGGGGGCCATACGCTGCTCCCCTTAGGCCTTTTCAGCAAAGGAAGAGATGGTGACTCAGAATGGGGGCAGTTCCCTGCCAGCTCCCCACATGGATGGGCACTCTCCTCCTTCACAGGGGCAGGTGGCACTGGGCCTGGTAGCCAGAAGGTCTCTCCAGGTGCCCCCTCTCTGCCCCATCCCTGAGGCAGCTCCACCCCAGAGGTGGCCTAGTGGGGCCACACCTGGGCAACTTCACAGGTCTCTGCTTGTATTAATTACAAAGTTCCAAGGCTCACAGCGGGCCCAGGCCCAGGGGTAGGGAGAGAAAGAAGGAAAATGAGCAGAGTTAACCTCCCTGACAACAATGATGACCACCATTCCTAAACACCCTGAGGATTCACTGTTATGGTTCTGGTCACAGATGAGGAAACTGCATTCTGGAAGGAAGTGCTGTCACTTCATGCTGTCCAAATTGTCAAAATCCTTCTCCCAGAGACTGAAGGAACTTCAAAGTGGTGCAGAAGGTGCTCCAGGGAGCTGACGAAGAACATCACAGCCAGTGACAATGCCACTGGTGACGGTAATGATAAAAATAACACCCCACCACCACCACCCCCTGTAATTGAGTCCTTTCTCAGTGCCAGGCAGCAGGTACTTTTACACATTTGCTCATTAAAACTGCACTGGAAACCTATTATTACCCCATTTTACAAAAGGAAAAACTGAGGTGGGCAGATCCTAGCCCATGCCCACAGCAAGGGAAGTGGCAAAAGGAGAATCGAAGCTCAACCTCCACAACCTCTTTTGGTTCCTCCTCTGCCACTGCCGAGCCCCTGAAGGCTCTCACACCCCAGCTGCTGACACTCCAGGCCAGCCCCTTCCCAGCTGCCTGCCCCTGTGGCCCACAAAGATTCACACCAGGGGTAGGATGTTCACCCTTTGGCTGGGAAGGATCTTCCCAAAAAGTGGCTGTGGGAAAAGACTCAGAAAAAGTGTTCTGAAAAGCCTTCTGGCTTCTTGTCCCTTGAGCCCAGCTGTCCCAGGTGGCTCTGCTCTCATCTGGACTGGGTCTCTGGCCCCTGCATGTCCCCAGGATTCTTGAAACCATTTCTACTATGACTGCCAGGTCAGCAATGGGAAATCCAGATGCAACTTGCACGCATTCCTGGAAAGGTACCCACAGCCTTGCAGGGGCCTGAGGCTGACTGCAAATGAAGGCTGGATGGCCTGCTGTTCGCTAAGGCTGGGCACTGGCAGGTGTCAGAGGATGTTCATTACCCAGGCAAGGGGGTGCTGGTCAAATCTGTGCCTCCTGTCACCAAAGCTGGACTTTGGCCCTGCAGATGTGGCCTTACTGGTCCCTGTGCTTGAAGCCCCCACCCACCACCCGATTTCACTTCCTCCCACTCAGCACAGCCTGGCCATGGCCTTCCCTGGAGGTCCCCAGCTGCAAGCAGTGACCTCCTCACCTACATCATTGTGGTCCCGGGAATGGGGAAGAGAAACAGAATGAGGAAATTCAAGAAAAAAGAAGCCGGGCAGGCAGGCAGACCCCCTCCTCAGTTCCTCAAATGCACCCCACTCCGGAAAAAAAGCTCTCCTGCCAGAAGGAGAAAAAGGAGGGGATTTCTGCAGCAGGGATTAAAGGCCTCTGAAATTTCACTGGGCAGGGCTGAGCTACAGGATCCACACTCCTGTGCCGGTCCCAGTGCGGGGGAATTCCCGGGAGCTCCAGTTCAGAGACAGCTCTGGGACTCCTAACCGTGGTAAACCCCCAAGTGGAGGAGGTGGGTGCCTGGTCTGCCCGGCCCACTTGGGTGGTGCAGAAGAGTGGAGAGGGGCTTGGCAGACCACAGGGCCACCCTCTTAAGCCGGAGAGCTCCCCACCAAGGGCTCACTCATTCCCAGACCCAGCTCGACTTTCACTTTCAAGGTAGCTAGCGTGACCTCCTCATGCTGTCACCAGGCACAGGCTGAGGGTCCACTCGCTCCCTCCCAAGGCCGCTCTGGGGTGGCCTGAGGGTGTCGGCGCTGCCCTCCCTCAGCACCCGTGGCCGCCGCAGCTCCCATTACACACCCAGCACGTGTGCGGGTGGGTGGGTGGCGATGTCGCCAGGGAGTGTCGCAGGAGCCAGGGAAGGGTCGCCCTCGCACGCCTCCATCCGAGTGGATGCAGGACAGCTCTGGGGTCGCCCCGGGTGTGCGCGGACTGGGAAGAACCGCGCGAGGGGCCTCCTCACCTCCTCCTCCCCCGCCAGAATCCAGCAGTGGCGCGAGCTTACCTGAGAGGCAGGGACTCGGGGCCCCGCCGGCCCATGGCGACGCTCGACCCCGGACCCTCGAAGTCCCGAGGGGGACGGGCGGGCCCCCGCCCCCGGCGCGTCCTCTCCCGCGCGCCGGCTCTTCACTAGCAGCTCTGAGGAGCGGGGCTCAGGCAGGAAACCCAGGCTCGGAAAATGGCCAGCGCCTCATCATTTCCGCCGCCAGCGCTTGACAGTTGCGGGAGGATGCGCCCCTGGGACGCCACCGGGGAAACTTTCCTGCTGCCGCCGCCGTAGCCACCACGGGCCGCGACAGTCCGGGTGGGCGGCCGGGCGGAGGCAGTGGCCCGAGCCCATGCCGCCCCGCGCCGTTATGTAAAGAGGAACCCGCTGCCAGAGAGGCGTCCGGCGGGGGAGGGCCTCCGCGGGGGCGTGGCCGCGGAGAGCCCCGCCCCTGTCCGCCGCGAGCCGCCTCAGCGACAGGGGCGGGACCTAGAGGAGGAGTCTGACAAGGCTCCGCCCACCAAGCTACACTCCTCGCAGCGGCCCGGGTCCTGGGAGCTCCGGCACGTGCCGCACAGGAGGCGGGGCCTCGACACGACACGCCCACCCAATTTTTCCATCGCGCCACCTAAAGCTGAGGAACCGAGCTGAGGGGCGAGGCTACACAAGGGGGCGGGGCACGGCGGGGAGGGCCGAGCCCCCGGGCCCCTTGGGCTCGCGCCCCTGGCGAATCCTCCCTGCAGCCTTATCTGCACCAGCCCGGCCTGACGGTGCAAGAGCGACGGCTGCTTTCATCAGCTTTCATCCTCGCCGGGGAAGGGGGCCCAGCCCCAACTACCCGCGACGCGGCCGAGGAGACCTGCGAGTCCCCCGCTGCCTTCGGACTCCGTCCACACCCTCAGCGCAGCGGACTTCGCGTTGTGCGGTTGTAGACGTGACCAGCCCCCACCCGGCCACGCGGCCCCTGTCCAGAGCACATCTGCAGCTCCACGAAGGCCACCTGGCCGTGGGTGGCCGCGCCCTGTGGGCCTCCGCGTCTGCGAGCCCCTGCGCCTTACCTTGTCCCTCGGGACTTCATGGGGTGGGGGCCGTGGGGCGCCCCGGTCGGGCGGGGCAGACGGTCGCCCGCCTCCCCGCACAGGCGGAGGGGCCGGAGAAAGTCTGCTCCCAACCCTCCCCGACAGGAAGCCGGCCGCCCACGCCCCCCTCGAGGGCCACTTCAATCCTTCCCAGGCCTCGGGCCACCGCGTGCACAGCCCACCGGGTATTGGGAGGGTGCAATGGGTTCAGGCCTTGGAGCAAGGGCCTAAGCTCCTGCTAACCCGCGAGGTGCGGCTTTGGGAAGGGGGATCCCAGAAAGTGGGGATTTCCAGATTCCAAACAGATGGCCAAGGCAGCTGTTCTGTTGTGGGATCCCTGGAGTCCAACGGCCTTGAAACCACAAAACCGTGAACAAATAAACGAAGGGGACAACTTACAAAATTGACAAAATGGCCAGGCGGTGGAGAATGGGAAGGAGACATCTTGGAGGCGCTAACTTTGTGCTGACAATTCTCCTCACCATGACAAGGAGGCTCCAGGGCATTCCAGGATAAAGGAACAGCAAGTGCAAAGGTCATGCGGTAGGAATATATCATGAGTTGGGGGGAAGCTAAGAGGGCAGTGGTGATATAGGCACTAACCAGTTGGAAAAGCAGCTCCATCACATGGTGTCTTGAACGTCCAGGTGGGGAGTCTGGGAACTGTTTTGAGGGCAGTGGGGAACCCTGGGGATTCTGAGCAGCAGAAGGCCCTATTGGTCTTCGATGCAAGCTCCAAAGTGTGCAGCTGGCAGTCCCAATAGGAAGCAGCAACAGAGGAGGTGCAACAGGGAGGGTAGCTTTCCAGGAAATGTGAACTATTATTGCCTCTTCCTTGTCCTGGGGAGACTGAGGCAAGGGCGAGCAGCCTCTGGCCCACACTCGCAGCTTCTATGTGGCCTATCACTGGGAGTGGCCAGGTAAGCAGCCTGTGCCAAGTGGTTGCTGAAATCTGCCAGCCACAAGCACTTTCCCTCTCGCCGCCCGAAGACAGCTCTGCTGACTTAAATGTGGACTTGTGGTTCTTCCCCTTTTTAATCACGGTTCGGGCCCCCTGGCAGCCTGCCAGATTTGTCGAGGAGGCCCAAATGAACTTCCTTCCGTGCTTCGTTCTTGCTCGGCCCCGCTGGAGCCCAGGTTGATGGTACACTGTGTCCCGCGAGCCAGGCACCGCTCTTTCTCTTTGTCCTTTTCCTTAGACAGGAAGAGGGTTTGCACCCCGTAGCGCGCCCTGCTCGCGGGGAACCCCGCTTCTTGACTGCAAGGGACAGGGTGGCCCCTCCCCCCTCGCAGGGCTGGAGGCCGGGAGGAGAAAGGTTGCTCCAATTCCCACGCTGATTGGTGGCTCCGGAAGCCGGCGAGGCCAGCCTGGGGCCGGTCCAACCGCCCTTCCTTCCTACTGCGAAAGAGGCCGGGGGCCTCCCTGAGGAGCCAGAACCAGGCCAGAATCCGCAGCAGGGCAAGAAATCCACCAAAGTCCATGCTATTAACATTCGTATTAACAATGTTCATACCCACAGTTCACCAGAGCCAGTAACAAATCAGTAATAAATCAACAAAGATCAATGCTAGTCACGTTCATGTTAACTAATTAATATTAAGCTTCTAATAACCATCAATAATGTGAAGACTAGTTTACCAGTCTAATTAATAGCAATAGTTACCGTTAGCTATTATAGGATTAATAGGGAAAATAGAAGCCAGTCAGAGTGGCACACACCTCGAATCCCAGCTCCATGTGAAACTGAGGCAGGAGGAGCTCTGAGCTCAAGGACAGCCTGGGCAACTTCTGTTTCAAAGAAGAAAAGGAAAAAAAATTAAAAGGGTTCAAGGTGTAGCTCAGCATTCCTGTGCTGAATCTGCATTACTAGAGAGTAAAAAGTGAAGCCAAGTGACCATAGGATATTAGCAATAATTCACAATAACAAGGGACTGGTGTAGGATTATAAACAATAACATAGGGGCTGGGGATGCAGAGTGCATACTTAACATGCTTAATCATGTGTTCAGCTCAGCCAAAAATATGTAACAAAAATAAAATAATCTATTTTAATAGCAATAAATATAATTTTATATTTAACAATAGGATAATAAATATAAAATAGCAGTAGACTAGGCCTAAGGGTAACAATAATAAAGTAATGTCATTGAGCACTTGAGATGTGGCCAGTGATAGAATTTTTGGTGCGGCTAAAAAGATAGAAATATGAAATAAAAGTGGCCTTTATTTTTATCTTTTTCCTTTTTATCGGTACTGGGGATCAAACTCACGACTGCCTGCTTGCAAGGAAGGCGCTTATGCTGCTGAGCTAAATCCCCAGCCCCAAGTGGCCTTTAAGAAAGCGGAGAGAGAACCTCCGACCACTGGGTCTGGCTTTTTCTCTGCTGGGCACGTGGTGTGGGGGCACATATGTAGCTTAGGTTTGGGGTGGTGCCTAAGGGGCATTAGTGATGCACAGGTAGCCCATTGGAATTCATTTCCCAATTGCCTAGGGGCGGGGAAGGTGACCTTCCCTCCACCTCCCAGCCTCCCACCACCACTGCAGTGTCCCATTTAGGGCAAAATCCTTTCAGCCAGCATTGTTAAAGAACCGAACCTGTAGCCAGGCATGGTGGCACACGCCTGTAATCCCAGTACTCAAGAGGCTGAAACAGGAGGATCCTCATGACTTCACACTCAGCCTGTACTATGTAGTGAGTTCAAAATCAACCTGAACTACATGGTGAGACCCTGCCTCAACAACAGCAACCACAAAATTATCCCCAGGAGCCAGGGTCACAGTTCAGTGGCAGAGCGCTTCTGCCTGGTGTGCAAGCACCTGGCTTTGATCCCCAGTGCCACGTACATGGTCTCCAAGCTCTTACACTTCTCTTATAAAGGCAGAGCTAAACACACACACACACACCTGCACTCGTGGCTAACAAATAGGACAGGACAGAACTGATACCATGTGACTTCAGAGACAAAGTTCTCAGAGGCACAGTGGTTTCTTGTTCTGTCTGGAACTCATCCACTCGGAGAAGCCAGCCACCATACCAGGAGCCCACTCCAGGAACTGTGAGCAGAGGCCTGCAGGATGAGGAACCGGGGCCTCTGGCCACTAGCTGGCAAGAGCAGCTCCATGATGCACCATCTTGGAAGTGGACCATGCAGCCTCAGCCCTTTTATTCAGACAATTTCATGAGACCATTTAAGCCTCAGCTTGAACCAAGCTTTGCTTGGCTGGGTGTGATGGGGCAGGCTGTAATCATACTCTGAGAGGCTGAGACAAGAGGATTGCAAGCTTGGGCCCACCCTGGGTAACTCAAAAATACTTTTTTAAAGGGCTGAGAGGAACTCATTGCAAGTGCCTTGAGTTTGGTGCTTAGTACCTCAAAGCAAAAAGACAAAAGCTCTGTGCCTGAATGAATCCTAAGACCATATGAGATAATAAAGGTTGGCTTCTTTTAAGCCACTCAGTGTGGGAGTAACTTGTTATGCAGCAGGGGCTAATGAATACAGAGCTCACAAAGGCTCTGGGATGTCCAGGCCAATCTACCCTTCTCCATGAGCAAGTCCAGCTGGGATGGGGAGGGTTCAGGAAAGGGTAGTTTGGCTTAAGCCTGGCTAACAGGTTTGCCCAGGCCAGAAGAGAATTACATAACTAGGGCCTTCCTCTTTTTCTCTAGGCGGTCTCACAGCTCCCAAGCCAGAATCCTGGGCTGGGATCTAATCTGCTGAGCTCAGGTGCTGGGCAGTGTCTGCTCCCTCTGCTTCCTTCCTTCCGGGTGGCCTGGGTTCCGTTTTTGGCCCTCTCAGTGCCTTCTTTGGCTCTAAAATTGTCACAAGTCCTTGCCCTGGAAGAGGATAAGTCTTTGCCTTCCATTTCTCAGGTGAGGAGACTGAGGCACAGAGCAGTGGTGTGCCCAAGGCCACATAGCTTGCCAGCAAGTGACTGAAGCAACTGACTGGAGAGCCACCCCTTGTGCCACACTGATAATAATTCAGACAGTAATAGCAGAATCAACAAGTTATTTGGGGAGGTGGGGAATTAGTTAGGGTCTCACTATGTAGGTCAGGCTGGCCTCAAACTGGCAGGGATCCTCCTGCCTCAGCCTCCTTAGTGTTGGGATTATAGGAGTGTGCCATCACTCCTGGCTAACAACTAATTAGGACATGATGTGCCTGGCATTGTTTGGAGAACTTTGCTGATTTATGATTTCCTTTGCCCATTGGGCAAAGGACACAGTTGTATGAAGGAGACAACACTGTTTCTCCTCCCTCTGCCAGAGAAGGAAACTGAGGCACGGGGTGGTGGCGTGACATGCCCAAGTCAGAGGGCTGTAAGTGGCCTAGCAGGGATTCGCACCCAGGCTGCAGAGTTCGGATCTCAACCCTGGCAGCGGCGCACTGCCCCCCTCCAAACTCCTGACCCGCTGGGGAGCTGCCAGCCGCCCCCTCTTCCGCCAGCGGCAGAATCTGGCTTCTGAGGGAAGTGACTCAGTGGCCTGAGGCCCCGCAGATAATTACTCACTTCCAATCCCGGTAATTAAAGGGCCTAATAGCTCCATAGAGGGCGAACAATCCCGGGACTGCAGTCGTCCCCGCCCGTCAGGCCCGGCGCGGCCACGCGCTTCCGGGGCCGCCGC
The DNA here is from genome assembly GCF_034190915.1 of Cavia porcellus. Taxonomy (NCBI): domain Eukaryota; kingdom Metazoa; phylum Chordata; class Mammalia; order Rodentia; family Caviidae; genus Cavia; species Cavia porcellus. The sequence goes on along the minus strand of NW_026947499.1, from coordinate 9,366,758 downwards.
TCCGCTTGGTCAGGCCGGCAGCGGGATGAATGGGAATCTGGCGCCCCCTGGTGGCGTCCTGGGGGTGCGGGCGGAAGCCGGCCGCGAGAGCTGTAAGCGCGCAGGCTGGTCCCTTCCCTCCCACCTGGCTCCCACAAGCCTTCCCCAGCCTTCCAGATCCGGTGGTGGGCGCCTCTGATCGGCCGCTGAATGACAACCGAGGCCGAGGACGAGGGCCTGGCTTAATTCCTGGCTTCTCCCTTTATTGTTGGGGCACCTTGGACAAGTGATGCGAGCTTCAAATCCTCATCTGCAGCCATCCCAGCACCCAAGGCAGGCTGAAGGAGGAGGGTCCCAGGTTTGAGCCCTACTTGCAGTGTAGTCTCCAAGGGGTGAGGAGATGCAGCTCACAAATCTGCATCTGTAAAATGGGCAGAATGTAGTTTTTAAAAAGTTAATGCACGTAGAGCGCCCCTGTTACACAGTAAGTGCTCAATAAATGTCGTCTACTATTATACAATTAGCAACTATTCCCAAGGCACAAATCTGATGTGTCATGTCTTTTCTTCATTCTGAACGGTCCATGCATGGCTCCCTCTTCCCCCTTTTTTGAGACAGGGTCTCACCATGTAGGCCAAGATGCCCTTGAACGTGTAGAAATTGAAATACTCCTGCCTCAGGCTCCCCAGTCCTGGGATTATGGCTATCCACCACAATCGGCTCTTGGTTACTTCTTGTATTCTGAAAAATGGATTAATAAAAGTTTGATGATTCCCTCCCTGTGTGCACTGAAACGTTAAAACTGTTAGCTAAAGGTATAGATCCAGGCAAATGGCACATGAGTACTCTAACAAACTGTGTCCCACTGACTTCCGCAGCAGCACCGAGTGTTCCCAGCAGGTAAAAGATGGAAACAGTGCAAATGTGACATCAGCACATAAATGGAATATTACTCAGCCCTAAAGACGTTGGGAGCCTGTGTGCAAACAAACACACAGTAGTTGCCACATGCAGCACGTGGAGGAAGCCTGAGAGTATGCTAAGAAGAGCTGACAGGCAGACCACTTATACAACACCGAATGGGGAAGGGTCCAGGTTCAGGCCCAGCCTCACTGCAGTGCAGACTCACTGGCTACATGGGGAGGGGTGCAGGTTCGAGGCCACTGATCCCTGCCAGCCTCAGGCAGGGTCTGGGGCTGTGGGAAGGGGTGGTGGCCCAAGAGGAAGGCGACAGTGCTCAGAGTGGCAGTGCATTTGGTGGGGTGAAAAGCCAGAAAAGAGGTTACAGGTGACCAAGCAGTGGGGACTTTAAGGACAGTCACAGCTGATGGTGAAGGCTGCACCCTCTGTGGGACCCTCAGGGGGTTCTGGGTCATTAATCACCAGGATGAAAGGGATTATCTGAGAGCCCAGGCACCTGAGTCACTTCCCTTAAGAAATCTAATTTTGTTTCTTTTACGACAAAATCTCACTATGTAATTCAGGCTAGCCTCGAACTCATGGTGATCCTCCTGCCTCAGCCTCCTGAGTACTGGTGCCACCATGCCCGGCTTTTTCAGAAACCTGGACTCCAGTCCCTTGCTCCTCCTGACCTTCGACTGGGCTCAGGTTGGGTGGCCAGAGCTGTCAGCCACAGCTATATCTGGCTGTGTGACCCTAAGCAAGTCACTTCTCTCTCTGAGGCAGCAGGGGCCATTGGCACAGGCAGGAGGAGGGAGGGAAGTACTTGGCACTGCTTTCAGAAGCAGAAGCTGATGGCAGAGATGGGCGTCCATCCTGCTGTCCTCAAGCTGGACTCCATTTGCTCTGAGGTTACATCCTGAGAATGGGGGCTCGGGTCCCAGTTTCCCCATTTGCTCTTTTTTTTTTTTTTTTTTTTTTTTTTGCTGGGGGGACCAGAAATTCAACTGAGGACCGTAGGCTTGCCAGGCAGGCGCTGTATCTCACCTCCACACAGTCCCTGGGACCGATCCTTCTGCCCCCACCCCAGTGATTGCTTCAGAGAGTCAGGTGACCTCAAGAGACCCATAAAGCGCGGGAGGGACAGTCCAGTATGAAGCTATCTCACTGCACTGGGCTTAGAGCTGGGAGCATAGGATCCCAGAGCTTTGGGAAACCCACTGCTGCCTGAGAACGGGACCGGAGCAAAACGAGCCTGGGGGCAGAGAAACTGAGTCAGATGCCGCTGCCCCAGCACCAACCCGGCCTCAGTGGAAGCCGGCTCTCAGCTCCCGGCAGCAGTCAGCCAATCCCCTTCACAACGGCCAAACAGCACCAATGGGCCCGCTTTGCACTGTGCGCCCCAAGGTCCCCTCTGGCCTCTTCTATCTGACACCAGTTCTGTTTGAGTCCATCGGGCCTGAGGAAAACAGTGAGTGTGACAGATGTGACAGGAGACAGGCCAGCGGCAGAGAATTCCTCAGGAGAGAGTAAGTCAGGAAAGGACAGGAGCTCCCTGAATCCTTCTGACAACCCCTCCACCCTCATTTTCCAGGTGAGGAAACAGGCTCAGGTGAAGTGACTGCCCCAGCTCACTCCAGTTCTGAGCTGGGACGTGAATCTAGTCTAGCACCAAAACGCCTCCTCTTTTAGAACCTTTTACTCCTGGAGTACTTTTTTATTCCACCATGACCAGCCTGTGTCCTGGGGTTGGGACAAAGTGGTGCTCCCTAAATATGGATGGACTGAAAGACTGGGGAGATGAGTGGCGGGGGTGGGAGGGTTGCTGGCCTTCCTGCAAGAGGTGACTATTGGGGAGGGTGACATCGGGGCAGGAAGGGTGCAGGAAGAAATTGTCGCAGAGGCCCATAGACATGTAACGGTCCACAGTGCAGTGCATTCTGGGGATGGCAGGAGGACAGGCGGCCAATGCTAAGTGGACAGAGGCTCTAGGGTGGCTGGAGCCCAGGACTGATGCTCAAGAGGCAGAGCCTGGACCTGGTCCTCGGGCAGTGGGGGGCAGGGTGAGGTTTTGGCAGGGGTGCTGCTGTCACCCATGTCCCAGATGTTCTGTGAGGAGCCTTCAGGCCACTCCCAGAGAACAAATGTGGGGATTGGGGTGTCTGAGTGGAACCCGAAAGGATACCATTGCTGCTGACCATTGCAGGAGACAATCATGGCCCAGGATGGGGAAGTGCGGCAGAGATGGAGAAGTGATGGATTCCAGACGCGGTTCAGAGGTAAAAACCATCAGGAGCTGGTGACGGCGGCCACAGCCCAGTTCTGGCTCCCAAGTTCCCCTTTCGGTGCTCTGACTCACCATCCCTTCCCCATACCTTTTGTGTCCCCAGCCACAGAGACGCCCGATGAGGCCTGGGAGCCGAACAGTGGCCCCAGGTCCGCGTGGCCAGGTAGACAAACTGAATGCAGGTTGTCTGGACAAAGCCAGGAAGGAGACAGAGGGCCGGACGCAGGCAAAGCATGAATGGGCCCTGGGGACGCCGGGGAGGGAATAATGCCGGCACACAGGGCCACACGTTTGGTTCCTCCCCAGAAATGTCCAGAAAGGGCAAATCCAGGGACAGAAAATAGCCTGGTGTTCCCCGGGCCGGGACAAAGGGGAACTATTAGGGGATGCTCAAGGGTACAGGGTCTCCATTTGCAGTGATAAAAGTGTCTTGGGACTACGTGAGGTGTGGTGGTAGACACCCATAATGCCAGGACTGCGGGGCCTGAGGCAGGAGAACCGCCACAAGTTCCAGGCCAGCTGTGTAGGCACTGTGAGTTCAAGCACAGTCTCAACTAATCCCCTCAAACCCCCTCCCCAGATCTGGAAACTAAATAGAAGTGATATTTATTTATTTATTACACTACTGAGCATCAAGCCCAGGGGCTCCGTCTCACTGACCTACATCCCCACCCCATTTTATTTCTTAATTTTTAAGATAGGGTCTGGCTATGCATCTGAGGAAGACCTCAAATCTGTGATCCTCCTGCCTCAGCCTTCTAAGCAGCTGGGACTGTAACGGTATGTAACTGTGAATTGGTAGATTGATAGCATTATGGGTGTACTGAATGCCACAGAGCTGTCTGCTTTAAGAGTTAACTTTTTTTTATTGTATTGGGAATCAAACTCAGGACCTTGCGTTTGACAGGCAGGCACTATGCCATCCCCGGCCCAACCAGTTAATTTTTATGTGCTTCTTCATATCAGTTTCAATAAATGAATAATGACCCCCCCCCCCCGCAGGTCCCTCCCCACACACACACACACACAAAGGCATCGAAATTGGGCTGATTTGGGGCATTTCCAATGACCCAGACTCAGAAACCTGGGGGATTGTTCCCACAGCAAGGCCCATGTGTCCATGTGTAGGTGCTGCTTTTCCCTTGGCAGCATCTAGATCTCTGGCAATGCTACCTTCCTTGGGCAGAGAAGGAGGTGACTGCAGGTTGAGCTTGATCCGGGGTCTCTTCAAGCATTTCTTGGGGCTGCCTGTGTTTTCTGCCGGCTCCTCCTCTAATGAGGCAGACTGAGTACCATTGGCTTGGCCTAGGTCACATGTCTATCCCTGGACCAATCATCATGGCCATGGGTGGAGACTATAAGGAGACTTTCCTGGGACTTGTCTCTTTCAGAGAGTTTATATTTAATCCCCTGGAAAAGTTATTGGAATTCCAATAAAGAATTTCAATCTTGGGGCTGAGGATTTAGCTCAGCGGCATAAGCACCTGCCTTGCAAGCAGGTGGTCGTGAGTTCGATCCCCGGTATGGATAAAAATGAAAAAGACAAAAAAAAAAAAAAAGAAAAAAAAAAAAAGAATTTCAATCTACCACCTGCAGTGCAACCTACAGTGAGAATAACGACATTAAGGCATATTTATAGTTATGGGGAGCCAAATAGGTCCTAAATCCAGCCAAGATGGTGGTTCATGGGAATGAAGGCCTGGAGCCTAACCCAGATTTTATTTATTGATGAAGAAGGGAGTGGCCTGACGATGAGTAACTGTGAGAATGATGGGAGATATGTGAGTGCTGTGAGCTGGGCTAGGGAGGGGACCTGAAATCACTTTTGCCACACGCAGAGAGAAAGATATGAAGCAGGACTAATCTATATAACCAAATTGAGGGAATATCTAATGTTTTGGGGTCAGTGCTTCAGCTCTGATGTAAACTTTTCCACCTTGGGAAGTCAGAGCCTCTTATCTCAAGGCTCAGTCCCAGCCGACAGCACTGGAACCATGGCTCTTCACTCCGCTTGCTCAACCATATTTTTGGGGAGTCTCAGGGTGGGGAAACATAACTGTAAGATTACACAACAGCACCTCAGCCGGCTCTATTTACATTGCCTAAAGCCAACTGAAGGGAGAAGGAATTGGCCTGGCCAGCCCTGCACATGTCAGCACATGGAGATAGGGCCAGGTTTAGTCAAAACGGACATAATTGCTCTTTATTCAAGGAGAGTCGTCCAGGCAGTCCTCCCACCCAGGGGGACCCTGTAGATTCTTCCTATGAAACCTCGAACCTCCAGGGGACACATGAAGCTGGCATGTGGTACACTCTGGGATGCTGAAGGAGGAAGATTACAAATTTGAGCCCAGAGATCCTGCCTCAAATTAAGAAATAAGAGCTGGGGTTGTAGCTCAGTGCTAGGGCCATGAGAGTAACAACAGCAATAAAACCAGACTGTGATCTCCAGGAGCAGAGTAAAGCCCAAGGCAGAAAGGGACTTCCCCAAGATATACATCCCAGGGGCTGGGATTTAGCTCAGTGGCATAAGCGCCTGCCTTGCAAGCTCACAGTTGTGCGTTCCATCCCCCATACCAAAAAAAAAAAAAAAAAAAAAAAAAAAAGGTTACACATCCCAGAGTCCCAGGCTCATCTCCTCCTGCCTGAGGGTCAGAGGCCCCAGGGCCTTCTCTTGCTCAGTATAGGGCTTTTGTTGCTGTCTGCACAGTGGAGTGGTGAAACAGGCCTTGGGAGCAGAAAGTATAGGAATCTCAGTAGGGACAGCCTCTGCTAGGAAAGCCACACTCAAAGTCAAGCAAAGTGGCACAGTCTTGTGATTCCAGCACACTAGGAGGCTGAAGCAGGAGGGATCACAAATTGAAGCCCAACCTGGGCAATTAGCAAGCCCATAGCAAAAAAAAAAAAAAAAAGCTTGAGATGTAGCTCAGCGCAAAAGTCCTGGGTTCAGTTCAGAGTACAGGGGAAAAAAATTCAAACAACGCTGCCTGAAAACAATTCCCACTGAGGGATAAAATCTGCTGAGTCCACTTTATATATGGTGCTTGTCGTTGTTTCGCAGGAGGCAAAAGAAGCCTCAGAATTGAAGACCTGACTCCAAGGTGGATTAAGCCTAGTGGGACTCGTCCTCAGCCTAATTCTAGATCTTTCTCCTCTCCGAGGCATGAGGTTGGACTGCCTGGCATCTTTTACATTTAGTGCAGTCTTGTGTGTCTGTCCTGTGGTTAGCTTTATTTCAACAAATCACAATATTCCGGGAACTAGGGTTATTTTTCACATGGAGCTGAGCATTGTTAAATTGGCTAAATCTAGCAACCCCAGCCAGAAGCAAGCCTAGAACTTCAGAATGAGGCCTCTCCTAGGACCCCAGGGCTTTTTCCTGGCCAATCGACACCACAGTGTTAGCCTGCACTGGGTGATCTGGGGTCAAATCCTCAGACTTGCTGGAACAGATCCTTGGGGACGCCTGACCCCGTCTCGGTCCCTTTAAGAATGGTTTCGGGGCTGCCTCACAGGGGGCGTGCCGAGGCGAAGCCGACCAATCGGAGGGTGGGAAACCGCGGGGGCGGGCCCTGCGCGGGCGGGCCGGGGAGGGTTAAAGGGGCGCGCGCAGGGGTCCCGGACTGTCCCGCCGCCCCGCCTGCTTGCATCCCTGAGGCGCCTTCCCGCGGCCGCGCGGCCGGCCGCCCGGAGACAAAGCGCCGCTGCTACCGAGTGTGTCGTGGGCCATGGCCCGGTCGCCCCTCGGCCCCCCGCCTCCCGTTCCGCCACCGCCCTAGGCCTTCGCGCGAGGTAAGGCCCGCGAGGCGGGGGACGCGGGCCGTGGTCAGGCCCGCGGCGACCCCTGGCCGCCTGCAGGGCGCGCTGCTGGGAACCTGCCTTCCCCGGCGGGCGGGCGACCCCGGCCGGTGGACCTCTTCCGCACCCCGTGAGGGACTCCCCGGACGAGCACTCCTCTTGGAGCCCCATTCTGCCTTGATCTCCCCATGGGCGCTCAGGCTGCTCCTCCAGGAATTCGGGGGCTCCCACACGAGGCACGAAGGGGACGGCCGCAGCCCGCACCTGCATTACAGCCGCCGCGGAGGGGCTGCCTGGAGCCCAGACGTCTGTCCTAGCGTCCTTGGGGTCCCTGCTGGTCTGCGCTGGACGGCGGCTCTGCGGGTGCTGGGAACATGTTTTTCAGCTTGCGCCCGACACACCCTCTCCCACGCCCACTTTGGGGGACTCTCGGGTCAGTTGGACTCATCCTTAGGGCTCGTGGTTTTGGCTTTTTCCTTCCTTGAAGTGAACAGCAATGCCATGCCTCGATTTCCCCTCGACCCGGGGCCAGCCGTTTCCTGGAGCCCTGGGCTAACAACTCACCTCTCTTGACAGCACCTTTCCTGAATGCTCGCTACCTGTCAGACAGTTTGCAGAACGACTCTTCAGGATTAACCGAGGGGAACGGATGTCCATGGTTCTCCCTGTGTAGATGCAGCTGTAAAAACCTCAGCCAGAGCAGCTAATATTTTTCAGTACCTTTTCCCTAGTTTGCCTGTGGGATGTCCTTAGTTTAGCCTGTTGAAAATCCTCTTCACAGCAGATGAGGAAACTGAGGCTTGGGAAGGTGATGTAACTCATCCAAGGTCCTCCAGGCCAGACAGCTGAGGCCCACAGCTGGGTGGGTGGGGCAGCCCAGTTTTCTGCGTGACTGTAGGTGTTGAATCAGCAGCGGTGCCTGTGCTGTGTGGCTGCACTGGCAGCGTCGGACTCTGAACTCGCTGGAAAGCAGCACCAGGAGATAAGGCAGGCAGGACTAGGGACTCCCAGCTTGCCTGTCCTTTTCTTGCCCACCAGTAAGAGGCAGGGGCTACAGCACAGCTAGGACTGGTGTTGACTGGTGACCTTGGATCAGGTTGGCCCCAGCTGGATAGCAGGGAGAGGAGAGCTGCTGGGCACCAGAGAAGTTGCTCCTCCTTAGTCTTAATAGGGTGGGGTGACCCCAAGATCAGTCCCTTTGGGGCTGTTTACTTGGCCAATTACCTGAGAGCTAAGAGATAAACACGATTTCTCCCATAGGTATCTGCACCTCTCATCTGGAAGCTGGTGGGGCTCAGAGGGACCCCCGCCCTCCTGCAGCAGAGGAAATGACACTGGTAATCTTGGGTTGGGAGACAGGAGGGTGTCGGGCATTCCCTGGTGGCGCAGTTGGGGCTGCTTCATGAGGAGTGGCGGCTGGGCTGAGACGAGGACAAGGCCTGGCCGCACAAGGGCATGACAGCAGGGAGGAGCCCTGAGATGGGCCGGTGCCTGGCACATCTGATGGAGGCTGGGGTGGCTAGAGCTGAAGAGCAAGGGACGCTAGAGTCACCTGGCCTTAGTGACTGGATCTGGGGGCTGAGGCAGGGTGCACTAGAAGGAGCGTCCGGACATCACATGCCTTGACCAGGTACTGTCATGATCCTGTTCTCCAGCAGTGGGATGAGAGGCCCAGAGAGGCCCACAGCTTGCACAGGGCCACCCAGCCTGGAGACTGCAGAGCTGCCCCTTGAACTGAGTGCAGCTGGAGCTGGGCAGAAGGCGGCCTGCAAGGTAGGCGGGGAAACAGGCAGGTGGGGCAAGAGGTACCTGGGAGAAATGGGGTCAGGGTCCATGTGGGTGTCAGTTAGGGGAGAGGGAATGCGTGAAGGAGAAATTGTGGCTCAGGGAGGGACAGCTTCCTGTTGAAGTTACGCAGCTCAAGGAAGGAAGCACTTTGGGCCTTCAGTGTGTCAGGCCTCAGCCTGGACCAGTTGATTGCAACCGCAACCCACATCGCCCCTGCCAGGGTGGAACTGCCCAGGCTGGTGGCACGAGGTGGCAATTGGCCCTCCGCCCTGGGTCTGCTGGCCTGGCTGGCCTCATTTGTGTGCTCCCGGGGGAGCCACCACCCTGACTTATTCCAGATTATTTCCAAACAGTTTTGCTTCACAGCTGCCCTCATTTTCCCCTCTCACCATCTTCTCACTCCACTTCAGCCCCACTGGCCTCAAGGTGCCCCATGAGCACACCAACCAGCAGGTTCCTGCTGCAGGGCCTTTGCACATGCCATTCCCACTGCCTCACACTGCTCCTCCAGATGCCTGGGGCTCCCTCCTTCCCTTGAGTGTCCATTACTGCTCCTTTCAGCTGCACTAGTGTGTCAGCACCAGGAGGGTGAGCCCTGGCCATCTGGTTTATAGCTGGGTCCTTGGTGTCTGGAGCCACCCTGACACACAACAGGCACTTAGTATCTGACAGGAAGTTCCTCCAGCTCTGGAGTAGATTCCCATCGTGTCCCTGTTTAATGATGGAGAAACCAGAGTTTGTTCCAGGGTTCTGGTTCCTCCGGTGGTGGAAATTGCGCTGCCAGTGATGAGGCTGGGGTTGAATTTCACCTCTGCCCAACGTGCTTTGTGATCTTGGGCAAATGCCTGCCAGCCCTGTGCCTGTTTCCTCATCTGTCCTAGTGGGGTTAGGCCAGTTTCCTGGGCACCACGGTTTGCTGTGAGACTTGAGTGCATATGTTACATAGGTAGCCTGCAGTGGGAATGCCTCACATTCTTTTGGGGGACTCGGGCCAGTAGGGGGCATTATGAAGTTGCTTCTGGGGCCAGGCCGACTCAGGTTTGAGTACTTGTTTGAGAAAGCGTCTCACTATGTAGTTCAGGCAGACCTCCACCTCCCGGTGTAGCCCAGGCTGGCCTCTGACCAGATTTTGGTAACCCTCCTGCCTCAGCCTCCCGAGTGCTGGGATTACAGGCATCCTCACCTCACCAGCACCTTTTTTCTGCTTCTTAGGAGCTGTGTGAGCTCTCTATGCTGCCTCCCTCTCTGGGGCACAGTTTCCTTCCTTGTGAAAAGGGTTGATAAGAGCAGCTGGGAAGGTCACGTGAATAACTTGCTGTTGGGGGGGTTGGGGACAGGCGCTGCCACCATGAAGCTGAACGAGCGCAGCCTGGCCTTCTACGCGACGTGCGACGCGCCGGTGGACCATGCGGGTTTCCTGCACAAGAAGGGCGGAAGGCACGCTGCCTCGCACCGCCGCTGGTTCGTGCTGCGCGGCAACATGCTCTTCTACTTCGAGGGCCCGGGCAGCCGCGAGCCGCTGGGCGTCATCGTGCTGGAGGGCTGCACCGTGGAGCTGGTGGAGGCGGCCGAGGAGTTCGCCTTCGCCGTGCGCTTCGCGGGGGCGCACGCGCGCTGCTACGCGCTGGCGGCCGAGAGCCAGGCGGCGCTGGAGGGCTGGGTGAAGGCGCTGTCGCGCGCCAGCTTCCACTACCTGCGCCTGGTGGTGCGCGAGCTGGAGCAGCAGCTGGCGGCCATGCGCGGCCCAGAGGGTGCCGATGACAACGGCGGTGCTGTTAAGGCCCTGCACCCGCGGCCCAGAGAGAACGGCTGCTGCTCCGCCGTGTGGAGCGCGGAGCCCCCCGCCACCGGCCAGCACAGACCCCCGATACCGCCCCGCCGCAGGGCCTCGACGCCCGACAGACCACTGGACTCGGCGCCCTTTGCGCAGCTGCACGACTGGTACGGACAGGAGGTCCGAGCGCTCAGGGTCCAGTGGCTTGGGGGCCGCGGCCTGCCCTGAAATCGCCCGGGTCCCTGGGGGCAGCCTCAGTCCCGTATGCCTGGCCCCAAAGCTCTGCCCCAGGAACAGTGGTCAAGGCCACCCCAAGGCCCCGATCTGCGGTTTCAGGGGATTCAAGCTCTGGGAAGATGCCCATCTGCCCATCGTAGGACTCCAAAGACCCAGCAGTGAGGCAACCATTGTGTCTGATTCCGAGAGAATCCTGGCCTGGAGGCACTCAGGAAGCCTGACTTCTGGTTTCTAGGACACTGAGCCCCAGGCCTGGGCTGGGTACCCTGCAGGCCTCCTGCTGGCTGCAGGCCTGAGCCAGCCTGACAAGAACCTGTGGCTTAGTCCCTGCCCTGCTGCCAGGCCCTGGCTCTGGGTGGGGACAGGGTGGGCACTCAGCACCCTTACCTGGCCTGACCTTTGCTTCCTGCACCTGCCCCAGAGTGGCCCGCCCACTTTCCACTTTGAAGGCATTGGTGGGGACAGTGACCCAGAGGCAGGCACAAGTTTATAGTGTGTGGCCAGGTAGCTCTCTGCTCCCCAGGGCTCCCGGAACAGCCAAGGAAAGACTTTGCCCAGGCTAGCAGCCCTCCTGGGCTTTTGGCCACTCCCTGGCCACTCCTCTGTCCCCAGCCTCAGCCTGGGGCGGGGCCTCCGGGAGATTGGCTGCTTGGAAGGAGTCTAGGTGCTGCCTGAGGGGCAGAGAGGAGGTGGCTGCAGTGCTGTTGGGAGTCCCAAAGCCCCTTCTGGCTCCTGCCAGTCACCTTTGTGACACCCCAGCAATCCCCTGGGGACACTGGGATTGCTTTGTCTCCAGCCTGGCGTGACCTCACTCACCACAGTGCCCCACAGCTCTTCATCCAGGTTGAGCCCCAGGGGTTGGGACACTCCAGCCTCCCCTGGGTCCTGTGACGTTTACAGTCCTCACTGCCCCACACTGGGGAACCCCCTACCCCCACCTCAACTTTACTCATGGTGATGACACACTCAGCCCCTGCCCCTTCTGTTTTTGGAGGCCCTGAGGTTTCTGCCTGCAGTCAAGGGCCCCCAGCTCTCTGCTGGCTCGGTGGGCTGGGGCTGGGCTGCTGAGTTCAGTTTGAAATATGTAGGTGTGCTTTCTCGGGGCAGCAGGGCTCTCAGCTCTGCTGGGTGCTGGATGGCAGGACTGGCACCCTGGCCATCCTGGCTAGCTGGTGACGCAGAGGCCCCGAAGCTCTGAGCTGCCCTGGCACCTGCAGGGCCAGGCTCCCCTGGTCATCTTCCCTCCAGCAGCCCAGCTTCCTCCCCACAGAGGCTGCTGGCGTCAGGTACAGTTCCCCAGGCCTGCATGTGGATGGTGGTGGCAGCTCTTGTGCAGGGACTCTGGGGCACGGGAGGCCCTACTGGGGCAGCTCAGGGCCAAGCTGTAGATGCACATTTAAAGGTACAGCAGGCCCCACCTCCCCGGTGGAGGTGGGAATGTGCCCCTCCTGCAGAGCACACAGGTGGGGTCACACTGCCTCTGCTGTTAGGTGCCAGAGAGGTGGCAGCCTGGGAGGGGGTGCAAGGGCTAAAATAAACATGTTTTGTCAAACAGTGCCTGTCTTCTGTGACTGCCATCAAAACCCCTGCTGAGGTGGGCATGGTGACATAAGTCTATAATCCCAAGTCTGGGAGGGAGGCTGAGGCAGGAGGACGTAAGTTTGAGACCACCCTGGGTACCTTAGTGACTTAAACAGATTGTCTCAAAAATTTTAAAAGGCTGGGAATATAGCTCATTGTAAAGGCCCTGAACTCAACTCCCAGTACAAAAACCCCTCAAATAACAAAATCTTGGACTAATTTGGTGGCAGAGCCTACAGCAGACCTTCTAAGGGACTCTTATGACTGATCCTGGGTCAGACTTGATCTTACAACCTTGTATGCTCCTCAGGGCAGGTGCTGCCCCATTGTATGGATGAGGAAACTGAGACTCTGGTTACAGAGGCTACACAGGCTAGGCTTGTGCCCAGAATACACAGCTAGAAAACAGCAGAGCAGGAGTAAAACTGGGATCCTATGGAGAGTGGAGAGAAGACTTCCAAGTCAACTGTGAGCTGGGCATGGTGGCACACCTACAATCTCAGCACTTGAGGCTAAGGCAGGAGGATCATAAGTTTGAGGCCAGCCTGGGCTACACAGTGAGGCCCTGTCTCAAAAACAAACCCCAAAACCTCAGCTTGGGGAATTGTGCCACTTACATGCTGAGTAATTCTTCCCATCTGGTGGGACCATAGCTGACGGCTGCTGGGGAAGTGGCTCCCTAAACAGGCTGAGTCAGGGTGCTGCCTGTGGTGCTGGTGACCACAGCAGTCGCAGGGCACAGGACACTGAGTGGGGAGACACTGGGAGAGAGACAGCTGCAAGATAGAGGGTCAAAACCTGTACCAGGCTTCCGCCAGCCAATGTGTGCCTATTACCTCCTGGCCCAGGGGAGGTGTTCCCGGGAAACTGTGTGGTCGGAGGAATATTCTGAGAAGCCACTTGGGGCAGAGGGTGAGACCCTCAAGAGAGAGACACAGGTCAGCGGTTACGACTCCCTGCCAACATCCATCCACCCTGCACGATTAGTCCAGTTTAGCTGGTGATGTTGCTGGTGTTTGACTTACAGGCACTGGCTAAACTTTAGCTACCAAAGATAATTTTGTCCCATAAGATGCGAGAAGGGTCTTCTTGCTTTTGAAAAGAGGCACAATAAAGAGCTCTTTATTTTTCTCTGGCAGGGAATTATACCTGTGATGCTTGGAGCTGTGGCAGCTATCTTGTAGTCATGAAGTACGCCATACGAAAGAAAATGCCACACCTGAGCTTGGCACATACTTGAAAATGGTCTTGAACTGCTGTGGAGTGGATCTGGGAACATGTCCTACATCTTATTCCACGTAATAAATGTCTCTGTTTGAAGCTGTGTGCAGGATTAGTTACTAAAAGGCTCCCTCAACTGGGTGTGGTGGCACACACCTGTAATCTCAACACCTGGAGACTGAGGCAGGAGGACTGCTGGGAGTTCAAGGTCAGCCTAAGCTGCAAAGTGAGTTCAAGACCAGCCTCAATGGCATAGCTAAACCTTGTCTCACAAAAAAAAAAAAAAAGGCTTCCTCCTGTGAAGACTGAATAAATACTAAATGAACACTACGTCCCCATGTGACCCTGCTCTGTGTATGTTCCCACCTGCTCTGAGGTGAGGTCTGGTGCTAGCTGGCCCCCCTCCCACCACACATTCTGTGATGTGCAGTCTGCCCCAGTGTCTACAGTCTCAGCGTCCACTGGGGGTGAAATCCACACAGCTTGAAGCTCAGCAGTGGAGTTCTGCATTTTTTTTTAATTGGTACCGGGGATCAAACTCACGACCGCCTGCTTGCAAGGCAGGTACTTATGCCGCTGAGCTAAATCCCCAGCCCCGAGTTCTGCATTTTTTGTTGAAGGCTTTTAGGTGGGTCCATGAGAAAATACCTGCAAATTATTTGCAATCCAGGAAAGCACTGGAATGTAGAGAATATAGGGAACTCCAAACAATGCAAGAAGAAAGCAACCTGAGTTGTAAAAATGGGCCAAGATAAACTGAGTCTGAGGGCTGGGGATTTAGCTCAGCAGCATAAGCGCCTGCCTTGCAAGTGTGTGGTCGTAAGTTCGATCTCCAGTACCAATAAAAACAAAAAAGACAAAAAAAGAAAAAAATAAATAAACTGAGTCTGGTGGTGCACATCGATAATCCCAACACTCTGGGAGGCTAAGGCAGGGGGATTTAAAGTTTGTGGGCAGTCTAGACAACTTAGCAACTCTGTCTCAAAATCAAAAATAAAAAGAGGGCTGGGGGTGTACAATCCCTAGCGCAAAAACAGAAACAAAAAAAACTGCGTTACCACCTCATGGCCCTTAGGACGGCTGCTGTGGCCACAGCAGAGTAAGTCATGATGCGAGGCTGTGGAGAGACAGCACGCAAAGCTGAGGCGACCGTGGAGCACGGTCTGGCAGGTCCTACAGTGACCTGTTCACTCACGTTCACTGCAGTGTTGTTCACAACAGCCACAAAGTGGAAGCAGTGCCAGTGACCACTGAGCCACAGGTGGTGGACACGGACAGGTCTGCACACATGGTGGAATAACACTCAGCCCTAAAGAGGAAGGAAAGGCTGACACGGGCCGCACGTGGATGGCCTTCTGGAACAATCCTACCAAGAGGAGGGGCAGCTGACAGGGCTGGGGTAGCACATGGGAAGAGGCTGCTTCGTGGGTACTGAACTGGGGTTAAGGTATACAGTGCTGTGGACACGGCGATGATGGTCACCTGTTACAGACGCACTCAGTACCACAGTGCTGTTCAGAATGGGCAAGGGGGCTGGGCTGGACGTGGTGGTGCACACCAGGAGTCCTAGCACTCAGGAGGCTGAGGCAGGAGGATCATCACAAGTGGGAGGTCTGCTTGGGCTACATAGTGAGTTCAAGACCAGCATAAACTGAATACTCTGTCTCTAAAAAAACAAAAAAGGAATTAAAAAAAAAAAAAAGAGGCCCTGGCTGGTGGAGGAGTTGCTGGTGCACTAAAGTTGGGACCAACAAAGCTATTATTTCCCCCTTCTCTCTTTTTTGAGGCAGGGCCCTTTCCCTCTTAGTTGCCCAGGCAGAACTCAAACTTTTTTTTTGTCTTTTTCCTTTTTATCAGTACCGGGGATTGAACTCGCAACTGCCTGCTTACAAGGCAGGCACTTATGCCGCTGGGCTAAATCCCCAGCCCCAGAACTCAAACTTTGAATCCTCCTGCCTCAGCCTTCCAGGTAGCTGGGATTAAAGGGGTGCGGCACTGTGCCTGGCTTCACCCCACCGCTCCCTCAGCTCCCACAGTTCTCCCCTGACTACAGCTACCTGGACAAGAGTTGGCATGACTCTTACAAGTTGGAAGATGAGCCAGCTGGGGTGCTGAGAGTGTTGAGCTGGGGCACAGAGACTAAGGTATCTTCGGGCACTGAACAGACGCTGTGGCCAGCGAGGCAGCCACACTAGGACGGTCAGGATGTAAGGAGTGAGAACACACAGGTGCAGAGAGGCGTCCCCCATCTTCACAGGCCGTACCCACACCTGTCACTGGGCTGCAAGTTCTTTCAACCCAAGAGTTCCTGGGGGGATGAGACACACTGTTCTGAGCTCTCCTCTCCCTCTCATGTTTTGCCAGAGCCCATACTGGGTTTACCTGGGGCACAGCAAATGCAGTGCAGATCCCTGGACCTGGCTCCAGGAATTCTGGGGCAGGGCTTCGGAAAAGCTCTTTTCTTTCCTTGTAGTACTCGAATCTGAACTCAGCCCTTCCATTCCCTGACATTATTCCTTATGCAGTGACAACCAACACCAACTGAGTCTAATTAAAGCCCTAAAACTTGCTGGTAGCTGAGTTCAAATCAGTGCCAGAGCGTGGATGGGGGAGGGTCACAGGCCACGAAAGACAACAGGTTACCTGGAGTACAGCACCCCGTCCAATGTTACTCGGCTGCTGGCTTCGGCGGCTTCAGCATCCGGAGGCCCGTGAGAGCAAGCACAGCTGCACAAATCGGGGTGTTGCTGCCCTGAGAATAATTTGGCGCCAGCAGCCTCGGGGCTGCTAGTAAGGTTTGGCCGTGTTCGTTTTCCAGGGATGAGAGGCTGAATGGGTGTAGCCAAAGCAGAAGACAAGGGAGGGTGACCTGTAATCCCAGCCCTTGGGAGGCTGAGGCAGGACAAATGCAGTCCATGCCCTGCCTGAGCAACTTAGCGAGAACCACCTCAAAAACAACAAAACAAAATGAACACACAGCTCAACGGTGGAGCGCCCTGGGTTCAATCCCACAAGTACCACAAACAAGGGCAACAATAACAGAGCCAGGAGGGCACTGTGGGCAGCGAGGGCACGAGGACCTGTGGGGCAGCCCGCCGCGGTCTCCCTAGATGCAAACTTCGGCCTAGAAGTGCAACTCTGACCACAGCAACCCCGCCTCACACCTAACACGACTCCCCAGTGCTCTCAGGAGAAAGGCCGGCGTCACCTGCCCTGAGCCACCTCCCACTCCGCTCTCCTCGCCCCTCTTTTCTCGCTGCGATCGCGCAAGCGCTGGAGCACAAGGTTGGGACACCGCAGCCTGGCTCGGAAGTCCCAGCACACATGCGCAGAACCGTTCCCGAAGCTGCGCGCAGTGCCCAAGTGGGAGCTCCAATCTCGCGAGAACTGGAGCAGTTTCCACGGGGCGGCCCAGACCTGACCTTACCTGAGTGGGTCCTGAGGCGACTGCCGGGGCGCCCTGTTATTTCACGGCACTCTGCTTCCACACTGCATTGTATCGTTTCTCCTAGTTTTACTTGGCCCAAACTTGCTCTGCAGAGCATGTTTCTTTTTCTACTTTAATAAAGGTAAAACCAGCCAGGCGTGGGGGCGCACGTCTGTAATCCCAGCACTCAGGAGGCTGAGGCAGGAGGATCCTTGCAAAATCCGGACCAGCCTGGGCTACAAAGTGAGCCCAAGGCCAGCCTGAAATGCACAGTGAGACCCTGTCTCAAAAGACAAAACAAACAGACCAAACCTACCAAACAACAACAAAAAACCCCACGTAAAAACCTTGCTATCTTTTCTCTTGTTTTGTCCAGTTCTTTGTTCACAATAATAGTCTAGAAAGCACCTCTAGGAGGAGCCTGGCACCCCAGAACCTGGTAGCAGTGCCTGCCTGGTGTCTCCCCGCCCCCCAGGAAGCCTTGGGGGAGGGCTCTGCATTTCCATCATTGATCCCACCGAAGTAGGGAACACACAGCAGGTGGGGAGCACTGACATGGCCGCCGCTCTCCTGTCCCTCCGCCCACACGCATCTCCTCATGGAAGGCGTGGGGCCTCATCAGCTGCGCCCCACAATTCACGTCCCTCCATTTCTCCTGCGGTTTTCACTCCAATAAGATGTCCACAGTAGAGTCTCCGCCTTGCAGTGACGTCAGTCTCAAGCCAACGGGCTGCCTCAGGCTCTCAGGTAGCTCTCATGACCCAGACCCCGTCCGCTGCCTGCCTGCCTGCCTGCCTTCCGTTTTTGAGGAGGGTCTCATATTGCCCAGGCTGCCCCAGACTCCTGGGCTCAGGTGATCCTCCTGCCTCAGCCTAAGCAGTAGCTGGGACCACAGTGTGTGCCACGTCCCTGTCTGATTTCTGAGGCCCCGAAAGAGCAGTCTCTCTGTTGTTCAGATTTTATGGCCACTTTTGGAGCTTTATGCCCATAAAGGGAATAAAGGGAGCAGGGAGGCATTTCCTACCCTCCAGGGACCACTGGGGATGGCACTGGAGCTGGCCCCAGCCCCACGGCCCCCAGTGTCCAGCATCCTGAGGAGCGTCCTGCTGGCCTGAGAGCATAGTTTCCTAGGTGAGACAAGGTCACCTGAGTCTCACAGTAAGGCCATGTGGAAAAAAGGAGCAAGTGGAAGGTTTGGGGGAAGGGGGTGTTTATCTTGGGACACCATGTGGCTTTGGCTCACGGATGAGTAATGTTCACACACACACACACACACACACACACACACACACACACACCCTCCTGCAGCCTGAGGCACAGGAGTGGAAGGCCCGGGCCTCTCACGGTGATGAGTGGTGTGTGTCTCAGGCTCTGTGCAGTGGTTCTCACACTCCACACGCTCCAAGCATCGCTCCCCAGAAGGCTGCTCCGAGCCAGCTGCTGTGACACCCCCAAACTGCAACTGAGGAAGCCGAGGCCCGAGTTACACGTGGTGGGAGGCTCTCGGCACAGGCTGGGCTGCCAAGGCTCCCACACTGCACAGCTTACAAACCAGTCGAAGCCGCGGCTGGAGCCCAGAGTACACATGCCAATCAGGTGCCACAGGCAAGCGGGTGGCCCGGGTGGGCAGGCAAGAGATGACACGGGCCCTGTCTGTAAGAGGTCACCCCTCAGCAGGCTGTTGTCACATTAGAATGTGACCTACCGTCCTTAGGTTTTAAAGAGAAGCTTGTACTTTTTTCCCCCTCAGGGTAATAATGCTCCTATCTCTTCCTCTCAAGTAGTGCCAAAAAGTAATTTCTAGAAATACCATTTTGTGGAACACCTCTGAAGGCCAGATGCAACCCCTACTTTGCACCCCCAACTCTAGGACAAAAAAGCAGGACACTCAGAATTATTATACAATTCTGTATTTAGTGACTTGTTTACAGAATGTGTTCCTTTTTTTTAAACTTTAAACAAAGTTCATCAATCTCTCATAGAAACGGTTTTGTGAGTTTTTAAATTTTTTAAATTTTTATTCTTTACCGTTGCAGGACGTGAACCAGACAAAGGTGTTCACAGGTCCGGCAGCTTTAAGTACAACAGGATTTCTGTGTTCAAAAGACTAGACTAAGTGCTTGATCAAATCCCGTCACACTAAAGCCAAAGTGAGTTCTTGAATCGGAGTCTGCATGGAAGCCTGGATTTCAAGGTTTTATTGGTTTCAAGAGTAAAAAGTGGTGTTTCCCTCATGGGTGTCTAATTGCAACAGGGTGGTCGTGGCTAAAAGGAGATGTTTTGTTTGTTCCAGACAGGGTTACTCTGAAACTTGGTCACTGTTTCCTATTGTCACAATATAAAAATACCTTCATCTGGATAAAAATGTCTACAGTGGAAAACTCTTCAATGCATAGCCTGGGTGTATGGAAAAGAAGGTTCTCCTTCGGGGAGTGTTGGACGTCAGCTGTTTTGGTGTGGAGACTGCAGCCTGGCTGGGTACATGAGATTCTAGTATACTTGTCATTTGTCCCTTGCTAGTCATGGGGTTTTGCCTGTGTGGTTCCAAATGTTCATGGAATCCATCTCACTCTGTCCCTCTCCCTCTGACATTGGACTGGCATCAGTTATGGTCACCTGTTCATGTTCCTTCTGGGAAGTCACCCAACTTGGCTCTTCCACAGAATTTGAAAACAAGAGGGATTCAAAAACGAATATGGTGGCCATTCCACAATGGTGCAATGTCCCCCTAAAAGCTGTGACAGAGATGCTGGAAGAAGGGCTCCTCGGAGTTGGGGAGCTGAGTCTTTGCTCCCAGAAGGCCATGCGCTGGAAAGGAAGGTGAGTGTGGACGTTGGGACAGTGGATATGCTGTGATGACCTTGGCCTTTCAGACTTTCATATGGACTTGGAGTTGTGGGTGCCTTCCAGAGATATCTTCCAAGTTCCAAGATTGGACTTGGAGTTGGATTTCATATGGACTTGGAGTTGCGGGTGCCTTCCAGAGATATCTTCCAAGTTGGCAGAGAACTTCCAAGTTCAAACCTAAGACCAAAGACTTGGGGGCTTCTGGTTTGATGAGTTTACTTTTTGGTGCTGGTTGTTAAGCTTTAGGGCTTGTGGGGTGATCAACACTGCTGCTTCCAGTGAACACAGGAGGGAGGTGGCAGCTGCAGTCTTCTCGGGGATGCTCATGCTCATCCTCGTGGGGAAACTTCCTGGGGTGGCCATGATTCAGGTTGGGAAGTGGGGTCACTCTGGCTCAAGCATGGCTCTCTGACACCTGCCCCCACACCCAGCTTTCCTAGGTCTTGTCTGCAGATGGATGAGAGAGATGTTTGATCTCCATACCCACAGCTTTCTGGCTCGGAGAGTGTGAGCAGTTTGTGTCGTACGGTGCTGCATCTCCTACAGGACGACCTGGCCACATCTCCACAACACTGACCGCAGAACAGGACAGTCTGGGTTACCAAGGTTGCAAAGAGACCACCAGAACGGAACACGTCCTCAACGGCATCGAGGTTTTATTTAGAGTCTTTTGGACTTTTCTCTTTTCTGCACGGTTTCTGGAAGGGCAGTAGCAACGCACTGTGTCTCACAGACAGGTGTGGGGGGAAAACCGTGGTTCAAAGGTTGTCTAAATTTGGTCAGTCTTATAGTGTTTTATGATGGCTTTGAACAATTATCTTCTTTTAATCTCATCTAGTGGCAAAAAAAAGACACAATTTCAGTGTCTACTTTGCAACAGTTGTGACAGCATCCTGATTTCATAATTCTCTGTAATATCAAAACAGCATTGGCTGGGAATAAATTCCAAAGGATCCTTTATTAAAATATCTAAAAGAGGTCTATAAATATTTCTTTATTTTTTTTCTAAAAGAGTTTGGAGTTTTGGGGTGAAAATGTGGTGCCATTTTGCTCCTGCCTCTTGCAGAGGGGTGAGGGTGGGAAGGAGGGGCAGGATTCCTGGCGCCCCTGGGCAGGGGATGCCAAAGGAGGGGGCAGTGCATCTGCCTCACCTGCTCACTCACAACTTTGTAGCTCTAGGATTACAACAAAAAACATAAACGGCATAACATTGCTGTCCACATTTGGATGGGGAGTTCTGTCCAGAAGAGTGAGTGCCAGTAGGTGGCCAAGGGGGGCACCCTGGCCCCCTCACCCCGCTTTCAGAACTCCCACTCCAGGGCCTCCTCCCGGTTGGCAGCCCTCTCCAGTCGGTAGATGATGCTGTTCAGGTTGGCCATCTTCTCGTGCCGCCGCTGCAGATTGGGGTTCACCTTGGCGCTGGGGTGCAAGGCCCCCGCTGTATCAGCAGTGGGGCTGGCACTCGGCACTTTGGCAGGGGGGACGCCGGGCAGGGATGGAGAGATGGGGGCCGAGGAAGAGGGGACAGGTGACACAGATATCAGGAGGCCCGGTGAGGATGCTGCTGAGGGTGAGTTCAGAGCGACCTCCAGGCTGCAGCGTGAGGACTCCGAGGCTGACTTAAAACTTAAAGGGTCCGAGTGGAGCCGCTCCCTGGCCTCACTCTCCTGGGCAGGGTGTAGTGAGGGGCAGTCTGGGGTGGCCCCGCCCGGGAGGGGCCCTGTGGCCACCTGCGGGAGCTCTTCACTGCCCAGGGGGCCGGGCTGCTCCTCTGGGGGAGGCCCGCGGCCTCTGTCAGGCTCCCCTGAGTCCCGGGGCTGGCTGCCTGCCTCCTCCTCAGCACCCTCCTCGGTCTGCTCTTGCTTGATCTGCACGTGCGCCCTGTCCGGGCCAGCCAGTGCTGCGCCGCCGTCTTCGCAGCCCTCCCGCAGCTCTAGCTCCTTCACAGCGGGCTTCTGGTCCTCAGCCTCCGAGTCTGGGCTCTGTGGGGTGGGGTCCGGGTGGGTGTGGCCTGGCGGCAGGACGCCAGGACCCCCACTGGGGTCGAGGTCTGGCTCATCCTGGGTCCCCTCCACCAACATCTCCCGGCGCATCCGGGACCTGGAGCGGAGACAGTGGTGAGCCTGGGGCTGGCGGAGGGGGACCCACAAGCCCTGGACTCAAGTCTGCATGGGTGGCACTGACTGTACACCCGCCCCAGGTGGCTGCCTACTCGGCTATGCGCAGAGCAGCTCATGCAAGTGTGTTAGTCCTTCAAATCCTTGGAACAGCTCTATGATAGGGATGCCATTGGGGTCCCTGGTGGCTCCAGGTGAGGCTCCCCCACCCCGCCCACCTGTAGTTGTGGAACCAGTTGATGACCGTGTTGGTCTTGAGGTTGAGCTGGAAGGACAGCAGCTCGATGGTCTGCTGCGAGGGGTAGGGCTCCAACTGGTAGGCCTTGCGCAGCGCCTCCTTCTCCTCAGGTGCCAGCACCACGCGGGGCTTCTTGATCTGTAGGAGGCTCAGGTCCTGCGGCTGCAGGCCGGGGCTGGGGCACTCGGAGCGCGCAGCCGGGGACTCACTGTCCGAGCCGGTGCTGATCAGGCCGTAGCGGCGCTTCAGGTAGGCTGCGCCGGGAGGGAGCGAGGCTGGAGGGGCATCGCTGCCCGCGCCGCTCCCCAGGCATAGCAGGGGCTGGGTGGTTGTGCGTCCACCGAGCAGGGCGCTCCCATGGCGGCACTGGCCTGCCCCACTCATTCCCCACGTCCTCCCGGCCCCTCTACCCTACAGCTCCACTCGTGGCTCTGAATGTCAGTCTGCGCTGAGGGCTTGGTTGGGCGCCTCGCTGTGGGAAGTGCTCAAAACAAGGATGGCCTATGACACCCTCTTGACTGTCAGAGGTGTCCCTGAGCTTCACCACAGTCTTCAGTGGGGAGAGGGGTGATGGGCATTAAGTGAACCCATTTACTGTACGGTATATCTTCATCCCAAATCACCAAAATGTGGGAGAAAAAGAAAGCACCACTGGCGCTTGGATCCGGACTGTCCTGCGAACGCCCATGCAGGTTTTTTGAGACAGGGTCTTGCTGGGTAGCACACGCTGGTTTTGAACTCACAGTCCTCCTGCCTCGCCTCCCCAGTGCTGAGATTACAGGCGGGCATCATCATGCGTCACTAAAGCCCAGTGTGTTAAAAGCTTGGCTGCCGACTAGGCCCTACTGGGAGGGTTTCAGGGGCTGTGCCCATGGAGGGGACCATGGGACTCCGGCTGCTTCCCTTCCTGTGTGCTGGGTCAGTGCTTCCTATGTTGGGTAGACCGTGGGTTATGGCAAAAGGGGTGACTCCGTAACAGAGCTGAGGTGCAGGAGGGGAGCACGGAGTGTTTGGGGACGTACAAAGATGAAGATGGCACGACTTCGGAGAGCAGCCTGGTGTGGGGTGAATGCCTGTAACCCCAGCACTCTAGGAGGCTGAGGCAGGGACAGTGCAAGTTCAAGCCCAGCCTGGGCAATTAGTGACTGAGACCTTGTCACTGGGGAGGCTGAGTTGGAGGTTAGCATGTGTTACACAGCATCAGACCCTGTTTCAAAAATAATTTTAAAAAGGCTGGGGATTGTAGCTCAGTGCAAGGCCCTGGGTTCAGTCTCTCCAAAACACTATGGCACAGCCACCATATATGAAGTAATATGAAGAGAGATAGGGGACTGAACTTTCATGAAGGACGTATCTACTTTAATTGTGCTCAGTTACAGCGTTTTTTTGGGATTGCTAGTTCATGCAGTCCCCTAACGGGTTTATTCAGACCCAAGGGGAAGCTCTGAGGCCCGCACAGAGTCCAGCGCTAGGGCCCTTCTCTGTCCAGCGCTTACCTTTCTTCTCCAGCTTCTTCATGTCCCTCAGCTTTTCCACGTTATGGGGGTCATTGAGCCACAGCTGCATGCGGACAAAGGGCTCTCGCCCCTTCAGGCTCAGCTTGTGCCAGGGTTTGGGCCGGGATAGCAGGTCAGACACGGAGCCTTGGGTCAGGCCCAGGATGCTCTCCCCAAACAGCCGCTGCCCTGGGGAAAGGGGTGGGGGCAGCCTGTTACACTGGGCCTGGAGAGAAACCACTCCCCAGGCCTGAGCCGCAGGGCTGAGCCCAGGGTGCTCCTCCAACTCGGAAGGGAGGGCCAGGGGTGTGGGGGACCCACACCCAGGGGGAACGTTCTTGTAAAAGTGATTTTGGGGGGTAGGATAGACAGCAACTGATAAAAATGCTTTTTCAGTGAAAGAGGTTCTTTCTTCACCTCTGGAGCCCCCCAGACTTCATGTATACACACCCATTATCATCTTGTTTAATGAGAACTGGGCAGATCCCATCAAAAACTGTATTTTAATTTTTTTTTGGTACTGGGAATCAAACTCAGGACCTCATCCTTGCAAGGCTGGCGCTGTGCCACTGAGCTATATCCTCAGCCCCAAAACTTTAAATATACGCATCCTCTGAGCCAGCAGTTCCACTGGCCGGCATAGAACCTGAAGTAATACTTGCCCAAGGGCACAGAGGGGTGTATAGTCGTTCTTTTAGTGCTGAAGGTCACTCCCAGGGCATGCTAGGCAAGTGCTCTGCCACTGGGTTCCTCCCCAGCCCCAAATGTATTTTTATTTATTTGTACCAGGAATTGAACTCACGACCTCATGCTTGCCAGACAGGCCCTTATGCCGCTGAGCTAAATCTCTGACTCCTAAATGTATTTTTAAAGGCAGCAAAAAAATTGAAAACAAGAATGCCCAGCACTTGGGTAAAAAAGTATGGCACATCTCTTGAATGAATATTTGTAAGAGGACAATCTGTAATCATCAACTAGTGATTTCTTACTGTTTTCTCTGAAAGTATGTATTATTTCTACCCGTTTTCTGTTTTGTTTAATCTTTCTTTAAATAAAAAAAAAAAAAAAAAAAAAAAAGACACTACAGTAGCCAGTGCTGATCCCGGAGTGTCATGATGTGAAATCCAGCAATACTATTATTTTTTGTTCAGAATGACTTTAGCCTGCTTTAGTTTGTTTAATCTCAACAAAAATGAAGATATGAATAACTGCATGTGTGTTTAAATGTATAGGATTGACAATCATTTACTAAGTTTTTGTTGGATAGTTGAACAGAACGGTTTGTAGTCTTGCTGTTTGAATTCCCACTTTATATGTTCCACTTTTGTATCTTGAACAACTATTTGTAAAAAGACAGTATGTAAATATTAACTAGTGATTTCTTACTGTTTATTTTTTCTCTGAACACATGTATTATTTCTACCATTTTCTGTTTTGTTTAATCTTTCTTTAAATAAAATTTTTAAAAGTATGGCACATCGATAGCTGGAGAAAAAATAATATGGGTGATCCAATCATTGTGTCGTGAAGGGCATCCACAAAACAAAAAAGCAAGAAATCAAGTGCCTCAGTCCATCCACAGAGAGAGAAGAAAAGGAATCAGGGGCACACACATTCTCATGTGTGTTCAGAAGTGTCAAGGGTACACGGAAGCCGGAAAGCTAAGGTGGCGGCTGGGGGAGCTATTTACTTTGCTTTTTTCATTCCCTGCAGTGATTGGGAGGGAACCCCGGGCCTAGTGCATCCTAAGCAAAGCTCTGCCACTGGGTTGTACCACATTCCTGGCCTCTACTTACTTACAACTTATTTTTTTCTATACTGTTTGGTATTTTTAAAATTAAATTAAGTTTTTTTGACTTTTTTTGGAGGTGGGGTTTCACTATGCAATTCAGGCTGGCCTCGAGCTCATAGCAATCCTCCCGCCTCAGCCTCCCACGTGCCAGGATTACAGGTATGCAAAACCATGCCCAGCTTATTTTATTTATTTTTGGTACTGGGGATTGAACTCAGGACTTCATGCTTGGTAGGCACTTGTGCCGCTGAGCTAAACCCCTGGCCCTTTTTGTTAATTTTAAAAATTTTGTCTGTTCGTTTTGAGACAGAGTCTCACTATGTAGCTCAGGCCAGCCTTGAATTTGAGGTGATCTTCCTGTCTCAGCCTTCTGAGTATTGAGATTACAGGCATGTGCCACCATGCCCTGCTTGTTTGTTATATTTTTGCTTTTGTTTGGTACCAGGAATCAAACTCTCAACCTCAGGCTTGTGGGGCAGGCACCTTGCTGCTGAGCTAAATCCCTGGCTTGTTTTTATAGTTTAAAATAAACAATGAACATGGGTTTTCTTTTCCAGACAACGTCTCACTGTGCAGTTCAGGCTGGCTTTGGGCTCACTTTGTAGCCCACGGTGGTCTCGAACTTGTAATGATCCTCCTGCCTACTGATGGCTGGAATTACAGGACTGCGCCACCATGCCTGGCTCTTTTTTTTTTTGAGACAGGGTCTTACTACATAATTCAGGCTGGCTCTTAAACTCACCATGTAAACCAGACTGGCCTTGAACTCCGGGCTCAGGGTCCCAAATACTAGGATTACAGGTGTGTGCCACCACACCCAGCAAACATGTTTTATTTTTGTAATTTTTATGGTCTGTGTCTAGATGATACCCCAAAGCCTCATGTAGGCATGGAGGGGGTGCTTTTTGGCGGTGGCTGAATCTGGAGTTTGTGACTGACTCACTGTCGAGGGCCGGGATTATGGGCGTCAGTGCTACCCCTGCCCCTCAGTGAGCAGGGACAGAGTCTTCTCTCGTGTTCCTTTCTTCTGCTGCTTTTTGCCCCTTTTCTGCTCTTGTTGCTTTTGTTGTCTTCTGTCACCATGAACTTTTGCCTTGTGCCATGCCACCCTGCCTTGGGACTGGCAGACAACAGACTCAAACCTCTACAAATTGTGAGTTAAATAAACCTTTTTTCCCCCTTAATTCTGGAAGTCAGGTATTCTGTCCCAGCAATAAGAGAAAACTAACCAAGACAATAACAGAAATTATAGCTGCAGATATAGCTTAGTAGCACAATGCCTGCCTGGCAAGTGCAAGGTTGTGAGTTTGATTCCCAGTATCAAAAAAAATTATAGTGAAAAATTGGGAGCTTCCATGCATCCCTTTGAGAGAAAAGCTTTACATATGTGACACAGAGGAGTTTGAGAGAGAGAGAAAGAGAAAGGGAAGAAGGGAAGGAGAGAGCGGGAGGGAGGGAGAGCCCTGTAGCAGATTTCTCTGTGTCTCCACAGTTCAAGCACTGGGCTTCTGAGAGCTGTGGGGTGAGAAGTCCAGCTAGCATCAGACCGCCTTCACCTTTTCGTCCCATTACAGGGACCAAGGTCAGGTTTAGAGTCAGAGCCCTTGTGCAGACTCCTGGATGCCCAGGGCTGGCGGCACCCCCAGGTTGGAAGAGTGGGCACCCCGGGTCACGTTCTGAGACAAGCAGGGGCACCTAGGGCGGGAGGCAGCACACCTGACCCCTCCGCCCGTACCTAGGTTGTTGTCCGTGAGGACCTCCTTGACCCTCTTGGTGATGGAGTATGTGTCCAGCTCTGGGGACATGGCCACAATCTCCTGGATGCCCCCTGTGGCTTGGCCGCCCGAGTACATCTTCCCACTCAGCATGGAGCCAGAGCGGACCTCTGGCTGCTGGTTCTCCTTGCTGCTCTCCAGCGACAGGCTCAGAGGCTCCTGGGAGATCTTCTCAGGCTCTGTGGGGCTTGGAGGTGGTGACGGCGAGGACCTGGGCTCTGTGGGACTGGCTGTGGATCACATGAAGAGGCAGAAAAGGGTCAGCGCCACCCAGCAGGGACACACAGTTTGATGAGAGGCAGGCAGCTGGTTAGAGCCAAGAGTTGGCACCAACCCATTCTGCAACCACCACAGTGACATCCCAGGAAGGGACCATCCCAGGACACTCACGCAGGCTCCAAGTGTGTGTCCATGAGCTGCTTATTAGCCACGAAGGGGAAACAGCCACTTTCAGTAGAGCTCATATATGGAACATATACAAAGGACATTTTTAGGGTGACTATAGATGGTGGGTTATATAATACTACTGAATCATAGTACATTTCTGTGTTTCTTGGGACTCTTCAGATGGACTCTGCATTCTGAGGTTCCATATTCAGATATTCAAACAACCACTCATCAAAAGCGTTAGCCTTGCTAGGGATTTAGCTCAGCAGCATAAGCACCTGCCTTGCAAGCAGGCGGTCGTGAGTTCGATCCCCGGTACCGATTAAAAAAAAATGTGTTAGCCTGGCACGGTAGTGTTTGTCTATAATCCCAGAACTCAGGAGGCTGAGGCAGGAGGACCACCATGAGTTCAAGGTCAGCCTGAACTGCACAGCGAGACTGTGAAAACAACAGGGACAACAACAAAAACTGTCTGTACTGGATAGGTGCAGACCTTTTTCTCCTCACTGTCCTCTAGATGATACAACATGCCAACTATTTACACAGCATTTACCTTGCATGAGGAAATCTGAGTCACTAGAGGTGATGTACGGTAATGGGGGATGTACTGGGAAATACCACAGTACACTGCAGAGGGGCCAAGCACCTGTGCCTTCTGGTAACCCTGGAACCAGCGCCTCGCAGAACCTGAGGGAAGCTGCACTTGCTGAGCAGCGGGTGAAGGGACACATTGTGGCCACCCAGCTCCCCAAGAGCAATGGAATAGGAGCCGAAGGTGGGTGTTGCGAACAGGGAATTCGCTGCTCTGTTTCAACCCTTTCGTCAAATGCAACAGTAAGCATGGAAAGGAACTTGGTGGTTGGTGATGATCTACAAGCTCAACCAACAGAAATGAACTAAGTTAAACCCGGCAGGGGCCAGCCCGCCCTTCCCCACTTGCAGGTGGCAAGGACAGCAAAGGTGCGCTCTTGTAGATGGAAGGGGATCAAAGGGAGTTCTTGTCCATCGGTGGAACTGCTACAGTCCACACTGGCACCTGGGACTTGGACTTTTGTTACTTGACATTAGGTTTCTTGTCCGCAACTCTGTCACTACACCCTGCCAATCTGCCTCATTTCTGCAACTCTAAATTGTGGTTTTATCTCATGGGCGGGAAACTTTCCAGGGCGGGAAACTGAGGCTAGGCTCAGGAACTGGCACTCCAGGTCCTTCCCTTCCCTGGTCCCAGTGGGCAGCTCAGACGGGCTCTTCCATAGCCACTGGCCTCATCGCAGTGCAGGTCATCAGGGCAGGAGGGAGCTGGCCTCCCACCCTCCACGCTGTGACTTTGGTCAACTTTCCAAGCCTCAGTTTCCCCACGCCTGCAAAGCTCGGGCTCCTCTGTCCCCTGCCATCATTAACGAATGGGGAATAGGGGTGCTGAGGAGAATTCTGAGGCTGCAAAACAGATCTTTAGGGAAAAGGGCTTGGATCAATCCCCAAAATTGGGCAAAATATTTTCCCTGTCTTCCCTGGGCATCTTGGCACCCCTAGAGGCATAAAACCAGGGCTCCACGAACCCTCACAGGAAGAGGAAGCATCCTTCTGGTGGAGAGAAAGATGGAACAGGGCCCCCCGGACAGTAGGACACAGCCAGCGTGGTGAGGGCAGACAGAGGGACGCGTGTGGGGCGCACAGTCGGACACCAGCACCATTGCCCGGTGCGGGCTCTCCGCAGTCCTGGGCTGCCCTACTCACCCTGGGAGGCGCTGGGCTGCTGGCCTGCGGCCTGGCCGAGCTGGTCTGAGAGCCACAGCTGCATGCGGATGAAGGGCTCCCGCCCCTTCTGTGTCAGCTTGCTCCATGGCTTCGGCCGGGACAGCATGTCGCTCACACTGCCCTGCGACAGGCCCAGCACCTGGGACAGCAGGGCAGGAAGCAGGCCCCTGAGCCTTGGCTTTCCTGGCACCCCAGGAGTCTGCCACATGCTGCACTGCGTCTCCAGCCCAGGACCTGCCCCATACCTCACAGCCCCTCTGGGCCTCCTTCAGGAAGTCCTCCCGCCTCCCTCTTGGGTCCCTTCTCCCTCCTCTGAGCTTCCTGATGCTTTGTCTGTTCCTCTGCTACGGGCAACAGTGACCCTTAAAATTAATAGTAGCTGAGAGCTGGGTCCAATGTGGCACAACCCTGGAATCCCTGCGTTCTGAGAGGCTGAGGCAGGAGGATCACGAGTTCAAGCCTGAACAGTGCAGCGCACCGACCTGGCAGAACCCACCGAAGACCCTCGGTGGGAGCCCTGAGGCTTCTGTGGCTGTGTGCTGGGGTGGGGGCCCGGAGGGTGCGGAGGCGAGAGGGGTACGGTCCCACCCCTCACCTTCTCGCCGAAGATGCGCTGGCAGATGCCGTTCTTGGCCAGCTTCTCCTTGACCTGGCGCGTGAGCTCCAGCGTGTCCACCTCGCGGTACATGTACAGCTCGTACTGCTCGGGCGTGAGCGGCGGCACGGTGGGCTTGAGCGCGCGCGGCACGTAGGCCGGGTAGTAGGCCAGCCGCCCGCCGCCCGCCTCGGCGCCCTCCGCCTTGAGCTCGCCGGCCCGGGGCGCCTCGTCCTCGGCCGCTGCCTCGTCCTCCAGCGGCCCGGGGGCCTCGTCGGCGCGGGGCCAGGCGCGCCCGTTGGGCTGGCCGGAGTAGCTGGAGGAGGAGGAGGACAGCGAGGGCGACACGGAGGCGTAGGGGCGGCCGAGCAGGCCGCGGTCCGAGGCCCAGTGGTGGTCGAAGTAGCCGGCGTCGCCGATCTCGGACTTGACCTTGCGGATGATGCTCTGCACGAAGGCGGCGGGGGACAGCACGGTGAGCGGCGTCTGCGTGGCGCTGCTGCTGGTGGCCCCGCCGCCTGCGCCGTCCTCCTGCTTGACGAAGGCCGGGGCCCCGTTCTGGCTCCCGGCCGCCAGCGACGGCCGCTGCTCGGGGGGCGAGGGGGGCACGGAGCGGCCTCGGGGCCCGGTCTCCATCTCCAGCAGGGCCTGCTGCTGGGCCTGCATCTCGCGGCGCGCCTGCTCCAGGATGTTCTTGATGGCGTCCTCCGAGGTGCTGGCTGCCGCCGTGCCGCCGTTGGCCACGCTCAAGGGCGCCGCGGAATTCTTGGGCTCGCCTGTGTGGGATGGCAGGGTGGAGGGGGCCCCGTCAGGCAAGGAGGTTCCTGGCGTCAGTGTTCAGGCCAGCAGGATGTGGAGGCAACTTCTGGCCACCAACTGGGGATTGCCCAGCACGGCGATGCACGCCTGTAACTCCAGCACTCAGCGAGGCCGAGGCAGGTGGATCACCAGAGCTGAAGCCCAGCCTGAACTGCTTAGCAGACCCTACCTCAAAATAAATCCAAAGCAAGCACAAAATTGGGGATTAAGTAAATTATGGCTCCTGTGTGTCCTTTACAGATGCTGTGATGTAACTATGCAAATGTGCAAAGACAAGAAATACTGCAGTAACAGATTCTCCTACACTTTTATACAAAAAGTGAAGCAAAATAACGGTACAAATCCAATGCCCATGGGTAGAAGAAAAGATAATAAATGATGGCCAGTTTGTGGAATACTATACAGCGGGGAAAAGAGAACCAATCTGTAAAACCACCCCTGCGCCACACTGAAAATGACACATGGTCACGATGAGCATGTCTTCTAGAAAGTGCCAAAAAAGCAAAATAAACAATGTGTGATTTAATCAACAATTTTTTTTAAATAAATGGAAAACACAATGGAGCAATGAAAACATTTTAGAATGAAGGTATTTTTGGGAGAGCAGGCAGGGTTGGCTAAGCTAGAGTTTTTTCTAAAAGCTCAGGAGTTTTACAAATCTTGGGTTGGGCTGTAGGCTCTCAGCGTTCATTCTGTTATACAAATGAATGAAAGAAAAACGAACGGGCTGAGGATTTAGCTCAACGGCAGTCATCAGTTCGATCCCCGGTACCGATAAAAAGGAAAAAGACACACACACACACACACACACACACACACACACACACACAAAGAAGAAGAAGAAAAATGAACGTATAAACACACAACAGAGGAAGGATGTGCAGAGAGCTACCACAGCAGTGTCACCAACTAAGGACAGATGAATCTGTGCCTGAGAAAAGACAACCACGTGGACAACCCTAAGGCAGCTTGTCCTCCTGGGTCCCACAATCCGGGATCCAGCAATGGAACATTATTTAGTTATAAAAGGGAACACAGCAGCACTGATCTACGCTATGACCTAGAAACCCTGAGAACAAGGCACTAAGTAAGAACAGCCAACACACAAGGACCCTGATCCAAGATCTCACTTCCAGGCAGGTGTTCCAACACACAAAAGCGAGATGTAGATTAGGGGCTGCCAGGGACTAGGGAGGGGGAATGGGAAGTACCCACAGGGTCGGGGTGTCTTTTTGGGGTGAGAGAGTTCTGTAGTTAAGAAGTGATGATTGCATAATATCATACTGTATTCAGTGTCACTGAATTGCATCTTTAATTTTTTGTCTCTGGTTTTGAAACAGGGTCTTGCCATGTAGTTCAGGCTGGTCTTGAATTCGTGGTGACCCTCCTGCCTCAGCCTCTCAAGTGCTGGGACTGCAAGTGTGCCCCACCACAGCTGGATATAAAATTGTTAACGCTTGCCAGGCACAGTGGCACATGCACTTGGAAGGCTGTGGTGGGAGGAGTTTGAGTCTCACCTGGGAAAGTCATGAGCCCTTGTCTCAAAAAGAAAAAGTATAAAAGAGTAGAGATGTACGTTGATGGTAGGGTAACTCTGGATTTGATCTCTGTTCACACACACACACAGAGTTAACAATTTTGAAATCAATTCTCCTTTATTTTCTGATGTTGAGACAAGGTCCTGCTAAGTCACCAAGTTGTACACTCAAACTTATAACTGACCCTCCTGCCTCAGCTTTTCAGAGTGCTGAGATTGTCAGTATGCCACTAGGCCTGACTTACCTTAATTTTCTATAAGTTCAATTTAAAAAGGCCACATATGCTTACTGTGGTGAACAGGGACACATACACACACACACTGCAAAGAAAGCATGAGAAGGGTGGGATGAGACTCCCTAATCATCTTCTTCCCAAGGCAACTACCTAAAATATCTGAATGGTTTTCTTCAGGTGTGGTTCACATACCACATGCATCATATGATCGTACTTATATGGGGAAAGGGCTTGGTTTGTGCCTAATGAGAACCAACACGAGTGATTTATCCTATCATTTTAATTTTTTTTTTAAAAACAGTTTCATTTTGATTCTTTGAGACAAGATCTTACTATGCAGGCAAGGCTGGCCTTTGATTTTCCTCTCAGCCTCCCAAAAGCTGGGGTTACAGGCATGCAATTTCTCCTGTCATTAAGAAGTTCATCCATCTCAGCCTGGTGTGGTAGCAAATGTCTGTGGTTACAGCATTCTGGGAGGCTGAGGCAGGAGGCTCACAAATTTGAGCTCACTTTGGGCAATTTAATGCCTTAGCAAGAATCTGTCTCAAAAAACAAACAAACACTAAAAGCAACAGCAACAACAAAACCAGTGACTGGGGCTATAGCTCAGTGCATAGGCCCTAGGTTCAATCCCCAGTACTCAAAAAACCAAACCAAACCAAAAAACCTCACAAAGACAAAACAAAACACACAACACAACCCTTCCACGTTTACTGACTGCATATGCAGTCAGAGGAGGTATTATCTGTGTTATATAATGCTGAAAGTGTAAGTTGTTTCTAGTGTGTGTCACTGTTTTTTGTTGTTGTTGATTTGATTTTTTAGACAGGTCTTGCCATGTAGTTCAGGCTGGCCTTGGATTATGTAGCCCAGACCAGTCTATCCAGAGTAAGCTGCAATCCTCCTGCCTCCGCCTCCTAAATGGTTGAATTACAGGTGTGACCACGGTGCCCTGCAAATCTGTCACTGTTGTAAACAGGAAGAGGGCGGGTCCTAGGGGAACATCTGTGATCCTCGGAGCAAGTGGCTGGGAAATCAGGACACTTGCTCCAAGCAGCCACCAGGGGGCAGTAGACACTGCAAAACCCAGTGCCCAGCTTCCCGGCTGAGGTCTACTTTGCGCTGCGCTATGCTGTGCAGGTTAAACTGGTCCCTGGCTGTAACAAGCCCCAGACAGGGTAAGGGACAGCCCCCCCCCCCAACAGAGTTGCTGGAGACTGCAGTTGTAACGAGAGAGGCAGTAAGGAGAACATGGGCTGGACCAATCTTAGTGGTGCACCTGCCGGGTGACAACTCCCGCTTGCCAGGCATAATCTCACTTCAGAAAGCAGCAGTACTAACGCTGCCCCATGTTGAGGATGAGGAGATGCAGGTAGAGAGAGGTAAGTAACTTGTCCACGGTCACATGACTAATACAGGGCCAGCGTTTGTGGTCAATCTGACTTCACAGCACCAAGCATTATGGATCATTATGGGAGGACCAAGAAGGGGCAGCATTCGGTCCACCTGGACAGGGACAGGGGCTTCCTGGAGGAGGTGACACCTGGGTTAAGGTAAAGGTTTCCGGGTGAGGATGGCATCAGAGACACAGGGAACCGCACAGGCGCCCAGGGCTGGTGTGACGCACTATAGGCTTTCACGTCAGAGCCTGGAGTGGTGCAGGAGTAGCAGCAGGGGGCCACGGAAGGGCTCTGTGACCATGTGTGTGACCTGGAGAGATCCCCTGGCCTCTCGAGGTTCTCAATGCGTGGAAGTCCCTGGGGTGGGTGGAAGCAGACGAGGAGGCTGCACTGGCCGAGGTCACACTCACCCCCTTTCTGCGACTCGATCTCCTTCTTGGCCTGTTCCAGGATGCTCTTGATAGCATCGTCTGAGCCTGTCTCCGGCGTGCGGATTCTTGGGGTGATGCTGCCTGGGGGAGGCAAGGAAGAGGGCATCTGTCGCAGGCCTGGCAGGGTGGTCTGTCCCATAGCTGGATGTGAGGGGCTCTGGTGCCAGGATGAGGGCCAGCCGCAGTGTGTGGTGGGGCTGTGGACTCTGTGCCTGTGCGGTGACTCGGGCCTGAGATAACACTCGTAAACAATGGTGGCAATGGTAGTGGTGGTGACGACTCCCTTTGCTGGCAGTTCTCAGGCAGGTACTACTGCTAGGTGCTGTGTTCAGTGCTTGGCACCCATTTCATCCTTAGGACCCCCAGGGGCTGTCACATGGGGAAACTGAGGCACAAGGAGGCAAAATCACCTGCCCCGGCTGGGTGGTGGTGGCAGCCACGAGGTCCAGGCAACACTCACCTCGCTGCCGCACCTGGATGGTCCGCAGGGCCAGCACGTTCTGTTCATCCGACAGGAACTGCTTCATCTTGATGAAGGGCTCCTTGCCCTTCACTGTGAGCTTGCGCCAGGGCTTGGGCCTGGCCAGAATCTCGCTGACTGAGCCCTGCGACAGCCCCAGCACGTAGTGGCCAAACACCCGCTGCCCGATGTTGTGCTTGAGCAGCTGCTCCTTCACCTGGAAGGCGATCTCCGCCGTGTCCAGCTGCTCCTCCTCTGCCCCGGCGGCCGCTGTGCTGCCCCCGACGCCATCTGCTTGCTCAGGGGGTCCGGGGGGCTCGGGGCCAGGTGCTGGGGTGGCGGGGGCTGCAGGGGGCTTGGTGCTGTAGAAGGCTGGCGGGAACACCAGCAGGCTGCCTGCCTCCCCCTTGAAGGCAGCCGGGGGCATCACGTGCTTGGGCAGCAGCGCATCCCCGGCCAGTCTCTCCCCTGAGGCCAGGCTGGGGAAGGGGGACAGCGAGAAAGTCCGTGGGCCATCAGGCCCAAGGCCGGAGGCCAGCAGGGGCTGCCCAGGGCTGGGGGACAGGGGGTCTTCAGGCCCCGGCGGAGGTGGGAGCTGCTGTGGGGAGGGGTAGGGTGGTTCGGCACCCAGCGAATCCTTGATGGAGTCGTCTTCTGATGGGTCCTCCTCTAGAATGCCAAGACAGACAGGCAAGGACAGAGAGGTGGACCGTGATGCAGGGACCAGGAAGGAAAGTAACCAGGAAGAAAGGGACACAAACAGAAAGGAGGTAATGTGAGAGAGGGGCAGAGATAAAGAGAGAGACAGAGATAGTAGGAGAGACAGAAGCGTGGGGGGGGGTGAGAGACAAAAGGAGACAGAGGAAGTGAAAGACAGAAGGACACACACGGGAGACAGCAGCTCAGAGAAAGAGCGGTAGAGGGGACAGAGACGGGGGGGGGGTATGGCGGTGGGTGTCCAGTGGCTGGAAGTGCCAGCAAGGACAGGCACCCCAAGTTCTCGAAACCCTCCCCCATCTCAGGGATGTGTGGCTGCGGGAGGTCCTCCCGCCATGGGTCTTTGCTCGTGAGCTGGGGCCCAGCAGTTAACCTGGGACAGGGAGTCCTGACTCCTCACTGCCTGACTGCGCATACTGCACCACTGGCACACAGCGGTGCTAATCAGTGGGCACCCCCTTGCCCTGCGGCTCTCCTGACTCATGGGAGGCGGTGGTCCTCGGTGCCAGGGACCCCCTACTGCCCGCACCCTGAGCTCATCCCCCCTCCCCTACCAGGGCTGGCCAGGAGGCTGGGCTTCTCCAGAAGGAACTTCTGCGTGGGGAAGAAGGCCTCCTTCGCCATGAGCAGGGAGTCCTCGGGCTTGGCCATGCCCTGAGGAGACAGGAAGCAGGGCTGAGGGGTCGTGGCTGGCAGGAGGTGGGGGGCACCCTGCCCTTGGGGACAGAGACAATGGCAGGGATGCTCACCTGGGGCAGGCCGCAGGTGCTGGAGGCCAGCTTCATGGCTTTAAGGATGCTGGGGAAAAAGTGGAGACCTGAAGTCAGGCAGGCCCCAGGCCTGAGGAGAGGCCTCACCAGAGGCACTGACCCCTAACCGCTCAGGCAGAGGGCAGCCCCCTGTATCCATCATGGATGGAAAACATTTGGAAAAAGAAAGCTTCCAAAAATTTCAACAAACAAAACTTGAATTTGCCTCGAGCTGTGCTGAGGACTGCATGAATCCCTGTGAAGAAGCTGGGGTGCAGACTTTGTATTAGGAGCCATAAGGAATCTGAAGGGGTTCCAGTCCCCAGGAGGATGTGTCCTGTAAGGGACTCTGGCATCTGAAGGTTCTGGCATCCTTGGTTGTCCTGGCTGTGGTGCCCCGTGGATACCAAGCACTGACCATGTGGCTGCCCCATGCAGTCATACACCTGGAGTCCAGGTTTGCTAACGCATGCCATGTCCCTGCAGGCAGCTGCATCTTGACTGACCCCATGGAACGTCAGTCCCTGGTTACCACACCTGTGACAAGAGAGCCACCTGGCATGACCCTGCCGACAGGTGTTGATGGGGGTAGACAGCATCCGAGCAGCCGCCAGGAGGTAGAGAGGGAGGGAGGGGGTCGGAGAGCCTGTACCTCAGCTCTGTCTTAATCTCCTCGTAGTCAGACTGGGCCTGGAGCTTTTCTTCCAGCTTCTGGAAGTGAAACCCAGAGTGTGGGGCTGGCCCTGGGCTTCAGGGCCGCCTCTCCACCTGGGGACCCGCCCGTCTCCTCCCCCAGGACCTGCCTCTATGGCCTCAGACTTGGCTGTGAGCTGCCGCTCCAGGTCGGCGATCTGGCTGGCCGAGGCCTCCTCCAGCTCCTGCAGTGAGTTGCGGAGGTGCTGTGCATCCTTCAGCAGCCGCAGGATCTCCCTGTCCTTGGAGGCCAGGGCCGCCTCCAGCCGAGGCCCTGAGCACAGTGCGAAGCCCACCTTCTCCTGAGGGCAGAGTGGGACTTTGAGGGGCTGTGCTGGCCGGCCTCCCCCAAATCCCAAGTAGAACGGAAGGTTGTGTATGTGGGTCTGGATGCTGGCACAGGCTGAGTTCACACTGACACTTCATCGAGCCTAAGTCACCTCTCAGGTATGCCTCGTGGCAATGGAAAACTTTGTTAATAAAGAGCCACCACAAAGGGAGGCAGAGAGCCAGACCTGGCCCTGAGTGCCTGCAGCAGAGGGAACATCTTGGACAAAAGTTCCAGGTGCAAGTTAGCCCAGGTCTCACCCCAGGTGACATTCCTGTTTGGGACCCTTAGGGCTAGACAAGTGACCTCGCTGCCACAGGCCACACCAAGGACGGTTCCTTCGTCTATTTGCTGATAACCCCCAACCCTGTGGCTTCTCCAAGCTTTATGGAATGGCCCCTTTGCCCCAGGTGAAGATGGAGAAGTTACTGTTAGAGGGACCTCAAGTCGGCCAGTCTCACACTCAGCTCCAAATACACTTATAAAGCACTAAAGCACACGCACACACATACACACACACATGCACACAAAACCCACCACTACCAACCTCAGTTTTCTTCCATGGAGATAAATGCCAATTAAAACAGGAAGCGGATGCCATTAATACATTAAATTAATTAGCATCGAGCGCCACTGTTGTGCTCGGAAAAGCTCACCTCCCAAACCAGCCCAGCTCCCCGCGGCTGATTAGCACAGCACTTGCTGGGCTCCAAGGGGGTTAATTAAGAGCCACTGGTAAATTCCTCTCTGAGGCATCCCCCGGAGCCCTGCCCACCCTCTGCTCTCACTCACAGCTCCTTCTGTGCGGCGCAGCCAGCCGGGTGCATGGACACACACCCGTCTGCGGAGACACAGACACGCTGACAGACGGACAAGGCGTGCATCCCTGGCTGCTCACACTCACAGGCACACGTGGAAATGCGCAGGCATCAAGAAGACACACGTGTTTTAGGTCAAAGAGGACATGTGGTCTCATGAGAAGATGATCAAAGGTGCCAAGCATGGACTAGGAGCAGGGCACCATTTGGGGAGCTCCACAGTGGTCCTCTGGTAACCCCAGAAGCAGATGGTATCTGCATGGATAAGGAAGCTGAGGCACACTCCAATAAAGGATGGTCACACGTCCAAAAGTGGTAAGCACACACGCACACGATTACACACGTTCACACCCACACCCACGCACACATACGCACTCCAATCCACAAAGAGACACATGGAGGCCTGAGCCTGGATTCGGGCAGGATGAAGAAGGCTTCCCAGGTGGAGACTGCAGATCACTCTGCGGGAGGGATTGTGAGGCTCAGCCTCAGTGTACAGTGATCCGGAAAGGAAGGCTGCCTGGTTTACACAGGGAACCCCAGGCTCTCTGGAGCAGCGATGGAGACCATTAACAACAGCAGAGGGGTTCAATGCGGTGCCTTTGACCAAAGTCCTTTGTCAAAAAAGGAAAGCAGGGCTGGATATGGTGGCACACACCTAAAATCCCTGCACTAGGGAGATTGAGGCAGGAGGATCACTGTGAGTTCAAGGCCAGTCTGGACTACACAGGGAGAACCTGTATCAAAAATCGAAATGATAGCAGGACCCCAAAGGGCCAAATCATCAGGAGGAACACTCAGATCTCAGGACTGATGACTGAGGTTTTTCTGCACAGCGTGTGATTGGGGTGGAAGACCCTGCTGGAGTCATTCTGCAGGTTTTGGGGACCTAGGGCTGAGCAGTGGTGAGAAACTTCACACTATGATATGCAGGCTGGGAACCAGCCTGGCCTCTGGGTTCTGGGCAATCAAGCTGTGCAAGGCCCCGGCCCACTAGCGCCATCTCGTGGCAGCCACCAGGACGGCTCCGCCACACTGCCCCGCCTTCCTGCGGCGACCAGAATGACCTCTGGTCTGAGAGATCCCGGCGGTTTCGGGCCGGTAGGGCTGAGGCAAAACTCCCAAGGAAGATACTAGACTTCCGGTTAAACAGGGGCTTATGGAAGCTGGAGCCTCAACAACTACAGGTCACCGTGTTCCGACCCTGGCATCTAGGTGCTCGCGACTGCAGAGATACACACAACCAACCCTAAAACTATAAAACGTCTCTACCGGAAACATGTCCTTCCTGGGTCCCATCCTTACCCCGCTGGGTGCCTGCGGGGAGCAGCAGGCCAGGCGGATGGAGCTGTTGACCGAGGCGAGCTGCTCCCGGAGACTCTCCACTTCCCGCTGGGCGGCCTCTGCGCGCTGGGAGGAGAAGGGGTGCACAGAAGGGGTGAGGGGGCTGCGGCCCTATTTCAGGACATCTGCCCCAGACTTGGCCCCGCCAAGACCTGTCCCAGCACTCAGCTCACTCCTGAGCCCAGGGGACAGGGGACAGGGCACCCCGAGAGGAGCCAGAACGTTTGCCCCTCCCCTCTGCCGCGGGCAGGAAGGAGGGGCTATGGAGTGAGGGGTGGCAAGTTTTCGGCCATCTCCAGGATTCTGGTTGCTACGCTGTAACTTGAGCCCTGGCTGGGCAACGTTTTGGGGCTCCAGACACAGTACGGGATGTCTGCACAAGTGCTTCCCAGCTCACCAGCTGCAGGAGGACCCTGAGCACGTCACTCCCATCCCAATCTGTTTCCCTGTTGTGAAACTGAGGCAATGAATGTCAAAAGGGTCCTGAGCAGTAAAAACCAGAACACAGCTAGGCATGGTTGCACACACCTGTAATCCTGGCTACTCAGGAGGCTGAGGCAAGAGGATCACCAAATTAGAGAGCAATTTGGGCAATTTAGTGAGACCCTATCTCAAAACAAACAAAACTGAAAAGGGAAAGGGATACAGCTCAGTAGTACAGTGCTCCTGAGTCGATCCTTGCTACAAAAAAAAAGAGGCTAGTTTTATTTCAAAATTTTCTAGCTGAGCATGGTGGCGCACACCTGTAATCCCAGCACTTAGGAGGCTGAGGCAGGAGGATTGCCAAGACTTCGAAGACAACCTGGGCTACACAGTGAGGTCAAAGCCAGCATGAACTACACAATGAGACTGTCTCAAAACAAAATAAACAGAAAAAATTTTTAAAATTTGGAAGGAATCACCCAAGTGTTAATGTAGCCTGTGGCTTAGGAGAGAAGTCTGAAGTCAAATCCTCACAACTGCCTGGTTATGCAACCTTGGGTTAAGAGACTTTCTCTAGCCTCAGTTTCCCTATTTGTAACAGGGATTGTAAAAACAGCTATTTTCTGGGGTTGTTTTGCAGATTAAGTGGTTTAGGTAAAATACATGTAACACAAATGGGTCTATAATTGGCTTACTTTACTAGTATCGTCAGGATACATTACTTAATCCATCACTTGAAAAATCACAAAGGCATGGTTAAAATGTTTTCTGTGGTGCTGGAGATGGGACCTAGGCCTTATGTAGGGCAGGTGCTCTACGCTGAATTACAGGTGGTGCAGGAGGGCATGGTGATCATGCTGAACAGCGTCCTGCCCTTGACCATCAGACTCTGAGGCCCACTGTGTGCACATAGGCACCCACTCACGCCATGTTTTCCATTTCAACTGTTTAATTTGTTACTGACCCACCCCCTGCCTTTTTCTAGAAATGGTTCAAATCAGTTTTGTTTTGGGAAGAATTTTAGGGTGTGTGGGGCTGTGGAGAAAAGGTTTTTATTTTTTTGGTTTATTTATTTTTTTGTCTTTTTGAGATAGGGTCTTGCTATGCAGTTCAGGCGGCCTTGAGCTCACTTTGTAGCCCAGGCTGGTCTCAAACTTGCCATGATCCTTCTGCCTCAGCCTCCCGAGTGCTGGGATTATAGACGTGTACAACCATGCCCTACTAAAGAGAAAAGGTTTTTATGTTAGGTTTTGTTTTTTTGGTTAGGATTTTCTGAGCAAATGTGAATATAACAGGATCTGGACTAAAAGAAAAAAATGGGGCAGGGGATATAGCTGTGAGGTGGAACACTTGTCCTGGTGTCCACAAGGGCCTGCAGTCTATATGTGCCACTGGAGGGAGAAGCAGAGGACGGAGGAAGAGGAGGAGGAGGAGG
Source organism: Cavia porcellus (assembly GCF_034190915.1). Taxonomy (NCBI): domain Eukaryota; kingdom Metazoa; phylum Chordata; class Mammalia; order Rodentia; family Caviidae; genus Cavia; species Cavia porcellus. Next base: position 9,325,371 of record NW_026947499.1, on the reverse strand, counting down.
AAGAGGAAGAGGAGGAGGAAGAGGAGGAGAAGGAGGAGGAGGAGGAGGAGAAAGAAAAGCAACAACGAGGCTGGACCCGAGCTCTAGGCTGATGAGCCAGCGAGGGCTGCAGGGTGCTGTCCCTTCCTGGAGGCGCAGGTCTACATTCCAAGAGCGGAGGAGGCCAGGTCTGAAGACACCCACATCCCATGGCTTGTGAGCTGGGGTTTAAAGCTGGAGTCTCATCTTCCGTGGAGAGATGTATCTACAGCCCAAGGCTAGAACTCAGGGTCCCTGCCCCCCCATGCCCCATGATAGCTGGGAGAAAGATTCTTTCCCGCATTCTGCCAGAAGATGTCTCTCCAATGTAATGTCCAGATTTGTATGTGGAGGTGTTCGCCGAGGGTATCCTCCAGTATACCTCGGATGACACTGGCTCCTCATTTGGTCATCCCAGGGATGCCAGCTGGGAAAACTGGCATGGTGACTATTTTGTCGTGATACTGGGGTTCCTCTGTGTCCACAATCCTTGTGGTCATACTTGGACAATAACCACAGGTACTGAAAACCTAACATGGTGACATTTATTTTCTTCTCTGAGCATATCTATGAGTAGGTTTTTAATTTTATATTTAGAATAAAGAGCCAGTGAGGGCCACATGCCTGTAATCCCAGTACCTGGGAGGCTGAGGCAGGAGGATTGCTATGAGCTTCAGGCCAACCTGGGCCACATAGAGAGTTCAAGGCCTGCCTGAACTACACAGTAAGACCTTGTTTCAGAAATAAAAAAGACAAAGCACAAGATCCTGAGTTCAATTTCTGGTACAAAAAAAAAAAAAAAAGAAGGAAAGAAACAAAGAAAGAAAGAAAAGAAGAAAGGAAGAATATTAAAACTGCCTCTTATTCAAGCTACTCTAAATTTTATTTTATTTTTTGCTTTTGAGACAAGGTTTTGTTATATAGTTCAGGTTAGCCCTGAACTCATGATGTGGCCCAGGCTGGCCTTGAACTTGGGGCAATCTTTCTGCCTCAGCCTCCTGACTGCTGGGTTTACAGGTGTGCACAAGCATACCTGGCTGTAAGATCTTTTTAAGAAGCCTACCTGGTAGGCAAGAATGTGCAAGTCTGAGGACAAGTGATCCCGGTACAGTCCTTGAGCAATGGGCCTTCTAACACGCACTGAAGGGGAAGTGGGCATAGCCCCACGCAGAGCAGTCCGGCACGCGTGCCAGATCACAGATGCAGACCCTTGCGCAGCAGTTCCGCTTTGAGGATTCGCTCTGCACATTAGCTTGCACTTGTGTGAAATGCTACCTGTGCGAGGCTATTTGTGGAAGTACTGACTGTGAACCCGAGAGGAGTTCTGACTGTGACAGGGGAAGCCTGGAATATCTATTGCACATGTACATTAGCAGGAGACTGCGCCACCAGTGGGCAGTAAATTACACTGCTGCTTATTCATATAAATAAAATTTTATTGGCACCTGTTTCTGCTTGTTCATTTACATGTGGGCTATGCTTTCTTTTCTCTTTTTTCTTTTTTTGAGACAGGGTGTTCCTCTGTAGTTTGGGCCAGCCTTGGACTCACTACTTAGTCCAGGCTGACCTTCAACATGCAGCAAACCTCCTGTTTCAGCCTCCCAAGTGCTGGGATTTCAAGCATGTACCACCATGCCCAGCTTACCTTTTTTATTTGGTAGATGTGGCCTATGTTTTCATACTGCAATGGCAAAGGTGACTGTGACAGTCACATGTGGATTGCAAAGTTGAAAATATTTACTCTCTAACATGCTACAGAAGGTTGCCATCCCCTGGCCTGGATGGCGGTACATCGACACGCTGGACACTGCATAGGTGCAGATCAGAGGGTGGGGCTGGGCCCTATGGGGCCTCAGATGGAGCTCCAGGAGACACACGGCAGAGGGGAGGTTCAGGGTGGCCTGTACAGCATTGCTTTAAGGAGGTTAAAGCCAGGCTTGGTGACACACTTGCGATCCCACAATTCCAGGAGGCTGGGCCAGGAGAACTGCAAGTTTTAGTGACTTAGTGAGGCCTTGTCTCAAATTAAAAAACGCAAAGGGCTGAGGATGCAGCTCAGTACGAAGGTCCTGGGTATGACCCTGTGAAACAAGCATGAAACAGGAAAACCGAAGGATGAGGAAAGGAGGAGGAGGAGGAGGAGGAGGAGAACAGGGAAGGGGAGAAGAGGAGGAGGATGAAGCGGAAAGGAGGGGGAAGAAAGGGAGGAGAAGAAGAAAAAGAGGCGGAAGAGGAGGAGAAAGAAGCTGAAATGGACCAGGTGTGGTGGCACAAGCCTGTAGTCCCGGCACTCAGGAAGCTGAGGGAGGAGGGTCGTCCTGAGTTTGAAGCCAGCCTGGGCTACCGAGTGAGACCCTGTCCCAAAAAACCCAAACCTGGCTGGGCATATAACTCAGTGGTACAGTGCTTGCCTAGCACCTGTGAGGTTCTGGGTTCAATCCCTAGCACCACAAATAAACAAATAAAGATAAAAGATAATTTTCACTATCAATAATAGTGATAAAACAACACAGTGATAAAATAATATAGTGATAATGATTATTAAAAAACTAAACCAAAACAGAACAAAAGTGAGAGACTAAAATGGGCCTGGGCACGGGTTGCCACTGGAGAGAGAACCCTGAAAGTAAAGAGGTTGCTGCAAGGTGGGAACTAGAGGCTTGGGCTTCCTAATGTCCCTGTGGGTCTTGAGTTTGGAAATATGTAAATGAGTTAGTTATTTTAGAAACTGAGCTAAAATGCATTCAACTTGTAGAAATTGGGACCCATGTCATGGTGATTTCAAAACATACAGGTGCAAAGCCCGGGGCACCACTGTGGGTGTTGCCACGGCCACTCGGGCTGCCCTTCTTTGGACTTCCTGCCCCTCCTAAGGGACACTGCTCCTGTGGGCAGCAGCGATGGGTTCCAGGGGCCTTGGCACTAGCTCAGCCCAGGGGCCCAGTGGCACACAGTGCCCTGAGAGCATCTTCTGGTAGCTTCCTGTGGGGATCAGGACTTGGAACCAATCTTCCCCTCCAAGGCTTCTCTGCAGCTTCCCCTGCCTCAAAAGCTCCTCCTCCAAGAGGCCCCCAGGAAAGTGGCAGATGCCTCGTCCCAGTGTCAGCCTGCACACCAGGCAAGTGCACCCCACCTGAGACTCTGGTGGTTGCACTTGGCCACACACCCAGCTGCTGGCATTGCGGGGAACTGAGGACAGATGTGGGGGGCACATGAGACTCCAAACTGGATCTGAACAGCCACAGCTGCTTCCTTTCAAAACCTGTCCAGGCTCTGCCCATCACTTGGCAATGTCTGAAGCCTGGGGAGGCAGGGACTTGGGACCAGGCTGGGTCTTGGGGACAGGGATCTGGAGAGGGCTGAGGGTGTACATGGTGCTCACTCTGGCTGGGATGGAGCAGGAAGGCAGGGGCAGGGCAGCGTCTGGGGCAACTTCTGCCACTGGCCCAGCCTCTTCCTCTAGGCTAGAGATACCAGGGCGGTCACAGCTCAGCCTAGGAACTTGCCCTAGTGGGCTGGGATCTCAGGGTTTCTCCCTGACCCCAATTCCTGCCATCAAAAGCCCCCAGGGAAGCCACCTGCCCCAGGAAGGGCAGCTGGCTGCTCCTGTGGCATGGACAGCCTCCCTCTACAGTGGCTGGTTTATTCTGTGGGCCCCTCTGTGTCTCAGGACATCTTTCTGCCCCCTGCAGTCTGGGCCGTTTCAGTGTCTGTCTGCATTGTCCACCCCATGCAGTCCTGCCTGGGAGCTCACCCTGGGCTCTCCCAGCCTTCCCAGACACATGGCACACAGGTCCCCTTCCCTTGGCTGCCCGCCACCCCAACCCCATCGAAGGCCCCTCACCTGGTTAGCTTTCTCCAGGTTGGTCATGATCAAGCCGACTTCATCTGCCCTGAGACACAGAGGTGAGGCCCTGAGGGGAGCTTCCGGCAGCCACCAGGTCCCTGGCCTTGACACCCAGCCTCTGGCTGAACTTGAGCCTCACAATGGGGTGCTGAGGAGGCTGCCACGCTCCCACACCTTAGATACCCTGGCCTCCTGTCACCGCCAAGGCCTCTGCCCCCCTCCCCATACCTCCCTGGGGTCTCTGCGTCTAGAGAGCAGCCCAGCTCCCCTCTGGCCACCCCAGGAGCCACACATGCTCCATGCATGCTTGGGGGCTCTCTCGGCACAACAGTCTTCTGTGGTCCTCACTCCAAGAGCCACCTGATGAGTCCTCCCTGGATCAGGAGGGTGCCTCCTCCCTCTGTTCTCGGTACCCCGTGAGCCCCGGTTCTTCCCCATGCAGCATTTGCCATGTGCTGAGAGCAGCGGTGAGCATCCAGTAGGTGCTCACTCCTGTCCTGGAGGATGGGTTAATCCCTCTCAGTTAGTTACTGCTTGTCCCCGCTCAGCCTGAGGGCAGACTCGTATTCTAATCTTTCTCCCTGGGGCCCCAGCACAGCACTGGATAAACAGTAGGTGCTCACTGAATGTTTATGGAAGGAGTGGTATTTTGGAACCCGAAGAAAGGTAGCCCAGTGTAATTCATGGGACATTACTTGGCCCCGGGGGCAGGGGAGGGGGGGCTCCCTGCCCCAGTGGTTTGGAGACCCACATTGTTATTTATGGCTTGTGATGTGGGATGGGGCAGCAGAGGGGACAGCTGTGTACCTGTGGGGGTGGGGAGCAGAGCTGCTTAGTTAAATGGGGGTCTCAGGCAGAGATTCAGTGGGGGAAGAGTGGGGAACAGAGGGAGGAGGCGCCCCAGCAGGACGCTCACTTACTTGGATGCTGCCTCCTCATCGTATTTCCTCCGCAGCTCTATTAGCTCGGTCTGCGTGGCTTTTAACGCTGTAAGTAAGAAGCCAGATGAGGCCGCCACCCCATGGTGGGAATGGGCTGAGTCTCCCTGGAGGTGATTGTGGTGACAGGTTGTGGGGGTCCTACTCAGGAGGGTCTCAATAGTGGAGGGACCTGCGGTGCCTGGTAGACAGGGCAGGTGCATCTCTGAGTCTAAAAATCTCAGGGCCTCTGGGATGGGGCTGGGGATGCTGTCTGTCCCCTGGCCTGGCCGTCCATCCCCTGGCAGGGCTGTCACTTGCCCACCGAAGCTCTGACCTGGCAGGTGGAGGGGCAGGGCAGAATGACAAGGCCCACAGGCTCACAGTGTCCCGTGAATAAGCACCTTGCATAATCCCAGCTCTTTGAGCACTCTGGGAAAATCAGAGGATGGCCACATGGGGCCAATCAGATCCACACAGTGGTGCCCGCTGGTTCTGCCCAATGCTCTGACCTTGTCCTGCCCTGGGCCCCTGTTGGTACCTGACAGGCATCACGTGTGCTGCCCTATTTGGTCCCAGTGACATGGCCTCGAGATGGAGGCTGGGACTCTGCTGGGCAAGGTCCCCTTCTCTCCCCGCTCTTTATACCCTTCTTGTTCTAGAACCCCTGAACTTGGCAACCCACTGTGTCCACGTCCACATGAACCCCCACCCCCACCTGTGGGCCATGCACATACCTGAATGCAGCACCTTAATTTTCTCCTCTGCCTCCCCCAGTCTGGCTGCCAGAGTGATTTGTACTTCTTGGAGGCCCCTGCAGAGAGATGGGGGTGGACCTTGCCTGGGCCCTGGATCGGCCTCACCTGCCCCATGACTGCACCTGTCTTTAGGGGGCCCTGGCTATCCTGCTATCTGACCAGTTATGTGGCCCCATCATGGTAAGTAAGTCCCGTCAGGACTTGTGGAACCAAGAACTTACTCCAAAGCCTCGCCTCTCTGGGTCTCAGTTTCCTCACCTGTGAAATGGGGTTTCTGGCAGGCTCTGCCTCAGAGGGTGTCATGAACCGTGAGATGCTCTTTCCTCCATGTTAACTAGTTAACGTTTCTGTTCCAATCTCAGTTCCAAATAAATGGAATCGAGAGCCCAGAAATAAATCCACACAACTATGATTACTGATTTTTAACAAGGGCACGCCCTCTCCAGTCTGTGGCAGGGACTTGGACATTCAGCTGGCTCAGTAAGGCCGGAGCCTCTCAGCAGATAGAGGATGCTGGCAGGAAGGAAGGGGCACCTGGCACTGCCTGGCTCAGCTGTGATGGGGAAGTTCCTCTAATTCTGACTTCACCTCCTTCCCTCCCCTCCGCGCTCCTGCCTCATGACCTCTGCTGAGGCTGCGCGCTCTGCCTGCAATGCCCTACCTGGGGGCCACCCTCGCCTGGTCCCTCCCAACTCTGTCTGCAGCTGGCACTGTACCCTGTACCAGCCTTCTCCGCTTTGTGTTTCTTCACAGTGCCAATAATTCCTCAGCACATTATCTTCTTTATGCCTGTGTCTTCCTCACTAAGAAAAAGTGCTATTTGGTCACAGATGTGTCCCCAGTGCCTTGAACAGGCCCTGGTGCAGAATAGGTGGCTCCAGGACGGTGCAGGGTGATGGATGAGTGGATGAAAAGATAAATGCAGTGACCTATGAAACACCTGAGCCCCCGGAAGTGACTTCTCCTGCACTGTTAGGTGCCGACTATACCCTAACTCCTCAGGCCTGACTTACTCCATTATTTTGTTCATTTGTTTTTTGAGACAGGGCCTTAAACTCACTGTGTAGCCCAGGCTGGCCTTAAACTCACGGTAATGCTTCTGTCTCAGCCTCTCAAGTGCTGGGATTACAGACACGCTCCACCTCGCCTGGCTCATTTTGTTTCTGCAGCAGGCTGGGAGCGAAGGCCACGGGGCAGGTCAGTATTAGGGGTCTACACAGTGCCACCAGTTACTCAGCCACATGTGTGGGTGTCTCTGTGGAGCAGCCTTAACAGGTGCGACTACTGTCAACACTCGGCTGACTTTATGTGACGATCTCTGCTAGTGTGAAGGAACCTCAACCAATCAGCTGAAGGTCTCAGGAGCAAGCTGAAGAAAAAGAAAGCCGGCCTCCAGGGCTCAGCAGCTGTGTTTCCAGGCAGTGTCCATCTGATTTACCAATTTCAGATTTGCCAGTCTCCAGCCTATGACTGAGTTACTGAAGTCAGAACCTTATCCTTGCCAGGCAGGTCTCCCTGGCCCCTCAAAATACTTCATCCAAACTTTTTAAAAAAAATTCTACTGGTTCTGTTTCACTGAGGCGTTAGTATAATCATTATTAGCCTTGTCTCTATTTTCCAGATGGGGAAACTGAGGCTCAGAAGAATGATGTGAGTCCCCCAGGACCAGTCACTGAGCCCCTGTAGGGGGACTCACATCTGGGCCGGCTGGACTGCAAAGCCCTTACCAGGTCCCCCTTGCACCTGCAGCTGCAGGAGACCTGCCCCCTCTGGCTCCCGGCCAGGCCGGCAACAGTGGACCAGCCCTCCCTCCATCCTCACTTTTGTTTCTCGGCCTCATTTCTCTGCAGCAAGGTTTCGGTCAGGAGGGCTTTCCCGGCACCACCCGGGAGGCGGGTCCCCTCGGTCAGCGTGGGCCCTTCTTTCTGCTCTGCAGGGAGAAAAAGGAACACCCATTGCCAAGAGCAACATGACAGGCAGAGAAGTTTCTACAAACTAGAGCAGTCGATGGGTTAATATGGATTCCCAGAGCGGCAGGCATTAGTACCCACCAGCTGGCAGTTGGCACATGCATGGGTTGAGTTCCCACCATGCCAGCGCTGGACAGCACCCCTGGGAAATTCTTTGGCCCACTTGAGTCTCCTTGGCTTCATTTAAAAATTGTGATAAAATATACATAAAATCCTTTAAAAGTGACATTCAGTATATTTGTGATATTGTGTAATCATCACTGCTAATTCTAGACCATTGTTACTTCTTTATATCTACTAAGTCTTTCTTTCTTTCATTTTTATTTCTTTGAGACAGGGCCTCATTATGTAGCTCAGTCTGTCCTATTCACTATGTAGCTACTCTTGAACTCACAGTGGTTCCCCTGCCTCAGCTTCCCAAGTGCTGGGATTATAGACGTGTGCCACCACACCCAGCTTTTCTTCTGTTGTTCTGGAGATGGAACCCAGAGCCCTGCACATGCTAGGCAAGTGTTCTACCACTCAGCTACTTCCCCAGGCTTTTAAGAATTTTGAGGCAGGGTCTTGCCAAGCTGTCCAAGCTGGCCTTGAACTTATGATCCTCCTGTTTCAGCCTCCTGAATAGAGGAATTAAAAGTATGTACCACTGTCCCTGGCTTAAAGAACTGTTCATTTTCCCTTCCCTAGACCCTCTGACCACCAATCTGCTGTCTCTATGGACTTGCCTGTTCTAGACAGGGTCCTGTTGGGTCACTTCCTTTACTCAGCATGACCTTATGAGGAATGGCACCCAGGAGGGCCAGAACAGGGCCTGATGCAGCCCCACAACAATCAGCAATGGAGTGGTCACGAGGCCTTCCTTGTACTGCTCCCCACCTCAGCCCCCTCTGCATTATCCACCCAAGGTGAGTACCAGGTTGGATTTGTTCATCATTCTTTCAAAAATGTTTATTACTGTGTTGGGCACAGTGGCACACACCTGTAATCCCAGTTACTTGACAGGCTGAAGTAGGTGGATCACAAGTTCAAAGCCAGCCTGGGCAACTTTGCGAGATCCTGTCTCAAAATAAAACATAAAAAGTAGCTGGGGATGTGGCTCAGTGGTAGAGTGCTTGCCTGGCATGTGTAAGGTCCTGGGTCCCTAGTATCACTATGACCAAAAAAAAAAAACCCACCAAAAAACAACAATAAGTGTATATCTAAGTGCTATTTTTAGTTTTGCTATAGTTGCATGGCTGCTATAGAAAGAGCACTGTGATCCATGCAGTCCCCCTGTTTGGCAGGCCATTTTATGACATGCAGTGAGTATACTGTTATTACACCCCTGGCAGTGCAGGATGCAGCCGAGTGAGCTCCCTGGACATCTGGTTGCTGCAGTCTGCAAAGTCTGCAGCCAGCATCCTCTTGACTGGTTCTCTGGGTGCCAGGCATCTCTAGGACACACACCAAGGTGTAAATGTACTAGGTCCTGGGTGGGCCCACCTGCAGCCTTACTGGAGAGGGATTTCCAAGGCACAAACAGGTGGCAGCTGCGTAGAGTCCTGTTACTCCATGACCTTGGTGACCCATGGATAGCACTGTCGACTCATTAACCAGTGGCTGTGACTGGGTGAGGACCTGCCCTGGTCACATTGTGCAGGTCACTGACAAGGTCTCCATTTCTCCCTATGTCACATTGTAGGAGAAATGTCTGTGTGTGCTTTTTAGCCACTTCCTGTTGGTGGGACCAGGAACTTCCTCATTGCACGAGACAGGGGAGAGCTGGGCATGCCTGGCTCAGCCCTGGGGTCTGCCTCCTCTGCAGCAATCCCCTCAGGCCTGGTCCATCCTTTCAGTGGTGGGAACAGCCCTGGGTGACATCCTTTCTGAGGGCAGCTCTGTGGTCTCACTCTCACCCCTGGCTGCCTTTGTGACTGGCTGGTGTGGCATCTGGGGGCCATTGTGAGAGCCTCGCATAGGTGTCTGTCCAGTCCTACTCTGTGAGGATTAAGGTCTGACTTCTGTCACTGGCCACCTAGAGTCTGCTTCTTGGTGAGTCCTGAACTCCAAGGCTTAAAAGCACAACCGCATATTCCCCATTTAGAACCAGACTGGGTCTCCAGGCTTCTGAATGTATACAACCCTAAACTCTGGGTCTAGATCCTTAGAGGCTCAAAGGCGAATGAGACACTGTATAGAATCTGTCATTGGCTCAGAAAGTCTTAAGGCTCCAATTCATTTCCCCTTGTCTCTGTGTTTTCTCTTGCTGCCCCTCATCTGAACACACAGGTGACCTACATTTCCCGCCTCCTTTGCAGCTGGGTGTGGCTGCAGGCTTGGTTTTAGCCAACAGGGTGGAGATGGAAGGGACTCCTTAGTGTCCAGGCTTGAGCTCCACACACTTGGCAGTGACCTCCACATTCTTCCTCTGTCTGTTGATACATTCAACATTCATGGTGACTAGATTCATGGCGACTAGATGTTACATGTAGAAGGCACAGGATCTCCACAACCTGGGTCCCTGAGTGACACAGTGTGGAGCATTTTCTGCAATCTGCCCCACCTTCAGTAGCCTCAGCTGCAGTGGTGCCCAACCTGTCTGTCGCCTAAAGTAATAAAGCTTGGCTCCCTGCTCCTCTCTGCTGCTGCCCTCACGGGTGGCTCAGTTTGAAGTTCTGCAGCCTTGGGCTTTGTTGAAGGTACCTCATGAAAGTCTGGGATGCCCTGTCAGGGTCTTATCTGTTACCTTTGGGGCCGAGGAGCTCGGGGTGCCTTTTCCACGAGGCGTGGACGTCTCGCCGGGACTGTCCACTGGAGTCAAGGCTGGGGGGCTGCAGTCTGTCGTCTAGGCTGCGCGCCACCTCAAATGCAGGCACAGGGTCTGCAGAGAAGGAGAAAGTTGGAAGGATAGGGTGTCCATGTGAGGGCTCAGGCCGTAGGGCCTGCCGCCATTTGCAAGGGCCACCTGCAGTCACCAACGGCTTAGGGAGAGCATGGACTTTCTGCCCCACAAGCGCAGCACTCTCTGGCCCACCTGGGGCACGTGCCTGCGTGAGGGTGAGTGCACGAGGGTGAGTTGCTGCACGACAGTGGCATCATAGCTGCATTTTCTGGACCTGGAAATGTCATCACCTGAGCTGCTGCATGACAGTGGCATCATAGCTGCATTTTCTGGACCTGGAAATGTCATCTGTGGTGGCCATGGGACTGTGCCTGCAGACCTCTAACCATCCTGAGCTGCTGCACCCTGAAACCATCTCTGAGGCTGCGCCTCCCCCGGGCCTCCCTAGATAATGCCCAAGTGCCACAGGGAAACCAAGGCAGGACCGTTCTGCGGGCCATCTCCAGCTCAAGGCCTCCCTGCAGCTGGTACGAGTCAGCCCCTGCCTCTCTGTCCCTGGGGTCAAACACGCCATGTGGTCTGTGGCTCTTCCCATCTCTCCTGGCTTCCTCCCTCCCTCCCTCCCTCCCAGGGGACCGAGATGACACAGTTCTTTGGGATCTGCACTGTCGCTGTTGATTAAATAGCTGCTTTCCTGGAAGCAAAAGCCTTACCTCGATTTGAGGCATTAAGATATCCCCCTTGGCAATAGGTTAAGAAGACATGGCTCGCCTCTGCAGCATTTCTTCTTCCACTTTGAGCTCTGCCCCAGGGTGTCCCCAGGACATCCCCAACTCCCCACCTGGGGCAGGTACATGTGTCCCCTGGATGATTCCTGAGCTCAGACCACAAAGGCAGTTGCAGGAGCAGTTCCCATGGTCTTCACCGTGTTCTCTGGGGGCTGGCTCGGACTCAAGCTGTTTTCATGGATGAGGAAACTGAAGCTCGAAGAAGCCGGTGCTGTGGATGTGACGGCAACCTGGCTCTCCTGCTCTGAGGGCATGAAGGCTTCCTGTCCTGCTGTGTGCCCGTCACAGCCCCGGCAGCTGCAGACCCTGGGCCTGGGGTCTGCTTTGCTCCTAATTCTCTGGATCCCTCTCCCAATACCTCCTGCCTCCATGCATTTGCTGACCTCTGCTCTCTGCTGGGGAGCAAAGGGATTAAGAGGATCAGACTTGTTTGGACTCTGGTCTAATCCATACTTGCTTCTTGGCATTGCTGTGTGACCTTGGCGAGTGACTCTACCTCTCTCTGCTTTACCATAAAAGTGGCAATTTCCCCGGACTGTGACGAGATCCAGGTAAAGTGTCCAACCTGGCACCCAAGCTTTGTCAGCCCCAAATGGAAGCTCTTGCCACTGGTGCCTTGGCAGGGAACACACCTCCTCGCCTCCTGCTTTCAGGAGATTAACACTTGCCTTCCATTTCACAACTCAAAGGCCACCTCTTCCAGGAGGCCCTCTGGGATGAGGCCAAGCTCCCCACACCCTTCTGAGGTCATGTCTTCCTGCAAGGCTATCTACTTAACACTCAGGCTACAAACTCCACAGCAAGGGAGGGCCAGGGCCGCTGCTGGTTTTATTCTTCTTACCATACCTCTTGCAACCAGCATGAAGCCTGATACGGTCTGCCTCGGTGCATTTTGGCTGGTAGAAGATGGGGTGCTGCCTGTATTTGGGGGCCTTCAGGTCCAGCTGGAACAAGGTAGCCTTTCGTTTCGTTCTCCTGCCCCAATATGTGGAGGTGGCAGAAGGCTGGACAATGGTGCTCGTGGCGAAGTGAGCAGGTGTGGCGGAGCACAGCGCTCTCCTCCGTCAGTGGCCCCCACGCCCCGTCATTAGGCAGGGCCTGCTCATCAGGGTTCGCCATTATGTCTCCCCGGGCTGATGTAATTATACACTGACATAATTAACCCAGCGAGCGCATTAGGCAGGCCAGCTAAAAATTCATCTATAATTATTTGTTGTGTGCATGCTAATGAGTCCATCTGCACTGCCTTTGTACAACACGAACAAATTAATTTACAAGTCTGGATTTTTTTAATAAGTTCAAGGAATCGCTTCCTATTGTGTCCTGCTCTTTGAGAAAGGAAGAAAAAGGCGGCAGCACTCGCTGGGGTCAGGGAAGTTAGGTAAACACAGAAGGCTGTGGGTTGGAGCGGTCGTGGCCAGCTTGCTCTGGGTCCAGGGAGGAGGGGAGGGTCTAGTAGAGACCAGCGGCTCAGCTGGCCACGGAGAATGTTTACTTTGGGACAGGACAGGATCTGTGTCACCTGCCGTCTTTACAGGGAAGAGGTACAGACGTTCACTGTGCTCTGAGGTCCTTGGGTCATTTGTGGCTGGCTGTGTTCCCAGTCCTGGGAAGCTGCCTCAGTGGCCCCCAGGGAGGTCAATGGGATGGGGTGGAGGACCCCTGAGACAGGTTTGGTAGGTTTTAAGGCTCTGGTTTTTGCCTCATTTGTTGGTATAGAAGATGGTTGTTAAATTCAGAATCTGAAATTCAGCTCTGGGACCAAGTCCCACAGGGCCTCAAGCCTCAGTTTCTCTGACTGTAGGATGGGAACAATATAACACTACCTACTTCCCAAGATGGACTACGGGGGAGATCAAAACAGTCACTGAGAGAGAGGCTGTGTGGCTCGAGGTCAGGTGTCAGCCCTGACTCCTGTTAGCCACACAGCTTCTGGGCAGCAAGTAGATGGCCCACTTGTGCAGGGCAGCTGTGAGGCCCTATGGAGAGAGGGCGTGCAGGGCACCATATAGGGCTAAGCACGTGGCATGGCTTGTTACCTCACAGAAGTAGGTATGCCAGAACTCACCATTTGGGGAGCTGGCTGTCCACAAAGTGACACTCTATAGTGACTTCATGTTGGCACCAGGCCCATAATCTTGTCTTAAACTACTCTGAGACCTGAGGACTCTGGCTCAGAAAGTCCCACTGGGGAGGGACCTATCAGCTAATTTGCCCCACATCTCCCTGCTCGCAGTACATATGGGAAGGGTGGAGTCTGGTGATGTCCATGAAGCCTTATGGCAGGGTGGAAATGGGCCATATGCCATTTTCTCCTACACTCACTTGTCCTTCCATTCTTGAATTTGAGGAAGGAAGGGTGTGCCTAGGGTGCTGTGGCTGATTTTTATACCTAAGCTCTTTACACATATTTTTATCACCACCACATGATGAGGTACATAATGCTGTAGCCCCATTTTACAGGTGGAGAAACTGAAGCACAGGGTGAAGGGTGACGTACCTACAAGGGAAGCATCGAGGGCGGGGCTAGATCCAGGCAAATGGGGCCTGGAAGGATAACTGGGAGTCCTCGAGTATCTCTGTTGGCTCCCTAGAGTGGCTCATCAGAGTTGCCCGGGGAACTCATCATGCATCTTGGTCAGGCCTCCATCCTGGAGGTTCGCCTGCTAGAGGTCTGCGTGTCCCTCCCAGGCTTTTGGCAAACAGGTAGGGATCTTCATGGCTGGCTGTTACCTTTCCTGTTTCTCCCCAGTAGATCAGAGTGGATGTGCAGTTTTGATTCCCTTTTAGCTTCCAACGGGGCTATCAATCAAGACGTCTTACATTCCCTTGGCAAGGTCACCTGACTCAGCCTGGCCAATTATGCTGCTGCTTCGGGAATTTGAACCTCTGTACCCATTTATGGGTGGCTCTGGCCCTGTCAGCCTGGTGGTCCCACCCTTTTCCTCCACTCTCAGCTCCCTAATAAATCCCTTTCCTGCTTAAGAGCTTGGTCAGAGTCAGCTTCTGCTGCATGACACTAAAGAACCCTGATTGATGCACTCAACAAATGATTTTTGACAAAGGGAGATCACTGCTCCAACAGGTTCATTTCAAGCCTGAGTAAAGACTGGGGTGAAGAGTAAAGGCACTGAGGAGTGCATCTGTGAAAGAATGTGGCCGCCAAGCACATCAGAGCTTTCCCAGCCAATATCGCAGGTTTAGGGCACAAAAACAACCCATGAGGCTTGGCTGACTCTCAGGGCAGCCAGGAAGTCTGGACTCAGTGGACCTTAGCAAGGAAAAAGGACGAGAGACCCCAGAAGTCTGGCGTTTTTTTCAGTTTGACATTTTTACTGGCACACAGTAGGTGCTTAAAAAGTGCTAAAGGGAGGCGGGTGCACAGGATCAGAGGCCCTTCTGGGTTGCAGAAGGGGAGCTTAAATGGCAAAAAACAGATTAAAGCAGGCACAGGAAGAGGGAGGTGTGCTTGGCATTGGCTCTGAGGACAGAGAGATCTGGTTTTGAACCCATTTTCTACCACTTAATGTGGGGGTCTCAGATAAATCATTTGGTCACTAAAAGCCTCAGCTTCCCTGCCTGTAAAATGGAGATGCTAACAGAACCTACCTAAGCTACTGTAAGTATCTGATGATAGAAGCTTTGCAGAATGATTAGCACAGAACTCAGTTCATGTCAGTGTTCAGGGGAGTGGGCACTCATCTCACAGCCCAGCCCCACTGTGGCATCGCCCAGCTTTGTCTCTTAGGTTTTGCCAACAACGTAACTGCAGGCCAAGAATCAGAGGTGCCAAATGTCTGGGTGGGACAGAGCACAGGGCAATGGCCTCTCTGGGGCTGACACAGACCTTCACAATAGAGTCCCTGCACCAGACTCTTGGGAGCAGTCCCAGGGTCCTCAGAGGGCACAAATGTAAGGCAAAGATGCCAGGCCCTGGGTTTTGCATTGCACCTCTGCCAGTCTGAGCAGTGTACAGAAGGAATGAAATCAGGGAAGGATTTTATTGTGGACTCTGGGGTCTAAAATGTCAGCAAGAAAGGAACAGAAAGATGTCCTAGTTGTAGACATAATATAAGTAACAGAAACATGAAAATAAGACTAGGGTCAACTGCAGTGACACTCAGGGCCTGCTCTGTACAGTTGGGCAGACCGTGCACAGCACAAGGGCATTTGTGGGAGTGACACCTACATTCTAGATCTACATAGCTGGGCAATGTAGATTTTATCAAAAATCTTTGGGCAGATGCCAGTGATCTGGCTGAAGGATGGGGTACTTTGCTCTAACTCCAGGCAACTTAGGGTCTTAGGGCTTGAGGCAGCCCCTCCTATACCATAAGCACTGCTGCTCTGGGCCTGTCTTCATCCTCATAATGGCACAGTCAACACTGCTATTGTCCCCACTTTCCTAACAAGCAAATGAAGGCCCTGAGAGGAGGCATATGTGCCCAAGTCATCCAGCTCAGAAATGACAGAGATGGCATTTGAACTCAGAACTGGTTGACTCTTGAGGCAGGGATGGGTGGAACTGGATTTCTTGCTCTCAGACCAGAGGTTTGGACCTGAGAGCTCTCTGTGGACCTCTTTTGGTTTGCCATGTGATTTTGGATAATGAACTGACCTCTCTGGACACCCGTGTCCAAACTCCTTGCTCAAGAACAACCCAGGCATATACTCAGGATTGACGGGGCCCCTGAAGTGAGTGCTGTTGGCCCTGGGCCTCTCCCATGGAGCTGGGATATTCAGGGAGGGTGATTATTAAACACCTTCACAGCCGAAACTCATCTGAGAGGTGGGGACATGTGGAATCCCTGAGGGCGCCAAAGCCACTCTTGGGGAAAGGGATGGGGGCAGGACAGGAGGCTGCAGAGCAGATCCAAGCTGTGACACCTGAGAAAGTCACTCAGGACCCCAAGCCTCAGTTTCCCCATCAGCAAAAGGAGACAGATAGTAACAGGACCTACTGCAAAGTTATGTGCAAGAATCCTGTGAACAGAGTCCCCATGCTGGTGCTCGGCAGACTCCATGCAATGCTCCTCTGTTGTTACTGTGACCTGTGGGGCACAGAATGTGCCCGAGAGAACCGCCTGCGAGGAGGTGGGGGCACGTGAGGCCACGCCAGCCTGGGCTGCTCCCGGGCAATGGCTGGGCGCGGCTGGGGCAGTGGGTCTGGGCAGGCATTCTGGGGAGGAACCATGACTCTGACCCCCAGTGCCTGCACTGGTGCTTTGCTCCAGTGGCGCTGCATCTGGAGGGAGGAAGGCTACCTAGTCCCACAGGGCTGGTTCCTTCATAGGAGGAGGAGACTCCCAAGACCTCCCTCTCCAGGCACACACATTGGAAAGTCCTTGTGAGAACATGGACATCCAAAAGCAAGGAGGATAGGGCCCAGCAGAAACCAACTCGATGACACTTTGACCTAAGACTTCCGGCCTCCACAGCCACTAGAAGTCTCTTGTCCAAGGCTCAGGCTCTGTGGTTTTGCTGTGGGCCCAAGCCGACCACTGTCGCATGCCCTTTTTCCCATCAGCCTTCTGCCTTCTGTGCGGCCACCCAGCTCTCCTCCTCCCTCATTCCTGGGGGTCAGACCTGCACACCGGGCTCCTCCTGAGCCTTCCCTTTCTCCCCCAACTCTCTGCAGAACACCAGCCCAGGGTCTGCTCCCAGAGGGCCCACCAACACATGCCGCTGCTTCACTACTCATAGTCTTGGCTTCAGTCTGTGAGATGGGGACAAATACCCCTCCGAGCAGGTGACCTGGAAACTGTGACAGAGGTGCTGCTGGGGAGCAGAGAGGAGCTGGGGGAAGAGCCTAAGCGGAGGGCACAGCTTGCAAGAACAGCACCTGGAAAGATTGTGCAGAGTGCTGTGGCATATCGGGATGTGACCTCTGGACCTGGTGGCTGGATGGAGTTGAGTGGGAAGACCCCAAAGCTGGTTCTTAAGAATGTGGCCTGGAGGGGCTGGGGATTTAGCTCAGTGGCATAAGCGCCTGCCTTACAAGCAGGCAGTCGTGAGTTCGATCCCTGGTACCGATAAAAAGACAAAAAAAAAAAAAAAAAGAATGTGGCCTGGGACAGCATCAATCCTAAGGGCCTCGGGGAGTGACTGGTGCTATGCTAAAGGTGGGCTGTAGAGGGCGTCCGAAGGCGCAATGGGGATCCTGTCCTCCCTGGGTGTTTCCCGCTCTTCAAGGCCAGCCCCAGTGCGCAGAGCAGGTTCCTAGACGCTGCCCCCTACCCCCCATAGTAGGGATTGAATCTAAGGCTTCTGCATTGAGTCACCTCCCTGTCCCTTTTTTATTTTGAAGCAGGATCTTACTATGTTGCTTAGGCTGGACTTGAACTTGTGAACTCCTGCTTCAGCCTCCCAGAGTGCTAGGAATCCAGCTGGGTTCCTAGGTCATGTGGGTAACCCCTTTTATAAAAAAAAGAGCCCCTGCTGGGGCTGGGGGTTTGAGGAGAAAAACATCATGAGTGTGCAGCCCCCTGGAGGCTTTTGCAAGACTCCATGAGGTAGGGGCTATGCGCAGGTGGCTGGCAAACCCAGGGCTTCCCCCCACTTGGTCCAATGGTTACTCAGTGCCTCAGCTAAATGTCACTGGCTGCGCTTATGGACACAAACTGAAAGAGAGGGAAAGGATACAGGGGCCTGGAGACAGCTGTGTGCATCTCGTCTTCTCTCCTCGCTGGGTCGGCCCAGCCTTGTAGGCTGTAGGTAGATGTGTGTTGTCCGTAAGGAGAGAGAGCCAAGGAAGTTTGGAGTGGCCTGGGTGTGAGGCCCTCAGGGCTCTGGAGGTGGGGGTGTCTCAAGACACCATTTCCTGGTCCCCAAGGCCTGGATGCTGACTGCAGCCTCTGGTGATGGAGGAGGGGGCTCCAAGGAAGACGCAAGGCTTCCTGCCAAACTAGGAACTCAAGGAACCTATTTTCTCTGGTATCTCCAGGAGTCAGCCCTAATGACACTCTGATTTCAGCCTAGTGAGACCCACTGCAGACTCCTGACCTCCAGAGTTGTGATAATAAATGTGTGTGGTTTTAAGCCACCGGGTTCACAGCCAGTTACTACAGCAGCCACAGGACACTAGGAGTCTCTAATATACTCACTTGGTCGTGTTTACTGAGCAGCTAGTAGTGTCAGACACCATTTCTTCAGTTGTCAAATAGCTCCTAGCGCCTCGTGTCTGGCAGGAGACAGGGCAGTGGGTGGGAGGCGATCCCTGCCCTCTCTGGTTTGAAGGCTACAGGGGAAAGATGGACAAAGGGGTATAGATGGGGCCACAAGGAGAGCAGCTTGGCACGCATCATGGGAAGGCTGGTCAGGGAAGACTTCTCTGAGATGGTGACATCCGAGCAGGGTCTGAATGAATAAGGGACCCATAGAGGGATGAGAGAATTGCAGACACAGGAAACATACAGAGAAACGGCCTAGATCAGGTCGAGAGGCGGCTGTCTGGTCTGACCCATCTCCCCTGGGGTGACTGTCCCAGAAACATGACCTCTCTGGGTCCTCACTACCACTGACCACTTTCCACAATTAAGAAGTGGGCTTGGGGAGGCTGGCAATGCCCAGGCAAGTCTAATGCCAGTGTCCTCTTCCATCCCTGCTGCCTGGGTCTTCCATCCCTGGCCTACGTCAGGGGGTTGGGTTCAGACTGGGCTCCAGCCCCTAAAAATGAGTGTCTGATTTTCACTCCCCAAACTGCTGCAGCCATCCATCCACCCTGGAGCAGATGAGGCTGAGGGCAGGTGAGATATCACCCAGTGTCTCGGGCCAGGAGCTCAGAGGACCTTAAATTCCTTGTGCCCATGAGCCGGGTACTCTGCATATATTCCTATCGTATTAATCTCGTGAACAACCATGTTAGATACTGCTGGCACCCATTTTCCAGGAGAGATAGGGGAGTCACTTGTTCAAAGTCACCAGGCAAGAAAAAGACCACTGGATTCAAATCTATGACTCTTCACAAATTCTGTCATTCACAAATCCTGCCATATCCAGATGCCCTCAAAAGGTGACCACCTGATGTCTGTCTTACACTGAAATCTGAAATCTTGCAATGTCTGAAGCTTTTTAGTATTGACAGGAAACAAAAATGAGAAATTTTATACCATCAAGTTTGGTCTTATGCACAAAATCATTTAAAGTGTTGTACAAAATTACCTCAAACCTGTGTGTGGATAAGGTTTACCTGAAACATATATGAATATGTCTAGACTTAGGTTTTTTCCCTAAGATACCTCATTACATACATGCATGCATGCATAGCTCATTAAATACATTTTCAAACCTCAAAAAAAATTCTGGAATCTGCAACACTTCTAGATCCAAATATTTCAGATAAGGGATACTCAATGTGTATTTTGTTTCTCTGTTGTAAATAGAGAACTGGGATCTCATATCATAAATCAAAGATGTTTCAACCCTAAAAATAAACGCAAAGCTCGTGGTAGCACCTGCCTGTCATCCCTGCTAACTGAGAGGTGAGGGCGGAACAATCACTTGAGGTCAGGGGTTTAAGGCCAGGTTGGGCAAAACAGTGAGACCGAGACCCTCTCTCAAAACAAAATGAAAGCAAACAACAGAAAACCACAAAGAATAAACAAACAAGCAACCGAAGAAATTTGCTGCTATTAAATTCTAGTTAGACTTGATGCCTGCCCAGGCTGTGGGCCGTAGGCCCATTCTCTTTGGGAAAAAGGGAGGGTCTGCAGGGTACTGAAGATTTTCTCAGCTCTGACCAAGAAACTTTACCTGCAAGAAGTAGAGTAGGGACGCCTGTCCTGGCCCCCGGGTGTTCACAGTGGGCACACATACACCGTCCCCTGTTGGAGAAACTCTGGGCGCTGCCCAGCCTCTGACCTCCAAACAGGCTGTGTCTCCTCCGGCATGTGGCTAGCCTCGCAGACTGGCATCAGGACCTGTGACAGAGTATCACACTCCTCCTGGAGCTCGAAGCCCAGGTGTCTGCCGGGCACGGCACATGCACCTGGACTGAACAGAGCTGCTGCCCAGAGACATGGGCCAAGTGGGATGTTCCCCAGATCTTCCTACGACTGACAGTCTACAGTAGGCAAGGGCAGCAGGGGCCCAGAGGCCTTGAAATCCACCCTGGGCGTATACAAGCTGAAGGTAGGGAACTGCAAGCCTGGAGTGTTTGAATATTTGAACACAACACACCTTTGATGAGTTGAAACAGTGCCAGATGGAAAGGAAGATCAAATACAAAGGTTAAGAGGTGGCAGGTCCAGACAGGCAAGCGGGGGGAAGGGGGTAAACGAGGGGAGGGACCTCTTCTTAGGGTTGGCTGCCTGTTCCTTATGCATATGCTGCTTAACAAAATGACTAATCCATCTTGGTTACACTGGACGGGAACCCCTGGAGAACAGGTCGGAGGGCTTATATTGTGTTAACACCACAACGGGCTTTCCAAAGGCACCGTCTATTCCATCTGCCACCGCTAGCTGATGCTGGTGGTGTTGTTAAAAAACATCGGGTGGAAGGGGGAGGCTGAGGGTGGAGGAAAAGCAGTTCAGTCCTCCCACTCTGTCCATCTGAGGGAAAGTGCCATTCGGAGCTTTTTAAGGAAAGCTGGAGCTGGAAGGCTGTCCGAGAAGCTGTTTAGAAACACATATATGCAGAAGTATGCGTGCGCCCCTCCAAAATATCTCTGAGACAGAAGTCTGCTCCCATCTGGGCCGAGCTCTGCGCCCGCATGGGTGGGAGGCTCAGGCTATTGACGGTGGCAGCGAGACTAAGTTTGATCCTTTAGGCTTAACTTTCTGATAGCAGATGGGGTGCAGAGCCTTTACATGCAGCCGGGAGCCATGTGCCCACCCACTCCTTCCCTCCTGCCGTGGCCAGAGCTGCTGTGGCTCAGAGGGTGTTGTGGGTTGAACAGGTGCAGAAGGGCCAAAGATGAGGTTCTTCCTCCGTGGTAATGGGTACCGAAGGTAACAACGACAGCAATAATAATGGCAGTGGCAGCTGCTGCTTCCGGTCACTGTAACCACAGCTAAGGCCATGTCCTCTTCACGCTGACCCTGCCAGAGGTCCCAGGAGCTATGCTCGGTTTTCCAGAGAAGGAAGCCGAAGCTCAGGGAGGTACAGCCAGCCACTCAGGGCCACCCAGCCTTGGAGCGGAGACGGGACTCAAACCCAAGAGCACTGTAATCAAATAAAGTGCCCACATCCTGAGCTGCCCAGGAAGTCCTGAAGGGGGCAGGGAGGATGCCTGTTTGTTTAACATTGTGTTCCTGTTGTCGAGCACAGTGCCTGAATAACAGCAGGTGCCCCATATCTGTTGCATGATTTGGCTTGGGGCGACAGCTGCGCCAGGCACCTGTTCACTGAACCAGGTCAGCGGCCGTATCCACCATTAGGGAAGATCACTATCCGCATTGTACACGTGGGAACCCTGGAGAGAACCGAGCTGGGAAAGTCAGGTGTGAGTGCGAAGCAAAATGCCTGACTAGGGGCAGGCCCAGTGTTGGGGAGGTCTCTGTCCTCCCACTTCAGGCCTCCAAGTTTGGAGCTCTCTGTTTCCCCTCTGCCAAGGCAGCAAGGCCAGGTTCTGAGCCAGGGTCACTGGGAGCACGAGTTCCTGGGCAGCGGAGGCCACATCATTCCTCTTGCATCTTGGCATGAGTCCCAGCTTCAGCCTGGCCCCTCTCACCTAGGATTGGCAGAGACCCTATTCCTGTGGCTATGGCTCTGTGGAGTTGAGTCCCCAGTAACTCTGCTGTTGTTCAACCTTCTTGGATTTTTAAAAATTCTGCAACTGGGGTAGCGCTCAGAAGCTGGCTGTCACTTCCCTCTGCGTGACCCCGGGCCTGTCCTTCCTCAGTAGTGCAGTGCACGGGCAGAGGACAAGACTGTTTCTGAGTATGTGTGGGAGACCACACAGAAAGTACCCAGGGGTGCTATAGCAAGGTACCTCGGCCTTCCAGACCAAGGTCAAGGGCACCCTTTCTGAGGCCCTGCGCCAGCCATTGTCTTTGGAGCCTGTTCTCTTCTGTGTGCTCCACCTGTCAGTGTCCTTGTGGGTCCCCAACCTGAGTTCCCAAAGTCCTCTGCGCACAGTAGGTGTCAGGACTGGTGCAAGACCACAGCAGTAATGCCTGCTGCCTCTTTGGGTTGAGAACATTCCTGTCCTGGGGATCAGTGCATGCAGTCTGCTTCCTTTAACCCACTGGAACCTGAGCTCCCCGAGCAGTCAGGCCCAGACAGGTGGTCTCGAGGAGTGGGAATAGCACTCAAAGTTTGCCTTCCAAAGTTACCATCATCTTTAGGAAAATCTGACATCATAAAGCTTTTTCTTTTTCACATGTTAAAACTGTTTTACGAGAGGCAGGGAGGGAGCTTGGGGACAATGGCCTTGCCTCGCATGTGCAAGGCGCTAGGTTCAATCCCTAGTACTGAAAACAAAAACCAAAATGTTATGCTAGGTGTCATGGTGCATGTCTTTAATCCGAGCACTCTGGGAGACTATGACACGAGGATTTCACGTTTGAGGCCAGCCTGGGCAATTTAGTGAGATCTTGTTTCAAAACAAAGATAAAAACAAAACAAAACGGCTGGTAATGTAGCTCACAGCAAACGTTCAGCCAAAACCCAAACTCAAACCCAACAAAAAACAAACCAAAACAGAAACTCTTTTATGTTACCCTGTTAGGACTACCTGAGCAGACACACGAGTGGTGGAAGAGGAGGAGGAAGGCAAAAAGGCAGAGGCAACCGACTGGTTTTCAATTACACTAAATACCTACACGATGAGGTGGCTCACTCACTAGATGGCGCTAGAATTAGTCATTTGGGACAAGAAACTAGACAGGGTACTTCCCCATTTCCACCAAAATCTCTCAGATGGCTTGAACTTAAATTTTTAAAAACTAAGAAGAGAAAAGTACTAAAAAAATTTCTATAAGGTGAGAAAAGTAAGACAGAAGCTATAAAGCAAAGGTTTGGTAAAATCCCTTATTTTGCTCATATGTTTGTTAAATACTTGCCATGTACTACATACAATAGACATTACAATAAAGGTAAAAAACAAAAGGCAAGCTAGAGGAGAAGACATGAAACATATACACCGGCACAAAGGTAAATGTCCCTAATATACAAAGAGCAACTACAAGTTAGTAAGATCCACTCTCTGACAGAGAAAGGTCTAAGGAGGAACAAACCAGTGATTCACAACACAATAAATGGACATGCCCATAACATATAAGATTATATTTAGTGGATGGGTAAATAAAAGAACACAATAGAAAAGGGTGAAATCAAGGAGAAAAACACTCCAGTTCTGACCACTTACTCTGGGTTTGTGGCCAGTGTGTCACTACAGAACATTTTGTTCCCAAGTTTTCCTCCTCATCCTCGTGTCTAAGGAGCGGGGCCAATAACATACATCCCCTGAGCACCGAAAAGCCCGGCACCAGGCAGGGACTCAGAATGTTCAATATAGCCACACCAGAGACAACTGGAAAGGACCTGTGACCTCACAGGGAAGTGAGGCATCAGGGAGTTTGGGCACCGTGTTCTGTGCAGAGTATGCAGCTGTTTGGGAAAGGACACAAGGAAAAGATCCGAGGCCAAAGCCCCAGGAAACACTTTTCTAGTGGATTACTTGTTTTCCTCCAACATTTCTGTATATTCTAAAGTTGACAGTGTGCACCTGCTACTTTTATAACTGGGGAGGCAAGTCTGAAAACCCTGAACACGGTAAAGCATTTTGCTACTCCACAGACAGTAACCTTGCCTGCATCGCCCACCTGGCGTCCCTGTAGTGGACAGACCCTTGTGTAGTTAATGGCAGATGCGGGTACCTCTTAGACCCTGACGTCAATGGCTGTGGGTTATTCAACCCTGCTGAATGCAGCTGGGTGCACAGTATCAACTCCTTGTGTTACTGATGAGTAGGCCCTATTATCACCTCTCTTCTAAAGCCCAGAGTTCAGAGAAGTTAAGATCCCTGGCCTCGGTAACACAGCTCAGATCACTAAGCTGAGTGTCCCACCCAGAAGGGTCCGATACTGGGCACACTCACATCACCACCCTGCTGGCTGCCTTCCACCCGCCCCCAAAGAAGAGCAGGGCTAGAAATGCCTGCCAGGAATCGTACAATCCAGCGTCAGATCTCACGCCAAAGAAAAGCAGAAAAAACCCACTTTGGGGCACTCACCTCTCTCTTCTCATCTCCTCGGCAGTGTTCCTCTGCCTGCCCTCCCACTTGCTCGCTCTTTGTTTTTCCCTTTTTTCTCCCTGTCTTTTAACTAATCACTCAGTTAACAAGTTAGCTCTCTGAAGCTCAGGTTGGTACCTAGTGACTCTATGCGCAAGATAAAGAAATCAGCCGTCACCGATACAGAAGTCAGAGGGGTTTAAATCAAATCTTCCTCCACAACAATGACATTAATTATGCTTTTAACACGTTTTACTGCTTTTTTTTCTCACTTCACGCCACATCTGTGTGAACAATATCCAAAAGATTTACGGTTTTCTTTCGTAATTACAGACATACAGGCTGCACACTTATCAAAATACTTGCTGAGCAATCAGGCTATATCGCATTCTCTGCCAAAGATTTGTGTTGGCAGCAGTCATTCAAAACAAAAATGTTGAATCAGGACTTGTGTGTGGCTTTGGGGGTGTGCGTGGGGGGAGAATTTCAACAAATAATTTTCCTGTCAAGAAATACACTAACAGGAGCATGCGCATCCCATCCTGGCTCATTTTTCGGGAGTGGGATTTCTATGGTGGGGGCCAGGCGGTGGGGGTGGAGGGGCAGCGAGCAGGGATGCGCTGAGCGCCAAAAACGCATCTGACATTTGGTTCTTGTGTCTGAGGATAAAATTTAATGAGAACAAAAATATGTCTTCCTAATTCCCCTAAGAAATCATTAAAACATTTTGTTATTCTTAAATGTCTCGAAAATGAATTAGAGCCCCTAAAGGGGCTGTTTGTATGGTATGTCTCCATCAGTTAAGGCTCCTCATTCTCCAACTTGGTGACAGCTGGGGACATCCCCCCACCCCTCCATTTCTGGGAAGCAGAGCTGGGAAATCAGACACACCAGTCAGCACTGGTTTGGAATGACCTCCACACTCCCAGGCTTTGGAGAGAGGGCACAAGGGGCTTCCAGAAAGCTCTGCGTCAGTCTTAGGGACTCTCAGAACCCTTAGATGGCCCTTTATCCCTCTGTTCCAACAATCTGATTTCCAGAAAGGTGAAGGTCCCTAAGGACCCTAGCAACGAAGCCTTGCATCAGGCAGGGCTATAGCCCCTCTCATCATCGCCTGTGCCTGTCAGTCTCCAGACCCCAATCTCCAGGACACTGGCTTGCCTCTGGGCTGGTGATGGCAGCTTAGGTGAGCTACGGTCTGGCCACCTATGGCTTATGTCACCAGATCATAATCTTCTGAGGGCTGGCCTCCTGTTTCTGGGTCAGTAGATGGGAATGCAACAGAGGATGGGCTGTATGAGAAATGGGAAACTTCACAGGTGTACAACACATCTTCATGCTCTAAGTGTATCACTGGGCGTCCCCAAAGTGACCACACTTCTGTGAACCATACCCAGACTGAGCAACAGTACTTCCCACAGCACCAGTAACTTTTTTTCAGTTGAGGTAAACTTCACGTGACATAAAATTTATCATTTTAAAGCAAACAATTCAATTCAGTGACATTTAGTGTACTCACCATGTCCTGTCACTTCTGTATAGCTCCAGAATTTTTTTTTTAAGGTACTGGGAACTGAACCCAAGGTCTTTGCACTGAGCTTGTGTTATTTTTTATTTTGGGTTAGGTTTTGCTAAGTTGCCCAAGCTGCAATCCTTCTGCCTCATCCTAGCAGAGTGTCAGGATTGTAGGCATTTGCCACCCAGCCCAGCTCCAGAACATTTTTCTCACCCCAAAAGGAAGCTCATTTGTATCTAGCAACTGCTTTTGAATTTCCATCCCCCAGTCTTTGCAATGGCCAATTGCTTTTCATCCCTACAGATCTGCCTTTTCTGGACGTTCTTATAAATAGAATCGTGTACGATGTGGCCTTTTGTATCTGACTTCTTTCTCTTGGCACCATGGTTTTTGAGGCTCGCTCAGTCGTAGCATGGATTGGTGCCTCATTCCTTGTCATGGCGGAGTAATATTCCACCACATTTAAAGCTCCATTTATCCTATGCTGAATGTAGAGCCACTTCCCTTTGGGCCATGGTGAGCAGCACCAACAGACTACTGCTGGTCTGTCTGTGCTGCTGGTAAGTGGAGCCATGCAGTCTGCATTCTTCTGGGCCTGGCTTTCCTTCAATATCAAATTTTAGAGGTGGGCTGAATCACTCTAGGGGAGACCTGGTAGTTGCTCCTCTATTTCTCCTTGCTGACATACAGCAATGGCACCTTCTGTCACCTGGACAGAAGGTGGTTTGGGGTCCGATGGTTAGGGGAACTCAGGATATCTCATCAGAAGCCCCCATAGCAGGCTTCTGTCGGCTCATAGTGGAAGGTGGTGGGGGTTTTGGGGGAGATGGGGGGTGTCACACCTGATGGGTATGGCCCTCAGCCCCAGAGGGCCTGCCTTCACCCAGAAGCCCGGGGCTGTCCCCAGATCCCACAGCCAGGAAGCGCCTGTGCAGCCCGCTCAGAGCAGGTCCTCGTCAGTAATTATTCACTTACGGAGCCAAGTGTTTCTTACCTGGTGCTTCAATTAATTGCTTGTAAACACTCAGAAAGGCCGCCTCCGCCTCCTGACTTCTCTTACTAAGGGCCACCACCTTTGGAAACAAGAGAAAGCATCACGTGTAGCCATCGCATCTGAGGCTGCAAGCAAATCATTTTCCACCTGCAAAGATGTGGGATGGGGAAGGGGAAATGACGGTTATGAGTCTGGGATCTGAAGCCACAAGCTGAGCTGCATTGCGTCCAGGCTGTGTGCCTGTGGGCAAATCATTGTCCTCTCTGATCCTGAGTGTTCTCCTCTGTAAAATGGAAGAACATACAGGACCTACCTCTTAGGCCTGTTGTGGGGATTAAACAAAGCTGGCTGTACAGACTACACACAGCAGTAGGTACACAGTGGGTTATCAACAGTGATTATTTTGTTTTATTAAAGAGAATGCTAGAAGTTCAAACGTGGGTTTTAGGAGAAACTGAGACACAGCTGTTGGAAAAACAGGGTTAAGTGAAATGGCTTTGAGAGTGCTCAATAGGTGCCTCCTAACTGCACAGAGAGGACTGGATGGCAGGGTGACCTGGTGTGAGGAGCTGTCACCACGAGTGGCATCATCCTGCTGCCCACAGATCTTCCACGTTCTGCTGATGAGACTTCACAACATGGGGCAAAGCAGACACATCCTGCAGACACATGGGCTCTCACAGGGTCTGGTGGCTGCTGGAATCAGGGCTCAGCACCATCTCATGTTCACCCCTCAGAGGAAGCTGGAGAGGTGCTCAACATGATTTGTTGAATGAACAAATCCAAGTGGATCACAACAGTTCTGGGTCCTGAGTGCAACACCACCTTTGAGTGTCACCTTTACTCTCACCCTCAGGAGTTCTGTCTGGGTCAGTTCAGGGAGGCAGGTAACTAAGGCACAGAGTGAGTTCAAACTCTAGCCATGCCACTTAACTACGTGTGTGTCTTTGGGAGGAAAGGCTACATAAACCTCCATGCCTCTATTTACCCATTTTTAAAGTGGAGATAATACAATAATTTCTCTCTAAGTAGTGTTAGGCACATCAAATGATTTAATACACATAAAGCCATTTTAAAAACTCTTGGGGTACCTTAGACCTATAGACTTTTTACTTCCTAGGTATGACTAATTAATTTCCTCCTTGCCTGAAAGCATCAAGTTCTACTGGTACCAGGTGATGACCTCAGTTGTGTTTGTCCTGTTGCCAGACAATGGCCTCAGCTAAGGCTGACTCCACACACTGCAGTGCATTCTGGGAAGAAGAGTGTGAAAACCATACTGGTTCAATATGGCAGCACAAGCTACTACTGGCTACTGAGGACATGAAATGTAGCCAGTCCAAGTTAAGATATGCTGTAAGTGTGAAATACACACAGAAAGACTTAGAAGACCCAACAAGGAAAAAAAGATAATACAATAGCTCATCAACATTGTTTTTAATATTGACTACACATCAAAGTGATAACATGTAATCACTTTTTAAAAAAATTCCTTTTTTATTTCCTATTGGAAAAAGTGAAATTATATTTGTGCATCGCATTATATATCTGCTGGACAACAAAACCTTGAAGATTTTACAAAGCCCACGTCAAAGCAGTTAATTAAGACAGGTAGCGAGAAATACATGCTCACTGTCAAACAAGTGACTTTTAAAAGGCCAGTTATGAAAGTACCTTAATCTCTCATAGTTCTTCAGAGAAAAGTCTCTGGTCTCTGAACTTCCAGAGTGAGAGACAGTCTCTCATTCACTTAACAAACACTTGCTGACCGCCTGCTATGTGCCTGGGCACTATGAACCCAGTCATGAGTGCTGCAAGACTTGCTCCCCTTATGGGACTGACGGTCCAGTGGGGAGATGACATCACTACAGATTCCCCAGACAATTCATTAATTACAAGTGCTAAGTGCTTGGGAGGAAAATATAGGGGGGCTGGAAGACAGTGTAAGTGGGATAGGCTGACCCAGTTTGCTGATAGGACACAAAGAATTATTTTCTCTGAGAAAGGAAACATGGTGGAAGGAGGAGAAAGTTCAGAAAGAATGTTCTAGACTCAAGGCAGACTAGATGCAGGCAGACTTTCTTGCTGAGATGGACAAAACACTTCCTGCTCTGGGGACTCCCAGTCAAATGGGAGACACAGCCACACCCATGAGAACACAGCACAGGAGGGGGTATAAATTCTGTGGTCTACCAAATGGGGTGGGGCAGTTAATTCAGCGTCTGGGGTCGCCCACTTAATGTGTACCACATCAGATGCTCCATTCTTGGACTGACTGACTGAGACAGGGTCTTACTGTGTAGTGCAAGCTGGCCTTGAACTCATGACGAGCCTCCATTACAGGCCACCACACCCAGCTCCTTCTATGCTTGACTGTCTGAATCTCCACTGACATTGTTCCTCTCATGTGGATGAGGAAACAGGTTCAGTGAATTTAACTTTCTTGTCTAAGTAACTCAGCCAGCAAAGGATTCACACCAGGTCTGCAAGTTCAGACTGAATCCAGCACTTCTGCTCCTGGGTAGAAAAGCCACTGCAGCTGGGGACCAGTCATTCAGACCCCACCAGGAAGCTGCTGCCTCCCAACACCTCTACAGCTGCATGAGGTCAGAGGCTGCTGTGCACCAGGTCCAGCACCCAAGGAAATCTCGAGAAACAAAAGCAACTCTCTGTCCAGCCTTCAACAGGCAGCTATCAAAGATCAGCGGCACAGTCTGAATGTTCCACTTTAGAGCGGTCCATGCTGAGCACGTTCAGCAGCTGGGGCTTAGGAAAAGGCGCGAGAATGTTCCCTTGAGTGCTGAAAAAGGAACTTTGAGCTGACCATGGTGTTACAGGCCTGTAATCCCAGCTGAAGCAGGGTAGTTGTTGCAAGTTCAAAGCCAGCTGAGGTGACACAGTGAGTTCGAGGCCAATCTGAACCACACAGCAAGACCATGTCTCAAAAGCCAAAAACCCCAACAAAACAAAAAAAGAACTCTGAGGGGGGTAGACAAGGGCTGGGATTGTCTTTTAATAGTTCCCTGGCCCTGTCCACGGTGCCTGCGGCTTTTGCTTCACAGCATCATCAGTTTTAATGGTGTATGATTTATCTCTGTGCCGGTCTTCCCATAGCATCCACCTTCCCCAGAGGGCTGAGCTGTCCTATGCAATGGCCACCAACCCCAGTGGCACTGGTTACTCAAAAAGTTCCCATTCCAAACTGAGATGAGTTACAAGCTTAAAATAAAGGATTTCTAAGTCTTAGCACAAAAAAGGACTGTAAAAGGTCTCAACAATTATTTTATATTGATTATATGTTGAAATGATAATGTAATGGTCAGAGTAGGTTAAAGAAAAGATATTATTGAAATTAAATTCACCTGTTTCTTCTTACACTTAACTGTGTGGCTACTAGAAACATTTAAATTAAGGTTAGACTCCACTGACATTGTTCCTCTCATGTGCATGAGGAAACAGGTTCAGTAAGTTTAACTTTCTTGTCTAAGTAACTCAGCTAGCAAAGGATTCACACCAGGTCTGCAAGTTCAGACTGAATCCGGTGTCCAGAATGACAGCTTTGGCTTGTGATGGGCAGATCTTTCAAGGCCATCTGGGGAAGGAGGAGAAGGAGGAGGAGGAGGTGGCAGGGGCCAGCTACGCTCACCCCCAGAAGGCCACCATCAGAAATAGGAGCACATCTGACAGAATGGGTGGCATCTGCACCACCGCTGTGTGGCAGGGGTGAGGATGTGTGTGAGCCTCATCCATCTGGATAAATAAAGGCTGGAGGGGGAGTAATGAGGATTGAACCCAGGGAGTGCTGAAATACAAACCCAGTCCTTTCTTATTTTTTTGAGATAGGACCTCACTATGAAGTTTAGGGTGGTCTTCAATTCACTGTGTAGCCCAGGCTGGCCTCAAACTCATGGTGATCATCCTGACTCAGCCTCCCAAGTTCTGGGATTACATTACCATACCTGGCAGCCCTTTCTATTTTATTAACTTGTTACTGAGATTCATCGGGCTGGGTTTGAATGTGAGATTGTTCTGCCTTAGCCCCTCAAACTGTTGGGTTACAGGTGTGCATCTCCACGCTTCACTGTGAAGAAAGTTTTATTGGAACACAGCCACACTCATTCTTTTACATATTGTCGACAGCTGCTTTCTCTTTCCTTCCCTCTCTTTTTTTTTTCTTTTCTCCTTTCTTTCTATCATTGAGCTACATACTACTTATTTATTTGTTTGTTTGAGACAGGATCTTGCTTTGTAGTTCAGGCTGGTCTTGAACTCCCTATGGACCCCGTGCTGGCCTTGGACACACACTAATGAAGGGAAAAATATATATATGACACAGTTTTATTAAGTTGCTGAGTTTCCCAGGCTGGCTTCAAATTTGCAGTCTCCTGTCTCAGTCTCCCAGAGTGCTGGGATCACAAGCATGTACCATCAAGCCTAGCTCCATGGGAGCTGGGAGTTGTGACACAGACCTGGCCCTTACACGAAAAAAGTATGCTGATACTTGCGTTAGTGCTTCATCTAACAGCTGGACAATATTTTCAGTAGCAGAGATAAAAAACTATCCTGAACAACTGTCATCTTGAGTTTGGGTTTAGGCTTCCTGTACTCAGTGTGCCTCTCAAGTACAACAGATATTTGGAGGCCCTGCCTTGCCTAGTCTTGGTTCAGAACAGTGGTCCCATCTGCTTCTAGAAGGCCAGGCCTTTAAATTCCTGATCTCATACTTTGACCCAGTTTTGGGCTAATGTCACTGTGCATCACATGGCCTCAGTTTGTTTTTCCATCGAGGGGGAGAAGAATCCTTGCTGCCTAGGAAGGCACTGGGGCAGCAAGGCACTCTCTTTGCTGTGGAACTTTGCCAAAGCTTTCTAACGAATTGGATAGTTCTCGGCACCATGAAGGGTGGCTTTCCCAAGAACTGTCATCTGTACCAGACCAGGTGGACTCGCAGAAATAAAAGGTCATGTGTGGCTGCCTCATGGCTGTGCTCCATCACGCAGAAGGCCAGAAGAAAAGTGTCCAGATGTGTGTGATCCCTGAGCAGGAGCACAAAGGTGCAGAAGTGGGGAGGCCAGAGGAGAGACAGCATTTGCTCTGGCCACCCACTCTTGTCTCTTAACAGTTATCATCAGCAACGTGGGGTCCTGTGAGGCTGCACTTGCTCTTAATGACCAATGACCAGGGTTTCTGGCCTTGGGGGCCCTGCCCCAAGCCCCAAGATATAGCACTGTTAGTGTTCCACTCGAAAGAGGATGAAGCCCGGGTCAGGCAAGCTCAGTTGCCTGGCCAAGAAGAGAACCCATCAGTGGCAGGGGAAGGACCAGCACCAGACGCCTCCTACTCCAGGCCTGGACTTGGAACAAGAAGCTACACTCTCAAAGTGTGTCACACAGTCCTGTGGTATGGACAGGGGACCTGTGATGGAGTCACAAGCTTTCTCCAAAGACAGGCATGGAACACCAGGGTGCACGAGATGCTCTGATCTGCAGAGAGGCTCCTCTTAACTTAGATGAACCCAGCACTTTCCCAGGTGTGCTTGGCCCCAGAATGTACCTAGGGTCCTGTGGAACAGGCTTTGAGAACAGGGTCCCTCTACCACTAGGTCAGGGCTCTGGGGACGGTGGGGCCCAGCAGTTCTGGGAGATGAGAGGACCTAAGGTGGCAGGAATTCTGGGAGAAACTGCAGCCGGTGGCAATGGAAAGGAAGTGGGAGGTTGGGGAAAAGAGGAAGCAGGAGTGTTAATGGCCCCTTTGCAGTAAACATACCAAAGCAGAGAAAGGCAAAGGCCACATCGTGTTGGCAGCTGGGCCTCAGGTCCAGTTTAGCTGATGCCAAGGCCCTCGCTTCTAACCCCCAATGGGAGCCCTCTCTGGTATGGTGGGGTTCGCAGAAGGAACCCGAAGAGTTAGAAGAGCTGGGGGCCAATTGGGTGGGGCCAGGCAGGGCAGGAGGGACCGGGAGGGGAGATCTTGCCCTGCTCCCTGAGGGTTCAGTAGGGGTTCTGTTTCCAGGCAAGTGCTAGTACTCTCTCTACCATAAATAAATCTTTGATGTGACTGAGCAAATGAAAATTATAATTTAATGTCAACGCTTAAATAAGAAATAAGAGTTTGATTTGTTTCTCATTGCTGGTGTCGATCTGGGCTCTCCAGGCTCCTGCAGGCATGGGGCAGAGGTCTAAGATCTGCCCTGGGGTGGGAAGACAAGAGTGTCCCTGGAGGTCCCAGAGAGAAATGTGGCTTGGGGGCCAGCACCAGTGGTCCCAGAGATAGACAACACAGAACAGAATTCATGGATTAGGCCACCTGTCATTTTTCTTTGAATTTTTAAAGATGTAAATCATGAATAA
The DNA here is from genome assembly GCF_034190915.1 of Cavia porcellus. Taxonomy (NCBI): domain Eukaryota; kingdom Metazoa; phylum Chordata; class Mammalia; order Rodentia; family Caviidae; genus Cavia; species Cavia porcellus. Next base: position 9,292,215 of record NW_026947499.1, on the reverse strand, counting down.
TCCACTTTGATTTTAGGTATAAATCATTAATTTGTGTTGAATTCTAGGATTAAGTCATTAATTCTCTTAGAACTCCCAGGCATAAGCCAGTAAACCGTTCTGTACCCTTAGGAGAAAGTCACTGAGAACCTGTGCCCAGAGGCCCCGTCTTCCAAGGATGCCCAGCCAGCTTCCTCCAGATCTACCCTCCCAGTCCTGCCAGTGTGCTGGGTTCAGAGGGCCCAGTGACCACACTAACTGCAGGCAGAGTTTGCTGAGCACCTGCTATGTACGTGTCTCAGTGGATCATCCTGCCCCTCTCCCATTCCAAACACACCTTACAGATGTTTGGAAAGGCACCCTGATTTGTGCCTGTTTTATTTATAGGGCATGTTTGTGCCCAGACAGTGTGGCAATATTGTGACCTCTGAACTCTGGCATTGGGGCATCACCTGATGCTGATGGCCTGGCTGATACTGGCTTTCTATCTGGACGCTTTCATTGCATCAGACAGACAGTGAGCACCTAGGGAACACAGGTTGGCATTTAAAAAATGAAACTAAACAATGCATGCAAACGCAGACAGTGCACATGTCCATCCAAGTCATCTTCTCAACAGATAGTTACTGAGCATCTCCTAGGGACAGGAGATACTCGGCATTTAGCACCAAGGAAAACAGATCCAAATACCTAGCCTGGTGGAGCTGACACCTCTAGGGGCAAAGGTGGGCAATAAAATAAACATAAAGCATCAGGAACTGGTCAAATGCAAGGAAGAGTAAGACAAGATGGGGTCTGCATAGTATGGCTGGGGAAGGCCTTGAGCAAACAGGACAGTGAGCAGATTATGGAAGGAGAGGGAAGGAATCATGGAGAGATATGAGAGAAGAATATTCCAGACAGACAAAAGCAGGTGCAAAGGCCCTAGGGCAGGAGTGTGTTTGGGTCAGGATGGCAGGGCTGGGGCAGAAGCAGGAGGGTCTGAGAGGTGGCTATTGCCAAGGTCCTGGTAGGTGACAAAAGCAGTGCACAGCAGAACTGTGGCAGCAAAGATGGGGAGAAGTGCTTAGATTATGCATCAGTTTGAAGGCTGAGCCACAGGATTTGCTTGTGGGGAGCAGAGTAGATGTGGGGTATAAGAAGAATCAAGGGTGATTCCACAGTTTGGGGCTTGAATAACTAGACTCTCTTAAATGGTCACTGATATATTTTCCTCTCCCAGGGTCCAGGACAGAGCTGGGCATGCTCTGGCATTAACTGGTACTGGATGGATGGATGAATAAACCAATGAGTGAGACTGGGAAGATGAGGCAGCGTCTGAGCTCATCCTTCCAAACTTCAGGCTTACAACTCAGAAGCCAGAGAGCGAAGGTGGCAGTGTCTTCCAGGAAGCCTGCATGCAGCTGTAGTCCACACTGCAGGCTACCTGGTGGAGCTGTCGATGACGAGGACAGGGCTAAGGCTAAGGATCTGCCCAGAGGTCGCATCCTGCCTCCTGGGCACACCCACAGCAAGGCTGAAACAGAAGCTACCATGGGAGTGAAGAGCCCTGGCTTTTGCCTCAGGTTGAGGCTACATCCTGTTTACCCTGGGTCAGTCCTTCCACCTTTGTAAGCCTCAGTTTCCCCATCTGTAAAGTCAAACTGTCAGACTACTGGCTGCGCTTGTACACTGATTCTAATTCTCTGGGGAGGACAGGCAGACAGCCTATGGCCTCCATCACCGGACCCCTCCCACTGGGATTTTAATGAGGCCCCGAGAAGCCAAGGAAGCCAGCCAGGCTCTGCCTGAAGCCTGGGGGAGGGGAGCAGAGTCTGGTGGGCAGAAGAACCACTGTGCAATTTTATTCTAATATTTGTAATTATCCCCAGGCTAAAAATAAGACACAGAGCAAAGTGTTTTCAAATGTCGGCACTAAGAACACTTCTTATCTGACATAATATGGGCTCCTGAATGCATTTATGTCAAGCTCCCTGAGACCCCACAGGCGGCGCTCCATGGCGGGCAGCTTTCATGACTCCAGAGCTTTGCAAAAATGCAATGTCCCATGAGTGAAGGCTGGCAGGCCTGCTATTAGCAACAGTATAATCATCAATTACATCCAATCACAAACTACTGATTTTATAATTACCAAATGAAGTTCTAACTTCTCACCTCCGCACAGTGGCAACTAATATAATTTCTTAGTTCGAAAGGCAGCTTTTTATTTCCTTTTCCTCCCCCCACCCCTCTGCCTCTCCTCTTTCTCTTCTGGGAAAAATTTTTTCCAGGCCTCCACGTAAGACTGCATTTAAATTGCTTGTCACTCAAAACAAAGGCGAACCACTCATTTGTAATTCACCAGCCACCTGAACAGACTGCCTGTTTTCCTCTAAGCATCCACGCACTGGAGCACAAAGATCATTTTTCTATTGTTAAAATTGTATAAGCTGGGGCTTTTTTTAGCAGTGAATACACAATTTCACTTCTCTTCTGAGGGCTCCTGGCATAAAAGGGACAGGAGGCTTTCTTTAGTGCCTCACAAATAAATTTTGCTTCAGGGTAATTAAAAAAACTGGCTCATTTAATGAACTGAGCATCTATCACTTATTTGGCAAGGCCTTTGTACAGATGAGGGCAGGACAGAAGTTGTGCTGCCTGCTGTGCCTGGGGTGTGGCCATGGATGAAGCTGGACAATAGAAACTCATTGTCACCAGCGCTGGGAAGCATCCGCATCTGGATTTTCTTGCAGGTGCCACCGCTATCACCGCTATCAAGGACATCACAAACGGGCACGTGGCCTGCTGGCTGCAGAACCAGAACAGCCCAGGAGCTGGCACTCCGGGCCTGACTTTGCCATTGCAGGCAGAGGTGATTCCAGCTGGGTGTCTGAATGGCTACTTCACCTCTGAGGGACAAGTGCCAGACGACAGTTACCAAGTGGCGGCATCAAGCCACTAGGCTATCTTCTAGCCACTCAGCCACCGAAGGCCAGTCCTCCTTCACTAACAGCTCAGCTTTTCTGCATAACATTAAATTAGAATATCTTCCAATTTTAATTCAGAGCTTTTTATAGCATACAAAGACCTTTGATGGGAAAAAGTACACCCAGGTCCCCAAAGAGTCTCTGGGGTAGCTCTGGGCAGGAGGGCGGTTCTGGTGTTTGAGGCTTAAAGAGGCTGAGACAGGGCTCCCAGTCACACTGGGGGATGGCGGTGGGTGTGAATGGGGCTGGGTGGTGTCTCTACCCTTAGCACTGACCATTCAGCAGGGAATTGGGTCTGGAGTGTGTGCGGCCCTCCTGGCCACAGTGGGTGAACAGCTTGCACTGTGGGTAGTCAGAGCAGGGAGGATGTGTGGCTCTCACCAGCTAACAGAAGTCACCAGGAAGCTACAGTGCTGTTGTTCCAGCAGCTATGAGGATGAACAGATTCTTGAAGGCATCAGCAGACCCCAGAGCCGCACAACATTGCAAGGCTAGATTTTAGCTGGTAACAATGTCTCAATATTGGTTCCCCATGCTAAAGCAGGATGCTCCAAAGCGTAAATGGGGTGGCAGTAGGGGGAGAGCACAGGGGAATTTTTGGCTCAAATTCTCTCTAAATTCACAACTAAGAACTAGACCTATTTATTAACTGTTAAAAAAAGACAGTGAACACACATAAAGCAATTACTATGTGCCAGGTATTGGCCCAAGTATTTATCATGTGAACCAATTTAATCCATACCAGAGCCCTGTAAGGTCAGCAAAATTACTGTCCCTGTTCTAGAAATGAAGAAAACAAGATTTCAGAGAGGCAAAGGAACTCGTGCTGATTCACACAACAAGTGACAGAGCAAGGACTCATCACAGCTTCCACAGTGTGCTCTTGCTTTGAGGGCAACAAGGTTAAACTGGGTATGGTGGTGCATGCTGGTGATCCCAGCACTTTGGGAGGCTGAGGCAGGGGACTACAAGTCTGAGGCTAGCCTGGGCAACTTAGTGTGAGCCTATTTTAAAAATTAAAAAAAAAAAGAGAAGGGATGGGGATGTGGCGCAGTGTGAAGTTTCTGCTGGACAAAGCCAGTTCCTCTCCCTGTAGTGTGCAGTCAGTGTGTGTGAACCTCACTTTGATTGCGGGCTCACATTAGATGAGGGGGCATGAATGATGGGTCCAGGGCCAGATGCATCCTATGGTCATATTTTCTTGGGCCTTCCAATGTTTTAAAAATATTGGAGCTGTCAAAATTCATCAAGTTATATACTTCAGATTGGTGCATTTTGCTATATGTAAATGATACCTCCGTTAAGGACTGTGAGCATGAAAATATGTGCATATATATGGAGCCAGTATTTAAAAACCAGAAGGGTTCCAAATCGCTGGCTTCTCTAGGAAAATGAGGGAATCTGGCCACCAGGGCCTGTTTCCACTAGTGGCCACCTGGAGCCGGCTGGCAGGCTTTGGCTGGGACAAGACGGTGTCTGAAGCCCGCCCCCCCCCCCCGTCCTTCATGCACCTGCAGCAGGGATGGGGTTGGTTCTGACCCTATGTGCATTAGCATTTTTTCTGAGGTCTAGACTGACACACCCTCTTCCCCTGCCTGTGTGCCCCCTACTTTGTTTTGAGGCCCACTGCCTTGAAAGAGCAATTTTCCAGTCAGTAAGACAGCGAAACAGAACCCAGGGTGTGTACTGGCCTTGCTTCTGCTTCCTAGCTGTGGGGCTGCCCAGCATGGGTGCTCAACTGCCTTTCCAATAGCAGCAAGTCCCGCTCTGCCTCTGGGAAGGCCTCCGTGACCTGGGTTTGGAGAAACAGGGCCACACAGAGCACCCAGATGGTTCTGTACCTCCCCAGGCGAGAGACGCCACAGGGATTGGCCTTGTGTCCTGGGGAAGACAGATCAGGTAGGGAAGGGTGAGCCGGAGGGAATAAGGGATTTATGTGCACTAGGAATTAGTAAAGCTTGTGGGTTCAAGGCAAGGCTGGAAAGATGGGGGAGTTTGGAGTCAGGTCTGAAACCAGGATCGCTGCCTGTGTCTTTCATGTGCCAGAAATCTCTGCTTTCTCAACTGTGGACTAGGTATAACAATGTAGACATGCCTGGGGTCAAGTCAGAGAGGTGAAGCAGCTGCCTGCCAGTGCTTAAAGAACGTGCACTGAATGGATGGCTGCTCAAAAGGATGAATGACTTTCCTTGTTCCTCGCTGTGCCTCAGTTTCCCCATCTAAAAGCAGGAACACCAAGGCCCAGCTGGTGTGTGACAAGAGCAGGAGTTAAAAGATGTGCTCTGTTTATTGTTAAGTATGAGATGAGGCTGGCCAGGCTGTAGAGGGCCCCTAGAATCACTGGCTAAGGTCATGAGGCATCCTGGATGTTGGCACCATCTAGGGGACCCGTGAGGAGTAGAAGCTGCTGGGACACAAGGGTAGGCATCAAATGACCAGAGAGCAGCAAATGGGGAGTGATGCCAATGATCACGCCAGCCTGTGCCCACTGAGCCTTGGGGCTGGCTAAGGTTTGCACTCCAAGCCACATCACACTTGCCTGAACTGGTCAGGTTGATCCTGACCAACCTTGAGCTTGCTGTCATGTGCTTCAGTGCCCTTGCTCCTGGGAGACCTGCAGAGGTCCCAGGTGGCAGCAGTCTTCCCTCTTAAAGTGATTCTGGCAAGATTTCTAAAATGCCAGCCCAGAAGTGTGAAGCTAAAGAATGTGTGTGCCCTTTAAGGAGAGGCAGCCACCCAAATGTCATAGAAGTGCTACCCTGCCCAGGCTTTTAAATATAGCAGTATCCTTTCTGGGGTCTCTGTGGAGTGTGGCTGGGGACAGGCCTACTGGAGTCTCAGATGGGCATGTGGGCATGTCTGCAGGGCCCTGGTGCTCTGCAGGGACTCCAGAGCAGCAGGCTGGGCAGGTGAGATTCCCACGAACCTTCCTGCTTTTAGTGGCCTTGTGCCTTTTCCAGGTCACCTCCTCCTCTGAGGACTGCTATTGGGGATATGCTGACACTGCCCAAAGGTGCTCAGCCCAGTCAGGTGACCAGGTGAGCACCATAGATGCTCCCTCTAATCACTCACTGGCATGGCCTGCAGCCCAGCCCAGACAGGGACCATGGCAAAGGGCAGCAGCACCTATGAGCAATTCACCCTGCAGGGAGCTGGCTGAGGTGGCTCAGGGAGGAGGCTGTCTTGCTTGCAAAGGACCTGCAGGATGCTGCTCTTCAAGGGAGGGAGTGAGCCCAGCATGTGCTAAGGCTGCGAGGAGGAAAGGTTTGTGTGACCAGGAGACACTGAGTGCAGCCCTCAGAGCCCGGGCTGCAAATGTGTGGCTCATTCTCCAAATCTCCACATGTGCTACATTCTGCCCAGGTTTGGAAGAGCGTCTGATACTAGGCAACATTTCAAAATCATGGGAGTTTACAAAGATAGGAGATTTTCAGCTGCTCCAAAAAACTGCAAATGGGCTCACATTCCTGCAATAATGACAGCTCCACCAACACTGTGCCAACAGTGAATGCTGAGTGCTGATCGTCTTGGGTGTTTTCCATTTCCAAAACCTGGTGATTCCCTGAGGGGTAGGGGCAGTGAGGGGCAGTGAGGGCCCCATGGCTGGCTGGCTGATGGAGAAAAAAAGGCCCTGCTATACAGTGCTTGACAATTTCTGTGGTGTACGTAATCCCATCACAGCAAATTTCACACTGCCAGTGTCACTGATGGTGGTGCTCACGTATGAGCCCTGGCAGGCAACTATCATCTCTACTTCCATAGTGAGAACAATGAGACACAGAGTGGTCTTAGGTTACACAGCAGGAAAGCAGGCAGAGGAAGGATCTACAGAAGTTTGTGCTCTTAGGCTCTGCAATGTAAGCAAGACTTAACTGCCATACTCTGCCTAAGCAGGGCACAGGCCATTCCTTGAGGTGGCAGATGGAGTCCCTTGCTCCCTCCTCAGTCCCCATTCCTCTCTGCTGCCTCCCCTGTGCTTGTGTTGGTCATCTGCTTACTTGTGAGTATCTGAGGCGACATCCCTGCTTAAGGGATGAAGTATCACTCTGTCTCTGTCTTATGGGACCCACTCACACTGGGTATTTGGACACAAACAAAAAGCTTCCTGGTGCATCATTCCTAGCTCCTCCTCATACCCTGATCCTATTGCAGCACCTGACACCAAATGTCAGTGCCCACCAAACACCTCCCACTTTCTTTTCATTCTTCCTTTTCTAGGAGCCCTGACAGCATCAGGCTAAATGCAAGACTTTTTCTATCCCCCCTTTCCTTCTGCCACCCCACTCGATGGGATCTGGACACAATATGATTTAGAAGAAACAAACTAGAAAACACTGTTCACCTTGGGCTGGAAATGCAAGTGTCACAGTGGGCGTGGACTAGGGGTGGAGGGCTGAGGTGTCCCCATGTGGTCATACCCAGGTGGCCCTAGATCAGGCTGCTCTTGGCCTCCAGAGGAGCACCATCCCTGCCTTGAAAGAAACTGGATGGTGCACTGAGCATCTCCTAATGGAAGCACACATTGCCACTTGTGAATAGATTTACTAAAAATACTGACCCTGAGACTATCATACCCCCAGATCTAAATGCCCAAGCACAAAAAACACAAGTCCAATGGCACCATGAGGGCACAAAATGACTGATCTAAGCCCCACAGCCACTGGTAGTGACTGCATGAGAAGCTAGGCAGTGCCACAGCATCCCAAAAGTGTGACTGACAAGCCACCAGCAGAATAGCCCAGAACCCAGGCCGGCGCTTGTACCACATGTGCAAGGTGTCCTCCTGGACTTTCTGCAGGTTGGCTTTCTCAGCTTCTGCACATTTCCTGGTGGAAGGTGGCCATTGATAGCTACTAAAGCTAATCACCCAGAAGAATCAAACTCGATCAGCTTCAAGTTTCCTGGATTAGCTTGAAGCCCGTGTCAGTGTGTACAGTCAACTATGGTCAGGAGAAAGATGCCAGGAAAATAGCCCTGTCCTTCTACATATATGGAAACAGTACCACACAGGGGACAGGATGGAGAGTGTGCTTATGACTCAAAAACATAGGGTATCCAACTTGTCCTCGTTTCTCTTGGACTTTCCTGACCTTAGGGACTTTGTTGTACAACAAGATTTTCCTAGTTTTAAAATTGAAAGTTTTGCCACCCAGGAGACCCCTGGGCTAAGGGCTGAACTGTGACAGTCAGTCACCTTATTTCAGAGCTACATCAACCAATCACGGCGTGTGGACCTTGAGTTCTAATATGAAGACAACTCTCAAAACCAGAAGAGCTCATCAGGGACCCTGAGACTGTCTGGAGGTTGGATGCTATGAAGAAACTACTGTTAAATGATGATATTGTGGCTATGTTTCAAAAAAGATTGCTTATGTTTTTAGAGACATACACTAAAATATTAACAGCTGAAATGACACGATGACTTTGATTGCTTTCTGCTAATACAGGGCAGGAGATAGGCGAGACCATGTGTGACTAGCTGTTGAAATGGGATCCATGTGGCTCGTTATTTTATTCTCTTTATTGTTATGTGTTTGAATTTTTCCGTAATAAAGAGGAAGAAATGAAGGAAAAGAGAAAGGGAGTGAAGGAGGTAGAAAAAGGAAATACACAGGAAAGATACACATGTTCTAAGTAAAATTTGACTGCTCTAAGTTTACAAATCTGATCTAGGACATGAGTCAGCAAACCTTTTCTGTGAAGGGCCAGATGGTAAATGCTTTCAGCTTTTCAGGCTATCTGATCCCTCTGTCAAATCTGTTCAAACTTTCCCTTGGAAGGAGAGACAATATATAAATGAACGGGGCATGGCTGTGCTCCAATAAAACTTTATTTATAAAGAGACAGGCAGCAGAGCTATGATAAGGGGCCCACAGGTTATAATTTGCCAATTCTTGGTTTAGAAGGTTACTCACTGTTGAGCCTTGGCAAAGTTACTTGACCTTTCTGAGGCATAGTTTCCTCCCCTATAAGGTGGAGATTAAGGGTAGCACTACATGAGGCCAGAATGAAATACAATAATGGAAGAATGGAGGCTGGCCCAGTGTCAGAGTGAGTAGGTTCTTGTTCAACAAACAGCAGGTGATACTGTTATCGATTTGTCACACCCTGCTAGAATGTTTTGTTCACTGCTTAGAACAGCATCTGGCACGTAGGAGAAGCCCAATAAATATTTGCTGAGATGATGAATGATTATGTCTGTGCCCAGCAAGCGAAAAAAGCACAAATAGGAAAACATGGTCTTCTCACTACTTTTCAAATTACCAGGGTCTCCCTACCCCATAGCCTGAAAGAGGAAATTCAGAGCAGAGATGTGCAAGCCCCACCTCCCACTGTACGGAGTTGGCTCACCGGACTGACTTCCAAGAGGGTGTGCAGCTGAAGCCTGTTTCTTAGTGTTAGAAATATTTCAAAGCATCAGTTCAACTGGGAGGGACATGGTAATATGAGGGGAAGACCTGGGGAGTGGGGTCAGCCCAGATTGCAATGATCAATGTCACTGCTCCAAGTGTCTCTCCAGGGTCTGGCCAAAGACAGGAATATGGGTCAGAGGAACCACGGGGCTGGACCAATGTGAACTCAACCACTGGAGAAGAGTTTCTTGGTTTATACTCCTCTTTGGTAGAGAACATGAGGGAGAAAAGGGAGAGGAAGAGGGAGTTGTGTCAAGTCTTGGTGAATGCAAATCATGTGGAAGGATGGAAGAAGGCAGCATTAGAAATTAACACCACTGGGCAAGAAACGGAAGCAACCCATTCTCAGCAATATGGATATTTCACTGGTTACACCTGCTTTTCTTTTTTGGCAATGCTGGACTTTGAGCCTAGGGCCTTAAGCACACTAAGCATGTACTCTGCCACTGAGCCACACCCCAGGCCCCTGGGCCCTCTCCATGTAGAGGGGTCACACGCTGGCAGAATCTCTATTCAACTTTTAATGTAGGTCTGGTTGACATTCAGTGCTGCACATACCTGTCTACCACCTCTGTCTGCTGAGAAGCACCCAACCATTCCTCCAAGGAGAAAACACCAAAGGCCGTCAAGAAGCCAGCAGGTAAATCTGGCCTGGGAAGCAGCTAAGAGAAGGGATGAGAGGGGGTGACTGGGGAGAATGGATTTCATCTAAAGGCACTCACATCCACTTCTTAAGAAGCTTCTATGCCAGGTAGATATGGCAGTATGAGGCTGATGGGGCCGATGGCCAGGATACTAGTTTGTGATCATCCTCTTTCCCCTGAGAACAGCCACACTGACCATGTTTACATAGAAGCATCTTCCTGCCAGCAGCAGGTTAGCCTGGGGGCGACTGGTCTAGAGCTAAGCCACTACTATTTATTTGCGTGGGAACTGAAAAGGGAACTCGCTGCTTTTGACAGTTTGGGGCTACTAGAGTGAGTGACTGTGGGGAGAGCGTTGGTGGTGCTACCTTCCTGCAGGAGGGCCTCGGGCGCTGCAGGGGATACGCACTGCCCTGGATGCTTATCTCACCCACTGGGAGCCCAACTCAGCTTCCTGGCCTCTCAGAACAGAGCCGCAGGAGCATTTTGTGCTCACTAACTAGGATTTGAATCACAGTTCTGCCAGCTGTGGGATCTTGAGCAAGTCACCTCACCTTGACAAGCCTCAACTTGTTTGCTTATAAATGGGCAGAATACCAACACTTCCCTCACAGGACTGCGAGGAGAATGAAATGGCACAGTAAGTGCATCTGGCATACAACAGATGTCCCAGAAATGTGACAGCTAATTTTGTAATCAATTCTCTGCTGTAAGTGCACTTCTGTGAATCCTGTTTTCTCTCAAATTTTCTCTTAAGACTGACTTCCAGCTGCCCTTAGTATGACACCTTCCACTCGGAGTACGACTCCAGGATATGCTGAGGTGGGGCTGGGGCTTTCCTGCCCTCCCCATCAAAGCCAGGACCAGGGGAGGACCCAGGTTGAGGGGAACCCAGGAGCAGGGGAACACAGGCAGAAAGGCTGCACCTGTTCCTTTAGGCCTGGGGCCGCCCAGCAGCTGCTGCTCCCTACCCTACTCATCGCCAAGAGCAACAGGCCAGGCAGACAAATGCCACCGAGATGGCCTCTCCTCTCCCTCTAAACACTGTGGTGGAAAATGGGAAGGAGATCAAAGAGAAGTGGCCATTTTCCCTGATAGACTTTGCTTAGATACTGTCCCTGTGGCCAGGCATGAAATTCCCTGGCTGGGCCAGGGCTGGGGCCAGCTCGTGCTGCGTATCGACGTTCCATTAATTCCTTTTTGTTTCCCGCTAAGGCGTGCACCCGGCTCAAGGTGAGAGCATGCAACTGGGCTGCGGCTTCTCAGATTGATAGATTGCGTTTCTGTGTGGGTCTGTTTCATGCTTGGTGACTCCGCAGCAAAGCAATTATCACTGTGGAATGCATAATGGCCTAATTAATAACTAATGTCAGGCTGGCCTCTGAGCCATGATTATACCTTAGCAAGCCAACTTTTTCCCCTTTTAAACATTCAGAGAGAAAAATATTATTATAATTGACTGGTTAAACTGTCAAAGTGTCCCTGCCCTGTGGACACGGGGTATGGAAGGCAGGCCGCAAGGCATGGAATAAAGACAGGTAATCTGCTACCAGCTGGATGTGACCTCGCTCAGTGCCTGAGCGTCTCACCCCTGTCTGCACCTGTACACAGAGCACTTCTCTAAACCTGAGCCCAGAAAAGGGTTCAGATCTCTGCATTTAGGAAAGTAGCTGTGTGATCCTAGCAAGTTACTTAAACTCTCTGAGCCTCACCTCTCATTTGTAAAATATTTGACCATAACAATATCCATGTTTCCAGCCAGTTATGGGGAAAGAAATGAATTGGTATCCACAAAGCATGTGGAATGCTGCTGGAACACAATAACAGTTAGGATGATGTTTGCCAATATTATTATGTGTCAGTATTCACTTAATAAATATTTATTTTGCACTTATTGTGTCAACCACCATGTGGGACTGAGGAGGACAATAGTCTACAATGCATGTGCTTCTTCCTTTGGTTAAGTAGGAGGGATGAGCATTATTTGAATAATTAAGCAAACAAATATACAGAGACAAACTGTGCTAATCATTGTAAAGGGTCTTCAGTGTATGTAAAAGGGAGGACTAAATTTGGGAGGTCACCAAGGCCTTCCCCAAGAAATGACATTTGATTAGAGAGCCAAAGGACACATAGGTTCCTAATAAGTGTGCCCCGGGGCCTGGCCATGCCTAGAGACATTTCTGGCTGTCACCAGTGGAAGTGCTGCTAGTGTTTAGTGGGTAAATCCCACAGATGCTGGTGAACACCTTCCCATGCCAGGTCAGCACCATAACAAAGGAGCATCGGGTCCACAATGTCCTTGTGCAGAGGCTGAGAATCCTGCATTAAGTGGGTAAACTGAGGAGTGGGGGTGACAGGCAGAGGGCAGTGTGCAAAGGTCCTGAGATGGAGGAGTGTAAAACAAAGCACAGAGAGGGAAGGAGAGCAGGGCAGGAGGGAAGGCTGTTCTGGCTGCCAGAGGGCCTCATGGGAATGGGGGGAAGTCAGGGGCCACTGAAGTTATGGGGGGTTTAATTTGGGAGGCGCATGTGTGACATCAGCCCTGGAAGAGCTCACATGGGCTGCTGGCAAGAGTGCTGGATAAACCAATCTGGACACAAATGGGTTGGATTCTGCGGGGCCACAGCTGTCTTCAGGAGAGGCAGGATATGCTCAGCTCCCGCCGTGTGTGGAGAGATGGCCCAGGGGAAGGCAGAGAGGCCCCCATTCAGGAGGCACGGAGAGGACACAGACTAGAGGGTCACAAAACCTTGTGACCTGGGGAGCCTTGCACATCTGGGTGGAGACCTGAAGGACAGTGGGGATCTTTGGGGACTCGGGGGAGAAACAGTGCTATGCGAGAAGGGAACAGAATGAGAAAGGCATCTCAGCTCTCTGTCCAGGAGGACTGGGGATCAAGCTGGGAGGTGTAGGGGATGACTCGATAACCCCCCTCACCTTGGATGCTGGCCAACTTTGCCTAGTCTTGGGAGACAATGGGTTGAGGGTAACTATGTTTGCAGTCACTATAGAAAAGAACACCAAAGCACAGAATCAGCAATAACTTGGAGCTGCTAGTGAGGGTGCAGGTGTCACACCATAGAACACAGAGTAGACTCTCCTGGTTCTTTCTCTCAAACCAATGCCAACTGGGCTATGGCCTATAGTTCTGAGGCCTTCTGTAAACCCCCAAGGTGCCACATGACACCCAAGATGAATCACCCACCTCACGGGTAGATCTGCCCTGTGGAAACTGAGGCCACCAGTGGTGGTCCCACCTCCTCACTGTCTGGCTTTTATGCCTGTCTGTTCATCTGTACGACAAGCACAATAACACCCCCACTTCCTGTATGTGTAGGAAAGAGAACAGAATGCCAGGTGTATATTGGGGACATAGGAGCTCTGGCTGCTGCTATGATCATGGATATCACCAGCCACAGTCCTCATGCTTTGCTGGTGTTGGAGGGACCTGCTGGCTTCAGCACCAACCCTCTCCTGCCCAGGCATTAGTCTCACTGAACAGAAAATAAGACAGTGATACTGAGGGCCTTTCCTAAGCACCTACCACGTGACAGGCAAGACCTCACAGAAGCCCCCAGCAAAAGCCCTATTAAGGAGGAGCAAGAAGTTCCCTATCCTCCAGAGGGGAGATGAGCCCAGAGTCACACAGCCAGAGACCTCCTGGGCTGGACCCCTGTCTCCTGCTAATGGTGTCATGTTCTGTTCTCCCAGAGGCCCAGGCCCTGTGTCAACACCACTCAATCAGCACCCCTTTCTGCCTTAGGCCAGGCCACCTGTAGTGCCCCGAGATACATCCTGGATTCTGAATTCACTCCCTCCTGCCTTGTGCACCTGCGTGGAGATCTTTCTAGCATGAGCTACTGATTGCACTGTCTTCATACACTACAGAAGACTCCACAGCACTTCCTCTATCCACAGACAGCACTCAGGAGCCCATGTCCAGTCCGGCATGTGACCGCTGCCTAGCTCTAGGCACCGGCCTGCCAGTGAGGGACAGTCATTCTTCACTTGAAGCTTCCTGTGCATTACGCAAACTGATGAGCGTGGCATGCACATTACCATAAATCATTCTACTGGGCTGGGGATTTAGCTCAGTGGCACAGCAACTTCGTGACAAGCACAAGGTCCAGAGTTCAATTCCTAACAAGAAAGACAAACATAAAATCATTCTGCTACTAAAGATGAACCAGGCTCAGAAGTGACTTGCCCAAGGTCATCTACGTACTGATCAAACTTGTGCTTGAACCCAGGTCTGCCTGTGGCCCCAGTCTGTGCTCTCATCCCACCCAGTTCCCATGCTGCTCCCTGCCGAATCTTCCTAATCTCATCTCTTCCAGGAAGTCTTCCTGAACTACCCACCTGAAAATTAACCTCTTTCCTCTTGGCACAGTTTGCCTCTACTGCACATATGTTTTTTCCTCAGTGGTCTTCGGTGGGCTTGGCTTCCTTGCAGGACAGAGCTCATCTCTTCCAGCAACCAGCCCCACATGGGACAGAGCTATGTAGCAGGTGGTTTACCACACCTGCCACACTATACACATCCTTCCTTGCTCCTTGGTTGCCAACTTTCTTTTCATTGGTCCAAACATGGTACCATGTGCGAGGCTGTTTCAGGGCTCTGTGCTGTGTCCCACGGCCAGGGAGATGCTTGGTTCCTCAGGAGCCATCGTATAGCACAGGGCTATGCCCCAGCCTCACCCTGGTTTCCTATCCCTCTTTGGCACAGGTCTGACCACACCCTTGATATTGGGTGTGGTTTTGTTAGTTTTGATCCAAGGAACAAGGGCAGAAGCAGTGTGGCCACTTTTGGGGCTGGCCCTTGAGGTCTCTTGTGAGATCTACTGTTTTCCTCTTTCTTCATTGTTCAGCTAAGCAAAGGACTCCAGGATGCAGACACAGGCAGAGTCATGCAGACAAATCCAGACTGACGTGGGTTTGTATCTAAGCTCTCCTTCTCAGTCAAGGGATCTTGGCATCCCATCCTACTGTTTTTTTTTTTTTTTTTTTTTTTGGTACCAGGAATTGAACTCAGGACCTCATGCTTGCCAGGGAGGTGCTGTGATGCTGAGTTGTGTCCCTAGCCCTCACCCGTTAAGTCTGTTTCTCTGTAAGAGAAACTTAGTCTCCTCTGTTTTAGGATTCTCTAGACTACTGTACAACACCCCATATTCTACACCATGCCTGCCACAAAGAAGGTACTTCACAATGTCCTATGTCAGAGAGCTGCCTAAGGGCGATGCCAAAGGGCACTCAGGAAATGGAGCCCCACTTGTACCCCACTCCTTGTTTCAGTCCCTAGGGCTCAGGGCAGGACCTCTGCTCAACTCTGGATGCAGGATTTTGCTGATCTTGATTTGCACTGATCTGTCTTAGCCTTTGATTTTATATACTTTAACTAAGTGCTATTATTTTGTGCTTTTGCTGAGAATGATTTTTGCTGAGAATGATTAGCACAGGAATGTGTAAACTTCAGGGAGAAAGCAAGTAAGAAACTGTCTTTTGCAGTGCAGGCACTAGGGCAAGGCAGGAAGATGGCCTTTGAGGATGGGGAGGCAATGGAACCTCCTTGCTAGAGGAGACCTGGTGTTTCTGGGCTTTTGGAGCCTGAAATTCCTATTTGCCTCCTGCATCAGGGACATTGGCGTATGCTGACCTTTTACCTGGCATGACATTCTGGCCTTATGGAAACTAGATTGTCCTTACTCTGCTTCATATCACAGTCACTTCCTTCCCAGGATGCTCACCCAGTCCCACAGAGCTCTGAGGCATAGTCCTGCTAGAACTGGTAACTCAGTTTTCTTGTTGTAAGCAGCTAAACTGTCTGTCTTTTCAGAAGGCCAGTGCTGGCCTCTGTCTTACCTGTTCTTGTGCTTGGTGATACTGCCTGGCACACAGTGGGTGCTCTGCAAATACTTGCTGAATGAATCAATGAGATTCAGTCTCTCCCACTGCAAACATTTGTGGCAAGA
Source organism: Cavia porcellus (assembly GCF_034190915.1). Lineage (NCBI taxonomy): Eukaryota > Metazoa > Chordata > Mammalia > Rodentia > Caviidae > Cavia > Cavia porcellus. The sequence continues at coordinate 9,276,241 of NW_026947499.1, read as the reverse complement.
GAAGATAATAACTTTCAGCTGCAAGGGTCACACAGGTTCTGATGCAACTGCTCTGCACCTCAGGGTAGAAACACGGCAATCTGATGGGCATGGCTGCGTCCCAACAAAACTTTACTTATGAAAGCAGACTTTGGCTCCAGGCCTCCTGATCTAATGCCTGCCACTCTGGCCTCTGTTCTCATTCACTATATGAATCTCGGCTGCAGTAGGTTGCCAAAACTAATTTTTGAATTTTTAGCAACTTTTCAAGCTGGTTGATCAATATAACTACTAATAAAAATTAAGTCATGCTAAACTCAGAGTTAAATAAATTATATTAAAAATAAAGGCACTAAAACTTGGATGAACCTCAAGACTGCTATGCTTAGTGAAATGATCACTGTCCCATGCATCATGTTCTTTTTCTGCACCAAATTCTTCCTGCCTCCCTGTGTGGTAGGCTCTTTCTACCCTTATCTTATGGCCAAACCGTTTCGCATGCCAGTGAATGGTAATGCTCACTGTCTTTACTCAGCGCATGGCACCATGCCTGACACACAGTAGGTGCCCTGCAAACATGCACTAAGAGGATGCACATGTGACTGAATGGTGTTGTTCCAGTAGGGCTGTTGTTCCAGTAGTTTCCAGGCCACTCCCTCCCACCCGCAGGAGGCAGATGTGGGCACAGAGAGCCACTCAAATGCTAAAGCCATGAGATGGACAAGGGCCCGGAGGCCTTATCTGCCCACCGACCAACCCCGCATGGCCTTCCATAATGCGGTCCATTAAAAGCCTTGTAAATTTTCATACACGAAAGTCTACCAGGGCATCAGCATAGACTAATTGTCATTAAATGTGCGGGAATGTTACTGCCATGTGGCTGGAGCGATCACTCTTCCTAGCTAGGCCCATTCTTCTGCAGGCAGAAAGCTTACAACGCTCGCACAAGGCCAAAAAGCAATTCATGTCAAAAAGATCAATAATATAAAAATAAAGCATGAGAATTCTAGTTAAAGGGAATGTCATATAAATGTGGTTCACGTCCATGATTCCAAGATTAAAAAAATCAATCAATATCGTTCTTTAGATGATGTTATTTCTAATGAGAAATACCCGGAACAACTGCAAATAACTGCTTAACTGGGGGGAAAAAGCATTAATAATTTACTTTATAAGGCAAATGATACCAAACGCAAGAGGACTGCTGCTGGTTCTTAATTTGGTTGTAACATGGCATGACAGGTTCAATGATGCTTTGGTGGGTTCTTGATATTAAATTTGGAAGGATGTTCAGTTCAGCAGAAGTTTTACCCCAAGCTGTCAGGGCAGGCCTCAGAGGGCTGAGACACAGGTAAGGGCAGCCAAGGAGATGTGTAACATCAAAGCCTTTGTCAGCCAGGTGTGGTGGCATACCAGCAATCTCAGTTGCAGGGGGCAGGGCGGGGGGGGGGTGGTAAGGCAGGAGGATGGCAAATTTGAGTTCAGCTTGAAACACTTGGTGACTTAGTAAAGCTGTGTCTAAAAAAAAGGGGTGACAGCTGTGGTATGGAAGGTGTGCATATACACTCAAGTGCTCAAGTGTTTAGGCAACAGGGAAAGACTTAAAAGGCCTCCTTATTGCATGGCTCAAGCTGCAAGTGACACCCCTACTAAGTACTTACTATGGCCGAGTCCTGGGTTGTGTGTGCAGATGCGGCTTTGAATCTCACCTCTGTGTTGGTATGGGATTCCCAGGTGGATTCTGCTGAACAGAAGGGCTCAGCAAAGACTCTTCTGAGAAGGCAGGTCTCCGCTGAGTGATGATGACATCTATTCCAGCCCTGGTTGCCAGTGAATCTCCAATTCAGACCTCCATCCAGACAGGAGTTCCCACCTTCTCGTGTACTCAGGCTGCTCAAGGGACAGTTCAGCCCTCCAAGCTGAAGTCTGCATCTCCCACACCCTGCACTGCTGGTGAAGAGCTGTGTGGGCTTGGATGAGCCACTTCCCTCTCAGAGCCCATTTCACACCTATGAAAGGGCATCTTCAGTGCCACTGACAAGAGGTGTGGCCGTTTGGGGGCTGTGTCACCCTCCCAGGGCTGAGCCTCTTGGGGAGGAGGAACAAAGGCCAAGTGGCCTGTCTCCTCTTCCACTAGGAGTGCAGCCCCAGAGCACTCTCCAGTGGTGGGCTCTGTTCTTAGGCTTTTCAAGACTCAACTCACTGAGCTCTGTGCTGACCCTCTGATGAGGGTATTATACCATCTCCATTTAACGGCAGAGGAAGTGGGCTCTGGTCAGGTGTCTTCCCAGGAGAGGTTAAGTGCCTTGCTCTAGGAGACACAGGCCAGGGCCAAGACACAGCCTCTGTCAATTCTCCCAGGCCAGTTCTGTGGGCAGGGTCATTTTCCTCTGATTTGCCAGCTTGTTAGGACCATGGAGTAGGATGCTCCCATGTACAAAGGGATGATCACACTGCTGGGAAAGCTGGAGAAAGTGCAGACTGGGGAGTGAGAGAATTAGGGCACGAAAGGCTGTTGGAAGAGGAAGAAAACTCTGTCATTTAATTTCAGTTTAGAGGGAAGAGTCCTCGGACAGATGTGCAGCAAGAGGAACACTTGGATGGGGGTGGCTTAGCTTCAGTTCTGATCCCCTGGGGCTCCTGCCCTAGGTCACGACCCTCCTTGGCTACCCACCATTGTCTGGGACGGAAAAGCAGAAAGCCCTCTCAGTCCCAGAAAGTACAGCGTCCAAAGATGGGACAGTCTCTCCTCTCACTGATTAGCAGCTGGAGAGAGCCTGCTGAAATCCAAGTCTGAGCTGCTCTCCCTCCCTGCCCCGCACTGTGACTCCTACCTCATTCACAACCACAGCAAATACTTACGGAGCCCCAAGGTCCTGGTGAATACTATAGTGCTCATCCTGACACTACATTTACTTATGTACTTATTTCTGTGATGTCAGGAACTTAACCTAGGGCCTCTGCAATAAGTTACATATACAGCAACTCCTCCCTTTAAAAAAATTTTTTTTTTGAGATGGGGCCTTGTTAAATTGTTGAGTGCCTAGGCTGGGCGTGAACTTGTGATCCTTCTGCCTCAGCCTGCCAGAGTGCGGGGATTACAGGCGTGTGCCACCACACCAAGCACCTTTAGATACTGACTTCCACAGCCCTGCACCTACCTAGTAAGGCACATGGCATAATTTGTTTTGACACTCTGCGTGGGCAGACCATGCTCTGTGCCTTGCTGGCAGTGACTGATGAGAGGCACTGGATGCTTAAAAGGAGTTCAGCGTAGAGGTGGTAGAGGGAAGGGCAGGTGCCAGCGCCTCGAGGTGGGGTTGCACCAGGCTGGGGCGTGCTGGCTGAGGGAGAGGCAGTTGGTGCAGAGTGCAGAGGGTCCCTGGCCTTGCATTTCTGACCATCCCATGGTGCACAGAGCCACCACCTTTATGTCCCTATCTTCTCTCTGCCTCGGGAGCAGACTTGGCCCTGGATGGGCACTGCCTATTTCTGGGTCTCAGTTTCCTAATCAGGGTTGGTCATAGACTCTCCCTGACAGAAGTATTTTGAATGATACGTGAAACAATCACTAGAGAGTGTGTGGTGGGGGTAGGTGTCAAATCAGTCCCTGCAGGAGCCTTCCCTTGGAAAGGCAGCAGCAGCCAATCTCCATGCCAAGCACCAGAAACAGGAGTGGGTGACCCCAAGTTACAGTGACAGCCCATCAGGAGGTGGCACTGTCAGCAGCCTGGCTCTGCTTGCTCGCTGTCACCTGGTCTGGCCTGAGGGGGACTCAATGACAAGTGATCCTGGGCAGGACAAGGGACTTGCAGCCCTCCACCCACTTGCAAGTGAAGGCACAGGGTGGATGAGGCTGGCAGGGAAGGACCTGGCATCCTGTGGGCCACAGCAGGTCACAGTGCTTACATCTCTGACCTGGGGGCCAGCCCTAAGACCCAGACAACTCAGCAAACCGTCACCACCCACATTTCAGACACCATAGTACAGGTGGGCTGACTCTGCCAGGATGCGACTTTCTGCTGGTGACTGATGAACATGATGTGTGGCTAGGAGTTGTCATGCTGGCCACCACACCTCGCTCTCCATTCGACCTGCCCATAGGAGACAGCAGAACCCTATCTCAGGCTCTCCTGCCATCCCTATTCCAATGTCACCTCTGTCCTCTAGAAACAGGACTCCTGTGTGTCTGCTCTCAACTTCCTCAGCCAACATGGGTCTTGGAAACCTCTGATTCCCTGCAAAGACACTCAAAGGAAAGGACCTGAGAGCCGAGGCACTGCTGGTGCCCCTCACCTGGGTCCCTGACGTGCAAAGCCAGGCCTGGGTGAGGAGCCTGTGTGTGTCCCTGTGCCCAGCCCCTGCCCAACAGCCCTGCTGTGTTCTGGGTCAGGAGGCAGAGTGCCACCGCACTCTGCTGTGAGATCAGGCCCAAGAACTTGGCACTGCGAGAACTCTGCTCCAAGGCTAAAATCTGCCCAAAGATTTACTTTTCAGAGAGGCTGGGGATGGAGACAAGGAGGGAGGGAAGAGGCAAGGGGGAGGCTAGGTGAGTTGAGGAGGGGGACGGGGAGGGGAGGAGAAGAGAGGGGAGAGGTGGCCTTCAATAGATGTGGGTGCTCTGCTTCTCTACTGCTGAGAACCAGGTGCCCAAAAGGAGGAGCCCTATACCCCACTCATGATGGCTTCTTCCACTTCTGCAGGGCTCTATTGGGGGGGTCTTCTTATGCTTTCTAGGGTGGTCACAGGCAGACAGCACTTGGGGCTGTGGTTATCTGACGGCTGACAGCACCACTGGGTTGACATGCAGTGTGTAGCTGAGTAGCTCCCCACCTCCAGAGGGTCAAGGTAGGCCCAGGCCCAGAAGCAAGGACATAGACCAGGACTCTGGGTCTGGATCCAGGAGGCTAAGGGCACAGGCAGATGTGCCTTGCAGGGGGATGGGCATAAACAGCAAGTTCAGCCAACATGAGAAGCTTCTCTAGGAGGTTCTTCTGGGTGCAGCACGAGCAACTGCTCCTCTTTGTGACAGAGAGTTAGGGTAGGCTAGCACATAAGCATGTACTGCGCTGCCTAATATATTGCAGTTCCTCAATAAATGTTTGTTGAATGAATGAATAACGGCATGGGCTCAAATGATGATCTCAACATCATTTAGTAAGCAGGATCTTGGTTATCTTCCTATACTTCAGGAAGGTGATCATGCCACATAAGCTCCCTGAGACCATGGTGGTTGAAGGGAAAATGTTTACAGAGCCGAGCAGTGAGAGCATGAGACTCACCAGCCACTCAACACTGGGCATCTCAGAAACGCTCACACAATTCTATGAGCTGTGCCAATATTCACACGAGGAAACAGTGGCTCAGAGACTCTAAGTCCCTTGCTAAGATCATACAATCTTGTCAACTTCAGGATGGGACTGGGACCACGCATCTTGACCCCCACACTCTCCTGACCCTGTCCAGGCATCAGTCCATACCCCTTCACGGTGGATGAAGGAGCCAGAGAAAAGGCCAATCCCAGTCCCCCCTCGCAGACAGGCCGTGCTCTCATTCTTAGAAGTCTCACCTCGGAGTTAGCACAACAAAACTTTTAATTTAGATGTTTTCATCTCTCTCTCCAAGTAAAAATAAGTTTAAAATAATGACTGTAATAAATGAAGGTAATTAATTGTAGTTTGTTCCTTTACTGTCTAGTCAGCTTAATTTTACCTTTTCAACTAATAATGAGAAAATAATTTTTGTGCTCGGAGGGTTAATGATATGTAACTGTGAGAACTGCTAATTGCATGTTGCAATCCATCCATCAACAACCCCATCTGTGCGACTTGATTATGTTTGCTAAATTATTGCTTTGAATTATCTTTCATAAAGCAACTTTTGTAATTAGCAGGGCTTTCGTCTTGCTCTTTTCTCTGTGCACAAGGATATTCAAACTTTGGCCATTTCAAGCTGTCTCCATTAAGCCACCTTCTCTGGCTGTCTTTGTTTCCTGAGCAGGGGAAATCATAACTGTCCTTTAAGCAATCAAGGCAGAAAAGAATCTTCCTTCATTCACAGCAGGGCACAGTCACTTCCTCCCCACTCCCTCCCACCAGCAGGAGGAAAAAAAGAAAAGGAAAAAGAAAACAAAAGAAAAAAAGAAAATACCCACTCACATACAGTGTATGAAGATGAAGACACCCAGCGCCTGAACACGCCAGGGCTGGCGGAGTGAATTTCAGGAAGGAACTTGAACACCGCGTATTTTAAGCAGAGGCTGAGTGCAGTGGGGAGGCAGGAAGGCTGGGCGGGCTATTCAGCGGCAGCGCATTTTATGGCCTGCTTCATGTGACCTGGGACAGTACTTGCCCCAGGGAATATTTCCAGAAGGTGATTAATGCCCACTTGGGAACCTGCAGCTTCAGCCCAGGGCCCAGTGGATTGCAGGAGGGAAGTGGGATAAAGGATGAGCCCTCATTAGGAAAATTAAAACGAAAATCGTATTTGGATTATAAACAGCCTGGTGCGTGAGCAACTTGCTCAGGACCAAGAGGAGGCTTGTTATTAACACCTTTCTTTGACAGCTGTGTTTCCCCCACCCCCGGGAGTGGGGAGGGACCTGAGAGTGCAAGGGCTTCGGGCTTCGTCAATAGATCATGAGGAAAGCAGGGGTTCAGGAACACGATTCCAGAGGAATGTAGTCCTTGGTACATTAAAGGCATGATGGAAAGCCCTCTTAAGAAAATTAACGAAGTTCTTTGAAGATCTCCAGCTACTAAAGCCACATCTATGCAACGCACCACATGGGTTTCAGAAACAAGCACTCAGCCCTGTCTTCCACTTCAGCTCCATTAAGACTTTCTCTGCCCCAGTACTTAACTGAGCACCAATGGCATGCCACGGTGCTGCGCTCATGCGTCACAGCTGCCTGGTTCTTTGAACCCTCACCTGGCACAGGAGGGAAGCTGAAGGGCAGAGAGGTCAGGGAACCTCCCCAGGCCACAGAGCTGGTTAAGGCAGCAAGGCTGAGAGTCAAAGCAGGCTGCCCGAGTTCCCCATGGACCTGTGCTTTGCGGGGATCACTGCCTACACCCAGAGTTCAAACCTGTCTCCTACCGTAAAGGTAATCTACTTCCTACAGGGACAGGAAGCTCCTTCTTCTGGGTAGAAAGCCAGGGCAGCAGGATAGGGAAAGGCAGTTGCCAGTCCAGCCATAGTAGTGGCAGCCTGGTACATAGTTTAATGTACCAAACTTCCTGTATTGGAGGTCACTCATTTGTTCTTCTTCAATCACAACCCTACGATGTAGGTAAAATTATCATCCATTTTACAGATGAGGAAATAGAGGCACAGAGAGGTCAAGTAATTCACCTAAGGTCACAGTTAATAAGCAGCAGAACAAAATTCAAATCTCCCTTGAAACTCTCCAAGTGCGAGATAATAACGTTAACACCTTTCTCTGCATCAAACCTCAGTTAATTCCCCCAAAGAACACAAAAAGACCTCTAGGATCTACCTCCACCTCACAGATCGGGAAGCTGAGGCTGTAGGGGGCTAAGAGAAGCTCTGCTCCAGCCAATCTTGGCAAAGGAAGAGCTGAAAAGATGACACTGTTTCCAAAATAGCTCTGTGTCTGTCCCTGGGCTGCAAGAGGGACCAGCTGCTGAGGAAGCCTGGACGCTGAGCAGCCCTCCTGGGACCAGGGGTTGGCAGATGGGAAGTTCTGTTTTTTAAAAACCACAAAGCCAGAAAAACACATTCCTAATATTATTTCTTCTTTTGGATTTTTGGCTCCACCCACCTCCTGATCCAGGTACCTCACAACCAAATGAACTAGTACTGAATGGCCTTATAAATAACTATAAATAAGCACTTGGTTATTACCAACCCACTTGGTAATAAAATGAAGGGCTAAAAACTATGCAGACCAGCAGCACTGGTGTAAATCCAGTTCTCTCCCTCTCTTCTTTCCTTCCTTCTTCATGGTGCTGCGGATTGAATCCAGGGTCTTCACACTAAGCTGCATCCTGAGCCCTTTAACAGTTCTTTGTGACAGGGTCTCACTAAGTCTCTAAGTTGCCCAGACTGGGCCGGAACTTGCCATGTTTCTGCCTCAGCCTTCCAGAGCGTTACATTTTGTTTACTTTCAATATTGCCTTATGTGCTTACAACTGCTCTGTGGCACTTGGTGGACAACAGAATTGAAATGCATCCCTGAGCTCTGAACAGTGCCAGTACGGAGAAGCAGCCCCCTTTCCCTGACCTCCCCCTCACTTGCTGACCCGGGGTGATTCTAGTCTTTTCCTAGACTGTGTCAGCCGTGTGAGTGGACATTCTTAGAATCCTGGCCTCAAAGTCAAGCAATAGGAGAAATGAGGTTCTGCCCTATCACAGTGCTCTGGAAAGGCATGAAGAAGGGTGTGCCCAGGATGACTTGGCTGCCTCAGAGAACCAGGGCTCGTGGGTTGGCAGGAAAGTGCGGACAGTGCTGACTTGATCCACAGAGTGGGCTAGTGGAAAGGCCTGCTGAGGGGCTGGTAGCTGTTTTCACTTATCTTCAAGGCTTGAAGAACAGAGTTGCACAGAACGCCCAGGTGGGGCACAGGTTCCCTCAAATATAGCACCAACTTCAAAACCCAGAACCCAGGTGGGAAGGTGAGGAAGCTCACTCATGGTCACCCAATCTTACACACAGCCAAACCAGTGGGGAGCTGGGCACAGGCCAGGGAGAAGGAGGCTTCTGGCGATTAGACCGCAGTTTCATCAACCAGGACACTTGGGGCTGGGAAGGGTTTGCAACAGAGCAGGGCAGCTTTCTCCAGAGCTCTCCGAGGCTGAGGCTGCCTCTGCCAACTCCAGGTGGGATGGGACGAGGAGCAGGGTGTGCTTTTCTAACATGTCTTGGGCCTTGGGTCTTACCTCAGCTTGGAAGCTTTTTAATACGGGTGCCACCATCTCTCTGATTTCCTGAAAAAGAGATCAGTGAAGGGTTCATCACAGTGCCAGGTGGGCATCCCCACAGCCCCTGAGTGTTGTTCCCTGGGGTCAGTCTGTCCCAAGTATGCCCTGTAGGACCTGCATTCTATGGGGTCTCATAAGGGACACACACACACACACACTCAGGACTCTGAACCAAATCAGATTGAGAAACAGCAACTCCAAGAGGTCCCTCTCCTGCAGCACTTTTCAGAGCCTTTAACATGATACATACTGGAACTCTGTGAGAAAGGACAGAGGAAGTGGCATTTTCCACATGGATTTATCATGGTTTGGTCTTTATGCAAAGCACCTTGTGGAATGCGAAGATCATCAGACACTCTGAGTAGGGGCAAGAGAAGTGGCCCAATTCTTCTTCTCTGTGCTATCATCAAAGCCCCTCAGCAAATCCCTCTGTCCTGCAAGGTGCCATTCAGGGGCTGTCTTCTTCTGGAGGTTGCTGTCTCCCAGTTGCTACCGTCCTACAATGGCTGTATCTTATGCCTACATCTATACCTGTGTCTCCTTCCTCACCACAATGCACAGCTAATTTCTCAGGACTAGCTGGGTTCCCCTGCTCCTGCAGGGACACTGTGAATAGGAGCTGTCTTCAAGGGACATCTGCTCTGGCCACCGGGGCCTCTAATTTCCAGACTTGAATTTCCTTTCTTATTGACCTCATGCATCTCAGACCCAAGAGCTCTGCTGGCACATTCCTATCATTTCTTTGATGCAGCACAAGAGGGAAGCCTTAGAACTACAAGTCCCAAAACATCAACCCTGAAAACCCTGGTCTCCTTTAGAATCCACAATCAGCCAGAGTCACAAGAAAATTGGTGGGAGGGGGAGGTGAAGGGGCTGGAGGGGATGACAAAGAGAAACAGAAGAAATGGGCAGACGTATACAGGTGGTCAGAGAAAGAAACCCATTAATCCTGAAAATCAAGTTGTGCTGCCTTTGCCCTTAGAAAGCTCTCTCAATCCTGGGTCCTCTCATTTCAGAGGTCCTTCCAGGACCTCTGAAATGCTGATACACTACACTGACATAATGGAACCTACAGTGGCATGCAGACAGTGGCCATGAACTCCACAGATCTGGTCCCAAGTGGCTTCAGTACAAAGGCTGGGTGATGCGAGAGACGATGTATGAGACACCAGGTCACAGTGGTGAACCCAAGTGTCCATCAAGGCCAGGCAAGAAGCAGACAGAAGGGAGCTGGGCTAAGGGGGATGTAACACCTTGGGTCTAGCTGCCAACCCCAGCATGGGCATGGAGGCTGCAGACTGCAAAATCTGCTGGACAGCCTCAGAAGACACCAGAAAGCCAATTTGCAGGTAAAATCTGAGACACTAAATGTTGGAAACTTTACAGACTAAATAAAACACACAGCAGGCGACTCCTGGTCCAGGTTCAGGAAATGTTAGTGACAGAAAGAGCCTCTTCAGGTCACACAGCAAGCAGGCTGCACAGTTGGACAGTTGTGGGCTATCAGACTGCCCACACAGGCTCTTTTCATAACCCTACACTCAAGTAAGTTCAAAGGGCTGGAACTTGGGAGCCACTACAGGGGGACACTGACAAGGGCTGTGGCCATTTCTGGGGGTTCTCTGTCCCCTTAGCTGAACTACAGGGGAGGCCGGGCAGAGGCACGAGCAGCAGGTGAGCTGGCACCAGTCAGACGATGCTCTTAAATAAATCCTTGGCACAGCTCTCCCATCGGGCGAGACAAATTCCAAAACTGAGAATTTTTAGAGCTGTGACTATAATAGGAATGGAAACTTATTCCTCCTAATTACATAATTGCATAATTATGCAGTATTAGAATTATGTAAGTCAAACTTGGAGGCTTAAAACCTGGCCTGGATTTCCCTCATCACCTGGGGGGTTCTACATGGACAGAGGCAGGGGTGAGGAGGGGCATTCACTGTGGGGGAAAGAGGGCAAGACAGAGGGTTTAACTGGACCAGAGAGGTGGGGAGGGTGGGGGGAAGGAGGGTGAGAGATGGAGAGAGAGAGACAGAGAGAGACTGAGAGGGAGAAGGTGTGCAGGGCTGTGAAGATGTGCAGCCGACTCAGCTCTGTGCTCGCCAGAGATGGGCAGGTCAGACAGTCTCATTCTGGGGAGAAAACAGCTTAAAGGCCAAGCTGTATTCTGTTTAGACGGTGGAAGGGCAGGTGGGGGGTGGGGGAGGGGTCCATCAGCATCACCAGGGCTTTACAGTGCTCCAAAGTAAAGCAATGATCTGACTTGGCTTTTCTGAGGCTGTGACGGGAGACGCCCTCGGATCTGAGACTTGTGCCTCTTCTGTGCGCAGCCTCTCAGCCCTCAAACCTAAGCTTCCTGCTACAGCTGGTCCACAGATGATTTTTAATGAAATCCCAGACTCTGACCTTGCCTTAACCAGAGCAATCTATGACGGGTGTGAGAAGCATTTGATAGCAAAGGGACTGCGGCTGACTTGCGGAAGGCCTGATTCCTGGCTAGGCCTTCTTCCATCAGCAAGACAGCAACAGGAGCCTGGAGGATGCAGGCAGGCGGGATGGAACTGGTGAACTCAAGGTCTCCCTGAGGGCAGCCCCTGCCCACCCTTCTCCAGGGTCCAGCACACCTGAGTAGCCTGAGTAGGTAAGGATGGGACACTGGAGCATTAACCTGCTGCCTACAGGTAGGCACAGGTGGCTGTGGGTTAGGCCTGGCCTCATGTCTGTTTCCTGTGATAGCGCTGATATGTCACATCCCTGCCTGTCCTATGTAAGAGTCAGGGGCCTTAGTTTTTCTATTTGTGTTTATGTTCATCTTTTTTTTTTTTTTAATTTAAGAAGCAACAGGAGGCCTGATAGAATACAGAAAAGACTTTGTACATTCATCCTGGCAAGAACAGAAACATGTCTGTGCCAGCCTGTTCCTCTTGGGGGTCCTTCCACTGCTGGGGGCTGGTCATTCTCAGGGCCACCCCGTGGCAGCAGAGAGCCTAAACTGGAAGCTGGAATGAGGAGGAAGGTGATGTGTGTGTAAGGACAGCTACATTTACAGGTGGTGGGGACAGAGTTTTGGGGATGGCAGCGGAATCCATCTCTGCCATCACACAGATGCCAATGGAAAAGCAAAATAAAATCAAGAGCTAGGGCCGAAGTGTTTTGCAGTCAAGGCTAAGCATTCCACTTGGATACAGACGTGGGGAGAAAAGGGATGTCTCCTACAGTCCTCAGAAACAATGACTTTAATGGAGAAGTGGTTCGCCCTAACTTCAGACGGCACTGCTGAGCACTGCTATGCCAAGAAACCCCGAAAGGCGGGGGACTGTAATTTTTCTTTGTGGCTAATTAGCTTCTTTTCTTGTTAGTCACTTATGTCTACAGTTTTCAAAATATAGTTTGAACAGAGAGAAATCTGCATTCCTACTGAGTTAATTCTATAACAGCAAATATACTGTACCTCAGGTACATTTTTCTTAAATTCCCGGCGGAGTTCAATTAAATGTTTATGAGAATGTTCACTCTCCTCCTGCCGTGCAGACAGCTCGGAAGCGACGGAATTAAGCTCCTTCTGGAACAATAAAAGAGAGAGAGAGAGAGAGAAAGAGAGAGAGAGAGAGAGAGAAGAAGAAAAAGATTTTTCCCTCTTTTTCCTTTTTAATCATTGCACAAAATAGCATAGTGAACAAGTTTTTGCAACTTACAAAGCTTAGAAAAGATATTGACTCCTGGCACAAAGGAATAATTTACAAAACTGGGGATGCAACCAGGAAAAAAAAAATCCAGGACAGCTTTTTTGCTCAGTAGAAGTCGGGCCAGATCAATAATCTCCCATAAAGTTGGGAGGAGTTGTTGGTTTTTCCCCCATCTCTTCCCCACCCACTCCCCACCTCTTAAATTTCCAAAGGAGTGATGGCATAAGCTTGTCAGTAACTGTAGAAAACATCTCCAAACCGTGTCAAAATAGTAAAGTGCGGCATATTGTATGGGCATATTATAGTGTAAGAAAGTGCTGTCGACAGCTTTCATATATCAGAGGTGGGAACTGTTCCAACTATGACTTACTTACACTTAAAGGTTCATAAATACGCCTCTTAAGATATAGATGGCTTTTTAATTTCAGTAGATTTTGGAAAAATGAAGGTGCCAATAAGAAGCACGCTGACCTTTTGTGTACCCTACGGTAAATCATTTAAGGTTCACTTCGAGTATAAGAAATATTTCATTGAAGGCTCCTGGATAGGGAGGAAATGGATTGGAAGGCGCCTTGCCTGTGTGTGTGCAATGAAGGCGTCAGACCAGGGCTTTTCTCCGTGTACCAGCAAGGGGAAAAGCAGTGAGAAGGAAGGAGACGCTGCAGTTCACTCTCACCATAGACAATGTCTGCTGGGCGTACATGTGTATTTGGTTGCCCTTCTTGGAGCTTTCTTCACTTTAATGGTGGCAGTTTCACAGGGGGAGTACAATTCACCATGAATTGTCATGGATTTCATTTGCATAATTCAAGAAATGCTCTGTTTATGTGGTCTGCTGCTTTCTGGCACTATCTCGAAATGGGCTTTTTTTCTGGACCATAACTCGAGGAGCATTTCTGTATATATCACCCGATTATATTTGCAGCAATCAAGCCCCATAATTTCCTAAATCCGGTGGTGCAATAAATTTCTTCAATCAGATTTATTAAAAACACACACGCAGAAGCGGAGTGTATTTCCAGGGTGAACTCTTTAATCTAACATATGTATGATGAGGCCCGGCATCGTGTTGAAAGACCCCATTTGTCATCGCTAATACACATTCATCTTGCACACACAATGAAACACTTTTACCATTAGATAATGAAATAAAAGTACTATTAACCCACTGCAAATCCTTTTCCCTCGAAGAGACGAAATGCATGGTAATTGTCTTATATCATGTCTGAGAGTCGCTAAGTCTGCTCAATAGCAATTCACCTTACCACCATAAACCTGGTACCCCAAGCCTGGGACTGCTGCCTCTGGCCTCGGGAGACTTCTGGAGTAATCCAGGAAATAATTTCTGTTTCTGGAGAAATGTCTAACCTTTTAGGATAATCATAAGATGAGGCTGGAGAAGGCAGGGGTACAAAAGCAACTGAAAGCCGAGGGAGGGAGGCTGGTGCTCTCCAAGGTGCTGAAACCAATTCTTAGAGAAGCACGGGGTAAATCTACTCCCAATCCAAGACTCCCCTGTAATTTTGAGCTAGCCGAGGAACACAGTGGTGTGAAAAAAGAAAGGAGACTTCTCTTCTATCATCATTTAAAACAAATTGTAGTTTCTAATAAAGAAACTACAACTGACCAAAACCAAAACATCAAGCGACTAGGGAGAGTTTGTAGCGATAAAGACTGACAAAAGCCCACAGCGGGTACAGTCAGATAGATAGAATCTCATTTGGTAGGAGACAAAGAACTGGAATGCCACAGTCAGTTTGAGTTGTGGCAAAGCAATCATCAGAGTTTTTCTTATTTCTTTTGATATGCTCAGATGCTTCTTTTATTTTTTTTAGTTTTTTGGTACCAGGAATTGAACTCAGGACCTTGTGCTTGCAAGGCAGGTGCTTGTACCACTGAGATATATCCCTGGCCTTATATATCTTCTGAAGAAAATGTGTGATTTTTATATTGCTGCGGAACAAACAGAACTTAGGTTTATATCACTTGATTTAGGGGCTATCATGTTTGACACCATGCTCTTATCTCATGGACACTGCACCTCTCCACATCACAGCAACCAGGGTAGGTGCTGGGAGCTGGACTTTAACTCTCATTAAAAACATCCAACCCAGGTTCTGAAGTGAAATCTTAGAGCATGTAAACCCAACTGCCAGATGTGTCTGACTGCCATGCCTGGCTCCTTTCACCTGTTCCTACAATGCTGCTGATGGATGCAGACCTGACAAGTTGTCTGCTGCACCCACACTGCAGGGAGCAGAGCCCAGCAAGGCAGAGGATATCAGTGTACCCTCCCCCTCCACCGTCCTGGCCCTGTCATAAGCCCAGCTCTCCTGCATAGACCTTGAAGGGCAGATGAGGTCACTGATATTCACATTCTCCTCAACTTTACCTAAATCTATGTTCATCCTTCAACCCTGAATTCTTGTCACATTTCTACAGTAAACTTCAAACATCAGTAGTAATAACAATAATGGCAGAAAAATAGCATTTATTCAGTGCTTATGTTTATCAGGCACCATCCTGTGTTTCCAACAGTCATCATCTCATGTAATAAACGCATTAATGTGTCTGTAAGGTGATTCGGACAGGGTCTAGGAAATAAATTATAGTCAATTCTAATAATTGAGGTTGGCTTACCCCCTTGGTGGATTATAAAGGCAATTTTTTCATGCCTTGCTCTTTAGCAGTCTTCTGATCCATTTCCCTATTAGCTGAGGGGTGATGTATATTACATCGTTTGAAACAAACATAGCTTGTTTCAAATGATGTAATATAAATGTGTAAGCATCATGCACAGTACCAAGAGTTTGCTAAATGTGAGCTGATATTAATCTTATTTCAGATATACTGAGAGCTCAGAGAATGCCTCACTAGATCAGCAATGCTAAGAGTTCTGAGCTTTATGGGTCAGTAAAAATCTTACCAAAAGAAAATGAAACAAAACAAAACTGAGTAAAAACAAGACTCACAGAGCACTGCCAAGTTTTACTGCAAAAGAAGAGATTAAAAACTACTCCTTTTCACCCTAAAAGAATGGATACTGGAACATCAACAAGGCAACAGGGCCAAATACAGAATTGACAATGGTCTTTAAAATAAACACACTTAAAATAAAAAGCTCATGGGACTATATTTATTTCAAAGGAACAGAAAAAAATTCTGTCATGAACATAAACCAGCCCTCGTCTGGAGTGGAGTTTAAGAAACACGTGTGCAAACCACCACACACCCAGCCAGCAGGGCCTCTCTTACCACAATCTGGCCAAATGCAGGGTTTCTCCTGACTTGGCCCCCAACCTCCAGCCTGAGGGGATCCATGATTAACACAGCCCCAGACTTTGGGCCAGGCCCAAGCAGGGAGGAGACTCATCTGATTAACCGGCCATCAGCAGCAGACAGACAGCCCGGAGCCCGGGCGCAGACCATTCAAATAATGATCATCATAAACAGCCCATTTGCAACTAAAAAGAAATAATTTTAATGAGCTTGAAGCAGATGATGGATGCAGCTGAGGCTCGGGCCAATGTGCAGAGAGAAAGGAAGCTGGAATTGAGCCCCACCCAGACCAGGCGCCACAGGAAGCAGAAGTTTGAGGAAGGGGCTCTTTTGCAGGACCAGCAGCCCCCACTGCTGACTGGAAGTGCCCACTGCCCAGCCAGAGTCCAGCGCCAGGAGGGTCAGCCAGTGGCACGTGGGGCAATCTCAGGACACAGACCTCAAGGCCTCAGAACATACAAGCCACAAGGAACAGGGTGGCCCAAACCTGGGCACCTGTCCTTCTGCATAAATTTTGCCATGTTACTATTTCACCTAAGTTGATACCCACTTAATATTTGTCTTTAGATTGACTGCTAGAGTTTTCTTGGTTGAGACAGGCATAACTTTAAGCTCAATGAGTTTTTACACCCTTGTAATTGCTGCCTATCTCAGGACATACAGCATATTTACCCTAGCCCCCAGAGGCTTCCTTGTACTCCTAAATGTATTATTATTATTATTATTATTATTATTATTATTATCATCATTATTGAGACAGGGTCTTTCTGGGTAGCTCGGTCTGGCCTTAAACTTACTATGTAGCCCAGGATGGCCATGAACTTGTGGTGATCTTCCTATCTCAGCCTCTCAAGCTAACCAGTAATCTGATTCTAGCATCATAAATGCAGTCTGACTGTTCTTAATTTACCAGGAATTGAACTCAGGACCTTGTGCTTGCCAGGCAGGCACTTATGCCACTGAGCTGTACCCCTGGCCCTAGCTTGACTGTTCTTAACCCATGTATGACTCCTTGCTTTCTTAAATGTAAATAACCACATCTGAAAAGGAACTTTTGTCACTAAGGTATCCTATGCCATAAACACTGCCTTAAAAATAAATGTACAACAAAAACAAAGCACTGTTGTCTGTCTTATAAAAGGTTAGTAAGTATGGGAGGTGTGACCTTGGATAAGTGATTCAGCCTTAGTTGCTGTATCTGTAAAATGGGGATGACAATTTGTGTCTATAAAGCTATTGTGATAATTGACCTGATACTCCTGGACCATAGGAGGTAAAGTTTTGCGCTTTTTTTGGTCTTTTTTGAGACAAAGTCTCACTATGCAACTCAGGCTGACCTTGAGCTCACTTTGTAACCCAGGCTGGTCTTAAACTTGCAGTGATGCCACCATGCCCAGCAGGGAAAGTTCAGGGACCGTGTCCAGAGGATGTCAGTTCCTCAAGGGTGGGGAATTGTCTGGTTCACAGTTTTATTTATGGATTCTTGCTCAAAGTCTGGTGTGAAGCAGACATTTGAAAATATTTGTGGAGTAAATGATGGTTACTGGGAATAAGCATGAGATGTGCCTTGTGACTAGGGCAAGATGGGAACATCATTTGGGGCAGCCACACGTCCCCTCTGTATCTCAGGTCCACACAGAACAATTCAGGGCATTCCCATCAGCATCCCTCACAAACTGCAAAG
This sequence comes from Cavia porcellus, assembly GCF_034190915.1. Classification (NCBI taxonomy): domain Eukaryota; kingdom Metazoa; phylum Chordata; class Mammalia; order Rodentia; family Caviidae; genus Cavia; species Cavia porcellus. Next base: position 9,258,670 of record NW_026947499.1, on the reverse strand, counting down.
AGGTAGGTTTCTGGGGCTTTCACAGCAAAGGGGCTTAATCTGTCTACAGTGGGGCAGGCTGGCGGTGTCGCCTGCAGGGGGGTGGCCCTGGGAGGGAGCTGGGGACAACCTGGGATGGAGGGCACATGCTTGATTGCCATGAGCAAGGAGACAGACAAGACGGATGGCTCTGTAGTCAGCCGAGATGGATAACTGAGCCAGGCTGAGAGACGGCCTGGGTTACCGGAGCCATCAATCACCTCCGACCGCTGTATGTAAATTTCCTACTCCGAGATGTATTGGGCCAATTATCTGAGGCTGGGGCAAGGGGCGGGGCCTGTGAGAAAGGGCTCCAGGCCCAGCTGGCTGCGGCAATCCAGCGGCATGGGTGACAGGTCACACTCAGCAAGCTCCAGCTGAGGCATGGGTGTTGCACTTCTTAGCACACTTCCAGGACAGTGTTCACCTTGTAATCGCTCCCGTGTGCTAGGCACATGCTAGCCAGCACACAGAAAGCCAAGCAAGTCTCCCAGCAGTGACAGGGACAGGGCAGAGTCTCCAGCGAGGAAACAAACTGTCCTATGTTGCAGGTGCTGTGGTACCTGCAGAGAGACAAAGCTGCTTGCCCAAAGCCACCCTTCTGGTTATTTCCCAGGGTTGTATGTTTCTTTGGTTTTTGAGATAGTGTCTTACGCTATAGCTCAGGCTGGGCTTGACTCTATGTATCCCAGGCTGGTCCCAAATTCACAGTGACCCTCTTGCCTCAGCATTCTGTGTGCTGGGTCCTCTGGGTTGTCTCTTTGGAGCTCAGCTTCAGATATGGGCAAGGCAGCATTCTCTGGACTGTCCTTGACAAAGTCTTATCTGGCCTGAAGATCTAGGAGTATGTCTGGGCCTGGTCAGTCTGTCCACTGGTCTGTTTGCCTGTCTGTCTATGCATCACCCATCCATGGGCTTATTAATTACTCAACAGCTATCCTAGGGGTGCTTAATTTAAAATGTAGCCAAGGACAAGAGAGACCCAGGTCCTGCCCGCACAGAGCCTTGGTCACAGAGAGCAAAGACACGTTAATGCTACAGCTCTTTGGGCTCTCCCAGGAGCAGCTCTGGCTTCCAGAAAATCTGGGCAGCAATTTGCTCTCAGTTTGAGGAGGCCAAGAGCCACTGCTGGGCAGGCAGAATAGGACCCCACAGTCCTGCTCTCAGGCAACAGCCTCCTATCTGGGCTCCCTGTTGCTGCCCTCACCTTCTCATGGTCCCTTTCCCACCCAGTGGACACAGAGCTCCTGTCAAACCAACAACACTGTGCCCCCCTCTGCTCTAAAACCTCTCGTAGCCCCCGCCTGATTCAGAGTCAAGGCTCTGTGAGTCATCTCTGGCCTTGCTGCCCTCTACTCCTCCCTACTCACTCTGCTTTGGTCTGCAGGGTCCTGGCTGGCTTTTGAAGACGTCAGGCATATTCCTGCCTTAGGGCCTTTGCACTGGCTGTTCCCTCAGCCCAAAATGCTCTGTTTTCAGAATTCCACATGGGTCTTTTCCTTGCCTCTTTGCAGTCTCCACTCATATCACTCCAAGAGGCCTCTCTCGATGTCCTATTTAAGACGGCATGCGCCTATGTATCTCCCCAGACCTCTCTCTGCTCATTTTTCTCTGTAGCACTTGGTTTAACATGTTGGGCCATCACTTCTCCATTTGTTTACGGCCTGTTTCTACTGCCCAGCTCCTGCAATGTAAGGTCCACAAGGAGTAGGACTTTATTCCTGGGGTCTCCGCTGTATCCTCCATACCCAGTGCATAGTAGGTGGTCAATACTAGCTGAGTGAACGTATGAGAATGGAAAAATGAAACATGGATTGCCCAACAACCGGCTCCCCAAGTAATGGGCAAGAAGGCAGCCCAGGCTGCTGCAGGTGGGCAGGCGCTGGAGGCGGCCATCCTTGAGCGTGGATGCCAATCAAATGCCTAATTACCTCGTGGCAAGCCCTGAAAACCGGAGCTGCATCTGATCACTTCCTCCTGCCCTTGATTGCTGTTTTATATTCCTGAGTTCTCTGAGTTTATCACCCCACGGCACCAGGAAGACAAAGTAGTCGTGACAGTCAGGTGGGGGCTGGACTCCCTCTAGCGCCATCTTAGGGCCAGCACATTTGTGTAGCTGGGTTCGCTGGCCTCACCTTCCTGGGTCAAGTGGGGATACTAAAGTCATCATTCACTTGTTCATTCAGCAAGTGTCTCCTGAGCACCTACTATGTGCCAGGCAGCTGGTAGAGCCACTATGGTGACTCCTCATCTGTTAAGAGGTCGAGTGCTTACCACAGGATGGCACTTTCCACCCCTCAGTCCCCCACAGTGGTCTGTGCTCCCTAAGATCCCTTAGCAGGCAACGATGAGCGGCCTTTCAGAGAACACGACGCTGCTCCAAGTGCATGGTCAGGAGGAAGCGGAGCGGGGCTCTGAACCTGCTCCATGACTCTCCAGACATCATACCGTCTTGGCAGCTCAGGCTACTTGCACGCATACTGTCCTCCAGGCCATTTTTCTCAGCATCTTCTCCTCTAACACTGGGGTTAAAAGGAAGGCCTGCAGGGATTCAGGAAGCTCTAGCAAAACTCACCAGTGTGTGGGGCTAAGCAGGAATAGGTGTACAATCCAGGCAGAGAAGGAAGCATTTATCAAGTACCTATGTATGTAAGGCAGAATTCCTAAGGCCTTTCGTAGGTGAGTTGGAGTGAAGACAGTCGCACAGATGACTGTCCTCAGGGCAGCCCCACAGGGGACAGCTGCCTCCAGTGGAACTGGGGTGGCACCTGGAGAAGGATGGGGAGGATTCGCTGGAGCACGGATGTGGGGCTGGGAACCTGGCTGTGTAGGGTATGGCTGGCCACATGAATGCCTGTGGGGGACCATGGGGGATTGAGTCAGAATGTCATGGGACAAAAGCAAAACACCACTGAGGCCCAGAGGAACTGCTGGGCTGAGGAGAAGCACCTGCGCTCAGGCTGCAAGCTGGAGCCTGCGCTTGGCGTCTGAGAGAGCAGGAATACAGTCTCTAGTGACCTGGTACTTGGCAAACGAATGGGGCAACAGGCAGGGGAGGGAGGGGACATATCAGAGTCAGTGCCACCCTGCCAGGCAAGGCGCTTGAGAGAGCAGGCCCTGCCATGGACAGGGTGGCCTTGGCTCAGGCAGGAGTGGGCCACACCAGGGATGTGTGGCATCATTCCCCAGTTTGTTGTTGACTTTGGGAAGTGCCTGACCTCCTGTTGCCCCATCATTGGTTCAATGAGGGCAGGGATGCCTCAAGGGCCTCCTGAAAGGTCCAGAAGAAATTTGTAGATGCAATTTCTTCCTAAACAAATGGAATGCAGTACTATTAATAAATGCTCCATGGAGCCCACTTGGTAAGCATGGAGATGGAAAATCTTACTTTATGTTAAAAAGTTTCACCCCTAGGAACCATTTTTAAAGAAAACCATTTGATAGGTTGATAAGGGGAGAAGCAGAGGTCAAATGGAATGACCTCCCCATTGTGCTGTGGCCCTGGGCTCCAGGGCAGCCCTCCCACGGTGTCCAGGACTCTTCCTTCCGGACCAGGGCGGAGAGGTTTACCCCCATGGTGACACCTCCCAGAAGGAGCCTGCACTGAAAGGGTTGACTGGATGGGGTCATTGAAAGAACTCCACAACAGCATCTCACTCCAGCCTCCTCCCAATACTTCAGTAAACTACAGGTATCTCCGAGGCCACCAATCAAAGATCTTACTTCCCTTCGAGCTGTGTAAGGCCTTGGGATACATTTATTTTTTTTCTTCCATTTCACCGAAACCCAATGTCTTCTATTTTTCTATTTTTTATTAGATTTTATTGATACATTTTGCATATACATAACAATCTGTGGGATATATTTCTTGCCACTTCCGGAAAGGAAAGGACAAGGGCTGGTGGTCCAGCTCAGTGATAAAGTACTTGCCTCTCAGGTGTGAGGTCCTGGGTTTAACCCTGAGAATCTCAAACAAATAAATAAACACGTACACACACAAAAATAAATAGAGGAAGGGATAAAGGTAGAAGGAAGATAGAGAAAAACTCTTTTTTAAGATCATGGGCATCACACATGCTAGACATGCTAAACCCAGGGGTTTCACACATGCTAGACAAACATTACACTACCGACTTACACCCAACCCTTTTTATTTTATTCTTTAAATTTTGAGACAGGGTCTCACTAAGTTGCCAAAGTTAGCCTCCAACTTGCAATCACTCTGCCTCAGCTTCCTGAGTTACTGGGATGAAGGTGTGGCCACTACGCCCAGCTTACTTCTATTTTAGTAAAATCTTTACCATCAGCAGCATGTGATTCTCACCCAGCTGACTTTAGTCACCTAGAAGCACCAGAACCTCAGAGTCACACACCTTAACTGGTGCAGTCGATACAACAGAAGACGGGCATATACACAGGGCAGGCCCTGAACCAGTGAGAGGTGATGAAAGCTGAGACTATCACTGCAGGAGGGGCAATGTTCTCTCTCCCAAATCACGGACAGCCACTTCCAAAAAAACAACACGGATAAGACCTCTCTCCAAATGCCCTGGCTCTCCAGAGCCCAGGAAGCTTTTAAAATAGAGCACTCATCTCACCCTGTTATACACCTGATCCGTCTATCATCAGGAAAGACCAGGAACTGGAGACGGCAGCCACAAACTACAGGGAAAGGTCTATGTGCGTGCGGGCAGCATATGAAGACACACAGAGACCCATAAGAGATACATGCACACAAGACATAAATATAAGCAGGGTGTGGTGGTACATGCTTACAGTCCTAGCACTCGGCAGGCTAATATAGGAGGATGGCAAGTTCAAGCTCAAATGGGGACATTTAGCAATTTAGTGAGACCCTGTCTTAAAAAATAAGAAGAGTGAGGATGTAGCTTAGGTTCAAGGTTCAAGTCACAGTATGGTAAAAAAAAAAAAAAATCCAGCTCACATACAGAGACATACAGAGGCACAGATACATACAGACCCGAAGATTGACACACACATATAAATGCATACCATGGTACATGTATATGACACACATACAGAATCATAATAAACTATATACAGGCATACAAACAGACATACAGAAATATATACTTATCTATACAAATGAAGATACATATATATATACACCCAGAAGGCATAAATACACATTGAAATACACACACACACACCCAAGTGCTTGCACACCCACATAAACAGACAAAAATACAAGGGTTCAGTAACAAAGCTCTTGCCTAGCATGGGCCAGGCCTGGGTTCAATCCCTAGCACTGTGAAAGAAGAAAGAAAAGAGAAAAAAAGAGACATGCTGACACATGAACCCCAAGGCACACAGACACATGTGGGGCCCGACCCACAGACCATTTCACAGGGAACTCAGACACCAGCACATATAGGGTCTGAACAGAGCTGGGTTTGCGCAGCCCTGACTAAGGGAAGACTGGGCCCGAGGGCCGGGCGGGGCTGTGGTTTGGTCCCGACCTCCTCACCACCAGGACTCCACTTTCCTCTCGCAGAGCCTGCGGAGACAGAGCCAGCACAGTCCCAAGCTGAAAACATAGGAGCGCAGCTGGGATCAACTGCTGCTGGATGCTCCAACTGAGAGCGCCTAAGGCCTGAGCCTCAGTGTCCTGATCTGTACAATGGGGATGATGCTTTGCTGGTGTCATTTCAGTTGGGGAGACCCAGGCTGGGGGATCTCTCTGGCCCTGCAGGGGTGTAATTTCCCCTGCCACACTTGCCAGCTCTGAGCCTGGGGGAGTCACTTCTTGGAGCCTCAGTCTCCCCTCCTGCAGTAGGAGGATAACAGTGACACTCAGTGAAACCCAGTCACTCTCCTAAATGCCTCTCACCGTCCAGACCCCGAATCCCCACCACACCTCTGTACAAGCTGCCAGCCTTCCCTATCAATCCCGCTGAGCTATTTCCAGGGCTGCCTCCTCCCCTCCCCATGCCCGCCCTCTCATGGCAGACACAGTGAGCTGCTTAAACGTGAGTCAGTTCTGGTCTTTCCCTGGCTTGATACTCTCTTAAATTTATCTGTCCCATCTTAGATTAAATCAGACTCTTCCCTGGGGCCCATGGGTCCAGCCCCTGCTCATGCTCTGGCCTTAATGGACACCCCTCTCTCCTTTCCCTACAGATTCCAGTCATGTTGACTGTTTCTGGTTTTCCAAGGAGCCAGCCTCTTTCTACCCTGGGCCTTGGCACATGCAGTTCTTTCTACTCGCAGTCCTGCCCCTTCCTTAGAATCCTTGCACTCCAACCCCCAAGGCGCCACACACACACACACATTTCTTTTTTTTCTTTGTTTTCCCTTTCTTCTTTTCTCCTTTCCCTATCCCAGTTTCTCTTTTCTTTTGAACAATTTCTTCTCATTTTACAGTATCTATTTTACATTTTGGATCTTATTTTACTCTTTCAACTTCTCACACTTAGGGAGACGATACAATGTCTGCACATGTGCACCTTGTTTATTTTACTTATGAGTATCCATTTACCTATAAGTCTCCGACTTGCCCTTCTTTATGGCTGAGTAGTACTCCACTGTAAAACATGACCACATCTTTTTTATCCATTCCTTGGTTGATGGGCATTTGGGTTGTTTCTAAGATCAAGCGGTTAAAACTGTGCTGCTATCAACATGGTGCACATGTAGTATGATTCAACAGACATTTTTGAATGAATGTTCACCTCTCCAACTTTCTTTGCATATTGAACAAGAATAGTAAAGATAAAAAGGTTTTGATAACTATAAGACGTCTTATACAAATCAAAGAAAGATAACAGTTATATAAAAATCGAAATATTTTCACTTTGGTGTCCAAAGAGGTAGGAAGGAAAGAGCAAGAGGAGAGAGAAAAATAAAGAATGGGGTAAATTTAGATGAACAGATGGAACCAGTGTGTTCCCCCAACAGGACTGAGGAGGGGGCTCTGTGGCCCGAGAAGTTAGCACATCCTGGCAGTTTTGGGGGCCTGGAACAATTAGTTGGATGTGAAGTCACGTATGCTTGGGGCTCTACTTCTCGCTGTGCAACCCCCAGCTGTGGCCCCAGCAGGGCTGGGGATGGTGGCTGGGCTGGTGGCCTACCCCACAGTTCTCATCCATTCCACACCCACTCAGGGGCTCCGGGCTGGTCTGAGCTGCAGCCTCATTCCTGCCTGCAACTTTCTCTGGCAAAGTGTTGTTCTCTCCAGGAGGCCCATGTCCCTCATGCGCTGCTTACTGACAAGTGGTGACATAATTCATTCAACAACCATGGGCTGAGTGCCCTCTCTCTATGCCAGGCACTGTTCCAGGTGCTGGGGATGAGCAGTGGCCACCGCAGACAACATCCTTGGTCTCCGTGGTGCTGATAGTCTAACAGCTTAGCTTCCAGGAAGAGGATGTGGGATGCAGGGCTTCCCTGGCCTTTATCCAAACCCGGGGGTCAGGTGGAGCAAAAATAAGGACAAGGGTAAGAGAAGCTGATGTTCTCCCATGCATGCTTGTTGGGTTCACGCTCAGGGAATGATCCCTGATGTGAAGGTCTCAGAAGCAAGGTTCCTCTCTGACCTTCTCCTGTCTGCCTGTTTCTCATCCCCCATCCTCCACTGAGCAAGGCACAGAAACCAGAATTTTTTCTCCCAATACGGGTCATTGGAAACCAGCACTTTTCCCCCCACCACAGAGCCTGTCATAAAATCTAAAAATACTGCTCTGGCTTCCCCCTGACCCTTTGTGTAAAAACTGGCCATAAAGAAGTTGGCTGACCTGTGACTTGTTTGATGTAGGTCATAAGGCCCACCCCACTCCAGATGGGACCCTGCACTGGACCCAGGAGGAAGATGGGAAGCATCTGAACAGATGGCCTAGCTGGGTGTCCCTGAGACTTCGGCCTCACATCAGACCCTTGAGTCCAATCCCAGTCTACACGCCTGTCCAGGGGTCACCTGGGCCTTTGGGTCTTTAGTCTAAGGCTCTTGTGTCATTTTAAACTATGTTCAGGTAAACGTGTGACCACTGCCTCTGGTGACCTGCCTTTATTATGGGGGTGTTGTCTGACCTTCACAGTGGGTAGGGAAAGGGATCCCTCCCATTTCCTCCCACACAATTGACTTGATCCACGGGATGTGAGGTCATTATTCTCTGACCTTACAGCAGTCCTTTGAGGGCGGTATAACTCTCATTTTTCAGAGAAAACTGAGAAAACTGAGGCTCAGGGGGGCAGGTTTCTTGTCCCACATCACAGACACAGTAAGTGAAGGTTAGGATTTTGAACCTGGGCCTATTTTCTTCTTGTGATTCCATGGGCTCACAACCTCTCCTCCCACAAGTACTGGGTACCATCTGGATGTGATCTTACTGTGCATATGCAGCTCCATGACCCTGAGCCCTATGCCCAACCCAATGTGTCTACGATTACAAGGGTGGAACTCTGACAAATCCTTAAATGTGTAGAACCTACTGAGCAGTGACCTCAGACTTCTAGAATGGAACCATCCAATAAGACCACCATGAACCCCTTGTGATTATTTACATTTAGAGCCTCTGAATGAACTTTAATGGGCTGAGTGCAGGGACTGTGCCTGTTGTCCCAGCTACTGAGGAGGCTGAGGCAGGAGACTCCCTTACTCCCAAGAGCTCCAGACCAACTTGGGCAACATAGTGAGATACTACCTTAAAAATATAATCAGAAATTCAGTTCTTCACATATGTCATGTAGTTTAAATGCTCAGTAAATACTTGTTGGTGGCTACCATATTGGAAGTTAAAATACACTCTGCATACACTGAACTTCTATAGCATGGTGCCATTTTAGGACATCTAAGGATGTGTGGCTCCCATACTCTGTGCCCTCTCCCTTGCCTTTCCCTCTTCAAGCTCTCACTGCTCCTAAAACCCCAGGCCAAACCCTCACAAAATCAGAGACCAAAAATACACTCAAATGTCAGTGAAGACACTACCACACCCACACACTGCTGGGGGAATGCAAAATGCACAGTTACTTTGGAAAGCAGTTTGGCAGTCTCTTCACAAGTTAAACCTAAGTGTGCCCCGGAACCCAGGATTCTGCCCAAGAGAACTGGAAACATATGTCTCCCCAAACATCTGCACACAGTGTTCACAGCAGCTCTATTCACAATGGGCAAAAAGTGGAAACAACTCAACTGTCCATAGGCTGAGAAATGGATAAAATGTGGGCCAGTAACACATCACAATATTGGTTAGCAACACCAAGAACAAAATATGCAGACACCTGACACAGGTGAACCTTAGAAGTGCGATGCTAAGTGCAAAAGTTGGCACAAAAGACCACAGGCTGCAGTATCTGTTTATACGAAACGATCAGGAAAGGCAATGCACCATGGCAGAAAGGAGACTGGTGGTTGCCAAAGCCTGGGAGTGGAATCAAAAAGGGACTGTAAGTTGACATGAAAGATCTTTTTAGAAAGTGATGGAAATCTAAAAGTAGACTGTGGGAATGGTGACACAACTCCATATATACACTAAAAACCAGTGGACCATCCATGTATTGTTGGTGAGCTTCCTATGCAAATTATAAGCTGCCCAAAAAACACTCAGATCAGGAGCTTGGCAAGCTATGCTCAGCAGTCTCTCATCTTCATGAGGCTGGCCCAAGTTTTGTTTCCAGAGTCTTCATCTGTGCATTGTGGCATCATAACAATGACCACCATTGTGGACAAGTTGCTGGGTGTCCGTCTTTCCCAACTGAAGGCTCAGCACAAGTGCTTCTCCAGCTCCTGACACAGTGTGGTGGCAGTGGGTTTCAAACCCGTGCCCATCTGCCCTGCCTCTCAGGCTCAGGGCTGTGCCCCTTTCTTCCAGCCACGTGCAGGGAAGCTCAGGAGACCAAACTGCACTCTCTGCCCTTGAAATCTCATGCTGGCAGATGGTGTCCAGTGACACTCCAGTGGCCAGGACACAGCGGGTCAGTTTTAGATGATTTCTATTCCAAAGCAATGTTCTGTGTACTGGTTTTCCCCCCTCTAAAGGTTTATAAACTCTGTCTTTTCTCTATCAGGTTGAAACTTAGAATACAGGTTGTCAGCCAACATGCCAGGCATTTTTCTAAATATAACCCAAATTGGTTTTGCCATTTTAAAGCAATGGAACAGGCAGGGGAGGGGAAAGGAGGAATTTTAAAGGTAGTTTTAGATTTTTAAAAAAACAGCTTCAAACTAAATATAAAAAAGACTTGGGTGTGAATGAAGTGAACAGGGACCAGTGGCTGCAAGTCTTGGGGCCATAAGTAGCTTTCTTGCATGCTCTGGGACTCAGACCAGGTCGCAAGGTGGGTAACTGGACCCCACTGAGAGTGGGTCTCCAGAACACCTGGAGAGGACTAGACGGGGGAGATGGAGAGTGGAAAACAGGATCGACATCTAGCAGGCACTGGGTAGCAGAAGAGCTGGGGAACTGGGAGAGCCCAAGCAGACACCATCAAGGCTGGAGTTCGCTACTCTTTCTCAGGCAAGACCATCTAGGTGCTGAGGTTCTGTCCAAAATAGACCTGCTCTGTTACACGAGGCTCTAATGGAAATGTTCACTTGCTCAAGTATACATAGGTACCTACTATGTGACAAGCACTGGGCACATCCAGGAATAAGGCCCACCTGTCCCTAACTGACCTCAGATGGCATGGAGGAAAGACACTGCAAGGACCTAGCAGGTGAGTCACGGGATGAAGGTCCAGGGTGACAACTGCCCCATTACAGGGTGTTCAGATGCTCAGCTCTGGCCCATTGACACCACATGGGACAGTGGGCCCAATGTGCATGTGGATGTCTAATTCCCAAAAAGACCCCAAATCTGGGCGCTTTTTTTCTTTTTTCTTTTTTTTTGAGACAGGGTCTCTTGCTATGTAGTTCAGGCTGAACTTACTACATAGGCCATGTTGGCCTTGAACTTATGTCAATCCTTCTGCCTCAGTCTCCTGAGCAAGGATTTTAGGTGAGTGCCACCACGTGTGGCAAATCCAGGTTTTTTAAAAATGTGAAAATATCCCAAATTTTAATCATTGGCAACTAACTCGGAGAGAAACCTAACAATACAATCTGTGCCAAACAAAACAGATTTATTGGGGGATTTGGACCCCAGCCTGCCAGTTTGCAAACTCCAGTCTAGCCTGCTAATTACATGGGGCGGAGAGAATAACAACAATGACTACAGATCACATTACAGCATGCTTACAGTATGTCTGGACCTGTGCTCTAAGAACCCCACAGACTGGCTGCTGTTTTGCTCCTCTTTCACAGATGAGCATGCTGAGGTACTGAGAGCTTAAGTCACTGTCCTAAATCATACAGCTGAGGTGGCAGAGCTGGGTCTGAGTCAGGATATCTGGCACCAGGTTCTCGATTTAACCACAGGAGGATGGAAAGAGGCAGCCACTGGGGTGAGGAGCCCATGCCACTCCATGGGGTCAGAGGCCTCTGGAGACAAATGATCGCTTCACGCTGCCTTCATCCCTCCTGCCTCGTTTAAGGCTTTTTAAAAATGTGGTGGCACACACCTATACTCCCTCCTGTCACCCAGGAAGATCTGGGAGCAGCCCATCGCTAACGCATCTCTTGGGCTGTCAGCGGCACCGTGGGACCACCCCAGGCCCAGCTGGCCGGGGCAGGTCTTTGGAGAATTGGTGCTGCTCCCCCAGCTCTCCTGACCTTCTCTGACCTTGACACCTCACTGGGAGGCAGACACCCCGCTGCAGCACAGCAAGGCTGACCGCAGCCACCCACTCTCACCTTGCAGCCAGCATGAGGTCCCCAGGCCTGGCTGTTGGCCACCAGGGCCTCCTCCCTGGATCCCAGACAAGAAGCCGTTCACAGAACAGGCTCATTACCATTTCCATCTCGCCTTACCAGCAGATGTGCGGCCGTTACAATAGCATGAAAAAATAGAAAGAAATTTCAGAATTTGTTCTCCAAAGATATTCAAATTAGTTAATCAAGGGGCTTATTATTGCTTCTCCTCTCCCCCTTCAACAGCTATCTATGGGGATAATTGATCAGCTGCTAATAACTGATTACGCTTCACAAGTGTTTTCTTATGCCCATGACCAGCGTGTTTAAAGACATTTTGTAAAGTTCTAATTATTTCAAATTGTTCTGCTACAGAAAACACCTTGGAACTGCCGGCCGCTGGCTGCACTGTGTCCGCCTGTGCAGGGTCAAAGGATCCGAGGCAGTTCTGTGGGCTCCGGGATGGAGTGTAATCCCAGGCCACCAGGCCTGGACCCCAGAGTTTCTCTTCCCCTGTGGGACTTAGGATGCCGCCCAAACCACCATCTCTTACACACAGTCCCAACTCAGCACTCTCCCTGCTTTCTTTTCTATTTGTTGACTGTGGTAGCTTTTTTTTTTTTTATCTTAGGACCCTTTTACCCACTTAGAAATGACTGGGGCCCCCAAAGAGCATTGTCTATGTAGATTAGAGCAATCGATGTCTACTGCATTCAAAATTAAAAGAGAAATTCTTGAAACACAAGAAAACACAAGTGCACACTCCAGTCACTGTCAGTGACAACATCACGTCTCATGAAGCTTTTGGAAAATTCCACCATGTATCCATGAGAGGCTATGAGTGAAGAGGGCAGATCACAGCTCACTATGCTGTGAATATGATCTTGTGGAACCCTGGAGAAGGACTCAGGGATCCTTGCGAGGGTGAGAGCTGACAGCTGCGGACATGGCTAGTGCTTCTGGGTCCAGCTGTGTCACAGACCATGTGGGCAGCATCGAGGTCTCCTCCCTGGGTTCCTGATGCGGAAGCTTAGTCAGTGGGATGAGGGGCTTTGTAGTAGTGAGCATCTGTCACTAGTGGTTACGTGAGTGGAAAGCCCTCCCCAGAGAGCCAGCACATAGCAGGTACCCAGCAAACACTTTCTTCTATTAACAGCACTGTGTGAGCCTGTCCCGCTCTCCACACCACAAGCTAAGTCTAGCCATGTACCCCCCAGCCAAGCATGGGGCATCTGTACTCTAGTGGGGCAGTCAGAAGAGGGTCCTAAGGAGGTAAAGGTGCTGACATCAGGGCATGAAGAAGGGGTCACCAGGTAGAGAATGGGGAAGCACACGCTAGGCCATAGGACCAGGAAACCCAAAGGTTGGTAGATGAGGAAAGGCATAGGGATCTTAGCAGATGTGAGGGAAGAGACAGCGGGTTAGGGGGCCGAGTACCTTGAGAACCGTAATCAGAACAGTTGCACCGTAATCACACGATCACTCTGGGCCAGGCACATCCAGCACGTTCTCAGCACTTAACAAGTTACTTTCGTGTCTCCCCAACAGCTATGAGTTGAGTACCACCATTATCGCTCATCTATGACTGGGGAAATTGAGGGTTATAGGTTAGCACTTGCCCAGGTCCCAGGCCAGCTTTAGAGGCTCCAGCTCTGCCCCTCCACTGCTTGTCCTCAAAGGGTGCTAGTGGGAAGTGGTGTCCCTGGGGATCTGGGAAAGTAGGACATCCCTGGTGTGCAAGGTCTGTGACCGAATGAGCTGTGTCCAGGGGCCTCTGGGGACCCTCTCGGCCCTGCTGAGCCAGAAGTAAAAGTCAGAGGCCAGCATCTAGGAGGAGGTGGTGAGAGGAGAAGTCTGGACTGCAGGGTCCCACCTACATCCAGATTCAAAGCCCAGGCACTCAGCCTTGCAGAAGCAGCAAACACAATGGTGAAGGTTCTTAATCTAATAAGAACTAAGTCAGGCTCGCAGGAAACATGAGGGAGGCAGACTCCTCACCTTCCTTTCTTGCTTCCATCCCTCTGAGCTACAGGGCTGGAACTCACCACTTTCTAATGCATATCTGTAAGCCACAAAGGGTCCACTGATCCGCTACCAATTCCAGGCACCTCTCTGGAAGTCCAGGAAAGATCAACTCATCTGGTAGTCAAAACCATCAAGAGGTGGGCAAATGCCAAAAGAGTTAAGTGGGTGCGAGCGTGAGGCAGGCAGAGTAAGAAGCCAACAGAATGATCCTTCCATTCACATCCTGTAAACTGGTCAGGACAGCAAAAGAGAATCGCTGTGCCCTCCCAGCACTGAGCAGTGATTGCTGAATTAAAAAGAACAGGTGAAATAAGAGTGCAAAGGCCACAGTGTGAGGAGAGAAGGGACATGTAGTTTGTCTGAGAAAAGACTGTGTCAAGAACTGAGAACTCACTCAGAAGGTTGAGGCAGGAGGATCACTATGAGTTCAAGACCAGGCTGGGCTACTGATCTACATAGCAAGAGATCCTGTATCAAAAAGATTTTTTAAACAACTGAGAACTCCTAAAAGTTCATTAAGAAAGAGACAGACAAGTGAGCAAGAGACTAAACCACTAGCTCACCAATGAGGAGCCCAACAGGCAGTGGGCACTGGCAAAGATGCTGAACCTTACCGCTACCAGAGGAGGGCAAGTTCAGGCCACCACAAGAAGCAGCTGCCTAACCACAGAAGGGCCACAGAGAAAGGCAGATAGTACCAAGTGTTGGCGAGGACGTGAGGCAACCAGAACCTCTGACAGCACTGGAGGAGACACCAGTGGTGTCTGCTAAAAGGAACACATGCTTTTCTATGCTCCAGCATGTCCCCTGTTGGGTACACATCACAAAGATGTATGTCCACCAAAATAGAGTCTCATTTTGCAAAGTAAGTTGTGGTCAAGCAGCACTAGAATCTTCTGAGAACTTTCCAGAAATGCAAATGCTCAGACCCCTCCCCTACTTCTGGAACTGGGATCTGTATTTTAACAAGCTCTCAGAGTGATTCATGTGTACATTAAAGTTTGAGAAGCACTGGTCTGGAATGTTCACAGCAGTACCATTCATAATAGCACCCAACTGGAAACAACCCAAATGCCCATTAGCATAGAATGGATAAATAACTTTGTGATGTATTCACCCCACGGAATACTACAGTGCAGCCTCAGGCATGAATGAACTACAACAAGAAGCAATATTGATAAATCTTACACATGTAATGTTGAGCAAAAAGCTAGATGCAAAAGGTAACCCATTCACATAAGGACTGACACGGGCCAAAGGTGTCAGGATTGTGGTTGTTTGTGGGGGACACAGACTGGAATGGGTCTGAGGGAAGCTTGTAGGTGGCTGGACAGCTGGAACCATGGGTGTATTTGTTGTGACTGTTTGCTGAGCTGTGCCCTTTGATCTGGGCTCCTTTCTGAATGTTCCAGGGGTTGGGAAGGGAAACTTTTTCTTCCAACCAAAATTCCCTTGAATGTGCTCATATGTGTCACATCCACTGCCTCAAGCCCCCATCATTGCTTGGACTGGTACAACAGTCTCTCCCCCATCCTCTTGCTGTGCCTTCACAAACATAAATTGAACTCCATCCTGCATGGCTTAAGACTTGTGACAGAGAGATGCTTTCCTGCCACTTTTGAGGCTAAAATCCCCAAATCTTCCCCAGAGTCAGTGAGGAGACTATCGTCTGGCCATGCCCAATTTTCTGTCCTCACATCCTCCTGCTCTCTGGGTGGCAGCTGCTCTTTCTTAGAGACCTCAGGGCCTTTGCACTTGCTGTCGTCCCTTGCTTGATCTCTCTTCCCTGATACTTCCCTGTAACTGACTCCTCCAGGCATTCTTCACCATTCACACCATAGGGGTCCTGTACTTATTCTCTCTAAGCTACTGGCTTCCTTCACCACATTCTGCAGGCCATTCAGATCTGTCTGTTTTGTGCAGTCTCCCTTGCTCAAGGCTGATGGTAGGATCGCTGTCTCTTCTACTGCATCCTAGGCCTAAGACAGCCCTGGCATCCATCCAGTGCATGTTTCTTTGGGTACAAGGAAGAGCTGGTCCTTTCTGCCCCAGCACTCCTCTATATTCCTCAGTTCTCTTCTGTCTCCTCCATCTCCCTCTGCTCTTTATTTCTGATCCTGTGGAGACTCTGTGTTAGTAACTACCAATGGAGGAAGAACACCCACTGAGAAATGTGCAAGCAGTAGGTGCTCAATAAATAAACGCCTGCTGCAGGAACAAGGCAAGAGGTGGGCTCGAGAGTCAAAAGATGTATTTGCAAAGGGTTCCACAGCACTTGATGGTGCCTGAGCTGATGCTCAGCAGTCACTGATTTTAATGGTTGTGCCATAGCCTGGCTGGCCCACATAGGGTTTTGAAAATATGTCCTTGAGGGCAGTAAGAAAGTGAAACAGAAAGGCCAACTTTAAAATGAGTAAAAACATCGGATAAATGCCTTTTGGGCTATGAGGTGGCCAGCAGCCAGGCCTCTGCCTGACCCACCCCTCACTGACTTGAGCCAGGGGACAGCTTTATCATGAAAGTAGAAATTATGTGACCAGAGAGAGAGTGAGGGTCCACGGGGGCGGGGGGGGGGGAGTTATCTAAAAAGGCTTAGACATGGCTTCCAGAGGCCAGCAAAATGTTGAGGTGGCTTAGGAGGTCAGATGACCACCTAGTAAAAGATTAGATTCCTTCCTCTGGGCAGCATTCAGCTTGAAAGGCTCATTAGAAAGTGAGTGGGATCTTCGATTTTGTCCTTTGAGAGGCCTCACCCCAACTTCAAAGAAGGGAGGGTCTGGAGATCCTGGGGAAGGGAAGAAGGAGGAAGTACTCGCTCCTACCAGGCTCTGCATGTGCTGGTGTCTTACTGAGTCCTGATGATAACAACCCTGAGGGTAATACAATCGCCATTGGGTATAGAGGGTCCAAAGGCTTTATAAAATGATGTCACTTACTATTGCTTATCTCAGGTTGTCACTATTATTAACTCCTTCTTAAAAGTTTTGTCATTTTGGGGACTGAACTCGGGGACACTATCAATGAACTACATACATCCTTGGTTCCTTTTATTTTGTTTTGAGACAGTTCTTGCTAAGTTGCCCAGGCTGCCCTCAAACTGGCAATCCTCCTGCCTCAGCCTCCTAAGCAGCTTGGATTATAGACTTGCACCACCTTCTTGGCTTAACTCCATTTTATAAATGGGTAAATTGAAGTTTAGAGAGAGGCTTAGTACACTGCCAGAAATTGGGCAAACCAAACCAAATGTTAGCCAATGGGAAGGCATGAGAGAACCATTCCACTGTCATCCAGCCCAGTGCGGCTCCTGGAGGAACTGGCCTGGGGTCTGGAATGGCCACACACAGGGGCCACACACCAGGGGCCCTGACTGTACCTGCTTGTTCCACTAAACACAGACTGAGCCCCTGCCTGCACACTAATACACTCAGTCATCGTCATAGCCCTGTAAGTGATGTTACACAAGGAAGCTAAAGCACAGAGGTCAACTTACTTGCCCAAGCTTTCAACGGCAGCCGTGTCAACCCCTGAGCCAACCCCAAAGACTGGCCACCCTGCAATCAGCAGCCGGAGGAAGGTGGGTATGGCTCTGTCAACTTTGCATGTGCAGCCAAAGGCTCAACCAGGAGGTTTGACTTGCACCAGGTCACAGCTGGGATGCCAGGCCTGCTCTTGTCTCCACCACCCCTGCCCTGGGATGGTCATCTGTGGGCCGAAGTCAGCAGTAAGGAAGCAGCCACTGGCCAGTCTGTCCTAAGTCACCCTGGGAGGGGTCTGGGGAAGCCACTTCCGCCAGAGCTCTGCAAGGACAAATGTCACTGACTGCTGCCTCCGATGACCCAGCAGACAGGGTCAATCAAGCACCTTCCCTTGTGGGTGCGAAGCCCCAAGCGCACCCCAATCCCCACACAGATCTCTGCTAAGAGCAATGAGTGTCACTGAATGCTTTTAAGTGCAGACACAGGAAGGGAAAAAAGATCAAGCAGGAAGAGGGCAAGAAAAGGGGTGACTTGGGTTTCATACAACACAGCCTCTGGGAAAGGAACTTTTTTTTCCCTTTTGGTACTGGGGAATGAACCCGGGGCAGCTGCAGGTACACACCCCACCACTAAGCTACTTCACAGCCCTTCCTGAATTTTCCTTTGAGACAGGCTCTTGCTAAGTTGCTCAGGCTGGCCGTGAACTTGTGGTCCTCCTGCATCAGCTTCTGTAGAAGCGGGGCTGACAGATGTGAGCCCTCATGGCTAGTAAAGGGGGACTTTTGGTAAAGGTCTAAACGGAGTAAACAATCAAGCCATGCTTCAACTATGTTGAGGAGGAGCCTTTAACAGAGAAGGCACAGCAAGTGCAAGGCTCCCATGGCAGCCAGGAGCATTCAGGCCACATCTGCAGAGACCCACGTGCAAAGCAAGACGGGTGCTGATGCAGGTCCTGGAGTTTCCCATCAGCTGCCACATGACCTGGATTCCTAGTCATGGGCACAGTGCAGCAGGAAGTACAAGGTTACAAAGAGCAGAACCTTGGAGAGCACCAGCATGCCCTCAGTACTTATAAGTACTGCTGTGTGCACTGACTGGCTCAGTACACCATCCCTATCCCTACAAGGAGAAAGCGGAGCCTCACAAAGTCACACAGCTGGCAGAAGTGGGTGTAGAAGGCAAATCCAAAGGCTTCTGGCTCCATGCTCCATCCTTCCTACCCTTAGTGTGCACAGTAGAGGCTCACTGCACGGAGTCTCCCTTCTCTGGGTGTGAAAGAAGTACACTCAGCTCAGTGTTCCACCCAACCTCAGGACCTTTGCACAAGCACTTCTCACTGTCTGGAATGTTCCTTTGCTGGCTACCATCTTGCTATCTAATTCATTCTGGTTTAATTCATTAAGGGTCAAAGCTTCTAGGAAGCCCTGGTAACTACTCAGGCTCTGAGATGAAGGTCTACTTGAGAGGAGTGTAGATGGAGTTGAAAGGCAGGAGAACCAACAGTGAAAGAAGAATTCAGAGAGAGAGAGAGAGAGAGAGAGAGAGAGAGAGAGAGAGAGAGAGAGATGGGAGAGATGGGAAGGAGAACAGGAGAGAGGACAAAAGGAGAGAGAACTGCCCAACACTCCCACATCACATCAGAGCAGAAGGCCTGCAGAGCCACTGCCTCCTGTACCCCTTGGCTGGGCTGGGAACTGAGCCTCATTACAGGAAGCACGACCTCTGGGAGCTGAGCTCTGGGGAGGGATCTGTCACTGCACCTTCCAGGTTAATGGGGTCAGGGGCTGCTCTAAGTGAGTGTCAGGTTCCTTGAGGGGCTAAGAGAGCTGCCTCCCTCCTCTGGACCCTGCCCACAGACTAGAGCTTGGGCATCCTTGGAAAGGACTCTGGGCCCTGTACTGACATAAACACTCCCTCCCTCCAGCCTGGGGCTGGAGACAATGATCACTGATAACTGGGGGTGACGCATATCTCAGACACTTGCCACTGTCCCACACTGTCACAGTTTTATAGGTAACAAAACAGAGGCATAGGGGATGCACTGGTGAATACCTGCAATCACAACTGACAGGGAGCCTGGGGCTGGGAGATCTCAGATTTGAGGCCAGCCTGGGCAACATGGTAAGGCTGTCTCAAAATAAAACTGAGAAGGGCTGAGGGTATAGCTTAGTGGTAGAGCATTGGCCCAGTAGCACAAGATCCTGAGTTCAATCCCTGGTACCACAAAGCAAAAACAAAGACAAATACCCACAAAACAAACCCCTAGACCTAAGGCAGAGAGTTGATATTGCTTACCTAGATCACCCAGCAAGTAACAGAACCAAGATTTGCTTCCAAATTTGACTCCAAAAATCCAAGCTTTATCCATTATGTCAGTTTTTTAAAAAAGAGTAACATTTAACAAGATGACATTTAACATTAAAACCCCCTTTCCTAGTGATGTCCAACCATGTTCACGTCCTTTTAAACATATTTCATGAATATTCAAGCAAATACATACCCATTTTCCTTTCATTTTATTCAGAGCATATTACACACTATGTTATGCAACATGCCATTTTCAGAGGACTGATTTATCTGCCCCTTTTTATTAGGACATAAAGGGTATTTCTTTCCCTCTTTAAGGCACAAAGTACTCAGTGTAGAGGCACCTTATTTGCATCAGGCTCCCCTCATGGACACTTAGGTTATGTCCAATCTCCAATTCATGGACACTTGGGTTATTGCAAAGCTTTGCTCTTACTGTTGATGGTGCACTGGCATTAGACATTCATTTTGGTACAACATATCTAAAAGATAAAAGTACCTACAAGATAAGTTCTTAGATGAGGCAGGGCCAGTCACGGGGCAGGTACATTTGTAAATGTGATAGATGTTGCCAGCTTGTCCCCTAAAGGGAGCATATTGATTGTGGTTCCAACTGACCCATGAGGGATTGCTGTTCTCCCCACCTGTCTAAGTGGGCTGGATGTCAAGGATGTGACAAGCAAAGAGGTGAGAGAGAAAGAATCCAAATGTGTTTAGAAGAGGTGACGATGAGTGATCAGAGGATGCTGAGTTGGCTGGTCACTCGCTCTGTGACTTTACAACGGTTACTGGATAACTGTTTGCCCTGGCTTAGGAATTCCGAGCCAAATGTGCTTGTTAGTCACAACTGTCCGCCAGGGGGTGCTGGGTGTCCCCACATGCCCTAGACTACAAGGATCATACCATTAACATGTGCCAGGCACTGTGATGTGTGTCACTTCACAGGTCCTCACAGTCACCTTGAGAAGGAAAAGCCCAGAGAAGTTAATCACTCGCCCAAGGTCACAAGGACCTAAGAGCATGAGGACTCTGGGATTCATGCACGGTCAGTCTGACTTCACAGTCCATCTGACTTTAGGGTTCAACCTATCAACTGCAGTGCTATCTGGCTGAGACTATCTGTCTCAGCCAGGTGACCAAAGACTTCACCCTGCTTCCTGAGACCCCAGTATTGTTTCTCCCTATGGCTAGACCTGGAGACATTCTCTGATGGAGCTTCCTGGTGACATCAAACTGATTCTTCTCACTGATGGGCCTGGGGCCTAGGCCCTGTTCTATGCCATGAAGATGAAGCAAGAGCTGCTGCAGTGGCTCAAATGCTGGGCCTGCCTGGAGATCTCGTCATCTTGGCTGTCCAGGAGTCCCCACTGGATGCCTGTATATCATTCATTCATCCAACCGTTCAACAACTACTGATCGAGCATTCTAAAGTCAAATGGATTTCAGTTCCAGCGTCACCACTTCTTTGCTGTGTGATCTTGGCCAGGCTACTCCTGAGCCTTGGTTTCTGCATCTATCATACCCTCTGAGGGTAGCTGGGCAGCAAGAAGCACCTGGCACAGAACCTGGAGTGCCAGAAGTTAGTCTGGTAATCACTGAACAAGACCCATCCTCCCCTGCCCTGCCCTGCCCTGCCCTGCCCTCAGAGTCTTCTCTGCTAGTACAAAGGAGCATTCTTCCATGGGCATTTGAATGCCTAACCCCAGGCTGGCTCAGAAACCAGGGTCCTGAGCCCACCAGAAGATGGCCTTTCCCAAATATACCTTGGTGATCGATGCCTTTCTGTGAGCAGCCAATTTCTACAGGACTCATTTATCTGACCCAAAGTCAGAGCAGCCACCCTCCTACCCCCACACCCCTAGCTACAAGCATTCTAAAATTAGCTGGCAGTTGCCGAGTCCACGTAGATCCAGTGCCTGGGAACTGGAAGGCCTTGGCGTTGTCACCTGAGCCCTCTTCCCCATCCAACTGCGTAATGAATTGTCAGTCTCGGCCACCTCACCAATGGTCTCAAGTTTACAGCTGTTCCACCGTCAAGGACGCTGGGGCTAATGGCTCTGAGAAGACAGATCAACTGGAGAGCGTCAGGATGATAAATGGACTTGCCCAACGCCAGGATGTGGCTGCTGGGCTGCGTGTAAAAGGGAATGCCTAATTTGTTTGTACCCACAATTACGTGGAATCTGCTCTTCAGGTTATGATTTAGTGCGGAAGGGGTCCCAAGCACAGTCTCTGTTTGGAGAAATTAATTATTGCAAGTGGCGCCAACCTTTGAGCTCTGATGGCTTTGGATAACCTCCAGGGCCCTGGGGGTGGGGGCACATCCCTGGTTAGGACCTGCCCAGTATGCATGGGAACAGAGACTAAATGCATCAGAGGCACTGGGAGGGCTCTGGAGATCGATTTTTATCCCCGAGTCTGCCCGGAAACCTTTCTGCACAAGCCTTCTCCTCACACACTTTTAAACAGACGTCCACACGTGGCTTCATTGGGCTCCCCTCCCCCCAAGATTACGCGCCTCATCAGACATAATCCAATGAGCAGGTCAGCCACTGCCGCCCCACTGGATTCCAAGGGTTTCTCCTGCCAACTGAATATTTCATCCAGCTGTAGATATCATGAGGAAATGGCAAACAAAGAGAGAGATTTAATAACTGGAAATAAGAGTAAGGATGTGGAGAGTTTAATTTTTTTTTGTATTGCATCTAATTGCAATCAACAGTAGACATCTGAGTCAGTGACAGCCTCAGCAAAATTGCTGCTGAGAGAACAGAATCTTTGTCTAAAAATAATCAGACATTCTGTGCACCACTGTTTGTTATAACGGTAATCGATGCTGGAGGCTTTGAATTCCATCAATTTATAGATCTGCGCAGGCCTGCCCGGCGATGAGGCCGGTACGCGGAGGCCCTCGCCGGCTCGGGCAGTGCCGGGGCCCGGTGTGTGATTAAGATAAGCCCCGATTCCTTTCATACATTCCTTATCAGGGGCTCATTCTCCAGCAGGCAGAGATGTTCACAACAGTTAAAGATTAGTGCAGCTTCTCAGACGCCAAATTTGAGGGTATTGATCAATAAATCAAATCAGGCCAATCAATCGCCCAATCAGGAGAGTCTAGCCAGTGCATTATTACCGGCGCCTTGAAGCCAAAGCTTTTCATGGGTTTCATCAAAACAGCCTCACCTTGGCTTCCCGCCAGCTGCTGGCTTGTCTAATAGACTCCACAGCCGAGAGGGGCCTCCTGCCCAGCGGAAGAGCAATAAATTTCTCATCAAACAGCCGATGGAGAAACAAGATGAACATCTGTTTTGCTGCAATGAAACTCCTGTGTTCTTCAGAATGTGCAAACCGCCTCTGACAGACCACCCCATAGGCAGCTTCCCTGGCACTCAGTGGCCCCGCGGAATATTCCGCCGGTTATTTCAATCAGGTAATTTAAGGAGACTTTTGCATTCTTCTCTCTGCAGCTGCTGGAGCTCTGCAAAGACTGTTCCGGCGCAGTCGATAATAAATGCCATCCTGGGACCCTGTAGTATGAAGGCAATTTTATGATACCCATTATGTGGCAATGTAACTTCATTAAAAGCTGTTTATTCCCTCTAAGCATTTTAAGCACTTTCCCTTACCCATAAAGGAGGAGCCAGGAGGTTATTTTTACAGAAAGGGTTCTAGGCCGTATTTCTTTCCTCAATAACATGGGAAGCCTTGCCCACTGGCTGTTTCACTTTGAGGAAACACTGCCCAGGGCAGCCAGGTGAGGCCCATGAGTTCTCAGGCTCTATACACAGGACCACCCTGATTGCAGGAGCTACAGGAGTTAAGGGGTCCATACAAGAGAGGACTGGGGAGGTCCCAGCTTTACCAGATCCCCACAGGCCCTTTGTTGTGGGTCCTACCTACCAAGGAGTAAGAAAGTTCCTGAATTAAACAGCTGGGAAAATGTCATCTAAAGCCAGCATTTTCCAAACTGGGGTTTCCTGGGACCTTTTCTTTTTCAGGTTGACACTAATCCAAAGCAACGTTTGCTTAGCCTGTTGTGAATGCCCACATTTCCTTTGACAGGTAGCTAGGCACTGAAAAAGCATTTTGTAGTCTGAGATGTGACTATCCTACTGTCATATCTTCTTTGGCAGAGGCCTAGAGCCTCTTGGGCTGAGAGAAGCAAATTTCAGGGTCCAGCAGGATGTTTCCATCCCTTTAGAAGGGTCTGTGTGCATCCTAAACAACAGGAAGGGTCAGTGAAAATGACTTTTTGGCTTCCTCGAAAGTAGAGGAGGGCACAAGAGGGGAAATGCTTCTGCAGGGAAGAGTAGCTGTGAGGACCCGGCAGGAGGAGGACGGCTCCTGAGGAGGATGAAGGAAGGAGGATGCTGCTGAGGAGGGAGGGATTTGGCTCAGCTGGGCGGCAGGGTGGCAGGCCTGTGTCAGGGCCAGGGGAAACCATGGGGTGGGGGGCTTCTGCCCCACAGTGGGCCCACGAGCGGTCGGAGGCAGGTAACACACTAGGCAGAGGAATGGCTGGTAAGGTAAGTGGCACATTGTCCCTGACCAACCCGAAGGAGAGCAGGCAGGAATGATGACAGTGGTGCTAGTAGTGCTAGCTAAGACCTCTCTGTTCTGCTCCATGCCAGGCACAGCTCTGATTCATTTCATCCTCTTAATGACACTGTGAAGTCACAAAATTATGACCCCCATTTTGTAGGTCAGCAACTGAGGCCAAAAAAGCAAAGTTAACCTTCGGAGCATCATGCTGTGAGTAAACAGAATTGATCATGAACATTTCTCAGGTGCTTATGGAGGTCCCTGTCCTGTGCACCCACCATGCATTTTCATGACTTGTCTTTCTAATGCTGCTCCACCGTATTGTGACTTTCCCTGTTTCACAGATGCACCTCCGAGAAACAGACTCGGGCAGGAGGGAGTAAGGAGGCCAGTGAGGGTGGGGCTGGGACTGGGCAAAGTCCTGACCCCTCTGAAAAGTGTTTCCGGGCTTTCTAAGACATTTGCTGGGCTCCTGCAGGGCGCTGAGATGAGGAGGGCAGTCCCAGCCCCTCAAAGAGCTCCGACTCCTGCCTCAGCTAATTGTTGTTGAGGAGGCAGCCATAAGAACCGACACTGCTCCTTCCAGCCCTCTCCCTCAGGCTGTCCAGCTGGGAGCAAAAGCCCGACCGAGTCCCACATGGCCCGGGCCTCACACTGTGCAGCCTTGCTCTCTCTCCCACTTTCAGGGTGTGGGCTCACTGGAGTCTGGTGGATGCCGGCCATGCTCCAGCACAGCTCTCAGGTGCTGTAACTATAGAAAAGCCCCGGCCCTGGCCCTGCATCTCCACGTGACTCCTCTTCATGGCCATCAATAACAGGACTTCATTTCAGACGGCTGCCTATAAATATCTACCTCTCCACTGGCCTCCAACCCACTACCCAGCCCTCAGCACAATGCCAGGCACATAGAGAATATTAAAGAAATATTTGTTAAGCAAAGTAGGGAGTCCTGCCCTGCCACTGTCTCCCAAGTGCATGCCCTGTGGCCTTTCCCTGCCCCACCCCAACTGAATCCCATCCAAAGTGTTCCCTAGTTCTGAGTCACATTCTGTGAACTACGTGTGGGAAGGGAGCAGCTAGATATGAAAGCAGGGAGGAAGGAAGAAGGGAAGGAAAGCAGGGAGGGAGAGGGGAAGGAATGTGTGAAAGGAGAAGACAGGCTCCTGCATCTACCCTCATTGAGCCAAGAAAGCTGTGGAACACAAATAAACGCAGTCAGAGGGCTGGACTTGTCAACCCGAGAGCAAGTTACAATCCTGCCAGACCATGGGACTGTCTGCCCAAAATACAGATATGTCCCAGGGTCTCTCATACAGAGAGGCCACAGTATATTAGATTTATCATACACTCCAGCCAAGATGTGCTGCCGAGATTTCAGAGCAAGATTTATTACACTGGCAGGTTTTTAAAATGAAAGTGAAAAGAGGATATTCTGGCAAAACCCAGGGCTGTTAATAGGGTGAGAATCACATAAAATGGATTCTCTTCGAATCTCTTCCTCTGCGTGCACACAGAGACCTTTGGAAAACCCTGGGGTTTCAGGAAAAAGACGCTGGGCTCAATGTTTTCACGCTGACCTGCAGGGCGACCTTGGGCGAAATACATTTATTCTTTGGATATATGTTTCTCATCTAAGCAACAACAATAACAAAAAAATAATAGCTATAACTATTGATTTTTTACTCTACGCTGGGCACTCTGCATGGAGTGATTCTTTGATTTTTAAACTTTTTTTTTTTTTTTTTTTTTTTTGGTACCGGGGATTGAATTCCTTATGCTTGCCAGGCAGGCACTTATGCCACTGAACTAAATCCCCAGCCCCAGAAGTATTTTTTTAACTGATACACAAAACAAAATAAAACAAAACAATATAGATTTATGGGATACCATGAGGTGAGAATGTGAATCGTGGCAATAACCCTCTGAGATAGTGACTATTTTGTCCCTTTATATAGGTGAGGCTCAGAGAAGTATGGTTACTGGGACAGCCAGGGGCAGTCTGCTAACCCAGACCTGGGCCAGCCCCAGTCAGAGACTTGCTGGGACCATGACCTTCCTCTCTGGGAAAAGTTAGCTCTGCCTATTGTGACAGAAGCTTCGAGACACTCATACCTTATCATTCCTGTGCCGAACCGAGATTCCTACAAGGCAGCCCAGCCATTCACAGTCCTGGTGGTAGCTGCCTAAAGGCAGCTGCACCTCCCCCTCACAAAACAAAACAAAACAAAACAAAACAAAACAAAAAACAAAACAAAACAAAACACAGTCCACTGAATTTGGCTTCCTGTGGTGTTTGCTGCTGGATTCTCAGGATCTCAGAGTTTTATCTTGTGTTGGGTGTATACGCAGGTGAGCATGTGAAAGGGGACAGGGAAGAGAGATGGAATGAGTGTGGCTGGAGGAGTCCAGCACTGGCAAGACCCAAACTCTAGAATGGTAGCTCTCAATCACTTGTCAGTGTATAGAGATATGTTTTTGTGCGGGGGATGGAACCTGGGGCCTGGTGCATGCTGGGCAAGTGCTCTGCCACTGAGCTACACCCCAGCCTGCTACAGACATTTTGATCATACTTGGGATGAGATGCTATGGGCCCCTAGTAGCAGGGGCATTGGTAAACGCTCTGCAGTGCACGTGACTGTTTCTGCAACAATCAACCATCCAGTCTAAGATGTCAGCCATGCACAAAGCTGAGAACATGGCTCTACAAAGGGCAACAGGCAGTTCCCTTGAAGCATAGAAGATTAGATAAGAAAAGAGCTCAGATCTAGGTAAGCAAAGGATGTACTCACAAACAGGTTTCAGGCCAACATAAGGAAGATGGCCATGGTGACCAGAATTGAGTATTTTTAATCCCCAAAGCCATCCCAGCATCAGCTGATCAACTGACTTCTATGGACAGGAAGATCAAGCCTTAAACAGGGGGCTGGACACAGTGATCTGACATTAACTCACATCCCAGGGGGATGAGATCAATGAGGTTTGAAGGTTCCATCCAGAATCTTCTTATGGATCATCTCAGTACACGGGCACTATGGTTATTCTTATTTTGTAGGACATGGAGGCTCAAAGAGGTAAAATCACGAGTCTGAGGTCACAAAGCTTAAGTAGGAAAGTAAGGATTAGAACTCAAGTCTGTCTGATTCTAAACCACAAGAGATACCCCTCAAACTCAATCCACTTGCTCTAAAGCATGGTTCCAATGTTTTTAATTTAAAATTAAACCCAGAGTAAGCACCCACCACCAGCCTCACCCACCACCAGCCTCACCCACCACCACTTTGAGAATCACAGTTAGGAAACATGGACCTGGTGCCTGAGACCCAAGTTCAACAGTTCAGCCTTCTATCAATGTTGAAGACACAAAAACATGCTCAATAAATTGCCCAGCCCCCTGCTTATTTTTTTAAACAAAAGCACAGCAACTAGCAGTGAAAAGACGTTGTCCCAAGCATGCACTTTAATTGATGTCCCTGATCATTCAGGAACATGGATAAAAGGCAACTCACTGTATTAATAGGCCCTCATGCTAATTAGCACAATTTATTGTCAGGGAGGCAGTGCCTGCCTTCTGCAAATGTTACAAGTGTGGACAAAAAAACTTTTGTCATGAACCCAATGCAGGATGGCCATGTGACCAAGCCTACCACAAAGACACAGCAAAAGCACACGGTTTCAAGAGGCTACTTGGAGCTTGGCTGTCAGTGTACACACTGATGACGTAACATGATTCTTTCCCAGTAATAAGAAAGCCCCAATTTAAATGTCAGCCGTTGCTGCACAGAAATACCCAATTCTCACTGTTCGGGGAAGTATGGTGACTGCGAAGCTTCGTGGAAATGTGTAAGGAGGTGTGGGTGAGGGGCTGGGAAAGCTGGAAAAAAAATCCTTACATGTTTAATACTCAATAAATGTGTCAATTTTACATACAGAGGCAAATGGGCTTTATTGAGGAATTGGTAAATTTCCTTCGAGAAAAGTAAGTGCATTTTAGCCTTCAAGGAGTCCCAGATGAATAGAAATGGAATGTGATTTGTGATAAAACTCAGCTGCTCTATAAAAGACGTTAAATAAATGTTGCTGTTTCACCAGGGATATACAAAATTGATTGCATTATAGACTGATTCTAAGATGCTGCATCCCTGTACGGCCTCTCATCAGCTTCCGTGTGGGAAGTGGCTCACGGAGAGGTTTCAGACTGCATGGCACTTCGCTTCCTCCTGTGGCAGAATTTTCTAGAAGTGTAAGCTCCTCACCATGATTTGATTTAGGTCAAACCAAAGCAAAGTGCTGCTTTGTGACCATATGACCTCCGCCAAATGGCAACTTCATCTGTATGTATTTAATGTTTCTGGCGGATTGGCTATCCTCTTGGAGACAGAAGACTAACACTACTTGAGAGGAAAGTGGCCACCTTCTGAGGTGTACCAGGGCAGACGTCAGTTCCCTTGTCTCCTTCCTTCTCATTTCTATGGAGCATCATGCGAACTAGGATGTAATCACTAACTCCCATGTCTATGCCTTCACAGCTAGATTAGACGCTCTAGGAAGGCAGGCACCTCTGTGCTTCTAGCATTTAAGATGACTGGCAGAGAGCAGGTGCCCAGGAATGATGTGCTGGGTAAGCAAATGAATGGATGCTCCATGAACAAATGAAGGAGTCCGGAAATGGGAGCTGTTCATAAAGAAAGTGCCTAAGGCTTCCCGTTCCCACCCCTCCCCTACCACCCATCTGACCCATTGATTATTCCTGCCTCCACCCAATCCCATCTGACTTTCACAGCAGCAAGGAGGAAGAAGAAATGAGCTGACAGGAGATCGCCACCGCTGGGCCAACAACTCTGGCTGCACCTGGCTATCTCTCTAGAACAGCTAATCTTTTCTTCCCTCTCTCCCTCTCGGACAGTCACTGGCTGTGCAGACATTTTCCTAAGAAAAACCTGGAGACCAAAAAATTGCAGGTGGGAAATCTGTCTATCAGTTCAGAGGATTCCAGTCTTGTAGCTGCCCAAATCTCGCAGAGAGACGGAGGCCGCCCTAAGCCCCGAGTTTATGGGAAGCTCCTTGGTGCTCCATGGTGCTTTGCTCAGCTCTTCGTGGAGCTAAGGCTGGAAGGGAAATCATTTCTTTTCCTATAACTCAGAGCAATTATATTCTCTTAACGCCGACATCTGGCTCGCTGCTACTCTCCTTGCTTACAATTTCCAAACGTTATCAGTTCTGGGAAGATCAATTATCACTGAAAAGTTGAGAAACGCTCACCGGTTATTTGCATTGATTTGGTTGACAAGGCACAGGCTCCTTTTGAACTACAGATGTCTACGGAGGGCCAGGGAGGAGAAAAACGCACAAATCTGGGGCAGCTAGGTTTGGAGCCTCCATTCCACTGCAGGGACCATGGAGGGTGGAAAGCTAGGCCCAGAATGGTGACACTTTGCCACCCTTCCCCAAACTCTGAACAAAGCCCTTTCTCTAAAGACAAATGGGAGGCCAGGGTCGGCCAGCGCCATAAGCAGCCGCCACGATATAATTGGCCTGTTACTGCATCATCTTTAATCAATAGGATCCGGAGTTTCCACAGCTTGGACAGCCCAAATCTCCCTGACAGCCAAGAAACAGCGGGTTGTTAAAAGGCCCAATAGTTGTGCCTCGCTAATGGGTGGCTTGTTCCCTCAACCCTGCTGATTTTTTAAATAAACCTAAATTCCAATAATTGTTTAATGTTTATTTTTATTTAGTTCTGGTTCAGATGCTCTGCGTCTCTCTGACAGAAATTGATATCTGGTTCCTGGTGAGCTTTATTAAAATACACACACACACACACACACACACACACACACACACACAATCTGCTGCATACCCTGGGATGTGGTTATTTATCTGGCCTGGCTGAGGTATGGGCCCCACGTGTTTGGGGTGGGAGATAACACAGGGGTAGTCTTGCCAAGCTGTGCCTTCTCCTTGGCTCATTCCCAGGGCAGTGGTTAGGGGCCCTGAAAGTCTTTCACTGGAGCTTGTTCTTACCTCAGGCAGCAACAAAGGCAAGATTGGGCTTCTAATTACACCTGGCACCCTCAGCTCCTGTGGTGTCTCTGGTTGGCCACATGCTGGAAAAACTGCCCTTTCTGGCTCGAGCAATGACAGTTGGGAGGTTGGGTGTATCAAATGCATTTCTGATTTACAGTATTTTCAAAATATGATGGGTTCATTAGGATATGTCCCCATCATAGGTTAAAAGGCATATGTACTAGGAAGTTTACATGCTCACTTACAAAATCATGGCAAACTGATGATCTGAAGGTCAGGCTTGCCAAGGTCAAGGATATGTGAGACTTTTGCACACTGCGTCAGTCTCATTAAACTGGGGCTGCCTGAACTTCTCTATCTTCATCACCCTAAGAGGAATCAGCCAAAGACACGTAAGACAGATGCTGGTCTCTCCAGTGTCTGTCCTCTCCTGTTGATGCCAGTACTACCAGACTCCAATGGGCCTCACCAGGGTACTGGGAAGCCTCACCAGAGTACGAGAACACTGCACTGGACTCTGCCTGCTCTTCCCCACCCCATTCTAGTTCCCAATCACCTGGGCAAAGACACTGATCCCTACCACCAGCTGGCTCCAGTCACTGCTGATTTCTCTCGCTTCCTGACCTTACCCAGTCCTCCTTCTCCACCTCTGCCTTCCCAGTATATTTACTGGGCCTGAGGCCAAGGACCCAGCCACAAGAGACACAACTTCCACTTTCACCTCTCCAACAAAGCCAATGCAAGAGGAAATGAGTTAGAATTCCTTTTTCCATTGGAGAAAGGGAAGCCTGGAATCAGCGAGAAGTTTCTGCAGTAGGTAGAGTGCAATGCTGCAAAGAACCCACATCTTGTCATTGCAGAGACTGAGTCTGCACCCAGGTACTTACTATGTGTTCTGTCAGACCACTCACGCCTGTACCCCGGTGCTAGTATTCACTGGTAATTCATACTCTCATCCTGGAGGATTCAGGCCATGTTTGGGTACTGCTCCTTACTACTATTGGGGCTGTTGTTGGCACTCCATCCTTGGAGGTTACCTCAAATCCAACTCAACATTCCTTCCACTGGGGTATGTAAGAGGCTCTGTTTGCACCTGGAATTCACTTCTATTTGCAGCAAGCACCTGGACAATTTTTAGTTGGCCTCTGCGTTCTTTGTAGGGCTTCTAGGTCATCCTGCACCACCCTCATGCGCAATGGGCACCTGTCCTCCTGCCACCAGCCACACCACCAGCCATGTCTCTGTATGTAATTGACATTAATAACTGTCCCCATACATACAGCATGTACCCAGGGTCTATTATCAGCTAATGAGTAAATAATATTCTGTTCTAAATCCGAAAGCACTGTTAGATACCAGAGGGGGACTAATGGGTGTTTCAAGACCCCTTTAATCACATATTAACGTGACTCAAAGCAGGCTGCAGAGCCCATATGCCAGCTACCCTGCGACACAGTGGCTTTTAAATCTCAGCAAAAAACAAAGCGGGGCAGAGGACAAGCCCCCCATCCCACGTCTGGTTAAGCAGCTAAGCCAGCCCACCATAGCTGCAAGAGCTAAGTAAGTGCTACTGTTGCCACTCCTGAGTTTCCAGGATGTGATGGGAAAGGGAGTGTATTAATTTCCTGGGACTGTGAAATCAATTATCACAAACCAGGTAGCTTACAACAATGGGAAGTGACTCTCTTACAGCTTTGGAAGTCCAAAATCAAGGTGTGGGCCGGCAGGATTACACTTACTCTGGCCTCTGCGGAGGACCCTCCTGGGCTCCTCCAGTTCTGGCGGTCCTGGCAATTCTTGATTTGTGTGACTTGTAGCTGTATCACACCATTCTCTGCCTCTGTTGTCACATGGCTGCCTCCTCATGTGTCTATTTCTTCACATGGCTTTCTTTCAAGGATACCAGTCACTAGATTAAGGATTCTTTTTGCCCAGTGTGTTCTCAATTAATGACACCTACAAAGACCCTATTCCCAAACAAGCTCCTACCCTGAGGGTCTGAGAAGACTGGAATTTTGGAGAGGCAGGATTCAACCCAGCACATGGGTGATGGTCTGTGGCTGGTAGTGCCAGAGTGGAGAATGACAGTAACTTTAACTCTCTGAGTGACTACCATGGAGATCCTGTACCCCAACTCTGTTAAGCCTTTTGGAAAAGCTCAAGCACCAACCCCAACTCCTCCTGCCCACACATCATGTCACATTATCAGTGCAATTTCCTATTAGCCACTTCCATCGACTCACATTAATATTTGTTTCCCCTGATACAATGCAAGAGTCTCCTCAGATTAGTAACTTTCGTGTCACATTAGCAGGAGCAACTGTGAATATATAATACAGTCCCGATATGACACAGTCTGATGGAGAATTGCTAACATGACACAGCTCCTCTACAGGGGACTGCTGGTCTGTATTGAGTGAAGCCAGGGCATGCTGAACCTATCAGTCCCTGGTAAGCACAGCCACATGTGTCCCCTCAACTGACTGGGTAAGGTTCAGGGATGGAGCGAGGTCCTCCTTTGGAAGGCCCCTGCTTAGGACATCTCTCTTGTCCCCAAAGATCCTACCTCCCAGTTCTTACAGAATGGTCTGGTTCTTCTCTGAACTGTCCAAGCAGCCCTGGCATCTGCAGAGAAAAGGTGACAGGCAGAGAGAGGGACCCATTACACTTTCCACAACCCAGTCCTCTGCGTTCTGCCTTCACTGAGGTGACAAGCAGGGCTGAGGTTGCCAAAGCCGATTCGTCAAGCCTGTGTGGGCACAGCCGAGCTGGGATGAGTGAGGAGCCAGCAGCTGCATGGTTATGCTGACAAGGCCGTAGGAAAGTGGCAAGGGACAACACTGAGCTGGTATGAGCTGTCACAAAGTGGTTGAAGGAAATATCTCTCAAGCCAGCCCAATCTCTGGACTGGCTGGAGTTCAAGTTTTGCCACTGCTATGTACTAGCTGGATGATCATGTCCTAGCTGGATGATCACGGGCAAGTAATTTCATCTCCCAGTGCCTCAGTTTCCTCCTCTGTTAAATGAGGATACAACAGAGCCTAACTATTAGAGTTGTTATGAGAACAAAAAGCACTTAGACCAGTGATGGCAAACCTTTTAGAGACTGAGTGTCCAAATACAACCCCAAACCCACTTATACACCACAAACTGCCAACAGTGCAATTAAACCTGAATACTGAGGTTTAAATTTAGAAAAAAAAAAAAAACTCATACAACTTGTGACAGAATCAAAAAGAGGATCAACGTGCACTCACTATAGCTTGTATGCCACAGGTTTCCACCCCTGACGTAAGAGCCTTGCACAGCGCTTTGCATGTAACAATCAGGCCTCCCCATTGTAGAGATGGATGCCCCTCTTGGCCTTTCCAGGTCATCAGTGTGCTCTGGCAAGCACCAGGTTAGGCACTACGGGACAGAGAGCTGAGTTTCCACTCAAGAAGTTCAATTCTATCTAAGGAGACAAAATCCAGAAGAAGGAGGCAGAAGTCATATCACAGGGTTTTCAAATCACCCCCAAAAGCCTGAACTTTATCTGAACAGTGGAAGGAGAAGGCCCTGAGATGCTGTGGCCCTCACTGCTAAACCACCTGTCATCTGACTGGCTCTGGAAGTCCTGGAAGAGAGGCTGAGGGGTGGTAAGAGCAGAGACAGAAAGAGGCAGGGAGAAGAGTGAAGGAGCTAAGTATGGCTTCTCATCAACCGTGCTTGACCTCTCGTCCTCTGCCATCCCGTCTGGGGCACGGGTTCAGGCACAGCCCCTACCTGCTGCACCATGCTCCACTCCAAGCTCTCCTTGCAAGGCTGCCGGATAATTCCTACTGCCTCCAAACAGCGCTCCACGTGGCAGCCAAGAGCCGGCTGCCAACAGGCAAGGGGCCAAGATTCCCTTCCAACAGAGACATCCATTTGCCCGTCAGAATGCGGCTACACAAGTGCCAGAAAACTGGACCGATGTCTTCCACCAGGCAGATACCGCTGCCAGGCTTCTTAGCCCTGCCCATTGTCCCTCAGGCCTGCTGGTAAGGAGGAGGTCCACACCCTAAGGACCCTGCTCCCTCCACTTTTGACCTCATCAGGTGCTGGGGTCAAAGTGCAAGGGCTCAAAGCCTGGCCAACCCAACAAGCAGCTGTGACCTGGGCCAAGTCATTAACTTCTCTGGGCTCCAGTCACCTCCACACAAGGAGATTCAGGTAACCACTTCTAGCTCACAGAGTACTGGGAAATCAAATAAGAATATGTACAAAAAGTGCTTTTCAGTACCTGGCATTTAGTTCATGTTCAATAAATGTTAACTTCAGATATTACCATCTATAATACTTTCTCAGTGCAGATCTCAGGGAACAGTCATCTCAGGTATCCAAGAATGGGCTAGGAACCACAGGGGCAATAGAAAAGGCATCTGAATAGCTAAAGTAGCTGTCACAAAATGAGCACATGTAGAGCCTGACCATGAAAAACATTTTCTATCATGTTACAGCAATGTACCTAACATAATAGTAATTGGGAACCACCCCAGGTCCCAGCACTGGGCACAGCTATTTATTTATTTTGGGGTACCAGAAATTGAACTCAGGCTCTTGTGCTTGCCATGCAGGCATTGTGCTGATGAGCTGTGTCCCCAGCCCCTGGGCATGACAATTTAAATACACTTTGTTTAACCAGTAACACGCTGGTAAATGTTTAACAACCAGTTTTTGACAGGGAGTGGACAGGATAGTTCCGATGTGTATCACTTCCATGGTACCGTTTTGGTCAGACTTTAAGTCCACATTGTGATGTCACCACACATGGAGCCTGCACACTGGTGTATTCCCGGCCCTCCCCTTGTCCCAATGAAGCCAGTGCTGCTTTAATGCCCATTTTATAGATAAGAACTATGAGGCTCAGAGACATCTGTTCCCTTGGCCAGGGTCATACAACAAGCAAGTGGCAGTGAGTGGCATCAGGATCAAGTGACCAGTGTTGACTTCAATGTTCATGTCTTTGCACTGGGCCCCAACACACCCATTAGCCTGGCTGCCTTAACCCTTGCATCTCCCATACTCACTGTTCTTTACTACTATGTAGAGACCACTGTCCCATCAAGGTCACTCTGGTCTGGCTCTGCAGACCTTCCTGATGTCCAGCTTGTGTGGGTCCCATGACCTTCCTGCTGTTCCTTTCCCAAGTGGCAGAAGAGTGCATCTCGTCCCATCTATCCATCCAGTCACCAAATATTTTCTTAGTGAAACAGCTGATGGTCCCACATCACCCCTACCAAGAGCTCCTATGACACACAGGTCCTGTTGGCAGCATCTACAAAGTAGTTAATCAGAACAAGGCAACTTTTGCTTATATAACCACAATGCAAGGGTAGCTTCAGGCATGGATGGATCCAATGCTACAAAAATATTAGCAAGGTTTGATTCTCCCTCTCAGGTGTTACTTCCCTGAGCTGTCCTCTCTCATTACAAATGGCTCAGACGTTAGTGTCAATTACCTGTGGATCTTGTTGAAGTGCAGATCCTGTTCTAGGAGGCCAGGTGCGACCTGCACAGCTAATGACTATTTAGGTGACATCCCTGCTATGGGTCTACAGTGAGCCAAATTAAGTAGTGAGAGCCTAAATTCCCAAACTGCTCATAGGATCCCTAACATGCTCACAATGTTAGCGTGTCTCAGAACCACAGCACCTTGGAGGCTGCTCCGATCTCCATGCCTTCCTCACGTTCACTTTCTGTTACTGCCTTTTGCTTCTCTGAACTTTAACTAAGCAATCACTAAGTACCCAGCCAATACCAGTCCTGGATTGATAGTGGGGATGTGGAGAGACCCAGCCCCAGCCAGCTACAGGGAGCTGGTGTTCCTGAGTTTAGCAGGAAAACTTGAGAGAACCTGTGAGCTCAGTCTCCGGGTAACAATAACAATAGCATACATCTATAGTGCTGCTTACACACCAGGGACCATTCCAAGCCCTTTATAAATATTAACCCACTTAGTCCTTTTAACTGACCGGATGCAGTAAGTCTAATGATTAACCCATTTACAGATAAGATGAATAAGGTTCACAGAATTAAGCCAAGAATACCTGGCTCAAGGGTATAAAACCTGGAAAGAGAAAGAGAAATGTCTATAGGAAAACAAAGTGTAGCATGTGGTTCTCTGTTGGGACTAAAAGAGATGATCCTGGGTAGAGTACATGACCTCAACCCCTGGCTGGCAGAGGAGGGAGTCAGTTAGATACACGTGGGCAAGTGACAGCTTCCATCTGAACTATCTTTCTGTCCCATCATGTCTGACTTCACCCCCTAACTTAGGACAAATGACATCTGGCAGTCTTAGGGTCACACGCTTGCTGAGCTAAGGGGATTTTTCTCTGTTGTGTTCAGATACAACTAAGAGGGAAGTCTGACTGGAACAAAATCATGCGCATTCACTGACATACTATCCTATCCATGGTTGCTCCCTGTCACAATGGAAGAGAATAGACATGACAGAGACCACAGGACTCATAAAGCAGAAAATATTTACTATCTGGTCATTTCCAGAAAGATCTGTTTAGACAGAAATAACACCGATAACAATTAACAGCATACAGTAAGCATGTACTATCTGCCAGATTTGTACTTCTTATAGCAACCCTGTAAGATCGGGAAACGAAATGCATGAAGTTAACAGCAGGCAAGCTCAAGGTCACACAGCCAGTAAGCAGAAGAGCTGGGATTTGATTTCCACAGTGTGACCTCAAATCCCATGCTCTGAGTAGCTCTGCTAATCAAGCACAGGTCATCTGGAAGCTTCAGAGGTAGGGGTCTAAATCAGGGTATCATTTTTCAGTATGGTCCAAGATAGACAGACAGACAGACAGACACACACACACACACACACACACACACACACACGAGTTTTGTTGAAGCCAGCAGGAAATCCCACAGCATTCTCTCTGTAGCGAGCTGCTCAGTGCTGTCCCGCTGAAGAGTCTCAGTGAGCAGCAAGACACTGTGCAAGTGCACAGGGCACAGTGCACAGTGTGGTGGGGCCCGGCCACCAACGTGAGCGCCATCCCTCACATGCCTGCAGCTGCACACACAGGCTCTAGGGATGACACCTCCCAACACGGGGTCTTGACAGGCCCGGCCACAGTTCCAAGGAGCCCATCAGCCTCTGCTGTTTCCTGTCTCTTAGTGTAGCCTTCTGTGGTAGTTGTTTGTGCAGCCTTAAGGATCAAGCCCACCACCTGCCCTGACAGTCACTGAAATGCTTGGGGCTGGGCTGGGGGATGGAGACTTGTACTGCCAGGAAGAGAGGCAGGGGCAGGTCACATGTCTGGGAGACAATGTAGAATTTCCCCCAGGCCCAGGTTTGAGTACTAAATGGTGCTATTTACCAGCTTTGAATGATTTAAAGCAAAGCATTTCTTCTCTTTGGCCTCAGTTTCCCTTTCTGTATAATGGGTGTGATGGCAGCCCCCCCCCCCCAGAGGTGTTTTGACTTTTAAGAAAGGACATTTGGCCACTGCTTGGCATTCTGTATGCAGTTCAACTGGCTTGGTTTTAAACCCTGTCTATACCACATGGCTGTGTAGCTACTACTTTGCTGCGCCTCAGTTTCCTCATCTATACAATGAAAATGATTATAGCCTCCGTTCTGGGGTTTGTTGTGAGGGTGAACTGAGCAGTATTCATTAAGGTATGGGGGACATTACTCAGTGACAAAATGTATCCTTATTTTCTGGCATAAGGGTAACAGGAACCAGCTTGGGAACTCAGTCCTACCTCTCACCTGGTAAGGTGACCCAGTGTTCTGGACCCCGGTGCTCGCAAATGTCCCAGTGCCACATGGTTCTCTGCTGTGGCGTGAGCTCATTTTGAATGGGCTGGATTCCCAGAGAGGGTTCCTTTTAGTGGGGTATGCCCATGAGTTCGTGATGAGATAGCTGCAGGGAGACAGATGAAGTGGCTGTGCTTAAGTACCCTTCCAAGGACTGTGCTCTGGCCTGGGGCTCTGAGCAAGGGACAAGCTGCTTGTTCCATTTGTGGCGGAGCTTGGGTCTCACATCCAGCCCACAGCACTTAGCGCCACATGCATCTCAGATTTCCCAGGGCCAAGCGGCAACTGTGAACTGCCATGCTCCGGCTCCCGCCATTTCTCCCAGCATCTTCCCCCATCTCAGGGTGGGGGCACTGCAACCACCAGCTGCTCAGCCCCGGGGCCAAGCCCCCGGGCCCATTTTCATTCACTCTGTCCCACCACATTACATCACCCACCCGTGAGCCCATCAGCTCCACTTCCAAGGCCAAGGCCAAGCCCCACTCTGCCAACCTCCTCCAGGCCACTGGCCTGCCCTCCATGATGCTGTTCCAGGGAGATCTCTGAAAATGCCACTGCATCTTGTCACTCTGTGCACATCTCCATCTGTGCCTGGCCACTGGAACAACAGCCTGGGCCCCCTTGTGGCCAAGGGAGCCTGAGAGCTGCGTGCCATCCTGGCTCTGCCCACATCTCCCAACCCCTCTGAGGTCCAGTAACACTGGGTGAGGCCCAGATGAAACTTGTGACACACACCATGCACATGTGCACACACACACACACCCTACACTACCCAACACACCCACCTACCTACACACACCCACACCTACATAAGCAGACACCAGCACATCCTTACACACCCAAGACACTCCTACCACTATCCCAACTCCTCCCCCTTTGGGGTCTATTCAGTAGCCCCTCCCTGCTGGTGGACCCCAGCACGATGCTTATTTCCACTGTAAACTCGCATTTCTCCTATCCTACTTTGCTTACATGCTTAGCATCTGTTCTGCCTCCAGTGAGACTATCGATGCTGAGAGCATAGGTATTCTTCTCAATCAGTCCTAAAGGTAAGGAGGAATCATCCTTAGTCCCTTTTCTGTTTAAAAAGGAGTTGCAGCTAAGCACTGTAGTGCATGCCTGTGATCCTAGTACTCTGGGAGGCTGAAGCAGGAGGATCACAAGTTTGACTCCAGCCAGGGCAACTCAGTGACCCAGTGAGATCCTTCCTTGAAATAAAAAAAAAAAAAAAAAGGCCTGGGAATGAATGGTTATAAAAAAATATGATGAGGGGCTAGGGATTTAGCTCAGCGGCATAAGCGCCTGCCTTGCAAGTAGGCAGTCCTGAGTTCGATCCCTGGTACCAATAAAAAGGAAAAAGACAAAAAAAAAATATGATGGATGTTTAATTAAAAAAATACTACAGTGAAAGGCAGACTGCATGCTTTCACTTCAAACACACTTGTCCCATCATTCTGGCCAGGTTCTGAAGCAGTTCTGGAAGTCTCTTTTGTGTGTCGTTAGTTGTGCTATCCTGGCTGCTTCATGTCTTGAGTCAACTCAAAACAGTTATCTTTCACTGTCATTTTAATTTTGGGGTAGAGCCAAAAGTCACATAGTGCCAGATCTAGTGGGTAAGATGGATGACGTTGTACTGTCACATTTTTATTTGACAGAAATTGCCATAAACATTAATGACATATGATAAAAATATGGTGACTTTAAATTTTAAAATGTATTACACTAAAAGACGCATCACCATTAATCCCCCTCAAAGTATTTTCCCTCACTTTGAACATGCTTATTCCATTGTTCTTGGTGATGTGGGTTTTTTTTGCCTTTTTCGTTTTTATCGGTACCAGGGATCGAACTCATGACTGCCTGCTTGCAAGGCAGGTGCTTATGCCGCTGAGCTAAATCCCCAGCCCTGGTGATGTGTTTTTACGTGTTTTTTTTTTTTTTTTTTAACATTTTGAGTGGATGTAAAGATTCACTCAGTATTGTAATGGGGGTGGGAGTAGTGGCTCTGCACATTTATACTTCTCTGTGGGTCAAAATGCTCTGCAAAAAAACAGGTTAAGAAACACAGCTGCTCTTTGCCTTACAATGGGGACATGTCCTGACAAGCCCGACGTAAGCTGAAAATATCAGATATGGAAAATGCATTTAATACACCTGACCCTCTGAACATCCTGGCTTAACAACCTAGCACCCTAGAAATGCTGGCTGCTTCCCTCAAGTTAGTGGGATTGCCAGAGAGCTGTGTTCTCTGCCACTGCCAGAGTTGTGAGAGAGGATTGGACCTCGTTATCTAGTCAGCCTGGGAAAAGGTTCAAATTCAAGCTCTGAAGTATTGAATGTGTATCATTTTCATACCACTGCTAGCATAAAGTCAAAGATCCACAAGTTAAACAATAGTAAGTCAAGGACATCTACAAGTTCACAGCCAGGAGGTGGCTAGAAGTTCATCTGAATTAATCTTCAATCACAATTTGTAAAATCACATGTTTCCTGCTCATAGAAGAATATATCTTAGAGAAATGCACATTAAATGGCCTACCCCAGATGTTCTCCAATCTGCCCTAGCATCAGAACCCTTGGGAAGTGTTTCTACAATCCTGGTAGGAGCTGCTGGCTTGGGTTCCCAGTAGGGTCTGTCAACACCTTCCTGGGCATGGTTAGGGCATCCCACAGCTGCCCAGGCTTGAGTGTGGGGGTGCCCACACTGGAGGTTTGAGCTGGCCAAGCTTGAGGTCTTTCCCAAGGCCCTGAACTCCTCTGTATCCATGGCCAGCCTGTGTGTCAATGGAGGAATATTGTTGTCCAGGGCTAAATGTCACACCCTAAGGCAGGATGCTGGCTATGATGGCCGAGAGTGCAAGGGTAGAGACTGGTTTGCAGTTTGACAGTTTTTTTAGATGGCCTCCTTCCCCCAGGATTGGAAGCTGAGTTAACTGGGCCAAAATCACAAAAACTGTCCTCAGTCTATTTTAATAGAAAGAGATTACATGTATGGCCTTATTCAGTACCACAATCTTATGAAGTTTCCCCTATCCTAAAGTATTTCTTTAAAAATGGTGTGCTACGACTCCTGGCTCTTTAGATTTCTCACATCCTCAGTTTTTTTCCTTTTTTTCTGTGACAGAGTCTTGCTATGCAGTTCGAGCTGGCCTTCGGCTTACTCTGTAGCCCAGGTTGGTCTTGAACTTGCATCAATCCCCCTGCCTCAGCCTCCCGAGAAATGCCAGTTTTCAAAGCCAGGCTTCTCCTCCAGCCCCCCACTGACTTTCCACTGCCCTCCCTGTCTCCAAGTGTCTGACTATGGCTGGTCTTCACAGAGAAGACAGGAGCTCACAGAAAACAATAGCAACACAAACCAAATCCACTTCTGACGGGTCATTTACCACTGGCTGGGTCCTGTGGTTTGCAAGGTGGGGAGAAGTAGGGGATGAGATTGTCCCAGACCCTTTGTTTCCAATGATACAATTGAAAACTTTTTTCACGCGTACTGACAGTTGTCTTCCTTGCCTCTTTTCCTTGAGCCTTCCTGCTTGTGTCTTTATGAAGTATGCTGGGACTCTCTAGGGATTTGGTCAACTTTCTCCATCTTCTGAGGGTCCTACGTGTCTGTCTGATTCCATCAATCTCAACTTGACACAGTGTAGCATCTCATCCCCGTGTGCTGGCCTGTCTCTCTGCTTAATGCCCCCATCAAAAGCTGGGAAATACCCCCTTTCAAATGCACCTCTCAGAATATCCTGTTGCTGTTGCTAAAGCCACAAATTACTATCCATGAATGACTCTTCATCTTCCTCAGCTCCCTCCATCAACTATGAAATGACTTTTAAGGCAGAGATAGAAAATACATAAGCATGCAGTTGGCAGACATAGCTACACCTGTGGTAGACATTAATAATGGATTTCCCACACCATCTAGACCTTTTGATGAGTCAGTTTGTATCTACCCCTCATCCTCCATCAATGTTTGCACAGACACCTTCAACCTGATCTTTTTTTTTTTTTTTTTTTTTTTTTTGCTGCTTGTAGGAGCCCATCCTGGTGCACTTTTTTTTTTGTCTTTTTCTTTTTTATTGGTACCGGGGATTGAACTCACGACCACACATTTGCAAAGCAGGTGCTTATGCCACTAAGCTAAATCCCCAACCTGACCTTCTAATTTGGCCTCTTTCCCATCAACTTTCCATATACAACCCAGAGTGTTTGTCTGTTGACTTGACAGAAGCCTTTAATCCTCTAAACATAAGACTGGCTTCCCATTGTATTTAGCACATTTAGAGATGCCAGCTCTATCTTGTGCTTCAGTCTCATGAGACCCGGTCC
Organism: Cavia porcellus; assembly: GCF_034190915.1. Taxonomy (NCBI): domain Eukaryota; kingdom Metazoa; phylum Chordata; class Mammalia; order Rodentia; family Caviidae; genus Cavia; species Cavia porcellus. The sequence continues at coordinate 9,216,399 of NW_026947499.1, read as the reverse complement.
ACGGGAGTTGGAATTTCTATACAGGAGGATCCTAGGCCCTGGTTAAAAGCTGTGTCCCTGGTGCTGACAGCAGAATTTGATGTACAGCAGGTGCTCAAGCATGTTTGAAGATTGTTTGAGACACTCTTTTGTAGATCCAGAAACTTTCAAGAATCTTCTCCATGCAGAAAGCTAATTCTAAATTCTCAGAGTTGGCATGTAAAAAGCAGTCTGCTATCAAGGCCTGCCCTAACCTTAGGAGGTTCTGCCTAGCTCTGATGGTTTGGCAATGAGGAGACGTACAAATACATCATCGTAGCTCCTTTCCCAGGCTTACTTTTTCATTATATGTGGACCACATTGTAGTCCAGTACTCTTTGTAGTGGGGAACAGTTTGTGGAGGTTGAACTCTGATCTCTACATAGCTACAGATAGGTCCTCAGCTTTGGGTGTCTGCGGGGGAGGGGGGTGTTGGAGCTTCTTTCTGAGGAGCTCTTCCTGTCTTTGGACCAGTGCCTCAGTGAGGGTGACCTGGCAGGGAAGGATGCTTGGGAAAGCCAGGTTCTAGGCCTCTGCTACTGGAATGTCATCCCCTTCACAATGGTCGAGTCACCTAGTCAGCTAGGAACAGGTTCTAGAAAATCTAACCTGGAAAGCCCAGAAATCCCAAACCAGAAGAATAATTGAGAAGTAGAGAAACATGTTTTGGAACAGGAATTCTAGGATAGGGTGGGCTAGGAGCTCGCTGATTTCCTTGGCCAGGGGCACCTGAAAGCCAAAGATGAACATTCCCGGGGTTCCTGCTAGGTGTCTTGGGGTAAAGGGGTGAGGGCAGAAGAAGGAGAGGGAACAAGAGAAGAATAATTAGTGCTATTAATTACATCTCAAGCACAGCCTACGTTTCTGCCCCGGGATTAAAGAAACATTCATTTGGAACGACTATTAAGGTCTTAAATTCACTGCTTCACAAATCAGGGCAGTGGAATGAAAATTCTTTCTCTGTGGGGACTAGGAGGCAAGGAGAGCATTTTCTATCCAGGTTGCTGCAGCCCAGATGAAAAGCTAGGACTTGTGAGCTGGGATGGAGAATGGTTCGCTTGTTATTGTTGTTGGCTGTTCTTTTTTTTAAAGCTGTTTCAGGCGGGGACGTGTTCCAAATGTATAATCTAATGTGCTATAAAAGTCACTAATGTGATTATACTTTTATATCATATTAGAGAAAATGAATACTAATTCAATACCAAACACTAATTTGGTAGAACTGCAAAGTGCTGAGAGGCTGCAAAACATTTGCTGGGCTGAACTTTCTGGCTGGGGCCTGAGAATGGGTGGTGGTATTTCAGGTTCAGCCCCCGGATGTTCAAATGTGTCAGAGTCCACCCCTCTCTCTGCAGCAGACAGACTGGGGGGCAGCTCCCCTGAGGACACATATCCTTGTCACCTCAGGAGGAACTTATGAATCCTCAGAAGAATGTTTCAAATCATGAGGAATGCAAAGCCATTTGGATTTTTAAACTAAGCATGTCGTTAACATCGTCAGCAGATGGGAGACAGGCTGCTTCTAAATCAGAGTCAAAGTTAGGAACAGCTTCTCAGAAGCAAGACTCATAAGGATTGTAACCTAGGAAGTAATGTAAGCAGTAACACTTACTGACCCCGGGGCAGTCACTGTTCTAATTCCTGCCAGTCATTCATTCCACCTGCAACCCCACTCTAGGAAATGGAAATCATTTCTGAACCCACTTGACAGATCAGGAAAACGGAGGGGTTCACAGAGATGAGATGCCTCATCCAAGTTCACACAGCCAGTGAGAACAGGGATGCAAAGCCAGGTTGTGTGGCTCCAGAGTTGCCTTGTCATTTAATTGCTACCAAATAGGAAGTAGTGTCCACTGGTCAGACAATTTCGTTATATTTGCACTACTTCACATTAACCTTAAGATAACCCTTGGGGTAGGTGTGTTCTTATTTTTACTGTACAGATGAACAAGCTGAGGTTTACAAATCTGACTTGCTAAATGCCACAAAGCAAGTGACAGAACTGGGGCCCAAACCCAAAGCCAGCTGACTACAAAGCCAGAGCTCATCACCACCATGCTACAGGTTCTTCCAAGCTCCCAGAACCAAGGCCACGGCCTCAAAGGTGGGGCTATACATCTTTTCCCATCCTGAATTCATGTTCAAAATCCCCCTCACATCAGCTTCCCTGAATTTTCATGGAGACTTTTATCCTCTTACTTCTGACCTGGGAGTCCATGGAAGAACAGTTAGGTCAACTTCCAGAATGATACATTCTCTAGGATCTCTCCTGAGGGACCCAACTTCCTGCTTCCCCCACACCTTCATCTCTGGGTATGATGTCCCGTTTTATTATCAAACATCACCCACACCTCCACATCTTGGCAAGCTGTATTCAGCAACACAGAAACAGAATTATGATGTGGTGGCTTGGCTTCATAAATAAAATTTTGCAATTTCCTCATCTGGGGGCATGGATAAATTATTCTTCTGCGTCAAGGTTACGATGATCAAAAAGGTGGCCTGGCTGGCCTTTCTCAAGAGTGGGGATAAAAAGAAGGCTCTGATTACATCTCGGCGCCAGGCTGAGGGCGGAGCCCCAGGGCCCAGGCTGCTGCTTTGTGGCTACACAGGATCAGATGGCTGAAAATGCATAAGCTCTGCTTCGAAGGTCTCACTCCAGAGGGATGGACGTGACCAGCATCACTCATGGGGGCTGGCGGAGACGGTCCTCCAAGCAGAGTGCACGTGGCACTGTTCTCCTGTTCCCTTCGTTGAAAGTCCCCTCTAACCCTGCTGCAGTCACACCCATACTGTGCTGCACGTGCAGTTTCATAAGGTGAACCGTGACATTCTCCCCAAAACCTACATGCAAGTTCCTCAAAATGTGGCCTGATTCGGAGACAGGGTCTGTACAGAGGAAATAAAGTTCACATGAGGTCACTGAGCTGGGTCTAATTGAACACGGCTGGTGTCTTTATGAAAAGGAGACATTTTGGACACAGAGGCACAGAAGGTGGATGTCTTCAGGTCATGAAGGTTGTTCACAAACCAAAGAAAGGCCTGAGAAGGAACCACCTCAAGTTTGAACTTCTCATCTCCAGAATCACGAGAAGACAAATTTCTGTTTAAGTCGGCCCGACAGCAGCATTTTGTCATTGCAGCTCTGACCAACAAATATACTGAGACACACTTTTTATAAAGCTGAAGCCAACCTATGGCCAAGTAGATGCTGCTGGGCTAAGGTCAGTCATATCTAAGGTGATTTGTGTTTTTCATTATACATTTGCATGGGGTCTGTCTATCTGTGCTCTGGAGGGCAGGCCTATCTGTCCTGGTCACCACAGTCTCCTCCATAACATGCCTGGTTCCTCAGTATTTCTAAATAAACAGAGACATGAGTGTGAGTGAAAGCTAGCCAGCATGAGTCTTGCTTTCCCTGCATTTCAGAAGGCTACATTCTTCTCCCTGAGAGGAGGGAAGCCAGAGGCTTTGCCTACAGGACTTCTCTGGGCCTTGGGCTGCCTGCTGAGATTCAGAGAAGAAAAAGCATAAAGGGAAAGTCTGCTCCAGCTCTATCCATCCTGCCCCTCCCTACCATCTTCAGGTCACCCTGCCTTGAATTCCATGTTGGAAGCTGCAGGCTACAATGTCCTTCTTCTCATTAGTTCTGTTCTGAGAAGATGCCTCCTTTACATTTCTAGGATGCAGTAACTAGGCACGTCTGCCCCATCCAGGGCGACTTGTTCCCAAATCCATGACCACCAGATGGAAAGAAGCTGCCTCCTTCGCCCGGCAATCCCCCACCACTGCGTCGGACATCCGCAGAATGCCGTCCCCGCCTGTCAAGAGTTCCACTGCCTCTAATGGTATACATTTTGTCGGTGGAAAGCAAATGTTTTTTACTTGAACAGCAGAGTCATGCCCATGAACAGACACTGTAAACAGGTGGCCCCTGGGTACGCTGTGCCCACAGACATACTGTATTTAGTTTGGCCTGTATGGTGTATATACTTTCATTTTCCTTTAAAATGGGTGATTTTTGCATACAAATCCGGATGCCTAGCTTCTCATGAGAAACTGACAATTCCGACAACTCCAAGCCTATGGAGACACAGATAGAGTTGTGAGGCAGCTGTGCCCTTCTGGGGACATGCCCTGCTGTCTGCCCAAGGAGTCAAGGTCTCCGTGTCTGGTCACTGCCCATGGTACTGCAGAGGCAAGGGGTTTGAGTTCCTTTTGTAGATCTTTGCTACAGAGCCCTTGAGACCTCCACCAAAACCGAGCTCACATATGATTGAAGCCAATCTCCCGCAAAGGCATTCCTGGCCATCACTTGCCTTAGAACATAGTAGGTGCTCAAGGAATACTCACTGGATGATTAAACAAATGGCAACAGAAGCCCAGTCTTCAGTCATCACTTAGAAACAGCCAGTGAGATTCTGGAAGCCAATCCCATCAGCGTGCAATGGGCCTGGCCAGCCTTGTGAAGCCTTGCACCAGCTGAGGGATCTCCCTGTCTCCTACAGGAGGCCAATACACCAGACCCCTCTTCTCGCTGGCCAGCAGCATTGGGAGCAGTGACAGACACTGCCCACTGCTCCCCACACATGCCTGTGACATTCCCCTCGTCTCAGTAAGATGGAGCCTGGCTGCAGCCCTCCTCTGGGGCGTCTGCCCTCCATGCATCCAGTAGGCCCCCAATTGTCGCTGCCCTCCCAAATCCAGACGGAACTGTGAATTCTTCCTGTCAGTGCCGTATATCACTTTGAGATATATACCATATTAGCAGAAAGAACTGAATTATATTGCATTCATGATGCAATTAAACACTTCACTAGGAATCAATGTAAAACTGATGAGGCCTGAAAGTAGTGCATATGGCTTAGAACATTATAAAACATTACCTTCACTCAAATCCTTTTCAGTAGCAATTTAAATCTTCTTACAGTTACTGCTGCCAATGGTAAACCATCTACTGATTCATAACAGCGCATGGTAACGAATGAATTTTTTTAAAAATTTATTCAACTACTAAATTACCCATGAAACCGGAATAGCTGACAGGAATAATCTGAATTATTATTAGCTCTGCAAGTATTCTGCATTAGCCAATTTAAAACCACGGTTCTCAGGCAGGAACCAGTTAGTACAGCCGGAGTGTTAAATGACTGCAATAGTTCTTCATTTTACTGCTGCTTACATTTAAAGGTCAAGAGATAAAAATTACATATGACTCCAAACATGGGAAGGGTGTTTATCTTTTTCTATGAATCAGGTCAGTTATAAACTTTTAAAAACATTTGAGATGCAGTTGTACAAACTCAAAGGCCTTTGGAATATTTAGAAATCCTAAGACTGGGCAGGGGATTCTTCTCTTTCCTCACATTGCTACCAACAAAACAAAACAAAAACCCCAAACAAAACCAAAAAACTGTCCCCAGAAAGAACCCAAAACAGTCATCCTTGAGATCTAGAAATCTGCTTCCCAAAAGGTGCTAATTCCTTTTCTTCAGCCCTCACCTCCACTCATCTCCAAGCCTCCCTCAGCACTTGTGCAGCTTTGGAAACATCTCAAGGCCTCAGAAGGAGGAGGCCACAGAAGTCAACCTTCTGCCTGCCCCCCGGGGCAGACTACAGGACCCTGGCCGGTTCCCTTTCTGCCTTTCCTGTCCATGCCTCCTGTGTTGATTTTTGCTCCTCTGCAAAAGCCCAAGGGAAAACCACAGTGAGAGAAATGAAAAAAGCAGTAGCTTTCTTCAGGAGCCCAGTGTTAGCAATGCATGAGTGAACAAGGACCATAAAACACCAGCCTCATTTCTCTGCATGGCTTTGGCAAGACAGGCACGTGCCTGTCGAGCTCTGCAGAAGGAAGAGCCAGGCAAGTTCAAGGCGTGATTCTTCTTTTTTTTAATTTCCTTTTTTTGGAGGAAGGTTTTTTAAAGCCACAAAGTTAATATATGCTCGTTATAAAAAATTCAAATGATGGAAAATGCAAAGAAAAAAGCTGACAGCCCTGCCTTGCCACTTCACATTTGGTTATGAAGAGATAATAATTAAGCACCTACTGTGTGCCAGGGCCCTGAGGGTGCAGCAGTGAATGAAACCACCTTAACACCCTGGGGAACCCTTCTGGGCTTCTCTCTTTGTGTCTGCTACCATGTACACATATAGCAAGAATTCCTCATAAAAATGAGGTCATGTTCTACTACTTGCTTTATTCACCCAACAAAGCATCCTAGACTTCTTTTCTTGAAAGGTTACAATATCACTGCATGCAGGCCCCACATTTCCCCAGCCCTGTATGGGGCTGTTTCTTGCTAATATAAACCATCTTGCAAATGAGCACTGTTTAAGCTCTGGGGGTGGTATGCCCAGTCTTATGCCAAAAATGGATGTTCCACATGTCCTAATGTTTTAAGAGGAAGAGGGTGCAGGGAGTTGGAAAACATCCTTCCAAAAGACAAAAGAAAGCAATTGTGCCCCCCCCCCCACGTAATACCCAGCAGATCTCCATGGATTGATATGACTTTAAAAGTCACAATATCCATTATTGTTCAACGTCCTCCATGTTGCCAGTGGGCCCCTGGTAAACCACTGATTCTCAACCAAGCTGATTTTGCCCTCCAATGGACATCTGGCAAGGTTTGGACATTTTGTCTCCCAAAGGACATTTGGCAAGATCTAAAGATACTTTGGATCATTTCGCTTTGAGGTTGGGACATGGTACTGGCATCAGGCGGGGAAAGCCTAAGGATGTTGTTAAACACCCTACACGAGATATAACCCCCAACCACCAAGGACTATCCAGTGTCAAGGCTAAAAATCTTGCTTTAACTAAGGTCTGAACAGGTCTGGGACCCACGCATTCGTGTTTAAGGCCCAGATGAGCTGCAAGCTGAGTGGACACATGATTGGACAAATGATTTAACCTTTCTGAGCCCCAGTTAGTGCTAAGCACTGTAGGTATGTTTTTCCATACTTATTCATAGGATCTACTTCTTAGAATCAGCAGGAGGACTAGGTCAGACAATTTATGTCAAGAATACAATGTAGCTGTATATAGTAAAAACTCAGTAGCAGCAACAGCATTGTTACTAGAAGAACAGCAGCAACAGTAATAAAGGTAGCATTTTTTTTATTAGGGTAAAATGAACACAATGTAAAATTTACCATTTTAACCATTTTTAAATGTCAGAAACTGTGGCATTAAGTCACTAAGCTATCACCACCGTCTATCTTCAGAACACTTACATCTGCTCTGTCCTCATATGGCCCTCCCTCTGTGCATGTCTGTGTTCTGATCTCCTCAGATTACTAGGACACCAGTCATACTGGATAAGGCCCCACCCTACTGGCCTCATTTTAACTTTATTACTCCTTTAAAGACCCTACTCCCAATACAGGCCCACTCTGAGATGCCAAAGATTTCAATACATTTTAAGGTTTTCACATAGGACTTTGGGATTCAAACCAGAGCCTGATCTTTTTTTGTCGGTACCGGGGATCAAACTCATGACCGTGTGCTTGCAAGACAGGTGCTTATGCCGCTGAGCTAAAGCCCCAGCCCCAGAGAGCCGGATCTTCTAACAGCTGCATTGCAGCTATGAGTGGCTAGTTCTGGACAATGAAGTCATGTTCCCTAGGCAGCTTCCCTTCCTGAAGTGAGAGATAAAATCCTCATCCCAAGAAAGCCTTTCCCTTCTGCCCCTTTGGCTTTCCTGTCTCACTGCTTCCTGGCCTGCAGACACCATGAGCCCTGGAGAATGAACTGCTATTAGGAGCTACAAAGCTGAAAAAGCCAAGAGGGGAAATGGAAAGACAGAGGTAGTCTCCCTCTTACTCTGCCACATTAGAAAAACACTGACAACCACAGTGTTCTTCAGGAGCTCAGAGGATAAATACATGGTGATACATTAGAGCCATAGAATACTATTCCACACTAGAAGAAATGAGTTAGTAAGCCATCACTAGCCACTGAGGAGGAAACTCTTTGCCCACTGATACATTTTAAAAGGGAGACCAAGAAGGCTAAACACTATGATTCCAACTACATGGCCTAAACGTACTACTCCAAAGTTCAGGTGTTGGAAACTTGACCCTGAATTCATATGGCAATGGTATTTGGAGATGAGTTCTTTGGGAAGTAAATAAGAGTTAGATGAGGTGGGGCCCCCATGATAGCATTAGTGGCTTCATAAGAAGAGAGACCCAAGAGCAAACACCTGCTCTGTCTTGCCTGATAATACCTTCTGCTGTGCTCTGATGCAGCAAGAAGGCCTTCATAGGCATCAGCACCATGCTCTTGGTCTCCCCTACCTCCAATTCCTTATAAACTGCCTGGTCTCATATTTTGTTCTGGCAACAAAAACAGACTAAGACACCAACAGTAAGATGTTCTGAGAAAGGAAAAAAGCTATGGAGATGGTAAAGCATTCAGTGATTACAGGGGTCTGGGAGGAGGGAGAGAGCCAGAGTGGGGAGGGGAAGAGATAGAGGGGATGGGAGGGGAAGGGAGGAAGAGAGACAGAGAGAGAACAGGTAGAGCACAGGAGATTTTTAGGACAGCAAGAGCATCCTGTATGACACTACAGGTTGAACATGTCATCACTTAACATCTGTCCAGACCCAAAGACTGTGCAACCCCAAGAGTGAACCCTAGTGTAAACTATGGACTTGGGGATAATGACCTGTGACTGCAGGTTTATCAGCTATACCAAAAGTCATCCCCTAGTGCACACTGAACATGGTGAGTTGTTATGGTTTGTGTCTGGATGTCCCCAGAAAGCCTCCTGTAGTCATGGAGGCAGGCTTCTAGAATTTCTGATTAATTCATGGTCCAATGCTGGGATTGCGAGTGTAAGTGTTACACCCACACTAGGGTGGGTGTGGCCTACATACAATATAAGAGACAGAAAGAATCTTCTCTCTGCACTCCTCCTCCCCTTTTGCTCTTGGTGTTTTTGCTGTTTTCTATGCCATGAATGGTTGCCCTGCTGCCACACCACCCTGCCTTGCAGCCACCTGATTATGGCATGAAACCCCCACAAAACGTGAGCTAAATAAACCTTAACCCTCTTTAATTTTGAGTGCCAGGTATTTTTGTCTCAGCAACGAGAGAAAATTAACCAAGACACAGAGACTGTGTACATCCTGCAACAGTATACATGGAACTTCACTTTCTTCTCCATTTTTCTGTGAGCCTAAAATTGCTCTAAGTAGACAGTTATTTAAAAAAATAATAACTGTACCCATGTGAGTTTAAGATGCTATTCCCCAGGCTTGTGGTTGCTTGCCACCCAATTCAACTCCCTACAGAAGCAGAACCTCAGAGAGCACCAGGGTCCCAGCTGGGTCCTTGAAGTAGAGGGTTCTGCACAGAGTAAAAGGGACTAGTATGTTAAAATGTGGGAGCCAGTGATTCTGGACAACATTATACTGGATCATGGATCCTGTGTAGCCCCTTCTGAGCTGGAGCCCAGAGCCTGAGGGGAGGCAATCAGAGCAGGGGTCAAATAGGTAAATGCAGATGGCTCCAGGCTCGAAGGGTTCAAATTGAGGAGATTAGGGTTAGGGTTAGCCAAACTGCCTCCAGGGGCCTCAGCCATATCATCATTCTTCCCCAAATTTCCAGATAAGACTCTGCCTTGTTTATTCTAGGGGCAGGAAGGTGGGACAAGTAAAGACAACCTGGGGAGACAGTGAGGCTCCGACTCAACTAACTCATAGCCCAACCCAGTGACAAGATCAAGAGCTTTGTCATGGCTCACTTTTCCTATTCCCAGGCCATCACCATTGGAACAGTCTGCAGACAGGTCCTCAATTCTACTCAACTGTTACCTGGGAGGGGGATCCTGGCTGAGCCCAACTCATGGAGAGTGGAGGTGGTGAAAAGCATTCAGTTACACACTGCTCTCCTCCGCACACAGGAAACTCAAGCTGGGTGGGGCTCCGGGTGGCATGTGGCTAAAGGCACCTTGGCAAAGGATGCTGTGCCACCTATGTGAGTGCTGCTTGGCTGAGGGAAGCCCGGGTTGCTAAATACCTCAGAGGCTCCCTCCCGTAGTGTGAGCCTTTCTGTGAGAGGTGATGTCTGTGTTGGGAGTTAACTAGTTAAGGCACAGGGCAAAGGCAGTCTCCTTAGTAAGAAGAGTGTTGATGAAGGCCAGGCAGGAACAAAACAGAAGCTCAGAACAAGCAGAGAGAAGGAGGTATTTCTGATAGCTCTGGAGGAGGCGGATGGGCATCCGGGATCTTGAAATCCTGACATGGACCCACGAGGCTGCAGGTTAAGCCTTTTGTGGCCAGTGGGGAGCCGCTGAGTCAGTCACTGAACATTTACTAAGCACTGCCTGTGATCCACACAATGTTCTGAGCATCACTGGTTGCAGGGGGAAGAGAGGGACAAGTTAGAGATATTTAGAAGCTGGTGTTGGCCTTTCAGGAGGTCAAAGCTCAGAGAAGGGCCTGCTGGTCAGGGATGGGTTCTTGGGGGTAGCAGCCTATCAGAAGAGATTTAGGTACAAAGCTAATTTGGATATATGGACTCCAGAGGAGAATCTTGAAGGCACTAATAGAGGCTCAGAGGTTTTGGGCAAAAACTAAACCCAAGGAGAGAAATTACCAGAAGTGCTGATGGAGAAGGAAACCGAGTACCTCAAATGTCCCCCCACCACTCCATACTTGTATGCTCAGCCCAAGTGGCCCACACCAAGTGTGCTGGGAGGGCAGGTGGCAGACAGCTGTTTAGCACATGCATACACATCAATGGAGAAGGCATCACTCATGTGAGACTTCTAGAAAAAGGAGTGAGTGCCAACTTGGAAAGGAGGCATTGTCTCTTTAAGTGAGCATAACACTGTATCATCCTTTCTCTTCCTATTTTGGGTTTTATTAGCAAAGCAGTACAATGTTTATACTAGTGGGTATTACATTTGCCAGAACAATTACAGTATGACAAATGGTACATCAATGTAATCCATCAACCTCGCTAAGACAGGAATCCTTTACTCGGGACTGCCATTAATTCTGTGCTCCAGTCTCTGGGGTCCGGGGCCCTCGTAGCCATGACAACATGGATGACGCCTTGTGTGAATACCATGGCTCTGGGAGAGGTGAGTACCTCCTTAATGTGCTGGAATTTAACCTCCAACACCCACTTATTAGTCTGGTCCAAGGAAGAAATTAGAGTTTGGGGCTGGAAACACGCAAAGCACTTGATGAGGAAGGGGGCATGCACCTCCATGAAGGTGCAGGCGCTCAGAAGCAGGGAAGGTTATATACCAATGGGTTGCGGGCCGCCTTCCCATCTCTGGTCACTGAATGCCAGCCTCCAAGCCAGAAGCAAATTCAGGCTGGGGACCTGTCTAGTCTCAGTAACAATGGCAGCTTTTAAGAAATGGAGACAGAAGGCTCAGGGTAGAAGACAAAGACACTGAGCATTTGAAGAGAGGCAAGAAGGGGAAGTCATTGTTTGATCTGTACAGAAAACCTCAGCAATTCCCCCAAAAGCAAGCAGTTTTCTAGGCACAAGGAGAAAAGGTGATTTGGTACACAAAGAGCTCAGATCTCTTCTGATTGGACAACTCCAGCCTCAAATGAATGATATATGATTTCTTGCCCTGGGGCTTATTTTTACCTCCCCGAGCTGCAGTTCCTCAGAGCAGCAAAATCCCAGCGGTTATACACGCCCTCCGACAAGACTGCAGTCATCAGCTGCAAATTCGCCAGGAGTTTCAGGGTTCCTCAATTCATCCCAACCAGCAAATTATAAGCCGGGAATGGCTTTATAAAATATGAAATGGCTGCTGTCAGTTTTTCCATCAGTTCTACATATTTTGCTGTTAACAAAAGGAACCGATAACCACTTCTCATAACGAAAAACAAGAATAAAATCAAAGGCCCCTAATGGAGACAATCTCCAAAGTGCAACAACACAAGCCCATTTCTTCTTTTTTTTCCTTCCCTGACAAATCAATCTGGCCATGGTCCAAGGATACAGGCAGACAGACGGAGCTACCTCACCTGTTTTATTAAGCCATTACCAGAATCATTTTATTCCCATTTATAATGTTCAATACATGGTCTGAAGACTTTTCTAATATAGTAATTAGATGGAACACTAGATAGATGGATTAAATTGGGACAATATTTTATGCCATTGTACATTGCTTTACAATATTCTGCCTGGTTTCTGAGATACCAAGATGTGCACGTACATGTATATAAATACATCCCTTTTATTTTGGATGGTGGGGCTGTACTTTGCATGTGGCTTATCTCGGCTCTGTCCTTCTCGTTTGGAAATCTGATGGAAATTTGTGAATCCATGATAGGACTTGCTAGGAAGTCCTATCTGTCCCCTACATTTTGTCCCCTCATCCCCCACCCTGTTCCCAAGCAATGGCTTTCCAAGCAGCACTGCTGTCATCGTGGTCACTGCAGACAACATTTGGGATGCTTAGCATGGGAATGTCAGAATGTGAATGCTCAATTTATAGTCACCTCATTTAGCCTAAGGAGAAAGCATTGTGATCATTTTATAGACGGGAAAACTGAGATTTGGACAAAGGTTTATTCAAGACACTGAAAAAGCATGTGGCAGGCACACATATCTGCACCCAGAGCACCCCAGTTAGCAACCACAAAAGAATGTCTTTTTATGAAGAGAAGGCAAGACACTTCTCCAAGAAGTGTGTGTGTATGTATATGGAGAACTAAATTATCTAAATTATAATCTTAAGAACCTAAGAAATCCAGGCTTAGTGGTCAATAAAGAACATTTCCTTCAGGTACTGTCTCCTCTCAACTTTTGGGAGGACACAAAAATATGAGACCAGCCAACCAAGTCCATTAGGTGTCATCAGAGGCTCCCTGCTCATTGTCAGGCATTGTCCCCTGACAGAAAATAGAACCATGGAAAAGTCAAGCTGGAACATTATAAAGAGATAACGTGGTTTTACAGAGGGGAAAAGTGAGGCTTTGAGAGGCAGCGTAAACTGCCAAAGGTCACATAGCTTTTGAGGTCACATTAGGTCCCTTTGCTGCTTTTGAGCCTCAACCAGAGTATGACAAGGGCTCACAGATTCTCCCTATTCTGAGCACGCACAAAAGCCCAAACCCACTCTCCTCATTCCCTATCTTCAGACCACCTCAGCTTGCTGGTGCAGGCCTATATTTAGCTGCTGTTTTTTCCCTGCTTCATGTATAAATGCAGAACATCTACTGGAAGAAACTTACTAATATAAAAGAGGAGGACACATCTGGCCAGGAAGCTAGAAGCTGACTGCTTCTGAAGTCCTGCCTTTGCCGGGGCTAGGAAAATAAAATTACTCTCCATATGTGTATTTCTGTATCCAAAAAAGGTTCTCCGTGGGCAAGGCCCTAGGTTCGATCTTCAGCACTACAAAAAAAGAGTTATTCTTGATTTGACAGCCAGTGCTGCAACTCACATAGAGAAGAAATCCTCAGTGAAATTCCAAAACCTACTTTGCGAGGCCTCTGCTCCCTTGCCCAGGATCCCTCTCCAGCCTTTCCCTGCGAAGTTGTTACATGAGTTTCCAGTTCAGCTCTTGTCTGCCTTTACTTTTGTGCACGGCTGACACTGAACCTCACTGCACAGGAAAAAGATGCCTTTAAGGAACAGAGCAAGGGATGCAGAGGAGGGAAAACAGGCAGAAAGAAAACTAAGGGAGAAGTTACAGGAAGTGCAAAGACTGACATTTACACTGCGGGTCAGGCCCTGTGTTCCCCTCACTTCTCCTCCCAACCAACCCCATTCATATCTCCATTTTATAGACAAGGGAGTAGAGGCTCTGAGAGCTCAAGTGATTTACCCAAGACTACACAGCTAGTTCAAGATAGAGTTGAGATCTGAACTTAGATCTGATTTGTATATCTGGATCTGTAAGTATGAATGATTTTTCAGCAGAGATGAAGGCAGGGATCTACTGCCTTTCAAACAGTGGGCAGATTCTTGGCAGCTAAACTGTTCTTCTCAGATCTTACTATTTGAAATTACCTGGGGAAACTCAGCGCTGTGGAGGAGTGGAGGGGCCTAGTGCAGTGCACGCAGCAATCCCACTGTGCACCCACTATATCTAGGAAACCTCCTCTGCTGCGTCTTCTCTGTGGTGATGCAAAACCCTTCCAAAGGGGCCACACAATCAGCTGGTTCTGAAAGGAGGCTGGATTGCAGAGAGCCAGAAACTGCACTGCTCAACCGAGCTCCTGTAAGGCTGGAGGCTCCATAGTTTACAAACTCAGGAGCTTTCAGTTTGCCCACCATCATTTCTGAACTGAAGACCCTTTTTGGACCATTTGGACCACAAATGACATTGGTCTGCCTTAGCTGGCCCTACGTCAGGTGTCTCCCATTACACACCCTCCTCATTCTCCCTTCGAGTCCCCTCTGCTCTCCTTCCTCTGAGCACACAGGACCACTGGGGCAGGCAGGATCCCTATTTTCTCTGGAAACAGTCTCCAGCTTGCCAGACTTTGCAGCTTGCAAGAAGGAATGCCACATCCATGATATCCCCTGATCTGTGTAAACCACAGACAGTGAAGCTATCTGTTGTGCCCAATGAAAACATCAAGGCTAGGAAGCTAAAATAGGATAGAGCTCCAGCAACAATTAGGGACAGACCTGAAGGCCAGGTGGGATCCTGTCTTGGGTTAGGTGGCACTTGATTTGGGGACTTTGGTGCAGTGGCTTCCGGGGGTGGGGGTGGGGGTGGAGGAGATGTGCCACAAGGGCAGCATGAGGGAGCAGAATGAGCTTGGCACAGACGGCAGTTCCTCAGGAGCCATCCCAACCCGATCCTGGAGAAGCTGAGCAGGGAAGGCTCACCAGGTGTCCTGACTTTGAGGAAGGAGATGAAGCTGCCCTCTTCCCCTGAACTGGCCAGACAGGCTGCTCCCATGGCTGAATGGGACAAAATAAACACTTTGAGATTCTCTGGAGGTGACCGTCAAATCACAACACCTGGGGGGCAGGAATGCTGCGTGTGCAGGGATCTAGTGGTAGGGATCTAGTGGGTCACCATGAATGTCCACAGAGAATCCTGAGCAGGCTGCCCAGGGTGGTGACAGATATGAGAATGCTTTACCTTAGTTGATGCCAATGGTAGCATCTACTTCTTCCAAGGGAGAGCCTGGGGGATGCTATGAGGAAACTGAGGCTCAGATAGTTCTGCAGCCCGATGGGGTCACACAGCATTTTGTTACCACTGGAGCAGTGGCCCTGCAATAATGAAGGGCTGACAGCAGTGTCTTTGCTGTTCTCCCCTTCTCTGTCTCCACCTCCTGTCTCTATCCCCACGTGGCTGCACCTCCCCTTGTCGGCTCCCCAGTGCCTGGGTGCTGGATGGGAACAGTGACACCTTGTCAAACAGGCATTTGATAAATGCAAATCTTTCTTAATTTGAATTTAATTATCAATGAAGTGAGCAACTCCCAGATCACTTCTCCCCATCAGAAACTGGCAGATACATCTGTGCATGGAGTGAGACTGTCATCTGCTGGTCCTCTTGCCAAGCCCTCCTGGCGGCCGGCCTGGCAGAGGCCACTGCTCTTAAGGGAGGGCTCCCTGGGAGGGCTACAGGAGTCCTGGCAGCTGGAGCCCCTGCCTCTGAACCATTCCAGGATGCAGATCTTTGCACAGCTGACCCACACAGTCCCTTTCCATATCCCCAGAGAGACTGACATACCAGTCTAAGGCCCCACAGCAGGGTTGGACCCAAGTGACCTGTCATTGCCAGAGGTTGTTCATTGGTCCTGTGCATGGAGGTACTGTCAGGAGCATGGAGGTAATGACTCAATACTTCCTTCCTTGTACTCATTTTTAAGCAAATTCTGGAGAGAAGTTACCAGTGAATAATTATTGGGCACTTATTATATGCTAAGCACTGTACTGGACCTTAATTTGCCTTAGCTCACTGCACATGGGAGGTATCATTACAACCCTGACTTACACAGGTAGAAACTGAGGTTCAGAGAGGTTGAGTTTCTGCCCAGGGTCTGCTAACCTGGGTCACATGCTGGACTTCACCGAGTCCTGTGGATCCTGTCACATGCAGTGCGAAGTCACTGGGTTGGGGGGCAGGTCACGGTTAAGTCTAAGCCTGGCACACAAGCTCTGACAAGTTCCTGAATCCAGGAACCTCAATCTCCCTCTTGGTGAGGCCTGATCCCAGGGACTTGAGGGGCAGGATCCACACTTTAAAAATTATACGACACTGAAAAAAATAATGAAAGTATGTGGTGGCAGACCCTGCCCTCAGCATTTTACAGAAATGAGCTCAGAGAGGGGTTCTGTAGGTACCCTGTTTTATAGATGAAGAAACACAAGTGTCTAAAGCTTAGGAACCTTAAAAGTGCAGCGATTTTAAGTCAAAGAAACAAACAAACAAAAAAATAGGAATACAAATCCCAGTATACAAACTTGGTAATCCAAATGAGCCAAAAATAATGATTACTCAAAATCCCATCAGCATCTGATGAAACATCTCGAGATTTTCTTCTAAATATTCTAAGAAGAAAGGAAAGAAAGTGGAGGGAGCAGTTGGATAAACAACTGCAGGATTATGACAAAGAGTTGGTGCTAGGTGATTAGGACAAAGAGGTTTATTTTATTCTATTTCTATGGATGCTGAACATTTTCCATAATAAAAGGTTTTCTATAATTCCATCACCTGAGACACCTGCTAGTAATGTTTTGGCCTCTTCCCTTCCCCCTTACCAGCCCCCCAACCTACTTCGGACCACTGAGATTATAATAATCCACCAGATCATAACGTCAGCAGAAGATAACAGCAGGACTGCCATGGACCAGTATTTCTCTGGGGTCTCACTATATATTTCACGCTGGCCTTGAACTCACTATGTAGCCTCAAACTTACAGCAATCCTCCTGCCTCAGCCTTCCAAGGGCTGAGATTATAGGAGTATATTACTGGCTTAAAGATGGCCTTTTAAAAATTGCTTTGAAGGTTCCTGGGGTTGGCACTTTAATCCGATTAGATTTACAGACACCACTGACTCTATTCACAGTAATGAAGAGAACACAAATATTGTGGTATGATCTGACAAAACATCTTCTCTAGACCCTCTTGGTCAATCACTTATTAGGAGCAAGGATCAGCATGACTGAGAATATGTTACTTTGGAACACTTTGGGCAAACTAATGAATACAGTGAGACTGGCTGGCTGCTCCTAAGGCTTCTGGACAGAATATGGAAAGGACAGCTCAGTGAAATGAACCCTCCCACCCAAGTGCCACATAAAAAACCTGAAAGCTTCCACGTGTAACCAAAATGAGACATTTTCCTCCTGTGGCCACAGGGCTGAGAGTGCTGCAAATCGAACCCAGAATCTCATCCCACCACTGGATGAATTAGAACACAAATTCAACTCTTAGCCTTTACAGGGTATCTGTTGTTAACAGTGAGGGCATGGACCAGGGAACAGGACTCTGAAAGAGGGAACATATGGGAAGAGACTGAAGCTGGACACACTGAGCCCCTAGATTCTGACAAGTCTTTGCTAGAGTTCCCTAGTCCCTATGGGAGTGGCCTTCCCACCCTCCACTGAGAAGATCAACTGTGTTTTCTGAAGGAACCATTCGTCCCCTAATGGAGATAGCTGCTAAGAAAGAAAATAGTCTTTTGGGAACCACCTCACCCATCGCTTCCAGACCTATACCTGATTTGGGTCCCAGCAGGTCCTCATGAAGAGGTACAAAGTGTGACCCTTGAAGAGGCATACTATTTGAAAGAACTAGTTCAGTCTTCCAATTTATACAGACAGAAACCTAGGGAATATTCATGGGAATGGGTACAAAGATGTGGGATAAGTGAACAGTCTAGATTTTGGATACGGGACCCCTAAGCAGAGACTCTGCCTTTAATACTGCAGCTTGGGGGGGTGGCTAACAGGTTTCCAAAAATTTGTTTGGTTGGCTGAATCATGGACCAAAAATGACCCACAGTCAGTGAAGTGGAAATCCCAGACCTATCATGGTTTAATCTAGAAGAAAGGATTCAAAGGTTTTGGCAGATGAGGACATTCGCATGGATTTGTCATTTAAGACCTACTCACACTGGGAGGATCCAGCAGATACAACATTCATCCATATCGTGAAAAATGAACTCAAGGGGGAGCCCTAGCAGCCTCGAGGCATTCAGGATCGCTCTTCTCTGTGGGCACTGAATTGGGAAACCTAAACACAGAGAGTAACAGGATAGGAGGATGGGAACATCAACTGTCGGCCCTTCACCACCAAAGGCAAGGTGGATGTCACACAGGGATGGATGGCAGACCAAAAGCAACAGTCAGGATGGTCAGAGTCTCACTGACCTGCTGGCTAATTAATCATGGTGTTCCCGTAAGTGAAGCAGAGAGGAAGCCTAAGTGGGAAAATTTCAGATCAAGTGAAGTCTAACTGTATCATTAAAAAAAAAAAAAATCACAGTCCTTCAATCCCATTTACAAACTTGAGCCTGTCTATAGACCTGAATAATGAATGGGGAGGCTGGGTCCCCTAGAGAAAGAACACTGGATACTGCCAACAGCTTGTAGTATCAGTCTTCCCCCCAAACTTTCCCAAAGAGACCTAGACCTTTTTCTAAAATGATTGTGCACAGGGCAAAAGAAATAATCAGAATGCTGGGACAGCACTAAACACTGGTTGTAAACTGACACCGGCCCCAAGAGACCCCAAATATCCCTGGCAGCCTCTAGTCAGAGCCAGGGATTACACAGTTCAGATAATCAATGAGGTTTTTGTTCAGGTTCATCTCACAGTGGACCTGGTGGGTCCCCAAAGTCATCTGTGGTGATTTCCCCAGTTCTGGAATGCATAATCAGAGCAGAAAGACTCAGTAGCTGGCAGCAACCCAACATTGATTCTTTGACCTGAGGAATAAGTGCCATTATATGGTGGGAAAGGGCACGAGAAGTGACTAGATCTGCCTCTACCTAGGAAATTGTAAGTCAGAAGCAATGCCACATTCTTTGATGGATTGCTGAACTGACAACCATCATCAAGGACAGAAAAGATCCAGGGCTAGGGATCTCATCACCCTCCCACTCACTCACTTATATGGCCAATGCAGAAGACATATGGATCTCAGAGAATGACAATGGATTATCATAAGTTTAACCAGGTGGTGACTCCAATTGCAGCTGCTGCACCAGATGTGGCTTCACTGCTTGAGCAGAATAACATATCCCCTGGCACCTGGTGTGTAGCTACTGATCTGGCAGATGTCTTTGTCTCCATCCCTGTCTACAAGGCCCACCAGAAGCAGCCTGCTTTCAGTTGGCAATGCCAGCAATATACCTTCACTATCTTTCCTTAGAAGTCTATCAGCTCTCCAGTACTGTGCCGTAACTTAGGTCTTCTTCTTCTTCTTCTTCTTCTTTTTTTTTTTTTTTTCTGGTTAGGGTGGGGGAGACAGGGTCTTACAATGCAATCCAGGCTCTCCTTGAAACCTATACTGTTCTCAAATTCACCATTTCCCTGCTTAAATCTGCTGAGTGTTGAGATTTCAGGCATGTGCCACCACACCTACCTGCTATTTAAAGAGCTTGATCATCTTTCTCTTCCAAGAGCTATCACTATGGTCCTTCCCTGATGACATTATGCTAATAGGATCTATTGGGCAAGAAGTAAGAACTACTCTGGACTTACTGATAAGATGTTTGCAGGTCAGAAAGTGAGAAATAAACCCCAGGGCGAAGGATGAGTTGTATCTGGTGTCTCCTGCAACCAAGTAGGCATGATGCCTGGCAAGCTTCTTTGGACTTTGCAGGCAACATGTTCTTCCTTCAGGTGTGTCACCCCACCCCATGTCCCAAGTGATCCAAAAAGCTGCTAGTTTTGAGTAGGCCCAGGATAGGAGCAGGCTCCATGACAGGTTCAGGCTACCAAGCAGGCTGCTTTGCCACTCGGGCCATCTGATGCAGCAGGCCCTATGGTACTTGGGATGGTAGTGGCAGCCTGGGAGACTGCCGGGAGTCTGACAAGCCCTCATAGGCACTACAGGCCCTTAGGCTTCTGCGTAAGGTCCTGCCATCTTCTGTAGGCAATGACTTTCCTACTGAGAGGCAGCTCCTGGCCTGCTTTTGGACCTCAGTAGGGTCTGAACACTTGATCAGGGGTCACCAAGTTACGATGTGACCTGAGCCACCCATCATGAGCTAGTTATTATCTGAAGCCATAAAGCTGGGCATAGTCATCAGCATTCAGAAATGGTCTGGTCTATATGTGATCAGGCCACAGCAGGCCCTAAGGCGTAAGTCAGTTACACAAAGAAGTGGTTCAAATGTCCATGATCCCCATTCCTGCTGCCCTGCCTTTTCTCTCCTGGCTTGCCCCTGTGACCTCTGCGGCAAGTCTTTACAGTGACTGACAGAGGAAGAGAAGAGGGACTACCAACTGGAGAGTGGAAGAAAATGACTAAAAAACACCATTTCAGCCATGCAGCCAGTTAGAGAACCAAGGACTACAACTGTTATTTTGGTGTGAATATATTTGTGTGTACATGCATTGACACTATAAAGCAAATATCTTTGTTTTCTTCCCTCTTGTTCCCGAATTGTATAACATAAGATGTACTGATTAATATTATGATATTTAGCTATTACTGATTTATACTTAAGTATTTAAGTAATGGGCTATTAAGGAAGAGTCATCATCACTCAAGGGTTTTCCTTTCTCTTCTGGGGAAGGGTTGTATGTGTTTGATTGTACACAGAGTAGTTGCATCATGTTAGGCAGGATAAAGATCTTGTGACTGCCCTCACCTGACAGTAAGTATGATTCAATGGGAGGCCTATGGATGCTAAACTGACAACAGCTGAACTCGTGAAAGTTCATTTTATGTGTCAACCTGACTGGGCCAAGATGCGGAGGTGTCTGGCAACACCTTCTGGACATGTCTGTGGATGGTTCTGGACAAGATCAACTTTCGAACAGGCAGATGGACTACGGCAGAGGGGTTTCCCTAACATGAGTGGACCTCTTTCCATTAGCTGAAGGCCTGAACTGAAGAAAAAGCATGACCCTTTCCCTTGTAAGAGCTAGGACATTAGTCTCTTTCTCCCTTCAGGCCTGAACTGCAGCATAAGCTCTTCCTAAATCTCCAGGCTGCTGGCTTTCAGACCAGGTCTCCTAAGGATGCAGCGCTCCTGCTCATATATTGGGCTTTTTCAGCTTCCCTCCGCTTCCCTATCACCAGAGCCAATTCCTTAAGAATTTTCTCCCTCATACATACACAGACTCATGCATCACTTGATAATCAGGATAAGTTCTGAGAAGTGCAGAGATGGTGATTTCGTGCAAACGTTATAGTGTGCTTACACAAATCTAGATGCCTACTACACAACAGTCTATATGGTCTAGCCTGTAGCTCCTAGGCTACAAACATTTCAGCATGTCATTGTTCTAACTATAAGTGATCACAACACAATACTAAATATTTGTGTATCTACACATATTTAAACAGAAAAGGGATAGTAAAAAAATAGGCAATGGAAAATTTTAAGTTCTGTTTTGATTTTATGTGACCACTGTCACAAATTTGGTCTGTTGCTGACTGACTTGTGATATAAGATTGTATGTACAGTAAATCCTGTTCATTCTGTTTCTCTGGAGAACCTTAATACAGTTCATAACCTGGTAACCCATTTGACCTTTGCAGGTATGTTTGGTTTAGTTTCAGAACTTAAATGTCAGAGATTTTATATAGAGACCAAATTTCCACTTTCTTTAAGAAAAAGAAAAGGAAGATCTGACCACACTATGCTTGCATTCCTGCCCAGCAATCATCCCTCAGAGCCTTTAGCCCAAGTATCCATTCTCTACTGAGCCACAGTCTCCGCCATACCAGGTAGCCTTGATTCTGCTGCCTACCTCATTAATTCTAACCACTGGGCACCGGGAGGAATTTTAGCTTGTAGTTTCTGTTTCATGTGTCCCTTCCTCCCACTAAACAGTGAGCTCTGCATGCAGAGGAGGGGATGGGAATTTAGCTCAGCGGCATCAGTACCTGCCTTGCAAGCAGGCAGTCATGAGTTTGATCCCCACTACAGATTAAAATAAAAAAATAAATAAAAAATAAATGCAGAGGAAATAAATGTGTTCAACCATATACCCCCTGCATCTGGTATAATATCTACTGTAAAGCTAGTGCTCAAAATATGTTTTGTTTTTGTTTTTGAGGCAGGGTCTCATTATGCAGTTCAGGCAGGCCTTGAACTCACTTTGAAGCCCAGGCTGGCCTAGTTCTTACAGTAATATTCCTGCCTCAGCCTCTGGAATGCTGGGGTACCAGGTATGCAGCATCATGTTCAGTCCTTGAAATATGTAGAATAAATGAACTTTTCACGCACTCAAGAAAAAAGTCAGAAGTGCCTGTAAGATGCAGCCACAATAGCTTCCTTCAAAATAACCTAGTACACATGAAGGGTCCTGGAGGATTTAGTTGCAGTAGAAGTATAATAGTTAAGACCAGCAGCTCTCAACAGTCTGGTAGTTCTTCAAAAAGTTAAGCACAGAATTATCACACAACACACCAACTCCACACTTAGGTATACACCTCAAGGAACTGAAAACAGGTATTCAAACAAATATGTGTACCTGTGTGTCCACGGCAGCACTACTCACAATGGCCAAATGAAAGGAACAATCCAAACGCTAGCATCAGATGGATGGATAAAATGTGATACACCTATGCAATGGAATATTAATCAGCCATAAAAAGGAATGAGGTACTAACATATGCTACAACATTCATGGACTTGAAAAGTGCTAGATGAAAGATGCCAGACACAAAAGATCAAATGCTGTATGATTCTGTTTACAAGGATATGTCTATAACAGGTAAAGCCACCAAGACAGATTTAGCAGTCCCAAGACTGGTGCCATCCAGAGGGGAAGGGAGGGCTATGAAGGGCAACTGCTAATAGATATTAGGTTTCCTTTTGGGAAATTTAATGGGCAAGAAACAAACATCTTTTTGGAACTAGCTGTAGGTAATGACTGCACAAAATCGGAAATGTTACTAAATGTCACTAGATTGTTCACTTACAAAATGGTTAATTTTATGTCATGTGGATTCCACCTCAATTTTTTTTTTGGAAAAGTGACTCTATTGGAGCCAGACTGCATGGGTTCAAATCCCAGTTCTGATATTTGCTAGCTGTATTGGCTCAAACCAGTGTTTCAGTTTCCTAACTGGGAGACTGGAACCAACTGGACTCTCCTGTGGGTCTAAGCGACTAATGTCCAGGAGGTACATGGGACTAGGTATGTGGGAAGCAAGCCTTCTATAGTACAGCTTGGGGTTGACCGCATCTTCTCAGTGCATTCTTGTTCTTTCGGACTGATCAGAGAGAGGCACAGACGACTCCCAGTGGCCCGACAGGCCTGCCCAGCACTCCCAGACCCCATGGCTACATCTGATATCTAAGGACGGGATCAAACATTTCCTGCCCATTAAATGAGTGCAAGAGCTGTCTATCTAGGAAGAAACAAGAACTGCAAATATCAAAGCCAATGCATAACCTTTCCTGGGCTTCTGTTACAACTTCCTTTAGTAATTCTTGTTCAAAAGGGGCAGTTTGTGACAGGGTGGGGCAGGGCAGGGTGGGGCAGGGCAGTGGGTTTCCCCTACTCCATTTAAAGTTCACTGTATGCACAGACTTGTGTCCACATATCAAATATCTGCAGCTACAAGGCACTGGCCCATGGCTATTTGCTCTCTGGACGTTATTTATTGCTCGTGTAAATTGGCAGGATCTCCCTGGGTGCATAACTTTTTTTCCCTGACTAGTTTCTTCCCAGAAGATCCCAGACTGGGGGGCCAGCCTTGCAGACGCCAACAGAACAATCTTCTTTCAACAGCATTAATTATCTGTATGGCTTTCCATAACAACAAAAGAAAACATCTTGACCCGCTGCCTGCCAATATTTAAGGCGCTGGGAGAGGGAAATCCTTTCATCTCTGCGGCTCCCAGAGCAGTGGGTTTGATGAAACAACCTTCCACCCACCCCTCCCCTTTTATATTCCGAACTTTCTGGCCTGATTAATTCTCCCCGTCTCTGTAAAGGGCTGTGTATACTCTCGAGTGTTGACTTGATTTTCTTCTATAAAAACATCCTTGCAAGAAATTAAAACAGCTTAGCCCATCGTTGTTCCAGAAGCTACTTATAAAGACTCTTATTCTTCCATCATGAAAGGTGGGGTGGGGGAAAATTAAAAGATGTGTCTTGGTGGACCAAGAGTGGGGGAGAGAATGTGGAGCTGGAATATGAGTTGAGAAGATTTCTTTATTTTAAATTAAAGTTAAGGATTAAAGGCATCGGGCTTTCAAGAGTTATGGTGAAAGGCTTTTTAGCAGTCCCAAGTGGATGGGCCTGTAATCTTCTTTTTAAATGGCTATATTTAGACCACAGAGCACTCAGCCAGTTGAACCAGAAACTCCAGCAGGGGGAATGCACACGGGACTCAGGACGGGGGTTTCAATATTAGCTATGGAAATGAGACATTCCCTGCTAGGAGTGATTTGTTTCTGAGGTACAGATAGCACTAAGAATAGTGCCTGCATTTTAGTTATCGGTGGAAGGGCTTCTTGGCCAGTCTGACTCTGAAAAAGGCTAAAGGTTTGCAAAATTGAAGACCTCACTCCAAATGTCGTTCCACTCAAATTGCCAGATTCGTATCCATGAGGACATCTCCTGCCCCATGAAGGCACTTGTAGCTGATAATGTATACAGTCATTTTTGAATTGGAAAAATGATCTGTAAACCTGCCTCTCTTTTAGGTTAATTAACAGATAAAGTAAAGCATGATGCTATTCATAGGAAACATGGTTATTTCATCACTGGCCTCCCACTTTAAGCTCTGGGATCACATTTAATGAATCTAAAGTTTGACTGAGTTCACTGCTGCCCTAGATGGGTACAAACAGGTGATGGACAAAGATTACTGGAGCAAGGTCTAGTACCACATATCAAATCAATATGGCAAAGAACATTTCATTTCAAAATATAAGACACCAAGTTAAGGTTTTTAAAAGAATAATAACTTAAAAAGGATTAGTTTATGTCTGAAATAAACCACCAGTGTTGACACAGCCCGGTGCAGGGTCCTTAAATGTCTGGTGTGTGACAGGAAGAAACCCAGAAATAGGAATTCAAGTGGAAACAAGAATACTTCGGTCTGCAACAGCAGGACCTCCTGGGTTGGTCTCAGTGTAGTTTGGTTTTTGTTCATTACTGGATGCACAAGTAAGTGTTCTAAAATCAAAAGTGACAATGACCCAACTTGCAAGGCAACATAATCCTCTTGTAAGAAGCAAACACACGTTTCCCACATTTATCTCAAATTGCAAATAAGAACAGACCTGACATATTTCCTCTAAACTCATTCCAGTACCCTGGTGACTTTAAGAGTTTGAATTAGACCAGATTTTGGGTGTATGGTCTCTCTTTCTTAGTCACTAGGACTCTAGAGAGAAAGAGACAAAGAGCATAGGACCAAGGGCATCCTTTCTAACCCCAGGCAGCTGAATCTTTCTTCACCTGCAGGATCCTACTAGGTTTGCCAAACATCATCTCAGCAGCCCCCTCCTGGGATCAGGGCCTGGGAACCAACACGATTAAAAAGGTTCTCAGGAATTCTGATGTCGAACTCCTGTGGTTTAAACAGGAAGGAGATCTAATTTAACCCGCATATTTTCCAAATCCATGTAATAGATTCTAACACCCTCTAAAAGTCTTATAAATCACATCTAAATGCACCAGCTTGTCATTTATTCATTCCTTCATTTTCCCCACTGGGTGTCCTCGCCTGGACATAGCACCAGGGCACAGTGGCTTGTACAGGATGACAGTCACTGTCCTAACAGAATGTACCGAATACAGGCCAATAAGCAACTCAGTTGGAGCTGGAGCTTGGGCATGGATTCTCCACTCTACTCACTTTCTGTGCACCTCTAAGATTCCCCATGATAAAAGCTTTTTCAAAATAGTAAATGTTACTTACTAAATTATTCACCCAACAAATATTTGTTAATTAAGGGCTACGGGTCAGGTACCATGCCAGAGAACAAGACGCAAAGACCCTCCCTTTCAAAGAACTTCCAGTCTATCAATGTTCATGTCAACATTTTTGCTTCTTATTAGCTTCATAGTAATAGTTAAAATTGGTAAAAGAATTTTAGGGATTAGAAGGATACTCAACAAGCCCACCCAACTTGTCATGGCTACTGTTCAAAGGGATATCATAGGTGGGGTTGGCAAACTGGTCTGTGGGCCAAATTTAGCTTGCCCTATTTTGTAAATAAAGTTTTACTGGAACTCAGCCATGCTCATTTCTTTAGGTATGGCCTAAGATTGCTTGTGTACAGCCATGGTAGAGATGGGTACTTGCAACAGAGACCATAATGTGAAAAATACATATAGTAAGCCTCCTCTTACCTGTGGGTTAGCCTGAGTTAACTGTAATCAACTACAATTCTAAACTATTAAATGAAAGTTTCAGAAATAAATTATTCAGAAGTTTTAAATCATGCTGTATTCTGAGTAGCATGATGAAATCTCACACAGTCCTACTCTGTCCCAACCAAAAAGTGAGTCGTATCTTTTCCAGTGTCAAGTTACTCACCTGCTAGTCATTTAGAAACTGTCTCAATTATCTCATCATAGAATCGCAGTGCTTATGGTCAGGTAACTCGTACGTAGTAGCCCGACAATGCATTGTAATATACATATCACCATTCACATTAAACAGGTACCGTATGGTCTTACACGATCACAAGGAGGGGGAGGAGAGGACAATAAGATATTTTGAGAAACAGAGACAAAATGCTCATAACTTATACCAATTATTGTTGGAACAACTGTAAAAGTATTTTATTTTATTATTGTGTTTAATCTCTTACTTGCCTAATTTATAAATTAAACTTCATCACAGACATGTACGCACAGGGAAAACCAGTGTACATAGGGTTTAATACTGAGGTTTCGGGCATCCACTGGGGACTTTGGGATGTATCCCCTGAGGATAAGAGGGATTACTGTATTTAACCCTAGTAAGTTTTTACAATTTAATTTTTAATAATGTCTGTGTTTAACAATGGTTTGAAAAGTCCTGGGAATTTAACATTTTGCTCCCATGTAAGCTGACTTGTATAAGTCAGTGCTAGCACAGTGCTTGCTTCAGGGACACAGAAGGCAAAGGGTTAGGATTTGCCTTCCAGGAAAGAGTTAGGGAGGGAGGGTTGGCAATCCCCCGCAGAAAATGAAAGGGGAAGCCTCCAACTTGACATAGAAGGACATGAGGCAAAGGATGGAGCTTTCTGCTTCCTGGCTATGTGACCATGGGCGTGGCGTGTTGGTTTGCTTCTCTGGGCCTCAGATTTCTCATCTATTAGTGGGGTTATTATAATATGGGCTCTTCAGCCAAGATGGTATAGGCTCAAATACTGGCTATACCACTTTCTAGCTTTGTGACCTTGGTTTCTCACCTGTAAAATGGAAATGATTATAGTATCTACCTGATGGGATTATTGTGCAGTTAAATGTGCTCTTCCAGGCACATGGCACATGGTAAACAATAACTGTCAGCTCTCTTCAATGCCTTACAGGTTTGCTGTAGAACCAGGGGAACTACTTTATTGGTGCTTATGGCAGTCATTAATGCTTTTGCCAAATATTTCTGGCTGTCTTCCTTCCATATACTCCTGGGGTCTCCATGGCTGAGTGAGCCCATGTGACTAATTTTGGACAATGAGTTGAAAGCAGAAGTGATATATCACCTCCAGGATGGAGCACATTATTGTTGGTACAAGACCATCCACAGGTCTCCATACTTGTAGTATGGTGGATGACAGATTAGAGCTGGTAGCCGTTCCATCAGCCAGGGTCCTCAAATAACTACAGTGAAGTACACTGCCCGTGCATTATGGACATAAACCAGGGGACATATCAAGTGAACAAGAAATATACCTTTGCTGTGATATGTGATTGAAATATTGGGTCTTTCATTACTGCAGGATAACACAACCTACAATGACTAAAACATTGCTAAATGAGTGTTATAATTACTATAATTATCAATATCACCATATTCTCCAAAACTACGAATGCCACCTGCCCCCCCATCAGAGCCTATACTTCTTAGAGGAAAACTTTAACTAATACTAATGCATTGGCAAAAGTGTAAGAACTGAACATGGTGTCACCTGTCTAAAGATCTACACCTAAATGGTCCTCTTGCTAGTTCTGTAACTGCAGGCCAGTCTTGTAAGTTCTCTGGGCCTCAGTTTGCTGCTCTGTAATATGAGAATAATAATAATGATCATATTTGCCCTTGATTTATTAAGCCATTGTGCAAATAAAATGAAAGCACCAAATGAAACATAAGCTACTACGGTACGAGGAAATTACAATCTCAGCTTGTAATAAAGTTAGATTTTTGCACTGTTTTTCATGCAAGCCCCTAAGGAGTTCCAGTTGAATTTTTGTTTTGTTTGTATTAATCTAGAGATCCAATTTGGAGTAAATGCTCTCTAGCTTCTTCCTTCAGGATTCCTGCAAAAGGCTTCATATTATTGAGCTTCTCTCCTTTATTTTGCTCTGAATCCCAACATTCTACAGTACAGCTTGGCAACTTGTCCCAACAATCTCAAGCTTTCTCAGAAAGTTCTTCCCAAAATCTTCCTTAGAAATGCTTACCCTGGGGATTTAATTAATTCCAGAGCCAATACATTGATTTGCGATCAAATTGTAGAATGAAATCTATACATACAACTAGTGTCTACAAACCAATTAGTTAACAACAAAATGCCCCTAAAATGCTCACTCCTCCAATGAGAGAGAAAATGAGAGGGAGGGAGGAGAGGAGAGAGGGAGGAGGGAGAGAGGGGGTAAGAAAAGAAGGGGGGAGAGGGGAGGGGAGGAGGGGGGAGAGGAGGAGAGGGAGGGAGAGAGGGAGAGAGGGGGAGAGGCTGTTTGTTGATATTCTGCAGGTCCTGCCACTCCCTAATTAGGAGCACAGCCTAATTCAATCAAGATTCTGCCACTGATTTTTGGAATGCCCTGACTGGTGCTGGTCCTTTTTTTCCTCCTAAGATAAATAAATGTCTGTATTATAATCATTACCTAAAAATTCTGTATAAATGTATGCTTTTTTTAAAACCACAAAACAGAGCACTGTCAAACAAACACGAGCAGTCAATGTATTATAATGTGTGTCACCAGGAGCTAAGTGTTAGGTAGAGGCTAAGAAAGGGGTTGGGGAATGAGACCTTGGTTTCTCCCTCTAAAAACAGAGACCAAAGTGTGCACTGATCCTATAAATAGCAATAGCCAGTGACCTAGACGTATGTGCCAAAAGCACAGAGGGCATTTATTCATGTATTTATAAATCTTCACTAAAAACTTACTGCAAGCTGGTCTGTAGACAGGGCAGCCATGATTCTTGAGCCTACAGAATTTATGGTCCACCGAGGGAGACAAACACAAAACAGATAATCACGTAAATCATTATTACTATTTTGATTAATGCCAAGAAGGAAGGCAAGTGGCATTAGAGGGCATAACAGGAGCTATAGCATCTAATCAGGGGACAACAAAGACCTCTTTGAGGAGATGACACTTGGGCTGGCAACTGAAATAGGAACAAGAGTAAGCACAGAGAAGATCAAAAGAAGGAACTGGAGGAATACCATGTTCATGGATTGGAAGACTCGATATTATTCAGAAATCTTATTTTCTCCCAAGTGATCTACAGATTCAATGCAATCCCAATTCAAACTCTAGGAGGTTTATTTGTCGTAGAAATTGAAAAGTCAAGTTTTAAAATATATATGGAGACTGAAAGAACAGAGACTATCAAATAAATCTTGAAACAGAAAAAGATAATTGGAGGATTTTTGTCTAATTCCAAAGTCTATTGTAAGATAATAATCAGTAAAACATAGTAATAGAGAAAGGTGAGACATTTTGATCAATGAGAAAGAACAAATAGATGGGTACATAGATCCTCATTTGAGTTATGAGTAAAGAAACTAAAGCAATCTTAAGGGAAAGAAAAATCTTTAACAAATAAGATAGGAACAACTAGATAACCATAGTAAAGAAAATAAAAATGACCCTCATACCCTATCTCACATTCACAAAATTCTAAACTGAGACAGATCAAGGACTGAAACAGAAATGCTAAGATAACAGAGATTCTAAAAGAAAACACAAAAGAGTATCTTTGTAATTTGGAGCCAGGCAAAGATTTCTTTCAAAGGAGAACAGTATCCTAGACAGGAAGTACGGTATGTGTGTGCAAGGGCCTTACAGAAGGAAAGACTCACATTTCTTTAAGGAATTGAAAACATGAAAGCATAGCTCAACAGCAGCAAATGAGAAATAGGTGCCAGAGACATGCATAGTAGCAGTGATCTTTATAAAAACCCTGCACTTTAAGAGAATGAAAAGGCAAGCCAACAGATGAGAGAAAATATTTATAAATCATTTATCTGACAGAGCCAGCATATTCTCACAACTCAACAATAAGAAACCAAACAACCCAATTTAAAAATAGGAAAAATATCACAAGAGACATATCAGCAAAACAAATGTATGGATAGCAAGTAAGAACATGAAAATGCTCAACATCATTAGTCATTAAGGAAAGGCAACTTAAAGAAGATACTACTAAGATAGCTACAATTGAGAATGGAAAAGCACACCTGATAATAGCAAGTGCTGACAAGCATGTGTACCAACTGGAACTCTGATATGCTACTGGCAGAAATGCAAGATGCCCCAGCTACTTTAGAAAAAGTCCGGTTGTTTCTTAAAAGGTGACATATCTACTGATGGAATCACCCAGCAATCCTGCTCCTAGGTATTTACCCTACAGAGACAAAAACTATGATCACATATAACCTGTATGCAAATGTTTACAGCAGCTTAATCAGAACAGTCGGAAACTGTAAACAATTCAAATACCTCTTAACATGTGAATGAATAAACACAGTAGAATCTTGTAAAAAGGAATAAACAGGATAATACTACAACATGAATGAAACTCAAGAGCACTGTACTTAGTAAAAGACATGAGATTCAAAAGATGACACCTTCACTATTACATTTGTAAGGCATCTGGAAAGAATCAAAGCTATAGAATCAGACCAGTGGTAGCAGGTGTGGGGGAGGTGGAGAGAAGAGTTTAAATATAAAGGACCAGCATAAGGAAGCTTAGGGGAATTGTGAAATGGTTCCATATTCTGACTTTTGTCAAAGCTCAGAGCATACTAAAACAAGTAAAAAAACAAGTAAAAAAAGTATAGGGTCTGGGGATTTAGCTCAGCGGCATAAGCGCCTGCCTTGCAAGTGTGAGGTTGTGAGTTTGATCCCTGGTACCGATAAAAATGAAAAAGACAAAAAAAAAAAAAAAGTATAACTCAACCAGTCATCTCATCCTCTCTTAGGCTTTCCCACCACCTAGTGGAAGGATCCTAAAAGCTCCTTCCCAACTCCTCCCCTGCTCAAACCCTACACATCTACACTCCTGGCTGCCCACCACTACACCACCCAGCAGAAGCTTCGTGCCTCCATGTCAGTACCTTTATGCCTCAGGGCCTTTGTTCATGCTGTCCTACCTAAGATGTCCTTACTTTTCTCCCTACCTACTCCTCCAAATGTCACCTCCTTGAGCCATTGTCTGAAGTGTCAGGCACTGGGTCCACAAATGCTGCTCAGTCAGGGTGAGCAAATGATGCTATGCAATGTCCTGGCACTTAATGGTGGCCAAGTTACATCTCAGATCCAGGGGTCCACACATTAAAGGGTTATCACATGGAAAAAAGAGAAGGCAAGAGATATGTGCACAGCCAAAACACATGCATTTCCTCAACACGGCCTATTTTAACCTGAAGAAATGACAAGTTCAAACTCTTAGGAGGTAAAAGTGAAAAGAGTGTGGTTACTGAAGAGGAGATTGAGCCCCTCAAATCCTTCCATGGGGTTCCCAGGACCTTCCCCTTCTAGCCCCCTACAGCCTGTCCAAAGTCCCCCCTCTAGGTCACACCTCCAGGAGGAAGAAGCAATTCCTTCCCCACGCCCAGATGGATTAAGGAAATAGTGAAGCTCCAGAACGCTGCTTAAGAGACATTTCTTAGGCCGTGGCTCTGCAAGTCAGAAATAAAAAGCGGGGTTTCAGCGTTGCACAATTAATGCAGCAAACATTGATTTCTGCACTGTAAGAAGCTGGTTCATTAATTCCAGATGCTCCCACCAGTCAAAGCCAGGCTCGGTTTCTTTGCAATATGAGGCAAATGAGAATACTGAATTTTAAAATTCCTTTCTGCAGCAACCTTTATTACCAAACAGAGCATAAAACCCACCCACCCAGACGGCTTAATTCTTCCTAAATAATTAACAGCACCTGCTCACCTCCCCATTTACTTGGCAAAACTCCTTGCACTGCTCAACCCTTCCTGGGAGAAAAGAGGTCCATCAGCCACTGATCTCAGCCAAGGCCATCCAACCCCAAATAAACACTTTATTTGCTTAGTGGACTGTCCCTCCCAGGCCTCCCGGCAATTCTTCAACAGATCAGATTTTTCTCTGAATCACCTTTGGAAGATAAAGACCCAATAGGGACTTCCTGAGAAGCATGTCTGGGGGGTTCTTAGAAGCAAAAAAGAAAAGAGAAACCTCTGGAGAGCACACTTTCCCTTCGGAGCCCAGGAGCCATCAGAGGCTTCTGCAGGATTAAAACTTTCCTTTTGCTATAGGCAAATTTCCCTTTAGTGCAGTGAGTAAGGCTAAAACTCTGTAATTCAAGTCCAGGAAGGACCAGGAAGTGGCCAAGAGTACGGAAGTGATGGAGCCTTACTACTCTCGCCTTCCAAACTGAAGGGTGGTCTGTTTTGCCCCTCATCAACTGGGAGTCTGAAGGATGCAGAACCTCAAGCCCCACTTGGATTCTAGCGAGTCAGTATCTGCATTTTAGTGATGTACTCTGGTACAGAAGGGCTCCTTCCCGGTGATGACACGGAGGAAAGACCCTTCCCCATCTCTATTCCTTGCCTACCCTAAGACACAATGCCCCGCACTGACACCAAGAACTGCCACAGCCTGAGACAAAGCACCCCACTACCAGCCAAGGTCAACAGTCTCCTGACCCAGAAGGACATCCTGGCATGGTGCAGAAAACTCCAAACCACAAAGCTCCCAGTGCTATCCACAGGGATAGCATTAGCTCACCTGGGTTTTTGCTAGAAAGGCAGAGTCTGAAGGTATCCAGGATATGGAATTCCTAGGAGCCAGGCAGACTCGCCTGCATGCCAAGTGTTGGGACAATCAATTGAGAGGACTTGCCTAAGGGCCCCCACTGAGGTACAGTCTGATAGCTGATGGTCGTCACTTTGCTTCAATAAACTCCAACTGGACTTCAGCTCAACACATGTATTGGAAATAGAGGAGACCCACCCTTCTTTTCCAGATGAAGAAGGTGGGGGAAAGAATGAAAGGGGCAAATGACTGTCAGGAGGCTGTTAAATGTGGACCAGAGTTGGGGAAGAGATGAATGAGGCATCTGGGATCCACGTACAAAGCCACTACCTCGAATTAATGAAGAGCTTCTTTGGCAAGAGGCACCAAGAAATCCAGTGGCACCCTTTTTTTTTGTCTTTTTCCTTTTTATGGGTACCGGGGATTGAACTCACGACTGCCTGCTTGCAAGGCAGGTGCTTATGCCGCTGAGCTAAATCCCCAGCCCCTTAGTGCCACCCTTTTCCTGCACCCCCCACTTTGGCCCCCTTTCCCAGTTCACAAGAACAGTCTTTTTATCTAAGAAGAACTCAAGGATGAAATACCCTGTCTTTTGACTGTGTGGGTCCCCACTGTGTGCCTCCCTGGCCTCCTCAGTCATCCCAGGAAACGCAACAAAGATTTCATGCACCAAATACCATTCGGCTCCAATTGTCAGTTCAGGACTTGCACCATTTTAATGAATGCCAAAACTGTTTTTTCACTTGATAGAGCCTGACAAGACCAACAATCACAGATTAGAGAGAAACTTCTTGCCTTTCAACAAAGGTTAATAAATAGTGACAGCATTAAGTCTATTCTGATTAACTATGCTGAAAGATATTATTGCTGTTTGTAACATGAAATCATTATTGGATTAAGCACGGCATATAAAAATGAAATGTGAGTTTTAATCTCAAATGTAGAATGCAGGCTGCTCAGACAGAGGTGGGGTTGACACTCGGAGGCCTGTATTAATTTTTAAGTTGCTCTGGTGAAGGATATTATATGTCATTTTTCTGGTCTGGATTTGATGGGGAGGAAGAGGCTCCTTAGTGAACTGCCTTGTTACTCCCCACCCCCACAGACACGAAGAGGCAAATAGCAGTGACAAGCCCCCTGTGCTGAACCAACAACACAGGAGAACGCAGCAGGCCCCAAAGATGGACTGAGACACCTCTTTTAGGTGTCTTTGACCTCAAAGACCTTCTTCAAGAAAACGCCAGCAGGAGTGAGGAGCTGGAGATGGGGAAGATTAGGTGTTTTCTAAATGAAGAAGTTGGAGTAAAAGTGAATAAATGGATCCCTCGAGGTAGGGCTGTGACAGGGTTAGGAAGGAGACAGGATCCAAGTTCAAAGCCAATGCTCTGCCCACTTCATCATTCCATCCTATGAGGACCAGGGAAAATGTTCCTAGCTCCGTGGCTCCAGATGTTCTGAAGTCATTGATTCTATGCCAGGACTATGGTCTCCAACTATCACAGATCCAAATATACACAGTGAACTGGGAACAACCTGTCCTCCCAGGAATCAAGGAGGACCCTGAGGTCCTCCAAGGCCACCAGGAGAACCCAGGGGCTTAGGAGCTGACTTTGCAAGCACAAACTCCCACATGTCTGAGGTGGGGTCCCCTGAACACAAGTCAGAACAGTAACTGAAATGGATTACATCTGTTACATCAATACCTGTGTCCACCAGCTTTTCCGGGGACTTCTAATGACTGTGTGGGCTTTTTTTTTTTTTTTTTTTTTTTTTTTTTTTTTGGCAGATTCTCACTACATAGCTCAGGCTGGTGTCAAACTCACAATCCTCCTGCCTCAGCCTCCCAAATTCTGGGATCACAGGCATACACAACTGCACTCCACTTTTGAAAGAATTTTTAAAACTTTCATTGATTTCTTTTGAAAGACGTCAGGGAACCAGCTTATTTTGAAAACTGGCTGATAAACCGAAAGAATTAAGTGTTTATCTTTCCTTTCCTGGACACACTTCCCTTCAGGGTAAGCAAATAATTGATGAGGGGTGGCTTCTCTGTACACAAATCTCCCAGCTAAGGATGAGAGGAGAGACAGAATCAGCATACCCATGTTCAGCAGCTCCTAGTGAATTAATAGACCCAGACAGTGAGTATCAGTGGGCACAAAACCCATCGGATGCAAAGATGATGGGGAACCTGACAACGGATGGATCGGGGTGACAGCTCCAAATCCACCAATCAATCTCAGCATCACAGAGGAGACAGGCAGACCTCACGTGCTTCCTGATGGAAGGGCACACGGCCACGTACCATGTGGTCTTGCCAGAAATACTGAGCTAGCATCCAATCAAGCCCATAGGGATATCATGAGGTAACAGGCGACCCAGGGGACTGAAGACAGTGTTAGCAATGAGGGGATGTGCTCAGTCAGGTCCACTGGAGGGAAACACTACAGGACAATATGGCCTCTTTAGCAAGAAAAAGAAAGAGAGGGAAGGGATCCAGAGGACAGAGAGGGAAGAGAAAAAGGAGAGAAAAAACAGGAAGAGTAGGGATGGGAGAGAGAGAGCAAAGGTGGGGAGAGAAATGTACTTGGGTGGCTGAAACAGGAGAATTGGAAGTTTTTATTCTTGTTTTTGTTTTGTTTTGTGGGGAGTGGGGGTTCAGACAAGGTCTTGATATGCAGCTCAAGTTGGCTCTGAGCTCACTTCAAAGCCCAGACTGGTCTCAAACTTGCAACAATCCTCTTGCCTCAGCCTCCTGAGTGCTGGGATTACAGGCATATACCAGCATGCCTGGCTCAGACAGTTGGAAGTTTAAATCCTGCCTGGGAACCTAGCAAGAGTCCATCCCAAAACAATAATAATAAAAAGAGATAGAGATGTAGCTCAATGGTAAAAGGTTCCTAGGTTTGATTGTTAGTACTGAAAAGAAATCTAGGAAACTATACTAATATGAATAAATAATTGATAATTGGATATGTAAATAATTGGGGGAAGATGGAAAGCTCTTCAACTAATAAATGCAAAAGTGATGGAAATAGAAAATTGCCATTTGGCAAACATCACAGACATAACTGTTTTTAGGTAGAAGGCATGGATGGATGCTTAAATTAGTGTGCAAAAGAATGATGTGAAAGAGAGCATTACATTGTCTCCAAGCGTCTCCCTGCAAGACACTTACTAATTATAAAGGGAAAACACAGTCTTTCTGTAGAGGGTCCCAGCAGACAGCTCCTAGAGCAAGGGGACAAAGGTGACAACATCCCAGATGGTGGGACAGGCTCAAAGTGGGTGCCTCCCAACACAATGCACTGAGAAGCACACAGCCTCCTCCCCGGCACGGCCTGAGTCTGATCACAACTAAATCCTTTATTTCCACAAACAGACAGACAGTTACACAATAGATCGTCCGTGTGCACCAAAAAGATGGCCAAAAACGAGACTGAAGAACTGGTTCCACGTAAGGGGAATAGGACAACTCAATATGACATTCAATCCAGAAATGCACCCAGGGCCAGCAGAGGGGACAACTGCAAGTGCAGGTTAGTGTTGAGTAATAACAGGGCTGCATCCATTAGGTTCTTGATCTTGTTACTGTTCTGTGTTTAAGCTGGATGTTAACATTCAAGAAATCAGGAATTCTTTGTTCTCTCTTTGCAACTTTTCATGAATTTTTTTTGCACCTGTCTGAAAATGAAAAGTTAAAAAGTATGACTTTTAAATAGATTGCATGTGAAGTCT
Source organism: Cavia porcellus (assembly GCF_034190915.1). Classification (NCBI taxonomy): domain Eukaryota; kingdom Metazoa; phylum Chordata; class Mammalia; order Rodentia; family Caviidae; genus Cavia; species Cavia porcellus. Next base: position 9,179,363 of record NW_026947499.1, on the reverse strand, counting down.
TCCCCAACTGGCTTAGCTCATTTATTTGCTTTTCATCTTTATGAACTGTATCTTCAGGCATTTTTCTCACTGGAGCCTGCAAGTTCCATTCCAGACCTTTTCCCTCGCTGTGCACACTGGTCCCCCACCTAGGCAGTGAGGACTCGGTCTGCCAAGGCAGATGCCCCCACATCGCTACCTTGCCTGAGCCGGGAGGACAAAGTAACCAGGGTGGATGCTTGGCGTGAGGCCCTGCCCAGCTGAAGCCTACACTCAGGAATTCCCAGAGACAATCAGAGAATCTAGCTGGGAACACAAAGAATTATAAGTGGCATCTACATGACATCTCTGCCCAATTAAATTAGGCAGGAATTTGAAGAGGTATGGATACACCTGTTGAGTGTCAAAAAGGTTTCTGTAAAGCAGAAACTCAGCTGGGCTCTAGGAAGTGGGAGCCATATCAGGTGGGCAGGATGGGTAAGGGCAGGCAGACTGCCCGGGGCCTTGCCAGACCCTGAGCATGATGGAGGCAGGGCTGAGGTGGGGGTAACAAGGCTAGTGTCACAGAAACTGTACATTTGGGTACACCTGCAAATGTGATCGAGAGCCTCCATTTCTTTACCTGTAAAATGGGGAAAAGCACAGATCTAAGAGACAGCTAAGTTACCACTTGGCACAAGACCTGGCATGCAGTTGGGGCTCAATGGAAGATCATTGCAGCTGGTCCATCAGTTTGTGAGGGAGTTGCTGACTTGACAATCCAACAACTCTGTTCTGCAACATCCTCACATTGCCCTCTCTGACCCTCTCTCTTAGCCATCCTCAATAGCAAGTGTCCCCCATCTCACCAGAATGTCTATACCTCCTGTCTTTCTGCTTACAGTATCGTGAAACAGGAAACTTTCTCCTGTCCCTGTCCCCACCCCTTTCTGCCTGTTATCAGAAGGGAGTGACTGGCCTCAATCAAAATCCATCAGCACTTCCTTTGCAGCTCTGTGAACTTTGCTCCTGGCTCCACCTACAACTAAGACTCATTATTAGCTACTCACAGCATCACTGCAGTTGGAGCTGCCAGCAGCCACCATTGAGCAAGATTCTAGTTCTCTAAACAGCTCTCAGAGCAGGGGGTACTGTCTGGCCACTTCACAGACAAGGAAGCTGAGTCACAGAGATGCGAAGCCACTGGCACAAGGTCCCCTAGCTAGGAAGCAACACAGACAGTGTGTGGCTCCAAAGTACTCACTTTTCTCCTGCTGTGTGCCAGGAAAGGGAGGTGGGGAGTAGAAATGCACATTGCCCAACTCCTGGCGGCTGGGCTCTTGGCCTGGCTGGGCTCTTGGCCTGGGAGAGAGGGGCTGAGCTTACACACACATGGACACACGCGCTGTGAGCTTCCCCGGCTTCCCTCGGCAACCCTCTCCTGATTTCAAACCATCTCCCCTTCGATGAGTCACCTCCTCTGTCAGCCCCTTCCTGGGAGGAGGAGGAGGAGGAGGCAAGAAATCAATATTCCTTGCCTATCAACTCCATTATCAAATCAACTGGCATCAGGCCCCCGAGGCCACAGCCGATCATTCCAAAATCCCCAAACCCCATTTCATTACAGTTAAAAGAACATTTCCTTTTAATCACCCCAAAATATTTCTGAAGAGGAAGACATAACTCCTGGGGAGAAAGCCAGGTGGTGGGTGTTCATGGAACAGTGTGGCCTCGGGGATATTTGGGGGGCCGCAATAAGCATAGCCCTCTGGGTGACCAACCAAGGACTGCATCTTGCAGGAGAGTGAGCCACAGTTAGGGAGAAACAGTGCTGCAGACAAAGCCACTGAGACTGACATCTTGTTCAGCCCACGTGGGCCACACTGTGTCCACCCCAACCATTTCTTTGGAAGAGGCCTCAAAAACCCTCCGAGGGCACAAGCAGGAGCGTGGGGAGCAAGGGTGAGTACACAGAGCCGCTCTGCTCCTCTGCTCCATGACCTGAGGATGTCTCGGACTCCACTGGCCTGCTCCTCTCTCTCCTAGGTCTGCGAACACCTCTGCAATAATGACAACAGGCAGAGGGGCCTGGGAGCACTCACCATGTGTCAGCCTCTTTCCTTAAATGTTTTGTGTGAGTCTTTTCATTTTACAGACGAGGAACCACTCATTCAAAGAGGTGAAGCAATTTGCCCCATGTCACACAGCCAGAAAGACAGAGAGCTGGGACTTAAGGTTGGGAAGGCCCAGGGAGACTGGTCCAAGCCTTTGAAGCCATCCGTAAATGATGAGGTTCAACAAGATGATTCCTGGGCTTCCCTTTGGATTCAGTTGGCTGACGAGTCTTCCATGACACATACTAGGATTTGGCTTCTAAATTCACTCCTTCTAAATGCCCCAAACCCACCAACAAATACTCAGGTATGCTGTTTTTTATGTTATGCAGGGGATGAAGTTCTGGCCTGTCAGGGGCCCTAGCCTACCTGACACAGATATAGTGCAGCTAGGACACAGCAGAATTAGACACATGGCATAAAAGATGATAGAGTCCAGAGACAGAAAATGTGGAAGAGAACATGGGCAACAAGAGCGAGGGCAGTCGCAGTGACAATGCCCAAGTAGGGCTCAAAGTGCAGGCATATTGGGTAGTTAGAAGGAAGGACACTTTCAGTGGTCAGGAATGGGTGGGTCCAAGCAGTGTGAACCCCCTCACTGGAAAAGAGTTGTTATCTTGCATTAGGAGGTGTCAAGCTGATGAAAGAGCTGTCAGTGGGGCACCCTGGTGAGGGCAAAGCCAACCAACCCACATAATAGAAGGTGAGCCAGATGGGCAGAAGGAGATAATATCACCTGAGCGGCTGGACACAGCCATGCCTGAAGCAGGTCACATGAGCCAATTCAAGTTCCCTTTTGTGTAAGTGGGTTCCTGATGAGTTTTTCCACACATAATACTAGAAGAGGCCTGCTTATTATAGTAGACAGTGTCCCCAGATACCCTGCTTACTGAGATACTGGGAAAATCCACTGAAGATTCAAGGATCAAGCAGTTCTCATCCTATACTTGGCCCCAAGGGGCATCTCCTTGCCTCCAGGTACTAAACACAGAAACACTCACTGAATGTATGAGTGAAGCTTCCCCTACCACCGATGCACAACTGAGGTTACATTCACTGCCATCAATATTCTAGTAGTGTGATAGTGGCTTTGTCTCTAGTTTGCCAGTCACAGTTAAGTGACCAACTTTGAGAGAAGTTCTTAGCTCTGTAGCTCTGCAGGGAAGAGGGCACAGAGGAGAGATGCTTAACAGGCTCTCTTCATAGGACGCTGCTAGGTTGTGCTGGGACCCACTTAGCTGTTAGGTGTGGTGGGCTGATGGGCCCCATCCATCCACCTGTCCCAGCATCTACTGGGAACCACTGCACACCTGACCTAAACTGGCTATAGGACTGTGTTCCTTTTCCATAAATTATAGAAGCTCCACCATGACAAACCCCTAAGACCCTTCAAGTGAGAGGAGTGCCCCTCTAGGCAGGAAATTACACACTTATCTGTCGCTGATAAAAATAAAATGTTTTCTCCTCAAAACAGCATCAACACTGAATCTTGTCGATATCTCCGTTAACTAAAGTAATAACATTTTGTTTATTTTCGATCACTTACTATGGCATCTGCTAGGCTAAATGTTTTAGCTACCCTGACTCAATAAATCTTTGGTATCATCTTACAAAGTGGGTAAACAGAGGCTCAGAGAGCTGGCTCAGTTACCCAGCAAATTGGAAAAATCACAATTTCTACAACAGATTTGGAAGATTCGAAAGTATCTACATGGCTGAATTTTGTTGTAACACAGGAGTAGGCAGAGCCCACCCTGAGGGGTTCCTGAAGACAAAAAGGGGTACCTCATTCAGGGTGTTGGGGCACAGAGCACTCTGCCCTGAGAGCCTGGGTAGTCTTCATCATCAATGCGCCCCTGCCAGGTTTACAGTGGGTGGACTCCAGGGGAAGGATGTGCCAGGTTCTGGGGAATCACTCGCTGTTTTCCCCTCTGCTATCTGCCACTGATGTTCAGATGTCAGTCTGCTTTGGACAAGTGCACAGAATGGTCTGGGCGCCTACAGCCGCCACAAGCTTGAGCTCGCTGGAGCCACCCTCAGAGGAGAGCGCTGCCAGGTGGCTTTCTTGCCGCCTGGCTCCTGACCCTGGCTGCTGCCCAGAGTGATTTAACCCGAGTCTGTGCCCGCCTTGCCAAATTGCTGGAGAAGAGACAAGCACAGCACTTGGCGTAGCCCACCCACGCAGGGCACCCACCACAACGCGTGCCACACTGCCTCAGCATGCCCAGCCAGGTGCCCGGCTCCTGGCAGATGCCTGCAGCACAGAGCAGGCAAGCCTGCAGGAGAGTGGGTTCATGTTCAAAAAAAGATGATATTGCGTGCAGATCAAATGCTTTAATCTGGGCTCTGGTGTTCCAGAAATAACAATAATAGCTCATGCTCTATAGCACTTTCTATAACCTTTTATATAAAGAAGGAAATTTAACCCTCACAACATCACCAAGCAATAGATCCTATTATTAGCTCTATTTTACAGGTAAGGAAACCAAGGCACAGGACAAAATGAGAGATGTGAGATCTCACACAGCTAGGATACACTGAACCCAAACCATCCAGCCAATGCAAACCTATTTACTCAAGACCCAGCAGTAACAAGTAAGAGATAGCCCTGAGCTTGGCACTGTCAAGAGCCCACTTTGTAGGTGAGAAGACTAACGCTTAAAGAAGCTCAGACAAGCTCCAGGCCACGCAGCATTTGAAGCCAAGCTCAGCACTGGCCATAATCATACTGCGCCTGTTTTCTGCTTTGTAAAATTTGACATCCCTACTTCCACCACCCAGTTCTGCAGAGGATGATACCTCAAAAAGTCAAATCCTAGAGACACAGTGAGCTGCCCAGGGACAAGATTAAAGAGAGGTCCTGTGGTTCTGTGGGAGAAGCTCAGCAGATGCTAAATTCTCTGAGGAGTAATGGTTTTCTGCTCTGGAGAAGCAATGATGAGGTCACATCCTGCAGCAGAGTTGAGGGCGGGGCAGTGTAGTCACTTGGGATGGGGCACCCTGACTCTCTCAATGGCTGTGGCCAGCACTTCCATCACCCCACTGGGGGGATCCTCCCTGAGAGCCCTTTCTGATTAACCCAGAGTCCACCATCAGGGCCAGGCACATCCTGGAAAAGCACATTCTGTATCATACAGTCGTTTTACATTCGGAAAACAACACTCCCTCCACAAACACAACACACACTGTTTTCACTTCCCGAGTCACAGTAGGAGAACAGGACCTTCTTGGCCAAAGCTAGGGTAGCTTAAAAGGCCACAACCCGCAGAGGGAGCTGGCAGAAGGTAGAAGGTGCACAACTTCCCCAGAGCCTATGCTATGTACTTGCACCCCACAAGGCTCCCAGCGGCCAAACCACCCAGGGAGTCCCTGCTGGAGGCTCCTGCACCAAGAAAGGAAGAGCGTCATGCATGTGCTCATGTGCAATGTCATGTGTGCTCGCAAATGTGTACACCTGTGCTCTCACGCAGCACTGCATGTCCACACCTGGCACACTCACACAACACACACAACACTCTTACATGCAACGTGCACGCATAAGTTCCCCATAACATCTTCCCCATGTATGTTCACATGTATAGACACACAAATACACACACACACACATGCACACTCATATTCACATGCACATTCTCTGACATGTACGTAAAGAAGAAGGATGCCTGCCCACTCACAGACCCACAGTTACACACTCCTGTGTCCTTTAAGGTGCACACACACATCTACACACACAAGACTCTCAGAGCTCTAGATCCACACCCAGCCACACCCTCAGCCACCTCCCAAAGATGCACACAGAGAGACATCAAAGCATACAATCCAGCAACAAATATAGATGAAGATCCACACCCGGTCTTCCATTGGGCTGACTCTCAAAGCTGTAATGATCCACAGAAAAACGTGAGGAAAGCCACATGTGTCACACACAGTGGGCTGGATGCACACACAGACACAAGGACATACAAACACAGAGTCACCACTCCTGAACTCACCCGGGGCAGCACCAGCCCTCCCAGAGAGGTCTGAAGCCCTCTGCAGCATCCACTGGGCCCGGCCAGGCAGCCAGAGCCACTGCAAGGCTGTCAGCACACCACCGGCTCAAGAAAAGTGTATGTGCAAAAATAAAAATGAAAGGCTGTGATAAAGCCGTCCCTTCCCACAGGACTCTGAGCTGACGCAGGTTCTGCTCTGCAACAAACATTTCCATTCTAATTTTAAAAGACATTAGCATTACCTCTTTGGCTCTCAATCCAGCCAGACGGTACCTCGCCTCTCACGCTGCCCACCAGCCACATTGGGTACTGAGGGGACACAGGCGCCTTACACCAGGCACTGACCCAGGGCCATTGGGGTCTGATTTTGTACCATTCCCAGGGGTCCTGGACTTAGAACCTCACAAAACGACTGGGTAGTTGGAGAGCCTAAAACTCCCAAATCTGGCAGAGAGACATCCCTCACCTCCCCACAAGGCAGCATCTGGCCTGTCTCATCCCAGCTAGGACCCTGTGGATCCAATCCTGCTTGCCCTTGTGAGCACCACACATAAGGAAGGTGGCTTCCAAGTGGCAGATCTGCCCCCAACAAATCAGGGAAGAGAGCATGAGTTCCATTCTTTACTCCCACTCCAACATGCCTGGCTTGCAAACCTGTCTCACCTGATACCTCTCAGCAGTACCCAGCCTGGATTCCCACACTTAGCCAGGCGTCAGGGGAAAAGGGAAACCACACAAGGTCAGGGAAAGCAAAGTGAGCTGTCCCCATGAGCCCTGAGGTCCTGGGACCCCAAAATGCTCCCCAGCTCTCACCACGCCCTGTGAGGCAGAAGTCTTAGAACCTCTCAACATGCTCTCCTCAAAGTCCACCTTTGACCTCTGCCAAAGGGTTCCTTCTTCCTTGAACACTCTCTTGGCCACTCATCGGCTCTGAGCTTCCAAGTCACTACATGTCACACTGCTGGGGTTCTGCGACCTCATGCTGAATGGGCAGCCCATGAAGCCCCTGCATTCACTGAGCCCTGTAATGTAGGTGCCTTCTGCAGGAAGTGGCCTCCTCCCGCTCTGGCTCTCCTCAGCTCCTGGCTCAGGGGATAGCTCTTCCCAGGAAGGTCCTATCTATCTTGTCTTGTTCCTGGTCTGTCCTTGCCTGGGGACTCTGGGAGGGCCGGGAGCAGCCTGAGAGTCTGGCGAATGAATAAGGGAATAGCCAGGCCGTGCAGGCCCAGGTCTCCTCCCTCCTATGTGATTCTGGCTCTTCCTCCACTGGGCTTGCACAGAAACATCAGGAAAGGGAAACCCAGGCAAGTCCTGGTTAGAGAAAGGGAGGGGACAGTGGCTCCCTGCTCCTGTCTGCAAGGCTGTGGGGCTGGGGGCACAGGAGGACCCCCTAGCTATTCCCAAGTATGAACACATTACTACTATATTGCCAAGTGGGGTGGAAGAAAGAAATGTCAGCAGATGGTTCCCAGCAGCCTCCATTTCTCCCTTGAAGTGTGCCTTTAAAATGTCCCCAGCTTAGCCCTCCCCTGGGGAGTCCCTGTGCTATACTGGCCTGGATCCCTTGTTCACAGGCCTGGGTGAGAACAGTATCTCCTATCTCCCTACTCTGGTCTTGTCCCCAAAACCTCCTCTCTATCAATCTGAAACCTTCTTGCAAAAAGCAAGTGCAAACTATCACTACTACCCCCAGCTTAAATCCTTTATGGCTTCCTATAGTTCATGGAATTAAACACCCAAATCATCATTCTCAGCCTCGGGAAGGTCAGACTTTGTATGGTGGTGCAGGGGCCTGGCCTGGCCTGTTCTGATGTCCACCAACCACTCCATACTAACCTTGGTCCTACTAAAATGACTTCCGGTTCCCCAGATCCTCTCTGTGCCAATGTCCATGTTGTTACTGGCATCTGATTCTGTTCCTACATATAATACAGCACTCCGATTCCTACCTGGCAAATCTGTCTTTCGAGACCCTCTGCAAACAATTTCTCTGCAGCTCCTTCCCAGTTTCTGGCTCTGAGCACCTGCCAAGGGTGGTGCCCACTGCTAGCCTGCAATGTAACCAGTGGTCTTCTCTCCCTAGTGATCCCCTTGAGAGAAGAAACCCATCTTATTTATCTAGGGCCCACCCAGATCTGGCCCAGGGTAGACACATTAATATGTATTAGTTATTGCTGCTATGATTAATATAATTTTTAAGCTCCCTCTGCTGCTGGTCCCTTGCTCTCAGCTCTCAGCTTAGTTTGTTTTTCATAAATAAAACCAAAATGAATGATCCAGGCTCCCTGGCTTCCTCCCCAGCTTTCGAGCTACAGCTTGGAGCAGAGAGGCCTGGGGGACCAGCAGATGGGCAATGAAGGGAAGCTGCACCTCAGAAATGAAAGTGGAAGCAGGGCAGATGCAGGACCTGAGTATCTGAGACCCCCTTACTCAGCTCAGAACAATAGGGCCCTTGCTGCAAGGCCACACATGGTGGGCTTGGGGAACACACACATATCTATGAAGTCCCCATCATGTTTTTGGAGCAGATCTGCTATCAGAAATCAGGACACGGGGCTGGCATGAGAAGAAGGCAGGGAGGAAACCCTGGGCCCTGCCAAGTGTGGGCAAGACTCTCTTAGGATTTAATGCTTGCTAATCTGAAAACAGGCGCACCCCATGAGGCTGTGATCTTTACTGCCCTGCAACTTCTGGCCACCTCCATGTAGAAAGCTACCAGGTACTAAGCAGAGGAAAAGCACAGGTGACAGGAGTATCATGAAGCTTTGGGCAAGTGACTGCTTCTTGGAACCTGTTTCCTCACATAGAGAAGGAGCACAGATCATAAGAGCTTCCAAAATTCCACATGCGGAGCAGCAGCTCAGCGCATGGACTCCCACTCTGCTCCATGCATGTGACCACTACGACAACGATTTGAAAAAACCTGGGCTGTCACTCACCCATGAGCCACTCGGCTCAGGCTTGGCCAAGCCCCCAGCGCTGCCTCCTGCCCCCAGACCCACCACCTCCTGGCCTTGGTGTTGCCTGGGCCCTTGCTGGAGAAAGCTCTGGCTGGCCCGGGGTCCTGTGAGCTCAGAGACGCTCACAGCTGGCACCAAGCTGAGTGAAGAGAGCGGCCCTGATGCTGAGGGCTCACCCCAGGCCCATCAGCGCCAAATGCTTAGACCCTGTGGCTTCGAGATATGCCAGAGGGAGTACTGGTATCAAAGGCAGACAAAATGGACAGAGGCTGTGGGTTTCCCGTGGGTGGTGCAGAGTAAAAGAGGTAAAGTTAATAACCGCAATATGATAATAACAGTTGTAATATTAACAGCAGTTACTTAGTGAACATAGCTCCGGCCTGACCTCAGAGTGCTGCCCCACACCCTCACTTACTCCTCACGCCAGCCCTTGAGGATGGCAGCACTGTTATCCTTATTTTACGTGCCAGGAAGTTGAGATTTAATATGGTGAGATAATTTCCCCCTTTTCTCCATTTTATAGACCAAGAAACAAAACATAAAGAGAGGGCAGGATACTAGCCTCAGGACACACAGCAAGCAACAGACCCGAAGTTGACTCTAACTTACTCTGACCTTCATTTGCTTCACTACTGCTATCTTCTCTCTGGGAAAACCCACAGCCAGTCATTCAACAATGACTGAGCCTGTTAGAAAAGCCAGGCACCATTTGGTGCTGGGGAGACTGAGTCAAAGGTGAAGAGTCCTTGGGCTCTTGTGGCTGAATGTCTAAAAGGGGAAGACTAAACATCGAAGAAAGTTCCATCACTCAAGGTGACGAGGACTACCCAGGGAACTAAGGTAGGATACTTCCTCTCAGAGGCCAAGAGTGGTCTCCTAGTTAAACAAGACAGATGCCACGCTGCAAGACACATGCAGTACAACAGACACGGCAGACGTGCATCAGTCCTCTTGCTTAAGAAGGTGGCTGCCACCAGCAGCTGGGCACTGCTGCAATGAGGGTGCAGAGAAGATACACAGACCGCAGCCGTGTCCCCAACCCTTCCACTTTCAGGTAGTGACGGAAGTTACTTACCTGGCAGGAAAGCCAGGCTTCCAGTGCCACTCTGACCTCCTCCACCAGCTTCAAGTCCCTGCAATTCTCCTGACCTTCGGCCACAAGGAAGTGGCTCGGGCTGCTCACATAGGGCCAGCCTCGGCCTCTGTGTCTCCTTCATGCAGCTCTCAGAGCTATCGATTCTGCCACTGGAGCGGCCAGGATAATTTTGCTTAGCCTCAAATACCTGGTTCTCATGAATCCCTCAGCCAGAAGGTAAGAAAGCTTCCTTCAGGACACAGGGGGACGATGAAGCCCACTCGTGGTTAATACTACACTGTACCCTGTGCATCAAGCTGCCTGTCTGCTGCGGAGAGTCCACCATAAGATGCTTATTTAAACAGCCTCGCAAGGCTGCTGAAGAAAGTGCAGTTATGCATTTTCCCCTCCTTGCTGGTTCCAACGACTATAGATAAACATCAATTCGCTCCTGCGGATCACAGTCACAGTAAATAAATTTTTCAGGAAGCTTGAGATCCGCACAAAGGCTCCGCCAAGCTCCCATTTCACACAACATCAATGTTTGGCCTCTAAGAAATAAAAGCTCTAAGGTGGCCATCGCCAGGGCAAAATTATCAATTGTCAAGTCACTTTTAAAAGAGAAAGATGAGCATTTCTGAGAGATAGTTCCTCCCATGGCTTGAAAAATAAAAGGTAGATGGACAATCACTTCGCCTACAAAGTAACCACAATGACTTGCTCCTAAGTGCACAAATGCGTGTCCCCCACTTTCCCAGCCTGGGACCAGCTGTCCCTGGGGGACTAAAGCAGTCCTCGCAAGGCTGACTCCAGTGACTTCGGAGTCTCAGGCGTTGAGTTATTTTTACTTTCTCAAAGTAGGGTTTTTTCACTACTTTTAGAAGTGGCAGACGAGGCTTGTCTATTATAAAATATTTGTTGCAAACACACACACACAGGCACACACACATACTTGGTTGCTCACCACCCCACACACAGTCTGTAAAAATCTCAAGTCACAGTGGTGCGAGGGACAGGAGATGAGAAAGCTGAGACCCCTCAAGGTGAGCAGGCTTTATGTAACTCCCTAGCCTCAGACTCAGCCAGGTGCTACTGCAATGATTCTGCTATGCTGAGAACCTCAGTACAGGTTGCTTCATGGGTGGGGAAACTGAGGCATGCAGGAGGCTAAGGCAGGGAGAAGTACCTACACTTGGATATCAATGCGGCCACCTTCCTGCCACATGACCTTGGGAAGGTAACTTCAGGCTTGGGCAGGCTTCCTATCTGCAAAACAATGACAGTGGACTCCCCTCACAGGGTCCCTGCAAGATGAGCCCCCACATTTGGATTTGTTGGGTGTTATTACTAAAGGGCTCAAAGTCTCCAAGCAATCATTGGCAGGACCAGGGAGCAGCAGCACCACTGTTCTTGAAGTCTCAGGTCTAGCCAGGATTCTAGGCCTGTCACTGCGAGTGCTGGCACCTCCCCAAAGCCCAGATTCTTTGCCAACATGGCCATCTCTGGCATTAAAGTCCATCTAGACATCTTCATGACCCCTACAGGGGAAGTACCTGCTGTCACCCTACTGTACAGAGAAGGAAACTGAGGCACAGGACACACAAGATGCCACAGACCCCAGTTCAAAAGCCTCTACTCCTCCCACCCCTTTGCAGGCAAGATGCCAAGTCTCAGTTGTTTAGTCAGCGACACATTTAAGCCGAACACATGGAGCCCTTCTTCCCGCCCATGCTTGGGGGAGTCATCCCCATGCCCTGCTTCTTCCCATAAAGCTCCAAACACAGTTCTGGTGGAAAGGTCACACTTGCCCCCACTGTCTTCTAATGACGCTTGGCTCAGGGCAACTGTAGCTCCCAAAAATCACAACCATCTAGAGCCTCAGAGTGGTGACCTCTTTGGAACTAGGATATTTGCAGTTTTCATCAATTAAATTAAAATGAGGTCCTATGGAGGCGGGGGAACCTCAAATGGAATGACCTTCATCATCATAAGTACAGACAACAGACACAGAAATGTTCACAGAGAGAGGTGACCAGGTATACAGCTACAGACGAGGCGAGGCCAGAACAGCAGGCGGTCCCAGGAGCTGGAAGAGGCAGGGGAAGGATGATTCTCCTTGGGCCTGGAGGAGTAGATGGGCACACAGACCCCCTTTGACTTTGGACTTTCCGGCCTCCAGAAGCAGGATAGGATAATTTCTGTTGCATTAAGTTCCAAAGACTTAGCACTGTATGACAGTGGCCCTCGGAAATGAACACAAGACTTTTTTCTTGTGGTACTGGGGATTGAACCCAAAGCCTTTGCACTGACCTGTATTCTCCAGCCCTTTTTATTATTTTTTTTCTTTTTGAGACAGGGTCCCACAAAGTCTCCAAATACAATGCTCTTCTATAAAAAGTATGTACAGGTTGGCACAGTGGTGCACGCCTATAATATTAGCACTCTGGGAGGCTGTGGCAGGAGGATTTCGAACAAGTTCAAGTCCAATCTAAGCAACTTGGAGACTCTTGTCTCAAAATAAAAAACAGAGTTCACTTCAGCAACACAAAATAAAAGAGCTTAGGATATAGCTTAGTACGAAGGTCTTCGGCTCAATCCCCAGTACCACAAAAACAAATAAGTACATGGATCCCAGGTGACAGTTACCTGGGCTTCTTTCTAGAAGCTTCCAGAGGCACTGGAGTTAAAAAAAACAAACTACACTATCAGATGGGGAGCCAGCACAGGTGGTACACCCATGACCCTCAATGGCCCCACTGCATTTCTTCCTGGACTTGGGCACTGCACAAGAGGACCATAAGCTTCAGGCTATCCTTGACTTTTGCCAGGATGACACAAGCTGTTTCTTCCAGGCCTTCATGAAAAGGGCTTGGCTGAGATAGGAAACCCACCTTGGCCAGTGTGGGGCTATGGATCTCACTGCCCTCCCCAGAGCCAACCTCCTGGGGTCACCTATAGCCAGCTGACTCTGACACAGACCACTGTCTCCACCAGGCACCATGTCCAGAGCCCCGTCCCTGCTGAACTGGTTCATGGATTTCTTCTGCCACGATGTGAAGTGGACTCTTCTGACCCCATATGTAGTTGTGCAGAGATGGAGTGGCTGAAATCCTTTGCCCAAGATCTCCTTTAGCTAGGACCTGGCACAGCCCAGACACAAAGTGTAGCATGTTGTGCTCCATCACCTGCACCCCAATCTGAAAGATCAAGGAGGCAGCACAAGGGAGTGTGCCATACAGAAGATCTCCACGATGGCTGTCCTTGTTTGCTTGGACCCTGCTCTCAGCTCCTCTCCTGACTCTAGCTGGAGAAGGGAGAATGCCCCAAACCAATCTTCATGGTTGAAAAGAGGAAAGAGAAGAAGGCTGGGATCTCTGTTAAGCCAATCGGGTTGAGGCACACTGGAAAACCCAGTGGATGCAGCATGAGAATTTGTATCTGCAACACCAAGGGCCTCGTCCCCTAGGAATTCTTTGGGTGGGATCTGGGTCTTGCTGTTCACTGTGCTGGCTCAGGGCAGACTGCATGTGACCCTTGCAGAGGTAACGTGTTTATAAATGAGGCTGAGGAACAGAGATAAAGGAAGGAACCTCTCCCTCTGACCAGCCCAGTTCAGACAGCCCAGACAGAAATCCTGCTCCCCACAGATGTCCACTAATCTGGGTCTTTGTAGAGCTCTGTCAATTCCATAGCATAGATGTCCTGAATTCACCTGTTCTACCAAGTTTACCCCCAACTCTGCCCTTACCTGCAGCATGGCTCACTGCGGTGCTGCAGTAGCCTCCTCCCTGGCCTCGCTGCCTCCCCTCACCTGGCAGCAGAAGCCCCTCTCTCCCATGTAAGTCCATCTGCAACCCCTTGTTCAAAATGAAACCCATTGGGGCATGGTGATCCACGCCTATAATCCCAGCACTTGGGAGGCAGAGACAGGAGAATTGCCATGAGTTTGAGGCCAGCCTGGGCTCCATAGAGAGTTCAAAGTCTGCTTAAACCACAGAGATCTTATCTCAAGAAAAAATAAAAATGAAACCCAAACTTCCTACCCAGCCATGACACCTCCCTCAACCCCCCCCCCCAAAAGAAACCCTCTTGTAGCCTGCACTAGGCTGTTTTAAGAAGACACCAAGGCTTAGGGTGACTGACTTTTGACCGTGGCCACTGAAGGCTTTTGATTACGCGCATGTATTAATGCCCTGATTTCTGCTGCCCAAGAACACCTGCATCCCCTGAGCCTTTGCATCTTCTGTTCCTTTCCCTTTCTCCTTCACCTGACAATTTCTAGTGGTCGTCAACTCTCAGATTAGTGTGACCTCCTGGGCCCTGTCACCGCCATGCTATCCAGCACAGGGAACCACCAGCTGAGCAGAACTGGAGGCCAAGCACAGGCACAGAGGTGGGAGGAGCCAGAGGGCCTCAGCCTAGCTCCTCTCAGCACACTCGGCTCACAGCCCTGGGTCTCAGCAGACAAATCAGAGCCCCCTGTGTCAGACATTGCCAGAGGTGTTCACTCCTACAATGCACTACCCAGTGTTTTCTTATTTAATCTGTATTATTATTCTCATTTCTCTGTTGAGAGAACTAAGGTCTGGAGAGGAGAATTCAGGTGCCCAAGACCACAGCCCAGTGATGTGCAGGGCAACCTGACCGCAGTGAGCAGACTGCGCCTGCGAGGAGCCTGTGTCTAACATCACCAGGCTCTCAAGGGGTGCCCTGAGAACAGCAGCTGGGATAGACACCTCAAAGGAGCTGTGACCATGACCACAGGGTGCTAAAGCTGGAGCACTTCAGTTCCTTTTTCTGTGCCTCAGTCTCCCCACCCATGGAATGGGTACAACTACATCCATTATAGCATACCAATGTCGTCCCTTAGAGCAAAGGAGGTGTAGTGAGGACACAAGATCCCTGGCTTATCTACGGGCAGCCAGGTAACAGCAGCCCAGCAAAACCCAAGCCAACTGTCAGCCCCTAAAAGAGGG
The DNA here is from genome assembly GCF_034190915.1 of Cavia porcellus. Lineage (NCBI taxonomy): Eukaryota > Metazoa > Chordata > Mammalia > Rodentia > Caviidae > Cavia > Cavia porcellus. The sequence continues at coordinate 9,164,288 of NW_026947499.1, read as the reverse complement.
GCCTGACACATGGTCAGACTGCACATGACCAGGGTGACAGACCAGCATCCAAATCACAGGGCTCAGTGCCACGTGCCCACAGGAGAAAGCATGGGGTTTCAGCCTGACGCTCCCAGACTGGAGGCCCATCTCCGCCACTAGCCAGCTGTCTGCCTTCAGGCAGGAACCTTAACCTCTCTGAGCCTGTCTCCTTCTCTGGACATTTCAGCTACATACTTCACACAGCTGTTAGGAAGACCCACATTAATGGCTCACATACTAGGGGTTCCTGCCGCTGCAGTTCTAATACTTAATGAAGTACTTTTAGGCCTTCACTTTTTTTATAATTGAACCTTTTACTCAGCATGTGAAATCACAGATTTCACATGCAGCTATGACAAAGAAAACAGAGAGACTTTTTTGTTCCCTATCACCCCTAATAGTACCACTTCACAATGCTAGAGCACAATGTCACAGCCAAAACATTGCCACCGATACAGCTGAGACACAGAAACTCCTGTCATGACAAGGGCCCCTTATGGTGCCTTTCTTTTTGTTTTGTTTTGTTTCTCTTTATGAGACAGGTCAAGCTATGTAGTTCAGGCTCTCTTGAAATCACAGCAATCCTCCTGCCTCAGCCACCGAGCACTAGGAATACCAGGCATGTGCCAGCAGACCCAGCATGGTGCTCTCTTATGACCACACTTATTTCCTTCCCTGTTCATTCCTACTCTGTTCTTCACTTGTCTAACTTTGTCTTCCCAAAGTTCAATATAATTGGAATCAGTATGGTAGCACCTACTGCTCCAAACAAGAAGACATAAAAGAGAAGTCCCTGCTCTCCTGGCAAATACTGAGTAACAGGACAGATGACTCACAGCAAAGCCCAGTATACAGCAAGACACAGAGAAATGGACACAGTTTTCCAAGTAATGATCAAATTAGCAGCCACTCAGACAAGCCAGATCAGAGGCTGGGCCTTGCACATTTTCTCAAAGAAAAGCATCGCAGGTTTAATACCCATGGCCTCCAGTCGGGCAACCAGTCAGGAGACTCCATGGCAACTTTTCATTCGGGGTGACTTCTTTAGCAAATTCCTTGTTAGAGTGGAAAACATCCTATGGGCACATTTCAAACAATGGGTAACTTTTTTTGAGTGCCTACCTTGCTTAGCATCATTCCAAGATTTTTACGTGCAGTCACTTTTATATTACGTCACTTTTAATCTTCACAAGCCATAAACCATTTCCTGGGATAACTGCATTCCTAGCCCCACTTTATAGAAGAGGAAACTGAGGTTCCAAAGGGCTGGGAAGACAGAGCCAGATTTGACCTTCAAGGACAGAGGGAGTCAATTCCATGGCCTGGAGTGGAGTTCTCGTCCTTCATGGCTCTGCACCCAGATCTGGGAGGTCAAGTGTCTTTCTCTCTTGGCCACGACAGGCTTCATTAAACGCCCTGGGCACCAACTGTTTCCAATATAAATCAGACAGTTCCTCATTAACTATGAAAGATCTAAACCCTGATCACCTCAATCAATACATTCTAAGCTCTCATCATTAAAAACAGAAATCATCAGGTCAGCTGAACACATTTCCTTTGATCAAAATGTTTCCCCCCAGATGCACCTGGGGCCACACAGTCCTAGGCACCAGGAACTCAGTGCTTTCTCCATCAACTTCACCTAACATCTGGACTTCGGAGCTCTACTGCTCTTATGACACTATAAACCCAGAGATGGCATAAAGCGAGTATTAAACTTCCATGTGGCCAATGTCTTCAGCCATGCTCTTCTTCAATGACACGTATGGTGGCTGATGGGTGCATAGGGGGTTCCACTGTGGCCATTGTTCAAGAGTAACTAGAAGGGGCTCTGGGAATGACACCGCAGTGATTTGGTTAGGCACAAGGTCAGGAGGAGTCTCTGGTTTCTCTAAGACCGTATGTGGTCCTGACCCCTGATCTCACACCATTCACAACATCTTCCAAACCAATCTTGGGTTCAGAAAAGGTTCTCCATCAGCATTCACTGTTCGGACCACTTGCTGGAATAGGAAGGGACAGCAGGGAACAACAAGATCTCCTAGGACTTGAGCTCAGTGGGGGAGAAAAGACTCTGACTTGGAATAAATAACCCATAACCAATTACAAACTAAGGCAAATGCTAGGGAGGGAGCCAAGTGGTGCTGACATAAGAATAAGGGGTGAGGATGTGCTTTAGCAAAACTGGAACTGAAGGAACCAGCCAAGGGAAGAACAATCTGGGCATGGGAAATAGCAGGTGAGTATGTCAGAATCCAAAAGCAGGCAAGAAATGCTACTGGCTTTACTCCTCCCACTCCACCCTTCACTCAGTCAGTCCCACACCCTCTGGCTTGCATAATGTTGCTCAAAAGTTTGGAACACAGTACCACTTCAGAGTGTACCTTTCTCAGTCCTCCTATGGATTTCTGTGTGACCTCTCCTGATATGTGCTAGTAAATGTTCAATGACGGGCTCTCAGGCAAGAAAGCTTTGATTTGTGTCATATGCCAAGTGCTGCGGTGTAAACATTTCCACCACTGCTGAATCCAAGCCACCCACAGGACATCACTGATCAAGGAGCTGGGAGAAGATGTGCAAAGTCAGTTCTCATAATGGGAGACTACTGGCTCCTCTCCCACTTCATTCAGGCCTCACAGTACCACCTCCTGAGAGAGCAAAAGCAGTATACCTGTCCCTATCCCCCACAACTTTCCACTACTGTAGTGAATACTTGAGCTGTGATGGGGATGTAGCTCAGCAGCACAGTGCCTGCTTGGCAAGCGAGAGGCCTTGCATTTGATTTCCACTACCAAAAGAAAAAAAATACTTAAGCTAAATCATGTGGGAAAGAGGAAAAGTTTATTTTGGCTCTCTTTGGGGGTTTCAGCCCATGACCCACTGGCCTCACTGCCTGTGGGCCTGTAGTGAGGCAGTACATCATAAGGGGGAGCCCGGCAGAGGAAGGTGCTTACCTGATGGTGGCCCGGAAGCAAACAGAGAGAAAGGCAATGGCCAAGTTCCAATATCCCCTTACAGGCTCACCCTGAAAGGCCTAACTTCTTTCTGCTAGGCCCCAGCCCCTAAAAGCTTCACCATCTCCTCCAAATGCCACAGGCTGGTCTTTGGAGACCCTCTAGATTGATGATGACAAACCTTTTAGAGCTTTCAGTGCTAACAAATGGTCAGCTGCAGCACGCGTGCCATAGCTTCGCCACTGCTGCTCTAGATCCAAACTCTAGCGTTCCTCATCCTGGTCACACATAGGACCATTGAGTTGTGCTCAACTCCCTCCTCTCCTGGGTGGAAGATCGTCCCTATGAAGGCAGAGAATTCTGCCAGGGTCACTTGCTGTCACATCACAAGGACCTAGAACAATGCCCACACATAGCAGACATTCAAGAAACAGAATAAGAAGAGCCAGGTGTCTAGACTTTGCTGGCACAGAGAAAATAGGAAGCTGCGGCTAACTTAGCAGGGTCATTGGAGGCCACGTGCCCAAGGTCCTGGAGACCAGACAGGGCTTTGATGTCCCCTCCGGCCACAGCAGAAGCCCCTGGAAGGTTTCTACCCAAATGTGCAAGAAGGCTGACTCATGTGCTAGAAAGACATCCTACGATCCTGAGTAGGAAGGAAGCTGTAGGAGATCAAAGAATCCGGGATCCCCACACAGAGGCTTTCACAGCTGCCCAAGTGGCCAGGAGACAAAGGGACACACTTGGGACGCATTCTGGAAGAAGAGCCACCAAACCCTGGTGGGCACATCGGGACATGAGGCTCTAGCTCTCCCCAACCCCCTGCACCCAGCAGGGCCACTTCTGAAAGGGGGCACCAGGAGCCTGCGTGACAGGTGGGTACCATGGGCCGTCTGCCAGCCACCCGCCACATGGTTCCTCATTATACAGTGCAGCCGCTGCCGCGAAGCCTTCACAGCCGCTCTCACACTGCTCTGCTTTTAAAATAGAAGTTTCCTGTGAAACTGCAAATAATTCATTGCTGAGAGTCCTTAAAACGTTCACAGGTATTTAAAATGCTATATAATCAAGTTCACAAAAATATAAAGTGTAAGCGTTAAGATACTTTAATGTTCTAATTAAAACAGACCACTTCTGCCCTGGCTCGGACTCCTGTTTACTATTTCTGTAATAGCCTGTTCTGGAATTTTTTTTTCTTTTTTAAATTGGTTGGAGGGGGGCCAGATAAAGTTAAGTTTGCTCTCTGCAGCAGCGCATTGAGGCACTGAAAATCACACTCTCAATAATCCACAGGTTGCCAGCTGCCAGGGTGGCGGTGGGGACATCTGTGGGCCCTACCATCTGCCCTGTTGAAGCAGAGATGGTGCTGGGCTGGAATGGGAAGAAAGGGGTGCAGAGGACCCTACCATCTCCTGGTTCTGGGATGTCCCCACTAAGACCCCAGTGGCCACTCCACGCCTGCTCAGTCATTCCCCACCACTGAGGGCCAGGGGAGAAATCCCATTCGCCATAAGTTCTAGGGAGATGAAATAGGGCCTGATTGGCACCCACAAACCCCAGACTCAGACAAGCACAGACAATGTTTCCACATATGTTCCTCACCTTGCCCACTGAGAGCTTCTGCTTGGCCTTCTGTGCTTGGCCCAAGGGTTGCCTCCTCTAGGAAGCCTACCCTGACGATACTCACCCCAGCTCTGGAGGATATTGCCTGGCTGTCTGCTCTCACCATTCTGTGTCAAAGGTGGCTTGTGGCTCTGCCACTAAAAATATGATCTCAAGGGAGTAAGTTCTATGGGCTGAAATGGGCCACCCTGTTATGGCAGCCCCCCCTGGCTGTCCAGCCTCTTCTTCCAGCCTCTCTGCTAGGTGTAAGACTTCCAGCATATGACCTCTGTATGTCCCTTTATGGCACCTGGCATCTTTAATGGTCGCAAATTACCTGGGCACCCCTCCCTGTTAGGCCACACTCTCCAAATGCCCACTATATGTCATAGAGGAACCGACTCCTAAATCCCTCCTCAACCTCAGGCCTTCCCCGTGAGCCCCTGCTTGGCTCACTCCTTCACCCACTCATTCAAGAACATCAAGGACTTGCCTATTGCCCAAGTCCTGGAAACAGCCCGAGATGCCTCAGTTCTGGGGTCTCCAAGTCCCCCTCACCCCAATGGGATCCTCTTTGGTTCCCATCTGTCCCTGGCCCCATGGCCCATCAGGCCCCTGTCCTCAGATCCAGCCCATCTCTCCATGACCTCCCAGCCGCATTACCCCACCTTCCTCCATCCCCTGAGAGTTCTCATACCTACGCCCTGCCCCCATCCTGCCCCAGGTCTGGGCCACATTGCTTTACCACGTGCAGGCCACTCTCAGGTTAGTCTACCTGCCCCCCGCCATCTCATACAGTGGGTCTCAGTGAGGGCCATCGTGCTCCTAGGGGACATTTGACCACATCTGGACACTTTCATGGTTATCACAACTCCTGGGGGAGGCAAGTGGCATCCAGTAGGTAAAGGCCAGGCACACTGCTAAGCTGAAGTCCTTGATGTTCAGGACAGACTGCCTCAGACATCCAGACTGCCTCAAACAGCAACAGTGTGGAAAATGAGAAAATGTGTGATAGAAGAATCTTCTAAATGCAGCTTTCAACATCCCACTCCCCGGCTCAAATACTTCCCCATGGCTCCCGTGGCCCACCAAGCAGCCCTCTTCCTCAGGGTCAGGCTCCCTCAGCCTCCGAGCCTACCTTCCACATCATTCTTCCACACGTAGGCCAGACTGGCCTGCTCTGGACTTCCGGGGCGTGGTCGGGCCCTTCCTATCCAGGCTTGCCCATGCTGCCCCGAGAGCTCCCACCCTCTCTGTCTCCAGGCTGTCAAGCCTGGCTCCAAGGCTGCTTCAGATGCCTGTCCTTTCCTGCATCTCCTGGCTGCTCTGGCTGCTGTTGCTCCTCTGCCTCAGCCCTAGGCTCCAACCTCCCCCGGCCCCCTGTCACCCTGCTCAGCTCAGGCACTGCTATTTGCTGCTTCTCCTGGGCTCTTTGGGAAGCTTTACCTCACCCATCTCTGTCCCCAAAAGTGCCAAGCAGAGACTGGCACAGAGTAGGTGCCCAAGAGATGTGGAGTTAATTCAAGTTCCCTTCCTACAGAAGTTTCAAATCTAGGAAAGTGAATGCAAAGCAATTTGAGCCTTTTATTTGGAGTGACTCCCAAGTCTTCAGTTTCGAATTATGATGTATCATGATTTTCTCCTTCCTCTTCTTTCTCTTTCCTCTTCATCTTAGCTCAATGAAGAAGCCCAAATTGCCCTGTCCACAATAAGAACAGTGACATAGATGCTACCAACCTACCTGCTGTCCTCCACACACCTCCAACCTTCCCAGGAATATTCTTGCCCTTTGTGGGACACTGATTTCAAATAACAAACACATTCTCAGAGCTGAAAACCTACAATCCTCCTTGAGAAAGCCAAACACAAATGTCATAATCTCTACCACCCAAAGAAAGAGCACAACAGAGCTGAGAATACAGCTCAGTGGCGCGGTGCCTGCCTGCTAAGTGCGAGGTCCTGAGTTCAATTTCTAATACCAAAAAAAAGGGGGGGGGGGCACACCAGACTCAGAGTCCTGCCATGTGGAGGACAGGCGCTGCACACAAGAGGGCTGCTCTCGGGGAAGAAGTGGCACAGCAGTTTTGGGGAAACCCTAAGGCACAGAGACATGGTCACCAGAGCACAGGACCTGCACCATCCTCGCTGCCCCCAACAGGCGCTCCTTGTTCTCATTTGGGGGACCCTCTCCAGCCTGCTCCGGGCCCCCCAACTGCTGGGAACTCCTGTGATAGTCTGGGACTGCAGCCTCGGCATCCTCTCCTCTGGGGTGGTGCTTCCCACAGCAGGGTGGGAAGCAGCGCTGGTTTCTGCAGCTTGCATCCCAGAGTGCAGGGGTGAGACTCAGCCTTGCCAACGAACAAACCTCATCTGCCCACCAAGGGAGGCTCTGCATTTTTAATTCACAGAAACTGCAACAGCACATGCTGCTTGGCAGTGGCTTTTATCCGCACAGCAATGTGCCGGGGATGTTTCCTCAGGACAATCACTATCAATTGGTCTTTCGCTCCACAAAACACATACACACAAAACTTCCCAGACGTTTTTATAAAAATGAAAACGAAGCATGTAGCTCCGGGACAGAGCGAGCACTTGTCCAGCAGCATGCGTTAGGCCCTGCACTCAACTTCCAGCCCCAGAAAGAAAGAAAGAAAGAAAGAAAGAAAGAAAGAAAGAAAGAAAGAAAAAAAGAAAGAAAGAAAGAAAAAAAGAAAGAAAGAAAGAACATTAATCAATTAAATTTAAAATTAAGTTAAATAAACTTCAGAACAGTGAGACGGCCCTTGAGAAAGCTGGACTGCCAGGGGCTGTCTGTAAACAGTGTTGGCAGCACGCTCTAGGTAGAACAGCTGGAGGCGGATGGGAGGATTGGGTCGCTACTGCAGCAGTCAATCAAGACAGGTGGCTGGGTGGTGAGGCCCAGTCCCTGGGTCCCACACACAGACTCCACTTCCCAGAAACACCCCATAATCAGGGAGGCTCTTTATTATTGACTTTGTAACTACAGCCCCAAAGTCCCCTACAGCTTCGTACCAAGAACTTGACCTCCCCAACAGTGAATGTTCACAACTCTGTGACAGCACTAGCAGCACTATCCCATTTCACAGATGAAGAAACTGAGGCTCAAGAAAGCTTAATGGCAGTAGTCTTAGTAGTGATAACTCACTTGCTGAGTGCTTAATCTGTGCCAGGCACTGAGCTATGTGCCTTTCACTCTACTGACTTGTTTCATTCTTTTAGCAGCTATTTCCCAAGCATTTGCTATGTGCCAAGTGCTATATTAGGAATACAGCGGTAAGCAAAACAGGAAAAAAAAAAAGCCTGCCCTCTTGGAGCTGACATTTTAATGAGAATAATCAGTGAATAAGAAAAATGAGTAAAATATATGTTTGATCATGTTAAATGCTAAGGAAGAAAAACATACAGGAAGTTGGCGCAGGATGGGTGGTGCATGTGCATGCAAATGCAAAGGTCTCAGAGCAGCAAGGAAGGCCTTCCTGAGAAGGTGTCTTCTGAGAAACTACCAGGTGAAGCAAAGGAACAAAACAGGCTCACACACAAGAAAAGAGGGAACCACAAGCACTAAGACCCTGAGGCTGGAAGGTACTCAAAAAGAAATTTGTTATTCCCATTTTACAGATGAGAGACTAAAACCCCAGACAGAATGACTTGCTCAGGTAGCACAATAGCCAACTGGAGAGGAGAGGACCAGAATCCAGGACTTTCTGATGCAAGATCAGGTGGTTCCTCCCATTGAAACTCCTAGATGCACACCATCTGGGGGTTAGGATGCTTGCAAGACTTGCTTGCCACACAGAGCTGTTAGGCGAGGCGGACTCCCACTCAGTACCAGGCTCAGTATGAGCCAGGCTCAGATGTCCCACATGGACTGTGGACACTGGCACAAACCTACCCAGACACACACGCAGGGGTGCACACAAGTCTTCCTGTCCCCCAACACAGTGGCTGAGAGAACAGTGCCACTGAGGGATGTGTGAAGATTAAGCTAATAAATAAAGCTGCCAAATCGATGATTCCTGGAGCAGAGCACCGGGAAGCGAGAAATCGCTCCTCATGTCAGGAAAATACAGTTCCTCCAAGTTCCACCAAGTGTACAACCTTGACCGACAGTGACACAGAAAACCTCCCCAGCTGGACAGAGAAGGGTCTCATCCCTCTGAGACCCCCCTGCCCTGAGACAGCCATGTTGGCAGCTTTTTAGGAGTCCTCCTGGAAAGGTCTACACCAGAAGTTATTCTAATTTGTACATGCAAAGGACAATTTTTGTGTGTATGTGTGTGCCAGACATTAAACTCACAACTTCACATTTGCCAAGCAGGCACTTACGCTGCCGAGCTAAACCCCCGCCCTGCAAAGGACAATTTGCCTTAAGTCACCAGCTTGTAAAAGGCAGTGCCAAGATGCGAAGCCTGCATATCCACCTGATTTCATGGCCCAAGTCCTCACCCTCTCTGCCACCTGTCCCTAAGTCTTTAGTCTGAGAGAGTCTGAGGCCCTTTTCACAGATAACCAATGTGTTGCCAAAATCATCCCTCTGCCCCTGTGGAACCAGGTCACTGATGGCTTGGGAATTAGGCCTCATCAGGCTAGGCACCAAACACTGTCTCCTCTTTGGCCATGGACCAGAAATGTGAAACCTATCCTGTCTGCCTCCTCCAAGCTGGCTCTGGTCGGAGCCTCTGTCATCGCTAGGACGGCAATTACGGTAGATCCGATCCCTTGGTGGTCTCCCGTACCCCAGCCCAGTCCTCTTAGATCAACCTTTTCCAACACAAAATTCGAAAATCTCCCCACTATTCAAACCTCTCCAGGGCTCCTTAGTGCCTGGAGACAAAACCCAGACTCCTGCCTGATCTTACGGGTGCCCTTTCCAGCCTCCCCTGCCAGCTCTTGGGGCAAGCCATGGGGTGCTGTTTACTCCTTGATGCCTGGCTTTCTGGGCTTCCCCAGCCCACCAACTTCCAGAGCCTCCCTTGTTGGCCCCAGTCTCTCCCTCTTGGCTTTCCTCTTCACCCCAGGGCCTTTCTTAACACCAGTGGGACGGGGTGCTCTTGTGGTTTCTTCTTCCAGCTCTTAGCCTCCCTTGTTGAGCAGGTTTTGTGACTGTCCACCTTGCCCTTTCTTTGTAGTCTGACCCTCACCCCCAACAGAAGCTCCATGAGGGCAGGAGCCTTGCCTTTCCTAGTGACAACTTCATCCCCACGCTTAGCACAATGCCCAGCACACAGTGAGGGCTCCTGTGTTAGCCCTGACCATGACCAACACTCCTTTCCCCACTACTGCTACAAATTCAATGTATGCATTTGCTGATTTCTATACTGTCATTTTGAAAATCTCAGCGGACAGGGAAGCAGCCCCCAGCACTCACAGCCCTTGGCCACCCCCAGTATAGGCTGGGCTCCCTTTGTTTCCTCTCTTCTTTCGTGCTGTTACATTAAGCAAAATTTCTTCATTGGCAAATAAATGCTTTTTCCATCAATAACCACGGATGACTAAATCAAACCTTTAGCTGCTGTTCTTATCTCTTAAACAGACCCATGGATTTCCCAACTAATCAGAAGGAGAATCAAATGCTGCCATTTGAGGTGGGAGATAACCCGGTCAATTTCTGTCAGGAGGAGGGAGCTGGGTGGGAATTTGCGTATGGCCCCCAAAAAACAAACACTCTTGTAAATAAAGCCGGCCTCCATCCTGTCTGCACAATGCAACTCTTATTGAGTGAGTCAGGTGTTTGGCTGATTAAAAATTGATCCATTTCAAAATCTAATCAACAGAATAGGATTCTTTCATACGTTATCGAGAGAGCTGCTGACATCGAAAACCAAACCTGTTATTAACCCATGAACTCCAGTGACCTGCTCCTCGCCGCTCCCAGGGACCGTAAATTATTCAGTGGTCCAAGACTGGGGCTGGTGAGCCTGATGGATTTAGACTGGGGCGGTAGTCCAGGAGTTCAGGTCGATGGCATGGCCCTGCCAGTCCCTGGAGGCTGGGGTTCAAGACCCATAGGGCCTGAGTGTCATGACTGTGAATACATTTCCCAGTCCGCCGGGGCCTCGCCTCGGCTGTGCCTTTGACGGAAAGGCCTCTCTCAACTCCCTGAGTCGGGCAGGCTGGCTGGCTCAGGCCTTGGGGGACAGATGGGCTGTGGAAGGATATTTCTAATTCCCAAATTAATATGTTATTTCCCTTGAACTACAGAAAAGGAAAGAATAAATAAGGACAAGGAGGGGCACGGCAGAATTTTGCAAACAAGAAGAGGCAATACAGTCAGTTCAAATATTTTACCTCCTCGTGCATGGAATAGCTCTGCTGCAATGGGACTATTGAAAACAGCCATCCACTGGCTGTTTATGTGTCTAGCAGGGCCCAGAGGGGCGATGGACTTTCTCGCCAACTTCCAGACTCTTTGACCTTGAATTAAAGCCTCATTAAGAGTCATATCTTATAAAAACAAGACCAGAATAAACAAAGGATTTCATTTCATTTTTAAAGGACACTCACATACCCATGCCAAAGTTTCCATCCTGCTATGCAAGCAGGAAACTTAGAGGCGGCTTGGCATGATGAGTTTAGGCTCCATATTCAATGGTTGAACTGATTAGAAAGAACTTAGGGAGGGAAATTGAAGACACTCAGGCAAGACCAAAAAGAGACTGAACCATCTCCTGCATGATGCAGGAGATTAGGGGAAGCCTCTGCCTTCGTGTTTCTGAGCTTCTGGGAGACTCTGGAGGAGGGCATGCCTCTCCAGGCTCCTTGGAGCACCTGCTGGGTAAACCAAGGCTCGGCAAGCTGAGTAGACAGAGTCTGAATCCCAGTTCTGCCAGTCCCTGGTTGTGTGGACTGGGCTGGTGACTCAACTTCTCTTAGCCTCAGTTTCCTCATCTGTCAAATGGGAATGAATAATGAAGCAGCCGGGCATTTCAGATTCTTTAGGTCATCTCTACATAGTAGGCAACGCAAGGGAATAACTCAAATGCTCAGCACCTGTTGCTGCTGTTCATGTCTCTGCTATTAGGCTGGCAGCTGCATGCCTTAGAGGAATTCTTGGGAAAGTTCATTTGAAACTGCTGATCCTGGTCAAGGCACTTGTTCTCTCTGCTGCGTGATCTGACCAAGACACTTGGTCTCTCTGAGCCCTGGGTTTTTCCTGAATAAGAGCATATCATGAGGCCAAAAAGCCCACTGCCAGGGCCCTATTCCCTCAGTCTAGAACAATGCCTGGCCTGTAACAAAAAGTAAACACTACAAATAAATACACTTGTTCAATGTGTTCTCCCCCAGAAAATGTCAATCCCAGCACTGGCTGCCCAAAATAAACGGAAGGTAAATGTTCCCTCTCCATACCCTGAGGACCCTATGTTGCTGGGGAAGACACTGGGCCCACTCCAAGCTAAACCACTTGGACACTCTTGACTCTAGCAACCAGGAAGCCAAACAGAGACTGTCTACCTGTCCAACAAACTCTTTTGGATACCAGAAACCCACTCTTAAATAATAATGCATTTATAAATCCAGAGCCCCTCTGACCTATCCTCAAAGCAGAATCACCCTCTGAAGACCCCTTGACCTGATCATATTGATCCTGTCTGAGCTGTCATTTTGTGGCAGCTCTGCACAGACAGGGCTGGCCTGCCCAGCTGCCTGTGGCTGGAGGCTCCAGGGGTGCCTGGCAGCCACTGGAGTGAAAGAGAAATGAAATCTGCCCTCCTATGCTAATGCAGGCAGCTGCTCCTGAGGGAGGGGCCGGGGTTGCTGTAGCTGGTCTCTGTCTACTACCTTGGGTCCCACTAAGCCAACCTAGTCTACAGGAGGCCAGCAGGGACAAAATGAACGAATGAATGGATGGATGGATGGATGGACCCCTACAATTCTGGAGCTCTGGTCAGAACAGGACAGGATTAAGGGCTAGTCAATCTGAAAGGTCAGGATCCTGGCCTTTGGACAGGCCCAAATTTACCTGCCCAGATCATGTGGCCTCAGGAGCTCTCAGGCTGGGGCCAATGGGCACCATGCCCTCAAAGTTATAGTCAGACTTGGCCAGTTCCTCAAAGTCAGACAGGTCCTCACTGCAGCCAGCCCGCTGTCTGCTATTTACTTGCTGCCTGTTTTCCTCGTGACAGGCCTTCCAAGAACTTCAGATCAATGCAGCAGGTTCTGGTGCCCACAGCCCTCAGCCTTCCTCCCACCGCCAAGGTTCAGCTGCTGCTTCCTGAAAGGCAGGGCAGGCACTGGAGGGGCAGCCCAATGCAGGGGCCAGTCCTCAGCCCCTGTTCAGGCCCAGGCCTTGGGCAGAGGGGACAGAACAGACCGAGACATCCTCAGGGGAAATCAGGGGGCACTCAGGTAGTCTGCCTGCCTCACATCCATGGATTACATCGTGAACCAGTGCGCAGATAGGCTGGTGACCCCTACTGTTTTTGCTCTCCTTGAAATTCACCTTCAGCCTTGCCTAAAAACTCAGAATCTCAAACCAGTGTGCTGGCGCATGCCTGTAATCCCAGCACTCGGGAGGCTGAGGCAGGAGGAAAACCACAAGTTCAAGGCCAGCCTGGGCCACATACTGAGTTCAAGTCCAACCTGAACTACATAGTGAGACCCTATCTCAAAAAAAAAAAATTTTTTTTTTCCAGAAACCCGGGATTGGGTTTTAAGAGACCTGGGGATGGGAGCCTAGGATTCCACACTTCCACAAGCCTGCCAGGTAATTCAAAAGAGAAGCCAAGTTTGAGAAACACAGTTTATATACGAAGACTCAGGTTCCAGAGTGCTAATCATTACAGTGTTCAGAAGACAGAAAGGAATTAAGAGGATTACAAGATAAAATACAAGATGACTAAATTGTCCAGATAAACAAAATTTGGATAATGCATTTAAAAATATATAATTAGGTCCCAAATATTGTATGGGATAAAAATTTTTAATCTGAAATTAAAGTTTAACCAGCAATTTGACCAAATTTAACCATTTTTTTGTCTGTTCAATGCAAAACCTGGCAACCCAAATTGAAAGCCATTCAATCTCACACCAAAGGATTTCTGACAAACTGTAGTTCACACAGGACAGAGTATTACACAGTATTCAGTCAGATACTAATGGTCAGTATAACACTGTGTGCCAGGCCCTGTTCACAGGCCCCACGAATGCAGACAAACTCATCTGATCCACCAGATAACTGAAGTAGGCAGTTAGTGCTCCTGTTTTATAGACAAGGAAACGGAAGCACAGAGAACTGAAGCCACTTAGCCAGTCACAGAGCAAGAAAGAGGCAGAGTCAGGTACTAAATTGAGGAAGTCAGATTCCTCAGATAAATATAGACTTAATTACTTTATTGCTCCCTAATCAAAGAGGAAATGATAAAATATAAAAGGCGAGACCATGCAATTTAGTGTGAGGTAGAATAATAAAGTATGACACCGTTCCACAAACATTATATATAAATGTATTTAAAAGTCAACAGAGCTGGGGGAGGTGGTACAACCACTTTACTACACTTGATCTTAGCCAAAAGGCCAAGAAGTGATGGCATAACCATGTTGGAAAGACACTTGGCAGCATCTATACTAAAGTTCAGCACATGCTTGGTCAGAACCCACTGTGTCCTCCATATAGATCACACTCCTCAACCAGGAACAGTCCTATCCCTAGAGACATCTGATTGTCATGACATGGGCAAGGCACACATAATTCTAGTGGGTAGATAGTCCCAGTGGCTAAACACTTTACAACACCCAGGGCAGCACTATAACAAAAAATTACCCATTCCCAGATGCTAATAATATCAAGATTGAGAAATTTTGATTTTACTCAAGAAAACTATGTATCCCTGAGCATCAAGAGACACTGATACACCAATGTTCCTAAAGGCACTGTTGTAGGACACCTAGCCTAGCAGTCACTCAAATACCCAACAGGAAAAACAGAGGAGCAAATGGGTGTATACAGTGCTCACACTACAGAATGCTGTCCAGCAATAACATGCAACACAGATGAATCTCAAGAATATAATGCTGAAAGAAACCAGACAAACCAATAAGCACTGGATGGTTCCCAACAGGCAAAACTGACACAGGCTGCAAAAAGTCAGCATGCAGCCAAAACTTAGAGTTAGGAAGCTGGAAGTGAGGGGAAGGGATGAAAGGTGTTCAAATGGGCTGAGGATATTCAGTTTGTGACAATTAGCCAAGCTGAATATACACGACCTGTGCCCTTTTCTGCATGCTTTTTATATGATGACAAAAAGATCTAAAGAAACTGGTATTTAAATCAGAAGTATACTTATATTTTCTGTTTGGATCTGTTCTTTCTATAATTACTACACAGACCATAGTTTACTTTTTTTTTTTTTTCTTTTGAGGCAGGGTCTCACTATGCAGTTCAGGTTGGCCTTGAACTCACTTTGTAACACAGGCTGGCCTGGAACTTAAAGCAATGTTCCTGCCTCAGGCTCCCAAGTGCTGGGAGCACAGGCATGCATCACCATGCCTGAACCATATTTTACTTTTAACGAATGAATAAGATGACAGCAAATGCAGTTACTCCTTCACCAAAAATGTGCAGTGCAGGTCACTAGAGGACAGGAATGCACTTGCCCTCAAGAAGCTCACAGTCTTGGTGGGGTCAGAGAAAGGATGAGTACAACCAGCATCTGTAAGCAGGCAGGTACAAGGCTGTAGCCAGCCAGCAGCTGGGTATTTCACTATCCAGCAGGGCCCATTGTACACATGCACATGCACACACACATACACTTCCTCCAGCTTTAGCAAGTCAAATCCATCATTAATGTCCCTGTGCTTCTTGGAATCCCTGAGTTAGATACTGTAATAACCACTGTCTTGTAAAACGAAGGATGGACAAAGAGCTACATAAAACACAGAAGAAGCAAAATTGTATGGGGTAGAGAGGGCTGGGGTGGAGAGGGCTTGGGGAGTTGTACTCTTGACAGGAACACACACAGATGAGGTTAAAATGCCACTCCATAAATAAAGCAAAGCTAAATCTAAGAAAACAGGAGGCATAATCCAAACATACATGAATATTTCAATTTAAAAATTTTATTATAAGGCCAGGCGTGGTAACACAGGCCTGTAATCCCAGCACTTTGCAGGCTGAAGCTGAAGGATCACTGTAAATCTGAGGCCAGCCTGCACTACAAAGTGAGTTCAAGGCCAACCTAAACTGCATAGCAAAACTCTGTCTCAAAAAGACAAAAATAATGATAATAAATAAAAAATTTATTATAATAAAAGATACATTACTATTAATGTCCCTCAAAATACTACCTCTCACTTCAAGCACACTTACTTCATCATTCTTGCCACTTTCTGAGGCAGTTCTGAAAGTCCGCTTTTGTGTTTTGCAAGGTGTAATCAAAAATAGGTGAATGTCCCAGCAATGTGCCATCTAATGAAAAGGCAGGCTCATAAAAAGATTACAGTGTGTCCTCACTGACCTCATTCACTGAATCTGTCACCATGTGACTTCTGGCTCTTCCTCAAAGTCAAACAACTGACCATGAAAGTTAAACATTTTGAATTGATTTAGAACATCTAAACCGGACGTTGCGGCTCATGCTTGTAATCCCAGCACTTTGGAGGCTGAGGCAAGAGGACTGACCTGAGTTCAAGACCAGCCTGGACTACAAAGTGAGCTCAAGGCCAGCCTGAACTCCATAGTGAGAACCTGTCTCTCTCTTTTTTTTTTTAAGTTCACATCAGATGGGTAATGTGCCGATGTCGTAACAAGGTTCAAAGGAGGCACATGTCATGCATGGAGCATGGACACCCAATCATCGCGCTTATGAACCTGAGGATCCCCTGTCTCAAAAAGATAAAAATTTTAAAAATAAAAAAAAAAGAATATCTAGGCAGACACAATGGTGCAAGTAAAGGCACAAAAGTGGACTTCCACTACAGCTTCAGAAAGTGGCAAGAATGATGGGATGAGTATGACCAAAGTGAGGAGGAGTACTTGGAGGGAGACCATTGGCAATGTGTCTTTTATCACAATAATATACTTTAGTAATTTAAATGACCACTGTATGCTTTGATCACACCTCATAAGTACAAGATCTATATGAGAAAATCTATTAAAATGATGGATAAAATACAAGAACTACATAAATGGAGAAATAGCCCATGTTCATGGATAGAAAGAACTATATTGTCAAGATGCTGGCTCTTTCCAACTGGATACAATCCTCATTAAAGTTCCAGCAAGCTATTTGTTGGATACAAACAAGCTGATTCTAAAGTTTATATGAGAAGACAAGACTTAGAATCCTCAAAATAATATTGAAAGAGAAGAACAGAGTCTCCTCTGACCACCAAACTTCAAAACTTCTTATGAAGCTATAGTAATGAAGTCAGTACAACATGGGAGAGAGAACAAACAGACCAACAGAACAAAATAGCTCAGAAAATAGATCTGCATTAATATAATAAGCTGATCTTCGACAAAACAGCAAAGTCAACACAACAAAGCAAAGACATTTGATTTTTTAAATACAGTGCTACAACTGGACATCCATACACAAACAGACACAGATCGTATGCCTTTCACAAAAATTAACTCAAAATGGAGGTAGACCTAAGTGTAAAGTGCAAAACTTTTATCAAACTCCTAGAAGACAACATAAGAGGAAGCCTAGAATGACCTTGAACATGGTGATGACACTTTAAAAATAATTCCAAAGATATCATCAACAAAAGCACTGATACATATGACTTCATAAAAATCAAAATGAAAAACTTCTGCTCTGCAAAAAACGGTATCAAGAGAAAAGGAAAACTGGAAGAAAAATACTTGCAAAAGACACAACTAATAAAAGACTTTTATCCAAAATATACAAAGAATTCTCTACAGTTAACAATAAGAAAAGAATCTGATTGAACAGTGGACCAATGACCTTAATAAAGTAAACAGCATAGACACACCAGCACATGAGAAAATGCTGCATATCACGTCATCAGGAAGATGCAAATCAAAACAATGAGACAACACAACACACCTGTAAATGAGAATGCCAACTGCAGAACACTGACAACGCCAAGTGCTAGGGAAGACATGGAACAACAGGAACTCCAGTCACTGCTGGTGGGAATGAAGAATGCTGTAGCTCTCTGGAAGACAGCGAGGCAGACTGTAACAAAACTAAATGCAGTCTGACCATGAGACCCAGCAATTGTGCTTCTTAGCATTTTGCCAAAAGAGTCAAATATATCCACACAAATACATGCACATAGATATTCAAGGCAAAACCTGGCATTAACCAAAATGTCCTTCAGAAGGTGAATGGAAAAAGAAACTGCAGTACCTCCAGATAATGGAATTTTATTCAATGCAAAAAAGAAATGAACTATCAATTCAGGTGTGGGGATGGTGGAGAGCACATGACAGAGTTAAAGAAGCCAGTCTGAAAGGCTCCCACGGTATGATTCCAAGTATATGGCATTCTGTAAAAGACAAAGTTTTGGGGCAGTAAGACGATGAATGATTGTCAGGCACTGAGAGGTGAGGGGTGTGCACAGACAGAGCACAGAAGACAGTGAAGCTACCCTGTATGACACTGACATGGTGGATATGAATCATTACAGACAACACAACGTGAAGGGTCAACAACCCTAAAGCAAACTACAGATTTTAGGTAATTATGATGCCTCGTGTAATTTCATCAATCCCTGTAGATGCATCAACTTGATGGGCAAATCTAATAATTCTGTGAAGTTAAAACTGCTCTAAAGAAATACAGCGTTTTAGAAAGGAAGAGAGAAAGAGAAAGAAAAAGAGAGAGAGCGCGCACAAACTTTCAGACAATGTCAACAGGGGACTTCCTACTTATGTGGGGCTCGCTGGGTGCAGGCAGCACTTACTTTGGTCACCCCTGGATAGCTGAGATTCCTCCAAGGCAGGGGACAGGGGGTGGAGAACCAGAGAACTATGAATTCCTTGCAAGACCAGAAGGCACAGTGTGAAAGTGCTCACTAGGCTTAGCTGGGCCTCAATTGGGGAGGAAAGGTAAAGAGCCCAGGCAGGTACCCCCCATGAAGCAACTACTCCTCTCCTCCCTTCCACGCAGGCACCAGGAGAAACTGGGCTATAGAGCCATCAAAATCTCATCTTTGGTGTCCTGAGAGGACTGAAGAGACAGACAGATGCTGTCTACCACCTTCAGATGGTGACCTTGTTTTGGAGGGAATGAATTGCATCCACCAATTCATATATTGAGGTCTTGACACCTAGTACTTCAGAATGTGACTATTTTTGGAGATAAGACCTTTAAAGAGATATTTAAGGTAAAAATGAGATCATTACAGCAGGCCTTGATCCAGTCTGATTGGTGTCCTCACAAGAAGGGGTGATCAGGACCCAGATGTACTCAGAGGACGCACTATGTGAAGTCAGGAAGATGATGGCTGAAGAGGAACGCCTTAAATCCAGCCATGCTGGGTCCTTGATCTCTGACTTCTAGCCTCTGAATTATCAGAAAACACACACGTGTGCACACACCAATGTTTCTTTCATGGCTGGCCTTGGGTAGAAGAGATGAGATGCTAGGTGACACCTGTGGGCCAACCCACCAGGTGAATAGGAGTCCACCAGATAGACCAAGTGTGGAAAGCTACTGTGAACAAGCAGAATCACTTGGAACAGGGGGGAAAATGCGCCCAATGGAAGCTGTGCAACGTCAATATGGTGGCTCTGGTAAATGGGCCACAAGGGAAGGTCAGCCAAGGTTTAACTGGACAGGTGAACAGCAGCTATGGTATACCGGATGTCAGGTACAGTGCTAAGAAGCACTTCACCTATTTATCTTCACTAAGCCCAATGACTCCATCCAGAGGAGAGGAAAATTAAGGCTCAGAGGCGATGGAATTGGTTCAGTGAGGATGGCAGGCCTGGGGTTTGAACCCAGACAGAGTCTGACTCCACAGCCACATTCCTTCACCCTAGGATATCCCCTGCTCTCCCACAGGACAGCCACAGGGCACTAGAGCATGCTGTCTCCTCTCAGGGGTCTGCCTGGAGCTGCGGGCCACCCGCAGCAGGCTCAGCAATCAGAAAAGGAAGGAGCAGAGTTGAACTGGGAGAGCAGAGCAAGTGAGCTACAAAGCCAGTGCTGCAGGGCCCTGCTGGGAACAGCAGCAAACACCAGCTGCTCCAGCCAGCCTCGCCTTTCATCTCCACAGAAAATGGATGCTGCTCTGAGTCCCCTGAGAGCCCAAAGTTTGGGCTGAAGGCTTTCTGGAAAAAAAAAAAAGCTCACTGTTGCAGGCGTCTCCACAGTCACCCCGGGTGATGCCTGACACTTCACCACAGCACTGGCTGACAAGCAGCTTCAAAGGACAGAAATCGGCCGGCGTGCTGGCTTTTATACAGATGTCATTCATCCACAGGAAGCACTTTTCCCCGCACATTGTGAGTTATTTTGGTTTGAGGAAGTCAACCCCAGTACAAATCCAAGAAAGAAATAAAAGGAGGTGGGGGAAGGGGGAACTCTGGCAAAATTAGAAAAAGTGGCGTGTGGGTAAACTGCACACAAAACAATCTTTTTCAAGATGATCTTTTTTTGAGATTAAAGATAATGGAGGAAGAATTGTGCTGAACATCAGCAAGTGCAGCAGGCTGAGGGGACACAGGGGACT
This sequence comes from Cavia porcellus, assembly GCF_034190915.1. Lineage (NCBI taxonomy): Eukaryota > Metazoa > Chordata > Mammalia > Rodentia > Caviidae > Cavia > Cavia porcellus. The sequence continues at coordinate 9,144,042 of NW_026947499.1, read as the reverse complement.
TTGCAGGTGTCTGCAGGCCACTTTTAATAAGTGGGCAGAATCTGTGGCCAATGTGTCTGACCTGCTGAGTTAGAGTATGACAGGGAAAGAGGGTGGGTGGGTGACTTCTGCTAAGGAGTCTCAAGTGAGATTTATTTCTTGGGTGATTTCTGATGTGAACACAACCAAGTCATTGAGCAAAGGTTACAGAAAGAAGAAGCTTCAAATCCTGAGGGAAGAGTTCTGCCACGGCTCCATCCTGACATACAGTGTGACCTCTCTCCCTCCCTCTGTCCCCTCATTCTTAACATCATGTTCTTCAAGTAACAGGGGCCTGGTGATGGTTTACCTTTGTAAAAACTTGATCATGCAGAATGGAGTGGCCAATAATTCCCAGATCCTTCCTTGAAGAGACATATTTAGGGAAATGTTTCTAATTTAGGTGACAGAAATAATCTGAATGAGCTGAGACAAAACAGATAAAAGAACCAAGGTGGACTCCTATAAACCAAACTAGAGACAAACAGAGAAAGTGGCCTCAGGAATGATTAAACCAGACTGTCTCTCTAAGCCTCTCCATAAAGGTTGGCTTTACTGTATCCCCACGAAGCTGTTTATAACCCTGATTAGAGAGAAAAGGGAGATCTCTTCTCTCTGCTCCAATTGAAAAATCCCAGAGAATTCTGATTGGCCCATCTTGAGTCACGTGACATCTCCTTAACCCAATCACTGTGGCCAGAGTGCTGGTTACCTTGTCTCCCTGGGTCAAGTGGTATAACTGGGCAGAGACACAGGAAGTATGAAAGTCACTACAGGCGTCGGGTTGCAGAGCAGACATCCTCAAGGTGCATCTGCTACATAATGGCTCTTGTCTACTGCCTGATTTTGCTGTTTCACAAGCACCCACGGGCCACCCATTCCCCCAGACTGAATTCTCCAAGTCCATTATCACAGGAGACCAAATCAATGACCATCCCAGTCACGAACAGGAACATTCATTGAGCACTCAGTGGAGTAGGTGCTCTACCAGCTTTCCCCCATGAATGATCTCACTGGACACTTACAGGAAGCCCTCTGTCACCCCCATCTTACAGGTGAAGAAGTTGATGCTCAGAGAGGTACAGGGACTTGTGAAAAATGACACAGCTCATAAGAAGCAGAACTAGGAGTTGAACCTGATTCCAGTGGATTTCAAAGCCAGAGCTCTTAACCTAAACCTTGACACCATTCTCACCTCCAGAGAAAAATCCTTGACAAAGACAAGTCCCTGTAGAGTAGTACCAGGAGGGTTACATGCTGAGATAAAGAAAAGTGCCCAGGTACATCGACCGTGGATGGCACTCGGTAGTAAAGATTCTTGCCACTTGTACACAGTGAACACTCTCATACCTCAGCAAATGGGGTGTCAAACTGGACTCAAGTTCCTGGCAGTACGGTGGAGAGCCATCAGGAGAGGGTAGTTTGGCGTTCCTATCACTGATGAAGTTCACCCTGACATCGGGGTTAGTGACTAGTGTCTGGTCACCAGAGAAGCAGAGGGACTGCCAGCTACTCTAAAGAAGAAGGAAAAACTCAACTTTACATTTAGTTTAGAGGATTTCTGTATCTAGCAACACAGGGGCAATACAAACTGAAGCACCACTCACAAATACCCTGAAAGCTGAATGGAGTGGACTTAGATATGTAGGTCAGCTCCATAAGAAAGTAAGAGAAATTCCCTAGGCCAAAACTAAAGAGGAAGTGCAATTGGAGCACTAAGTAGGAGGAATGCACTTGCACGCTCTCTCCACTAAAGGGGTGGTACCAAACGCTGGCACAGATGCCCATCTTGGTGTTCAAGCATCTTTTGCCACCTTCCATAGCAATGAACCAGAGCACTTCCATCCACTGATTCTAAAACAAGACATGGCTTCATCAGTAAGTATCAGCCTTGTTTCTAGACCAGAAAATCAAACAAAAGCCCCTTCTGCAAATTTGTCCCCATGAGTCTCTGCTCACATAGGTTTGGAGTTCAAAGTACCATCTCTGGCATTCTCTGACTTTAGTGTGCAGCTGAAGTGTGCTTCTAATTTTAATAATGTGTTTGCTAAACTACAGACTCCTGGGTTCTGATCCCCTGCTCCAACACCAATGCTAAACACAGTAGCTGTTGTTGGGAGCCTCAAATTTTTCATTTCTAACAAAATTCCAGTGAATGTTGATGCTGCTGGTCCAAGAACCACATTTTGAGAACTACTGCTCCCAGACAAGAAATTAATTTAAAAAATTATTCTATCTTGGAATACTGCTGGACATTAAGCAAAAGCAAATTCAAAATCCCTGGAGTACAGAAGTGAATAACCTATGACCTTGAGCTAAATCTTTATCCACCCAGAGGCCAGATCCAGCCATATTCATTGGTTTATGTATTGTTTGTGGCTGCTTTTGTACAATGAAAGAGTCAAGCTGTTGCATAAGAGAGTGTAGGTGGACTTCAAAATCAAAAATATTTACTACCTGCTGACTTCTGGTTACTAGGATCAATGCAGGTCACACAGAATTCCAGAGATACAATTCTACCTAAGGTGACCTCTCGGTCCAAAATTACAAAACACACGAGGCACTACCATGTGTGAGAATCAACAGACACAAGAGCAGGACCAGACGTAGAAACTTTAGACATAAGACTCTAAAAGTGGCGATGAGGCAGTCGACACTTAGAGTCCTTAGGTCTTCATTCAAGAAAAATGATGATGATATTTACCAGATGCCTACTATGTGCTAGGCAGTGGTCCCAGAGCTTTATGTAGCCCAAATTCTTCTTTTCCATACAAAGGGCTCACGAGAGGGTCTCCACTTGCCCAAACTGTCATAGCAAATCCTGGGCAGAGTTAGTGTGAAACTCACACCTTGGGCTAAAACCAAGTTCTTGGAGTTTCCAAACGCTATGCCTCACATCCACCTTACAGCAAGGTGATCTGAAACAAGGTGCTCTGAACTTAGGATACATGGCTAGATTTGGGGGATTACCAATGATGCTTGATGTCTCTCTACCATGTTTCTGAAGAAAGGTCAGCAACTTTCACTAGGTTCTCAAAATCAGATCCCAACACAATCCTTCTGTCTAGTCTGCACCAGAATTACACTCAGAAACATGTCGTAGGCTTTCCTGTTTAAATCCCACACTGGTCCTATAACTTGTATCATCCCATTTTACAGATGAGAAAATTAAGGCCACACAGGCATCAAAGAACTTGCATGGAATTCCGCAATTAGCAAGTCCCAGAACAGGGACTCCCAGGGCAACCCTCTCACCTCTGGCCTTTCCACCTGCCAGGCAGCCTCTTGCTACCACTAGCAACCAGCCCTTCAGTTCAGAATCTAGTCACATGTCTATAACAGGCATGGAAGGCCAGGGCCTTTCTGCCCACTCTCTGTGCCTGCAAACAACAGACTCCTACCTTGGCTTCAGGATGATGACCCTTTCCTAATTCCAATCTCCGTATCCGGAGACTTCCCTGAAGGCCAGCTAGATCTGAACGGCCATTTCTCAGGAAGTACATGTTCCCTTGTCCCCTACCACCTTGCCTGGCACTGGCCCAGACAGCAGCTACTTACTTGGCTGGTACCATGCTCAGTGACAGCGTAAACAATTTACCCAGTTTTTCAGAATGAGCAATATTTACTCAACAACCCAGAATGGCTCATATGAAACTATTAAATCTCATTGCCTCAGTCTGCAGCTCAAAGTGCAATAATGAATCTGTATTTGGGAGCGATTACAATGCTAATAAGAATGTGTGAGGCGCAAAATATCACCACCCAGGGTGTCCCCAAGTCCCCTGAACTCCCAGCTCCCATTAGGGAACCTCCCACTCGGGAATCTCACCACACCAGATACCAACCAGCCTGAGAGCTCTTGGCCCCTGGGTGCCCATGCTTGAAATGAGATGCAGATGAGTGGCAAGAACATAGCATCTTGCAGGTTCGGGCCTCACTATGCCAGCCTTTACAGGCTGTGGGGCGCAATGGTTGGCTCTGTCCCTGCAGCCCAAACGCCCTGAATCCTCTTTTCCCAGCAGGGCCAGGAGTGTTCACAAGGCTTTTCATATACTCACACGGAAGAAAATATTTGTTCCCTCAGGCTGCATGCCTGGAGCTATGTTGTTCTGGGTTGAGGTTTTCTGGATCTTTTTCACAAGCCCCTAGGTAAATAACGAATGGCAGAAATGAAGCATATATTTGAATATCGTAAGCCACTCCCCTCTACCAATCTGCCAAAGGAAAGCTCTTTTCTCTTTGCCCTATGCTGCCTTGCCGCATCCCATAGATTGACGGATTTGCCAGATGCTGGAGAGGCCAGGCATGCAACTGCAGGCCAGAGGACAGTGGTGGGAGCAGTTGAGTTTCTTCCTCTGGCCATTTCTCCCACCACAAGCTCTAAGTCCTCGTATGTCTCCTCTTTATCCATTCCCCAACCTCTGCAGCCACTGTCCAGGATATGGAACTCAGCAGGGCTGAACCAGTCCAATCCATCTCCCCAGCCATGCCCACATCGGTCCCTCCTGCTGGGATACAGCCACACTGTCTGCTTTTCACATCCTGAACTAGAGCTGCACCCTCCTGCCTCAAGACCTGTACACATGCTGCTTCCTTCCTCTGCCCAAACTATCAGGCTCCTCCTGCACTTTTCCCTGACTTCTTTTCCCTGATGCACAAGCGCCTCATTCCTAACTCACTTCCTCTGCAGCCCCTAGTAGGATTGTAATTTTAAGTGTGTTTGACTATTTGGTTAATGTCAAAGTCTTAGGGGATTTTACTTCTAAACACCATGGAGACCAACAGCTCAAGGAGGACATGGAGTATGTCCATTTTTATCCCTAAGACACGCTCTGCATGTGGCCCAGGCCTGGCACCAGCAACCTAACAGGTGCTGGATAAAACCTGTGGAATGGCTGGAGAGGTAGCTCAGTAGCAGAACACCTGTGTAGGAAACACGGACCCCGAGTTCAAATCCCAGCACCATAGAAGGCAAGAAAATTCCAGCAACCATGTATGGATGCTTCCAAAATCACTGATGGCCCGATGAGTGCAGCCCCTGGCCAAGCCCTCCGCTCTGCACCTCCATGCCACTGTTTGCTCAGTTGGGCCTGCACTATCTCAGGCAGTGTTTTATCTACGCAAAGTGCCACCTACATATTACAAGGCCCAGATAAATATTTAATCAGCATAAAACACCATGAACCCTCAATGAGGGTGGCCCTGTGCTCTCTTTGGTTTAGCTGAATGTAGGTATGAGGGTGCGTGTGCATGTGTGTATGTAGGTATGCGCATTCATCTGGATCTTCACACAGAGATCCACACAGCACAGGCAGAGAAGCACCCACATTCCATTCCTTCCTGGGTTCAGTGAGAACCAACTACATACTCAGCTCGAGCGCTGGAGCAAGAGCAGACGAGACCACCACTAGGCCATGAGCCATGCCAACCGTACTGGGTGCTTGCTAGGTGCTAGTCCTCTGTTAAACACTCCAGGTAACACACTCCTCTCCTGAGCATGCCCCTGATAAATGGGGTGCACCCAATTCACAGAGGAAGAAACCATGGCACAGAGGTGACATGTGCCTGACCCAAAGCCAGGACCAGCCTGAGGCCTCCAGCCCTCTCTACTAAGCGTAAGGCCTCGAATGTGAAGGCAGAACACAGGAGCATTTAAAAACAAAATCCCAAGGTGGCGGTGGGCTGCAGTTTGCAACCCACTCATTCAGTGGAAATCAGGCTGGTAAACCTCCTGATCTAAAGGCCACACAACAACACACAAAAGGCAAAAGTAGCTGTTCTATGACAAGGCCAAAGAGCAGAATTTGATGTCCTTACCAAGCAGAGCAGAAAGAGAAGCCAGGGACACAGTGAAAGGCCACCAGGGCTATGCTCTGGGTGTTTTCGCCCCACTCTTTTTCATATGTTCAAAGCCCTCCTATAACATGGCTGTGTTGTAGTATGGCTTTCACAATACAAAACTAATTTGTTAAATACCTTCTTTTCCTTGCAGTTATGGGATTCATAGAAAATCCTTCTGTGATTTGTGTCTCCACCTCAAATCCCAAAAAGCTTTGTTTGGCTCGTCTTTGTCCCCTGACTTAATTAAACAGGAATAAAAATAGGAAGAAAAGAACATCATGTGCAGTGGTGGGCAGGGATCGTGTGTGTGTGTGTGTGTGTGTGTGTGTGTGTGTACAGGTGTGCATGCACATGTCTGAGGATACTGTGGGCCTGCATGTCACTAGTAAGTAGCTTCCACGTGGCCACAACCATCACAGGCAAACCTCTCACTTCTGGCCCAGGGTAAAGGATGGAGAGGCAGGGAGTGGCACGTGTCACCACTTGTATCCCTCCTGAAGGCCTCTTGCTCTTCTGGGAGACAAACTGGCTGTGCCGTCTCCCTTCTTCTTCATCCAGGGCACTAGCCACCCAGAACATCAGGCTCCCACGGGGAGAAGGGGAAAGCAGGAGGCCAGTCTCTCCTCTGTATGTTCGAGGCTGTTGAAACAGCCCAGCTCTCCAGGGCCCTTGGAGAAAGGGTCCCGACTTCCTCACTTCTGAGCTACCATCAGCTCCAGCAGAGCTTCCCAGAGCTGCAGGCTGAGTGGGCCAGGCCTGGGGAAGTGGGCTTGGCTTCTCTCAGTATCTTCAACCCAACAGAGCCCCCTTTTCTGCTGGAGTCTGGCAAGTTTAGGAGTAAGATCCTGGTTCCCTGAAACTTCAGGAGCAGCACAGGTCAGGTGCCATCAATAGATACTCACTGAGCACGTAATAATGTGCCAGGCTCTGAGTTTGTGACCATAGTTTACCTGGCAGACACAAAAGCTGTCCTTATCAGTCTTAAAAGGCCAGGCAAGAAGAATAACTGATATATGTAAAATAGAAGGGGAGCCCTCTAATCTAGCAGGAGGTTCAGAAGATCCCCCTAGACGAAAGGTAAAGGATGTGCCGTTTGTCAGATAGAAAAGAAAGGTCCAGGCAGAGAGGGTAGCATGTGCAAAGGCTCAGTGATACAGAAGCACAAGAGGGATGCTTCTGTACCGATGCGCCCCAGATTTGAGGATGAGAAATAGTTTGAGTCTGCCTGGGGGAGTTGAGGGTAAGGAAGTCTAGTAAAAGGAGACGATGAAGGCAGATGACAGGGGAGGAGGTGATCAGGACAAGCATTGTAGCTGGTAAAAAGCCTAAACTACATCCCAAGAGCAATGAGGATTTAGTGAAAATTTAAAGTAGAGAAGAGGATGTGGTGGCTTGGTTTAACTTTTTAAATTTTTTTCTTTGTTTCCTGTACTGAGACGGTACCTAGGACCTCACACATGCTAGGCAAGCCCTTTATTACTGAGTTTGATTCCCGACTGTTTTAGTTTAGTTTAGTTTTGTTTTGTTTTTTAACTTTGAGACAGTCTCCCTAAGTTGCCCAGGCTGACCTTGAACTTGAGATCCTTCAACCTCAGCATCCCGAGTAGCTGGGATTACCTCTTTATAATCATCATGTACCTCAGTTTATCTCTTTATAATCATCATCCATGATGGAGTTCAGGAGCTGAGTCTCTTGGCTTTAACCTCAGAATCAGCAGGGGCACTGGCACACAATCCAACTTAAGTCACTGTCACCTCCCTGGCAACTTCCCAAGGCTGGCTTCTATGTGCACTCCTGACCTGCCATGTGATCGGGACCCAAGGCAGAGCTGGAGATGCTAAGTCTAGAAGAGGCAGTCAGGGAGTGAGGGGCTGCTTTGCAGGGCCCACCTTCCTCCACAAAGGCCCTGAGTCCTTTCCAGCCAAGCCTGAGTCCTCAACCACCCTCTCTTTGGTGACATCCCAGTCAAATCACCTTCCCTTCTTCTAGTGCCAAAAGGCCACGGCCCTCAAGGCCCCACAGGCCCTGGGCCCTGCTCCCCCAATCTTCTAGGGCTGGGAGGCCAGGAAAGGAAGAAACGTTTGGAAGTCACTTGCTTCATTTCCCACGTGGAGGAAAGGGGCAAAGTGGGGCCTCACCAGAAACAGAAAGCCCAAGATCAGCAGTGGTCCCGTCCTCTCATCATGGGCCTGGCTGTTCCTGCCTGGAACCCCGTGCCCTGCCCTCTCCACTCCACCCAGCTTTCCCAGAGCAGCCCCACTTCAGAATGCGACACACCACTCCTCCCCGCCCTGCCCCAGAAGCCCTGAAGAACAGGGTCTAACGAGCAGTAAGCACTCCAGCATCTCCATGGACGTGGAAAAATGTTTCCCTGAGCCCCACCCTTCCAGCTGCCCTCCATCTTCTATTGTACCTGAGGTCTGAGAATTGCTGTCTGTTCTTCTCTCTGCATACATGTCTGTCTGTCTCTCTGTGTCTGTTTCTCCCTCTGTCTCTCTCTCTTCCCCTGTGTTTCTCTTTGTCTCTCTATTACCATCTATATGTCTGTCTTTCTCTGTGTCTCTGTCTGTTTTCTGTCTTCCTTCCCCCATCAGGGAGTTGGGGGTAAAAATCCCCTAAGATCCCCAATGTAAAGTAACGTTGGATCTCGTTCTCTCTCCTTCCTCCCTACCTAATAATCACACTTGTGTGAAGTTGATGCTCTACATAACGAAAAGCGAGGCCTCCTTGGAGAGGGTACAATCAGACAATTTTTAAGATCATGGAGCATTAGACCATTCCCAACTGGGTTTACTAATCAAACAGCCAAATCCTTCATAACCAGCCAATCCCTACAGGGCAATTAAATCCTTCCCCTTTAAAACACTTGCCACACTGTCTAGGGACAGAAAGAAAAATTTGCAAAATTCATTTGATAAATTAGCCAGGGAAAAGAAAGGAGTGAATCAAGCTTTGTTCTTTTCATTTTTTTTAATTATGGAATTCACAATGCCTGAATAATGTTTAATAAGAACTATGAAAATTCCTAACAGTATTACAACACAACACAAAAGAATTAACCTGGTTACCGTGAAAAATTGCATATTTAATTAAGAACAGAGAGTTCAAAACTATCCAGAGATTTCCAAAGTGCTGTTGCCTGAGGGGCCAAATTACATGCTTCCAGGGCTGCTAACGGAGTTAGCGGTTCAGTCATTACCCAGGCGTCCCCATTAAGTGACTCTGGGCAGATGACATCAAATTCATTTCAAAAGCACCAGGAACTGAAGCATTCACTTGGGTAGTTTAAGGGAAAGCAACTATCCTGCTGGTACAAATCAGACCCCTTGTTGATAAAGGCAATAATTAAAGAATAATGTTAATTAGCTGCTTTTATTTGAAGAAAAGTACAGTAGTTGGAGGGCTTCCAGGCTGCTGAGGTGGGAGGGGCTCTTTCTGGAAGAAGGGGAGGCTGCTGGTGGAAGTGGGGAGCTTGAGAGCCCAGAGGAAGGTGGAAAGATGGCAGAGGCTGGAGCAGGGAGCAAGGCAGGGCCATCGAGGATGATGATGGCTGGCCAGCAGAGGGCCTGGTCACTCCAAGGTCCTCCAACAGGACAGCTGGGAAATCAAGGAAAGATGGTGCTGCTGGCACCTTGGGTACTGTCATGGACAGGGTCACTTCCATCATGGTGGACACTGGCAAAACTAGACCTGCCTCTTCAGTCACTTCTAGTCACACTCCCTCTATATGCCGATGCTTCCTGCCACTCCCTCCCCTCAAATAACTTCCTGTCACACTTTCTACTAGTCGATTTCTGCCACACCCACGCAGCCCACACAGCCCTCTGTGACTACTTTTTGCTCAGTCCTTGCCTGTCACACTCAGCCAATGACTCACCATTAGAAGATCGTCTTCTCCAAAGATGGCTGCCACAGATCTCTCACCACTCAGACTCTTCTTGCAATCTAACCATGACACTCCTCCAACAAGAAAGGAGGCTAGGCCTCTCCTTTTGGGCCTGTGCTGACCACGGCTATGGCCTTGACCAGAAGTAACCCTTGTTCTCTTAGAATGCAGTCATCACACTGTGACAACGTGCCACACAGTAGGACCATGCAGACAGACCATACACTGGTGCCCTCTCGGGTAGCTGAGGTTCACCCACAGTCAGCACCAGCTGCCAGATGAATGAGTTGAGTCACTCTAAACTGAATCTACCCAGGGGAAACCCAGATGTCATGGAGAGGAGACAAGCTGATTCAGCTGCCTCTGTCCTCACTCCTGATTCACAAAGTCTGTTGAGTCCAAGAGCTGTTGTACCCCACGAATGTGGTGGCTTGTTACACAGCAATACATGACTGATACACAAGCACACACCATCATGCTTCTTAAGAAGTGCCTCGTCCCTAGCACTGCCTTTCCTCACATACCTACCTGAGAGGCCCAGCACAAGAAACAGGCCAATGGATCTGATCCCCAGTCACAAGAACTCTCAAAGAAAGCCATAGCGAGCCTCTCTACCTTACACCTCAGCTCTCAAAAGCTCCGAATCCTTCCAGGGCTTTTATGTGCAGTGGCAAGAAGGGTGCAGCAAATGACATGGTCTAGCCACAGAAGAGAACCCAGGAAGCCCCATCCTACGGAAGACAAATAGAGAGACCCTGAGCAGCTAAGCACCTTCCCCCAGGGCCAAGGGTTCACATCTTCCAAGTCCTAGGAAAGCGTATGGTTCTCATTAGGCCGCAAGGCCAGATCTCCCATAGCGTAGAAGCATACTTAGGCCAAAGCCCACTCACCTGCTGGGTGTTGGGCTAGCCTGTTCTGCTAAGGGCACCATCCTGGGTAGGGCAGGAAAAAAGAGGTGACGATGAGATAGCTAAGGTCACCGGGTCAGTTGGAGGGTGGAGGCAGGAGCTGGACCTGGGTCTTTCTCCTGCCACTCTGGGAGGCAGCAGACCTCAGCAGGCCTCACCCACCTTCAGATGCCAAGCTGCGCTATGCTGTCCTGCTCTTCTCAAGAGTAATTTACTTCCAGAGATGAATTTCCCAAAGTAGGCCACGGGCTGTGGGACAAACCCCCTTGCTCATGGAGGCTACCGAAGATGTCCTCTGAGGGACAGGGGCTGGCTCAGCTTGCTCCCAGACTACTGGCCTAAGGGACCTGGGTCCAGCAACCCCAGGAGGTGAAAGGCAGGAAATGGGCCTGGCGCTTTCTAGTGTCTCCTGCTATGGTAACCAGCTCTGACCTTGGTCTCTGGGCCTGGACATCCGGGCTACAGTGTTTCGTACGCTCCCAGAAATCCTGGCCATGGTCCACACTCGTGCAAAGCAGTTCTGTCCTCTGCATACATATCCTCTTCATGTGAGACCCAAAGGTCAGAAGGGCACACACATGGCTTCTGGAGAAGAAAGAGAGATCAAGACAGAGCAGCCACCTCCTAACTAAACACAGCCTCTGCTTTGGACCTCAACAGACATAAGAGGCAGAAGGGCTTGTGTGCAAAAACTCTGCAAGTAGATTGCCTGGCTCTGTTGTATGACCTTGAGCTAGTCACTCAGCCTGTCTGTGCCTCAGCTTCCTCTTCCGTTAATGGGGTATTAACAGTGTATATACCATCGTGTTGGTATGGGAACAAAATCATTTAAATGATGGTACTTAGGAAGCACTGAGATGTGCCTAGCACACTGCTACCTTTGCTAGGTATTTGTTAAATTAAAAATAAACAAAATTTAAAATATTTTAAAAGTTTAGAGTTTCTCTCATCCTTGATCATGTAAATTCCAGCTGTTTTCTAAGATAACAGCACCAGGCCAGCTGTGGTAGCACACGCCTGTAATCCTAGCAGTCGGAAGGCTTAGGCAGGAACAGTGCCGCAAGTCTGAGGCCAGCCTGGGCTACAAAGTGAGTCAAGACCAGTCTGAACTGCATAGTGAGACCTTGTCTCAAAAAGACCAAATAATAATAATAAGTAATTAATTAATTAAAATACAGCACAGGCCAGAAAAGGCCAACTCACTTCCATACCAGTCACAAAACTGGTGCAGCTGATCCCCAGAATGAGATTGCTAATGCATGCAACTATGGATGCTACACAGGGAGCCACACAGGAGGTGTGGCAGGGGTTGTCCCAAACGGGAAACCCTGTTATCTACTCTGCATGAAATGTGGGCCCAAGGACACCAACTCTCCCCCTCACGCTCTCTGGTCAGGCCAGCAGACACTTAGTGCTCGCCCATCATCTCACCATGCACTGCTCCTTGTAGTAATGAGCTCATGATCCAACGGAAGGACCAACAAGGAACTGGGGAGCATCTGGTGGCCGTCTCCTAGCTGTCATGCAGCCAGTGAGTGGAGCCAGGCTGTCTGGCAGGAGCCCCACTCTGCCCCACATCAAGCTGCTGCCCTGGGGTTTCCCCCCACCCTAAGGGATCAAGCTGGGCTGTGGAGGTGTGGCAGGTGCAAGGGCTAATTCTGTGGAGGCAGCACCTGGTGGCTGGCCCCACATCACCTCATGTTACCTCCACTGCAGCAAGATCAATACTTGGGGAGTCGTGCTTAGCTTTGGGGAAATCATTAAATGCTACACTAAACTAGTCAAAAAATAATTGCATAGCAAAAAGTCAAAAAGAGCTCTGCCTGAGAGCACAGGCACCCAAATGTGTACACACACACACACACACACACAATGACACGCGAAGGTGCAGGCATACACAAAAGCACACTGACATACATATGTGCACCCAGAGATACTCATAAATGGGCACACATTCAAAGACACACACTCCTACATAAAACACATTAGGATATACACACACAAACATGCAAACACTCACAAACACAAACATACTTGTATACAAAGACACAGGCATATGCACATAAACATGTAAGTTCAGGCTCACTATACTCACAGCCATCCCTGCCTGTTCAGCTGAGTGATATTTTTGAGGCCCACTACGTGCTCGGTCCTCTGCTGCTCCGTGTCCTCACAGAGACTACAATCCACACCAGAAAGGCAGGTTTAATAGTAACCCTTGGAGCTATGGCTACACTTCACTCAAAGTGTGCCAAAGGCCATAGAGATGGGGTCCAGAGACCACAGAGCTGAACAGAGGAGCAGGGAAGCTCCCAGAGGTGACACTGAGCACAAGCTGAGGTGGAAGAGAAGCTGCTGAGGTGAAGAAAGGAAAGTGTTGCTGGGATGAGAAGTGGGGCAGGGAATCTACAGGAAAATGTGTGGATGGGATATGGAGGGCACGGGAAAAGTGGTTCAAGATCCAGATCAAGAACAGAGGGCATAAAGGAATCAAATGAATATAAATCTGTACCTGATTCTGAAAAGATGAAAATGGTTAACTCTAAAGCAACTACAAACAAGAACCTTTAAAAATAGCTTTAAAAAATTAATGAAATTAAGATGTTACACTAAAAAATTTTCACTCAATGCAAAAGAAAATAGTAACAGAGAAACAAAAAAGTCATTAGACAAAAATCAGAAAGCAAAATGGCACATATAACTCCACTAATAATGCACTAAATGTGAATGGGTTAAACAGTTGAATCAAAGGGCAGAGGTTTTCAGGCTGGATTTTTAAAAATGATCTGGCTATATGTTGTTTATCAGAGATGCTTTAGATTCAAAGACATATATGGATTGAAAGTAAAAATCTCCAGATAGCTACATTATCTAAACAGCAGCCATAAGAAAGTGGTGAATATAAAAATATCACATAAAACAGACTTTAAAATTAGAAGAAACTGTTATTAGAGAATGAGGGATAGTTTCTAATGAATCTGAGGAAGATTACAAATCTATATGTGCCTAATGAAAAGAACAGCAAAACACTTGGAGCAACAACTGACAGAAACGAGGGGCCAAATAGCCAATTCAACAATTACAGTTGAGACTTCAATATTCCACTTCCAACAGTAGATTGAATGAGACATTAGATCAAAATCAAGAACAGAGGGCAATGACCAGACATACTGAGCCTGGAAGATCATGTTTGCGACTTTGTCTGAAAAGCAGCACAGCCATTGGAAATGGTTCTTACAGACTTGTAAATGATTGCAATAGCTGCTGTGTGCCAGAGAGCAGAGGACAAAATCAGTCTAGGAAGGCAAACTGGCAAACCAAAGTCCAGGGATAGTAATGGGACACGGGTCCAAGTGCCAGTGTGAAAGAGTAAGGGGTAAGGGACAGGATGCAGGTGTATAGGAGGTAAAGTCTCAGGATTTAGTGAAGAATTTGATGGGGGCAATACAGTGGGGAGACAGGATAGCTGGAGGCCAGTAAAGAGAGTGAAGTTTTGATTTTCTTGAATGGAGGCATCTTTAACACAGACATTTAGAAACTATTAATAGGGACAGAGAGAGAGAGAGAAAGGAGGGACTGAAGGAGAAAGGGTGACAGAGAGGGAAGAGGGGAGGAGAACAGGGAAGGGGGAGAAGGGAGGGAGAAGGGAGAGGGGGATAGGGAGTGGGAGAGGAGAGAGAGAAGGAAGAAACAGGGACAGACAGATTCAGAACCCAGAGGTGGAAAAATGGAGAGCTGGGGTTGGGAGAGACAGTCATGTTGTGGATACAGAGAGATTGCAGAGGGGACAGAATGAGAAGAGAGGGACCTTGGAGGGATCAACACACTTAGAGGTCAGCCCGTGTAGAATGGGTCTGAAAAAAACACAAAGAAGTGATCCAGGCGATGGGCAGGAAACGAAGGGAACACAGCCAGGAGGCCACAGTGGGGGAGGGCCTGTGGGATGCACCCCTGGTGCAGTATAGGTGGGAGATATAAAAATGGAATGAGTAAAAGGTGGTGGGTTTCTCTGCCTCCTCAGAATGGTACACCCTGTGCCTCATGTGCCCCACCTGCAGACTGGGAAATAGTCCAGCAGCGCAGGGGACCACTTCTGACAGGCTTCAAGTACCACGCAGAGGTCAGGCACTATTGTTCCGCACAGTGCAGGAAAACCAGCAGCCACCTGGAGATCATCCTGTCCACCTCTCAGTCACAGGGCCTCTACCTCCAAGTCTCTCTCTAGTACCTTGCTGGGCTCCAACCTGCTATAGGGCAGAGGTGATGCTTCCTTGACCTTTCAGGCCTCAGACAGTAACTCTTATGAGGTCTCCTTGGGGGCAGACTGACTGAGACCAGCTACCCACTGCCTAGGCTAGAAGAGAGCATCACTGAATCCAGACCAGCTGGGCTCTATGTCTCCAGAACGCTCCAACAGCCCTTTGCCCACTCTCAGGCCTGTGAGGCCAGTTCTGTCTGTCCCTTTGGCTCTACAGCTCCAGGCAGAACCTTTAATGGCTGTGCAGCCAGTGCTACTTTGGGCTTATTTTCCAAAGCTAATTGCTGCACCAGTTAGTAAAATCCTCAAGAACAAGGACTGTTCCCACCATCTTTGCATTACTGGTATACACTGAATCAGTGCTGGACGGCTACAAGCACGGTAGAAGGAACTTACAGATAATGGATAAGAAGGTTGCTAGGAGCTAAGTAAACGAATGAACAGAAGAATGGATGGATGGATAGATAGGGTGGGTGGGTGGATGGCTAAAGTCACTGCCAATGGGAAAGTAGATGAATAATCAAATACAGATGAATGATGAGTGAGCAGACTTATGAATGAACAGGTAAGAGAATGCTGGATAGGTGGTGGGTGGGTGGGACGATGCACAGCAGGAGGTGATCACCCAGCCCCTACTAGACTTCCCATCTGTAAGCGTTCATGGTTTAGACAAAGCCAAAGGTAAAAGTATTTCTTTTCATTCTACACCCCGGCCTTCATCTCCTGTGGTCCCCTAAGCAGACATCCAACCTCCCTCCCATTGAGAACATTCCCATATATGAAGGCCAGGACACGGCTTCTCGCACCGAGCACCCTCCTGCAGCCAGTTCCAGTGGTCACAACACCTTGGTCATCTCATCTTCTCACGACCTTTCCCAACAAGCAGTGCCTGAGAACACATTGGAAACCAGGCCCACAATAACCCAGAGACAAAGGGAACTTCTCAGACACAACCCTTACTGCACCCCCATACCCGCCTCGCACCAGCTGTCTCAGTGAAGGGCGATACTCTGGTCCACTGCATGCTTGTCACCAAAGGCTCCAAACCCACAGCTCCTGGCCTCGGGTACAAGGGACAAACAGGGGCTTCTTTGTACAGGGGACTCCTTGTTTCTCAGGGGAGTGGCGCTTCCACCTTATTGGAGGCATCAGCATTTATTTCCTCTTGGCAAACTTCTCAACACCCCAAGGCCGGAAGCTGCCGGTCCTTACACCGCACTTCCATGCCCAAGGCCATCAGGTCACTAAGAGCCTGTCACAGGGACTCTTCTGCAAATGTCCCTTCCCTCCCTTCCATGCTCCCTCTAGGACCCAAAGATGAATTGGATCCTGTTCCTCCTTGCTTTAAACTATCTCCCCACTTCCCTAAGAATAGGACCCTGCCCAACCCAACGCCCTACTGAAGTTTCCAAGGGTCCGTGCCACAATCTACCTCCTACTCTGACCTCATGGCCCCTCCCCATCCTGTCCTTTGCCCAGTCACACTTGTGTGCCAGGTTGATTTCCACCTCAGCACCTTGCACAAACTGTTCCTATAGCCACGACTCTCTTCTGCTTGAAATTTGCTTATGCAACTCCTCATCCTCCCCACAGCCTGAATGTCATGGACTCAGGGTGGCTTCCTGCCTGGCCTCCAGCACTCTGATAATTTCTTTTCTCCATTCTTTCCATGTTTGCACTTACACACTTATTTCTTCAGCTGGCCCCTCTACACCCAACACTTGGCACTGTGCTGGGCCCAAAGCACATATTTGATAAGCATTTGCTATTGAACAAATGTCAGATTCAGGGCCAAGACACCAACCAGGCTATCTGGGTTAGAGTCCTGAATGATCCAGATCTTCCTGGACCTCAGTTTTCCTCATCTACAAAATGGGATAATACTCGTGCCTACCCAAAGTGGTTGCAGGATTAAACGAGAGAACAGGGTACTGTAAGTGTGGAGTACAGAAAAGTGAGGGGCATCAGAGGCCCAGGGGCCACTTGTAGGGCCAGGCCTTGCCCTGTCTGCTCTCTGCAACCCCAGCCAAGGAGGAAAGCTGTGCCGTGAAAAGGTAAGCGCCAAACAGAAAATGTACAGTGGTGCTGGCACAGCCATGGGAAACGGGTGGGGTGCCAAAGTTAGTAGTTAAAAAAAAACCTAAAAAACTTTTTTAATAAAGCCTACAAGTCTATCTCCTTCCTTCTTTATCAACGACACGATTTATTGACCAGGGAGGCCATATTGACTAAATAAATCTTGATAATGACCACGGCAGCAATCAATACCTGCTTATTATCAGCCCAGGCTGAGAATTCCATCTTGCGGAACCTGGGCTCGACGACAGGGGCGCCACGCAGCTCGGGGGTCCTGCAGGCGGCCATGATGGATGGGCAGGTGGCGCTCATTTTCCAGGCTGGGAGACGGGAATGTTCTCCATCAATAAAACAACTCCTGCCCTGTGCCGCTCAGGCTCTGAGACTGGGATTCACCTCCCTGTGCTAACAGTGTGAGTTAAGTCTTTTAAAAAGAAAAAAAAAGAGAAAAATGCAAGTATAATCTCTGAAGACGACAACAGCCCTCGGGAGAGGACCAGGAGCGCAGGCATCAGCTCCAGATGGACAACCCTGGCCAATCTGGTCAAGAATGAGGATGTGGGTGACCAACAGACCTGAATCCTAGGCTGACACCTAGGGCTGGCACCTGCTGGCAATGTGGCCTTGGATGAGTTCACTGAGCCTCAGTCTGCTCAGCTGTAAAACGGGAACAGCAATTGCTTCTCTTTCCCAGGGCTGCTATGAAAATTACTGGAGATAATGGCAGTAAAGGGCTCTGCATTCTACCTTGCATGGAATAATGGTACACAAGTTATTGGCTTTAGAGACTGAGGCCTGCATGAGCCCCTCCAAGGGTGACCATCTGTCCATCAAAGACAGCCCCGGTCTTACCAAGGCCAGCCTGGACCTCCCAGTGGTGCTTCTCAAGGAGGAGCCTGCCCACCTGGCTGGCTGCTGGGTCTCTGTGGACCAGCCTGGGGGACCCTAGTACTTATAAGGAAGGCTAGGTTTAGTCCTGAGCTGTGGGGTGCACTGGGGTGCCTGTGATTGGCCCAGGTGAGCTGCTCCTCCTGTCTGACCCCAGTGTCTGGGCTCCACCTCTAGCTGACCAGAGTCCAGGAGGGGAATGACCACAGTGACAGTGACAATCCTAGTAACGGTAAAAATGGATGTTCTTGCTTCCTGGGGAAAAAGCATGTTCCAAACTGGGTGTGACAGGCCTTCTGTGCTTCACCAGATCCTTGCAAAATCCCTAGAAGGTACAGACTGCATTTAATGCCAACTTTGCAGATGAGGAAACAGGATTAGAGAAGTTCAGAGAGTCCCCAAGGCCTTCTAGTAAGAAGGTAGCAAGACCAAGGTCTAAGGTAAGGTCTGACTGCTCCAAGCCCATGCTCACTCCAGATGTTTCTCCCAAGGTGACTAAAATTCAACCAGAAGTGCCCTCAGATTTTAATGACAATAATACTTGCTAGTGAGGATAACAAACTGCTCAGTAATGGTTACCACTCAGCAAAGACTTACATGTGCCCAGCCCCAGGCTCAGTGTCTATATTAAATTGTTGCTCTTTATTTCTTACAATCCTTGAAGAAAAGTACTTTTGTCTCCAATAATTATACATGAAAAGCTTCAGAAGGCAGGAGTTGGTCTTTGGTGTCCCCTGCCTAAGTTCCCAGGATCCAGTCAACACCTGACACCCAGTAGGGGTTGACAAACAGTAAACAAGTGAATGAAAAAATGGGTGGCCTGTCCTGATGGTCCAAGAAAGCTCCACATTAGGCAGAAAAACAGAAACTGAGGGAGGAAAAGCATTATTAGCCCAAGAGGAAGACAGGATTGATGTCCTGTTCTCCCACCTGTTCCCTCACCTGATCACATATGAGGAGGCTGAGAAAGGAAGCCTCTCGCCCACCCCCAACTCCACCCATTTCCAAAGCGTGCTCCGCTGATCAGGTGGACCAGTGAGCCAGATGTGGGACAGGAATGTCATCTGGCAGAAAACATCACCTGGCTGTCCTATGTCCCCAAAGACAGCCATCCCACAGGCTTCAAGAATCTGCTTTGAGCTTTCTTTGGCTGAGGTCACCAAACCGTCACTAATGGCCCACAGCCTGCCGGCAATTAATTAATGGATGTATTAATTAGGATGGGAGCCACCTCCCAGACTGGAATTGGGGTCACCAGTTTCTAAAGCGAGACTGATGAAGCTAAAGATAAACCTTCACTTGCTGCAGGCATGAGGCCCGTACCCAACTGCCAGACTCAGGGCAAGTGACTTTCAAGAGCCAGGAATGGGTGAAGGAGCTGAGGAGCTGAGAGGAAAGCCCTGCCTCCACCAGTTACCTACAAGGTGGAGTCCAGAGCACCTGCCCAAACTCGGTTTCTGTGGCATTCAACCACCTCATCATGTAAACATCTGCTCAGCACTTACTGTGTCCCTGCCAATCCCAAGGAGGGAGATAAGACTAAATGAGTGAATGAATGAATGGACGTCACCACATCGGATGAAGCAGAGGAAGGAGACGAGGAAGGTTACTTTGGAAAGAGCAATGAGGGCCTTTCTGATGCAGGAACATCTAAGCAGAGTGCAACAGGCCAAGGGAAAGAGCCATGGAAATGTCAGACAGTGTCGCGGATAGCGGGAGAGCAACCCTGAGGTTAGAACAGGCTCGGTGTCTTTGAAGAACAGTGAGGGGGACAGAGTGGCTTGTGTAAAGCCAGGCAGGACTACAAGGAGGAGATACTGAGAGGATGGTAGCAGGAGGGAGGACCTTATCACCCAGAGCCTGTGGGCCAAGGAAAGACAGGCCACAGGAGGAGACCATGCTGGGAGTGACAACTCCTCAGCACTCTGACAAGATGCTTCAGGGCCCTCGACCATTCTCCAAACAACCAGAGCTTTATACAGACATAAGCCTCAATTCATTCTTCCTGGGGAAGTACGGCCCTCAGAGAAGCAGGCAGAGCTGGGATTACATGGCAGAAAAATGTGTCAGGGTCAAGACCTGCACCTCCTCTGGAGGAGGCGCGGTGCAGGAGAGAGGGAGAAGGCGGATCCACAGGCAGGAGCTCCTGGATTGCATGGGACCAG
Source organism: Cavia porcellus (assembly GCF_034190915.1). NCBI lineage: Eukaryota > Metazoa > Chordata > Mammalia > Rodentia > Caviidae > Cavia > Cavia porcellus. The sequence continues at coordinate 9,124,001 of NW_026947499.1, read as the reverse complement.
CAGTCTCACAGTGGGGCAGCAGGGGCCAGTTCTCCCGGCTGTAGTCAGAGCCACATGACACTCTCTTGGCCAGCATCAGGAGAGTCCATTCCTACCCCACCTTCCAGATGAGGAAACGGCCTGGCATGGTGGTGCACGCCTGTGACCCCAACACTGGGGAGACTGAGGCAGGAAGAGTGCCTCAAGGCCAGCCTAGGCTATGTAATGCATTCAATGCTTGCACTGCATAGGGAGACCCTGTCTCAAAAAGACAAGACCAAAAAACAGGGGAAAACAAAATGCTCACGGGTTTAACAGGAAGGGGCAGCACTGGAACCGAAATCCTGGCTGCCTTGTGCATGCACAGTCATGAACTAGAGCTGGGAGTTGCGGGTGAGAAATTTGCCAGCAGATCAGGAAGTGGGCTGAATATCTTACTTAAAAATAAGTATGTGATACCCAAGGCTTCTCTAAGGCTTGACACTATACAAAGTGCCACTCAGAGTTCACCAGGAGCCATTTCATCCTCCATTCTTATCCCCAGCTGACAGATAGCAAGAGTGAGGGCAGTGGCTCCAACATCTGCTCAGCCTGTGCCTTGCCTCACTGCTTCCTTTTGTACTTTGCTTGAACCATTCATTCTTCAGTCTACCTCAGGGCCTTTGAACATTCCATTCCCCATTCTAGGATGCTTTTCCCTGACCTCAACTTTGACATCTCTGCTGAAACGCCAACTATTCTAAGGAGTCTTCCCTTAGGCCTAGACTCAGGAAGTTCTTTGCCACATTGTGCCTCAGGATTTTCTCCCAATGTCTGATTACATTCCTATATTTGTCCACTGACACATGCACCTGCCTTTCCTTTTGTCTGGGGGCTTGACAAGAACCAGCATTCTGCCTTCCCTGGTCATTATGGTATCTCTAATATACATTTATTGCTTATCATATTATGCTATTTATTACATTTGCTATTATTTGTGTAGTTATGAATTATAATTTTCAGTTCTACCATGAGTGGTAAATACACATTTCTGGAGGAAAATCAGTATCAATTATTATTAATCATAACATTACATAGCACTTCACTGTGAAGACACAGATCTTAGCACTCAGCACATATCAACTCTGTCTTTACAAAAATCCTTAATAGCTACAATATTATCCCATTTTACATATGAGAAAACTGAGGTTCACAAAGGTTAAGTGACTCCTCCAAGATCATGCAGTTCAGAAATAGCAGAGTTGGGGTGTAAAACCAGGCTACCTTGCTCCAAAGCCCATGATAACTGTCATGAAAGAAGAGGCAGGGCTTGATTCTGCAGCCCGCACCACACCTCCTGAGGCATCTGGACTGACAGTGTTCACGGAGGGCAGGAGTCACTCCTGGAAGATATCCCCACCAGCTTGGCCTCTGAGTGACCACCTCACTCAGAAACATCGGCCCCTGACTGGGCAGCACTGGGAACCCCTGTGGTTTCCCTGTCTGCAGCACCCGCACCCAAACAGTCGGCCACGCCAGTCAACTGACCATAATGGCTCCTAGGGAGCTATTTACCCTGTCCACTTTGAGGAACGCAGCTCGTGAAGTCTTAAGCACCGCTGGGCTCTGAGAGTCTGAGGCAGATGACCAGCTCAGGCCAGAGAGGCCGAAGGATTGATTTTTTTCTGTCTTTCTTTTTAATGACAAATGTGTATCTAGAAACTGCTGTTTCATTTGGCTGAACTGAAGGATGGTGGAGCATAGGGGGCAGGCAGGGGTCAGAGCCGGCAACCCCAGATCTACTTTGGGCAGGGGAGTAACCAAGCTACTGGGGAAAAACAGACACAGCAGGATCTGTACTCCACCCCAACCGCCTCTCTTCATGGGCCTGTTAGGGGTCTTTTGTCTTGTTTTAGAAATGCAGCCTCTGCTGACATTAGGCACTTGGAGAGGCAGCCAGTGACCTTGATGGCCAGTGACCTTGATCCTCTGAGATCCCTACAGCTGGCCCCAACCCATTGTGGACCTGGAGCCTTGGCTCTGCTTGAAGACCCTTCTCAGTCCCCGCTCCCCTGCTCCCCTTCTCGGTGGGACCTGCCCAATGTTGCCAGAGCTCCTAGGCTGGAAGGAGCACTGGACATCTGCATCACTTAAGTGTTATAAATGCTGACAACACCCATAAAAATGTTTTTAAACACTGCAGTAATCCAGAAAGACACTTCCGTGGGCCAGTCACAGCTCCCCATCTGACCTCTGTGGTCAGAGCTCCAAAATTACAAGACTTTCCATACAATAATCAGTGCTAGGCTGATACAGCAAACCTCCAGTGGAGTCAAAGGAAGAAAAAACTCCCACAAGAAATCTCTAAAACAGCTTGCAGGTCCCAAGAAATCTATCAACCACTGTTTATTTGGCTTTTTCACCTCCTCTCATGCTCCAAAAACAAAAACAAGAAGAAATAAGGCCCTTACAAAGTGTTAACTGTATGCCCCATACAGTGCTCAACACATTCATGGGCAAAGTAATTTAATCTTCCTGGAGACTATTAGCAGTTCCATTTAAAGATAAAGAAAAGCACAGAGAGGTTAAGTGATTCATCCAAGGTCACAGAGCTAACAGGTGACTGAGCCAGGATTTAAAGCTGGCCTCTCACTACCCTGACTCTTGGTGCTTCCCTCTTGAGGGAACAGATAAAGAATTAAACTTTCAAACTAAGTTTGATCCACATTAATATATTTAGCTGAAAAGTGGGCTTGTCTGGTAGGCCACAGCCTCTATGTAGCTATCTAGACACAGGCCGCTAGAGCAGGGTTAGCGAACTACAACCCTCAGGCCGACTCCCCCTGCTTGGTTTTATAAATAAAGTTTTATTGGCAGACAGCCACACCCACTCATTCAGGTTGGCTAAGGCTGCTTTCATGCTTTCTAAGGGCAGAAAGTTGTAACAGAAACCTATGGGCCACACAGCCAACAGTATACGATTATGTGAATCTTGGGTGCTGAAAGAAGGTTCTGAGGTCAAATCCAAGGGAAACTGAGTGTCCCAAGCCGAGGATGTACATTTGCATATTACAGCAGGAAAAGTTATGGAAACCTCTTTAGGCTAAGTGGACAGGACTTTAGGGTTGAGACTGAGTGAAACAGAAAGAACTAGCCCTGGGAAGACGAGTCGCAGGCAGGGGAATGTGCAGTAGGAATGTGCTCCGTGTGATGGAGGAACAAACAGAAAGCCATGGAAGGCTACTGTGGCTGAAACAAGTGAGTCTGGGGAGAGTGGTTAGACAGGAAGCCAGAGAGGTGGGAGGAAGCAGAGCATGCAGAGTGCATCGAGAGAAGCAATTGGGATTTGAATGTATGCATGACAGGAATATTCTGTCCATATCCTACAAAACAAAACAAATCATTTTTGTCGAGTTCGTGGAAGCTTAAAAAGCAAGTTACTCCATTCTAGACATAACTTATTGTCTCAAAAACAAAAACAAAAAAACTTAAAAGGCCAGTAGACTCCTACTGTCAACAACCACCACGGCAGGTTTGGGGGCAAGGTCATTAGAAGACTACACGCTTTGATGGCCCACAGGCAGGCCAGCCTCCTTCAGGCTGAACACATCCTGGTAGGCGGAGCAAGCTTGTGTGCTGCATTAAGAAACGGGAGACTTGAGACATTGGATGATTCCCCCAGGAGTGTCAGAGGCCACATGAACTACAGTTCCTGGTCCTTCTCCCCCTGCCAACCACCTCCGCCTTCCCCGACACCGTCCACACAAGCCACTGTCATAAAGAGCGAGCACCCGAGGGAAACACACTCCGACTCTCAAGGCCAGAGTCAAAGGCAGGCCTCACTCCCACCCCTGCTCCACCCATGCCAGGCTGGGCTGAATGAGATAACCAGGAAGCAGCTGAAAACTCAGCCCTTGCACAGAGCAGCCCAGAAAACCACAGTTTGTGGGCAACCCCATCTACCATCAACCAGGCCCAAATTTAGCACCAGCCAAGGTGCTCACGTGTGAAATCCTATCTCCTGGAAGAAAGGTTACCACGACAGAATGTCAAGTTCGGAGATAGAAATTGCTTTTTAACAGAATAGTTTTTTAAAAAAAGAAAGAAAGAAAAACCACCACCAGAAACAGTTCCCTCTAGTCAAAACAGCTCTGTGCTCATCTGAAATAACCCACTGAGACGCTGATGTGCTTCTTTGGGGCTGTTCAAGGTTTCCCAATTTTCTACAGTGAGTTCGGACATTGAGAAAAGAAATTCCAAGACCCCCAACAGCAAAATCAGTGCAGGATGAGACATTGCTCAGTTTTTGCCCGCATTCCAGGGGGGAACCCATCTTTGGGAAGCAATTTCTGGCAAGTTGAGAAATAAGAATTTTAGGATGCTCAGAAAAGACTGCTGAGAGCCTTAAATAAATACTCAACACCTGTTTCTAGTTCTCTTTGCAGAAAAAGTCCACTGGGGTTGGTCCACACGAAGTGGAAAGGCATTTGGAGTGGGTCATCTGCTGGCTGGACTTATAGGAGCGGAGCGTCCAGGAGTCCCAACAACCATTTGGTGTTTTCCCAAAATGCTGCTGGAAACACTTCCTCCCTCTGGGTCCCTCCTCTCCCTATCACCCCTCCGACCTTCCCACAGCCCTGACCTCATGCCCAACCTCCCACCTGCCCGCTCCATGCCAAGCCCCTGCCTACTCAGGCTCCCTACCCCAACAGCAATCCTACTAGTGTGAAGTTTCTAAAGTTAGGATTCCGCCAACAGAGCTGATAGCTTATTTACTGCTGTCATCTATAGAAAGAGGAATTTTGACACATTGTTAAATGATAGCACATTTAGATAAGTCAAGCTGTCAGAGGCTCTAATGGATGTCTAAACTCTCTGTGGCTGATACGTAAAATTTATGCACTTCAGAATATCATAAGGTTATAATATTTTAATCACATCTATGCTCTTTTCTAAACTTTTGAGTAGAGAAAAACAGTCCATCACGTAACATCTCGCTCTCCCACACCAAGACACGCATGTGCTTGCGGGGAAGATTCTGCAAACTCCTTAGAGAAGTGCAGCCTCCCTCTTGCAGGTCCTGTGGGTCTTCTTCCTTACTGCTGACACTTTTAAGCAGAATTTGCCATTTCCTCCAAAACTTGTACTGAGTGGTTGCACCAGTCCAGAAACACAGATGTGCATTTGGACCGTGGGCCCTCATTTAGACTGCAGGCCCTCAACTCTTGCTAGTGTGAGGAACCCTTTTCAGAAGGGAAAGAAAAGACAGTTTGAGAGACTAGACTCACAGCATTGTAAAAAAAAGTGGCAAAGGAAAGCAGAAAAAAGAAAATCATAAAGGTATGAATCCAGTTACGACAATTATACACAGAAAAGCCATAAAAGAATACTGCATTAGTAATGTTCACCATAAAGCAATCTTATAACCAAATGAAATATGCCCAGCATTATCTGTGGATGGAATTTTATTTCTTCTCGTTTCCTGAGCTGCTATAGAAGCAGAGGGAGAAAAAGAAGAGAAGAAAGGAGGGAGGTGGTTTCGGAGGGTGTCAGAGTCAAGTACACGGGTCAAATCACCTTTACCATCAGCCCCAAAGTCCCTACCCTTGTTGACTGAGTTGCACCGAGCAGAAACAGCCCCACTGTGCTCAGAGTCATCACTGGAAGGAATAAAAACTGGACCATTTCCTATTTGAAAAATATATACTTCTGGAAGGCTACACTCGGGGCTGGCATAAGGTCACCTTTCTTGCCAGGATGGGATGGCATCAGCAGTGTGATCCTACCAAAGGACACAGGACCACTATTGCTGCCTTGGCCACTTTACTGTTCAATAACCAGGCTTCATGAAACCAGCCAAGCTGAACTCCAAGAAGGAAAGCCCGCATACCTCCTCACAGGCAGCCAGGCCAGAGCGGGGGCCCAAGGCTCTCAGCCTACACCAAGCTGGGCTGGGTACCTACCACACTTGCTCCTATCTCAGAACAAGCCAGTAGAAGTTTTTCCTTCTCCCCTAGAAGAGGAGCCTGGAGAAGGAAAAATGAAAATCCAGTGTAATGAAGGAATCATCAGCACTATGTACCAGAGAGGATCCCAGGCGAAAATGCTGAGGCTCATAATCCGTTTCCAACAAAAAGGCCACCAGGGAGAGTGCAGGGAGCTGTACCCACTGGGCAGGGGACAGGGAAGATTTCAAATGCGGGCAGGGAGCAGCAGATGTGCTGGCCTGAATGTCTGCTCTGCTCGCCACAGCTGCCACGTTTATTTCCCTGTGCAGTAAAAGTGTTCAGCCTTTCCAACTCCCTGGGGGCACACTATCTACTTAATATCGATGTAAATGAGCCCCCCCCCCAGAAGCCTTCAGTTTTGTGCCTGACACAGCCATTGTTTTAATGAGCAGCTCCCACCCTGCAGGTACCCTTGTTAGGGGAGAGGTCTTGGCCCAAGGGGGTCACTGTCACCTGGACAAGCCTCTCCACCACCCCTACCTCCATCTTTTCCAGTTTAAATCTGCTTTTCCATCTCAGAATCTTTTAAACCCCTAACAAAGGGTTCCAAGATTCCAGGGAGTCCAGCTGGAATCAAGATTTGGGTGACCTCAGCAGCCCTGCAAAAGACCCCTGAGCAAAGAATAAAGAGAGTAAGGTTTAAGCCTCCCCAGCTCAGAAATTAGCACCCTGGGAGCCGCACCCAGCCCTCAATACCCAGCCTAAGCCTCTCCTCAGATGCAGCCCCAGCTCCCCGATTGAAAACGAGTTATCTAATGAAAACTGTGTTAACTGACATTCCTGCCGATCGGGAGCAAATACCAGTGCTGTAAATCTCACCGCGGAAATTTTCTCCAGCCCAGAATAACAATAGGACCCTGCAAAGGGCTCTCGCCAGCTCTTCTGGTTTCTCTCCTCTTGTCTGCCACGTTCTTGTCATTCCTTATGTTACAGAACATCAATCATAAATAAAGACGCTGTCCCCTAGCCTGCCCGGGTCTCATTTACAAACATTAGCAGGGAATACGATTACCATTGGCCTTCCGTGCCAAGCCCAATGTGGCTGCCCAACACTCTCTCTCTCTCTCTCTCTCTTTCTCTCTCTCTACTCTTCCAGAAGGACCACTTTAGCGTCCTTTAAATCAGTAAGCCCAGTTCACAGCCCTACCCCATTGCCCATCACCAAACTGTAGCCCCAGCTCAGTGAGGATCTGGAATTGCGAGGCACTCGCAGTTATTAACTGCATGCCTGAGTGCCCCGATTTTTCTCTTCAGCTCAGTGGCTTCGGGAGGGGGGAAGTGAGGAGCAGGGGGTTAGGAAGGAAGGGAACTGGAAATCCGTCAGGAGCAGGGGGGTGCTGGGACCACTTATGAGAAGAAACTTAATGAGATTTGCAGGCAGATTTTTAAAAATAAAGTGGGTCCCTTTTCATCTCCAGGCTGGGGCTGAATCGTGTTCCCCGAATGTCACAGCCAAGCAAAATGCTCGAATCCTCAGTTAACCACATCATTTCCCCGCCCCTTATTCTCGCGCACCAGTCACTACTGCGAGACTCCAGGGTTTGGGGGCCTTGTAGGGGAGCGTCGCATGCACCCATGGAATGAAGAGACTGAAGCTATGTCTCTAATGTGGGGTACTCTCTGAATTTACCCCTAGGCCTGGCTCCCAAAAGACAGAAAACACTCCCAATGTGGAGGAGACATCGACTCCCGGAAAGGAGGAATGGGGAGAAAGTGCTAACTGGGAGGGAGTTGCCCTAGGGAAGGACAGAGAGGGAAGGGAGGGAAAAAGAAAGGGAGAGACTGACGAAAGGGGAAAAGATAAAAGCGATGTGGAGAAGCAGAAGGCAACACCGAGCGAGGGAATCTCCCATTTAAAAGTTCCCATGGGCCCGGGAGCTGGCAGTCACCTGCTCCGCACCGCTCCGGGCTCAGAACAGCCCCCAGGCAGGAGCGCAAAGTTGGGCGCTCCCGGGCCCATCTCCACTGTTCCTCTGCATCTAGATTTGGGAAGGGGGAAAGCAAGAAGCAAAGACGAACCCCGAGACCCCGGCCCGAGGAGGAGCGGTCTGCCGGCGCTGGAAACCAGTCTGGCGGCGGCGGTGGCTCCAGCGGCGGCGGCAGCCCGGGGTGGCGGCGCGTCCCGGCTGCGCGACTAGGCTAGGCGGGCGGCGGCGGCAGCTGAGGTGCCGGCGGGCGGTGGGGCTCGGAGCCGCCTCCTTACCAACCCCGGCCGCCTCCTCCTCTCTCCTCCTCCTCCCTGCCCGCCAGCTCCCTCCCTCCCTTCCGAGCCCCATCCAGGCTCGGACAGCACGCAGCGCGCTCCGCGGCCTCCCCCGGCGCCGAGAAGTTGGGAGGTGCGCAAAGTGCGGCGCGCGGGTGCCGGGCGGGGGTCCAGCCAGTAGCCCCCAGCCGGGGGCCGAAGCCCCTGCGTTGCCCGAGCCTCGCCCGGCCGCTGCCTGCCGGCTCGCTCCCCTCATCGAGGACTCTCTAGCGCTTCTCCATGGTCGCAGCGGCCAATCGATGATTGAACCGAACAAAGAGCAGCGGCGAGATCAATTCCTAATACCTATCGATGGGCAGCGGGCAGCGGAGTCCCAGCGAGCCCTGGCAGCCGCCGCCCGCCGCCCCGGGGCGCCCGCCCACCCGCCCGGGGACCTTCCCAGTGCGCCCAGGGCGCGCCCGGGCTCCCCACGGCCGCGCGGCCGGCGCTGCCCGCACTAACCTGGAGTCGCCGTAGATCAAATCGCTTCCAATATTGAAACATCGATCCCACATTGGCGGCCATCTTGGGGGCTATTCGAGCCGCACACACACAAGAGTTTGGCTTTTCTCAATGGCTGCACTCAATATCCGGGCTGGACTCCCCCTAGCCCCGGGGCCGCCGCCGGCCGCCCGGGCCTTGCGCGCTACCTCCCGGGGCCCCTCGGCCTCCTGCCACCCGCTGCCCCTCGGCGCCGCCGCGCCGCCGCCGCCGCCGGGCCCGAGAGCCGTGCGCCCCCACCCCGACCCCCGGAGGGCGCGGGCGGGGCGCGCCGGGCTGGGAGCTCGGCGCCCGCCTGGGGGAGGCGGTCGGGGATGGGGTGGGAGGGGAGGGGTTGGGGGGAGGCAGCCTCGCCGAGAGGCGCCGGCGCCGCCGCTGCCCTGCTTGCAGCCGGCTCCCGGCCCGCGGAGCGCTCGCTGCATCTCCCCCCCAAGTCTGGGGTCGGTGTGCCGCGCGATTGCACTTGACTTTGGCTTTTTGCAAACTTATCAATACTGACGTAACGTGCTGATCAATGCGAAGGGAAGTTTAGGAGGGGGGTTACCGAAGGGGGGACGGGTGTGAGGGGCTGCCTGCCTTACCCCGCACCTGCTTAACCCCTGCTCCCAGCATTACGTACTTTAAAAAAAAGTTGATAGTTTGCAATGCATTTTTCCCCCTTTTGCAAGGAAAGCACAGACAACACGTGCCGCGGCTGCCGCCGCTCCTCCACCAGTTAGGCTTGGGATACGAGGACAGCAGCTAACTCTTGGGGCTGCGTAGATGCTCCGGCGGGCGGGTACGTGGGTGGCGGCCGCCCGGGGGCGCCACTGCGTTGTGGGAAATGTCACCAGAGACGGAGGCGTTTTCTCAGCGTTACAAACACGTTACTGAGGGGAGGGGCAATTGCCAGCCACAGCTCAAGGTTCTTTGCAGGGGCGGAAGAGAAGTTCTTCAGGTCCTTTAGGAAGTCTTATCATTGTTATTATTCAGGGTATCTTTAACTTGATAGTAGGGACTTCTCAGAACTTTGCAGTGCGAGACCCTTTTATTATTGAAAGAGAGTCTAAGCCAGACCTCTGGAGGGCCTTTTCCCCACTGCAGTTATGCTGTTGTTGAGGAGGTTCTCACCGTGTTGTGGGAGCGCTGGGTCCTATGGAGATGATGATGATGATGATGATGATTATTCGGGGGTACACAACCTAGCCGTGAACTCCAGGTCATCTGCAATATGGTGCCTCTTTATGAAGATTACTCTTGGGAACGGGTTCTTAGTCCTCTAGAGGGAGATCCTGGGCTTTTGCATTTCATCAGACCCTGGACAAGAGTGACTGCGATTCGTTGTCTTTTTTGCTTCAGTGCAAGCCAGTTCTCTAGTCCCTTCCTAGCATCGCACTCCAGGTGGAACTCATACCCCCACCCCCAGTCAGCAACCCACTTATCCTGTCCCCTGACCTTGGGATCACTCACCCAGTCCGGAACAACCCAGACCCCTCCTTTTTCCCACCTAAAAGAAGGGGTATTTTTTCCTTATTCTCTGATCAAAAGATTTGCTTTTATGGACAGCAAATGGAAATTATATTCTCTTTTTATGACCCAGCTTGGACTTCTGACATCACTCTTGGTCTGGGACAATAGATCAATACAGTGGGTTATAAAAAAGATAAAGTTTAGAAGAGTTGTAAAGGAGAGAGAATCATGATGGATATTTTTGATGATTTTCCAATATTTGTGTCTCACAGCACGTGCTTGGAAGCAATTAAAGTTTTTAATGTAATGTAAATAATTGTTTCATAAATGCTTCAGAAGAAGGTGTGATATTTCTGAGCAATCATTTGAACTGTTTAAAAAATGTAATGTGATTTAAACAAGGAAACAGTATTCCTGTTACCATCCCCATTCATTTTCTGTGAGTCTGGGCGAATATATTAATGCAGGAGTTGAAAGACTGCTAAGACGGAAAGTACAGCGTTCACCAAGATGTAATGAATTAGGCCTAGTTAGCAATTCTGAGTGGCCTGTTTCTCTGCCAGATTAAATTGCACGTGATGTGTGCTTTATCTCAGCTCTTGATAACTTCACGTTTAAATTACAGTTCTTATTCTGCAAAATGAATTTAAGGAAATTTCATAACTATCGCACTGCAATTTTTTTTAAATGGCTACATTTTCTCCTGAGCATCTGTAAAGCTTATAGTTTTCTTGTCTTTTGAGACTGTTTTTAAAAGACCTGTAAGAAAAAAAAATTAGAACGAATTTGAAACCCTTGCAAGCGATGTTTAACAAATCAGGCTTCTGATAAAATACTACTTAACATTGTCTGACTTGCAGCCATGGGACACATTGACAATATGTACCTCCTGTATGATGCACTGAGATAGACACCTCACATCTGTGGTATTCCGACCAAAAGTACAGAATCTGAATCTGATTACAAAGAAACATCAGACAACCACAACTAGAGGAAAAATTCTCCAAAATAAACAGGCTGATCTCTTCAAAAATGTTGTCGCTAAATGAAATGCACAGAAAGACTATTCCAGAGGAAAATTCCAGATGAAAGGAAGCTAAAGAGATGTGACAAGTGATTAAAACATGACCAGAATTTTCTTTTTCTTTAAAGTGTATTAATTAGAGCCAATGGCAAAGTTAAAACAAAATCAACAGATTATAGTAACCTATTGATACAGGACCTCCAAATGATATAGTGAAATATAACTCAACCTACTAGATTTCTGATACACTGTGTTCTTGTTCCCCAAAATCAATGAATGTATTCTGAGGAACAATGGAGATTAAGAGTAGAAAATTTTATTAAAGAAGAGAAAGCTCATGAGACAGATGGGAGAGGACTCAGAAAGAAGATTGCCTACTTCTCAAAGGAAGTTTTATAGAGCAAAATCATGAGGTAGGTACAATGTGGGACGAAACTATAATCAACCAATAAGATTACAATTCTAGCCACTTAGGTAATGTTGATACAATGGAGAAGCAGGTCACACAGCAAGTGTACATGAAAGGAACAAGGACCATTTTTGGAAAAGATGAATCAGGAGGCCCTGGGTGACTGGTGCCTACTTAGAATATCTCTATCTGTACAGATAGGTAGAGATAGATAGAGATTTTTCTTAACATACTGGGAATCAAAGTCAAGACTTCAGGCTTGCCAGGCAGGCCTTGTACCACTGCGCTAACCCCGGCCTATCGTATGTGTTTATCCTTCAGATAGGTATGTAGTTGTAGTCATCCCATCTTTATCTTGAGGCCTGGCCTTTAACAACTGTGCCTCCAGCCACAGCTGTAATGTGTTGTCATCTTCTGCACTGACTCCTTTGAGGGCCTGGCCCTCTGTCAGACTGCCTGTGATATTTCTACCTTACTTAGCTATCTATAATACCATCAATACAATTATCCCAATTCTAACACTCTACAGTGGCTAGGTACCAAAATACCCTGCTTTTAGAAAAAATGCTGAAATATTTAGGGATAAAGGGACAGGCATTATATTTAAGACTCTTAAGCAGTGTAGAAGAAAATAATGTATACTCCCTACATAGAGACAATGATAATGAAATGTTGCCAAATGTTAACATGAGGATTCTGGGTGGAGAATGCACCCTTCATACTGTGCTTGCAACATTTCAGGGCATCTGAAATTATGTCAAAATTAAAACTTAAAAGAAAAATAAATCTAGCTCTGATCTGGTTTCAGCCATTAGGGACTATGGGCTTCCAAATAAAATTTCTGCATGGAACTTTTCGACTTTCCTGACTGAGAAAGGCTGCACCTTTGACCAAGCAGGAAATTGCCACAGCAAACATGCTTACCGAGGAGCAGCGAGAAAATCCAATAATTCAGATTGTTTTAAGTCTGTGATATTTTTAAATGACTTAATGCAGCAGGTCTCTAAAGAATTCCGACAATTTTAATGGTAGAAACTTGCAGCCCCGCCGAGGAATGGGTTGCTACATAAATACTGAATGATCGTGTCTTTCTGTCTAGGCTTGAAACATATTAGCTTTGCTTAGTGGCTTATTGCTTTATTCACAAAATAAATTTCAGCCGTCTCTCCCGCCATACTGAGTACATTGTGAGGCTGTGCCTTATTAGATGTGGGGCTTATATTCCAAAGGCATCTGTAACATTCTGAGACTCACAATAATGAATTAAGCAGCTTAATGTTTACCCCCTAAATACAGTTAGCTGGAGAAATGATATTATTACAGGTGGTCCTCGATGAAAGATGGTACCCCAGGAAATTCTTTTTCAGAAAACAGTCACTTTGATTTGGTAACCATGGCAATAAAATTTTAGATATTTTTGTGAAAAACCACTTTCATGTTTTTAGCACACTCCTTGCCACAAACACACACACTCACAGATATTCAAAAATTTAAACAGGTCTAAGATTGATTCTGAAAGACTCACTCATTAAGATAAATATTAAAGACAAGAAGACATCTTCTGGGGTTGGGGATACAGCTCAGCAACACAGTATCTGCCTGGAAAGCACAAGGTTCTGAGTTCGATTGTCTGTACCCTCCAAAAAACAGAAGATGAAGAAGACACTTTCTGCACAAAGCAGCTTGGAACCACCTTTCCTGAAAGCAGAAGCAGCCAAGAAAGGCATGATCCTTCAGGAAATTCATAAACTGCAAGAATCCTCGGGAAGATAATGGCAGGTCCTTAACCAGAAACATAATGATATGTGAAATCCCCAGCATCAAAGCTGAAACAAAAGAAAATGTCCTTTGATAGCTCTGCATTGCCCACTGCAGCTACCAAGCAGGGAGAAAAACAACTGGAGACTTCCAATGCATCTGGGCACAGCTGCACCCTCAGAGAGAGTAAGGACAAACTGGCAGACAGCTGCGAGGTGTGTGCTTCGAGGCTGGCCCAGGGTCAGGTCCACGAGTCAGTGGCTGCATAACTGGCTACAAAGTACACAGTGCTGACATCCACTGCCATTATTAAGCGCCTACTTGTTAGTGGATGCTTTATAAATAAACCATGACCACGACATGGTGGTTAGAAGAGGTAGCTTAGGAGTCATTGTTTGGGCATGGATTCCTACTCTGCTATCTATAAGCTTTTGACCTTGGGCAAATTATTTTCCTTCTCAGCACTTCCTGGGCACAATGGTGCTAATAATCTTCCAGTGAGGATTCAGTGTGTTAATCTACGTGAAACACTGCCTAAAAGTACGATATCTGCTAGCACTCATCATTACCAGCCTCACAGGCCAGGGATCAGAATTCTTGTATTGCAGATGGAAAGATTGAGATCCTGAGAAAAGCAGCTGGTTCAAGGTCACCTAGTTGCAAAGAGCCAGAACAAGGACTCGTACCTGGGTTTGATAGGAGCAACCTAGGAGCTCATTGCACTTGAAGCTCCTCTGCCTCTCATGGAGAAGAAAAGTAGGGTGAAATGCAGAGTCTGAGACAGCCAGGCCTGCAGTTTAAATACGTCAACTCTCACTAGCCAATCAGACTGCAGAAGAATCGGGTGAGAAACACCTAGCGTTCTGGACACTGAGGCAGGAGAATACCATGAGTTTGAGGCCAGCTTGGATTATGTAATGAGTTCAAGGCCAGCCTGAGCTACACAGTGAGACACTGTCTCAAAATAAAATAAAATGAAACAAAACAAACTACATCAAACTGTAGAGGAAAAACACAGAAGGGGGGGTTTCTTGGCCTGATTCTCCTCTGATGTCAGGGAGTAGCTGAATAAACAACCTGAATAAACAACAACCTGAATAAACAACACAGCATTTACTGGGGGGGGGGATTCTCTTTGGCTCTCCTTCCCCACCCACTGGACTCAGTGGTCTACATGACCCAGGTGTCACTGCTCCCTGGCTCTGTCTTAGACTTGGGCAGGGCAGGCCCTGACACGAGGTGCGAAGGCAAGAGAGGAAGGTTGGAGTAGCTTGTTCCCCAGCCACTCCCCACTTCACTGCAGCTTAGAGCATGACTGAGTCCTTCCACAGCCACAACCTCATCGCCTGCCGGTCCCTTGCTCTTGCTGGGTGCCAGGAATGGCTTCCTCTGCTCCCACTTCAGTTCCACTGTGTGACTTCTTCTGGTGCTCAACAAACTCTGCCCACACCTCTGCACTACTGTCCTTATCCAAGGAGGACATGATGTCCTGAAATCCCTGGTGAATGTCTAAAACCTTGGAGAGTACTCAACACTAAATATGATACATATATGATAAAGCTTCACTTATTAATTATGCATAAGAGATTAACAATAACTAATGAGATAATATAACAATTATAATATATACAGTAATAAAAGTTATATGAATGTGTTAACTCTGGAATTTCCCATTTAATATTTCCAGATCTTATTTGACCACGAATTACTAAAAGTGACATCCAGATTGAGAGAAACTGCTCTAGTCTCCTCATTAAAAATGATCCTAGTCGAGGAGGCCTGCTAGAACCTTGGATACTCCCAGTGTGCCTCCCCCAGGCATCATGAACCCCCTCTCCCATCCCCAAAGAGTCTAGGATGAGTACTACACTGCTACCTGCTCCCACACCCTTTCTTGCACACACAAGTATGAATCTGCACACATGTGCACACATCTGCACACATCTGCACAGAGATACAGACGTATGCACAGAGTCATCCACACTTGTTCACACCTCCAACACAGATGTTGTGTACCCATACCCCCCTGCACACACTCACCTAGGTGTAGGTTTTTAAAAGCATGTACAGACATGTACACATTGCTGTGTGCCTGAGCACACATCCTCATGCATATTTGCACACGAGCCCAAAGCAAGTTCTCTGCAATGCACTTGTTTGCTCACATTTTCATACCTGCGTATGCACAGCAGCAAGCATACTGTGGATACGAGAGGGGTGTGTGTTTCGGTTGAACCTTTCCAATGGGGCAACGTTACCTTTCTAGGGGCTTCCCAGAGCCCGGCCTTTGGAGAAAGCCCCACCTGGTGGACACTCCGTGTATCTGCTGACCCCACCGCAAGCAGTTCCAGGTTCGCTGGTAATACCTGAGTGGCCTCAAAATAGAGTCTGGGGCTCCCGCCTAGCTAGGACTCCTTTCTTTTCTCTTTTCCTTTTTCCACACAGCAATTTCCTGGGGCACAGGTGTAGGAAAGAGGATCAAATGGAGAGCCATGGAGCAATGGAGAATCAATGCTCTGCCACTAGTTGGCCCTCTGGCCAGGTCTCCCGTGCTCAGCTGTAAAACAGGGGTAAAAGCCACCAAGCAACTGCTGTGTGTCCCTAGAGAGACAGCCCAGCAGTCTGCAGTCATAGCCCAGTTCAGACATGGATGCAAATCCTGGCTCCCCCCCTACCGAGATGTGTGACCCTAAGCAAGTCACTCTACCTCCCAGAACCTGCTAATGGTCAAAAGGGCCAGCACCCCAACAAGGCAGCTGGAAGAAACAACCAACATAATGGAGGCACAATCAATTATTCTCTGTCTCTACTTCTCTCAAACCAAGTACAGGGATGGTTTAGGGGTAACAAGAAGCAGGACTAGAATCAAAGGCACGTGGTCTAAAGTGGCTCAGCTACTTTTGGGATGTGACTTTGGACTATAATCTTCCTGAAACTCAGTTTCCCCCTCTGCACAATGGGAACCTTTTTAGTGTTGTAATGAGAAGTAAATGAGACAATCCCAGCCGGGCGTGGTGATGTACGCTTCTAATCCCAGCCCTCAGGAGGCAGAGGCTGGAGGACTGCTGTAAATTCAAGGCCAGCCTGGGCTACACAGTGAGTTCAAGGCCAGCCTGAACTACATGGTGAGACCCTACCTCAAAAAACAAGCAAACAAGCAAAAATAAAATAAAAAGAGAGAGAATCCTAGTACTTGCAAAGACTCTAGTTCCAGTAATCCAGTATTCCCTAAAGCAGGCTGCTATAATGAGTAGTGATATTTCGGGAGAAATAAGTGAAAACGTGGTGGGGAGCTGACTCATAGGACCCCAATATAATTAATTATAATTTAATCACTGTGCACCAGGCACTAGTCAAAGCACTCATTAACTTATTTATTTATTTACTCATTTGGTACCAGGGATCAAACTCACAACCTCGTGCTTGCCAGGCAGGCACTTACGCCACTGAGCTAAATCCCTGGCCCCTTATTAACTCATTTAACTTCACAGCAACCCTACAAAATATAATCCTGGTGACATGATACAGGGTGATAGGATATGGGGTAATAGAAGTTGCCAAGGGTCCTGGGTCACAGAGTGAATTAAAATTCAGGCAGACTAGTTCTAGAACCCCCTGGATTTCTCTCCCTGTTTCCACTGAAACATCCAAACATCACTGATCTCTCAGCCCCTCCTCAGTCCAGAAGCCTCCCTAGGAGCCCTAGGGAGGTCAAGTCTTCCACCATGAACGTCCCCAACACACCCACTCTTCCTCCCAATTGCCAGGAAGGCAAATGGCCACAAAAGCATCACTCATGTCCCAAAGGGCTACGGAATGAAGATAATCTCAAGGAGGCAATAAATGTGGTGGAAATTACAATAATTAATGAGCATCTGCTAATCGTGGGAGCCTGTGTCAGAAAACTTGCATCTGCTGGATGTTGCTAAGTGGCACGAAGGTGCAGGGAACCTGGCTGGTGAGGCCTAGCCCCATTGCTGAAGCAGCCCTGCAGAGCGGAGGGACAGATGGTGGCTCAGACAAGAGACGAATGTAAACGAGAATTTTGGCATGAGACACTGTGCACCCCGCACTTTATATAAAAGTCATTCTCTGGGAAATGGCTGTCCAGTGCTGCCAGCCACTGTAGAATGAAGTTTGATGTGGCATGGCATGGTGTGGGACACAGGCCTTGATCTGGGATTTTGACACCTTGAATCCTGAATCTTCGATGACGTGGCTGTGTGATCTAAGTCCAGTTGCTTAACTTCTCTGGACATCAGCTTTCTTTCAGAGAAGGGGATGAATGATACCTCCCTGTGATAGATGGTGTCACTGGCCCCAATCCTTCACCTTTCTCTCCTTTGTTCATGCCCAATGACATGTGATTTTGTAGTGACCTTTTCTTCATAGGTGGGGCTTACTTTCATGCCTCAGTCTTAGGTTTGGCCCTGTGACCTGTTTTGGCCAACAGAGTGAGGCAGAAGTGCTGGTTTCCAGTTCTGAGTTGCACCTCCACCTGCCTTTGTACCTCTGTCTTCACCCTGGGCCAACTCACTGGTCCCAAGAGGAGGATGTGAGCCACAAGGACCAGGAGGAGCCTGGGGTCATAGAAGTCTCTACACAAAAGCTCACCAGCTGAGGATGGCTCCATAGCTAAGAGCCCACCTCTTATGTTGAGCGACTTTGTGGTGGGGTGTCTTTGCTACTACAGGGAAGTAGGTTATATGCTGTTCTCCTGGCAACTGGACCATGTGCCTCTCTAAAGCCTAGTGTGTGGTCTCCCAACTTTGTTGCACCTCCCTGGCAGACACACAGTCTGGATGCCTTGTGTTTCTGTGCCTTCAGCTGTTGCATCCCTTGCCTTAAGACTGTGGGCTTCCAGTACTCAGGCCTTGGCTGCCCAAGTTCTCCCCTGGGCCATCCAAGTGTCTGGCAGGACCCTCTTTGGCCCAGGAGTGATGTTCCCCTGGTGGCCTGCAGACCTGGCTCTGGGTTCTGGGATCCCAGGAGGTCTTGCCTACACCTAGCTGCAGTCACAGTGCCATGTGGTTTTGGGCAATTCCCCTGGCATCCTTTTGAAGCCTCATATTTCACAGTGGTAACAGGAAGTGCTGTTGCCTGACCCAGACTTGGTGGATGTCACTTATGAAAGTGGCAAGTGACTTATGAAAGTGGCACTTATGAAATACCAGGTCTCATGAAACCATTATTCTACGCTGGCTTTAAGGAACATCACTGAGATAAACAGAGGAGAGTCCCCTGTCTTTACCCCAGATTCCCCTGGCCTTCTTCCTCTCTGTCTTTTTTGTTAATGTCTTAAATTTCAGCCTCTAGGGGCTGGGGATTTAGCTCAGCGGCATAAGCACCTGCCTTGCAAGCAGGCAGTCGTGAGTTCGATCCCTGGTACTGATAAAAAGGAAAAAGACAAAAAAAAATTTCAGCCTCTTTAGAAAGCTGGGAAATTAATTAATTAATTTCCCAAAGTAGCCTTGTGAAAAGATCCCCTTCTAAGCTTTGGACAGGCATTTCATAGAAGAAAAAAACCTCAAATGATCAGTAAATAGTTTACAAGTTACCCACCTCCTTTAGTAATGAGGGGAAATTCAAATTAAAACCAAAATGAGGTCCCTTATGACACTTGCCAAATTAGCCAAAGTTGCAAAGCCTGACAATATGAAATGCTGATAAGGACGTGGGACCAACAGACCCCTCAATACACTGTGGTGGGGATATAACCACCACTACAGAAAAACCTGGCATGATCTAGTAGGTAGACGCCATGCAGGTCTTCCCCTCTCATGCTTCCAGAACAGGTTCCAGCAGGGACTCTCACCCAAGAACAGGACAGAAGAGGTGTGACTGAAATATACGGTGAATATTTAAATTTAAAAATTTATTACAGTAAAAGACATTGCATTAATCCCCTTCAAAATACTCCCCCTTGCTTCAAACACATTTATTGCATCATATTTGCCACTTCCTGAAGTAGTTTGAAAGTCCTCTTTCAGAAGTCTTTATAAGGTGTAATAAAAATAAAAATACAGTAAACGCCACTACCGAGTGTCATCTAACGGAAACGCAGGCTTGTAAACCATGATGGTGCGTCCTTACGCAGCATACTCACCGGATATAGTACCGTGCAACTTGTGGCTCTTTAAAATGACCATCAAAGGTCAATGTTTTGACTCTGCACAGGACATCAAAGCAACCACCACTGTCTGATTTAAAGACACTTATGAAGGAAGACTTCCAGAACTGCTGCAGGGAGTGGCAAAGGCAATGGGATAAGTGTGTTGGAAGTGGCAGGCTGGGGGATATTTTGAGGAAGATTAATGACATGATGCCTTTTACTATAATTAATTGTTTAAAATTTAAACATTTCCCATATTTTTAGCACATCTCATGAATGATTTGCATGGGTCACATAACATTGTTTATAAAAGATGATTCAAGGCCGGGTGTGGTGGCAAATGCCTGAAATCCCAGTATTTGGGAGACAGAGGCAGGAGGATTGCTGCAAGTTCAAGGTCAGTCTAGGTTACATAGTGAGTTCAAGGCCAACCTGAGCTACATAGAGAACCTGTCTTAAAAAGCCAAAAGAAAAATTCAAAAAAGTAGAGACAGGGGCTGGGGATTTAGCTCAGCGGCATAAGCGCCTGCCTTGCAAGCAGGCAGTCGTGAGTTCGATCCCTGGTGTCGATAAAAAGGAAAAAGACAAAAAAAAAAAAGAAGAGACAGTCACTCAAATATCCATCAACAGTAGAGTAGATAAATAAAATGTACTGAACTCACACAGTGGAATTCCATAAGAGGGGCAAATAAATGAATCAGATCTCCACAATTCAACACAATAGAGCGGAGTAAAGAAACCAATTACAGAAGAACTCAAACAAACAAATAAATAAATAATAGCAGGTTTCAGGCTCAGTTCCTCTGGCAGACAGGAATTTAATTCATTATTTTACCTTCAACACATTTCTGTATAGCTACTTTCTATTTATGCCCTGAGATGCCAGTTTTCCAGTTAGGTGATAGAGAGTTCCTTTTAAAAATAGATTTAAAGGGGCTGGGGATTTAGATCAGCGGCATAAGCACCTGCCTTGCAAGCGCATGGTCGTGAGTTCGATCCCCGGTACCGATTAAAAAAAAATGAGAGTACACTAGAGATAGCAAAAATTGTGAAAGTGAATGGGGAAGACTGAGGAATTGTGTTAAGTGATGACCTTGACTTTGACCCAAATTTCAATGTGGGCCATGCTTGAAAACTTAGGTAAACTGTTGCACATACCTGATTCTCTATGCAATGGAAGTCATCATCATCATCATCATTGCTCGTAACTCTTTATCCAAACCCTTTCGGACCAGATGTATTTTAGAATTCAAAACCTTTCAGATTTTTAGAATACCAAATGCTATACATTATGGGCTGGGTCAGGCAGTACCCTGTAACTAAGCACTGCAGTATTTCTGCAGTAAAGGTACAGCTGTTCACATAAAATTTTTTTCTTTTAAAAGAGTCTATATATTCCATGAGTCATGGCCAGATTTTTTAGCCAAAAGAATTTTCTATAAACTCAAAAAGAAAACTTTCATATTCTAAAGCTTGGGATTTTGTCATCATGGACAAGGAGCTGTAGGCCTCAGACAGCTTCATAGGAAGTGGAGCAGGTGGTGGTGGAGCCTGAGGGTCAAAGCCCCCAGCACGGCTGGCTCAAAGTAAGTGTCCAAGCAAGTACATATGGCACAGGGGCAGGGCCAGAGCACCAGAAGAAGGGTCTAGAAAGAGCAAGGGACACAATCAAGAGGACTGCAGCACCAATGACAGGAAGAGGGACTTAAGAGTGTCCAAATGTCTAAGAAATCTCCTGTGACCCTGCCTCTCCTCCTCTCTTTTTTCCTCCACCCCGTCTGTCTTCTCACTTCCTCTCTTGCTCCTCCACCTTCACTCTGTAGTAATAAGCAGTCCTATCCAACTCTCTCAAGACCCACATATGCGTGCGAATACAGAGTCTAGGGAGGAGGGAGGCACTGAGCTGTGCGGGCAAGTGACACAGGGACGAGAAAGAAGCCCATAAACACAAGCTAGTCATAACGGTGGGCAATCCAGTGGTGTTTACTGTGCCAGGAACTGGGAGACAGCAAAACACACATGCCTCAGTGTTACCCTAGCTGAGGGTGGAGGGATCTGGAGAAATTCACCCACTTACCATTCATTCATTCCTGGGGACCTAGAGATGGGTGAGCAGGCTCCAGCAGCAAGGTAAAGGTTCCCTGGCAATGACATGTAGTTCATAGTGGTGGCAGTCAGAAGATACGGACTGAAATGAGCGGGTTAGAGGGGTAGGGACAGGGTACCAATGGGGTCTGTCCATTAACCCAATGGCCATATTTCCTATTTGCTTGCTGACACATCCTCTGTTCTTTTCAGAATGTCCATCTGCCCCAAATCATGTTTCAAGGCAGTAGAAATAACATTCCCCAGGGGTCGGGAATACATTCAGTGTCACAGTGCCTGCCTGGCAAGCACAAGGTCCTGAATTCTACTCCTGGTAAAAGAAAGAAAGAAGGAAGGAAGGAAGGAAGGAAGGAAGGAAGGAAGGAAGGAAGGAAGGAAAGAAAGAAAGAAAGAAAGAAAGAAAGAAAAGAAAGGAAGGAAGGAAGGAAGGAAGGAAGGAAAAGAGAGAGAGAAAGAATCCCTCCACTTTAGAGCCTAATCCTGATTGATCTAGAGTCTAAGCCAATCATGATGCTCACCATTGCCGTTAGTGATGCTTGGCCTAGAAGTGGATATGTGGCTCTTTCCGTCTTCGGCCGCAGTGAGAGGAGTCGCCGCCATGTCCGCGCATCTGCAGTGGATGGTGGTGCGGAACTGCTCCAGCTTCCTGATCAAGCGGAACAAGCAGACGTACAGCACGGAGCCCAATAATCTGAAGGCCCGCAACTCCTTCCGCTACAACGGGCTGATTCACCGCAAGACGGTGGGCGTGGAGCCGGCGGCCAACGGCAAGGGGGTCGTGGTGGTCATGAAACGGAGATCCGGACAGCGGAAGCCAGCCACCTCCTATGTTCGCACTACCATCAACAAGAATGCCCGAGCCACCCTCAGCAGTATCCGACACATGATCCGCAAGAACAAGTACCGCCCAGACCTGCGCATGGCCGCCATCCGCAGAGCCAGTGCCATCCTGCGCAGCCAGAAGCCTGTGATGGTGAAGAGGAAGCGGACCCGCCCCACCAAGAGTGCCTGAGCAATAAACTTTCCTGGGGCCTTGGGCCTTGTCAAAAAAAAAAAAAAAAAAAAAAGAAGTGGATATGTGATTTATGTCCAGCCAATGAGAGATGGAGAGATCAGCTAAAATATTTCTAGGGAAAATTTACTGTTTTCGGTGTCTAGATGTGATACTTGGTGTTGAAGCAGCTATGTTAGAGCCATGAGAAAAGCAGACTGAGGGTAAAGATCACAGAGGGCAGAGAGCTGACGTCACATGGCCACTTATCATACCAAAAATGAACTTGCCTACCTCTGCATTTCTTGGGTAATTAGTCATGTGCCAATACCAGTGTTTTACTCAACAGTGGACTGCATATATGACAGTGTCCTGTAAGATTACATTGTATATAATGATGTCATAACTGTCTTGGTTGTGTAAGTATACACTGTAATGTTCACATAATAATGGAAATGCCTCATTTCTCAGAACTTTTCCCCATTAAACAATGCATTACTATATTGGGAATTATATGTTATCTACATCAAAGGGCAATTTAGATATTAAAAGGAAGCATGGTGGCACACATCTATATTCCAGCAGTCAGGAGGCAGAGGCAGGAGGACCTGTCTGGGCTACAAAGTGAACTCAACTACATAGCCTGAACTGCATGATGATACCCTGTCCAAAAAAAATATTAAAAGGAATATACATCTGGAAAGTGAAAAATGGGAGAGTCTCAAGTGATAAGACCACATACAAGCAGGGCTAGACTTTGAAGACTATCACAAGAAAGATGACACTTTTGGCATGTAGGGCCCTGGGTTGGGCTGGGCTGTTAAGGATGGTTTCATAAGGGAGGTCGGATTGGAAGTCCGTGAAAGCCGGATTCCATCTCTGCATTGTCAATCACAAATGGCCCAGTTCAAGCCCAGGACCCTTACTGTCCTCCCTGAGAACCCAGACTGTACCTCCACCAGGAAAGAAATCCCGGCTGCACAGGTCGGGAAGACTGTGGGTAGACACACAGCCTTAGCAGCATTCTGGGCTTGTCTGGCCTTTAACGTGTGATTTTGAGAGTTGGAAGCGAGAAGATTATAACTCAGAATGGCACGCGGGTGTGAAGCCGGCTGTCTTGCCAGCTATTTGCCTGTATTTAAAACACATATGGGTGATATTTTTAAATATCTTTGCCGTGTGATTGAAAAACATTGCAGTTGCTAGTTCATGGACGTGGGTTTTTATGCAAACCCAGGGACGGGATGAGTGTATGTTGTACCTACGTGGGCTTTGCTGGAAAGAATGCAAGGCTGGAACAGCACAGCCAGCATCAGTGTCAGGCAGGGACCTGGGGCTGTGCCATTCAACAGTAAACTTGAGTGTTCAGGGCACTGGCAAAAGTCCCCAGGTTTCTCGGAGCGGTGGGATTTATGTGAGGCTCCTCCCAACCCGCAGGAGTGACCCAGACCCGGCAAATCATATCATTCTAACCTCTCGGCCCCAGATGTTGATTGAGGCAGAGATCATGCCCAAAGCATGCCCATTAAACAATGGAATTTTCAGAATTACTGGCACAGAGGAGCATCTTCCTGCTAAGTTGCTAGCTCCTATCTCAAACTGCACCTGAAACTGTCAGAGACCATTACTGTCACTTCTTGGAAAAGCCTGCTGATAACAAAGCCAAGCCATACCTGAAGTCTATCCCTGAGCTCCCTGCTTCCTTCCTTCTCTCCTTCCCTCCTTCTCTTCTTTCTTCTTCCCTTTCTTTCAAAATTGTAATAAAATATGTATAACCATAAAACTTGTCCGTTTAAACGTGTTTAAATGTACAATTCAGTGGCATTAAAGATACAATACTGTGCAACCATGATGTCTATTTCCAAAACTGTCCGACTATCCAAAACAGAAACTGTGCCCATTAAACAATAATGCCACATTTTACACCGCAACTTTTTTTTGAAGTACAATAAACATATGGTAAAATTCACCATTACTATGTGGTTCTGTGAATCCCGAGTCAGATAATCAATGCTGCAGGCCAAACACAAAACAGTCCCCAGCTTCACAGCCCTAAGTGCCTCAAGTTCCTTTTCCATACTAAGATACACACTCACTAAGTCACTAAATTGTGTAGGCTGCGCTCAGACTTGTGATCCTCCTGCCTCAGCCTCCAGGTATCACCATACCTGGCTACTCAATTTCCTTTTTAATCTGTTTCCCCACGCCTCTTCTCTCGAAACCCCTGACACCGCTGATCTGCTTTGTGTTTGTAAAGCGCTACCTTTTCCAGAAGGCCACACACATGAAATCACAAATACACAGGACACCGAATCTTGCGCTGTCACTCAGCTTCGTGCATCTGAGGCTCACCCTAGTGCGCGCCCCTTTTTACTGCTGAGTAAAAGTACTCTGCGCGGGGCTGCACCGCTTCCCATTCATTGGTGTGAGTGCCACTTGCCTCTTCCTACCCTCCGCGTTTCCCTGAGACGACGCCTAAATCACGTGGCCTGACTTAGCGGAAGCCACCTCCCTGTCTGAAATCAGACCGTCAGCCGTGGGCCACAAAGCCTGGGTCCTCCCCACGCTGTGGGTGTGACAGGCCTCCAGGCTCCGCGTTGGTTTAAAGGAAATGACAGTTACTACTCACATAAGGAGGGCTGGAGACTCCTCTCGTGGACCGCGTCTCTCGGGGGCTGACGTGGTGGCACAAGCCCGTGGCCCCTGGCACAGGCGGGGGCCAGCCCCTTGCTCTACCATCCTCAAGGTTTTCCTCAGCGCCAAGCAAGATGGCGGCGGTGGTTCCCACAGCTCGCGTGTTGTAGGCTCGGTCCCCACTGCTGCAGTGCCCAGAGGCGGAGCCTTTGGGTGGTGACAGGACCAAAGGGTTCACTGATCTCGCTTCTCAAGGATTCAGAGCAAGCTGGTTTCCGAGCAAGACTGTTGTTAAACTAGTTTCTCGCTCTCCCCTTTCTGGCCTCCGTGATCTGCGCAGGTCGGCTCCAGGACTTGCTTACTGGGGACAATCATGCCAAATGTCCATGGTCTGAAACTTTGGGAACCATGATCCAAGTAAATCTCTTACAAGTTAGTTTTCTCAGGGGCCTCGTGACACCAATGGAAACTGGCAGAAAACTGGCGCCAAGAGTAGGCCGGGGTGACCAATCCAGAAGAAAGCTCCCGAAGCCCCGCCCATTGGCACTCTCCTCAAATCTCATTGGCCAGCATTGGTCACATGTCTGATCCTTACTTCTGGTAAACTCACCTCTCAGAAGCGAATGGTTAAGTGGGAAGACAACTGGAAACTTGAGTAAAACAGAGGAGAAAAAAGGAAAGAAAGAAAGGAAAGCCAGTCCACGGTGTCTGCTACAGATTACACTATCAGCAAGGTTACCCATCCCAGAAGCAGTAAGATCGAGTTAGTTATGTGCTAATTCTCTTCAATTTTATGAGACAGAATGAGAAATCCATCATCCCAAACCTGAGAGGATCAAGTGATATCTATGCAAACCCTAAGATAGTTTTAGACAGTGTATTTGAACTAGTCACATGGTCCTGGTTTCATCTTTCAGGAAAGCAACTCCAGTAGGCTTAAGCTAAAAGTAATTTTAGAAAGTTTATTGGTATGAGTGGCTGCAGGCACAGCTGGATCTCTGAAGTTGCATTTCTTCTTCTTTGGACTCTGACTTGTTCCTTTTTGGCTTTATTCTCAGACAGTCCTCTTCTCCCAGGAGCTGTGTACCAGAACCTCAGACTTAGATGACTCCCCTACCCAGTTTAACACATTCAGGATTAGGAAAAAAAAAAACCTACTCCTAAAAATTCCATCAGAACTTCTAGAGAAGATTCTTGCTGGTACAGATCAGATCACGTGCCTGTTCCTGAACCAATCAGCATGACTGCTAGACCAGGTCCTGGTCACACACTCAGTTCTGTGCTGGCGCAGAGTGGTGATGAGGGGTGAAGTCACAAGGACAAAAACTGATCAAATAAAGGAAGAAAGGTCAAAGTAGTACTTGTCTCCTATAGTCTTATTTTTACTGACAGAAAATCGAAGCTCCTCAATGCTTCACCACCCCACCACCACCACATCTGCCAGCAACAGTCAAGAGGATAGGTAGGCCTAAGCTTCCCTGTCAGCCTCTTCTAAACTCTCTTTCTCTCCCCAGCTTCCTCATCCAAGGATTCTCCTGCGTTTTTCTGAACTGGAGGTTACCTTATGGTTGAAACGTGACATTTTAGAGCATTGCTGTGAACTGAATGTGTCCTTACCAAATGCATATGTTGAAGCCCTTAACTCCCAATGTGATGGTATTGGGAGATGGGGCCTTTGCAAGACTGTAGTTTAGATGAGGTCATGAGGATAGGACTGTCATGATGGGATCAGTGCTCTTACAAGAACAGATACCCAAGAGGCCCCCTTCCACTAAGTGATAATATCTTGGGGAGGCAGCCATCTGCAAACCAGGAAGAGAGCATCACCTGAGCCCAACCATGCTGGCATCCTGATTTCAGACTTGTAAGAACCAGAATGGTAAGAAAATTGATTCCTGTTGGCTAAGGCTCCCTGTCTAAGGCAGTTTGCTATGTTGGCCTGATCTGACTAATACCTTTAGACTTTTTTTTTAAAGAGTAGAATATATTTTTTGAGAGAAAGAAAGCTTCTGCCCAAGAGAGAGACAGAAGGAGTCCCGAGCATGTTGCCCCATTTAGACTTTTTAGACCAAATCTCTTAGTTATTTTTGTTTCATTGCTGAGACAAAATACCTGACACCTAAGATTAAGGAAGTAAATATATATGTAGCTCACAGTTTGTGGAGGTTTCAGTCCGTACTCGGCTGGCTCCAAGGCACATGGCAGAGGGCAACAGGTCATAGCAGCAGATGAGAGCAAAGGCAGCAGGAGAAAAATGGGAGGAGCGCAAGACAAGACTCTTTCTATCCCTTGTACTGTATGTAGGCTACACACCGTAGGGTGGGTGTAGCACTCACACCCATAACCATAGCACTGGACCATGAATCAGTTACAAACTCTAGAAGCCTGCCCCTGTGACTTATGAGGCTTTGGTGGGGGGACATCTAGACACAAACCCTAACACCAATGAGCATTTATTGGGTACCTGCTTTGTGCCAGATGCTGTGCAGAATGCAAAGTTTCACAGCTAGGTCTCAGCACATTAGAAGCTTAGAACCTAAAAGCACTATTAAAATATTAAGAATGAATCCCTCCTAACTTTTCTGCAACTTTGAGATCATTGTTGAACTGAAGAAAAAAATCCAACTCATCCAATAACCTCCTTGCACTTTCTTCCTATCTCCATCTGTCTCTGGAGATGGAGCAGCACGTAGACCACAGAACTCTGCATTCATCTTTCTCTACTTATTTCCACACATGGAAAGAGGGAAAAAAATGACATCTATATAAAGAGAGATGGCAGATGCTCCCAAGCGCCCTGTGTTCAAGGCTGTCCACATATAACCTCATTTAATCTTCAAGATAGCCCATGAGGCAGCTATCACTATCCCAGCTTCCAAACGAGGCAGCCAAGGCACAGAAAGGCCAAGTAATTTAAGGTCACACAGCTGGGAAGTAGAGCCGGGATTTGAATCTGGGTTTCTCTGGCGTTGAAGGTCAAACTCTTGGCTCCCACTGACTTTGCTTGGCTAGGAAGAAATCTATAGATCCCACACTCATCAAAGGTGGATCATGATTGTAACCAAATGTCTCCAAGAGAAGCAGCTTTGGCATGGATGGACACATTAGCCTGAGCGTGGACTCTAAGAGAAAACACTTGGCATACCATAAGCATTTGGAGTACTAATGTCTCCCATGAGCCAGTCCAGAGTCACCCTTCTGAGCGGTTTTCTGGAAGTCACTGATAGATGAGGCAGAGGCTAGGAGGGAAATCCCATCTCTTGCTTTGATTTCCTCCCAGCGGGGGACAGTCAGAGGCTCGGAGACTCACAGCCACATTCTCTCTGCCTGCTGGGCTCCCCCAGCAGGCCTGGAATCCCCAGATGCCCTCAGGTCCTGGGTTCCCACCCTGGGGGCTGCACCACAGCCCCTTTACGAAGCTCTTCTCTGAATACCTGTGGGAGTCTGTCATTCTTTTTCCTACCAAGAGTCTAACTAACTTGAAACATTTTTTTCTAAGCAAATTATTTGCAAACTTTGGTATTTTATTAGTAACAGTAAATGATTTGTGTCCTCCCTCATGATTAAGAATCACCTGTCCACCTGGTCAAAAAGTCAGTCAACTGGGATGTTTGAGTTATTTAATTGTTATAATCGGGAATTAATTCTACATCCTTGGGCTTCAGGCCATATCCTGAGGCACAATATCTTCTATGTGATAATGATTTTGGAAGGAGAAAAAAAGAGAGAGAGAGATGGGATTTTGCATTCACATACCCTGAACTCACAGCTGTGTATTCTTGACATCCTTCAGTTAAATGAAAAACAGTGAATTTTGAAACTGTATTGATTGCAGAGGGCATATATTATTTTACTGTAAGTACCAGTGTCTGTTGTACTTAATATACAAAGGATTAATTTAAAATGCATTAGTTTAATAAAAATGCATAAAATAGAATAGAATTGCATTCGCTTCAATAAAAAATTCAATTTCATAAATATTATCTTGTGTTAAAATGCATTGATTTCCAGGAAAATATATTGGTCAAAGGTAATTTACATTGGTTTGAATGGAAACGCACCCATCTCCATACATATGTATTAGTTTAGTCAAACGTATCCAATTGTGTAAAATACCAGTTAGGCTGAAATGGATTCCAGCCCTGTTGTCATCCTCCGTGTTGTTGTTTTATTCTCTCTTGCTGAATCCATCTCTCCCACAGTGACTGAGTGTGGCTCAGTTCACCGGAAGGCAGGCAGGTAGGGAGCTCAGGGTGTGTGGGTCTGCACGTACACGCAGGGATTCACAAGAAGCCTCAGTGGCACCCAGAGTACGTCCAGCTTCCCTGCCCAAGTGACCGAGGGATATAAGCTCACAGCCAAGCAACTTGATAGGAGCACTGCCTCCTGTCTCCTGAAGGCTGCCAGGAGCCCGCACTCATCATGGCCAGGCCAGGGAACTGGAAAGAAGCCTGCGATTGGGCACAGATGAGGACTAGCGTGGGGAAGTGAGCTCAGGGTCCATGGGACATGGACTGCATTTGGGGGTCTGGGGCCAGCCAGACTGGGATGTGATCCTGTACCTGCCGCTTCCTTTGTGATCTTGACAAGGTCACCTGTCCCCTCTAGTCTGTTTCTACCCAAAAGTGGCACACACTGCTCCAAGTGCTTTGCCTCTACTGGCTCACTTACTATAACTTGTTCTGGGTCACTCAGCCACCAAGGGGTGGAGCTGATATTTGTGCTGAGATGTGCATGGCAGATGTGACAGGCTTATTTTCATTTTAATTTTTTGGTGGTACTAAGCATTGGACCCAGACCTTCACACTGAACTACATCCTCAGCATTTTTTTTTATTGTTATTATTTTTAAGTTTTGAGACAGGATCTCACTAAGCTTGCTCAGGCTGGGCTGGAATTTGTAATCCACCTGCGTCAGCCTCCCAGAGTGCCAAGATTATGGACCTGTGTCACTACAATTAGTTTGTAACATGATACTTAAGGAAGAATATTCTAATTCTCAGCTTCCAATCTGAGATAAGTGACTGGACTCTTTGAGCCTTGACTCCCTCATCTGTGAAATGGGTATAATCATTGCATCTGTCTTCTGGGGCTCTGAGACCCCAGGGACGAGATCCAACAGAACAGTCCCTTGCCCCAACAAAAATACATTTAACACCCTTCTGCAGCTGCAGGACTTTTTGGAAGTCTTTAATATGCTAATGTGAGTCAAGAATCTAAGAGGGCAGAGAAGAGAACAACCAAAGAGTAAGAATTGAAGAAACTGTGACCAAGGGAGTAGCATAACCCCCAGCAGGGGGCCCCACCTCTGTGGATGTGGGAGTTGTTTTTCCTGTCCTTAGGTGGGCATTTCCCAAAGATTTTTGCTGCGGGGGTGGGGGGGGGTGGGGGGGCCTATACCAGAAGCAGTACAAGAAAAGTAAGTAAAACAAAATCCCAGAACTTCTCCAGATTTGCCAAATGTCAACATTTTCCTTTCTGTGCATTGGTCTCTTTCCATTTCTCATCTCCAGAACCACTGTGAATCTGCGACATCACCAACCACTCCTTGCCACGTGGTTCTTGGTGCAGCCCCGGGAACGGGGCCCTTCTCGTGGATAATTATCATGCATTTACCACGTGTGGGGAAACAACGCTGATACGAATCTGTAATCTGAAGTTTAGAATCCCAGCCTCAAACTGCCCCGCTTGTCCTCACATACGTATTTCACTGCAGTTATTTTTCCAGTCCCAGACGTAATCTGGGCTCATACACTGAAGTGAGTGGACTTGTCTCTTTACTCTTCTTTAATTGAGAGTAATTCCTTTGCCTTTCTTGACCTTGATTTCTTCCCCCAGCACGGAAGATGGAGCCCAGGGCCTTTGCACTGAGCTACATTCTCCGCCCTTTCTTATTTTTCAGTTTGAGCTAGTCTTGCTATTATAGACAGCTAAATTAGGTAGGAAGACTGTAGGCAGTAGGACAGGGGTGGACCCTAAGAGGTCACTGCAGAAGGCAACGGTGGGGAGGAACACTCCCTGAAGACCAGGCTTCCAGGAAAGAGGAGCCACCCAACAGTCTGCTTCCCCTAGGGAAGGACAGCCGCGACTGATGCTCTAAATAGACACCCGGCATCCTAGGTTGGGGACCAAACCTCGCTAACCCACCCCCTCCAGGAAGGTCCTTGTCAGACCCATACACGCGTGCTCTGAGACTCGCTTCCCCATTGGAGCCCCATCTAATCAACATTACCCAAGCAACTGTACTTGCTGTAATCTTATTGGCTTACCACAGTTTTGCCCCACCTCACACCCACGCTGTGACTTCCCATTGGCTCAATCTTACCTAACTGACTATACTTGTAATTTTGTTGATTGATTATAGTTCTGTCCCATCTCAAACTTTCCCCACCTTATGACTTTGCTGAATAAAACACTCTTGTGAAGCAAGGTGACCCACTTTCTTAGACAGAGGCTTGCTCTTGCTCAATAAATTCTTCCCACTCTTAACCTCCATTGTTTCAGAATTCATTTCTTGACTTTAGAGACCATGACTTGGCATTTTGGACAACTCACACGTTAGGAGTTATAATACTTGCCTTATTTATTTGGATTATTTGGCAGCCACATATTAGACACCCTAGATCACTAGATTGCCCAAGTTGGGCCCAAACTTCAGCCTCCCAGAGCACAGGGATTACAGGTGTGGGCTACCACACTCAGTTCATTGTTCAAATTTGTCATAATGAATGTGTATTACCTTTGCCACCAACCCATTGACCTTGATGTTTTTAACTGTTCCTCATCTTGGGCTGCCTGATGTTTACTGAGATTTGACTCAGGTTAAACAAGGGACAGTAAGACCCCAGGAGTAAAGTTGTGTACTTCTTGGTGCATTGGGCCAGGTAGATCTGACATCAACATCCCCACTTCTGGCATTATCAACCTGACATCCTGTGTATCCTGGTGTCTGCCTAGTTTATATGCTATTACTTTTTCCCTGTGTAAAAGAACCTCCTTCCTAGGCCTCCTCCTCCCCAATGACCTAAAGGCCTCCCACTTGGCCCCGCCTCTTAAAGGCCCAGCACCTCCTAGTATCACACTAAGGACCACGCTCCCAAAATACCAACTCTTGGGGAACAAACTCAAACCATGTCATCAGTATCCCCCACCAGTCTGCTTTCTATCTCAATGTTCTTGCCCTTCTGGACACCTCATACACATGGAATTGTACAGTTGTGCCCTTTGTGTCTGGCTTCTTTCACTGGGTGCCATGCTTTGTAGTTCACTTGTGTTGTAGTCTGTGTCTGTGCTTCTGTCCTTCCCATGGCTGCAGCACAGTTTGCTTAGCCCCCATCTGCTCACGGACCCTGGGCCATCGGATGTCATGCTGCTGTGAACATGTATGTGACACAAGACTTGTCTCAGCTCAGCTCTCAGTCCTCTTGAGTCCATCATCGGGTGGCCACAGCATCCCCACAGGAACCTCTGCAGCCATCCGGGAGAGACCTTGCCAGCCTGGTCTGTGACAGTGTCTGCAAGCTGGGCAGCAAGAGTGGCTCCGGACAGGTTTTGGGAAGAAGGATGGGGTGAAAGGCTTTCTCCTCCCAGACCTGGAGCTCTTGCCACCATCTTTGAGTTGCAGCTGCTCCCAGTTCCTACAATGCTTGCGTGAATCCCACACCTGGGACTCAGAGCAGAATTAACCAACAGTCCGCATGGGGCAGAGAGGCTCAGGTGGCCAAGAGCAGCAGACCTCTTGCTGTGGCTGAGGGAACAGAACTCCACTGGGGGCCAGAAGGAGGGAGACCATGTGGCTGGTGGGTGTCGGGGTAGGCGGGAGGCGGGCAGAGTGGGCAGCTTGTGGCCCCCGGCTGGGCCTGGCATGGTTGTGAAAACAGAGGGCCAGGACCTGGGGCTTGACCGGCTGCAGCGTCTGCCGATCAGATGCACTGCAGAGCCCTTTCCTTCTCAGAGGGCGCTACGCCAAGGGAGTCTGTTAATTTGCTCTGTGACCTCAGGCAAGGTAACTGGCCTCTCTGAGCATCAGTTTCTTTAACTTTAAAATGGGAATGACAACCAAAGACCTGCTTATAAGTCAGTCATCCATGCACTGTGGCAAGTCGTTTATCCATTCTCTCTTTCTCTTATCCTTTTCCTCCTCCTTCCCTTTCTTTTTCTCCTTCCCTTCTTCCTGCCTTCTTTTTCCTTCTTACTCTCTCTCCCTCTTTAACACAGGGTCTTGCTACATTGCCTAGGCTGACTTTGAACTCCAGAATGCTAATAGGTAACAATTATAAAAGTTTTACAGAAAAAAAAATTGAGATAAAGAGCCACACATAACCTAGCAATCATATAATTACCTCCAAAACACAGTTAAATGTCGTGTGCGTGTGTGTGTGTGTGTGTGTGTGTGTGTGTGTGTGTGGTACCAAGAATTGAACTCAGGACCTTGCACTTGCCAGGCAGGCACTGAGCCATGTCCCCCGCCCCTGTCTATCTTAATATACAGTAGGCTTTTTAGTCAATCTTCTCTATCTAGTACATGAAGAAGCTCTCATCTGTTGTCTTTTAATGGGATGTCACCGCAGAAGTGTGTGACATTGTCTGGACTGCTCAGTGCCTGAGTGCTGGGCTTACAGGAAGGCACCACCATCCTGAGGTACAAATTAGATACTAAAGCAGTGTCTCCTTCTCAGAATACTCCTGCAAGGATCACGGGAAGCTCTGCCTTCACGGCCCCCCTGGCATGTGGCACTCAGGGTGGGAGCAGACAAAGCCCCCCCGTGCCGTTTCCCACTCTGTGTCTGCGGTTTTCCCGTCTGAGGTCTCAGTTACCTATCATCAAATACAGTCAGAAAATATTAAATGGAAAACTCCAGAAATAAGTGATTCATAAGTTTGAAATAAGGTTTTTTGTTTTTGTGTTTGTTTTGTCTTTTTGAGGCAGGGTCTCTCTGTGCAGTTCATACTGGCCTTTAGTCACTGTAGCTCAGGCTGGCCTTGAATTTGCAGTGATCCTCCTGCCTCAGCCTCTCGAGTGCTGGAATTACAGGTGTGCACCACCGTGGCAGTCCTGAAATAGGCTTTATATAACATATTGTTATTGTTGTATTTTATCACTAGCTGTTATTAATCTCCTGCTGTGCCTTAATTATAAGTCATTCCTCACCATATGTATGTGTGATAGAAAAAATGGAGCATCTATTTGGGCTATTCCTGAGTTTTATTTGTTATTATTTATTTTCTTCTTGATATCCCTCTAGACCTTTGGCACATGACTCCTCTCTTGGCCTGGCTCATTTCAGATGATCTTTGAGGCCTCAAATTCAAGATCACTTCTTCTAGGTAACCTTCCCTAATCTTGCAAAATGGGCCAAGAAGTCCTCTTGCATGGAACCACAGCCTATAGGCTGCCAAATCACACAAGTCCTGATCATATGGTTCTCTAGTTTTCCATTTCCGTCCGCCATAAAGGCAGGCTCCTGACAGGGTTCTAAACCCCCACGGCAGCTCACTCAGGGAATGGGTGCTCTTCGTTCAACAAAATTCTTGGATCCCTGATGATATGTTGGACTCTGGAGCAATAGCATGTGGGTTTGCTGAGTGACTGGCAAACCTGTCCCTGTGTTGTGTGCTCACCTAGCCATCTCCCTATGAGTGCCATGAACACTGCTAAGGTGATGCTTTCTGGAGATGACCAGGGGAGCTTTCAGACCCTAGACCTCTGCGTATGACCACATACCCAGTTCCTGTGGCCCTGTAGCCTGCCTGCTCTCTCTGTGCCCTCTTAGAAGCTCCCAGACCTCCCAGACCACAGCCCCTTTTCTTTATCTTATTTTATTCTATTTTATTTTATTTTGAAAGTAGTAAAAATACAACAGCACAAGACAGAACAAAGCCAATTGAGACAATGCAGTGAAACTGGTACAGAACTTCACAGTAGGATACTGGGATGGTAGTAGTAGGTGCCATAGTATAGCTCATTATCTTCACAATAGTTGTCCAGTCAATTAGGTATAGTGAAATCAAACCAATAACAGAACATTATAAAACCAATTGAGAGTATTGAATGGAGCAAACAAAATAAAACAGTGAAAACAATCTTTCCTTCAAGCAGAAGACAGAAGGAAATCCCCCATATTTGCTATATTGCTTATGGTCATCCTCCTAAGAGATGCTGAGACATCTATCCCAGGCAGCTACGGCAGGGGTGGGGAGGTGTTTCATTCTCAGCCCTGGGGGCCAGTAGGCTCCTGGGAGCTGCTGGTTCTCCTCCTGGCCCATGCCAGGGGCGCTTACCAAGAGGGCGTGCGAATAAGCTGCCTAAGTCCCACCATGGCCAGATCTGGGGAGCGCTGCTTCTCCACACAGCCCCTTTTCTGAAACAGTGTTTCTTGTGGCTTCACATTTTGTTTCCCCCCAAGCAGCCTTGTTTCTCTGATCTGTCGCTGGTCTCTCCCAGCTAAAAATACTCCTGACATTTCCAAAGGCCTGTGAAGGCCAGAGCTGGTTTCCTGATAGAACAAGTTTCTCTGCAAATCCGAGTTGGTGGTAACAATTACAGGCAGAGGGTACCTGCCCTACGCTTGGCTGGGTCCCACACACAGGCTTGGCCACCCTGCCACGCCTGAACTCCTGGAGAACAGGTACATGTGCCTCCTCCAAATTCCGATGCAGAGGCCATAATGGCCATGTGACTCTATTTGCACATAGGACCCTCAAGGAACTCCACTGAGGCTCAGCGAGCCATAAGGGTGAGGAGGCCCCATCCCCCAGGGCTGACATGACTAGGAAATGAGGGAGACACCAGATCTCCCCGGTTCCTTTGTGCACCCACAAGCTGAGGACACAGCAAGCAGGCAGCCTCTACAACACAGGAAGCGGGGCCTCAGGAGGAATCAAGGAAGTGGTGCCTTGAGCTCAGGCTCTGACCCACAGAGGTGAGAGCAAATACATTTCTGTGCTGTAGGCCACCAGACTGGAGGCAGTTGTTACAGCGGCCAGAACAAACCGATGCACTGGGGCTCTGGCTCATCTCCGTGTCTTCACACAGTCTGTCACTGGCACACAGTAGGTGGCAGTGAGTGTTTGCTGAATGGTGCTTAGTAGTGATGGGCAAGGATTCTACAGTCAGCCTGCTTGGGTGCCAATTCTGACTCTGCCACTAACGGTGTGACATCTTAGTGCCTCCGCGTTGTCACCTTGTGAAGTAACAAAGTGCTCGTTTCCTCAGGCTGCTGGATAGAAGAAATGAATCACTACATAAATAGCTTCTAGAGGAGGGTTGGACCATGGTAGTACAATATTCAAGTCGGTACTAGTATTATTACCATTTTCTTCATCAATAGGAACCTAGCTTTCTTGTCTGCTTTGTTTTCATATATGTTCTTTATTCTTAAGTATGTTTTGCCTGTAGGGACAAAATGATTGCCAGGTTTTCAAGATTACATCCCATCCCTCAAAAATCCCAATTTAGAGAAAGTTTTCTTTTTCTTCCCCAAAATTCCAGCAGAAATGCTGGCAGTGGCTTTCTTTGGCCTGGCTCTGAGCCCTGACCTTTCCCATACCAATCTTTAGGGACAAGGAGATAGGGCTGCTTTATTAGCAAATTTTAGCTCACATCCCAATCCAAGAACCAGTCACTATAGCCAGAAGCTCTGATTAGCAAGATCTGATACCAATAATTGTGTTAAGCAGAATAAAATACTCTGATTGGCCAGCATGAGTCATGTGAGTCAGCAACAACCAATCATTGTGTGGCCATGCTCTGATTGGCCAACTTGAGTCACTTGGGCACTAAGCACTTATTTGGCGCAGGGGAAGAACATACTCTAATTGTCAGGCTTGGTCACATGGGGGATAAGATGCCCTGGGCAAGGTCTATCCCTGGAGCCAAGTTCTGAGGTGAACTTCACCCAAGTCTCTGGGCTATGGGGTGGGAAGGATGAGGGTGCTGGTTCCAGATGGAGGGATGAAGGATGAGCAGGTGAGAATACCTGTCTGGAATGGTAACACCAGAATGGAATAAAGTCCTTGGTTCCTTTCTCCAAAGAATCCTCCAACAAGACTATTCTGGATGGTGGCTTTACTGGACATGACACCTTTCATGGTGTGTCACTGTCACACCACACCACACTCAATCTATTTAAAATCCCACATCAGAGCCAGGCATGGTGGTACACACCTATAATGTCAGCATTCAGAAGGCTGAGGCAGGAGGATTGCCCTGCATTTGAAGTCAGCCTGGGCTATACAGTGAGTTCAAGGCCAACCTGAACCCCATAGTGAGACCCTGTCTCAAAAAGACAAAAGAAAAAAAGTTTCCTGAGTTCTTGAAAAACCGTTGGGCCTTTGCCTTCCAGAGTCAGAGGCTCCTCCCTGAAAAGTCTCTGGCTGATCCAAAGTAACCGTGCCCTTAGGGCAGTTGTTTTGTATTTTCTCTCTGGGTCTCTGCCCATGTTTCACTGATCGGCCATACAAAATGAATTCAGCACACCTCGATCTTCTCTCCCCTTAACTTTTGCTCACGGTAAGTAACTACCCACTTGGCAGGATTTACCCATCAGCCTTGTTCCTTTGAAGCTCTCCCCTGCGTGTGAAAAAGTCATCGCCATCTTAGAACAGGAGTGGAGGGGGTGGTATTGGAGTAAGACAGTTCCAAGAGAAAAACTCAGACCTCGGGTGAAGCCTCTTAGCTTCTCAATCCAGGCAAGCAGTTGTCTTATTTGATTAGGATTAACCGATTTTCCAAAGATAACCTATTTTGATTTTATGATTCTATCCCTCCAGGCAGTGTTTACCAAATGTATTTGCAGAAGCAGAGAGTGTCGGCCTGGAACAGGGTGGGTCCTCGCTGGAGTTTTCGAGGCTGGTCATAAATATAATATTAGGATGATGCCTGAAATTAATGGGAATCATTTCCCAATAAATCTAGTCAGTTAGTGAGGTGTTCCAGGACCACTGATGGGAGATACATTTTGGTAAAATATGGTTTTTTTTATCAGAAAGGAACTGGGGCTAGGGGTACATGGAAGGTATAAATCTCCACGCAAGAAGTATCTTTTATGATTATTCAATTGCACGGTAGCTCTAAAAGCCTAAAATAGATTCATATTTACAGTTCCTGGAAGTACCTGATTTTTATATATTAGGGGAAGAATTAGCATCAGGGCTTCTCTTGGGAATCACTGACTTATGCCCGGGGAGGAGATTGAGGGCCTTTGTGCTGGAATCTTCCACAAAGGAAATTGGTTTCATCTGTGTTTGGTGTGGAGGGAAGGAAATTGTATGCAGTGGTCATATAGGAAGGGACAGGTGGAAGGTGGCCCTTGCTGGTCCCCAGGCACAGGGGACAGGGATGAGGATGGGCAACAGGTTAGAGTTGCTGAGCTGGGAACAAAAACTGTGTGTGCCAGAGAGGGCTGCAGCCAGGAAGCTGCAGTGGCCTTGATGGAGTGCGTCCCTGCAAGGCCAGGCTCCTCACAAACCCCGCACTGTCTTCCTGTGGGTGCCCTCTCAGTCAGCACTGGGAGGACAGACCCCCTCTTATCACCTGCTCCTAGTTTTCCTGTAGTGGGCATCAGTTTTTTAAAGTTATCTGTGTTAGGTTTTTCCCTCTGCAAACAAGAGCAATGGCAAGTCCAAAATCCAGTACCTCAAATTCCACATTCTGCAAGCTGGGAAATCCCAGCTATTTGGGAGGCCGAGGCAGGAGGACCTGGATCTCAAGTCCAGGCTGGGCAATTTAATAAGATCCTGTCTCAAAATAATAAATAAAAATCATTGCAAACCCTTGGGCTCGATCCCATTGAATCATTTCAAATTCTACAAACCAAAGAGCTCTGAGAAGTGCATTTTTATGGGGCAACACATCTGGTGGCAAAACCCAATTTGAACAGCTATGAGAGTCTTTCTATTCCT
Organism: Cavia porcellus; assembly: GCF_034190915.1. Classification (NCBI taxonomy): domain Eukaryota; kingdom Metazoa; phylum Chordata; class Mammalia; order Rodentia; family Caviidae; genus Cavia; species Cavia porcellus. Next base: position 9,084,908 of record NW_026947499.1, on the reverse strand, counting down.
TATTCATCTCCTTTTGTGAGAATATTTATGCTTTTCACTGAAGACATATTACTGTTCTTGATCATATGCGGGAGCCCTATACCTTACTGGGAGGTTTAGATAAGGTACGCAGATCAGATGATTTTCTAAGAGCTGAGAAGATTTTGCATTCTGAAACACATCCTCCCACAGGTTTGAGATAAAGGAGCACAGGCTTGAGCTGACTCATGATAAGAAAGTCAAATGCCATGACGTAGAAAGGAGCACCTCAAGGAAACAGAAAACTCTCACTTAAGCCAAGTGGGCCAAGTACAAATATTCACAGAAGAAACACAACTTGCTGCTAAATTGGGAAAGAATCCACCTGGGCTTGTGCCTGCAGATGGGAGGGCTGGGGAGGTGGCTGGGTGGTGGAGTGCTTGCCCAGCATGCATGAGGCCTGGTCCCACCCACTGCAAAAATAAGAAATACATTTTTAAAAGAAAAAGAAAACAGAAAGGTGATGGCAGGTAGAAATAATAATAAGCTTCCTTTTTATCAGAATAAAAAGAGGGGGAACATCTGTCACTGGTGCAGGTATGGAGAAGTACTTCCACTCACACAGGGGCCTGGAAATCAGAACCACTTTAGGGGAGACACATCTGTATCGCAATATACATCTGTATTGCCCAGGAATTTCACTTGTGGGAATTTATCTTTTCTGTCAGTAAACTTTCTATTACAAAAAAAAAAAAATACCTGAGACAACTGACTTATAAAGAAAAAAAGTGGAGTCAGGGATATAGCTCAGTGGTACAGCGCCTGCCTGGCAAGAACGAAGTCCTAAGTTCGATTTCCAGTAACAAAAAAGGAGAAAAACTTTATTTTAAGCTGAGCGTGGTGGCACGCGCCTGTAATCCCAGCACTCAGGAGGAGGCTGAGGCAGGAGGATTGTTGCAAGTTGGAGACCAGCCTGGGCTACGAGTGAGCTCAAGGCCAGCCTGCACTGCAATAGTAAGAGACTGTCTCAAAAAGACAAAAAGAAAAAACAGAGAGAAAGTGTTCTTGTGTCTCGGGGTTTAGATGTTTCCGTCCACTGTCAGTTGGCCCCACTGTTCTGGGCTGGTGGCAAGAGCTCATCATAGTAGGAGCAGCAGCCGGCCAAAGCTGTTCACCTCACAGACCAGGGAGCAAAGAGAGCTGTGAAGGGGACCGTGGGTGACCGGAGCCTTCCACTAGACCTCAGCTCTCCCAGGCTCCGCTGCGTCTCTCAGCTAGTCACACCCACCTTGGACAAAAACAAATGTTTGCAGTTTATAATAGCAAAAAATGGACACAGACTAAATGTTAATGCTGATGCTAGAGCTTTAGTTAGACACTGGAGCCCAGGAATGCATAAGCAAAAGAATATTATGAAGTGGTTAAAAGGAAATAAAGCAGATCCCAATAAGCACACTCAATTAAATGCCCATTATACATGTTTTGAGAACAGAGCAAGCTACGCATTCCCGTAGTCTAGTATTTATTTCCCTAAAGTACTTACATACACATTATGCTTATGCATGCAAAGGAAGAACTATGGAAGAATATATTCCAAGTCATGACTACCCTTCTGTAAGATGCATGGGGACCAGCGATTTTTCTGTAGATTTTTAATATTTTTGTAGCATTTCAAAGTTTCACACCTATATCATTTTGTAATTAAAATGAGTCACCAGTAATGAGGAAAGGAAGCAGACGTTCTCCCATAATTCCATTCTCTTATCTACAGATTACTTTGGATAAAAATTGGCCGTTCTAGAATATTCTCCATGAATTCACCATAGTTACATTCGCGGCCATGCATATTTCTTTTCTATCCACAAGAATGAGACTGCACCACCCAAACTCCTCGGCAGTTCTCCTTCCCTTTCAATGCAGTGTCCCGGGCACCTTCCTGTGTCACTGCCAGTGGCCGTCCCTCCTGGCACACCACCGTGCAAGACGTCATCCTCTATTGCACCAGCCGCTCGATGATGGACATCTGGTCTGGCTCCAACTTTGGAGGCCTTATGTTTTGAAAGATTTTTGTCAACCAAACTGAATTTATTAAGTAATAATTAATTCACTTTCCCATTTTATAGTCATCAAAGCCTCACAGGCTGCAGACAGGAGGGCTCCGATTAGCAGGGCTCCTGGGGCTGAATGGATCCCAGCTGAGAGCAAAGCTGGGTGTCTGAGGAGCTGGGGAGGCTCAGGGAAGGCAAGTGCGTGAAGGCCTTTTGGTGGTCGAGGCTGGCTTTTTTAGCACAAGAGCAAAGCCAGATCCCAAACAAAGAGAGGAAGGAGGGCAAAGCGGGTTAGCAGTAGAGAACCTGGTGGAACTGTGTTCAGGGTAAAGGAACAGCAGGTGCAGATGCACAGAGGAACTGGTCTCAGCTTCCCGTTCTGCACGATGGTGGATAACCTTTCCTGCCTCCTCCTCAGTTGGCTTGAGGATTCATATGGTGGCACACAGTAGGTCCTCAGTGCTTTAGTTCAGCAAACACGTGCTGCGTTCCGGCGCTGGTTGCTGGGGAGGGAGAAGTAGATGAGACCTGGCTACTCCCTCAGGAGCCCAAGTTTTGACTCTTTTTGCAAACAAAACCTAAAACAAACAACAACAAACTTCCCACCATATATCCCAGAATCGATCGCTTTAAAATGGTTATGTGAATTTCATGTTATGTGAATTTCACCTCTGTGAAAACAAAATACAGCTAGAGGTACCAGAGTACAGATGGTCCTGCCTGCCCGGTGGCCTTGCAGAGTGGAGGCAGCACCGTCGGCTGTCCCATCACCTCTGGAAACCTCAGTTTTCTCACTATCAATTGTAGGCAAAAAATTTCCACCTCAGAGAGTTGTGGGAAGAAATCAATCAGGCGATAGCTAAGCCAGATACAGATCTTCAGATTCAGGCAAATAGTAAGCGACCCAAGAATGGCAGTTACAATCCCATGATCATAGATAGGGGTGGGAGGAGTGGCTGTGACAAGAGAGACCCTCGGGGCACGGCGAGGGCTGTGCCTGGACCAGAGGCAAGGACAGGTATGACAGGGGCCCACGAGCAGAAATCACCTCCTCCTGACACCGCCTAGTATGCTGGAGGGGCCTCCGGAACCTCCACCTCCTGACTGTGACATTTATTGCAAAGACTGAGTTTCTGGCTTCTCTGTCACATCTTCTATCAAAAAGAAACAGATATGCTGTGGGGGACTTCGTGTGTGACTGCAAAGAGACGTCACAAGAACAGGTTTCAGGTGGGTTGCTAGTGTCTCACTGTTCACAATAAACTTTGGGGAGCGCACTTGAACTAACTCTGTCATTAAAGAAAGCCAGCTTATACTGTTTTGGTTTTTTTTTTTTAACCACAAATCAAAGACTTCAGAAAAAACATATTGATGACTACTCGGTTGTTAAAAAAAGAATTCGATTTTTCCATCTGCCCATGGCCTCTTGAAGGATGTTGGCAAGGCCATGTCCCGTGAGTGTACTCTGCCCCGTCAGAAGTTTCCAGAAGCCATTAGATTGGCAGTTTCATTCTCCGGGATGGCAGCTACAGGGTGGGATTCAGGAAGTGTGGCCCAGGTGCTCCTGGAAGGTATCCTCTAGAAGACCTCCTGGGCGGGCTGGTACCAGATGTCCCATGAGAAGTCGGTAGGTGACAGGAGGGTCAACAAAACCCCGCAGTCCTGTTTCATGTAGAAGTTGTCAGAGCTCTGATGTCCTAGGGCTCATCTGACTTTCCGCTCAAAGGAAAGGGGGAGCTGGGTGAGGTGACACACGCCTGTAATCCCCACGCTCAGGAGACTGTGGTAGAGAGATCACACGTTCCAGGCCAGCCTGGCTTACATCGTGTAACCCTATCTCAAAATCTGGAGGCATGGCTTAGCATTCCCTGGGTTCAATCCCAGTACCAGAAAAGGAAAGCAACACACTGGATGAACATTTCACCAGCGCTGGTGCTGGGAGGCAGCAGGGTAGGATACTAGCAATACTAACAGCAGTGACGAAAGTAGGTATCATTTACTGAGCCCTTACTATGTGCCAAGTCTGCTGCTAAACGTGTGTGTGAACGAGCTCACTTAAACACAGCAATGGAGAAATCAAGGTCGTTACTGTCATTCTTCAGGTAAAAGTATGAGTTCAGAGACACTAAGCAAACTGGCCAAGGACACACAGCAGAGGTGGCAGGCAAGGGCTCTGAGGCAGATGCTGGGTCTCAAGGGTACCCGATGTGTCCCACGAGTGGAGTCTTTGGTCAGAGGAGAAAAGCAGACAATTTAAGCCATAACCACCAAATTGGAAGGGGAGTAGCAGGCTCCTCTGCACAGCTCTGGATTTTGTTCATAGCATTGGGCGAGGGGCCAAGTGAGAGGCATCAGGCTTCGGAAAGCTGGGGAAGATGCTTACAATCCTCAAGGAAGGGAGCAGCAGGCAGGGGCCATCCCGGAAGAGGTGCTGCAAAGGAGCCGCAGGGTGAAACATGGGCCAGAGGACCAGCAGCACCTGCCGCTACCCTGGACCTTGCTCCAGTTACTGGGCAGCCGTGCACGGGTGGATTGCCATTATGAGTTCACTTTCTCAAAAAGTTCCTCTCAAGGGCAAGCAGCAGCCACCTTGTCATCCCCGGCACATGGCATCGTAGATGTTTAGCACACTCTATCCTCCATAAACGCTTGAATGAATGAATGAATGAATGAATGAATGAATGAATGGGAAAGCAGAGGAAGCTGTAAAAGAGTGTGCTTGATTGAAACTGGCACCGGAGCGGCAGCCTCAGAGATGTATTTTCCCAGCCTCCCACGAAAACACCTAGAAAGGCAGAACAACTGAAACTCTCCGGGCTGACACCAAGACTGACAGGCGCCCGATGCCAGGATCTGGGAGGAATTTTCATAAATACGAGGCAGATGGAGCCGGGCTGTGATAAACAATCAGAAGCCTATTCAAGTTTTATCTCTTGGAGCAGGGCAGCTCTCCAGGCCAAAAGGAGGCAGGAAAATGCTCAACCCTTGCCCACTGGCACCCACAGACTTCGGGACCCAGAGCATGGGCCAGACAGAAAACTGATGGGGAGTACAGGAAGTGTTCTCCTCGGAAGGGGTGTGGGTTTTTTGTACATATTGGAGATTGAATTGAGGGTCTTCGTGCCAAGCTACACTCTCAGCCTCCCCACTCCTTTCTGAAAACTTTGTATGTTGAGACAGGGTCTCTTTAAACTGCTCAGTTGCCCAGGCTGGATTTGAACTTGCAGTCTCACTGCCTTGAAGTCCTGAAATGCTGGGATTACATGTGCCACCAGACCAGGATTAAGGGCATGTGACTTTCTAAACAAGGTGTTTTTCCTCCCTGTTGGCTCATACTCCTGCCATTTAAGGGCTACAGTTTGCAGAGGACAGGATGGGATGGGATAAGGGGCTGGGGAGTGGAGCAGGGAACCCTCAGCAAGACAGTCACAGACATCCTGAAAGTAACAGAGGTATCAGTTTCCTGCAATCCTATAGGCTGAAGTTGCTGAGACACAGTGCATGCTGGGAGTGGTAGTTTTTTATGTACTTCTCTGAGTTCCTTGTGCTAAGAAGCCCCAGGCAGTGCCCTTCTTGAGAACCCTCCTCAATCCAGCACAGTGTGACAAATAGACTCCTTGGACATACTGGCTCTGGTTGCTACACAAACCAGCCTTCCTTCTCCTGGTTTAGATGATAAAGTGGTGGAGAGTAGAGGGGGGAGATTGACTGGAACTTTAGTGGACAGTGAGAAGTCCTGGGGACAATCCTCACACCAGAACTCTGAGCTTATGGTCAGTATATGCAGAGATGAGTAAACCAACAGATAAGTGAATAAGAGAAAGGACAAAACTGTCCCTGAAAAGAACTATCATGTGTCCTAGAAGGGAGGGGAAAGGAAGTCATTTTGCATACTAAATAGTTTTTTTAAAAAATCACACATACACAATTTTGACCAACCAAGAACAGAAATTCTACACGTAGTGGTGTGCATCTGCAATCCCAGCACTCAGGAGGCTGAGGCAGGAGGATTGCCACATATTTCAGGCCAACCTGGGCTACGAAGTGAGTTCAAGGTCAGCCCAAATTACACAGTGAGATCTCGTATTAACAAACAAACAAACAAAGCAGAAAATTTAGAGGATAGTATAGACAGACTTTTAAGAACAAAAGGAAAACTAAAACTACAATAGAATTTAAGTTCCCAGGGGAAGTGGTTAAAGTGCAAAATTGATCTTGCAGAAAATCCAAATCAGTAGTGTGGAAAACAACTTGAGAAACGTTCATTGAATAAGGAGGAAACAAAGAAAATGGTAAAAGTTGTGAGCATGAAGGTTACTTATGATTGTCTTGGGGGAATGGGTATTCACAAGGAAAGAAAAAAGGACTAAAACAAAATAAATCAGGACAAAAAATCACATGAAACATTCTGGCTCGGGAAAAACATGGCCCGTGTAACACTGCAGGCTAATGACTGGAAAGAGGCACACATTTTTGTGATTTCCTTTGAAAAAAAAATCACAGCCATTTATTCTTTTTCTTTGGGTTCTCTGGGTGCCGCAGACAAGGGTGACCATGTGTGGGTCAATCCATTGAAATCCACTGAGAGTTCAGAGCTGAATGGCTGTTAGTGCGGAGGGACTGTGGGAGAGAGCAGGTCACGGGGCCACTGTCCCTGGCCCCTTCGTCTCTGGCCTCTCACCCTCTGTTTTTAGAGCCATGGAGCCGCGGACCATGGACTGGAGTCTCAAACTGTGAACCTCTGAAACTCTCCCCTTTAAGTTGTTATCCTCGTTTATTTTGTCACAGTGTGGAAAAGCTGATTAGCACAGTGGCGTACTTCCCACGACTGACTGTCTGGTGCCTGGGCTGGGGTGGTTGCACCAGCTGGCAGCAGGCTGGGCATTTTGTTCTCTTCAGATGAGCCCTTAGCTTGTGCTTCCTCACAGCATGGTGGCCAGAATAATCAAGGTCCTTAGACTTCTGCAGTGGTGGCCGCTTCTCTCAGGATGGATGTTCTCAGAGCCCCGAGGTCAGCGTCAAGGCTCACGTGAATCACCTCAGAAGTCACATGGTTTTCCCATTTCACTCTGCTGATTCAGAGGAGTGGAGAAAGTGTGTTTCTCACTGAGAGGAAGGCTTGAAGGCACAGGGAAGGAAGGAGGGGGTGGCAGCCAACCCCCAGGCGCACAGGCATGCCCTTGAAAACATGCAAGGGAAAACCCGTCAGGATCCCACTTGCAAAGCACAGGTCACCTGAGAAAAATAAAAATCACTTCTCACAGGCTACCCAAAAATTAGAGCAATAGTTTTAGGATCATGGAAGAAGAAATAAGTAACTCTGTAATTTTATACACTTAATCAAATCATTACTCAGCATGAAAGCAACCCAGAAACAGCCTCAGATAAATAAAGGCTCGGAGAATATAAAACGCTCCTGTGAGATTGACAATAAGCAACTCGAGACCTGCTCCAGTCAGCTAACAAGTGAATCTGAGGCAAAGCATCAGAAAGTTCCTGCACTGAGGGCTCTCTGTTCCACGGCAGTCTTTACAGGAATAGCCAGGCTGCCCGGTATTTGGTGATGATCATATAAATAATTAATAAAATCTGAAAACAATTCTGCAGTGCAATGGTATTTCAGTTCATGGACTCAATTCTTTCCACAATTCTGCGACCAGAATTAAGTTCATGAACCGAGGTAGCTCTGTACAATCTGCAGAATTGCCTCGACTACTGGAGGTCCCTGCCTAGGACCCTGTGTGTATGGTCAGGTATCCGCTGGGCATCCTAGGAGCCCCTCAATGGGAGCTTGTCATCCAGGAGCGAAGAGTAACACGAGGAGGCCTCCAGGACTCTTTGCCTTTAGGGACCAGCCGGTGGCATTGGCAGATCAAAATAACCAAGCGGAAGCTGGCAAATTGAGGAGAAGCAGGAAACCAGGTCTCTTATCATCTACTTGACGGATAAGAAGGTTTCAGGGAGGACAGCGACCTGTGCGAGGCCCCTTCTGCATTGGAGGAAGGAGAGCTGTGTGCTTCCGAGGGGGAGGTGGGAGCCGCTCTGTCCCTGGTGTGGATCGCAGTCCCTCACCAGCGGCCAGGGAGGCCCTCGTCCATGTCTGGCTGACCAGCCTTCACTGCCCACTCCTCCCTGGCCGCATTCTCCCTCTCCCCGCCTTCCTCTCGATCTGTCCTGTTCTGTCTTCCACTCAGCAAACTCTTCAGAGGTGCCTAGCATGTGAGTATCAGCAGGAGAGGCCCTGAGTGTGACACACGCATCCCCTGCAGATGTCAGATCATCTGTCTCCCTCGCTGCCTCCAGATCTGCAGAAATAGGGTTCTCCAATAAAGAAGAATACAACAGATTTCTGCAAGGCCAGTAGCGTTTCCTTCCAGACACAGACACATGAAAACCATCCCGGTCTTTGAACTTTCTCCAGCGTCAGTGATTCTGATCTGAGATGCTGTCCGTGCAGGACAAGAGCTGGGGTGCAGGACAGGAGGGGCTGCGGTCTGCTGCTCCACGTTGACCACAGAGCAAACCCAGGCCAGCAGGGGCAGCTACATGGCTGGGTAGCTGAATTGCAGGCTGGGGCTTCTCTTCTCCATTGAAGACACACAAATTAGGGGCTCACAGGAAGGAAGTGCTTTTTCCAGAACTTTGGATTGATGTCCAGTTCCTGCTTGTGATCTCCTTCGGAAAAGTATGAACGTGCTGCTCATCCTGGGAGGCAGGAGGATCGCAGTGAGTTCAAGACCATCCTGGGCTACAGAGTGAGTTCAAGGTCAGCCTGAACAGATGGACAGACAGACAAAAATATTAAGCCCAAACTTCTGCTTCCTTCTACTTTGGTACCCTCCTGCTAAAGGGGAGGCTTAAATGTCCTAAATTTATTTAGGTCTCTCATGTCCTCGCTTTTCTGAAAAATCCTGATTTTAATGATAATTGTTTTTCTTCCTGATAATTGTTTTTCTTCTAAATGTGTGCGAAGTGTCTTATGCTTTATCCTGTAATCAAAACCATGCGAGACAGACATTATGTTGAGCAAAAGACGCCAGACGCTGTATGAATTCATTTACATTAGGGGTAAAGACGAGGAAATGAATCAGGTCAGATGATGGTTCTGCCTGAGGAAGTGGGAGGGACGGATGGGCAGGAGCCACGAGGCTTCGCTCACATCTGATGCGAACGGCCGTTCCATAGGTGCACCCATTTGTCAGCATGCCCAGAAGCAGACACTTCTAATTAATGTGCTCGCCTTAGTCCATTTTCTGTTGCTGTAACAAGGTCGCTGCAGCTGGGTATTTTATAAAGAACAGAGGTTTGTCCAGCCCCTGAGGCTGAAGGCCCAGGAACATGTTGCCAGCACTGACTCTGCTGCTTGAGCACCTCGTGCCCCTCACACCATGGTGGTGGGCTGAGGGTGGGGTAACATAGGTGCATTCTGAAGAGATGTGTGCTGGAGAGGCAGGGAGAGGCCAGGAACCTTATAGGAGCCCAGGCTTGCAGGCTGGAGTCATTCCCACATGCCAAGCCATTCCAGAGAAGGCACTGGTCAATCCTAGGGTGGTCCCCTAGGCCCCTGTGACCTCTTATGAGTTCTGCCTCTCCTCAACACCATGACATTGGAGGATAGATCTTGAGCATGTGAGTTCTGGGAGACAAACTATATTCAGACAAAGCTGTACTTTTCACACATGCTACACCAGGATTTAAAACAATATGGTGGTACATGCTCAGGAGGCTGAGGCAGGAAGATCGCCTTGGGTTCAAGGCCAACCTGGGCTACATAGTGAGTTCAAGACCAGCCTGAACTACATAGTGAGACCTTGTCTCAAAAAACAAGACAAAACAAAACAAAAAACTCACAATAAACAGATAGCTAGAAAGATAGTAAATAAAATAATTCCTTTCCAATGTGCCTAAGTGCTAATCTTTCCCCATTTTCTCCTGTCCTCTGTATTCTTGGCTTGCTTTGCTGGCAGAAAAATGTCGTTCTGGGTTTCTGTGGACTTATTTTTAAGGAGTTAAGTTGCCCTTGACCATCACGCCTCTTTGTGATCTCCCTAAGAACCTCTCACCGAGAAGGGAAGCTAAGCCTCCCACTCCACAGCAGTGGGAAAGTCTCAGGGGAACCTGGGGGAGGAGGGGAAGGGCGAAGATGAGCCCCACTCTGGGAGCCAGGCAGGCCAAGTGGGCCCCACAGGCTGAGATGAGGTAAGGGAGGACCTGGGTGCCGCGACACAGTTCCTGTAGGGGCCGCTGGGGAACTGGGTGAGAGGGTACCGCAGCTGTCCAGGGAAGAAGACCCAGGGCTCAGGTCAGGAGAGCTAGAGAGGGGGTGCCGATGCCATCGGTAAGGTGGTGGAGGAGCGCCGAGAGCTTGGGAGAGAGGCCCGGATGACAGAGGACGCACAGGCACAGCCGTGGGAGCCTGCACTCTGGACTGAGCTGCCTGGCCGTGAGTGTGACTCCCCCACATATGTGCTGTTGATCTTAGGCAGGGCTCACGGCAGTACTGTGGCCACTTTAAAGACAAGAAAAGGGAAGCTTGGCCAGATGTGGGGTGCACACTGTTCCCAGTGCTCTGGGAAGCTGAGGCCAGAGGATGTCGAGTTCAGACTCAGGCTGGACAACCTAGCAACACAGTGAGACCTTCTCTCACAATAAAAATAGGAAAGCGCAAATGATACAGCTCAGCGTGAGGCCCCTGGGTTTAGTCCCTATCTCCACAAAGACAGAGGAGGAGAAGAGGAGGTGTAAGTGGGGAACAGAGGGCGGAACAGAAGAGGAAACCTTTGCAACATGTGAGAGATTCCGTCTTCCTGGCAATAAACACCCGAGGTGAAGGATTAACCCACACAAGCCACTCTTTGACATCTGAGTCACTGCAGGTTCTCAACAAACGGGACTCAGTATAGCTATTTTTATCATCATGCTCATGATTCAGGGCACGATTAAGAATGCCCAGCAGGACACCAGGGCAGAGCACAATGGTGAGGAAACAATTTCTGCTTCCACTCCAGCAGAAAGTTCGAGAACCAACACGTGATTTGTTATGTTTTTTTTCCTTTACCATGAGACCAGTGATGCATGCCCCAGATGGAGGCTCCTCCAGTGGCCTGCTCCCCAGCAAGACGACAGGGTGCAGAGCCACAACCTACCTATGATCCACATATAACCTGGTGAAAAGTTCAGCTGTGCAGTTAGAAACCACAGAGATTAAGGAGATGTTTGTTATGAGACACAACACAGTCTCTCCTGACTGTTACAAGGACAAATGAACTGCACCACGATCCTAATCTGTGCTATCAACAAAGTGAAGCAGAAACCACCCCCAGATTCCTCCTAGGAGGCTTGCAAAGACATGGCTGTGATCTTTTCCATCATAACAATAATCATAGCATCAGACTGTGAGTACACGCCAAGGGGGATAATTTGGGTATAGTAGGAAGCTGCTCTGTACCCAGTATTTTACTGTTAAGGGCAAATTTGCAGAGATTTGGAAAATTGGGTGCTGTGTGGAGTAAACAGACTGAGCAAGTTTCCAGCTACAACACAGCTGAGCTCCAGGGAATGGGGTTTGATAGTTGGAGTCAGCATAATGGAAAAAAAAAAGAAAGAAAACCACTCTAGCACGTCTGGGAAACACTGTCAAGTTAAAAATCGTGCCTGCAGGGTTTTTTTTTTCTAAAGCAATTTCCCTAGCCACTCTGGCTAATAATATCTCATTTTGTTAACTGAGAAAGAAGGACTTTTTAAAAATACCATAGCAGGGCTGGAGATACAGCTCAGTGGCACAGAGCCTGCCTGGCAAGTGCAAGGCCCTGAGTATGATTCCTTGTACCCTCCCCCCAAATATTGTAGCAGCCTATCCCAGTTTAAAACCTGTCAATGACTTCCTGTCACCCTGAAGGTCAAGCCGAAACTCCTCAAATGAGCCACAAGCCCTTCATGCTTGGGTCCTGCTTATCCATCTCACTTTTCATCCCCCCCCCCCCCCCCCGCCATCCCTTCACTGGAGAGCTGGAAGTTCTAAGGTGAAGCCAGAAGCCAGAAGCCGTTTGCTGCTCCCTCCATTGAGAGCACACCTCCAACTGCTGCAAACCAATTCCGTTCATGTGCAGGGGGCCAGGAAAACAGATTCTCCAAGTATCTGAAACTTTAGAAGATGTTAATCTTCCTCTAAAACGGCCCTGAAACCGGGGGTAGTGGTGCACACCTATAATCTCTACACCTTAGGAGGCCGAGCCAGGAGGATTGCAAGTTCAAATTCAGCCTACACAATTTAGTGAATCAGTAAAACTGTTTCAAAATCTAAAAATAGCTGGGCATGGTGGTGCATGCCTGTAATCCCAGCACTTGGGTGGTTAAGGCAGGAGGATCTTTGTAAATTCAAGACCAGCCAGAGATACAAAGTAAGCTCAAGGCCAGCCTGAACTGCATAGCAAAACACTGTCTCATAAAGATTAAAAATTGGAAAGAAAGAAAGGAAGGAAGGACTGGGGACACAGCTCAGTGCAAAGTCCCTTGCTTTAATCTCTAGTACTGCAAATTTTTATTTATTTATTATTAAAAATTTTTTTGAGACAGGGTCTTGCTAAGCAGTTCAGGCTGAACTTGAACTCACCTTGTAGCACAGGCTAGGCTCAAACTCACAGCAATCCTCCTGCCTCAGCCTCCCAAGTGCTGGGATTACAGGCGGGCATCACCAAGCCTGGCTGAAAAAATTTTAAAAATAAAGATGACTATAAAAGCAGCAAACACAGGTGGAATCTCAGCGTGCTTACAAGCGCCCTGTAACTTACTTGGCTGTACATATTCACACATAAATCTCCATCATAGTATCCCCCAAGGTAGGGGTTAAGCTGACCTGGTTTCTGACACTGTCCCTGACTAATTTTCTTTAGTCTTTAGATTTCAGAATAAATGCAGCCTCCCTGAGAAACCTCTGGTGAGTCCCATCCTGCACCTGGGGTCCTGGGGAAGCCAGGGTCCTTTACACATCCTCCGAGGCAGCGAGGATCAAGCAGGTGATTTTACCTCCTTTTAATGACTCAGATCTCTCACTGTGACATAAACCCTGGGCAGGGATGGCACTCGGCTTTTTCCAACATTGCTGCATTTCCAACAACTCAGCGCAGCACTGGGAATGCAGTAGGTGCTCAATAAACACTTCCCTGGAGGGTGAGGCTGGATGTGCTTCTCTCCCTCAGATGGACTCCCAGTGCCTCACTCATGTGGGGGCAAATAGATACAGTGGTTTGCATTTGGCAGTTAGCGCTGATTTGGTCGCCACAAGCGCAGGTATGAGTTGTTTTAGGCAAGCACTCAGCTCTCAGGACATAGTCCCCTATTGTGTTAGAAGAAAAATAATCATGGTAAATGCCTGTAATGCAAACTTTTCCATTTCCACCACTTTTTAAGAATACAATTCAGGGGGCTGGGGATTTAGCTCAGCAGCGTAAGCGCCTGCCTGGCAAGCGTGAGGTCATGAATTCAATCGCTGGTACCCCCCCAAAAAAGAATACAATTCAGTGGTGTCGAATGCATTTACAATGTGATTACCACCATGTGCAGAACTTGCTTATTACCCCAGTTAGGAAGTCTCTGTATGGCACTAATTCCTCCCATTCTCCCACCTCCCAGCCCCTGCAAGCCTCTGATCAAGGGATTCATTTCCTCTGGCTGTGTCCTATAAAGAGAAACACATTCTAGGTGCCTGTCTTGTCTGCTTCTTTCACTGAGTAGCGTGTTTCAAGGTTTAGCCATGTGGTAGCCTATGTCAGTGCTCCGTTCCTTTTGCTGGCCGAGTAATATTCCACATTCTGTTTGTTCATTCGCCTGCTGATGGACACTCTGGTCATTTCCACCTTTTGGTGGCTGCATCTAATGATGTGGTCAATGGTGATGGCCAAGTAACTGTTTAATTCCTTGTTTTCCACTCATGCCCATACATGCCCAGGAGTGAGATGGCTGGGTAGAGGCTTCCCAGCCTCTACTTCCTTGAAGGAGTAGTAATAATCTTGTCTGGAGAGCCCCAACTGTGTGCCAGGCCCTGGATCTGCTGCAGCTCCTAGGAGCCTGGTCAGCTGGCCACACATTCATTACCTCGTTTTCCAGGCGGAGAAAGCAAAGCCTAAGGACGTTCTGCAGCTGGTCCCATGTTACACACAGGACGTGGCAAAGCAGGAGTGCGAGCCCACGAGTTTCTGCCGGCTCTCAGGTCACGTGGGGAGTGGCGGGAGGCGTGGCAGGAAGGGGGTGTATGCCAGAAAACTGATTAAATGAAGACTCTTCTATAGTAGTCCCCGACTTCAAATTCACTGGAAGGCATAACACTATTTTCATATAAACATTGCTACTTGACTATTTTTGTTTGTTTGCTTGCTCGGTTTTTTTGAGGCAGGGGCTCATCGTCCAGGCGGGGCTTGAACTCCTAGTGATCCTCCTGCCTCAGCCTCCTCAATGCTGGGATTCTAGGTGCTACCATGCCGAGCCCTATATTTCATACAATGGAAGAGGAAACCAGTACCTTCATATAATGAGTACTTTCATTACCAAAAATCAAGATGAAAACTAAGCAAAGAAAAAATGATGAAGAAGAAATGACTAAAAGAAAAAAAAACCAAAAGCAAAACAAAAGAAAAAAATCCTACAGCTCACCCACTCCGAAGTCATTATTATCAATATCTTGGTGCCAATAGCGCTTCCCACCTCTTAGACATATGCAAATGTGCGATGGTTCTCTTTCAACCCCTGAGACCTACAGAATACACATCTCACAGAATTTTTCTCATGCAATTTTCTGACTATATTCTATCTTCATAAATACATGTCTCCTGCACACTTTTACATTGTTCTTCTCTTCAGTATTTCATTCATGTACTCAGTGTTCACTGAGTGCCTAAGATAGTGTCTGAGAATTTATTTAACTGAGTCTCCTCAACGGTATCTAGGTTCTTCCCAATGGCATACAGAGGTTTGCATGAAATATTTCCATAGTTAAATCTTCATAATTGCTTCCTGGAAATAAATCCCTAGAAATAGAATTAATTGGCCCAAATAAAACACTTTCCACGCTTTTGATGGTCTCTCAGCCTGGCATACTTGGTTATCAGGGATAGACATTTGTTTTTTTTTTTTTAATCGGTACCAGGAATCGAACTCACGACCACGCACTTGCAAGGCAGGCGCTTATGCCGCTGAGCTAAATCCCCAGCCCAATAGACACCTGTTTGACCAGCTCAGGTCAGGATGGTTTGTTTAAAGCACTCGGGTTAAAAAGGGGTGAGGAGGGCAACTTCAGGGTTCCCAGTGGCCCAGGGGATGCGCTGTCAGTCCAGTGCTCCCCCAGGACTCTACTCTCAACTCACCCAGTCTGTTTCATCTTTATGCCCATTCTCCACAGAGAATCCAAGCTGGGTGGGGGCACCTGCCTCTAACTCCAGCACTCTGGGAGGCTGAGGCAGGAGGATCTCACATCTGAGCCTAGCCTAGGCAACTTGGTGAGACTGTTTCAAAATAAAAAATAAAAAAAGGAGCAGGGGATATCCCAGGACTACAACAATGGGAAAGAGAGGGAGAAGGGTGTGTATGCGTGTGTGGCGGGGCGGGGGAATGAATGAATACCTGGCTGGTTTAGCCTCAGCCTAGGGAATTTGGTGCCAGATGACATCCAGTCCCCTGGGCAGTCAGGTAGGGAACAGAGATCCACCTAAACCCTTACTCTCCTATTGCACTGAGTGGATCTTAATAGCAATTTGAAAGAAAATTGTATCAGAAGAGAAGACATGGCTGCCCTTCCTTTGTAAGTGGCTCACCACCTCACAGCATGGACAGCCAGGGCTCTTGGTTGTAGGTGACCGAAAGCCAGCTCAAATTGGCCTCAGCATGGGGAGCCTTACCTAGGCAATTTCCTGGTAATAGGGTAGTTCAGAGATGAACCTGTCATTAAATATCGCCACATCCAAGCGCCTGCACTGTGACCAGGACTCTTCTGCAATGGAGTCATTCTGAAGCGTGGGCTTTAGGGTAGGCTGGGAAGGCTGCCAGCAGCTCCTGGCAACTGATCTCCCCAGGCTTCACTCCCATTGGCCAACATCTCTGAGCCAATCACCATGGCTGAGGGAAAAGGGCAGTTTGATTGGTCAGGTCCTGGTCCTCCACCTGGACCACATGGAAAGAGTTCTAGAGGGTGACATCTAGAAAAAAATCAGGGTGCTTTTGTCAAAAGACAGGGAATGGAGGGGCTGGGGATTTAGCTCAGCAGCATTAAGCGCCTGCCTTGCAAACAGGCAGTCGTGAGTTCAGTCCCTGGTACCGATAAAAATGAAAAAGACAGGGAATGGAGGCCAGGCAGATGAGGCTAACAAGTATCACTACAGAAACATGCAGGCTGAATATCCTGTACCCAAACTGATTGTGACCAGGGAGTTTCAAGTCGGGCATAGTGGTGCACACCTGTAACCCCAGCACTCAGGAGGCTGAGGCAGGAAGATTGCTGTGAGTTTGAGGCCAACCTTAGCTACAAAGCGAGTTCAAGGCCAGCCTGAACCATATAGTGAAACCTCGCCTCAAAAAAAGACAGAAAAAAAAGTTTCACATTGTGGAATATTTGCATATGCACAATGAGCTCTCTTTGGGGATGAGATGAGACCCAAGTTAAAACACAAAATTTTCATCCCAGCTACTCATGAGGCCGAGGCAGGAGGACTTAGGTCAGAAGCTGCTAGTCTGGGCAATGTAGTAAGACCTCAACTAATAAATAAACAAATATTTTTTAAAAAAGGGAAAGAAACAGAATCCACTTGTGTTTCATATACACCTTATTCCTATGGGCTGAAGATCATTTCATACTTTACATTTAGAACTTTTGTGCTTGAGACAAAGTTTGGGTACATGGAACTTCAGACTTGTAACAACACATTAGTGTTCATGAGTATCCAATGTTGGAGCATTTTGTATTTGGAATTTTTTGAACTAGAGAAATTTTGCTCAACATTTTTTTCCTTTCAAAGGGGATGGCTCAAACTGAGCTTTTCTGATTTTTTCTTATTTCTCTTGAATGACAAATAGATTTTGTGAATCATTGGATGCAGCAGCGCTGCACATGAGAAATTTCTGGAAGGGTGCAAGGGCTCCCGATGAGGACAGGCTCAGTAGCCATGGTGTGACCCCGGAGTACTGGCGTCCCAGAAACTCAATTTTCATTTTCATTAACTTAAGTTCAAATAGTGACACATGGCTGGCGACCACTGCATGGGACAACTCAGAATACAAGCCTACAGAATTAGCCAAGAATGTGGGCACACAGCTGTAATCCCAGGATGCACTCTGGGAGGCTGAGGCAGGAGGAGGCAAGTTGGAGCCCAGCTTGGGCAACTTAGCAACTTATCAAGACCCAGCAAGTAAGTAAATATTTAAAAGCTGGGCATGTGGCTTGGTGCAGAGACCCTGGTTCAATTCCCAGTTCCACCAAAGCGCGAGGGGTTATACAGACCCCAGGCCCACCCTGCTCCAAGACTGCAGCTAGAGAAGTTCCTGCCTTGACAGCAGGCAGGAAACTTTCAGCATGGTGAGGACTTTTCCAGCGAGCCCTGGGAGGCACGTGCTGTGGCCCTGGGGCCTCGGGAACGCAGTGCCTTGTAATGAAATCACTGAAACATCATTGTGACTGCGGAACCAAGGGTCTTCCCTCCTTATCTCCAAAGCGCCCGTGTTTTACATGAAAAAGCGTTTCTAATTAATAGGCCAGCCCCTCTTGAGTTTGATAAAAACAGAGGAGAAAAGGATTTGATTAACCCACGATCTTTTCAATTTGGCGTGTTCTGCATGAGTGAAGTGTGCTTTCTGCAACCGAGCCAAGCCCGGCTCGCCCTGGCTCCCCGCGATAACATTCTTCCCGCGTCGGTCTGCGCCGCGAGCCTTGCAGGAGAGCTCAGGACGGCGGCGCAGCGGCTCGAGGTGATCGCGATGCTCCTGCAGACCGGCCCACCCCGGGGAGGAAAAGGCCTCAAAGGCTTCCTTTGTCCATAAATAATAACATTTCGCTCAGCCCAAGAAGCCTGGGGGTGGGAGGTTTGAGCCCAGCAAGCATGGGAGGAACCGGCTGCAAGGGTTAGGCAAAAGGTCAGGGGACGGACAGACATGGCTATTGTCCATCGTGACCACTGGGTGTCTGTCTGTCTGCTGTTTTCTCAGCAGTGTTTGTGGCCCAAAAAACTGAGGGCGAAGCAGGTCACAGCACAATGTGTTCATCGATTTCATGTTTCTCTTGCTGATGCAGAAATTAGAAACTTTTTTCTTTCTCCTTGCTCGGGGGTCAGGCTCGGTGGCAGGTGACATCTCTCTGGATGGGGGTGATGGCGGCGGATTCAATGACAGCTTGCCCATCAGGAAGTGGGGGAGGTCTCTGCTGTTCACTTAGGTCTGCAGAGGCTGGTGACAGCCACCATGCTGGACAGGACACATGGGGGGACTTCCAGGAAGCACAGGAGGCCCCCAGGCAGGGGAGTGGATGCCAGCACACCCACCCCAGCTTCTCTCCACGCCCCACCCAACACTGCCTGTGAGGCTAGCCCCGAGAGACTGCTTCTCACCCAGGAAAAAGATTCCGGGATGCTGAGGGACAATGCAGGGGGGGTCCTCTGCTTCTCAGTGGGCTGCGGACCCAGTGCACAAAGGCAGGGCCAGAGAGAGGACCTGGTGACTGCCTGGGTCTGAGACATACGTTCCCCCTTCCTGTAGGAGGGCCAAGGGCTGCTGGCCTTGTCACATGGGGTTGAAGGACCACACTGTGGTCCCCAGAGTGAGACTGCCGGGTCCCTCAGCTCCCTACTCAATGTGAAGGTCCCCGTCACCAGAGCTGTGCTGTGTGGCTCCAGATGACATCCTGACTGGTGGCAGTTGTAGTTAGAACCCCTGGGCTGTGACTTAGCTTTAAAGAACCTCGGATTTCCTGGCTGAAGGTGGGGCCTTGATCAGAGAGGGCAGAAGCATTGATGCTCAAGGCTCTGTCACTTCCTTTATCATCTGGCATTTGGAGCCCCTTTCTGCATTTTGGGGTCTCTGGGCTACGTCAGTCACGCAGGCTGCCCAGGCAGAGCCTTCACTCTTCCCCGTGGAAGCAGGAAGCCTGGTACTTGCTGTCCCTGTCCCCTGGCAGCGTGGCCTAGGTCACAGGTCTATGACATGCTCAGCAGGTCAGGCGCTCTGGTCCTCAGCTAGGAACTGGGAACTGAGGGGCAAAGAGGCCACGCTGAGCAGGAGGTCTTTCTGGGGTTCAGCAAGGGTGGCTGCTCCAGCCTCCCAGGGTGCCCTGGTCATGTGCGCCACAAGGCCCTCCCCAGGCTGCCTCGGGGTCAGTTGGCCTATGCTTGTGGGAGCACAGTCCGCTCTGTCCCCCACCCACCAGGCTATTCTCCAGAGGCCTCACCCCATCCGTCACCGATTCCCCCGCTCTGGCTGTGTCTATGCAATACAGAGTCCAGCACCGGGCCAGGACAGAGATGGGGCCAGGGAGGGCAGGGTCTCAGGGACAGCTGCCCCCTGCTCAGTGTAAAAACAGCCTCACAGCTTTCTAAGAGATTGCCAACTGGGGACCGTGCACCCAAGCCCTTGGAGAGCCAGCTTCCGCCCCAGCTGATGCTAAGTGCTTACTGGGTTCGCACAGGTGCTCCTGACCTAACCCGAGTCCAGTCTGCACAGGGACCTACAGGCCTCGAGCTACGTCCCTCAAAAAGGATGTTGGAACCCTAACCCGAGGACTTCAAAATGTGGCATTGAGAGTCTTTATAGGAGGTGATCGGATTAAAATGAGGCCATGAGGGTGGCTCTGACCCAATGACTGGCATCCTCTAAAAAGGGACAGCCTGGCACAGGGAGAGGGGACACAGCCAGGGTCAGGTGATGCATCTATGGCACCCCGGGGGTCCGGGAGTCCGGGGAGAGGCCAGGACAGACGCCGCAGGAAGGGACGCACGGTGTCACCCACACTAACCTCACTAACACACTTGGAGCTTGGCGTCTTTCTTCCCTCTCCTCAAGGCCAACTCATATGAATACCCAGCTCTCGTAGAACTGTTTCTGGGCGCTACCTGAAATCAACCTCTAAACTCATGACGCGAGCAACCCTTCTGAAAAGCTCTGTCCCAGCAGGGGCCTCACCGTGGCCGAGTGTACCGGAATCCACAGAGGTTCTTCCCATCCTTCACCACCCTTCACTCCAACCCACAACGGATGCGGGCGATGCAGCAGCTCCGTCCACGCGTTAGACACGAGGACGGGCAGAGGGGGGGTCAGCGACCGACTCAGGGCCCGCTGCTGGGAAGTGCTCAGCCAGCGCCTCCACAGGTGTGCATTAAGCACCTACTATGCGCCAGGTGCTGTGCTTACCATGAGGAGTGAGACCAGCCTGGTTTCTGGCCCCACAGAGGCCCAGGGGGACAGGCGATGACACACGCCAGCAGCCCAACCAGATCAAGAAATCTAAGAATTGGTCTCTAAGAAAGGGGGTCTCTGAGCCAAGCCAAGGCCCAGCTACGTGAGAGGATCTCATCAGCCCAGCCCCGGCGGCAGAGTGACCCTGTCTCAAAAATTAATTAAAAGAAAAAAGAAAAAGGCTCTCTATTAATCTGGATTTCCAAAACAGAACTTGAGGCGAGAACGAATGGATTTGGGGCTGGGGTCCGAAGAAAGAGGAAGCTGGAGGAGGAAAGACGTGCTAGAGGGTGGGCTGTGCTGCCCGCCACCCCGCCCCTGGTCCTGTGGCGGCAAATCTATGCATGTGTGCCGGCCACCAAGGGCTGTCTGTCACTGACCCGCACAGAACGTGCTCATCCAGAGCTGCACCAGGAGGGTGAGTGAGGGGCATTTATCCACCAGCTGCCCAGACTCGTGGGTGTGAGCGTGCAGACATGAGCTGGCATAGAGAAAAATGGACGAGGAGGGGTGAGGAAGGGAAGGGAGAGGATGGGAGAGAGAAAGAAAGAGAAGAAGGAAGGAAGGAAGGAAGGAAGGAAGGAAGGAAGGAAGGAAGGAAGGAAGGAAGGAAGGAAAACAGAAGCTGCCTGTGGTGGTGCAAGCCTGTAATTCTAGCACCTGGCAGGCCGAGGCAGGAGGATCGCTGCGTCCCAGGCCAGCCCAGACCACACGGTGAGTTCCAGGCCTGCACTACACAGGAGTTGCTGTCTAAAAAGGAAAAGAAAAGAAGTGACCTCGCAGTACACCTGTAGGAAAGGCCTACAGCTGTCCCCAGCTTGGAGGGAGGAGACCGAGGCAGCAGCACCGAGCACCCCAGGGACCTCACCTAGTCAGTGCAGGGCCTCAGGGAACACTCCGGAAGGGAGCCACCGTGGCACGTCTGACCCTCCCTGCTGCCCACCGGCCCCAGGCCCAGGAGGGGACGGCTCTGCACCCCGCTCTGCTCTCCCTCGGTTATTTCTGAGTTCGCCTGGCAGCGCCCGCCCCGCCGCCCCTCCCGCTCCCGCTGGCAGCTCTGTGTTATAAAATAAGAGGCTCGGGATTATGTCTGTCTGACAACTGAAGAATGAGCAACAGAGCAGATGCAGCAGCGTCTTCCAAACGCTGTGAATTATACATGGCCATCTGCAGCCGCGCCGGCCAGGATCCCGCGCTGCCATATGGAGTCATATGTTTTTAGCAGGGAGCCAGGCTGCCGGCGTCCAGCAACCCGTCACCGCACATGTGTGATGTGCGCCCGGCAGCTCGGAGCCCAGGCACCGCAGCTCCGCGGTCTGCGGGTCCCAGGTGGACAGTTGCTGGGTCCACACCTACCGGGCATCCATGATTGAACTGAGGGCCTTTCTTGAGCTACATTTCTAACCTTTCTTAAAAAAAAAAAATGTTAAGAGAAATAGTCTTTGCTAAATTGTCCAAGCTGACCTTGAACTTGAGATCCTCCTGCCTCAGCCTCCCAGTGCTGGGGCTACAAGGGTGCACCGCCATGCTCAGCTACT
This sequence comes from Cavia porcellus, assembly GCF_034190915.1. Taxonomy (NCBI): domain Eukaryota; kingdom Metazoa; phylum Chordata; class Mammalia; order Rodentia; family Caviidae; genus Cavia; species Cavia porcellus. The sequence goes on along the minus strand of NW_026947499.1, from coordinate 9,062,941 downwards.
GACTCATATTTTGAAATATTTACAATGTTATGAAACCTCTTTCCTGGCACCCTGAAGGACGCTGTCACACCCTGCACTTCATAAACACCCTGAGAGCCCCATTAGAAATAGAAACTGTTACGTGTCCCTACATTTAAGTTTAACGCAAGTGGGTTTCCAGGGATTTCTTTAAGATGGGGCCTGGCCCTCAGCATCTCATGGGACCTCCTTGAGTCCCTTCACTTCTCTCTCGGTCTCCACATCTATAGACAGAGGAGATGGTGGCCACCTTCAGGGGTGAGATGTCGGCTCACCCCGGGTACTGGCGTCATTGGAGAAACAAACCACAGACCAACCACCTTTGCTTTAAGAGTTACGTGTTCCTATTTAAGGTTACTGTCTGCTTTGGCCAGCTTTTCCTTTGATGGCAGATCTAAAATTCCTTTTCAAAATAAATGTATTGAAATAAAAAAGGAAGCCAATTTTGTTTTGTTTTGTTGTGCTGTGCTATATCTTTTGAGACACGATCTCACTATGTAGTCTGAGCTGGTTTGAACTTGCTATGTAGCTGAGGGTGGCCTCAGACTTGTGGCAATCCTCCCGCCTCAGCTTCCTGAGTGCTGGGATTGCAGGGGTGCGATGTCAGCCCTGGAAAAGGAAGCCAATTTAAAGAAAAGTAATCAACTAAAAATAGTAGTTGAAACTTTCAAACAACTGTGAAGTGGAGTTCAAAAGACTGAAGTTTAAAACCAGGCATGAGGGCCCACATCTGTAACTACAGTATTCTGGGAAGCTGAGGCAGGAGGGTCACAATCTGTACCCCAGCCTGGACAATGTAGCAATTTAGTGAAACTCTGTCTCAAAAATTTAAAAAAATTTTTAAGGCACTGGAGAGGTAGTTTAGTGTGAAGGACTTGTGATCAATGCCAGTACCGAAAATAAAAAGGCCATAGCCAAAGAAACACACGGACGGTCCCCGATGCCTGGCACACAGTGGCAGCTCGGCATCTCACGCCGGCTGCGGGGAGGAAGGCAAACAGGAGGGGCAAGGTGCCACGCGCATGTGACCTCCCAGGGCAGACCCAGTGGTGCCTGACACTGTGCCAGACACACAGTAGGTGACACGTGCTATTCCGAAGGGGAACAGGGCGCTCAGAGGAAAGGACCTAAGAGGTCAGCCCGGGACAGCCCTGGCGCTGGGCTGTGACTTCTCACCCCGGGTGGGTCTGGAGAGCTTCCCACTCCACAGCCACAGCTCGGGAGCTGTCACCACGTCCGGTGTGCAGGTGGAGCAGAGTCCAGGGCTGCAGGGAGGCTACGTGCCCTGCCCGTGTTCTCCCCCACTCCAGACCCGGCGACACGGTGCTCCCTGGAGCGGCGACTCCCAGGGAATCCCTGACTGACACAGCGTTTAGAGGACCAGCCGGGGAAGAGGGAAGAGAAGAACCTTGCGGATGGCTGCCTGAGGAGAGTGGCGGCTCTCGCCTAGGGTGAGGGAGTCCCTGAGGGGCTCCAAAGACCACGTGGGATCCTGTGTGTGGGCACTGGGCACAGCATTGGCACCCAGATGGTGGCTATGGGGCTGGGCATACAGCTCAGTGGCTCAACACCTGCCTGGCAAGTGCAAGGTCCTGAATTTGATTTCCAGTACCAAAAAGGGGGGGGGGTAGCTAAGATTCTTCCTGTGGCTGCTTACCAGGCTAAAAGGGAGCTCTACATTAAAGATGCCAAAGACCCCAAAAGCCCAAACTCCTATTAATTCTGTGACTGCAGTCCACAAAGCAATGTGGCAAGAAATTCCATGGTACCCTCCTAGTTATCTTTCCCCAAAGTTAAAGGCATCCAAGGGCAGTGACCCATGCACACCCATGTCTGTAGCAGCACAACTCATGGCAGCTAAATCTTGGAAGCAGCCTGTATGTCCACCAACAGATGCCTGGATAAAGAGAATTTAGTGTTTATGTACAATGGAGTACTATTCAGCCATGAAAAGAATAAATTCCAGGCACTTGCAGGAAAATGAATGCACCTTGATACAACAATGCTGAGTGGAGTACTGTATGGCTTCTTTTTAAGAGGACAAAGTATAAGTAATTTAAAGAACAAAATAAAAGACAGATAATAGGAAACAGAGATAGAGATCTTTTGCAAGAAGAGGACCAAACTATGGAGGAAAAGGGGAAGCAAAGAGAATTGAAACATGTTATGATAGCCAGATGTGCTGGCACACACCTGTAACCCCAGCACTCGGGAGGCTGAGGCAGGAGGATCACTGCAAGTTTGAGGCCCGCTTGGGCTACAAAGTGAGCTCAAGGCCAGCCTGAGCTGCATAGGAGACCCTGTGTCAAAAAGACAAAAAATAAAACAAAACAAAAACATGTTAGGTCCACGGCCCCACTCCCCATGATAAATATAATCATCATGGACCCCCAGGCACATACTAATAAAAATCTTCAAATGAAGAAAAGAAATATGCTTTAAACAAAAAAGCAAGTTTTTTTTTTGGGGGGGGGGGAAGGCCTATCCCACAGTTAGAAGTGATTTCAGTTTTTAGTGCCTCTGATGGATTCCATAGTCTTCCACGTGTAAAACAGAGACTTCAGAGAGATGTTAAAAGCTTTCAAGTGCTTAAACCCCTGCTACCTTCAGACTGAGGGTGTAGGAAAAAGACAAGAGAGCAGCACTCAGCGCTGAAACATCAAACGGGGTCCCAAGTGTGGAGAGATTCGTGTTACTGGGGATCTGGGGTGAGTCACTGATCGGAACACTAGACGGCAAAAAAAAAAAAAAAAAAAGCAGCTGCTAACTCTAGGAAACACAAATGTAGTCAGAGTGCCCCGCATCCAGTTGGAAATAACCGAAATCACCACCACAATATAAACACCGAATAGATGTCTAGAAAGCTGACAGCACAAACAGTTCAGAAAGTCCCCTCGGCTGCATCACCCGTTGCTGACATCTGACATCAGAATGGCAAATGCGGCCCCCCAGATTAAAATAAAGCAGAATGGCAAATGCGCCCCAGCGAATGGATCACCACGTTCAGATTATCTGCTGTAGCCCAGCCTTGATTCGGAACCGTCTTCCCCAAGTCCGTTGCTATTCTAGGCTCCACAGCAGGAGAACCTGCATGTATGACCCTCTGTCCTCACGTCCCCCACCCTGCCCTGGGCTGTCACGGTTTCTCAGCTACCCTTGCTTTGGTTTTTGATGACCGGACTGTTCCACGCAGCCCCAGGCCTGTACTGCACGTCTGCAGACACCCGAGGACCAGCTAGCGCTTCTCCTGGGAGCCGGTGTGGGTGCTACAGGGAAGCCCTTGAGGTAAAGCGTCACCTGCCAGGGCACCGAGGGGCACATGATCCGGGTCTTATCACTGTCCTCGCTGACTCTGGTCACTGAGAGCAGTGTTTGTTGATGAAAGATTTTAAACATACTACAATAAAATAAAACGTAAGTGAACAATGTACACAGTGTCACTCTATACTGGGAATCTGGGGTGGGTCGGTTTGCATCCGTGAGTGGCACGTGCAGCAGGTGGGCGCGGTGACGGGGAAAGACGTCTTTCCTTCCAAAAGACAGCGGCGACAGCTGAGCGGGATCAAAACAAGTGGGCAACAGGACACGCAACTGATTTAGAAAGATGGAGAAAGAAGACTTCAAAAGGAGTTGAAACCGATGGCTTTGAGAAAGCACGAACTCAGCCTGAGGACGGGGGACAGGGACAGGGCAGACACTGAGACCGATTCACTCCTCACCTCTCAAGCTCATTTCCCTTGACTTTCTACCATGGAGAAATAACTACAAAAAAACTACAAAAGAAAACTCTCGTTTCCCAGACTGGCTCGCTGTGTGGTAGTCGTAGCAAGACCTGGTTTTTGTTAAGTGACACAAGGATTTCCGTGAGTGTTTCTACCACCCTCCTCCAGTCTGAAACACAAATGGAGGAGCTGCAGCAGCCATCTTGTGACCACGAGGAAAAGAATAAGAAAAAAAGAAACATCTGACTTGATGCTTTATGCCACTTATCCAACTGCTTATCTCTAGACCTCTAGTTGTGAATCACAACAAAACTATGAAAATCAACTCTGATGGTTTGCTGTCAGCAACTGGATTTTCTGTTACTTGCACCTGTGTGTAATCAGAAGCTGATTTTTGAGAACCATTTGACTTTTAAAGCAATGTATGTACAATTATTTTTGATAGGCATTAAAATTAAATTTAAACCTACTTCAGGAGGCTGAGGCAGGAAGACTCCTGCCTCAGGAGTCTAAGTTTGAGGATAGCCTGGGCTACACAGTGAGTTGAAGGCCAGCCTGAACTGCATAGCAAGACCCTGACTCAAAACAAACAAACACCAAATAAATAATATGTTAAAACAGGGGGGTACCTGGAGCCAGCTTTAGGGACTGCCTGGCACACCCAGGGTTCTCCTCTCCCTCGGGTTAGGGCTGGGCTCCCTTTCTGGGGGACAGTGACCCCTGTCCAGAAACGCCCTGGGTGCTCAGAGCAGAGCCAGCCCGAGACGCCCCGGTACACTGCCGGGCTATGTAGCTTGACATTTATTGATTTTACCTGATGCCATCAATTAAGATAATTGTGCTCAAGTCCAATTAACCCCATGAGAGTCTCAGGACGCAGACGGGGAGCCGCTCGTGGGCGGGCGCCGAGCACCTGTCTGCCTGCCTGCCTGCTGAGGCCTCGAGCCCAGCTCTGTCCTGAGGAGAACCGAGTGCCACCCCAGGACCGGGCCCCCCCAGCCTCCCCCTCCACTTCTGTGCCTCCTCGAGGTCCTCCCTGGCCTGTCTCTCGCATGCCCCCGCGGCCCTTGTGCCCAGAAGCTGTTATAGTGCACTAACTCCGGCTGCTCAGAGGCACCCAGTGCCAGGTCCCCAGGAGGGCAGGGCCCAGCAGGTCCCCTGCAGCCTCGATCACCCCTCTCATCCCCACCAGGTCTATCCTAAGCACACATGTGCCTGGGATGCCCTCCTGCTCTGCCCTTCCTCCTCCCAGATCCTACCATCCTTCCAAGATCCTTCAGTCATCACCTCCCTCTGGAAGTCTTCCTTGATTGCCACTTACATAAGACAACTTCCTAAAGACAGGGCCTGACATTCTCTACTGTGGCTCCAGCACTGGAATGGTTTCTGACCCATAGGTGCTTCATAGATGTTTGCTGAATGAATGAATGTTGGTGGACAGAGAAAAATAAGTCAGTGCTGCCAGCAACAACATGAGGGCCAGAGAGCACAGCTGTGTTTGGGGTGGGAGACTGCCATCCGGGGAATGCTTCGGGCACAAGGAACAGGAAATCCAGCTTACAGGGCCAAAAGTGGAGGCTGGCCCACAGCGAAAATCTGACACTGCCCGTTTTTGAAAATAAAGTTTTGTTGGAACACAGTCACAACCATTTGTTAACATATTGTCTATGGCTGCTTTCATGATATAAATGCAGAGTTGAGTAGTCTCAACTGAGACCATATGGCTTGCAAAGCTTAAAATATCTACTATGTGGCCCTTTATAGAAAACATTTCCTAAACCCTGGCCTAAATAAATATGATTTGATTTTTCTCATATAACAAAATGTCTGGAGGAGAAGGCTTTCAGGGTTCATACAGTGGCTGAGCAATACTTAAAGCACTAGGCTAATGTCTGTTATTTTCTTGGTTTTCTCCTCATGGTCACAGAATTGCTGCCATAGCTCCAGGCATCACAGCCCCACACAAATGCAGTCAGAGGAGGACTTCCTCACAAGCTTACAGCAGAGAGATTTTCCTAGAACATGCTTTCTTTATATCAGGGAAGAAAAACATCCACAGAATGTCCCAGAGATTGTCCCTTGCACCTTCATGGCCAAACAAGGTTGCACGTTCACCTTCAGGGCCTGTTAATAAGTTCATCTGCCTTGAGTGTCTAATAAATTAGGGACTTGCCAGGAAGGAGGGAGGGAAGGGTGACCCTTTAACAGCAATCAGTGTCTGCCATAACACTCCTTTCTCCTCCCATTTCTCTTATCAGTGCCACCTCAATCTCTTTGGAAGGGCGCTGCCTTCAATATGGACAAATAGCTGCCTGCAATGAGCTTGGGGTGTGGCTCCTTGTGGCAGAGCTTATGTGAGGCGCTGGGTTTATCCCCAGTACTGGGGCTGGGGCTAAACTGGCTTAAACCTCGGACAAAACAATAAAATTAGAACGCACAACTCAATAATCTGGTGAGGGCGCAGGGTGATGGAAAGTGAGAGGCAGGTTTACCGAGAGCTGAAAAGATGGGATCTTTTCAATATTTCTGCCCCATTTCCTCGTTAATGGCTGTACTCTGGCACACGATTGCTCTGCAGCATGCGAAGGCTTCCCTTAGGCTGAGCCAAGCAAGCGGTCTCCACCCACAATCACTTTAACTCTGATTGGATCAGATTGGGTCACGCCCCCACTCTTGGACCAGTTACGGAGGGCGGGGTCCCGATGGACTCCACCCCCAAATAAGAGCATCTGTTTCCCAGAAGCCCCTGGGGCCTCTGTGGGAAGAGTAGGTACAAAAGACCATAGAGCGCAGTGCATAATGGGAGCATAACACGCATGTTCGCGCGACTCTAGCGTGTCTCCACTCCGCATGGTCTGGCCTTTCCTCTCGAAGCAAGGGGCAGTAGGAGAAACAGGCGCCCCGGGCGATCTCTGCAGCCTTTGAAATACTGGCCATCACGGTTTTGTGAGGCCTCCTGCCAGGCCTGGCCCTGCTCACCACGAAGTCCAGCGAAAGACTTTGCAGAGGCCGCATCTGCAAACAGCGGGCCTTGCTGTGATGATGGCCAGGCTGGGCGGGTGAGCCCTCTGTGCCTCAGCGCAAAGGCCTTGAGCTCAGTCCCCGGCTCCACAAAATAAACAATAAATAAACTTCATCTATTCAAGTGTAAGATTATATAATTTAAAATAATTAACGTTTGACAACTAATTTGCAAAATTCTCCGAATTTTAACAATCAGCTTTCACGAAACTGTGGGAGCTATGTTCAGCTCATCACTGGTTTTGATACCTAAATCATGAGAGGAAGCTTCGGGGAAAAATAAAATGAGGAAATGCATCAAATAATTACGGGACATGAGATTATTTTTAATTAGGCATAAAGAAAAAATTGTCATAAATGAGAGGTTTCCTTAGCACATTGATGGTAATTTCCCAAGCGCTCCCCTCCCTGTCACCCTTCCCAGCGTTCTGGAACTCAGCACCCTCTATGGAGGGGGCGGCGTCATCCCCCTCCTTGGGGCCAGGGTTGCACCGACAGACAGAACAGAAGTGCACGCCGAGCGTCTGGACTGCCAAAGCCAGGGCATCAGCGACGCGGCACTACCCTCCTGGTGAGCCCGAACACTTTGGGTCCGCAGCCTCCCGGGAGGAATCCGCCCGCCGCGCCGCCAACCAGGCCCACGCGGGCTCCTCTCCGGGCCCCGGGACCCCGCGCCAGACGCTCGGGCGGCCTCTAGCGCCCCCTCCCGGCCGCGCCGGGCGCCACTTTGCTGCAGCTGCGCAGCAGGCCTGGAGGAGCTGCGCCTCAGAGGCCACGTCCAGGCCCGGAGACTCAGGGCTCCAGCCTCGAGCAGCAGCGCAGACCTAAGACAATGTTGTTGGGACTGCAGCAAAGAGGACCTTGTCACTGGGTGGCAGAAAGCCTCCCACCTGCAGAATGAAAAAGAGAAAACGCATCTGATAAACGCCGTGGTAGGGCACAGGACTGAAGGCATCGTCTGGCTTTTCCTCGCTAAGGTAAAATGCAAAAGCAGGGGAACGAACTAAAGCAGCAGCTCTTTATGTCTAAAGAAACCAGAACCCGCCGGGCTCAAAAGCTAGACTGTTTCTCATTTTTGGCTTCTTTAGGTGAAAAACAAGTTCTCACCCTGAGAAAAGATCTCGGGCTTTTATTACCTGATTTCAAGACTTACTGTAAAGCTACAGTAATCAAGACAGTGTGGTATTGGTGAAAGAACAGACTCATAGATCAATAGGACAGAATAGAGTCCAGAAATAGACCCACGCATATAGGGGCAATTGATTTTCAACCAAGGTGCAAAGGCAGCTCAATAAAGAAAGGATAGTCTTTTCAATAATGACGCTTGAACGACTGTACAACCACAGGAAAGAAAGGAAGGAAGGAAGGAAGGAAGGAAGGAGGAGGGCGGGCAGGGAGGGAGAGAGGAAGGGCAGGTTTGAGGGGGGGCCTAGCTCATTCTTGGCTCTCCACGCAAAATTAATTTACAATGGATCATATTCTTAATGTAAAGCCCAAGACAATAAAAATTCTAGGAGATGACATAGGATAACATCGTGACCTGTTTGGGAAAGATTTCTCATACAGGACACAAAAACACAAATTGAAAGAAAGAAAGAAAGAAAGAAAGAGAGCAAAGATAAAGTGGGTTTCATCAAAATTTAGAATTTCTATGCTTTCAAATTTCTATGCTTTCAAGTGACAAGGAACTATTTACCAGGAAAAATATTTGAAAAACATCACCCAACTTAAAATTGGCAAGACTATCTGCTCTATGCCAAATTGTTTTTGGACCTCTGTCTAAAATTAGTTGTCTATTTATGTGTAAATCTATTTAAAGACACTCTGTTCTGTTCCATTGATCCATTTTTCTGTTTTTAGATCAAAAGCACAGTGTCTTAAATATGGTAAACTTATGGTAAGTCCTGAAATCAGGTATTAATCTCCAGCTTTGTCATTACTTTTAACATCTTTTGGCTTTCCACTCCTTTTCATTTCCACGTGAATTTTAGAATTAGCTTGCCTTGTCCGTGGTACTGGTTTAAAGTTCTCATTTCCAGCTGTCCATCACCTGTATGCAGCAATGCAATTGGCTCCGAGTTTGTACCCTGCAGCCCCTCTGACTTGCTAGTTCTAGTAGCATTTTCTTGTAGATTCCAGCAGGTTTGTTACACAGACATCCTGTCACCTGCCAATCTGACTTCTTTTGTAATGTTAATGCAATTTATTTGTTTCTCTTCCACTTATGTTAAGAAGGGTATTACTGTTGATTCATTGTGTCAATCTGAGAAGTTTAGAAGCTTAACTAAGTAACTGGGCAGGTCTGTATCCTCCCGAGTAGAGGACAAGTGGCAGAGTGGCTGTTCACTCTCCAAACTGTTGTAATAGTTGATATACTGTATCACTTTGGGAAGTTTAGACATTTAAGTGATTCAGGAGGGGATGAGGGTCCTCTTTTTGTAAACATCCTGAGGCTGTGCAAGAGGAGGGAATGGAGATGGCCTGAGTGCTTTCATGCCCAACGGGGTGCAGGGGAGTAGCCTGCTTGCAAAATAAGAGAGGAAAAGAGGTTTGCTCCCCCTTTTTGTTCTTGTTACCTTTGCTCTCTTATGCCACCATGAACTGGTTGCCCCTCAGGCAAACCACTGTGCTTTGGAGCCAGCTGATTATGGACTAAAACCTCCACAAACTGTGAGCTAAATAAATTCTTAATTTTGGGCATTGAGTATTTTGTCTCAGTGTCTAGAGAAAAGTAACTACACAAATGGAAATTTTATACCCCTTACTGTAAGCAAATGTGGCTCAAAATGCTTCAAAGGCTGGGTGTAATGGCATGTGCCTATAAATCCTAGCACTTGGGAGGCTGAGGCAGGAGAATTGCTTTAAGCTTGAGGTCAGCCTGGGATACATAGCAAGATCCTGCCTCAGCAAACAAACTTCACAGATCTCAATGTAAAAATACAGAACTATGACTGAGGCAAGAGGATGGCAAGTTCACGCCCAACCTGGACAATTTAGTCTACGGCCACACCACCCTGAACGCACCTGATCTCAGAAGATGGGAGACCTACCCTGGCAATTCAGCAACTTAGCTAGACTCTGTCTCAAAAACAAAAAGAGGGATGCAGTGGGGGTGTAGCTCAGTGCTAAAGTCCTGGGTTCAATCCTCAGTACAAACAACTCTAGGGATTTAAAGATTCCTATAAGAAATATTTGCATGACCTTGGGTTATGCATAATTTCTCATGCATATCAAATTATTCTACATATTAGTCAACTTTCCCTTGGCTGGGACAAAATATCCACACCCACAACTTAAAGGAAAAGAGGTTTAATTTGGTTGTTTTCTATCAACAGTCAGGTGGCTCAAAGGCAGAAAACCGCAGGGTAGGACTGACCTCAGGTATGCGTTATCACACCCAGTTTGCAGCTAAATCTTGGAGGGGGTGAGGTTGGGACAAGGTCTCACTCACTATGTAGTTCAGACTGGCCTCGAGCACTTGGATCCTCCCGCCTCAGCCTCCTGAGTGCTGGGATTACAGGTGTGAGCACCAGGCCCAGCTTGTAGCTAACTTTTTAACAAAAGTATTCAGAGTGAGGCAGGACCCATTAGAACTAAGAGAGCCAGTACAACATAAAATGAGGCAGTGGGTCCCCGAACTTGTGCGAATAGGAAGCAAACTAATAATAACCGCTCGGCACCAAATACAGGTTCTTTTTAGAGCAAACGAACAAGGGCTCAGGATCTTATTCTAGGAGACAAGACTTGAGTCCTAACCAAGGATCTGACAACATTTACCAATCTTTGCCCCATAATTTCAAAACTGCTATGGGCCAGTGATGACTGTGTTCTTCCTGTCTTCTCCCTATTGAACCGAGCAGGCAGAGTGCCTGTCCTACGACTGTCCCACCTCTGCACGAGCGCTCATCACAGTTTCACACCAAAAAGAGAAGCATTCAAGAACTGGCCCCAAGGCACAGTCCCCAGTGAGCCCCCTGTGCACCGGGCCTCAATTCCAATCCCGCTGAGTTCAGTCCCATAATGGAGCTGGAGCTTGGAGGTCTCCCACATCTCCTGTGTGTGGGAGGAGGTGGCAGACTCATGGATTATGGTTTCTGAAAATGGCTGTAACAGTGTTTCCGCCCCAAATGTTTCCTAATGCCCACATCAGAAGAGGGAAGCTTTCCGTTCCCTTGAGCTTGGGTTGGCCTTTCTGACTTCCCTGACCAGTGGAGTACAGCAGAAATGACAGTGCGTGACTTCCATAACGAGGTCACAGATCATGTACTTCTGTCTTGCTCTCCTGAGAAGCCAGCTCTTATTCCCTGCAGCCACCACCATGGGAGAATCAAGCCTTCCTTATCCAGGCTCCTGTGGAGAGGGACCCCAGTCCTCGGCTAGGGCCACCCTGGGAGCTGAAGCCCATGGAGCAGGGATGAGCCGGCCACTTGGGAGTCCTGTCTAGCTTGCCAACTCATTAGCAAACAAAACGATTGTTAGTTTTTCAAGCTATGCAGTTTTAGGGGTGCTTAATGAATAGACAGAGCCCGTGCCTAGATGTTTTTTAAGAACAGCATACAAAAAAAAAGTATGCAGTGTGGAACAGCAGTGTCCAATCTTTTTGGCACCTGTGATTGAGAGTGTGGAACAGTTTTCCCACAGACATGGGGGTCAGGTGGAACCCAGGTCCCTCACATGTGCAGTTCACAGTCCTGAGTATCTAAGGCCACCAGTGACCTGATGGGAGGTGCTTTCTCTTCCTCTTGTCCCAAGGTGTTGGTATAGGGACTGCCCTTGACTAGAAATGGTCACATGTGCACCTAGAAGCCAACTTCTCTGGGCAGCACCTGATTCTGTGTTCTCCAGAATGCTGTCCATTCCCCAGCGCCTCAGCTGATACTGTGTTTGGAAGAGAGGGGGAGACAGGATCTCCCTATATAGTTCAGGATGGCCTTGAACTCACTATGTAGCCCAGGCAATCCTCCTTAAGCCTGCACCACCATTCCTGGCTTAAATTCATTTTTATATTGTTATTATTATTTTGTCTTTTTGAGACAGGGTTTCACTATGCAGTTCAGGATGGCCTTGAACTCTCAGCAATCCTCCTGCTCCTGCCTCCCAAGGGCTGAGATTACAGGCATTTCCCACCCCGCCCAGCTCTTAAATTTATTTTTTAGCCAATACTCTTATGTTGGATTTGTATAACATGTTAATGTTGCTTTTGTGAGAAAAATATAAAAAACAATGCATACCCCATATAAACAAATTTAACATAAAAATGAGTAAAGAAAAAAATTAAAATAAAATTATTCATCTGGCCAAGCTCTGGAAATAAACCCTGCAAAGTTAATGGGGTGCTTACTTCTCTTTACGAAAGGCAGTTTACTCCCAGGCAACACCCTGGGCTGCTGTGGGGCCCCCGCAAAGGCCCACTTGGGACACATTTGGGCCCATGGGCTCTGCGAGTGCAGAGCCAAGGGTCTAGCTCTTCTGCTTCTAGAAGCATCGTGAGGAAGCAGCTGCATGGCCGGGGTGCCACTCTGGGGTCGGGTGCTTACCCAGCATGCCGAGGCTCTGGGTTTAGGTCCCAGCACCGCAGGAAACAGACAGACACTCGAGCAAGAATGCCGTAAGAACAGCAGCCCCACGGGATTGGGAGAAACGGGAGACGAGCGGGGAACAGGGTCAGATTATGTACAGGATGTTCACACGTGGGATGTTCTACTGCAGCCTAATGAGCGCGTGGGTCAGCATTTCCTGCCACAGAACCTTCGGCGTGTGACATCACCAGGCAAATAAATGGTTATGAAACCACCGCATGGCTCTCATTTCTGTAAAAGAGAAGTGAGTACCTTCCCAAGTACATGTATATGCTTAAAAATAGACCATGGAAACGTACACCGCGTGAACAGTTGCCACTGTGGGTAGAGGATTGCGAGCGACATTTTTCTTTTTTAATGTCACATCTCCCCCACCGCAATAAATGAGTTTCCGGCTAGTTTGCAGGGCTGGGGAGGAATGCAGGGCCTCAGCATGCCTACGCTCTACCACTGAGCTACACCCCGGCCACATCAAGCACTTTTAACAACTAACACTTAACACATCAACACTGTTCCACCTCAAGGCCTTTGCCCTGCAGTTCCCTCTTCTCGGAATGCTTTTTCCCAAAGACCGTGCACTTTTTCAAGTCTTTGCTCAAATGTCATGATTTACTGCAGAAACCTTTCCTCACCACTGTACTTAAAATTGCTTTTCTCGGCAGCCCTATATATAATCCTAGCTACTCAGGAGGCTGAGGCGGTAGGATCTCAAATCCCAAGTGAGACTGGGCCACTTAGTGAGCTGTTGTCTCCAAATGCATTTGTAGAGGGCCGAGGCTGTGGCTCAGGGGTGCAGCACCCTTGCACTCAGCCCCCGGCACCGGGGTGGGGGAAGGACTGTCCCCCCTCTCTCTAACCTTTTACCCTGCTTCATTTTCCTTTTAGTACATACAACTTACCTGACCTCTAACCCTCTGTGTCCCTGGCTCCTTAAGTTCATTACCTGACCTCCTACCCGGCCTCCGGCTCTAGGAGAGGAGGGATTTTTGTGTTTTGTTCCCTGGTGACTCACAGGGCCACCAATGGGGCTCGGTGAATAGTGGCAACTTCGCATTTGAGCAACAAATAACATGAATGAAGCATAAACCGGCAAATGGTTTTCCTGCACGACTCTGTTCCACCCTCACCCATGTGGCTTGCAGAAGCAGCAGCACGGATGCGATGGGTCTGGCAGGCCTGGCGGGGACAGGTGGGACGAAAGCTGTCCCTGTCCCTCCCCAGATTTCCGCTGCCTTTGCCTTCCAGGGAGACGCGGAGCTCAGCCCTAGAGTCGCAGCGCCGCCTGCTGGGGAGTCGCAAGAGCTGCAGGACACCAGCCAGGAAAGCGCGCCTCCACCTCCTGGAAGAGGAGGCCAAGTCATGCAAGACAGGAGCGGGGGTGCCAGGAGAAAGCGGCCAGGCAGACAGCAGTTTCAGGAACTTGTTTAGTCTGACCTCTCCCAGTGGCTAGCGACGAGGTTAGGGGGTGGAGGTGATGGTCAGCGAAGAGCTGGAACTTTCCTGAGAAACAACTCCCCAGCGGGCAGTCGCTTGTCCACGTTAGCTGAGGTCACGCATTAGGGTCCAGAACCAGGGCCCCACTTGCAAACCTGGCTCTGCCCCCTGGCGTGCTTTCTCCTTCCTCTGCCCCGCAGTTATGGCAGGCCGGAAAGAGACAATAAAAACCCCGCCCCGGAAACAGCACCTGGACAGCAGCGGTTACTCAGCAGGTGGTGCAGGCTTTGCGGAGTGCGGGGCGAGGAAGCCAGGGAACCAGGCTCAGCGGGTGCAGGGGACGCGGTCTGTCACAGAACGCTTTGACTGCCTATGTCTGAGAAATAGCGCCTGAGTTATTTGGGGGTTTGAACAGACATTGTTTACTGCCTACCCCAATGTATCTGCCACCTTTGTTCTCTCTAACAGAACTGAGTGTGTTCTGGATTTGGCCAAACAGGCTTTCATGGGAAAGCAGGGAGGCCAGGCCTGGTGTGGACAGTGGCACCTCCCTGTGGCCAAGCCGTGAGCTGGGAGGGACGTCCCCCCCAGGAAGCCACTGTCACCCTGACACAGAGCAGACCTGTGCAGAGAAGCCCTCTCCCCACCACTGCTCTGTCTGCTGTGAGGGTGGGGAGCGTGACTGGCGCCATCCTGGACACAACAGGACAGCCAGTGGCGTCCCCAGCTGCCCTGCAACCCTGGGCCTGTCCGGTTCTCAGACTCCTCGTAGAAGAGAAACAGCCCCTGCCGTAGGTCTGAGACGCTGCCAGCAGCCTTCTGCCCCCAAAGCGTCCCTCGCTGACCCAGGGTCCCGGGCCTCCATTCAGAGCTGACCCCGGCCTGCTTTCTGTTCTCGGGGATCATCCCTGGCCACTGCCAAGCAGCACCATGGCCTGCAGGGCGGGGTGCTGCTCTCTTTGGGAAACTATGACTCACCTCAGCGGCCTGGCTGGTGCGCACCTTCATGCCACGGCGGGTTCCATAATCCAGCCCCCTTTGTCTTTCTCATCTCCTGTCTATTTTTGTCCTCTGTGAAATCCTCTGGCCCCCAACTAGGATACAGAGGTATTAGCACACCCTGGCCCTTAATCCCTCAGGCTCCTGTTCCCCTGTCCAAAGTCACCCAGGAGAAAAAAGCCAACTTAGCCTTTTCTGCTTGGCTTTTCCTGGAAAAACACAACTGCTCCATGCTCCACTGGCAGCAACCCTGAGATTCTCTCCCATTTTTCTCATCACCCAGGGCTAGGAGCTTCTTGCTGTCTCGGTTCTCCGAGGACACCTGCAAAGGAGGCAAAACAAACATGGCAAACCCAGCTCCATTCCTTCAGCCGGAACCCACGGAACCCACGGCAGACAGCGCTAGCTGATCACAGCACACGGGAGCCCCGCTGCACCTGCACCCGGGCACACAGCGGGACTTGAACCCAACACTCCATCTTCCTGAGCCTAAGTGGAGTCAGCAGGGGAGCTGAGGGGACATGGGCAACCTGGGCCCCCTGGTTGGGGCAGGAGATGGAGATCAAAGGCCACATTCCTCCAGCATAGTTCCCGCAGGGGGACAGTGCTGGCCTGCAGAGCCTCATCCGGCAGGGTGGGCAAAAAGGATGGGCACGGCTGCCCGGGAGGGGGGAGAAAGTGCTTGCTGAAGAATGACGTCCTGTGCCTGCTCCTGACCATCTTCGGGCTCTGCTGAGTCCACTTCCATGGAACAAGTCTACACTGGTGACCTGTGTGCAGGACCAAAGATGCTGCAGAGATGAACAAATCCTGGTTCCTGTCCAGGAACATTCTGGGGAAGGAAACCCTAACAAACAATGAAACACTACGGAGCCTGTCACTGTGTCACTCCACCACCACGCACCAAGTGACTGCTTCGCGCTGGAAGAAGTGATGGGGCTGGGGCAGAGATGCGAGGTGACAGGGGAGCCGGCCTTGGAGGAACCAAAGGGAGATGGAGCAGCCATTCTCCCCGGGACACACCTGGCAATGTCCAGAGGCACCTTCATGGCATCCAGGGACAGCTGCCGGGAGCTGGAGCCCCTCCAGACAGACAGGCAGCCGCACACCGTCAGGGGCTGGGTGGGAAGTCCTGGTCTTGACAGAGGGGAGAGGGCCTGCATGGTGGCCAGAGGACCTGGTCACCTGACAGATGGTTATTGGCCAGAGACCTGTGGAGAGTTCCAGGGAGGAGAGGGGTCCCATCCCAAGAGTGGCTGTCATCTGAAAATGCACACAGTGACTTTAGCAAAGGTCCCTCTGGCCTGGGCTGTGAAGAGCCAAGCTTCTGGGTGTCACCAAGGTGAGCAGTTACAGGGCCTGGAAGGTTGCTGGGTGCCCACCATAGCCCTGCGCAGGGAGATGACAGGTGATCCCAGTGAGTTCTTGGAGGCCTTGTGATCAGGATGACCATGTAGGGCCTGGCAGTGACACTGGCGCTACCCAGTGGCACAGTTTAGGACTGAACCACCACCAGTCACCTTTTACTACGAGTGGGTAGGAAGCCCTGACTGCTCACCCTAGGCAGCCGTGGCTCGAGTGTGGAGCAGAGTTTGAGAGGACCCATTTCATTCAGCACCCCTGCACCGAAGCAGCCAGCCTCAAACCCTCAGTAAAGCCGGACTCTGACCCGACTTACTCTGCAGGGGAGGGGGGAGGTTTACTGAGGGGAGCGGCCAGCCCCATCCTGGTTCCAACTCCCCTCCCTCCCCAAGGCCCTGGCCAGAAGATGCCCGCCCTGCCTCGGGAACCAGCTGTCCCACCCAGACATCACTCTCTAGGTTGGTGGGCCTCAGACTGGGACCACTCCCCTGGGGACAGCTGCCAATGTCTGGGACATTTTTGGTGTCAGGGGTTGGGCAGGGGGGCTGAGGGCACCACTCAACAACATCCTGCAATGCACAGGACACCCCACCCTCCGGCTACAGCCACAGGAACAGAGGAGCTGGCCCAAATGCTGCCAGCGCCAAGGCCAAGGCCCTGTGGCCGGGTCACACCACAAAGGCCTGGCGGTGGCTGGGGAGCTCCCGCCCACACGCAGAGCCAGTGCTGGCTGAAGATGCGTTGAAAGGTCCTTCACCCCAGAGCCCAGGTCAGATGAATAAGGAGCCAGCCTCGTGGCCTTTATATAGCTCCAGGCCCGTGGGGGGGCTGTCACCATGCCATGTTCCCTGCGAGGGGCTCTGGCTGCCTGGGGGTGGGGGGCATGGTCAGTTGCAGCTGTTGCTGGCATCAGGCCACGTGGAGAGGACAATGCCCTGGAATGCCAGGCACGCTGCACGACAGCTGAGCCACAGGCATCTGAAGGGCTCCAGTGAAAATGGAATTGTTCGGGTGCCTGTGCCCCTCACAAAAGCCAGCCAGGTGGCCATGGGCTAAAAATACCTGGGAAGAAAAAGCCACTGAGGGCCGTCTGACTGCATGGGGCTGTAGCTCCACGCTCCCAGGCAGGGGGCAGGGTGAGGACTGGCCTAGGTCCCCAGGCCCAAAAGAAGACAATTGATGGCTCTTCTCTGGGCTTCACTTTTTGCATCTGGAAAATGGGCTCATATTAGTGCCTGCCTCACAGCACTGAGCACAGGCAGCCATAGAAATAGAATGATAATGGCTCGATCTCTTGGGGGGGCATCAGTTTGGCAAGGCTGTGTGCAGTGGCTAGGTGGTGGCCGTGCCGGGCGGGTCTGATTTCCCCAGTGTGCTTGTTAGGCACCCACAGGGACCAAGCTCAAGTCAACCTGGGACTCAGTACACAGCCTCCTCTGGGGCCAGAGCAAATGAGGCTGGAAAGGTAACCGATCACATCACACACACACACACACACACACGCACACATTCCCTCTCTCAGGGTCGGTGGACTCCATGCTCACCACATACAAAGCCATCTACACCGCTGCATGAGTGACCACAAGGCCAATGCTGTGGACAGCGCCTGGCCCAGGGTCAGCACACAACACATGAACTGTTGGTTCCTGACAGTCTAAGACTTGTGCCACTGTTCCTGCTTATCACTGAAGAGTCTGAGCCCCAGGGTGATGAAGTCACTTGTCCAGGCCCCCACAGGCAGGACAGCAGAGCAGCTGACCTGGAACGCGGCTTCTGGTCATAGCAAGTCAGTGCCCAGTGGTTGGGTCTTAACTGTCAGGCCAGGGAGGACAGACCTCCCCCAAGGCAGTAGAGAGCCGCTGGATTCCTCATTTGAGGGGCGTGAAGGGCTAGGAAGGAGAGTGTGTTTTTGCTGTGCTGACATTGAATCCAGGGCCTCAAACAGGCTAAGCTCTACCAGTGAGCTACATCCCCAGCCTATTTTATTCATTTAGTGACAGGGTCTCACTAAGTTGCACAGACTGGCCTTGAACTCCTGATCCTCCTGCCTCAGTTTCCTGAGTAGCTGGGACTACAGATGTGTGCCATGGCACCTGGCTCATAATAACTCTTTGAAGTAAACCGAGCGTTTACTGCAGTGCACACCTGTAATTCCCAGCACTCGGGAGGCTGAGTCAGGAGCATCGCTGCAAGTTCAAGACCAACCTGGACTACAAAATGAGCTTAAGGCCAGCCTGAGCTGTATAGTGAGACCCTGTCTCAAAAATAAGCACCAAAAAAAAACCTCTTTAAAGAAACGAAACCTATCTGCCCACTTCACAAACAGCAAGACTAAGTCACAGAGGCTGGTGTTGCTTGCCTGAGTCACAACTGGGATCCCGTGGGTGCCTAACATTACATGGACACATCTCTCTGACCAGCTGGAGAAGCCACCTCCCCACTCTGACAGGCGCCCTCTGACGCCTGGGGGCCCTGACAGAGGAGATAGGCTATCACTGGGTGACACAGCCCATCAGACACTGGCTTGGGGGCGGCAGGGCCTGGCATTCCTTTGTTCTGTGGGGGGCAGCTGAGTCCACACCCTCTGGAGAGGGGCCTCACGCTGAGGCAGGCTGACTGGCAGTGGCTTCATTTCTGGAGGAAACCTTCGAGTAGTTACAGGACACTTGCATGGCCAGGCGCTGTCCTCAATGGTCATGCGTGACTTGATGAACTGTTCAGTCCACTGACACCAGTGAGCCTCCTCAGGGGCTGCTAGGTCCTGCAAAACCATCACATGGAAAAAGATTTTCTTTCCTTCCTGACAATGTGGGCTAATGGCTTAGACTTGGATTCCAGGAACAAAAGTGGAAAAAAAAAATCCACAAAGGAGAAGAAATAAAACGCACCCCCAGCAGGGCCGGAAGCCCCAGAGGCTGGACGGATGCCGACTCCGACGCTGTGCGTTGAGGTCCAGCCAGCACGAGAACATCCCATAATGCTCTGACTTCCTTCTAATGACTATTTGAGCACTTGAAAGAGACACCTAGTCTCCTCCACAGTTTGTGGGTCACTGTTGACGCCCTGCTTAGCTGCAAAGGGGAGCCACGTGGGGGGACCAAAGGACTTCAGGGCCAATCGTGCAGTGCAAAATCCCAGGGGTGTATGTTACGATGCCATTAATGTGAAAACCAGTATGTGTGGGATGACACACACCATTAATGTGACAAAGATTATGGGTGTGTACAAGGTGTGTAAGACGCAAGATGTCTGCGAGGCTGCCTCCAGTGCCACGGCCTGGATAAGATCCCAGAACAGACGAGGGCTGAGAGCAGATGACGCTCGACATCTGAATGTCGTCTAGACTGTGGTCAGTGGTGACAGTGCTGATGTGGCCCCAGAAGATGTTAACATCAGGAAAACAGATGCTAGGGCTGTGTGTGGTGAAGTCTGCGAGCTCTATGTCACTTCTAAAATAAAAGTCTAATTTGGAAGGAAATTTTAGAACAGCAAAACCAAGCCAGGGTGAAATCAAGCAATAGCAAGTGCTGGTGGGGCTAAGGGGGGGAAGGAGACCTTCTCCACTGTTGGTGGGAGTGCACACTGGTGCAATCACTGTGGAAATCAGTGTGGTGATTTCTCCAAAAACTAGGACTAGCTATCCCCTTCTGGGAATCTTCCCAAAAGAATTAAAAACATTGCACCATAGCTATATATGTGCACCCATGTTTATAAGCAGCACAATTTGTAATAGCCAGATCTTGGAAACAATCCCAATGCCCATCAACTGAGGAATGGACTTAAAAAGACGCAGTAGTTTATGCAATGGAGTACTACTCAGCCATAAAGAATGATACAGTGGACAGTTTTATAGGTAAATGAGACCATACTCGTAAGTGAAATAAATAAGATACATACGAGTAAACATTGTATTCTCACTAGTGTAAGAAGCTGAAACAACTTATGCGTATATGTGTATGTATAGAAAAAGTTAAGATAGTTGTACTACCGATTTCTCTGAGTTCAGTGAAGAGGAAGGTTTGTGCTGGTTTTGTTCAGACAATAGAATGCAGCTGTCTTGTGCTCCTGGTGAATGATTTGGGGATGACAGCGTGCAATGTATGTACCATTGTTGCCTCCGATCGATGTGCTTTGAAATTTTGTTGTAGTCTTTCTTTCTTTCTTTCTTTCTTTCTTTCTTTCTTTCTTTCTTTCTTTCTCTCTCTCTTTCTTTCTTTCTTTCTTTCTTTCATCCTAGAAATAAAATGGATTTGAAGGGGGAAAAAACAAGCCATGGTGCCAGAGGCTGGAAAGTCAGGACTTTCGAGGCACTGCTGGGAGGCAGGTGGGGAGCACCAGAAAGTCAGGGAGCTGGAAGGTTCCACATCTTGACCTGGCTCATGGGTGAGCACCGATGTGAAAAGTCTCCATGCTGGACATGGAGACGATGTACACTACACTACAGGTGTCTCTCAGTTTAAAAAGCAAAGAATCAGGCTGGGTATGATGGTGCATGCCTGTAATCCCTGTACTCTGGGAGGCTGAGGCAGAAAGATTGCTGTGAGTTCAAGACCAGCCTGGGCTAAAAGTGAGGTCAAGGCCAGCCTGAGCTGCATAGCAAAGCCCTGTCTCCAAAAAGAAAAGTAAGTAAATAAATAAATTTCTGAGGCCCCATAACATTCCATGGCTCTCCAAATGGCAACTGGAAAGACAACTGTCCCTGGGCATAGATTCTTTGCCACCTGATGAGACCACATTTCCCACATCTGGGAAAAGGTTAGAAATCACCTGATCCCCACTGCAAGTTCCAAGAATGAACAAACGCTCCCCAAAATCACAGTCATTAGTGCTTACTAAACACTTTAATGCAATCTTCATGACCACATCATGAGGTGAATACATTACTCCCCATTTTACAG
Organism: Cavia porcellus; assembly: GCF_034190915.1. Classification (NCBI taxonomy): domain Eukaryota; kingdom Metazoa; phylum Chordata; class Mammalia; order Rodentia; family Caviidae; genus Cavia; species Cavia porcellus. The sequence continues at coordinate 9,041,908 of NW_026947499.1, read as the reverse complement.
ATGAGAAAACTGAGATTCAGAGAGGCAAAGTACCTCTCTGAATCCTAACGAGCCATAGCTGGCGTGGATTCAGACCTTGGCTTGTCCAGTAACAAAGCTCTGGGCTACCACATTAGGCCCAGATGAGGAGCAACAAAGCTAGTATTCCTCCTGTCCCTCATCGACTCAGGTGACCCATACCTCACAGACTCAGGCTCTCTGATTCTAAGCCCTCTTGATCTCTGTGTTCTCGTCTTCAGTGCTGCCAAAAATTATGGGGTAAGTCCAGTTTCTTTCACCAAAGGTATGTTCTTTCTCCACTGAAACATACCAGATTTTTCTTGATTCCTGGAGTACACGAATTTTGCCAGGATATCACCTCAGTGTGTGTGCAAGCTTGTGTGTAGTTTTGGGCGGGAGGGGAGGCGGCGGATGTTTGTTTGTTTTTTGAGACAAAGTTTTGCTATGCAGTTCAGGCTGGCCTCAAACTCACTTTATAGCCCAGGCTGGCCTCAAATACACACTGATACTCCTGCCTCAGCCTCCCAAGTGCTGGGATTACAGGTGTGTACCACTAACCCGGACTTGTTTTGTGAAAGGGTTCTCCCTATACAGTTCTGGTTGGCCTTGAACTCATCCTAGCCCAGAATGGTTTTGAACTCCTGGTGATCTTTCTGCCTCAGCCTCCCAAGGATTCCAGGGATGCACTGCTACATCCAGATGGTGAATATTTTTTAATCTTTTCCTTCTTGAAGCTTGAGAGTTTTTTCAGTCTATACATTGTGTTCATTTCTCATCCTAAGAATACTTAATTTACGATTTGCTAGCTTTAGGCTTGCTTCTAGAATGTTTATTATTTGCATCTCTTCCTTTGCCCTAAGATAGCATCTTCCCACCATTTGGATTGTACTAGGGACCAGTCTTCTTGTAATTCATCGACTCAGTTCTCATTGTGGAAATCAGGACGGAAAACTTGGGAGTTGCTTGCTCATTTCACTTGTATTTCCCGGTTTTTTGTTTGTTTGTTTTGTTTTGGTACTAGGAATCAAACTCACAACCTTATGCTAGCCAGCCAGGTGCTGTGCCTGTGAGCTCTATCCCCAGTGCCCCCAAAGATTTTTTATTTTATTTTATGGAGGAAACCAATGATGGTGCTTTTAAAAATAAGCAAGTTAATATATTAGTAAATTTCCATGATTAAAGATTGTACAGTTGAACATAAATTCTCACTTTCCTCAAATTTAAGCTTCACATGTATATATCCCCCTGGATTTAGTTCATTTTGTGTTGCTATGACACACCACAGACTGGGTAATTCACAGAGATGAGAAATTTAGTTCTTACATTTTTGGAGGGTTTTGTTTTGTTTTGCTTTGTTTTTGGCGGGGAAAGAAATCAGTGTTTTGGGATTTTTCTGGTGCATATTTCCAAGCAATCTAACACACTTAAGCTTTATTGTTGTTAATGTTACTAAGCTGATACTCCATTTCCTCCAGGGTATTCTCCTACACCTATTTCTCCAGGTGTAGAAGGCACCAAAAAGGTTCAGCACCTAAGCTCAGGCCCTAAGCCCTGGAGCCCACAAACATGTGGCCTTCCTCAGCAAAAAGCCCCTGCAGATGGACTGATGAGTAGTAACGGCCTTGAGATAGGAGATGATCCTGGATTTGGTAGCAGGGCCAAAGCAGTCACAGGGTCCTCATAAGATGGGAGGAAGCACACAAGTCAGAGCCGTTTGGATTCAGAGCTGGAATGATTCAGACCCGGGCCAAGGAATGTGGGCAGCCTCTGGGAGCTGGAAAAGGCAGGAGCAGACTCTCCATGAGAGCCTCCAGGAGGAACACTGCCTTGCTGGACATTTGCTATTTCTGACCTCCACCAGTACTGTCAGAGAATAAACATGTGCTGGTTTAAGCTGCCAACTTTACCATAATATTTTTGTAGCAGCCACGGGAAATGAATGCACTTGGTTTATTTTTCTGATTGTTCTAGAAGTTGCTGTCTGACTGTTTGGCCCAGTCTTCTTCACTTTGCCTTCTGAGAGCCCCCAGTGTGCAGTTATTTTTCTCTTGGACGCAGTGGTACTGAGATCTGGGTGGCTGAAACTTCTTTGCTGTAGGAACCTCAGGGTTGGCAAAGGGGGATTCACAGGTGAGGCCCGCGGCCACCGGCCTGGAGGTGCTCGTGTTTTTCCTACCTCCACTCCTTGCACTCGGGAAGTGAAGGCTGAAATGCACCTCTGAAGACTAAGCTGAAGCAAACCCCTAATTCTCCCGGGTTCGCCACTCCCAGGAACTTGTCTCTGGATTGGGGAGGGTAACCCAACCGGAGCGAGGAGCAACTGGGTATCCAGTCCCCTCTGCAGACCCCGAGGCCTGACATACAACACGTGGACCCCAAACCCATGAGCCAGGTGGCCCCGCGCCCATTCAGGCTGCAGCGCGGATGCAACCCACTCGTCCCTCCTCGTGGGCCTGTAACACCGTCCATGTTCCAGATGACGAACCGAGGCCCTGAGTGATTTGGCCCCAAGAAACCCCACTCCCAAGCAGAACATCTCTTTTCCCCCAATTCACAAAGTATTGCGCTTCCTCAGGCTGGTGCTTCAGGGTCACACGAAGACACCTACGGCTCCTCACCCCATGGCGCTCCTCATATCCGCGGCGACTGCGATGCACCCTCCACGAGGCGTGATAGCTTCCGGCTGCTCACGGCCTACTTTAAGGAAAATCCCTGGCACACCAACTAGTCATGGGAGAGATCACCCTTACGGGGCTGGCACAGAATCCCTATTCAACCAGAGCCTCTTGGCCTGTCTGTGCACACACTCACGTGTGTACATGGAAGTGCATGTGTAACGCGAGGCGTCTAGCACAAGTGCGCGCTTGTCTTTAGGCGCATGCGTAAAAGTGCTTTTGACGCCAGGTATGCTATTGCTTGTTGTCCATATGCGCATGCGTTGGCGTGCTAGTCTCCGCACACGCATGCGTGTACGCGCACAGACAAACCCACTGTTGCTGTTCAGAAATTCCATTAGAAGAGGCTCTTGAGTAATTCCAGCCTGAGTATAGTTTGAGAAAGGAGATACCCACACATTGTTTATTTTTTTGGTCACAGCAACAAATGATTGTTGAGTTTGGCTCCCAAAATTGAGATTATTTCTGAGAAGAGCCTGCGTGGCACCTGCCCTGACCTCAGGGCTGGCCTGGAGCTCGGCTCCTTTCACCCAGGCTGAACCTAACAAGAAAACAAAAAAAAAAAAAAAATTTTTTTTTTTTTTTGTCTTTTTGAGATAAAGTGTCACTATGCAGTTCAGGCTGGCCTTGGGCTCACTCTGTAGCCCAGGTTGGTCTTGAATTTGCAACAATCCTCCTGCCTCAGCCTCCTGAGTGCTGGGGTTACAGGAGTGTGCCGCCACGCCCAGCTTTCCCCCTCCCCCCATTATGGAAAGTTCGGCCGGTGGTCCTGTTCATCCTTGGAGGAGGTTTCCGCTGTCCCCTCCCCAGTCCCTGCTCAGGGGAACCCCATGACTCCGGCTGAAGCAGCTCTGCTTGCCTGCGGATGTCACTCCTGTGCGGTGTCTGTCACAGCTCGGAGTGACCTGCGCCATGCACTGGTTTATGCGGCCCATCTGCCCCATGAGCGGAAGCTCCGCTGGAGGGGGAAGGATTTTTGTCACTGGGGGCTGTCTCCCCACCCCAGCAGGATGAATGCTAGTTCAGCTTCAGCTCTGTGCCACACCCCAGGATGGAGCAGCCTTCGAGGCGGGGACCTGCTGCTCAGGCCTGATGTCTGCGGCCGCTGAATAAACCCATGACTGAGGCCCAGGCCCTGAGCTCTTCCGCCCTGCTGCCCAGGATGCTTTGAGCCCACAGAGGAAGCCACGGTGTGCCCACGGCGTGCTAAGACCCGGCTTCAGCCAGATCCGCAACATCCACTCCCACTCCAGTGCTGCATGGCCCCAGGAAGCTCCCTGTGCCGCTCTGAGCCTCAGTTTCCACAGGCCCCAGGCCCATAGAGGATTGGATGTTTTACTATGAGCGGGAAGCATGTCTACATGGCGTGTGGCACACGGCAAGCACTTTGGTAAGTGAGAGCTGTCATTTCTTTAGTCAGTCAACAGTATTTGTTGCTGAGCAGCTGCTGGGAATCAGGCAGGAGGCAGGAGCTGGAGAGGAGAATGCAAGAGGACCTGTCTGGGGAGGTAAGAGTGCACCAGTGCCCAATAAAATAGAGTTGCACCAGATGCTGAGGATGGATAGAAACTGTGGAGGAAAACAAAGCAGGGAAGGAGACAGGAGTGACATTTGAGCAAAGATGGACAGAAGGAGCCACGTGGATGACTGACAGGAATGCCATGTCGAACAGACAATAGGTGCAAAGGTCCTGGGGCTGCCAGTGCCTGATGATGTCACAGAAGCCTCATGGTCTCTGCTTCCCTTTTCTCTCCCCAAATTGACAAGCACAAGTGTCGCCCGCCCAAAGCGGCAGAGAGCACACAGCATCTCTCCCCCGTGACCATGACCCAGCCGCTGCCTCTTTAACCTTGAATGCATTTTTGGGTCTCACGTGTCACTGGGCGGCGGCAGCAGCCAGCGAGTGGCCCTTACTTCAGAAGAACGGCATGGGGTGGGGGGGCCTTAGGTGGTGTCCGCCTCACCTATTACTGCCAAAAGTGGTCATGGGGTTATTTTTAAACCCCGGGAGGAAGTATTTATTGTTTGCGGGCACAGGAGAGCTGGGCGGTGTGTGGAATTCTCCGGAGGCCGTGCTGTGTCCCTGCCACCATGGTGAGTCTCCAAGGATGCTGCTGGGGCCGGACAGGATCAGGGCAGAGCGGGAGAGGGCAGCTTCGGGGACTCCAGGGGGAGCAGCCCCATGGATGCCCCAATCAGCCACAAATAACAGCAGCTCCCAGACTCACAAAAACAAAATCAAAGCGCTGGCTTTTTATGGTGTGTCTGCTGACCTCTGGAGGAATCGATAACTCTCAGGGCTTGCAAAATGGGATTCAGCGCTTTCAAGGATCAAGTTGTAATTCTTCTGTCTTGTTCAGGCAGCTCGGGAAAAGAATCTTTTGGTTTTTTCCCACCTTTTGAACTTGCAGATTTAAAACCTTTTCTCTGGTATTGCTGGGCAGGTCTCCCCTCCCGGAGCCCCAGCACTGGGGGGGCACAGACACTGGAGTCGACTGCTGAGTTCAACTCACACTGTGCCTTTTTGTGGCAGTGTGACCTTGGGCAAATGACCTAACCTCTTGTTCTTAGTACCGGGAACCAAACTCAGGGCCTTGCGCTCACCAGGCAGGCACTCGGCCGCTGAGCCGTCTCCCGGCCCCCCAACCTCTCTGAGTCACAGCTGCAGCCCCTGAAGCCAGGACTCTGAGGCCGCATTCCCTCCAGGGGCGGTTAGGCAGTCAGGCCGTGCTGCAGTGTAGAGCGTTTGTGGGGAGCTGTGAGGAGGAAGGGGGCAGCTCGCTCTTCTCCACGCGGCTGAGGGGGATGTGCAGGGGACATTTACCGAGCCTGTGGGCGAGGGAGCGGACGGTGGCGACCCCAGAAGTGTCCTGTGGTTTCGGCATCCACCGTGGCCCCTGGAGCCTGGCTCACCCCATCGGTCCCCCTCTGGGCCTCACTGAGCTGTGTGTACCCCACATCTGAACAGAGCTGCCGATGGGTGTCACCTGTGTCCCCAGAGCACAGACCGTCCCTCGGGGCCCTCCTCCCCTCCCCAAGGGAGAGGTGAATGTGGGCGCCGTGGCTCCAGGTCACACATGGGCCATCTCAGCCTGGAAGGGGCCGCCTCTGACCGCCACTGTCCCCCTCCCCAGTCACCGAAGAAAGCCAAGAAGAGGGCGGAGGGGGCCAACTCCAACGTGTTCTCCATGTTCGAGCAGACCCAGATCCAGGAGTTCAAGGAGGTAGGTGGCAGTGCCAGAGCTGGAACCCAGGGCTCTGTGTGGCGCACAGGGGCTCTACCACTGGGGCTCCCCTGCCCAGTTCCTACGGATAGACCTTATCCTCCCTGTCCCCAGCCAGGACCTGTGGCTGCATGTAGAGTTCATGGGTGCCTGTACTTTTTTTCGGAGTGGGGAGGGCTCACTGTGTAGCCCAGGCTGGCCTCAAACTCACAGCAATCCTCCTGCCTCAGCCTCCTGAGTGCCAGGATTACAAATGTGTACCCCCACTCCCAGTTTATATGTGAACCTTTTAAAGAAATTATTTTAAATAACTTTTTCTAGTTATAAAACTAAACTATATTCCTTGTTAAAAAATGTAGGAAAAAATTTTAGAAGACTATAAAGATGACAGTAAACAGTAGGAATCCCCCATTCCACCCACCGTAGACAATGGGTTCCTGTGCTCATCTGTGCCGCCCAAGCCTCCCTGGTTCCAAATCTGTTTATCAGACACAGTGACAAGCCTCCCATGCCCACCCAGGAGCCCTGCAGAGGTTTTTTTCTTGAGCAATTCACCGTCAACATCTTTTCCTGTTGGGTGATGTTTTTGTTTCGAATGACTTAGGATTCTAAAGAACAAGTCTTTGCTGATGTGGCTGGCTCTCTCCTTGATGAATCCCCAAAAGCAGAACCCAGGGGCAAAGGACTTGGCGGTGGGGAGGGCAGCCCAGCTCGCTGCGCTGGGAAGGCCTGGTCCCCTGCTCCTGGGGGAGACAGGCTGGCTGCCTTTCCCAGGCTTCCATCAGTGCTGGGTCATTGGTTATAAATTGTGGAAACTTTTCCTTTTTTGTCATTTGGGAGGGACAAACAACACATCATGAACTATAAAATGTGGTTTTTATTTTTAAAAAATAACTGGGGGTTCAACCCAGGCTCCCCCACCCCGAGTTTAAGCTGGGCTTGAATTTGCAATCCTCCTGCCTCAGCCTCCCAGAGCGCCAGGATTACAGCCGTGCACTCAGCACCCAGCTCTTGACCTGGCCTCCTGGTGCTCCTTGGTGCCCCTCAAGCCCCACCTCCCTGGCCCTGGCCCTCCGGGGCGCTGCGGTGGCTCCCAGGCTGACACCAACCCTCCCTTCGCAGGCCTTCACCATCATGGACCAGAACCGGGACGGCTTCATCGACAAGAACGACCTGAGGGACACATTTGCCGCTCTGGGTATGTCGCCCACACGGGGCGGAAGGCAGAGCCCAACCCCCACCAGCATTTGAGACAAGCACCCCAAGGTTGTCTGGGGGGAAGAACAACTCCGTCTCCTCACACCGGACCTTTTGCCTTTGAAATAGCTTCTTCTGTGTGGCATTTGAATTCGGTGGCAGCTCACGATAGAAAACTCACAACACGCACACCAGCCACACTGCACAGTGAACACTTCAGTGTCTTTCTAGGCCTGTTTGGTTTAGGTTTTTAATCATCAAGATCATTCTATTTTGGGTTCAGCTTTATTTAACATTTCAGCAGCATGAGCAGGAGTGCATGGAGAGTTTTCAAATTGCACATGTCCAATCTGTCACCGCCCAGCACCACCAATTCCCATCCTCAGATCCCAGGCCTGCCATGAACAGCTGTGCAGGTTGGGCACTGCACAGTTCTAGAGAGCACCATTCCTGCTCACAGCCTCTGTCGCTTTTTATATTGAAAACATAAGCTGTCTTAAGACTTAGGGGCTGCTTTTTCATGCATGTGGACCCCAGAGATGTTCTGTGGGCTTGTGCCAGGGGTGACAGCTGTGTGCTGAATCTCTACTACAGTGGGTGTAATCGTTTCCACAAGTGATTCTGACCTGGCTCTCCCACCTCCCTCGGGGAAGGGCTAATGGACAATACCAGCATTTTCCATCAGAGCCAAGCATGAGGCTGAATGCTGATACACTCCTGTAATCCCAGCACTTGGGAGGCCGATGCAGGAGCATTGGTGCGAGCTCAAGGCCAGCCTGAATTCATAAGGAGACCCTGTCTCCAAAGACAAAAAAAAAAAAAAAAAAACCCAAAGTAATTAATAAAAATCCGTCCAACGGGTTTCAGGCTCTGAAGATGCTAAAGACAGCGCGCCCCTGCCCACGCGGGCTGTCGGTGGCTTCAAAGGCCTCCCCCGCTCCTCTGCCCCCTTCCCCCGCCCCGGGCCGGTCCTGGGCCACATTCCTCAGGGTGGATGATGAATGCCAGGGTCCCCACAGCCGCTTCCTCCCGGCTCTGAGCCCTGTGTGTCCGCCCAGGCCGTGTGAACGTGAAAAATGAGGAAATCGACGAAATGCTCAAGGAGGCTCCGGGTCCCATCAACTTCACCGTGTTCCTCACCATGTTCGGGGAGAAGCTGAAGGGTTCGTGGGCGCTCATGCGCAGTCTCCCGGGGTGGGGGTGGGGCCGAGCTGGGGCGGGGCAAGCTGGGGGGTCCCCAGGGGCTGAGGACGCAGGTGCAGCTCCGCTTGCCTGGGGCCACACCCAGCAGGCTCCAAAGTCACAGAGGTCTCCCCACACCTGGCCTCGCGCCCATGCTCCCGCCATTCCCGAAGAGGCTGAGGCAGGAGGATCTCTGTGAGCTCAGGGCTACCCTGGGGCTACCTGGCAAGGTCTTGTCTCAGGAAACTCTACCCCAGGCTCGGCTGAGCGTGGGTCAGCCCCCATCTGCTGTCCTGGGCCAAGGGCTTTCTTAGGCCCAGGCCCCCACTGCTCCGTTTCAGGCGCGGATCCCGAGGAGACCATCCTCAACGCATTCAAGGTGTTCGACCCTGAAGGCAAAGGCGTACTAAAGGCTGACTAGTGAGTGGGTTTTGGGGGGCAGGGGATCCCTGCTTCCTCCCAGACCCCTGACATGGCCCTGCTTTCCTCTCCGCAGCGTCCGAGAGATGCTGACCACACAGGCTGAGCGATTCTCCAAGGAGGAGGTAAGGGAGTCCTCGGTGCCCTCTGAAACCCACAGGGGCGTAGTCCACACTGAGAGACAGGCCACTGCTTTGCCCTTGGCACAGTCATTCCCTCCACAAGGCACGGAGGCAATAGTTAAAACATCCATGGTGAATGCCCTGAGGGGCTGCCCCATACTGTTGTGTAAGTTGTGCACTGCACAACTGTCCCAGCTACTGATCTCATAGGGGGTGTCAAAGGGTGTGTGTTTCAGTCGTTTTTCCAACAGGCAACGGTAATGCTCTGGGAGAAGGGCCCCTTGGCAGTTTGCTCAAGGTGCTGTAGCCATGGTCCTGGCAATGGCATTAATGAACCTTAATGAGTCTGTTTAAAACAGCACCCTGGGGCCTGTTTTCGGATTCCACATTTTATTAAAAATTGTATGGTGCATGCCCTGTAATCCCAGCATTCAGGAGGCTGAGGCAGAAGAATCGCCAAGAGTTCGAGACCAGCCTGAACTACATCTCGAGACCCTGTCCTAAAAAACAGAAAAATTGTAAGCCAGGCGGGATGGCTCACACCTGTCACCCCAGCACTGGAGGCTGAGGCAGGAGGATCACAAGTCTGAGCCCAGCTTGGGCAACTTAGTGGCTCAGTGAGACCCTTGCTCCAAATTAAAAATGGACCAAGGATGTAGCTCATGCAAAGCTTCTGGGTTCAGTCCCCAGGAGCACAGACAGACAGACACACACACACACACACACACACATCCCTAAATGCAGGAGGCCCCAGGGTCAGGGCACTGGGTGTCCCACCCCGGCCTCCTGTCACGCCGGCGCCCCCTGCTGGCTGTTTGCAGATCGACCAGATGTTTACAGCCTTCCCTCCCGATGTGACCGGCAACCTGGACTACAAGAACCTGGTGCACATCATCACCCACGGCGAGGAGAAGGACTGAGCAGCCTCCGCCTCCGCGCAGCCCACCGGGCTTGTAGCTGGGCTGGAAACACAGCTGGAGGCCGCGGGCAAATAAAAGGGATGTGCAGACCTGGCCTGGTGTCCTCTGCTGCCCCAGGTGCCCTTTGTGAAGCCACACGAACACCCCTCCTCGGGGTGCCAATGGGCCTGCGGTCCAGACCTGAACTGATCTTCTTTTTTTTTATCTTTTTTTTGGTCTTTTTTCACTTTTATCGGTATTGGGGATCAAACTCACAACCGCCTGCTTGCAAGGCAGGTGCTTATGCCGCTGAGCTAAACTGATCTTGATGACCAAAGCCACAGCCAAAGCGGTCAGGCCTGCAGTGGTGGCAAACTCCCGGCCCCCCACCTTTGAGAGATGGGTGCCCATGACAAAGTGCCGGGGCTTCAGGCACAGCCGCATCCAGGAGTCTGCAGCACCCACCTGGGGCCTGCGATCTGTGCTCAGTGGTGGCCAGGTGGCCCCCAGCTGCTCCCCGTGCTCTCCTGCCCCTCTGTGACCTGGTGGACACTAGCCCATCCGCTCCCCAGCTGCATACTGTGCCTTGGGCTGGAGGAACCTGCATCAACCTGGGACAGCAGCCTGGTCACATGATTGGCCACAAGGGCAGGGGGAGGAGGTCACACTGGAGGGAACAGGAAGCAGGGCATCCTGAGGCTCAGGAATCACAGTTCTGCCTAGGAAGGGTTTGTGCGCAGCTCCGGAGGTGACCTGCTGGCCCCCAAGCGACACCACACACACACACACACAGATGCAGACGCAGAGACAGCTGTGCACGGGAGACAGAGACACAGCCACCATGGCCTGAGACCCCGTGGCCTGAGCAGCTATGAGCCCTGCTGTGCCCCGTGTGGCCCTGGGGTCTCAAGAGAAATACACTGACCAGGTATGGTGACACATGCCTGGAATCCAGCACTCTGGGAGGATGAAACAGGAGGATCTCAAGATCGAGCCAAGCCTGGGCAACTTAGTGAGACCCTATCACAAAAAAATAAAAAGGGCCAGGTGTAGTGCACACCTGTAATGCCAGCGCTCTCAAGAGGCTGAGGCAGGAGGATTGCCCTGAGTCCGAGGCCAGCCTGGGCTACATAGTGAGTTCAAAACCAGCCTGAGTTACAGACTGAGACTCTGTTTCAAAAAAAAGCCAAAAATAACACCAGGCATGGGGGTGCACACCTGTAGTCACAGCACTAGGGAGGCTGAGGCAGGAAGACAGCTGTGAGTTGGACGCCAGCCTGAACTGCATTAGTGAGACTCTATCTCAATTCTCCCACCACCAAAAAACCAAAACTAAATACATAAATAAAAACTTAAAATGTAAAAAGGGCTGGGATATAACACAGTCAAATGGGTTCAATCCTTAGTAACCAACAACAACCACAAATCAGTGTTAGGCAGCGCGGGCCTCCACTTTGCTTGTCCGTGCTTTGTCTCGGCCGGGGCAGGTCACCTTCTAGGGCTCCTCACGGACAGTGCTGAGGCACCCAACCCTCCCGCTTGTGGTGGCTACGAACCCCATTCTTCGTCCCGCACCACCCCTACCACCCAGGTCTCGCAGCACTGGTCGTGCAAAGGTCCGGAGGTTACAGAACAAAACATCTATTCTTTCCAGTTCTGGTACAAACGTGGCCGCGGGGCTCAGAGCGTCTGCTTCTTCTTGGGCCTCGGCTCTTCGCCCTTCTCTGACAGCATGTCGGGGTGCAATTCCTTGCTCCGGGCCTCCTTGGAGAGGTAGGCGTCCAGCACCAGCTGGTGCAGGCTGCTGTGCTCCAGGGGCTGATCCACTGCGCCGGAGACGGGCTCATGAGCGAGCGGAGTCGCCCGGTGATGGGGGGCCGGGGGGGGGGAGTGCTGCTCTCAGGGATGGGGATGTGGAGGGGCGATGGGCAGATGGTACTTCTTCCGGGGGTGCCCAGATAACTGACTGCATCCCCCCAGAGAAGAGCATGAGCAGACAGGCACCCGCCCGGGTCACCTTCCCGGGTCACAGGGAGGGGGCTTTCGGGGAACCGTGCATGACCGACAGCGCCCCAGCGTCAGGCGCCCCCCGGGGGTGGGGCGGGCCTCACCGTCCTCCAGCCGCTCGCTGAAGGGGTCGGCCCCAAACACAGGGGGCGCCACCCTGACGGGCTCGGGCGGCCTGAGCAGCACGGAGCCGCCCCAGAACGGGTTGACGAAGGGCTGCGGGGGCTCGGCCTCCGGGCTCTCCGCCTCCTGCATGCGGCGGTGGGCCTCCAGCAGCAGCAGGTCGTTGGTCCGCTTCTCGATGGAGGCTGCAAAAGCGCACCGTCAGCCGGCGAGGCGGAGGGCGCTCTGGATGCCAGGCGCCCTGACTCGGATGCAGGAGCCCAGAGACACCCGGCAGCCGCCCGCAGGGGCCCGCTGCGCGCGCACCTCAGCGGGGCTGAGGCCGAGGACACCGGCCGCGAGGCGCACGGCGACGAGGTGCAGGCAGCGCGGCTGGAGGCGTGGAGCCCGCGGAGCGCCGGACAGGAGGAAGCCGGGGGCCACAGAGAAGCTGCGAGGCCGCGCAGGGCGAGAGGCCCCAGGCCGCCCGGCCTCTCCGGCTGAGCAGGGCGCCCCCTACCGGCCCGGCTGTCCCGGCTGCGCGCGCAGGTCGCGGGGGCGGGGCTCACCGAAGTACTGCGGCAGGTTGGCGTCCGTCACCTCGCCGGTCTCCCCCAGCTGCACCAGGATCCTGCTGGGGTCGCAGGCGATCTTCTGGAAGAGGCTCTGCACGGCGCTCTTGAGCAGCTGCAGGGTCTTGCTGACCTCTCCGGATCTCTGCTCATACTCGCTCACCTCCTCCGAGGTCTTCCTCAGTTTCTCCTGGGGACAGACGCAGCGCCACCGTCAGCCTATCGCGGGATCCCCGCAGCTTCGGGCCCTAAGCCCTGCCACTCCAGGCGGCAGGTGTGCAGCCCTCTGCGGGTTCGGAGCCGTCTTCAAAAAACGAAATAAGGGCTGTATAAGGTGGTGCACGCCTGTAATCACAACACTGGGAGGCTGAGGCAGGAGGATCTCCATGAGGTCAAGGCCAGCGTCGGCTACTTAGTGAGTTCAAGGCCAGCCTGAACTAGATAACGAGACCCTGTCTTAAAAAAAAAAAAAAAGAAAGAAATGAAATAGAACAGAAAAGGAAGGAAAAGCATTTTGGTCCACAGAGCTAAATATGGCTGGACTGCCTCAGCTGGGAGCGATTTAACCTTCGCAGCCCTAAGCAGCAGCTGGGGCTAAAACCCCGATTTTACAGATGAGGAAACTGAGGCCTGGGGCAGTTATGTCACTATTTCAAAATCAGCAAGTGAGGGAGTAACTGTTCCTGGGAGGCCACCCTGGCTCCCCAAGGCGGTGTGTGACGGGGTCAGGGTTGGAGACAGTGTCCTGGGGCCCAGAGTCTGCAGGCCCCACTAGCCTCGCTCTGCAGAGGGCTCCTCTGGCAGAGCATGCGCTGCTGCCCGCTGGTGGCGCGCGGCTGTGGTGCTGCCATCGGGTCCCCCAGGCTCAGGATACCCTTCCTGTGGGGAACACAAGTGACCGAGGGCCACAGCCCCTGGACTGAGCTGGGTTGGAACAGGATTCGGTGGCCAGACGCCCCAATTTCCTGTTTTTGTTCAGGGTCTCTGTGTGCCAATGTGACCAGCAAAAAATCCTATTTCCAACCTTCTTCGAGCCGGGGATGGCCAATAAGATGTTTATAAAGAAGTGTTAGGTTTGGGGAAAGAAATTTTAAGCATTTTTTTTTTTTTTTTTTTTGCCTCTCCCACTTTCTTCCTGCCTGGAATGTATAGGTGATGGCAGGATCTGTGACAGCTATGCCGCAACCACATGGCACCCTTGGAGTAAGCCACACATTATGGATGGCAAAACAAAAAGCTAGAAGAAACCAGGGTGTGGTCTGTCCATTTACAGATTTACTTAATTTTATTCAGCTGCTAATAAAGTGACCCAAGCAATATCCTTACAGTACTTTTGTTAAGTTACATCTACAGGCCAGGCGTGGTGGTGTAGACCTGTAATCCCAGTACTTCAGGAGGCTGAGGCAGGCAGATCGCAAATTGGAGCCCAAACTTGGCAATTTAGTGAGTTAGCAAGACGCTGCCTCCACAAACAAATGAAGAGCTGTGTAGTGGCGCGTGCGCAGGTCTCAGGAGGCCGAGACCCAAGATCACAAGTTTCAGGCCAGCCCGGGCAGTGTACCGAGAGCCCAGCACACCATACTCTGCTAGCCGGGAGGAGGCCCCAGACGCCTTTCCCAGCACTGAAAGGAAAAAAAGATTGTCCTTGTCTTTACTGATGGAGACCAGGCCAACACAAGAGCTGGGTACTGACGGCCTGGGCCAGGCCTTCCTGCTCCTAGAGCCCCGACAGGCCTGAGGGACAGACGGACGGATAGACGGACGGACAGCGGGACGCCGCGCCCCTCACCTCCAGCTGCCTCAGCGCCAAGTGGCTGTCCTCGCGCTCGGATTTCTGCTGGGACCGCAGGAGGAGGATCTCGTCCTGCAGGGAGGGGCGGGAGTGAGGCCGGGTGCCGGGCGGACTCGGCGGGCGTGGCCATACGGGGGCGCTGGTGTGCGCCCTCATGTATGAGAACTGCCCGCGGCCAGTTGGCTGGGGGATGGGAGCGGGAACGGATTCAGCACAGGTTTGCAGTACAGTGATTACGTCCTCCTGGGGAGCTGGCGCAGGGACATAACACGTCATCATTGTTTTTACCTCCCCTTCCCTGCCTCCACCTTCCTCCCTCCGTCTCACCCCCTCCCAGTTGCAAAACGTCTCTTTCTCTCTGTTTCCTATGATCTGTCCCTTATTTTGCTCTTTACATTATTGATCATTTGGGTCTCAGAAGGGAAATCATGAAGTCTTTAAGCTTGTCTGATTTATTTCACTTAACATTAGGGTCTCAAGGTGCATCCATTTTCCTACAAACCAAGTTTATCCTTCTTTATGGCAGAGTACTATTTCATTGTGTGTAAATGCCACATTTTATTTATGCATTTATCCAGCCATGAACATACAGGCTGCTTCCAAGATTTTGCTATTATGAGTTTTGCTGCTATACACTTGAGTATTCATGTGTTCCTGTAATAGAATGTCTAACTCGTTCCCAAAGACACCTAGATAAGAACTGTGATTTTTTGCTTGCTTTTTGAGAGAGGGTCTAGCTGCCTAGTCCAGTGCAGGCTGGGCTTAAACTATGTAGCCCAGCCTGGCCTCAAAACTCACAGCAGTTCTGGCTCAGCCCCCCCAGCACTGGGATCGCAGGGTGTACCGCCTCGCCCAGCTGAGCCCCTGCATTTCTAACTTGCTGCCAGGTGCTCGGTTTTGAGGACCACCGGGCTTCACAGGGTGTCCGAACCTTTTGAGCAATCCTGCCGCAGGACTTTGTCCCTGAACATGACTGAATGAGAGGACAAAGGTGGACCGTCCAGGCCGTCTTCTCAGGGCCAATCTTAGTGTTTACTGCTAGGTGCTTCGGTATCTCACTGCTGGTCACTTCACACAATAAGACAAAAAATCTCAAACAGAAACACAGCTAAATGTGGATCCCTGGTCCATCGCGGAGCTTTCGAGAACTGTGGGTAGGAGCCGGGGCCTGAGGGTCTGCGTTTTAGAAGGAAGCATCTTGTGATTCTACTGCAGGGATCGTGGGGTCCCTGAACCTGGGAGTTATCTATAGTAAACCAGGAGGGTGAGTTGCTAAACAGATGAACCGTCTAGAGCATCCTGTATGTAAACAGAGATTTAGTGCGGGGGTTGTGAGATTAAGCCTCCATGTTGGACATCTATGTTTTCCAGATGCATCCAGCCAGCTCTTGCAACTCTATGCACCAAACTGCACAGTTCTGTGACTAAAAAATGATCTGGGAAGCAGCTGTTCTGGCCCACAGATCATTCTACAGATGGGAAAACTGAGGCCCAGAAAGGTCTGGAATGGCCCATCTTACACAGGCACCCTCGCCCTAAAACACAGGACCAGATGTGCAGCTGAGGGACAAGATCCCCCTGGAAGCTTGAGGTCGCCTCTGCTCAGGAACACACTTCCGGTCAGGTCTGAGCATCCGCCGGCGTCTGCTCATTCCACGGCAGGGTCGGTCCTCGTCATCCCACGGGGACCCGTAAGGTTCTCCTTCCTGGAGAACGGGTATCCACAGTCCTGTGTGCTTCCAACCCAAGGGGGACACTTTTTCCTCAGCTGCGTGGCCCGCAAAGTCCTATCGCGCAGTACCACAGATGCCCACCAGAGGGCAGTAGCGGCACATCTACAGCGGAGGCCGCAAACTCAAAAGTCCACTGAGCCTGCGGGGTCCAGACCATGGAATCAGGAGAACCAGAACCAGCTAGTCGCTGTGGATGGCAAGAGAGAGCCTGGATTTTTTTTTTAATTTTTTTTTGAGAGCCTGGATTTTTATAGGAACTCAGCTCCCTGCGAGAACGTGTGCCGAAGTTGTCAGATCCGATTTTTCCAAGAGAAACCGTAAATTCAGATACTCATGTAGAGTACACTGATGTATAAATGGTGGCAGTTAGTAAATTAATAAATCAGAGGGTGAAGGAGATCAAGCAGGAGATTAAGAGTGACTGGATTCAGCCAGTGCACAAGCTCAGACCCCAGCCTTCAAGGTAGGGTAAAGGTTCCGGGGGCCCCCTTCCAATCCCCCGTCCTACCGGGCAGCCCAGTTCATCTGCCTTATGTACCATTTTGCTTATAATACTGGCTGAAACAAAAATGTTCTGTAGCTTCTTGATAGAAGTTTGGAAACTCCTCTCGTCCAAATGTGTCATGCTGCAGATGGGGACGGCGAGGCTGAGAGAGGGCAGGCTTTGTCCTAATCCTGGGAGACAGACTATGGCTAATGGGGAGACGGCACCCTCAAGGTGAATGGGGAGGTCAAGGTTAAGTCTGTTGAGGACCCATTGGGTCCTGGGCCTTTCCTGGGTATGATTCCTCTGCAAGAGGTCAAGAGAAGCCCAAGGGTCATTCAGAGCGCAGCTGCCAACCTGCCCACTCCACTTGGAGCTGAGCCACCTACTACCCTTCCCCTCTCTGATCTATGCCCTACAGGAGCAGCACTGGCAGTGCCTAAGACTTCCTTATCTACCTGCTTCCGGTTAGACCAACCAATAGGAGGTGCCTTTGGCGCTGGCTTCCGGTGGGATCCAGCCAATGGGAAGCCACAACTAGTGACCATCCCCTCCCGTCTCGTATTTCCGGGAAGAGTTCCTCCATCCTTTCTGGAGGCAGGCAGGGCCTGTAGTTGCCCTGCATAATTTATTTAAACCTTTGTAAACAAAGACCCTTTAAGAAACTCTCCTTGATTTACCCCTTTGTGCTATCTTTGTATGAAAACTCAGAACTACCTTTCTTCTTGCCGTTCCCACTTGGATTACTATGGTCTGTTAATCTGTTAACAGTTTTCTGTACATCGGCCTATTGGTTTGTTTACTAGCCCTGTTGTTTGCTGGTATTATCTCTGAGTGATACTATCCACTGAATCACTGGCTTGCTTTGCTTATTGTATATTTTCCTGATACTCGTTACAATTAATCCATCGCTAGGAAAGGTAAATGTTCTCATTTACCTGCTGCTCGCGGCCACCACACGCCCCACATTTGGGGACAGTTGGCTTATGTGAAAGAGAGCAGCTCCTCCGGCCACATACAAGAGCACAGGGCTGAAGAAAGGAGTAATGCATTCCCTAAGGAGATGACATTTGTGCAGGACTAGGGCAAATGAGCAGGATGTCAACCGGAAGGGGAGGGGAGAGGGAGCAGGAGCCGCCAGGGTGCTTTAGGACTTGTGATGGGACCTGGTCCAGCAAAGCAGGGCCGAGCCA
The DNA here is from genome assembly GCF_034190915.1 of Cavia porcellus. Taxonomy (NCBI): domain Eukaryota; kingdom Metazoa; phylum Chordata; class Mammalia; order Rodentia; family Caviidae; genus Cavia; species Cavia porcellus. The sequence goes on along the minus strand of NW_026947499.1, from coordinate 9,024,306 downwards.
AACAGGGCAGGACCTGCGGAGTAGCAGAGGACCTTAGACTCCATGCTGTGCAGATCCAGTCCAGATGGTGTTTGTTTAGGGTAGTAAGTAGCGCAGGGAGTCAATGAAGTTTGGGAAATTGTGGGTTCAAAAAAGGTAAACAGGTTTCTTTCCTGTGGGACTTGTCAGAACCTTTACTATGCTCACATACATCAAGTCTGTCTGAGATGGGAAGCAACCATCTCTCCTCAACCCTCTGAAGCTGTCGATGAATGGGGGTTAGCAAACTTTTTAGGCAAAGGGCCAGAAATACTATGTCTCTCTCACGTAGTTTTCATTTCTTTCCTCCCTCTTAGAATCGTTTAAAAGTGTAAAAGTCATGGGCTTTTACATGGGATAAACTGACGGAGAAATCAGCCATGGGTTGTGGTTGACTGAACCTTGGATTATAGAACAAGCCATGGGTATAAACGTCACCGCTTGAGGCAGGGGACCCTGAACACCTTACCTGTAGAAGTCAACCAAAAGATGAATCTGACTCCAGAGAAGCCAAAATGCAGGGGAGACCTGGGGGAAACCGGCTGGACCTTGTGGCCCATCATCTGCGAGCCCCTCATGGGCTGTACCCGAGAGTCTGCGGTGGGGACGGCGGCCCAGGGCCCAGGAACTGCCAACCTGACCTGGATCTTCTGCGTCTTCTTCTGCATCATCTCCATGTCGTTGTTGAGCTCCGTGACGTAGGTAAAGCGGGCAAAGTTCTTCTCCTCCTTGGCCAGGAAGTCCTCGATGAGGTGGTTCAGGTTCCCGTCCTCCACCAGCTTCAGCAGCCGCATGTGGGCCACCTCGTAGCTCTCGAAGCTCGTGCCCTTGCTCTTCTTCCCGTGCTTCTTTGCCTTGAGAGCTAGGAAAGGGGAGGCCACTCCGCTCGGTGACAGGGTGATGGGCAGAGGGCAGGAGCTTGACTTCGCCACTCAGGGAGGGGTTAGATCTTTCCAGGAGAGGTGAGAGACTCTTGTTAATCTAAGTATTCACTACAGACCACACACTGGGCCAGGCTCTGTTCATGCAAAATCCTGCCCCATGAAGCCAGTGAGGCAAAAAGAAGGAAAAGGAGCTATCCTAGTAAACAGAAAAAGAAATTCACTCATCATCCAGCTTTAGATGGAAACGGGAGACCTGTCTAGTGAGGTGACACTTGAGCAGGATGAAGATCAAGAAAGTGGTCACATAGCTCAGCGGCATAAGTGCCTGCCTTGCAAGCAGGCAGTCGTGAGTGAGTTCGATCCCCGGTACCGATAAAAAGGAAAATGACAAAAAAAAAAAAAAAAAAAAAAAAAAAAAGAAAAGAAAGTGGTCACAAAAGGCCCCAGGGCAGGTTCTTAGGAAGGCTCAGAGTTTGGTAAATACAATTAGATTCTAGAAAATTCTCTCCTGACCCTTGCTGTCTCCAGCTTTGAATCCTGCATCAACCGTGTCTCTTGAACCCAGCCTTGTCTCTCTGATTGGCCTTCACATGGCAATTAGAAGATCTTTTCTAGATCTTTCTGGCTACTTCTGGCCATGTGACTCCTTCCATTTTGTGGCTCAAGGCTGTCTTTGGAATAAAGTAATTTTCTTAACATAAATTAAGATCCAGTCTCCATACTCTTAGGTGAAGTATGGAGATGCACAAGTTTAAAATCTGCATTATTTCTCTGGTGAGAGAAGCCAAAAGTGTACAGAAGGACCAAAATGTATAGCAAATATCAAGAAATGGGAAGAAAACGTTCACATGAGAAGGGAAACAAGGGAGGGGAGGGGGAAAGGACAAGAAAAAGAATAGAAGAAATAAATGGAAACAAAGCTTTGTAAATAAGGAGGGGAAGAGTTTGTATAGGAACAAATTCCCGATGATGAATGTGATCATTATGTGTCTCTAAAATGTACCAATAAGGTAATAATTTTTTAAAAAGATTGAGTCCCCACTACCACCAGTGCCTGTGACCACCAGATGCTGACACCACTTTGCTGGGCTCCTCTGATGACCCCGCCACAGGCAGGATAAAAGCGCGCCCACTGCAGCCTCCGACTCCACGGCCGGGTGCAGCTTCTCTGGTGTGCTCCCCGTGCAGTCAGCTCTTCTCACGTGCTGTCACCAGCACGTGTGTCCTGGGCCCTGAGCCACTCTACTCGGAAGCTTGCAGCTGGCTTCCTCTAGTCTTTACCCCTGCACTTCCCCCACCATCCTCCCCCAAACCCGCAATCCCAGGGGTGCTCTAGGGAACCCGAGATGCACAAGTCTCCCCTGAACAATGAAAGTCTTGGTGTGAGAATCTGGGCAAAATGCGGGGTGACCAGGTGTGTGTGAACTGTGGGCACACTTCACATCCCCCAAAGTACAAACATGCTTCAGTGTAAGTATTTGCCAGTACTCACGGGACATACTTATCCTCCAAGTGTAGTCTTTGTTTACTTGGAATTTAAACTTAACTAGGCATCTTGGGTTTTCATTTGGGAAAATTGGCAACTATGCTATAAGGAGATGGAGGTGGGGGAGCCAGCCCTGGGAAATGTACCTTCCTCCCGTTTGGCCTGCTCCTCAAATTCAGTGCGGTCGTTGAGCTTGACGAGCAGGAAGGATTTGAGCTTGGTCTCATGCGCGTAGAGCCGCTCCAGCTCGCGGATCTCCAGGTTGTACTGGGAGATGTCCTTCTGCTGGCGGTCCTTCAAGGCCGCAATGCGAGCCATGGCCTCCAGCCTAGGGAGGGGCAGAGCGGGGCGTCCCTCCCAGCCCTGGCACTTCCACTCCACCACAGACCACCAGGTTTCTTAAGAAAAGTTTCTAGAGCAAGACATCCTTTCTCACTTGAGTTACTGGAACTGTAAGCCCTAGGCCACGACCAGGGAGTGATTTTCCTGTTCTTACCCTCTCTGTCATCACCATTATCCTCCTTACCAGAGTCATCAACATCATCATGCTCACCACCATCACCATCAACACTATCATCAACACCGTCACCATCACCACCATCAGTACCATCTCCATCACCGTCATCACCGCCACCACCACGACCATCACTGACAATGACTGTGTCCCAGCACTCTTTTATATGCAGATATTATTTAAGCTCTACCACTGGAAGAGATCCTATAACAACACAGCAGTAATGGGGGCAGGCTGCCAACCCAACGGAGTCTGACTCTAACACCTGTTCTCTTCCCAGCCAAACTCTGTTTCTAGAGACCTAGATTGAGAAAGACCCCAGGCTAGAAGTAGGACTCCTGGAGGGGAGGGTGCTGAGCCGAGGTGTGAGTTTCAGCTCAGCCCATCTGCCACTTCCGCACATTCCTAGCATCTCCAAGCCTCTCAGCCCTGGTCTGGAAAATGAGGACATTACTTCCGGGAGAAATGTGAGGGTTGGAACATGGCGCAGAACGCCTGGCATTGTGCAGGACATGTAGGCAGCCTGTGGAGTTGGCACCATTGTGATTTGAGGTCCCCACACACAAGAAAGCAGAGCTCAGCAAGGCGCCACAGGCCCTGGAGCTTGCCCTCACCTCTGCTTATAGGCCTGCGAGGACTGCTCAATGGCTGCGTTCATGGTCTTCTTCTGCATGAGCAGCCGCCGCTGCAGCCGCTGGTACACATTGTCATAAGCGGCCTTCTCGAACCGCAGGTCCTCGATCTCCTTCCGGAGCTTGGCATTGGTCGTCAGCATCTTGTCAAAGTTCACAGTGACCTGTTGCGTGGACACAGGGCTCACTCTTGGGGCGGCAGAGAAGCTTCCTGAAGGCATTTGGGGGTTTAGAAGGTCTTTCCCCACCTCCCATCCCAGGTCACAGAACAAGGACCGAAACACTGGGTGAGGGACTGAGTTGGCCACCAACCGCTCTTCGATGATTCTCTATTGTGGCTTTCACATTTCTCAACCACTTTTACTTTAAACTTCTAGTTTCCAGCAGTTACATTTACGGCAGCAACGAGGTGAAAGGCACCATGGGAAATGGAAATAACTGGTGAAATCCAGAAGGAAGGATTTTTTATGGGATTATCCTAGAGTGGTGGCACATGTCTGTAATTCCAGTACTCAGGAGGCTGAGGCAAGAGCACTGCCATGAATTTGAGGCCCGACTGGGCTGTGTAGTGAATTCAAGGCCAGCTTGACCTATATAGTGAAATACTGCCTCAAAACAAAACAGAATTTCTACAGGACAATTGGCCTGGGCCCTTCAGGAAGTTGGTGGCATGAAGTCATTTGGATGCAGCTGTTTGGAGCAGAATTTCTCAGACTCAGCACTACTGGTGTTTTGGGCTGTGATAGGATCTGGTATGTTTCATAGGAGGTTAAACACCCACAAGATGCCAGTGGCACCCCAACTACCAGCCCAGTGCACTAACTGAAAATGTCTCTTAGGAGGTAAAAACCACACTCCAACTAAAAACAACTATCCTGGATTAAAGAAACGAAAGACACAATGACAATTATATGAACTTTGATTGAATCCAACTTTTTTTTTTTTTTTTTGTCTTTTTGAGATAGGGTCTCTCTATGCAGTTCAGGCTGACCTTGAGCTCACTTTGTAGCCCAGGCTGATCTCGAACTTGCAACGATCCTCCTGCCTCAGCCTCCCAAGTGCTGGGATTACAGGCATGAGCCACCACACCTGGCTTGATTGAATCCAACTTTAAAGATATGGGACCAACCAGAGAAATTTTAATATAGTATTGAGTAATCTTAAGGAAATACTCATCTTGCAAAATACAATACTGCTATTTGTGATTAAGACAGAAAACTGTTAATTTTAAGAGATGAAACAGAAGAATTTAGGGGTAAAATAACATGACGTCTGTAATTTACTTTGAAATACTCCAGGGTAAAATAAAGACGAAGCAATTAAAGGAAAACGCTAAGTTATTAAATCAGACTTCAGGGGAGCTAGCGGAGCAGAGAAGCAGCCTCTCTGAGATTTGGTGTTGAGATGCTGGAATACAGCAACACGAGGAAGAAAAGGAAAGAAGCGGGTCCCTGGGGCCCAGCAGGCTCCGAAGTGAGAACTGAAGCCCACCGAGAGGGCTTCAAAAAGAAAGACCTCAGTGCAGAAGAAGGTCCTGATCCCTGGCGTACTGTGCGGGAGGGGCGGCTTGAACCTCAGATGCAGGGTGCCTGCCGATGATGCCAGGGGCCGCCGCCGAGGAACACACTAGCCGAATGGATGCAGCAGACTGCAGCGGCTGGTGAGTTACCTGGGTTCAGACCTCCCCCCGGAGAGAGCGACTGGCAGGAGCCGTCTTGGAGAGGGGTCAGCTGAGCTCGGGTCTCAGAGCAGCTGCAGGCTGGCCCGAGTCAGGGTGAGGTGGAACCCAGTTCAGGCCGGCAGGAGGCGCGCAGAATGTTGCAGGCTGAACCAATCAGGTTCTAGCTTCACAGCCAGAAACCAGCCTGAGCTTAGTGGGACTGAAATGCAGCTGCTGGGGTTCCCCGCTACTCAGCAACAAACCTATGGCTGGCTTGGTGGGATTCACCAACGTGGGCCCGGGCTGTGCCTGCCCACTCTGTCCACCAGTAACAGCAGAGACACACCCTGCAGTGGACTTTTTACCTCCTTTTAGTTTTTTCTTTTCTTGTTTTTTTTTCCTTGATTGATCTTGTTTTTATATGAGTGTGAACAGTGTTTCTAGTTTTCTTCTTGTTCTTTTAATTTTATTTTTCCTTCTCTCTTTCCCTTCTGTCTTATTCACCAGTTTCCCGAAGTTCATGGACTCTATCTTTGTCTTCCAGCCTTGCTTCTAATCTCTTCCTCTTCTTCTATTTCTCTACTTCTTCCTAATTCCTATTAAATATTCTCCCCTGAGAGTAAAATCACGGTACTGAGGGCATAGGTACTATATAGAATTTCCTGGTCCATTTTAGATTTTTTCATATAATCACACACATAGTTCATATGGTGAAAGGTGGGAAATTAATAATCACCGTGGCTTATCAGGTTTTAGGCTGTGTTCAGGGCTGCTGTTACTGCTGATTGTGCTCCTCTAGCCAGGATGACGTCACTGTTCTAACCAGTAGCTCTTCCTGTTATGCCAAGACGGAGACTGTCAAAGGGTCTAAACAATACTATAGGTCAGTGCCAAAAAGCCAGGGGCTGGGCCAAATAGGCGTCCCCAATAAATTGAAGGGGCTCTTACCACAGACTCAAAACCCAAAAGCCAGTTACACCTGGAGAACATCTCTGAAAAGCAGTAATTTCTCAAGGGTTCTATGTACTAGCAGTAAAACTACCTGCCATAAGCAATTTACAAACATTGACTTAGGAATTAAACTACAATGAAAATAGGAAATAAGAAGACACTTAAGAAAGATGCAACCCCATACTGCCAGCTCACCTAAGGCAACAAATTGGAACAATTTCAAAGCCTGGACTTTCTGACATGATAACAGTGTAAGTAACAAAGCAGATGAAAAAAAGTCAAACCATAAATAATCTCTCAGAGATGGTGATCATAATGAAAGAAATGGTTAGTAACTCTTAGAGCAGATACACATTTAAAAAACAGAGGAACTTAGGAAAATAGTGGAAACCATGAACACCTAACATAGGAAAGAAATAGAATCCACAAAACATTTAAATAGATCTCGAGGGATATTAAAAATTCCATTGAAAGTATATGCTGTAGAATCAATGAACCTGAGGAGAGAATATCAGGTACAGACAACCACTGCAATTTGTAATCATGAAAATAAAGATTTTTTTTTTTTTTTTTTGGTACCGGGGATCAAACTCACAACTGTACGCTTGCAAGGCAGGTGCTTATGCCACTGAGCTAAATCCCCAGCCCTGAGTAAAGATTTCTTAAAAGTACCAAGGGACCACAAAAAATCAACCCAACAGCTGCTAAGTGATATAAAGAAGAATAATGTAAGATTTGCTGGAATTAACAGAAAACAGGAGACAACACAAACAACTTTAAAAAACCTGTTCACAGGAATTATGGAGGAAAACTCCCCAAGCATGGAAAAATCATTTGATATGAGTGAGGCATAAGAACTCCAGTTAGCCAAAAAACTACACCAAGCCATATAATAAGATTTTGGAAATTTAACACAGGAACAGAATATTAAAAGCTGTTAGAGAAAAGAAACAAATCACTTATAAAGTAAAGCTCACCACAATCAAAACAGACTTTTCCACACAGTCTCTCAAGTTAGGCAGAGCTTGGAGTGAAGTATTTCAAGCCCTAAAAGAAACAAACCTCCAGTTCAATGGATATAGCCCACACAACAATCTTTCAAAATTGATGGAAAAATAAGGTACTTGCATGACACAGAACACCTGAGGAAGTTCATGATCATCAAAGCAGCTCTCCAAAATATGCTGTAGGACATTCTAGAAAGAGATGATGAGGGCTACAACTCCATGAACCCCGGCAGAATCAACCCACCACTCAAGCAAGTAATCAAACAGAGGTGGGGGGGGGATAACATGGAAAAAAACCAGGAAAATAACATGATGAGGATAAGTGGATACATACCAGTTATAGCCAGCCATGTAAATGGTTTCAATTCACCAATCAAAAGAAACAGACAAGCAGAATGGATCAAGAAGCAAGACCCAAAAATATGCTGTACACAAGAAACACATTTAATTCAAAGAGAAATTCATAGATTGAAAGGCAAAGGATGGAAAACAATCCTCCAAGCAACAGGAACTCCCTTGCCCTCCACCCCAAATCATGAAGTCTTTAATAGAATTGTAAAGGAAGCAATACTCCAAAATTCACTCCTGGAAGCAAGCATTTCCCTGATACCAAAGCCAGATAGGAAGCCAATCAAACAAGATAACTATGTGCCAATCTCCCTAAAGAACACAGATACAAAAATCCTCAATAACACACTGGCAAACATACTGCAGCAAATCATCAAGATTATATACCATGACAAAGTGAGACTTATCCCAAGGTTCAAGGATGGTTCAACATACACAAAACAGTTAATGTAATACAGCACAATAACAGAGCTAAGGACAAAAACCATACGATCATCTCAACAGATGCATAAACAGCATTTGACAAAGTCCAATACCCATTCATGGTATGGAGTCTACATAAAATTGGAATAGATGGTCTTTATCTCAATCTGATAAAAGCCATCTATGACAAACCAAGAGCCAAAATCACACTTACTGAACAAAAACTGAAAGCTTTCTCTCTAAAATCAAGATAAAGGGAAGAGTGTCCATCATCACCACTTGTATTCGATATAGTTTTGGAAATATTAACCAAAGTAATTAGATAAGAGAAAGAAATAAAAATAGTAAGGATAGGTAAGGAAGAAATTATATTATCATTATTTATGGATGATACTCTACATATAAAACTCTACCTAAAGACTTCTAGATTTAATAACAAAATTCAGTAGCATAGCTGGATACAAAGTAGACACTCAAAAATCAATAGCCTTCCTGTACACACATAACAAACTCACTGGGAGAAATTAGGGAAACAACATCTTTCACAATAGCATCCAAAAATATTAAATACCTAGGAGTCAATCTAACAAAGTAAATAAAAGGCCTTTACATTGAAACCTATAGTACTCTGAAAAAGGAGATCAAAAGGATGTCAGACAAAGAACAATAAATTCACATCCACCAAACCAACCCTAGAAAGAATATTGAAAGACATACTAGATAGAGATAAAAATGACAACAATCCCCAGAAAAAACAACAGAATGAAACCACCAGGCAGGACAAGCAATTAAACAGGGGGGAAAAGCAGAAAGCAAACAATTGGAACATAACATGGCAAACTTGAGCCAGTACATATCAGTGATGTCCATAAATGTAAATGGCCTCAATTCACCTATCAAAAGAAATAGGTTGACAGAATGGAACAAGCAACAGGATCCCACAATGTGCTATATACAATAAACACATCTGACCCAAAAGGAAACTCACAGATTAAAAGTCAAAGGATGGAAAACAGTATTCCATGCAACAGGAACCCAGGAAAAAATCAGGGGTAACTATTCTATTTTCAGACTATGTGAACTTCAAACCTAAAATGGTTAAAAGAAATAAAGAAGGTCACTACATACTCATTAGTGGAAAAGTTCAAGAGGAAGAACTAACAATTATAAATATGTATGCACTAAATACAGGAGCACCCAACTATATAAGACAGATACTAATGGACATGAAAAACCAAATACACAAGAACACAATTATAACAGGGGACATTTACAGCCCACTGTCACAAAGAGATAGATCAACTAGACAAAAAGTCAGCAAAGAAATAATAGAACTGAATCATACCTGCGAGCAATTGGACTAGGTAGATGTTTACAGAGTGTTCCACCCACCCACATCGGAATACACATTCTGCTCAGCTGTGCATGGGACATTCTCCAAAACAGACCATACATTATTCCATAAAGCATTCTTAAGTAAGTGCAAAGGTACTGAACTTATCCCATGCGTAATATCTGATCATAGCACACTGAAATTGGAAATTAATGGCAAGAGAAATTGCAAAACCTGTATAAGCACATGGAAATTGAATAGCAGTCTTTTGAACAACGAGTGGCTACAGATGAAATTAAAGAAGAAGTAAAACAATACTTACAATTCAATGAAAATGAGGAAACGACATACTGCAATCTGTGGGATGCAATGAAAGTGATCTTAAGAGGGAAATACATAGCAATAAACTGTCATATCAGGAAAACAGAACAAGCACAAATAACCTAATGCTTCATCTCAAGCTTCTAGAAAAAGAAGAGCAAGTTAAACCCAAAGCTCATAGAAGAGAGGAAATTGTAAAGAGTAGAGCAGAAATCAATGCAATTGAAATTAAAAAAAAATACAAAGAATTAATGAATCAAAAAGTTAGTTTTTTTGAGAGGATAAACAACATTAACAAACCTCTACCTAACTTTATAAAGAAAAAGAAAGGAAAAAACCCAAATTCACACAATAAGGACTGAAAAGGGGAAAATTACTACAGATCCCATGGAAATTCAAAAGATCATAAATACCTACTTTGAAAATCTCTACTCACATAGAGTAGAAAACACAGAGGAAATGGACAGATTTCTAGAAACATATGAACTACCAAAGCTCAATCAAGAAGATATAGCAATTTTGAATAACCCAATATCAGCTATTGAAATTGAAAACATAATTTAAAACTTACAAAGAAAAGCCCAGGTCCTGATGGATTCATGGCTGAATTCTACAAGAAATTTAGAAAAGATTTGATGCCAATACTTCTTAAACTTTTCAATAAAATTGAAAAGGGATCAATCCTCTCTAAATCATTCCTGGAGGCAAGTATTACTCTGATGCCAAAACCAGAGAAAGACCCAACCAAAAAGAACTATAGGCCAGTTTCACTAATGAACACTGATGCAAAGATTCTCAATAAAATACTAGCAAATAGAATGCAGCAAATCATCAAGAAGATTATATATCATGACCACGTGGGATTCATCCCAGGAATGCAAGGATGGTTTAACATATGCAAATCAATAAATGTAATACATCACATCAAGAGAGCAAAAAACAAAACTACATGGTTATCTCAATAGATGCAGAAAAAAGCTTTTGATAAAGTCCAACACACGTTCATGATAAAAAAAAAAAACCTTCAGAAACTTGGAATACATAGTGTTTACCTCAATCTTATAAAGGCCATCTATAACAAACCAACAGCCAACATTATACTAATTGGACAAAAACTGAAAACTTTTACTTTAAAATCAAGAACAGGACAAGGATGTCCACTATCACCACTCCTATTCAATATAGCTCTGGAAACACTACCCAGAGCAATCAGACAAGAGAGAAATAAAAGGAATAAACATAGGAAAGGAAGAAGTTAAATTATCACTATTTGCAGATGACATAATACTCTATAGAGATAAAAAAACTCCATTAAAAGACTACTAGAGTTAATAAACAAATTCAGCATCATAGCTGGATACAAAGTCAGCACTGAAAAATCAATAGCATTCCTGTACACAAACAAAAAACTCACTGAGAGAGAAATTATGGAAATATCACCCTTCACAATAGTATCTTAAAAATGAAATACTTAGGAATCAACCTAAGACTGTAAAAGATCTATATGCTGATAATTATGTTACACTAAAAAAGGAGATTGAAGAGGATATTATAAAATGGAAGGATATTCTTTGCTCTTGGCTAGGAAGCACCAACATTGTGAAAATGGCCATAATCCCAAAACTGTTATACAGATTTAATGTAATCCCAATCAAAATACTGTTAACATACCTCACAGATCTAGAGAAAACATTCCTAAAATTCATTTGGAAACAGAAGAAACCCAGAATAGCAGACACAATTCTGGGCAACAAAGGCAAGGCAGGTGGCATCTCAATTCCTGACTTGAAACTATATTAAAAAGCCACAATAATAAAATCAGCATGGTACTGACAAAGAAATAGACCTTAGGATCAATGGAACAGATTGGAAGATGCAAGCACAACTACAAAGACACTCAGCCACCTGATATTTGACAAAGGGGCTAAATATGTTCATTGGAAGAAGGATAGCTTCTTTAATAAATGATGTTAGAAAAATTGGCTCTCCACATTGAAAGAGTTTTGGCCCAGACAGGACACTGTAGCTGGTGAAGCCTTAAAGGCGGAACCAGAGAGCTCCTATCTCCCCCACTCCTAGGAATTTACCTGTGATGCCATCTTCCCCGCCCCTGGGAACTTACCTATGGTCCAAACCTAGAACCAATGGGCTACCTGTGCATCCCTGATGCCCACTTAGGTTCCACCCCAAACCAAGGCTACTTACATACCCTCGATGCCACATGTCCACCAGAGAGAAAGCCAGACTCCAGTGGTCAGGGAGTGTCAGTTCTCTCTCTCCGTGTTCTAGAATAAAGGCCTCTTTTGTTTTATACTTCTCATCTTCTGGATATAATCCTATCATTTGGTGCCGTGACTCGATCGGCAAGCAATTGACTCCTGGGACACACTTAGTTCCCAGTCGAGTCCCCAGCCGATTCACAAACTGGATTACATCCGCTTTTCCTCTCCTGGGATCCCCTTGACCTGTGACCGCCCGCCTGCACTCAACACCGGCCCGATTAATCTCAGGTGAGCATGCTCCGGAGAATTCTTGGCACTGGGCTCCGCCCCAGGTGAGTTTTCTCCCCATTCACGTGGGTTTGTAACACTCTCATGTCCTTAAGGGCAGGGTCTTTCTGAGAAACCTGCATCCACACTCAAAAATCTCTCACATCCTTTGGGTTCAGATAGCCCAAGGCAGAGTTTTCTGGACCACCCACACTGGAAGACCCTCACATCTGCTAGAGCTTCACGCTCTCATGGGCAGAACTGTTACTGACCCCACGTGGACTCCACTCAATAAATCTCTCAGTGACGACTGGAATATATGAGTTTTTGGAACCTTAGCCACGGTGTGGTGCCACGGAACAAGTGACAGCTCACCCTCTGGACCACAGCTTATTTCTTGCCTGAATTAGTCATGGGAAACGTGTTTTGTAACTCCCAAAAGATGCCTCTACAATGCCTAATTTCCAATCTACGTACTCTTAAGATTAAAAGTACCATAAAAGCTAAATGATTAACTTTTTACTGCCAGGAGGTTTGGCCAACCTTTCCAGTTATCAGCGACCCTTGGCCCAGAGAAGGGACGTTTGACCCCTGCATTCTCAAAAACCTGAATAATTTCTGTCAGGCTGGGACAAGTTAATGGAACTCCCTTACATACAGGCTTTCCTTGTTCTGAGAACATGCCCGTCTCTCATTAAGTCTTGTACTCCCACCCAGATAGTTTTAGCTAACTCTGCCACGACACAAACTGTTCCCTCCTGCCCTCAGGATTTGCTTGATGATGTACCCCCAGTCTTTTCTCGGCCACCGCCTGCCTACCCCCAAGATCATTCCTTGCCCTTACCTCCTGCCGTGGGACCACCCTCCCCTCCCCCGATCCCTAATTCTCCCAGCAGCTCTAATCCCTCTGTTAGCGCTTCCTCAAAGTCTCTGACTTCTTATTCTCCTGATAATTCTCTGTCCGCCACAGCATTCTTGCTGCCCGCTCACCATACTTGGTCTCGATCATTGTGCCCTTCTGGCAAGCCGTGTGATTGTTCCAGCTTGTGCTGGGAACAGTCAGTCACCATGTTACAACCTTCCACCACGTGACAGGGCGCTGCCATCTTGAGATGGATCTCACAGTCAATGGGTGCCCCCTTGTAGCTCCTCTTGTGAATAGCAACAGCTGCCCTGTTGTGGTCCACATGATGGTTCATTGTGCTGCCAACAGCAATTTCATTGCTGCAAGGCACACAGTGAGATGCCATCTGCCTGTGTTTCCTCGTCCCAGGGTGACCGGCAGCAGCTCTGTAGCCACTCTACAGATGATTGCTCACACGCGTCTACTGGACAGATAGCTGCCCAATGGCCATCTACTCCACAATTTTCTCCTCAAGCTCTGCTACCACTTTGGGAGCAAGCTGGCCCCGAGGAACTTGTTAATATACATGTGCCTTTCTCCTTTTCTGATTTATCTCAGATTACCCATAAATTAGGTAGCTTCTCTGTTTACCCACAGAATTATATCAGGCAATTTGAATTTATTACTAATTGTTATTATTTACATTTTAAGGATGTTTACGTGATTCTAAATACCACTCTCAGCTCACAAGAGCGAACTCAGCTGTGGCAAGCAGCTCAAGAAGAAGCTGATCGCAGACATAGGGCAAACACCACAGAAAACAACCCTGGGCCTGTAGCTGTGCCAGACCAAGATCCTAACTGGAACTATCAAAATGCACAAGGTTCAACAAAATTACTAAGATGATTGTCAGATTGTGGGCCTTAATAAGATTGCTCACAAACATACTAACTATAACAAACTTTTAGAACAGGTCCAGGAGGCTAATGAAAACCCAGCTATGTTCCTAAATCAGCTTTGGAAAACTTTAATTAAGTTTACTAATGTGAACCCAGACTCTCATGAAGGGATGATTGTTGTTAACTCTTATTTTATTTCCCAGTCTGCTCCTGATATTCATGCAAACTTACAAAAGGTTGAACATGGCCCTCAAACTCCACAAGGGGATCTACTTAAATTAGTTTTCCATGTCTTCAACAACAGAGATAGAATTCAAAAAGAGGAAAAACAAGCTCAAAAATTAAAGTTTGCGAATATCAGTCTTACCTTTTAGCAGTGGCACTCAGAGCTCCCAAGACAAGAAATCCACAACAAGGTGTGGCTGCCTGAGTCCCACCCGGACTGTGCTTCAAATGCAGCAAACAAGGACACTGGGCAAAAGATTGCCCTAACCCTGTCATTACTATAGGGCCCTGTCCATACTGCAACCTTAAAGGGCATTGGAAGAGTGACTGTCCTAGCCGCCAGCGAGCGGGTAAGCCATCCTCTAATCCCTCACCCTCACAAGAGACTCTGTCAATGCCAGATTCGTCACTGACTGACCTGCTTGGACTTGCTGCGGAAGATTGTCAGGGCTCAGGGCTCACAGTCCCCACTCCGGTAACCTTGTCGGAGCCCCGAGTCTCACTGGAGGTCTCAGGTAAGATAATATCTCTGCTTATGGATACGGGGGCAACATATAGTGTACTTCCTGAATTTTCAGGACCTTGTAGTAAGTCCTTGATTTCTGTTGTGGGAGTTGACGGCCAGCCTATTCAACCTTTGCAAACTGGGCCTGTCCCATGTAGATTCCAGACTCTTTTCTTTACCCATAGCTTCCTAGTAATCCCAACATGTCCCACACCCCTTTTAGGTAGAGACCTTCTTCCAAAGCTTAATTTTTCCTTCACTTTCTCTCTCCCCACAGCCTTAATCCTCCAAACAGCCTCACAATGCATCAAAAACCCCTCTTCCTCCTTCTCTGGTTGACCCCATGGTTTGGGACACATCCAATCCCACTCTGGCTACACATGCCATGCCTGTTTTAATCTGTCTCAGAGATCCCTCAATTTTTCCCTGCGTTCCCCAATACCTCATAGGTCTCCAACATTTAAGAGGACTTAAACCCATAATTAAGTGCCTTTTAGACAACGGTTTTCTTAAACTTACCCATTCACCCCACATTACTCCCATTCTCCCGGTACTCAAGCCTGATGGGTCCTATCGCCTGGTACAGGACCTTAGGGTAATTAACAGTGCTGTTACCCTGACTCACCCAGTCGTGCCTAATCCCTATGCCATGCTCTCTCATATCTCTCCCTCCACCACTCACTTTACAGTTATAGATCTTAAAGATGCCTTCTGTACTATCCTTCTACACCCTGAGTGCCAAAACCTCTTTGCATTTACATGGACTGACCCAGACACTCTCAGGTCTCAACAACTTACTTGGACAGTGCTCCCCCAAGGGTTCAGAGATAGTCCCCACTTCTTTAGTCAGGCTCTCACTACTGACCTCACAGAACTTGATCTCAAACCTAGTGTTCTTCTTCAATATATAGATGACCTCCTATTATGTTCTCCATCCCATATGTTAGCCATACACCATTTGGCCAGTCTTCTTAATTTCCTTGCTAGTCGTGGATACAGGGTCTCTCCTGCTAAAGCCCAGATAGCCACCCCAAAAGTCAAATACCTAGGTCTCGCTCTCACCCCCACTACTCGCTCCATCACCTCAGATCGTAAGGCAATTCTTCATGATCTCCAGGTGCCCACAACTAAACAGAGGTTACATCTTTCCTAGGGTTAGCTAATTTCTTTCATCTCTGGATTCCTAACTTTGCAGCCCTACCTCAACCCCTCTACAAGGCCGCTAAGTGTCCCTTACCAGAACCCCTGGACCCTACTAGGCCCATACATGCCTCCTTTCAAAAATTAAAAGAGGCTCTCCTAAAAGCTTCAGCTCTTACCCTTCCTGAACCCATCCAACCTTTCATCCTATACACTACTTGTCAGGGCCACAACGCTATAAGTGTACTAGGACACAAAAAGGGACCTTCTTTTCAAGCAGTAGCTTACTTGTCAAAACAGTTAGATCACACAGTAAAAGGATGGGGTCCTTGTCTCTGAGCTCTTGCAGCTGCAGCCCTCCTGACACAGGAAGGTAAAAAGTTTACATTAGGGCAATCTATTACAGTACACTCACCTCATCACCTACGTGAGCTTATCTCACATAAGGTGCTCCCTGCCCTAATGACCCCTTCTCACCTTCAACGGGTACACTTAGCTCTCTCTCAAGACCCTTGCATCTCTATTGCAACTAGTGGTCCTCTTAATGTGGCAACCTTAATTCCCACCTCAGAGGGCCGTTCTCACCATGACTGTATTGAGTTTTTACAGATGACTCCCACTCCTTTCCCTCACATCAGTAGCACACCTCTCACTTTAGCCTTTGACACATGGTTCATAGATGGCAGTTCAACAAAGACAGACAACCAAAAGAAGGAAGGATAAGCAATAGTTAACCAGTCAAAAGTTATAGAGGCAATCTACTGCCACCTGGCACCTCGTCGCAGAGGGCAGAACTTATAACCCTTACAAGGGCTCTTACACTAGCAAAAGACAAGATTATAAATATATACACTGACTCAAAATATACATTTAGCATTTTACACTCTCATGCCTCTATCTGTCAAGAACAGGGTTTTATTACCACTCAGGAAACCCCCATCATTAATGCTCCCCTTATCCTTAAACTTCTAGAGGCAGCCCAACTTCCAAAGCAGGCAGCAGTTATTCATTGTAGAGGACACCAAAACTCTACAGATCCTATTGCTCAAGGCAATGCCTTTGCAGATTCACAAGCCAAGTTAGCTGCACAAGCGCCCTGCCCTTCTCATCTTCTCCCGTTAGTCCCAAACAGTCTACCTCAGCCTAATCATTCACCAGAGCAGTTACAGCTACTTCATAAACTAGGTTACACACATAACATTCTGGGATGGATTTTTCAAGATCTAAACTTGTTCTCCCACATCAACAGGCCTTAGACATCATTGCTAACCTACACACTGTTTTCATATAGGACCACAGGCCCTATACAAACTCTTAGCCCCAATAGTCACACACTCTTCTCTAAAACCTATCATTCTTAAGATTACTCACACCTGTGATCTCTGTGCCAGGACCTTTCCTCAGGGACGCATGGCACCCCCTTCCTTTCCTACCCATCAGTTTCGAGGACACACTCCTGGTCAGGACTGGCAGATAGATTTTACACACATGCCCCGCCAAAAATTCCCAAATATCTTCTCACCTTTGTTTGTACCTTTTCATGATGGATAGAAGCCTTTCCCACAACCAGGGAAATTGCTGATGTAGTTACCAAAATCATATTACAAGAAATCATTCCAAGGTTTGGTCTATCTCAGAGTATTCAGTCAGATAATGGTCCGCCTTTATTTCTCAGATCACTCAACAGGTATCCTCGAGCTTACACATCTCCTGGCACCTACACATCCCATACCATCCACAATCCTCAAGAAAAGTAGAAAAGGCAAGTGGCCTCATAAAGACACACCTTACAAAACTCACTTTAGAATTACACCAACCTTGGCCTCAACTTTTGCCCTTAGCCTTAGCCAAGCTCAGGGCACTTCCCCAGGCTCCTACTTTCTTAAGTCCTTTTGAACTTATGTACAGCAGGCCGTTCTTACTCCACAATCTTCCTACTCCCCAAAATCTCCCTCCCCTTGCTGACTATGTCCCAGTCCTCTCCTTCCTCCGACACCTGTTGCGACAACATGCTGATCTCTGCCTTCCACAACCCTCTGGAGAAAACAAACCAGATCCTCCCATATCTCCAGGAGATCTGATTTATCTCAAATGTTCTAAATCCACAGGACTACAACCAAGGTGGAGTGGCCCCTATGGCTACCCCTACAGCGGTCAAAGTTGCTGGACTCCCATCCTGGTTTCACATCACTCAGGCTAAGAGGTGCCCTCCCAGCCCAAATCTGATCATTCTGAGTGGTCAGCTCATCTTCTGTTGCCCACCCGTCTCCATTTCACTAAGGCCTCACAGCCATAGTTAACAGGCTAAGTCATGTTTTGTTATCCACTTTGGTTCCTAATTTCTTATGTTCTATTAATGATCACTTTTACAGCAGGACTCTTGACAGTCTTTCCTAAAGACTCCCACATCATGCATAAGATCATCTTCATAATGTTCTCTGCGATAACTATCACAGTTCTTTCTACCCTCAGCTGTCTGTTTAAACGTGACATCCCTGAAAGCCTAAGCCCTTACCTTCCCTATACTGGTACAGCCACCGCCTTCCCTGCTCCCCCTATTTTTTCCAGTTCAATTCCTGGACCAGAGACAAGTTTTACACACTTACCCTCTTAACTTTTATGCTTTCAGATGGGGGAGTAATCACCTCTCATAACTTCACTTCTCCTAACCCCACACTTACTTTTCAGATTTCTACCTCACCATGACAATGATCCTACCTCAACGTCGTCCTGATAGAATGATGTCTAAATCAAAGGCACCTTTCCTTCTACCTCACCTTAAATATGACATCGCCATGCCTCCTCATAACATCTTGTCTCTTTGTTTTTCCAGTCTAACATACGTGCATTCACCAGTGAAGTTGTCCTGGCTAAAACACCTGGCACCAGCTTCTACCTGGGCATCAATCGTCATCCCGTCGACTCCCCTAGACCCCAGTACAGCACCCCCTGCCAGCAGAAAGCAGTTAAAGGGAGAAATCTTTGCCCCTTTTCATAATAATCATAAGACAGGATATGAAAGGGTTTTGGCCCTAACAGGACACTGTAGCTGGTGAAGCCCTAAAGGTGGAACCAAAGAGCTCCTATCTCCCCCACTCCTAGGAATTTACCTGTGACGCCATCTTCCCCGCCCCTGGGAACTTACCTATGGCGCCAAACCTAGGGCCAATGGGCTACCCGTGCATCCCTGATGCCCCCTTAGGTTCCACCTCAAACCGAGGCTACTTATACACCCCCAATGCCACGTGTCCACCAGAGAGAAAGCTGGACTCCAGCAGTCAGGGGTTTGGGTTTTCTCTCTCCATATTATCAGAATAAAGGCCTCTTTTGTTTTATACTTCTCATCTTCTGGATATAATCCTATCACACATGCCAAAGACTGAAACTAGATCCATACCTATCACCATGCACAAAACTAAAGTCTAAATGGATCAAAGACCTAAATATTAAAACAGAAACACTAAAGCTACTGAAAGACAAGGTAGGTAGAAGTCTTGGAGACATAGGAGTAGGCAGAGAATTCATGAACAAAATGCAAACTGCACAGGAAACACTTCAAAGAATCAACAACTGGGAGCTCATATTATTGAAAAGTTTTTGCACTTTAAAAGAAATCACCAACAGAGTGAAAAGTAAATCCACAGAATGGGAAAGAAATATAGCCAGCAACCCCTCAGACAAAGGACTTATATCCAGAACATATGAAGAATTGAAAAACATCAAGCCCCCCAAATTCAAAGACCTTCTCCAAAAATGGGCATCTGAGATGAACATACAGTTCTCAGATGAAGATATACAACTGGCAAATAAATACATAAAGAAATGTTCACCATTACTGGTCATTTGAGAAATGCAAATTAAAACAGCATTGAGATTTCATCTCACTCCAGAAAGAATGGTGCCATCAAGAAATCAACTGATAAGAAATGTTGGCGAGGCTGCAGGGAAAAAGGAACCCTGCTCCACTGTTGGTGGGAGTGTAGACTGGTGCAGCAAGTATGGAAATTAGTATGGAAATTTCTCAGAAGACTAGGATTGGAAGTCCCATTCAATCCAGCTATTCCCCTCCTGGGTATTTTCCCAGAAAAACTGAAAAGGTCATATCACAGTGATATATGTGCACCCATGTTCATGGCAGCATAATCTGTGATACCTAAATCTTGGAAATAACCAAGATGCCCATCAACTGCAGACTGGAGGAAAAGGTGTGGTATTTTTATACAATGGAATATTACTTGGCTATAAAAAGGATGATCTTGAGGCCTTCATAGGCAAATGGAGACAACTTGAGGCTATCCTCATTAGTGAAATAAACAAGAATCATATTTATAAATATCACATTGTGTCTCTAGTATAAAAAGTAATAAGAAATGTAGGAGTAATAAAACCCAAAATGTGTAATTGCTTTTATTAAAAAAGAGAGGAAAAGAAAGCGCTCTAAAAGATATAACTGCATGTATGTTTAAGTGTATAGGATTGATAACCATATTACTAAGTTTTTGTTGGATAGTTAAACAGAACTATTTGTAGTCTCGCTGTTTGAATGTCCACTTTGTATGCTTCACTTTTGTAACTTGAACAACTATTTCTGAGAAGACAATACTTAATTATCAACTAGTGATTTCTTACCGTTTATTTTTTTTGAATTTAGTATAATTTCTACCCTTTATCTGTTTTTTTTTTTCTTTAAAAAAAGGGATGTCAGAAAATGGAAAGAGGGAGCATGGACCACAAAGCTATGCCCCTCTATGTGAACCAGCCAGCATGCTGATCAGGGTGGACCAAGAAGAAAGCTACACCTCCACCTGTGAGCCACCCACATGTGGACCAGGAATGGAGCCTCACCCCTGCCTGTGAGCCAGCCAGAGTGCAGACTGGGGAGAACCAGGAGTGAAGCTATGTCCTGCCTGTGAGCCAGCTAGCGTGCAGGCCAAGGAGGACCAGGAAAGCCGTGCACAGACACACACCGCTCCCCACCATGAGCTCCCACACAGGCCAGGGAGAGAAAAAGAACTCCCAGCCCATCCTGTAAGCAACCGGCTGATTTGAAGGAAGTGTATTGTTTGATTGACTTTGCAAGCCTAAAGCTGGTAGTCTGAGCAACTATTTACAGAATAACAACATGCAATATGCTAATGATTGTGGATTTCCTACTGTCTAATCCCTGTTTCATTTTGCTTTATCATTCTGTTTTACTCCCTTTAAAATAAAAATAAATAAAATTACATTAAATATGTTTTAAAACTGAAAAGAAAAGAAACAGAGAGATATCCCATGTTCTTGGGTAGAAAACCAATATGTGAAAATGGCCATCCTTCCAAAATTGTTTTACAGATTCAGTGCAATCCCAATCAAAATTCTAATAGTATATCTCACAGAATTGGAGAAAACCCCAAAAATTAATTTAGAACCAGAAGAGACCTAGAATAGCAAAAGCAATTCTGTGCAACAAAGACAAATTCAAGGGACCTCAGAATCCCTGATTTGAAATTATACTACAAAGCTATTGGATTAAAGCAGCACAGTACTGGAAAAAAACAAAAGAACAAAACAAAATAAAAAGCCAAAAACAACAACAACAACAACAAAAGAAAAAACCCTGAGGACCAATTAGAGGATGCAAAAATAACTCCAAACACACTCAGCACTATCTTTTTTTTTTTTTTAATCGGTGCCGGGGATCGAACTCACAACCATCCGCTGGCAAGGCAGGTGCTTATGCCACTGAGCTAAATCCCCAGCCCCAGCACTTTATCTTTGACAAAAGAGCCCAACACTTTCAGTGGAAGGAAGACAGCCTCTTTAATACATGGCACTGGGAATACTGACTTTTCACATGGTTCCCACACAGACCAGCATATCTTTCACCGCGCACTAAACTAAAATTGAAATAGAACAAAGATCTAAATATTAATACAGAAACAACCTGTTGGAAGATAGAACAGGTAGAACTCTTGCAGACACTGGCATAGGAAAAGACAGGAACAAAACCCCGACTGCACAGAAGTATCACAAAGAATCAACAACTAGGATCTCATCGTACTGAAAAGCTTTTGCAGAGCAACACAAATCACCAACGGAGTAATAGACACCCACAGGATTTCCCAGCTATTCCTCAGATAAAGGACTAATATCTAGAATATACGAAGAACTCAAAAACAATCACATCCCCCAAATGTAAAGACCCAATCCAAACATGGGCATCCGAAATGAACAGATACTTCCCAGATGAGGTAGAAACAGCAAATAAATATATTTAAAAATCACTTGTCACTCGATGCCAGTTAAAGCATGCTGAGATTCCATCTCACTCCAGAAAGAGTGGCTGGTTATCAGGAAATCAACCAATAAATGCTTGGGGGGCTGCAGGGAAAAAAGACCCCTTCTCCACATTGGTAGGAGTACAGACCAGTGCAACCACGGCGGAGATTCCTCAAAACACTAAAACTACAGTTTCCATTCAACTCAGCTCTTCCCCTCATGCTACCTTTCTGAAAGAATTAAAAGCTCCCCACCGCGGTGCCTGCACACCCGTGTTTACAGCGGCACAGTTTGTAATGGCTGAATCTTGGAAACAACCCAGATGCCCATCAACAGATGAAGGCCAGAGAGGATGTGGCTTTTTAAACTACTCTGCCATAAAGAAGGATGTGCTTGAGACATTTCTAGCTGAATGGGTGCAATTTGAGACCGTACTCTCAGGTGAAATAAATTGGGTACACGTGCAAATTACCGCACGGTATTTCTGGGGGAGAAACTGACAGTATAAATAAGGACCAAAGTGTCCAGTAACAGACGCTGGGGAATGGGAAGAAAATGTTCAAGTGAGGAGTGGAACGAGTTGGAGGGGGGAGAAACAAGAAAAAAAGGGAATAAAATGGAAAAAAAACTTTTGTAATAAGGAAGGGAAGAGGGGCCGAAGGGAGCAGAGGCAAAAAAAAGCAAAGATCTACCATGTACAGGTACAAGTCCCCTGGGATGAACGTCACAGTACGTGTATCTAAAGTGTATTTAAAAAAAATCAAGTAAGAGGCAGGTGTTCATTTTTTTTATTCCCTTTCTCTGTGTGTCTTAAGAAATTTGTCTTTTTTTTTTTTTCCACATCACTGGGCTCAAACCCAGGGCCTCTTGCACACTGAGCTGCTATACTCCTAGCCCCTGCCTTAGTCCTTTAAAAGTATTTTTTAAAAAGGAAGAACTGGGTGTGCTGGTGCATGGCTGTGATTTTAGCACTCAGGAAGCTGAGGCAGGAGCCTCTCCGACAGTTCAAGGCCAGCATGAGCCACATAGCAAGACTCTATGTCAAAAAAAAAAAGGAGGAATTGTTCACACTGTAGGTGTAGGATTGTAGATAGATGCAATTACTATCAAAAATGGTATGGAGGTTTCTAAAGAAATTTAAACTAAAGATAGCATGCTACATATTATCTTCTAGGTATGTACCCAAAGGAAATGAAATCAGCACCTTGTGAAGATATCCATACTCTTGTAATCTCTGAAACATTATTGTTATTGTTGTTATTTTGATTTTTTGAGACAAGGTAGTTTAAATTGCCTGCTTTTAAACTCACAGCAATACTCCTGCCTCAGCCTCTTGAAATGCTAGGATTATAGGTGCGTGTCACCGTGCCCAGGTATGCAATATTATAGATCATGGGAGCATCCTAAGTGTCCATTGAGGAATGGACAAAAAAATTTATGTGATCCCAGTGTTCAGGAGGGTGAGGCAGGAAGAGCTCCACAAGTTTGAGACCAGCCAGGGGTCTCATTGTAAATTCAAGGCCAGCCTGCAATACCTAACCAGATCTCATCTCAAAAAAAAGAAAGAAAGAAATTAAGAAAGGAAGAAAAAGATATTCTGAATAGATCTATAATAAAAAAGCAATTTCTACAGGCAAGTCGTGATTCAATCAGGAATGCATTTAGTAATTCATTCAGTCAATCAACAGAAGCCCCACTGTAGGCTTCACCATGTCAGGGACTCACTCTATTTGTACGCTGGGGCCTTGGGTCTCCCTGTGGTTGCTTAAGTGCACAGCAGATGCTGGACCACTTCCCTGGGGGCTTCTGATTCACTAACACTGGAGAGGACAGACGGAGACCCTGAATCCTCACACGCACCCTGGGCACAGCTGCAAATCACCGCCTGGGTTGTTAAAAGACACTGCTCTGCTCCAGGCAGACCCAGTGAGCTCGCCCCTCCTGGCCAAAGCCGGCGTCAGGGTGAGGGCAGCTGCTGCGGAGGAGCTCTGCAGTGCGCCGTGCCCGGCCGCTCCAGGCCACTTCGCGCCCTTCTCCAGCTCCGGTGGGGGAGCCGCAGGGACGCCGGCCAGGCTGACTGTGAGATGGCCCTCCCCGGCAGCCTTCTCCGCTCTTCCTGCTTGCAGAAGCCCTCCCTGGCCAGCTCTCTGTCCCCACAGTGTGGACGGAGATGTGCTTTCACCTCCCTGACTTGGGGTGGGGACATGGGTCCAGGGCCACTCAGCAACTGATTCAAGATGGGCACAGACCCGAGCTGGTCCAGTGGGAACCCTCGCTGGGACATGGAACTGAACACTCTGGAAAGACAGGCTCCCTCTCTGCTCCATTAATTTACATGGGAGACCCCCAAAATGAAATTTACCCAGAGGAGGATGGACAGAGGTGTCACCCAAAAAAACCATGCCTGGAGCACCTGGTTATAGCCACACCTGCTGCCTCTGAATTTTTCAGTCCTAGGAAAAATTCAGTCCTAGAACTTTCCCCTGTTACTAGTTTTGTTTAAGCCAGCTTGCAACTGAGAGATTCTAGTTGAAGCCATGCATGGCGGTGCATGCCTGTAATCCCAACTATGGGAGGCTGAGGCAGAAGGATTGCAAGGTCCACGCCAGCTTGGGCGACTGAGGGAGACCCAGTCTCAAAATAAAATTTTAAAAAGATGTGGAGAATGGAGCTCTGGGATAGAGAGCCTGTACAGCATGTGTGAGGCTCTGAATTCAACGGCTTAATGGACAAGTCACTAAAAATCCAGTGTGAAAAGATCACCTTCCCCAAGATCAAGTTCTGCAGGTTGTGTGCCTGGCAGTTCATTGAGACAAGCTCCGCGGAGGAGGAGGAAGGTCTAATTCTGCCTGTTGCGGGATATCATTCAAATTGCCTCCAGAAAACAAGCGAGAGTTTTTGTTTAGTTTGGTGCTGTGCTGAAGACTGAACCCGGGGCCTCACGCCCGCTAAGCCTGCGCTCTACCACTTTTTCAGGCAGGCAATTCAGAGCAGACACCGCAGGCTTGGCGGGCGCTGGGGGAGGTGGAGGAGGGGACGCGCACGCAGCAGCCTCGGGGAGCCTGTGAGTCTCCCGGGGCAACCGCGGGAGTGGGCGTGTCCTGAGCCAAGGGGCGGAGCTGCCGGGACGCCTTACCAGATTCAAACGCTTTTCTAAAATGTGAATCTGTTTTTGCAGTTTCCGGGGGTTACTGGCCTCTTGTATTTTTACGAAGATCTGTTTTTGGGTTTGGATTTTTTTTTCTATCTGAAGAATCTGAAAGAGAGAAGAGACGTGAGTGAGTTAACATCCGCAGGGTTACAGATTCTGCAGTTCACCGCTGAAGTGGACTAGAGGGAAGCCTCCGATAGTTTTTCCTCATGTTGTAAAGAGGAGTGTGATTTAACTTTCCGGTGCCTGTTCCGTGAACTTAATCTTAGTTTAGAGTAAAATGAGACAATGTTGAGTTCTGCTCCCACCTGTGGCCCTGAGTTTCATCACCTGCGGACACAAATTCTGCCTCCCTTAGGCCCGGCTCTGTAGCAGCCAGAAACGGCATTGTCCTCGAGGGGCCTTCTGTACCCAAGCACAAGCACCGTTTGGCACTTGCAATGACTAGGGCGCTACCCACACTTAGTGGGCGGATCACCAACGCCACACACCCTATAGAGTTTGGGACAGTACCAGACTTGTCCCCAGCCCTTGTAACTTCCCGGTTCCCAGCATAGAGATAAAAAAAAGTTACCCTTTTCCGTACCTGTAACCAAACTATTTTTCATATGTGAACACTATTTATTTTTCAGCTCTAATAGACACTAAATTATCCAGTGATTGCGTCATGGCATAAATCAAGAGCAAATCATTCTGTGATTTTTTGGAACTTCACCGAGAGTTGTCACCATTTTGGAAATCAGCACTACCCGGGCCTGGTTCTGAGTCAGGAGCACACAAGCCTGAATTAGTCTTTAGTGGGGGGTCTGCAAACTACATCTGTGGCTGACTCTGGCCCAGTGCTTATTTTATAAATAAAGTTTCATCGGAACACAGCCCTGCTCATTTTATTTATCACTGTCTGGCCAGGGACTTCAGGCTACACTGGCAGAGTTATGGTTTCCTCACAGGCCACGTGGCTCTCAAAGCCTAACCATCGGCCATCAAGGCCTCTGTAGACACAGTTTGATGACCCTGCTGTACACCAGAACACTGACATGTCAGAATCAATTGAATTGTTGTGTAAATGGCTTTCCTTAAATTTCCCCTTCACATTTAAGCATCATGTCAATTTGAAAGAATAAGGGTAAAGGACTGTGCCATCCGTGAATTGCATCTCAGGATTGTAGCAGAGTATTTGTTTACTGGTGAAAAGTGGTGGTTTGTCGATGATGTGGAACAAAAGAAGCCAGGTGGAAGAGTACATTCGGCAGAGGATATTACACACAGCTCCCTATGTAGGCAAAATGAACCCAGGATGCTAGATAGCTGGATGGGAAAGGGGCCCAGGGGAGCCCTTGGGTTCTAGAATTATTTCTATCCTTATCTCATTGGTCAGTGTATACCTAAGTCAAAATTCATTGAGAACTTGTAAGATGTTTGTTGGAGGGAGGGAAGCAAGAAAGAAAGGAAAAGAAATGGGCATTGGACTGATAGATTTAGGAACCACCATCCTCAAGGGATCTACTAATGGTCTTTGCATTTGGAGGCCACTTCCTGCTGAGGAGCTCAGTGTTTACAGTGTTACAGATGCAGCATCTCTGGTTGGAAGCTGAGGCGGGCCATTAGATTTAGAGAGGTCAGGGGTCCTGGTAGCCCAGAGAAAGGAGAGTTGGTGGTGGGGACATTGCTCCCAACACTGATAGTAGAAATGGAGATAGCACTTGCCTTAGGAAGAAACAGAAAACATAGTCAAGTCCTTCCAGAATTTTCTAGAAGGGCAGAAGTGGGTAGTGGTTTGGGGTTGCAGGAGAGTTTGTTTTGGTTTGGTTTGGTTTGGTTTGGTTTGTGAGTGGTTCTTGGGTTATTTTCAGGAGCCTTTGGGAAATGACACATTGGAGAAAAAGGGTCACATTGAGAGCCACGAGGCGGTCACTGAGGTGGTGAGGTTCTCGTGAAGGAAATGGCAGAGGGCTGAGCTCAGCAGGGGCCTGGCCTTGTTGAAGGGCTTCCTCCGAGGAAGTGGATGTGGCCCAGGATGGGGGGGAGGCAGGGTCTCAGCTCAGGGAAGTCAGAGGTTACAGTCTTTATGTCAGGGTAATGGACTCTGAGACCACCTGTGCCTCAGGAACTTCTCGTTAAGTGAAAAATAACCTACAGGTAATATGGCGCCCTGGATGGGACCTTGGGACAGCAAAAGGACATGAATGGAAAAACTAGCAAACTCCCAATCAATAAAGACCACACTTTGATTTAATCGTACTCTAAGTTAGTCTCTGAGTTCTGATGAACAGCCCAAGGTGACATAAAATGTTCACAGTAGAGGAACAAGATAAAGGGTCTGTGAGAAATCTGTTATCTTCGTAATGATCCCAAGATAAAATGTTTACTTTAAAAATGGATAAGTAAATATCTTTTGGTGCCAGCCTCTCTTGGCAGTTCATTGCGACAAGCTCCGCGGAGGAGGAGGAAGGTCTAATTCTGCCTGTTGCAGGATATCATTCAAATTGCCTCCAGAAAACAAGTGAGAGTTTTTGTTTTCTGGAGGCAATTATGTTACTTGCAACCTGCAGCATTCCTAACAGACATCTTCCAATCTCCCCAAGAGGCTAACTAGCTCTGGCTTCAAATCCATAACACCTGTCCTGCTGCGGTGGACATGGAAGGACTTTGGTGTCTCTCTCTATTCTTGTAACTCAGGGTCAGTTCTCCAGATCCAAACAATCCCCAGACACTGTCCCATAAGCCCCCCGTGGCAACAACCAACTGTGAGCTTTACTCCATGTCCAGCAAACAGCTGTATTCTCTGCCCAATATTTAGCTCCTTCAAGACTCAGCTGGCTTCTCTGAAATCTTGGGAGACCTTGGACATACTTACAGAAAAGTGTCCTTCAAGGCTGGCAAGACCCGTGTCCTCACACATCAGGGACACATCCTCTGAGTGGCTGAGGCTAAACTATGACTCAGTATTTATTTATTGACTTATTTTTGAAATGCTAGTGGGCAGGGGCAAGAGGACGATCATGGTGACCTTGCCATCAAAAGCAGCCTGCTGCACTCCTGCCAGTGGAGAAGTGGCAGTGCCAGCTCCCTTTGAGAACAGTTTTAACCCCAGGGCCTGTCCCAGATTTGAGGGTTCTGATCAAGGCTGCAGTGTCTGGGGTAAAGTGAAACTTGCTGGCCACACAGGGTCCCTGTGCCAAGCTTGGGCTGGTGACTTCTGGGAGCAGCTGCACCTGGAACCCCATGTTAGTGTCCCCAAATGGTCACAGAGTCTAGGGAGCACAGTCCTAGCTGTCACTGTGGGGCACTGAAAGGGCAATCTATGCTGGTAGCTGCAAGGCACAGCCAGGCAGGTGGCACACAGAAGCCTGTGGGGCAGCTAAAAGACAAGGCAGAAGGCAGAATGCTGTGACTTGGGTCTGGGGTGTTCCCAAGGCCCAGGCGTTAAAGACTCATTACCCAGAGCTGGGCCACCTGAGGCTGTGGAACCCTGAAGAGGGAGGGCCCTTGGCTTCTGAGCCCAAACAAACCTTTCCTCTTTGTAAGTTGATTATCACAGGTATTTGTTAGGGTGGTGGAAAGGGACCAACATGTCACTTCAGCTGGATCTCTCTCTCTCTCTCTCTCTCTCTCTCTCTCTCTCTCTCTCTCTCTCTCTAAAAAATCTCTCAAAGCAGTTGTGCAGGGCTCCATCAGCCCTGACCCTCAGTCAAATCAGATTTCCTGTTCTGCTTTGTTCTAAGCAAACACAGCATCCTCAACACGAATCCTCACTAACTTGCATACAAAACAAAGCAACATAGCAGGATATAATGCCAGCACTTTGGGAGGCTGAGGCAGAAGGATCAAAAGTTTGAGCCAGCATGCTGGGCCTGGGAGGACCTATCATGAAATCAACTAGCCAGCCTTTCTGGTAAACCACACAAGGTATGGGGGTTCCAGGGAGAGAAAAATCAGACAGCATCTCCTGTGAGCCTACCAGCATGCAGGCTGAGAATCGAACACCATGCCTCCTCCCTGCCCCCGTAAGCAACCGACTGGTTCAGAGGACAGGCTGAGTTGGTAGCAATAAGGTACATAAAGCTACGAAGTTGTCTGGTTGATTTTGCAGGCCTGGGGCCAGTGGTCTGAGCATCTCTTGGGAGGATGACAGTATGCAATATAGCAAACACGTGGGATTTCCTTCTGGCTTGAAGTCCAATATTGTTCTCACTGTTTTGCTTTATTCAACATTCTGTTTTGATTGGTTTTATTGTTTTGTTTTTGGTTTGATTTTTCTGTACCTGATGGAATGGAAAACTATTGTGAAGATAACAAGATCTACTATGGTAGCTATTGTTGATTTCCTAGCATCCTGCTCTGAAGTTCTGCACCAATTTTGCTGCATTGTTTTGACTGGCTTTGTTCTATTTTGTTGGATTTTACTATCTTTAAAATTTAAAAAAAAAGTTTCAGCCAGCCTGGGAAGTTTAATGATTTAATGTAAACTGGTCTCAAAATTAAAAAAAAATTTTAAAAAATGAGAAGGAATGGGGGGTGTAGTTCAGTGTGGAGGCTCTGAGTTCAAATCCTAGTACTGAAAAAAAAGTTTCAACTGAGTGTGGTGTTGCAGTCCTGAAATCCCAGCACTGGGGAAGCTGAGGCAGGATTTCCATGAGTTTGAGGCCAGCCTGGGCTACATAAGTGACATCTGTCTCAAAAAAGAGGCCACATTCATCATTAATATCCATAAATAAGCCCGGCATGGGAAACTGTGATGTCACCTGCCCTGCAGGCAATTCTGGGAACCCGGGAGCCCCTGCTCCCTGAAGAGTGCGTCCCCAGGGGTCCTGCATGGCTCACAGTCCAGCCCCTCCATGCTGACAGCAGCCACTGTCCCAGGCCACAGCTGGAGTCTCCAAGCAAGATTTCCTGAGGCCAGGCAGGGCCCAGTGACGTCCCCACCTGCTAATGTGTGGTGGGCACAAGGACAGAGGGTTCTGGACCCTGCCACCCTGGGGTGGGTGGCACTGTTTTTCAGGAAGGGGACATGATGACCTTTGAAGGATTCCAAACTAGGCTGCCTTTTCCTCAGGCCTTTTTTTTTTTTTTTTTTTTTTTTTTGTCTTTTTGAGACAGGGTTTCAATATGCAAGTTCAACATTTTTTTTTTAAATCGGTACTGGGGATTGAACCCATGACTTCGTGCTTGCAAGGCAGGTGCTTGTGCCACTGAGCTAAATCCCCACCCCTCACTATGCAAGTTCAGCTGGACTTGAGCTCATTCAGCTCAGGCTGGCCTCAAACTCGCAGTGATGCTTCTGCCTCAGCCTCCCGAGTGCTGGGATTACAGGTGTGCACATCACACCCAGACTTCCTAACACTTCTGAAGACCCAGGTCCCTCTCTTTTTTAAAGTTTCCATCTCCACTTTTATGGCCTCCTTTACCATTTATTCATTCTCTCATCCATGTATGTTTATTAAACACCTGCTCTGTGCCAGACAGCAGGACTTTGATGGTAACCGAGACATCCTTGAGGTACCTGCCTGAGAGAATTTGCAATCTAGCACTGGGAACAAACCATGGAAGGGCAATGAGCCTCAGGGGCTGACAAGGTATGTGGGGCACCTCCAGGAGTAGCATTTGGGCTGGCTCCTAACAGCTGAATAGGAGTTCACTGAGCAGAGAGGTTGGGGAAGCAGAGGGCCATGGTGGGTCTCTCATCCGGGTAGCACTGCTGCCAGCCCCCTCCACCCTATATTAGGGCTCCAGATGTACTAGAGCTTTAGGGGATCATGGGAATCAAGCATCTGAGTCCCCAATGCTGGGAGTCCTGAGAGCCCCATGGCCAATAACATTTGGGGGTCTCCCTGGAGAAGCCCCAGCAGACAGTGTCAGGTCCTTGTGAGGCACCATGGTACGTGCTGACCCCTTGGCCCACGCTTAGCAGAGCTCCTTGGAGGAGGCCGCACCTTCTCATCCAACTCGGCCAGCAGTGCCCGCATGGACTTGATCAGTGCCTCGTAGTCCTCCTTGGCCTGCAACAGGAAGCGCAGCTCCAAATAGTTCTTCTGATTCAGATTCAGGTTCTTGGTGGACTTTGTGAGATGCAGAAGCAGGGTGATCTCGTCTTGCTCTGCTTTCAGAGTCTGGATTTCCTTACTGTCAGGAAAGCAGCCCAGAATTAGTCCTGCACCCCAAAATGATCTGAAGAAAGCCTGGGGGACAGACTTTGACCCAGCTAGTGAAGGGAGGATGGCCGCAGGTCCCAGATCCAGGGCTAGAGCCCAGATGGAGCCCCAGGTTGCAGTGGTTTCCCCCGGTCTGTCTGCTCTGAGGGGCGTTTGCTTCCCAGGGATAATTTGCAGCTGTTTCTGTCCAAACCCATTAGCTGGAAGTGGAGAGTTCCCTGCCACGGCAGCTCACTGGCACTGCTGACCTGACCGTCTTCCCAGACTTTGCAGCCAATTATCTCTGGTAATGAGGGACAAACCATCAAGCAGAACTTTTCAAGTTTGCATCAACACAGAAATGGGAAATGCAAGATAACCGTGAACCCTGCCAGCTTCTGTGCTAGGGGGTGAGTCTCCTCCTCTGCTTCCCTTACTAGAGAAGAGCTGAGGAGGGCTGAATGGGGCCGGGGTTCTGCAAAGAGGAAAAGGATGCTTAGGAGACTGTCCAGCATTCGCATCCAAACAGTGGGAAGTGGCACAGTAGACACCTTCCTGGCAAAGCTTGGGTACCTACACCCGCTGCTGTGGTTTGCTGACCAACTGCTTCGGTGTCCCTTTGAGAGCCTGGAGAAATGCAGAATCTCAGGCCCTAGCCCTGGGCCTAGGAGGGCAGAATCTGCTTTGTAACAAGACTCTCAAGTGTTCTATATGCACGCTATAAATGGGAAGCACTGTTCTAGAATGTTCTAGCACAGAGACTGGCAAACCTGTCTCTATAAAAGGCTGATGTAGACTTTGGGAAGCCAAGCCAGCACCTCCCCTCCCTGGTAAGCAGAGGCAGGGTGGCAGACTGCAACCCTTCCAGGGGGAGAACTAGCAGTGTCTCCTGAGATCCACGCCATGTTGGAACTGAGGACCCTGAGAAGCCAAGCAAGCACCTCCCCTGCCTGGTAAGTGGAGGCAGGGTGGCAGACTGCAGTACTTCCAGGGGGAGAACCAGCAGTGTCTCCTGAGATCCACGCCATGTTGGAATTGAGGACGCTGTGAAAACAAATGACCATCCTGCCTCCCTGCTTAGCAATAGTGAACCTACTGCTACATGGCCTAGAGTCAAATATCTCATTTCCCTGATCCTCCTTCTCCGCCTCCCCCCCCCCCCCCGCCATTAGCAAATGGGAACCAGAAATCTGAACATCTCCTGGGAGGTTGAGCATAGCAAATAAGGGGGACTTCCTTCTACCATTTCTTTGGAGGAAGAATCTTTTTTTTTTTTTTTAATCCGTACCAGGGATCGAACTCACGACTGTGAGCTTACAAGGCAGGCGCTTATGCCGCTGAGCTAAATCCCCAGCCCCTACCATTTCTTTGAAGGCAAATATTTTTATTACTGTTTTGCTCTTTTCTGATTAATGGTACTGCTCTATTCAATATTCTGTTTTGATAAGTTCTATAGTGTTCTATATTTCATCTCATTTTGATATACGTGATTGAAAGAACTATTATTATAAAGATAACAAAATCTACTGTGATACCTATTACTGTTATCCCGGTAACCTGCTGTGAAGTTCTGTACCAATTTCACTGTATCATCTTAGTTGGCTTTATTCTGACTTGTTCTGTTGTATACTTTCAAAATTTAAAAAAAAAAAAGGCTGATGTATAGGCATTTGGAGTTTTGGAGTTTTGGGGGCTACACAGTGCTGACTGCAATCCCTTACCTCTCCGTGCAGTGTGAAAGGAACCACAGGCAATGCATGGGCAAATAGGCATAGCTATGTGCCAATGAAACTTTATTTACAAAACCCAGCAGCTAGCCAGAGGTGGACCTGGGGCTGGCAGGAGAGGGAGGTTAAAGCAAGAGGGTTTGTGTGTCTCATAGGCAGAGCTGAGACTGGGTCAGGGTGGTAAGACACCCCAGAATTTAAGGAGGTGCCCACTCTCAGGGTGATGTAATGCAGGTCAATGCTGGAGAAACGCTTCCTTAAATATTGTGCCCCAGGCATCTCGCCTGATTCTGAACCTTTAAAGAACCTAAACTCTACTCTTTCACACTCTTCCCCTTCACTGCCATCAAAGTGAAACCAGATCAAAGTACTGACACACCAGAAAGGAGGGATTTCCTGAGAATCAGGGTAGCCAGGCCAGAAGTGCCCATTGTAACCTGCACAGCCCTAGGGGGCATCGACAAAGCCTCTCTCTTAGTCTTTCCTAGGACACATTTTTCCTTGTTCAGATACAATCCCTACATAATGACCATTTTCCTGGATGACAGTAAAGAGTCTTGAGAAAAGATTCCTTTAAAAAATTCCCACAAATGTCCCATAGGGGTAGTCCTGGCCCTGGTAAATGAATCCATGAAAAATCTAGAGAATTCTTCTCCATTCTCTGAGCTTCATGCATCATTTGGCAGTAAGATTTTCTTTTTAATGATGGACACTTTCTGCCATTATAATCATGGATATAGCTAAAGAATTACATTCTCTAGGGAGAATCAAATAATGTTATTTACTGTTCGTTTATGCAGCTCAAGGGAACGAACACCTTTCTATTGCCCAGAGAAATGTACACATTGTCGTTTCTAGGGCAACCCAGTTTCAAACAGTCTATCTTGCAGTTGCCGTAAGGACACACGAGGAGGAAACGCTTTTGAGAATTACAGCCCTGACTGGAGGACCCTGCTGCTTCCTGCTAGATTGGGGCAGGGATAGCCACGCCCATGTTGAGTCATCGCGCACCGCCCATTATGCAGCTGATTGGACCAGCAGTAGACACTAGAACCCAAACTGAGCCAATCAGATTCTACCTCTCCTGAGACTCTGGGGCTGAAGTCATTGAAACAGTCTCTGCCTGGCCCTTGGTCACTGGCAAACTCAAGATTTGAGGACAGCTAGGGCTGAAACTTTAGAGACATGGTAAAGTTCATGTGTAAAGAGAAAAAGGAACCAGAAATGGTTCTTCCTTGAGGGATTGATTACCCTTGAGATGTGAGTGTCCTGCTGCCAGTGGCCCCAGACACCCTAGTAAACACGCCTCCCTCTCACCGTGGCCACAGCAAGTGGGGTTCTCTCTTTACCAGTGTCTTTGTTGAAAAGACCACGGGTCCCCTGACTGGACTCAGAACGGGATACGGCCCCAGCAACCACCGGGGGAGAAGGTAGAGACCATAAAAGCGAACCTTAGCTGT
The DNA here is from genome assembly GCF_034190915.1 of Cavia porcellus. Classification (NCBI taxonomy): domain Eukaryota; kingdom Metazoa; phylum Chordata; class Mammalia; order Rodentia; family Caviidae; genus Cavia; species Cavia porcellus. The sequence goes on along the minus strand of NW_026947499.1, from coordinate 8,989,897 downwards.
CCTCCTTGGCCCCTGGGTGCAAACCCCCACTCTCCCTCACCCCTGGCTAGCGAGCTTCCGCTGGCTGAGGAAGTTGAAGGACTTCCGGCTCTCCACCATCTTTCGGAACTGCTGCCTAAGTTTGCAGAGCTCGGCTTCGGCCTGCTGCTCCTTGACCTTCTCCGAAGGTTCCGGGGGCGTCTCGGAGTCTCTCCTCCGGTTCTTCTTTGACTGGGGGAGACAACAGAGAGCTAGGAATCAGAGCTAGGAATCATTGAAAAGCTGCATAGTGGGGGAGGGTGGAGGACAGCCTGGGTGGGACTGGAGGTGAAAGCCCAACCCGGGTGACATCAGCCGCTGGTGTGTTGCCTCACTGTTGCATCTGAAGGGGCACCTGGCCATATGGGGGAGAGGGTGTTCTCTGGGAGCCTGGGTTCAAGACCTGGCTCTGCCCTCTTGTACAAGATAATGAACGTCTCTGAGCCTTCAACCTTCTGTCTCTAAAGTGGGCACACGCGGATATGTGATAGAAGTCTGATGAGCTGATACAGGGGAGGAGGACAGCACAGTGCCTTTACTTACACAGTGTCATTACTTACTGTTGGCATCTTGAAGGAATGGAGCTTGTCCTCTGTTCAGGGACCCAGGGAGATCAAAGCCAGCGAGGGCGCCTCTCTCTCTTTGCAATGTCCTGTCCTCAGCAGCAAAAGGAAGAGGACCGTGAGCCCGGCTGCACCTCCCCCATTCCCGCCGTTGTCGAGTCCCTTCCTCCACCCACAGCTTGGCACATGACAAGGACCTGGCAGATGGTGGCCCGGCTAAGGGGAGAGCCCCCCCTCAAAGCAGTGTTTGCCTGGAACTTGTTCCTCTCACAATTTATTATTAGGAGCTAGGCAGATGGTTCCAGTGTGTCACTAACCCTCCTGCTCCCGTGTTCCCAAAGGAGAGGGGGCAGCATGGCATCCAGGCATAGTGTCCTCTGATGGGTTAAAGTACACTGTGCCCAACCTCAGCTGCAGCTTCAGGTGGAACACTGGTCCTAGTTGTAGAGCAGGAGCCTGTGGCACTAAGAGACAATTTGTCGGGTCCTAACTTGAACCTCCTCCAACTGACAGGTACGCAGGAGGAGGGTCTCATGCAGAAGACCTTTGGGGCTGTTGAGACCCACTGTGCCCCACCCTTGTCCACACTTCAGGGTCTGGGTTCCTGGAGAAGTCCCTGGGGGAGGAGCCTGCCAGGTAGGGGCTTGTGTCCATCATCAGGTCTCAGTTCAGATTCCTCCAGAGCCACTTGTCAACCTTGGACAAGTCATTTGGCCTCAGCTGCTAATTGGGGGAAATTCTAGAAGCCATCTTCTGGTCATTCACTGTGTAGCAGGCACTGTGCCTTGCACATAGCAAGTGCTCAGCACACAGCGGCTGGTGTGATGTGGATTATCTCCTAACATCAAGGCCTAGTGTAACCAATGTTTCCCAGGGTTTGGGGGCCTCCAGCACTGATCTCCTGGTAGTAATGCCCCAATTACTTGTGGGGAGCTCGTCCTCCCTCCCCATAAACTCTTTTCTCCCCGGTAGTGGGGACTGAACCCAAGATTTTGTCTTTGTTTTTTCTAGACAGGGTCTCCCTGTTTAGTTCAGAGTGCACTCCAACTCATTACATAGCCCAGGCTGGTCTCATACTCATGTGATCCTCCTGACTCAGTCTCCTAATGGGTGGGATTACAGATGTGTGCCACCACACCTGACTAAATCCAAGACTTTTAAATGAAACTGTATTCCCTGACCTTTTATGTTTTTCTCAGCCTCAGCCTTCCAAGTGCTGGGATTAAAGCATGCACCACCACTCCTAACTTTTTATTTTTTGCCTTGAGATACCATCAGACTAAATTCTCCAATCAGCACTCGAATTTCAACCCTACTGCCTCAGCCTCCCAAAGCTCATTTTGTTTCTGTCCTGAAGTTGACTATACTCCACTAGTTTCAAGACTGGAGCATGCAATCCTGGATGGGCCAATCAGGGTGCCTAACCCCTGCCCAATCTGCGTAATCCAGCCCCTGGTTTGAGGTCCCTTCAGGGATGCCTCACGACCCTAGCTAATCCCAGCGCCTGAAAAGAAGAATTCAAGCTTGGACACTGTGGAGAGAGAGCTTTGGCTTCCTGCTCCCCATAAACCAGCTGAGGAAAATGAGGAGTAATGAAAGCAGTCTTGCCTCAGCAGGGACCCAAAAATAAAGCTTATATGTTGAAAGACTGAATCTTGAAAACGTGTAAACTCCTGTATCTAGCAAAGCCTGAAGATATCTCTGGATTGTATTCGATTATATGAATCACTATATTCCATTAAATCTGAGTTTCCGGTCTCTTTTATCCAAATGAACTCTCCTGCCTGGAGTACTTAAATTTAGCACCAAAACTGAGCTCTAGTGTGTGCTAAATATTGTAGGGAATTCGGTGGTGAGTAGCCTTCAAGGACTTACCAAGGCAGCCCACCGTAATACAGTGCAAAAGTCGCCTCGAAAGAGATGAGTTTGGGTTTTGAAGGATGAATGGGAGTTCACCACGCAGATGAAAACTGGAGAAAAAATTCTCAGCAGAGAGTTGGGCAAAGGTTAAGAAGTAAGAGAGAATTCAAAAAACGACGTGTGGTCTAGTGTGGACGGCAAAGAGATCTGGAAACGACTGAACCATAAAGGCAAAGATGTTCTGAGACGGGCCTCAAAGAGATCTGCTCATTTCCTCCCCAGCGGCCGCCTCCTCCTGGGCAGAGCTGTTGCTTGAGGTAGCTGCCCAGCCAGGACCTGCAGTTCCCAGCAGTTCAGCATCCAGGAAGGACCGCCAGATAAATTCTCACGGTGCAGCGGGAGCAGAGCGCAAATGTGTGATCCTGGGTTGTGATTTAAAAATGGATGTGACGTTTCCAGCCCTTCTTCCCCTGCTGACACTTGCAGGAGTCAGCCGTAAAACAGGTTCCCACCTCAACTTGTGAAAGAAGTCATCTGCCAGCCGTGAACACCCTCATCAGACTATTATATAAGTGAAAACACAATTTCTGTTCTATTATGCTAGTGACATGTGGGGACTGATTTGTTACAACAGCTCACCCGCCTCTCCTGGCCAGAGTTAACTTTCTTCTTCCTTCCTTCCTTCTTTCTTTCCTTCCTTCCTTCCTTCCTTCCTTCCTTCCTTCCTTCTTTCCTTCCTTCAATTCCAATTTTGTTCCCATACCAGTCACAAAAGATGAATTGTGATTGGTTCCCGCTAATCAGGGTAATGCCATTTCTCTTTGTCAATAATTGGTCAAAGAATGGCCACGTGACCTAGCTCCTACCAATGAGACAAGAGGAGACCTCTACCCAAATTCCCCTTTTAGTACTTTTGGGGATTATTGTGCAAGATGGAGCTGTGGTAAGCATCCCATAACCATGAGAAGAAATATTGCATGCTGAGGAATGCAAAGAGGAAAGATGGGGGAAATACTAGGTCCTTGTTGACATTGTTTGCCAATTCGTCATGGCTGGAAGTACCTATCCCTAGGCTTATTTTGATTTTTTTTACCCCTGAGATCCTACAAAGGATCTACATAGGATCCTGCATAAGATTTCACCGGGGCTGGAGGTTTAGCTCAGTGGCACAAGCGCTTGCCTGACAAGCACTAGGTTGTGAGTTCAATCGCCAGTACCAAAAACAAACAAACAAAAAAGAGATTTCACCATATAGTCCAAGCTGGCTTTGGACTCACTGTGTAGCTCCAGTTGACTTCAAACGTGCAACTATCCTGCCTCAGCCTCCTGAGTGCTGGGATTACATGTGTGCACCACACCCAGCTTCTTACACTGTTTTGAAACAGGAATGCACTCTTTCCTGGCTGCAGGCCCTAGTGTACCCTACTGTTCAACCACTGCTCCGGCTTCCCACATTTCCTGTAACTAGCAGAGCAGGAATTTGGGTTTGCAATTCCTGGGGTGAATATAGACACTTTTGGGGTGCAATATGGGCAAGAGAAAATGGTGAGAAGTCGGAGTCCGAGTCAGGGGACACTGGTAAGTGCATTCCACTTCCTGCACCCCAATCTGTCCACTCCAGTGCCCCAGTCCTGGGTACAGATAAGCTCTTGGCAGATTCAGCCTGAGTGCTGAGGTTATATCTAGCGGCTCGGACTTAATTAGCTGGCGGGGGTGGGGCAGGGGAGAGCTGGTTCCTCCTAGACTTCTGCACTGTAAGTCCCTGAAAGGCTCTGCAGGGACCCTGGATCAGGTAGCTATGTGGGCCTCGCTGATGGAATTGAGCATGTGTTTGGGGCCCCAGCCAAGTAGGAGGGCAAACTTACACAACGCAGTTTTTTTCTGTTTTTTTTTTTCCATACCAGGGATCGAACTCAGGACCTAGCGGTTGCCAGGCAGGAACTTATGCCATTGAGCTATATCCCCGGCTCACAACTCATTTCCATTAGACGACGTTATGGAAGGAAAATGGAAATCTATTGGGCTCTCTGGAGCTATTTTACACACTGTCACTTAGTGATTCATCTAGGGGAGGAGCATGGGTTTCGCAGGCTCTGGGCAGCCGCCACACCTTTGCTTTTGCCCAGCAGGGGGCGCTGTGGAGCAGCAGGCCGGGAACTTACCCACGGGCGGCTGCGCGGGTCCCAGGGCCACGCACAGGTCCCACTACGCCTGCAGGACGCCTGCTGCTACTCAGCTCCGGTTCGGGCGTGGTGGCCTCGGACCCCGGAACGCGCAGCTTTGTGACCGCACAGACAGGGGCAGCGGTCTCCAAGGAAGACCTTGTCAGCGCCCTCTGGAGGGCACGGGGCGATGTGCTCCCGCGCCACCCTGGGACCTCTACCAGGCTGGCCATGCTTGGGGTGGGGGGACCCAGGTGACACTGTAACTTTGTGACTCACCATGCTCCTTCCTCCCCACCCACTCACCACAGCTGAGCGTCAGACTTGACACTCAGCTAACAGCCCACGATGCAAAAGAGGGAAACCATCTATGAGAAAAATAACTTCACCAGTGTCCAGGAATAGGCCTATCATTTATTTAATTTTATTTTCTGTACGAGGAATCAAACTTGGGACTTCTTGCTTGACAGGGAGGCACTTATGCCACTAAGCTATATCCCCAGCTTATTTATTTATTTAGGGATGGTGTCTCCCCATGCACTCCGGGCTGGCCTTGTGCTCTCTTTGTAGCCTAGGCTGGCCTCCAACTTGCAGTGCTCCTCCTGCTTCAGCCGCCTGAGTGCTGCTGGGATTATAAGTGTGCATCTGTCATTTTTTAAAACCATCCCCCTTTCCCATGCAGGCACCTGACAGGGACCCCAGTCTGATCAAAGTCAAGTGTGACTAATAGCGAATGAATTGTAACTCAACCACGCTAAGGGTCTCCTCTTTCTTGTCCCTAAAATTCTTGTCACGACATATATTTTGTATTTTTTCTTTTGTTTATTTGTTGTTGTTTTGAGACAGCATCTCACTCTGTAATTAGGCTGACCTCCAGTTCACTGTGTAGCCCAGGCTGGCCTTGAACTCATGGAGATCCTCTTGCCTCAGCCTCCCTAGTCCTAGGATTACAGGTGTGCATCACCACACCCCACCACAAGATGCATTTTGGAACTTAACTATATTTTTGACTTTAGAATGGTAATCTGGTGCACAAGGGAACATGTTGGGGCCCCAGTGTTGCTGGCAGTCATGTTGTAACCATGAGGCAAGTTAGTGTGACAATATTTCAGGTATAGGTGTTTAAATCAAATACATGTTTCTGCAAGAAGACATGCATACACACACAAAGTGGTATAGATTATATCCAGTCCCGAGTCAAGTTCTTCCTCCAGTGAGGGAACTGAAGCTCGGGGGAGAGAGTGCAGACAGGATTTGAACCTGTCTCTAGAGCCCCACACTTTGTCACAGTTCTGAGCGAGCCCACAGTCCCCGGCCTGAGGGGCTCTTGCCACACTGGTCTCTACCGCGCCTGATATTTAAAGCACCGCACCAGCCCTCAGCCTGGCGCGTGTGACTCACATATTTCAAGTGTCATCGAAGCAAAGATGATTAAGTTGAGTTCAGTTCAGAGACTGTTAAAAATAGGCCTTAGAAGAACCGGCTCCCTCTGTCTTCTGGGTGCACACTGCGAAGCACAGGCTGGTTTAGGAACATCCACCGACCGCCTGGCAGGGCTCTGCAGCTGCGCAGTAGGTGGTGCGGGGGGTGGGGTGGGGGGCAGAGCGGCTGGATTGGGGGTGATCAGAACCAATCTGAAATTACTCAGAATGACTGGGAGTTTTTTTTTCTTTGTTTGTTTTTGCTTTGTCTTTTTGAGTCAAGGTCTCACTATACAGTTCAGACTGCTCTTGGGCTCACTTTGTACCCCAGGCTGGCCTCGAATTTGCAATAACCCTCCTGCTTCAGCCTCCTGAATGCTGTGATTACAGGAGTATACCACCATGCCCAGCTTGAGACAGGATTTCACTAAGCAGTTCAGGCTACCTTGAACTCACTTTGTAGCTCAGGCTGGCCTCAAATGTGCAGTGATCCTCCTGCCTCAGCCTCCCAAGTGATATGCTTACAGGCATGCACCACTTCAAACTAACTTTTAAACCTCTCCAGCAACTGCCACCTTTTCCTCCTTTCCCATTCCAAGGAACCACCCTCTCGCATTCCCCTCAAATCCAGCAGAGCAGCTGTTCCCACCACACCCAGGCTCCATCTCCATTAGTCTTACACAGTCACTGCCACCCATCCTTCTTGCCAACAACTGCACCAAAGATGTAAGTTCTCTGAGAGACTGGCTGCTCCGGGATAGCACATAGCTGATCTAATCACACTATAGACAACTGAGTTAGGTAAAACTATCTTAGGCAGCCAGGCCCTCAAAGAAGCCGGTGCAGAAGACGAGAACACATTACAACTGTAGCAGGAGGTGCATTCGTTGACGGCCAAGCCTCAAGATGACTATGGAATGACTACACCTACATACCCACTGGAGGGCTAAACCATACTGTATAATTAGTATTCTACACAGGCTTCAGTCACCCAGGGAGGGGACTAGGACCTCCTGACTCAGCTCTTCCAAAAAAAGTTCTCCCTTTTCCATGGATACCTGCTCCGCGACTTACGTAAGGAACAAATGACATGAGACAGAGACCACTCAACAGGCTTTTTGAAAGCAACCAAGCGTAGGTTTGATACCTAGTGCAGGCAGACAGAGGGTGATAAGGCCGTCTGTAGGGGACAAAGAGAAGCGGGCACTTTTCACAAAGGTTGACAGCAGATGAGGAGCATTAGGCAGGAAGATGTTAACAGACATCAGTTGCCAGGTTCTCTGACTGCCTTGCACCTCAGGGGCAAAGTCCTTTGGCATCCAGTGTAAATTTTCGGGTACCTGCAGATGTCTGGGGATGCCAAGACTCCTTCCCCATCTTAATCTCTTTTACAACATCCTGTGTTTGTTGAAGACAGTCTCCATGCTGAGTTGAGTCTCTGTTGAGAACAATGTCTGTCTTGGCAAGCAGACGGGGTCCTGGGAAAGTCACGTCCGATTGAGCCTTATGACTTGGCTCCCCATTGGGTCAACATTACCAAAGTGGAAAAACATTTCGTAAGGCGCTATCCTTTTTTTTTTTTTTTTTTTTTTTTTTTGGTACCAGGAATTGAACTCAGGACCTTGCACTTGCAAGACAGGTGCTATGCCACTGAGCTAAATCCCCAGTGCAAGTGGCTATACTTCTAATCTTATTGGTTGACCATAGTTTTTTCTCATGTTATACCCACATCATGATTTTGCTCTATAAAAATTCCTTTGAGAAGTACGTTCATTGGCAATCCATTTTCAGGGTTCCTGTCTCTCTCAGGAGCTGTCTTTCCCTCAACAAAGTTTCTTACTCTTTTCTTTTGTGTGTGTGTGTCTGTGTGTCTGTGTGACATAATATCTTACTGTGTAGTTCAGGCTGGCCTTGAGCTCATTATGTATCCCAGGCTGGCCTTGAACTCATGGCAACCCTCCTACCTCGGCCTCCTGAGGGCTGGAAATTTCCCACTGTTAACCTACATTATTCTTCAGAATTCATTTTTCAGTTTTTGAGGAACACAAACTTGGTGTATCAGATATCTAGCAGGATGGAAGTTATACATAATTCCCTATATCATTTGGAGGTCCTATATCATCTTTGGAGATCCCACCAAGATAATTGGAAGAAGTTAGAAAAGTTTGCTTTTGTTTCATGAATTCTGGATTGTGAATCCTTTAGGTAATCAAAAATTGTCATCCTTGAGCAGCTCTGGGGGCTGGAGGAGCGGCAGGGGCTGGAGGAGCGGCAGCGGCTGAGCAGCACAGCTCCACAAGGCTCCCGTGTGCACGACCCTCCACTTCCGCAGGCCCTGTGCACCAAGAGGCCTAAGGGGCGGGTCAGCTCGGCTAACGGGGCAGCAAAAGAGGAACCCAAGAGGTCAGCAGGGCTGTCGGCTAAGCCTGCTCCTGCAGAAGTGGGAACGAAGCCCAAAAAGGCAGCAGGGAAGGACAAATCTTTGGACGAAAAAGTGCAAGCAAAAAGGAAAAGGGGAGCGGAGGAAACAGGGTGAAGTGGCTGAGCAAAAAGCCAGGGGAGGTTTACCTGAGAGCAGAGAAACGGAGCAGGAGAGAGCAGCCTCGGGCGACACAGAAGAGAAAGCAGCCGAGTCTGATGACCACACACCGCGTTCCTCAGGTCCCCATCCCCCTTCTTGTGCAATCCGGAGGAATATTTTTATCAACGATTTTGTAAATGCAAGTTTTTTAAATAGCTCTAGAAACATTTTTTTTCTTTCTTTTTTTTTTTTTTCTTTTTCTTCTTCTTTTTTTTTTTTTTATCGGTACCGGGGATCGAACTCAGGACTGCCTGCTTGCAAGGCAGGCACTTATGCCACTGAGCTAAATCCCCAGCCCTAGAAACATTTTTTTAAAAGGAAGGAATCCCTTGGGGCTGGGGATTTAGCTCAGCGGCATAAGCGCCTGCCTTGTCGTGAGTTCGATCCCCGGTACTGATAAGAAGGAAAAAGGAAAAAAAAAAAAAAAAAAGAAGAAGAAGAAGGAATCCCACCTCATTGCGTTTTTTAAGTGTAAATAATTTTTATTGAAGTGAAATCATTTGCTGGTTGTTTATTTTTCTGGTACTGTCTGAGTTACTTTTCTCTCGTTGTTGAGACAAAATACCTGACACCCAAAGTGAAGCAAAAGAAGATTTATTTCTTACAATTCTTGGAGGTTGCAGTCCATACTCAGCTGGCTCCAAGGCAGGATGGCATGGTGGGACTACCGTTTGTGGCCACTGCACACAGCAAGAGTGAACAGAGCAAAAGAGAAAACACAGCCTTCTTCCCCCCTCACCCTGTGTCGGCTCTGCCCCGGTGTGGGTGCAGCACTCACACTGCCAATCCCAGTGCGAGGCACAAACCAAACACAGATGCTAGATTTAGCCGCATCCATGATTGCATGAGGCTTGGGGGGGTTGCATCAAAACACACACCATAACAGTTACAACCAGAGAGTAGTGGGATAATAAATTACAGCAGGCTTTGGCTATCTTGGGTGTCAGCTTAACATTCCACAAACGGGGGTTACTTTTATATCTTACAATACAAAGCACACTAAATGGCAATTTGGAATCATAGTCATGCATTTAATATGTCTTGGATATTTTATTTTTTATTTTTTACTTTTTTCTTGGATATTTTAACTGACTTCTATTCTCCTGTTGTTTTTAATAGAACTGTTTTCTAAAAAACTACTTACTGGGTCAGGGATTTAGCTCGGTGGTGTGAGCACCTGCCTGGCAAGCGCAAAACTGAGTTTGATCCCCAATACCACACACACAAAAATACTTCCTAATCATTGCCCTGTCTGAATCATGTGTACTTTGTAACATCTTTAATTGTGGTGGGCCAGTTTGCCTAATTTTGTTAATGTTCTGTGAAAAATAAAATATTTGAGTACATAGTATATAGGATATGAAGTTGTGAATTCACTGGGACTTAACTAACACTTTAACAATGTTTGAAGATACTGGTACTTAATCCTCTTACAGAAAATTTGGCTCCATAGTTGAAGCTGGAAAGTCACTGGAATAATTGAAAAAGAAAAAGAAACTAGCTTTTTCGAATTTTGATATGTGTTAAGAATTGTGTACAAGCTGAGTATGGTGGCACATGTCTGTAATCCTAGCACTCTGGAAGCTGAGGCAGGAGGATCACTGGGAGTTCAAGGCCAGCCTGGGGTCCATAAGCGCTCAGGGCCAGCCTGTGCTACATAGCAGTCTCAAAAAAATTGTGTACAAAGTGAAATGTCTGTACCAAACCTCAAACGCAACCAATAAAATTTCAAGCATGTAAAAAAAAAATTGTCATCCTTATTTGTCAATTGTTCCTGCCTTGAATTTGGTGCCTTGTTTTTTATGCACTGTTTTCATTAAAATGTTGATAACCTTCACTCAAGAACTTGGAAAGATCATGACATTCCTTTGATGAGACGTTTTACTTTTGCAGGCAAGGCCTTATATTCCTATTTTGCATGTGCCACATCTGGGCTTCCTAGTCATTAAATTTGGTGGTGCTCCTTGCTTGCTTGTTAGACAACAGCATTAGGAGAAACTAATGCTACAGTGTTCCCTCGTGGGCTTTGACATGAAATGCTGTAAAATGGGTCTTTTTATGATATCTAGTTTATAATTGGGAAATATATGTGTCTATCAATAAATCACAGGACTCTGCCAGTTAAAAGGCACTAGGCCTACAGCAGTTCTCAAGACACAGAGGACGCGGTTCACAGGGGCAGACAGGCCCAACCCCCTCCACACGCTAGAGGGAATGTCGGGCCTGCTGTGCCTCAGTTTCCTTTCTGCTCTGATCTTCCACTGGTGGGGAGGCAATCTTCCCTCTCGAGATTCCCCACTTCCACCTTTCCAGGCTGAGGGTGACGACTCATGGGCAGGTTTTCTCCATAGCTCACCGTGAGCGTGAGAAGAAAGGACTTCTGTTTTCTGATCTCGTTTCTGGCATTTTCCTGTCGCTTTGTACTTTCTTTCTGGACACATAGTTCTGCCAAAGATTAAAGTGGGAGAGACTCAACCTCGCCCTCCTATGTGACAACAAAAAACTTTTAAATTGAGTCTGTAGGTGATTAGTGTTTGCTAACGCTGAAGACAGGGAAATCATCTTAAATGAGGGCCATGTATCCCATCTCTGGGTCAGGTGAGACTTCACAATTTTGCTGTCCAGGAGAACACTCATGAAAGCCATGTCCCAGCTTAGTATAGGGCACAGTCTCCCGGGTGTGGGAAACTAAACCCGAGACCTGGTGGAGAGAACCGACACCTCTGTGAGACCAGAAAGAGGATTTCCTTAAGCACAGTGCTTAAGGGGACAACCAGGTGGGAAACCAGACTAGGAGACATCTTCAGACAAGTATTCTTGAAGGTGTAAGAAGGGTGAGAACTAACTCATTCATCATTTCAAATTGTCAACAATTCATCAAGAGATGGGTGAGAGCCTCTCTGTCTTCCCAGATGCTTTATAAGAGGCATTGATGAAAGATACATCCCTGGCTCCTGATTCGCTAGAAGGACAAGTCTTTTTTTTGGCTTTTTCCTTTTTTATTGGTCCCGGGGATTGAACTCACAGCCGCCTGCTTGCAAAGCAGGTGCTTATGCCGCTGAGCTAAATCCCCAGCCCCCTAGAAGGACAAGTCTTAAAGACAAGTCCCCAGTGGGCCTCAGATATTAGGAAAAAACTACAAAAGCTGGCTTGTGCTTGAGGCAACTTACGTCACATTTCAGTGAGAATCGCCTCCTCAGTATTTTATAATCAAGACCAGGAGGGAGCAAGGGAATAAAAACAAAAGACCCAGAGAAGGTGGCTGCCTTGGTTGGGGCCTCGAAAGGAGCGCGCCCTAAGTCTGATTGGTGGGCTCCAAAAAGAGCTCGAAGACTGCACTCACCTGCTGCTGCCGCAGACAGCGAGGCCCCCTCAGGAAGGAGGCAGTAGGAGGCCCCCTGCTCCATGCCCTGACGGCAGCACTGACCACTGGAAGCTGGACTGCCCCTGACGCGGGGGCCTGAGGGCTCAGGAGCATCCTAGCAGCTGGTCCAGCAAGACTGAAGGAGCCTGGGGCGTGCGCCCTTGTGAGCACTGTGACTCTCCATAGAGGAGCCTCAGGTAACCAAGACTACACGGAGAAGAAACCAGCCTATGGCTGGGCACTGGCCCAGGTCTCTCGGTCCTTCTCTTCAACCCTGCCCCTCCCTCCTGCTGTCGTACTTGGTGAAAGGAGTCACTGGAGAGGAGCTAACTCACTGTCCCTTGTGAGCCTTAGGCCGTAACCGCCGGGATGGCTTTCTTTTTACACAGTCCTTTCTAATTACACCCGAAAGTCCAGTTCCTCTCCTAGGGAGAGACGTCTTGTCTTGTTTGAACACTGTGCTGTGTGTGCAGGCAGGTCAGGCCCTCCTGAAGTGCGGGCAGCTAAGGCAGATCAGCAGAAGAAGAGCAGTAGGAGCTGCCCTGGTGCAAATTCACCCAAGGCTCCTACGGTTTTCCCTCACCAGAGACAATACCCTGTATGGCCTGAGGTTAAAAAGGGATTTAGGCCAGTAATTAATAATTTAAGGGGCCCAGGGAATTTAGCTCAGTGGCATAAGTGCCTACCTGGCAAGCTCGAGGTTGTGAGTTCAATTCCTGGTACCAAAGAATAACAATAGTAACCTAAGGGCATGAAGTCTACTCAGACATTGTGGTAGTGCTCACAACATCCCAGTCTTGGGAGTTCACAGACCCACCGGGGAGTGGAGGTTGGTGGAGGACCTTAGATTGACTGAGGCAGGAGCGCCCATTCACCCCGGGGGCCCTAACCATACACTCTCCTCTCTCAGACCCCAGAAGATGCCAGTTGGCTTTCAGTGTTAGATTTAAAAGCTGTCTTCTTTCGTATTCCTTTCCATGCAGGTTCCCAGGTTCTTTTTGCCTTTGAACCAGGCCCCTCAAGGCTTCAAAGACAGTCCTTGTCTTTTTGGACAAGTCTTCCCCACAGCTTGGCATGTTATGAGTTTTCCCAAGTCACAGTCCTGCAGTATGCAGATGACATACTGTTGTATGCCGCTCAGAAGAGCTCTCCAGCCAGGGCACCGTGCTCTGTCGAATTTTCTAGTAGACAGAGGTTATAAGGTCTCTAGGTCTAAGGCACAACTTTGCAGCCTTGAGGTAAAATACTTGGGCCTTATCATATCTAAGGGAACTCAAAGCCTGAGGGAAGAGAAAATTAAAACAATACTTTCCTTCCCACAGTCCAGGACTCTAAAAGCAGCTAAGGGGATTCCTAGAAATCACAGGCTTCTGTCACCTTTGGATGGCAGGGTATGGTGAGATCATGTGACCCCTCTATCAGCTGACAAAGGAAGCCCAAAAGGCAGATGCCCATACTTTAACCCGGGAACCTGATTCCCAAGCTGCATTCCAGGACCTTGCATAGGTGCTTCTAAAGGCCCCAGGGGAGCCCCAGCAGGACACTGTTTCAGTCCCTAGTTGATGAATGGCGGGACATGGCTTTGGGAGAGCTTACGCAGGACTGAGCCTGCTGAAAGGTACCTCAGTTGTGAAGTAGACATTGCAGCAGGGAGAGAGCCTGTGTGCCTTAGTGCTATGGCTACCCTGGCTCTCCGGATACCAGAGGCATCCAAGCTGACCTTACACAAAGATCTCACTGTATTTACACCTCACAATGTGGGCAGGACTGCTTCCTTCCAAAGGGAGCTACCGCTATCGGACAACCAGCTCCTTACACACCAGGCTCTAGGACAGGCCACTCCAGTAGACATGCTCCTCCTTAACCCCGCAGCTTTCTACCAGAGAAAGAAGAAACTGCGGCTGAAAGACATGACTGCAAGCAAGTAATTCTCCATATGTGAGTGGCCAGAAAAGACTTGTCAAGACACAGCCCCTCCTGAGCCTGACCGTGGCCCTCCAGGACAGCAATTCCTTCACGGAGATGGGGCAGGGAAGGCAGGATATGCAGTATGACTCTACATCAGATGCTTGGAGGTTCCTCACCTGCCCCTGGGACGAGTGCCAGCTAGCGGAGCTCCTAGCTCTGACCACGGCTTTACCACTCAGTGAAGGACAGAAAATCAGTATTTATACTGACCATGATTATATGTGGTTAACTTCAGTAATAGGACAACTTGCTATATAGGCCCCAATAGGTTGGAAACAAAGAAATCTCTCCTATTCTCATTGGCCCGACTCTTCTAAATATGTGGGATGGACACCTCCAAGCAGAATATCCACCCCAGCACTTCACAGGTCAAAGACATGTTTGCAGCAGACTGCTTTAATCACCTGGAATTACAGAGGAAGCCCCTATGGCACTCACTGGTTCTGGTCGTGGACACCCTCAGGATGGGCAGAGAGATGCATGCTGGGAGTCGGGTGGTTAGAAGGCGGTTATGACCACGAATCTGCAAATGTAGCCCTCTCTGATGTCCATGGTCCAGCAGTATGCTTCCCTGGTGTGATTGTTTGGCTCCTATCTTTGTCCCTTGCCTGGGACTAGATGTTATGTAGCACATTGAGGCCTTGGCTAACTCCGCTGGTCTCTCTCTCTCCTAAATGAAGAAGTAAAATGCAGGAGAACCCACGACACGAGGTACGAGGGTGTATCTGTGCAGCTGTGAAAGCTGAAGGTTGCGAGTGCTTCCTGACCCCTCTGCTCCTATCCGGACGGCTGTTTGAGACATTAGACAGGTCAATGCCAGGTCAGTTCCTGAGGTCCCCGGACTTTCTCCTTACCCTCTTTGTGGGCGGCTCTACCTGGTGAAAATTTTGTTGGTTGCATTTACAGTAACTTTGTTGACCTTATTACTTGGCTGATGCATACTACCTGCTTCTTTGGCCCTACCTCCTCTAGACCTGAATCTGCACGCTTACCAAGGTGAGAATACCCGGTGTCTCGCAGCGGCCATTAGAGACCCCGCTGTGGTCTATCTGCCCGTCACACCTGTGTGTGTCTGACTGCCCCATCGCACCTGTGACCTCCTTCAGCTGAAAGCAGCCAGAAGAGTATTTGCCCCTTGTCCCCTGATGGCATTTAGGGGTGCCCCTGCAGAAGGGGAAATGTTACAGAGAGCTAAGTTAGGCGCAAATATCATAGGCGGTCAGGCAGGGCTGGGCCCTCAAAGGAGTCAGCGCAGAAGAAGAGCACATTACAAATGTGACCAGAGGGGCATTCGCGGAAGGCCAGGCCTCCGGATAAGCTGGATTGACTGCACCTACGGACCTCGCTGAGAGATAAACAGTAATGACTGATCTCTAACTAGGCATCAGTCACCGTGTGGGGGGCCAGGGCCTCCTGGCTCATCTCTCCCCACGCAGGTCCTTGTTCTTTCCATGGACACTTGCTGTGTGACCTGTTTTCCCACTGGATCAACGCCGCCTAATGTGGCTTAGCCTTGTAATCTTATTGGTTGATCACAGTTTTGACCCCATTGTACCCACCTTGTGATTTTGTACCCACCTCATGATTTTGCTATATAAAACTTGCTTTGAGAAGTGGGCAACCCATTTTACGGGTCCCCTCTCTCAGGAGTTGTCTCTTTCTCAATAAAATTTCTTACTGTTAACATCTGTTGTTCCTCATAATTCATTTTCCAGTTTTAGGGAACATGAATTTGGTGTGTGGGGCGTCTAGCAGGTCGGGAGTTATGTTTCCCTATATTGTTAGAGATCCTATGTCCATCAGACAGGAAGAAAGAAGGTGTACTCCAAAGTTGGAGAGAGATGATTTTCTACCTCAGTGGACAGGAATAGGGAAGTATGTTGCTTCTGTTATAGCTGGCAGCCTTTCTGTAACCCTGAGGGAAGGCAGGGTAAGATAAAAAATAACACATGATGCAGGGAAGAATGTAGCAAAGACTACGGAACCTGAGCATACCAGGCCTGAAACCCACCTTTTCTCTGCACGTCCTGTTACAAGAATTACTAAGTTTTTGTAGTAAGTGGCTATACATTGCAATTTCTTCTTGCAAACAAACACAGGCTGAATTATATGAATACTAGGGCTAAGTCAGGAAGCAGGGAGTAGAGCACCATAAACAACCAGAAAACCAAGAGCCAGAAAGCTGCCAGAAACCTAAGCAGCTTCTCTCTCCAGCTGTCTCTCAGGAACCACCTGGCCTCTGTTTAAAACACTTTGCTTCTTACGAGTTCCCATTTTGGAGTCCAGTTTATTAAAAAAAAAAAAAAAAAAAAGTCTTAATCACAGCTTCCCAGGACAGAGAACATAGCTCTCCTAGCGCAGCTCTGACTCCTGCCCCAAACACACAAAGCCAAGGCCGATGGTCAGGTGGCAAGACAGACTCTCTCCGGAGACCGTGAAAACGCCCCCCAGACACCGCACAGGTGGCGAGGCTTGCTGTGTGCCCAGGCAGGCTGGAGACACCTCTTGGAGCCTCAATTTCCTGCATCCATGGCTCAAAATGGAAAATTTACAGCCTGCAGAAACTGTAAAATATTTCACCTCACTGACAGCATTACAATTAAAGACAATGTTAACTCAATATAAATCTCAGGCTGACACTGTTCTGACTTCTGCCATTAGGAATGTTTTATTTTTATTTTTAAAGTTCATTTTATTTCAAAGAAAACAAAAAAGTTAAAATGTAAGACAGTGTTTATTAATGTCAGCAAATCATTCCAGGGAGAAAAAGAAAAAAAAAATTTGGGTGTCCGACTTCCTGGAACCACTGGCCCTGGCTCAGCCTCCTGGAAATCAGCAAAGCCTGCTGGAGGGACCCACACTCGGGTTTGTGGTGTGTGGCGTCACCAGTCCTGCCTCCTGCGGGGGCTGATTGGATAAGAAAAGAACGCCCACCCGCGTTGGGCCAATCACAGATCGTTCCTAGGAAATGGCATTCCCTGGACCAGGACCAATTAATAGCATAGTGGTGCAGGTTGAGGGAGCTAAGAGGTTGCGTAGTCACAGCTATGGTGACCATTTTCTCCCAGGTACAGTCAGAGCTCCGCATCCAGGGAGTCAACCAATTACAGATCAAAAGTATTCGGAAAAAAATTGGCATCTGTTCTGAATACACAGACTTTTTCTTGTCGTTTATTGTAGACACAAAACAGTATAAAGCCAGGTGTGATGGCTCGTGCCTATAATCGCTGGGAGGCTGAGGCAGGAAGACCGCCAAGAGTTCAAGGCAACCCTAGGTGAGGCTGATATAGGACCTCCAAATGATATAGGGGAAATAAATACAAACCCTGACCTGCTAGATGTCCGATACGCTGAGTTCGTGTTCCCCAAATTCAAAGAGTAAATTTGAGGGAACAAAGGAGATTAACAATAAGAAAACTTCATTGAGAGAGACAAGAGGGGGCCTGACAGTGGGTTGCCAGGGAGCCAGCCCACTACTCAAAAGAAGCTTTGTAGAGCAAAATCACGAGGTGGGTACAACATGGGACAAACTATAATCAACCAATGAGATTACAAGTCTAGCCGCTTAGGTAATGTTGATCTAGTGGAGAAACAGGTCACATAGCAAGTGCGCATGGAAAGAACAAGGACCTTTTTTGGAAGAGGTGAGTCAGGAGGCCCTGGATACCAAACCAGGAGACTGACGTGTCGAGACGTTATTGGACCAGGTGATACCAGTTATATCCCTTGGGGAGGCCTGGTCATTCATCTTTATCTTGAGGCCTGGCCTTCAAGGGATGCACCTCCAGCCACAGTTCTGCACTGACTCCCTCGAGGGCCTGGCCCCGACTGCCTACGGTATTTCTACCTAACTCAGCTGTCTACAGTAAGGTCAAAGCCATCCTGAACCATACAACAAGACCTCGTTGCAAAAAAGCCATGAAAAGTTTTCTAGCAGAACATGGTTGTACATGCCTGTAGTCTCATGTCGGGGTCGCTCCCGGCCGGCAGGAAAGACACACGACAAAGTCTGGCGGTGTGCAACCTTGCCTTTATTTGTCTCCGCGTGGGCCCCGCGAGGCCTCCTTTCTGCCACCAGCCCTTTCTCGCCGGTGGACTTTCTCTATCTCTCTCTGTGCTTCCTGTCTCGTGGCGGGAAAGGCATTCACTTTTATAGGGTGACAGTGGCCAATCAGTTCAAAGCGCGCGATGCGGGCTGATTGGCTAACATCAGTTGTTGCTAGGCAGACTATCTTACAGAGCGGGTTGTTTAAGTCGCCAGCGCAATCAGGGGGCAGGAAGCAGGCGCCAACTTGACTCACTCGATGGGAGGGGCAATCTAGCTCAGGCTCCGCTCCCACCCACAGGCCCTACGTCCGCCAAGTAAGGCGACCGGTGTTGGCCGCGGCTCCCAACAGTCTCAGTGCCCTTGGGAAGCTGAGGCAGGAGGATCACAAGCTTAAGCCCAGCCTGGACAATGTGACAATTTAGTGAGACCCTGTTTTAAAAAAATAATGCAGGAAGGATGGCCTTCAGTGTAAAGGACTTGAGTTCAATCTCCATTACCACACAGCTTTCTAAACAGACATGCCAGAGAATTTTTACAGTATACTGTGGCATTTCTATTAATGGGACATGCTGGAGTGGTGAAAAATGATTATGAGAGCATATGCAGAGTACTGTTGTTTTCAGTACTGGGGATTGAACCGGGGGACTGAGCTGCACCCCCACTCACTCATTTTTCATTGAGACGAGGTGTTGCTACATAGCCCAGGCTGGCCTCCAATTAGTGTTCCTCCTGCCTCAGCCTCCTGGGGAGCTGGGATCACAGGTGCATACCGTGGCACTCAGCCACATATATGGCTCTACCAAGTTCGTTCCCTACTCTAATTCATTCTTTGCCCTGCTCTGCCTGTCCTGTGTCTCCCTCCACAAGGGGACAATGTGGTCCTGTCGCCATAGGCTCCCTTCCCTTCTGACTTCCGGTCAGGTTTGGCCAGTAGCAAGGACTGGCAGGGGACCAGATGAAGGGCTAGTAGGACAGGTGGGACGTTGCTTTCCAAGCTCACCCCCTTTGGCTCCGTGTCTCTGATGGTGGTCACATCCTGTCAGATGACGCCTTGGAGGCTTTCAGTCACATTATCCTGCCCCCTGCCTGCTCCTGGCCTCAGGGACGAAGGCCGTCTTCTGCCACTGTTCTCTGCCTCAGTCTCCCTTCTCTGTCATCTCAGCCCTGCTGCACTTGGACAAAAGTCAGATCCTGTTTTCTTCTGGGACTCCAGGGGCCACAGCCTCCCCCACCTTCCTCTGCGACAGGCAGGTGACCTTGACTCAGTGCTGCAGGGCTCCGTCCCGGGAGGGCAGCCAGTGCCCGTTTCAATTTGGCACCAGCAGCTGCGTCCATGCCGCGTCTTTGTGCTGAAGTAAACAGCCAGCTCGCCCCGTCCTCTGGCCCCGGCTTCTCCCGGTCACCCCAGCTCCTGGCCGGGCTTGTGACATGGAGCCCCTGCCAAGCTGGGGAGGGAAGGAGGGAGCAGAGAGCACTGCGGGATGCTGAGAGCACAAGGTCACTGTCTCAGGGTGGCAGCAGAGCCCTGTCCTGGGCACTGTCTGTCCCCATCGTGCCCTGGGCTGCTCGGAGAAGAGGTCGTGTCTGTCTGGGGGGCCGGAAGCTCCAGGGTGACAGGTGCGCTGCTGGCCTCCCCGCCCCCTGCCCTCCCCTCCTTCCTCCCTGTACTCATGTCCGGATGGCCTGCACCCAACTTCAAAACACGCAGCTCCCAGGATCCTCTGCAGAAGCAGACAGTAAGGGGATGAGCTGAGCCCAGCAAGTGACGAGGGCCACAGAGGGCTCTGCTGGTGTCTGGCCTCGATGCCCTGACTGGCTCCGTGACACGTCCACCAGCACCTTCAGCCCCAAGTTCCCCAGGAGTTCAACTTCCTCCCAGCCTCTTCCAGTGACCTTGTGCCAGTGTCTCCCTGGGGTCTTCTTGTAGGGCTTTCAAGAAAGCTCCTTAAAAGACTGACTCAGCCAGGTGTGGCTGTACAGGCCCGTAATCCCAACAGGAGGCTGCGGCAGGTGGGTCACCACAAAAAAAGCTGACTCAGCTGGGCATGGTGGTGCACGCCTGTAATCTCTTCACTTGGGAGGCTGAGGCAGAAGGACCTCTGTGAGTTCAAGGCCAGCCTGGGTTACTTGATGAGTTGAGGGCCAGTCTGAACTATGCAATGAGATCCTATTTCAAAAAACAAAACAAAGGTCTCTACCAATCCTGAGGTATTGACTTTCCAGTTCTCCTTCATGCATTACTAAGTTTGTCTCTGTTTCTTATTTTAAAAACCAACAAAAAAACAGACATGGTGGTGCATACCTACAATCCCAACACTTGAGAGACTAAGGCAGGAGGATCCCTGTGAGTTTGAAGCCAACTTGGGCTGTACAGTGAGTTCAAGACCTGCCTTAAATGTACAATAGGAACCTGACTCAAAACTCAAAACTTAAAAAAAAAAAAAACTAAACAGAAAAAGTTGGCATGCTGTCATCCCTTCTTTTGCCACTATCCCTCTTTTTGCCTGAAATGTAGATGTGATGGCTGGAGCTTCTGCAGTTATCTTATAACCATAATAGGCATAAGCATAAGGACAGAAGGGTTGTGGATTCCAGATAACCTCGTGGAATTGATTGACATCATACTTCTTGCAGACTTCTTTTATAGAGAGAATAAAGATACCTTAGTTCTTTTTCATGTACTAGACATAGCAGCCTACATAGCTATTAATACATTAGGTCAATAAACTATTATCTTTCTCACCACAGGAAATTTCTCTTAAGTATCTTCCTCCTTAGACCCTAATCACCTTGTACCCCTCTAACTTCCTGCCCCACCCAAGTAACCCGAAATCTCTTCTCTGTATAATGACAGTACTGATAACAAAAATAACAGCAACAATTGTTTGTTTGTCTGTCTGTCTGTCTGTCTGTTTTGAGACCGAGTCTCAGTTTGTAGGGCAATGTGGCCTTGAATTCACTATGCAGCCCAGGTTAGCCTCAAACTCATGGCAACTGTCCTGCCTCTGGCTCCCTAGTGTTGGGATTACAGGTGTGTACCACTGTAAACAGCTAGTAAGAATTGTGGGACACTTACTATGTGTCGGGCATTATTCCAAAACAGCTTTCACATGATCATTTTGAAATCTCATCAAAATATATGCTCAAAAAAATCCTCCCAATAACTCTCCAGGGTAGTCACGCATCCTACTTTATAGATATGGCAGCGAGTTACTCCTCACTTCCCCAACCCTAACCCTAACCCTAACCCTGAACACCTCTAAAAATCAAAATCTAGTTTAACACATTATGCTGATAAATTTAACCTTTAATTTTGTCTCCTTGTCCTTCTAGACCAACCTGGAGAGGATGGGTTGCGGGGAGAGAAGAAGATTCTCCTCCAAAACACAAAAGTTCCATCCAAGTCTGGCATGGCGGTGTGTGCCTGTAATCCCAGCACTCGGGAGGCTGAGGCAGAAGGATCACCTTGAGTTCAAGGCCCACTTGGGCCACATAGTCAGTTCAAAGCCAGCCTGAACCACAAAGCAAGACTATGTCTCAAAAAACTACAGACGATAATAATACAATAAAGTCAGCAGTTCCATCCAGATGGTTTCCTAAGTGAGAGAGAGTTTTCCACTCTGAGATTCTTCCTTATCCTTAACTAGCTCAGATCATGGGCCACTTTAAAAACTACCAATCTACTCATT
Source organism: Cavia porcellus (assembly GCF_034190915.1). Lineage (NCBI taxonomy): Eukaryota > Metazoa > Chordata > Mammalia > Rodentia > Caviidae > Cavia > Cavia porcellus. Next base: position 8,968,223 of record NW_026947499.1, on the reverse strand, counting down.
CCGTTTTGAAAACGGTTCTCTGTTCCAGCCCCACACAGGGCTCTGAGAGCCGGGCGCCCCTCCCCTCTCCTCCCCTTCCCTTCAGTCCCCTCCCCTCCCCTCCACCGGTGCAGCACACCTGGGGCTTCCAGCCGTGCATCAAGCTGCAGCTCTGCAGTCAGGGAGATTGGGATCACAGGCTGCCTCTAGCTCGCTGTGACATCTTAGGCACGCGACCTCTCTGGGCCTCAGTTTCCCCATCTGCAAAGTGAGGGTAGGGACTGCACGCACCCCATCGCTGGTGTAACTGCAGTGGTCTGCAGGCTCCCGTGCACCTCCTTTGCAGGGCCTGTTACTGCCATCCAAGCCTCACCCGGCAGCTTGGTCAAGGGGACCATGGCCTCCAGGCCTCGAGGCATGAAGAGGAGTCTGCAGAGGGCTCCCCGGGGAGGGTCCGAGGAGCCCACACTGCCTGGGTGGCAGATAACCCGCCAAGACCAGCGGAAGCTCCCGGGCTGCGGGCACCGGGAAGCTGCTCTCCATGGTCCTGGTTTAGCTCGGTGACAGGAGGCGGAGGAAACAGCACAGGTCACGGGTGCTAGGGGCAGGGGACAGCACAGCCCAGGTGTGAGCTCCAGTGTCCTCTCCCGGTGGAGCCTCACAGACAGCACTTCATTCTTGAGTGTGAGTGTGTGTGTGTGAGTGTGCGCCGTGTGTGCTCACACAGCACTGGACCCTGAACGCAGAGCCTTCACACAGTGCTACAGCCCCAAGCCGTTTTGTACTTTTTATTGTTGAGACGAGGTCCTGCTAAACTGCCCAGGCTGGTCTGGAACTTTTGATCCCCTGCCGCATCCCTTCTGGGAAGACCTGAGAGCCTGTGTGTGTGGCTGTTCTTTCCGGGATGACGGCGGCACCGTCAACTGTGGTCCCTGAGGAGCTCACGCCTGCCCTGACCAGAATGAGTTCGTGCAGCCCTGGGTGACCACGGAGGAGAGGAACAGAGAAGCAATGCACCCCCGTCCTCGGGCCACAGAGCAACTGGGGGGGGAGACCCCGTCATCTGCCCATCTTACAGGTCCAGAAACTGAGGCACCAGGAGGGGAAATGATGTCACACAGAGAATAAGAAGAGGAAGAGCCGGCACCAAACCCAGACTGGCTCTACTGCCAACCCCTTATTGCCCACTTTGAGAAAGATGTGGCGTTCCCAATTCACTCTAGCTTGCACCCCAATTTTATTTTTTCTCTTTATCTTTCTTTTACTTTTGGGTGGGACTGAGGATTGAACTCTAGGCACCACACTGAGTTACATCCTTAGCTCTCCCTCCTCCGCTCCTTTCTTTACTTTTATTTTGAGACGCGGTCTTCCTAAGTTCCCCAGGCAGGGCTTGAACTTGAGATCCTCCTGCCTCATCCTCCCAGAGCGCTGGGGTTACAAGTGTGCCCAGCCACTCTCACTCTCAGCTCTCCTCACCTGTTTTGTTTCCGTTCCTCCAGGCCCCTTTGGACTTTGTCTTTTCTATCCCCACACCCCAGGGGTCTTGACCACAATGGCCCCTTGACTCACTGAGTTCTAAGACCTCGGGGAATCAAGTCTGACCTCCAGCAGCCTGAGGACTGGGAATTTAGCCTGAGGTCCCTAAGTTCAACTTTCCTGTTCTGGGTTGCAGGCTTTCTGGACAAGCTCCCCTTTCCTCCGACAGATTTAGATTAATCCCCTTATCCAACAGCTCAGGTTCAGGCGGACAGCTGGGTCACCTGCCTCGGCCCTGCCAGACCTGATTACCTTCTGTGACCCCAAAATACATGCCTGTGCACTAGCTCTGGAGATGTCCACTGAGTGACCCCAGCAGGGGCTTGGGACAGCGTATTCCACCTGTGGGGGCCACCCCCGAACTCGGGCCCACCTGATGTTGGGCGTCAGAAACCACCAGAACCTTGGCCCTCACAGCAGCCCCCACCTCTGCCCCATTTTAAAGTCTCACTGAATTCCACTTAAGGCAATGTTGATAGTCATTGAAGAATCTGAGGGCTGGGCATAGTGACACACACCAGTGATCAGAACTCAGGAGGCTGAGGCAGAAGGATTCCTATAAATTTGAGGCCAGCCTGGGCTACATAGCAAGACTCTATCTGAGGGAAAAAAAGGCAAGAAAGGAAGAAAGAAATCACTGTTTCTTGTACTAAATCAGGGTGTGTCCAGGGTCAAAGGGGTTCCCTATGGGTGAACCAGACCCTCCTCTAGTGACAGGGAGCCGTGCAGAGGGAGCGCCAGGACCTGCCTTCTGCCCAGAGAGCAGTCAGCAGGTAGAGCATCTCTGTTTGTGTCCAGGGGCTGAGCCAAAGTTCAGGAGCAACTTGAGCCTTTGAATTCACAGTTTCTTAGCTTCGAGTTCACTCACAGGAGCCAGGTGCAGCTGGGCCAGGCAGTTTTCCAAGGGAGAAAAAGTTTTTATTATGTTTTCTGATTTCAAGGTTAGCAGTTTAGATTCCAGCTGCCAGGAGTCCAGCAGGCCCCTGAAGGGCCCCTGGAGAGCCCTCAGTTCTGTTAGAGGCTTAAGAGAAATGCAAGCTCCCCCAAAGTCGCTAACCCGTGACATGAGACATGTGTGCAGAGGGTTCATCATAACTTCCCTCTTGTTTTATACATGCTTGACACTTTCTACAAGGCTTTATTTTATTGATTTTTATTTGCACACGTGTGTGTGAGAGAGAGAGAGAGGGAGAGAGATTGAGAGAGAGAGAGAGAGAGACTCATTCAGGCTGGGCTTGAACTCACCAGGTAGCCCAGGATGGCCTCTCTCTCTCTTGGGACTCCTCCTGCCCAAGCCTCTGGAGCACCTGGATTACAGGTGTGTGCCAGCAAGCCTGTCTAGACTTTTAATTTTAAAAAGTGAAATAAAATGTTAATGCAGGGGGCTGGAGGTTTAGCTCAGCGGCATAAGCACCTGCCTTGCAAGCAGGCAGTCGTGAGTTCGATCCCCAGTGCCAATAAAAAAATGAAAAAGAAAAAAAATGTTAATGCAGGTGGCAGAGCTGAGCCCCAAAATGTTTTCAGTCTGGATCCAGGATAGATGAGGAATCATTTTTTAATGCCCGATTGGTTTAAGGCAATCAGGAAAAAAGTTTTTTTTTTTTTTCATTATGTGCCAGGTGCTTTATAAACTGCAGTAGCAAATAGAATCTTATCCCTGGGATAAGATTCCCATAAAATGCTTTATAACAGCATTTTACAGATGAGGAAACTGAGGCAGAGAGAGTCATCATTTGTCTCCCTAATTCACAGCTAGCAAGAGATAAGGGTAGGAGCTGAACCCAGGTTGTCAGGTTTCGAGGCTCCTGCTTCTTAGTGTTCTTGAAGCAATTGCACTGGCATTTCAGGGTGGCTCCTCTGAATCTCTCTCTCTCTCTCTCTCTCTCTCTCTCTCTCTCTCTCTCTCTCTACCCCACCCCCAGGATTGAACCTAGAGCTATTTTTATTTCCTATCTTGAGAGTCTCATTAAGTTGCTATATTGCCCACGTTGAGCTTTAACTTGAGGTCTGCCTAGAGTGCTGGAATTACACGTGTACGTCACCATATCCAGCTCCTGTTAAAGATTTTTACATGATCTAGCTTTCACATTTGTTTATATCTGCTTAAAGATAACAGGAAGGGCAGGCAAGATATTCAGAGCAGGGTGGCCTGGGATACGGGGAGAGAGCTGGAAACAGAGAATAGGGGAACTCACAGGAACCCTTTCACTTTTTTTCAGGAGTGTGTATGAACCATGTGAATGTATTTCTCACTCAAAAAACTAAATACAGCACTCTGGGAGGCTGAGGCAAGAGGGAGGGTCACATGTTCAAGTCCAACCTGGGAAACATAGCAAGGCCCTGCCTCGAAATTTCAAATCAATCACTCAGTCAATCAGAATAGAGATCCAGCTCTGACACATACCCAGAGACCTGCTGGTGCCCAGATCTAAAGCTCACCCAACAGAAGCGAAGCCCGTGGTGGTGGCGCAAGCCTGTAATCCCAGCACTCTGGGCTTCATAGTGAGATCAAGGGCAGCCTGCACTACATACTGAGACCCTGTCTCAAAACAAACAGCTAACTTGGGTGTTACAGACTGTGACCCCAGCATTTGGGAGGCTGAGGCAGGAGGATCAAGGTGAGTACGAGGCCAGCCTGAACTACGTAGCGAGACGCTGTCTCAAGCAAAAATAAAAACAAAGCAGCTGCCCACTGCTTCTGGTGGGGCTCCATCTTTGGAAGGCTGGTTTGCGTGGCGATGGCAGTTTCCTTGACCCTTACTCCACACGTCATGTGGGCTCAGGACCCAGGGGGTGGCAGGCGCAGGTCCTCCTGGCCGTGAGCTGGACCTGGGCTCCTACCAGGAGCTGGAAAAGCAGGAACTGCAGGAGTTGGAAAGGCTCCCTCGGGCCCGCACCCCTTATCACCGGGTGTCCCACCTCTGCCTCCACAGCGGTGCCCCTGTGCTTTCTTTGGTCTGTTTTGGGGGCTGCAGGGGCAGGCATTCAGTCTCCTGGTGACGCCAGGTGCCTTCACTAGTGACTTGTCATTCGTGTAGAGTTCAGTTCACATACAGGCCGTTACTGTTCTGGGTCTCAGGTTCCAGGCGCTGCACAGAGCAGCCCTGAGCTGCCAGGCGTGGCCCAGCTGCCAACAGAGAGAAGCCGCCTGGGCTGGGATTTAGCCCGAGACTCTTCAAACACCCATCTTGCTGGCAGGCACGGTTTCTGCCATCGGTTCCCTCCCTCAGCCGCCAGAACCAGCAGGAGGAAGCCAGCCGAGCCCAAAAAATCAGAGGCAAATGGAGACACCAGCCCCCTCCCACAAGCCTGACACAAGAAGGCGTGCACAAGACCTGGTCTTTACACAAGGAATTTTCAGGTTGCTAGGCAGTTCCCAGGTTGGCCGGAGAGTTTGATGTCAGCACTGATGTTATTGGAAGGTTGGTTTGTTTGTCTTTGGTACTGGGAATCAAATGCAGGACCACCTGCTTGTGCACACACCACTGAGCTATATTCACAGCCTATTCTAAGGGTTTTAGCAAGTAAATTTGGCTGAGTGTTGTGGTGCACTTCTATAATCCCAGCACTCCAGAGGCTGAGGCCTGAGAATCACTGGGAATTCAAGGCCAGCCTGCACTACTAGCAAGACCCTGTCTCAAAAATAAATAAATAAAAATAATAAAATATATAAAAAGTCAGTTTGTACCCAATTTGAAGCAGAAACTGAAGCAGGATCCAAAAGCCTTTAAGAAGGCTGGACCTGCCCACTGGCTGCAGGACCACTGCAGGACACTGCATCGGGCTCTGCATTGGGCTCTGTGCTGCCGCCTGCACAGGAAGCCTCGTCTAGAACTCAGACCTGCAGCCCAGCTTTGACGCTGCTAGAGCCCAGAGTTCAGCATAGATGCCCCCTGGAGGCAGGGGGAGGCACGAAGGAGCCCAGGGCCTGGGGAGGAGACCTGTGCCCCATCAAGTCATCAAAGGGAGCCAAAGTCCACCCCCTAGAAGCTCTGACAGCGAGGGCTTGCCGAGCAGCAAAAAGTAGGAGTGGAAGGTGACAATCCAGGTGACCAGAACCTCAGCAGCAAAGCAGTGCAGAGTGGCGGGAGGTCTTGGGCAGCAATGGGAACTCCCTGGGCAGAATTTGAGGCAGGGCGTGGCTTTGGAAATGTCATTCGAAACATAGCAGAGCAAACAATAAGCTGCCAGGATCCCCACCCACCTTTTGGGGGACACAGATTCTCACTGCTAGCCCAGGCTGGCCTTGAACTCAAGGCAGTCGTCTTGCTTCAGCCTCCTGTGTGCTGGGATCACACACACGCACCAGGGCTCTGCCTGTTTCCGTTACCAGGACATAGAAGGGTGTGATGAGCCGAGATGTGAGGGTGTTGGAGCACTGTCCCACCCTGGGCCCGGTGGCCCTTGGGTGTCCTTGTACCCTTCTGCTTGGGCTTCTTGTTGAACGACAGGGTTTTATGTGCTAGTCGTAATAATATGTTGGGGAGGAAGAGTCCCCCCTCTGACCTCACTTTCTTCTTGATCACTGAGCCCTAAGAGTTGTTTTCTTTATGTGCAAAAATAAAATTAAACATAGCAGTAAAACAAACAAAACCTAAAGATCACCCACCAGGTCTGGGAACACACGCTGGGTCACTGACTGACAGGTCATGGCCTCAATTACGTCAGGGCCTCAATTACATCAGGGCCTCAGCCCCAGACCTGGGGTTCCTTCTAGAACATTCCTGACCTGCTTTACATTGTTCAGTCATGATTGAGCAAACACAGGCTTTTCAGTTAGACAGGCTCAAATTTAATTCCGGCCTACAAAATGGAGCAAATGCTATTTCCTCCCATTTATTTGTTTGTTTGTTCATGTTTTTCATTTTTTGAGACAGGGTTTTTCAATATAGTCCAGGTTAGTCTTGAAAGCTATGTAGCTCAGGCTAGCCTGGAACATGCAGCAATCCTCCTGCCTCAGCTTCCCAAGAGCTGGGAATATAGGCATGAACCACCATGCCTGACTCTGTTTCCCTCCACTGAACACCAAGGATTCTGGGTAAGGAGGCAGCCCAGATGCCCACATGTTGTCTACACTTACCACATGGAGGACACTGTGGCTATTTTTATCCCTATCATCCAGCCTTAACCTCTCTCTCCCCTGAGTAAGTTTCATCTTACTCCAACTTGCCTGAGCTCTCCTGGCTTCTAGAGGATCAAAATCAGAGAAATTAAAGCCCAGCAGGATTCCCCGAGACTCAGCCAGCTTAGCAACCCAGGCAATTAAAGAAGTCTCTGGGATTTCAGTTTCCAATAAATCCGATTTAAAAGGAAAAAAAGTCCCCAATTCAAAATCTGTCTGAGGGACTATAGCTGCTGCCCCACAAAGCTATTTGTTGGAAGTCCTTTGGGCATTGGGATTATTGAGAGTAGCAGTTGAGATGATGGGGGTCTTGGACCAGGCTGCCTGCCCATTCCAGGGCTTTAAGGCCAACAGAGCTGTTTGACACACAAGTTCCTGAGATGCTCCGGACTGAGGTGAGGTCCAGCCAGCAATCGATCTGGACTCCGCGAGGGTGTCAAGGTCAGGGACGACCACAGGAAATAGTAACGCAGTAAAAAGCATCCATTAAAAGAGGCAACTGGACGAGCCCTGTGATGATTTCAGAGGTGGGGGGACAGCGAGGGGAAGGCGTGCGGGCTGTGAATTAGGTCACAGTACACGGCATGCATTTCATAATTACGCCATAATTACCAGAGCATTCTCTGGTTACTAGGAGGTAATTTCAGGTAAAGAGACATCACCTTTGCTTTGCTTTGCTTTGCTTTGGCTTTTTGAAACAAGGTCTCACTTTGTAGTTCAAGCTGTCTTCCTCCCCCAAGGACTTGAACTCACTGTGTGGCCCGGGCTGGCCACGAACTCATGGTGACCCTCCTGCCTCAGCTTCTCCAGTGCCGGGATTTATAAGCATAGAATTATTTTGGAGAAAAACTTGTTCGACGCAGACCCCTGAAACAGTCCCCTGCAGAGCCCAAGGGACTGAACTTTGGGAGCAAACTCGCTGTGGATTTCAACCCACAGGAAGCCGGACTGTCATTCCGAGCTCTGCAAAAGCTGAGACACTCTCTCTCGGCCAGAAGGCAGGGCCCTCGAACTCCCTCTGGTCTGCACCCTCCTTCCCTGGTACAAGACAGGTGAAGGAGCCAGGGGCAGATGTGGGAAGCCAAGCGCAGGGAGCGTCCTCCGGATTGTTTGCTCCCAGCATCTAACCCACTTAGGGCTGCAGGAGTTAGAGAACAAATGGCTGAGGACAATCAGCTGGCGAAGAAAAACAGGGAGAAAGAAACTGCCGGTAAAGGAGGAGCCGAAGTCAAGCTGGAGAGGACCCCAGGGAGCAGAGGTCTTCCGTGGGCTTCACTGTGCACATCACAGGGGGACTGTGCCCTGCTTGGCCTGAAGCCTCCTCATTTTCATCTGAGACTCTGGCAGCAGCTCTGTGCTCCCGTGCCTGGGAGGCGCCAACACCTCTGTGTGGCATCGTCGGTGTTTCCAAGGGCACCACTGGGCTGCTTCTTGCAGAAGGGGCCAGCTGGGCAGACGACTCCACCCCCACGAGAGACTAGAATTCAGGCTGGGGCCTTTGCAGCCCAGCTGGGGGTGCAGATACCAGGAACCAGGGACCACTGACTAGCGCCTTCTGTGGAGCAAGCCATTGACGTCACACATGGGCGCACGTGCACTCGGAGGCCTCATATTGGACCAGGAGGGTTCCACTCTCTTCCAAGCAGGGCCTCGTTGCCCTGCTGCTGGGAGCGGTGTTCTCAGAGTCTGCAGCTGGTGGCCCCTTGATGTGAGCTCCTGACTCACCTGTACTGAGGGCCATGCTGCCCAAGGTCACGCCACCCACCGGGAGAGCCCTTGGGTGGAGAGACCAAGGCACAGTGCAAAGGCGTGGCCATCAAGAGTCATTGGAACTTCCAGGTTCCAGGGAGGGTTAGTTAGGTGATGACTGAACCTGAAACTCAGGGTAACTTTCTCCCCTCAGCAGAATCCCTTTCTCCTTCCTCCCTAGAAGTGAATTCCAGGGTGTCCCTCATGCACCACCTGAAATTCTGCCCAGATTCTAAAGCCTGGGTCCCTGACCTGGGACATGTGTAATTAAATCAAGAGTTTTGTAAAACATACTTGGTCCTTTCTATGCACCATGCATCCTTATATTATCTGTGTCCTTGACATATTGGCCATGTCCTCATTGTGACAAGAAGGCTGCCACTGCTGGTCATCATGTTATCATACAACCACCTTTGAAGGAAGCGTGGGTGGAAGGCATCTCTTCACACATTTCTTTTAGTTCAGGGAAAGGGGAAAAAAAAAGCCCTGCAGAAACCCCAAGAACAGACTTCCCCGTGTGTCACGTTGGTCAAAACTGGGTCACTGCTCATGTCTCAGTCAGTCACTGCCATCAAACACCAAAGATTCCATTACCAAAAGCAAAAAGGAGAGTGAATGCTGGTGAGGTCTCCCTGGGGCTATTTTACATCTCCCCTTTGCTCATATTTTCTTCTAGGGTCCCAGGTCAAAGACCCCAAGAGAGGGACAAAGTCCTTGAGAGCAATCACCATCACTAAGCACATAGGCCCAGGAAGCCAGCACAGCCCTCACAGCAAGTGTCACTCTGGGCACTCTTGTGTCACCAGAGTATCCTGTGCACCAGGACTGCGTCATCAGAGTTAGAGGCCCAGATCCTGGCCTCAAAGGAAGCTGACACGGAGAGGGCGGGTGCTCCATAGGTTAGGGGCCCCGATTCCTGCTCTCCTGGCTCTCGTGAGCTTTTCCTCCCCTCTGGCTGTCTAAATCCCAGCTGTTTTAGCTGGTGTGGTGGTGCGCACCTGTGACCCAGCACCCCAGGAGGCTCATGAAGAAAGACTACAAGTTCAAGCCCAGCTGGGCAACTTAGCAAGACTGTGTTACAAATAAATAAAATACTAAATTAAATTAAACTGAGCAGACATATAGCACAGTAGAAAGGCCCTAGGTTTGAAACTCCAGTCAAAAAAAAAAAAAAAAAAACTCCCACATGCTTCTCAAAAAAATCCTGAGTTGGATTGTGGTGGTGCACACCTGTAATCTCAGGCCTCCTGAGACTGAGGCAAGAGGATCACTTCGAGTTCAAGGCCAGCCTGAACTACACAGAAACCCTGTCTCAAAAACAAAACAAAACTGTCCAACTCAGACCTGACCCCTCCAGAAATCTGCCTGTGTGTCTCCCAGTCCTGTCTAAAATTAGTCACAGATCCCACCCAAACATCTCATCACAAGTAGTAACCAAACATTGAGTGCTCCCTGATACAATTGAGTGCTCCCTGATACAATGTGGACAAATATTTCTGTAAAGTATTCTTGTTAAAAAACTAACATGGGAGCTGTGCGTGGTGGCGCACACCTGTAATCCCAGCACTCAGTAGGCTGAGGCAGGAAGATTGTTGCGAGTTCAAGACCAGCCTGGGCTACAAAGTGAGCTCAAGGCCAGCCTGAACTGCATAGTAAGACCCTGTCTCAGACAAAAAAAAAAAAAAAAAAAAAAAAACATGAATCAAATGCAGCCTCCAGATCAACCGTGGAGTTATCAGGAGTATAGACTGACAATAAATGGGGCCGGGGATATAGCTCAGGGGCGTAGGCATCTGAGTTCAGGTCCTGACATGCACACACACATGCACACATGCACACACACACACAAACCTGGGATGTAACTAGCAAAAATCTAGATGTAGGAAACTAAAAGTCCAGCATCTTCAGCACATAAGCAACTTTTTCAAAAAGAGAAGCTCTGTAAAGTTGTGTGTGTTTTCTATTTGTCACAATAATATTACAAAATAAATTATACTTTAAAGATTTACCTTATGATTAGCCATGAGCCACTGGAGGGGCAGCTCTGCTGATGTGAGCAGGGTGCATGGAGGCTCTGGGGCCAGCTGGCTGGTCAGATGGGTGCCAGCTGGGCCAGGGTGGTCTCCCCAGCCCTCTCCCTGGAGCAGGCCGCCTGGGTTTGCTCTGCTGGCTGAGGAAGGGCTCCGCGAGACCTGTAGAATCACACTGGACACATCAAGGCTGAGAGCCAGAGATCATTCTGCTTCACTTCTGCTGTGGTTTATTGGCCGAAGCAAGTCATATAGCCAAGTCCAGCTTGAAAGGTGGGAAAGAGAGTCTTCCCTTAATAAGAAAATCTGCAAAGTCACCTTGTCAAGGGCACAACTACAGAGAGCGATTTCTCATTCATTTATTTTATTTATTGCAACCACACCTCAAAGTTAAAAGAAACCAAATACTGTAAAGATTGGTCTAAAGTTGCCTCTGTATATATATTGTTGGGCATAATAGTTTCTCCATGCATAGTGAACTGTAACCAACCTTGATACGTCAGCGGGTTGTAACCCCCTGTCACAGCAAGTAGCCACAGCTCAGCCAGTCACAGTGGCCGACCGTGCAAACTATGCTCAGACGAGATAGACACAAGCTGTAACCTATCTGCCTCACTTCCGTTTTCTATGTGTCACTTTGCTCTGGCAAAAACTTTTGAATCTTTTTTGGGGCAGAGCCACTGTTTGGTTCCCTGTCTCTAATGGCAATTGAAGCCAATTAAGTTCTGCAAAACTAGATTTGCTGTAATTTTCTCTTTTAACAGTATATATCAACCCTTCAGACATGGTGGCACACACATAGTAATCCCAGCACTTGGGAGACTGAGGCAGGATCACTGTAAATTCGAAGCCAATTACAACATAAACTACATAATGAGACAGTCTTAAAAATAAATAAGTGGGCCGGTGGTTTAGCTCAGCAGCATAAGCGCCTGCTTGGCAAGTGCAAGGTCATGAGTTCGATCCCTGGTACCACACACACAAAAAAGTGTCTATATATATAGAGAGAGACATTTAACTAAAGGCCAACAAGGAAAGGAAGTGGATCACAAGTAGATTGTGTGTGTGTGCTGCAAGTTTTCCATAAGAAACTTTTAAAAATTATTCATCTTTCTCCCCCTTGTTATGCGTTTTATCTGGATGTCCCCCAGGCTCCATGAGCTCATAGGTGGGGCTTTTGGGGAGGTGGTTGGCTCCTGGGTGTGTGATAACCGTCATCAGATTAGCCTGCTGATGAGTGTGTGGCTGTGGGAGGTGGAGCCTGGTGGGAGGAGGCGGGCCCGGGGGTGTGGCCTGCAGGGGGCGTACACTCAGGCCCTGCCCCTTCCTTGATGCCCTCAGCTTCTTGTCCGCCATGCTGTGAGCAGCTCCTCCTGCACCATATCCGGATGCCGTGCTGCTCTGCCTTGGAGCCAGCCACCTACAGACTGAAACCTCTACAAACTGGGAGCCAAAATAAACCTCTCCTCCTTTAAATTGTGGGTGCCAGATGCTTTATCCCAGTGATAAGAAAAATAAGTAAGACACCCTGCACGCAGTTTCATACGATGTGGTGTGATGGTCACATACTCATGATAGCATGGTGGTTCAGGAGTATTATGGAGTAGTGGTACATGCCTGTAATCTTAGCACTAGAGAGGCTGAGGCAGGAGGATTGCTGTGAGTTAGAGGCATGCTAGGCTGCATAATCAGTTCAAGGCCAGCCTGAACTACAAAATGAGACCCTGTCTCCAAAAAGCAAACAAATATTATGGAAAGCTTAGTGTGGTGGGGCACGCTTGTAATCCTGGCACGCCTAGCCTTGGCAGTTTATCAGTTCAGGAAGACCTTGTCTCAGACACTTAGAGCTGGGAATGTAACTCTGTGCCAAGACCCTGGGTTCTGTCCCCAGTGCAGGGGAAGAAAATGACTTTTATGGAAAAAGTCTCCGTGTGGGACCAGCCTATCCTTGACACCTACCAGACACTTGTCAATCAAAGCTGCCAAAAGAGAGGTCAGTTGGGAGAGTCAGCAAGCCAGGCAGCAGTTCCAATCTCCTGCCAGGCAATCCCAGGCCTGGAACCCTAACACCTGCTGTGTCCTGTAGGCTAACAGTGAGCCCCAGTGCCCAAGCAGCCTCCAACACAGGTGTGAATCTCAGGAGGTGGCAGGTCCCTGCAGTTACTGCGGGATGACACCCACGTGTGAGGACCTCTTTTTTTGTTTGTTTTTATCTTTTTTTCAGACAGGGTCTCACTATGTAATTCACACCGACCTTGAACTCACAGCAACCCTCCTGCCTCAGCCTCCCACATTACTGGGATTAAAAGGCCAGCCCCTACCTCCGGCTCTGTGTGAATACCTCTTGAACTAGACAGAAACACAGAGGAGGCCAAGTGTTCCCTGAGCACTCTGCTCCTGGAGAGAAAGCCTGCGGCAAGTCAGCTCATCTGTGTTTGCTCTTATCTCAGTGCCTCCCACTCTGAAACCCTCCCCGCTCTGGAACACGGGCGCTCCCCTGTTGGCAGCGTGGAAGTTTCTCCCTGAGTCTCCCCTGCATCCACACCCAATTGCGTGAAAGACTCCAAGTGATAGAGGCCTTGGAGGCCCGTGTATTTTATCTAAGGCCTCTGTGTTTGTGACTGTCAGGGCTGCCGGAGTAGCCTCACACATGCGGGCCAGATTCCTGCCATGTGAGTGACCTGGGGAAGAGAGAGAAAGGTAGGAGGGAGCCACAGTGTCCTTTATGACTGAGCCTTGGAAGTCACACACCACCATCTGTGTCATGTTTGTGTGGCCACGCTGGATCTTGCTGAAGTTGCCCTGTGGAGGCGATGGTGAAATCCGAGCTCCTGGATTAACCCCTGCCCGTCCCCACCCCTGAGATGTCCCTTTTCATCCCCAGACCCACCTGAGCCAGCACGGACAGGAACGGGTGAGCGGCTGGCCTCTGCAGACAGCATGGTCATGTCCCCAGCCCTGGCGACCTTGAATGAGGGCTCCACTGCCCAGCGTTGTCACCTGCATCCTGGCAGAGACTCAGGGAGCAGAGTACTCTCTGGGACCCTGGCCACGCTTTGACTATTCTTGGAGGAAGGTGTCTGGCCCACAGCAAATCCAGTAATGATCAGCGGAGGTCCAGGGAGAAGGCACTGGGACAGAGGTCAAAGGACCTGAACACAGTGGCCGAGATCCAGCCAGGACAGCTCAGGGACCCTCTGGGCGTGGACATGAGGTTGGAGGTCATCATTTCGGAAGTCAGCATCTATCCCAGAGACATCCGTCGTCCTGTCTTGTTCCTCCTAAACAGGGGTGGTCTTCGCTCCCCTACCCTCTCACCCAGCTTGTGGCTTTAATCCCATTGATAGCGTGACTCACGCCTCTGGCAGCTGCCGGGATGCAAGCCTCCCAGGTCCAGATGGAGAGCTTCTGCTCCTTCCTCCCCCCTCCCAACTGCCCGCACCAAAACCAACTCCTGCCCCATCTCTTTCTTCGCCATGAGCGACTTGATCGCCACCCACTCGGCTGCTCGAGCCAGAAACCTGGCATTATCCTTGGCTCTGCTCTGGTTCCCATCAGCCAGCTCTAATTCAGCCACAAGTTTCATTGGTTCTCTTTCCAAATGTTTCCCCAAGCTGGGCACGAATATCGGTGCATGCCTGTTATCTTAGCATTCGAGAGGCTGAGGCAGGAGGATCACGGTGAGTTCGAGGCCAGCCTGAGCTGGGTATGAATTCGCTGTCTGAAAAACATAGTGAAATCCAGTTTCAAAACAAACCAACAGTCTTACCCATCGTTTTTCTCCTCTGTCTCCATGGCCCCCACCTTGATCCTGGTCACTGTCATCACAGGCAGTGGTGACCACAGAGCCTCTTTACCTGCCTCCTCTCTTGCATTATCTACCACGGCTGTTCTGCACCCAGCCACCTGAGGAAATATCTGCCCCCTGCTCATGTCCTCCTGGCTTCTATGAGGCTGTCATGGTTCTTGTACTGCCCTTGCCTGGCAACTTAGCTCCCAGCCCGCTAGCTTCCTAAACACATCAAGCTTAACCCAACCACAGGACCTTTGCACATGTTCTTTCTCTGCCTAGCATTCTCTGCCTCCTCACAGAGACTTGTGAAGCTGCCTCCTCCTTGCCATTCAGCTCTCAGTCCAAAGGTCACCAATCCCATCCCTGCCTAACATCGTACCACCTGCCCGTCCTCCTACCCTGCCACCCCCCACCACACCACCTTATTACATCTCCTCCATGGAGACTACTGCTCTCGTTATCTTAGTTTTCAGCTCCATGAATTCTGGCTGGTCCAGAGCCTGACATTCAGGACTTGCTCAGGAAATCTCTCTCGGGGTCACTCACTCACTCATCCGTTCAGCACACACTGGCTGAGGCTTCCTGCTTTGTGACTCAGAAGTGGAAAGGTAACTAAGATGTCTGGTATCGAGGGCTTCAAATCTAGGCCACGCCGCTACCCAGCTCTGCCTCTCTTCCCCTCCCAGAGCCTCTGTTTCACCGTTTACAGAACAGGCACAACACGTGTTTGGCAGCCTTGCTGTGAGAGCTGAGCGTTTCCTCATGAAGGCCAAGCAGACAGCCTTGCACACAGGTGCTCATGTGTCCTATGCCAAGGCTGGAAAATGTGGGCACGGGCTTGGGGCACCGACACAGCTGTGGAACAGCTGGATGCGCGAGCGGGCAGGAGGTCAGGGGCAGAAGTGGGGCGGGCAGGACCCTGAGGCCTGCTGTGACCCACTTGGCCACAGGAAGAAACAATCATAAACAAGCAGGACAGCGTCTTGAAATAACAGAGTGGAGCCACCTCGGGCCACAGCGTGGCTTCCAGGGGCACAGCCTGGGAAGCCAGGACACAGGCGCCAATCTGCTCAGGCTCCCGGCTCTGCAGCCAGGCTGGGGACCACAGCCGATGTGACCCGCACCGCCACCTGTGTATCTGTGCGTGGGGGTAAAGAGGCCTGTCAGGGATGCCCTCTGCGCATCGCATGAGCTATGCTGTTAGTTAGCAAAGATGAGTTTTAAAGGATTTAAAACCTTATGTATCGGGCTGGGGCCATAGCTCAGTGGCACAGCACTTGCCTGGCAAGTGCAAGGTCCTGAGTTCAAATCTCAGTACCCAAAAAACCTTTATATATGGATTTTCAAGTATACACTGCCACCACCTCTGCGAGAATGTGTAAGAAACAAGTAACAAACCAGGTAGGGTGTACATTCTTATAATCCCAGCACTCTGGGAGGCTGAATCAGGAGGATCAGGAGTTCAAGGCCAGCTTGGATAAACTTAATGACTTCACTTCAAAATAAAAATAAAAAAGGGCTGAAATGTAGGTCTACAACATGGCCATGAACAATATCTCTATGGACATCAGTCAACAAAATAATTTCATGCTTAATAAAACTGAGAAGAGCCAGGTGTGGTGATGCATGCCTGTAAACCTAGTAGTCAGGAGGCTGAGACAGGAGGATCCCACAAATTACAGGCTAGCCTGGGCTACAGTGAGTTCAAGGATAATCTGAACTACACAGCAAGACACTATCTGAAATAAATAATCAAAATAAAAACTAAAGCAGAAGTTTTAAAAAATCTTTTGGTGTTTTGTTTCTGAGACAGGACCTCACTTTGTAGCCCAGGCTGGCATCCCGCGGCTGTTATTCACCACTTGGCAGCAGCAGGGCAGAGAGCGACTTCTTGCCAAGAGCAAGAGGTGTCAGGTACGTCTGGGCCAGGGAACAAGAAAACAATAATCAGAAGTTCCGGGATCCAAAGAGAGCAGGGAAGGGAAAGGAGGCGCATCCAGACAAGGATTGCTGGGGAGAAAAGGCCTGGTGCGGGCAATCGAGACGCGGCATCTCCTGTCTCCACTGATGTGCGTGGGGAGACGGGACGCGGTTCAGGAGAAGCTACCCATTCTGCCTGCCTATTCGTGCTCACGGCCACTCTGGTCCTAGAACGTGCCTCATGGCGGGGTGCCACACGCCTGCAGTTCCAGCACTCTGGAGGCTGAGGCAGGAGGATTGCTGTGAGGTTGAGGCCAATCAGGCTACAATGTGAGTTCAAGGACAGCCTGAATGACACAGCAAGGCCCTGTCTCAAAAAAAAAAACGATAAAAGTAACCTTCTCCCCCCCCAAAAGACATACTGGATCCCTGGCTTCTTTTTGCTTTCTTTTGTTTTGTTTTTGTCTTTTTGAGACAGGATCTCACTATGCCGTTCAGGCTGGCCTTGAACTCACTTTGGTCTCAAACTTGCAAAGATCCTCTTGCCTCAGCCTCCTGAGGGATGGGATTACAATCATGTGCCACCATGCCCAGCTGCTCGCTGGCTTCTTAAACCCTGGTGATGACAAACCTGTTGCTGGGCATGGTGGTACACACCTGTGATCCCAGAACGTATCATACACAGAAGCGTTCAGCATTTTTTGTTTTTTGAGGCAGGTTCTCGCCAAGTAGTTGAGGCTGATTCACCAGGATCACCCTGCTTGGATTTTGGCCTTTTTTTTTCCCAAAGGAGACTAAATTAATTGTCTTTTAATTAAAAAGTTTTGCAAAAGTACAAAGTGAGAGCTGCTGACAGAAATTAGAAATAGAGAATACTTTGGATACATTCAGTCTGCTATTATTGACTGATTTTATAAATTTACGTTCTTCCTACATCCCTACTAAGGATGGTGTTTAAAACTGATTGAGGCCTGGTGGTGCATGCCTGTGATTCTGGCACTTGGGAGGCTGAGGCAAGAGGACTGCCACGTGTTCAAGGTCAGCCTGAAGTATATATGGCAAGACACTGTCTCAGTAAAACCAAAAAGAAAGAAAGAGATAGAAATATTGGGCATGGATTCTCACAGGAGGATCACTGTTGGTTCGAAGCCAGGCTACATATTGAGCTCAAGGCCAGATTTTGACGTAAAAAGAAAAAAGTTAATTGAAATACAGTAATTAAGCATTTGAGATTCTTGCATAATAGTACAGCTGTTTGCTTATTTAAAAATAACCTTTCATCCCTGCTGGATACTGACTGAGCATAGCACCTATTCAGAAATCAGTTCTTAATATTCTAAAAGCAAAATACAGCCGTCATTCACCTTGGGAATTGCCTTCCCCTCATCTTCCACTAAAGAGAGTGAAGATAGCACGTTTCTTCCAGAATGATCTGTGTAAAGAGGAAAGCTGGCTGTGTCGCCCCTCCTGTGTCCCTCTTCTATTTAAATCCTTTCAATGACTCCAGCTGAGCATGTTACATAAGCTCCAACAAGAATGGGTTGATTGAGTAAATTGATACATGTGTGAGAGAAACAAACCATGCTGTGTCTCTTGATCATTACATATTGATATGGAAAAGTACAGAATATTGTACTTTTATGTAAATGTATTTACATAAAATGGGTGCAGCTGATTGGTTGAGCCACCTGCAAAGGATGCTGGGAAAGGGAGATGGGGCACATATTGTACTTTATGTAAATTTATGATGATCTCATTTTTGAAATGTAAGATAATTCTATATAGATACAAATTGTATTGCATATTAGCACATGTCTGTAGCAGTGCACATATTAGTACATATGTCTGTGTACAGAATAAAAATCTAGAACGATGCCAACTTGCTTGTTCTACATCTTGATCTTAGTGGTGATTATGCAGGTGTAAACATGGTTAAAAATTCATTGATTTGCACTTAAGAGCCGGATGCTTTTCTATCTGTAGTTTTTTTTAAAGGTTTTTTTAAAGGGAAAAAGATACACTCGGAAGTATTCTTAAAGATCCGTTATAGTTTAGATCTGGAATGTTTCCCAACAGCCGGCGTTACAGGCCTGGTCCTCAACTTGGCGCTGTTGGAGGTGGTGGAACCTTTAAGAGGCAGAGCCTAGTGGGAGGTCTTAGGTCACTGGGGGCTTGTCCTCAAAGGGCCAGCAGGCGCCTAGCCCACCCGCTTCCTTTTTGCTTCTGCCCAGGAGGTGGGCAGTTTACCCCACCATTGCCCTCCCAGACCCAGAAACAGAAAGCAAGCTCGTGCTCTGTCTCTGTCTCTCTCTTTGTGAGAGAGTTCTGTGTCTCTCACACACACACACACACACACACACAGCATGTGTATTTTCTGTGTTTTATATATTCCAAGACAACCTTATCTCCAAACAATAAATGGGTTCTAGAATCCAGTCTGAGGTTTTTAGTAGGAATTCTACTCACAGATAAGGGCTAGCTAACTTCAGCAGAAAAGGGATTCACCACAGGCAGAGCCATGAGCTCACATGGTTGCCAGGAAGGAACCCAGGGGAACCACAGCCAGAAACCTGCCAGGATTGAGGTAGCTGAGGGCCCTGGCTCCTCCTGCTGAGCCCTGCCTGCTGCTGCTGCTGCTGTCCCTGCAATCTAGCTGGGACTGCCCCTTCCATGCCATCCTCCATCGTTGCTGTCAAATGGGGTACCCATACCTGTTGGAGCCAGCGCAAATTCTCAAACCTCAGAATCAGATTGCAAACCCTCTCATTTCCTGTCCATGTTGATTTTTGGTAGCAATTGCCTGTTATTACTGTCACCGTGGAAAACCCAGGTTGCAAAGATTTGACATCATGGAAGGGGACAAAGCGAGAATTACAGCCGCATTGAATCAATAGCTTGAGGTCTGGGTGGTGTAAGCTATCGCCTCATGTCTTGGAAAATGTGAATATCCCACAGTGCCCCTAGAGTGTCCTGGAGTGTCCTGGCACACAACTTGAAAATAGCTGTTTCTAGGGAATAATCTAAGGGAGAGAAGCAGTAGATACTCAAACTGGTGGAATCAGGGAAGGATTGAGTTCTTTCAGCCTAAAGCATATTGGAAGAATTATTAAGGACAACATATTCACACAGAGACGAGAGATATTTTTTTTTTTAAAAAGATGAGAGGCACTGCTGATACATGCCTGCAATCCCAGCACTCTGGGAGGCTGAGGCAGGAGGATCACAAGTTTCAGCTCAGCCTGAGAAATTTAGTAAAATGTTGTCTCCAAATAGAAGAAAGAGCAATTGCTCGGGGCAGCACTGCCTGTAGTTGGACGCATGCTCTGGCGCCCACAGTCTTCCTCAGTTCAGGAAAGGGCAGCATCTCTGTCCTTCCAGCTGCTCAGGCCACAGATTTGGGTCATCTTGGACTCTTCTATCATCTCTGTCCAAGCTCCCCCAGAATCTGATTACTTCCCTTATCCGCATGCCACTGGTGCAGCTACCACCAACTCTTTTAGACACTGTGCCCCTGCTCACAACCCAGAAGCCTAGGGAGTCTCTTAAAATGTAAGTTTGCCAGGGTCTGTGCTCTCTGATGGTCCTGCCTCAGCCCTTATCATAGTCCTGAGCTCCACGGAATCACCTCAGACCATGTCACCCACCCTCTGCTTCCACTCACTTGGTCCCCACCGTGTCAGCCTTCCCACAGTTCCTTAAGCCTACCAGGCACTATCCTGCCCCCAGGGCCTTTGCACTGACTCACTCCATCACCCAGAACATTGTCCACAGATCCTCAGAGCTTGTTCCCTCACTTCCCTCCATGTTTGCACAGAGGTCACTTTGCTACTGAGGCCTTGATTGTATAAAACAGAAGTAGGGTCTCAGGGTGTAGCTCAGGAGTGGAGGGAGCACTTGCTTTGCATGAGTGAAGCAAGTGCAAGGCCCAAACATGGATTTCCAGCAGCACAAAAATATAAAATAGAAACCCCCTCTCCTCAACACTTCCTGTCCCTCACCTTTGAGGGGATTGCTGAGTGTAAGGCTGGACATTGACTCAAAGGAACTCATATACAAAGAAGCCCATTTGGAGGATCCTTCATTGTTTGTAAACAAATATTTACCTCCTCTTGTATACCTCAGATATCTCAGGGTGACTTATAATACCTAATACAACGTAAATGCTACAAAAATAATTGTTACTGTTATGCTGCATTGTTTAGGGGATGATATATATGTTCTATATAGATGTATATTTCACCAAATATTTTCAATATATGGTTGGTTGCATGTGGAGATGTGGAGCCTGCAGGTCTGGGGGACGACCATATATAGCAAACCAACCCAACTTGCTTCCCAGATCCTGGCAGACATCATTAGTGGATCACAGTACTCTTTCTCCCTGAACTGTGGCCTGGGAACATCTTCCCACAAATGGTCTGGGCAGCCACCACTAATCAATCGCCCGTTGGTACAGAGGACCCAGGCCACTTCCCTCCCTGACCCAACACCTTCTGTACCCCACAACATTCATCAGGAGGCTTTACTCCTCCTACCTGGAAACTTTTCTTCTGCTGCTGAAAAGAAACTGCTGATGCCAGATATTTGTAGAAAGTGCATAAACAGCACTTGAATAATGTCTTTGATGTGGCTCGGAAAGTTTTGATATTACAAGGAGAAAAAATAAATATGTGAAATAACTCCACTTGGGGAGCAATGGCTTATATTAAGAACATTTTTAAGCCCACTCTTTCCTCTGAACAGATGGTCTAAACATAAAGGTCTAACACGTCCAGGTTTCCAGGAGTCTTTCTCCTTCCCTGGCCGTGAGTCTGTCTCCCCCCCTGCCCCCCCGTCTCTCCTCCCCTTTGTCCCTCTTTCCCTGCCTCACTTTGTGCCGTACTTTGTCTTCTCCAGTGCCTGTGTGCATGCGTGTCACTGTGTCTCTCCCAGTTCTTTTATTTTTTATTTTGAAACAGAAGCTTGCTGAATTACTAAACTATCCGAGGTGAGCTCACACTTGCCTCAGTCTCCCAGAGTGCTGGAATCATACAGGGGTGCATCCGCACACCCCGTCTCGCTTCTTTTTCTTTTCCTTCCTTTCTTCCTCTCCCCTCCCCTCCTCCTCCTTTTTCTTCTCCCTCCTCCTGTGGTACTGAGGATTAAGGCAGTAGTGTTCTACCACTGTGCTACGTCCCCCATTCTTTTTATTTTTATTTTGAAGTAGAATCTTTGCTACATTTCCCAGACTGGTCTAGAAATTGTGGTCCTCCTGCCTCAGCCTGTGGAGTAGCCAGAATTACAGGCACAAGTCACTGTCTCTGTGTGAATTTCCTTTTTCTGTCTCTCTCCATGTCAACTTTTCTTTGTCTCTCTTAAATCTGTCTGTCTCTCTGTCTGTCTGTCTCTCTGTCTCTGTCTCTCTCTGTCTGTCTCTGTCTCTCTCTGTCTGTCTGTGTCTCTCTCTGTCTGTCTGTCTGTCTCTGTCTGTCTTCTGTCTCTCTGTCTGTCTCGCTGTCTCTGTCTGTCTCTGTCTGTGTCTCTCTCTGTCTGTCTTCTGTCTCTCTCTCTGTCTGTCTCTCTGTCTGTCTGTCTGTCTGTGTCTCTCTCTGTCTGTCTCTCTCTGTCTGTCTTCTGTTTGTCTGTCTGTCTCTGTCTGTCTTCTGTCTCTCTCTCTGTCTGTCTCTCTGTCTGTCTGTCTGTCTCTCTCTGTCTGTCTCTCTCTCTGTCTGTCTCTCTGTCTGTCTCTCTGTCTGTCTGTCTCTCTCTCTCTCTCTGTCTGTCTGTCTCTCTGTCTGTCTTCTGTCTCTCTCTCTGTCTGTCTCTCTGTCTCTCTCTGTCTGTCTTCTGTCCCTCTGTCTGTCTGTCTCTCTGTCTGTCTCTCTGTCTGTCTGTCTGTGTCTCTCTCTGTCTGTCTCCCTGTCTCTGTCTGTCTCTGTCTGTGTCTCTCTCTGTCTGTCTTCTGTCTCTCTCTCTGTCTGTCTGTCTCTCCGTCTGTCTGTCTCTCTCTCCCTCTTCCTTCCCCACCCCCACTCCAGTCCACCCATCTCTTCCCTCCTCTTTCCTTCTAGAGCCCGACAGTGGCTGCGGGCAGCGCATCAGTGAGAGCGCAGTGCAAAGCCTGCAGAGCCTCCCAGGCCACCGATGTGCAGCGCAGCATTTAGACAGCACAGCTGGATCCCTTCATGACTTCCTGCTTTCCCCGGAACACCCCGCCAGCCCACGCATGTGTGCTGCCATGTGTCCTCTCCTGGGACCCCGCGCAGAGGTCACTACTGTCCCCAAGCCCCCGAGGTGTCCTTCACAGCGTGGACGCCACTGCTCCCACTCTCACCTCCTGCGGATCCCAGCGAAGGAATCGGTCCTGTCCAGCGGCCATCGCCCGAGCAGGGGCTGGGGAAGATGGAGGCTTGGGGACCCAGGGAAGGACCGGTCCCCTGAGGGCCTGCCTTGCACTCTGCCGCTGGCACAGATGCAAACCCTGAGGCGGACCCTGGGGCCTGAAAGCTCAACAAAGCCAGCCCCCGGCGGAACTCAGAGCTCCCCGAAGGCAGCTCAGCCCCAGCCTCAGGCACCAGGGGAGCCCCTCAAAGCCACCCCAGAAGGCAGGCCAGTGTCTTGTCACTCACTGAGCTCAAATCCCTCTGCTGGGACCTACAAACTGTACGGCCTTGGGCAAATTGCTTTGACTCTCTGGGCCTCTGCATTCTCATCTGTGGGATGGGCATAATAGCAGTATCTACATCAGGGGAATGTTGTGAAGGTCGGATGAAATAAGCCATGTAAAATTCTTCAGTGACAGTAAGTATTCAAGCATATGTGTGGCTGAGTGCCGTGGTGCAGGGAGGCTGAGGCAGGAGGATCATACATTTAAATCCAGCCCGGGTAACTTAGCCATGTAACAAGACCCTGCCTCACAATAAAAAAGAAATAATAAAAATATCTGTCTACTGCCATCCACTGTCCCAAACCTTACACATGCTCATGGAGTCTTCATAACCTTCCTAAGACATGAGCCCGGTGTCGGCCCTGCTTCACAGATAAAGAAACTGAGGCCTGAGAGCACAAGAACCTGGCCTGAGGTCACACAGCTCGAGGTGGCAGGGCTGGGCTGGGACTACAAGCAGCCAGCCCCTGAGGCCCCTGCGCACCCACGTTGGCCCAGTTTTCTGTTCAAGTTCTGGTTTTCCTTCTTTTCTGTGTTTATTGCTTTGTATACGCAGGTGCGCACAGCTGTGCTCTCAGTGGAACACGGCAGGGACCAGCCCGGGCTTTACAAGTTGTGGTCTAGGTCCACCCCTGGGGCGTCCAGAAAATGGGGTCAGGCGGGAGCTTGAGACCAAGGAAGATAGGCCGAAGGTAGGGTCATTCTCTGGGGCTTTTTTTTTTTTTTTTTTTTTTTTTTTTTTTTGGTTTAGTTCAGTTTGGGGCTTTGTTTTTTGAACCCAAGGCCTTCACCCAAAGCTACTCCCCTGGGGCCTCTTTAAATTTCTTTATTTTGAGACACCTGCCTCAGCCTCCCTCAGTTTTAGAATTCCGGGCTATATCCTCATGCCTAGCTCTTGCTTTTTGGTTTTTAAAGACCCTTGATCTATAAAGAGTGTATACTGAGAGTTTCTGGCAGGTAGACGCAGCCAGGAGGGATTCATGAGTTGGATGCAAAATAGTTTCCTTGGATGTCACAGACAAATCCAGGAGGTGTGGGTTAGCTCTGGGGCTGTCCAGGGGGGCAGCCCCTCCCACAGGGCTTCTGAGCCCTTCAAACGAGGCTGGTCCAGACTAAAGGGGGCAGTAAGCCTTATGCATAAAAAAAAAAAGTACTATATAAGCTGAGTACAGCCCTATAATCCTAGCATTTAGGAGGCTGAGGCATGAGGATCGCTGTGAGTTCAAGGCCAGCCTGAACTAGAAAGTGAGACCCTGTCTGAAAAAAAACAAAAAGGAATAGAATTCAAATGACAGCCAGGCATGGTGGCACATGCCACTAATCGCAGCACCAGAGAAGCTGAGGCAGGAGGATTGGTGCGAGTTTGAAACCACCCTGGATTACAAAGTGAGCCTAAGGCCAGCCTGAACTGCATAGTGAGACCCTGTCTCAAAAAGACAAAAAAAAAAAAAAAAAAAAAAATCAGATGACAAGGGACCCACCACAACACCAGCTGAACGTTTTTATCTTTTACTTTGAGACAGAGTCTCACTAGGTTACTAAACTGCCTGGCTGTGCTCAAACTTGCAATCCACCTGCCTCAGCCTCCCAGAGTGCTGGGATCACAGACATACACCACCCGGCTTGGACTTAGTTTAAATCTGAGGGAAGAAGAAAGAAAAGGGTGCTATGATCCACATAAGTGTCTCCCAAAAGCCAGTATGTTAAAGCTTTGCTCCCTACCTATGCTGCTGTGGGATGCAGTGGGCCCTTTAAGAAGCGGGGCCTAGAAGAAGGGCATTAGGGCACTAGAGATGCTCTTGAAGAGGAGGGGGTTGGGATCAGCCCCATCCTGGCTCTGTTTTTGCTTCCTGGCTACTATTAAATGAGCAGCTGCTTCCTCTAGTGTTCCCATACCCCAAAAGCAATTGCGCCAAAGGATCACAGGTAGAAGCCTCCAAACAGAGCCCAAATAAACCTTTCCTTGTGTTAAGTTGATTGCCTCAGGTATTTTGTTACAATAACAGGAAGCTAACACGAATCTATATTTCATCAAGCAAATCACCATAGCAGGCACCTGGGGCTCAGTCCCACAAATGACTCCAGGGACTGTACAGAGCACACCTCAGAGTCCTGCCAGGTGAGAGTTGAGAGTGCTGGATATTTAGCCACCAACTCCCCAGGGGCAGCTGACACCCTGGCATTTCTAATTGCCCTGTGCTTTCTGGGCAAGTCAAGGCAGGCAGCAGGTCCTGGGTTGGAGGGAGGATGAAGAATCAATCCAAGGGACTGTTGCTTGGGGTGGCGCCAGCATAGAGCCGCTGGGCCAGCTGGTACAGAAAGGGTGGGGCACGCTGGTTGCATCCACTGTCCACTGCAGACTCTGCAGCCAGTGTCTGGTCCAAATCCCAGCTCAGCTCCTCCAGGGTCGCACCCCTCATTTCCTGTGGCTCTGCTTCCACATCTGTAACCCGGATAATTATAGCACCGACTTCCGAGAACTGAATGTGAGGATTACACGGAATGATTCACATAAAAGGCTCAGAACAGAGTCAGGCACCGAGTGGCCTTCCATACGCGCAGCTCCGATGATACTGCTAGGAGCAGGTATCACAGCACACATACTCTGATGTTCTTCAAGCACTGAGAAAGCAGCCAGATGTGGCGGTGCATGCTTGTAATCCAGCACTCTGGGAGGCTGAGGCAGGAGGGATCATCTTGAGTTTAAGGCCAGCTTGAGTTCCATAATGAGTTCAAGGCCATTCTGAAAGCTGTCTCAAAAAAGAAAAAAAGATGTTTAGCCATAATTTTTAAAAATGTTTTATCAAAATTAAAAGATGCAAAAAAAATTAAAAGATGCTTTTCTAAGCACAGCACCTAGTGTGCAGTAAATCTTCAGGGTGATCCCTGCGGGTTGGGTTTCCTGTGCAAGCAGGAAGTTGCTGCTGGCTTGGAGCAGCCAGAAGATATAATTCGGTCAGCAGAGCTTATTGCACACCTGCACAGGCTCGGGCTCTGCAATGCGGAGGGAGAGCTCTTAGGAAGACAGATGGACGTGGCCTTGGTCCGAGCTGTGTGCTCTCGACTCTCTGTTCCTTCTGTAAGGGAGTCACGCTTGCGGGCCCTGGCTTTGTGAATTTGCTGGTCCTCTCTAGAGAGTGAGGTAAACTTCCCAGCAAACCTGAGGACAGGAGCAAACACAGCAGGAGGCAGAGGAGGGGCCTGGAGAGCTTGAGCCTATGGTTGAGCCCCCGTGCCCTGAGCTGCTGCCCACTCAGGGACTTGTCCTAGACGGGGAGAGAAAACCACCACCCTGCACTGTGCAGGCAGAATCCTTCTACAGCACGCATCCTCTCTGTTTCCCATCAATAATGTTTACACTGTGCTCCACGCACAGGCCTGCAGAAGGCTGTCTTCGGGGGCCTGCGGAGGAGAGCCAACAGGTCTTGCAAAGAGGAACCATTTCCAGGCTGTCGTCTGCCAAGCCCCGCTCTTCACTGACCCCTGCAAGCCATGAATCGACCAGGCATTGGGACACACGCCTGTCACCCTAGCACTCAGGGCATAGAGGCAGCAGGACCTCTGCAAATTCGAGGTCAGCCTGGGTTCCGTAGTGACTTCAAAGCCTTGCCTCGAAAAGCCAAAATAAATAGACAAATAACAAAGCCACGAATCCGAGACTCCCATGCCTGCTGGCTTATGCAGGAGGCAAGGCTGACCAGAGAGATTGCTGAGCCTCGCCTCCTCGCTGCCTCCTCAACCCTGACCTCATGGGCCCATTCTGCCAGCCTTAGACCTGTGCACGGTCCTGCCAGGCCCATTTGCTAACAGCCAGGCTTTTACATCCTAATGGATGCTTCTTTGTTTTGGCAAGAGACACCAGCCCGGAACTGCCAAGCAATTTGCAGATATAATTTTCTGATGCAACCAAGGACAACAGGGTTAGAACTCGGAAAAAGCAAGCCTTGGAGTCCAGCTGCCTCTCACTGGCCACCCTGCTTCCCTCGGCGCCCACCTGGATTTCCTCGGCAGCCCCTCCCACCCCTGCTTTATCACCCGCAGGGAGGTGGTGAACCCACTTCGGAAGTGGTAAATCCACCTCTGGTGCCCAGCGTGGTCACCTGACTCTGGCCCAGCCACCAGGAAGCCACCACTGGCCACCAACCTTGAGAGGTGGACCCAGGAATTCTGTCCTGCCTGCCCTGAGAGCATCATACCTGACTGTTTCACTGAGCACATACTTTTTACTTAAACTGTGAAATTAAACTTCTGGTTCTTTTTTTTTTTTTTTTTTTTTTTTTTGTCTTTTTGAGACAAGGTCTCGCTATGCAGTTCAGGCTGGCCTTGAGCTCACTTTGTAGCCCAGGCTGGTCTCGAACTCTAACCCTAACAGTCTTCCTGCCTCAGCCTCCCAAGTGCTGGGATTACAGGCGTGACCCACCACGCCCAGCTCGAGACTTCTGGATCTTATAAGTAATAGTCTCAATTTTTTATTTCTCTCATCATACCACCATATAACATCAAATATAGTTTATCTATTTATTTGTTGTTGTATGTGCCCGATTTTCCTCCATTACTATGTAAGGGCAGGATCTTACCTTTTTTTTCCCCTTGCCGGGCATTGGGGAAAGGCATTGTGTTTTGCTCACTGCCCACAACAAGGCTTGTCACATAGCAGGTGCTCACTAGCAAGGCTTGTCACATAGCAGGTGCTTTTTGGATGGAAAAGATGAGGTCCTGCAGAGGTGCCAACATAGACATCGCTTGGCCCTATTTTACAGGTAGGGAAAACTGAGGCTGACATGTTTAATGTGCACAGTGACAGACCTGCTTTATAGGACATCTGACATACACGTGAAAAACATTGGGCTCAGCGCCTGTCCCTGTACAGTGCTGCCCTGAGGTTCCTTTGTCATTCCTGGGACAGCACAGCCACCATAACAATGATTATTTACTAACTCTTGCTGTGGCCCTCAGACCCTGCATGAATTCCTTGACTGAATCCAGTTTCCTGTCCCCCACTAGAGTGAGTCTCCTTACTGTACCAATTTACAGAGCAAGAAACTGAGGTCCAGGGACAGCCCTGCAGCAGACCCAGTGTTGTGGCGAGAGATGCCGATGGCCAGATGCTCGAAAAACAGCCTTTTCCCTGCCACCCCGTTTCCCTTCCTGATGCTCAAAACAGAAGCTGGAAATCCTTAATTTTTGCAACTAGGTCCTTCTTGACTGGCAAGCCTTGACAGGAAGCCCTCTACAAGAGGCTTTGAAATAGTGCCCAACTTAAAAAAAATATATATGAGGTATTTAAAGTGACTTCTTTCTTCTTCAACTAACATTGTTGGGACTGTCTGTGATGTCTGGAGCTGTGGAAGCCATCTTGTGACCACTAGGCAGCCACTATACTAAAAAAACAGAAAAGGGAGGGGAAAGAACCTGAGCTTTTAGCATATAAAAGAGAGTTCACGCTGGTGCAGTGGTGCATGCCTGTAATCTCAGCACATTGGAAGCTGAGGCAGGAGGATTGCAAGTTTAAGCCAAACCTAAACAATTTAGCAAAACTCTGTCTCAAAATTAAAAAGTTAAAGAAAGATCAGGGATGCAGCTCAAAGAGAAGGCCCTAGATTCAATACCTAGTCACATATGTGCACACACATACAAACATACAATACACAAAAGACTTGGGAATTATTTATACCCTCCCCTTTTGATGTGGCAATTATCAATCTAAACATCTATGAGGGAATCTAGTTAAGTAAAACTAATATGAACCCAGAATTGAATGCTATGGAGGTCAGAATCAAGAATCTCTCTGCACTGATATGGAACAATTTCCAGAATATGTTGTTAACGTGGGCATGGTGGCACACAGCTGTAATCTCAGCACTAGGGAAGCTGAAGCAGGAGGATCACTGCGAGTTCAAAGCCAACCTGGGCTGCACAGAGAGTTTAAGGTCAGCCTGAACTGCATAATGAGACCCTGTCTCAAAAAAACGAAACAAAGCAAAAGAAAAGACAGTATGTTGTTAATTGGAAAAAGTAGAAAGTAGAAACTGTACCTACTTGTCAATAAAATAACTCGGAAAGCAGATCCAGGAATGAATGGGGTGCACACAATGCATAGGAGACGATGGTGCAAACTGGAAAGACTTTGCTGGGTTGGCCGAGGCGGGGGCGGGGGGAGGGGGGGTTCCCCGCAAGCGTGCAGCGGGCGCGGAGGGCGCATCACAGCCCTCCATCCAGGGTTGCGGTGGTCGGGCTGCAGGGCAGGGAGCTGCCTGGACCGCCCTCCGGGCGCGGCCCACGCAGCGTCATCACCATCGATATTTCCTGGGAGGAGAGGCCAGGTCAGTGCAGAAGGCAGATGGCCTCTGGGGACCATGGATGTCTGCACCGCCCTGGTGGACCGCTTAATGGTTTTCTGGTTCAGCAAGAAAGCGTCTGGGTCATGGGGGAAGGGCGTCCTGGGATGCTGGTTATTCTTGGTTTTTTTGGAGGGGGGGGTCCTTGTCCCTTTCCTATTTCTTCCTTTTTTGAAACCATGTCAAATAAATCATCTCAGGCATAAAAATGATAGATAATTTCCAAGCTGGAAGTAGCCCTAATGCCTGCCTGCCAGGAGATGAATGGGGACCCATTTTTCTCTTTTCTTACATATCGGGAACTGAACCCAGGGCCTTTGCACTGAGCTACATCCCCAGGCCTACTTTTTATTTTGAGGCAGGGTGAACAGCCCTGTTGCCCAAATTGGGTTCAAATTTGCAGTCCTGCTGCCTCGGCCTCTTAAGCACTAGGATTACGCTGTGCACCTCCCTGCCTGGCTTCTCTCCAGCAATTTTGCTTCCCCTTTTACATCTCTGTATATTTGCACCCGATTCAGATGTAAAATGGCTTTCCGTCAGCACGTCATGACCCCGCCATCACGCCTGGAAAAGTGTGCCCTAAATACATGGCCTTGCTTTCCCATTTTACTTCTACCCAAACAGCGCCCAGCAGCGCGGGCCCTCCCAGCTGTTCACGCCCGCCTGACATCAGCTCCACGTCCTCAGGGGCCGCGGGAGCATTTCTGCCGCTCAGAAACGCCACGAGCTATTTTTCATTCCTCTCATGATTGGATTTTTTCCTTTGCCAAATAGAACATTTAAAAAATAGCTATCTGTCATTATTACCACCAAGTCATACTCAGAAGGATACTTTAATATAAATAAGGTCAGGAACCCCTACTTTCTGTACCAAAGACAGACTTAAATTGAATACTTCTAAATTTATTTATTATTTTATTTATTGGTACTGGGGTTTGATTCTAGGACCTTCACACTGAGTTACATCCTCAGTCCCTTTTTATTATTTTGAGAGGGGTCTTGCTAAATTGCTAAATTGTGCATATTGGGCTCAAACTTGTGATCCTCTTGCCTCAGTTTCCAAGTGCTGGGATTATAGGCACTGTGCATTCCAGCCAGATATGGTGTCAACTGTCTCTAATTCCAGCACTTGGGTGGCTGAGGCAGGAGGATCACCTCGAATTTGTAGTGATCCTCCTTCCTCAGCCTCCCGAGTGCAAGGATCATAGGAGTGTGCCACCACACCCAGCTACAATGACAGGTTTGTTTAATGTGATTGGAACACTAATAGTGCATACATGCATCAAAATATCACATGGCTGGCACCCAATAATGTGTATAATTTTTATGGGGTTTTTTTTTTTTTGTCTTTTTCCTTTTTATCGGTACCAGGGATTGAACTCATCACTGCCTGCTTGCAAGGCAGGCGCTTATGCCGCTGAGCTAAATCCCCAGCCCCAATTTTTATGTTTTTAACATAATTTTGTGTGTGTGCTTGGGCTTGAACCCAACACCTTTTTAGTGCAATATTCCTGCCTCAGCCTCCTGAGTAGCTGGGATTACAGGCATATGGCACCACATGGGAGTGATTTTTGTTTTAGGTGCATGTTGATTTTGTAAAATACTGAGTTTCAATGAAGTATTTTCAAACAATCTTGTTTTTATTATCAGAAAATTGTTTTAAACATACTCTCCATTACAAAAAAGCCACTGCCTGTAACACCACAGGACCCTGAAAGAAAAGCGTTTACTTGATCACAGAGCTGGGACCCACAGTCCCCGTTTCCTACCCACAAAACCGCTGGACACCTGAGGTGCTCCACCTCGCTGGCAAACCCTCACCCTTCTCTTCTTTAGGTCATTTCACAATAATGCCAAAGCTTAATAAGCTGGGAAGAAGTGGGGGTCTCCCCACCTTCAGGGACAGACATCCAGATCGTCGGTCTGGGGACAGAGGCATCCACAGAAGTTTGTCTGACTTCAGCCACATTTTGCAGGCATCTGAGTTCATAACCAGCTTTTATTATTTATTTGTCTTTTGAGACAGGGTTCACTATGCAGTTCAGGCTGGCCTTGAGCTCACTTTGTAGCCCAGGCTGGTCTGGAACCCTCAGTGATCCTCCTGCCTCAGCCTCCAGAGTGCTGGGATTACAGGCGTGTGCCACCACTCCCAGGCATGACCAACTTTTAAAAATAGAACATTTCATGTAAAAATCCCTATGTCCTTCTATGAAGCCGTCACCTTTCTAGCCAAATGCTCAGGTCTGCTGACCTAGGCAAAGCTGAGCTTTGATAAGGGCAGAAATAGGGAGGGACCTGCCTCTCCCTCCACCCAGTGCTTATTGGTTCCTGGGGGTGGGTCCCACTCACCCTGTGAGCTCTGCCATAACTCCACTGTCAATGTTCTCCGGACTGGACTCAAGGGGAGCGGCCCTGAGGAGTGTCCCTGTGTCCCAACTCAGTCTGAAGTCCTCCACCAACCCTTAGGATGTGGACAGAGGTAAACAGCCCTGCCCTGTCCTCTTACTGTGGGTGGAGACACATGGAGCTCATCCTATCTCAGGCCACAGGTGACCAGGCCTGCAGTGGGCGCCAGGGTTTATGGAAGCGGCTGGACCGCACTGTGGACGTTTCCTCCTAAGGACAATCACAGCGGTGCACTCAGGCTGCTTTTAGTCCCCAGCACTGCTTCTGTAACTTTCATGCTGTGAGACCTTCAGTAAACAACCTAAACCAGGCATGGTAGCACATGCCTGTACTCCCAGCAATCTGGGAGGCTAAGGCAGGAGTACCCCAAATTCATTCCAGCACAGCTGGCGACTCAGTGACTGTAGCAAGATTCTGTCTGTAAAAAATTTTTTTAAAGCTGGGAATGTAACTGAGTATCATGTACTAAGAAAGAGTACAATGTTCAGGTTTTTCTCTATTGTACTTATCATAAGCCGATAATTTTATTTGTACCTCTGTTTATTGTCTGCCTAGCTTACTAAATAACTCTCCATGACAGAAAGACTGTCTGTCTTGTTCTGCTCCACTCCCCGGCCTGGAACAATGCCCCCAGAGTAAGCAGGGGCTCCATAAACACTTGTCTGCTCCGTGAACTGCTCTTTCCCATTCCCGGTCCAAATGCCTTTGCAATGATGTGGCCTGCACTGGAGCAGCCCAAGGTCTCATGGACTCCGGCAAGAGCCACACCGATCTCCACAGGCAGACGTTCACAGCAGCATCGGGCATTGATCCGTCTTCCCATGACATCAACTGGGCTCAGAGCCCTGGGTGCTAAAAGACACTGGGTGTGACTTCTGGTGGGTGAATCGGCAGCACGGGAGAGAGAGCTGGCGACTGAGCAAAGTGGAACAAGCGATTGAGCTAAGAAGGGAGAATCCTGAACGTTAAAGGTCGGGTGCCAGCGCACGTGGGCCTCACCCCACGCCACCCGAGACACAAAGCTTCCAAAAACAGACACCCAGGTGAAGCAGGCGCCTTCCTAGCACGCGAGGGAAGGAACGCTGCCGTGTGCCTTGAGAAACAATGATACCACTGGGAAGGGCTCTGCAAACTGTAAAGCGCTGCCCAAAGAAAGAGAATAGGTGAGGCAGATTCCTCTGCAGAACTTGGGCTGCACTTCTAACCCCAACTTACCGCAACGCTCGCAGCGGAGAGGCGGCAGCTTGGCCCCAAGGGTTCCCCAGAAAGGTCGCCCTTGGACGGCTGGGCAGCCAGAGGGGGCCTGAGAGCCCAGGCCAGGCGCGCGAACCCCTCGAAGCTTCATTTTTGCTGCACTGCTCGGGCTGGTGCCGCTCCGATGATTGATTATATAACTTCCCGGGTTCAAGGAAGACAACCAGAAGACAGAGTTTTTTTTTTTTTTTTTAAGGAACTCCCTCCACACACACGCTAAAGTCACAGAAGTGCACAAAAATAATTTGCAAATCTCATATTCTTACCATTCACCATGAATTAATCGCGAGCAATGTAGCTTATCTGGGGGAGGTTTTGTGTTGCCAATTAAATTTTCTTCCCGCAAGTCCCGATATCTGAACCCACAATAAGTCAACCTATTACTTTTTATTATTCTCCATCTCCATCCCCGTTTATCTAAAGGGATGAATTCCATCAACTCCGAAATCCCTTGGTGGCCTCGCCCAAGGACAGGTCTGCAAACTTGGAGCTCCAGTGAAAAGATCCCACGAAGGTCGCAAGCCTTAGGGTGCGGAGCCGCAACCTCCTCCCCCACTCCAAACTGCCGCGTGCAACTTTGTAACTCCTGCTCCGGCCGGGAGCTTATTTGTTCGGTCGTTTGGCGGAAGGATTCCGTGCGCGCGGACGCTAGGACGCTCAACTGTCTATTCTCCCCGCCCCCGTCCTGGCCCCGCCCCTCCTGCTCCCTGATCCCGCCCCCTCTGCAGCCCCGGCCCCGCCTCTCCCTCGCGCCCTATGGCCCATAAAGAAGTCCCGGCCGGGCCGCTGCACTCCCCCGCGCGCATCCGTGCGCCGCCCGAGGCTGGCTGAGGACTCGGCGGCCATTTTGTTCTTCTCGTGGTTCCAGTAGGGGAGAGAAGGAGGAAGAGCAAGGAGCGGGGCGGTTAGGGGGGGACCCGCCGCGGCTGCTGCCACCGCCGCCGCCACCACTCGTCTCGGTGCTCGTGGCGTGGGAGAGGGGGGTGTGAGTCCCGAGCGCAAGCCAGCGGCGGCGCCGCTGCGGGAGGGTCGGCGGTGGGGAGGCGATGGCGGATATAGATAAACTCAACATCGACAGCATTATCCAACGGCTGCTGGAAGGTGAGAGGGACGGGAAGGGGCGGCCCCGGGGGCGCGAGGCGGGGAGTTGGAGCCCGTCGGGCCGCGGCAGGGAGCCCCGGAGTGGCTCGCTGTGGCCGGCGCCGGGGGAGGCCGTGGGGTCCCGAACTTGGCGCCGCCCGCTGCTCATTCATTGCGCCGGAGTGCAGCCTCGCTCCTTCCCGGCCAAGAAATTTGAAATTTCCCCGCTCCCCATCCCAACGTTTCCCGCCCGCTCCCCGCGATCCTCGGCAGTCTTTGGGGCTGGCGGGGGTGTTCCCCGCCGGACCCCGCGGACCTCACTTTTTTCTGTGAGCTCGAGTTTCCGGTCCTCGTCCTGTCGCCAAGCAGTTAGCCGGGGGAGGGATGTATGGGCTCTGCCGGGCTGGGGGGTTCTTTTTCCTGTCTTGGATGATGCTTTTCTTTTTATTATTTTGTGGTGCTGAAGTCAGGAGCCCGTTTCTAGTCCTTGGCGACAGACATGCACATCTCAAAAAACGGCTCCCCAGTACCACCGCCAAAGCCTTTTTTTAAGTTGTCCTCATCTTGGAGCGGTCTCCGCACTCTTTGCTGAGACCGGAATCCAGCGATGGAGACAGTATCATCGTCTTCCCAGTGCCAGGCTCTGCGGGAAGCGCTTGGCGTTCACATTGTTGCTGTGATAGTAGCTAATGCTTCCGCAGCGCAGATTGTGCGAGTTCTTTTGAGCTTTTCGTTGAGTTCTCACTAATCTTTTGAGGTAGGTACTGTTATTTTTAACTGTTCTGGAGAAGAAACTAAGACACAGAAGTCACTGGACCAAGGTCGCACAGTGTGTGATAGTCAAGTTTCACACCCAGGTAGCCAGAACTTAGAACTTGCAACAGCAATACGCCATTACGGAATGTACGAAAGAATTCAGGTGGCCAATGGCCAAAGAAAGGTTAAAGCACAGTTTTAGTTTGGACGGTATAATGAGAGGGCCGAGGAGAGGGAGAGGGCCGAGGTTGAGATTTTAAAGCGGGAGGCTGAAACGCTCTGCTCTTACGTGCAAGAGCCTGTTAGGTTAGCATCTTTGTTTAAGATTTTGGAAGAATTCACTGAAATCTAATTCTTGATCTGAGCACTTGATAATGAAAATGGGTAAGTTTTATCAGTTTTTGCCAATACCCTGTCCACCTACAATATTTTGGGGGTATAAATGCTGTGAGTAGAATTGAGAACATGAACAGTTGCAGCATTCTGGTGGTAGAGCTTTTGAAGTAAAGCATTAAAGTAAAACACTGTCTTTTTCCTAATCTCTGCATATTTTCCTTTCATATTTTAAGAAGGAACCCACTAAATATCTTTAAGGACTTTAGAAATACTCTTTAAATGTTGCTTCCATTTATAGGTGAAAACTTTGTCATTCAATTCCTATATTTATATGAGGTCAGAAACCGATAAAGATAATTTACTGTAACAAAATAACTTTTTTTTTCCTCCTGCCAAGACAGTCTGTAGCTCAGACTGGCTTTCAATTCTGCTTAATTCTTGTGCCTCAGCCTCCCAAGTGCTGGAATTACAGGCATGTACCACCACGCATGATTTAAGAAAAGTAACTGTTAAGCATTTCCATTTCAGTTTGGAAGTTCTGCACATATGTGCAGGGGTATAGTGGACTCCTGCTGGAGGGCCTTGTTTCTTTATGAAAAAAGGAGGATTGTGGTTATGGGTTTGAGCCGTCAGAACTTTAAGGTTTTCTGTCTGATTGACACAAAAACTGTTGAAAAATTTTACCGGTAAAATTTTACTGGTAAATTTGGCTCATTTGTTTTTTCCGTGTGTTGTGTACTGGGGATTGAGCACAGGCGTTGTGCGGGCTTAGCAAATGTTCTGCTACCAAGCTACATCCCCAGCTTTATTTTTTGTTTTGTGTGTTTGTTCCTTTTGTTTGTCTAGTCTTTTGGAGAGATGGTTCCACTTTTGTAACCCAGGCTGGCCTGGAACTGCAAGTGATCCTCCTGCCTCCACCTCTCCCAAGTGGTGGGATTAAAGGCCTGTGTCAGGCCATGCTTGGCTCCCAGTTTTGTTTTTTGTTTTGTCTTTTTTTGTGATACTGGAGAATGAACTCACCTTGCCGGGGAGTCGCCTATTGCTGCTGAGCTAAATCCCTAGAGCCATTTTTAAATTTTATTTTGAAACAGGTCTCAAGAGTTACCCAGGCTTGTCTCAACTTGCAGTCCTCCTGCCTCAGCCTCCAGAGTTGTGTCACTTCCCCTGGCCACATTGATCATTCATTAATATTTCCAGTTTACATGTTATATTGCACTTGTAAAGCAGATTTTTTTAATATTTCCTTTTTAAAATTAATATGAAATGCGCTTAAATGCTGTGGGTATAGGCTAGCTACGTAATAAAGGTACTTTTTTGTAAATGTTAAATTGGCAAAACATCTGTTTAAGATGATTTGAGTATACATGTAGTGAGTGGGGTGTTGATAATAAATTTTCTGCGTTTTGTAATGTCCCTCCCCCCCCCCCAATCTTTTTCTTGAAGTATTTTACATTGCTTTATCTTTCTGAGACAGAGTCTCACTATGCAGTTCAGGCTGGCCGTGAGCTCACTCTATAGTCCAGGCTGATCTTGAACTCAACAACCATCTTCTTAGTCCTGAGTGCGGGGATTACAGGTGTGTGCCACCACACCTAACTTTCTTTCTTTTTTTTTTTTTTTTTTAACATAGGAAATTTTATCTTTTAAGCTTGTGGGTTGTGTGAGTTGAGAAATGGCTTAGTAGTAAGTACACAATGAAACTTGGGAGATTTAGAACATAAACTAGTCATTGAATAGTTTGGTACTCTTGAATGTGTTGGGGAAAAGGGAGACTTGGACAGAGTTTGTTTTGTAAATCTCTCAAGGAGTGATGGCTAGAGATTTTGTTACATAGCAAGTGGTTGTAATGTATTTTATGTACTGGTTTGCAAGAAGCATCTTAGTGCTGAAGAATGGTGCTGTCAAACTGCAAGACTGCATAATTACCTGATCTTCAAGAATGACTTAACTGTCCTGTGCAAAATCCTTTACATAAGAAAGCTTTTAATGTCAGTTTTCAGGTACTTTGAAACTGTTTAGCTTTTTAGAACCCATTTCTATCTTAATGTCAACAGTGGCATCCTAGTTGTATGTTTCTGATCCCCTGACTGGACACCTCTGTTGTGAGTTCCTACCTTCCAGCATATTCATTACAAGCCTGCAGTGCCACCTACAAGGCAGAAGACAGGGCAGGTGCAGGCCAGAGTGGTACACATCTCAGCACTCCAGAGGCTGAGGCAGAAGAATCACCACAAGTTGGAGGCTAGCCAGCACTGCACAGCAAAACCCAATCAAAAAAAAAAAAAAAGGAAAGCTTTCTTGCAGACAGTGATTGGGAGAACTTCTTTTTTAAGCCAAACCATGAAAAAGACTGCTCCTTGTACCGACAGTACTCTTTTCCTTATCAATAGACAGTAACAGTGAAACCTTCACAGGGTTAGATATATCTTTCTGTTGTGTTTGGGGAGATTTATGTTGCCCTGGAACCTGGGGTGGCCTGGCAATGGGAATTAGAGGTGGCCTGGGCCAGCCATTAGCCTAGCAGTCGTCAGTGGTACAAGTTGATGAAGTTGCAGTATATATGTCTTTGAAACTACAGTTCTTCTGGGAGCTCGACAGTTGTACACAGTCAAGTGCTGGTCAGTCCACTCTACTCAGCAAGAATTAAGAGATCCTCCTTACAGCTGGAATTTTAGAACAAATTTTTATGATTTTAGTGTTGAATTTATGTATCTAAAACATGGAAGAGTAGATTTATTTGTAGGTCTTGATTTATCTAAAATGTGCAGTTTTCTCCATTAAGTAGTCTACTCATTGCTTGTCCAGAAAAGAGTGAGATCACAGGATATGAAGACTTATGCAGGGTCAGCTGTGTGGTGTACTCCATGATATTTATCAAAATGTGATTTTAGACTCTAGAAATTTAAACATTTTCCATTCGGCTGTCTTCATCAGAAGTGCAGAAGACTAAGATACTTCATGGATAGCAGTGAATAGTGTTGGTTGCAGCTACCTCCCTTGAGAGAATTGGTGTAGCCCAAAGTGTATAACACCAGCAGTTATAGCAAGGTTGGGGAGGGCACGGGGTAGAAACAGCTATGATGAACAGAAGTGCAAGTCTTCACGGTGACTCTACAAAGTCCCAGAGGAATTTTTATAACATTTTTGTGGTTTTTATTTTTTGTAGAAAATAACTTTGTGTGTGAAAGTTTAATGTCAGAAATACTGTGTTTTTTCTTAGTGGGCGGTCTTTCTAAATCTTGGATGTGAGCATAGTGCTTCACTATCATAAACATGGCATGGCTTAAGATTACTTTAATAGGATTATCTTAAAACAGCAATACCTTGGTTTATTTTTATACAAGTTGTGTCCATCTTAGATTTTTAAAACTATTTCATTTCTCTAGGGTTTTTCTGTATGAATGCTGTTCCTCCAAAATGATCTTTTAACAAGTAAGGTCTTTTACATGACCAGAATGGTGATTTATTTGTCATAATCTCAGAGAGTAGTCTTAATTTTCTCCTGTAGTTTTTATCTCTACTTTTTCAGCTGAGTGAAAAGTTGGAGCTCATGAAGAAAGGCTGATGTTGCAAATAATGGCCAATAACTTTTTCCTAATTGCAAACAAATATTTATCAGTTTGGATTTCTTTTTATTTTATTGGTACATTTTAGATAAATATAGTGTTAATATTCATCATAGGGAATTTGTACCTTTGCATGATATATCAAAGATTTATAGGGCCTGTCATACCTATTGAATACATTCATTGTGGTAACAATTCTTGATAAAGTCAGACATTTTTATTCTGATGTTAGTGATTTGCCAGATAAATAGGTCAGATGCTGTACCTTTTTACATCACAACTTGCGCAGTTACCATCGTAGTGCACTGGCAGCATGATGGCATTTGGCTATCATCCCAAAGTCCTGCATTTGGGAGGCTGAGGGAAGGATTACTGTGTGTTTGAATCTATTCTGGGTTAGGGTTAGGGTTTGTCCCCCAGCATCTGAGTGACCTACAGTGTGTGCTTAGCAATTATTTTGATGAATGTTTGAAGCATGGCAAGTAAGTATTGTCTTATAGAACATTCCGTATTAGGTATTAATGTCTCCTATTTGTTAGGATGCATTTTGATTTTATATCTACCAAATTTTTCTTGAGCATTGACTGTAATATTAACTCTTGATTTGGAAACTTGTGTAGAGTAAATGTTTAAGTGAAAAGGTGGTGGTGGAAGCACCATTAGATTGCTGTGGCCTTGGGCTGAGTCCTTGAACCAGCCTCTGACAGCGGAGGTTAAGGGATGTGACCTCGTGATAACTGTGTAAAGCCCCATAGCACAGTTCCCTGCCCAGTAAGGTTAGCCACAACAGACAGATGTTTTTTATTAGGTGGACTGGAAATAGTGAAGTATAGATTTTTATACTGTTGAGAGATTTGATACCTTTTAGAAATACATTTGGATTACGACAACTCATTTTGAAATCTTGAAATTTAAGAGTAACTCTGAACTTTCATAATTAGAAAATCATCCTAGTAAAGTGTGGTAGGAAAATAGTGCTTTGTTTTATAAGTTAATAAAATATTTTATAGAAACAAGATTTTCCCTGGTCAGAAGTATATAGTTTAAGAGTACATAGCTAGCATGTGTGAGTGAGGTCCTGTGTTAGATCACCACCACCACCCCCCAAAAAAAGCGTAGTCTGCAGTATGTTCTAAAACCACAAAGCAACAGTACTTAAAACATTGATTCAGGCCTCCTGCAGCTAATTTTGAGCATAGACAGTATTTGAGGGGCATGTATATACCACAGAGCAAGACCACTGTGGTCCAGGGGACTTACCATATCTCTACCAGGGGTCCAGATGAGCAGGGGTTAAAGTTCGAAGTGCCGTATTGAGTGGGGGTGACCAGTGCTATGAGGACAATTCAGAAAGAGTGTGAGGCAGCTTTGGAGAAGAGAGGGGAGGATAGCATGTTTAAAGATGGCACTGGAAAGATTCCAAAGCCAAGAAAATTTATATTAGCAACATTGACTTAATCTGATGGCATTGATTTACTATCATAAAATTTCTGTAACAAAGTAAGACTGTCATCTATATGGATATAGGCTTATTATACCAAATTATCACAAAATTCTTCTGAAAGGCTTAAGAATGAGCCTCTCATTCACACATGTGGGATTCTGCTGAAGAAAATGCAGACTGAAACCAGAAGCTTCCAGGAGTTCCCTCCTGGCCAAAAATAAAATTTCCTGCTGGGCATTCTGCCCGTTTTTGGCTGACTTGTGGAATCACTAGTGATTGGAGTTTTCTGGCCAGGGAAGCAGGAGCCCACCATCTTTCCATCAGGAAGGTTTCTTGAATTCTGTCCTCTGTCTGTCTGTGTGTGTGTGTGTGTGTGTGTGTGTGTAGAAAAAGAAAATTACTGTTTTCTTCTGGGGGGAAGAATTGCTCAGTTGCTGATGTATCTATTTCAGATCTACCCTCAAAGATAACCATATCTCTGCTTTTCAGAAAGAAACTCAAACTTTTAGTTGAATTCTATATTTTTGGGTCCAAATTGAAATGATCTGAAAGCAGTAGAACAAATCCAGAAACTTCAGTGGGTCTCAGTCCAGCCCTTTGTCTTGTCATTGTATGGATTTTGTGTGTGTGTGTGTGTGTGTGTGCGCGCGCGTGCACGTGTATGCTTGAAGAGTTTGCCTACTGTCCTCATCCTTCTTTCCTTCACATTTTTCATTGAAAAATAACACTGTTTTACACACTGCTGTTTTTTTGTTGCTTCAGAGAACTCGGGGTTTGGGTGACCATCAAGGATATAGGATAGTTTTTACCAGAGCAGCATTTCTGTCTCAGACATACCCCACTTTTTTTCTTCTTTTTTTTTAAATCTGTACCAGGGATCAAACTCACAACTGCCTGCTTGCAAGGCAGGCGCTTATGATGCTGAGCTAAATCCCTAGCCCCTCAGACATACCCTTTTAATAGAAAAACTCTTAACAAAGGCTGTTTCTTGTTATTATTCTGTGTTACAGTCACAGAATAGATACTAGATATTTACACAATGAAGCTAGTTATAAATCAAATAAACATTTGTGCTGTTAATCCACTGTGGGGCCACATGATTTTACATTTTTAATACAGAGCCTCTTTTTATCTTTTTGAGACAGGGTCTCACTGTGTAGTTCAGGCTGGTCTTGAACTCATTTTGTAGCCCAGGTTGGTTTTGAACTTAAAATGATCCTCTGCCTCAGCCTCCCACATGCTGGTATTACAGGCCTGTACCACCATGCCCAGTTCTTTTGTTTTAAGACAAAGTCTCACTATGTAGTTCAGGGTGGCCTTGAACTCGGGGTGATCTTCCTCAGCCTCCCCAGTGCCGAGATTGCAGGCATGTGCTACCACACCCCACCAGTGCTGAGCCTCTAAAACTAATAAAATTTAAATTAGCAACGTAATTTAGTTTGATTTTGTGGTTTTACTAAAAATAAATCACTTGGTACAGGGTTTCATTGTGAAAAGATGTAACCTTAATTTCCTTGTTTATTGTCCATGTATTTTTACTTTGGTTTTATTTTAGAAGATGCCTGCTTTCCTAAATCTTGGGTACTCTAAAGAATTGGATTCAAACACATAGAGGGTATTCAGGCTCCTTACCATCTCAAACTCTGTCAGCAGTGGTGCTGTGCTATTTAATCTGTATTTAATGGCTGACTAATCTCTTACAACTGGAACCAAAACATTTCTTCGTTATTGCTACTGCTTACCTACTTATCAACACATTATGGCAAGACCTTCTGCCTCCACAGTGGGCAAAACTGAAAACTCTGATGTGAACACTGGAGTTCAGGATGCTCCATGCTGTGGGATGATTTCTGTCTCCAGTTGCTTTTCTGTCTGTTCACAAGACTGGAAAACCTTCCTTTCAGCACATGCTGATACCCTTTGCCAAGTGTTGTAGGCATAATCATAAGCACAGATGCAGGCCCAGAAACGACACAACAAAACAAGTACAGTGAGCCTATGGCATTTTTTAAATGAAATGAAGGCAACACTTTAAAAAATCAGACTATTGATCCTTATGGTCCTCAGAACATTGATTGGTACAGAATTCTAAGCATTTCTACTTCATATTTAATATAATCAGTTCTTAAGACAAATTTGGTAACATGACAGTTTGAACTCTGCTGTGAAAAATGCTAGTTTGCTTATAAAATCTGTGAGGACTGGAGACCAAAAGAGCTGTTCTAATGGGAGAACTGTAGGTGAACAAGGCCACGTGTGTGACTTGGATGTAGAACAGACCAGAAGCTGTGTAGTATGCAGTCATTTCTTTTCTTTTTCCTGGTACTCGAACTCTTACGCAGTCATTTCTAACACTTTACCCCCTTACACAGTGAGGTGACCCCTTGTTTAGGATGCTGTTAAGAATCATATTTGATATGGGAGATACAGCTAAATTGAAGAATACCTAAGAGTTTATGAATCTAGTTAATCATTAGAAACATACTCTTTTTTTGAGTGTGTTGGTGCATATTTGTATTCCTAGTGCTCAGGAAGCTAAACCAGGAAAACTGAGCTCAAGGCCAATTTGGGCTACATAGTTCAAGTGCAGTTTGATCTGTGTATATAGTGAGACCC
This sequence comes from Cavia porcellus, assembly GCF_034190915.1. Taxonomy (NCBI): domain Eukaryota; kingdom Metazoa; phylum Chordata; class Mammalia; order Rodentia; family Caviidae; genus Cavia; species Cavia porcellus. The sequence continues at coordinate 8,925,652 of NW_026947499.1, read as the reverse complement.
TCTCAATATCTACCTCATGCTCTTTATAAATTCCCTGAGAAATAAGACCAATTGGAAAAGAAACCATGTTTTGCCCTCCTTATATATAGTTTATGTCTTAAGTATCACATTTTTTATGTTGAATTGTATTTTGGCTGGATTGAGCTAATTAGGGTTTTTCTTCCGTGCAGTGAGAGGGTCCAAGCCAGGTAAGAATGTCCAGCTACAGGAGAATGAAATCAGAGGACTGTGCTTGAAGTCTCGTGAGATCTTTCTCAGTCAGCCTATCCTACTAGAACTTGAAGCACCTCTCAAAATATGTGGTAAGTTTTGGGACATTAAATTTCTTTGGCTACGTGATTTGAGTCAAGGGCCTGTTGACTTTGTTTCAGCTAGCAGACTCATTCCTGTTTTATAACTTGGAACTACTTACACAATACCATTTTAGGGGCTGAGAATACAGCTCAGTGGCACAGCACCTGCCCGGCAAGTGCAAGGTCCTGAGTTCAATTCCCAGTACAAAAAAAGTATCAGCATTAGAATAAATTTCTTGAATGGAATTAGTTTACTTAAATATGTTTCATATTTTTAAAAAGAAATGTAAACAAGATGAAACGAAGAAGGGAGAGCTAAGAAAAGGTCTAAACTATATCAATATAGGGTTATATTTGAACTTAAAGCATCTCTGGTTATACCTAAAAATACAACTTGCTTTTGAAACTCATTTAGTCCTTATACTGTTGTATATACTAAAAGCAGATAATCTTCAATACATGCCATAAAAAACTAAATATTGTTCATTTGAGTAATGTATTCTTGCATATTTGACACATGAATAAAATTTGTATTTTTTTTTAAAAGTGAAATGCTCTTAGATGTTATCTGGCAGGGGAAAATTGAAGTAATGTGGGTATAAGGTATGATTTTACTCAGAGGTTCTGTTGACATAGTACCTGGAGACTGACCTGTCGGAGATCTGACACTGATCAGCCAACTGAAAGGAAAACCATGTTACTTGGCAAGAAAGCATGCTGAGACGTAATATGCCTTTCCACAAAATAAATTCTTAATTAGTTGAATTTTGTCTGAGGTTCTGGACATATACATGTACTTAAGATTTTTATTATGGTCTGATCAATGAAATGTGATACAAGACTGATAACTTAGTTTTGGCAGGTTTGGTTTTTTTTGTTTGTTTTTTGAGACAGCCTCATTGTGTAGTTCAGGCTGGCCTTTACAGCTGTCCAGTTTCAGCCTCCCAAGTGCTGGGATTACAGGTGTGCACCACAGCTTTTGGTTGTCAAAGTAAGCTCTGATTATTAGAGACGATTTAGTATATAATGAAGATTTCAAGAATGTCTTTCCAAAGCCTTGTTTGTGAATTGAATTATAGGTATTGCAACAGTGTAACCAAATTCTTGTTTCTAGGTGATATCCACGGACAATACTATGATTTGCTTCGACTTTTTGAATATGGTGGTTTCCCACCAGAGAGCAACTATCTGTTTCTTGGGGACTATGTGGACAGGGGAAAGCAGTCATTGGAGACTATCTGCCTCTTACTGGCCTACAAAATCAAATATCCAGAGAATTTCTTTCTTCTCAGAGGGAACCATGAATGTGCCAGCATCAATAGAATTTATGGATTTTATGATGAATGTAAGTACTTTATACCTATGGAAGAGATACTTAGGATGTGGTTGTTAGAATTTATGAGAGTTTAGACTCAGTATTATAATATTGAGCTATTAACTTTTCTTTTTTCTTAAGTCTTTCCCTTAGTATAGGAAAATAATGCAATTATAATCTTCTGAGTTCTCTTATATGATTAGATTAGGAAACAATGATCACATTACTTGTTTCTTGAACATAATTCTTAGTACAATTCTGAGAACCTGCTGAAATAGTTTTTGCTTTTAACAATTTAAGACGTAATTTCATTCCATATTCCATGAGATTCATCTCTTTAATGTGTGTGATTCAGGAGTTGGTAGTAAATTCTATAGAATTGTGCAGCTATAGGCCCCTACAGACAATACATTGTCTCTAAATTTGTATAGCTGCCTTCCTCCCACCCCACCCACCGAGTCTTACTGCGTAGTAGAGACTAGCTTTGAACTGACTGTGTGGCCCAGGCTGGCCTTGAGCTCTAGGTGATCTTCCTCCCTCAGCCTCCTGAGTGCTGGGATTATAGGCATGCACCAAGGTTTGCCTTTCCTAGAAAATATTTACTGTAAGTTCAATCTTATATATACAGTTTTTTAAATGTGTATTTTAGTTTTCTGACTTCTAAAATGTGCTGCATACAGAAAGCAAGTACTAAGTTTTTTAAAAATATCTTACATATTTTGTGACCCATTTTTGGATTGTTTAAATAGTTTGATAGAAGTGTATTTTTCCTCCACATTGGGCATTGAACCAGAACCTTTTCACTGAGGGATGTCCCAGGATCTTATTTAATTTTGACATTGGTGGGGCTGGGTATTTAGCTCAGCGGCATAAGCGCCTGCCTTGCAAGCCGGCAGTCATGAGTTCAATCCCTGGTACCGATAAAAAGGAAGAAAACAAACAAAAAAAAAAATTGACATTGGTGTCTCACTAAGTTGCCCAGGCTGGGCTGGAACTTTTTTTTTTGAAGGATTGTCCTTGCAACCCCTTGATGGCAGTTAGCACCTATAGTTTCTCACAATGTGATCTTCCCTCCCACCTATCTGAGGCTTAGAGATGTGTTTGGCTCGTTTATTAAATCATGCATCTCTATAGAGAGGTAACAGTCAGAGACATAGCTATCTTAAAATCACCTTTCCAGGGACTAGGGGTGTATGTAGCTCAGCACTTGAATGCTTACTTAGGGTGTTCAAAGCTCTGGGTTCAACCCTAGTACTGCTCAAAAAAATCTAAAACCACATTATTACAGCTGGATGTTTCCTTGGTCTGTGACCTGTAGAACTAGCTAATAAGTGAGGTGGGACGAATCACCAGGGGAAAAAAATCTTGAGGGTTCTGGAGTGACTGGGACAATTTTAGTCTGACAAGGACATTTGTTTATTAACAGTAAGTGTCTAAAGAAAAGCACTATAGAAGAGTTACTCTAAGGAGGTAGTGACATTGGGAGGCAGATTTTTTTTATATTACTGCGTTTTGGGTATTAATTACAGGTCTTTGGACTAAGAAAGCATTCCTTTCACACTGCTGTTACCTCACAAAGTACTTTGATGTTTTCATTGATAAAATTCAAATCTGAATGGTCTCTGTTGTGACATAAGTCTTAATGTGATGGGATTGAATGCATCAGTTTTGGGTTGTACTTAATGCAGTCCATGGCCTCTAAATGATTCATTAGCTCAGTATTGGTTGAAAGCAGTTCTTTTTTCTTATTCATTTGAAACTGGGTCTTGCTATGTAGGCTCACCTTGAACTTACTGTGTAGCCCAGGTTGGCCTCAGTTACATGTGCTCAGAAGTAGGAGGAGGAAAGCTTGATAGATGAGTTAACAGAAATAGCAAGAAATAAGCAAATGAAGCTGTCTCTACGAAGAAGGAAGATATAGGAGGGAAAAGTCTCCAGGGAATCCTACTGATGATTGCTCAGATGGGGTTTTAGTAGAAAATGGAGACTGAACTTAGTCTAAATGGGATTGGGACGGTCTGGTTTATGGTTTTGCATCATTGTGATCATCAATGATCACTATTAAAAATCAGACGTGTTGATTGTACATACATATGTTCCCCTTCAACCTCTTTTTGTAAGGAGAAATTTAAGCTTTCAGGACCTGCCAGGGAAGGAAGGTAGAGGACAGAGAGAATTAATAGCTTCCAAAGGATGAACAGAGGTGTGTTATGTACATATACCACTTCCTCATGATGAATGTATTGATGAATTGTGTACTGCAAACATATAGTAGTAAATTTTTGAAAAGTGATCCCAATTGGGTGTGGTGGCACATTTCCTTTAGTCCCAGCACTCAGGAGGCTGAAGTAAGGATCACTGTGAGTTCGAGGCCAGCCTCAGCTGTATAGTGAGTTCAAGGTCAGCCTGAACTTCATAGTGAGACCCTGTCTCCAAAAAAAAAGGCCTAGTAATTAGGAAACCAGAAACTGTCAAGAGAAAAGACAGCAGTCTTTAATTGCAGAGGTTCGTTGGGTTTGCCTTACCTTTCAAGTCCTGTATTAAACATTAAACTCCCCACCTCCCTGCTTAATGTTTTTTGTTTCGTGGTGTGTGTGTGGGGGGGTGCTCTTAGGGTTTTGCTATGAAGTTCAGGCTAGCCTGCAACTTGCACAAGTCCTTCTGCCTCAACCTCCTAAATGCTGGAGTTACAGGCATGTACCATCACACGCAGCCTCCCCTGCTTGAATTGTGTTAGATTAAAAGGTAGTAAAGAAAAAAAAAAGTGTTGGTTGGGCTGTAAGCCTTGAGCTGTTCCTCTGTTCCCCCACATAAGGAAAGAGAGAGACTAAGGACAGATTTTAAGTTTAGGAACAAAGGCTCTCTTTTAAGTGTGATAGGGTACAGGGAGACAAAAGCACTCTATTTCAGGCAGACCTCAGTTAATTCAGAAAATGTTTATACTTTTGTATAAGAATTGTGAATAGGTTTGTGAACTCAAAATAAATTTTCATGTAGAAAAAGTGCTTGAGTCCTACTTCTGTCAGAGCTGTACTCTGACTCAGAATGTGTGCAATACAGATCCTGATAAGGGAGTGACCACCCTGTGGCCTTGATTTATAGTGTTAGGAACAGAAATCCTGAAGTACTTGCAATATACAATTTGTCTTTCCCTGTAGTCATCTACCTCCTGCTATTTTCAGGGTGGGAGTTCTCTTGTATCAGTAGTTATTGTCAGGGATGATAGGATAGGTGTCATTTCCTCAGATGGAAGGTGGCAGTGGCACACATAAAAATCTGTGCATATTTGCCTTTAGAATTAGGGAGTCCCGGGGTTTCGCCTGGTGGCATAAGCACCTGCCTAGCAAGCACATGGTTGTGAGTTCAATTCCCGATACAAAAAAAAAAAGAAATAGGGAGCTCTATCTATTTATGGAAATTGAACAAAACATTAGATTTAAAACACAATTGATGCTACCAAATAATTATTAGGATTTGATGGTAAACCTGAATCGTGATCCTGTCTGATATTTTTATTTCATACTTCATGAAATTTAAGAATATTTCACGTGGAAGGGTTAGTTGTTGTTTGTGGATCAGCTATCTTGTTTATGTACCTGTGCAACTAATTGTAAGTGACACTAGGAAATACTCGTTTTGTTTTCATTTCTGTTTTTTGAGGTACTGGGGATTGAACTCATGACCTTGCGCTTGGCAGACAGGCACTTATGCTATTGAGCTAAGTCCCCAGCCCCATGTTCATTTCTTGAGACAGGATCTCAACACATCCAGTCTGCCCACAGACTCAGCACATCCTCCCAAATGTTTGGATTCAGGCATGAACCACCAGTCCTGGCTGATCAGGAGGTTTTTAATAAAAGCATCATGTTAAGATAATTGCAGTCTTGTTTTGAGGGGAATTACCCTGAGAGAATGAAGCCACAGTATACTAAATTGTTAACTGTCATAAATATTCACAGGTAAAAGAAGATACAACATTAAACTATGGAAAACTTTCACAGACTGTTTTAACTGTTTACCAATAGCAGCCATCGTGGATGAGAAAATATTCTGCTGTCATGGAGGTATGTGGGCCAATTTTCTCTTTTAACATAGGTTTTAATATCTTCTGAAGATGAGCACTTTACATTTGTGAGTCAGTGTTGGGATGACTTCCTGTAAGTAACTCTGTGTTGTTGATATATTACTTGTGCATGTGACCCAGCAAAGATCATTTGGATAGGTGTCTGAAGTGAGCAGTTGATTTTTTTTTACAGTGAGTTCTATGACTCTCTAACAGTTTGATTTGAAAATACAGCAGACATTATTTTTAAATATAAAATTAAAAATACAAGAGGCAGGAGACAGCAAGGCAGCAAAGTGGCAAAGAAGCAGCAGCCAAAGACAAGGACAGCAGCCCTGTCTGTCTGTTACGTTCTTTTTAGGCACGCCACCCTTAGGATGCGTTGCATTCAAAGTGGTGGAGTGTTTTTAACCAAAACTGAAGATCAGTGTTAACAAGTCTGTAGGCAAGTGGAACCGTTAAAGTGATAACATCTTTTGAAAACAGTTCTGCTTTGTTTTTTCTCATTTAATAGGTTTATCACCAGATCTTCAATCTATGGAGCAGATTCGGCGAATTATGCGACCTACTGATGTACCAGATCAAGGTCTTCTTTGTGATCTTTTGTGGTCTGACCCCGATAAAGATGTCTTAGGCTGGGGTGAAAATGACAGAGGAGTGTCCTTCACATTTGGTGCAGAAGTGGTTGCAAAATTTCTCCATAAGCATGATTTGGATCTTATATGTAGAGCCCATCAGGTATTGATTTTGAATTTTACATGTACACTTAAGAGCATGTGTGTGAGCACAGATTCTCCTTGTTGATTTTGGTGGGTAGGTATTGCTTATTTATACGGTGTCTCTGGAAACAACCTGTCAGGCTCAGTGGGAAACTGAAGAGTGGTTTTACTCATCAACATTTGTATATACTTACACTGGAAAAATGTTTTTTCCAAGGTGGTTGAAGATGGATACGAATTTTTTGCAAAGAGGCAGTTGGTTACTCTGTTTTCTGCACCCAATTATTGTGGAGAATTTGACAATGCTGGTGCCATGATGAGTGTGGATGAAACATTAATGTGCTCCTTTCAGGTAGAGCATGTTTTCAAGATCATTTCCTTGTATTAGTTTGAATTTTACTGACTTGAAAAATAATTCTCATGTTACCTTTCTGTTGTTGTTCATTTATGTTGAATAATAGGGTACTTTTTGCTTTAAAGTATCCCACTCCTCATACTTTACAGATCTTTTTTAAAATCAGACTGACAGGCTTGAGGCCAAGTTCAATTCCCAGTGCCCCCCTTAAAAAAAAAAAAAAAAAAAAAAAAAAACAGTATAAATATGTCTAAAATCACTGCTTGTATGTAAAGATAGTATGATGTGCCAGATGAACTGTATGATTGCTTAATTCTACCCATTTTCCTGTAGTCTTAATTTCTATAAAACCTTTGTTGAAGTACACGATTCATTTGGCCCTCCACAAAAGCGCCTTTTGTGCCTAAGTCTTCCCTCATCCTTGTTTCATCTGCCTGTTATGACAAGCTTGACCACCCTCATCTCAACAAACTAAATGTAGCCACTGTAATGTTGTGGCAGTTGTCAGTTAAATGAATGAAAACAATTATTTTACCATATTCTAGGGAAAACTTGCAGATTGTACAGGGATTTGAGAAACACTGTTCTAAAAAATTTACATCAGAAGTGATGGAGATACTGTGGACCGGACATTGTTTTATCCAGAAGGAAGATAACTTCTCCAGATCATATATTTTATCTGTTCATTGTGGCATTACCAAACATTTTCACATCACCTTTATTTGTGTTACTGTACTGGTGAGGCTTTCAGAGTAGTTGGGAGATTTTAAATAGCCAAAAACATTTTTGAACAAGAGATGTAAATGAGATCTTTAAAAAAACTCTTTTAAGATTTTGGGTTGAGTGTATTTCCCAAAACTCATTTGTCTGTTGAATTTTCTCAGATTTTAAAACCTGCAGAGAAGAAGAAGCCGAATGCCACAAGACCCGTAACACCTCCAAGGGGTATGATCACAAAGCAAGCAAAGAAATAGATGTCATTTTGACACTGCCTAGTTGGGACTTGTAACATAGAGTATATAATCTCCATTTTTAAAACTGTAATGTGTACTGGTCAGCTTGTTCAGGTAGATCTGTGTTTGTGGGGGCCCCTCTTGTTTTTATTTTAATGAATGACATTTGCTGGTTATAACAGCAAATGAAAGACACTCCACTCCCAAGGAAAAGTGTTCTGTTCTTAATTCCCTGTTCCTTTTGCAGACAACTTTAATGATGGTGTTAAAACTACACCCCAGGACAGTTTATCCTGTTTGGGGGGTGGGGGGAGGGTAAGTGTTTAAGTGATCTTTTTTTTAATTCAGTACAACCCATGAATAATGTAAATGCTCATTTTCTTTAGAATATAAAGAGAGCCCTAGGGTGCTCCGAATCTGTACATGTTATTGTCATAATATGCATACTGTTGATACAAACCACTGTGAACATTTTTTTATTTTAAAATTTTGTCTCAAAGGGATTGCTTTTTCTTATTGTCTTGTCATGTACAAACTAGTTTTTTCAGCCGTCAACAGTAGACATAATCTTCAACCTTGCCAGGATCACTGGTATGATATATATTTAATTAAAGCACACTTTCCCCTACCTACAGTATACTTACAATGATGATTAAAGCCATTCTTTTCAATGTGACTTTTCCTAAAGCCAAAGTTTCTGTTGGATATGTATTGACACCCCTTAAGCGCAGGGTGGCATGGCTGCATACACATACCACCTTCTTGGGGATTCAAAAACGTGTTTTTGATTTTGAATAGCAATTAGTAATATAGTGTATTTAAGCTATTATGAGTAAAGTTAATAACATTTTATACAATTTCCATATAATCTATTCATTAAGTAATCTTTTTACAGTTGGACCAAGCCTGAACCCGTCTATTCAGAAAGCTTCAAATTATAGAAACAATACTGTTCTATATGAGTGACCGATTATGCTTTCTTTGGCCTACATTCTTTATTCTGCGGTGAAGTTGAGGCTTATAAGTCAAAACAAAGGAACTTAACTTGCTGTCCACCAGTTTATACAGGATTCACAGTATCTTATGACTTTTTTAAACTAAGATCTGTTAAAAAAAAAATCTGTTTCAACAGATGACCGTGTACAATACCATGTGGTGAAAATGAATTCAGACTTATTAAATGACAAACTTGTTAAATCTTCTCAGTGTCTATTTATCAGCACAATACACACAGGAAAACTGTTGATGGCATATTGAATAGATTTTAATGAATAAATTGCTCTGGAAACCAGTTTCTTCTTGGATTTGTGTTCCTTCAAGTAATCTTTCTGTCTCTGACATCTTATTTGCATGTAACTAGACTCCCTGCCCCTCTTTGCCTTGCCCTCCCCCTCTGCCTTCCCTCCTCCTCTCATTCTCACTTCACCTTAGCTCTGATGGGCCTTGGACTCATGCAAGCCCAGACTAGCCTCAAACTCTGAGATCCTTTTGCCTCAGCCTCCCAAGTGCTAGGACTATAGGTGTGCACCACCACACCCCTTGCAACTAAGTTTCTGAAGAGCAGTGAACTGTTGGGGGCAGTAGAGACAATCTTACATGTAATAATGCAGGCCAGCCTTGGCTCCTTGAACTCAGGATAATCATCCTGCCTTCTGAAGTGCTGGGAAGCTGTTTAATTTCAAAACAGCTAATTTTCTACATTCCGTGGGTTACACAAGGATCCATCAGGTCATTGACTTAACCTCACAGAGGGCAAAGATTACAGGTGTACACACTACTGGTAGCTGTCCTTTCCCTAGTTAAGGAGTTCGGTATTGTCATATTTCATTGTCAAAAGTATGTCGGATGTGTGCTTTCTCAAAATATACTAAAAGTCTCTTGAAAAGCACTTTATTCCTTTGTAGCCTGGCTTCCTTCATGGGGAAGACCACCTGGTGAGGGGTAGGATATATGTCGGGGTATAGAGGGTTGAGCATAGATGTGTAGGGCTATGTTCTCTGCACTAATCATCCATCCTGAGGCACCCAGGCTGTTCTGTTGGTGAAGTTAGAACTCCTACCTTCTATGTGGTGAATACATAATACTGTCCTGAACATTGAATTTTAGTCACTTGTGGGATTTCAGAACAGTACAAGGTTAAGTTGGGCTGCCCTGCTTGAGGTTTACCAGTCTTGGTAGTATAAGATTATTCCAAAGAACATAAATGTAGCATTAGTTGAAACAAGGTCTGTCTGGTTTTAAGACATAAGGTCCTTTAGAGAGACTGAAATCACAAAGTTACAATGACACTTATTCTGTGTCTCTAAGCTATATTCCTAACTTTTTTTTTTTTTTAAATCAGTACCAGGGAATCAAACTCACAACGTTGTACTTGCAAGGCAGGTGCTTATACCACTGCTAAATCCCCAGCCATCTCTTAGAGATGACTGCTAAGTTGCCCAGGCTGGCCTCACACTGACCTGAGGTCTGTACTGCCACACCCAGCTTGTGTGTGCTTCTGTAAGCTGTGATCAGGGTCATCAGAGTTCTGCTTCTGGCTAGGATGTGCACTTCCGAATGAGTGCCTTGAAAACTGCACCACGCCAAGCTTGCCTGCAGAACAGCTGCCTCGTGTTCTCAGAGGAATTCTTGACTCATCTTTAGTATATGTTGCCTTACAATAAACTGGTTTCATGTGTGTAGTACCACAGCTGAGTTCTAAATGGTGTGTCTTTTGACCTAGTAGTGAGCTATGGATGAGTAAGCGTTCCTGGTCACTTACTGCATGCAGAACACCACTATCGGTTTCCAGCCAGGTGATGCCATGGCTCTACCACTGAGCCACATCCCCAGCCTCTTGATTTTTAAAAACTGAACAGGTTCGGGGGCTGGGGATTTAGCTCAGCGGCATAAGCACCTGCCTTGCAAGCAGGCAGTCGTGGGTTCGATCCCTAGTACTGATAAAAAGGAAAAAGACAAAAAAAAAAAAACAGGTTCAAGCTGTTTGAGTAGCGTAATGTTTTTTCTAGTAATTCTTTTTTTGGTACTGAGGATTGAACCCGAGACCTTGTGCTAAATCCCCAGCTTAAGTCATTTCTGGTCCTAGGATTACACCTTCATAAAATATGTTAACAGGCCTTTTGTGGCTTAACAGACTGATAGGCAGTCGAAACCTATCCATTCAGTTCTCTGGTTTAGTATCCAGAGAGGCTTGGCCATGTCTCCCTGCAGTGGACAGTACAGAGGCTAACACTCCTTGTTCTCCAAAACCTTAAACCTCGGTGCTTCTCTAGTCACACATAAACATGGAACATAGACTAAGAACAAATTGGATGCAGAGCCAGGAAGAAGGTGCAGGATTTGGAGGGGAAAAGGAAATGAATTGTCTGGCTCCTATTTTAGGCTGGAGTGGGAGTTGGAAAGGGAAAGCATGCTGGGAAGTAAAGGTCTAAGATGAGCTGGTAAGCTGGAGTGAGGTTAGGGTTACTCATGGAGAGCAGAAGTGATAGAGGGACAAGCTGCTTGACAAAGCGTGTGAACTGAATTGGACCCAGAAACCAGTCTCAATCCAGTACCACGTGAATTTAGGAACAGAAAGCAAAGCCGGAAATACACATGAGTAGAGAAAGAATGTTTTCTTTGTGTTTGGCTATATGGGAAGCATTAAAGCAAGCTTCTTCCAAAGAAGTTAAATATGGTTGAAGTGCTGTCTGTTGATTGTCTCAAGAAAAACCAGAATTTATTTAGCCTCATGGACCAATTCGTTTGACTGCAGGGATAGTTCTGATGGGAAAAGAAGTCTGCAAATCAGATGTGTGTCTTAAGTTCACGTCAGCTTAGAGTATGACATTTCCCCTGCTCCAACTTCGGTTTCCTTACCCATGATACAGGGCAGGGTGGTGAACCTGTGGCATACTTGCCACAGTGGGCTGTTTGTATCATTGAAAGGTTCATCACGGACACGGACTAGAATACCTTGAGAGGAATAACCCACAAAACTACCAACAGGTTTAGCAATGTGTGTAATAAGCATTCAGCAAACACTAGCGCTAGTGGAAGACACCAAAGAATGTTTGAGATGTAAACTTAAGCGATAACACAAAGGAATAGCAGTTACACTGGGGAAACCTTGGCCTTTATGAGTGTGAACTCCAGCAGGAGAGTGGAAAAGGACATTCCAAAGACCTTCAGCCTCAGCCCAAAACTGAAGGCTTCAGGTGTTTCAGATGTGCCTGATGGATGGCTGTGATCACAAAGGTCGCTGCCGCCCCATCTGAGCAGCATGACAGCTTCAGTAGCTTGTGCAGGCTTAGCATTTGGATGAATTGCAAATACCTAAATGTCAACTACAGGTAAACATTTTAGGTATGAGAATGACTGTAACATTGTTACATGAGTATGTTACTGTTACGCAGCCTCAGTTAAGTAAATTTTGTAATAAAGTTTGTGTATCACCCAGATAAACTCAGAACTGTTGAATTAACATAAGAATTTAAAGGTACCAGACACAATACTAGAAGTGAGTCTGTGATGACAATCTCAGTGCTGAAAATGTTCAGAAAGCATCGCACAAATTTAAAGTCTAGGCACTGGTGAGGAAGAAAAGCCATCTTGCTATTGGGATGGAACACTGTACCATCCCAGGGCCAGTCAGTAAACTTGCTCATCTATCATCCTTGGTGTTGAAAAGTCTGGGTATTGGGGGTTGGGGATTTAGCTCAGCGGCATAAGCGCCTGCCTTGCAAGCAGGCAGTCGTGAGTTTGATCCCCGGTACCGATAAAAAGGAAAAAGACAAAAAAAAAAAGAAAAGTCTGGGTACCACAAGAACAATAAAGCCCTGGTGGTGTCAATCGGGCAAATTCTAACACTTTTGATAGTTAATTTGTATCATAAATTTTTGTGCTAACTTCATTCTTGTCCTAGACAACCAGTTCTCTGACATGAAGCTGTGACCAGGTGCAGTACTTAATTTGTGCGAGGCATTGAACCCAGGGCCTCAGCACAGAGCCAAGTACTAATTCTAATACTCAGCTAAGATGTGTGTGGTGCAGTGTAGAAATGACTTCAAGTCGCCGCGTTAAAAGGCGTATTCCTTTTTTCTGCTAGCTATCCAATTAGCGCAGTAGCAAATACTGTGCATCCCAGCAAGGACCAGCCCACACACCAGTTGTTCAGGGCTGGTGAACAAGGGAACAGTAAACCAGTCACTATGTTCCCGGACAGACTGGCTGCCTGACCTTTCCAGCAAAGTCCTGACAAGTTAAGTAGGTGTGGCAGGGAGCGAGTGGGATATAGGACATTCTTACTGAGGTTGGTGAAAGTTAATTTGCCATCTGCTGGGGATTCGCACATCCACGGAATCATGAGCCTGAGTCAGATTGTGTACCTGGTACCAAAATGAGATTGCTACCTTCTAGAAACACTAGACAGCTTTCTATAGCTCTAAGTGAGCTGGAGTGACAGCTCAGCACTCAGGTAGTCCCCTGTCAGAGGGACTTGGGACTGCACAGTGTATCGATAATATGTGAGGGTCCGGTGTGGACGGGGTGGGCTGAATTTAGCTCATAGCATGGCTCAGATTAGCTTCAGGTGTGTTCCACTGCCGTGTCGCCCTTGGGTGGGTCTCCTCATGACAGTGAACTAAGGACAGGAATAGTAGGCAATCCTAAAATTTCCTAAAGTGCAAATTGCTAACTAGGTATGTGTTTTGATCACATCACTGGCATACTGGATACATTACCAATAATCTTGTTCATCAGTATCATTCAATTCATAACCTCAGCCTCTGGATTTGCATTTATAAATCTAAAGTGTTGAGAAGGATGATCTGCATTTTCTTTTCAACTTCTGAAAGCTGGGATTCCTTCCTCTGAGACTGATGGTGAACCTTTCAGAGCTTTCAGTGATAACAGCCGGCATGATGCCACGGGTCCACCACCACTGCCCTAAGGCAGTGCTGCCCGATTTGCTAGTGAAGCCTTTCAAACAAAAACTATAGCCAAACCTCATATCTGAAAATGAATAAAACCAGAACAGAGAGGTGCTTTTCCCCACCAGCATTCACATACACATCCCCCGCTGCTCTAGGAGACACACAGGCTGCTGCTCAGAGGCCTGCATTTGTAGACCGGCATTGGAGGGTGGCAGTTTGCCTTTCTCAGGGCCACTTAACTCCCTGTGATGCCGCGTCCAAGGTCCGAGTTAGTGTTGCCTGAGCGATAGAACAGCCAGGAAAGCATTCTGCAGACCCAGTAAACGTTCTTCAGGAGACCTGGGTAACATGTGGAAAGGTTTCTGTGCAATCTTCATTGCCGTGTGTGTGTGTGTGTGTGTGTGTGTGTGTGTGTGTGTGTGTGTGTAAGATGTATTTTACAGGTTACATACTGTATACACATATTTTTTGTCCATCACATGTGCGCCCTGGTTAAGGACCAGAGCATTGCCGATTCCTTACGAGCCACTGTGTGTACCTCCTCAGTTGTGTCTCCGGGATCCAGAGTGGACGTCACCTGGAGTCAGCAATAATTCCTTCATTTTCTTTATGGTGCATGTAACCCTGAATATACCATTCAATTCTGCTACTTTTTGAACTTCGCAGAAACAGTTACATTGTGTGAATTGTTTTCTTTGTTTGTCTTGGAGCAGGGTCAGCTCACACCTCTGCGGATGGGCTGGGATTCTCCATTCACACCTCTGAACAGAACGAGGAGGCTGAGGCCAAGGCAGTCCTCTTGGGGGCACTGAAATGCTCGGACTCCTTCATTCCTTTTCACAGGGGTTTCCATGTTCCTCTTTCATCACAGGCCCTGTCTGCCTTTGCTGTGTCCAGGTTTTCCTTTCTCTTTAGCAGACCCTGTCTTTGCCTCTCAGAGCTCCTTGGAAACTCAAGAAGAAGCGTGAAGAAGCCCCTGCGCCCTGCACAGACCCCGGAGGACGTGGGCCTCTGGGCTCACCCCGTCCTGTCATCCCCCCTGTTAGGGTATCTAGGAGTCGGGAAGGGGTGGTCCTTGCATTGTGTCTGAGATGGGCCTGCTAACCTCTTTCAGGCCAGCCCTGCAGCTTTATACTTTTAAGTGGGTTTTGTATTTTCCTCAGCGCTTTGTTTTAATCCTGAGGCTCTCTCGGGCTCTTTCTGTATACTGGAGTCACTCCACGTCCCCGAACTCATTTCTGTTGATACAGCTGAGGCTTTGGCATTGTACCTGTTGTTTTATGGATACAAACAGTCTCCACTTAAACCAGAAGACTCTAGAATTCAGGTATCTCTCAGATGTCTGACTGTGTCATCCTTTTGATCCTGATTCCCACTTCAGATGGTAATTTTATGTTTACTTTTATATTAAATTGAAGTTGCCACCTGCAAATCCTTTTAAGATCAGAATTTGACACAGAAAATTGTTCAGTGGGTGGATATATTACTGTTGTTTTAAAGATCCGATTGACTGCCTGTGCAATTCTCCTCCAAGAGTTCCTTACACCACTTGGATTTCACATGGGAAAGCAGAGCTTTTATAGCAAAAACACAAAACACTGTCACAACTTGCAGAGGTCAAAGAACGTGAGCAGTGGGGCCCAGCCCACTGCACCCATCTCCTGGTTCTGCCGTCCGTCTGGGGAGATTCTATGCAGTGTATTAGCCGTGAGTGCACCTGTGATCTTTCTCAGGGAAGGATTTATAGCTTCATCAGTTCCGCGTAATTAGTGGGGTAAGTAATAGTTTCCAGTGAGTGAGTGGGCCTGGGTCCTACAGCTTGAAGGCAGCAGTTCTTGTAATTACTACTTTAACCCCAGAATGGGTTTCTGAAATAGACACATTCTCAGGCCTAGAATTTAATTCTTTTTAGTCCAGTGCCTTAAAATGGTATTTATGCACTCTTGTTAGTAATTATCTTACTCACAGTTTCTTTGCCAAGACAACAGAGAGCCTGGTGGTAACGGCTTTAGTATTTACGCTGCACACACATGTTCATTTTGAAGAATAAACGGTCGGTTAGAACCGTACGTCTTCCAGCCACACAGGAGTTTCTGAGTTAGAAGTTTCTAAACAATATAGATGACTGAGGTGCTACTTAAGCTTTCAAAGGCTTCAGGAGCCATTTATTATAAAGAAGTAAAAAACCCTCCACATTACAAGGCTTTCTGCAGACTGCTCTGACATAAGCAGGACCCCCATTTTGGTTTTGAATTGGGGGCTACCCATGGCCTCGAGCTCCTGTTCAAGCCACCACTAGCTCCTGCATGTGAGGGAGCACCTCAAAGCTGATGTCCCCCTGAGAGGCCGCCTTGGGCAGTGGGAAAGGCCAGGCTCTGCATCCCGTGGTCTAAGTGGGAATCCTTACCTGCCCCTTCTGGTTGTGTGGCCTGTGACAAGTTATTAACTTCTCCGTGCCTCCCTGTTTCCCTTGGCTAAAACGGGGATAGCGATGTCCACATCGCCAGTTGCCATGAGATGGAGTAAGTCAAGACATGGAAAGAAGCCAGGCGTGGTGGCACACACCAGTAATCCCAGCACTCAGGAGGCTGAGGCAGGAGGGTCCCTGCAAGTTCAAGGCCAGTCTGAACTGCATAGTGAAACTCTGGCTCAAAAAGAAAAAAAAAAAGGACATGGAAAGAACTGAGGGCCCCCACAGTGACAGCTGTGCAGGAAACGCTAAGCTTTACTGTTATTGTTAACTTTCCTGCAGCTTAATCCCGGTAGCATTAATAAAACATAAAACAAAGCTAAAAAGGCAAAAACCTACCGTCCTACACTTGGTGGAATTCATTTGTAAAAAGCAGTGTTAACAAATTCTGTTCAACAGAGATCCGCAAGCCTTCCACAAATGACAGAGCCAACCAGAAAAGTAATTTCACACACAAGCTCAGTCATTTACACAGTAATCGATTTCTTTTTCTCCGCAGTTTTTGACCTTTAAATTAGTTTTTGGGACAGGTGGAAGAGTGTAAACAGCTCCATGCGTGTGTGTCTTCTCAGTTTTACGGTGAATCTAAAACCACTCTTTAAAAAAAAACTTCAAATCAAACACTCCAAAATGTTGATCTTCCGGCCACGGCCCCTGTGAAGTTGCCCTGATCCTCCTGGGTTTCCTGGCCATTTAGGAGTGTGCCTCTTTTTCCGTCTTTTCTTTCAAACAAAGGAAATTGAAACATTGTACTCATAAGTTTATCTTGCAAATTTCCTACACTAATACATTAGTCTCAGCCTTTTCTCTCAGCCCCAATTCTAATTTTTCACACAGCTTATTAAAAAAGCGAAAAACAAAAAACACTGTGCCCCACTTTGTTGAAAATAGAGAAGTGGAAAGCCAGGAGTGGCAAGGCGGGCCCCCCCAGCCGTGGTCGGCAGGGGACCTGTGGGAGCCAACACAGCTGAGGCTGTGGGCCCGGACACCCTCGCTTCGCGGTGAGCCACGTTCGGGCCCTGCCTCCCGCCTCCAGGTGCACAGGTCAGGAGGTCTTCAAGGGCCACCCAGGGGACAGCACACCAGTCTCATCCAGCCAGGGGCGCAGCAGGGGCTGCATCCCCCAACCCTGGTGACAGTTCTTTAGCCGCTGCCCACAGCCATGCTCCGGGGCAGGCTTGTCCTGGTTTAAAATTGTTTCTCTACAACAGCTCATGTTCATACATCTGATTAAATTTTTCCTTTTTCTGAAGATAAAAGTGATGTACAGTGTGAGATGCCTCCGTCTGGTTTCCTCCCCAGAGACAGCTTATCAGTTCTGAGTACTTACAAGGATAAAGGTTGATCCTCTCTTCCTCAGACACTAATTACTTCACACATCTCAACATCTTGGTTTAGGCACTTTTCAGGAAGTCCTGAAGGGTAAATCTCAAGGATCAGCCTGTATTTCAGGCACAAATTGCTGCTTTTGTTTTTCAGTACCAGGGGTCGAACTCACGACCTCGAGCTTGCCAGGCAGGCGCTTATGCTGCTGAGCTAAATCCCCAGCCCTGCCTTACTCTTTGTAACGAAAGCACAGTATTCCTTTGTATGATTTTGTTACAGGACACAAGTCCGGTTGCTGGCCACAAGACGGGCCAGTCACAGCAAGAGACAAGGCGTTGAGGCAAGGAGGGCCACTACAGAAAAGCCAGCAGGACAAGGAGCTGGAGGACTCGTATCTGAAGTCGTTTTTGCCAGGAAACTGAGCGCTGTGTATCTGCAAGGCAGTGGATGTTCCCAGACCAGTGGGCGCCTCGCACAGAAGGTGGGCCCGTGAAACAATCTGCCTGACCCCGTCGCCTGGTCGTGAGATGCTTTTCAGTGCTGCAGATGTCAAGGACAAAGATGACTGATTATGGGCTCTTCTTTCCACACGGTCCCTCACCTATTACCCAGGGGACAGGACGCTGGAGCAGAGGCCGATGACCACGCTCGCCATGATGACAGAGAACATAGGGCACCTGATTTTGGGGAAGAGGGTCAGGGAGGTTTGTTCCGGTGGGAGTTGGATTTTGTTGTTTTTGTCTTTGCAGTGCTCAGACCTGATCCCAGCACCTCACTCGTTCTAAGCCAGCGCTCACCCCCAGGTGAGGTTTAAACAGTTTTGGTCTCAGTGCTTGGCTTCAGTTTTACCCTAATGTGTTTAAGCAGCCCTACGTGGGTTGATTTGTAGGTTGGTTGTCCTGGTTTGCTTTTATAACGCTAGAGGGCTGAGCGTGGTGATCCCAGCACTCAGTAGGCGAATCAGGAAGGTGGCTCTGAGCTCAAGGTCAGCCTGAGCTGCCCAGTGAGACTGTCTCAAAACAAAGGAAGGAAGGAAGGGAGGGAAGGAAGAAAAGGAGGAAAGAGAAACAGAGAGAGAGGAAACGAATAAACCCTGATTCATGTTCAGCCTCACATATTCAGTTCTAGTGCTGACTCTTAGATTTGTGAAGTCAAATGATTGGTCAAAACCAAGAGGCCGGGGCTGGGGATTTAGCTCAGCGGCATAAGCGCCTGCCTTGCAAGCAGGCAGTCCTGAGTTTGATTCCCGGTACCGATAAAAAGGAAAAAGACCAAAAAAAAAAAAAAAAAAAAGATACAAAACCAAGAGGCCTGTTGGGAGCCCTTGAAGCTGGAACTTGACGTAGGACACGGATGACCCTCCCAGGAAAACGAAGAGAGTGAGATCAGCCACCTGAAGAAGCTGCCACGGCCCAGAAAAACACCATAGAGCAGCTAGACAATCCAAGCCACAGGTTCCCAGGCAGAGGGCTGAAATTGACAGCATCCTTCCCGGCCTATGAATCAGCAGGCTGCAGTGGTTGGGCAGTTCCTCTCCTCCCATCAGGAGCGTAAGGGCTCACCTGAGCCCAGCTTTGTCTTTTCTTTGTCTTGTCTTTTGTTTTTTCTCATCCTCTCCCGGTCCTTAACTCCAAGAACCTCAGGAGCCTCCTGGGTCTCGGCAGAGGTCCACTCATTCAAAGTTCATATTCTGAAAAAAATGACAGCGCACACAACTAGACAGAGGACTCCTGAAGTCTCATATGCCCATCTTCAGTCTCGGCTGAAGCTCAGTGCCAAACCTGTGTCATCACAACTGCCCCAGAGTGGTGACTTTATGGGTTTTTCTTTAATTTGTACTAGGAATTGAACTTGGGACCTTCCACTTGCCAGGCAGGCACTTATACTGCTGAGCTGTATCCCCAGACCCTACTTTAAGTGTTTTTGAGACAGTGTAGCTGTGTAATCATGGTAGTAGGTGGTATTATATAGTCACCATAGATATAAAGGTTTGCTTCTTTTGGGGGGACTTTTCTTTTCTTCTGAGACAGCGTCTTGCTATGTAGTGCAGGCTGGTCTTGAACTTGTTTATGTACCACAGGCTGGCCTTAAACTCATAGGGATCCTCCTGCTTCAGCCTCCTGAGTGCTCGGATTGAAGGCATGCATCACCACTCTCAATTTAGGATGTATTTTCTTTCTGTCTGTCTGTCTTTCTTTCTTTCTTTTTATACAGGATCTTGCTATGCAGGTCAGGCTGGCCTTGAACTCATGACTATCCATCCTGTCTCAGCCTCCCAAGTGCTGGGATTATACCTCTGGGCCACTATACCTGGCTCTTTAAAGTGATTCTCAAAACTCTATTACCTTTAAAAAGAAAACTATTACCTTTACTCACACTTAATACTCAGTAAATACTCAAATTTCCTAGATAGTTTTATTATTTATTTATTTATTTTTGTCTTTTTCCTTTTTATCGGTACCGGGGATTGAACTCAAGACTGCCTGCTTGCAAGGCAGGCGCTTATGCCGCTGAGCTAAATCCCCAGCCCCTAACCCCCTTTTTTTTAAGAGTAGGAAAATTTATTGGGGAGTAGAAATGGCGACCTGAACTCTTCCATCTGTAGGTCTTCCCTCCTTTTTTGCCTGTTTAATGCATCCTGGATGTAGCAACCCCCAACTCTATAAAATCCTTTTTTTTTTTTAAGTCCATTTTATTTCAAGGAAAAAGAGAAGAAAAACCCTAAAAATTTCAAAACACGGATGATTATGGGGCAACAGTGATACATACATTCCTTATTGTCATCCCCAAATCAGTCACCCAGAGCACAAGACATCTGCTTACAATTGTCCAAATAGTACCAGCACAAATCTTCCTCTCCATTGAACTCAGAGAAATCAGTAGTGTGACTGTCATAACTACTATACATGCACATATATATACACACACATGTACATCTGTTGTTACTGTCAGCTTCTTACACTAGTGAGACAATACGATGTTTAATATGTGTCTTATTATAAATTTTTTTCTTTTTTCTTTTTCTTTCTTTTTAATGAGACAGGGTCTCACTATGCAATTCAGGCTGGCCTTGAACTCACTACGTAGTCCAGGTGGCCTCAAACTTGCAGTGATCCTCCTGCCTCAGGCTCCCCGGTGCTGGCATTTCAGGCATGCTCCACCATGCACAGCAAAAAGGTATATATTTTCTTTCAGTTGTAGATTCCATGTTGGAAGCTATAGTATTTATAATATTTATAATCCCACCTGATAGCCCATACAGAGGAAATTCCTTCAGCTGCTGTTTGATTATGCCAGGTTAGAACACGTAAAGGAGTCAAGATAAATGCTCGTCTCAGCCCTCACTTATCAGTTTCCAAATAACAGGGTGCTTCCCTAGCACCCCTGAAAATGGCCAGCGGTTAGAGTTTGTTTGGTTTTTACCTGTTTGCGCTCCCTTATGAACTTGTGGGTTTCGGTGCATCTGAACTGTTCCGGCTGGGGCAGCTCGTCCTCCCGGTGATGCTCACAGTCACCGTCCTTGGCCAGCTGGTGCCCTCAGGCTGCCCTGTGCTCCGGGCTCTTCCGCCCTGGCATTCTGCTGTCACCCTGGGATCTGCCGGACCTCTGCTCCGAGGAGAGGCCTTTTCCCCAGAAGACCATGGTTCTTTCAGTGGGAAGTAGCTTTTAGTCTTGGGTATCAGGGCTGGGTGTTCATTGCCAGAATTCTTCATTTCTAGGCCTTTTCAGAGAACAAGACTAGGCCATGCTTTTTTTTTTTTTTTTTTTTTTTTTTTTTGGAGACAGGGTCTCACTCTGCAGTTCAGGCTGTCCTGAGCTTACTTTGTAGCCGAGGCTAATCTTGAACTGACAGTGATCCTCCCACCTCAGCCTCCCGAGTGCTGGACATACATATTTTTAAAAGAAAAAAATTAAATGTGGCCAGGTGTAATGGTGCATGTGCACGATCCCAGCACTTGGGAGGCTGAGGCAGAAGGATTGCCATGATGAGCTCGAGGCCAGGCTAGGCTATATAGTGAGTTCAAGGCCAGCCAGACAGTGAAACCCTGTCTCAAAAGACAATAAATACAATAAAATACAATAAAAGACTGCACAGCGTTATCTGTTTGATTTTATACTTCTAGCTCTTATAATAAAAAATATTTGTGCTAGCAATATTAACATCATAATTGTTTGCTTCATCCTTCCTTACGTACCACAGTTAGAGAAGGACGATATGAGTATTATTAGCAATGTGCTTACGAAAAGCTCTCTTATTTTTTGGCAGTTCTTTTTGTCCTTTGAGTGCCTTTTATCCTACGGGGATGTACAAATTACTGTTTTAAAGTCCCCTGAAATAATTCTTGTCAGTGGGATTATGCCAAAACATTGAGGCATTTGTTTTCTTTTACTTTTTAAACTCATGCTTATTTAAATTTGCTTTCATAGTTAAATATACAACATTTACCTGATTCCAAAATCAAATATCCATAGCAGGGTCTACTCAGAGTATAAAGGGAATTTTAAAACTTATGACCTGACAATATATTAAGAGCAGGAGGGGCTGGGGATTTAGCTCAGTGGCGTAAGCGCCTGCCTTGCAAGCAGGCAGTTGTGAGTTCGATCCCCGGTACCGATAAAAAGATTAAAAAAAAAAAAAAAAAAAAGCAGGAGCAGCAAGCCCACCCCTTTAGGCTCAGCTAGTCTTGAGGCTGCAACACCAGCTGCAACTTGTAAACCAGACATAACTCAGCCAGCTAGTCCATCTTGTGGCGTCAAGGACAGACGGGCTCAGTTGAAGACAATGACTGATTCTACTCACTCACTCAAGCCCCTGGCCTTCCTGCTGTATGATAAGAAACCCCCTCCACCCCAGAACAAGTCTGCCTGACAACACAGGACCCGCCTATGTACCAACTGTAAAATAACCTGCTATCAGCCTGTGGTACTCCCCGCCTAACGCCTGTGTAAGTATCTGTCTAACCCCAAGGCAGGGCTAGTGATTTGGAACTCAGTTCCCCCAACCCCCGACTAGTCTAATGGAGTTGCCTTCCAACTCCTCAGTGCTTGCAAATCTTCCATTCCATTCAGTCCTGGTTCTTTCCACAAGAGGAGTCGGTTTCTCCTGCCCTCCCTACCCTGTACTTTACCTAGTTTGTGCCTCAGTGTATGTGTGACTGAACCCAGCCTGTTCTGCCCACTAAATAATATGGTAGTCACCAAAACAGCAAATTTTGCAGAAAAAGAGGATTTATTCACATGGCAGCCAAAGATGAGGAGGCAGGAGACCAAGTCTCAAATACACCTCCTTACAAGTATTTATGGGTAAAGAAGTGAGATGACTTAAAACACAGGAGAATGTGGGTAGAAATCAGTCTTCGGGGCACTTCCTGGTGTGCACGTGCAAGGCAGTGGCAGCATTTGCATGATCTGATGTCAAAGTCTATGCACCAGACTTGAGGACAGGCACGGCCTAAATGCTGGTGCTACCAGGCGTGGTGACACACTCAGGACAGGAGTATCACAGCTTCAAGGCCAGCCCAGGCAACTTGGTGAGACCTTGTTTCAAAATTAAAAAAAAAAAAATTTAAAGGGAGGTAGTTCAGTAGTAGAGGACCTGCCTAATACATGGGAGGCCCTGGGTTCATTCCTTAGAACTGTTCAAAAACAAAAATAAAAATCCAGCAATCCCAGCACTGGGGAGGCTGAGGCAGGAAGATCGCTACGGGTTCAAGGCTATACTGGCTACACAGTGAGACTCTGCCTCAAAATAAAAACACAGGTGGTAGTTATAACAAAAATGGCCTTGGAGGCCCTGAAAAGTAATGTAGGGGGCCTCTATCATTTTGAAATACACACCAGAGGTGCTATTGCCAGCAGAGCTAGAGCTAGTGGGGGACTCAATACAGAGCACAGTAATGTGACCTCCAGGATATGTGACTTTTAGTCAAGTGACAGCAAGAAAACCCAAAGGTTTTGTTCAGCTTCCCTTGCTTCCATAACCTGCGACAGAAGTAAACGCACACATGTGTTCTTCTGCTCTGCCTCTGGTAGACCTGCGGGGCAACAGAGCTCACTGCACCTTGCGTTTGTCCTTAGCAGTGCATCTTGGCGGGGTTCTGTGGGATGGGGGTGCACCCCTCATCTTTTCCCAGCCTTGTGGGCCTTCAGGGAGGAGGAAGGACAGAACATGGTTTATGTATTTATTTATTTATTAATTTTTTTTTGGTCTTTTTCATTTTTATCAGTACCAGGGATCGAACTCATAACTGCCTGCTTGCAAGGCAGGTGCTTATGCTGCAGGGCTAAATCTCCAACTCCAGAGCATGGTTTATTCAGATAGTTTCCAGCAGTGGACACAGGGCCACTTCTGCCCATGTGCTCATGAGTGGTGAACAACTTGCAGGTGCCTTGTCCTGTTCCTGGCCCAGGAGAGGTCATGGAAGAGAAGTTGTGGCAGCAAATGCCTATGCATTGTTTTTACTAGATTTACATTTTTTTTTTAAATTTTGAGAAGGGTCTTGCCAGCTTGCATAGGCTGCCCTCCAACTTGCTATCTACCTGCCTCAGCCTCCCAGAGTGCCTATGTTACCACACCTGGCCAATTTTCTTTATTACCTGCTACCACTTTGCACCGACAGTGTGCGAGAGGAGACCGGTCCACCTGCAGTGATCTCAGCTGAGGCTGGCTTGGCCCGTGAGCTCCCGTGAGCAGCCACACTCCCCACGGGTGCGCCTGGGACCACATGCAGAGGATCCAGATGGAGGCAGCGAAAACACCAGGCTGACTTAGAACCAGACGAGGGCCATTTCGATGCCAGTGCTTCCGGAGTCCTCCATGTCCTCCGTGTTCTTCCGTTTGGTCTCTGTATTTGTGTGCCTGTGTGTGCTTGGCACAAGCGTCTGGATCTCTCAGCGATGGCAGCGCTCTCTGATTACAGGGCAGCACACTCCAGTCCTGGCGCAGAAGTCCTCGGCCAAGTGCTCCTGCCAGAGTGCTGCTGGCCTGGGTGGGTCAGCCTGTCTCACACCACGGGGACTGAACTCAGGCGACTGCTGAGTTCACCAGAAGGGGGAGAAGGTCACCATCAGGGAAAATCAAAGGACAGCTACCACTGTGTCTAAAAACTGAGCTCTGGTTAGAAATGCCCGCGAGTCTCACAGGAAATACAGATGACCTGGCTGTGATCAGAATGCTGTGTAAGATGCGACTTGAGCGAAGCTCTCCTGACAAAGATTCTTCTTCTTCAGAAGCCAACGTCCTTCAGATGTCCTTTCTTCTTTTTCTATCTCAGGAGACGCGGTTTAGGTGCCACCTCCCTGCCTGCAGAGCTTTCTTGCTCCGAAGTGACCTGCACAGTTCGGACAGAGTGAATTCAAGTCCTGCTCCGCTGCTTCATGGCCAGGGGGCATGGACAAGGGACTCTCCCTTGCTGACCTTTGTTTTTCCTGTCTACTTCGATGGCAGCTCCCCAGAGGTCCCTCCTCCACTTCAACAAATTCACACACTTTGTCCCTGCCTGAAGAAGACCACAGTTCAGCGTTCCTTTATTGAGCTGGGTGTCCTCAGGGCTGAGTGCAGCCTGCGGGACAAGAGTGGAAGAGGCAGTGTGGTGAGCACTGGGCCTCCTTGCTGAGATGACACACACTGACTGTCCCTGTTCACACCCCCCACAATCCTCCAGGACGACAAAGGCCATGGAAAGGCAGAGGGGTGAACTGGAGGCAGCTCAGGGCACAGGTGAGGACACAGGTGTCTTGACCAAGCCGCCGGCAGTGTGGGAATTCTGCAGTGGGCTCCCTTAGACCTGCCCATCGGAGCCCACAGGGCTGTGAAGACCCACGGAGACAGGCGTGTGCTGGCACTTGCTGCCCAGGGAAGGAGGAAAGGAGAGCTGTCCCTTTTCTCCCTAAGCAGGGCCACTGGATGACCCAGCAAGAGTGAGCGTTCCTCTATGGAAAGAGAGAAAGCTAAGTGGCCAGCCACAGGGCCACTTCCTTGGGGAAGTGATCTTTAAGAAAAGCCCTGGCAGGAAGTGGCAGCTCAGGGCACTGGAGAGCCTCAGCCTCCTCCTCCTCCTCCTCTAGCTCTCCCTCCTCAGCAGGAACACACCCCTGCTTCTTTGTCCAGGGTCCATGCCCAACATCCCGGCTGGGTTTGGGCCACTCACCTGGAGAGAGGGTGGAAGTCACCTTCAGGGCTGACCTGCCCAGCTGGGGCCAGAGCTGGCTGTAAGTGTTTCCACGAGTGACCAGCAGGGGGGACAAGTCGCTGCTGCTCACTGCAGGGCCGCTGCCCTCGGTGCTGTGTGAAGGCCCAGCCACCCCAGCACACATCAGGACAAGGACTGGCTTGGTCTGCCGTGGACGCCCTCTCCAGCCCTTCTCTTGGCTCATGCAAACTGGGCAAGCGCCCTTACACCCGAGCCTCAAGCCCAGCCCTGGCCATGCAGGCCCCCTAGAATGACTATATCATCACACGTGGGTGTGTCACGGGGCTGTCTGCTGTGAAAGTCTCCTCTGGACCCAGGCACAGACAGAACTGTGGGCAATCCAGAGTACTTTCCTCATCGCGGGCGAAGTCTGCTTCCCTCCCCTCTGTTTTTTCTGTTTCTCTTAGAGCCAGGCTTGTGCCCTAGAAAGGGAAGTGGTCAGCTGCTGCAGCTGGAAACACTGTCCTGGAGAAGCCAAAGCCGCCGCTGCTGCAGAGGAAGCCCTGTCTCCCCTCCCACCGCCCGGCCCGGCCCCAGCTGTTCTAAGCAGACACCCAGGAACGGGCTGAGATCTTTCTTGAAATGCTCAGTGGACGTCAGAAGGCAGGGCGCCCAGATGCTGCTGACGCTGACGATGACTGAGGCTGTCAGGGGAGCCGGGCTCAGCACTGGCTGAGACACAGGGCGGGAGGGGGGGGCGGGGCCTCGGTGGGCGGGGCTCCCTGGTGCGAGACCGCTGCAGGGAGGGCTCCTCACCGCGGCAGGAATCTCTCCGGCCCTGGGCCTTTGCCATCTGTGAAGCCCTTGCCTTTCTTTCCGGGTACCGTTTTCCAGTGCAGTATACTACAAACCAGTTATCTTAAAATGTGACATTGAATTACTTTGTTTTTCTTTTCTTTTTTTTTTTTGTTTTTTGTTTTTTGTCTTTTCCTTTTTTATTGGTACCGGGGATCGAACTCATGACTGCCTGCTTGCAAGTCAGGCGATTATGCCGCTGAGCTAAATCTCTAGCCCCTTTGGTTTTGTTCTTTGAGACAGGCCTCCCCATGTCATTCAGCACTGACTATGCAGCTTGGGCTGGCCTAGAACTCGAGACAGCCTTCCTGCCTCGATTACAAGCCTGTGTTCTGTTACGTGTACAGAGAGGGCCACACGGAGGCCCAACACTGTCTGTTGTGTCTCATGGAGTTTCTTGGTAGCTTGCGATGGTTCTTTTAATCTTTGTATTTCTTTGTTCCTTTTCTTGTTTTCTTGCATTGGCTGGGATCTTAGGTACAGTGTTAAATAGGAGCAACCACAGGGCACACCTCTAGCTTATTAAGCCCAAAACTCACTCACTTATGCAGTAAGCCCCCAAAGCACCCACAGTGCACCAGATCTGTGCTGGGCATAAAGATGAACATGGCTGACGAGGCCGAGCAGCAGAAGGGTGCCAGTGAAGAAGGCCACGCTGACTTCTGAGCCCACAGCAGAGCTGGGAGAGGAGGGAAGGGGAGGGGAGTGCTGAGCCTCTTCTTTGGGTCCTGCTGCCCAGGAAGCATGGAGGCAGACCCTTGCAGGGGACCTCACGTCCCAGGGCACAGGTCAGGGTGGGGCACAGGCAGGCAGGCAGAACCCTGAAGCGAAGCCTCCAGCAGGGCACCAGCCTGAGCTTGGTGCCCAGGCCTTGGCTGGTGAGGAGCTGTCTGCTGGCTGAGCTTGTAGCTGCCAGCAGGGCCAGTTATTAACATCACGGGAGAAGGCAGCACCAAGGTGGGCAGTTAGAGGAAGGGTGCCTGCACCTCCTCTTCTTCCTTTCCCCATCGCAGGATGAGAGCTGGAGTCGGGGCTGGGGTGGGAGGGGAAGAGAGCGTTTAGTAAAATATAGGGAGACTGAAGTTTTAAATGGGCCTGATGACACATTGGGGACTGGAGTAGGACTGTTAGAATAGCCAAATGTGAATGAGAATCAGGAGATTAGAACAACACTGTCTTAAGGAGTAGGGAAAGGAGGGCAATAGCAGCCAATCGGAGCAGTTTCCTGTGGGCAGGTGACGCTCCACAAAACAGTCACAGCCTCGCCCCCGGAAGCCATGTGTCGCCTGCCCTTGTGAATCAGCTCTTGAGAGCATTGAGGATCCTGATTCACGCAGGTGACCTCAACGACATGAAGGCGGTAAGGCCAGGTCTCTTAGAATACCCAGGGTGAGCATGCTGAGGGTTTGAAGCTGAGATCACTTCTTGTGGTCCTTTAGCTGTGTTTGTCTGCAATGTAGCAAGCCCTCTGGATGTAGAGATCCTCTGGGGAGGAATGACCTTCACCGTAAGGCTGGAAATTAGCCTGGAGCATCAGACACTGGCCATTATCAGGGCTGCAATGAACTTGAATAAACAAACCTGCCGCACCCCCAGCCCTACTCCTCTTAGTGACATTCCTAGAGCTTACTGCGTTAGTCCAGAGAGCCATTTGTTCTGTCATTCTGTCACCAATCATGGTCTAAAAAAATACAGAACTATCAGGCCTTGGTCCTTTGCTTAGACCACACTCTCTTGGGAAGGTCCCATGTATGTAACTGATGCTTTTCTCTTCCGAATGAGCGCTCACATTAACTTGGCCTCCTGAGTCCAGTCCAGCCCACAGCAGACCTGGGAGGGGAGGAGAGGAGACGCCTCTCCCCACATTAGCCCCGGAGCCCTCGGACGCCAGAGGCGCCCTACAAGGCCCAAGTCAAAGTTCAGGGCTGCGCCGCTGTAAGGGAGCAGAGCTGTGCGGTTCTAGACCACTGAGCGCGGGGCGCACGGGTGCACGCGCACATCTGGGACAGTGTGGGGTGCAGGAGACGGGCGTCTGCCTTCTGGGGCTGGGGATCACAGGCCTGGGGGGAGAAGACCAAGGCAGCCTCAGGCCCATCATCCGGGGTCCCCGGGCCCGGCTGGCGGCGCCCCCGCTCGGCGGACACCGGGAGGCAGGAAGCGCGCCCCGCCCCTCCGGGATTCCGGGATTCGCCAGCGCTCGGCGGGCGGACCTCGGCCCCCGGCCGGACGCCCAGGCCAGGCCTGCGGGGGGCGGGCCGGGGCGTCGGGGGCGGAGCCAGGCCGCTCGACGGCGGAGGCCGAGCGGCCCCCAGGGCTGCAGCGGCGGCCGGGGCAGGCGGGCGCAAGGTGAGTGCGAGGCCCCAGCCTGCGCCTCGGAGGAGCGGGCCCCCTCGCACCCGCGCCCCGGTCCCGGGCGGGGCTCCCGCGGGTCCTTCCCCTCCCCTGCCCCGGGGCCGGGCGGGGTCGCGGTGCCGGGCGCCCTGCAAACCGCCGCGTGCGCACCCGGCCCGGGGCCGCGCCTTCCTCCCGCGCCGCCCGGTGAAGCAGCCACGGTGTCCTTCCTGTCTCCCTCTCCAGGTGAGGACGGCAAAGGGCCTCGCAGAGACCGAGCCGCTGGCCGTGGTGACACAGCCAGAGCGGGCAGAGCCAGGACGCGCAGCCAGCCAGGTGTGTGGAGCCCGGGAGCCTCGTGCTAATCCCACCTCGCAGGGTACTGCTAGTGCAGGAGGAGGCTGAAATGAGGGCGCCCCAGGGCAGCAAATGCCTAACCTGGAATTACTTAAAGTACCCTCTTCTTGGGGTGACTGAGAAAACCAACAGTGGTGGCTTGGGGCTGGGGGAAACTCGGGACAAAAAGGGAAGACCTCTCCGGGAAGCCCCATCCTTGACCCGGGAGGTACGTCCCTGGGTGCAGGGACTCTTGCAGGCTTAGCCATGTGATTTTGTCTCGCCGTGCCTCAGTTTCCTTATCTGTCCCATAGGGCTGTGTGGTACCTAACTCCCAGGATCACTCAGGAAAGTGAGGTCCCTGTGGTTAGCACCGTGCCCTCCCATGTTGATGCCCACCATCCAGAGGAACTTTTATGTCCCAAGTCCCTTTAACCTCAGGGCATCAGGGCTCTCTGAGATCTGCAGTCTCCACGAAGCCCCCTCTAGAAACTCTGGAGTGAGCCCAAGGCTGGGGGCAGCAGCTTCTGCTCTGAACTCCCACATGGGAGAGGCTGGTAAGGGCAGAGTTTTTAGAGTGTTAGGGCTACATCTTGCATAATTCCAGAACTGCCCTGCTGCCCCCCAAGCCCACCCCCAAAGCTGGTTTAGTAAGAAGGGGAAACCCCCCCCCAAAATAAGGGGAAACCCAGGGAGTTGGTGTCCCAAGCCTCCTTTCCTGGCCACTGCAGCCTACAGCTTTGGAGCCCTTGTCTCCTCACTCCTTGGCCAACAGGTTTACCTCTGCACTGAGTCTGGCCACTGCACCCCACTATAACCCCCAAATCCAGACCATCCTCATCCTGCTCCCCACGGTGTCCCTGCTGCACCCTGACCCCCAGATCTTCAGCCGCTGGCCTCCTGGTGCTCATTCCGGTTCTCCCTGCCTCTGCTTCGGCAGCGGCCCCTCCTCCCAGGCCCCGGGAGCTTGCTCTTCCCTTTCCTGGGAGCCAGCTTCCTTCCCTGTGATCTGCTTGTGACTTGGCCCCTTGAGATTCAGCTCACTTCCTCAGGAGGCTTCCCCTTTGCCAGCCCACCTGAAGGAGCTCTCTGGGACTTTGCCCTGTCTTCCTGTCATCTCAAGCCTTAGCCCTGGATGATGTGACCTCCCTTCCATGCCTCTTGTCATTTTGTTTATCTTCCCAGCTGAATCAGCCCGCTGAGGTCCCGACCCTTTCCTTCCTCTTCATGTTGGATTCTCCAGAGCTCAGCACCTGGTATCTAGTAATCTAGTAATCTGGTCAGATAATCGTGTGCAATTGCAAGCAGACTAACCATCCGAGTTCTGCATTTCTCCTTTCCTGTTGCTTAACAGAGTTGTTTCTACATCTCCCCACAGTCTGCAGCACTGCCATCGCTTTCAACAGCTGTCTGCCTTCTTTAGCTCTTTTGTGACATGGGACTTTAGCCAGGTTTTCATGGCACATCCAGTTTAGCTGAAAACACTGTTGTCCCTCTTATGCATGTATTTTTGTTTTTATTTTGCTATCAGATGATTTCTTTGAAATGTTTCCAAAATGGAATGTTTGGATCCAGGGTGTGTTCACTTTGAAGGCAGTTGCCTCTTGTTCCTAGATAATCTGTTTAGAATCATCACCTCCTACTCCATGTGTGTAAGTTTCCCCACAGCCCCGCAAGCATTGCGTTTTAACATTTGTATTTGTTTTGGTTAATTCAGTGGGGCAAGCAGGGGAGGTTAAAATCTGCCGTGCTTGACGGCACAGAGCTGGCTGTTTTCCTGCATGTGCCAGTTCTGTTTCCTGGCTTGCGAAGGAAGCTAAATGCTGCAGCCTGCAGAAGCTGCTCTGTCAAGCAGCAAAAAACCTGACAGACAATCCCGTGCGCCCTCAGCGTAGAACTGTGGTGGGGAATGAAAGGTTTTTTTGTTTTGTTTTGTTTTTGAGTCTTCAGGAATTGTTTTTCAGCATGTGATATTTTACTTTATAAGTTATAAAACATGACTCAAGATGTGAGAGTGACTGTAGTCACTCCTCAGGGCCTCAGGACAGGGAAGCACATGGCTCTTCGTGGCCAGTGGGCCATAGGTTGTCCAGGGGACACCTGAACACCATCCAAGAAGTGTCCTGGGCCTGGAGCACGGCACAGACCCGCTCTCTGGCTGCTGAACAAGTGACCATGCACTCGGTGGCTTTAATTAGCCCAGATTTACTGTCTTCTGCTGCCGAGGGGCAGAAGCCTAACCGGGTCTCAGTGCTGCAAAGCGAGTTGCCAACGGGGCTGCTCTGCTTTGAAGGCTCCCGAGGGATCTGCTTGGCCGCCCCCAGCGCCAGCTTCCAGAGGGACTCACGTTGCTTACATTGGTGCCTTCTGCCACCTTTGAGGCCAGCAGCAGGCATCTTCAGCCTCGCTCTGCTGCCGACTCTGCTTCTGCCCTCACATCTCCCAGGTCTCCTCCTTTGCTCATGGAGACCCTTCTGGATGGATGTGGTGGCACACCAGCCACTCAGGAGGCTGAGGCAGGAGGATTGCAAGTTTGAGGCGAGCCTGGACAATTTGGTGAGACCCTGTCTCAAAATTCTGCAGAACAATTTTAAAAGGCTGGTGATGTAGCACAGCCATACACCACTTGCCTGTTGCGTACAAGGCCCTCAGTTTGATCCCAAGCACTATAAAAATTAAACAAAAAATTTCTCCTGTTATAGTGGATCCACCTGGATTAGCCATCTGCTCCGTCTAAGGGTCCTTCGGGGGAAATTACTCTGCCTACCACCCCCTAAAGGAAATAAGGCTCAGAGCAGTGTGTGGGCTCACATTTGCTTAAGAAAAAAAACACAGGAAGAGGAGTGAAAGTGTGCATGTGTGTGTTTGCAAAGACACAGAAAACCTCTGGAGGCTGCAGAGGGCACTAGCAGGGGTAGCTGCTTCTGGGAACGAGGGCTGCGACTGCCATAGTAATCTTTTTGTAGTATTTAAATTTTTTACTACATGCATGTGTCACTTACGTTAAAAATAATTTTGAAAAGTATCACATAGTCATTGTAGAAGTTCAGACTTTGCAGAGGCAAAGAGAAGGCGAGTGGTCACCCAACCCGCGTGCCCAGCCAGATGCCTCCCCGTTCTCCCAGAGATGATCGCTGTGACAAGTTTGGGTCGCCTCACAGACGGAACATTTTCTTTTTTTTTTTTTTTGTCTTTTTCATTTTTATCAGTACCAGGGATCGAACTCACGACCGCCTGCTAGCAAGGCAGGTACTTATGCCGCTGAGCTAAATCCCCAGCCCTACAGACGGAACATTTTCCACAGTGTTTTGTTTTAACGTGGCTCCCCCCGCAACACTGCACTGCAGTGGGTTTGTTTTGCCCTCCTATATCCATCTGAAGATTGGGCAGCCTCGTCTCCAGCTGCTCAGATGTCCATCCCCTGAGCCCAGAAGAATCCACCCATGACCTTTAGATGGTTTCCTGCCTTTCCGAGCAGCCCCTACTGTAACGCAGTCTTTCTGTCTTTTGAAATTGAAGTGAAATTGACTGAGTGTGAAAGGAGCCACTGGAGAGCTGGGAGTGTGGTAGCGCTTAGCACCTTCCCGGTATTGTGCAGCCCCAAGCCATCACCGGGATCCAGGCCGAACAGGGGCCACCACACCCATTAAGCAGCCAGCCCTTCCTCTCCCCTTCCTCCAACACCTGGCAACCATTCTTCCCGACTCCGTGGGTTTGCTGTTCTGGACCTCTACTATCAGTGAGGATCAGAGGCTGTGAGCCTCCGTTTTGTGAGCAGGCATCTGCCTGTCCTTAAGGTAGTATTTTCACGGTCCATCCATGCAGTCAGCTGTGTCAGCAGCTTTCCCTTCTTCAGGCTGGCGGTGCCATGTACTCTCTAGCTAAAAAGTGAAGCTAATGTTAAGCGGGTACATGTAGCGCACCTTTTTCCCCATCCTTCGAGTGTATCCCCAGGACACACCTTCTATGTACACTTTTGAGCTTTGTACTGTTGCACCTTTTTTTTTCAGAGAGGGTCTCACTATGTAGCCCAGCCTGGCCTTGACCTTGCCGCAGTCTTCTTGCCTCACATCCCGAGTGCTGGGTTTACAGGTGTTTGCCACCATGTCTGGCTCTACATTATTTTGGACACTGTTAAAACTAACTCCCAACACTCGGGAAGCGGAGTCAGGAGGATCACTGTGAGTCTGAGGTCAGCCTAGGCTACAAAGTGAGTTTAAGTCCAACCTGAGTTACATAGTGAAACCCTGCCTCAAGAAGATAAAAAATAGACAAACAAACCTGGCTTATAACCAGTCCTTCAGCCAAGATTGCCAAGCACATATTCAGAGGACCACTGCAGGAGAGCGGATCTGACGAGTGTTTTCTTCTGTTCCAGATCCAGAGCTGCAGGAAAATGGCGTCTGGTGATGAGAAGGTAAGTTGCTTCTGGTGTCCAGCAGCCTCAGAGACCCTTCCAGCTTCAAGAATAGAATTATGTTGGATGGTTTCAGCAGGACAGAGAAAATCCTGTGGAGTATGTTTGTACCCTGCCCAAGGCCACGAAGGTGAAAGTTAGGGAAGGGCTTCACAGACTCTCCAGGGAGCCTGTTAATTGAACCAACAGATTTAAATCCTAGCTTTGCATCCCCGCCACAAGCGGTATCTGGGAATTGCCAGACAGGTGCTTTACCACTGAGCTAAATCCCAGGTCCCCAGCTTTGCATTTTAATAAATGCAGGCCATAAGACCATGCCCTTCGCCAGTCTGAGCCTCAGTTTCCTTGTCTGGAAGATGATGAAAAGGTTATTTACCATCCCTTTCCTGCAGGACTGTGGAAAGGCTGAGACAGCAGCCTCCTGGCACCAGGCCAGTCCTGAGCCCACTGACCACTGCCTTTTATAGGGAAGGAGACTCGGGCACAGGGAACTGGGCCACTCATTGGGACTGTATGGCTAGAAAGTGGCAGGAATGGGACTTCCACCTGGCCTGATCCAAAGCAGAGGTTTGCTTTCTGCAGCCATCTGGAGTGGAGCTCCTAAGCTGTGTCCTTTGGGGTGCTGGGCCCGCGGGGGGCACAGGTGGCAAGGTGGGAAGAAGTGCTGGCTTCTCCCTGTGTTCATGTATAGGTTCTGCGGGCCCAGCTAGGGCGGCTGGGCGGTAGCAGCGCTCGGTTAGGACAAAGTCCCCAAAGCCTCGGGTCAGCAGGGATGACAGCGGGGGAGAGCTTGGGTTTCCTCACACTGGCTGCCCGTGCTGTTAGGAGGGAAGTTTGTTTGAAGAAAGACAGACAGGAGTCGTCAGACAGTTCTCTGTTTTGCAGTTCCCTATGAAATCAGATGGCAGTGCTGGCCCTGGTTACCTGTGGACCCCAGCGTACTTGCTGGATGGAGTATTATCCCAGGGCTGGCCCAGCCCCTACCCCTGTCCGGGGGAAAAAAAAAAATTGACAGTTTGTATCCAGAATCTTGAAACTTCACAGGAAAGCCTTATTATCTAACAAATAGGAAAAGAAAAAGTCCATAAAAACAAAAATATGAGGCAGGAGGATCACAAGTTCGAGCCCAGCCTGTGACTTAGCAACTTAGCAGATTTGGTCTCAAAATAACTGAGGGCTGAGGGTGCAGCTCAGTGGCAGGGGGCTTGTGTGAGAGCCTGGGTTCAAACCCCAGAATCGCAAACAGCAACAACAAAATTTATGCACTCGATTTCTGAGCATGTTGGATGTTAGATGCTGTTTGTTGTAGATGCACTGTTATTTTATGTATTATGAAGTACTTTGGTGGGATAAAATGATATACACCAAAATAAACCCATTGAAGGGCTTTTCAGAGATGTGAGAAAATGTGGTTTTAGAATTGGTGTAAAAGATACTGAATGTGAGAAGCAGTCAGGCTGTAACAATAAGACCATTCGGCCCCTTAGAAAGTGTGTTGGTCACGAAGAGGCGTAAGTGTGGGTCCTGTGGCTGTGGGAGACAGATACTGTGTTGCCTGTGGTCTTTGATTGTGATCATAAAAGCTAGGGATTTGATAGAGGCTGGAGAAGCTGGGTGTGTCGGGGTCACTGTGAATGTGTCCCCTTTCTTTTGCTCACATTTCACACTAGCATAACAATGAAAGAAATAAATGGAGGTCTGTTCCGTGGGGTGCATGGTAAGGGGGTGGGCCCAAGGAATCTGCAGGCAGCCCACTTGGGCAGGGGAATCCAGGGGACCTCGTTTAGGCCTGGACCAGGGCTCAGAAACTGCAGGGGAAGTGGTACCCGGAATACAGAACCCCCTGAGTACATACCTTGGGGAACCCGCGAGGGGCAGGAGGTTACCTGTCACCACAGAGGTGGTGGCATTGCTGGGGACCTGGGAAGATGGGGGTCAAATGGACTCTTCCTGGTCAGAGAACATGTTCTTTTTCATACTTGGCCTTTGTCGGGTTCATTGTGGTTTGCAAAGCTTGTTTTCATGGGTTTGCTTCAGAGCGCTCCCACTTTCTGGGACAGCAGAGCTGTGCTGTAGGAGAAAAGGAGAGGGCGGTTGGTAGCTTTGCAATAGCCAGTTCATGGAGATAGACTTAGCTAGCTGCAGAAGCCTGCCCTCCGCCAGGTCCGTCTCTGAGCTTCAGTTTCCCTGTTCTGCATAACAGGAACACCAGCACCAGGGATTAACGATGACCCTACACTCAAAGTCCTTAGTGGGGTGCTTGATGACAGCCACCACTGCAGCCATAAAGGAGGTCTGGTGCATAGAGAAAGACACAGGGTTGTCTTTGGTATGCCGCCATGGTCTCCAGCACGAGAATATACGGGCTTTGCAGCCCATCAGGTGAGCTGGTTCTTAGGAGCCTGGAGCTGGGTGTGCGGAGACAGCTGTAACTTTGTGCCTTCCACCTGGTGGTTCCCACGTAGCACGCCACACTCGCCACACCGCTGCCAGTTAGATCAGGGTCTCTGAGTCCAGGATGGGGCTTCAAAACACTCTAGGTGTGGGCCTGGGGATTTAGCTCAGCGGCATAAGCGCCTGCCTTGCAAGCGCGTGGTTGTGAGTTTGATCCCCGGTACCGGTAAAAAAAAAAAAACCCTCTAGGTGATTCTATCATGCAACTGGGGCTTGGGAGCTGCTTCCCCAGCTACCGAGGTGCGAGGCTGGGTGTATTCACAAGGGGCTCGAAAGGAAGAGGGGAGCCAGGTTGGAGCCCTGGCTCTGCTTTCCTTAGGCTGCACGACCTGGAGTTCATTCATCACTTGCCTTTCTGTTTCTACGCTGGTAAGTGGAGAGGGGTTGGCAGGCACCATGCAGGGCGGTTGCACTGTGTACGGGGGCTCTGCGAGCTCCTAAGACTGCAGCCACTGCTTTCCACCCTTGCAAACCCAGCTCTGGAGTTAAGGTGCCAGGTTGGCAGCTGCTGCGTGGAGTAGGAGGCTGAGGAGCCCAGTTCTGGGGGGACTGGGCCAGCGGGCAGGCTCCTCGGCCCACAGCACCCCTCCTGCCAGAGGCACTCAGCCGGCTCGGGGCTTGTTTTCATGAACCCCAAACTTCCTCTCCACCCTAGAGAAGGAACAATTTCTACATTTATTTAAAGACTTCCCTGATCTTAAAAATAGACATTCCTCAGAACACACAGCCCCTGGGGGGGGGGCCCTGGCAGGTGGCTCCTGGGTCCCGAGAGTGGAGCTCAGCTGAGGGGCTCATTCTGCCCCCAGCATATGCCATGGGAGCTGCTGGTCTGCTAGGCACAAGGGTCACGGTGCGAGCAGGGCCTGCCAGCCCTGGGGTGCTCAGTGGTGACACAACTTCCCAGGAGCGTAGGGGCCGTGAGCGTGCAACAGGAGGCCTGGCCAGCCCCTCTGAGCTGGGATGAAGGAAGCAAGGAAGATTGATGGCAAGGTGAAAGCACATCACTGTTCCAGGCAGAAGAACCTGCATGTGCAAAGACCCTGTGGCTAGAGAAGCCTGGTGGCCATGAAGCCCAAATGACTGGAGACAGCATGGCCAGAGTGAGGACATGTGGAAAATGAGGTCAGATCAGCAGAGCCCCAGTGGGGAGAACAGATGTAGCCCTGGAAGGCATCTGGTTCTTGGTTGTTTAAAGAACAATGAGAAACCAGAAAGATTTTAAATACAGGAATATGTCAGGGTGTCCAAGCCCAGAAGTTCGGCTTTAGTAGGAGGCTCCTGGGGCACCCCCATATATATGTACTCACAGTGGGGTGAGCATTATTGCGGCTGAAGGATACTGATTCAGTTTAGCAAAAGGGAAGAGGCATTCAGGTGAAGACTGTGGGAAATGGGCACAAGCTTCCGGAGTCCTCTCCAGGGGTCTGCTCGGTCCCTCCTGCATCGAGCAGTGATGTGTGAGGTGTTGGTGACCTGAGAGGTCCCTGGGGGCTCATCACCCTCAGGTTTTATTGGGGGCTGTCACACAGGCTGACTCTCCAAAGGGAGGCAGGAGTCCAGCATAAACAGTGCCATTTATACCAAGGGTCTGGGTGGGGAAGGGTCCTTCCGAGGGACTGCTGTCTATGCCAGTGCCCACAGGTCACCGGGCTCCTGCATGGCCACGCAGGGCTCCGCAGTGTGACCCTGCATGGTGTGACAGACTTGGAGGTTACTTCTGATTTGGGGCTAATGGAGCAAGATCCAGCAAGTAGATACATTCATGTGTGACGCTCTTGTCAGGTTGAATGATAAGGACTTTTTTTTAAAAATAAAGACGTTTTAGATTTTGGTAAAGCTATCTTTACTCCTACACCTGGCGTGTCACACACACTCAGATTTTTTTTCAGCTGGGTGTGGTGGCACACGCCTATATTGTACTCAGCATTCAGAAGGCTGAGGCAGAAGGACCACCAACCTGGGCTGTGTAGTAAATTCAAAGCCAGCCTGAACTACATAGGGAGTTCTTGTCTCAAAAAGCAAACAAAAAAAAAATTTTTTTTTAAAGCCAGTCAAATTTAGCAGTGGAGGGGGATGGTATACCAACTTTAGTGACACTAATGTTAATAAGTTCTGATAACCCACTGCCATTGGACCAGCCAAAAAAAAATTTTCAAGCCACAAAAGAACCCATGTATTGTAGTATGCATTTAGAGTCCCAGCTTCTAGGGAGGCTGAGGCAGGAAGATTACGATCACATGAGTGCAGGATTTCAGGGCCAGCCTGGGCAATATATCTGTCTGTCTGTCTGTCTGTCTCTCTCTCTTTTTAAATATATCTGTCTCTTAAAAAAATACACACACACACACAGAGTGTGTCACCTGCCTCCTAGTCCTCCCTAGAGGGGATACTGTGTTACCCTGTCTCCTCCCTTACCTGCCCACCTGCTCCTGGTTTGTGACTTGGTGTGACTTCAGGCCAGCGTCCTCCCGTGCCCCCGTTTCCCCTCCTGTGGAATGCAGAGCTTGCTCCTCCCTGTCCTGCCCACTCCTGGGGATGGCGGCAGCCCAGGTGTGAGCAGGGCAGCAGCAGCTGCCCACCTGAGGTGTGCGGTCTCTGGTCCAGGGTCTGGGTGGGCTGTGCAGCCCTGGAGGCCGGAGGGAGGGAGACAGCTCGAGGCCAGACGTGGAAGCCGCCCTGGAGCCTGACTCGGGCAGCTGCACCCTGTGTGTCCACGTCCCAGGGCCAGTCCTGGCTCTTCACAGTCCAGCAGTGCTGGCTCCAGAGTCCCTTCCCTTTATTGAGCCCCAACATGAGCTGGCCCTAGCCCCAGCTCAGCCCGAAGTTGGGAGGTGAACTGACATTCTGTGGGAAGAAGACAAGCAGTGTGCTGGTGACACAGTAAATGACACAATCGTAGGAGAAGCCATCGGTCTTGGTAGCTTCTGCTGCTCTTCTGTCTTGCGGGAGTTTTGGGTGAGCATAGTAGTTAATAAGCAAATTGAGTCCCCCCCAAATAGCTCTGGAAGAGAACAGGGAAATGGGGAAAGGAGAGGCTCTGGGCCCTGGGAATTGGCAGTTGGCTGGATTTCTTAAAAAGCCTTTATCTGTGATCGTTGGCCATGGGGACTCCCCCCGCCCCCTCCACAGATGGCCACTGCAGAAATAGGCATTCGGGAGAATCCCCCTCCCCACCCCTCGGCCTGCGGTGCTCTCATCAGCACCCAGGAGTAATTTGTGTAACACCTGTCACGTGTCGATCCATTTGCTTTGAAGGGGGCAACGGTGATTCTGGTAATTTGTTTATTAAATACTTAACTGGGCCTCTCGCGGGGCTGAGGGAGGAAGGTCTCTGTCACCCCCACCCTCCTCCTCAGCCCGGCACAGACAGGGACACGATGGAGGTGTAATGGCACCGTGTGCGTGTGGAGGGAGACCCAGCTGGGGCCAGGTAAGGAAGCTCCCCACAGGGCGCCAGCAGAGGTGCACAGGGTAGATGGCAAGGAACCAACTGTGCTGGTGCCTGCCTGCCCGTGATCTCTGCTGCTTAGAGGACGAGGCAGGACGGTCTCAAGTTTGAGGCCAGCCTGGGCTACTTAGCAAGACCTTGTCCAAAAATATAAGAATGGTGTAGGGTTATAATAGTGTAGAATTACCGGGCACATATGAGGCCCTGGATTCAATCCCCAGCAAAGGGAAAAGTGAGAAAAAACACTGAGCCTGAGGCCTGAGCCCTGGGGGCTGCATAGGGTGAGAGAGGCAGAGGGTGTTCTGGATCATGAGGTCCTGGGGGAGAGAGCGTGGCGCACTAGTGGGCGTCACTAGTGAGGCCCGGAGGAGAGGGGCGCCTGGGAACCAAGCGTTCAGAAGTGTCCCCAGGCAGGCACAGCCTGGGGGCGCTGGCTTGGGGAGAAAGATGTGCACAAGGCCAGGCCCTCAGGGGACATGGAACAGGAGCAGTCTCAGTGTGGCTCACAGCAAACTAATGAGCTGCGAAACCTCGGGGGTCAGGCGCAGACTTTGATTTGAATGTGAACGGTGTTGAACACACAGGTGCGATGGTACCATCTAATTCCAGCACGGTAGGAGGCCGAACCAGGGCTATCACAAGTTCAAACCTAGCCTGGGCAGCCTGGCAACTTAACAAGACCCTGTCTCAAAATGAAAAAGGACTGCGGCTTTAGCTCAGTGTGAAGGCCTCGGGTTTATTCCGAGTACCCCCAAAGAAGGCTGGGGGAGTCCCCAGACTGAGGGCAAGGCCAGAGTCAGGGTCTCAAGAGGAATTGGGAGGCCAGACAGAAGCAAGGGGAGTCAGTCGGTGGTGTGAGGAGGGTGCTGTGGTCACGCAGGCCCTACTCGAGGTCCTGGGCTTTGAGACAGGAAGGTGACACCCACCCACCCCCACAGGACCCGCAGGGTGTGGCAAGACCAGGAAGCAGGGATTCCTGCAGGGGCCGTGGAGTCCCCATTAGTGACTCTGCCGGTATAGCTGCAAATGACAGAGCCACGCTGAGATGCAGAAGACGTTCATGGGACTGAGAAGTCCAGGGTCACAGGGTCCCCGGGTTGTGGCAGCAGAGCCCTGGGCCAGAGGTGCAGGAGG
This sequence comes from Cavia porcellus, assembly GCF_034190915.1. Taxonomy (NCBI): domain Eukaryota; kingdom Metazoa; phylum Chordata; class Mammalia; order Rodentia; family Caviidae; genus Cavia; species Cavia porcellus. The sequence continues at coordinate 8,885,139 of NW_026947499.1, read as the reverse complement.
GGCTGGGAGGGACAGGCAGAGCTGCCAGCTCGGGGCTGCTGTAGGCTGGTGTGACAGGGCTTGTGAGGGTGCCCCCCTCCCAGTCCTCTTCCCGCCAGAGGGGGCGGAAGCCAGGGCCCCGCCACTCCGGGGCCAACTCGCCTTGACCCCTCTCCAGAGCTTTGCTGCTTCTGGCGTGATAGTCCTGACTTAAAACCAGAATTATTTTCTGCTCCGCCGGGTGCCAGAAATATTTTCATCCTGAGTTACTAAAAGTTGCTTCTCTTATTGGTCACAAGGTTTCAGAAAGAAAAACTTTCCTCTCCTGTAAAGTAGAAACACGGTTTTTGCAAAGTGCCCCAGGCTCCCAGTGTGCTAAGAAAGGGCTCGGGTGCTTCTGGGGGAAACTGTGGCCTGGGGTGGGAAGCAAGGTCCAGCGTCCTTGGCAGATGGGGATGCAGGGGCTACTTCTGTGGGTCAAACATCATATGTGACTCAGGACACAGGCTCTGTCCTATTGGATGGAGCTCCAATGCCAGCGAGGACAGCAGTAATACTAGGCACGATGCCATTTCTAATTAGAAATTGCAGTGAGGGCTTTGGAAGGGTAAGGATGAGGGGAAAAGCCAGGCATGGTGGCACACAGCTGTAATGCCAGGTCTTGGGAGGCTGAGGCAGGAGTCTCTCCATGAGTTCAAGGCCAGCCTGGGCTACCGTGTGCGTTCAAAACCAGCCTGAACTGCATGGCAGGCTGTGAGAAGGAGGGAGGCCAAGCACCTCGGGGCTGTGTGTATCACAGTGAGGGTCTTGGCTTTGGGAGGACAGAAGTACAGATTGGATGGTGGCCCAGGAGCAAGTAAACTGTGGCCGTGAGGAGAAGGACAGAAACAGGCCCAGGACCCTGCGGAAGGGCGAGGGCAGCAGAACGCAGGTGCTGTCAGGTTATGTGGGGGTCGTAAGCATCTGACGACTGTGAAACCTGGAGCTTCCTAGGTACCCAGACGGTGTGAGGCCGGGCAGGGAGGTGACCTGCAGCCCAGATTCCTGGATGACCAGCCCTCCACACACCACCCACGGCCCGTCCTGCAGGGACGTCCCCTGCCGCTTACCTAGAAGCTGTTGGGGGCGTGGGAAGCTCGTGAAACAGGTGGTGTTCTCTGATCCACTTTGGAGCTTGGAAGATTATAGAACAGGGAGATCAGAGCAGCGACCTCTTACAGCCCTAACCTTCTCTGAAGGTACCATGAAAAACATTTGAGTTTAGCAGGCACAGTGGTGCAAGCCTATGATCCCAGCTTCTCAGAAGGCTGAGGCAGGAGGATTGCAAGTTGAAAGCTAGCCTGGGCGACTTAGTGAGACCCTGTCTTACTCAAGCTAAAAACAATAAAAGGTCTGAGGATGTAACTCATTGTGAGGTGCTGGGTTCAATCCCCACTACCTACCCCACACGCACTTCAAATCTGAGCTTGCACCAAAGATGAAGATTTTTCTTAAATTTTACTTTGAAAAGTGTAACAGGTAAGAATAAAATATTATCACATACTTATGTAATTATCAACCTGAATTGGTAGCTGTTAACATTTGGTCACATTTTAATCAAATTTTTTGGTAATTAAAAAGACATTTTACAGATATTTGTAGATACTGTTCAAGTGCATTTACTGCATTTTTAATCCTACAGCCTTTGCCTGGGGTTATGACTATTGTGAATTTCACTATCATAAATTTGGTGTCTTCTGGATTTTTGTTTTTATTTTGAGGATTTTATTGATTCTGTTTTGGCTATCCTGGGAATTGGACCCAGGGCCTTCACACTGAGCTACATCCCTGCCCTTTAAAAATTTTGAATGAGGGTCTTACCAGGTCACTAAGTTCTCTAGGCTGAGCTTGAACTTGCAACCCTCCTGCCTCAGCCTCTCAGCCAGCCAGGATCACAGGCATGTGCTGTGGTTTGTTCTTTTGTGTGTACCTGGGGGTAGTCTGCTTGGAGTTCACTGAGCTTCACACCTGCATGTTATGTTTTCCCATCAAACTTAGACAGTTCTCAGCCTTTTTCTAATACTTTTCCCCTTAATCCCCTGTCATCTCCTTCCAACTCTGGGGGCACTTGTGTGTGACACCACTTTTTTCCCCGGGGCTCTAGTTATTTGTTTGTTTGTTTTATGTACTTTGTTTTGGTTGGGTTTTTTTGAGACAGGGGCTCGCTGTACAGCTCAGGGAGGCCTTGAACTCTCGCCAGTGCTCCCCCTCGTCTCCCAGCTGCAGGATTACAGGGGTGAACCACCACACTCGCTGGTTTCTCTCTACGTGATATTTCCTGTTGCTCTGTCTTTAAGCTTACTGATCCTTTCCCGGGTAAGCACAAGGTTCTAAGTTTGATTCCCAGTACCAAAAAAAAAAAAAAGAAAAGAAAAAAGAAAAACAGAAAAAGCATTTAGATGAGTTCACTGATCTCTTCTTTTGCAGTATTTTACCAGCCATTAAGCCCATCAAGTGACTTCATCTCACATATTCATTTTTTTTAGCTCTAGAGAAGCCACTTAAATCTTTTTAGAATTTCTGTTTCTCTGTTGAGATTCTTTGTTTTCTCATTACATTGATGCTTTCCTTGAAATCTTAGTAAATGGTATTAATAAATACCTTTTCCTCGAAATCTTAATAAATGGTAACAGGCCGGGGATTTAGCTCAGTGACATAAAGGCCTGCCTGGCAAGCACAAGGTCGTGAGTTCAATCCCCGGTGCAAAAAATATTGGTAACAACTATTTTTAGGCCTTTGTTGGGCCATTCCATTTTCTGGGTCCATTTGTGTCTTTTGCTAGCTGATTTTTCTTCTGATGATGGGTCACATTTTTCTGCATCTGTATCTGTCTAGTAATTTTGTTTGTTTGTTTGTTTTCCTTTTTATCAGTACCGGGGATTGAACTCACGACTGCCTGCTTGCAAGCCAGGCGCTTATGCCCCTGAGCTAAATCCCCAGCCCCGGCAATATGAATTCTATGTGTTGAATCTATGTTATTTATTTTCCGTAGGGGTTTTGAATTTTCTTCTAACAGTTGATTTACTTGGGAATCATCTTGACCATTTCAGGGGTTTTTGAAGCCGTGTTGGGGTGAGTCTAAGGTAGCCCTTCCTATAGGATTAGATCAGGTCTATTTCTGCAGATCCTCTTGCCTCAGCCTCCCAGAGTGCTAGGATTATAGCCATGCCACGGTGCTTAGCTTACACACGCTGTAGGTCTCCATCTACGGCGTGCCTTCGGGAAGTTCTCCTGAATGCTTCGGGTGGTCACTGAAACCTCCATACTCAGGCTTTTGGAAAAGCCTCATCTGTCCCAGCCCAGCCCTGGGTAACGTCTTAGTCACTGAGTTTATAAGCTCTCGTCAAGAGATGTTTTGTTTTTCTGAAGGTTTATTTTGCCCTGCCTCGTAGAATTTGCTTTATGCAGGTGAAGTTTATGCATCAGTCAAGTCCATGAGTTTGGAGATCGCTCTGCAGAATTCCCTTCCTCTGGTACCCGGCCATGCAAGCTCCTGAGGGCGGACTCGGCCCGTCCCCCTCTGTAGCCCAGAAAGTTCCTCCAGGCAGAGTCCAGGAGACCGTGGGCTCAACCCTAGGGACTTCTCTTCTCTCTAGAATCATAGTCAATTTCCTGTTGTCTCCAGTTTTAGTCGTTTATAGCAGAGGGGCAATCTAGTCCAGTTACTTTATCATGGGCAGAAGCAGAAATCTTATTCTTTTATATATTTACCCTCACATTTTTATATATTCTAAAAGCAATATATAGTATTTCCATGTCTTTAAAACCTAACTTACATGGGTCATTTTCTTCCTATCCAAGTGTACACTCACCCCGCAGTACTGGAGATTACAGCCAGGCCTGTGCACTGAACTGCAGCCCCAGGCTTTTCCATCTATTATTTTATTTTATTTTATTTTTGATCCAGGGTCTCACTGTGTAGTCCAGGCTGGCCTCAAGCTCATGTCAAACCTCCTGCCTCTGCCTCCCTGGAATTACAGGTGTTCAGGCACCGCTGTGCCTGGCCACTGCCCTTTTTATTTTTTATTTTGGAATAGAGTCTTGCTTGGCTGCCTAGGCGAGGCTCCCAACTTGTGATCCTCCTGCCTCAGCCTCTCGAGTCTTGGGTCCCAGGTGTGTGCCACCACACCCACTACACCGAACACACCTTTTAAGATGTAGCCGCATGGCTATTTGAACTCAGTAACTTACACAGCTGAGTATTTCGGGCTGTCTGCTAAGGGCAAGGGGCTGTCCTCGCAGGCGTACTGTTGCGCAAGACAGGAACAGCCCCGCTCTTGTGGGAGGAGGCAGATGGTAAGCACAGGTAATGTCTGATAGCAAAAGTGCAGGGAAAAAATATGCAGCAAGGTGTGGGAAGGGTGACGAGGAAAGATTGAGCAGATCTGCCCTGAGCAAGCTGGGGGCGCCCGCAGGGCAGTGTCCTGAGTGGGGAGGATTCCAGGGAGAGAGACCAACTGTAACAAAAGCTCCCATGAGGGTTTTGAGCAAGGCCACGATGTGTGCTTGTGCATGTTTTTAAAACTTTGAAGCCAGGCGTGGTGGTACACACGTGTAATCCCAGCACGCGGGAGGCTGAGGCAGGAGGATTGCTTTAAGTTCCAGACAAGCCTGAGATACAGTGAGTTCAGGAGCAGCCTGAACTATACAGTAAGACCCTGTCTCAAAAATAAATAGATAGGGGCTGGAGGTTTAGCTCAGCGGCATAAGGGCCTGCCTTGCAAGCAGGCAGTCGTGAGTTTGATCCCCGGTACCAATAAAAAGGAAAAAGACAAAATAAATAAATAGATAGATAGATAGATAACAATAAATTTAAAAAGTGATAAAACTTCTCCATAGTTACATTCAGGGAATGGATAGAGCGCGGTAACAGGACTACTATAGAAATCCGAGCAGGAGATGGCAAGGAAGATTGGCCTGGACCAGAGTTGTGAATGGTCCTGTTAAGGATGTAAGGGCAGAGCCAGCAGAACTCATGGGTGGGCAGTGTGGGTCAAGGCAGGAACTGAGACTGATGCCCACGCCCTTGAACTTAGGAAGGGAATCAACAAAATGCCTTGAACTGGCACAGACATAGTTTGTGTGTTAGCTGCTGAGGCCAGCATTCAGGTGAGAGATGCGGCTGGACTTTGAGTGTCTTCGGTGTAAAGATGGTTTTTAAAAGTCAGGGTGCCCAGCAAAATCCACTAGGGTCTTAGGAGAGAGAAGAGAGGTAGTCGGAACTGACACCCTGGGAATTCCAACACTTAAATGGAAGGTCTTCCTTGTAAAGGATCCACGAGAGACTGACAGGAAGCAACGGCTGGGAGAGGAGCAAAACCAGGAGAGTGAAGGAGGCATTTAAAGAAAGGAATGATCTCTATTCAATGCATTTGAGTGGGTATATATGCTATACAGCAAGGTGGTGCGTTCTTTTTCACTGCTGTCTAGTATTTCATCACATGAATAGAGAAGATTCATTCTTCGGTCTCCTTCCATGTTGGTTAATGAATACTCACAGCAAACTTCCTAGAACTTGTCACCAACTGGAGCACATGTGGGTGAGTCTGTCTTCGGATTGTGTCTAGGGAGAGAATCAAGAAATCACTCAGAAAAAGACTCACAGCTTCAGCTTGACAAGGTAATACCAGGCTGCTTCTGAAAATGGCGCTGCTGGCATCTGTGACTTCAGGGCTTCAGAGATGCCATCTCACATCCTCTGCAGTATCAGCTAGTGCAGACTTCAGGATTCTTCCCAGCCTTGGGTGTGGCTGTGCGTGCATCTTCCTAAGTACTGGTGAGGCTGAGTACTTTGTATATTCTAGACTTTAAATCTTGCTTTATTAAGTACACTGCACACACTGTCAGCCTGGGGCGTGTCTTTGACCCTGGAGGAGAACGAGATGTATGTGCATATGCGTGTGCAGAAAAGCTTTTAGTTTGGATGCAGGCAGATCTGCTCCATGTTTTCTAGGTTAAGTAATCCTCCCCTATCCTGGAGTCATGAAGTTACCCACTTGTCTTGGTTCTAAGACTTGCAGTATTTTTTAGACATATACACGACATTGTCACAGCATCTGAAATGTAATGTGTGTGTGTGATGTGAGGCAGGGATCAGGTCTAGTTTTCTTATGTTGGAAAACCCGGATGTTCTGACTTTGTCAGCCTGTTCCCCGATGGGGACTGCTGCCAGCTCACCTTGGGCTCCCGTGAGGACCTGGATCTGCTTGGATTCACTTTTCCTGTTCCACTGGTCACATCACTTACACTTGGATCCATACATGTATGTTCTATTACTTAATAAAAATTTGATGTCTGGTAAAGTGATCACAGGTGAGGGCAAAATAATTTTGTTGTGCTTTGAAGTTATCTCTCTTTAGACAACTGCGTGTGTAGTTAAAATAGCACTGGCCAAGCCAGGTATAGTGGTTCAAGCCTGCGATCCCAGCACTCTGGGAGGCTGAGACAGGAGAATCACAACTTTAAGATCAAGACTGCCTGGGCAATAAGAGACTTAGACCCAGTCAAAATAAAAAAGGGAAAGGCGTAAAGAGTAGTTCAGTGCTCAGGTTCAATTCTCAGTAACACACACACACACACACACACACACACACACACACACACACACTTGCTAAGTCTAGAAAAAGCCCCACTCACCTGTCTGGGACCCAGCTGCGGCATGAGGAGGGAGGGCTCCCGTGACTTTCCCGTGACACTCTGGGTACTTTTACTGATAGCCCTTCCTCCTCCCCGGCTTCTCAGTTTCCCCGCCAGCCCTCACTCAGGTCGTGATGTCCCTGAAGGGGGACAGCTTCCGCTACCTGCTCTAAGGCCTGCACTGGGTCTCCTGCAGCTGGGCTGCAGTTCCGATTTGATTTCGCTGCTCACAGCCAGCCAGACCGCAGGGACAGGGCTGGCGGGGCCTGGGGTTTCCTGTGCCTCACCAGCTCTGAGACCCTGGCGTTTAAAAATAAACACAGCAGAAACCACCGTGACCTCCCAGCCTCTGCGTGTGCCCGGGCTGCTCTGAGGGCCCCAGGCCCGGCCTGGGCCTGTCCCCGGCACAGTCGCAGCAGTGGGGCCCGGCTCACGCTCCTCCTGCTCCCTGTCCCCTCTCAGGCCGTCACCCGCAGGGCCAGGGTGGCCCGGGGAGAGAGGATGAGCCAGTTCCTGCGGCACTTCACCGTGGTCGGGGACGACTACCAGTCCTGGAACATCAACTACAAGAAGTGGGAGAACGAGGAGGACGACGACGACGAGGGGGAGCAGGAGCAGCCGCAGCCCGCGCCGGCCCCGGGCCAGGAGGGCAGGGAGGGCAGGGACGCCGAGGCTGCCTCCGTCCCCCCGCCCAGGCCGCCCCCGGACTTCAGGGCCAAGCTGAGGAAGCTCTTCAGCTCCCACCGCTTCCAGGTAGGAGGCCGCGGCCAGGGTGGCAGGGTGGCACCTGTCTGTGTCACTGTCACTGTTCTCCACAGGCGGTCAGAGCTGCCCTAGTGGCCCAGCGAGGGCCCCTGTCATGGTGGGGTGTGGGGTAGTCATCCTGGGAAAGTACATTAGAGTAGAGCCCATCTACCACGGGCTGGAGGCTCAGGCCTGAGCAGGGACAAAGCAGTGGCACAGGCTCCGGTGGACAGGGTGCTCAGAGACATGGCTGTGAGGTGAAGCCACAGCAATAGAAAGTGGGTTGCTGGTGGCCATGGGCTCGGGCTAGGGCTGGAGGGGACGTGTGTCTGCTTGGTGGACACAGCGTTCCCATCTGGGGCAGTGAACGTTCTGGAACTGGATGGTGGTGATGGTTGAGGGACCTTGTGACCATACTTAAGCCCACTGACTTTAAAATGATGACAATGAAAAAAAAGATGGGCACCATAAACATTTTTCTGCTACGCAAGTTTATAGCCCCCACACACAGTAAATAAAAGAGTGGTCGTCAGAGGCAGAGAAATACACTTGATAGACCCTCAGGCCCTCCTGGGAACAAGGCCAAGGGTCCCTGCCTCATGCCAGCTATCGACCTTTGGGGACCTCCATGTCCTCTCTGTGGAAAGATGCCATGCGTACCTGTCCAGCTCTGACTTGTCACCACCCTGCAGGGTGACCACAGGGGGAGACAGGAGGGGACATGGGGGCGTCAAGGGCAGAGAGAACCGAGTTTGGCAGGGCAGTTTTGATGCTGACATTTTGAAGGACATTTGGATTGTGGAGGACAAATGCACACACACAAATGCGCGCGCACACACACACACACACACACACACACACACAGACTCTACCCTGGGCAAGCCAGTGCCTGGAGTACAGGGAGGCATTTGGGGACACAGCTGTGGGCCTCCTCCCAAGGCTCAAGTCCCTGAGGAAGGGCAGAGATGAGACGTAGCCCCTGTCCCTCCCATCCCTGACTTTGTTCCCTCCCATCCCTGACTTTGTTCTGGGGTAAAACAGAGAAATTGTTTTGGTTGCTGTTTTTCTTGCGCTCCTGTGGCTTGAAGAAAGGAAGCAAGCCAACACTCAGCGCTCCGCGGCCCTGCCTGGGCCTCTGTGGCTGTGACAGGAAAGGAAACGTGGTATTAACTCGTTGGGGTTGAAATCCCAAACCCTCAATTTCAGGAGCAGAAGGAGGGAGGCAGCTTCCTTCCAGCTGCAAGGGAAGCTCTGAGCCGCCCCCTCCAGATGTCCCGCACCTCTTCAGTGACCCCCAGGCCAGCCCTGAGCTGGGGCACCCAGAGACATTCCCACTGGGGAAAAGACTGTCATGACATAAGTAATTCATTCTCTCATGCCACAGTCACAACTACTGTGTACAGAACCCGTCCCTGGCCTCAGGAGGATCTGAGTCCACAGAGAAGCAGGGGTTGTCACTAAGACGGAGCGGACACTGGTTACAAACAGAAATCCTCTGCAGGGACGGGGCTTGGGGGCTCTGCAAGCTCAGGGCCTCAAGGACCTGCTGCACCCTGGGACTTGGGGGAGGTGACCTGTCACCTGACACCTGAAGGCTGAGCAGGAGTGAGTCCTGTGGGTGACTCTTGACACCTGTGATTACCAGAGTTTTTGGTTTTCTTTTGATTTTGTTTCCTGGTGGTGCTGGGGTGGAACCCAGGCCCTGGCCCAAGCTCAGCAAGTGCCCCGCCCCCCTACCAGTGCCCTAGGCCCCCTGGTCTATGGATGCAGCGGGCACTTTCCAGGTAGAGGGGCCGGGTTTCCAGGGCCAGGCAGGGAATAGGCTGCTGCCCTGAAGGCACAGAGAAGGGTGCCAGGTGGGCAGAACCATTGCCGAGGAGGTGGGCTCTGGGTAGTTTGTAATGGCCAGGGTCTTACATAGGATGGCACAGCCCAAGCAGAAGCCATGATGGACAGGAACAAGGGGGCCTGGGGCTTTGCTCCTACCCCTCTCCCTGCCTGCCAGCCCCCCCCCCCCCCCATGCTGCAGCCTCTGCTTAAGGAAACTCACAGCCCAGCAAGGTGCTGGCTGCCTGCCCTGCAGGGAAGGGTTGGGGGTTATAGGCCTCTCTGAGTTCCCTGCACTTTTCTGTCCTCTGTGTGGCAGCTCCATGGTGAGTGGCAGATTCGGGCCTCAGGGCTGGGATCTGGGCATTGCAGTTTAGTGGTCTTGAATCTTTTTTCTTATTTTTGTTTTTATAAATTCAAATGCAAGTCACATAAAACTAATCGCTTGAAAATGAGTCATTCTGGGCTGGGCATTTAGCTCAGCGGCCTAAGTACCTGCCTTACAAGCAGGCAGTCGTGAGTTCGATCCCTGGTACCGATAAAAATGAAAAAGATCAAAAAAAAAAAAAAAGAAAGAAAGAAAATGAGTCATTCTGTGGTATGTAGGACATTCACCATTATCTAGTTCCAGGACATTCTCCTCACATGCTCCTGCACCCCTGGAAACCATCGCCTGTATTTTGTCTCTTCGGTGCTCCTTCTCTGGACATTTGTATCTTTCGCATCTGGCTCTTTTCACTCCCTGTGATGTTTGCAGGGTGCTTACCAGCATCACCCCACTTCATAGCAGCATATATCAGCGCATGCTGCCTCATTAAGGCTACAGAATGGGTCCGTTCTGTTTGTTTGAGACAGGGTCTCACCATGCAGTTCACGCTGGCCTTGAACTCACTTCGTAGCTCAGGCTGGTCTCGAACTCACAACAATCCCCCTACCTCAGCCTCCCAAGTGCTAGGACGACAGGTGTGCGTCAGTACATCAGGCTAATGGATCCATTCTTCATACCTCTGCGCCTTGCCTTTAGACTTCGTAAGCTTCAGATCCCTTGGGCTCTAAAATAAAACCAAAGATTAAAAAGAAAAAGAAGACAAAACCCATGACCACCAGAGGCTTGAGTCTTTGTTAAAGCACTGCATTTGGATGGTGGAAACTGCAGTATAGACTATTTTGCCATGTCATCAAACCCCATTATCAGTTACTTTACTAAAATAATTAAGCTCATTTTCAAGTGATTAGTTTTATGTGACTTGCATTTGAATTTATAAAAACAAAAATAAGAAAAAAGATTCAGTTGAAAAGTCCTAAAAGCTTAACAGTCCATTCTTGTGTAGGGCTCAGCTTGTTTAATTTCAACCTGGAACCGGGTTGAATAGCAGACTCACTTTCAAAGGTCAAAATCCACTGACCTGGCCAGGCCTCGTGGCACGTGCCTGTAATCCCAGTACCCTGGGAGGCTGAGGTAGGAAGATCACAAATTTGAATGTAGCCCAGGGAATTTAGGGACTAAGCAAAACTCTCTCAGGGACATCTCAGTGTGAAGGCCTTGAGTGCAATCCCATCACCCCTCCCAAAATATAAACTCCACTGATCTGAGCAGCAAGGCCTGAGACTAAGTGACGTCTGGAACCCTGGGGGAAGAGAAGGCTCATGTGTGGTCTTTTGGGGCATCTCCCTCCCTCCACTGTCACCTCTCCTAAGGCTGCCACTTCCAGCCTTCCATCAAAGCCTTAACAGTGTCATCTGTTGAGTGACTGACATCTGTTCTGTGCCTGCCTAGGCGTTAGCGGTCCCCGGAAGTAGGAAAATACAAACCTTAACATTGTCCTTTATTTTTTCCACCCAGAAAGTGGCATTCAGTTTGAGATACTCTTTTTGAGAAAGAGTGAATGAGAAAGGCAGAGAGCAGGAGTGGCCAGGGGGCTGGAAAGGAGCCCTATGGCAGACAGGCAGGTCCCTCCCTTGGCATCTGTACCCCAGAGCCCCACCCCGAGATGTCCACCCCCTACGTGAGTCTCATGGTTTCCCACTGTGCTCTGTGACCCCAGGTCATCATCATCTGCCTGGTGGTTCTGGATGCCCTGCTGGTGCTGGCCGAGCTTATCCTGGACCTGAAGATTATCAAGCCGGACAAGTATGCGGCCAAGGTAGTGTCACTGCCACTGCAGCTCCCCTGTGCTTCAGGGCAGCGTGGAGCAGCGAGGAGCTGGGGAGTTTGGTGTCATTTGCTTCCTGTCTTCCAGTGTCTGTGCAGTCCCTTCACTGGAGCCATAGGTAACACCACCGAGTCAGTTACCATGCCAGGCTCCGTGCCACCCAAGAAGCAGTGGGTGCAGGGCGAGGCCAGACCCGAGAAGGATCTTCCCGTGTGCTTTGAGGAGGGGAGGTGCACATGCCTATGTTTTCAAGTGGTAAAAAGGGCAGAAGGAAACATCAAACCTTCCTCTCAACCAAGAGCAGCCCAAGTCAGGGGAAAAGGATGAGTAGTTCCCTTTTCTCTGTGTTCCTTAATAGGATTTGTGATGCTGCCTTTCCCCCCAAATCTGTATCATGAAAAGTAGCAAATAAACCTTTCCCCGTGTTAGCTTTATTACTATACATTCCCAAGACAGATCCACGTGTTTCTGTCACCCACACTGTGACTTCACCCCTAAACACATCTGTGCGTCTAAGAACAGGCCTCACCTCACCCCAGAACCAGCCTGGCGCTCAGACGGAAGTCAGCGACGGCAGTGCCGGTCTCATCACCAGCACTGCAGTCCCTCGCTGGCCTTGGGGGTATCTTCTGAGGTGTCTGTTTCCTTCTCTGCAGCCGCGCTTCCCACCTCACAACGCTGACTTTTTAAATAGTCCCACCAGCCATCCCGTAGGACGGCTCGCATTCTGGTTTAGCCTGCAAATCCATCCAAGGGCTCTTTGGTTTGGTCCCTTCTCCCGGAAGCCGAAGCGCACACCGGAAGTGACGTCAGAGGCTCAGTCCAAAAGGGCTGCACATGGTGGGCTCTGTTCTTGAGAATCACCCGGGGGGGGGGGGACGTCATGCCAGGGCCCCCGTTAAGGGCAGCCACGTCATTTGATGTAGGTGGCAAATGCTGGCGTGTGCCACTGTCCAGCGCTCTTGTCCTCTGCAGTTATAAAGAGCTTTTCCCGTGACACTTCATCCCACCCAGATTTCCACCCTGGGCGGCCCCTGCTTGCGTCAATGAATTCACTGGCGACGCACAATGATTTTCTAGTTCTGACTTTCCCTCCACCCTTTAGCTGCTGTTCTCCCACAAAGAGGAGCTTTCTTCCCATGAGTATGCCCGCCTCACCACGGGCGCATGGGTTTTTTGTTCCTTGTGTAGATCAGTCATTCTTCTCGATGTTCAGATTGTCCCACACCGGTCACTGTGGGCCACTTCAGTCCGTCTCCTTTTGACCTGAGCCTTTAGGTAGAGTTTCTTGCTTTCTGGCACAAGAAGTCTCAGCTCACTAATGCATTTCCTGCCTCACCTTGGAAACGACCTCCTTGCTGAGGCCTGGGGCTTAGACACCAGGCTCTGACGCCCTCTTCACTTAGCATCTGCCTTGATGACAGAACGTTCATAGCCCTTACTTGAGTAATGTGTGTATGCAGGTGCCACTGTTCACGTGACAGGGGCCTTCTCGTGGAGAGTGACATTGTCCCACCAACAGTGCAGAAAATCTTATTTGGAAATAGCGCTTGTGTTACTCAGCTTGCCCACTGCTGGGATGAAACACTTGGCACCCACAACTGACAGGAGGACATGTTTATTTTGGCTCACGTTTTTGGAAGATTCAGTCTATGATTGGTTGGCTCCAAAGCAGAACCAATATGACAGAAGGACCAGGAGGAAAGGTCCTCATCCCATTGGTGGCCAGGAAGCACAGAGAGAAGGGGCTAGGTTACAACCCAGCGACTATGTCCAACCAGGCAGCACCGCCCAGCAGCACATTCAGCTACTGACCTCCTCCACGGAGGAGTCCAGTGCCCCATGATCCAGTCACCTCCACACACATTAATTAGATGTAAACCATAGCAGCGCTGCGTTAAGTATCCTGCAGCACAGCCGTGTGCACTAATTCCCTTCCAAGGGCAGAAACCTGCCTTGTGCTCAAGGCTGTATTTCCAGCATGGAGCACAAGGTCTGTCTCGCCAAGGAAGTCTTCCGCTGGTAGGCAGGGTGGGGTCCCTGAGGCCAGGCTGTGAGCCAAGGCCCCATCTCCTGACTGTGGCTCCTTGTCCTCCTCAGGTGTTCCACTGGATGAGCATCGCCATCTTGGCCTTCTTTATGATAGAGATTTCCTTTAAGATATTCGTCTTCCGCCTGGAGTTCTTTCACCACAAGTTTGAGATCCTGGACACGGTGGTCGTGGTGATCTCCTTCATCCTCGACATTGTCCTCCTGTTCCAGGAGCACCAGTTTGAGGCTCTCGGCCTGTTGATTCTGCTCCGGCTATGGCGGGTGGCCCGGATCATCAATGGTACGAGTTTCCCGGGCTGCGGAGGGGACAGGACAGCAGACGGGGCTGGACATAGGCTGGGGCCAGGCTGGTTCTTCAGGCACTGGCATCTGGGCCACACATGTAGTTTCCACCATGGCCAACACCACCACCCAAGAGTCTAAAGAAAAGGAAGTGGTGACATTTGGTGACCAACTGCTGCCTCTGTGGCCACAGATGGACAGGACGAGTGCCATGAAAACTATCTTTCTCCTTCAGGCCTTATTTTTATGATTATCAAAAGATATTTATTTAGAAAGGTTAGAATAATCCCCGAGAAGTCTCTTGAGGTTTTTTTCTGAGCATTCCCCCGACCTTGGTATCGGGGGTTTAAACCAGGGTCTTGGTGCTGAAATTCTATCCCTGGTCCTCTGTTTATTCTGAGACAGGGTCTCCGTATCACTAAACTGCCTAGACTGGGTTCAGATTTGTGATCCTCCCGCCTCAGCCTCTGCGAGTGCTGGAAAAATAGCACCCATACTAGGTGATCACCTTTTTTTTAATTTGGTGTTTCTCAGAGGTTTCCATGTAGGCACCAGGGGAAGGCACCGGCCAGAGGGACGCAGGAAGCTGAGTGACAGATGCATGTCACATTACTCCCTCACAGGGTGTCAGGGCGCTCGGGAGCATGAGGCAGCCACGGTTTTTTAAACTGACCACTTGGTGCTTTTGATTGGGGGGAGCAGATAAACACGCCCTAGGCTCTGGCTAGAGCAAAGGCATGTGGGAAAATGGTATTTCAGGGAAACCCTTGTCATGCATCCTGGACCTGGGGCAGATGTGACATGGCCTTGGTGACAGCCAGCTGCTCAGTATACACCTTCTGCCACAGAGTTATGGCCAGGCAGTGTGACCGATCTCTGCAGCACCCCTGGCAGGCTCAGGGCTCCCCAAGCGAGGGGTTCACTGGGGAGTGGAGGGGAGGGCAGGTGTTGGAGGCAGCTATGCCTCTGTGTGACACAGACCTGCTCCCCTGGGCGGCCCAGTGATGATAATGAAGACTGAAGAGCCTTGCTTTGGGTTCTGCTGGGGAGGACAATGCTCTCAGTGGCTGCTGGGGAGGCTTCTGTCAAGCAGGCGACAGCCAGTGGCTGGTGCTCGCATGCAGCTGTGTTCCAGCCCCGCCCCAGCAGGCCATGTGGCGCAGCCTGACACCCATCCTGACCCTGCGTGGGGACTTCTCAGGCAGTTCGGGCCATGAGCACCTGTTGGGTAGCTGGGTACCGCAGGGTACAGAAACAAAACAGCTGGCCCTCTGGTCTGTGACGGCACTTGGTGATGACTGACGAGTCTAACACTCCCCTTTCGGACCCTGTCTGCACATAGGAATGTACTGAACATCTTTGCCTTCCCCCAAGTGGTGACAGGAGAAACCAGCATTTCTGATGCCCCAAATAACTTTCCAGGGATAATCATCTCGGTGAAGACCCGCTCAGAGCGGCAACTCCTGAGGTTAAAGCAGATGAACATTCAGTTAGCCACCAAGATCCAACACCTTGAGTTCAGCTGCACCGAGAAGGTAAGACCCCAGGGCATGTTGGTCACAATCCTCCCAAGCACAGGTGTGGCATGTCCCTGCAGTGCCTCTGCCTGGTGCCCTTCCCTGGTCTGTGTGCCTTGACCCTTCAGACCTCACCCATCCACTTGCCAGAGCCAGGCCCACTGCCCAAGCTATGCCAGTGCCCCTCCTCTGGGCACCTGTGATCTCCACCGTCCCTGTGCCCAGGAATCCCTGTCTGATAGCAGCAGTCTGCTCAGCAGCCTGACGTCCACAGGACAGCAGCTCTCGCTCTTCGTGTCCTGTGCCTGGGGCTCCCCAAATGACTGTCACATCTCTGCTGAACTGCAGGCCAATTCTGATATGTGTTTTTGCAACAGGAACAAGAGATCGAAAGACTCAACAAGTTGTTGCGAAAGCACGGGCTGCTTGGCGAGGTGAACTAGATGTCTGCAGCCTGTGCTGGGGAGACCAGGCCGCCAGGCCACAGGTGAGGGGGGTCCCCGCCTCTGCCTCCCAGCCCTATGAGGTTTGTGCGGACGCGGCCCTGCAAGCTGCTCAATTCTTTCTTCGTCTGACCAAGAGCTGCCTGTGCCCTCCCCTGCACTATATGACAAATGTACCAAACTGTCCTGTCTTCCAGGACACTTTATTCCTTACGAACAAAGCTGGACAATGACTGGTTGTAAATAAATTTAATCTCATCAAATGTGGAGTTTTCAGGCCCTGGGCACCCTTTCTGAGGAGCATTTGGACAGGAAAAGAAAGGAAACCAGCTGGCTTGGCTGCCAGCTCCCTACCCCGTCTTTCTTCCTCCAGACACTGCGGTGGGGTCCCCTCACGCACCCCTCCCGGGATCCAGCTGCCCGGCTTCTCACTGGCTGCCCCTCCTCCTGCACCTGGCGTTGTTTTCCTCAGCTACCCTACAATTAATGCCTGAAAGAGCTGTGCTCCTTCCCGGCCCTCCCACCTATTCTTCCCTCATCCACCCACCTGGCTGCTCTGCGCAGAGCCAGCAGAGCTCGGAGGGCAAACGGAAATTAGACCTGTGCTGGCCCTGTCATTAACATAATCTTTGGGGAAAGAGCCCCTCGTGAAGCTTTGTGCTCTCCTCGCATGATTTTATATGGTATTTTGCTATTTTTGTACTTATTTCTACGGGACTGGAAAGAAAAGCTGGACTCTGAACAATGGACCTTTTTAAAATAACTCACATCAAAGCAGGGATGGAGGAGGCCCCAAATGGACCCTCCCTGCACACACCGTGTCATAGTCTTTTTCCTGCAGTCTCCGAGGGACAGCTCGGTTTCCATCCAGGACCTGAGTGCAGAGCACTGGACTGACCAGCTCAGAAATGGAATCAAGCCAAGTGCAATTCCCAAGAGGAGAGGGGAGTGTGTGGGCTTAGGAGTGACACCAGGGCCAAAAGGAGTGTGACCCAGTGGTCACCAGCTCCAGGAGGCCTGCAGCCCTGAGTGCACGCTGTCCCACGGTGCAGCCCTTCACGGTGGGCCCGGCATGACCACTCGCATCACGCAAATGGGAAGAAGAAGTCGAAGGGTAGCCTGGCGTTGATGGTGGGCCGAGCCCGGAAGCCAGCCACTGCTGGTGCAGAGACGTCCACAAAGGTCACCGCGGTGGAAACCACAATCGTCCTTTGACTTCCTGCCTGGGGCTACAGTGAAACATCAGAGCTGCACACCCGGCCCCCCAGGGTGTTAGCAGGGGGACCAAGGGGGACTCTGCCTGCCCCACTGGGCTGCTGCTACCCAGGAGCCTGAGGGCATGTGGAGGGAGGAGGGACAGGGTCTGCCCAGGCGTCCTGACCCCTGCCAGCCTCAGCCACGTCTCAGGGCTCACGAGACTCCCACAGGTCAAGTCTAAGCCAGAGGCTGATAGCAGTAAAACTTGCTGTGGGAGCTTTTCCTTTTAAATACAAGAATGACTGCAAAACTGTTACAAGATTCCAGATTGTTTATCTTTTTTATCAGATAATAAATTTCACCTGTCACACCTGGGTTTTGTTTGGGCTACTTCTGGAAGTGTGTGTGTGTGTGTGTGTGTGTGTGTGTGTGTGTATCCTCCTGCCTCGGCCTCTTGGGTGCTGGGATTACAGGTGTGTACCACCATGTCCAGCTGGGCTTCTTTGTCTTAACCCATAGTTTTTGGGTTTTGGTTTTTGGTATTGGGGACAGAACCCAGGGCCTTGCTCTCTCTCTCTCTCTCTCTCTCTCTCTTTTTTTTTTTTTTTTTTTTTTTTTTTTTTTGTCTCTTTCCTTTTTTATCGGGGGCTTTGCTCTCTTACTGAGCTCCAGCCCCAACTTATTTTTCACTTCTGGGGAACCAGGGATTGAACCAGCTTTTAAGCGGCAGCCAGGCCCACCTGTGGAAAGGCGGAGGAAATGAGATTCGCCGTGACATTTACTATTCTGGCCTGGGGGTTCAGTAGTGACCCGTACTTAGTCCACTTCACTTCTATGACTAGAGCCACTGGGAGCTGACAGGAATCCTGCAGAAGAGATGCCAGTCAGTGATCAGAACATTATACAACCTCAAGTCAAACCTGATCTGCAGTTCAGTTTTAATTACAAAATGTCCCACATATCACAAAATGTTCTGAGCAAGAGAGTAGACTCCAGAAGTGCAGATCGAAACAGCTTTGACAAAGCACTTATCATTAATGCACTCAGTGCTCCAAAAATACTGCACCACCCAGTGTGACTCTCCCATCCCCACTGATTTCCAGAGGCCGAGAGTGGGGACCTTAAGAGCTCCAACTTCTCCTGCCTGTCTACACCTGCCCCAGGAGAGGGCCGTGGGGTGCACAGAACGGAAATTAACAGAAGTTAAACCTGACTGCGTGTCATTACAATGCTCTCAGAAGACATCTAAACGTTCTTCCCATTTGTCTGATTTCATCGACTGGCACCTAAAATGTGATCCTGGACATTGGGCAGTGCCTGTATGTTGAGCACCGAGAGCTCAGGCTGGATCTCTGCTTGGGTGGCCCTGAGGGGAACAAGGGGGGCTGGGCTCTGCGGACCCTGGTGCTGCCTCAGCGTCTTCAGCTGGAAAATGTGATAACTTTAAGCCGCCTGGTGGGTAGGCGGGGACCCCATGGCATAAGGGTACTTTTCTGTGCATTTGAAATTCTCCATATAAACTCTTCTGAATACTGCTCACAGGGCATGAAAACCCAGCAGGCCTGCTAATATACCCAGTGCCTGCCAAAAGGCACCGATGGCCTGCTTAGCTCCGAACAGCCTTTTAAAAACTGTGTGGGCTGCAAGGTCCTTGCCAGCACCCTATTATCAGGAGAAACTGCCTCGTGCAGCTGCTGGGCCCCAGTGTGGCCGTGCTCCACACTGCCCACACCTGGGTTTCACACAAACCTGCTCCAGGCCGCTGAGCTCCCCAGGTCGACACAGCCATAAGCAGTGCCACCTCTGTCCCTAGCCTGTCCGCCTCCAGGGGAACCATCCTAACTGGTGCCTTCACCCAGTGCCAAGAATCCAGGAGCGAGTTGCTGGGTTCCCCGGGGGCAGAACTGAGCCAAGGCTGAGCAGCAGGGACAGAGACCCGGTCTCAGGTCTTCACAGGGCACTCTGCAGGGAGGGCAGATGGCTTCCGAGTGTCCTCAGGTCATCATGCCCTGCTACAAATGCACCCAGAGCATGGTGACAGGAAAGCCTGGGCAATTAGGGCATAAGACGGAAAGCACACCGTGGTGACAGAACGGCCCACACTTTGCCAAGACAAAAGAACAGGTGGGCGAGGAGGCACGTGACCGGGTCGGCTTCCATGAAACTCGCTGGGGAACCTTGGCATTAAAAGCGTTCTAGGTGGGCTGCCCAGGTAGAGCAGGGGGTGTGGGTGGCAGCGGCGCGGACAGGGAGGCAGACAGCTCATCTGGGGGTGGCCTCGTGCTACCCCTGGCAGATTCGTGTGGCACTGATGACAGTGAGCAGGGCAAGCACCCTTTCTCCAAAATGCTGGGGACCAGGAGTAGTTCTGGAGTTTCTCTGGTCTGCGGATATTTGCGTGTACTCCTGAGGGACAGCCTAGGGCTGGGGCCCACGTCTACCCGAGAACCCTGTTGCATACACTCCTCATCCACCGCTGAAGGAAATTTCATGCAGTATTCTTATTGCTGGTGTCTCCCTACCATTGTCACTTAAGGCCAGGGTGGAGCTGTTCACTCAGGGGACTCAGAAGGTTCCAGACTATGGAGCATTTCAGGGTTTAGGAATGAGGGATGCCCAGCCTTTAGGAACAGGATGGCGATCGGTAGCAGTTCCAAGTTATGGGGTGACCACCCACTTGCCAGCAGCCACCCACTCAGCCGCATTAACTCCATTAACCCAGGTGACAGTGCCCAAGGTTGGAGCGGACATTCTCATTTCACAGACAAGCAAACAGGCTCACACCTGGAAAGGTGCTGGCCAGAAGTGGGCATGGGGGCACCTGCCTGTGCCCCAGGCCCCTTAGGGGGCTGAGGCTGCCTGCCCACAGTGGACAAAATCAATATTCAGAGCTCAGGCCACACCAACAAGACAGCAAAGGTCTGCCCAGTGCCACCCGCCTCCTTCACAAGTGTCCCCAGCTGCCCCTGACACCCAACCCAGAGGTAGAAGAGACCACTCGCGCCTGGCCTCAGCTTTTCCCCCTTTACCGTGACCGTGGGTGCGTGGGTGATGAAGTGGACAGGCACCCAGTCCAGCACGTCCTGGGCTCTGGAATTGCCGAATGGGGCCACGAAATCTGGGAAGCCCTGGCCCTTCAGCAGGTCCTTCACCCTCTGTGCCACAAGCCGGCACGGGATGGCAGGGCTCAGCCTTTGGGGAGAAAAAGGGCCGAGGAACTGTGTCAGCAGTTGTTTTTATAGTTTTTACTTTTTTGTGCATATGACACTGGCAATTCAAATCAGGGAGTGAAGGGCTACATGAGCAGCCCTTTATGTTTTTTTTTTTTTTTTGGTACTGGGGATCGAACTCACGACCTTGCACTTGCCAGGCAGGCACTTACACCGCTGAGCTAAACCCCCAGCTATGTTTCGATTTTTGACACTAAGCCTCCAGAAGTTGCCCAGACTGGCCTTGAACTTACTAACTCCTACCTCAGCCTCCTTAGAAGCTAGGATTATAGGCAGGACCTACTATACCCAGCCCACCAGCAGTTTTTTGGGGTTTTTCTTTCTTTTGGTACCAGGGATCAAACTCATGTTTGCCAAGCAGGCGCTTACACCACTGAGCTAAACCCCCAGCCCCACCAGAAGTTTTCACTGGTTTCCATGAAACACATGCCTCTCAGTTTTCATTAGTTTCTCCCTCTCCGGAAGGGGGATCTTTTGATAGCAGCTAACGTGTTCCTTAACACTGCTGAACCCTGGGCAATTTGGTAATTTAGAGATACTGTCAATAAGTGAATAAATGAATGAAAGAAAGAAAGCGAGCGAGAGAGAGAGAAATAAAGAACGAAAGAAAGACAGACAGACAGACAAGCCAGCCAGCTGCGGCCTGGGGAGGTAGCTCAGTGTGAAGGCCCTGGGTTCAAGTACTGGTATGAAAAAAAAAAAAAAAAAAAAGCCAAGAAATACTATGATGCATGGGTTATTTGAAGACCTGGGGGTGAGTCCCAAAGACCAGCTATAGCGGTTGAAAGTAGTGTCCTCTAGGACGGCACAAACAGGAGTGAGAGCTCCGGCTGAACGACAAGCTGCACAGGGCTCCTTGACATCACATATTATGTAGTATTTGATTAAAAAAGATAAAAACAGTACACTGAGGCTTCCTTTCACTGGTTTTCCTGTGCTATGTATATTAAAGTTCGGAAATATGGGACAGACTTTCAGGGGAAATATTTTTGCTCTGAGCTCAAGTGAACATAAAACATACGAAGCTTTGCAGTTTTTCCCTGGCCACCTTTGGGAAGGAAACGTCTGTGACTGTCACACCACTGGTGAGTAACAGTGCTGGATGCCATGTGCCTTCTGCAGGCTTGCTCAGCTGCTGAGACGGAGCCCTAGTTCCAGTGGGGAGAGGCAGGGCACTGTGCTTTCTGCTGCACACAAGCCTTGAGGCCGAGTCACCTCTCACCTGAGCTGGCAGCCCGTCTGCATGTTGTAACCAAACAGCACAGGGGTCCGGAGCCCATCAGCCACAAGGCAGTCTTGCTCAGCTGTGCTACGGAGAACAGTGAGTTGTCCGTACCTATTCGTGCTCTGGATAATCGCAGACTTTCACTGAGGGTTAAGGGACAACTGCTCAGTGCCAGAACATCCTGATTTTCAGATAAGAACATGGTATCACTCAGTGTCATTTGTGGGACCTGAGACACGAGTGAAATCCAGACCAACCTACCAGCACCAACAATAGCAAAAAGCTTCATTGTGACTATCTGCTTTGATTAGAACATCCTCAGGAGAAACGGCCTCAGAAAGTGGCCCTTCAAATTAATTCCAAGTTCTCAAAACCACCAAGTTGGTTTAGGAGGCTCTGTTTAAATGTGAAACAATGCATCCAAACGTCGATGCTTGTCTTCAGAAGTGTTTTAGACATGGGCATCTTCCTATGCTATGTACTGTCCCCAGGCACCAGTGTCCACCAACCTCCACCCAGGTGGTCCGGAGAAAGCTGCAGACAGCTGCGGCCAGCTGTCTGTCCCATTCTTGAGACTTCGGTATGCAAAGGATATCCCTTCCGGGGCTGCAGTCCTGCGACAAGTGGGAGCCCTACCAGGTAACCAGGGTTGCCGCTGAGAGCAACGGGCCTTGTGTTTTGCTAAAAAAAAACAATGAGGAAATGCCTCCCCTCACAGATGCTCATTTTAATAAGGAAACAGCAGGGAGAGAAATGAAATGCTTTTCGTAATAAGATCTAGAATTACCAACCTATAAAACAACCTCTCCCCCTACTCAGAACTATAAATACATCTGCTCAGTGTGGGAGTACTTCATGCTGTAAAAGAACAAGTGAACAGGCAGGGGACCCCGCTCCAGGGAGGAAGCTGCAGGCCGGGCTTGGGAGTGTTACAAACCCCATGCGGCGCACAAGCCCTGCGTTCAGTACAAAGGGTTAGATGGGGTCACGCTGGCAAACTGATTTCGCCTTATTAAGAAGTGATGATTTCTTTTTAACTCAGTGGTTAAAACTTGGACAAAATTGCTCTAACTTACCTGAATGAAGCTAATTTCAAACTTCTGCTGCAGGGGGACCGTGGCACGGCTAAGGGTCCCCAGAAGCAGTGAGAGGCCGGCCCCGGTGACCTCGCCTGCGTCTGTGTACGTGAGGCTGTACTTCACCTGCAACAGAATGAAACCCCAAGTGCACCGGGCCCCCTGACATTCCAGCAGCTGTGCTATTAACAAATAGCAAACAGAGGAGCCATAAGCGCCACGTCCTTCCCAGGTCTGGCGGGCTTCCTCTGGTGTCCGAGCAGATCCGAGCAGTGCTGCCTCAGCCTTACGCAGTGGATGGGGTCACCAGAGCCGCTCGGTGACCAGCCCAGCTCCACAGAGGAGATGAGTCCCCACAAATACAGTGATAGCAATGACAAAATTGGGATGCCTTCTCACAAGTTGCTAGGTTTGTGCGACAAGTAAGGAAGTACCCTCTTGCACAAAGACAAGGAGGAGACCAGGTCAACAGCAGGGCCACCACAAGGTGGGCCTGGGACCCCTGTGGAGAGCATCCCGCTACCCCAAAAGACAGGCGGCGCTTGAAAGGCCACACTGGGCACCTACTTCAAGTACAACATTAATGCAGATGCTGTCGTGCCCCGAACCATTGAGAGACGGCAGCCGTGGGCCCTTGTCCTCCAGGCGGGTCAGCGTTTTATTCAGAGATTGAACAGTGATGGACTGGACAGTGATTGGGACCTGTGAAGCAAAGGGTTGTCAGAGACTCTGCACTATAACAGAAGCGACAGGGCTCCAATAACAAAAAGCTTGGGACAACCCGACCTATCGAAGTGTGGGAGGCAGAGCGAAACATAAAGACCTGGTGGCTGGAGCTTGGCTAGTGCGCACCAAAATACCCTCAAAAACAAGAGGTAGTTATACGTGAATTATAAACCCTCTCACCCCCCATTAAGAAATACTCTTACCTGTGTCAGTGAATTGGGCGCCTAGACAAAAAGAAATCATGACAAAATCTGTTAGGTACAACAAAGCATTTGTTGAAAGAGCATTTTCATAGCTTTTTCAGACCTCAGTCAAGGCCGCACTCACACTCCAGGATCTCACAAGCAGGACACCACAACTGCCTTAACCACGACGGGCTGCCCACGTGTCTGCACCTGGTCACGGCCACTGCAGCTTCCTTCCCTTTTCACTTCCTTCTGGTGGGAAGCACCAAAGGCCAGCTCAGCCAGCTGGTGCCATTATCACACCCTGCCGTGTGGCCATCACTGCCAGAAGGGAATCATGGGAAGGGGAGACACAGACCCCACCCTCCTGGCCACTCTCAGGAGGCACCGGCCCAGGAGCTCCCCATGGCCTCTTCCTGTCCTCCTGCCATGGTGAGCCCTCCCAGTGCCAAACTTTGTCTCCCAACACGGCCAAGCTCTCCCAAAGGCAGAGCTCCTCCACTTCCTGACCTTCATCTCCCTCTAATTCCTGACCTTCATCCCCCTCCACTTCCTGACCTTCATCCCCCTCCACTTCCTGACCTTCATCCCCCTCCACTTCCTGACCTTCATCCCCTCCATTTCCTGACCTTCATCTCCCTCCACTTCCTGACCTTCATCCCCCTCCACTTCCTGACCTTCATCCCCCTCCACTTCCTGACCTTCATCCCCCTCCACTTCCTGTCCTTCATCCCCCTCCACTTCCTGTCCTTCATCTCCCTCCTCTTCCTGTCCTTCATCCCCCTCCACTTCCTGTCCTTCATCTCCCTCCAATTCCTGACCTTCATCCCCCTCCTCTTCCTGACCTTCATCTCCCTCCACTTCCTGTCCTTCATCCCCTCCACTTCCTGACCTTCATCCCCCTCTACTTCCTGACCTTCATCTACCTCCACTTACTGACGTTCATCCCCCTCCACTTCCTGATCTTCATCCCCCTCCTCTTCCTGACCTTCAACCCCCTCCACTTCCTGACCTTCATCCCCCTCCACTTCTTGTCCTTCAACCCCCTCCACTTCCTGTCCTTCATCCCCCTCCACTTCCTGACCTTCATCTCCCTCCACTTACTGACATTCATCCCCCTCCACTTCCTGATCTTCATCCCCCTCCTCTTCCTGACCTTCATCCCCCTCCACTTCCTGACCTTCATCCCCCTCCACTTCCTGACCTTCATCTCCCTCCACTTACTAACCTTCATCCCCCTCCACTTCCTGATCTTCATCCCCCTCCTCTTCCTGACCTTCATCCCCCTCCACTTCCTGACCTTCATCCCCCTCCACTTCCTGACCTTCATCTCCCTCCACTTACTAACCTTCATCCCCCTCCACTTCCTGATCTTCATCCCCCTCCTCTTCCTGACCTTCAACCCCCTCCACTTCCTGACCTTCAACCCCCTCCACTTCCTGTCCTTCAACTCCCTCCACTTCCTGTCCTTCATCCCTCTCCACTTCCTGACCTTCATCCTCCTCCACTTCCTGTCCTTCACCTCTCTCACTTTCTGTCCTTCATCTCTCACAACCTCATCCCCAGACACCCTTGGGCCATGATGAGCTTTGAGAGGGGGTGAACAGGCATGTTGGGGAAGCTCTGTGCTAAGAACTTAGCTGGATGCCTAAGACACTATGAGAAGCCAGAGTAACTGGAAGAACCCATAGGCTCAGAGGGTGACTCACAAGAAGAGGGCAGAGGGGAGCAGGGAGCAGAAAGTTCAAACTGGCTTCTGAATACAGAAGCCCAAATGAGTATGCAGCTATGGACTGCTTATCCCTATACCATACACGCACACACACATCCCAAAAATGGAAATCGAGCCAGGTGCAGTGGCACACACCTAAAATCCCAGCTACTTAGCATGATCGAAAATGTAAAATCCTATTCCAAAAAAAAAAAAAAAAAAAGCAAGCTTGGGATCTAGCCCTGTGGCATGCTGCTTGCCTAGCATGCACAAGGCCCTGGGTTCAAATCCCAGAACTATACACACATACACCAAAAGAAATGGGGAGAGGGAAGACTTGGACAATAATCTTGTTTTGTTTTGTTTTGGGGTCTTTGAGACAGCAGCTCACCATGTAGCCCAGGCTGGCCTTGAACTTGCTCCCAGCTTCCTGCCTCTGCCTCCCGAGTGCTGAGATTACAAACATGCACCACCACGCCTAGCCCAATAATCACATGGTTTTTAATTGTGGAAAACACCTCTTCTTGCAAACCTCCCTGTCATCTGTCCAGGGGGCCAGGGCCCTACTCTTTCTCTATTGCCTGGAGAGAAGGGGACTACCTCACCCCCTCTTTTTCCTGCTTCAGAAACCCCGATCCTATCTTTTTCTATCTGCCAAGTTCACCGTCAAACAGACAGTGCATTCTATCTTTCTGGTTTGCTTCTCACAGAGAACTCTTTCTGGTTCTATTATAATTATTTCTGTCATTAAGATATTTTATATTACTGGGGCTGGGGATTTAGCTCAGTGGCATAAGCACCTGCCTTGCAAGCAGGCGGTTGTGAGTTCAATCCCCGGTACCAATAAAAAAGAGAAAAAGAAAAAAAAAAAAGTAAGATATTTTAAATTTCTAAAGTTTTTATGTTCCTGGTAAAGACTTTGTTTTGTTTAGGAGACAGACATCGGGTTACCATCCAAAAGAATGAAAGAAAAAAGTAAAAGTAAAATATAGCTAACTATATAAAAATAAAGATTATTTAAAGAATTAGTTCAGGGTGCTGGGGATTTAGCTAAGTGGCATAAGCACCTGCCTTGCAAGCAGGCAGTCGTGAGTTCGATCCCTGGTACCAATAAAAAGGAAAAAGACAAAAAAAAAAAAAAAAAAAAAAAAAGAATTAGTTCAATAATCACTGATACCAAAGTCCTTGAGAAATTTCAATCACACACTGAAATTATTCTATACTTGTCATATTTTAAAAGGGCACAAGAACCACGTGTTGTGGTGCACACCTGAAACCCAAGCACTCAGGAGGCTGAGGCAAGAGCCTCAAGGAAAGTTCGGAGCCAGGCTAGGCTACATAGTGAGTTCAAAACCAGCCTAAACTGGTTGGTGACACCCTGTCTCAAAAAAATCAAAATAAAATAAAATGGCACAGAGAACTGAAAACATACCTAGTGAGTCAGTTCTACTTCAAAATAATCCTTACCCTCAGAATCATAGGGCTGCTGTAATAGTCCATCCTAAGGGCCTCCATTTCTTCACACTGTTCTAAATTTACACTTCTGGTGCACTTAACAGCCTGGTTCACCAGAAATGCTGCAATCATAACATTTCGAGAGGAAAAGATACAAAGAAAGGTTTCAGCTGTCCAGCGGTAACTGTCACCTAGGTAAAACTGCAAAATAAGCCGTAACATGGATGTGCAATATGTCTGAAGTACAGATTAAAAATTAGTTGTCAGCCAGGTACAAAGTTCACAACTTGAAAGGCACAAAAACATTCCGAGTGGTCCGCAGCTCCAGCCCTCGCCCCAGCCCGACGCCAGCAGCAAGTTTCCAGCGCCTCTTTCTGGAAATAGACTACGCAAATGCAAGAAAATCTGTATGTAAAACCAGGTCTACATTACTTTTTCCACTCTTGGAAACAAATGCGTGCTAGATACACTAATCCACCCTTTGTTTTTCCACTGAACAATGAGCCTGCCTGACAGTCTGTCTCAGAACATGAAGAGCTTCCTTGCCTCCTTTTGTTGGGTTAGTGTCCTGTGGGAGCTGGGCACCTCGAGTCCCCAGCCTCCTACAACGGACACCTGTGTCTCCTCTGCCTTTGCTCCACCTGCCACCTGGCACAAGGGCCAGCATTTCGGCAGGATCAGCGCCTTGGGGTTTAACAGCTGGAATGAAGCACACGATTGTTTATAGTTTTGATAGATGGCACAGGCAAAGTGTCCCTCCAGGGGTGGGACGACGCACAGCCGCACCAGCCATGGAGATGTGTGGCTGCTTGGCTACAGCTTCAAGGTTTTTGAGCACTGTCAATCTAATAGGTAAAAACAGTATCTCAGGTTGGTTTTATTTTGCCTTGTTCCCAGCACGTTCAAGGATAAGCGTCTTCTTAGCAAAAATACATTCTCCTCTTTTTCTTTTGATTTGGTTTTTATGAGACAGGGTCTTGCTATATAGTTGAGGCTATACTTGAACTCACTATGTAGCCCAGGCTGGCCTTGAACTCATGGCGACCCTCCTGCCTCAGCCTTCCAAGTGCTGGGATTACAAGTTTGCGCCACCACACAATTCCTATTGTTTGCTGCTTAGCCACTTCATGGTGGGGCTCTGGCGTTGGTCTGTGGCTCCCCATCACTCCCGAAAGCAGCAGCAAGGCCTGTGGGAGGCGAGGGAGTGCAGCAGAGCACAGCGGTGGGCTGACTGCATGGCTCCGTCCCTGCTCTGTCATCTCATGATCACGTGAGCTCAGCGAGAAAGCCTCAGCCTCTCCAGTTCCCCACCAAAGTAGATTCCAACCTCACCTCCAAGGATCACTGAGAAGACTGCCTGGAAAACCCCAGGCACCACTTCCCACAGTGAGCAGCACACAGGAGGTGCCCAGTGGAAAAGGACCACTTTGCCAGCCAAGTGGGCTGTTTGCAGGTAGTGAGCGGCTCATCACGACCAGCGCTCAAACAGTGAAGGCCTATGGCTGGAAAAACTTCTGCACTGGCAGGGTACTGAATTCCAAAACCTTCGTGGCCTCTTTCAACCCCAAGGTTCTGTTTCTAGTTGTGAACCCGTTTAATCACGACTGCTTCAGATATGAACTAGCTGCAAAGTCTCTTTATGGAAACAACAGTCACTCAATTACCTGCAGGGTTGTTATCCGTGCACAGAGCCGACGTGAGAGGCGAAGGGAATCTCAGAAAGGGATGCGGAGATGCAGCTGAAGCCTGCAGAGGAGCCCCGTACTGCAAACACAGAAGCAGCCGGAGTGAGCACTCATCCCCATGCTGCCCAGGCCTCGACCAGGGTCACTCTGGGGAGTGAAAGCCAGGTGTGGCCAACCCACCCAGCGCGGGTACCTGACATGCCACCTTTAAGGAGGTGTTTGTGTGAGCTCACACTGCCAGCTGTGTGTCTGGCAGGGTACACGGGACACTACGTGTGTGCCTCAGCAGACAGGAGCTACAAGGCTGGCACAGGGCTCGCGTGGTTGTGTTTCACAAGCATTAATTCAAGAGCAGCTATGGTTTACATTAAAATTATACAGTTTCTGTGAATCAGTATTCTATGGGTGAGTTTTGTGAAAGAACACCTTCTTTTCCCACAACCAATCCCCCATAGAATTCTATGAAGTTCAAAACCCAAATGTATAGCTATTGGCCACGTAGACAATTTTTGTGAATCTGAAAGTTCACCCAAATGCCTTGGTGCCAATTAGGTTTTGGGAACATGTGTCTTCTCTGGGAACTGGGAGGACAAGCCCCTGCTGTCTTTCTCAGTGGCAGTCTGCTTGTCGGTGTTTAAAATTCCTGCCCGCTGTGACCAAGCTAAACTCTCTTTTAGAGACACATCCTAAGGATTTGCACAGACAACTGCATGAATATATACACACACAGAAAGTGCTCATTATTTCTAACAGCGAAAATACAAACAAATGCCCGTTGGAGGAGAATAGCTTCAGCTGGGAATGGCAGCATAGCCCTAGCCTAGCATGCACAAGGCCCTGGTTCAGTCCCCAGGGCTGGCAGAAGGGAATGGCTGGAATACAGAGAGGGATTCTTCGGAAATGCTGCCCTCGCACTAGATCTGAAAAGTCACTGCCTGTATTTTTCTCCTCAGGTAAATGGGACAATGATGTGTCACTCCCAGGGTGTATTGGTAACATCTGAAAAGGTCTACGCGCTCAGCACATGGAAAATGCCCAAGAAACAGGTTTCGCATCCACAGGGAAGAGGTGCATGCCTATCACTGAGAAAAGAATTTTCTAGAACAATGTGGGAACTATAAGTCCAACTGCTATATATTGTATTTCACAGCTGCACTTAAAAAATCAGGAAGAATACACAGCAATACTCCATACACAGTAATCTGCAGTATGAATTTTTAAAAAATTTTATTTAACAATTCTGGTTTGTTTACCTTGAATTCGTCAGTGGAAAAAAAATTTTTTTTGGTTTGGGATATGGACCCAGGGCCTCATGCGTGCTGAGCACAAGCTGGAACTCATCTCTGAGCCACACTCCAGCCCCTTCAGGGTGAATTTTATTGGTGACCAGGGACTTTTAATTTTACTCAGGGATCTCTAAACACCTGCTCTAAGAAACAGTGCACTAAGTTGGGTGTGGTGGCACACGCCTGTGACCCTAGCAGAATGAGTACACGTGCTTCTATACTTCCCTTTTTAAAACTTTTTTTTTGAGACAGGGTCTTGCTATGTAGGTCAGGCTGGCCTTGAAACTCACTGGGTAGCCCAGGCTGACCTTAAACTCACAGCAATCCACCTGCCTCAGCCTCCTGAGTGCTGGGATTACAGGTGTGCACTGCAATGCCTAACTAAAACACACTTTTGAAAAACAAAAGTTTATTCAATATTATACGTCACATTTCTTTGTGTGTGTGTGTGGTACCAGGGATCAAACTCATGACCTCACACTTGTCAGGCAGGTGCTTATGCCGCTGAGCTAAATCCCCAGCCATGTATGTCACATTTCAGTGGCTTACTCAGGAATAGAAAATAGTGCCCATCTTTCTAAACTCTATTAGACTAAATACAATTCTGAGGCAAGCACCCAGCCAATCCATTTAATGTTCCTAGCAGCAGGCCTCAAGCATTTTTGCATCTCTTAAGGTTAAGAACAAAGAATTCTGCAGAGGCAAAATGTAAGCTTAACACAGAGTATGTCCTATGTAATTTTCACAACTTAGAACATTAATGCCAAGCATGATGGTGTATCTTGGTAATGCCAGCACTCGGGACTGGGAAGCTGAGGCAGGAGAACCACTGAGAGTTCAAGGCCACCCTGAGCTACACTGCCACACCCTGCCTCAAAAAACAAAACAGAAACAGAAATAGGAACAGTAAGGTTTTAAGTCGATGACACCAATTCAACATCTTGGGGAAGCCAGCTTTGCTGGTAGTGTACTGAAAGTTAACTCACAAGGACAGGGTATTTTAACACGTGAATAAACTCGAATTCTCGGCTCACCTCATATTTAGTAGTATGTGAAGCATCTGATTTGGCCGTAAAAGAAACATCTGCTTCTACATTTGATGTAAAACCTTCCGATGTTTTCATCCACCTATCAAAACTGTTCTCATCAGGCACTTCTGGATTAATAAAGGATAATGCAGGTTTATCTGTTTTCAGAAAAAGTATTTTAAATCAGCATAAAACATGTACCACATATGGCATCTGTAATATTTTCAAGCCGGTGTCAGCATTAAGGCTGATGTTAATAGTCTCTTTCTGCATGTTCCCTTTTCCTCGGACTTCTGGGGGCTCGTTAAGTAAACAGCTCCTAGGCCAGGCTGCTCCCCACAGGGGAACAGCATGGTTTCCCGGCCTTCGGGTAAACAGCACGGCACAGGGAATATATCACCTTCCCCGCCAGGGATGGCAGGGGAAAATGTGCTGTGTGCAGAGGGTGGGGTGTGGAGGCTGGGGATTTAGCTCAGCGGCATAAGCACCTGCCTTGCAAGCAGGCAGTGGTAAGTTCGATCCCTGGTACTGATAAAAAGGAAAAAGACAAAAAAAAAAAAAAAAAAAAAACAGAGGGTGGGGTGTGATCACTGGGCTGGTGGATGGCAGAGAACGTGACAGTCACAGTCAGCTGTCGCTTCAGGTAACACCACAGCACACTCATCTCGGTTTTCAGTCACAAGAACACAAACCAAAAGCTATAAAGACATTCCAAAGAGATGCTGCAGTTCAACAGACAAAGCCCTAACTGCCCCCCTGGGTTTTGATATCTGGAGAACATTTTACACTCATTCGTAGTTTAGATCAAGACACTGGCTTGAGCTAATGTGCAGATAAAAATAAAGATCCGGTTTTTATGCAAAATTCTTAGTAAAAATAAAAAAGAAAAAGGAAATAGAAACCACAGGTAATGTTCGATGCTGAACCTGATTTTCAACCATTACGCCAGAGGAAATAAAGTAAAAAACACAGAAAGAAAAAAAAAATCTGGATTCCTGTGTATGTCTACATAGCACGAGCACTTTCAAAACCAAGTATAAGAACTCAAAGGCAACTACATAGCACAGGTACTTTTAAAGAAACTTGTGTGTGCCGTGGATCTGCACAGATATTTTCAGTTACCTGGAAAATGGCCCCAGGATATACACACTACACATGTGCAGCCAAACACAGGATGAGGGTTGTTTTGTTTTGTTTTATTTTTTTTTTTTAGTTTAACTGAATAAAGCATTTTTTTCATAAATTTTAAAGAAAATTTTTCCAAAGTTTCACAAAATACTCTAAGTCCACATCAAATACTTACAGTTTGTAGTATGAATGCAGAAAATAGATGGATTGATCTGGTCAACAAGTTTAAATACCCTTTGAGGAGGGTTTGCTGTAAAATTCAAAAAGTAGATGGCTGCTTTCTGACTGCAGAAGTGGCTGTCTCCCCTGGAAATTAAAAAGAACAGTAGAAATTTGAAGGTATAACCACGGTTTTAGCAAGAGTATTTTAAAATTGTCAGACGGTACATGAAAGGTACTTCTGAAAGCACAATGTTAAAACAGAATACATTGTTACTTAGTTTATTCAGTGTTAAAATGTTCCGCATTTGAAATGTTTTCCATTACAGGAAAAAGTTAAGACAAGTGTGTTAACCTCTAAGGAAACCTTCTCAAGTGTGGAATATGGATCGGGGTGTAATTCTGATATAAATGAACCTTGTAAACTCTGAAAACATCAATTATGTAAAGTCTTTTAGAACTTTAGATTGTTCATAAGTACCCAGAGTACCCAGAATAGATCCAAAATTCCTCATCTTTAAAATAAAACTATCTTCAAAAGATTGTAAAAAATCAGAAAATGTAAAATCATCTGTAAAATTTATAGCTTGGAAATTATGATACAGTCAGGTCCTCTGTCAATCCCAGATTAACAAACCCCAATCAATCTGAAACACACATAGATAGGGTTTGAAGATAAAGTTATAACAAAAGTGGTATTATATCTACATATCGCTTTAAAGCCTTAATTAATTATCATGTCTAGCCTGTCCCATGTTATCAAATACGCTTTTTGGCATTTCCTACTGGCTCCCGTCTCAAACCCTCTACGCCAGCCCAGCCAGTGGAAACCTAACGGCAGAGTCTGGTCTTGGGAAGAGGACAAGAAGTCGCCATTCATACTGCAGTGCCACTGAGTCCAGACTCGGATGCCTTCTGAAGGGCAATTTGCGCATGTTGCAGGAGGCTTAAATGATGTACCTTTTGACTCAGCAATTCCACGTCTGAGAACATGTCCTAAGAGACATTTATAAAGATGCATGTGGCAGGATGTCACTGCAGCTTTATCTATAATTGGGGAAAATTAGGAATAACTTACACCAGCAGAAGAGGATTGGTAAACCAAATTGGTAAACCAGATTCTGACTAGAATCTGGTCTATGATGAAGTCTTATTATTGACTGATTGATTGGTTGATTGATAAGATAGTGGGAGTTGGACCCACAGCTTTCACACTGAGCTATATATATATATATATTTTTTTTTTTTTTTTTGGGGGGGACAAAATATTTTTATTAAATTAGGCTGCAGTCAGGTATGGTGGTGCATATCTATACTCCCAGCACCTGGACGGCTGAGGCAGGAGGATTCTTGGGAGTTCAAGACTAACCTGAGTTACAAAGTAAGCTCAAAGCCAGCCTGAACTGCAGAGTGAAACCCTGTCTTAAAAAGGCAGAGAGAGAGAGAGAGAGAGAGAGAGAGAGAGAGAGAGAGAGAGAGAAATTGGGCTTGGATTTGTGATCCTCTTGCCTCAGCCTCCCAGAGTGTTGGGATTACAGGTATGTGGTACCACAATGATGAAACCATTTAATATAGTATTAATGGTTTAGCCATTTAATAAGGGATCTATATATAATGAGACCTTTTTTTTGTTTTGTTTTTGAGACAGGGTCTCGCTATGTAGTCCAAGCTGGCCTTGAACTCACAGCAATCCTCCTGCCTCAATTGCTTGTACGCTGGGCTTACAAGCATGTACCACCATGCCCAACTACTTAATGAGACCTTTTGAAGGGTTTTCACTTAATGAGACAAGATGAGGTGTAAGCTTCAGAAGCAGAAGGAGCAAGAGTGGGTGCGAGGCCTCCAGGGCAGGAAGGCTTACACAGACTGGAGCTGCTGACTTCAGCTGCACTTGGCCTGCCCTCCGGCCCCAGGCAGTCTCTCAGCATCCCTTCCCGAACGTCTCTCCAGTCCTGTGGTCATAGCCTGGGGTACAGGGCATGGGGAAGAGATGGGGGGCACCGAGTCTCATTGCCACAGCACCTTACTTGGTTCTCTGCACCACGTTTGGCCTCCGTGATCCACTGTGCACGCTGCTGCAGACTTATGTAAGACGGGACCGCAGGATGAAGTCTAACACACACACACACACACACACACACACACACACACACTCACGTCCTGCTCTCTCCTCCCCATGCATGGCGCCCTACCCCTCTCAGCCCCACAAAGCTGCTGTACCCTCCTACACCCCAGGACTCTGGCCAGGCAGCTCCCTTGGCCTGGAATGGCCCCCAGCTCCATGCTGGCTGACTCCTACTTGTCCTTCAGGACATGGAGCAACTCAGGTCTTCCTCTCTAGAAAGCCTCCCCTGGCCTGTCTGGCCCAGTCAGATGCCCCTCCTCCAGTTCTCCTGGGGCTCGGAGCAGAAACTGCCACACATTCATCAATCTTCCTCAATCCGCCATGGACTCTTTAACTGGGGGGTGAGGGAGTAGGGAAGGGCGGAGGGGAGGGTCGGCCCCTTCCCTCCCAGTCTCTGGTGCTGGCAGCATGAAGTGCTCAAGAAAGGCTTAGGATACGCAGAGAGGAGGCTGACGGGGCACAGTCAGGGGCCTCAACTGACCACAGAAGAAGTCAGAGGGGACACAAGAATTGTTCTGGGGTGAAGGGGAGAAGTTTCTTCATCTAGTCAACTCTGTTTTTTGTGTTTTCGTTTTTTGGGTTTCTCTACACAGTGCCAGGGATGGAAATCATGCCAAGCAAACCTCCTACCAGAGTTCTGCCCCTTCACTCATTCTAGGCACCGCTGAGACATGAAGGACATGTTTCTCATGTGCACTTTTCTTGTGACACTGCCATCTAACGGGGAAACTGTTGACAGTTTGACAAATGCAAGCAAACTGATTTATGAGCTGGAATCTACATAATGAGAATCCTATGATTTTTGATTTAGTTAATTCCCTACTTCATATTTAGGAAAAAGAAACAAAACTAACTCAGAAAAATGCTCAGGTTCTTTGCTGAGGGCACAGTGGATTCAGCAGTTTTCTACACTGGGGGTCTGCAAACTGGCCTGTGTTTATAGTTACACTGGAAAGCCAGTCACCCATCTCTCAGTTCCATATCTTTAACTGTGTTTGTTCAACCAAGGTAAAGTTGAGAAGCTGTAACACAGGTCCACTGACCGTGAAGACTGAAGTAGTTATTATCTGGCCCCTACAGAAAAAGTTTGCTGGAGTCTACATCTAAAATCATCATACTGACTGCAAGAAAAATGACATTTTAAAGATGGTCCCAGGTTAAAGTAGAAGTCCCACTCCTAGGCTCCTGCACTTACCTAGGCAGGAGCGCAGACTGATTTTCAACACAGACTGAAGCATGCTGTAGTTAGAAAATTAATCTGACTACACCGCCCCATTAGCTTCTTTTCGTTTTCTTGCTTGCTTGCTTGCTGCTTTGACAGCATTAGAAATAGATTCAATTTCCCATTGGATCAGTAAAATGGGTTCTCATGGGAAAAAACCAGGGACTTCCAAAAAAGATTCAACCTGCCAAGTGTCAACTGCTAAAATGTGCTACTCGGCTAAATTTACATTCCCTGTCTTTGAATGGCAAGTTGGTCCATCCTGAATAAACAAACCTTTCTGAAATGCTAATTTTTTTCCAAAACGCTCTGAAATTTGAGAACAAACCATTCAGAGCAGCTTATCTCTGCAGTGTAGGCCACAGGGAGCCTCTGTTCTGAGGTGAGCAGAGAGAACTCCTGGTAGACTTACACTTCACAGAGCATAAACAAAACATTGCTATCTGCTCGGTTATTTTTGTTACTAGTGCTAGGTCCACAGCAAGAGCTATGAAATTAAACTGCACTCTCCCCCTCCACGTGACACTGTCACTGATGCAAAATGTAGGACACAGATCTGTTCAGGACTCCAGGGGAAACGGCTCACCGTACTCTAAGCAACACATACACGCTTCTCTTTTGCCCACATTATGGGATGCAAATAAAGGCTGGCTACTGCTTTGCACACTGCTCTGTCCAGGATGGTTTCCACACCAAGCAAAACATGGGAAATTCGGTTTGAGTTTTTCAGCCTGGGGCTTTTCGCTTATTGTTCCCAGATTTTATTGGCTTAGTCAGTCAAATTTTATCAAAACCACATGTCACATACTTACGTGACAACTGGAACTGAGCATGCAGAGAAGACACTGAAATCCTCGGAGCTGCAGTCAGGGTCACAACAGCAGTTGACATCACACTGGGCAGGGGACAAGTCACAGACACACAGAGCGGCCACTGCAGGAGAAAGAAGGGCAGAAGTCAGAGCGCTGCCACCAGTGGGTGATGACTGTCCCCTGCCATTACAAAGTGCTAGAAATCAGTTTCCTATCGAAGGTCTGTTTTGTGTGTCCTAGTGTGCTTGGGGGAATCTGTGAAGTGGGAGTTGCTCAGTTTGAGCACCCGCATCAGAGGTGACTGATCACCTGACTCTAGAAGGTCTGTTCATGCTCCGGTGACAAGGACTCTGATTTGGGGAGCTTACTGTAAAGCCCGCACAGCTGCATTTTTCATTTTTTGGGGTTTAAAAAAATTTGGGGGGGGGCTGGGGATTTAGCTCAGCGGCATAAGCGCCTGCCTTGCAAGCATGCGGTCATGAGTTCAATCCCCGGTACCGATAAAGAAATTTTTTTTTTAATTTTAAAGAGGATAAAATAGAATAAAATCAATCAAAACAAACCAATGTAAAAGATATAGGACTCTGACTCCAACTTGATAAAAAAAAAAAAAAAAGATATAGGACTTCATGCTTGCTTGGGCAGCACATATACTAAAATTGTAATGATACAGAAAAGATTAGCATGGCCCCGCACAAAGATGATACGCAAATTTGTTAAGCGTTCCATATTAAAAAAAAAAAAAAAGATACAAGGCTTCAAAACATTACAAAATCAACAACAGTTACTACAATGCTTCTTGATATCTTCAAAATAGTTGCAGATAACTTTAGACATAGTAAAAATCAAATAAAACATAATAGAATAGCAACAAGAAAAACAAAACAATGAATGCAATAAAGGACTTCAAATAAGCCTATAGTAAATCCCAAATTGCTATCATAATATATCTTGCTATCTTTGAAATAGCTGCTTCTGCCATCGGATTTGACATAAACAAAAGAGAGTAAAACCAACCCAACAAAACAATGGAAACAATATGGGACTTCCAAAACAAGACTGTAGGGAATCAACAGTGGCTGCAACCCTCAGAAGATCCCCCCTAGATGCCACACTGTGCACCGCTATCATCTGAACCCATAGTCAGACCACTGGCCCTAGCCTTGCAATGCTAGTGAAACACCAGAGCACCACAGGCGTCCAATTGCATTTTACCTGCTTAGCCTATCATCACAGCCTGTGTGTCTCCAGACAAGCCTGTCCCCTACAGTGGTTGAGTGGGAGGGAGGACTTGGTACTTGTTTGCCAGCCAGCACGCCGGAAGGGCTGGGGTCTGTCTGTTCCAGTCCTGCAGTGGCCTGAGCATGGCGCTGGTTCCCAGACTGGGTTCAGACTGGATTTGCTTACTGATTCAGCTTTGTTGTTCTCTCTCCCCATGGTCCGCAAAGGGCACTGTCTCCACAGCTGCATTTTTCAGAACTTCCAGGTGACACTGATAATTGGCACACCTAAACACCTGCCTGACCATCAGAGCCACTGGTCCAGTCCCAGCTTCCCAAACCCCTGCTCCTCTAGAGATTCCAACTGGAGGAAGGACCGACTTTACACCTTAAAACCAAGAAGATGGGTTTTCAGCCTTGTCCCAAT
This sequence comes from Cavia porcellus, assembly GCF_034190915.1. NCBI lineage: Eukaryota > Metazoa > Chordata > Mammalia > Rodentia > Caviidae > Cavia > Cavia porcellus. The sequence goes on along the minus strand of NW_026947499.1, from coordinate 8,847,570 downwards.
TCTTCCTGCAGAGTAACCTATAGCTTTGAAGCCAAACTCATTCACAGGCTTTGGCCAAGAATTAGACTCTCTCTGGTGCTCAGAAGACCTTTGGTAATTTAGATGGCAAAGCATGAAGCAAAGCCAGGAAATCCACTACACAGCTGTTGGTGATGATTATCCAGATTTTTAACTCTTACGCTTGTATCTCCATTTTCTTTTCTTTTCTTTTTTTTTTTTTTGTCTTTTTCCTTTTTTTTATCGGTACCAGGGATCGAACTCACGATTGCCTGCTTGCAAGACAGGTGCTTATGCCGCTGAGCTAAATCCCCAGCCCCTTGTATCTCCATTTTTAACAGCTGGAATAACTACAAGGGGTGACTAATACAGACAATGACTATTTAAATTAAAAAATGTATTAAAGGTGCCAAGGATATAGCTCAGTAGCACAAGCGCCTGCCGCCTGACATATGCAAGGTCCTGAGTTCAATCTTCAGTACCAAATAAATAAATGAAAAGAAAGAGAACGCAGCTGCCGAGGCCATCCAACAGAAAGGCAGGTTTGTACTCATTGCAGTGTGTCTTCCTCCACCTTATTCACTAGATTTGGTAACATGCGACTTCTTGAGACAAGAGCTCACTATACAGTTCAGGCTGGCCTTGAACTCAGCAATTCTCCTGCCTCTGCCTCCCAAGTGCTGGGAATATAGATGTGTGCCACTATGTCTGTCAAGGAGAAGGTTTCATCAATAATTCCAGATGCTCTTACAGACATCTTCCCCTTAGGTTACCTGCATCTATAGCACGTGCTTAGTAAGAGACGGACCCCACATAATGGAAGAAACGGAAAGGACAGTTATGCTCCCTGCCTTATGTGTTTAATTTACAATCTTCATTTGTTTACAAAAATTAAAACGCTTTTGTAAATGGTCACAAGGTTCCTAAGGATTAAGCAACAGTGTTTAATACTTCCTCTCAGAAAAAAAAAGGTCTCTATCTGAGACGGGAGAGCAGTGAACCATCCGCTAAGGACCTGCGGAGCCCTCACTGGATCCAAGCACACTCAGGGGTCCTTCTAAGCCTCCCATCTGTACCCCTGGCTCAGACAGCAGGATTCGAGCTTCTACTCAGCACTGCCTGAAACTCTTTCTGCAACTTCCCACCTAGCTCTCCAGAGGCAGTATCCTGCTCCAGCACTTGCAGCTGTGTAGCCTAAAAGTAGGGTTAGGGTTAGGGAAAATAACAGTGTCTGTACCATTAGATTGCTGTGATGATTGACTTAAGACACATCACAGGTGAAATGCCTAGCATACAATGCCTGCCATACAATAAGCAGTGAATAAAGGAGTTACTGTCACAAGTCTAAAGAACAATCCTTTAAAAAGGAAGTCAAGGTGGGTATGGAGTTGCACACCTGTAATTCCAGCATTCTGGGAAGCTGAGGCAGGAGGATCAAAAGTTTGAACTTTTAGTGACTTAGTGAGACGCTGCCTTAAAATAAAAAATTTTAAAAGGGCAGAAAGGCTAGAGATTTAGCTCAGCAGCATAAGCGCCTGCCTGGTAAGCACAAGGTCATGAGTTCGATCCCCAGTATAAATAAATAAATAATAGGCAGAAAATATAGCTCAATGCAAAGACCCTGGGCTCAAACTTCAGTATTGAAAAAAAAACTATGTATACATTTATCACTTATACTGGGGAAAAAAGGAGAGAAAATGCATTAATAGATTAAGTGTTTTTAATGTGTATAAAAGACAACCCAGTTCAAAAACCTTAGACAATTTTAGGACACTGAATACTTGGCTATATTCTGTTTTAACAAGTCCATGATTTAACTTTCCTATTAATTTATCAGAACAAGGAGTTAAATATAAAAAATTTTGTTTATATATTAAAGTAGCAAATACAGCTCTCTGCAATTTTTCTTGGTGCTAGGACTTGAACTCAGGGTCTCATGCATGCTAAGCACACACTGCACCACTGAGCTACATCCCTAACCCTGTATTTTTCTCACAAACTACTGGTAATTTCCAAAGGTGGTCTTTTAGAGAAATACTGAATGGGTACCTCAAGATGCCAGTCAAAAATTATTTTTTAATTTACAGGAGGCTTAGAGATTTTTCCTCACAAAAAGAGATTAAAATACATACCTATTGAAGTTACTATCAATCCCGACACAGGATTAAAAAATAATTTTGAGATCACAAGCCCTTTTGAGAATCTGCTAAAATGACCCTCACCCCAGGAATACATACTCACAAACTACTGCACTCACAAGAAGTCACTGACATCCCAACGGTGCCGTGTCAAATCAGATTATAAAATATTCACTAAATTTGTAGTTACACCATTAGAAAACCACTTTCTGTGAAATATGCTAACTATCCCTAAATATAAACCCCACGAAGAAGGAATAATCACTCATTCCATATCTTCCCATCTCCAACAAAACACAGGACCCCTGAGTTCTTGCAATTCGAACCAATCGCTTCACTCAGTCACACTCATTTCCACCACTGTCCAAAAACTTTCTATTTAATATCATCTTTGGCTGTTCTCTGTCACTCATTATTGTCTTCAGCATTAAAGGCATCCAGGGCCACGGTAAGTACTTTCAAAGCTGATGTCATCTCATACTCTCTGAGCCTCGGCTTCCTCAAGAGTGTGACATGGATCCTATCATTAACCAGGGTCACAGGTGGGAGGATTCATGTCTCGGGAACACTCAGCCAGTCAGCACACTGTAAGTGTTAAACTATCACTGTTACTCTAAGTCATCACCCGTGCTCCCCTCCAGGTTGTATCATACTGGACCTCTCAGGAGTTAGCATTTGGTACCCACCATCCGTGACTGGGGAAGGCCTGGGGCCTGGGGGCTTCTGGGGTCTGGAGGTGCCTAAGGTCGTAGGCGTTGGGGAGGGTCCGAGAGTGGCAGGGGATGCCTCGGTGGAGTTGAGGTCCTCGGTTGGCACCGCGAGAGTGGCTACGGCTTGCGCGCTCACGGAGGCCCAGGTGGCCAGAAGCAGCAGCAAGAGCAGCTGCAGGCCCTGAGGCCTCATGGCCCTGCAGAACTCCGAGCTGCCCGAGCTCTGGACTATTCGTTGCCCCGCAACAGCTACAGCCAGGCGCGAGGTATCATGGGATAGGACCTGCGAAGCTGCGCCAGACGGCTAGAGAGGCCATTCTTGAGCGAGGCCCGCGCGAGCGTGAGCGTGGGCGTAAGGGCGGGGCAGGGCTGGAGGGGCGGGGCGGGGCTGGAGGGGAGGGGCGGGGCTGGAGGGGCGGGGCGGGGCTGGAGGGGCGGGGCATGGGCGAGGCCGGGGCGGAGACCAGGGCCCTGTAAATCCCACCCGGGATTCTTTTGTCTCCCAGCTGCGCTTGTTTATAAAACACAGATTTCCAGGTGCACCATCACGGGTTCCTGAGTCCATCTGTCTAGGGCAAAGGCCAGGAATCAGCGTTTCTAACAAAGGGCATGACAGCCGGCAAGGGCACGAAGTTTGGAAACTGCCTTCTAACTCTAAGTCTGCAGAAGCACCTGGAGGTCGGTCACATCTCCAGCCTTACATTCTGTGTCCCAGACCCTCGTCCACCTTGGGGTTACCATCTTTGTTCTGCATGATTCAAGAGGTCGCCAGAAAACTCGGTGTTGTGATAAGGGGGCCAGATGAACACTTAATAATTTTACAAACAAACAAAAAAAAAGCTTTGGTAAAAACTAAGTAGACTAATTTACAAATCTTTTTGGTACCGGGGATTGAACTCATGACCTTGCGCTTGCCAGGCAGGTGCTTATGCCACTGAGCTAAATCCCCAGCCCTAATCTATAAATCTTAAGGGGAAAATAAAACAAATCTAACTGAAAAATTATCTGGCGATGCTGTCTGTACCTTTGACACAGTCTCCTTACAATTCAGAAGTAGATGTCAAAATACTGAAACATATCACAATATTTATTCAAGAAATGCATTACCAATTCAGAATAACAAATGGTATACATACCTAGTTTGTTATATTTGTATGGCAAGGCTAAATCATCACAGCGACATGTTTAGCACCTTTGTGGGGCATTCCAGACACAGTATATAAAAATATAATTGGATCACTCAAATGTGTAATACAGATAGTTCCACAATTTTTTCTATAGAGGATTGTTTTAAGATCTGACTGAAATTCTGGACTGTTTCATGAACTATCTCACTAAAAAAAAAACCACTAAATTTCCCATACCTTCATCTTATAACTTCTAAATGTGGGACTTTTTTTCTTTTTGAAAGTTTCTCTTTAGCTGCAGACTTCTACCTTCTTTTTTTTTCTTAATGTCTGAGAATCACTGTCCTATTTTTTTGTTTGATTGTGTGTGTGTGTGTTTGGGAATTGAGTCCAGGATCTTCACACTGAACTACATTCCCCAGCCCCTATTCATTTTATTTATTTATTTTGGGGTTTTTTTGAGGCGGGGTCTCACTATGTAGTTCAGGCTGGTCCGGAACGCATTATGTAGTCAAGGCTGACCTTGAACTCACAGTGATTCCTCCTGCCTCAACCTCCCCGTGGGATTACAGGCATGTGCCACCATGCCTAGTTTATTTGAGACAGGGTCTGCATAAATTGCTCAGCCTGGACTGGAATATATGATCCTCCTGCCTCAGCTTCTTGGAGTGCTGGGATTACAGGTGTGTGGCACCTCTGATTTGAAATTTTAAACCTAACATTAAACTACACTTTATTTGGCTGGATTAAAATTTTGATTAAGTGCTCTGTGGCTCTCTACCATTTTTGTCCTTATGATTATGTAACTTCTAAAACCCTCTTAAAAGCTCACATCCCAAGATTCCAACCTCAGAAATCATTTTATTCCCCTTTTCTGTCTAATCTCAACATTCAGCAAATGGCCCAAAAATAATTTTATGGCATCCTCAAAATGGAGATTGCATAAACAGTTTTGCAAACCTTAGGAACACTGGCACTTTTCATTCACAGGTGACTCGTGTCTGCCAGTTTTTTCATCTTTTGACTGAAAGCATTCTTTCTCTCTTCCTTTGCCCTGACTTTTAAAAAGTTCCCTCCTGAGGGTGGAAGGACATGGAAAGGCTGAGACGTAAAGCCATGTTCTGCCCTAAAACTCAGCATTTGGGTTATGTATAAATATTGGTGATTTTAAATGTCCATCTGTCACTCTAGGGTTGTTGGCATTTGTAATTCCTAGTGGTCTGTGCCAGTGTTAGGAGGAATCAAGACAGTTCAGCTTCTTGGAATTCTAAGTTGGAAGCTGCTGCATGAACAGCCTGGCAAAATCTGACAGGAAGAGTAGGTAGTCAAGAGAAAGAAAAAAAAAAAAGCAACTAAGGTTAACGGTGGAAGGCAGTGTCGATCATTTTGATCTGCTCATTGGTGTGGTTTGAGCTGATGTTGTTATTGTTAAAATCATGGCTTCTACCCTACTTAAAATTAGGTACCTAAACCAGATGTGGTGATAAATGGTTGTAATCCCAGAAGTTGGGAGGCTGAGGCAGGAGGATCACTGTGAATTAAAAACCAATTTGGGTGACATGATTGGGTCACATGACTTTAAGGTCAGCCCAGACTATGTAGCAAGATTCTGTCTCAAAAAACAAAACAAGGCTGGGGATTTAGCTCAGCGGCATAAGCACCTGCCTTGCAAGCAGGTGGTCGTGAGTTCGATCCCCGGTACCGATAAAAATGAAAAAGAAAAAAAAAAATTAAAACAAAACACACACATAGACACACATGCGTGCACACCAAAAAAACCACCTAAAAGTCAAAATTTTAAAAAGCACTGGATATGAAAATGTAGCCCAGTATAAAGGCCCTAGATTCGATCCCTAGTGCTGGGGGAAAAAATAAGTATTTTTCCTGCGATTAACTATGTATGTGTCGTTCATCTTACCCAAATAGTTTATAAGTAGAGATAGGATCATCAAGCTTCATAAAGGTTCTGTTTGGACCTGCAAGGAGATCAAGACTGTGATGCTAGGCCTGGTGGCACCGGCTAACATAGTAATCTCAGTACTCTGGGAGGCTGAGGCAGGTGGATCATGAGTTTGAGCCCAGTCAAGGAAATTTAGGAACTTAGACTTTGTCTCAAGATAAAAAATGGGCTGGGGCTATATCAGGGTCAAGGCCCTGTGTTCAATGCTCTGTACACTTCCGGGGGGAACAAAAAACATGGGAAGGCCAAGGACCGATCCTACCAGTTTGGCTGAAGAAACCAGCCCAGTAATTTATTTCTAGACCAATATCCAGAAGAAAAAAGTCAGCATTTCTCCCTCCCCAACTGCCATGTGCCTCGCCAGCCACCACCCTTCAAATGTTTTCTGGATTGTTATGGGGGGTGTTTGGGCTCTTTGAGCAGAACTCATATTTTTGAAAGGTCTCAAATTTACAGTGACCTTTTCTCAAAATGAAGTCAGATACAACCAGAGACATCCATAGACAGGTCTGAAATAAGAATGCCTTGTTTACTGTACAATTTTAATCTTATATCCTATTATTTGGTCAAACCAGTTGGCTTTTTTAAACAAATCACTTGTCCTTGTAATATTGTCCAGTGGAAACATCCCAAACACAGCAAAAGGACCAGAAAGAACACACAGTACAGCTCGGTGCAGGGTGCTTGGCTGGCGTGCGCCAGGCCCTAGGTTCCATTCCCAACTTCGGGGGGGAGGTGTGTGTGAAGGACACAAAAACAAAAACAAAAAAGAAGGAAAAGAACTTGATGGACTGTCTACCAACATGATTCAGGTGTGAACATTCTGGTGATTTGCTTCTTTTCAGTCGGACTTATGGAGAGATAGTTTATACACCATTGCTTAAGTGTATAAATTTGGAGGGCCTGGGGTTTAGCTCACTGGCAAAGTGCCTTCCTGGCAAGCGCAAGGTCTTAAGTTCAATCTCTGGTACCGAAAAAAGAGTATAAATTTGGGTGGTATAATTTTTGAGATATAGGTATTTCTTTCAGTGTGAAGATTTTTTTAGTGTACAATTTTATAAGTTTTTTTTCTTGTTTTGAAACAGGGTTTCACTATGCATTTCAGGCTGGCCTCACATTTGCAGCAGTCATCTTGCCTCAGCCTCCCAAGTGTTGGGATTACAGGTATGAGCCACCACATCTGGCCATTTTTATGAGTTATGGCTGTAAAATGATAATTATAATCAAAGTATAGGCATCCCCAGGAGGCTCCCCCGCAGACCTTCATAACTAACCTCTCCCTTTGCCCCAGCTCCTGAAGACACCCATCTCTTCTGTCCCTGCGTTTTCCCTTTTCAGAACGCCATGTCCATGGTAATGAGCCTTTTGAGCTTGACCTCTGTCACTGAGCCTTATAGTTTTGAGACTCATTTGTGTTGCCCGTGTTGACATTCCATGCCTTCTTTAGAGCAGTTATTGTGAACACATAACAGTACAGTTACCATCTTAACTATCTTTTAGTTAGCGATGTTAAGTGTACTCACTGGTCACTAGGCTACAGAACCTTCCCACCTGCAAAACTGATACCCTAACCCACTAATCACAACTTCCCGCTTCCTCTCCCCCTACCCTTCGCTAACAAACCACCCTCACACTTCGTTTCTATTATTTTGACGACTTCAAATGCTTCATCTGCGTGGGATCACTTGTTATTTGTCCTTTTGTGATGGGTCCACACTGTAGTTCAGACAGGCTTTCCTTCCTGATTTTTATTTTTTTTTTTTCCATGCTGAGGACTGACTCAGAGGCCTTTTCCCTGAGCTACGTCCCCAGCTCTTTCTGTATTTTCACTTCTGAGACAAAGTCTTGCTAAGTCAGTCAGTTGCCCAGGCTGAGCTTGAACTTGCAGTCCTCCTGCCTCAGCTTCTTAGAGTGCTGGGGTTACAGGTGTGCGCCACCCTGCCATCCTGCCAGACTATCACATTTTTTTTTAATCCATTGACCCGTCCCTGGGCATTTGTGTTGCTTTTGCCTCTTGGCTGTTGTCCAGGCTTTGATGAACCTCAGTGGCATCTCTTTGAGAGGTTGCTTCGAATTCTTCCGGCTATCCACCTACTCAGAAGCGGTCTCCATGGATCATTTCATAATCCTGTATGTAACTGTTTGAGGAGCCACCATCGAGTCCTCAGGATGGCTGTACCATTGTACACTCCCACCAGCAACACACGGGGCCCCAGCTTCTCGTACACTCATCCTTTTCTGCTCTTTCTGTAGTGGCTGTCCTGAGTGAACTGCTATCCCGTTGCGAGTTTGATCTGTGATCTGCATCTTTTCCCGCGCTTTTTGGCCATGTGTCGGTCTTCTTTGGCAAAATGTCTGTCTATTGCTCATTTTCAAATTCAGTTATCCGTTGTTTGGGGGTAGAATTGCAGAAGTTCCTACATACTCTGAACAGTATCCTCTTACAAGGCAGAGGAGGGGGACTGACATTCCCCAAGGGCGCTTTCGCCCCACACCTACCCCAGGCTCTTGGGTCACGCTGCAGCCATGCTAGGGATCTGGGCCTCAGTCCCAGATCTATCACAGATGATTCCACCAATCTGCAGCCAGGTCTGCAAGGGGCCCTTCGTCTACCCATAAGTACCCTGTACAAGCCTCCTCCCACAGGTCATCAGGGGTCCCCAGGATGTTACCCTCTGGCTCAGCATGAGCTCTAACAAAGCCTCTCCAAGGTTGAAGATATCTGCCTGTTCGTGATTTCTGTCTGGAGTAGCAGGTGCCAAGCTGGCAGATAGCTAGAGAATGGTGGAGAGGAACAGAGAACTGCTGGGAGCTGCCATATCCAGTGACCCCGAGTTCCTGAGGCCTGCTGGTGACTGCTAGCTTTGAGTGACAAGACAGGAAGCTCACCAATATGCAAAGAGCTGAAAGCTGTGGCCATTCAAAGTCTGGGGCTATTAACTGGAAAAGACCTACAACTTTGCCACTTTGGGATTTCTATGAGCATTGAGCAAGACCCTCAGTTGCTTGGTAGCATCTTAGAACATATGTGGCCCTCCTTACAGTGAGCCCTGAAGCAGGGGACAGACAGCCAGGCTGGGGGTCAACAGGCTCAGGAACCAGCCTATGTCTGGTATGCATCCTACCTTTGGCCACGAAGCCACACAAGCCAGGGGCATCATCAAGCAAATATTTTCTTCTGTTCCATGGGTTATATTTCAGTTAATTTAGTCCCTTTTTCTCTCTGCTTTTTTTTTTGGGGGGGGGGATTTGTTTGTTTGTTTTTGTTTCCAATGTTGGGGAATCGAAGCCTCACACACACTGAGAAAGCTCTCTTCCACTACATCTCAGCCATTTTAAAATTTATTTTGAAATAAAGGCTCACTAAGTTGCTCAGGCTGGCCTTGAACTCACAGTGCTCCTGCCTCGGCTGCAGAGTAGCTGGGGTTGCAGGTGTGTGTCAGTAATTGTTTCATTTGATGCACAGAAGTTTTAAAGTTTGATAGAATTCTATTTTTTCTCTTCTTTTGTTGCCTGTGCTTTTGGTGTTGTATGCAAGTAATCACTGACAAATCCAATGTCCTGAAGACTTCCCCCTATTTTCGAGGAGCCTAACAGTTTTAAATTTTATATTGAGGTCTCTAAACCATTTGAGTTCATTTTCCCATATGACATGGGCTAAGGTCCACATTCATTCTGCTGCACATTATTCTAGCACCATTTTTAAAAAAGATGTCTGTTCCCTTGGTGTGATCTTGGCAACCTTGTTGAAAATTATTTAACCATGTATATGCTGGAATTTCTTTTAGTTCATCATTTTTTTTTCTTTCTGCTGAAAAGTGTTCCATTTGCCACTTGAAGAAATTTGTGTTTTTCCAGATTTTAGTGGTTATAAATAAAGCCACTTATACACATTCATGTGTAGATAATGCAAACATACGTTTCTATTCCATTTCTCTTGGGTACATACCTAGGAGTGAGATTTCTGATGTGTGTGTTTGTACCAGGGATCAAAACTCAAAACTTCATGCTTGCCAGGCAGCTGCTCACACCATGGAGCTAAATCCCCGGCCCTTGTTTTGTCTTTTCGAGACAGGGTCTCGCTATGCACTTCACACTGGCTTTGGGCTCACTTTGTAACCCAGGCTGGTCTCGAATTCACAATGATTTTCCTGCCTCAGCATCCCGAGTGCTGGAATTACAGGCGTGTGCCACCACGTCTGGCTTCAAGACTTCTGGGTATTGTAGTCGATGTGTGTGTATGTTTATATGAAGCTGCCCAAGTCTTTTCCCGCAGTAACTGTCCTATCTGTACTCCCACCAACCACATAGGAGTGTTCAGCGGTGCCTGTGCTCAGGAGCACTTGGAACAGTCAGCCCGTTTACATTTTTGTTCCTGGCTATTCTGATAGGTTCTTGGCTGTGGATTAGTTTATTGAATTTTAATAAATCCAGTCCCCTCGCAAGGGTGCATTTACCCTGCATTTTTTTGGGAGGGACATTTGTCCTGTGTTACATGCAGAAACGAATTACTTGCCTTCCCACTCAAGGAGCCTCTGAACGCTGGCAGTGAGCTGCCCTCCTTGTATTCCTCTGAGATGCACCGCACTCTCCTTCCTCCGCTTCTATTTCGGTTTCTGTGCTGTAAACATGTTTTCACCCTTGTCCTGGGGAGCTGCGAGCAGTTCCTCTTTTGTTCACTTCTTCCCAGCAGCCTGCTGGTGAGTTCTCCTTGACCCCGGAACCCGTCCTGTCGTGCCCTGTCCTGGGGTAGGCATTTCGGTCTCAGCTGGTGAACGCGGGTGCCTTCATGAGCCCAAAATGTGTTGGAAAAAGCGTAAAGACAGGAATTAGGCCACTCCTGCATCTCTTTTCTTCTGAGTTGCCGCAGCCATAGTTAGGAGAAACCAGGGTAGAACAAACCCTAATTCCAAACCTCTAGAATCTCCAGGTCCCCACAGAGCTGCCTGCTCATTTCAGAGTCAAGAAGATGCCTGATAAATAGGAAGAGATGAAGGCTGTCAGAGTGTTTTAGGACAAAGATGCAAATTGCTCCTTTTCTTTTACCTGGAGGTCACTTGTGAATTCTATAAAACAAACACTGTGATGACCCCTTCCCACGTGACCCGAGCCACAGGCTCTCCAGAAGAGGTCTGCAGCTGGCCACAAGGGACAGGGACAGCAAAGCACCACTGTTCTGTCCCTGCCCCCTGTGAATCTACTTCAAGGTTTCCTGAAAAATGTCTGCAGTGCATCTGAGGCTTTAATCACTTGTGCATGTGCTAGTTCTCAATTAAAGAAGCATTAATGTTTAAGTTAAATAAGCACAGCACTGCCTTCTAACATCCCTGCGTATCATTAGGGGGAACACTTCAAAAATAATGCCAAACTTCCCCCGCTTCTATCACCCTCATCCAGTGTCTCCTGCTTGAACGAGATTTGAAAGTAAATTATGAATAAACAAAAGCTTGTGTATTGTTTTCAGGTCTTTAAAGAATCAGACTCAGCCACTGTGGTACTCATCACCGGACAGACAAGAAGAGTAGCTACGTGAGGAATTCATGAAAATGCATCTCACCCTCTTAGGACTTTTTAAACAGACAGCACAGAGGGAAACCTGGTGGCTGTCCAGCTAATGCCTGTTGGGTAGAATTTGGTCACATGATTGATCCAGCCCACAATTCGGAAGTTTCAAAACAAATGTTTCCTAGGTGACTGTAAAAGTACGGGATGTTGGTAAGCAGACTCAGAGATCTTCCAGCGACCATCACAGAGGTGTTCGTGCATTGCTCCTACTTACCCTTCAAATCCCAGCTCCCCAGGAGGCTTTGCTGCCCCGCCCACTGAGGAAGCAGACCTTCCTGGGCTTTGGGCTTTGAGCTGATCCTGGTCAGTGTTTTATAAACTGGGTGACTTCGGACAACATACTTCACCTCTCTGAACCTCAGGCGCTTTCTCTGAGAAGCAGAGAAAATATCAGCTTGGAGGGGAGTTGGAAGAGTTAGAATAAGGTACACAAAGCACTCGGCACAAGGCCCGGAAGCATATAGCTGCTCCATAAAGAGTGATGATGCAGATGCCTCTAATCTCAGCACTCAGGAAGCTGAGGCAGGAGGATCTCTATGAGTTCAAGGCCAGCCTGAACTACATAGTGAGTTCTGGGCAATTCTGGACTACATAGGGAGACCTTGACTCAAAAAAAGAAAGAAAGAAAAAGAGTAGCTCCTAAGCTTCCCTCTCAGATACCACCTCTCTCACAATGACTTTAGATTCTCAAAGGCGAAATACTGGGTTTTAATTTCCTAAGCTGCATTTCTTCATCTTAGTCTCTTCTTTTGATGTAAGTAGCTATGAACCACACTCACTGCCTATGCCACTATGGTCCAGCAGAAACGTGATGCAAATTGCAAGTGTGAGCCACTTAATTAACATTACATAGTCTATTGCTGATTGTGAAAAGGCAATAAGATCCAGTACCAAAAAAAAAAAAAAAAAAAAAAAAAAGAATAAAGTTAAAAATGTAAAAAGAAGGGGCCAGAGATATAGCTCAGTAGTACAGTGCCTGCCTGGAAAGCACAAGGTCCTGAGTTTGATTCCCGGTACCCCCACACAGAGAATGTAAAAAGAAACAGTCAAACCAGATGTGTTGGCACACACCTATTATCTTTGCACTTCAAGAGACTGAGGAAGGAGGATTGCAAGTCCGAGACCAGCCTAGTCAATACAGAGAAAGATTCTGTCTCAAAATAAAAAGAGGAAAAAGACTGGGGATGTAGATCATTATGAAAGACTCTCAGTATGGGGAATGCTGGGCGAAGAAGCCATCAAAGTTAATTTTAGCATTATACTGAATGTATATTTTGGGAAAAAGAAAACAATAAATTATATTCCAAAAGTGATTTTTTTAAACACCGCATTGGTTGGGGATTAAACTAGGGGCAGTCTATCACTGAGCTGTGTCTCTAGCCCTTTTTATTTCAAAATAAGGTCTTACTAAAATGGCCTGAATTGGCCTTGAATTTTCAGTCCTCCTGCTTCAGCCTCCTGAGTATCTGGGATCACTGGTGTACGTCACTGTATTCATCTGAAGCATTGTAAGGATTTGGTATGGCTGGTGAGCAGTCCTCTCTCCCTTTGTGTGTGGGTTTGTACTTCTCAGTTCCTCTACTATCACTACGGAGTATTTCTGGAGAGAGCAGAGATACCTGCCTGGGCTCCATCTGCCATGCTTCTATGTTTTATGTAAACATTTTCCATATCGGGTGTGGAGAGGTGGTATCCTGTAAAGAGGGAGGCTACGCATGTGGCAGTACATGGGAAATCTCTGTACCTTCTGCTCAATTTTGCTGTGACTTTAAAACTGTTCTTTTTAAAAAAAGTCATACTGGGTGTGATGGTGCATGCCTGGAATTCCTGCCCTTGAGAGGCTGAGGCAGGAAGATCACAGAAGGCTGACATGGGTGACCTAGTGGGTTCAAGGCAGCCTGAAATGTGTAGTGAGACTTTGTCTCCAGAAAATAAGTCTATTAAGGGCTGAGGATTCAGCTGAGTGGTTAAGCATCTACCTAGTAAGTGCAAGGTTGTGAGTTCGATCCCCGGTACCACAAGAAAAAATAAAGCCTATTTTTTTTTTCTGTTTCTTTATAATCGGTACCAGGGATCGAACTCACGACTACCTGCTTGCAAGGCAGGCACTTATGCCGCTGAGCTAAATAATAAAGCCTATTTTAAAAGGCTCATAATCTAGGACCACACCCCTTGTTATGTCCCTTGCTGGCTTCATAACCAAGGATTTGTTTCCAAAACTCAGGTTACTGTGAAATGAGATAATGATACCTGCTGCGTGTGTGTGCTCATGTGTGTGTGCATGTGTGCACACATGTGCGGGTGTGCGACACTGGAACGTACTATGCCCTCCAACAGCTTAAAATATTATTGGAGAAAGAGTACAGAGTCCTTAACAGGAAACTACGGATAATTTTGGTGAATTCCACACACAGATAAAAGAAGAAAACTTCCATGTTAATCTTGAAATTGACCTTTCCAGGTTTAGCAGTCCTGATTCCTGCAGTTCCACTTTATACCTGCAGGTGGAAGCCTCCTTCCCTAAAATTGACTTCCTGTCTCAGGGCTGACCTTGAGGTGAGAAAACCTATTCTTTCACTGGTTACAGTTCACAGCCCAAATTTCACCGAGCAACTGTTATGTGTCAGGAACCAGGGGAACAGCAGCCGTCAGGCAGACACTCAGAATTTACATTGGGCGACAGTTCCAGGGCTTCACTCAGAAGCTGAGGGAGCCTCCTAAAGGTGTGTTAGTACCAGGCAGAGCCCTCTTCGGTAGAAATCACGCTGTAAAAGACACTACTTACCACCAATTCTTTTCAGGTTTATTCACACAGGAAAAGAGATTTGGGTTTTGTTTTGTTTTTGTTTTTTTGAGACAAGTCTCCTTGCTATGTAGGTTAGGCTGGCTTTCCACTTACTATGTAGCCCAAGTTGGCCTCAAACTCAGCGCGATCCTCCTGTCTCAACCTCCTGAGTATAAAAAAGTGATGCATAAGCCTTCATAAGCTGCATCCTTCAGGAAACAAATTGGATGCTAAATAAGGGACATCAGAACTGTGACCAATGCACGAGGTCATTTGGGAGTAGTGAGATGCATGAACGCCAAGACTTAGGAATGATACAACATAGATAATGCTCTCAGAATGCTGTCAGATTGGTAAGCCAAACATCTCCTTTTTAGGAAGAATTATCCAAAATTTGGAAAAAAAAAACCAAGAGAGTCCTTCTGATCACTCCTTGAAAGCCTTTTAATAAACTCACACAAAGATTGTTTAATTCTGAGGCAAAGGCCTGCGAGCTTTTTCTATAAAGATCCAGAGGGTAACTATTTTCAGGTTTGTGGGCCGAAGGCTGTGTGTTGACAGCTCAAGTCTGCTATCTTAGAATTCGGTGGCTGCTGAGCAAAGCAGCTCCACATGACACATAGATAAGTGCATAAAGCTGGGTCCCAATAAAATGTTACTTAAAACGCAGTGCCTGGCATGTGATGCACTCCTGTAATCCCGGCAGGCTGTAATCTGTCAAGCTGAGACAGAAGGATCTCAAATTGAAGTACAGCCTGGCAGTTTAGCTACTTCTTGAGACCCTGTCTTGAAATAAAAAATGCCAGGGAATGTAGCTCAGGGCAAAGGCCATCAGTTCAATTTCCAGTACCCAAAGTAATTTAAATTTTAAAATAATTTTTAAAAGCACACACATGCAAATTGGGTGTGGTGGCACATGCCTGTAATCCCAGCATTCTGGAGGCCGAGGCAGGAGAATTATTGTAAGTTTGAGACCAGCCTGGGCTACAAAGTGAGCTGAAAGCCAGCTTGACCTGCATAAGGAGACTGTCTCAAAAATGCTCAAGTGTACATATGCTCGCATGTATACACACACACACACACACACACACACACACACACACAGAGGCCAGGAATATAGCTCAGCAGCATAAGCGTTTGTCTAGCAAGTACAAGGTCCTGAGTTTATTTCTCAGTACAAAAAAAAAATGCACACACACAAAAACAAGGTCAGATTTGGTTTACCCTCTCATACTTAGGCAAGGAAATATACCTGTCACTTTGCTGCTTATTACTTATTAAAGGCTCAGATTCTTGCCCAAAAGAAATTTGGATTATTCCTCTCTAGTACAAAAACAAAAAAAAAACCCACCAGGTTTATTTTATTGGTCTGTAGATGAACTGGTTTTGTACCTGTTTCCTACTTCCTCAAGAGGCCCTCTGAACCAACTTCACCATATTACTGTTTGCCCTTTGGCAAGCTGAATAAGTTTTTCACACGTTTCTTCTATATGTGTTTGATTGAGTCATATTTTAATTTTTGACTCTCTGCTCCATTACACTTTTGCTGGTTCCTAGTAATTAACAGTAAAACCTATTCACTAATAAAAAGCCCCATGTTACTGAGAATGGAAAAGCAAGTCGAGACTGCTTCCTACTCTGTTGTCAAACTCAGAGGACAGAAAAAGAGAAATCCCGTGTCGTTGGGATAGAGCTTTTGGCACCACAGCGATTGTATTAGTGAGGTTTCTGTTGCTGGATCACGCAGTTTAAGGGAGAAAGTGTCTGTCTCGGCGCACAGTTTCGGTGGCTTCAGTTCATGGTCAGCTGCTTCTCTTGCTGTGGGACTGAGGTGAGGCAGAACTTCAGGCAGCAAGATGTAAGCGGCACAGAAAGAGAGAGGGAAGAGGGTTGCAGAGGAAGGAGCCAGGAACAAGCCACGCCCCAAAGCCACGCCCCCAGAGACCACTCTCCAATCAGGCCACACCTCCGGTTTAGCCATGTACTGTCAGTGGCTTAATCCCTTATTGTGTCAGGGCCCTCACAATCCAGTCACCCTTCTAAGTGTTTCTTATCCAATCAAGCTGATGATCAAGATTTAGCATCACAGCAAAGAATGAAAAGAAAACCCCACATAATCCTTCTCCTCCATGAAGCATAATGTTTTGTTTTGTTTTGTTTTTTGAGACAGTGTTTCACTATGCAGTTCAGGCGGGCCTTAAATTCACTGTATAGCCCAGGCTGGTTTCAAATTCACATCGATCCTCCTGCCTCGGCCTCCTGAGTGCTGGGATTAAAGGCATGCTCCACCAGTAGAATTAAATTCTTTCTATCAACAAAAATGGCCAATGGAAGGAGGTCATTCTGTCTCATCTGGCCTCAGCTTTCATCTCTAGGATTTCACTTCCGCAGTTCAGTCCTGAACTCCTGCCATCCCCAAATCCACTTCTTAAATTATGTTTTCTTCCTATGTTTCTGGGGATTGAACATGGGTTCTTCCACCTGCTAAGGAAGGGCTCTCTACCATCCCAGCGCCTTTTACATTTTACTTGGAGACATAATCTCATTAAATTGCCCAGGGCTGACATGGAATTTGAGATCCTCCTGCCTCAGTCTCCTGAGTAGCTTGAGATGATAGTGCGCGCCATTGCACTGGGTCACCAAATCTACTTCTTAAAGCAAATCCCACAGAGAGCACTCCATCCTAGAGGATCTACGTCTGCCACCTCCAGAACTTTGAACAAGTGGCTGTTCTCAAAGTTTCATTTGAGTCTCAGTTCAAAGACACCTTTTCAAATGGGCCCCCATCTTATCTAATTTCGCCTCCAGTCATTTTCCTGGTTGCTAGTGTGATTGGATCTGTTAAATGTTAGGATTTTCACTTCTGATTTGATCCTGTTGGACACTTAAAAGATATCTTTCTGCTTTTCCATTAAATTGTTTCTTTTTATGAATGTGAAGTTCTTTATTTACTCTGGATACAAATTCTCTTAGTTTGATGCATTACAAATCTTTTTTCAGGCTGTGGCTTAACTTTTAAGTGTTCCATGTATGCATGGATTCCTTTGTCTGTTGGTACCAGGAACTGGACTCGGGTGCTGTCCCGTTGAGCCACCTTCTCCTCCGCCGCTGTCTCTTTTTATTTTGGGACAGGTTCTCTCTAGGTTGCACAATCTGGGCTCAAACTGGTCATCCTCCTGCCTCAGCTTCCCCAACACTGGTGTGGGCCACCCCACCTAACTTTTAAGAGCATTTTTTAATCATATTCTTTTGTGGCACAGAAATTTTAACATAAAACAACTTAATTGTCCTCCTTTAATTTGAAAAAAACTTTAGTGCATGATTCAGTGCGTCGAACCCATTTACACTGTTGCACAGCCCTTGTCACCGTCCACCTCCACAACTTTTTCATCTTGCGAAACCGAAACTCCATTACCCCTGCCCAGTATGGTACGCCCCGTTGCTCCTCCCCAGCCCCTGGCTACCTCCATTCTATTTTCTTTCTGTGAATCCAACTACTCTAGGTACCTCGTGTAAACGGACTCAACAGTATTTGCCCCTTTGTGTCTGGCCTAATTTACTGAGCATTAGTTCCGTCAGCACTGTAGCCACTGGACCAAATGTCCTTGCTTTTTAAAGGCAGAGTTGTATTTCAGTGGTGGATTGAACATTCTTTCATAAGTGGACGCTTGGGATGACAAACAGTACTGCTGTGAACTTGTGTGTTCAAATACTCCACTTTCCATTCTTTCATGTGGACACCCAGAAGCGGAATTCCTACATATGTAGGAATTTCATGTTTCCTTTGTGAAGCAGCCTCATATGACCTCCATAGTGACCGCACATACACACAACCCGAAGGTCCCAACTTCTCTGAATCCTTGCCCACATTTATTTTCTGTTTTTCATAAGTATGAGGTGATATCTTATTGTGACTTTGTTTTCGGTTTTTTGAGACAGGATTTCACTCTGCTGCTCAGGCTGGCCTTGAACTCACTATGTAGCCCAGGCTGGCCTCACACATATCCTGCCTCAGCCTCCCGAGTGCTGGGATTACAGGCGTGAGCCATCACCTCCAATCTTACTATGACTTTGATTGGCATTTCCCTAATGACAGTAATATTAACATCTTTTAATGTGCTTATTGGCTATTTGTATATCTTCTTTAGAGAAATGTCTTTTCAAATTGTTTCTCATTTTTAATTGAGTTATTTCAGCTGTTGTTGACTTTTTCCAGTGGTATTACTAATTTCATATGATCTTTTAATAAACTTACTATTATTTAATAATTACAATCATGCTAGTCATAATGGTGTTCATGGTCATGATGAAATAATATTTATTAAAGGTTTCCCTCATGCCAAGTCTTAGAGCAAGCTTTGTGTCTCTGTTTTTTTTTTTTTTTTCTTAATTTAAAAACATTTTCCAGCTGGGCATGGTGGAACATGCCTTTAATCTCAGCACTCAGGAGGCTGAGACAGCAAGATTACTGTGAGTTTGAGGTCAGCCTGGGTATATAGTGAGTTTAAGACAAGCCTGAACTACATAGTGAGACTCAGTCTCAAAAAAAAAAAAGAATTTTTTTGTTTGCCAACTGGAGATGGTGGCACATGCTTATAATCTCAGCACTCAGGAGGCTGAGGCAGGAAGATCACTGTGAGTCCAAGGCCAGCCTGAGCTAAACACTGAGGCCCTATCTCAAAAAAAAATAACTTAATTCTTTTTACTTCCCCTCCTTGACCTCTCCCTTCCCTCCATCTCACCCCATTTAAAAACAAATTATCCCTCCCCAGTAATTTGTAATATTACCTCAGCTTCCTCTGAGGTTTCCCTGTTTGTGAATTTTTTCTTCCTCTTCTTAATATCTACCTAGCTGAGCCTTCATTTCCTTGTCGCTTACAAATATCTGCCTTCCTCCAGTTTAGCCAGCCGGCCTCCTTTATTTGTCTTTCTCTCTCATGCTGATTTTGTCCTGGGAGCAGGACAGGAGGAGCATAAGAACA
Organism: Cavia porcellus; assembly: GCF_034190915.1. NCBI lineage: Eukaryota > Metazoa > Chordata > Mammalia > Rodentia > Caviidae > Cavia > Cavia porcellus. The sequence goes on along the minus strand of NW_026947499.1, from coordinate 8,828,306 downwards.
ACCCAGCTCCTCCTGGGCTTTGGAGCAGATCTGCCTTCTCCGGAGGGGGGCTGCTGGGCATCAGCCCCATGAACCATCTCCTTGGGTAACTGTGGGGTTTCAGGAGCTTTCCCCCTGCACCCGTGACGAAGTCCATGTGCTGTGTGCCAAGGGCCCTGGGCTTCTCATTGATTTCCGTTAATAAACTGCACCCCTATTCTGCAGGTAAAGTCAGAGCCTGAATTCTCCCAATCCAATGCCATGTTCCAGGCCTATGCCAAAAAACACAAAACCAAATTAAAAAAAAAAAACTCACAAAAAACCAGTCAACTGACACCCACAGCTTTGCTGACAGAGACCGCAGGGAGCAAAACACATTCTCTTCATCAGAGCTCCAGTGTTCAATCAGGTAAAGCTTTGCCCTCTTTAAGGTAAGCCTTCTCGGGGCAGAAAGGCTTTCTCCCCAATCATCTAATCCCTGCTCCAGCTGCCTGCTGAGGGCAAAGCCATGCTCACACGGGTTAGGTCAAGGCCACCTGAGAGGCCGTGTTCTCGGGTCTCTGCCAGTTGAAATCCTGCTGAACAACTGGAGCAGGCACGAACTGCCCAGGTCAAGAATCCACTTGACCCACAATGTACCTTTAAGCCCAGAGCCCTGACCGCACCAGAAATTTGATCTCCACATGGTCCGTCCCCCACCATGTCAGTCCTGTACATGACTCTGAGTTTTCCGAAAAGAAAATTTTAAATTTTAAGTTAATATGAGTTTCATGAGGTGATATTTAATTACACTCTTTCTTGCCTTTCTAAATTCTGCACCCACTGAAAAAGAATCAGGCAACTAGAGTTCCAAAGTATCAGGATTTTTTGTTTCTTTCTTTCTTTATTTATTTATTTTTGGTGTGGTTTTTGTTTTGTTTTGCTTTGTTTTGTCTTTTCCTTTTTTATCGGTACCGGGGATTGAACTCATGACTGCCTGATTGCATGGCAGGTTCTTATGCCGCTGAGCTAAATCCCCAGCCCCTTATTTTTGGTATTTTGAGACAAGATTTCATTATATAGTTCAAGCAGGACCTGAACTCACTATGTAGTCTAGGCTGGCCTTGAATTCACGACACTCCTCCTGCTTCAGCGTTCTGGTGCTAGGATCACAGATGTGTGCCACCACGCCTGGCTTAGCATCAGTTTTATTTTTAAGGCTGATTGGAGAATATGGCTTAATTAGTCACGGTTTCCTCTGGAGCAAATGATTTACTTAGTCATAGGCTAGGTTCCTGCAGACATTCTGAATTCACTGACTCCAGCTTTTCCTTCGGGACTAATAATACCCCCTCCGGACACCTCCAGCTGTCCACACAGTCCTCTCACAAATGTCACCTCTGCATGAAGTGTCCCAGAGTGTTCTCGATTTCCAGTGGGCCCATTTCTCCTTCCTGAGTACTGGTGCTTCCTTTATTGCAACCGAAGGTATTTTTCCCCATACATTTACTTAATCTTAACTCACCCATCACACTGTGGGTACTATGGAGTCCCCAACTGTGTTTTTGCCCTTGACCTCAAGCTTCAAATGTAACAAGTGCTCAACAAATATTTGTTCACTTGCCAGATGTTATTATAACCCAGCGGTGTTAAACCAGGGTGATTTTGCCCCCAAGGCATTATCTAGCAATATCTGGAGATGTGTTTGGTTGTTTTGGCTGTCTCAATGGGGAGGAGGGAAGGGCTGCTGTTGGCACCTAGCAGGATAGAATCTAAGGATACTAAGCCCCCCACAACAAAGAATCGCCCAAAATGTCAGTAGAGTGGACATTGAGAAACCTCACCATATAAACTGAGTGCTCCTTTTGAATAGATTAGCAAGAAGAAATCAGAAGAGATCAGTATACCAGTCTGGCAGGAAATTCTCCCTCGGAAATGCATGCCATTCTCTGTCTGTCCCTCTTGTCTCTCTGATCTCTCTCTTTCTCCTCTTCTTCTGCTGTTCTTAGGAGCTAAGGTTGTGTGATAAGTCCGGTGGAAAGCTCTTTCCTAATGCCATAGAGGTGCCCTGGGGCCACAGATGGTATTTTCACCACTTGTTGGCTTCTGAGCGTGGCAAGTGACCTCCCAGGAATCCCTGAAGTGCTAGGAATGTAACTCTGTTAAAGAAGAAAACTCAGGACTGCTTAAGTCCAGCAAAATGTCAAAAGGGAATTGTACCCCTCAGAGAGGACAGGCAGGCGCAATTGTTTCTGAAAGCCCTCTTTTCTCCTGTCTCAGCCAAGGTGAAACTTCAGAGCAGGGTCTGAAGTCAGTGATTTGAGGGGACCTGAAGCCCTGTCACCTTCACTTTCCAAAAAAGTGCAAAGAAGCTTAGGAAAGGGTTCTGTCTGCCACGTGCTTCAGCAGCAACAGATTTGCAATGGTCTTCTGTGCTGGAGACTCAAGGGACCTGGATCACCTGGCTAGAAACAGCAGCCCCATCAGAGCAGAGGTGACGGGCTCATGGCCACCTCTCATGTTCCTACTCACCCAATCCAACCGGTTCCTGGAGCTGACATGGAAACTGAGTGATATATGCCCTGAAAATAAAAGGTAGGCTTAGCCTGAAGGAGTCTGACTGGGCCAGGAATAGGGGCTGGCATATTATTAAAAAAAAAAAAAAAAAAAACACCAAAAACCTTGTCCTTGGGGTAGGGTTACTTGACAGGCTGGCTGGGACCTAGCAGTGGTGTGAATATTTGAAAGAAGAACCTTTAGTGCAGTTGGCAGCGATGGAAATGCCAAGCAGAGCATTCTGAGAGTCTCCACCCCCTCTTCTGGATTTTTTCCAGTTTTTGTACCATAAACACACACACACACGCATATGCACACACAACACATGCACATGCATATGCACAGAGCAAGGTGTAACTGTATTATTGGATTGTTCTGTCTTTTTATCCAGGAAATGAAGCCTTTCTATATGTTTGACAGAGTGCCACTCACTATGTGATTTGTTCAGCTCAATTTTGACGAAAACCATTGAGGACAAAAACATACAGAGTACTTGGCAAATTGTGAACAGCAAAAGTGTTTCATGATGACAGTAATTAGGATAACAGAACAGTGTGCGTTGAGTGGATGGTTGGCAGGACTTTATATATATTAAGAAAGTATAAAAAAAGGATCATTTAAAGACCCAAATAGTAATCCCCACAGTAACTGCAATCCTGTTACTGGAAAGGGATCAATGATGTTCCTGGGTGATATATATTTATGTTTGAGTTAAACTAAAAAGTATTCCAAATTGTATTACTTGCCCCAAAACTCAGTTTTCACTTGTTTGTGAACCCCATTCATTTAGTCATTCCATTAGTCAATAAACATTAGTTTCTTTTATTATTTATATTCCTATTCAATTATTCCTTTTACTCAACATTTACAAATCCCCCTACTGTGGGCTAGGCATTGCGCTAGAGTCTAATAATACACAGTAGCAAATAACCCTTGCCTTTGGGAAATTTAGACTCTAGTGAAATAGTCATTCTTTCTTTCACTCACTGAAGAAAGAAAGTATTTACTGTGCACCCATATGTTTTGAGGATACAGCAACAGAAAAGGCAGGGTTCTCAGATAACAGAACAGCATCCTAATGGGCAGAAGGAAGAGCAAGGGCAAAAGTTTTGAGGCAGCTGTGAACCTGCCGCAGGCCAGGGAACAAAAGGAACGTGGCACCAAACAGGGTAGGAAAGGTGAGCAGGATCACATACCGTTCTACAGACACTGTATATAACCCATTTTTGTACATCCATGCATGTACACAAGCATGTCTTCCTGTTAGATTACACACTCCCCTTTAGATTTAGCTATTATTCAGCCTCAATAACTTCAGATGAAAGTTACTTATAACAGAGTCTAGGGAAAGCTACGTGGAGTCTTTGTTAGAGCTGATCTGAGATCTAAAACTTAGTTGCCTTTCCTTTCTTGCCAAGGGCTTCCTCCTTGACAAGGTGGCAGGAGAAAGAAAAGGACTCCATCTTTGCAAGTCTTCAGTCCTCTATGTCCTCTACTGACTTCCAAAACAGAGGCCAGAAGAGTTGCTAGTCCAGGTGAGCTGTCAGGAACATCAAGATCCAAGGCAAAGAAATTTGGGATGTGGAATTTACTTTCCATTTGGCAGACCCATCTGCCACTTATGCTGGATGTGTCCACCCTTCTACTCTGATAGGGATGTATAACATTTCTCAATTCTAACGAAAAGACTATGGGAAAAGTCTCTTCTTTTCAAATAGATTGTCACTCTAAATCATTCCAGCATATTAAGTGTGGAAGAGTCACTAGGTCTCCATTTCTCCATGTGTATAACTGCAGAGTAATATTTGACTACAAGTTTGGTTTTTTTCAGGTTTTTGTTTAAAGAAGATAGGAAGACTGAAAGTTTCAGGCCAGCCTGGGCAATTTAGTGAAAACCTATTTAAGAAAAATAAAACAACCAGGCTAGAGAGGTAGCTCAGTGTTAGACCTTGGGTTTAATTCCCAGTACAGAAGAAAAAAAAAAAAAAAAGACAGTGCTGTTATTTTTATTAGACTTTAAAGGATATGCCTAAGCAGAAAAGAAAACTCTCAAGCAGACCATCTGTAATTCTCAGTAATTTAACCCAGGTTCCATATCTGGTAAATCCTCGATAGGTCCTGGGTGTAGAGAGCTAAATCCAAGACCAAAGAGACTACAACTCAAGCACTACAACTCCCAGGAGACACTACGTCGCATTGCCTGCGCACGCTCAATTTCAGTGATTGCATAGTGCCTCGAGCCCGAGTGGGCGGGGCTTGGCTTAGACTGCGAATCGGGGGCGGGACTGGAGGCGTGGCCAGAGGGGGCGGCGCTGCCGGCGCGGCCCGGAACACGCTAGTGGAGCGGAAGATGGCGGCGGCAGCGGCGGCTGCAGCTGGGACCCCTCTCGGGCTTAGGTGGAGGACCCGCTGGCTCTGACCTCGCTCTGGCTCTTGTCCTGCCCGACGCGCGGGGCCTCGCACACGGCAGGGGCGGCGGCGGCCACTGCGCGCCGCCTTGAGGAGCGCCCCGGCGGCGGCGCAGCTGCGGCTGAGGAAAGAACCGGCTCCGGGCCTCCGCGTTCTCCTGCTTCCCCGGCCCCCCGCCTCCTCGGGGGGGCGGCGGCGGCGATGTTCTCTGTCCTCTCGTACGGGCGGCTGGTGGCCCGCGCCGTGCTTGGCGGGCTGTCGCAGACCGACCCCAGGGCCGGAGGCGGCGGCAGCGGCGGCAGTAGCGGTGGTGACTACGGGCTGGTGACGGCAGGCTGCGGCTTCGGCAAGGACTTCCGTAAGGGCCTTCTCAAGAAGGGCGCATGCTACGGGGACGACGCGTGCTTCGTGGCCCGGCACCGCTCCGCCGACGTGCTCGGTGAGTCCCGGGCCCGGTCCCCCTAGCCCCGGGTCCGCCTCCGGGGACTCCCGGCGCGGGCTTCCCCGCTTCCCCGCACGCACACGCGGGAAGCGCGCGCTGGCATCCCGGCGCCGCGCCAAGCGCTCCGAGGCGCGTTTTCCCCTTCCGAACAAACCCTCCTTCCCTAGATTAGAGAGGAGGAAACTGAGGCGCAGAGCCGTGGAGCCACGTGCTCAAGGTCATTGCCTGAGAATGTGACCAGGCTGTCCCCATCCAAAGCCGCACTCTTATTACTCATTTGGCTTTGTCAGCCTCGGGCGACCTGTCCTCTCTGGGAGACACCTGCAGGTTCCTAACCTCCCGTTGGTTCCCTCCCTCTTTTCTCTGGCTCCCCCGGGGATCCCTGTTTCCTTGCGTGCTCCTGACGCCGCGGCCTGGCACCTGCAGCGGGACCCCAAACAGACCAGACTCTTCCGAGCCCTTCACCCCGAGACAGCCCAGCCGCATTCTTTTCGCCGCCTCTATCGTGACCGCATCTTCAGCATTTTCGGACTCTTCGAAGTAGGGGCTTAATGGCCTGGTGCAAAAAAAAAAAAAAAAAAAAAAAAAAAATATATATATATATATATATATATATATATATGGAGCAGTGCTTTCTCCCAAAATGATCTTGACCACTTGAGGTCACTTGGGGCGGCAGACAGTCCCCTTGACCCAAAATAGAATAGTCGAGCCTGCAGGTTGCTGCCAAGAAGGCTTTGAGAATTGGTCCAGGCCACACGTGCTCCCAAGGCCTGTTTTAGTTGCACCTTTGAGGAGTGGGAGAAGGAAGTCAGCGTTCTGAAAGGGCTGGAGTTCACAAGCAATGCGAAACTTCCCGGGAAGGCACATCTTTGGAGGTTCTATGTATGCCACAGAATTGTTTGCCATTAACGCTCCTTTGGTAAATAAAGCACTTCCTTTGAAGTTGAAGGACACGCTGTCATTGAATTTAGCTTCTAATGTCTCTTTTGTTTCCTCTGGTGAGATCTGGTTTTTGGTTATTTCAGGTTGTTACATGGCAAGGTAAAGTTTGGCATTGGAACAAATGGTTCTGTAAGTTTTTTTATGACAGTAATTATTTTTTAATCTGATCTCAGAATAACTGCCTACTAGCTTTGGTTTTACTACATGAAGCTATAGAAGGTTGTTCTCAGTTTTACAATAACCTCATTACATAGGTTTAAAAAAATGATTTAATATTTAGACAACACTATTGACATTAATAGTGTCAATATTTTGAGAGACTCCTTAGAGCATCAGGGAGTTTACAAGTTCAGATTATAGGAACCACTGTGAAGACAGCCTGAGAGATTTATCTCTTTTGAGAGACTGTCAGTAACTTTTTATGCCACATATAGAAATACTTTACTCAATAAGCTTGTGACCTGTTTTGCTTTTAAAGTACTAGTGTGGGAGTGTAGTTCAGTGGTTAGCGTGCTTGCCTAACGTGTAAGGACCTCTGTTTGATACTTGGCACAACCACTACTAAAAAAAATATCTACAGTTGGAGTCATCATACAGCAGGATAGAGGGTCATGAGCCACTAAACTTTTCTGTAAATCTGCGTATAAAATAGGTTTTTGTGAAAGAGCTGTGATTTCATTAATGATTTTGGAATAGAGTCCTGTCTGCCTCACAAGAGTTAAATTTTGCATGGTCCTAAATGAGATCCAAAAATGTGATAGGGAAAGATTCTAGAAATAGTTAATAAGTTTTAAAAATTGCATGACATTCTGAGTAGCTTTCTAATAGGTATATATGTACTGGAGAAAGCAGTATATATAGTCTGGAGCTATCTGTGAATTCAGATAGTTAGGAAGTTTAAATGTATCAAATTCCTATGCCAAAACTTGATTTTAAAATTTTAAAATGCTACCTTCATAGTGGAGTGGCATTAAGTAATATGGGAAAAATTATGGCCAGAACCAGAATCTATGAATTATAAACATGGTTTCATGCTCTGGTATTCTGGCAGAAACCAAGCCTAGTTTGAAGTTCAGCTTTGCCACTTAGTAGTAGCTCTGAGATTTGTGATTTTTGGTTGGTGCTTACCATGAGTCTTGTGTTCCTTATCTAGAATAGGAGGAAGGGAGAGGATCACTTGACCTTTATACGAGTACAGCTTCTGACTGTAGGATCAAATCATATTTTTCCTTCTGCTTTAAAAGATAGCAACTCTGATAACACGTGTTTCTTCCTCTCATTTACATGACACTCCATAGGCTTCTTCTGTTTTATATCTAACTAAACTGTACAGTGGCTCAAGATACCTTGGTTTGCATCTTCTGGTTACCCAGAGGCTCACTTTCCCAGAAACGTGCACAGAGACAGAAGTTCACAGATACTTTCTGGGGCTTCACTGACTACATGTAGTTCGCCTATGTGCCACCTACCTACAGGTCCATGCATACATTTCATGTTGAGATTTCCAGCTCTGTACCTTTCCTAAAGGAGTGCCATCAGCAAAAGCAGACACATGTTGCTTGTGTGACCAAGGAGTGATGGTCAGCCAGACTTGACAAAGATCCCACGCACACATGTGCACATGGCAGGGATGGGGACAGTGAGGGACAGGTTCTCCAGGACTGTCCTGTTGTGGAGGAGCTCTTCCAGAAAGCCGTCTTGGGAGTCACCTGAAATAACTTCCTAATCCAGTTCATGTGATGGTGACTTTAATTTTACCATCATTACCCCATCACACATTGATCTGATTATCTCTTGCTGTGAAAATTGATAAATCTCAAGTGAGTATTTACAACTGCTTTCAGTTCTAGAAGTTGGGATTATAACCTGCATTGCATTGAAAGGCTCTTTTGAGCTGGGCATGGTGGCACATGCCTATAATCCAGTACCCTGGAGGCTGAGAGAATTACGCAAGTTTCAGCCCAGCCTATGCAATTTATCTAGACCCTGTCTCAGAATAAACAAATATCTGGGATGTAACTCAGAATTAAGACCCCAGGTTCAGTCTGCAATACCAAAAGAATTTTAAAGAGGCAGTGTTGAATAATTATGTTAAACGTACGTGCTTTTGAATCTTCTAGTTGTATAGGTAATGTTTTTCTTTGGATTGACAACATATTTATTGCTAAGTATCTGTGCAAGTTGGATTGTTCACTGTGGTCATTTGGGACTCCTTAACTGTTAGGGATGAAAGCTGTGTATTTCTTCTGTGTGACAAGGAAAATGCTGTTTTGTTTCTTTAATTTAGAATTGATCTGTCCTATATTAGTCATGCAGTGACTAAAAGTACTTGGTACTTTACAACATTTTTGTAATCCCCACTGAATTTCTTTTAGGAAAAACTAACTATGGTGGGTGTGGTGATGTGTAGGAACCACTCCTATCCCCTGGAAATTTGGCAAAGCTGCTGTATCTTAATTAAGTCCAACAGGAGTAAATCAGTACCCACAAGAGCCATGTTGTTCCTACTTCCCCGGGGCTAATCTCCAGTCCTCTTTCTCTCTATATAGCTTCCTAGGTACATAGATGTGAGAACTGCCCAGCTACTCACTAGGCATCCTGCAGCCCTAAGCTATTTAACAATAGAATCAAAGACTGCTGAGAATTGTTAAGACTTAGAAACTTTGGAATCCAGTTCATTCTTGTTGCTGATGGGAAAACGAGGCCTGCAGAAACCCTAAATGATTTTAGAGTTACTCCACGGGGCCCCGCCTATTTTCTCCATCCAGCTCTCTTTCCGTATACCACTGGTCAAGGTTTCTTGATAAGATAAGTGAATTCTGAACCAGTCTGTCTCCTGGTACTGTTTGTCTTTCTAATGCTTTTTCCAATTAGGAGTGTGTGTAACTTTTAATTCACTCTGACTCATAACTGAAATGTGACAAAAACTCCTCTGCATAGTACACCACAGTTTATAGAAACCACTCTTTTTAAAGAAACCGCTTAATTTTAAACGGCAGCAATATTTATGCCATATAAATTTTGGCCTCTGAATATTGTTAAAATACTGTTTTCAAGTTGGATTTGTGTATTGCAGAACTACAACTTTTAAAAAAATCTTTTAAAAAACAATTCTTCAAAAACTGGGATATTTGTTTAAGCTTGGTTTGACTTGGGACTTCGTATTCTAGCCTTTGGGTATGGTTTTTGATTGTGACCTGGATTTTGAACTCTTTTGTGTTTGATAAATCTTGCCAGCCTCAAAAACTTAAAGGTATAAAGATTATGTGAACAATAAGTTGATCTAAGTTTTATTTAGGAAATGAAAGTAGCCACTTTTATGTGAAAAGTGTGCACACATTAATTTTGGCCTTTCAAAAAGTCCCCTTTGGATTTTGTTTTGTTTTTGTTTTTTTTGTACAGGGATTGAACACATGACCTTGCACTTGCCACTGAGCTTATGCCACTGAGCTAAATCCCCGGCCCTGCTTTGGGATTTTAGTTAGACTTTAAGTCATGCTAAGAAAACACTCTCATTACTATATAGTCATAATTTTCTTAAAATTTAATTTCAATCCAACCTACCTGTTGATGGCAAACATGACCTTGATCAGTGTTTTAAAAACCAAGCTGTATAGTTTAGATGTCACAAATTCACCTTTTAAACTGTACTGGTACATAATTTTTACATTTACAGTTTCGCAAACACCATCGCTGTGTAGTTCTAGAACATTTTTATCTCCCAGTAAAAGAATACCCAACCCATTAGCAAGTCCCCTCTCATACCGCTTTCTCCAGTTCCTGGCAACAGAAAGTAGACTCTGTCTCTGGATTTGCTTGTTCTGAGCATCTTATGTAAATAAAATCATAGAGTGTTTAGCCTTCCGTTGGCATAATTTGTTCTAAGTTCATGTGTCAGTACTTGATGTGTGTCAGTACTTGATCCTTTTTTATGGCTGAATAACATTCCATCGTATGAATGTACCACATTTTATTAGTCCGTTTATTCAGTGATAGCCACTGGTGTTATGTACACGTTTGTGTATAAGTTTTTATACGGACATAATGTTCTTCATTTTCCTGGATATATATACCCGCAAGTGGAATTGAGGGATCATATTGTAATTCTTTTTTTTTTTTTTTTTTTTGTACTGGGGATTGGAACTCAGGACCTTGTGCTGGCTGAGCTAAATTCCCAGTGCCCCATATTGTAGTTCTTAAACTTTGCAAGACATGTAGTTTTAATGTATAATTTATAAAGGGAGTTTAAAATTGCTTCAAATATGTAAGTTTGAGATCAATCAGTACTTTAAGTATGCCTTCTTTCATAATAGTCTGTGTGCTTTCTAGAGGAATTTGAGGAATGCTAAGGAAGTGTGACAATTGCCAGTTTAGTAAAAGGGCCATCTGGGACCCGTACAGAGATAGGCTGTAGGAGTCCCTAACGGTTACTGTCTGACTTTGCTAAGTGTTCTGTCATTCTCTAATAAGATTAAGGGTCACTGATAGAGGAAATTTGCTGTTTTATTTTTAAAATATACTAATATATAGTGCCTACTGCATCCTTTTTGATTTTGTTTTGTCTTAAATTATGCTATATAGTTGGACTTTTAATAAAATAACTGTAATCCTTATTTTAAAAGGCATGTCTGACCTTTTTTATAGTTTCTGGGTGGGTTACCTTGTTTACAAGTCTACCTCCTAGAGTTTTTTGGTTTAGTTTTAAATGTTCTTAAATTCCATCCTCTCTCAGTTTGTTAATCTCTGGAGGATTCTGGATGAATTCATAAAGAAGTTTGAAATGTAGCAGAAGGTAAGTCACAGATGAAAGCTGCTGGAGTGGGGAGCAGGGGTGGGAGGAGACGGTCCTCTGAACTTTAGCCCAGCTTTACAAATCTAGGCAATTCATAACCTCAGTGGCTGCCGCAGCGTCTGAGTGGAGTTTGTACCTGTGTGTGGCTCCAGAAGTACCACACCAAGTCCCATCTGTATGACCTACAGCTGTGTCCTTTGGATAGATCAAAGACTAATGTCAAGTTCAATCTAAATGTCAAGTTCATTTTATATCTGTCCCCAGTGCCTTTTAGTGAGGCCTTCCCTAGTGCTTGAGGTTGAGAATTTTCAGGAAAATGCTTTGGAAAAGTAAGTTAACACTTTTATTTCTAAGGTAATTTGACTTTAGTCAATTAAAAATAGTGTACCATGTGAATTTGCCTTTCAAAATTAGTTGTTAAACTTTGGTCCCTGCCCCACCCTTTGGTCTCTTTTTAAGAAGTAGTGCCTCACCTTCTTGTTTTTTACTTTAGTACTAAAACTTATGTATTTGTTTTGTTTGGGAGTTGTTACATGTTTTAAAAATCTTGAGTTTTCTGTCTCCCTGAAATCTAAAGTCATTTTTCTTATTGTTAAAAATTTCCCACAAAATCATACAATCCATATTTTGCAAAAGCTGATCAACTGCAGAAGCAGTTAACACAGAAGTTTTTTACTCATTTAAATTTGATCTGACATTTGGCACACTTCTTCACATTTAATTTAAAAGTTTTAAAGAAGAAAAAAATAAATGCTAAGTGCTTTTGAATAAGATCCCAAGCAAGATTTAGGGTAGATTCAGGACAGAGACAGATACTTTTTAGAGAATGAATGTGATGTCCTAGAGTGACTTGAATGCACTACGATCCTCCTGCCTTTGCCTCCTGAGTGCTGGAATTACAGGCATGCACCACAACACCCTGCTATGTTGTATTGTTTTAAATCTTTGTAATTCTTTGAAATGGCATTCTTAGCTTAATCTGAATCTCTCCCCTCATTTATAAAGTTGACCAATAGTAAGGTTGACACAGGACTAGAACCTACGTCTCTTGCTTATGAGTCTGGTGGTTTGAAATAAATGATTCTGTTTTGTGCTTGTAAAAGAAGCACCTAGCCAGGTGTGGTAGTGCATGCCTCTAATCCCAAGTGCAAGCACTTGGGAGGCTGAGGCAGGAGGATTGCTGTGAGTTAAGACCAACCTGGATTACATAGTGAGACTCTGACTCAAAAACAGACAGACAGCAACAAAAAGCTAACACCTGTTCAGAAAGTGTCATGTAAAACTCAACTTCACATAGATAAGATGGCTGCCCTCAATGTGTGTGTGTTTGTATGTATGCATACTATTAAATTACATTACAATGCTGTGAATTCTGCACTGTAACACTGCACTGTGATGCAAATTGAGCATATTTCCATGCTAATAAGCATAGCTGCATCATATTCTGATGTGTAGTCTATAATTTATTAAATCAATCCTGTTTTTAGTTACTTAGATTGAATTTTCTGTTATAAATAGCACTATAGTATTTCTTTATATCTGAACACTTCCTGAGAGTAAATTTGTTAAGAGGAATTCCTGGTTCAAAGACCATTAGCATGTGTAAGGCTGTGGTATAAATATAGTTCTCAGGGCCAGGGATTTAGCTCAGTGGTATAAGCACTTGTCTGGCAAGCATGAGGTTGTGAGTTTGATCCCTGGTTACCCCCCCCCCCAAAATTTATAGTTCTCTCTAAAAAAGATTAGACTACTTTGTGCTTTTCCAACTGCAGTCAGATGCTCTTATCAGTAAGCTTCTGTTCATCTTGTATTTGTGCATTTTTAACATTTTTAAGTTTATGAGGCTCTTAATAGTTATTTTTGATATGAATCAGTTTCTAGCTAGTGAATAGTTGTAGAATTGATTGAATTGTTGCTAAGAATCCCAAGGACGTACTAAATGACTGCAGACACTTTGCCAGGGACTATAAAAGTGACTTCTACAAAGAGGGCTTTCTGTTGAAAGGCCCAGTACTGTTTTTACCCAGGCTGATTCCAGCACATTTTTGCACTGGTTTCTCTCTCACTCATTAACAATTTTTTTGGAAAACAAAGAGAATTTATCCCTTTTTGGACTGCTGTGACTATACATTTTGATCTTTGAAGAATCACTTAGCAGGTTTTTTGACTTATCAGAATTGGCCTGTGCCATCCTTTGAGGTAGATGCAAAAAAGTTGGCCATGTGAAGTGAAACACACAGAAAGTGCTTCTGTTTTAACTTCATTGTTTGGATAGCAGTTTCTGGATAAGAAAGTAGATTTGTTCTATTTCCCTAAGAACCAGCAAACTGCTTATGCCTCGTAGGCTAATTGCTGATTGTTAATATGATCATCCATTTTTTCCTGTGAAATGAGAAAATCTAAACAGGAATGTCTTACGCATGCATTGTTTTTAGAAATTCATTACTCAAAAGCCCTGGGTATGGCAGAGCACACCCTATAATGTCAGTACTGGGAGACTGAGGCAGGAGAATCCAAGAGAGTTGGAGACCAGCCTGGGCTACCTAGTGGTTCAAGGTCAGGCTGTGCTGCATAGCAAGATCCTGTCTCAAAAAAACCAAATAAAGCACTCAGGTGACTGAGGCAGGAGGATCATTCATTGCAAATTTGAGACCTGGGCTACAAAGTGAGCCCAAGGCCAGCCTGAACCACATAGCAAGACCTTGTCTCAAAAAGACAAAAAAAAAGCACGTCTCTTGGGCTGCCTCTTATCTACATATTATTGGGGGTTTTTTTTGCTAATACTGAACAATTAATGATCTGTGGCAAGATTAGTATGTTTTATAAATACTTTTACTTATAGATGATATGAATTCAGATAAGTCAATTAATGCTAATCTATAACCATCTTATTCTTTTATCAGGACTTCAAATTTTTTTAAAATTTTTTTTATTTAAAGAAAAGGAAACAAAAAAAATACATGGAGATTAAAAAAAAAGGGTAGAAATAATACAAAATTACAGACAAACAAACGGTAAGAAATTGCTGGTTGATAAGTTACACATTGTCATCTTAGAAATAGCTGTTCAGGTTATAGAATTAAAGTATTTAGAATGACATTCAAAAAGTGACCCTACAAACCATTCTGCTCTGTGATCGAACAAAAGCTCAGTAATATGATTATCAGTCCTACACATTTGTTTTACATCTCAAAGAGGGTAAGATTAATCATATCAAAACAGAACAGAACATTTAAAAAAAAACAATTTAAAGAAATACAGATTTCAAAGCAAGTCCACTGGAGATCTTCATTATCTGTCTCTAGTTTCTTACAAATAGTTGTCCCTATCTTCACCCACTTTATATACTTATTGCATATTATAGAACTAATCAAATCATTACAGGATGATGAAGTCTTTTTAGGTCCTCAAGTTCCAAATTAGGGAAGACAATAGTAACTACCATCGCATCTCTCATTCTCTTTGTGATAGCTGCCCCCATCTCTTTGTTTTTATCAGGGATTTCTAAAATGGTCATTTTCTTGCAGTGTGATTTAGAATCCTAGACTTGAAGAAGGGAACTCTATAGAGAATTTGTCCTTCTGCGTCTCATTTCTCAGATGAGGAAACTAAAGCTTAGAGAAGTAATTCGGGCTGGCGTCCTGGGCTCGGTCGGTGGTGAGAAAGCTGGGAGTGGTGGTGTCTACCAGCCTGCTGTTTCTTTCCACGCACTGTGTGGGGACATTTACAGTGCACTCCCACTGATACGCAACCGTTGTTAAGCATCAGGATCTGACACTGGTTCATTCTCTTTCTCGAGTTCTTGGGTAACAGGCTCATTACCAGAGCATTGCTATTCGGGTAACAGAGTTTGTGTGGGTATTAACGCTTTTTTGATGTGGTCAACCGAATTCATTATTTACTGGTTGTTTCCTGTTAGTCTTGACAGGTACTGTGGGGAAGACGAAGATGAACAAAACTGAATTCAAAGCCCTCAGGTTTGGAAAAGGCAAACAGGTGCCCAGGGTCAGTGTAAAAGAATCCACAGGAGGTGTGTGGAAGCATGGAATCAAGCCTGCGGGGAGGTTTCTAAATAAGTCAAGGTAAATGAGAAGGTTGAGAGGCTCCAGAGCGATCAGTGGCAAGATTCCCCAACTACAGCTATTTTATGGCCACCTGGGTCAAGCTAGGGGGCACAGTGGACAGTTGATGTTAACAAAATAGATTGAGGCCAGGTTTTTGAAGATCACTGCTGCTATGTTAAGGAGTTGGGTGTTCTTATATTTTTGGTATTTTGTAAGAAGGTATAGAATGTATTTTTACTTTAGTTCCTTTTTGTTTGGTTGATTTTGAAGAGGCAGCACAAAATGCAAAAGGTAGTCAGGCTTCCTAAGATTGCATGATGAAGAGTCTCCCCTCAGGCTGGTTGCCTAGCTACAAAATCCCTCTCCTAGGAGGCAACCAGTGTCACTAGTTTCTTGTCATGTGCGCTTCTAGAATGTTTTTACATACAGAGGCAAATAAGGACAGAGGAATAACATGGACAAGGCAGTGTTGGTAAAAACCAAATTGATATGAAGGATGCAATGGGAGAACCGGAGGCAGAGATCATTTAGGGAGCACTGAAATAGTATGAGCTAGAAAGGGCAGGAAAAGTAGCTGGATTCCACACCGCTGCAGACACCATCAACAGGACTTGGTGGTAGTAGGACGAAGAGGATGAAGGAGGAAGACAAGTTGAAGTTGTTTCGAGGATTTGCTTCTGGCAGATTCCTTAAGGTTTCTAGCCTAGGAACGTGGTGTTCGCGTTGCCATTACTCAGGCTGGCAGGTGCAAGAGGAAAGATTGTGTTCAAAAATGGAAGGCAGGGGATTGCTCTGTGCAGGAGGCGTATCAGAGGGCAGAATCATTGGCCTTGTGATGCATTCCATCCAACGGGTCTGGATTGGAGTCCTGAGTACTAGGGTAGTGACCCACATTAGTCACTTGCTCATGCGAGGCTGGAGCTCTGAAGGTCACTGCAGGGTGCAGCAGGGATTGAAAACTGCAGTGCCAGGTATTAGCCAGCCGTTGGTGATAAAAAGAGCGTTAGAGGTACTGCAGTTGTTATAGCGACTGAAGAAAATGGTTGGACCCTTATGTATTACTCGCTGTTTTAAGATTTCCCATTTAAAATGAAAACTTGGAAGTCTGGCACACAGTAAGCACATGCACTGAAGAGGTAAGGTTATTTCAGACTTAACCGTGGGAGGAGATCATTTCTTCAAAGTGTAGGTGACTCCTTTTCCTTGTTTTTTGGGCAGATAAATGCTGATTCCTTAGTACTTGAAAATGTCACTGTTGAATGTTTAATGGGATATTGAATGGTGGTGGATATGTGGCTAGAAAAGCTGAATGGACCATTCATCTTTTATGCATTGTCTCCAAGTAGACATTGTCTTTGAGTTGTGACCGCAGAGCTGCGTGTGTAGAGATGGCAGCCTACACGTGGGTCACAGACAATTGTTTTAAGATTTTAAGGATTTGAGGCTTTTTTTCTGATTGCTTCAGGGTAGTTTGGCCTTTGTGCTGCCAGTTGATCTTTCTTGAAGATAGGCATAACTCATACACTGAATGTCTTTTGGGAGCTGCACACTGCAGCAGGCACTTGCTGGCATTGGTATCCTGTTATCCTCCCACCAGGCCTAATATGATCCTCATGGATGAGTAGAGATAGTGAGGCTCAAGTTGCTGCCCGAGGATGATGCCCTTCGCGCTTCTCTGTCACGGACTTATCAGGCCTGCAACCTCCCATACAAGTGGATAGTGAAGGCTTAACTAAATGAGACAGATGCTGTGATTTTTAGGGCTCCAGGAGGATCAAAACCCTCTCACAGAATTGGAGATTCTCTTGGGGCTTAGACGAGGAACTTCTCTGGGCAGCCTGTATTTATTTGGCTTTCAAACTGGGAGGGGATTAGAGTAGAAAACGTGGGAAACCAAGTAAGACCTTCGGGCGTGGTCCAGAGACTTTTCCAGGTAACAGACTGTGATAATTTAGGAGGGAGATCTCATGCTGATTAAGGAGAATTATCTTAGGAGACAGTCTCCAGGTTGACTTTCACTACAGGAGTGAGACGCCTGCAGTTAGAGTCTTTAGTTAATCGGGATGCGAGTCAGGCGTCCTTATCCTGTCCTGTAAGGCATCAGGACATCACGGGCCTCAGCTGGAACCAGTGACCCACAGAGTTTCACCTCCTATGAGTCTGCTGCCCTTCTCCAAACGGAGTCTATGCCTTGGACAGATTTGCAAGTAAACATACAAAGCCAATTGGTTAATTTTAATTCCTGCTCAGAACTGCTTCATAATGGTCTCCTTCACTCCTTGTCCTAGACTTGATGTTGGAGTTAGCCAGATCTAGCCAGGCATGTAGCACATACCTGTAATCCCAGCACTCGGAGGCTGAGGCAGGAGGATCCTTGTGAGTTTGAGAACAGCCTGGACTACAAAGTAAGCTTAAGGCCAGCCTGAACTGCATAGCAAGATCCTGTCACAAAAAGACAAAAAAACAAACATGAAAAAACCAGATTGGCCTCCCAAGCCAGTGCCTTAGCCTAGGATACACCCTGCCTTTCAAGTTGGTAGTGATCCTTTAAACTTTCTTTTCCCGAGATGGCTTATGGGAGTGTGAATACTACTTAATTATTAGCCATACCTAAACTAATAGTGGGGCAAGCCCCTTAATTAAGATCAGCAAAATCTTCCAAAGGCCTTTTTGGCTTTGGTGGCCTCAGGGCCTGCCTTTCCTTCCAGGGGACTCCTGAATGCCCTGACTCATGTCAGGCTGGTATTGTATGTGCTGATTAATGGTGAGAGCTTCCTGGCGTTGGGTGGAATAGTCAGTTACCCGGAGGTCAGGTTTCTGTGCTTAGAATTCTCACCTATGACAGGCTGTCCTTATCAATGCAAATCATAGGAATTTCTCAAAACTCTCCTCAGCAATTTGCCTTTTCATCCTTCCAGGCTCTTTTTTGATACTTTGTGTTTCCGTGAATCCTTTTCTGATTCCTTCAGCTAATTCTGCTCTGATCCTTTTTGCTTGTGTTTCATTGGTTCATATGTGTTTCATTATTTAACTTAGATATCTCCAAACTCCCAACCATAGTCATTACCCTTGATTTTAAGGTCCAGTGGGCAGGAACTCCTATTACTCCTTTAACTCTTTCACTAATGTCTTTTATATAGTAAATGTTAAACAAGATACATTGAATAACTTTAATAATAAATGCATATAGGATGTAGTTTTTAGCTGGATTATGTAGTCTTTTGTTATCCCTTCCATAAAAATAACACGTTAGCCACGGTTGTGGCAGTGGTGCACACCTGAAATCCTAACAGAGAAAGGACTGCCACTTGAGTGAGGAGCCAAGTGGGGTAGGGCAGTAACTCAGTGTGAAGCTGTGAGGCTAATCCCCAGACTGGGGGGATAAATCAACATATTTCAAAATTTGGAAAGCATGGGGACATTAAAAAATCTCATTGCCCTATCACTCATTACATAATTGAACAATATGTAGAGTAAAAATATAGTGCTCTAAAATTGATGTTTCCATTTGGCAGGCTTATTCAGAGAACGATGTTTTCATTTAAATGGGGAGGGTTTATTTAGATCAGGGTACCTTAAACTATGTAGCCCAGACTGGCCTTGAATGCATAGTGATCCTCCTGCCTCAGTCTCCTAAGTGTCACCATGCCTGGTTTAAATGGAGAGGGTCTGCATGTGAATCTGGACTTCTGTCAGAGTGGTATTTTAGTCAAGAGAAGCTGCTATTTTTATAAGTAGGGAGAAGAAAGCAAACAGTAAATTGTAGCTTCTTTGACATTGTTGAGGATCTGTGGTTTAGAGACCTAGTGCAGTCGTGTACATGTGTAGCGCCAGCTACTTGGGAGTTTGAGGCAGGAAAATCACTTTGGCCCTTGAATGGAGTTTGAGGCCATACAGTTTAACTGTTGTAAATATCACGTTAACTTAGGAACAAAATTCTAGGTTTAATCTTAGAAAATTGTTCCCTCAACCTAGAGGGCCAGGTAGAAGTAACTATATATCAGATAGCTGGCCATTAATTTCTTGATACTTCCTAAATTAACTGGTCTTATATTACATTTCTTAGTACCTAAGAATGAATGGAAGCCACAACTTTAACAGAGGCCATTAATTCTTGATCACATTCAGTACCCAGACTGTAGTGTTCCTAGCTTATAAAACAAGCATGACACCTGGACTGCGTCCCAGATAATTTGTTGGTTGCTTCCTCTTGTCCAGAAAGCACCACTATCAACTTTTAGCATTTGAGGAAGATTCTGTTGCAGGCCAGAAAAGAGTAAAGTCAACCTCTTCAGTGTCTTGGCCTTCACCTCTTCCGTTTGTGGAAGGCAGGCCAATGATTATATCAGTTCTATAAGTTCCCCAGGCCACAGTTGAATGGGAAGAGCTAATGCCACATTAAACTTTTGGTTTTTAAACAGAAGAGCTAATGTTAGAGGAGGAAACATTCTTATTTTTTAAGTTTTTCTTTTTCTTCACACTGTTGTTTCCTAACCTTCATTTCAGCACTTTTTGTAGCAGTTTAAGACAAAACAACTGCCCAGAGTAGCCTAGAAATTACCTTCTCAGGTTAGTGGAGTATTCTGGATAATAGGTTTAATTTGATTTTTAACCTCATACTTCCCAAAGTAATAAGGAATAGCTAACTATTTTGCTTGGAATTCTAAAATATAAAATAGGCCATCCACTCTTGCCCTTTGAGTTTTGTCAACTGTCCTGGGCAGTCTCATTTGTTTAGCAGAATCTGAGTTTTGCTTTTAGATTCCATTTTTACACATTTTATTACAAGGTTGAAATTTTCCATCCTCTCACTTCACTCAGGTTGACTCTTCTGTTTAAGAGATTCTAGAGATCTTGACCAACAGACTTGGTCTCTGGAGAGTTAAGGTGCAGGTTTCGTTTTGATCATTGCTTAAGGGAAACTTACTGCAAAGGGAATAGGTGGCTTGCTCATTAAAGCAGGTAGAGCATCCTAATCTGTATAACTTCATCTCCAGAGAGCAGAAGGGACTGTCACCAAAGCATATTGCACTCCTTCTGCATAACTTGCCTGTTGAGTGTGTTTTTTCAGTAATCCCTGCTTTTTATTCCCGTTGGGATAATCATTTGCAGATACATTTCACAGTCCTGAGTCACAGGAGAGTGTTCTGAAATGCCCTGAGAGTGGAGGCTTAAAGAAATGCTGATATAAGTGTGGTCTGCTGGGTTTGATAGGAAATCGAGTTTACATTTGGTGTCACTTTTCTCTGTGCATGCATGACTGTGCATGTCATGATACCTGTAGACAAGTGAGGATGTCTCTGAGAACATGGGCTTGTTGCATTTCAAGGACCTTGGCACCTGGGGAGATGTGGCAGTCCAAGGAATTTGCTGAACCATTTTCTCATTAGATGAAGCCTCACTGCAGAGCAGCTCCCACTGATTGTACCGGTCAGCTCTTGCTGTCCTGCCAGATTCTCCTCTGAGCTTTCAGCTCACTGTTAGGTGCCACTGATGGGGAAGCAGTCCCTGTAGTACTAGCTTGCTTCATTGGAGTGTGAAGCAGAAGTAAAATGCCTCAAGACCCTCAAAGATCTGAGGAGTATGGACAGCTAATATTTGAGATACTGCCAGTCTATGTTAAGTACTTTTTTTGCATAAAATAAAATTGCTAAATTTCTTTTTTGATTCTTATATTGTTTTCTTGGGTTTTGTTTGGTTGGTTTGATCTGGTTTCTTTGAGGTAGGGTCTCACTGTATTGCAAGCTGGCCTTGAACTGGTTTATGTAACCTGGGCTGGCCTCAAACTAATGGCAAACTTTCTGTTTCGGCCTTCCGAGTACAGGGATTACAGGTGTGTGGTACCATGCCTGGCATTGATGCTTATGTTAAAACTGAAGTTTAGCATTCTTTGGACATCACTTTAGAAAATTCTGTTTTATAAGTATTTGCATGTGAGTCTGAAAGTGAGTGTAGCAGGAGATTAATTTAAGAAAAATGCGAGCGTCGTCACGCTGAAGGCTGGCAGTCATGGAGAGGAAATGCTGGAGACCCGCTGGCGTTGGCTTGGTCTGCAGGTCTTTCTCCAGGTGTGCCGCCTCTTGCCAGTTCAGGTAGGTGCTTGGTATGACTGGGAAGGTAGGACTTTTTAAATTCCACAATTTGAGTTTAGTATCAAACTTCTTTTCCTTGAACTTTTGTGCCTAAAACAAAGCTATTAAGTAAAATTCTGCAATGAATAAAAAGCCAAGTGCGCTAGCTTTGTTTTCTGAGTACAGCAGAACTTTATGGTGCTGGGGATCGAGCCCACGGCCTCACACATGCTCAATTTACTCTACCACTGAACTGAATCCCAGCCTTAACACTTCTTTTTTTGTGGCTATTAGTCTATTAACAAAAACATGTTAATTAGCATAATGAAAGTCACTTGTTACTTGGAGTTTTCTTCCTAAAGTTATATTTAACCTGGGTATGGTGTTATGTGCCTATAATCCCAGCACAGTGCGGGTGCTGAGCAGAAGGAACACAAGTTCGAATGCAACCTGGGCAATTTAGTAACTGTCCTGTCTCAGTAAAATGAGCAGTGGGGATATAACTCAGTGCAAAGTCCCTAGGTTTAATCCCCAGTATGGGGGGAAGAAGAAGAAGAGGAATTCAAATGATGGCATACATACCAGACATACTTTCTCCTCTCTTAACTCTTCACTGTAGGAGATGAGTCTACAAGAAACTCAGTGGCATACTATAATTTAAAATATCTGATGGGCTGGAGATTTAACTCTGCAGCATAACCGCCTGCCTGGCAAGTGCAAGATTGTAAGGTGGATCTCTAGTACCAAAAAAATAAATAAAATATCTTTAGATACTGTGATTTCTACTAAATTATTTCCCATTTTATAAAACTGATATTTCTAGTTAAATGATACAAATAAAGGAATTTTTGTGCCCTGTACGTCTCTAAGCCTTTTGTGCAGTTATTTTGGTTATGTAATAACCATTATCTTAATCTAATAATAGTTGTAATTGGATTTTGGGTCAAAGGAAACACTTAAGCCAGACATGTGCTCACAGAGTGTTATTAATGGGGACATAAGATGATTGCAGGGAATTAAGGAAAGTTTCTTCTGTATTCAGTGCCAACTCTTTATCTTGCCATTCGAGGCCTTTCTAGTTCTAATTTTGCCCACCTCTTCAGCTTCTCTCTACCTCTGCAGCTATTATATCATTCTGGCAACTGGATACTTGGCTGTTCTTAATTGGTTATCATATCTATGATGATAATTTGATGTCTAAAATGAGAAAAAAATCACAAATAAGCTATTTGACGAGAAATTCTCATTCCTAAGATAAAATCAGTATCAATGTATTACTTTCCATATTCTTCCTGAGCATTTCATCCACCATTAAAGTGTCAGTTCTCAGATCCAAACCTGCCCTTGACTTGCATTACCAGCTGCAGATTCAGGGTCCTGACTTCATAGAGAATGATTCCCACCAGTGCCTTGCTTGCACCTGTAACACAGTGTATCAGGACAGATTCAGTGACTTCTACAGGTATCTGCATACCCCTTTCCAACTGTAGGGTCATCTAATCATACTCTTTCTGGTTCCCCAAATCCAGAAACTCACCGACACAGAATATGTTGACAGAGAGTCTGAGGACCTTTTTTTTCTATTCGTTCTTTCCTTTGTATTCCCAGTAATTTTCTATTCTGTTTTTCTCATAATCCCTAAAATCTTACAGTTGCTATCTAACCTCTTCCTTTTCCCGACCCATTCTTTATACCAGCTTTCAGGATTATTTTCTAAAATATAGATTGGTTTATGTCACTTTAACCTAGAAACATGGAGCAGCATTGAGGACTGTCCAGTAGAAGTACACTGCAAACTTCATATGAAAAAAAATTTTTTTTGAGTCAGGATCTCACTATGTAGGCCTGACTGGCCTTGAACTCAGGCTAATTAATCTTAAGTATTCTAGTAGCTACATTAAAAAACCAGCTAATTTTAATTGCTGTATTTATCCCAGTAGGTCTGAAGTATTTCATAATGTTGCACATAGAACTGTCTCTTGAAACTGCCATGACTGGCACATGCTGTTGCCCTGGCACTCTGGGAGGCTAAGGCGGAAGGATTGTGAATGTGAGCCCAGCCTGGGCAACTTAACTGGACCCTCTCAACAAACAAATAAAAGGAAGAAGATATTGTGTAATTTTTGCTCTTGGTACTGAGTTTTTGAAGGGTATATTTTACATGGTTAGCAGCAAGCTCTCAGCCCACAAGAGTTACATTAAGTAACTCTGGGTAGTTCAGGCTCCCTGCAGACAGTGTGGGGCTGCACCCTGGTCTGAAATTCCGGCCACCTGGGCCCTCTCCAGCTCTGGGCCTTCCCTGCCTGCCTCTGTGCCTCCCTCCTGGCTTGCGCTTGCCCCAGCCGCATCTAGTAATCTGCCATTCCTTCCTTCTCATTACCCTCCCTGCCTGTGGAGATCTGACCAGCCCTCGGGGCCGCTGTATGCCACTTGTCAGAATGTCCCTGCAAGCACCCGTCCTGACCCTCCCATGGTGGCACTAGGGAAGCAGTTAGGCTCCTTCAGCCCTTGGGCCCCTGCCATTGTACACTGTTGGTGGCACCTTAGGGTCCCTGTTTGCTGCGGGGAGCAGCCTGTGCAGTTGGTGTTGGGTAGTGCTGTGCTGATGTTCTTGAACTCTTAAGCAGTGAAATATATTCTAAGTGAAATTCTTTTATATCTAAATGAATTCTCCTGTTTAAAGGTGTTCTTGGACTGGGGATGTAGTTTAGCAGCATAGTGCCTGCCTGCCAAGCACAAAGACCTGAGTTCGAGTGCTGGTACCCCCCTCCAAGTGTTCTTGCTCTTTGAGGTCTAAGGCTTTTGCATATGCAAAAGATGACATTACTAATTTCCATATAGAAATAACCATTGCATGTGGATAGAACTTGGTTTCAAATATTCACATGGTATGCAGTGTATAAGTTATTCTGATTTTATTCTGATCGACTCTTCCCATTACATAACTTGTCCTTTGTAAGTAAACTACTGCTGTATTCTAATGCTTTTTCTCCACAACTTTATTTGAAAGTGTGATGCTTTTGAATTTCCCTTTTTCCCCGAAGAGATTTTGCCAGTGGAGTTTACCTGGCCTGTAGAGAGCAAAGCAGGTGCCTAAAAGATGGTGCTGTGTTCCGGTTGAAATCTGATTAATGTTGAAGGGTTGTGTCAGGCCAGATTCAATCTGTCGAGAGATTATTTAGTGAGGGCCAGGTTTCCTCGTGAAGGACATTTATAGATGAAACCAAGTTTGTGTAATTGTGTCTGCTAAGCGAGAGACTGGTTAAGAAGAAATCCTTCCATTGAGCAGGAGTTGCTTGAAAAGAGCGCGTGATTCATCAGGTGGTGTTGCAAGTACTGTGATTGTATTGTATTGTTTTTAATATAAGTTGTTGAGTTTTAAACTGTGGTGAAATCTTGCCCATGAAATGAGTTCCTAAAAAGACTTCCTCATAAGCGAGCCTAAAAAACATTTTTGGTTTGCCAAATTTATTCACAGAAGCTTGAGAAACATGGAAACTGGGACCCTTATTCCTGTAGAGTACACCTGTAGTCATCTCTGGGCCTCTCTGTCCCCTACTTTCACACCCAGTGCACTGGGAAGGGTTCCTGGTTGCCAAATGTCCACAGGCTTCTTGCCAGGGCAGCGAGTCACACTGAAACCAGTTGCTTTCTTGTCCTCCTGATTGTGCTTTTACTCTTCTCACAGTGGGCAGAAGAAACTTTTCTTTAGTATTAAAACTTTATATCTTGGAGAGATTCAAATGTATTTCAAAATAGAGAGATGTATGTCGGTGCCATTCACCTTCAACAATGGTCCATCCATGGCCAAACGTGCCTCATCGACTCCCCATCATCCACCCTCTTCTTCCCACTGATTTTGAAATAAATTCCAGACTTCAGATCAGTTAATCAGCTGGTTTGGAATTTCCCCACAGTGAAATTTTGCTTCCTGGTTGGTCACAAGGTGGAGAAAGTTGCTGCATTCGTGGTGATAAATTCTTTGCCACCTTCTTGATTGTGTTCCAGTTCTGTGTTCTGTACTGTTTCAAAATGTGTTCCATTTCTGTTTGATAACTGCCATCACCATAAATAATTGCATGTATCCATTTTGTGTTTAGGCAGTTTCTTTCTAGATATAATCTTAAAAGATGTGTATGAAATACAAAAAATGTAA
Organism: Cavia porcellus; assembly: GCF_034190915.1. Classification (NCBI taxonomy): domain Eukaryota; kingdom Metazoa; phylum Chordata; class Mammalia; order Rodentia; family Caviidae; genus Cavia; species Cavia porcellus. The sequence continues at coordinate 8,802,913 of NW_026947499.1, read as the reverse complement.
ATGTTTGTATGGGGACAGTGGTTCATGCACAGACTTTTTTGTTTTGTTTTGTTTTTGTTTTGAGACAGTCTTACTTTGTAATTTAGCCTGGTTTTGGTATCACTGTGTAGTCCAGGCTGGCCATGACCTCACAGCAATTCTCCTGCCTCAGCTTTCTAATTGCTAGAATTACAGACATGTGTCACCACACACAGTAGAAAGTCTTAAAAACATTATTAAATTTTTGCTGGGAATGTAATTTAGTGGTTGAGCACTTGCCTACCATGCATGAGGCCCTGGGTTTAACCCCCAGCATTGCAAAATAATTTTTTCTCAAATTCAAGCAATATAGATAAGTAGGAAGATAGATATTCTCTTTTCATTCATTGATTGCTTTTAGTCTGTTATATCCAAAACAACTTTTAAAAGACTTTTTTCTTGCACTACTGGAAATTATGTTAATATTTTTTGGAGATCCTTTCAGAAAGACCATTTAAAACTTTAATAATGTATATATTTGATGGTTTTTCTGAGTTTCTCTGAGTTTAATAGGCAGAAATTGATTTTCATGTTGAACAGAATTTCACTCCGGAGGCTGAAGCAGGAGGATCTTGTTTTTTTTTTTTTTTTTTTTTAATTTTTTTTTTTTTTTAATTTGAAGAAAAGGAAACGAAAAAAGAAAAGAAAAAAAAAATACATGGAGATTAAAGAATAAAAGGGTAGAAAAATAATACTAAATTACAGACAAACAAAAGGTAAGAAATTGCCAGTTGATAAGTTACAAATTGTCTTCTTCGAAATGGCTGTTCAGGTTATAGAATTAAAGTATTTAGAATGACATTCAAAAAAGTGACCCTACAAACCATTTTGCTCTATGGCCGAACAAAAGCTCCGTAATATGATTATCAGTCCCACCTATTTGTTTTACATCTCTAAGAGGATAAGGTTAACCATATCAAAACAGAACAGAACATTTAAAAAAAAAAATAAAAAACAATTTAAAGAAATACAGATTTCAAAGCAAGTCCGCTGGAGATCTACCTTATCTAACTGTCTCTAGCTTCTTACAGATAGTTGTCCCTAACTTCACCCACTTTCTATACTTATTGCATATTATAGAACTAATCAAATCATTACAGGATGATGGAGTCTTTTTAGGTCCTCAAGTTCCAAATTAGGGAAGACATTTCCAACTACCATCGCATCTCTCATTCTCTTTGTGATAGCCGTCCCCATCTCTGCATATGCTGAAGTTGAGCTGAAGAAACCAGTCCAGAGTCATTTTAATCAGCAAGCAATAGATTGCTAGAATTTATATTATAATGCTACAAAATAAGCCTCGGGTTTTTCAGGTCTCTTCCTCAGAGTATTTGTTCCTATCCTCTCTGTATTATAGGGAAAACCAATTCATAACAAGACAGCGAAACAATTTCCTAGATAAACATGCAATGGATAAGACTTACAAAACTATAATATAAATGATCTTCCGTAGCTACTATGTTTTCTCTTGTTATTTTCAATAGATTTGTCGACAACACTGGCTTATTATAGTTAAATATACTATCACCTATTTTTATAAAAACTTATCTTTGACTGCATTGTAGTATTTGAGAGCTGTTACTGATTCATACCAGTATGGATATCCTTTACATCCTGTCATGCTCAGAGTAGTTTCCTCTACTAGGAGGATCTTGTTTGAGTTTAGCCTTGGCTACATAGTCCATTCAAGGCAAGCCTGAAGTACATAGCAAGACTCCCCCCACACACACACACACAAAAGAATAAGTAATGGCTTGGTATTTTATAAGGAGTTGAAGCACCTGTGTGATACTGACTTCAGTGTTTTCTCACTTTATTGAACACTGGTTTCTTCTTGATAAAGAAAACCCAGCAATAGTATTTTTCTTGGTTCAGAGTGATATTAGCCTGCTTGGGTTTATTCAATCTCAACATAATTGAAGCTATGGATAACTGTATGAATATTTAAGTGTATAGGATTGATGACCATATTTCTAAGTTTTTGTTGGATAGTTGAACAGAACTGTTTGTAGTCTCACTGTTTGAATTCTCACTTTACATGTTCCATTTTTGTACCTTGAACAACTATTTGTAAAACGACAATATGTAAACATCAACTAGTGATTTCTTACTGTTTATTTTTTTTCTCTGAACGTATGTATTATTTCTACCTATTTTGTTTAGTCTTTCTTTAAATAAAATTTAAAAAAAGAAAGAAAGAAATCTTTAAGCAAACTATGAACTCATCAACAGCTCTTGGACCTGTGAAAATTTCTATACTAGTGCTGTCCAGTAGAACCATAATGTGAGCCATATACATGCTTTCACATATCACAGTATTCACATTAAAAATAAAAGAAAAGGACCTTACTGCCATGTGTAGGAAGATTACAGTCAGTATCTGGAAACACCTGAACAAGATTAACGTGAATTGTTTTGTTCTGAATTTTTCTAGTTTCTAAAATTAGTAGTAGTTGCACTTGGGAGGCTGAGGCAGGAGAATTGCTGTGAGTTCGAGGCCAGCCTGGGCTACAAAGTTCAAGACCAACAGCCTAAACAGCATGTGAAACCCTGTCTCAAAAAGGCAAAAATAAAAAATGAAATAAAATAAAATAAAATAGTCTTTATTTCATTTATTGACATGCCTGGCATTTAGTATTTACTGGTCTTAGTGTTCTTTTTTTTTTTTTTTAACGTGTACATGCTGAGAGTGGAACCCAGGGATTTGCAGATGCTGCATCACACTGGTCCTGAGCTGCACTCCCAACCTTGCCTTTTGTGTTCTTAAGGATCGCCGGCTCAGACTCACTTGTATTCTCACTAGCCGTAACCCTTTAGAAAAAAGCCATTACAAAATCAGCAGTGTCACCCACTAACTCATCCTTCTGTACAGAGGCGGTGATCGTATCGAAGTGCACTCTTGGCTAGGAGGCTGTGCCACCCTGTGGCTGCTCAGAAGGTTATTCATCTGTCAGAAATACCAGCTGCCTTCTAAGCATGTGAAACATTAAACATCACTTCTTATTTTGATTGGGGTAGATATATGCACTAGCATTGTGAGGAGGAATGGGGTAGACATTCTCGGGAAAGTTGGTGACAGTGTCCTTTACTTTTTTTTTTTCTTTTTTTTTTTTCTAGGGGTGGCAGATGGTGTAGGAGGATGGAGAGACTATGGAGTTGACCCATCTCAATTCTCAGGGACTTTAATGCGAACGTGTGAACGTTTGGTAAAAGAAGGACGGTTTGTCCCAAGTAATCCCATTGGAATTCTTACCACAAGCTACTGTGAGTTGCTGCAAAATAAAGTACCTTTGCTTGGTAAGTAGATGGCTATGTGTTTCCACTACAGAAGCCACTGTGGGGTTAAAACAAAGCCAAGAAAATGATTTGCCATTCTAGCTTTTTTCTGCGCCTCTTCTGGTGAGCAGAGTCTGGAGAAGTGGGCTAAACAGAGCACAGGATGCTCCCTGGAAAGAATGTAAATAGGCATAAACACTTCGGAAAATAATCAGGTATTGCTAAATCAAATGAAACATGGACATATAGCATGCCCAGCAATTCTCCTAGGTTTTTCCAGTAGACTATAGAGAAAATTGCTCAGCCGTGTACCCAGAGGTAAGTATAAGAATGTTCTAGCAACATTGTCAGTAATAGCAGAAAACCAGAAACAGCCTAAAAGCTCATCACAGGAAAAAGTGTGTTGTGAGAGGAAACAAATTAAAGCTGCTTACAGTACTCAGGAACATCTTGTGAAGCAGAAAAGAGGACATTATAGAGTACTATCATGCATTTCAAATTCAGAAACATGAAAAGTTAAGAATGTATTGTCTGGGGATTCTAAAACATGATGAAAGAAGAGAGAAAAGCAAAAGCTTGTAGTATTCAGAACCTGGTTCTCTCCCGGGAGGGAGAACAGGTCCTGGGGCCTGGCCTCAGAGAAGTCAAGGAGCTGACCACCACCCCAGGCTGCTAATTGGTGACTGGTCCATGGAACAGATTGACACTAACCAGATCCTTGATGGTCTTGTATTGGGAAGCTTAAAACTGAATGGGATATGCCAATTGAGCATGCTTTGGCCAGGCTTCTATATGTGTTAAGTGGTTTCCTGGGAACGCCCCCAGGCTTCTGCTGGCTGACTCTCAGAAAGGTGTTACTAAGTTGCTTAATTGCCAACCTCTTTCTGGTTACTAGAAGGCCTCCCTCCTAGTCACCCTCCACATTGACAATCAGCCTGTGTTCAATCTTAAAACAGATTGCCACTCTGTATATTTGTCTTCAACTTAAATCCTTTTTAAAAAGGATTCTTTATCGCTCTGCCATCTTAGTCTTCTCTGTGCTGTGATTAATCAGTTTTCCTTATAACTGAAAAGAAATCTTGTCTTGCAATTTCCGTGTTTGCTGCTTTTCTTAATATCTCTCATTGGATATGCAACCTGGACATTACCTGGCACAGCACAGTATTCAAGCTTCTGTTTCTAGTGCCCCTCTATCAGTTTGCTGCATGGCTTTGGGCAGACTGCTTAACCGGTGTCCCTACCAGTTTGTCTGTTAAATGGAGAGAGATTCCAGAGGCTGACTCCTGCCTGTGCCAGTGAGGGCCTCACCGTCTCTCCCCACCCCCATCATTTACTTTCACTTTGGACAGCCAGTTACAAAACACCTAACTAGCCTGCTTCTTTGCACTTTAGGAGCTATAGTATACTGCTATGTTTTCCCCTTCTTCTGCTTCCCTTCATGTTCACCGTCATGTAACTTGGAAATGTTAATGAATTTAAGGACATGTTTAAAGGTTTACTTACATTGATTATTATGATCTTTTTCTCCTAAAAGACACACTGAAATAATTTTCTGTTGCCATCTTTAATACAAACATTCCCCTCCCTTAATCTGCGTCTGGACTCTTTGTAACTAAACATAAGCAAATTTTGATGAAGACAGATTGCTGAGTTTTACTGAACCACAGCTAGATACAGTTGTAAATAATAATAGCTTTACAAGACTAGTTATCTTTTAATTGCTAAAAGCCGTACAAAATCCAATATAAAGGGCAAGCCAAACCGGGCATGGTGGCACACACCTGTAATCCAAGCACTCACGAGGCTAAAATAGGAGGATCATTGCAAGTTCAAGACCAGCCTGGGCTACAAGGTGAGCTCAAGGCCAGTCTGAATTGCATAGCGAGACCCTGTCTCAAAAAGACTAAATAAATAGGGCAATGTCTAGCTGCTTTTGGGTGGGTAGCACAAGCTAATCATTGGTCTAATCCTACTGAAAATGAAAATTGACATCTATTTCCCTAGAAACCCAAAATACTTTCATAAGATCTTAAGAAATCAGGCTGAGAATGTAGCTCAGCGGCACAGGGCCTGCCTTGCAAGCTCAAGGGCCTGAGTTTGATACCAAAAAAAAAAAAAGGTATCTTTCAGATTTGAAGGTTTAGTCCTCATAAGGTTATCCCTTTCTCTGCTACACAGAAGACTTGCTGGTAGCTTACAAAATATGAGTGATGATAATATTTCCATGTCAATGGGAGAGGTTTGCCTGGGCCAGTCATCTGAGCATCTGATATTCTCAGCGCATCCCTTCTTACTCTTCTTCACCTGCTTGTTTCTCTGCAGACTGGAGAGCAATGAGCTCTTCTCCAGGTCGTAGGCTCTCAGGGCCCAAGCTAGGTCTGTGTATCAGTAATTTGAGGAGGCAGTGGAGACTGTGCACTGTGAGCCTAATGATTCTACAAGGCTGAGTGTGCTTTTGCCACTGGTGCTTTGGATTCTAAAGTCTCCCGAAGACCATTTTGATTCTAACTCAGTGTGTTACTGTCATGGGGCAGCAAAATGATAGCCTGGGCTCATCCATGAGTCATGATGAGTCAACATGAGTCCTTCCTGCAGCAGAATTTTGAGACTGTGCTACTCGTCTGTCATTTCTCACTCTCAGTAAGATCTAACTCTGTCAATTACACATCTTTTGTGTAATTATATTAATGATGAATGGTTGGATTTCTATGCATCCAGCTATGAAAAAAGTGCCCTTCCCAACGGTCAGTTAGGGAGCAGGTTCTGGCAACACTACCAGTTATAGCATCTGTGATTGGAAACCAGTAGCACAGCTTTAGGGTCAGGTTAGCACTTCCGATGCCTACACAGCAGCTAACAGAAAGTGGGATTTCTGAACATTTAAGGATGAGAAAGAAGTGCATATTTTCATTTTTTGCATTAAGATAGGTATTTTCACTAAACAAAATAACAAAAATCCCCAAAGCTCCACTAAGAAAACTATGAGTGTTCTGGTGATTATGCTCCTAGATTTGTTTTTTCATACATGTGGACAATAATAAAGTGGAATTGAGTTTCCCGTGCACTCACAGCAGCCCCATAGGAGGTCCGTGGGTGCTTTCATTCTCCATGTGGTTAAGAAGCAGCAGGCCTAGGGGAACTCGCTTCTCACTCAGGTCACACAGCTAGAACAGGATGGTGCCCTGGGGCGCACAGGCTGCTTCCACAGCCCATTCCCTTTGCTCTTTGACCGTAGGATTAGCAGGTTAGAATGCATATTGTTGCTCTTTTTTTTTGTACCAGGAATTGAACTCATGATCTCACACTTGCCAGGCAGGTGCTGTGCTGCTGAGCTATGTCCCTGGTACTTTCTTTTTGTTTGTTTTGGTCTTTTTTTTTGAAACAGTGTCGCTGGCTCACACCTGTAATCCCAGCACTTGGGAAGCTGAAGCAGGAGGATCGTTGCAAGTTCAAGACCAGCCTGGGCTACAAAGTGAGCTCAAGGCCAGTCTGAACTGCATAGCGAGACCCTGTCTCAAACAAACAAACAAACAAAAAAGAAACAGTGTCTCACTATGCCATTTAGGCTGTTGGCCTTGAACTCTCAGCAATCCTCCTGCTTCAGCCTCCTGAGTGATGGGATTACAGGTGTGCACCACCATGTCTGGCTATGGCAGGGTTTTTTCTTAAGCAAATTTTAAATACTAATTGGTTACCTATTTCACTTCTCTGAGTATATTTCTTTAACATAATTTTAATAGCTATTAAATAGCTAATGCTGTGTGTTTTAAGTGTTTGAAATGACTTAACTAATCTTAAACCTTTGAGACAACTATATAAATTGGTTACTATTAGTCCTAGTTTTCTGAGGAAACTGGAGCATAGAGAAGTTAAAAAATTTGCCCCAGGTCACACAACTGGTAAATGGCAGAGGCAGATGCAGAGGCAGGCATGTTGACTCCTGGGTGTGTACTTCTCTAGGGTTTCCTGTATTATGTGAATGTACCATAATTTATATACCTGGTCCCTAAGTTTTAATGCCTAGATTGTTTAAGTTATTCCTTAATGCTTTTGTACTTGAGGCTTACTTGCATCTGTCATTATTTTCATGGCATAAATTCTCATAAGTGGAACTGCCACGTTGAAGGGCAAGTAGGTTTTCCAGGGCTATTTTATTCTTAGAAAAATTCATTTTACTCTTCACCATGGGATAAGAGTTCCTATACTTTGCCAGGACTTTGCAATATCTTCTTTTGCCTCATGTTAACTAACAAGGTGACTGATATGATGGTCTTTTTTGTATATTACTAACCATTTCCATTTATGTCTTGGCAAACTGCATGTTTTTGTGCATTGCCGTTTCTTGGTGGAGGTAGGTAGAGGTTTCAGTCTCGGCTGGAAGTGACCCCTGTATGGTGCACATCCAGCATCTCAGCCCTAAAGAGGGCCACATGCAGCAGGGCCTGGGGCTGTGGCAGCAGCCCAGGTGAGGGCTCGTGTACCCCTCACCCGCCCCCCCCCCCATACTGCTGTCTGTAAAGCAGACACAGATTGATTCCACAAGCGACCTGTGACAGTTGGCTTTGTCTATAGTGAATCACTGGTTTCCAATAAAAATTCATTACTTCAACACCTGGAAATCTGGTTTTAAATTGTAGTTGTGTGCCCTGTCTTAAATGATAGTGGATTTTTTGGGGAAGAATGACTAATGAGAACTGTCAAGAAAATGAAACATTGTCATTCTGGCATTTAAGCATTAAGAGTGCATTAATTTAGCATTAAGCACTAAACATGTGATTAGTTTTTACTTTTCCTGTCTCAGCAAGGAAATTGAATTCTGACCTCAGTGGTTAACTTACTGCGTGTAATGTAAATCTCTTTCCCCACCATGTTGACCCTGATCAGGTTTTTGACATTGGTGGAAATACAGATGGGAACTAAAAAAGTCCTGGTTAGGCAAAAGCTTCATAGTCTGTGATGTTGCCTTTTGGAGTTTTGTGATAAAAATGTGTGTCCATGACTAGCTGACAATGAGGAAAACAAATGAATGTCCATTTTGTTTTCTAGGTAGCAGCACTGCCTGCATCGTGGTGCTGGACAGAACTAGCCACCGCTTACACACAGCGAACCTGGGCGATTCCGGCTTCCTAGTTGTCAGGGGTGGTGAAGTTGTGCATCGATCAGACGAGCAGCAGCATTACTTCAACACTCCATTCCAGCTCTCCATCGCTCCCCCGGAAGCCGAGGGAGTCGTGTTGAGTGACAGGTAACCTCCCTGCAGCCAGGTTTGAGCAGGATTTGCACCCCCACAGGCCCTACCCACTTGAGTGCATATGGATAGGTGGTTCCCCTTATCCTATGAGCAAAGAAGGTTGACCTAGATATACAGCCAAGTTGAATTCTGATAGACACCCAATAACCTGACGAGCCTAAAAATAGTGTTTCAGATGTGTTCATTTTTCATACCAGCACACAGTATGTGCAGTGTTGCAGTGTGCCCGTTAAACTGTGTTGGGTAGTCGAACGTAGTAGCACATGCCTATAATCTCAGCACTTGGGAGGCTGAGGCAGGAGGATCATTGCAGGTTAGAAATCAGCTTGGGCTACAAAGTGAGCTCAAGGCCAGCCTGAACTGCATAGTGAGACCCTGTCTCAAAAAAAAAAAAAAAAAAAAAATTACTGGAGAAAGAAGTCACTGTTTGTGCACATCATTGCCAATGCAAAGTTCTTCATACAGTGTTAGGGAAGTCCACCGGCAGACATCGTTTGATCTGTTGGAATATCTTGCTGATTCCCCAGCCTACTTTTGCTATTTTTTTTTTTTTTTTCCCTTTTGGTGCTACTGGGGATTGAACCCAAGACCTTTGCACTGAAGTGCATCCCAGCCCTTTTAATTTTTTATTTTAAGATCAGATTTTCCTAAATTGCTAAGTAATCTGGGCTGAGCTTGATTTGTAATCCCCCTGCCTCAGCCTGCCAGAGTGCAAGGATGACAGATGCCTACCAGTGGTTTGGGTCCTCTTACATCTTCCCATAGAAGTGCAAGGAGTCAGTAGTGATCTTGTCCTGCATGTGGACTGTGACAGTGTTACTGAAATGATCTCCATCTTTTTGATGTCTTTCAGTTCATTCTTAAACAGTTAAGAATCTTCCAAGATTGGAACTTTTGGAGTTAACCTCATGGTTTATCTTTTAGATCACAGTAATACTAAGACTTCCTTTCACTGCCTTTAGTAGCCTTATAGGATCTGGCACAAACATCATTGGCAGTTCATACATGAGTAATGACCCTTTTTAAAGGTAGTGTTCCAAAAAGTGCCTTCTTGTTTGGGTTTTTGTTTTCTGCTTACTACCTCTAATTCAATCAAATCTGAAGTCCAAATTAAAATCTTTTTCCTGTTATCTCTGAATTTGAAATGATCATATTTGTTCACTTAAAAATTTTGTTGCTGCTGAGCATAGTGGTGCATGCCTGTAATCCCAGCACTTGGAGGCTGAGGCAGGAGGATTGCCACCAGAGTTCAAGGCCAGCTTGAGCTACATAGCAAAGACCCTGTCCCAGAAAAAAAAAAGATAAAAGAAAAGTGTATCGTTGACTCCTAGAAACGCTTTATTTTCAGATTTAGGTAAATTACCTAAATCTTTTCTTTAATTGCCTTTATGCTTTAGTTGGTTATAATACATACTACTATAAGCAATTTTGGAACAGGAAGACCTCAGAAACTCAAGGCCTTATTAGGTACTGTTCTCGGCTAACAGTTTTTAGAGAAGGTTCTTTTAATTTCCCTTCATTTGCTGCTGCTTGCTTTGGCTCCTCAGGGCCGGGCCTGCTCTGTCCTATCTCACATGCTATCTTGGGGACAGCTGAACTCTCCAGGCGGGCCAGCCTGCAAGGTGGTAGTGGCTTCCCCGGGAGCCCACAGACGGCTTGCTAGCATGTGATTGCGGCTCGTATTTCAGCACAGTCAAAAGTTTCCAGCAGCACAGAGTGTTCGATCAGAATGGGCAGAACTGCAGCTGGCAGGACACCAAGCTCGTGGGTGGGAGCATGAGCAGAGGAGGCCTGTCCAATGGAAGCAAGCCTCTCAGGCAGAGTCGCAAGGGCCGCTGCTGGGGAAGAAAAAGCTCAGCATAAAGTAGAGGGTCGGCACAGCCTGCTCACTGATCTACACTCCTAGAACCTGGCGCATGGTTTCAAAGAGCAGATGAGGGCGACTTGTATTGCTTCTCTTTCTTCTACAGAAGGAAGTGACCTGCTTTCTGCCAGTTAGAGTTGGGTCCCTCCCCCTTTTAGATATCAGGGATCGGCCCTGGGGTACTCTACCTGAGCTACACCCCTTTTAGATTTTATTGTGGGGTAAGGTTTTGCTAAGTGGCCTGGGCTGACCTTGAATTTGCAGTCCTCCTGCCTTGACCTCCCTGGTAACTGGCATTACAGCATGTGCCACTGTAGCCAGCTAGTTTTTGTTCTCTATTGCTTCTGTGCCTCCTTGGTTATTGGTACTATTATCTATAAAATAGCATTTTAAACTTAATTTAGATGTTTTCCTTTAGTGGCTGTTTTCACAAAACATTTATTGTATAAATGTAGAAATAAAAGTTCCCTGAAGACTCCGTCACAGAGCTTTAAGTGTGCTACTCTTTGTTGAGCGTCAGATGAAAACTCGAATCAGAAATTTTCTCATGGGTGGTTGTGTATGTGTGTGTGTGGCCTATTTTACGTTTTCTCTTTAAATTTTATAACATGTTAACTGATACCTGTGTTGATGATTTTCTGTAAGTGTGGGGTGATTTGTTTCTGATCTTTTCCTTCTAGGTCAGTGAATTTTTCTTTGGCTCTTATTCCCTAATTACAGGTTAAAACAGGCTAAATGTTTCAGCTTTCCTTCCCCTTGGAGGCCCAGGAACAGTGAAGGTGGCCTTTAGAAATAGCCAAGAATCAGCCCAGACGGGAGCGTGAACTCTGCATATATCATCTTTTCTCCCACCTGGGATTTCTCCCAATTCTTCCTTTGTTTTAGACTTTTTAGTCTTGTCTTTTCCATTTTTTTCTTTCCTTTATTTTGGTTTTTGAGTCAGACTCTCATGTATAGGTCAGGCTGGCCCTTGAACTTACTATGTAGCAAGGCTGCCTCCCCCAGATCGTCTGGTTTTTTGTAAAACTTGTATACAAAAAGTAAAATGTAGTGAAAAATCTCCTGTTCTCTCTCCCACTTTCTCTAGAAGGAGTCACTGTGTAGAATTTCTTTGAATCCTTCCAGATTGATTCTGTCTTAGAAGTCTCTATATCTATGTGTCTTTTCCTCCTTTGTTTTTAATTTAACAAAAACAGTTGCATATGCTGAACACTCTGTATCTTCCTCCCTTAAGCAACATGTTGAAGAGTTTTACCTAATTTGGAAGGTCAAATACTTTCAGTCATCCAGCAAATATTTCCTGAAGATCCGCATCCCGGGCACACTTAAAAATACTAGGGCATAGCAAGCACGTTGTGACACCTAGGAGACGCACCATCCTTGCAGTGCCAGGCCCACCACCAGGGTCCATGCTGATTCACTCCTGTAAAACTATCGTGCTCTTCCCCGGGGGCCCAGCATTCTGCCTTGCCGTCAGGTACCCTCCTGAGAGCCAGGATCCAGCGTGCAGGAGACTGGTGAGTGCAGATGAGTACTAGATGGAATTTGGCACTGGAGAGTTAGGAAATGGAGAGTCATTTCCACTAGGCCTTTAAAGGAACGTTAGGTCTGACTCAGAAGAGAGCCTCCCCCCTTTTAAGCCCCATGTGACTAATCAGCAGACTTAATTTTACTTAGTGGTTTTAATTAATCTATATCAGAGCCTTCAATTTTTCTCAGGATGAGGGGTTTTAGAATTATTATTACTTTTTTTTTGGAGCCTGCTAGGCAGGCGCTTGTGCTGCTGAGCCAAATCCCCAGCATTAGAATTACTCTTTTTTTTGAGATAGACTCTCACCGAAGTTCAGGTTGGCTTTGAGCTCACTTTATAGCCCAGACTGGTCTCAGACTTGCAGAGATCCTCCTGCCTAAGCTTCCTGAGTGCTGGGATTATAGGCTTGCACTACCATGCCTGGCCAGAATGATTTTTTTTTTTTAAATTGACTCCATTCTAAAACCTCATTGCACCAAGCATAGTGGCACATGCACCTTATCCCAGTATTGGCAGGGCAGGAGAATCCCCATGAGTTTGAGGCAAGCTTGTTCTGCATGATGACACTGTGCCTGCCTGTGCCCCCCTCCGCCCTCCAGCCCCCCCCCCCCCCATTGCATTGTAAAATGGTCCTGGAGGACCCTTTGAACTGTGTCTGTGAACGGCTTCCTTAACTTTGCTCTCCCTGTCCTTGGCACAGCCCAGACGCTGCTGATAGCACCTCTTTCGATGTCCAGTTAGGAGACATTATCCTGACAGCGACAGATGGACTCTTTGACAACATGCCTGATTATATGATCCTTCAGGAGCTAAAGAAGTTAAAGGTAATTAACTCAAAGGCTAGTCCTTGGGAACAGTGGCCTGCTCTGGCCAGCTAAGTTTTACTGAGTTACTTGTACTTTCTCTCAGTAGTTTATGAACTTTAGGAAATAATCGTTCCTGTATTCTAAGCAGTTATATGTGAAAGTATTTCCAAGAACTTGAAGGGAAAGCAGCTTTTAGTAGGGCAGTGAAAACCAGAAAAGTCCAGGTAAGGACATTTCTTGTTTGTGGTTTTCTGTTTTAATGTGTGGGCCACTGGTTGCCTTTTCCTTGTTTTATTGTTATAACACACCCAGCAGGTGTGGCAGTGGAGAAAGACTGCAAACAGTCACTCGGGGCCAGCCAGCGGCAGGCAGCTCTGAGCTGAGCTGAGCTGTCCACCTCGAGAACCTGGAGAGTGGCAGGAAGGGGAAACAGGCTTTTCCCATTCTCTTGGCTTTGTGAAAGTACTGGCTCTGGGAAAAGTAGTTGTTTTTTCCTAAGTCTTTTTGCCTAACTACTCACTGACTGTGGGTGAGTTTCTTCGACTGGTCAGGAAATAGTTTCCTCATGTATAAAATGGGGAATGACAGGTCTTACCTTGCAGGGTTGCAGAGAGGATTCACCAGAGCCGAGGGAGGAAGCCCTTAGCTCCTTGCTTGTGTGCGCAGTGCCTGTTTGGTGGCTGTGTGTGGCAAAGCCTGTGTCCTGTGTAGTAACAGTGGCGAACAGAAACCGCGCCATCCCTGCCCCACCCTCATGGAGGGGAGCAGTATGTGATGACAGGAAGGACAAGGCAGCAGGAGGGAACAGAGACTACAGGGACTGGACTTTGCTCAGGGAGAGCCCCCTAGGGGAGGTGACATTGAAGCAGAGCCCTTTTAGGACCGAAGTGAATGTCAGAACAAAAATGGACCTGTCCTATCCCTGGCTTGCAGATGAGGAAGTTGAAGCAGCAGGAACCTGGGTAATGGCCTGGAGACACAGGAGTCATTATAACCCAAAACCCTAAGGTGTTCTCAGTGGGAAGCAGCCAGTGGTCGGCCAGGGTGCATTCCTGAGGAACCATGGCATCATCCTGAAAATGCTGTTAAGAGTCCAGCTTTTCAGTCCATCTCATTTCAACAGGATACCGGAAGGATTTCAAATGGGAAAGAAAAGTGAAACTCCAGACTTAAGGTCCAAGGGTGTGGGCTTTCTGAGTGAGGTGTTCAGGCAGCATTGGTGGTATCACGCATTGATCATAGCCTGAGGGCTAAGTGTCCCACTAGTCAGCATAGAAAGTGTGTTTAAATAAATGCCACTGTCTTAAAAAGTGCAATCAGCAAGTGCACTTGAATGCAGAAATCATGCGAGGCATTAGGTAAAAATAACTTCTCACCCTCTCATCTTAGAATTCAAATTATGAGAGTATACAACAGACTGCAAGAAGCATTGCTGAGCAAGCTCATGAGCTGGCCTATGACCCGAATTATATGTCACCTTTTGCACAGTTCGCATGTGACAACGGATTGAATGTGAGAGGTAAGCATTCTTTGGTAAGGTCTCAGGAACTAACTGGGAGGCTCCCAGCGAGACTGAGACTGCAGGTGTCCGCTCGCAGCTGGGAACCACTCCTGTGAACAAGGTCAGGGGGCGGGACTGCTGCCCGTGGGTGGCTCCCCTCGCCTGGGGAGGCCCTGCAGCACTCAACTCCATTGGCTGCAGAGGAGGCAGAACCGGAGGGCTTTTTTGCTGCTTGGCCTTGAGCCCTAGAGGCCCGCAGCACTGCCTGGAGGCTGCCACATTCCTAATGGTTTAACTTTCTGCCCTTCACATGTCTGACATTTCGTGTCTCCCTTCCCCTGGCTCTTTGGGACCCGTTGACGGTATTTGCCTGCCAAATTGCCACAGCAGATTTTGAAAAGGGAAGCAATGTGAAACTGCCCTTGACTGGAGAGTCCCTCTGTCTGCTGTGGTGTGAGTTTGGGAGCCTGCCAGGCCCGAGCACATGTTGGTGCTGGCATCTTAGAACTAGTGGGCATGGTCAGGTTCTTGCTGACGTAATATTATGACATGTAGAGCATTTCTTAGCCCTCCAAGAAATGTTAAAATAGAAAAAAAATCACACGCCATAGCTGTTTGGCAGATTAGGATACAAGGTTATTTCTAGTTTCAAAACATTGGATATGTTTGTCCAAATTAGGATTGTGATAGAGGCATGCAAGTTTCTCTGAAGTTGTCTTAACAGATTGTATCTCTCCTGTGATTGATGTAAACAGAGGCTGTAGTAACCGTTTTCAGAGTTTCTATTATAAAGGAGCAGAGAAGATTTTTTAAGCTTCAGTTAAATTATATGAAAATTTTTGGTGTTTAACATTTAAAATATTACTTCTTTCTTTGTCTGTCTTTTTCCTGCGAGGGTATATTGACAAACCAGATTTGCCTAAAATGTAATCGTTTATCTTTACTTAGGCCCACTTTTTGATGTTTTGTTTGGAAGTACACTAATAGGTCTCCCTTTTTGTATAGGTGGGAAGCCAGACGACATCACCGTCCTCCTCTCAATAGTGGCAGAGTACACAGACTGACTTGCCCAGCTGTCGGCTCCTGCCCTCCCTCATCATCCCAGTTGTCCCTGCCATGTGTGCTGATCCTGCTGGCAGGACCATGTTTCTTTGCCACTGATCTCAATGGCCAGTGATGTAAGCCTTTTGCCTGTCTTTTTGAGACCCGTTGAGATCTTTGTTGAGAACCACTACTATCATTCACTAGCTTGTATCTGCCAGCAACAACTGAAGAGGTACAAGATTTGAAGATTGGCCTTCATTTCTTATGGAGATTTTCAAAGCCTATTACTTTTCAAAAGCAGTTGTACTGAAAATGAGTAATGTTGGTAAAGTGAATTCAAAGTTACAGTGTGTTTAAGGGATTTTAAAAGTCTTAACACAAATCATATGTGATGATACGTCCACTAAAAAACATACATCATTCATCAAAAGAAGGTTACCCATATACTCCACAGGCGTTGTCTTTGTTATGATGATTGGGTGTGGCATTATGTTTTCATTATAAACTCCTATTTTCCAGGAGTTTATAATTCTGCTCTAAAACTGCTCTGGGTTATAAAACTTTGATTCCCAGAGACTTTTAGTGGAAATTGGAAGAAAAGGTAATTTTAGTTTTATGGATGCAAATGTTCTGTGCTTTTAAAAAGAAGATTGTGTTCCTGTGATTAAAGTTTGGCAGTGTACTGATGCGTCCACATCACAGGCTAGTGGCCTGATCTAGAGGAAGAATTGAGGCAGGAGACATCTTACCAAAAATTTTTAATGGAAATACTGCTCAAGGTTACAAAGCTCCTCAAAGTCTAGAATTTACTATTATGGCCGAAGATTTCCCCTGCTGTCTGAAAGGGTGCACTGAGTGGGATCTCTAGGCTCCTGGCCTGGTGGGTTGAGGACAGCTGTAGCAAACCAGTTCCCTGGCTTTTGATGGTCTGCTGCCCATTGTGCCCCCGACCTTCCCTTAGGAAGCTTGCTTTCCTAGAGCATGCGCGGGATCCACTGCAGCTACTGGCAAGCGCGAGCACACCGTGTGCAGTGGCTGCCATACAGAGCCCACGAGGAAAACTAGTGAGGATCTGACGTTGCAATTACCCCAAACAGAAATGGAGGGGTTTTTGAGTCAAGCTTAATGTTTACAGTCTCCAAATAGCCATTTGCAGTGTATAGTTTCCTTATAAAACAACCCCGCATTCGGTTTCCCATTACCTGCAAGCTCAAACTTATTTTTAAGCTTTGTGTACAAGTTGACTGCTGTAAAGATATATATTTTTGGTCAGTTTTTTCCTTCATTAACTTGGTGGTAGAAAAAAATATATATATACTTAGAAACCCTTAAATTAAAGCCATGTTTTCTATGAGTCAGGTAACATTGGTGTATAGATAAGAATGCAATTAAACCTGGTGAGCGTCTACTTGAGGAGAATGCAGAAAGGCTTTTCTCTAAAGGAGATACTGACTCCCTGGTTTATTGCATTAAAACTTATGTTTGAGGTTACCTCAACTTGTTTTAAAAGATTTTGTTTTGTGAAATTGTACTGTATATTTGAGTAACTGTCGAGCTTTTGTTTTATTTAAAATTGTTTAACATGTACCATGTACATGTCATTACTATATTTCAATGCATCATGCTTGTAACAGGCATTTCATTTATAATAAGAATGAGTTATTCATTTGTAAGCCGTTCAGTAATTTATCTACTATTCCTAAATTGGCGTAATGTTAGACACCTATTTTGAATCACCTTTAATTACATGTCAGAATGCCTTAACTACCCTAACTTGACAAAACCGAATTCTTTGGTGGAGATGGGGGCGCAGGGCTGTGGAGGGAGATTGTTACAGTATGGAGAAATCATCACACTCTGATCGAACACAAAGCATGAGTGGCAAGTGATGGGGCATTTATTTTGCACAAACTATTTTCAGTCTCTGTATATTTAAAAAGTAAAGAAAGTTGCATCCAGAAAGGGTTTGTTCAAAGGAATATATTAATACTAGGATTGATGACTTCAGCTCCAGATCTGTAAGTACTTCCAGTCAGAGGTGTGCAGCCTGATGATCGGGATATGTTTGTATTAGTGTTCCAAAGCCTACTTTTAATTCCTTGTAAGAGCAGCACTGATCAGGTTACTGGCTTTGCTCTGCTCTCATTAGCCATCAACCAGTCGAGACTTGAAGCTAGATTAGTGTTTTACACGCTCATTTAATCAACTTTTCTGAGAAATGATAGAAATCAAAACAATGTGGTTTCCCAGTGACACTGAAAAGAATGGGACAAGAACTGAGTTTCCCAGTGGAATGGACTTTGGAGCAGGCCTAGAGGTTAGTGACATAAAATTTTCTGGTTTTTTTTTCCCCCTGTCCTTTTCGTGTTATGCACTTAATTTTATTACTGCCAGGGAGCCGGCAGAGTGCTGCTTAACAAGTAACTCTCTTCCTCTCAGTGTCAGAGGCTGTGTTGGACCCAGAGTAGAATTTTCCAAGCCACACACCCAGGCTCCTGGGGTGTGACTGCACTGTACACTCGGCGGGTCTAGTTCTGAACCCGGTGTGTGTGTCTGTGTGTGTGTTAATTGTATTTTAAATCAAGCAGTGTAAGCACACACATTTGGCTCACGTAATGGAGTTTTTATAACAAAAGAGAAAATTTGGATTTCTAATTTACAAATGGCAAATTTATCCCTCTCTGGATGCACCAAAGACCAGTAAAGTTTATAGCTTTTCCATCTATATTTATAAAGCAATACTGTATTATAAAATCAATATTTTTATCACATGCTTGAAATTTTTATTTTGTTCTGTTTTAAAATGTGCACTCTAAACATATCAGAACCTTATTTCTTCCTATGAACTTAAGCTGCCTGCGCACAAAAACAAAAAACAAAAAAAAATTACCAAATGGAGGTGAAGTAAATAAGAGTCCATAGAGTCTCACAACTGAAAGAAGGAATGAGGGGAAAACATGTTATTTGTCCTGAATTACTGTACTGTGCCTGCGTGACACGGTTGATGGGTTCCGCCTCACAGAAGCCATTCCAGGTGTGCGTGTCCGGGTGGGCTGCATTTAGGTAGAAACTTAGTCCCGAGCGATCTTTGCGGGAGGAGCGTGCGTCCTCTCTTGTCAGCTGCGTGTTCGAGAGTGGCCCGAAGATGGCATCACCTTCGGTACCACCAGCCTACCTGATAGAGTAGCAAGGCAGGAATTGTGAGAATTGCCTGAGTCTGTTTTGAGTGTTTTGGAAATGGTCAAAGGGATTGGCTAGAATGGTGAATGTTTGTGGCTCCTTTTCACCTTATGCCAGCTATCTTTGATAGAAACTACAGCATTCAGTTTCTCTGGAGACTGAGTCACATTCTTGCATTTAGCAAATTTTACCATACCAAAAAAGTATCTGCTTATAAAACAGAAAACATGAAGCAGAAAACATTTGGATTGTTACAAAATTGAACTCAACTAAAAATGATATCCATGTCAAAAATCAGCTGTTAGCAGGTAGTTTGTGGCAAAGACGGCTACAGACAGAAGCAAATTTCAATCTGTGTATACTGATGAGCTGCTTTTTTCTGTTGAGACGATCATTATTTGTCTTACCCAGTGGGCAGTTACCTGAATTGGATGTCAGAAATATTACTTATGCAGGAATAGTTCTGTAAATACATTTAAATAAACTGTAAAGGTATTTAATAAATATAGTATTTATACTAATCTGTGTACTTGTTTTGGTTTCAATAGTAATTGAGTCAGGCTTCAGCCGTTAACACTGTGTCTGGTTTCTGTCGCTTCATTAACCTGCCAGCGACTGCGTTTCATAGCTTTCTCATTTTCTGCCTTCGCGATTTTAACTGCTGCGGCTTTCTACACCAGGTAATTCCCTCAAAAATTCATCAAAGTGGATTGGGTAGTTAAATGTGAAATAGAGGTTTTCCCAGCTTTGCACCTTCTAAATGGCACAGGGTGAGGTAATCCAGAGCACTGACGGGGGACACTGGAACTGCCTCTTCCAGACCAGTGTTGCGCCAGGCGACCACTGAGGGCAATGCCTTCACAGCTAAGCCCCTTCCCATTTCCATGGCTGAGCTGGGCACTGCGTCCTCGGTGAAGACACCTGAACTTAATCCTCCAGGTACACAATCGCTGCAGTCATCTGCATTTGTTAAGAATATCAGAAACTCAGTGGAAATTAGCAATGTAAGCTTAAGACAGTCTCTTCAGCCTGCAGTGCGAAAAACCGTAGCTGAAATTATGTGGGCAATGCCAGTTTCCTCAAATAGCTGGTAAAGCCCATTTTCATTCACTGAGGAACATCTTGGGATGAACCTGAGTTTTTATTAGGTTATTGTGGGCAGCTGTGACTTACTACTAGGCTACAAGAGCTAAATTCATCCTGATTTCAGTTCACAGTTCCAGAGGACACTAATCCACTCAGCCCCTTGTAAAGTTTCTCATACAATCTCAAGAAGAGTGGTTTGCCAATAAACACCTCCCAATGGTTTGATGGCTTCTTAGAGACTGAGCAATAAAAAACTTACCTGTACTGTAAACAGGGTGGAAGGAGAGAAGAGACATGGAAAGATACTGCACAACTGGTTCTGTGCCAGAGGTTTCCAGTCTGTACAGGTAAGCAGCTCTGTTCTCAACCAAGAACAGAGACATTTGTCTTCCACTTCATTCCACTGCAAACCCACATCCTCTGAGTAGACTGTTGCTCTGTGTCCAATAATAGGAAACTTCTATTAGATTCTTTTCTGAAATAAAATTCTACAATATATAAAAAGACCAAGCTGAGTGGTGGCTCAGCCCCTAATCCCAGCTCTCTGAAGGCTGAGGAAGTAGGATCACAAGCTCAAGTCCAGGACGGACAATTTGGTAACTTAGATCCTGCCTTAGAAAAAAAAAAAAAAAAGGGCCAGGGATGCAACTGTGAAAGCCCTGGGTTCAGTTGCCAGTACCAAAAAATAAAGGACTCCAAATGATCACTTTTATGTTTTACTTTTTTCCAGTTATTTTATTTAAAGTATATTTTTAAAGGACCAAACAAGTCATTACACAAGAAAACGTTGCATAACTTTGCTGTTTCTAACAGCACTAAGAACCAAGTGTTTGCAGTCAATTACAGAAGATAACCTGACTACTAGTCACAAAATTATTTCAAGCCATCTTGATGCTCTCCAAATGGCTGCCAAAAGTTTGCTTTTACAACACTTGAAGAGTGCTGCAGCCGCAGGGTGAACATGCGCCGAACAGAAGAACTTGAGTAGGTTTGCTGTCTGCACAGAACTGCTGCCTCCAAGCAGCATCATGATTTAAAGGTAAGCGTTACACACTGACGAGCCGCCATTTCTGCATCGAGTCACGTACAAGATCATGTTTAGAGCAGCAGAACCGCCTTGAGCACGTCGGGGAAGTTCAGGACACCGTCTTACACGCCCAGTGTGAACACGTGCTGGAGGCCCCAGCGGGTCAGTCAATGTCACTGTCGCTCGCTGTGGCCAGACTCTCGGAAGGGCAGGTGAGATGCTCTCGCTGGTCAGAAGAAACTGCTCCAAAGAACATGGAGGAAAACTGGAGGAGAAAATAACTGCACTGTTTATTCCCCAGTGAAAGTTCCCAGTGACAACCCTCTCAGAAATGCAGCCCAAGTGGTTCCCTTGGCTCTGCTGGCAAGGATTCCGGGAACACCCACAACCTCTGCGGAGGCCCAGCACATTCAGAAACCAGACCCTTCGCTGACCTCACTGGCCCATGGTGCTTTGGGACAGGTGATCCGCTGGGCCCTCCCGGGGCCACAGGAACAGGGCTGAGGGACAGGCGCGGGGGAGCTGAGTGTCTCCCCAGCCCTCTGGTCCTGCAAGCTCCCTTCCAGGCAAGAGCCCGTCCTCCCCTCTGCGCCCCAGGCACGCCAGCATTTTCAGATGCTCACGGCTCCCCTTCTGATAGCCGCCTTCCCCAGGCTGTGCCCTGGCCCCTCCCTCCACAGAAACCGCTCTTACTGTGGCCACCGCGTCCATAATCACACTGCCTGTTTGCAGGCTGCACCCTGCCTGGCTGTCACGCTGCCCCTTCCCTCCCATGCCATCCTATCAGCCACCACGGTGCCACCTTCTGGGCTCTGATGACCCTCCATTGCGAGGACTGCTGCTACCGCAGGTACCAGGCAGCATCACCACTGTCTCCCCCAATAGCTGTAATCGTAAAATCCAGAAGGCTCAGATATTGCCAACATCTCCCGAGGGGCACGGTCACCCCTGGTTGGGAACCATGGCTTTAGATGATAGCAGTTGTCTCGGACAGTGAAAGTACTGTCCAGGTGCCAGGGAGTCAGAACTGGAACTTCAGCCCACGTGGCCTGCTGCCTGCTTGATTCCTGCCATATCCAAGACAGCGCACGAGTTTACAGGCCGAGAACCTGCTTCTCCAAACCCAAGTCACCCTCTGCACCTGCTTCTCAACTCCTGGAGCTCCTGTCACCAAACCTGGGGGCACTGGCCCCCGAGTCAGCCGCCCCGCAGCTTCTCTGCACCCCTCCTCTGGGAAGCCCCCATGTCTCGGACCTGCGTTGGGGATACTTCTTACCTCACCGCGCCCTACTTTTCACACAGCTAACGTCACCTTGTAAATGTCCGGCTGCCAGCCTCATGTTAGAACCTTTCCAGGACTCTGAGCCCTAAGGTGCTTCACATGGTGGCTGGCAGGGCTCGCGGGACTCTTAGGCAGGATGTGGCCCTCAGTCGTCACCCTGGCTTCACCTTGTGTCCTTGCCTCTCCTGCCCTCCAGCACCCGATCCGCCCTTCCGTTCCTTGGAGCAGCACAGGCCCCGTGCGCTTCACCACGCCACCACCCCGCCTTCCACCTTATGCTGTCCACTGTGGCTGCGACACCAGCCCAGAGGATAGACTGTGACCTGAATTGGGTCACTGTGCTTTTGGTCTTCTTGGGGCACCCAGGACTTTTCTTACACAGAATTTAACACAGCTTTTTAAAAAAAATTTCCATATTTCTAGTTAGGTGAGTTTCATGTCTACAACCTAGTCCTGCGCCCTGTTCTCCCTCTAGTCTTTGTCAAATAGGGTGCCCAGCCTAGTCGCCCCCCATGGTGTCCCTCCTTGGCTGCCCCACACTTGTGGCCCCCGCGAACCCCTGTGGAGCCAGGCAGTAGCACAACCCAGTGATTGGCAGCCCTGCTACCACCTTATCCTCACGACCAGACAGGAAACCCACTGGGATGGTGACAGTGCCCGGAGAGACTTCCGTCACACGGCTGGGAATTACGGTAGCAGACAGGCGAGCAGCCAGTGTGGTCAGAACGACCTTCAGGTGTGGCCGCGCCCAGAGAGCCTGAGGGAGGCAACACGAGCGGGCGGAGCGGGCGGGCTTCACTGCAGCAAGGGCGCCACGAGCCCCAGCGTGCAGGGGCCGCCTAGAAGCTGCCGGAGGAGCCCAGCTCTGCGGCCTCCGTTCGAGCCCAGTGACAACCATCTCAGCTGCAGCCTCCAGATTGTGGGATATTTACGCCTGGGTAAGCTAGATACAACACCGCACTTGCAGAACAACCCCAGTACTTGAGAGGCTGAGGCAGGAGAAGTACGAAATTGAGGCCAGCCTGGGCTACAAAGGAGGCCCCACCTCAAAAGAAAAAACAATGTGTTGTGGAAACCATCAGGAGCAAATGCCCTGGCTCAGCACAGCCGGAAGCGTAGCCCTTGCCGTGCCGTCTTCTAGTGGAGAAAACTCAACAATGTGCAGGCAACTGGGAATTCCCTCAAACCCAGTCTGAACTGGGTGAGAAGCCAAATTACTGTAACATGTTTAAAATAATACACATTTTGCCCAATGTTAGTGGCCCTGGGCCATCACTTTGAGTACTCAAAAAAAAGTACTCAAAAAAAAAAAATTTAAGTTTAATTTTTGAAAACCCCCTTAAAGTAGCATCATTTCAATTTGGAATTGGATGGGCTTTTAATTTTTTTCTAGGAACTAGGCAGTGTGGCACATTCAGCTATTCAGGAGGCTGAACCAAGGTAGTTGCAAGTTGAGGTCAGCCTGAGGGGCTTAGCAAGGACCCCAGAAATAAAAAGGCAGGGGGCAGCAGTGATTTAGCTCAGTGATACAGCACCTGGCTGGGGAGCATGAGGTCCTGAATTCAATTCCCAGTCCCTCCCCACCAAAGAAAAAGAAAGAAAAAGGCTGGAATTTAACTCAGAGCATGAATGAGCTCCTGGATTTGGTACCTGAAAAGAATTTTCCCTTAAGATATCTCAAACCAGGGTGGAAGACACACAAACTACCAGCTGTGCACCGGGAGGACGGAACGCGTGGAGAGCAAGGCCTGCCCTCGGTGAGCTCACAGTGTGCCTAGCGCACCGACAGGTCAGTACGGTTAGTACACGACAGTTACAGCGAGGGGGTGGCTGCAGTGCCACAAGTGGAGTAAGACGGCTGCAGAACAAGGACGGTGCAGCCAGACCCGAAGGGCAGACAGAAGTCTAGGAGTGCGGCACAGAGGAAGACCATCGCCCAGGCTGAGCGCGGGGAGCAGAGGTGTGTGCCCACCTTTCCACCCAAAAGCAGGAGGGACGAGCGGACCTGCGCCCCACTGCTGGATGTTGCATGTGAGTTTTTCAGCTGATGCAGCCACACAAAAGAGATAGGCTGGAGACACTGAAGAATAAAACTACCTCTGCGTAATCACTGCAGATGACAGGCCTGAAAAACTTGAGAGAAGCAGGGATAAAATAATGAAAACAATAAACAATTGAGGAAAAAATAAAATAACTCAGTAAGGCAGCAGCAGAGAAAATTAACATGCAATAAATAAATGAATCAAAGCTGGAAAAACAAGAGTGACAGAGGCAGGGGGAAACATTGAATGGTCATGTATGTGTACCAGTTCTCTGCAATGAATGTAATCATTATGTACTTCAAACATGTGCTAATAAAAGTAGAAGCAGAAGATTTAGCTCAGTAGCATAAGTGCCTGCCTTGCAAGTGGGTGGTTGTGAGCTCAATCTCCAGTACCAAAAAAAAATAGCTCCACAGATACAAAAGATAGGCATTGAGAACATAATGGTAGAGAAAACTGCATCTACGATAGCAACTGAAATTAACTATATGGTGTGTAGTAATAAGTGTGCAGCACCTCCATTAGAACTTTTGTTTTACTCCTGGAGACACAAAAATAGACCTGAACCAATTAGAAGACATCACCACTCAAAGATGTCAGTTTCCCCTAAATTAACAAAATTTAAGGAAATCCCAATTTAAAAAAAAAACTGAAAATGTTTTAAATGAAATGATATTAAATCAACTTAATGATAAGTTGATGTTAAAGGTTAAATTAAAATCTACAAGAATAGTCAGGAAAAGAAACATGACAGGATCCACAAAGTGATGGATGCTAATCCTGCCAGACACAGAAACACACTCAGAAACCGCCTGGCCAAGTGTGGCCCCAACACATGCAGAGACTACCGAGTTAGCGAGTTAGCGGAACAGACTGTGCACAGACGGACTCCCATAGCGGAGGAACTTAACAGAGGACAAAGGAGACACTGCAGATCGCTAGGGCAAAGGTAGGTATACTTTACAGGTGGACCTGAGTTGACTCCATAGTAGTTCCAAAAAGAAATTAAATTAGATTTATACTTTGCACCAGGCACACAGTTCTGCATGTAAATGTAAAAGATTAAATCACTTGGGTGTGATGGCACACACCTGTTCATTCAACTGCTTGCCTGAGGCAGAAGCAGGAAGATCACAAGTTCGAGCCCAGCCCAGGCAATTTAGCAAGCTTTTGTCTCAAAACTTTAAAAATAAAAATAAAAAAGGTTCTATGCTGGGTTCAATCCAAGTACCACAAGTAAACTTTAAAAAAAATACACATTCTAGAAGGAAATGAGTGAATTTTTTAACTTACGTACAGAAAAGGTTTTTAATAATTGATTCAAAACCCTTAGACTTTTTTTGTTTTGGAGAGGTGTGGTTTTGTTTCATTTTGTTTTTGTTTTTTGAGGCAGGGTCTCACTATGCAGTTCAGGCTGGGTTTGAGCTCACTCGTTGCCCAAAGTGGCCTTGAACTCACAGCAATCCTCCTGCCCCAGCCTCTCAAGTGCTGGAATTACATACAGGCTTGCACCACCATGCCTGGCTCAATTTTTAAAATTTTAAGTTTGACTACATAAAATGAAAAAAATCTTGCCTGGCAAACCTTAAAACATAACTGACAAAGTAGGAAATAATGTGTGCCCCACATAGCAAAGATAAATGACTAATAACTATAATATACACATAAAAAAACAGTAGAGGGCAGGGACATAACTCCGCGTGCAGCACCTGCCTGACAAGCATGAGGTCCTGAGTTCAATTCCTGGTACTAAAATAAATAAAAACAGTAGAGAAAAGGGAAGAGATGTGAATGAACAAGTCAAAAAAATTATAGGATGGGGTTTAAATGCACTAAAAAAAATCTTCAACCTCACAATTTAGAGAAACGCTAATGAAAACCACACCGAAATAGTACTATTTCTCAACTACCGATTTGGCAAAACTTTCACTGCAGTTCAGCTCTGCATGTTGCTTCGGGCAATGGGACCTGGGTACACCCTCGGCACTGCTGCTGGGACTGGGACTGAGGCACAGGCTGCAGAGCCCAGGGGAAGCCTGCAATTACTTTAAAATACGAAGTTAAACAAGGAAATAAGGTAAATAAGCAGAGCGGCTGCGTTATGAAAGTGCTGGCGTCACCCTGCGCCGCTTTAGTCGGGCTCGCAGGCCTGGTCTGCAGTGGGCACGGCAGGTCCACAGTGCAGGCAGGTGCTCACTAGATCAAACCCCGGCAGGTGACAGCGCCTGGCGAGGCGTCCGGCTCACGCAGAAGGGGAGCAGAGGGAGCTAAGCAAGCGCAGAGCGACGCAGGACAGGAACCTTTACCCTTTACCGAGCACCGCAGGCGTCGGGAGTACTGACGATTAATTTTCACAAGTCCACTATCGAATGGTCACTGCTCAGGAAACTGAGGTGAACACCAGTATCAGCCGGCCAACAGCTGGGGAGCCAGCGACTGGGAGAGGCCTGAGCCCAGGAACCCCGCGGCGCTGCAGATCTAGGCTTGGCCTCTCCCCTCCACGTAGGGAGAAGCAGGCTGGAGGGGCAGGGGGCCCTCGAAGGCCCACAGTTGCCCGGGGGACGAGGCGAAGGCCGTCACCACCCCCAGGGCAGAATTTCAGCCTGGCAGGAGTCTGCCACAGCGAGGCAAACAGCGCCCTTGAAAAACAGTGCCTCCTCCTCAGAATTCACTCCTGTAATAGAACATTTGGAGAAAAGGGATCTGCAGAGCTTAACTAACTCTGAGAGTCACTTTCCCTAGTAAGGCCACGAGCCACCTTCAGGAACTGCAGGGACCTGATGCAGCAGGACGAAGATTCCTTCTTGTTGCCTGTGAAGAAGCAGGCACACTGTGAGTGTGGCCAGCAGAATTACTTACGTGACCTCAGCACACTGGATGTGTTCAGAGAAAGCCCTAATTTAGCAGTCAGAGTTCACTCCCAGGCAGGTGGTCCAAATCGCTGCCTTTTGCAGTGAGAGTCTGCAAATCAGACTTCCCTCCCCGAGGCTGGCTTCACCTCCCCTAGCAAAAATTAAGAAAGGGGCTGGGGCGCAGCTCAATGGTAGAGCACACGCCGAGCATGCATGAGGCCCTGGGGTCGATGCTCTGCACCAACAGAAAGGAAAGAAAGGAAGGAAGGAAGGAAGGAAGGAAGGAAGGAAGGAAGGAAGGAAGGAAGGAAGGAAGGGAGAAAGAAAGAAAGAAAGAAAGAAAGAAAGAAAGAAAGAAAGAAAGAAAGAAAGAAAGAAAGAAAGAAAGAAAAAGAAAGGGAAGGAAGGGAAGGAAGGGAAAAGGAAAGAAAGAAAGAAAAGAGAGAGAGAGAGAGAGAGAGAGAGACACTTAGCCAGGCATGGTGGCTCACTCCTGTAATCCCAGCACTCAGCAGGCTGAGGCAGAAGGATCATTGCAAGTTCAAGACCAGCCTGGGCTACAAAGTGAGCCCAAGGCCAGCCTGAACTGTACAGTAAGATCCTATCTCAAAAAGAAAAGAAAATAATAGAAAAGAGAAAAAGAGAAGAAGAAAGGAAAGGAAAAAAGGGGAAAGAAAAGAAAAATGAGGAAAGGAAAAAAAAAAAAAAAGAAAAGAAAGGAAAGGAAAGGAAAGGATTACTTTTTGGGAGAGTGTCTGTGGACTGGGGCCGGAGGCCGCAAAGCAGCCGGGACAATTCCATCAGGTGCGCTCACACCTCCTGGCTCTTCTCTTACCTTCCTGAGGGAAAAGGAGCCCCGATCATCTTCTGCACCACTGGCACAGCTTTTGGACGCCTCCCGGATGTCATCCAGGTTGGCCCTCTTCAGCTGGGGGCAGCCACCGTGTTCTGCAGCCCAGTCCTTTGAGTTCGAGTTCTTTGCGGGAGTCCCCGGAGGACAAAGCCTTTTGGGTGCTGCTTTTCTCGAGATGCACTCTGGGGCCTGGGCGGCTCCCCCTACGCCAGCCTTTGAATCCAACCGTCGCCGGTGTGACCTAAGTGTGAAGGGGCTGGATGAGCACGCGGTCTCCCCGGAAACGCCTTTCTTCTGTGTAACTCCCAGGACAGCGTGGAGAGCCCGTGTACTGAAATAACATTGAGCCAGCTGCTGAAAGCTCGCATTCACGTGTAGGGACACTTAAAGATGCACGTGGCAGAGTCTAGTCTCTCAGGAAAGTCGCTCGGTGCACACGCAGCACACAGCACGCACGTGGGATGGGAAGAGGTGCGTGTGAGAGAGAGCTAAACCAACCACCAGGCTCCCTAGAGCAAAATTTTACGAGGTCAGGAAAACGTTTCTCTTTAAGTCAAAATCAGTGACACTGGAGCAGGTCCACAATATATTTTATGGGGAACACCAGAATACAAAGTGACATAACATCCCGTTCTGGCTTTTTTGATTTTTCTTTTTTTGTGATACTGAAGATGGTACCCAGGGTCTTGGGCATGCTGGGCAAGTGAGAGTCTGCAAATCAGACTTCCCTCCCCGAGGCTGGCTTCACCTCCCCTAGCAAAAATTAAGAAAGGGGCTGGGGCACAGCTTTACAGCTTTACAGTGCTTTACAGCTGAGCTATGCTCGCAGACCTTTTATTTATTTCATTTTCAGACAGGGTCTCATTGAATTGGCCAAGGTCTCAAATTTATAATCCTTCTGCCTCAGTCTCCCCAATAGTCAGGATTATGGGGATGTACCACCACACCCAGCTTCAATCTTGTTTTCAAATGTAATTATATTTAAATAAAAAGTGTGAAAGAAATATAGTGAGCTAAAATGTCACTAGGAGCTATCTCTGGATGGTGCAATTATGGATGGGCTTTATTTTCTTTTTGGACTTTCTGTATTTTCCAAATCTCCCATAGTAACTTGGTGTTACTTTACCATAAGACATATCACTCCTAAAAAATTTATTAAGAAAATGGATGATTGTCTTACATCTGAGGAGTTTTAGGAAACGAACATAGAATTTCTTGTGAAACTTGACCGTCTATCACTCTTTAAAAAAACAACTGAAAAGTGAAAATAAGTTTTGAGTCATAACAACAATAAAGCAGACTGTCCCAGTAGACTGTGGCCAAGAGAGAAAGAGCAGATACCTTATAGACCAGCTAGGCTTTTCACGATACAGTTTAGTCTCAGCAACTCTTTCAGATTCAGTCACGATTTCTGATCTACTGTTTTATTCCTGTTATTTCTGAACTGAAAGCCACTGGAATGTTTCACGGAAAGGTGGCAGTGGCTTTCCCAAGCAGTAACAGAGTTAAAAGACAGCCTTACCTTCTTCTTGCTTGGGAAAGACACAGCAGTGGTGGGGAATGTGCCCCGCCTGGGTCATCAGCTAATGTCGACAGAATGAAGTTAGCTTCTAGTAGCATATCAACGATACTCACAGCCACGGGTCTGGGGAGGCAAAGGCAGGACAGAAGGGACACTTGTTTTCTCACGGACATTAGGACACATTAGAAAATGATACAGATTTCTGGAGTAAAAAGGAACACTATAAATACACGTCTTTTTGTGCTGTCAATACAATCATAAGAGTCAAAAGGGCGTTTAGAAACCATCCGCTCCCATTTAACATTTTAGGTCTAGTGCATATAAAGTATCATAGTTTTTTAGAGGTTTAACTTGCATAAGCCATGTATAATTTTCTAATTAGGCAATTTATTCAGCAGCCCATCAAATTTATAGCTGTTTCATTCTACCAAAGAATGCATCTTTCTCAATCAAGTTACCAATTTAAAAATGCATCTTTCTCAATCAAGTTACCAATTTAAAAATGCAATGTTATGCCATCTTTTCAAAGTTTTACTTTGATACATGTTGCAAGTAAAGTTAAGGAATTCCTGATGTGTGTGAATTAATTTCACTATGATTCAGAGCTTTATTATCTATAACAAACAGAAAGTCAGAACAGTTGTCAAGGACCTACTTCCCAGGAAAATCAAAATGAATGGACACAGGAACATGTGTAGCTTCTGAAAATGTCAGCATTCCCTGAAAGAATAAAAGAAGACAATGTAAAGTCTTTTTAAAAACTACTGGTGAACATTGGAATTTGACACCAATAGGTGTTTACCTTTAATTCTTTGCAGCAAAATGTTATTTCAGTATCCAGCCCAACCTGAAAGAGGTCAAACTCATCTGGGCCAATAATCATCTCACTGTACACAGAATTGGTCAAACCTGTAAATGTTACAGGAAAATGAAAAATAAAGTTACTCTCAGAGGTATTTTTAAAATTTTAATGCAAAAATATAGTAATAAGTAGGAAGGTAAAAATAGTACAAGTTCTCTCAGAGTCCTGTACTGAGAGCCAGGGCTGGGCCCACGTCCCCCCGCATTCTGACTGTGCCGGCCAGGAGGGAATGGCGAAGGTGCAGCAGGAGATGTACCGCCCTGCGGCCAGGGGACTTCAGCTTGTTAGTTGCCCACTAATAGTTCCTGTTGCTTTTGTTTCTTAGAAACGGCTGGTCACTCTCTGCATGGCCAGTCACCACGGTGCACATTGTAAGAACCAGTCCCCAAGCGACAAGCCATTCTGCCTCTGTATTTCCTGCTTGCTCACCCCATGAGCCCTAGCACCAGAGATGAGGCCTGATATTCTGGGAATGATCCCGATCAGCGCCCCTCAATGTAAAATAAATCTGCCTCCAAATCCTGAGGGTCTTTTCGGTGTTTCTGTTTGCCGTTGCAGAGTGACCTCAGCCAGTTTCTGGGCCCAGACTCAAAGAGACTGGCAGTCTCCACTTCCTGTCACCCACAATGCTCCCTCTTGAAACTCGGCACCACGCCACAGGTGGTCCAGGGCACACTAGAGGCCACCTGTGAGCACGCGCTGGGGGTGACAGCTCAGTTTAGCCCCCGTATCAACTGTGAGCCATGTGTGGGTGTCATTGTCACACTGCAGGTGGTTCCCACTCCTCCACCAAAGTCACCTGCACAAGGGTCCCGTGTGGGAACTTCCCAGTAGAGTCCCATCAGCCCCAGAGAAAACCTGAGAGATGACAAATTACTGTCCTAAGCCACTGTCAAGGCAGCTTGTTATAACCAATTAATAACCAGATACCATAAAGCTTGGTTTGTTCTAAAGGGAACTACTATAAATACAGCTTACACATAACAAGGATATTATACTTTATTAACTGTATTCAACTTTGTTTCAAAAAAAAAAAACTTCAAAATTAACACCCACTAAAACTAACAAAAAACAGAGTAAGAGATAAAATAGAAAACAGAGTAAGAGATAAAATAGGATGTATTACACTAAATTGTAAAATCTGGTTTAAAAAGTGAATTTTAAAAATTTTAAACTGAGATATAGTTCATTTACCCAATATTCATCATTTTAAGTGTACGATTCAATGATTTTTACTGTAATCACCACCCGCTACTAAATATTTCCATCATCTCTGAAAGAAGCCCCACACCTGTGCGGGGTCAGGCTCGCTTCCCCGCCCCTCCGGCCCACAGCAGGCAGCCACGCATCCACTCTCTGCGCCCCGGCAGACTCTTCCGGATAATTACCGTGGGTGAACTGCACAGTACGCGGCCTTTAGGTTCTGGGTTCTTTTCCGCAGCTCTGTGTTTCCGGATGCGCCCGCACTGCTGTGGGTATCAGGACTTACTCCTTTTTATGGCTGAATAATACCCCTCTTCCCACACTCTGCTTGTCCATTCATGAGCTGATGGCCTTTGGCTTTGCATTCTGTGGCTGCTACGTAGGGGTGCTGTGTACACTCATGTGGACTGTGAGGTGTAAGCCACTTAAGGAAGGCGGCAGAGGAACAAGACAGGAAAAGCCTGGTGCTTTTTTTTTTTTTTTTGAAACAGGGTCTCGCTATACAGTTCAGGCTGGCCCTGAACTCACTCTGTAGCCCAGGCTGGTCTTGAACTCACAGCGATCCTCCTGCCTCAGCCCCATGAGTGCTGGGATTATAGGCATGCACCACCACATCCAGCCAAGCCTGCTGCTTTGAAGAACATGGAATAATCACACTAACCATTTTTTACTTTATTTTATATTGTGTTTTCTGGCATAGTTGAAAATAATCCTTAAAAATACACATTACAATTTCTAATATTCTATTTTGTCAAAGTTTAATATCTATGCCTTATTTTTGTCAGCTTGTTTGTTTGTTTGAGACAGGGTCTTGCTCTGTAGTCCAGGCTGGCCTCAAACTCTCTGTGTAGCTCAGGCTGGCTTCAAGTTGATGGTAATCCCCCTGCCTCAGCCTCCCAAATGCTAGGATTACATGTGCCACCATGCCCAGAGTAATCTGTAAGAGATTATTGAACTTGAATTTTTTTCAGTAATTTATTATCACAGAAAACCCTGATGTTTGGAACTTTACAAGTATGTTCCAAGATAACCAAAGATACAGATGATGTGCCTTTATTACACATAACATTTATTCACTTATTTTACAGGGCTTTCATACTGAGCTACATCCCCAGCCCATTTTTTATTTTTGAGTATCCGAGAATCTTGCCAACTCGATAATGTGCCCAGGCTGCCTTCAATTTGCATCCTCAGCCTTCCATGGTGCTGGGATTACAGGTCTGTACCACCATGTCCCGCTATATAACCTTTTATGATTTAAAAAATCGATTATGCACCAAAAGTATAAGCAACAAAAGAAACAGATAAACTGATCTACACCTAAATTTAAAAATCTGTGCTCCAAACAATGCTGTAAAGAAAGTAAAAACAGCCAGCCATTGTGGCATGTGCCTGTAATCCCAGCACTCAGGAGGTTGACGCAGCAGGATAGCCATGAGTTTGAGGCCGGCCTGGGTTACAATGCCACGAGTTCAAGGCCAGGCTGAACTACATAGTGAGACTGTGGCTCAAAATTTTAAAAACATTTTTAAAAAGAAAAACAAAATAAAAAGAGCTAGGAGCAGGTGCATGTTGCTACTCAGGAGGCTAAGACAAGAGGACTCCATGTTCAGGGCCGGCCCGAGGACTTGGACGAGATCCTTTTAATATAGAGATTTTTTAAAGGGCTGCATGAATAGCTTAGTAGGATAGCACTTGCCTAACATGTGTGAGACCCAACAGTCAATTCTCAGCACCACAAAAAAAGGAGGGAAAGCCAGGGATTTAGGTTAACTCAGCAGCACAAACACCTGCCTGGCAAGTGTGTTTGATCCCTGGCACCAAAAAAAAAAAAAAAAAAGGAAACAAAGAGAAAAGAAAGGGTGGGGGGAGAAAACATAACCCATGGAATTGGAGGAAATATTTGCAAATCATATATATGCAGAAAAAATAGAGCCCAAGTGAAAAAAGCAAAAAGGATTTGAATAGACATTTCTCCAGAGAAGTTATGAAATACCCAATAAGCACATGCAAAGATGCTCAGCATCATTAGTCCTTAGGAAAATGCAAATGAGGCCCACACTGAGGTGCGACTTTGCACCACCAAGCTGGCTGGAAGCCAAAGGCAGACAATAGCAAGTCTGTGAAGGACAGAGAATCGGACCCTCAAACCCTGCCAGTGGGATGGGAAAGGAGGCACCCAGAGCCAGGTGTGATGGCACAGGTTTGTAATCACAGCTGCTCTGGAAGATTGAGGCAGGAGGATGAAAAATTCAAGGTCAGCGCGAGCAAGTTGGTCTGATCATCTCAAAAACTGAAAAGGATGCACAATTATTTATCACTGTCAACCCCTAATTGTGGGTTTGAAATTTTGTTTTATTCTTTTCTCTAAAATAAAATAAAATAAAATAGGCCCTGGAAGTAGCTCAGTGGCGGAATGCCTGCCTAACATGTGCAACTTCCTGGGTTCAGTCTCCACTACTGAAAAACCAAAAGCTGCACTCATCACTGAAAATGGGCTGGCAGGTTTTCAAAACGCCAAACAGTGTTCCTGCAGGACTTAGCAAGTACACTGCTAAGTATATGGCCAAGATAAACAAAAACATGTCCACAAAAAACTCACAGGACTGTTCACAGCAGCTTTACCAGTAAGACCACAAAAGTGAAAAAGTCACAATGCCTATCCAGTGCTAAACGGATAAATAAAATGTGGCACATCCATTCAAAGGAATAGTATTCAGCAACAAAAAGAATTGACATACGTGCTGATAAATACAATGTGGGGCACTCTTAAAACTCTGTACTAAGTGAGAGAAGGCAGATGGGAAAGGCTGTATGCGGGATGATTCTGTATATATGAAGTACCCTGGCATAGACAAGCCATGGATACAGAAAGTGGACAGGAAGCGACCTCGGGCAGGGGTTGGGAGGAGATGGGAAGTGACTGCCAGTGGATATGGGGTTTCTTTGGGGGCGTGATTAAATATTTTAAAAGAGCCTAAACTTAAACACTCTAAAGGGGATAGTGGTTGCATTAAGTCTAAGTATACTAAAAAATGAGCTGCATACTTTCAATCATATAGTTATATAGTTCAATAAAGTTGCTTTTAAAAACCAAATGATGAATTAAAAAAAAGTAATTTTTAGGGGCTGGGGATTTAGCTCAGCGGCATAAGCACCTGCCTTGCAAGCAGGCGGTTGTGAGTTCAATCCCCGGTACTGATAAAAAGGAAAAAGACAAAAAAAAAAAAGTAATTTTTTGTCTCCTGAATCCACCTGATTTCCTCCTACCTCATTCTCCTCCTTCCCAAAATATCTGTAGACTATTTTAAAGTACCTTTGTTCAAAAGAGAAATTCAGTCTGACCTTTTCACCTTCCTTTTGAACTCCACAAAAATATAGAGCCTGTCTAAGTACATTCACATGAGCCAGACTGTATGCGTTAAATACATTGGTCTGAGATGAATACAATTTCTAATGGGAAAGATATAAAAAGTATAGTTTTTAACAGTTTTTTTTTTTTTTTTTTGTCTTTTTTCCTTTTTACCGGTACCAGGGATCGAACTCACAACTGCCTGCTTGCAAGGCAGGTGCTTATGCCGCTGAGCTAAATCCCCAGCCCCAAAAGTATAGTTTTGATTCACATGTATTTTTTGTTTTCTTTTTCATTACATGTTTAATAATTTAAATATCATTCATTTATAAGTATATGGTAAAGTAACTTTAACATAATTTGTGAATGATAATTGTTTTGGGAATCAAACTTTTCCTTTCTTTCTTTTTCTTTTTCTTTCTTTCTTTCTTTTTTTTTTTTTTTTGTACCAGGCATCAAAGTCAGGACTTTGCGCTTACCAGGCACGCACTTGAGGCACTGTGCTAAATCCCCGACCTCAAACTTTATTTTCAAACCCTTCAGTTTAGCAAATTTGTATTTTAAAAGTCTTGTTCTCAAGCTAGTGGGTAGATCAGTGGCAGCGCACCTGCTTAGCATACACAAAGCCCTGGGTTCAATCTGCAGCACCACCACCACTTCAAAAAAGGTCTCATTCTCACATCTGTGTCTGTTTGATTTGACCATTAATCAGTCATCAATATTCCCTTATAGCATGGGACAGATGTACAGTACATTTATTGTTTATCCCAATGTATTTATTCTTCTTTGTTGCTATTGCAAAGAAGTTTCCTACACTCATGTCCGTTGAATATGATTTGTGTACATGAAGACTACCTGAGTTTTTCATGTTTGTGTTACACCCTGCTCCCTCAGTTTTACCACTGATTGTTAGGGTTTTCCAGGTGTACCCCAGTATCATTTGTAGTGGGGATAGTGCTACTTTTTTCTCTAGTGACTTGACTCATCTAACTGCATGAATTAATAACTAGTGTAATACTAAGTAGAAGTGGAGATAGAGACAGCGTCCTTACATTAAAGCGTCCTTACATTAAAGCGTCCTTACATCTAAAGGTCCCCTGAAAGCCTCATGTGTTTGGAAGGTGATTAGACTGCGGGGACCCTATACTCATCAGCAGATTTATTCACTGCGGAGCGTGGGCTGAATGCACTTGTAGGAGGTGAGGCCTGGCTGGAGGTGGGCACTGTGGTCTTCTCGCCCCCAGCTCCTGCCTTTGCCCTCCACTTCCCATCTAGAATGGGCTGAGCAGCCCTCCCTCTACCAGGCCCCCATGCCACCCTGTTTCTGTCTTGGAGCCAGTTGACCATGGACTGAAACTATGAGCTAAAATACACCTCGCCTCCTTTAAATTGTGAGTGTTGGGAATTTTGTCCCAGCAGAGACATCATCCTTTGTTTTCATCCATGTTGGAAGTGTCAGGAAAGTGTCTGTCTATTCCTATATAATTCAGTAATTTATATTAAGAATAGGTGTTGGGCCAGGGATTTAGCTCAGTGGCATAAGCGCCTGCCTGGCAAGTGCGCGGTCATGAGTTCAATCCCCGGTACTACAAAAAAAAAAAAAAGAATAGGTGTTATAGCCGAGCATGGTGGCACACTCCTATAATCCCAGCACTTGGGAAGCTGAGGCAGGTGGATCCTTGCAAGTTTGAGACCAACCTGGGCTATAAAGTGAGCCCAAAGGCAGCCTGAACTGCATGGTGAGAGCCTGCCTCAAAAAGAAAAAAAAAAGAATAGGTATTATGCTCTTTTTAAGTCTTTTTTAAAGCCACTATGGAAATCACCATATACTTTTTTTCATAGAACAGCTAATGTAATGTAACATTAGTACGAATGTAGTGTTTTATGCTCATAGACATTCTACTGTCGAAACAAACTTGCATTTTTTTTTTTAAATCAGTACCGGGGATTGAACTCATGACCATGTGCTTGCAAAGCAGGCGCTTATGCCACTGAGCTAAATCCCCAGCCTGCAAAATTGCATTTTAGAGTAAATACCACTTGGTCATGGCTTATGGTCTCCTAAATGAGGTTTTGAATTTTGTTTCCTAATACATATAATTTTACATTTATAAAGCATACATTTTAAATGAAAATACAATTATACTGTACATAGCATTCATAATATACTCAATAAATATATCCTGAATATTTTCCTTCATCAATAAGTATACTTTTATAGTTATTTATGTGGGGTTGGTATTTTGAGTTTTTCAGTACCAAACTATTCCATTTAAACATCCCCGTAGAGAGATGGGAATGTATTTACACACATACACACAACATTCCCTTCACTCAACCAGTCTTCTGCTGCTTGATCTGAAGTGTAGCAGACACATCAAACTACTAAAGTGTTTAGGTATTGGGATTTCAGATGAACTTTTTATTTATGCTTTTAAAAAATATTTTTCAGGGGGCTGGGGATTTAGCTCAGTGGCATAAGCACCTGCCTTGCAAGCAGGCAGTCGTGAGTTTGATCCCTGGTATCGATAAAAAGTATGTATATTTTTTTTTCAGGGGCCGGGAATTTAGCTCAGTGGCATAAGTGCCTGCTCTGCAAGCGCACGGTCATGAGTTTGTTCCCTGGTACTGATTAAAAAAATTTTTTTCAGTGGCCAGGGATTTAGCTCAGTGGCTTAAGCCTCTGCCTTGCAAGTGTGTGGTTAAGTTCAATCCCTGGTACAAAAAAATGAATAATAATCAAAAATATTTTTCAACTGGGCATGGTGGTACACACCTGTAATCCCAGCACTCGGGAGGCTGAGGCAGGAGGATTGCTGCAAGTTCAGGACCAGTCTGAACTACAAAGTGAGCTCAAGGCCAGCCTGAACTGCATAGTGAGACCCTGTCTCAAAAAGACACAAAAAGAAATTTAAAAATTTTAAAAAATATTTTTCATTTGCTTCCATGGACATGACTTACATAAAGAGTAAAAACAAAAGTTAAGTGATATATATTCCAACAATACCTTAAGTACACATTCATTTCCAACAAGACAGCTCGTATCATGCCCAGTATGCAAGCATAAAGGAAATTCTAAATAAGCTGAAACAGTTGGATCCCCAGGCAACATAACTATAACTACTCACCAGACAGCTACTCGCAAGAGACAGTGTTTACTGGTTACTAAATGAACATCTTTATCCAGAGATGACATGATGAAACAGAAAACAGACCCCTTTCCTAGCTGAGCATATATTTTCCAGATCACGTACTGCTGAGTGCCAAGAAAGAAAGCTGCATGAGACTCCAGGGACGCAATAGAAATGCAGCTTTAGAAGCTTGCACCTGGGGACCAACTATCTGTGCTCAGACCCTGAGCCAGGCAGGTCACAGTTTCTCTGTGCTCCAGCCTCTTCACGCAGGTCAACCACAGTACCTACACTGTACAGTTGCTATGGAGATCAAGTGAATTCATAACATAAATTATTTAAACTAGATCTTGGCATATACTAAACACTACCAAAGTCACCTGACCCATGGAAGCTTTGGTTCCACGGGCTTTTTAAAATCATAGAGTTCTTTCTTTTATATCCTCTCTTTACTACTAACTGCTTTCACCTAGACAAATTAGCCAAGGGCAGAAAGGTTTTTTTTGTTTTGTTTTGTTTTGTTTTTTTGTCTTTTTCCTTTTTATCGGTACCAGGGATCGAACTCACAACTGCCTGTTTGCAAGACAGGCGCTTATGCCACTGAGCTAAATCCCAGCCCCAAGGGTAGAAAGTTTTATACAGCTTGTTGTACCAAAAAAACCAAGTCTGTTTTGTTCTATGGCACTGGGGATCAAAACCAAGATCTATGCACTGATCCCCAGTCCTTGAAAAGGTTTTTTGAGACAGGCTCTTGCTAAGTTGCTAAACTGCCCAGGCTGAGCTCAAACTTACATCTTCCTGCCTCAGTCTCCCAGGGTGCTGCTGACACAGACATGGGCACCACGCTGGGCTCCTAGAAAGTTTTCCTGATACTGAAACTCTACTCCAAATAGGCCACGGAGCACATGCTTGACGTCCCTGCAGGGAGACTGGGAGAGTCCATGAGTTTGAGATCAACCCGGACAAACAGAAAGACTCCGTCTCAAAAAAAGACAAAGCCAAACTCAATTCCATCTACACACTCTTGAAATAGCTGACTTAGGAGGATTCATGTTTTTACCCTATGTGTTTCCCATCTGGAAAATTCTAGATTCTAATTCAAAGTTACTTTTTCTTCCTGTGTAGTCAAACATCATTTCAGCTAGATTGCTGGCCTCTCAGTTTTTCATGATGCAAAGCAGAAGGGGTGGTAAGTGAGAAAGACATCTTTTAACACTAAAATGAGGGGCCGGAGGTTTAGCTCAGCGGCATAAGAGCCTTCCTGGTAAGTGCAAGGCTGTGAGTTTAATCTCTGATACAAGAAAAAAAAAATCTAAAATGAAAATATACTTTCCTCAGTAAAATTCTCTTAACTTTAAAGTAACCTGAATTTCAAAGTCAAATATTTTAATTACAAGTAATACTGATTTTCTTGGTTCTCTGATTGGATAATACGTAACAAAAAGTTTGCTATATTTCCACACATTACTGCGTTTAAGACAGGAATAATACTATGCTGTTCACGTGAACTATGTAGCTAGTAATGAAGACACACAGGAAGCACACGCCATCAAATCTCCACCACAGACATTCTCCTTACCCGCCGATTCCCCGCGAGAGCTCTTGAGGCACAAATTCAGTGAAGAAACAGCCAGAGTAACTTCCTCCTGATTCGATGAAAAAAGAACCATTGCCTCAGCCAGTAATCTATAAAATGTAATGAAAAGCCTTGAGATCATTTGAAAGACAAAAAGAAAGATGTAACCTTATTAAGAAGGACTCAAATCTTTAATCTGGATGTGACAGGCTAGTTGGCCGGAGTTTAGAAAAATTTATCCAAAGGCTCTACCTTTCTTATATACAAACTGCTATATTTCTGGTGTATCTTTAAATTGCAATTTCATTTGCAGGCCAAGAGAATAGCAAAGTATAACCTTAGTAAACCATGTGAAAGCTGCAGTCTGAACTTTTACACCAGTATCAAGTATTTTTATTCTTAGGTCTTTACACATCCATTGTATTTTTTCAAAAATTGGCTCAAGAGGGGCTGGGGATTTAGCTCAGCGGCATAAGCGCCTGCCTTGCAAGTGTGCAGATGTGAGTTTGACCTGCAGTACTAAAAAAAAACAAAGGCCCAAGATGATACATAAAGGAAGACTGTAGAGAATGGAGCTGTTTAAAGCAGACTGAGATAACTATGCTAGAGACTCATTGAGGAGTAGAGGTTTATAAACAGTCTGCCACCTGTATTTCTTCTCATTTTGCTATTTTCCTGGACTGTAGTACATAGTACTATTACTTTTAAGGTTCTCTCGATGCCATTTATTCTGGGTTTCTTTTTTTTTTTTCCTTTCATTTTTTGAGACAGGATCTATGTAACTGAGGCTGGACTTGAACTCCCTGTGTACCCCACTCTGGCCCTCAACTCGTGGCAAACCTGCCTCGGTCCCTCTGTCCCCTTAGTGCCAGTGTCACAAGTGTGCGACCACCTCTGGCATGGCTTCGTTTAGCATTGCTCTTTTTTGTGTGTGTGTGGTACTGGGGATCAAACTCGCAACCTTGTTCTGCCAGGCAGGTTCTTACTCCACTGAGCTAAATCTCCAGCCTGGCACAGCTTCCTTTAAAAACAGCTTTATTGCCAAGCATGGTGGCATACACTTGTAATCCCAGCACTTGGGAGGCTGAGGCAGGAGGACTGTTGCGAGTTCGAGAACAGCCTGGGCTACAAAGTGAGCTCAAGGCCAGCCTGAACTGCATAGGAAACCCTGTCTCAAAAAGAAAAAAAAAAAAAAACCTGAAAACTAAAAAAGCAGCTTTTTGAGGTATGACTCACATACCACACAATTCACAGATGTAAAGTGGTTTGACTGCATTTCCCTAATGACCAGTGATGCTAAGCGGCTTTCCACATGTTTATTGACCATTTGTGTATCTTCTTTGCAGAAATGCCTATTAAAATCCTTTGCCCCAATTCTTCTTAAAATAGCAAGAGGCAGTATGGTAACCATTGTTGATCACCTTGTATTTTGTTTTTACATTATCTATTATGTCCATCCTTTTGATTTGACTGACTCTGTTCTGATATGTTGCGTTTGGTTTTACTCTCTTCAAAAAAAGTAATAAAAACTGTGGGAGTAATAAAACCCAAAATGTGTAATTGTCATTGTACAAAAGAAAAGAAAAGAAAGTGCTCTAAAGGTTATAACTGCATATATGTTTAAGTGTATAAGATAGATAATCAAATTACTGAGGTTTTTTGGATCATTGAACAAAACTGTTTGCACTCTCACTGTTTGAAAGTCCACTTTAGGGGCTGGGGGTTTAGCTCAGCGGCATAAGCACCTGCCTTACAAGCAGGCGGTCGTGAGTTCGATCCCCAGTACTGATAAAAATGAAAAAGACAAAAAAAAAAAAGTCCACTTTATATGCTTCAATTTTGTAACTTGAACAACTATTTCTAAGATGAGAATATGTAATCTATTAACTAGTGATTTATTACTGTTTATTTTTTAAATTTTGTATTACTTGTACCCTTTTTCTGTTTTTTTCTTTTTCTCCTTAAAAAAAAAAATCCTTTGCCCCAGGGCTGGGGATTTAGCTCAGCGGCATAAGTGCCTGCCTGGCAAGGGTGAGGTTGTCAATTTGATCTCCTGTACCACCAAAAAACAAAACAAAACAAAAAAATCCTTTGCCCCTTTTTAGTTATTTTTTTATTAAAGTTGCATCATAGGTACTGCCATCCTTTTGACATTGAGATGTTGCTAGATAAAAATGAAATGTTAGAAGTGATGTAATCTTGGTGTCAACATGATGCTAGACATTAGTTTAGCAGTGTTTAATAGTCAACATGTAATAAACACATAGCAAATTCAGAAGCGAACTTGTTAAGAGGAAGGTGTCATACAAAAGGCCAAATAATGTCCTTATTTCTCTGATGCTGGAGCTTGAACCCAGGGTCTCTCACATGCTAGGCAAATGCTCTATCATAAAGCTATCATCCAACCTCTACGATGCCAAATCACTTGATGCTCCCTCAGAAAAAATGACAACTGAGTGTGTGGCACATTCCTGTAATGCCAGCACTTGGAGGCTGAGGCAGGAGGACCACTGTGAGTTAGATGCCCACCCAGCTACATAGTGAACTCACAGCCCGCCTAAACCACATAGCAAGACCTTGTCTAAAAAAAAAAAAAAAAAAAAAAGATAACCTGAATGTGCAATTCAAAAAATAAGAAAAATAAGAATTGCTAATATATTCTCAAACTTCCTAGTGAGAAAGGAAACATAACAGTAAAAAATATTGCATGACACTATTTCTTTCGATTTGATTGGCAAAATTTTAAAATATTGATTATATCCTCTACTTAGAAGCACTGTCCCATATTTTTTTGGTGGGAATGTAAAGTTGCATGAATTTTACATGGCGGTTTAGTGTCAGCATCTTTTTGGCCCAGTAATTCTACTTCTAGGATTGAGTTCAGTCTGTAACTTGGTCCTCAGTGATCCTTACCTCCTGATGTTTTCCTTAAATGTGGGCTGGGTTAGAGGCTCATTTCTAAAACAGAAAAAGGTGGCAGAAGTGATGAGATATCATCAGTTCTGAGGTTAAGAGCTTTGACAGATATAGTGGTGCATGCTTGTAATTCCAGCTCTTCAGGAAGCTAAGACAAGAGGACTGTAAGGTCAAGGGCAGCCCAGGCAATTTAATTCAAACTCACAATAAAATAAAGAGGGCTGGAGATGTAGTTTAACACTAGATTGCTTTCCTAAAGGGCATGAGGCCCTGGGCTTAGTCCTTAGTACCAAGGAAAACAAACAAAAAGAAAAAAGAGAGGAAGCAGGAGAGAGAGAAAGAGAGAGAGAGAGAGAGAGAGAGAGAGAGAGAGAGAGAGAGAGAGAGGGAGAGAGAGGGAGAGGGAGAGGGCGGTCCTCCCTCAGCTACCCTTTGTGAGGACTTGCAGGCAGCCAAGAGACAGGCTCACATGGTATGGACCTAAGTCCTGTGGAAACCACGAGTGAGTTTAGAAATGGCTCTTGGGCTCCCAACAGCCATATCAGTGAGCTAGGAAGTGAACCCCCAAATTGAGCTTTCCGATAAGTCTAGTCCTGGCTGACCCCATGACTTCACCCCATGAGAGCTTGAGCCAGAAACACCCAGCTAAGCCACACTTGTGGCCACAGAGTAGCAACTGTCCGATGTTCAAAGGCTCTGTGCTTTGGAGCAATTTGTTCTGCAGCAGCAGGCAGCTAATACACCATCCTGCGTACTATGAGCAGCACTGTTCATGATGGTGAAAAGCTGGGGATGTGGCTTGCTCACAGAGTGGGTGTCCATCATGTGGGAGGCCCCGAGTTCAGCCAGAGCACTCTGGGACTCTGAAGCAGGACAAGCCTGGTGACTCAGTGGCTTAGTAAGACCCTGACTCAAAAGAAAAACTAGAACTGGGAACGGGTTGGGGAGGTAGCTCAGCGTGAAGGCTCTGGGTTCAGTCCCTGGTACT
This sequence comes from Cavia porcellus, assembly GCF_034190915.1. NCBI lineage: Eukaryota > Metazoa > Chordata > Mammalia > Rodentia > Caviidae > Cavia > Cavia porcellus. The sequence continues at coordinate 8,759,750 of NW_026947499.1, read as the reverse complement.
GAAAAGGAAAAAAGGCAGGTTGCCTAGTAATATGGAAAGTGGGACCTTCTCTTTTTCCTTTTGAAAATGTGGGTAAGTGTGTTTTTAATCAATGATGATAATGAGAGAAGTAATTCATTGTCAGAGAGAGAATCACAAAACAGAGGTGACCTGCCAGGCGGGACAAGGGGGTGGCAGCAGAGAGTTCCTCTTCGCCTTTGCACTCTTCTGTGTATACTGGATGTACTGCAAGCAATATGTATTGCTTTTACAATTTTTTTGTTTTGTTTTTGTTTTGGCTTTTTCATTTCTATCGGTACCAGGGATCGAACTCACGACCGCCTGCTTGCAAGGCAGGTGCTTATGCCGCTGAGCTACATCCCCAGCCCCCTTTTACAATTGTTTTTATCCTGTATTTTATTTTATTAGTACGGTGTGTACGACACAACATCATTTCCTCTGTGGAGCCGGCACAGGTGCAGAGCACGTCCTCACTCCTCCTTCACCCCCTTTCCCTGGCCTCCCTCTCCCCGTCTCCGAGCCCCTTCCCGTTTGAGAGTGACCTAGCTCCTGACTGCCTGTTATTCTTTTATTTCGCTCTTTGTTTTTACTCTAGGTTTCTTATATTAGAGAAGCCATGTGACATTTAAGCTTATGTGTCCTGTTTCACTTAAGGTTACGCTCTCAGGGTGCCTCCATTTTCCTACAGATGACTCAGGTTCACCTTTCTTCAGGGCAGAGTAGCGCTCCACTGTGTGCAAACACCGTACTTTCCTGATTGTTCACCTGCTGATGGACACAAAGGCTGCTTCCAACACTTAGCTATTATGAACTGTGCCTCTGTAAAACGGGCAGCGTGAATCACTGTGACATGATGTCTTTAACACTTTTGGGAAGATACCTAGCTGGGAAATATCTGGGTCAAATGGACTTGGTGGTTTTAGTTTATTGAAGAATCTCCATACTGATTTCCATAATAGTTACGCTTGTTTACTTTGCCACCAACAGTGTAGAGGCGTCGCAGCAATGCTGAGAATGTTTTTGATTTCTTGATGATGCCAATTTTTTCTAGGGTAAGACAGAATCTATTGTTCTAATTTGCATTTTCCTAATGGCCAGCAACGTTGGCCATTTGTTCATGTATTTATTGTACTTCTGTGAAGTGTCTATTCATTTTGCTTGCCTGTTTTTTGATTGAGACTTTTTACTAGCAGGTCTAATTTTATTTATTCGTTTATTTACATATCTAGATATGATGTTCTCCCCCATTCTGTATACCATCTTTTCACTCAGTTTTTTTTGGCTTGTTTTTGCTGTGCAGAAGCTTTTTAATTTATTATGGATGGTCTTTGTGCAACTGAGATTTTGACTTTTTTCATTCAGAAAACAATATTAAAAATATAATCTATTGCTACAACTGAACTAAAAAATTGAGCATACTTTCACTGACAAATATGCTTTACTCATTATATAAAGAAAAACTTAAATAGTCAGGGATAAAGTTAGTTGGTTAAATGTTAAATGTTAAAATTAGCAAAGCACAGTGGAGCACCTGTAATCCCAGCTACTTGGGAGGCTGAGGCAGGAGAATCACAAATTCAAGGCCAGTCTGGAAATGCAGTGAGCTGTTTAAATTCCCTCTGGCTGTGTGTTTTATGATTCAGATAGAGACCATACAAATGCAAAGCATTATAAGATCACATATTTTTCTCTTTTTATACAGTTCAGTGTAGAAAGTCACCAAGTGAGTATTTTTAGATTTTTTTTGTTTGTTTTTTTGAGACAGGGTCTTACTATGTAGTTTAGGTCTCAGACTCACTACATAGCCCAGCCTGGCCTCAAACGTGCAGTGATCCTCCTGCCTCAGCCTCCCCGTGCTGGGATTAGAGGCATGTGCCACCACGACCAGCTTAGAATTTTCTTGACCACTAAATTGTTACTAATACCATTAAGCAGGTACTATCTAGTATTATCTTTTTCAAAGTTTCCTCTTGAACTTATAAGATGATTATTCTAGTTTAAGTTTTTGTTTTAAAAAGAAAAAAACCTGTAACTGAAAAGCTTATTGGCACTGTTTTCCCGCTGAAACCCTTCCATATTCAGAAAATGAAAGATAAACAACAGGGTATTCATTACCTTGGCTGAATCATCAGAGTATTGCAACACATATTCTTTTCAAAATTAACTTGCACAGGCCGACTTTCTTGAAAACACACAGTATGAGTTTTTTTAATACCTCAAAAAGAATAGATATCAAAACTGAAGTTATTAATTTTAAGTGAAAAGTGAACACTTTAAAAAGTGTTTAAATTTCACAGCCAAATTAAAATAACACACTTCCAGTAACGTTAACTCTCGGCAAGGTGTACATGGTCTGGAGCGGCACTATTCCTTAGTGGAAACGTATTATCTCCCCCTAGTGGACATCAAGTAACCTGTCACTGTGGTCACACAGTGAAGGCGGAGCGGCAGGATTCCTTTGAAAGAGGGTTCTCAAATCCTTTGTCAAACAGTGACTATGCTCCAGAGCACATCTCTAGAATTCTCCTTTAGAACCTGGTATGCAGGGCTGATCTTTCTAGATAGGACTTTTGGCAGTTAGACCTCCCATCTGCTCTGTTAATGCTTTTCCCTTTGATCACATTGTTCCTTCCTCTCAGAATGTCCTTCGAGACACTACTGTCCAGAAAGTCCCTCTCCTCCCCCTTCCCTCTTTGGCTGGCTTGCCCAAACACCATTCACTGTACCATTTTTAAAGGAATTCGGCCCAAAATACTTCTGTGTTTTTCTTGTTCTCCTGGTTCAATAATAATTCTCCTTGATAGGATGCAAATGGCATAACATTTTTACATCTTATTTTTTTTCCCTTGGCCACTTGTTAACTTTACTGCTATATGTGGTACTCATCAAGATAAAGTGATAAAGTGCTTTCACCAGAATTTACTGCTTTCATCAAGAAAGTCTTACTATTAGTCTGGCGATGTGGCACACACTCATAATTCCAGATATTCTGAAGGCTGAGGCAGGAGGACTACAAGTTTGAAACTGCTTGAAAAACTTACCATGAACTCATCTAAAAATAAAATAAAAGGGCCTGGAGGTTATAACCTAGGGTTAGAGCACTTGCCTAGTGTGTGTGTGGCCCTGGGTTCAGCCCTCAGTGTTGCGCAAAGGAAGATGAAAAGAAAGGAAGGTATCTTGGTTACTTTTCTCCAGTTGCTGGGACAAAATACCCAGCATCCAAACTGAGGGGAGGAAAGGTTTATTTAGCTTACTGTGGAGGTTTCAATCCATAATCAGCTGGCTGCAAGGCAGGGTGACATGGCACAGATGCAGTACCTCAAGGCATCAGCCAACAAAAGCAGCCAGAGCAAAAAGAGGGGAAGAGCGAGCCTTTCTTCCTCCCTGATGTGGCACACAGGCCACTCCTGCTCCAGGGCAGGTGCAGCACTCACACCATCTCTGTGCCCTCCTCTTGCACAGGGTGAGAGTATTTGCAAAGTAAGAACACCGGCTCCCTACTGAGTCACTTAAAGTTCTAAACTTCTCAGGCTGACACAGTGTATCAACCATAACAGAAGGTGAGAAGGGAGAGAGGCAAGGAGCAAGGGAGAGAGGAGAGAGGGAGAGGAGAAAGGAGAAGAAAAATACTATTAAAAAATTAAATAGGGCCAGGGATTTAGCTCAGTGGCATAAGTGCCTGCCTTGTAAGCGTGCGGTCATGAGTTCGATCCCAATAAAAAAAATTAAATAAGCCAGGGCCAGTGTGGTGGAGCACAAGTATAGTCCCAGTTACTCAGGAGAATCAACTGAGATCAGGAGTTTGGGGCTAAAGTGGGTGACATGGAAAAAGACTTTATTGCTTAGAAAAAAATAAGTACTAGCTGAACTGAAAGAAGACTGCAAATGTGGATGACTTAAATTCTGACGCAAGCTCCTTATAGACAAGACCCCAGACTCACAAAACAGTGATGAGAGTCTGGAGCCTGCAGCCAGTCCGTCCAGGAAGCACGCTGAAGACCAGGGCTACGCACCACCTACTCTGGCCGCGGGCTACCTGCTGGTGTGGTGGAATTCTGTTTGCCACTTCTGGAACTTGGCTGAGTGGGTCCAGTGAACCCTCAGAGCCTAAGCAGTGTACCTCAGGAACGACCACCATCACTGGGGGATAACGTGTGCGGTTTGGAGGCCATCACCACCCTTCCGTAGCTTTAGGGTGGTGCCACAGCCAGTACAAACAGCTTCCCATCCTGTGGGCTCTGAGGAGGTGGGGAAGGCTCTGACTTCTGGGACAGTTCCAGCTTTGAGGGAAATTCGGGATGGCTGCCTGTGATTTTTTGGCTGCGTGATTCCTCAGAGACAAGATAAGAATTCGAAGGAGTTTTTAAATGTTTTAAAACTCTTCTAGGGTCAAAAGTAAAAAATAACAACAAGTCTCCTAGGGTCAGGGATATAGCTCTGTGGCTGGGGATATAGCCACAGTGGCACAAGTGCCAGCCTGGCAAGCATGAAGTCATGATTCAATCCCCAGTACAAAACAAAACAAAACAAAAACTCTTCTAAGTCATCAGCATGTGTAGAATGCCTTTTGATGAAAATTTAAGACCTTGGGTCTAGCCCTCTTCACTTCATCTTATGAATATTCATGCCTAGGCCTGGCATGGGGTGCGTACTTGTAATCCCAGCATTTGGGAGGCTGAGGCAGGAGAATCACTGTGAGTTCCTGGCCAGCCTGGGCTACACAGTGAGTTCAAGGGCAGCTTCAACTGCATAGCAAAACCCTGTCTCAAAAGGTTTTTTAAAAATCAGACTATTAACTTCTCTTAATCAAGTACACCCTCTTTCAGGAACCCATCTCTGCTGGGTGCCTGTCTCCTTGAACTATGACAAAACTTATCAGCACATTGTCTGAATATAACATTTTCCAGGGAACAACCCACTGGCTCATTCTTTTTTTTTTTTTTTTTTCCCCTGCAGTGCTGGGTTTTTGAACTGAGCTACAATCCCAGCCCTTTTTATTTTTTGAGAGAGACTTGCTAAATTGCCCAGGCTAGGATTGAATTTGCAATCCTCCTGCCTTAATCTTTTGAACAGCTAGAATTATAGGTGCATGCTATCATGCCCAGTTATCGATTTATTCTTAGAAATTCTGAGACCAGTGCAAAAGGAAATGTGGAGGTTTAATGGAACTATCAACATATGGATAAAATATTTCAGATGAATCTTGCTCTTAATTATAGAAATTATAATTATATAACAGAAAATCAGAACATTAAAACAGGAATCATTTATTTTCTATTAGCAAATGTTAAACGATCTAAAAAAATCACAGTTCTAAATGCTGATTATAGTTAGATCCATAGGCTAGTTCTTCTTGGTAGCTCATGTTTTGGTGATGGTTTTTCTTTTTATCTGAGATGGAAAAGGAGGGAAGCAGGACAGGAAAAAAAACTTACTATGTAGCCCAGGGTAGCCTTGAACTCATGGCCGTTCTCCTGCCTCAGCCTCCTGAGGACTGGAATTACAGACATGCGCCACCACGCCTGGCTTGGGAAAAGATTTCCATCAATGAAGACAGCCAAATTTACTTCACTACCCTTATTGTTTTTCCAAATTCCAAATCTTTATTTCTACAAGCTAATAAGATACCTCTGCTCAGATGACTTTTCTCAACTAAACTTGAACAGTATTATTCCAATAGATTATTAATGGAAAGTTGCAGGCATAACCTGTGTAAACAGTTTTGAAAAGCATAACTACTTAACCCCAGTTACCCTAGTGGCCTCCTTGCCCGACCTCCACTACCTTCTTGAGCTATCCTTCCCCCGTGCAGCAGCCACGAGCCTGACAACTTCCGGCTCCCAGCCTGGAGCCTCTCTGGCTAACCCAATTGTGCACTCTTACTGCTCCCCGCTGCAACAGAACATGGCCCACATATGGTGACGGAACAAGACAGTTAGAGAAGAACTCCCCCAGCACCAGCTTTAATTCAGGGGAGTCTCACCAGCGTGAAGCCAAGGACTTTTGTTCAGTGGATACACAGGTAGGGAAGAGGAAGTATACAACCCCCACTGCTGCTGGAAATCACTTTCAAACTTTGTAAGTGAAGTGTTTTCAGAATAAAACACATGGAGGAAAGCAGAGCTGAGAAAGCTTTTAAAAATAAGCAGCAGCCTGACTGAATCATGCCTATGACCTAACTTCAAACTTAATGTGTTTGTGAGCCAATATTCCTCTTTATTGTTGAAGCCAGTTTGAATCATTTTCTGGCTTTAAAAATGTTTTTTCTTCTACTACGTGTAACCTAAAGTATCTAAATTCACATTGCCATCCTACAAAAACTACTACAAATTAGCCAATCATAAATATTTACTTGATCTTATTGAAGCCATCGGAGAGATATTTCAGAAACTGAACACTTGGTTACTAAAGATCCAGCTGGAGACAAGGGGAAGAACAAAACTACAGTATCGGCAGTGAGTGGTGAGCACACTGTGTGTCAGGCACTGCATCTGTGGGACTTGAAGGTTTTCTGGGCTTATCATCATGGTCTTTGCATGATTCTGCTATTATATGAACTAACATTCAAGGAACGGGAAAAATAATGCTAAGTTCTTGGTTATCTGTAAGAAAATGTAAGGATTACAATGTACCCAGAAATAAAAATATATTATTAAGATAAATATAAGATAAGAAATATAACATAAATTATGTCACCCTTGGCCGGGGGTTTAGCTCAATGGTGTAAGTGCCTGCTTGGCAGATGCGAGGTCGTGAGTTCGATCCCTGGCACCAAAAAAAAAAAAAAATTATGTCACCCTTCATAAAGCCATCTAACTACAAGAAAGACTTGGATCAATATCATAAGTATTAAAGATTGAATCTAGGGTCTTTGCATTGAGCTACATCTATAGTTCTTCTTTATTTTTTGATACAGAGTCTTGCTAAATGCCTAAACTGGGTTCAAACTTGTGATTCTCTTGCCTCAACCTCCCAGAGTGCTGGGCCTATAGCTGTGTAACACCACACCCAAGCTAAACATAAGATTTTGGAAAGCATGAAATTCTACTTGTTAACTTCAAAGAAAATAGCTGCAATCATAGTACACATAATGAGGCCAGTACTTAGAGAATGTATAGGTACTCTTCTAAATACAGGAATAACTCATTGAATCCTTAGGAAATTCCCTGGAAACTGACCCTAACCCTCTGCTTGTTTCCATATAGGGACAGGCAGCATAGACATAATGTGTCAGCATCTCACTAAGGAAGGGGTAGAACTGGATTTCACCCTATACTTGGTGGCTTCCGGAGCCCATGCTCTGATCACACTATGTATGTTTACAGTGTAAAAGGCCTGTGAGCACAGCACTTTAGCATCTAGTCTGCAACTAGATGTCCGGAAATCTGTCTGACAGAGAGTAGCAGAAAGAATGAATGCACTCTTTAGCACCCTCTCCTGTGGGCCTGGATTCAAATGCAGGCTATGTCTTGCCAGTTCTTGACTGGGGGCCATAACTATGTTTCTCTCAGTCCCAGATTCAATAAGATCTGCCTTCTACGCTACTTTTAACACCAGTAGGCATTTTTATTTTCTGTTCTTACCTAAGGACATTTGTGGTAAAGCCAACACACACAAAGTACTCTTACAAAATATTATCAAGCAACTAATTCATTTTACAATAGCCAATTAAGCCAGATGAGGAGGCACATGCCTATAATCACAGCAATGGAGAAGCTGAGGCAGGAGCACTGCCATGAGTTCAAGGCCAACTTGGGATACAAAGTAAATTCAAGGCCTGGCTGAACTACATAGCAAGACTGTACCTCAAAAAAAAGCCCATTTAAATTCAAATGGACATTTAAGGAATTGGCTTGTACCACACAAAGCCTGGGCTATGAACAAATCATAAAAGGAAATAATTAATACCAATCATTTAAAAATCCTTCTACAGCCAGGGATTTAGCTCAGCAGCATAAGTGCCTGCCTAGTAAGCGTGAGGTCATGAGTTCGATACCCAGTACCAAAAAAAAAAATCCTTCTACAAGCCAGGCATAGTGGCACACATGTAATCCCAACACTTGGAAGGTTGAGACAACATTGTAGGAGTTCTGCCTATAGTCTTGACTACATAGTGAGTTCAAGGCCAGCCTAAACTGCATAGTGAAACCCTGTTTCAAAAAGACTAAGTAAGTAAGTAAATAAATAAATAAATAAAGATAAAATCCTATAGATACAGCTAAGAAAATAGAATTGCCTCACCAAATAACTATACAAATTCTAAACAAATCTATGTAAAGTATTGGTTGGAGGTTTGAAACATGAAAAATATTTGAAAGAAAAAAGCAGTATTTTAAGCCACTCAAATTAGACCTACCATATCTGCAGAAGAACTGAATAACTACTTTGCACTTGTCAGATGTGGTGAATATTGTGCACTTCTCTACATTTCTTTCAAAAGAATTCAGACATCTAAAGATGGGTAGAATTGACTGCAACACAATTACATTATACACATTAAGAACACATTTGATATGGTTGGTTCATTTTTAAAAAAACTAACAAATGAGAAGTACATGCATTCATCAGGTAACTATACTTGTCCTGCATGTCATTTAAATTGTGAAGTATGAAATGTGTTAGATCAGGCTGGGGATTTAGCTCAGTGGTATGAGCACCTGCCTGGCAGGCGTGAGATCATGACTTCGATCCCCAGTTCCAAGAAAAGAAAGAAAAAAAGAAAAAAAAAAGGAATGTGCTATATCTTTAATAACAAGTATTCTTCCCATAATACAGAGAACCAGTGCCATTTATATTTACCTTCATTCCCAATTTGCAATTTAAATACAGCGATCTGTCATTGTCATTAACGTTCTCCAAAGTTGACCACTGATAATGTTCAAAAAACACAGAAGAGAACAGGACGTATCCATATGCCGATGAAGAAGAATTTATAGATCTTAGAGCAAGCTTGAAAAATAAGATAGCTATTTAGGCAGAGCCAACTTTAAGTGGCAGTTTAAGTTTTTAAATTCCAATGTTTAATATATTCAAATAAAACCATGGGATGTTAACTATGGACTACAGTATAAATATACATTAAATTTGCACATATGCATTTGGGTGCATCTCTGCCTTGCACACATATATGTCTTGAACTTATAATCTTGCATTTTGAAATTATAAATGCCGATAAGGGTCTTAACTTTAATGCATGAAGTACCACAAGGAAGCTACAGCAAGCTGGCTGTCTCATACCTTCATAATGAAGAAAAACCATTACTAAGACCAAACCAACTAAATTCTATTTGGGAACACAAGCCCCAAAATGTCAAGTCTTCTGAATTTTAAGAAAAGCAGGAAATTCATATTTTCAGGTAGACTCAAGTTTTTTACTTGTTTTGCTTTTTTGTCTTTTTTATTTTATTTTAAAGAGAATAAAGCCAATCAAAACAAAACACTGAAAGTGATACAGAACTCCAAAACAGGATAATAGGAAATCAACAATGGCTACTATAATGCCTCTTATTATCTTCAAAATTGCTGCCCATATTTTTTGTTTTGTCTTTTCGAGACACAGTTTCACTCTGAAGTTCAGGCTGGCCATGAACTCACTTGGCAGTCCAGGTTGGCCTTGATCTCTCTCAGAGATCCTCCTGCCTCAGCTTCCCAAATGCTGAGAATACAGGTATGCATGTGCCAGCGAGCCGGGCTCAATTTTTTTTTCAATTTTTTTCTTCAGAGACAAGACCAGAATTTGAAGGAGTTTTTAAATGTTTTAAAACTCTTCTAGGGCCAAAATTAAAAAAAAAAAAAAAACTCTTCCAGGATCAGGGATATAGCTTTGAAGGCTGGGGATATATCACTAAGTATACCCCCAGTCCCTCAAAAAAAAAGTCCCAAAATATTTCTCTTGATCAATTTCTGATCTATGACTTACATCAATTATGTTTATCTACATGATTTTCAAATTTGCTGTGCTCTAAGTACATGTGAAGTAAAGATGAACAGTGAAAGGGGCAACTGCAAGTTCTCAGTTTCCTGGTTAATATTCCATCTGGGGGCTGGAGGTTTAGCTCAGCGGCATAAACTTCCTGCCTTGGAAGCAGGCAGTCGTGAGTTCGATCCCCGGTACCGATAAAAAGGAAGAAGACAAAAAAAAAAATTCCATCTGGACTAAAATCCTTAAACACCTTCTCTTGCCTGAATACATAGTCTACAACTAAATATTCTTACTTACGCCTTTTTCTGATGGGTCTAGCCACAGCTCTTCACTCACTCGTGAGAGAGCTTGGATTGCTTTCCCAAATACTGCAGAGAAAAAGAAAGATGCTGTTTACATTCTTTCTAGCAATAAAAACAAATCACAGGACTACTTCAGTAAGCCAAGGACTCAGCATAAATTCAAAAAGAACAGTGGAATCTGCTGAACAATTTGTTCCTGCAGGTCAAATTCTTCAGTTTCCTTCTTCAGTTGAACAATTTATTCTTGCTCTGCAGGTCAAATTCCTGGATAAGGAAATAGGGGCTTTTAGTATTGTAGATACTACTTATCAACCTGCTACTGGTATTTGGAAATTGTTGGCAAACATTCTTTCTAAACTCTCTGGCCTACTTTGAAACACACAGTTCAGCCTGTTTGTACCATTCCCTCTGATACATGTGCAGTGTATACTGTAATAACATCCAACCTCTCTTCTGGCTTCTAATATGTTCAGGTTAATATAATGATCTCAAGTTCTGTTTTGTGTCAAGATGTATTGGAACAAATGTAAAGCAAAGTGAAAACATGAGAGGAGTTCATCCAATACGTTAAACGTATTTAGTCAGATTTATTCAGTGCAACAGATCTGGAAATAATGTTTTCAAATCCCTTTTCCTGTATATATAAGGATAATTTTTTGTTAAATAATATGATGTTTAGCTTTCAATTTTAGTGTATTTTAGTACAAATATCTAGGGACAGATTCTTCAACTGAATACATGTAAGAGACAAACTATTAAACTGATTCATACAGCGTTTTACAGACTAATGCTACAATGCTTTAAGAAACAGTACAAAAAAAAAAGGAATACAGTACAGAGCTGGGGAAGTGGCTCTCGGCTAGAACATGTTGCTTGCACGTGCAAGGCTTTGGGTTCAAGCAAAAATACAGTGTAATATCCTTGGCAAAATATCAGAAGCATAGCAAGAGCTCAGTAAGTTTAGAGAATCAGTGTATATGATAAAATTCAACAAAGCTCTTTCTTCTGTTTATCTGAAGTTCTGTGTATCTATTGTAGAAGGCCAATTTCCAGTATAAGGTGCTTTAAGACTTAAGTTTGAATAAATGTAATTGCCAAAAAGTATGGGAAATTCACAGAAAGAATATTTTTAAACATTTTAATAACTTAGATAGCAACACCAACACATTATGAGAGAAAAACTAAGGGTATTCAAAATGCATCTTTGATGTCTGAGAGCATCTTGGAAGATGCCATATATTAGCAAGGAAGCTGCCAGACTTTCCCTTTAAACAGACTTAGGTACTCTGTCAGACAGAGGCTAGAGCTAGATGAAATATTGGTATGACCCAATATGACACCAATAATATTCTTATGAATTGTGAACAGTTAAACCATGACAAATATATATTGGATACTATACTGGATGGCCACATCAATCTACCAAAAAATATAAAAATTGAAAAGCAATTACAGGACCTAAAATCACATTACAATGCTTAAGAGTCACAAGTGTATATTCTGAGGAAGACAGGATGACACAAATAAACATTTTTTAAAAATTAGAGGCATCTGTCCTTTTCTCCAGTTTATATTCAATTTTTCCTGGATTAATGCAGATTTTTCATTCATTCAGTGATTTTTTTTTTTTTTTTTTGGTACCGGGGATTGAACTCACAACCTCATGCTTGCCAGGCAGGTGCTTGTGTGCCGAGCTAAATCCCTGGCCCCATCCTGTGAATATTTACTAAGCACTGACTCTGTTCAAGTATAACCAAATGCAACAGGATTAGAGCAAAGAACAGAAAGGTTCCTGCCCCCACAGCACTTACAGTCCGGGAAGGAAACAAAATTAAACAATCACACAAATAAGTGCTTATTGCAAATAAGGTACACACTGCAAAAGGGAACACCCTAGTATTTTGAGAACATGCAACTATGGAAAGCTTATGTTTCCCTTTCCTGCTCATTAATTAATACTGTCTCAATCTGTCCTCAACACAGAGGGAGCCAGCCACAAAATACATTCAGTGATCATTTTCAGATTATAATCTGTAGAAAGCTTTTGCTTTTCTAAATATTTTCCGAATTAACCTCAAATTTTAGATGACTGTTTATAATGAAAAGTGTCATGTATCCCATTATCATTGAGTTCTTTACATTCATTCTTATTTGATGCCTGTTACAAAACTTATTAAGGTGCTGTTAGCAGTCCCTTCCCACAGATGAGGAAGTTGATCTTTAAAGTGATTTTGATTTAACGACTAGTCTTAAGGATACATATTTTGTCTTTTTGAGACAGGATCTCACTCTGTAGTTCAGGCTGGCCTTGGGCTCACTTGGTAGCCCAGGCTGGTTTCGAACTCACAATAATCCTCCTGCCTCAGTCTCCCCAGTAGTGGGATTACATATAGTTAAAAATGGTAGAGTCTGACATTAAAAAAAGGTTTCTGTTTTTTTCTTTTGTACCGGGGATTGAACTCACAACCTCGTGTTTACCAAGCAGGCACTTAGCTGCTGAGCTAAACCCCCGGCCCAGATTTGTTTTTTTGGTGTGCGTGAAAATACTTTTACTGTTAACCAACTGCTTTTTTCCCAATTCCTCCCCACAAGTCCTGAGCATCCCAAATTTCAGATCTGATGTTATGACTCATTTCATGGTCACCACCCACACTAAATACTACGGTTAAATAAAAGGAGATGGAAGGCGGAGGCAAGAGAATTGCCAAGTTCGAGCCTGGCGTGGGCAACATCGTAACTTAGTGAGGCCCTGCCTCAAAATAAAGAATAGTGAGGGTTGTAACTCAGTGTAACACACACACACACACACACACACACACACACACACACACGTAAAGTAATGCTAGTAAAGTCAAATTAAAAATTTAAAACTAAAAGGAGCTGGGCCGTTCTCTTTCTGCCTGAGGTTTGCAGCGCTCTCCGGGAGCTAACTGTGGCCAGGCCTCGGGTCTTCGGTTGTTGTGAATAGAAACAAAGCTGGTTAAACCCACGGTAGAAACGCTTAGTGGTTTAGGTTTTCCTAAATCTACAAAGGAAGGCGAGAGAGTTTGTTCCACCTTTCACCTGACTTCCGCTCATCCCACACTTCAACATGGCTATGGGTGCCTAAAGTCAGGATTGGAGGGCGCGCCGCAGCGCAAAGAGCCCAGGTACCCGGATGTTGCCCGCGTGTTCCCCCTGTCCCGTTTCCGGAACCTTCTTAACCTCATTCCTTTTACTTCAATCCTGCTTTCACTAATTTCCAAAACACAGCTTCGCTTTCCGGCAGGAAAAGCCCATTGCGGGCCTCCGTAGGACGGTCACCCGCCGACCTCGTTTCTCATTGGTTGTGGGAGCAGTGGGCGGGTCAAAAAGGAGCCAGAGGAAGAGGGCGGCAGCAGTGGTGGTGACTGAGCCGAGCCGGGTGACAGGATGGTGAGCACCTCAGCAGCAACCACGATAGAGGCTTGGCTTTCAGCTGGGGCGCTGTGTCGTTGCGACCCATGAGGAGAATCAAGGCTCGTGGTTGGCTCTCAGAAGCCCTAATGGGCTCAGCCGAGGCTCCTGCCTGGGGAAGGCCCAAGAGAGGAGGGGTAGGGAAGGGTGTGCCCCGTGTTCCCGCAGCCTTCCCTAAGGGCTGGAGGACGACCTAGAGGAAGTGGGATCCCTCCCAGCTACTCTGCTGTCACGGGATCTTCACGCCCGACCCGGGGAAGGCTTTCGAGCCTAACTGGAGCGTCCCTAGGAAATGGTTACAGTCCTCTATTTCCACACGTTTCCCTACTTCATTCCAACAAATAGGTTTTTTGTTGTTGTTTTTGCTGGTTGGGAAGTACTGGTTACTACACCACGTTGCGAAAGCTGGCCTGACGATGCAAAACGGGAAGCAGCAGGAGAATTCGCTACCTATTTAAGTTTGCCATCCAGAGAGAGGAAATGGAAGGATTCCCTTCTTCCCTCTGAAATGAAGTGCGGCCACCCCTGGAATGTGGCGGTGTGCGCGCAGAGGCCAGGGTTAGCGCATCAAATGCTAGGGCTCCTGGTTTCTTCTGGATGCTGCTACTTCTTCCAGCAAGATTCCTTCCTGGCGTATGAATTTCCTTGAAAGTGTTTGGAAATTTTTGTGAATTTGTGCGTTTCGTTGGACATAGGACTAATGTTAGTACCTAAGGGTGTTTGGGGAGCGTTGGTTTGTATATCCCATTCTCCAGTACCCCCCCCCCCACACACACCTAGCTTCAAACCTTCACCCCCCTCTCCTCCTAGTAAATTGCTGCGCCTGAGACTTCCTGCATAAAATCTGCGGTGCTGCCGCTGAAGAGGGCTCACAGCTGTGTGATATTCGAAAGTGCTCCCCCCAAGAAAGTGCCGTGGGCCTTCTAAAAAGTCAGCTGTTTCCAAAAGAACGCTCTCTGGTTGTGATGGTGGTGGTAAACTGTTAAGGAACTTATGTCACTGATAGGCGTCTATTGCATTTTTAATATTCTGTAACAAGTATTACCTTTCAAGAGGTAGCTTATACATAAATGTAACAGCCAAAGATTTGTGGTAGTACATACTTCTTTCTCCCACTTAGTTCTGGTGGTTAAAACCCAGACCCTCCCATTGAGCTACATCTGTAGCCCTTTTATAAATTTTTAAATTTATAATTTAAAATTTAAATTTAAAAAAATTTTAAAAATTTAAAATACATGATTTCTTTTCTTTTTTCTTTCTTTTTTTTTTTTTTTTTTACTTTGTACCGGGGATTGAACTCAAGGCCACGCGATTGCAAGGCAGGCGCATATGCAGCTGAGCTAAATCCCCAGCCGTACATGATTTCTCTTCAGTCACCCAAGCTGGGTTTGAACTTGAGATCCGCTTGCCTCAGCCTCCCAGGGTTCTGGGATTGCATGTATTTGCCACTGTGCCTGGCTTCTTTAAATATTTTAATCTCTTTGGGTTTTTTCTTTCTTCCAAAGAGACTCTAGTTAGCAGTAATTTTGGACAAATACGTTTGTCCAAGAGAAAAGAAGTAATTACTTGCCATGATTCCATATTCGTGTTTCTGAAGTTTTGAGAGGTGAACACATTATTAGGGTTAGTTGTACAGCAACATTACTCTTTGTAATGAAAAAGAATTGGGTGAAATTTAGCATCAGTCAATTCTTTTATATGTAAAAACATTTACTTAGCAAAGGATTCAGAGGTACTTCAGAGGCGCAGTGTCCAAACAATGTGAGCAGCAAATTTAGAAATGGAGAAGGTCCAATTTTAACTGGATGAATGTGCTGGTTTTTATTATCTTTGTCTTCATCATTAGATGATATTTTTATTACTGGATCCTGTATTTATGGTACTGTCTGACATTCTCTGTAAAAAATAAAAACACTGGAGCCTGAGATATGGCTCAGCGGCACAGTACCTGCCTGGCAAGTGCGACGTTGTGAGTTCAAATCCTGGAACCAAGAAAGACCCAAACAGTAATAATAATAACAACAACAACAACAACACAGGGGCTGGGGATTTAGCTCAGCGGCATAAGCACTTGCCTTGCAAGCAGGTGGTCGTGAGTTCGATCCCTGGTACCGATAAAAAAGAAAAAAACAAAAAAAAATTAAAAAAAAATAACACAGCATAGTTTATCATTATTAGAACTTTGGGTTTTGTTTGTGTGTGTGTGGTAGTAATGAGGATTGAACTCATGACCTTGCGCTTGCTAGACAGGCGCTTCTTATGTCACTGAGCTAAATTCCCCAACCCAATTACTAGAACTTTTGAGTATAAGAGAATTAAAATCAATTTACTTGAGAGATAATTAAACCTCAAGAATCCAGAAACTGTTAGTCTATAAGCTGCCACTGATGATTGTCTCATAAAAATCTAAATTATTTTATATAATATTTTAAAATCTCAATGGAAAAGTGATGCAAGTCAGTGTGGAGAACAAGATTAGGAAAAATTGCTGGGCATGGTATCAAATGCCTATAATCTTAGCACTCCAGTCCTTGGGATTACTGAGCTTGGGGCCACTCTGGGCTACATATTGAATTCAAGACCAACCTGAACTATATAAAGTAAGACCCTGTGTCCAAAAGAAAAATTGGAAAAAGAAAAAGTTGGCAAGGCAAATTTATTTTGAGAAGTGTATTTGTGTTATATTTTAAAATACAGCAAATGGTTCTTTTGGTATTCGGCTGATTTTTAACTTTTTCTTTTATAACACTCAGAAATCATTAACATTTTTTGCATATTCATTTGGTGTTGTTTTTTGTTTTTTAGTTTGTTTCCTTTTGTTGCTTTCTTTTAACATTGGTCATGTTTCACCCTTTTTTTTTTTTTCCATCCCCCTGTCTGCAATCAACTTCTTCATTCCACTAAGGCTGGGCACAGAGTAAGTTTCTTCTCTTTGCTCCTACTAACAGTGGTTGGGCAGCTGATTTCTGACTGGGTTTCTTACCCTCTTAACATCTATCTAATAATCAAATTACCATGCTTTGTTTGGGTTGTTTTTAATATGAATTTAACAAGACTGCCTTTCCAGGATCGTTTGCTGTCTTAAAGAACTATATAATCTACATCTGACCAGATTTACTAAGTGTGCAATTTGAGCAAGAACACTCCTCCACATACATTATGTGACAATATTTCTCTGGTAATAATATCACCAGCAGGAAAACAAAGGATTCTGTATGAAGATTTTTAATAAATTTGAAATAATTTCTATATGATGATTTGTGCAATTATAGTTTAGACTGTTACTCTTGGGTGCACTTGGAGATAATGCACAGTAGTTTGTAGAATCTAGGTTATCAGTTATTATAAACTACCATGTCTCTAATGTTCTTTCTAGTACCTTCTGACTGAATAGCTTATTGGGTTTTTTATACAGAAATCTGTTTTTTTACCTTTTTGTCAAATGTTAGCTACGCTTGTTAACTACATACTTCAATCCATATCCATATCGCCTTCTAAAATGAAAATTATTCTTTAATCAACATACTTATATATTGATTACCAGTGAGGGTGGAAACTCATGGTGGGTTTTAGTCTTACAGGTGTCCCTAAAATCTCTGTGGAGGCAATATGGGTTATTGGTCAATATCAGTTGAAATTATTCTTGTGTAATGAGAAGCTTAACACCTTTTAAAAGTGTGTTACTTTTGTGTTCTCATACAGTTCCTTTCATTTGCCATACTTTTTGTTTTCATTGCCAGATGAAGCAAGCTTATTTTTTTAGGCATTTTAATTTCACATATTTTGTTTTTTGATTAATTCCAATTTACAAAGTCTGTGGTAGCAAAACTAGTTATCACTTGATATTATCAAAGAAAATATTAACTATCCAATACTATAAAACAAACTAGTTTATAGCCGGGCCTCTAAAAGTAAAGAGCAGTCTGTTTATGAGTGGGATGTCTGTAATGCAAACCATTTTATATAGGATTGAGGTGCTAACTAATCAACATGAAAAAAACCCATCCTTTATAGGACAGATACTATTTTAAAATAAGCTTTTTATATTTTCTGTTAAATGACTGAGTTAAAATAATATTACCATATTTCTCAAATCATGAAATTTTATGAGATTGGAGATTATATTCTTTTATATTTTAAGTGTAAAATGTATTTTTGTCACCTGAGACTATATTGCGAAAAAACCCTTCTTGTTAAATTCATCACTTGTTTAGCTGACTTCTCTATGTTAGTGCTCTAATAAACATGAAACATTGTGGAAATATTTTTTAAGTTTGGGAACTATATTGAGGGCTAGGCAGTTTTATTCAGGAATTAAAAATGAACAAGGAATTCTAATGAAGCAAACTAAAGACATCAAAGGTCATAATTTAAAAACACAATTTCATCTTTTGAAACTCGGAAACAGGCTTTTTATCCACTGTAATGTATGACTAATGGTTTGAAATAATAAAAATGATAAATTACGGCCACTATTATCTAAACAGTTAAGTGGCTTAAATTCAGAGTTATTCTTTTTCTTTATCGCATTTTTAAGAATTCTCTTGGGGCTGGGGATTTAACTTAGTGGCATAAGTGCCTGCCTTGCAAGCACACAGTCGTGAGTTCGATCCCAGTACCAAAAAAAAAAAAAAGAATTCTCTTTAGTAATGTTTCTGAAATTAATGTATAAGCTTTATATTAAAACTACAGAAACATGAATTACCCTATCAGTCTTCAAAAATGTTTCCCACCACCACAAAATAAATAAAATAAATTCTAAACTGGGCATGGTAGAGCACATCTGTAGTCCCAGTATTTTGGAGGCTGAGGCAGGAGGATCTCTGCAGGATTTCAAGGCCAGCCTGAGCTACATAGTGAGTTCAGGACCAGCCTGGACTACATGAGACCCTGTCTCAGAAAAAAAAAAATACTCCCCTCAAAAAATAACACGAATTCTAAGTTTCACAGGGCCCACTACAGTACTATACATTTATGTTTTTGCTTTATTCAACATAATTTACAGATATCTAAATGAATCAGTTAGGAATGCTTAATTTTATTCTTGGTAAGTAAAAAGATTACCTGTATGTATATGCACAACTTTTTATGACCAAAAGAACATAAGATTGATTTAGAACACATTACATTACTGTGTTTGTTTAAATGGTCGTGATAGAAACTGTATGAGTAACTTCTACTCTCTTGGGTTCTAGAATGTCTGGTGAGTTTAACTTTAAAGGGAAGTTATGGGAGAAGAATGTCTTGTTCGGACCTCATGTTTAATATTATTCCTTATCTCACCTTTACACTTTAAAAGTTGGTGCTGGTATTAGGAGACCTGCATATCCCACACCGATGTAACAGCTTGCCAGCTAAATTCAAAAAGCTTCTGGTGCCAGGAAAGATTCAGCACATTCTCTGCACTGGAAACCTTTGCACCAAAGAGAGTTATGACTATCTCAAGACCCTGGCTGGTGATGTTCATATTGTGAGAGGAGACTTCGATGAGGTGATGTATTTCCCTTTCCTTTCCCATTCATTTCCTTTTTGATTCTTTTTTTTTTTTTTGTCTTTTTGCTTTTTTATCGGTACCAGGGATCGAACTCATGACTGCCTGCTTGCAAGGCAGGAGCTTATGTCACTGAGCTAAATCCCCAGCCCCCTCCTTTTTGATTCTTACTTACATAATAAGCCTTATGGTTTAGACAGGGGTTCTCAACTGATAAGGTCTCACTCCTTTCTTAAATTTTCCAAATACAACATTACAAATTAAATATTTTTTATCTGAAATGCTTGGGGTCAGAGTGTTTTAGATTTCAGCTTTTGTATATTTTTTGATGAGGGCGACCTTTGCTCTGAGCTATACCCTGAAAGCTTTTTTATTTTGAGACAGGGTGTTGGTAAGTTGCTCAGGCTGGGCTTAAACTTCTCATTCTCCTGCCTCAGCCTCCCAACATGCTGAAATTACAGGTGTGCACCACCGTGCCCAGAATATTTACATACATATGAATGTCTTGAGGATAGAACCCACATCTAAATATACAATTCATTTATCTTTTTTCCATCTACACCTTATACTCTTAACCTGAAGGTAATTTGTAAAATTTGGGGGAAGGTGTACTAGGAATAGAATTTGGGACCTCATGCTTGCCAGGGAGGCAGGCATTGTACCACTGAGCTAAATCCCCAGCTCTTAACATGTTTTTTAAGTGTCTGTATTTTGGTCATGGCCAGATACCTGATGCCAGGTGCTATTCTTGGTATTGTGTAGGCACGCACAAAAAAGTTTAGATTTTGGAGTAATTCAGATTTTGGATTTTTGGTTTAGGGATATACTTTTGGATTAGGGACTATATTTCCCTGTCCCTTTTGGGCTTTGGTACTCTCTTATGTAGTGCATCATTTAATGTTGTTGTTGTTGTTGTGAACTTATTACTGCACCATCTTCAGTATCCTAGTCAAGCTAACGCATAACTTCTCCGTGTTCCAGTTTTCTGGTTCTGAATTTCCTCCTTCCAGTTTTGTCACTCCTCTGCTGACTGCTCTTCCAAAGCTGCCCTTCTCGAGGCTTGGCTCTCAAGAGCAGGATGAAGTGACAGAACCGTTGTGTATCTTGAATGTTGTGTATCTTACATGCCCCTTGGCATTTGCAATGTACATTAAAACGGGTGATTTCATTGTATGTAAATTACACCTTCACAAAGCTGGCTTGTTAAGGGAAAAAAAATTAGGAGCTGTAAGTCCCAACTTGGCCTATTATTAAGATTGAGAAATTATTTTCCTTTTTGACACTTAGTAATATTGGAATAAGTGACTTAACCCTTGCTTAGTGCCAACATTGTATGATTTAGAATGATAAACCTGATTCCACTATGAAAAATTTTATACTTCTTGGGAATATAAGCTGTATTTAACTCAGTGCTTTTGATAGAGTTCCTTTATACCAAACTGAATGGACATAGTATGTTCTTTTTATGAAAGTGGGTTTTAGAAAGAGTTTGGATAAACTGTAGGTAGAATGGAAGTTCTGAAAGACCAAGGAACTAAAAAGGGGCAAACTTCTTGTTAATAATTAGGATATAGATCTATTTTATTAAATATATATTGGGACTTCTGTCTCTGTCATGTTAAGGACAGTTTGGGCTAGGCATGATGGCACATGCCTGTAATCCTAGCTACTTGGGAGACTAAGGTAGGAGGATCAAAAGTTTGAGCCTTGCTAAGCCTGGGCAGCTTTGCAAGATGAGTTTCTTGTCTCAAAAAAAAAAAAAAAAAAAAAAACCTGGAGGTATTAGTCAGTACTAGAACCCTTGCCTAGCATGCACAAGGCCCTGGCTTTAGTCTTTTGTACTTTAGAAAGAAAAAAAGTTTGATTAGCAAGAATTTTTTTTTTTTTCAATTTGCTAAGTTCACAAACCCTATAGCCATGCTGTAAGAATCTAGATGTTTGGGCTGGGAAGATAGCTCAGTGGCACAGTACCTGCCAGACAAGCATAAGGTCTTAAGTTTGATTCCTGGTACCACAAAGAAGTTTCGCTGTTAGCTTCATCACTTACAGTCATGTAACCTTAGACAAGTTATTATTATTTTTTTTAAGTGCAAACAGTTTTGTTCAATGATCCAAAAAACACTCAGTAATATGGTTATCTATCTTATACATTTAAACATATGCAGTTATAACCTTTAGAGCACTTTCTTTTCTTTTGAACAATGACAATTACACATTTTGGGTTTTATTACTCCCACAGTTCTTACTACTTTTTTTGAAGAGAGTAAAACCAAATGCGACATATTGGAACAGAGTCAGTCAAATCAAAAGGATGGACATAATAGATAATGTAAAAACAAAATATAAGGTGATCAACAATGGTTACCATACTGCCTCTTGCTATTTTAAGGAGAATTGCCAGTTATAATAAAATTGAACTGAACAGTAAAGAATAAAACCAAAGCATTGGAGACATTACAGGATTTTAAGAGAAAATAATAGTCAACCAGAATGGGCATCATAATGATTCTTATTGTCTTCACAGTTATACCTATACTTTCGAACTTGGTACTATCAAGCAAAGCAGAATAGAGGAAAATCAGTCAAAACAAGATGGTGAGGGCAATACAGGATTTCAAATCAAGTTAATAGGAAATCAAAGTAGGTTACTATAATGTATCCTGCTATTTTTTATTTTTCCTTTAATTAAAAAAATAAAAAAGTAATTAATTTTTAAAAAAGAGGGATTGAGATGAAAGAGGCATAACAACAGAACAGTGCAGGTCAAATCATAACCATTTAAGCAAAATAGTGTTTCACCACAAAATTATTTTAATCTCTTCGTACCTCAGTTTCCTCATCCATAAAGCAGGGATGGTAATTCTTAGAGCCTGGGATATAACTTGAATCTACAGGTCATGTGCTTTAGGTAGAGAAAAATCGCAAGTTTAGGGGAATAATTATTCTTTACAGCAGGCCTCAAAGAGCCCATATTTTATACCTGATAGATTCCAGTTTGTATTTGAATAATTCTGGGTTTTTTTCTTTTTTGGTGAGGAGTACTGTGAATTGAACTCTGGACCTCAAGCTTACCAGGCTGGCTGTGCAACTGAGCTAAGGGCCTGAATAATTGTGCTTTAAGCACAAGTGAAGTATTTTATACTAAGAAGAAAATAAATACATATAAATGTATTTGTTGTGGGGTACTGTATCAAGATGTTCATAAGAGTAAAGACCAATACTTTGGAATATCACCATCTCTAAAATACATTTTTTTTTTCTGTTTCTTGTGTTAGAATCTGAATTACCCAGAGCAGAAAGTAGTGACTGTGGGACAGTTCAAAATTGGTCTAATCCATGGACATCAAGTTATTCCGTGGGGAGATATGGCGAGCTTAGCCCTGCTGCAGAGGCAGTTTGACGTGGACATTCTTATCTCAGGACACACACACAAATTTGAAGCATTTGAACATGAAAATAAATTCTACATTAACCCAGGTTCTGCCACTGGAGCATATAATGCCTTGGAAACGTAAGTAATGTACCATTTAGGAATTGAGGGTCTTTGATAAGTTTAGTAACTGCATGGATGACATCTCATAAAAAGAGTAATGTAACCTTTTAAATAATTCTATCCTTTTTGGCAATCTTTTGATAATTTTTTTAATGTAACAATCAAATTTTTTTCTTGAGTCCAAATTGTTATATTCAGTTATCTTATTAGAAATTTATAATGCTTATGGTTTTTAGTATAAACTTTCTTGTTTTTACAGAAATATTATTCCGTCATTTGTGTTGATGGATATCCAGGCTTCTACAGTGGTCACTTACGTCTATCAGCTAATTGGAGATGACGTGAAAGTAGAACGAATTGAATACAAAAAGTCTTAAAGCCAGGCCTGTTTGATGATTGTTTGTTCTTCATTCCCTTGGTTCAAGTAATCATTTAAAAGCCACACAACTGCATCGCTTTTATAAATATTTTGCAGTAAAATATAATACATCTTCTCTGCTACTATATAACTGCTCTATGCTTCTTGTAAACTATAAGAATGTAATTAGTTTTTACAGTATATGGCTTATGAAAAAAATGTACCGCACAGTAAATGGTCCCATGTTAAGAAAAATTTATCCTTATAAGTAACTTCAAAGTTGGTATTTGGACTTTATTACAAAATTGTGCATGAAGAGAAAGAATCTAGACTTTCTGTATACATTCTCTTCTCTAGTACTGTTTACTGTTCATTTATAATTTCTTGATAACCTGTGTTTAATTTTAAAAAACAAAAATTTAGAGACCAAATGAAACTGTGTGGATATAAGTATTAAAGTGAAGTCAATGAGATGACCTTTCAGAGCTCTCTTTTCTGTGTCACAATGTTAATCGCATGTTTTAGTTTCCAAATAATATACCATATTTACATGTTAAATTAGCACTGGTTCTTCATACTGCTGTTACTACCATTTTTAAAGGTTTAACAAAAAATTTAAAAAAACAAACCAAACATGATCATTTGGCTGGAAAGCACACTAGATTGAATACATAATGTGAAGAATCCTCTCGTTGCCAGTGTGGTGACTCGCACTTGCAGTCTGGACTGCTTGATAGTTGAGATAGGAGGATCACAAGTTTGAGGTCTGCTTGGGGAAACCCTGTTTCTAAATAGAATTACAAAAAAAAAAAAAAAAAGAGAGCGAGTTATAGATATAGCTAAGTCATAGAGTGAGCCTGGGTTCGAGCTTCAGTATCACAAAAACATCTCAGTGAAACTATTTTCAACTGAATCTAGTTTGAGTGGTAAGTTTTGATAAGGCAGATTTGATGTCTGTTGTTTGTCTGTTTGCAGTACTGTGGAATGAACCCAGGACTTTTAAATTATTTTAATTTTTAAATTGTTTTTAGTTTTGAGACACACTCTTGCTGAGTTGCCCAGTTGCCATCCTCCTGCCTCAGCCTCTCAGAGTTCTGAGATTAAAGTCATGTGCCACCACTTTTGACTTGTTTTATGTTTTTAAATTCAAGTAGCAAACATTTATCGAGCACTTTCTTTGCAAGTTATGGTGTTGTCTACCAAATACAATTCTGTATATTTCAGCCCAGTCAAGAAAATACTTTTAGAATATTCCAGTGTTGCCTTACTTGGATTTATTGTAAACAGAAACAATTACACAATGCATTTGTCAGATTTAAAGAAAAATAATTCAATTTTAAATGAGAAGAAAAATTCCAATTTACCTAAATTAAATACAAGCATATTACGCATAAATTGTATTACACAAATGGCACTGGTACCTAGAACTATATCAGACCAATTACAATGTTATGAAAGTTTCTGAACAAACCAAAACAGATTGACTTAATGATGAATAACACTATCCTACACACAGAGGGCATAATTTATAACCCCTTTGGCATAATATCTGGGTATCAGCTGCTGTTTGAATTAAGTAACAAGACTATCAGGTTAACATGAGATGTTCTCCCTGTTCTTCAATGGACATTGATTGCATACATTTATTCAGTAGGTCGTCTTCCTTTTTTTCTTCACTCATGTATGATCCAGAATCATTTGAAGAAACTGAAGGAAAGATAGATTGTCAGTTTTGAAAATGAAGTTCAAAATACAGCTTACAACATGACCCGACTTACACTTTCAGCAAAGACAAACTGCCTGTAGTTTTCAGGTTTTAGTCACCTCCCTTTGGCCCAAATCTCTTATTCTTTAAGATTCACAGAACTATATTCTAATCAAGGATCTGTATAGGAAATTCTCTGAGTATCACAATCCTATAGATTTTCAAAATCTTTTGATCAGGGAGATGTTAAAATGGTCAGTCATGCCTTTCAGTGTCTCTCCATTGTCCTTTAGTTTCTTCCCATGGGAGCCATAGTGACCTTTTCCCCTATTCTGGGTTTCTGTACCTATTCTTTGGGACCCACTTACTTTTTCCTGTGCATTTCTGCTTCTGTCTTGGGTAGGCATCGCAATGATATTGGCATCAGAGCTATGACTGACAGAATGTCAATTCAGAGGCCTAACTTCCTCTCTGCCACTGTAGTAATAACTAGGAAATTATTTAACTTCATTTTGTACTATTTTATAATTATGACATGAAGATCCTTAATGCAGATCCTTCCAAAGTCTGAATTAGTCTGAATTCCATCTTTAAAATGTTGATAATCACCTGCTTAGCTGCTTCTGTTGGTTTGTTGAATATCAAACAAAATAGTATCAGTGATATCTGCCTTTTGTAAAGTACTAGATATGCTGTACAAAAATGTGTTGTCAACCCAAAAATGGTACTATCTCAAAAAGAGCTCACTGAGTTGAAAAGGTGATGTTTGTGGATCTGGGTTCTGATGGATTTATTCTCAGTGAAGTCTCTGGCCTTGATACTGTAAGTTTGTTTCTTTAGAATACATTTGATACCTTCAAGGGTTAGGGATGTAACTCAGTAAGACAGCATCTACTTAGCACATAAAGCCCTGGGTTCAATCTCTAACTGCACCAAAATGAGAAAAAGAAATGCTTTGAATTTCACTGCCTTGAGAAGTATGTTCTTTCTTTCTTCTTTTTTTTTTTTGAGGCAATCTCACTAAGTGGTTCAGGAACTGGCCTTGAACTCTCAGTGATCCTGCCTCAGCCTCCTGGATGCTGGAATTACAGGCATGTGTCACCAAGCTCGGCTTCTAAGCACCATGTTCATGTAAATGAAAGCATAAAATACTAAAATGTTTAGTATATTTTTAGTAGTATCTGTATCTGAAACAGTCAAAGCAATTCACATTCCAAAACTTTTAATGTCTTTAACATGAAACTATTTGGCTCAATAATTCTTCAACATAGTGTTTTCAAAATGCATATGTATATTTTAAAATTTCATATTTACCTGATTGCATGAATAGTTTGCTTGGTCTTCTGAAAATCTTCAGTGACTTACATCTTATTTTAGATGCATATCCAATTTTTAACCTATAACAAAGAGATACTTTGGTTGTAGCCAGCAAAGTAAACTGCTGCCTAATGCATGTAGAAGACCACACAAATTCTTTTCATTAGCTTCTAGAATTACCTGAAACCATTTCAGCTGACAGTTACTAACTGAACAATGCAAAACTATTATGGCACAATTTGAATACTCAGGTTTTCTCTTTTTATCACCTTTTTTGCTTTACAGTAATTCCTTGTGCAAAGCAACTATATATTTCTCCTTTTAGAAATACTTGCATTATTTTGAACTTGAATGAAAAAGGCCAGTCTATATTTTTGGTTAATCAAGAAGTTTTTACAATTCTACAAAATATGCTGTAAAAGAAGTAGCATCTCCCATTCAGCTCAGTGGAGAAAGTTAAGATTCTTTCGTATGCAGGGGGTAGCTCAGCAGCACAGCACCTGCCTAGCAAGCACAAGGTCCTGAGTTTGATTCCCAGTACAAAAAAAAAAGACCCTTTTTTTGTCCATTTTATTCTGAGTTTAGTAACATGAACATATTAGGGAATATGAATTTTAATGTCACTTAGCTAACGTGAAGATGAAATTGGGTAGATTTCCTCCCTCTTAAAATCAGGCTGTATGATGGCCCACACCTTTAATCCCAGCACTCAAGTGGTGGAGGCAGGATTATGACTTCAAGGCAAGTCTGGGCTGCACAGTGAGACTCTAGTTCAAAAACCAAATAGGCCTGGCGGTACATGCCTGTGATCCCAACACTCCAGAACACTGAGGCCGGAGGATCTCAAGTTTGACTTCAGCCTGGGCAACTGAGTGATATAGTAAGACCCTGTCTCAAAATGACTTGGGATTTAGGATAGTGAGAAGGCCCTGAGTTCAATCCTCAGTGATTTAAAAAAAAAAAAAAAAAAAAAAAAAGCTGCAACAACAAATAAAAACTCATAAGGAACAAACCCTTCTTTGTTTCTCACTGGCCGCCAAAGAGAGTGTTGGATGATCATCTCAGGTGTAGCTGCAGCTGTGTTGCTGGAAGAGTCCTCTCTTTCCCGCTGGTGTCGCCATGTAGTGCAGGGATAATGCTGTTTCTGTGAGTACCGAGAGCTGAGGCGACTCCTGTGATGGATGAGGACACCTGCCATACAAATCACTTCTGTTAGAAGACTCAACTGCACCTGAAAGCTAGGGAGGAAGTAACGGAGGTCACCTGCCTGGCTTTAGTGAGCTGCGCTGAATCACGTTCATGTACTGCCCCTTCATTAATGTCCTCAGATAGTTTGCATTATAGATCTTAGCAATGCTACACAGGTAACGCTTCTGGCCCATGGTGAGATCTGGATGCTAAAAGATAGAATAAGAGGAATTACAGTCGGTGTTGGAGAATAGAGATAGCAATCTTTCTTATCCAAAAGGATGTGTGTTTAAGTACCATCTGTACCTTTTACTTAAATTCTATGGTAACTGTCAAGAGAGAGAAATAGCCATTTAAAGACAGCAAGTGAGCTGGGCATGGCAGCACACATCTGTAATTCCAGCTAGTCAGGTGGTTAAGACAGGAGAATTCCAAGTATGAGCCCAGCTGGAACAACTTAACAAAACTGTCTCAAGTAGATGAAAAGAGCTGGGATGTAGCTCAGTGGAAGAGCGCTTGCTTAGCATGTGGAGGACTGGGTTCAATCTCTGAACTTGGCGACAAAGAAAAAAATAAGCCAGGTGTGGTGGCACACATCTAATTTTAGAACTTGGGAGGCTGAGGCAGGAGCAGCATTGCAAATTAGAGACCAGCCTGGGCTAAAAGTGAGCTTAAGGCTAGCTTGAACTGCATAGTGAGACCCTATCTCCAAAAGACAAAAGAAAAAGCAGTACAAAAGTTTCTTCTTTTGCCATTGTACTCAAGTGACTCATATGTCCTATGAGCTTTGAGAACCCACAACCCTAGAGGAACAAGGAAGGAATAATCTATTGTAACAGCAAGTTTTAGTTCTCAAGTACCTCCAGAGGGGAATCTCACATTCTCTTTTTTATGTTTTTACTGTTTTTTTAGTGCCAGAAATCGAACTTGGGGACTTACACTTGCCACTGCTGAGCTATGTCCCTGGCCCAAATCTTGCATTCTCAATGTGATTTCTGAGATATGTGATACATAAAAAGAATCCACTACTCAATCTCAACTAAAGAAGTAGCCTTTTCTAGTAACCATCTGTGTAGGACATACTGAGGCAAAGTAAGTTGGTTTCTGAGTAATTCTAAGCAGTGTACTTTTTGACTTTGAAGTTAATGTGCAAAATGTGAGACCATGATACACACACACACACACACAGGGTTTACCAAATAGGTAATAAATCCAGATAAAAATCAAAATGTTGGCTAGAAAATTTTACCAGTATACATAAGTCATTAACTAATTCACATATTCACATTGCTCTAGAGATGATACTTCTTTCTAGCAGCTATGCTTTTTTTGTTGTTTGGCTTTTTAGTTTTTTTCTTTGTTTTTTGGTTTTTTTGGAGACAGGGTCTTGCTATGTAGTTCAAGCTAGCCTCGAACTCATGGCTATCCTCTTGCCTAAGCCTTAAGTAGGATTACAGATGTGTACCATCATGGCCAACTGCAAGTATTCTTCTTGTTTTTTCTTTATTACCAAGGCTGGTCCTGAACACACGGGCTCAATGAATTCTCCTTCCTCACCCTTCCAAATAATTGGACTGCAGGCACACACCGTTGTTCTTGTTTCCTACAGCTATGACCTCTAATATAAATCAACAACTGTAAAATTCTGTTGTCATTTCCTTTACTTGCCTTCATCTAATTTTTTAGTCCTTTAAAATCTTATAGAGTTTTCAACTCTAGAAGAAAACTTCCTTAATACCTTTTTCATTGGGAGCCTTGAACTTCCTACATAAAAATACATTAAATCTAAAGTATTATAAAACTCTAAAAGGATTCATGATGGGGAAACTACAATCTTTGCATTTATTCATGTGTTTACCCAACAGATATTATTGATTTCTAAATAGTGTGCTGGGTATATACTTTGTAATCAACAGTGACTTAACCTCTAGTTAAGTACTTTATTAAAAAGTTCAGCTCTAAACTGGGCATGGTAGCTCACGCCTGTAATCCCAGCACTCGGGAGGCTGAGGCAGGAGGATTGTTGTGAGTTCGAGACCAGCCTAGGCTACAAAGTGAGCTCAAGGCCAGCCTGAACTGCATAGAGAAGTCCTGTCTCAAAAAGACAAAAAAAAAAAAAAGTTCAGCTCTAAATTTCAGAATATTGACTTTTTTTCCCAGTTTAAAATTTTTTTTTTTTCTTTGAGACAAGGTTTCTGTGTAGCCCAGGCTGACCTCAAATTCACAGCAGTTCTTGTGAAGTGCTGGGATTACAGGAATGTTCCACCACACCTGGCAAATATTGATATTTAAATTTTTCCTTGAGAATTAAGGTATAGCTCAGAGATATAGTCCTTTCCTAACAAGCACAAGACCCTAGGTTTCTCTCTTTCTCTCTCACACACACATACATTCCCCATTGGTATACCTTTAGAAAGGATGCACCCATCATTGACTTAGAGATGTGAATTGTTTGAATGTGAGGAGTCTTCCATACTTCTTGCAGCTTGGTTATGTGTAAATTCACTTTGTGTCCATCTTTGATTCTATCTGTAAGCAAGCATATTATTGTGAATTTAAGAGGTGATGATAAATTTAAGAAGTTTAATTAATAATACCTAAATACTTACATTGTATCAACCATTATCCTGGAATAGTAATGAGTATTTTAGTCTTTTTCTTTTTCTTTTTCTTTTTTTTTTTTTTTTTTTTTTTACTATTTTCTTTTTTGGTACTGAGAATCAAACTCGGGGTCTTGCGTTTGCCAGGCAGGCACTGCCCTGCTGAGCTATATCCCTGGCCGGGTAATGAGTATTTTAAATCTGATGGTAAATTGCAAGATGCCTTGACATGCCCTTTGGTTGTAGAGCACACAAACATCTTGACATGTCTTCAAAGAAGATATACAAACAGACAATAAGTACATAAGAAGACAGTGCCACTTATTACTAAGAAAACGCAAATTTAAAAAAAATGAAATATGCATTAAGATAACTATAACCGGGGGCTGGGGGTTTAGCTCAGCAGCATAAGCACCTGCCTTATAAGCAGGCAGTCGTGAGTTCGATCCCCGGTACCGATAAAAATGAAAAAGACAAAAAAAAAAAAAAAGATAACTATAACCAAAAAAAGAAAGAGAGGAAAGGGAAAAAAAAAAATGTGTTGGTTAGAATTTGGAGAAATTAGAGAAAACTAATGGATGAATGTTTGAATAATTAAAATACATATGCCTTGTTTCAAAATCATTATGTTATTGAGAAGTGAAATGAGATGAATATGAGGAGAATTTATTTATTGGCACACTGTACTGGAAATCTGAAGACCTGCAGCAGATTTAAATTCCAGCTTTTACTATAATTTTTTGAAACATTGTAAAATCACAAAATGCACATGAATCAAGTTTTTATATCCTGCATGATGGGTTGATAAAGCAGTCATTTTACTAGTTCTTTTTCTGGATTCTCAGGCCTGGTTTGGCAGTAACATTAATACATTCAATACAAAGTCAATAATAATAAAAAAAAAACCTTCAAAATACCACCCCCCCCAAAAAAAAAAAGAAAAGAAAAAGTGGGTTTTACTCATTACCATGAAGCCTGCCTAATATAAAGTAGTATATGTGTATGGGAGCTGAAAGGATCATGTCTCCCATTTATAAAACCCTAGCTCCTCTTTTGTTTTTTGTCCTTTTTTTGTCTTGGTACCAGAAATTGAACTCAGGACCTCATGCTTGCCAGGCTCCTCTTTTGCATAGGCAGAAATTTTCAGTTATATTCTATGTGGTCATTATTGGAACATGATCTGTTCCAGTTGATCTGTGAAAAAGAATATAAAATGGCTTTCTGTTCCAAAACACTAAAATGACACAAGAAAAACTATTCTCTGTATTTTTTGTTAAATAATAGGATAAGACCTAAAGTCGCAATACAGAGGAAAACATGCACTTGTTGAATACTAGCCCTTTTTTCCTGCAATTATACATAGATATACACCATCCACTGTAGAACTGCAAACTAAGGAAAATAAAACCTCTAACAATGCTAATTATTTCAAAGTATTTTGATATTTACTTTTCAAAGTCTTTACTTGTATAGAATAATACTATATATAAATATTTTTTGTTTTCATATTTAGAAATTTTGTTTGACTTTCATATACTGAAAGATAAAATTTATCTTGTTCCATATCTAGATTGCAATAATGGTATCTTGTTATATAAGACAGGGTCTCACTATGTTTTGTTTTGTGAGAGATAAGGTCTTGCTGTGTAGTTCAGACTGGCCTTGAAGTCACTTTGTAGCCCAGGCTGGTCTTGAACTTACGATTCTTTTGCCTCAGTCTCCCAAGTGCTGGAATTACAGGCATGCACCATTCATATTCCCTCAATATGTATTTCAAACTGGCCATGACCTCACTATGTAGTCCAGGCTGTGCTCGAATTCAGGACAATCCTGCCTCAGCCTTCTAAGTACTGGGACTTGCTTATTTTGTTTTCTGTTTTCTACATTTAACTACAATTCCTAAAACAAAAACCAAACACAACACTAGAGTTGGGTGTGGTTTCACACAGCTGTTAGCCCAGCATTCAGAGGCTAAGGTAGGAGGAGAACTGCTGTAAGTTTGAGGCCATCCTGTGCCACAGAGTGAGTTCAAGGCCAGCCTGAACTGCATAGTGAGATCCTGTGGCACAGCACCTGCCTGGTAAATGCAAAGTCATGAGTTCAATCCCCAGTACCAGAAAAAAAGAAGCTAAAAATATAAAAAAACAAAGATACATTTAATGTAATTCAGGAATCTAAATAAACTTCCAATGAAATACATTATATGTAAACCAAGAGTGAACTCTAATGTAAACTATAAATTCTGGATGAGGAAGTATGCTAGTAAAAGCTCATCAATGATAACAAAGCTACTACTGGTGTGGAACGTTAGTAACAGAAGGCTATGCATAGCAAGGGATCTATGGGAATCTCTATGTCTTTTCTTAAGAAATTTTTTTTTAAAAGCACATTAAGGGGCTGGGGATTTAGCTCAGTGGCATAAGGCATAATAAGCGCCTGCCTTGCAAGGAGGCAGTCGTGAGTTTGATCCCCGGTACCTATAAAAAGGAAAAAGACAAAAAAAAAAAAAAAAAAAAAAAAGCACATTTAAAAAGTGACTAGATTATTTGTGAAATTATGTATGTATGCATATCTACATACATACATAAGTGTTTATATTTTTTCCCTAGGTAGCTTTTCCAAAGGACAGAAAAGTGAATTCAGGTTTATGAATGAATTTAAACAAAATATTTAAAAATAACAATACTTAAATACTACTATACATACAGACACACACACTAAAGTTAATAAATTACCTCCCCTTCTTTCAGAAAAAGAAGTGACCAAAAAACCTTTAAGGGCTTGTCTTTGTCTCCTGACTCCACTAGAGAAGAGGAATTTAGCTTTATCCTTTATTTTTATTTTAACTGAGAGGAAAATATTAGCACTTAGATATATTTTATCATCGCTGAAGCTATCTATCTCAGAATTTCTTCTTTCAACCCATAAGCCCCAGGCTGTGTTCTTTGTGGTTTTTAACCAACAGTTGTGAACAGTTTTAGAATGGCAACAGTTTTAAAATGACTGCTAATTTTTAAAAAGGGACTGTTCTTTGAAAATCTTAAAAAGTAAGCTGGCATGGTGGCACATACCTGTAATCCCAGTACTGAGGAGGTGAAGGCTGGAAGACTGCAAATTCAAGCCTACCCTGGGTAATCTATTGAGATTGTCTCAAACTGCTAAAACAAATTCTTTTTTTTTTTTAGAAAGGCTGAGTAAGGGGCTGGGGATTTAGCTCAGTGGCATAAGTGCCTGCCTTGGAAGTAGGCAGTCGTGAGTTTGATCCCTGGTACCGATAAAAAGACAAACAAAACAAAAAAAAAAAACTGCGTTGTGTAAGTAGTACAGGCAAACTGTTATTCATAGCTATTACCTACTTCATATGTGCTACTCACCAGTACCCTTGGAACTGTAATAAGAACGTCCAGCTGATCTGTTTTAAAAAGATAGAAGTAACAGGTAATAATTGACAGCTTTGTAAGTACTAAACAATATATTCAAACAAAAAGAATGGTATTGATAAGCTTTTTACTTCATATGTTTGTATCAGACAAAATATCTTGGAAATTTTCTGCTACAGATCTGTTTAAATCCTAATGGCTCTATTTTTTGAAGTAAGATGAGACTTTTAACAGACACGGTCTTGCTATGCAGCTCAGGCCTTGAGCTCACTTTGTAGCCCAGGCTGGTCTCAAACTCACGATTCTGGCTCAGCCTCCCTGAGTGCTGGGATTACAGGCGTGCGCCACCACACCTGGCCAGAAAATATTTTCTTTTCCTATAGACTTGCTCTTTTTTTTTTTTGAAAATATTTATTTTTTAAACCAGATTTGGTTTTACTTTTACAGCTTCCTAGTTTGAGCTCAGTAGGTAGCTTGGGCTGTGCTATCAGTATCGCAAAGACTATCCTTTGAGGAGTAATTAAGATGTGCTGAAAATATAAATTGCTCTGTATGTGTCTAATTTTGTTCAAGTCCTTTTTCTCTTAAAACCCACTTCCCGCAATTTATTCAGTGACCATAAATTCCTCGATCTACTGACAGGATCCAGGACTCCATCAAGCACTGTGAAGAACAGAAACTTGTAAACAAATGTAACAAAAACCAACAAACCAGGGCCCCAGACCATTTTCAGTCTTCGGTGGGACGGGATATAACGGCCCCCGCCTGGAATCTCGCCGCCCCAGGAGACGCGGGAAGGGGGGGGGGTGGCACGTTGGGACTGGTCTGGGCCGTGGGGAGGCTGCCTGAAAATCGTAAAGGGTTGGGATGTGGCCGAGCGTGAAGACCCTGGGTTCAAGCCCCAGTGCTACAGATAAACAGGTCTTCAATGGCACCGGGTATGACAGACAGCAACATGGCACGTTTGCGGCAGCAGCCCCGGCGGCGCCGGCTGTCAGGGCCACGCGAAGGAAGGACAGGGAAACCGTCCAGAAAAGGGGTCGCAAGCGGCTGAAGGACTCGGGAGCCTGCTCCCGACTGGGCTCCCGAATTCGCGGCGATGCGGCGGGAGGCGCTGTGTCCCGCTGTTCCCGCAGCGCCCCCTGGGCGTAGGCGGACACACGCCAGCGACTGTCGCAGTCCCGCGCCTCTGCACCAAAGCCTCCTCTACTCCCCCGAGCGCTCCCTCGGCAGCGATGGGCCCCAGCCCGGCCCCGCTCGGCTAGGCGCGGCGTGGCGGGACCTGTCGGCGAGGGCAGCCGCCGCGCCCGCCTCCGCGGGGTCTCGACCCGGGCAGGGTGCCGCCCCCCGCCATGGGCCCCGACCTCACCCGCCGCCGCGGCCGCCCTCGTCCCCAACCGGTGCGGGTGGCTCCGCAAAAGAGCGGCTCTCTGTCCAGTCGGACCCAGGACCCCGGCCCGGCATCTCCCCTGCGCCCCGACCACGAGCTGTGTGCGCGAGAAGCGCTCCCTGCTCTCCCCCGTCAGCACGCGTGCGTCAGGCGGGGGCTTCGGGCGAAGAGCGGGCGACGCCGGACACTGCCCGAGCCGCTTCGGGCGCGCGAGACGGGCAGAAACGCGACCCCGGAGCGCGGGAGGGGGAGGGGCGGGGGCCGAGTACTGGTCGCCGTCTGCACTTGGGAAGGGATCTTGTGGGAAAGACGTGTTGAGGGAAGTAAATACACAAAAGTTGTCCTCCACCTGTGTTCCAGACCCTCAGCAAATTGCATGTCTTGAGTGTCAACATACAACTCAAACATCAGTACACAAATCATGGACCAAAACGCCAGGCAGAGAACCGTTGGGGATGACGGTTATCACCTAGGCAACCAGCGTTAGTCCTTTCTGTCAACTGTCTGTTGCCTGCAGCTACGTTTGCGCACGCGTAAATCCATCCCACCGGCCAGTCGTTTCTTCAGGACCAGTTTTTTCACTTGATTTGGCCCGAGGAACGCTCCGTACTTAGGGGTGTGACAGAACAGGAGACGGAACAGGAATTTGGTTTGCAATTGGTTTACCTTTCGTATTCCCGAAACTCGGTGGGCGTCGCGCGCAGGCCAAAGTGGTGTGGCTGAAGGTATAGAGAACTTGGACTCCTGACATGCCTCGGTATGCGCAGCTGGTCATGGGCCCCGCAGGCAGCGGGAAGGTAAGGAGAGTAAAGTGGCAGTGTTAAGCAGGAAATTCAGGTCGTAAAAGAGACGGGCCTGGAGGGGCTGGGGATTTAGCTCAGCGGCATAAGCGCCTGCCTTGCAAGCAGGCAGTCGTGAGTTCGATCCCTGGTACCGATAAAAACGAAAAAGACAAAAAAAAAAAAAAAAAAAGAGAGAGAGACAGGCCTGGTGTGGTGGTACAGGCCTCGAATCACAGCACTTCGGAGGCTGAGGCAGGAGGATCCTTGCGAGTTCGAGACCAGCCTGGATTATAAAATGAGCTCAACGCTGGCCTGAACTGTATAGGGACACCCTGGCTCAAAAAGAAAAAAAATGAGAGAGAGAGGGCCGTAGATGTGTGTACTGGGCTGAGACTTTGGACAACTCACTTATGCACTCCATGCCCCTTTTTTGCTTGAAAGAAGTGTGATGATAACTGGTAACATACATTGGTACTGCGCAAAACGTCTCATTTACTGTGAGATAGGCCTCATTGTTCACATTTTACAGGTAGAAAAAAGCGAGATGCAAAAAGGAAGGTTTTAAGTTTTGGCCTAAGATCGCACGGTAGTATGTTGTGGCAGAAATTTGAGTAAAGTTTTACGTAAGTCTAGATTCTGGCCTTATTTAGCATCCAGAAAATTAACGTGATGTCGTTTTCCTTTACTATTCTCGGAGGTCGGGCCATGGACTGTTGGTATTTGAGGTGACATTAAATGGTACATATAGCCAGCATTAAAGATCATTAGATGACATATGGAGAAAGTTGTTCCCTTTTCAACTCTCTAAGTTCTTGACTTTGTGAGGTGAGATTTGTTTGGTTCTAGTATATCTTCAACATTTCTTTAATTTCCAGGTCTTTTCAGAGAGCAGATTTTAGACTCAAGCCTCTCAATTGGAAACTGTATTTAGTTAAGACTAAAAATTTAATCCTAGAGCCGGTTGTAGTGGCACGCCTGTAATCCCAGCAGTCAGGAGGCTAAGGCAGGAGGATCGTTGCAAGTTCGAGACCAGCCTGGGCTACAAAGTGAGCTCAAGGCCAGCCTGAACTGCATAGTGAGACCCTGTCTCAAAAAAAAAAAAAAAAAAAAAAACATTAATCCTAGCCAGAAGTTTAAAAATTTTTAGGTTGCACACGCCTGTAATCCCAGGTACTCTAGAAGCAATTGTAGAGTTGTAAATTCAAAGCTAGCCTGAGCAGGGGGGCATGGAGGGGCCACCTGAAATGCATAGTGAGACCTTGTCTCAAAAAAACAAAATACAAACAGCCTGAGCAATTTAAATAGACCTTATCACAAGACAAAATACAACAAAGGGCCTAGGGATTTAGCTCAGCACTCCTAGGTTTTTTGTTTTTTTGAGGCAGGGTCTCACTGTAGTTCAGGCTGGGTGTGAACTCTATGTGGCCTCGACTGGCCTCAAACTCAAACAGAGCTTCCTGCCTCAGCCTCCTGAACAGTGAGACTACAGGCAGTGTTACCACACCCAGCTCAGTACTCCCAGATTTCAGTCCCTTATACCACACACATAGTCAGTAGAAAGTTATGTATAATTTCCTGTTTTTTTTCCAGTACTTGGAATCAAATTCACGACCTTGCACCTGCCATGCAGGCGCTTATACTGCTGAGCTAAATCTCCAGCCCCGAAAGTTATGTATAACTTCATGGTTACCTTCAGATTATGATAAACATAATCATAATTGGGTTCTGTTTACAATAATAATAGATTCTTTTAAACAAATAATAAATAATATTAGAAGCACTCAAATATAATAGAAACAGTGAGGGGCCAGGGATTTAGCTCAGTGGCGTAAGCGCCTGCCTGGCAAGCGCAAGGTCATGAGTTTGAGCCCCCATACCAAAAAAAAAAAAAAAAAAGAAGAAACAGTGAAGTTAATCAAATTACAGAAGTGTGGGAAATACTAGAGTCTATGGATGTGTTCTGTGGCATCAGTTCTCTTTTCTTTTCTTTTTTTTTTTTTTTTTTTTTGGCCTTTTTTGTTTTTATCAGTACCAGGGATGGAACTCACGACCGCACACTTGCAAAGAAGGCTCTTATGCTGCTGAGCTAAGTCCCCAGTTTTTTTTTTTTTTTTGTCTTTTTCCTTTTTATCGGTACCAGGGATCGAACTCATGACTGCCTGCTTGCAAGGCAGGCATTTATGCTGCTGAGCTAAATCCCCAGCTCCAAGTCCCCAGTTTTCAATGAACAGGGTCTGAGCCATTGACCTATTCTGGACTCAGGAGATTTGCATGTGACTAAGCAGCTTTTTCCTGTGCAGAGCTTATATCAGAGAAGATGGGTGACTTATTGGTTAAGATATGGGATGATGCCTAGAGATAGCATCCAAAGTAGAGAGGGTGATTATGTGTAAAGAAGAGAAACATGGTTGAAGTTATTCTGTAGTCTAGGTCAATTTTTTGGACCAGTTGTGTTCAAAAAGTATCTTTCTATAAATTTTTGATGCTTACTGTCAAAAACACTCATTGAGCATGTTGTTTATGTCAAGCCCTGATTTGAATTCCAGTGAGTGTATAGTGAACAAACAAAACAAAAATCTCTGTCCTTGTGGAGCTTACATTTAAACATAAAAAGTCACTCATGGAAATAATTACTAAGCATTTATTATGTAACAGGTGCTGTGCTGATCCTTGGGCTTATAAAACTGAATGAGAAGCCAGTGCAGGCCTGTAATCCCAGCACTCCAGGAGGCTTAGACTAGAGCATCCCAAATTCAAGGGCAGCCTAGACAAAAAGTCCTTGTTTAAAAAAAAAAAAAAAAAAAAAGATTATAAAGGACTGAGAATGTAGTTCAATGCAAAGTGGAGTTCCATGTTTCTACTGGAAGGAAAAAAAAAAAAAAGAATGAGATAGGGCCAGGGATTTAGCTCACCGGGATAAGCATCTCCCTGATAAATGTCAGCTTGCAAGTTCAATCCTCAGTACCAAAAAAATTTTTAAATTTAAAATTTTTTAAAAAAGAATGAGATAACACCTGTGTCTTTAAACAGGGCAGGTAGAAGAGACAAAGAAGTAGCTTAGAGATTTTACTTACTTACTGGTCTTTTTGAGACATGGTCTCACTGTGCAGTTCAGGCTGGTCTCCAGTTTACAATGAGCCTCCTGCCTCAGCCTCCTCAGTGCTGGGATTACAGATATATGCACCACACCCAGCCAATTTAGAGATTTTTTAACATGGTGTTAAAATCAAGGAATACTTGAAGAGGAAAAAGTTCTCTAAAGCAGAAGTGACTAGCTGATACCCTACCTACAAGCTGTTTATTGATGCTTCCTCTTGGAGTGCTGTTTTCCTAGGCTAACAAGCATATACCCATGTGCTGAGATCCCCCCTACTCAGAGACACCACTAGACCCTCCTACCTAAGACTTTGGACCTGCAAGTCCTAGTAGAAATACTGCATGTTCCATGCTGCACTATGTAACCAATACCATTCCTTTTCTTTTTAGTTTTTCTTTTGATTCTAGGGATCAAATCCCGGCCTCACCCTTTTAAAGCATGAGCACTACTTCTGTGCTACATTTCCAACCATAGAAAACTTTCCTTTAAATTCCCATTGTTGCATGTTAGAGCAGTAAAAAGCCTTAATGATCATAGAAGACATCCCAGTTAAAGATGGAAAATTGAAGAGTAGACAGGAGAAGCAGCTTCCTCAGCTTTTCCTGTGGGTTCAGGGCAAGTCTGGAGCAGCAGGCTAGGCAGTGTCTTTGCCTCATTTTTAGGCAGCCCCTGGTTATGAAAGCAGGGGTCTGACTTTGGATACTGCACAGAGAATATCACTACAGTGCTTATTCTAACCGCTCATGCCTTGGGACGTTACAGAGCACCTACTGTGCCACCATGGTCCAGCACTGTGAAGCCCTCAACCGCTCTGTCCAGGTAGTAAACCTCGATCCGGCCGCAGAACACTTCAGCTACCCCGTGATGGCTGGTAAGTCCTAGCAGAGCCTTCCCCTTCCTTCAGGAGTGGCGAGGCCAGAGAGGGCAGGGCATGCTGGCTTCTTGGCACAGAAACTGAAAAATTTGAGAAACTTACTGTGCTGTCCTCTGGTTTGTGGTGAACATCATGAAGCTAAATGTTCCTTGGTGACATTTATTTGTGGTGATGAATGACAGTGTCTTTTCTTGGGTTTGGAGGGGGGACTTGTAATGGGTAGATTCCTCCTCCATCTCCCTTCCCATCTGCCTTTTTCTTGCTTAATCCTACTGCAGTAAATCTATACTTCCATTTACTTATGGTACCAGGAATTGAATTTAGGACCTGGTGCTTGCTAGGCAGGTGATGTGCCGCTGAGCTACATCCCTGACTGTAGTAAATCTATACTAAAGCTAATTTGGTTGAGGCACACAGTGGGTGCTCAAGCTAACCCTAGTAAAAAAAAAAAAAAAAAAAAAAAGAATAAGGTTGAGTAGAAACTACTCACATACCAAAGATAGAATATTTGGGTCAGTTGTACACAGACACATAAAGCCGCAGGTCAGGTGAGTTTATGCAGGAGAGGAGGGTAGTTAGAGAAGAGGACCCGAGCCTGAGCCTCAAAGTTGTCTTCTCTTCCGAGGTCTGGTAGAGGAGTGACGCCAGAAGGGAAGGAGGAAAATGTACCTTGTAAATGCCAAGAGAGGCCAGGTGGGGGTGGGCGTACATGCCTGTAGTCCTGGGTCCTCAGGAGGCTGAGGCTTGGGGGGTGCTTGGGCCCGGGAGTTTGAGACCACTAGGCAACGTAGTGAGATCCTGCTTCAAAGAAAAGCCAGAATGAAACTAAAGATGTCATTGAGAATGGAAATAATCTCAAGAGCAAGAAGGGAAGGGAGATCCAAATGGGGAGAGTTTTGCCTTTGCTAGGAGCAGTGTTGACAGTGAAAGAATGGAAAGTTCTGTTTGGTTGACTTATAGTTTCTAATAATGATGGGTGTGGTTCTTATCAGACAGTGTGTGAATTTGGGAGAGGCAGGTTTTGTAGCGGAAGGAGGAGGAAATACAAGACAGAAGGCTTACTAGAGCGATTTACTCACTAAACGAACTCAGAGCCTCTCCCAAAACCCAAGAACAGGAGATTATGAGATTCTAGACTCCAAAACACAAAAGCTAGTTGGAGCCAGGGCCCGCTTTGTGCCTCTCTGCTCTTCTCCCTGTCCATGAGCTTTCCTGCTTCAGGACAGCGTGGTACCAAGTTTACAGTATTTTTCGGTGACTGACTGGTGTCCTTGGTTCATCCTTCTAGAAGGCCAATTTTATTGTCCCTATGTATTGGCTCTTCATCCTTGGGGAAGGGGGAGGGATAGAATACCAGTGTAAATATGCCTGTGAATGAAGCCCAGTGCACAAAAATAAATAAAAGTCGAAGATAGAGCCAGGCATAGGCTGTCCTCTCAGCTAATCAGGAGGCTGAAGCAAGATCACAAGTTTGAGTCTAGGCTGGACAACTTAGTGAGACCTGTCTCAAAATAAAATTTAAAAAAGGCTGGAGATGTCATTCAGCACTTTCCTAGTAGCCATGAACCTCTGGGGCTGATTCTCAGTACTGGAACAAAACAAAAACCTAAAGTCTAACTACTGATTTCCAAAAACTTATAACAGAACCATACTTATACCAGAATTTTTAATCCCTTTAACCCCTTCAATTGTTAATTAAGTAATGTTCATTTTCATCCTTCTGCCCCAGGATTCAAGACTCCCACCTTACCTCCCGTCCTATAAAAGGCCAAGTGAGGCTCAGGAGGTTAAGTAGCTCCCCTAAAGTCGTCATGTTAAAAGATAATAGCATTGTTTTTACCTGATATTTTTAGTAGTACATATTAACATGTTCAAAGTGTGAAAGACTAAAACTAAGCAGGAGAATGTCTTCTTCCCTGGTCTGATCCCTGATACTCACATATCTTCCCTGGAGGCCGCTGCTCATACCAGTTTCTGGTGTGTACTTCCATAGATGATCTGTGCATATAAAATCCAAGATGTGTACATATTGTGGATGTTCACTAAACTTTTCCTGTTTGTTTGTTGGTTTGTTTTTTGTGGTATCAGGGATCGATCTTACAACCGCGTGCTCGCCAGGCAGGTGCTTATGCCACTGAGCTAAATCCCCAGGCCCTCCTGTTTTCTTTTTAAAACATGTAATTGCACTGTTTTTTCTAGTACTGGGAATCAGACATGGGGGGACTCTGTCACTCAGCCCTATCCCTAGTATCTTTAACCCTTTTTCTTTTTTTTTTTTTTTTCCTTCGAGACAGGGTCTCACTGTGCAGTTCAGGCTGGCCTTGAGCTCACTTTGTAGCCCAGGCTGGTCTCGAACTTGCAACAATCCGCCTGCCTCAGCCTCCTGAATGCTGGGATTACAGGCGTGAGCCACCATGTCTGGCTACCCTTTTTCATTTTTAAGACATCATCTCACTAAGTTGCCAAGGCTGGGCTTGAATTTGCAATCCTCCTGCCTCACCTCCTGAGTAGCTGGGATTATGGACATGCACAGTATGACATCATTCTTACAGAGTTCTGCATTGTATATTTTTCTCACTTAATAATATACCAAGGGGATTGTGTTAGTACTTAAAGAGCTTCTCCCTCTTTTTTATCTCTGTACAGTATTTCATTGTACAGTGTCTGGCTGTCCAATAATTTATTGATCAGTTCTTGTTGATGGACGCTACGACAGTGAAAAAAGTGTATAAATTCCTATGTGCGTGTTTTTATATAATTGTCATTACTGGAGAGGTTAAGTTTTGAATGGCCACTTCTATTCTGGGTCCTGTCTGTCCCTTTCAGACATCCGGGAACTGATTGAAGTGGATGATGTGATGGAGGATGACTCTCTGCGGTTTGGTCCCAATGGAGGATTGGTGTTTTGCATGGAGTATTTCGCCAATAATTTCGACTGGCTGGAGAACTGTCTTGGCCATGTGGAAGATGACTACATCCTTTTCGACTGTCCAGGCAAGTCAGCTGTGTGAATGTGTCACTTACCTTCAAGCTGTAATTGTGTTCTCAATGGGAGGAGGTGTGGTGAGCATTTGTAACCCTTGGTTGTAGTGCAACGTCTCTACCTCACCCCCTGAGCTCATCAAGGGCTACTACACTGGCAACACCGCGGGGAGCAAGGGAGCCATAGGCTCTGCCTTCGCGGAACTCACAATCTAGAGTGCACAGGTTTAAACAAAACCCCCCCATGGTGACTTAATGCTTCCTTGTGACCAGCATCCCACAGAAGTAACAGACTGTCATGAAGTAGGGCAATCAGAGCAGCTTCAGATTAGGTGGTCATTAAACTGAGCTGCTTAATGGGGTGAAAGTGAAAACGCAGTGGTCCAGGCAGAGGGCACAGCAGGCCAGAGTCCTGGAGCAGAAGGGAGCAGGCAGGTTTGAGGTGCTGCAGAGGCCAGTGTGGCTGAGCACCGTGAGTGAGGAGGAGGTAAGGAGTGAGGAGGAGCCGTGTGGTAAGTCTGGGAGTTACAGATGGTTTTTAAGACCTGAGCCTAACCTGGCTGGTCACTTGTGGCCCTCATTCGTTACCTCTTGCTTCTCACTGAACACAACCTGCAGTAAGTGTACACATCATAAATGTAGTTTTGGTGAGTACCAAGCTGCACAGCCCTTTGCAGCACTAATCCTCACCTTTTCCACCCTAATTCCTGGGATTGAGCTTGGGCATTCCAGGAAAGCTCTTACCAGGGAGCCGTATCCCAGCCTTAGCACTCACTTTTCCATTAGCTACATGAAGCCCTCCCGGACCTCATCGTGGTCCAGAGGAGTCCACATTGTAATCCCAGGGAAAAGTTACCGGAACTCCAATAATTAATTCCAATCTACCACTTCCAGTGCAAGCCACAGTGACAGTAAAGACACTAAGGCATGTTTATAGTTGTGAGGAGCCAACGGGGTCCGAAGTCCAGCTAAAATGATGGCTAATTGGAACAAAGGCTCCACCCAGTGCTGAACCCGGGTTTCATTAAAAAGGGGGATGGCTCAGGGATGAGTGACTGTGAGAAAGGTGGGAGGTGTGTGAGTGCTATGAGCTGGGTCGGTGGGAGGCCTGGAAGCACCTCTGCAGTTTGCAGAGAGAGAGAGAGGCAGAAAGAGTAATCTGCATGTCACAGATCGGGGCAGTATCTGATGTTTTGGTGGTGGTGCTTCAGCTTTGATGTGCACTCATCATGCCCTGAAATGGCACAGCCTCTTTCTCAAAGCTCAATCTCAGCTTACAGTTGGCATCACTCAGCATAGCTCATTGCATACCTTGGGAGTGTCAGCAGGTATCACTGTCCGGTCACATTGCTTTAAAGACTACACATTAGCACCTTGGTTAGACCAATTTGTAGCACTTCTAGCCAATTGAGGGGATAAGGAAATACCCTACCCAGCTCTGTGCATAACAATCCACGGTAGCAGGGCCAAATGCTCTGCTTTCAAGGAGTGCTGTCCAGGTGGTTTTCCACAGTTGGCAAAGTGTGTAGTGTGAGAGCTTCATTTTCCACATTAGACTAGATAGTTTGCTTGAGTTTCCCTTAGGTTTTGTGATTGCTTTGTGAGGTTAGAAGGCCCTATAAAAATTGAGTACATTATTACTTTTTTGTTGTTGTTCCAGAATTGAACTCAGTACCTTGAGCTTGCCAGGCAGGTGCTGTGCCACTTACATTCCTGACCTGAGGATGTTATTACTAACATTCTTTTTCCACCATTATCTTACTGGTAAAACTTCTGTTCTTTATTTGACACTTAACCTATTTCCTGTGTATGTCATTCTCGTTACCCTTTTCCTGTAGGTCAGATCGAGTTGTACACTCACCTGCCTGTGATGAAGCAGCTGGTCCAGCAGCTGGAACAGTGGGAGTTCCGAGTCTGTGGCGTGTTCCTTGTTGATTCTCAGTTCATGGTAGAGTCCTTTAAGGTATGAGGGTAGTTCTGTTGTTGACTTGGTAACAGGTACAAGCAGTTGGCAGTCACCTTTAATTACTGTGTGATTCTGGACATTTCACCAGACTATTTCAGTGACTTAGTATCCTT
Organism: Cavia porcellus; assembly: GCF_034190915.1. NCBI lineage: Eukaryota > Metazoa > Chordata > Mammalia > Rodentia > Caviidae > Cavia > Cavia porcellus. The sequence continues at coordinate 8,715,355 of NW_026947499.1, read as the reverse complement.
TCTTATTAAATTACTAGGCTAACATTGTAACTTGAAACTGATGAGTGATGATTATTATACAGATTTTGAGGAACTGCTTACCAAGAACTACTGTCATCCCAGCACTCAGCAGGCTGAAGCAGGAGGATCACCATAAGTTCAAGGCCAATTTGGACTATATAGGAAGGCCCTGTCTCCAAAAAACAAAACAATTATTTTAAAAGAACTGTGGGTGGCCTTCCAGGAAGATAGTAGTGTCCTGAACACCAAAGAAACTGCGTCTATTTGGTTGTCCAGATGCAGAAATATAATAACATGAGGAAGAAAACAGTGAGGGAAATGGGTCCCCAGGATCTGGTGCGAGAATTGAAGTCCACAGGGACAGTAAAGAAACCTTAAAGCAGAGGCTCTTTCCCCCTGAGCCCTGACTCACTGTGTGGCAGGGCAGCTCCAGCCCGCAGACCCACTGTGACTACTCGTGACCCCAGGGGCCTCCACGCAGAAATACACTAGTGGAACACAACCATAGATGTAGCAGATTGCAGGGGCTGGTGAGTTATTTGGGTTCAGACACTCCCCAGGAGAGGGTGATTGGTCAGTAGCCATCTTTGAGAGGGGCCTACTGAACTGGGAACTCAGAGCACCTGTAGGCTATCTCCATCTGGTGGGCTCGCAGGTCAGGGCGAGGTGGAGCCAAGCTTGCATTGGTAGGAGGTCAAGGAGCCAAGCTCAAGCCAGCAGGAGGCACACAGTGTTCCAGGCTGAACAAATCAGGTTCCCTCCTCAAAACCAGAATCCAGGCTGAGCTTCAGTGGGACTAAAGACGCAGTCTTGCTGGAATTCTCCACTACCCTGCCGCAAATCTGTGGTTGCCTTGCTGGGATTGATGAACACAGATTGGACTCTGCCAGTGACAGCAGAGACATACCCTAAAGTGCACTTTTTTGTTTTGTTTTCTTTTGTATTTGTTGCTCGTTCTTGTTTTTATGAGTGAACATTGTTTCTAGTTTTTTTTATAATTCTGTTCATGTTTATTTTTCTTCTCTTTCCCTCTTGTCTTCTTCACCAGTTTCCCAAAGATCACATAATCTTCATTTATTTTTGAGCCTTTCTTCTAATCTTTTCCTCTTCTATTCTTTATTTTTTTCCCCCTTAATTCCTTTTAAATTTTCTCCGATAAGAGTAAAATGGCCATATTGGGGGCATATTTACTGTATAGAATTTTCTGATTCATTTTAGATTTTCTTATATGACCCCAACTATAGTTCATAAGGTTAAAGGTAGCGAATTAATAGTTACCACAGCTTGTCATTTGCTAGGCTGTGTTTGATGCTACTGTTTTTGCTGATTGTGCCACTTCAACCAAGGTGACAGAATTGTTCTAATCAGTTGTTCTGGTATGGCAAGACAGATTGCATAAGGGCCATATATAGTACTATAGGCCAATGCCAAAGAACTAGAGCTGGGTTAAATGGGCAGCAACTTCTCATCCCCAGTAAACTGAAGAGGTGAGATCTTACGACAGACTCAAAGCCCAAAAGCCAGCTACACAAATAATCTCTCAGATAACTACAGAGATGTTGAAAGACATGGATAGTGACTCCAGAGCAGGTGCAGATTAAAAAATAGAGGAGCTTCGGAGAATGATGGAAACCTTGAAGGCCCAACATAGGAAGTAAATAGAATCTGTGTAATAGATTCAAACATATGCAAGAGATTAAAAATTTCATTCAAAGTATATGCAGCAGAATGAGCCACCTTGAGGACAGAATATCTAATTCTGTCCACAGGATTGCGATTAGTGATTGTGCAAAGAAAGATTTCTTAAAAATAGCAAGGGACCTGAAAGATTAATCCAACAGCAGCTAGGTGATACAAAGAATAGCATAAGATTTATCAGAGTCAATGAAAAGAACCATGACTGTACAATTTTTTTTTTTTTTTTTTTTGTCTTTTTTCCTTTTTACCGGTACTGGGGATCGAACTCATGACTGCCTGCTTGCAAGGCAGGCACTTATGCCGCTGAGCTAAATCCCCAGCCCCCGACAGTACAAAAGTGTTCACATAAGCAATAGCAGAAAACTTCCCAAACATGGAAAAAGAATTTGACATAATGGATAAGTGAAGCAAAGTCTCACTATGTAGCTCAGGCTGGCCTTGAACTCACAGCAGTCCTCCTGCCTCTGACTCCCAAGTGATGGAATTAGGGGTGTGTGCCACCACACCTGGCACAAGAACAGGATCTTGGAGGCTTTTACAGAAAAGATCAAATCACCTATAAAGAAAAGCCCATCAGAATCATAGCAGACTTCTCAAACCTTCAGATGTGGAGAGCTGGGAGTGAAGTGTTTCAAGCAATAAAAGAAAACCTCCAGCCCATATTGATGTAGTCCAAGAAACCATCTTTCAAAATTAATGGAGAAATAAGATATTTTCATGACAAAGAACACCTGAAGAGATTCATGATCACCAAACCAGCACTCCAAAATATTCTGAAGGACATTCTAGAAAGAGATGGTGAGACACCAGGGATATAGCTCATTGGCATAAGCACTTACCTGGCAAGCACAAGGTCCTAAGTTCAATTTCTGAGGACTACAACTACATGAACTCCAACAAAATGAATTCACGAGGCAAGGCAAGACAGAGGAAAGTGGAGACCCGCAACAAAAAATAATGTGACAGTAAGTCAGTGCATATCAGTTATTACTGTCAGTGCAAGTGGTCTCAATTCACTGATCAAAAGTACATAGAACATGCTTAAGTAAATGCAATGAAATTGGAAGCCAGTGCGAAAAAAAACCACAAGAACTTTAGCACATGGAAATTAATACCCTTCTGAACAACAGTGGGTCATAGATGAAATTAAAGAAGAAATTAGATGGTTTGTATAATTAAATGACAGTGGCAGTACAACATAACCAGAAGCCATGGGAGCTGTCCACAAAGGAAGTTTATAGCAGTGAATTCCCTAACAGAAAAAAGCCAAAAAAGGGACTGTAATGTGTGATTGTTTTTCTTTTTAAGCTGTACCCCCAAATTTTCCAGATGTGTTTCAGTAAAGGTTAGGGTGAGTAAGGGATAGAGCCAAGTGAGCCAGGTGTCTGAGCCATGACACATAAGTGCTACAGGATGTCATTTTTATTCAGGGTTATATACCAAAACTCCTCAAAAATAAATACAATACGACGTTAAGTAAATACAATATAGAGAGCATTTTTAGTGATTAAAAATAAGTCTATTTTTAATCTGCTGAGGACCTTTTGTCCAGTTTTTAAACTGTCTGAATCAAAATCCATTTCTCATGACTAGCTCTTGAGGATATTAGATGGGAAAGGTGGTTAGTGATGTGGTATCAATCAAGATGAGTAGTCACTGGAGATTAAATCTATATCTTTGTCTTTTTCTATAATATCAGAATTTCTGTTTTTTCTTTTTTCCTTTCTTCCTTTTTTTTTTTTTTTTTTTGAGACAGTCTGACTGTGTAGTTCATGCTGTCCTTGAACTCACTGTGTACACCACACTGGCCTCAAGCTCACAGCGATCCTCCTGCCTCAGCCTCAGGAGTGCTGGGATTACCGGAGTGCGCCACTGCACCCAGCTGGCATTTCTTTCACTTAGCCCAGCTCCTTTCCAAGGAGGAGTTGAAGGCTCTATTTGGAGACTGTTGGTGTCAGGTAACTTGTCTTCTCTTTTGTGTCCTCCTTCAGTTTATTTCCGGCATCCTGGCTGCTCTGAGTGCCATGATCTCTTTAGAAATCCCACAAGTTAACATCATGACGAAAATGGATCTGCTGAGTAAAAAAGCGAAAAAGGAAATTGAGAGGTGAGTTCACTATTCTTCCATTACCTTCAGTACTCAGCTACCAAGGTGAGCGTTTTCTGCTTTATTGAGATGTGTGGCTCATCAGCTTATAAATCTAGTTTCCTGATTCCTTTTATTCATTAGTCTTTTTTTCTCACTTTCAAAGGTTTCTAGATCCAGATATGTATTCTTTGTTAGAAGATTCAACCAGTGATCTAAAAAGCAAAAAATTCAAAAAATTGACTAAAGCTGTATGTGGCCTGGTAAGCTTGTGAAGTGCAATTAGTTTGTTCGTTTCTTTGTTTTTCCCCAAATGATATGAAGAGTTTGCCACATTCAGTCAGCTGCCAACTTTTTGGAAGCACAGTCCAACTCTCTGTTCTGCAAAGAGGAGGGGGATGGGAAGGGATCGAGTTGGCCCCACAGTTTAATTTAGAAGTAGTTACTGTCGCCGGTATGATGTGTGATGGCATAGGCCCTCCTGCCTGTACTCCCCGTGACCGGCGCAGCTCCCCAATGAGACAGGTGACGCTCTTGTGGACGACAGTTAACTGCTGGTTTATTTACGCGGGCTCTGGTTTATATATTTGGCCGTGACCAATCACAGGCTGCCACGAGGAAGCAGGGCGGGAATGGGACGCAGGCTCTGGCTACTATATCCAGCTGTGGCCAATCAGGAGTTGCCACAGAGTACAGAGTGAGCACGAAGTGTGCACGGGTTGGCTAATTTAAAGAGGGACGTAGCGCATTGCGGAAGCTGGCGTGGTCCTTAGTCCCGGGTGGGGTATGGTATGTTGAGTGCCTGTGCCCAACACCCCGCACTCCGCAGGCTGAGGCAGGAGGATTGCTAAGAGTTTGTGGGTGGCCTGGGCTACACAGTGAGTTTAAGGGCAGCCTGAACTACAAAGTGAGACCCTGTCTCAAAAAAAGAAGTTATTGGCAGGTCAGTAAATTAACATGTTTATTATTTCAAGCAATTTGGACAGTTCAGACTGTTTGTACCATTATGACAGTTCCAATTCAATGGTATGGAATTCAGATAAATACCCATGAACCAGTGAAGGTTTGGAAGGTCAGAGGTTAGAAAAGCAGTAATGATTTGCTGCTTTCTGTCTGTTTACCTCCTCTGCCTGTACCCCTAAGACACAACTGGTTTTAATCAGAAGTATAAATGGTTATAAAACTCGAATCTAAGCTGAAAATTATGTATTTTGCACAACTTCAGAACACACTTTTCTTGAACTCTCCAACTCACAGATTGATGACTACAGCATGGTCCGGTTTTTACCCTATGATCAGTCAGATGAAGAAAGCATGAACATTGTGTTACAGCACATCGATTTTGCCATTCAGTATGGAGAGGACTTGGAATTTAAAGAACCACGGGTAACTTTGGATTTGAGGTTTTTATGGGCTTTGGGGGAAAATATTTGCCAGCACTCAGCCTTCTCCTTCGTAATCCAGGCAACTCCTTAAATTAGTTTTTGTCATTGTGGTGGTTTGGGCTTTTCTGGATAACGTCTAAAACTTATCCCTGCATCCACTAGGAGGTACCAGCTTCCCTCTACCTTTTATTGAGGTGATAGCAGCTAAGTTGCTGGACTTACAGCTTGGGGTTCTGTACAAAGAGCAGGTAAAATCCATTTGAAATTGGCTGCTCTCACACATGTCACTTGGTGACCAGTGACAGTTACCAGGAGAGCATTAGCAAACTGGCTGAGAGTCCTTTCAATGTAAATTTAAATGAAAAAATGCTTCTGATGAGCTATCAGCACATCCGTTTACCATACCTGAAAAAATTCTGTCAACCATACCTCTGTCTTTAATCACTAATGGTTACAAGTAAGCATTTCCTGACACTTATCTTGGATTTATTGGTTACATGTAAAGCATTACCTGAGCTGGGGATTAGTTCAGTGTCATAAATGCCTGGCAAGCGTGAGGTCATGAGTTTGATCCCTGGTGCCAAAAAAAAAGCATTCCCTGGATAATCTATAACACTACTAGTCTACCTGAGAGAAGTGAATATATCTTATTTTCTGTTTCCTTCATGTCAGGAGCATGAAGATGAGTCTTCCTCCTCTATGTTTGATGAATATTTTCAAGAAAGCCAGAATGAATGAAACATTTACTAAATGGCATCATATATCTGTATGTATATGAAGATCTTGTGGCCAAATCGACAGATATTCTCTTTAAAGGAGACAGTAGGAGAAAGCTACTTATTTTAATGAAAAAAAGGAGTGCTTTACTCTTCACCTGGAACATCCCTGGACTCAGTTCTAAGTTACTCCGAAGCCACTGCTGTCTAAGAGGGGAATCTTTAGACTGGAAGAGGAGCTCAGTGATGGAACACCGTAAACATACGCAGAGCCCTGGCTTTGATTCTACAAAAGGGGCTGAGGGTGGGGTAGAATCTATACTAGAATTCTAATAGCATCAATTTAATTCTACTTTTAATTTTAGGTTTTATGTAGGCCAGTCTGGCCTTAAGGTCATTATGTAATCCATCAGGCTAGAATTCATGGCAGTCTTCCTGTCTCAGCCTCCTGAGTGCTAGGATTACAGGTATGTGCCAGCATACTTGATTTATCAGTGTAGATTTTAACAATCAAAGGCCAGGTGAGGAAAACAGCTGTGGCTCAGTGATAGAATGCTTGGCTTGCAGATTTTAAAATCCTGGGTCTAATCTTGTGAAAGGAAAAAAACCTAAAAGCAAATTCACATAGATTTGTATAATACAGGTTAGTGCCTGTTCTATATAATAAAATGCCAGTCTAATTTTATTTTTACACTTGGATTTTTATCTTTTGGTTTTTTTTTTTTTTTAAGATGCACAAATTATTGTAACAAAATATACCTCAAAAGGGTAAAATATCTGAAAGGGTATTGTAAGACCACTACCTATCTGTATCTTATTTTTGTATGTTGAAAAAGTATTACTTGTCTAATTAAAAAATTAAAATAACTGTTTTGAGATATATGTGTATATAGGAAAGAAAGAGAAAGGCAGCACTAACCTTTCCTTACACTCTTGTTTTCCTGGCAGTGTACTATTGAGGCAGGAAGCTCAATAAGTAAATTTCCCAAAGTGTCAAGATGTAGTCCATGTTGCTTTTAAAATGCAGTTTGTAGTCTCTGAGCATCCTTATTTTTTTTGTTGTTTTAATTTTAAAGAGAATAAAGCCAAACAAAACAGAACAGAATAAAGCCAATCAGAATAAAACAATGAAAGTGACACAGGACTTCAAAACAAGATAATGGGAAGTCAGCAATGGCTGCCATAATGTCCTGTTGTCTTCAAAATGGTTGCCCATGTTATCAGACATAATAAAAGTAAACAAAACAATGAAAATGATACAGAACTTCACAACAAGATAACAAGAAATTAACGATGGCCACCATAATGCCTCTTGTTATCTTCAAAATAGCTGTCCAGACCATCAGACATATTAAATTAACCCATCAATACAGCATCACACTGCTTGTTTACTTCAGGTGTGTGATGTATAATTTCTACTATGTCTGTGTCTCCTGACGTTCTGTGGGCTGGAGGCCTGAGATTGTATTTTACTGGTTTGTCTTGAGCTTTTCCTGTGTTCCTCTAAATGAGCCCACTGCTGCATCCCATGTGCTTCCTGTGTTGGCTGCCAGTCCCTCAGTGTAGTGGATCACACCAGGCACCTGGGTTCCTCTAATCTGGGGTTCCTGGGGAGGTGGAGAGGCACAGAGTGGTGGTTCACCAGTGCTCCCCCAGTGGCAGCACTGGTGGCTGCCATGGGACATGGCTTCTTCCTGTTAACACCATTCATTCACAGGTTTGGTTTAGCTCTGACACTTTTGGTTTGGTTTGGTTTTTTTGTCTTTTTTGAGACAGTTTTGCTAAGCAGTTCAAGCTGACCTTAAACTCACTTTGTAGCCGAGGCTGCCCTCGAACTCAGCAATTCTCCTGCCTCAGCCTCCTAAGTGATGGGATTATACGTGTGTGCCACTGTACCTGGCTAGCTCATATTTCTTTGCTGATTTTCTGTCTGGTTGACCTTCCTGTCTGTGACAATGAGGTATTGAGATCTCCCATTATAATTATGTTATTGTTTATTTGACTTCATGTCTAGCACTAACTGTCTGATACAGTTTGGTGCTCCTGTATTAGGTGCACATATATATTCATGATTGTTATGGCATTTGTTCTGCCTGCCGCTTTCTCATTAACCCCAGTTAATCTTGTGTTGTGATTCTTTGCTTCGTCTTACAGCTGTTGAATTGATTTTTCATGGTCTCTTGCTCTTCTTGAGAGGTAGCTTTTTTTTCATGATCAGTAGCTGCAGTTCTGTCTTCAGCATCTGAAATTCTACCCTTTTCTTCGTTCAGTCTGTGGCATATACTTTCAGTGGAGGTTTTGATGTCCTGGATCTCTGTTTGGATCTATTTTATGGATTCAGTTTCTCTCCTATGTTGGGCATTTTTGTTTCCATTTTTTCTAAGCCATCTATTCTTTTATTTGTGTCTTCTCTGATATCTTTGATTTTAAGCATCATTTCTTTTTGTACCTGAGAGATCATTTTCTCTATACTCTTTTCCACTTCTGTTGTTATCATTTCAAAAAATTCCAGTGTTTGACTTCCAACTTAAATCTTGCTGGGTTCCAGGCCTATTCTGGGTGGGCTGGGGGTCTGGGGCCATACCCCGCCCCTGCGTCTTGCTATTCACCTTCTCTTTTTTCTTTTATTTTGTCTTCTACATTGATGTCCACCAATCTTCCATGATTTATAGCTCTACCACTAGCACTGAGGCCTCAAGGAGAAAGGAAGATGTCTGTTCCTCAGGGACGTCCTCCAGATGTGGCTGGTTCTTTATAGCTGTCCCAGGAACCTACCTTCTAGTGTTTATGGTTCTGTGACAGTGTCCATGTTACAGCCCAGAGACATGCTGGGTATGAAGCTGGTCTTGGCCTCTGGATATGGCGGCTGGGACTGGTCTTCTGTCAGTGGAATTCTCCTGAGTCCAACTGCTGTCTCCTTGCTGCTGCTCCAGATGCTTCCACATTACTGGCTTTGCTGATTACTTTGCCCTCGAGGTCTGCGTGCTGGGTTGTTATCCTGGGTTTTAGAGTTCCAGTCAGTCTTACACTCTTCCAGCCAGCCCCACTATCTCTGAGCATTTAAAGCTGATTTATGTATTGCTTGATGGGTGTGGTTTGCACTTGTAATCACAGCACTCAGGAGGCTGAGGCAGGAGGATCACTGAGTTCAAGACTAGCCTGAACCACATAATGAAAGCCTGCGTCAAAAAAGACCAAAAACAAAACAAAAAAACCCCTTAACCATTCCTTGAGTAATATGCACCAAAATGCAAAAGAAATCCTCAAGCACTTCCAGGCTTCGTGTTAAACATACATCAGTTTTTCCCTTTCATCCTCCCGTAGGCCTCATCCTCCCCTGCTCACTGATCTGCCGCCCACACAGATTAAGCCCTCAGAAACCCTGCAACTCAGGTTCAGCTTTCATCCTTCTTTGGGGTTTTGTTACTTTACTTTCATTGCTGAGACAAAATACTTAACATCCAAAATGAAAGGAAAGATTTAGGCTTTGTGGAGGTTATTTTGGTTTGTGGAAGTTTCAGTGCACACTCAGCTGGCTCCAAGGCAGGGTGGCGTGGCTGAAGGTGTGGGCGCTGCAGATGATGAGTGAGACGGGCAAAGGGGCAAGCACACCTCCTTCCCTCCCTCACTCCACCAAGCCCAGTGCCAGACAATGGGCCAGTCACAAATGCTAGACTCAGCTGCCTTGGGAAACCCCTCCGCCGTGACCACATGAGGCTTTGGGGTATATTTCAACCATAACATTTGCCTAGACAGCAAAAGTGCACCTGCAGGGTCAGATTTGATCCATTCTCATTAAAGAAGCAAAATGAGGCACCAAAGGCACCATGGCTGGCTTGTGCTGGTGACCCTGGAAGGGGAGAAGAGCCAGGTGTCAGTGCTGCATGGCAGTAGGAGTGGGTGACACCGGGCTGTGGGTGGCTCTATGGGGACTTCTGGTGACTCTCAGAATGAAAGAGCAGGGACCCCACTACTGCCCAGTGTTGCTGATTCTCAGAAACCATCACTTGGGAGAACAAAGCCAAAGAACTTTCCTGCCTTCATTGCTCCTTAATCCACACCTCCTCAGTTTAGCTTCTGAGGAATCTAGTATGTGCCCCCGAGGGCAAGTGAGGAGCCAGATTCTGCTGCTTCTCCAATCTGGACATGGGTTTCAAAGAATCTGACCTTCCAGGCCTCAAGGACTTTCCTAGCTGATACGGGAGCCTAACACAGTTCTTCCTGTGAGCTTAAGCAGGTTCCGTAGGTTCCAGGCACCTGGACCAAGAGGAATGTGCATGGGAGACAAGGCCTTACCAGACGGGGCTGACTTCTCAGCACTTCACTCACCTGCTGAGGAACTGGAAGTGAAGAAGGTAATTACAGAGTGACTGAGGGGTATTCTGGGCTCCTCTAGCTGGGTATGATGGTGCGGGCCTGCAATTCGGGCTCTGGAGGCTGAGGGTTGCAAGCTGAAGGCTGGCCTGGGCAATTCAGTGACTTACACTGTCTCAAAATTTAGAAAGAGGAAAAAGAAAATTAGGACTCAAGATACAGCTCTGTGAAGCCCTTGGGCTCAATCCCCAATACCACAAAAAAGAAACCCTCTTTTAGGGGATGTTTGGCTAGAGACCTAAAGGAGAACTCAGATGTGGAAATAGTTTTTTCTTTTTGTTACCGGGGATTGAACTCATGACCTTGCACTTGCCAGGCAGGTGCTTATGCCACTGGGCTAAACCCCTGACATGTTTGTTTGTTTAAGATTTATTTTGTTCTTAGAAACAGGGTCTCACTCTGTGTGCTAGACTGACCTCAAACTCCGTGATCCTCCAGCCTCAGCTTCCTCAGTCTGGGGTTATAGGCATGCATGCACCACCATACCTAGCTCAGATGTGGGAAGATGAGCCACAGTATTCTAGTCTGAAGGAATAGCAGAAAAAATGGCACCGAGACAACAATAAACTTAGCTTTTCACATGAGCTGTTTTCTAGTGATGAGTTTTCAGTATTCACTAGGGATGTGAATTCTAAGTACTTTCCAAGTAGTGTGTTTCATCCTCACAAAATGAGGTAAATATTGTCTTCATGAAGAACTGAGGCACAGAAAAGCGAATTACTTGCTCAGCATTGCACTGCTAGTACATGCTGGGAGTAGGATTCAGACCCAATGTCCACTTCCTCAACCATTATGGGAAGAATGCCTGCTGGTATGGGGATGCACAAATTTCTGCTCTCTTGCGTATTGTAGGTGTGGTGGCTCACACCTGTAATCCCAGCGCTTGGGAGGCTGAGGCAGAAGGATTGCTGCGAGTTCGAGGTCAGCCTGAACTGCACAATAAGACCCTGTCTCAAAAAGGGGAAAAAAAAAGCAATGGGATGTATTCATTCATTCACCCAGCTATTTGCTAATGCTGACTGTACCATCACTAACAAACACTGAAAAGGGGCACATTTTGCCTTTTTGACATTCACGTGGATGGTGAAACGAGGGAGAAACCGAGAAAGAAGGGTAAGACAGGGGCCCACAGTGGAGTAAAATGTGAGACAGTCCAGGAATGGTTCACTTGAAAAGGTGGCCTTTAAGGGAAAAGGAAGTGATTCATCACCAGGACTCCAAATCCCATCCTCTTCTGCACGCGTTTTACGCATGCGCGAACTTCACGCCCTCTGCTCGGTGTTCGCGCGCCCTCTGGTGTTCATCTACATCCACGCAGCAGGCGCTGTGACAGCAAGACCGGAAGGGCTGCATCCTCCGGTCTCCTCCCCTTCCGATTCACTTCCGCCCACTACGCCCGCGCCCCCCACACCCGGATCGGAAGGGTCGCGTTCTGAGCTGGTCCAGCCCCTCTGCGTTGGAACCCCGGACCCGCCAAAATGCCGGTAAGCGTCTGATCCTGGGGTGTGAGGAGACGGCAGGGATTGGGGAGAGCGGCGGGAAGGCGTGCGTGGGCTGAGAGAAGCGACCCGAGGAAGGCGGAAAGGAAGCGGGGAGCCTGCGAGCGGGGTGGCGAGGGGATGAGCCGGTGTCCGGAGGAGCGGAGCTGGCCGAGGTGTCGGCTTTGGGAGCCCCCGCGCCCTCCGCGCCACCCCAGCTCCTTGGCTGGCCGCTCTGCTGCCAGGAGCCCTCGCCAGAGCTCGCAGCCCAGGGCTGCGCTTTTTGTTTCTCGTTTCTCAACTCTGGGTTCTGCTTCTTCTTTTTTCTGTCAGCCCCACTTCCCCCTCCGCTCTCGGGGGCAGGGCCCGCCTCCTGCTCGTCACCTGTGGGGCCCACTTCCTGGTCGCCTCCCTTGGCCCCTGTGGGCGGCGGCCACCCCAGAGGCATCTGGGTTTAGCTACCCAGGGTTGGCTTTGGTGACAAGGAGTCTCTTTGTGAGTGCATCGGGGTCGGAGTAAAAGTCGGTGATGGTCCCACTGTTCTTTATTTCTGACAGCCAGGCCGTGAGCTTTCTTGCCATCATTAGCTCCCTTTTGCAAGTTAGGAAGAGTCCCTTAGGAACGTATATTAAACTCAGCAAACATTACCTAGTGCCTACTTGCACCGATCACCTGGGCAGCAGCGAGTAAGGCCAGCAAACCTCCGCTCTTAAGCCGCTTGCATTCTAATGGAGAGATAGACAGTAACACGGAAGCATGTATAAAGGAAGCAGCCTCCGATAGTGCTGAACGCTCTGGAGGAAATCAGCGGATAGCAAGGCAGTGCTGGGTGAAGGGGAGGGCGGAAGCTGCTTTCCTTGAGGCGTACCCGTTAAAACAGCAACAAGCCGTAGTTCCAACTATACATTTTATGAATCCCAGCTGTCGTTTGACTCCTGAGTAGTGCCAGGCAGGCCTAGAGCCACACACTTCCTAAATGATTCCGTTTAGTTCTCACAGTGACCATATGAAGCAGATACAGTTATTATGCCTATTTTGCAGAAAAGACTGAGATGCAGAGAAATGAAGTGACTTACTTGCACAAGGTTGCATTTTGTACCAGCAGGAAAGCCAGATTTTGAGCAGGACTCTCATCCTCTGTTCATTCCAATTCCAGGAGCACACCCTGGACTTATTCTGTAGCTATTTATTTATTTATTTATTTATCTGGTTTTGAGACAGTGTCTCATGCAGTTCAGGCTGGCATTGAGCTCACTGTGTAGCCCAGGCTGGTCTTGAACTCGAAACAATCCTCCTGCCTCAGCCTCCGAATGCTGGGATTACAGGCATGAACCACCACGCCCAGCTGGATGTCTGTCTGCCTTTTGAAGACAACATGCCCATTCAAATACTCATTCATTCATTCATTCACCAAATAATTATTAAGCACTTTCTATGGGGCTAGGGATTTAGCTCAACAGCATAAGCCCCTGCCTGGCAAGCTCAAGGTTGTGAGTTCGATCCCGGGTACCACCAAAAAAAAAAGCACTTTCTGTGTGCTTGGTACAGTGACATAACTGATATATAAGAGCAGTGTTATTCTTGCCTTTGAAGAACTTTTAGACCACTCAAGAAAACAAGGATAAAATAAGTAGGCCCAGAGTGGTGGCATGCACCTGTAATCCCAGCACTTGGAAAGCTGAGGCAGCAGCATCGCTGTGAGTTCAAAGTCAATCTGGGCTACAAGGTGAGTTCAAGCCCAGCCTGAACCACATAGTGAGATGCTGTCTCAGAAAAAAAAATTAAGGGAAGAAAGTGATGTCTTGGTTAAAGACAAAGCCAGTTTGAGGTAGGAGGCTGCCCTGCTATAATCCCAGCATTCAGCACCAGGACCACATGTAATCCTAGCCTGAGGCAAGAGAGTCACAAATTTGAGCCCAGCCTGGGTAATTGAGTGACTTTAGGAAGGCCTGTCTTTGGAAAACAGTGAGTGGTAGAGAGGTAGCCCAGAGTGAAGGCCCCTGGGTCAGTGATGGCAATCCTTCTAGAGCTTTCCGTGACAACGAACAGCCCCCTGCAGCAGGCATGCCATAGGTTTGCGACCGCTGGCCAAGGTTCTGTTTCCAGTATTGGGGAAAAAGAAATAGCCAGGAAATGACTGAACTGAAAAGCGTGGGTCCTGATTTAGCTGGAGAGTGAGTAACTTGATTTATAAGCTGTTTCTAGTAGAAGTGCATCCACCAGCTACCAGTGTGATGTCACTGGATATGGAATTAGAAGAGGTGTGTGGTGGCACCCAGTCATAGAGTATTTCCACCATAAAGATACACCCAGAGTAGTAAAATCTAATTTTTAAAAATTGGGAAATAATGAGTACTTATCTTTATTGTAAATTCATATAATTAATTTTCAAAAATGGCTGTGTTTAATAACCAGCTTGCAGAATTCCTCAAAATCCACAAATGCTTTTCTCACCGGGCTTTATGGCACACACCCATCATCTCAGCACCTCGGAGGCTGAGGCAGAAGGAACAGAGTTCAAGGCTAGCCTGGGCTACATAGTGAGACTGGGTCACTGGTGCCCACCTTGGTCTCTCCCCTCTTGATCTTGAGTGCTTGCTCTTTTTTCCATAGGGGAATGTCCTTTTTTGCCCCCATGACATTTGTCCTTTCTGTTTCTGTATCCTTAATTGGTGTTGCTGCAGGCCTACCACTCTTCTCTCATGGACCCTGACACCAAACTCATTGGAAACATGGCGCTGCTGCCCATCAGGAGTCAGTTCAAGGGACCCGCGCCCAGAGAGAGTAAGTGTGACCCATGGCTTTCAAGCACGTATAAAGTCCCTAGCAAACCTGGTAACGTCAGGTCAGGAAATTTCTGAGCTCAGTCCTTTGTCTCGATTGCTCTTCTACTTTCTTTCTTTCCTCATTAGGACACAATTTCACTATGTAGCTCAGGCTGCCCTTGAACTCACTTGGTAGCTCAGGTTGGCCTCGAACTTGCAGTGATCTTCCAGCCTTCCGAATGCTAGAATTACAGGTGTGCACCACCATGCCCGGCTTCCCCTTTGGTTTTCTGAATTGTGTTTCTTTGCTTTTTTGGTACTTTTTTTTTTCTGAGACAGGGTCTCACTATGCAGTTCAGGCTGACCTTGGGCTCACCTGTAGCCCTGGCTGGTCTTGAACTTGAACCTATCCTCCTGCCTCAGCCTCCCGAGTGCTGGGATTACAGGAGTGTGCCACCACACGCGGCTTCCTTTTTGTTTTTAGGGATGGGTGAGTAGTGCTGGGGCTGAGTGTAGAACCTTGTGCACACTGACCATGCTTTTAGCCACCGAGTTAACCCCAACTCCTCGCCTTCTTCTTTTTGCAAAACTTTTTGCTGTTCATATAAAGCCCCATTCTGTTTCAGTCACTGTTAGAGACTTTTCTGACACATTCTGAGATGTTCTGCCAACAGTGTAACTTGTTTTTTATTAGACGTGGTTTCTTTGCACCCAGCAGAGGTCTGGACTGAGTTCCATTCATGGTTCCAAGACAATGCTTATAATTACTAATTTCGTCCAGATCCCTTAGTCTGGCTGAGTCCTGCCAGACTGTTTGACTTGACCTCTTCTTAATTTAATTTTGTTTTCATTACCAGTCGAAAGCTCAGTAAACCTAATAAATTAGGTGAGTCACCACGTTTTATATGATTCTGAGAAAAAGAAACAGATGGAGAAACAGCAATAATGTAAAAGAATTACAGCGCAAAGAAAGAAATAAGAATAGTCACTGGCTGAGGTTCCTTAAGCAGGCTTTTCTGTTCCCTGCCTCTGTGTGCACACACACACCCTTTCACGTGGTTATGGATCCCATATACTGTATCAGAAATGGCAGCTAGCCAGGTACGATGGTGCACTCACTTAATGCCAGCACTCAGAAGGCTGAGCAAGGAGGGTTGCGGTGAGTGTGAAGCCCGCCTGGGCTGCATAGGCGCTAAGCCCTGTCCCAAAAAACCACACAGGTAAAGAAAATGCAGCTGACCAGAGTTGGGATAAATCTAGTTACTGCTTTGGAAATTCTTGGATCCTTAAGGGAAAATGAGACCCTAAGAAACCAAATAGCAGAGAGATGACCTTTTTGCTGTTCCCCAAGAGACTGGATTAGACCCAAATAACAGCCTGTGTTGTGAGTTAGATAACTTCACATTAATCAGTTCTGGGACTGATCGCGTAGGTCAGTCGTATTTCGTATGCTTAGAATGCACGCGACCCTACGCATCCATAAATTTAATTCTTTTATATTCAGCAAGTAGTTTCCGAATGCTTTTTTATAGACCAAGCACTCTCCTAGATTCTAAATCCTTGCATCTTCACTGTCTGCTATTATGTTAAGAATGAGTCACTTTTTGTAAGCACTGATGAATCCTAGGAAATTTCCTTCTCTGAAGAAAATAGATAGCAGGGAATACAAGACAAGAATTAGAATTCTGTTGAAATTTTTCAGCAGAGGAATAAGATAGAAAAAAGATATGAAAAAAATATTAAGTTGCAATGGATTAAAGCCCAGCCTTTCCATTTCTGCTGAGGGTTAGCAGTCGTGGACAAGAAATATAAATAACTTGCTGAAAACAGATGTTGAATCTCAAGACCCCGGGATTTTGACCTTTTAAAATGAAAACATGAGGCCAAGAAATTGCATAATGAAATCTGTCACTGTCACAGCAGTATCTCCAGCTTTTCTATCTGTAGCCACATAGAACAGCTTGTACTAACTGTGTGTGTGTTTTGTTATGTTCATTGAGACAGGGTCTCACTATATAGTTTAGACTGGTCTTGAACTCACTATGCTGGCCTTGAACTCGCAGAAATCCTCCTGCCTCAGCCTCCCAAGTGCTGGGATTACAGGTGTGAGCCATCATGCCTGGCTGTGTGTATTTGTTTCCATATTGAATGTCAAACCCAGGGCCTTGCATGCTGGCTAACTGCTCTACCATTGAACTACACCCCCAACTCCCAAGTACTATGTGTTTTAAGGTTGGTTTCACCTTCAGAATGTATGTCTGAACTCTAGTGTGTTCCTAGATAATTGAGTTTTTCCCTGAAGTTCCCTGTATGTAAATTCAAAAAAAGTTATCCCTTTGTTTATTTGTTTTGATGAGACGGGGTCTCACTATGTCGTCTAGACTGGCCTTAAACTCACTGATTATGGCAATCCTCCTGGCACAGCTTCCTTTTTTTTGGCTCAGCCTCCTGAGTGCTGCGATTACAGACAAGTACCATCACATCCAGCTAAATTTATACCTTTTAATTTAAAAAAGTACTTTGTTAAAGTTAGACTATATCTCAGCCTATAAATATATTGAGAGAGATCTCAAATGATGTTAACCAAGTGTTATTACGAGTTATTTCTGGGTGGTGAGAATTAGAGTGACAATTAATTTTTTTTTACTTATTGAATTTCTTTTTCTAATTAATATGTATATTTTTAAGAAAACAACGAAACTGCCAGGTATGGTGCCACATGCCTGTAATCCCAGCGTTTGGGAGGCTGAGGCAAGAGGATTGCTGTGAGTTCCAGGCCAGCCTGGGCTACACAATGAGTTTAAAGCCAGTCTGAGCTACATAACTAGACCCTGTCTCAAAAAAAAAAAAAAAAAAAAAAAAAAAAAGAAAGAAAGAAAGAAAGAAAGAAAAAAGAAAAGAATGAAACTGCCTCCCGAGTGCTGACATTCTAAGACTCTTGACAACGAAACTTGGAGGTTTTTTCTTTTATGCTTTGTATATGTTATTCCTTGCATTTGGCTAATGTTCTTTGTTCTGTTTCCTTCCCCTTTATGTCCTATTTAGCAAAAGATACAGATATTGTGGACGAAGCCATCTATTACTTCAAGGCCAATGTATTCTTCAAAAATTATGAAATTAAGGTAAATTACAGAGCTTGTCATATTTTAGTTTTCTGATCAAGATGCTCACTTTGCAGTCACAGTTGCTATAAGAAATAAATAAAATGGACTGAGATTGTGGTTTTTAAGTTCCAGAAGGTGCCTAGTGTAAGGCTTTGTATGAATACTAGTTTCCTTTTTCCTTCCAAAATATGTACCAGAGGTTGGCAAGCTATCCCAGGTTTGAGAGACAACTGTGACCCAGTGCCTCTTCTTATATATATAAATAAAGTTTCATTGGACAAAGCTGTGCACATTTGTTTGTATGTTTATGGCTGTTTTCATGCCAAAATAACAGCAGTAGAATAATCATGACAAACACTCTGACTCACAAAGCCTAAAATATTTACTTCCTAATCCTTCCACAGAAAGTTTGCCAACCTCTTGTCTAGATACGTTTTTATTCAGCATTAAGCATCTACTGTGTGCCAATCTCTTCCATGCTCTTTTGGTTTTTCATATACCGCTTGAGTTTTGAAAAAAATATGAAATGCTCCCAAATCCTAAACTTTTAAAGTTTCAGATTTTGGAGCCAGGGATTTTCAATTGGTGAAGTCTATGCAGCTGTTCTGAAATCTGAATATAACTTTGCTTCCCATCATTTCAGATAAGGATGCTCACAACCTGTACTTTGATGTCCCAGGACTGAGTTGGAGAATTAGAGACTCAGGGGCTGGGGCTTTGGCTCAGCAGCATAAGCACCTGCCTTACAAGCATGTGGTCGTCAGTTCGATCCCTGGTACTGATTGAAAAAAAAAGAGAGAGAGAGAGAAAGAGAATTAGAGAGTCAGACTCCTAATGGACAGCAGGAAAGCGCCCTTCCCCACCCCTGCTCTTGTTTCAGGAAGATGTAGAAGGGAGTGGGGAAAAAAGGCAAGGAGAGAATGAAAAGCCCTTTCCCAGCCTCCTGCTATGAGCAGGTTATGAGGAATGGCAAGCATTTTTGAGGGTTTTTTGGCTTTATTTTGTTTTTGTTTTTTGTCATTTTTTAAGATCGTTTCACTATGCCGGTCAAGCTCTCCTTGAACTCACTTTGTAGCCAAGGCTGGACTCAAACTCATAGCAGTCCTCCTGCCTCAGCCTCCCAAATGCTGGGATTACAAGCACACAGCACCACACTCACTTTATTATTTTTTGAGGTAGAGCCTTACTATGCTGCGCAAATTGGCCTTGAACTTGTGATCCTCCTGTCTCAGTCTTCCAGTTACTGGGATAACAGGTTTCTACCACCATGCCTGACTGTAACTTTCTTTATAATATCCCAAAATAAAACTGGGTGTGATGGCATTTGCTTGTAATCCTAGCACTTGGGAGGCTGAGACAGGAGAATTGCCAAGAGTGCAAACCCATCCTGGCTACTAGTGAGTTCAAGGCCAGCCTGAATTGAACTATATAATGAGACCCTGCCTGAGAAAAAAATTATATATATACATATATATGTATATATAAAATTATGTATACATAAATTTTTTAAAATATCTATATAGCTCCTAAAATATGTACTTTAATCTCTCCTTGGCACACTTAGACTTTTTTGGAATCAAACAGGATATGAATTTTTTGTTTTGTTTTGTTCTTTCTGAGGCAGGGTCTCACTATGCAGTTCAGATTGGTCTTGAACTCATTTTATAGCTCAGACTGGTCTGGACCTTGCTATGATCCTTCAGCTTCCAGAGTGCTGGGATGACAGGCGTGTGCCACCATGCCTGGCTTCAGGCTATGAGATCAGTATTTGTAGATTCAGGTTTTTTGTGAGGTGAGGTATTCAGACAGGGTCAGATTCAGGCTATGTGATTCAGGCTGGCCTTGAACTCACTGTGTAGCCCAAGTTGGCTTCGGTCTTGCAGGGATCTTCTTGCCTCAGCCAAATCCATGTCCCCCAAGCCCAGTCATTAGAGATTGTAATCCAAACGTCCTGTGACTTTAACAGCCTGTTTTCTGTGTCTGATCCCTGGCCTCAGTATTGTGCTTATGATAGGTGTGAGTAAACAGAATTCTGCAACATTTCATTCATTTCCTTGTATCGTATATTTAAAATAGGGGAACGTGTCTCTCTCTGGTGGCCTTTTCTTTTCCCGACTATGGTTTTGTGTGCGATTGGGCCTGCAGTGCGTGCCAGCTTTGACTAGTAATATCCGTTGTCTTCAGATGTTCCTCTCGGTTAGGTCAAGATGCTGGGCTCCTGCAGTTCTTCAAGAACCTGTCACGCATGAAGTAATTGCTTCCTCCTCTTGAGTAATGAGCGTTCCTGTTCTCAACAGAGATCCTCTTTGAAAGAGTTTCAACACATTAACCTGCCATGTGGTGTGCCTCAGGCTTTCGCAGGCTGCTGTGTCGCTTCTGCATCTTACGCAGTCAGGGGCCCCTGACCCCAATGAGGGCTCCCTCTTGGAGGAGCTTTAGGACACTGTACACCCGGACATTGGACATCGGGGCTTCCACGCTAGCGTGGCGGGGCTGTCAGCGTTTCCATAGGCCAGAGGTCGAATTCATTCACTGCACGGGATTGTTACGTTTGGATAAGCACTGTTCTTTTGTTTAAAGTTTTCTTTTTTCCCTGTAGAATGAAGCGGACAGGACTCTAATATATATAACCCTCTACATTTCTGAGTGTCTAAAGAAACTCCAAAAGGTAATCATAAACTTGGTGATCATTTATAAGAAAAGCAAATCACTGGTATGGATTTATGTTGCCAGCCACTTGGGCTTTTTGACTTTTAAGGACAAGTAGAAAATATTTCCCCTGCCTTAGAGCATGGTGTTAAAAGAAAATGTGAATGTGGTTCTCAATTCATAATGGAGTTTACTGACCCAAAAACTAGGGTAGGGTTCACAGGCACTAGGTACTAGGCACTAGGCAGCTTCACAGGCAACCTTTCACCAAGTCCCCAGCCCTTGTTCTGTTCTCTTTTGAAATCTGATCTCACCAAGTTGCCCAGCCTGACCTCAGCTTGCAGTCCTCCTGCCTCAGTCTCTCCTCATAGCAAGTATTACAGGCATATGCCACCATGCCTGGCCAGGAAAAGATGGTGACATTTTAAGAGTTTGCTTGTATTTTCTTTTTCTTTTTCTTTTTTTTTTTTAACTAGGAATCAAATTCAAGACTGCGCACTTGCAAGGCAGGCGCTTATGCGGCTGAGCTAAATCTCCAGCTTCTTTTTTTCTTTTTTAAGACAGGGTCTTGCTATGCAGTTCAGCATGTCCTCGAGCTCACATTGTAGCCCAGGCTGGTCTCAATGCTCCTGCCTCAGCCTCCTGAGTGCTGGGATTACAGGCATGTGCCGCTACGGCCGGCTTACATATATTTTTCAGGACAGAAATCGTAACAGAATTTACCTTGGTTTAGTCCAAAGGTAAAATTCAAGGGTCCATGAAGTTAAGTGCGAAAAAATTACATTTTTCTTTCCAATAACGTCTAACTAAAATATAGCATTTTCTTTTGTTTTTCTTCTTTGAGACAGGATCTCACTCTGTAGTCCCAGTTGGCCTCAAACTCACTACATAGCTCCCTGGCCTCAGGCTTGCAATCCTTTTGCCTCAGCCTCCAGCGTGTTGAGATTACAGGCATGAACCACCATGCCTGCCAGCAGTGACTTCCAACTATGAACAGGCGACAGTCCACAGTAGATTAGAAATGTCTGTGACTTCTCATAAGGAATCTTTGGCATGGTCTTGTTACATGAGAGCTGAAAATATTTTGAAAATTTTCACATTCATCAGCTCTTTAAGCTTTAGTTACTATATCTTGTTGTGAGCATTTATAAAAACCATTTGTGACTATGTCATAAATAAGTTTTTAATATTTTTAATTATTGTGTTTCACTATAATTGGTTTCTCTTATAATTTCATTATTTTGTTTTATTATTTGAAGCATTGTCCCAAGAAACTACTCATAGAATATACTTGATTTCAAAAGAGGACAAAAAAACTTACATCCCAGCCATTTAAACTGAAAAGCTATAATCTGAATGTTACTAATATTATGCATGCAAACATATGTGCATTTATTTCTTTTTGTTGTTTGAAGACATAGTCTAGGTTGGCTATGTGGCCCAGTCTGAACCCTGAACTCAATCCTCCTGCCTCGGCCTCCCACGTATATGTGTAACTTGTTTTTTCTTTTTAGTGCAATTCCAAAAGCCAAGGAGAGAAAGAAATGTATACACTGGGAATCACAAATTTTCCCATTCCTGGAGAGCCTGGTTTTCCACTAAATGCCATTTATGCTAAACCTGCAAACAAACAGGAAGATGGTAAGAGCAGGACGCTGTCCCCGCCCTCTGAGGCACTGGAAGGATTCCTTCATTGCCGCTCTCACTGCTCCTGTCATGTCTCAGTTGGCGTGCAGACTGAGCGTGGGGTCATTAGGATGTACACGAGCGTGTCTTACTCACTTTCACAAGAGGTAGTAGCAAGTGTGGCATGCAAGGAGCCTTTTGCACCAGGCTGCGTCAGCTGCCGTGTGAGCTATGGCTGCTGTGTCGTGACCGTGTGAATGGATAAAGACGCTCCGCGGAGGCCAGCAGCCAGGCCGTTTGGTGGGCGCTCAAGTAGTCTTCCTTTCTTTCAGAGGTGATGAGAGCCTACCTGCAGCAGCTGAGGCAAGAGACTGGACTGAGACTCTGTGAAAAAGTTTTTGACCCTCAGAATGATAAACCCAGCAAGGTAAGGCCCTCTCCCTTCATTCACCTTTTAGCTTGTTGGCCACCATGAAACACACAGATTTTCCACTGCAGGAATCCTAGCCTGGCACACCCCTCTGCAACACGCGTGTCCCAGCTACTCAGAAAACTGAGGCAGGAGCATTGCCATTTTGGGAAGAGTTTAGCAGGGCATGGTGGCACATGTACTCAGAGGGCTGCGGCAGGAGGACTGTTGTGAGTTCGAGGCCAGTCTGAACTGCATAGCAAAACCCTGTTTCAAAAAGACAAAAAGTGGGGCTGGGGATTTAGCTCAGGGCATAAGTGCCTGCCTTGCAAGCAGGCAGTCGTGAGTTCGATCCCTGGTACCGGTAAAAAGGAAAAAGACAAAAAGTAAAAGGGCTGGGGTAGCAGCTCAGCAATAGAACACTCCCTAACGTGTCTGAGGCCTGGGTCGAGTCCCCAGTACTGCAAAGAGAAGGAAAGAAAAGAGACTTCTCTGCATCCCACTAGTGTTTAACTTGAGTGTGTGCTTGGTGGGGCTAAGTCACTGGATCTCACCGAATAAAGACGGTGTCTCACAGGGAACTTTTAGTTCTCTTCTTCATTACGTCCGTATGATGGAGCACTGTAAACCCACAAAAGCGGCGTTACTGTAGATACTGTGGATGTACCGCAGCATCACCCTCAGTATCCACTGGGAACTTAAGCCTGCGGAAGCCTAGTCCCTTACATGAGGTGGCAGAGTGTTTGTACCCTACACATGGCTCCCGGGTGCTGTAACTCCTCTGGGG
The DNA here is from genome assembly GCF_034190915.1 of Cavia porcellus. Lineage (NCBI taxonomy): Eukaryota > Metazoa > Chordata > Mammalia > Rodentia > Caviidae > Cavia > Cavia porcellus. Next base: position 8,692,278 of record NW_026947499.1, on the reverse strand, counting down.
TACTCGCTGCCTGATACGGTTTAAGTGCCACGTAAAGACAGTGCTGCACTGGGGAACAGTGACAAGCGGAGAAGGCTCTGCATGCTGAGTGTAGATGCAGTTTTTCTCTCCACCATGGGTTTTCTCTGTCCACTATGGGTTGACTCTGGAGATGCAGAACCCACAGACACAAAGTGCTGGCTGTATAATGTGTATGGATTTTATCATTTTGTTGTTGTTTGTTTATTTTTGAGACAAGATCTCACCATGTAGCCCAGGCTGGCCTTGAATTTCTGGCAGTCCTCCTGCCTCAGCCTCCCAAGTGCTAGGATTATACAGGCATACACTGCCACACCTAGTCATAATTTTGAGTGACCTGTGCATCCAGAAAATTCTGTGTGTTTCTGAGGAGTTTATGTTCTCTTGTAAGAGAGGTAGAGGTTGAGCTAGTATTAAGTTTTATTATTAAATAAATTTGAATTCTGCTGGCAGCAGTGGTATGTGCCTTTAATCCCAGCACCCTCAGAGGCTGAAGCAGGAGGATTGTTTGAGCCCTGCCTGGGTACTGTAGTGACTCAACACGACCCTGTCTCAAAAAATAAAAAGGGCTGGGGATGTAGCTCAGTGTGAAGGCCCTGGGTCCCACCCCCACTACTTAAGTCCACATTTGAATTCTGGCCTTCCCTTGAAGCCGCACTGTGCTCTGACTCCACTGTGCATTCTGCTTTGTCCCCTTCTGGCAGTGGTGGACCTGTTTCGTGAAGAGACAGTTCATGAACAAGAGTCTGTCAGGACCCGGGCAGTGAGGAGCGCCGGGCAGCGCTTTATGGCACCTTGTTTCGTAACGTTTTATAAAGAAGCAGAAAGAAGCTTGTCTCCCTGAGCAGCTGTTGGCCAAGTTTGGGTACGGGAGAGGGAGGGGGGTTATCCACGGGTGATTCAAAAATTTCTGCAGTATTAAGCTGGTGCTTAATAATAATGATTAATAAATTTATAATACTATTGCTTATCTTCGACAATCAATTAAAAATGTTTAGCTACAATTCACAGGCCATAGTATGTGTACAGTTTAGTAGCTTTAATTCCCAAATACTTTCATCAGCCCCAGAAGATGTTCCTATACTTGGCTGGTAATCACGCACTCAGGAGGCTGAGGCAGGAGGATCACTATGAGTTTAGGGCCGGCCTGGACTATATAGTGAGACCTTGTCTCAAAAAACAAAACAGATATTCCTGTACTCCGTCACGCCCCTCATGCCTCCCCTACCTCCTTTCCTACTCCTGCTCCTAGGGTGCAGTAGGTGACTGACCTTACGTATCTGACTTGAGTCTGTGTGTATGTTTGAGACAGGGATGCGCTGTGTAGTGCAGGCTGATCTTGAGCTCACTCTGTAGCCCAGGCTGGCTGCCGACTTACGGCAGTCCTGCTGCCTCGGCTTCCTGAGTGCTGGGAACACAGGCCCGTGCCACCAGGCCCAGCTTCTGACTTCCTTTTTTTTTGGTCTTTTTCCTTTTTATCGGTACCGGGGATTGAAGTCACAACTGCCTTCTTGCAAGGCAGGTGCTTAGGCCACTGAGCTAAATCCCCAGCCCCTGCTTCTGACTTCTTTCACTTAACACATTTTTAAAGTTTACTCATGCTGATGAACATACACTTCTTAGATGAAATGTGAACAGTAAATAAGTACATGAAAATGTTCAATGTTACTGGTCATTCAAGAGATGCAGATTAAAACAACACCGAGACTCCACCTCACCCCAGAGAGAACAGCTATCCTCAGGACTTGCCAAGTTGGTTTTTGTTTTGTTTTGTTTTGTTTTGTTTTTTTTGGTACTAGGGATTGAACTCAGGACCTCATGTTTGCCAAGCAGGCATTTGTGCCACTGAGCTAAACACCCGGCACAGAGCATGATTATTATCAAGAAATCAAGTAGTAACAAAGGCTGGAAGGGATGTGGAGAAAAAGGATCCCTGCTCCACTGTTGGTAGGAGTGTAGACTGGTGCAACCACTGTGGAAGTGTGTAGAGATTCCTCAAAAAACTAAGATTGGACGTCCCGTTCAACCCAGCTATTCCTTTTCTGGGGAATACGTCCCAGAAGAATTAAAAACATCATACCTCAGTGATATATGTGCACCCATGTTTGTAGCAGCACAATTTGTAATAGCCAGATCTTGGAAACAACCTAACTGTCCATCAACGTGGAATGGATAAAAAGGATGTGGTTTGGGGGTTTTTTTCGGGGGTACTAGGGAATCAAACTCATGACCTTGCGCTTGCCAGGCAGACACTTGTGCTGCTCAGCTACATCCCTGACTCCAAGATGCGGTATTTTTATACAATGGAGTACTATTCAGACATAAAGAATGATAAACTGGGCACTTATAGGTAAATGGATGCGCCTTGAGAACACAGTGAAATAAGTAAGACACACATGTAAACACTGTTTCAGTGTGAGAAGCTGAAAGAACATACGAGTGTATGTATGTGTATGTATATAAAAAGAGTAGTTAAGATACTTCTCTGTGTTCATTAAAGGGAAAGATGTGGGCTGGTACTGTTCAGACAATGAAGGCAGATGTCCTGTGCCCTGGTGACTGATTTGGGGATGGCAGTGTGCAGTGTGTGTACCACTGTTGCCCCTGATTGATGTGTTTTGAAATTTTTAGGTTTTTTTTTCTGTTTTCATTTTTCTCTTTGAAATAAAATGGATTTGGAAAAAAATAAAATTCACTCATGCCACAGGATGATTTAACACTTCTTTTTTCCTCCTTTTTCCTTTTCTTGTTTTTTGGCTGTTGTGTACATGAGATAAAGTATACATATTACAGTGTGTCCGTTGAGAGTTAGTGTTGTTTTACTTTCTGCCAAATTTTATTCTTCGCAAAGGAGAAGGGCTCCGGTCGTGGGCAGCTGCCCTGCTGGGTGACTGCACCTTGGGCCCCTCTGGAGCCAGTGCATCTCCGCAGCCTTGGCGTGATACCTGCGGGCCTGATTGGCTTGGAGACCTTGAGCAGCTGTGAGCCCCTCATGGCAGTAGAGCTGCACATCTCCAGGCCATGGCCCACACAAACTCGGGATGCCTCAGTTTGCTCACATTCCAAGTCACCTCGAGGGCTTGCTGAAGCCATGTCAGCCATGGCTGCTACAGCGACAACAGTGTGTCTGATTTAGAGGCATGAGCTACAGTCACAGGGCCCTGCAACTATTAGCACTTTTTCCAAAACATTTATTTCACAAATTTGAAATTGGGAGGCTGAGACAGGAGGATTGCCATGAGTAAGCCTGGGCTATATAAGCGAGTTCAAGGCCAGTCTACATACATAGCAAGACCCTGTCTCAGAAACAAAAGTTAGGAACAGTGAACATTAAACTTCCCGTAAGCTTCGCTCTTGGTCTCCGAATTCACCTGTTCTGGGTAACACAGAGTGGAACCAAACAATAATTATCCTTTTGCACCAGGTTTCTTTCATGTACCATACTGTCTTTAAGCATGTGTATTGGCCAGGCTTGGTGGTATCTGTAATCCCAGCAATAGGAAGCTGATGCAGGAGGATCACTGTGAGTTTGAAGCCAACCTGGGGCACAAAATGGGTTGAAGGCCAGTCTGAATTACAGAGTGAGATCATGTCTCAAAAAGACAAAAAGGGGCCAGGAAGATAGCTCAGTGGCACAGTGCCTGGCTGGCAAGCACAAGGTCCTGAGAACAATTCCTGGTACCAAAGACAAATAAATAGACCCCCAAAAAAGTATGCATGTTGTAGCATATAGCAGCGTTCCATTCCATTTTATGACTAATACTTAATTATATGGGGGAAGACAACAATGTGTTTTTCCATCTTATTTCCATTCTCTGGCTGTTATGAATAGCATTGCCAAGAACATTCGTGCACAAATTTTTATGTGGATATGTTTTCGTTTCTCTTGGCATATCGCTAGGCACGGAATTGCTGAGTCATATGCTAATTCTGTGCTTGACTTTCTTAAGAACTGCCACATTTCCCCCCATTTTACATTCCCACCAGCAACAACGAGACAGGGCTGATTTCCCGCCACCCTCACCACTGTGTTTTTTTTGCTGTCCCAATGTGAGGAAGAATCTCATTGTGGTTTTGATTTGTATTTCTCTAATAAGTTTTGAGCATCTTTTCTTATATAGATATTGGCTACTTACTCATCTTTTCTGGAGAAATGTTAATTCAAATGCTTTTTGTTCTTTTTGAGACAGTGGCAAAGGATGGGTTCAGATTTGTGGTCCTCCTGCCTCCATCTCCCAGAGGGCTGGGATTACCCGTGTGCCATCAGACTGGCTCTTTGTTTTTGTTTTGTCTGGTTTGTTGAGACAAAGTTTTGCTCTGTAGTTCAGGCTGGCCTTGAACTCATATGTAGTCCAGACTGGTTTCAAACACAGGGATCTGCCAGCTCAGCCTCCCAAATGGTGAAATTACAGGCGTGCAGCACCACGCCTGGCCTTAGGCCTGGCTTCTTTGCCCATTTTTCACTCGGTTTGCCTTTGGCTGTTGCATGGTAGGAGTTCTTTACATATTCTGAACACTAGATCCTTATCATATACACAACTGACAAAATTTTTACTTTCTATGTTTTTTTCTTAAGTTTTCTTGATATCTTCCATTCCAGAAGTTTAATTTCATTGAGGTCCTATTTAGCTCCTTTAGTTGCTTATGTTGCATTACAGCTGGTTTTTGGCTTTCGCTATTTTCAGCTCTTACAGTTAGGCCTTTGATATAGTTTTAAGCTAAATTTTTGTAAGCAAAGTGGGGTAGGAGGCTCTTTCTTTTAATCTATAACATCACAGGGTTTTGGAGCCTATGCATAACCTGCTTTGAACACCCCCCCCACACACACCCTGCACTCCTACTCGGTTCATTCTTTGCGCGTGGCTATACAGTTTTCCCAGGACCCTTTTAAAGAGACTGTTCCCATTGAATCGCGTTGCTTCCTTACCGGAAATCAGCTGACCATCACACAGGGCTTTTATTCAGCTGTGGAGCCCTTGCCTTGGACGTACAAACCCCACGCTTTGATCCTCGGTACTGGAAAAAAGGAAGAGAAAAACCCAGTTGCTCAGAAATGCATGGGTTTACTTCTGGCACCTCTAGATCGTCTATCCTTATGTGACACTCATTTTTCTACCTGGCCGGTTTTTATTATTGGGAAGGTTTTCATTATTTGGCTAATAGAAGCAGCTATTATTTTGAGTTCTCCCAAAACTGTATGTTACCCCGAACTTCCTGGTATGTTACTGTTGTAAATGAGATGCTCAAGGAAGTGCTTGGGACCCGAGGACATCTAGGCTGCACCTTAGAATGTGCAAGTGGCCGTAGTTTGGTATCTGTTCGGGTTATATTTGCCCCCAAGAACAAAATTCTCAGTTCACGGTGCCTTGGGCTTTGTCTTTCTTTGGAAGTTGCAGGATGGAGCCATTTAAGGACATCCTGGACCCAGCGCCTCCTGGGCTTCCTGTTCCACCTCAGCATGCACATGTGACTGTCATCCCGTCTCCAGGTGGCTCCCGTCTCTAGCTTGGCAGGAATCAGGGAAGCAGAACGAATGAGCTGAAGGGGCCCCAGCTGGGGACATGTTTCCCCTGGCTGGAAACCTGCTGGGAGAGTGGACTTGAATCTCTTTGGGTGTGGGAAAGGGAGAAGTCCCTGGGTGGTGATGACCTCCCGGAAAGGACAAGGAGGGGAACTCAGTTTAAAATGTATCAAGAATAGAGCTTTAGAGTTCTGAGGAGCCATAGGCCATTTCCTGTTTGGTTTTAGGGTTGTACACAGGATTTTATGCATGAGTTCACTGCCATCGATTTCATGGAAGGCTTGAGGTAGATTGGTTGGTTGAGTAACCACACTCCACATACCGGAAATACTGGCAGGGAAACTCCTGTGGGCCGCGGGTGCAGCTCAGTGGTACAGCTCTTGCCTAGCATATTTGAGGCGTAGAGTTCAATTCACAACATCATAAAGAAAAAGAAGAAAAAACAAAAACCTTACTGCATGGGTACTATATGACAGGACAGTCTTAAAACCAAAAAAATCAGCCAGGAGTGGTGGCACACACCTGTAATCCTAGCACTGAGAAGGCTGAGGCAGGAGGATCACTGGAAGTTTGAGCTACCTGGGCGACATAATGGGTTCAAGCCTACTCTGAACTATAAGAGTCAGACTGTCAAAAAAAATGAAAACAAAACACAAGCCAGAAGAATTTTGTTCTGTTTGTTTTTTCTTCTTTCCAAATAAGATTCTTATCTAACATCAGATACTTGGTGTTTGTGTTGAAACCTCTGTTACAGACACAGAGACATGTCAAAAAAAAGCCACAGTAATTCAAGATTAAAGGTTTGGTTTGCGCATGGTGTTGTAAGCCTGTAATCCCAGCATTTGGGAGGCTGAGTCAGGAGTATTGCCATGAGTTCGAGGTCAGTCTGGACTACATAGAGACACACTGTTTAAAAAAAAAAAACAACAGTAACAGTTCATGCCAGAAGAGGGCGCACAGGTGCTAGGAGCCAGAAGTCTGCTTCTCAGACTGTTGTGTTGCGGATTATATACAAGGCAGAACCATTTCCAAAGGGTCTAAAGTAGATTTTTTTTTTTTTTTGAGACAGTGTCTGGTTAAGTCTGGTCCTAAACTCAATATTGTAGCACAGGCTGGCCTCAAACAGCAACCCTCCTTCCTCAGCCTCCATTCCATTAAGGAGTGTAATGTAATGAGTTATTTTGGGGAGAAGGCACTGGGAATTGAACTGAGGACCTCGTGTTTGCCAGGCAAGAGCTACACTGCTGAGCTATATCCCTGATCCAGTGTAATCGGCTTAAAAATACAGTTTTAAACTAGGCAGAGTGGCCCACACCTATCATCCCAGTACTCTGAGAGGTTAAGGCAGGAAAATCACCTGGAGTTCAAGACCAGCCTGAGCTGCACACTGAGACCCTGTTTCAAAAAAGAAAGAAAGAAAAAAAACAATCAAAATGTAATGATGAGGCCAGGGATTTAGCTCAGTGGCATGAGCACCTGCCTGGCAAGCGTGAGGTTGTGAGTTTGATCCCTGGTACCAAATAAATAAATTTTAAATAAATACATAAAATTTTTAAAAAATGTAATGATGAGCCAGGTGTGGTGGCACACACACCTGCAATCCCAGCCCTTGGAAGGCTGAGGTAGGAAGATTGATGCAAGTTAGAGGCCAATCTGGGCTACATAGCTGGTTCAAGGCCAGCCTAGACTACATAACTACAGCCTGAACTATTGTCTCAAAAAAAAAATCAAAATACAAATTGAAAATATTTTTTTAAAATAGCAAAAAATAATCAGCCTAAATCCGTTTCAGGGTGATAGTCACTGTATCCTTTTTTGTAAGTATCTGATTATAGTCACCATTTTAATATGTAACTACTGTTACTGTCTTGTGTAGAAAGATTACAGTACCTGGAAATACTTCAGCGAGATTTACATGGATTGTTCTGTTCTGAATTTTTCTAGCTTCTAAAATTATTAGTACTGACACGTGGGAGACTGAGGCAGGAGGATTGCTGCAAATTCGAGGTCAGCCTGGGATACAAAGTAAGTTCAAGTTCAGCTTGAACTGCATAGTGAAATGCTGTCTCAAAAAGACAAAATAAAATAATTAGTACTGAAGATCTTTTTATTTTTGTACTGAGAATTGAATTCAGGACCTTGCACTTGCCAGGCAGGCACTGTGCTGCTGAGCTATATCACCAACCAGTGCTAAAGATTTTAATGAAACAACGAAAAAAAATGGAAGTGAATTCAGGAAGGACTGTGATACTATTACACTGAGAGCCATTTGGTTTCTTTCACCTTGATTTTTGTTTATGGAGGTCAGAAAGACTATTCCAGGACTGTGGAATTTCAGGCCACATCTGCTTCGCATTAATGTGGAGATAAATCATCCATCAGGATTTTCCACTTTGCTTGAACTCAGGTGATCTGGCAGTGTGATAAACACCTTGCTTTTTTCCTTTTTGTGGTGCTCAGGATTGACCCTCGGTTCTTGTGCATGCTAAGCAAGGTGTCTACCACCAAGCTACGACCTCGTGCTGGTATTTGATGTTTTTCATCTTTTTAACCCTTGCAAGAACTTCATGTGGCAGACACAAGACTGCCCCCTTTTCACAGATGGACCTGGAAATTAAATAATTTCCCTAAACTCACGTCCTTGGAAGTTGTCAGAACTGGCGATTAAACCACAGCATAAGCACCTGCCTGGCAAGCACGAGATCATGGGTTTGATCCCCAGTTCCACCAAAAAAAGAAAAACTCTAAGATAATCATTCTACCACACTTAAATTTTCAGGGACATATTCATGCAGCAAGGTAAAGACATTGCTCTGCTTGTTGTCATATACCAGTTATTGCAGGTACACACAAGAAATGTAAATGCAGTCTCTGCTCCCCAAGACCTTAACAGCTGGGTGGAAACTGTTTTACAAGATACACGAAGCCGGGCGTGGTGGTGCACGCCTGTCATCCCAGCACTCAGGAGGCTGAAGCAGGAGGATCGCCATGAGTCCAAGGCCAGCCTGGCTACACAGTGAGTTCAAGTCCAGCCTGAGATACATAACCCCATCTTTAAAAAACAAAAAAACTGAAAGCTGAGACACTTTTCACACTATTACATGATTTTTAGCACTGTTTTTCATGATTTAGTGCACATGGCTTGTGGGCAGATTGCGTAAGAGGCAGTCCCACAGGCACCACACATGGTCCTGTGGAGCCCACGTGAATCACACACTATGTGTGCTTGTGGGACTTGGGCAGCAGGTACCAGGACTCATGTGTCAACCCCACACCCGCTTGCGTGCCTGTGCAGACCCGCTTGCGTGCCTTGCAGTTACCAAGCATCATGTGAGTCTTCTGATTTGATTATTAAAACTGGGCCTGTGGTATTCGGTAAAACGATTTAATAAGTTAAATTATTTTTTTTGTTTTTGTTTTTGTTTTTTTAACCAGGCATGCCTATAATCCCAGCCTGGGCAGTTTATTGATTTAGGAAGACTTTCTCCCAGATAAATAATTTGAAAAGGCTGGGGGTGTAGCTAAGGGGGGAAGGCCCTGGGTTCAAGTCACAAATAAAATAAGATAAAATAGCATACTCAGTAGGGCTGGAGTGGACCTCAGTGGTAGAGCGCTCGCTAGTAAGCCCCACGCCCTGGGTTCAATCCTCAGTACTGCCGGAAAAAAACCCCAAAATTTAGTAGTTTTGCACATGTTACACTATTAAATTTTATGTACATGACATAAAATGTGTCATTTTAAGTACAATCCAGTGACATTGGTTTCATTCCTAGTGTTGCACAACCATCACCCCTATTTTCAAAATTTATCATCACCTCAGAAAGAAACTGTACTCATGAAACAACAGCTTTCTGTTTCCTCTCCATACAGTCCCGGTAAACTTTCCAATGTTTTGTTTTGGTTTTTGAGCCAGGGTCTGGCTATGTAGTTCAGGTTGGCCTTCAGCTCACTATGAAGCCCAGGCTGGCCCGAACTCCTGGCCACCCTCCTGCCTCAGCCTGCAAGCACTATGTTACAGGCATATGCCACCACACCTGGCCAGAGCCTGTATATTTTAATCTTCTGTCTCCATGGATTTGCTTATTCTGGATATTTCATAAAAGTGAAATTACACAGTGTTTATCCTCTCGTGTCTGGCTTCTTTCACTAATGTTTCTGGAGTTCACTGGTGTGGGGACATGAAGGAGACGCCATCTGTTGGTCCTGCGGAAGACCATTCGGTGGTGCGGCTAGAGTGCGTCCTGTTTATCCATGCTTCTGCAGATGGATGCGTGGGTCCTGGCCACCTCTGGACTATTGTGAACTGTGCTGCAGAGAACGGAGTTGCGCAACTATTTTGTCTGGTTCCTGCTTTCACTGAGCTTTTTAAAAGTCACCTACCAAGTGCGTGGTCGTGAGTTCCATCCCTGATACCGGTTTAAAAAAAAAAAAAAAAACTTCAAAAATCACCTAGCAGGCTGGGCATGGTGGCGCGCACCTGTTATCCCAGCATTCAGGAGGCTGAGGCAGGAGTTTGAGACCAGCCTGGGCTACAAAGTGAGCTCAAGGCCAGCCCGAACTGCATAGTGAGACCCTGTCTCAAAAAGATAAAAAATAGGGCTGGGGATTTAGCTCAGTGGCATAAGTGCCTGCCTGGCAAGCACGAGGTCATGAGTTTGATTCCCAGTACCGCAAAAAAAAAAAAAAAAAAAAAAAAAAAAAGACAATAAATAAATATAAAAATAAAAATCACCTACTGCCATTACATCAGAACTCCCCCTGAGACTTTTCCCTGACCCATTAGCTGGCTGTTCTATATTACTGTTTAAATGATTTGGCTGAGTGTGGTGGTGCACACCTATAATCCCAGCACTCCAGAGGCTGAGGCAGGAAGATCACTACCAGGCCTGCCTAGGCTACAAAGTGAGTTCAAAGCCAGCCTGAACTGGAGAGTGAAAGCCTGTCTGAAAAAGACCAAATAAATAAATAAATAAATAAAATTATATTTTGAGATAAGAGTTGGCTAAATTGCCAATATTGGCCTTGAATTTACAATCCCCAACCTCTTGAGTTACTGGAATTATAGGTGGATACCACTTTGCCCACCCCACTCAAACCCTTGAGCATCAAAGTGTGCGGAGAGGCTCGCCGTCCTAGTAAGTGGCTGCAGTGTGGCAGACTGCAGCCCTTCCAGGGCGAGAGCCACCAGTGTCTTCTGAGATCCACGCCATGTTGGAACTTAGGACACTGGGAAACCAAGCAATCAGCCTGCCTCCCTGCTAAGCAGTAGTGAACCTACTGGTGCACGGCCTAGAGTCAAATATCCCACTTCCCCTACTCTCCTTCCCCTGTTCCCGTTAGCAAATGGGAACCAGAAATCTGAGCATCTCCTGGGAGGTTGACCATAGCAAACAAGGGGGATTTCCTTCTACCATCTCTTTGAAGACAAAAATTTTTATTACTGTTTTGCTCTATTCTGATTAATGATACTGCTCTATTCAATATTCTGTTTTGATAGGTTCTATAATGTTCTGCATTTCATTTTATTTTGATATACGTGATTGAAAGAACTATTGTAAAGATACCTATTACTTTTGATACCTATTACTCTGATACCTATTACTTTTATCCCAGTAACCTGCTGTGAAGTTCTGTAGCAGTTTCACTACACGGTCTCAGTTGGCTTTATTCTGTCTTGTTCTGTTGTATTTTATTACTTTCAAAATAAAATTTTTTTAAAAAGTGTGCTGCAGTTAATTCTGCAGGGAGAGAAGGCCTAAACTGGGATTGTCCTAGAGAAACTTCTAGAAGTAATTGGGTGTGGTATCCCAGGGAGGGAGAGGAGGCCAGGTTTTCTCTTTGCGTGTGTGTTTGTGTCCGAGGCTGCCTCGTGTCCACCTCACACACAGGAGGCCAGTCTGGACGTCACGGAGCCCCAGGATATGTAATCCTGCCACCCCTTTCCTGAGACAGGGCAAGTGAGGTTGGACTTTACTCCAGTTGGGGCGGATTCTTTGTCTTGAGATTGCTTTTCTGCTGAAATGAAGCCAGGAGACACTTAGGGATGGGAAGCAATGTTTTCTTTAGAGCGATTCATAAGCATTGTGGTTTTTTTTCCTCCTTGTACAAAAGACAGATCTAAGAAAAATATGTAATGCATCTGGGAAAGATTTTCATTCTTAGGAGGCTGCTGGGCACTCAGAGGTGAGCTGCACCGGAAGGGAACACTGAGGTCTATAAGTCACCCACTCCTCTGTCCAGTGCCACCCCTCAGGGCCTGGGCGCTGTGTTCTGTGACTCAGTTTCCCTGAAAGTGCCTGGCTAAGTATACTCTGGGCCTCAGCGCCTTCACATAAAAAGACAGATGAAAACGAAACGGTCTCTAGAGTCTCCTCCAGCTCCAAAATTATCGTTTTAGCAGATGGTTCCACAGGGAAGAGGTGACCTTTGTCCCCTCCTCAGATATTTCACTGTGTGTCTGAGTTAGGTTTTTGTTTTTCTCCCATTACTAGAGTTTGAACCAAGTGCCTTTGCACTGAGCAATATCCCTAGCGCTCTTTTATTTTTATGTATTTATTTATTGTCTTTTTGAGACAGTTTCTCTTTATCCAGTTCAGGCTGGCCTTGAGCTCACTTTGTAGCCCAGGCTGGTCTTGAACTTGCAACAATCCTCCTGCCTCAGCCTCCCAAGTGCTAGGATTACAGGCATGCACCACCATACCTGGCAAGATAATTTTATTTTTAGAATATTATTTTTGAGATTTTTCTGGTTTTGTGAGTAATTCTTTCTTTTAGCTAAATGGTATTAAATTGTACAAATATAACCACATTTTATCTTCTCAGTTGATGAACCTTTTTTTGTACCAGGAATCGAATTCAGAACCTCATGCTTGCCAGGCAGACACCGTGCCACTGAGCTATATCCCCAGCCCGATGAACATTTTAATTGTTTTCATTATTTGGCTAGCATTAAATGTGTTCTCCTGGCAGGTTGTTTTATTCTGTTTTGTTTTGTTTGAGAGTCTCACTGAGTAGTTCAGGTTGACCTGGAACTCACTATGTAGCCTAGGCTGAACTTGAACTCAAAGTGATCCTCCTGCCTCAGCCTCCCAAGTGCTGGGATTACACGTATGCACCACCACATCCAATTCTAGATGTGTTTCTAATTATGAATTATGAATTTCAAGTATATAAAAAGTATAGGGGCTGAGGATTTAGCTCAGTGGCGTAAGTGCCTGCCTTGCAAGCAGGCAGTCATGAGTTCGATCCCTAGTACCAATAAAAATGAAAAAGACCAAAAAAAAAGTATAATCACAGCCATTCACGTAGTATTTACCATGTGCCAGGCATCATTCTAGGTGTGGTAGATACAATGGTATGTGTGGCAAATTTGGTACTCAGAGCTGTTAATTTTTATGTCCCCTCTCTCCTACAAAGTTAGTTCCAGAAATAATCCCAAAGTTTGGGAGCACATATACTAAACATCAAAATGATGCAGAGGAGATGCCCATGGCCCCTTTGCGAGGAGGATGCAAAATATTGCAAAGCATTCCATATTTTAAAAGGCAAGTAATAATCACAGCCAAAAACAAACAGTGATCTGGGTGGAATGCTGAATGCTTGTAATCCCAGTACTTGGAAGGCTGAAGCAGGAGGATTGCCACAAATTCAAGGCCAGTCATGGCTACATAATGAGTTCAAAGTCAGGCTGGACTACATAGCAAGACCCTGACTCCAAAAAACCAAAAATAAAAACACTAACAGCGAAGAAGAAGAAGGAGGAGGAAGAGGAGGAAGAAGAGGAAGAAGAGGAGGAGGAGGAGGAATAAAATTTTAAATTTCATGTACATTAATCATGCTAGTTTTATGGGTCTTTCCTTTTGTGTTTTTTGAGACAGGGTCTCACTATGCATTTCAGACTATCTTGAACTTACAATGTAGGCCAACCTGGCCTTGAATTTACAGTGATCCTCTGCCTCACCCTCCCAGGTACTGGGATTACAGGCATGTGCCACCTTGCCCAGCCAATTTTATTTTTTTGTGTATTTGGTCCCTGGAATCAAACTCAGGCCCTTGCACTTGCCAGGCAGGCACTGTGGCCCTGAGCCACATCCCCTGCCCCTCAGTTTTAATTTTGAAACAACAGATAGTTATAAAAGGTCTTACACACAAAGCATAAATTTGGCAGACATTTATAAATTTCCCATGTCACAATAAACCCCAGACATTTTAAACACAAAGATTCTAACTGACACACAAAATGACAGAATTGAAATGGCTCGGGCTCTGGTTATTTAACATAGGCTATTTAAAAGCAAAAGTATGCAATACCACAGGGCCAGAGACAGAAACTCTCTTGAGCAGCACCCTCATCTGAACTGATTGAAAAATGCATAGTTGGGCTGGGCGGGATGGCAGGGTGCTAAAGTCACAGCTACTTAAGAGACTGAGGCAGGAGGACTGCAAGGTTGAGGCCAGCCTGTTAATTTAGAGAAGATCCTGTCTTGAATAAAAAACACAACACACAAACAAACTGGGGATACAACTCAGTGGCAGAACACCTTGGGTTCGAAAAATTGTATCTGAGTGTGTGTGTGTGCACACGTGCGTGTGCGCGTGATGGAAGATACTGTGTCACTGCATACTCCACTAACTGCATTGTGTAAAAGATGTTATAACACTCTGCCAATCTGAAGTTTAAATATATATTCTTAGAACTTTATAGTGACAGCTAGGCACAATGGCACATACCTGTAATCCCAGAATGCGGGAAGCCAAGATTATAACCTCAGGAGGCTGAGGCAGGAGGATCACCAAGAGTTCAAGACCGGCCTGGACTACCCAGTGAGTTCAAGTTCAGCCTGCACTACATAATGAGACCTTGGCTCAAACACACACAAAAAAAGAAAGTAAAAAAAAAAAAAAATTAAAAAGTACGATATTTTAAAAATTGAAATCTCAAAAATTTAATATCCATGAATACAGGGCCCTTCCCATTCCTCATCACGGTCTGGGAAGTTTATATTTGTAATCCCATGGAGAAGTTACTGGAAAAATGACTTAAAAATAAAGTTATTGGAATTAGAGTGAATTAATAAGGCACCAAGGCATATTTGTAGTTGTAGCTGTGGGGAGCCAAGCGGGTTCTAAGTCCTAGAGCTAGGTGGTGGCTGCCCAGAACAAAGGCCTCCACCCAGGGCGGAACCCCGATTTTATCATTCGCAAACAAGGAAGTGGCTGGGGACGACAGTGTGAGAATGGCAGGAAGGACATGGTGTGGTGAGCTGGGCTGGGGCAGAGGCCTGAACTCACTTCTACGCACGCGGAGAAGGCTGTGCAGGCGCAGTAATCCGCGTAAACCAGTGCGAGGTGGTACCCAGTGTTCTGGGGTCAGCACTCAGCTCTGATGTGTAATCTTTTAGGCCCTGGAGACTCAGAGCCTTTTTTTTTTTTTTTTTTGGTTGCAGGAATCAAACTCATGACCTCACTCTTGCAAGGCAGGCGCTGTACCACTGAGCTGTTGCCCTGGCCCAGTCATAGCCTCTTTTACTTGCCTATTTCAGTCATAGCCTCTTACCTTGAGGCCCAGCCCTGCCATCAGCGTGAGTTGGGAGCCACAGGGCGGGGCAACACTGAGCTGTCACCTCGGAAGGCTACCACCAGCCCTATAGGCTCATTGCATTGCTTAAACCAATTGAGGGAGTAAGAGAAAGTCCCAGCCAGCTCCTTACATGTCAGGACAAGGAGACAGGGCCAGGGTTAGCCGAGATGGAGACAACTGCCCTCCTTTCCAGGAGCATCGTCCAGCTGGTCCTGTACCCATGAGTGGAGGCTGGGGGTAAAGCTCTATCGTAGAGTCATCACCCAACATTCACCCGTTTGATTCCTAGTATGACCTACAAAAAATTCACCGTGTGTAGTAGCACATGCCCATAATCTCAGAACTCTGAGAGGCTGAGGTGGGAGGATCACAAGTTTAAAACCCAGGCTGGGCAATTTAGTAAGTCTATGATCCAAAATGTAAAAAAAAGAAAAGTGGGCTGGGGATGCCGCTCAGTGAGAAGGCCCTGAGTTCTGCTGGGCATAGTGGTATACATTTGTTATCCCATCACTGGGAGGCTGAGGCAGGAGGATGGCTGTGAGTTCAAAGCCAGCTTGGACTACGTAGTGAAACCCTGTCTCAAAAAATAAAAAAACCAACAAAAGAGTTCTATCATGGGACCACCAGACTGAGTTGCAGCATCCTGGTTAGAAAGGCCCCTGTCCTGCTTCCCTTTGGTCCTAATGTGCCAAGTACCAGTACTGTATCAGTCGCCATTCATTAGGATGCTCAGGGCATGAGTTTTTCAGAGTAGGTATGTATGTATCTTTGCAAATGTTTCTTTAAAATTCAGTGGAACAAAATATAAATCAAGATGCAATGATTTAAGAAAAGACTGACAGGCCATAGGGGAGGGCAGTGACAATAAAAAACTTTATCTAATTGAAACCCCAGAGAAGCCTCCATCAGTTACCTACCTAGCCTCATATGAATTTCAGTTTTCTTTTCTTTTTTTAACTGTGGTTAATTTTATTTGAGTTCTCATTTGTTTTGTTTGTTTGTTTGGTACCAGGGGCAGGCGCTTATGCCGCTGAGCTAAATCCCCAGCCCTTGAGTTCTCATTTCATAGCAGGCATGTCCCTAAGCAGGTGAACTGCCAGTCTGTCTTGAGTCTGGCTTGTTGAGACACTTGGTCACGCAGGCCTGCTTGATAGTTCGTTCCAGAATGCCTTGAGATTTTCTCCATGGACTTAAACCCAGGGACTTCCGTACCTGTTCCTAGAGTGTCTCAGCAATCTGATCAACGCTGTTTTAATTTCTCTGAACCCCTCAGCATATTTAAGCTATGCCCAAGGACAAAGGAAATCAGGACTACCCCTGTGACAAGGTTACACTGGGTGGAAGTCAGTCCTGAGATTCCACATGCTGCAAACATCAGTGCCGCCTGCGTAACAGGGTGGTGAGCAGCATAGGAGGTATTTTTTGCCGTCATTGTGGGGCTGTATAACATTTGCATGGGTTTCTTCCATTTCAGCTTCAGGGTGGTCCTGATAACAATGGCAAATCATCTCCGCCCTTTTTTTTTTTTTTTTCCCCCACAAACTGAAACTGTCCAATTGCCACTTCCCTGAGCTGCAGGTCTGAAGGGGCAATTTAAGGCTCCTCCCATCCCACTTTCATACTTCTGCTGTAGACATCTCCTGCTCCTACCACTGCGGCAGGATTGCTAGCTTCAGCTTAAGCATGGACTGAAGACCTGAAGTTCCCCTCTTTGATAAAATATTCTACAAGTGACTTTACACCCACTTACCATTTTTTCTACTAACTTTGCAGGGCCAAGCAGCAACAGAACTAGATTTTGAAGCTCTCATTTAAATTCTTTTATTTTTTTGTACCAGGGATCGATCTATGGCCATGCGTTTGCAAGGCTGCTGAACTAAATCCCCGGCCTCATTTAAAGTCTTTAGCAATATATTCTGTAGCTCTTCATATTGATTTTGTGTTACCTGCAATCTCAAGAAATTGTTTTTTTAAAAATATTGTTTTCCACCTTCCAAACCACGTGAATGTTCATAAGGATAATTCCAGCCTCTAATCCAAAACATTAATTTCTGAAATGGTTTCTGATAGATTTCTTCTTCCATGGCAAACAATTTTTTTCCCCCCTTTGGTCTTTTTGAGACCTGGTCTCACTATGCAGTTCAGCCAGGCCTTGAGCTCACTTTGTAGCCCAGGCCGGCGTCAAACTCACAACAGTCTTCCTGCCTCAGCCTCCCGAGTGCTGAGATTACAGGCCTGTGCCACTGCACCTGGCTTAATAATTGCAAATGTTGGGGCTGGGGATTTAGCTCAGCGGCATAAGCGCCTGCCTTGCAAGCAGGCAGTCGTGAGTTCAATCCCCGGTACCGATAAAAATGAAAAAGACAAAAAAAAAAAAAAAAAAAAAAAAAAATTGCAAATGTTGAAGATCATCTTTTTGAATATTCTGAGACATATTATACACCTTGTTATATATGTATCTAAGCATGAAGCCCAGTAGAAATGATTTCCCTTTACGAAAACATCCTGCCATAGGACACAAACACGGTAAGGTCTCATATGTGCTCTTGTGGCAAAATCTGCTCTAAAACATCTTCATCAAGACTACCTCATTCCTGCATTTCAGTTTTCTATCCCACTGTTTTTTGTTTGGTTGGTTGGCTGGCTGGTTGGTTTTGAGACAGGGTCTCGCTATGTTGTTCTGGCTGATCTTTTGTTTATTTGTTTGTTTTTTGTCTTTTTCCTTTTTATCGGTACCGGGGATTGAACTCCTGACTGCCTGCTTGCAGGGCAGACACTTAGGCCACTGAGCTAAATCTCCAGCCCCAGTTCTGGCTGATCTTGAATTCACTGCATAGCCAATTCAAGAAGCTCCTCTGGCCTCAGTCTCCTGAGTGCTGACTAGGGTTACGGACATGTCCCCCAAGGAATCTGAAGTTAGAACATCTCGTTCCAAGTCGAGTATTTACAACCTGAACCCCAAATGTACGCAAATGGCTTCAGTTTTTTCATGTGATGAGACAATGACAATTCCAATTTTATAGGTTGGTTTGTGAGCACCTAATGTAATAATTCACGTTAACTGTTGAAAAATACTATGTGAAACAAATGCTGGATCATACAGGCAGCACCTCATTTTAAAATTTATCCTTTCCTCACATTGACTTAAGAGAATCATCCCACAAGGTAAAAAATAGGAATCTATTCAAGATGAGATGCCTGAAGTTGACAGGAACACAAAATACCCAAGGGAACGTGGTGCCTTCAGCCTAGTACGTCTACAATTCCTATATTTTTATTTATTATGAGCGCCCGCACATTATCATTAATTTCCGAGATCAACTAGCGCACGTAATCCTACTGAGGTGCCTTTGTCCCATTATAAATCCTAAATGAAGTTTGTGTTAGGTTTTTTGGCGCAGCTGGGAGACGCAGACAGAGGTAAGAAAAAGCCTTTGTTGCTGTGGGGTACGTGTTATAGATTTTGAGGAACTTCAAAAAAAGCGGAAGCTGACAGGAGGCTTTTACAAAGCTACGCTGGGGGCGGAGACTATGTGGGTGGGCGTGGCCTCGTGGCGGGAGAGGATTGGAGGACCTTTGGCGCATGCGCAAAACAAAGTGGGCGTGGAAGAACAGGGAAGTCAGTATGGGAGAGACATGCTGTCATTTTACAGCCTGGCACCTTGTTAGGTAGATGCCATGCTAAGCCTGGCAGAGTCCCATATGAGCGGAACCCATCATTCCCATCTGCTTGTTAGGGGTGACAGCTCTCTCAACTGCTTCCTACTGACAAGGGCGTTGTGGTGGGGGCTGTTGTAGTCATGGACATGACTAGTTGGGCCCATGTGAAAGCTGGTGCCAGGGGTCTCAGCCAGGACAAGGGGTTCTCTGGTAGAGAAGGCCCACAACCTGGATAGAAGAAATCTTGAAAAAAAAAAAAAAAAAACTTAAAAAGGCAGGGTGCTAGGAGCAGAAGGATAACGAACATTGTTAATGATCCCAATAGAGGGAAGATGAGAGGAGTCCAGGATCCCCATGGTAGCCAGTGAAGAAATTAGGAGTCCTGTTCTTGTCATTTTCTTTCTATGTACTCTCTGATACATTTTACCTTGTCCATAGCCATTCTTGACTGATTGAAAAAAAAACAACAAAAAAAAACAGCATTCTTCTAGCATGACACAGCTCCCCCTTTTTCCTGCTATGAGGATGGCTGGGGTTTGATAGTTTTGGAGGGTTACTGCTGCTAAGCTATTGATCTGATTTTGGAGTGTTCATATTGAGGCTGCCACCTCACTGAGCTGTTGGTTAAGCTCGGTTGAGAGTCGTATACAGAAACTGTAAAGCCCCCCACCCCAAGTCCCAATCCTGTAACAGAGAAGACCTCCCACTCCAAGGAGTAGCAGAATATGAGCTGTCTGCAGTTTTTTCTAATTTTAAAGGGATAAAATAGAATAAAACCCATCAAAACAGACCAGTATAAGAGATACAGGACTTCAAAACATTATGAAATCAACAATAGTTACCATAATGCCTCTTGATGTCTTCAAAATAGCTGAAGATAACTTTGGACACAGTAAAAATCAAACAGAACAGAATAGAATAGAAACAAACAAAAAAAAAAAACCCAAACAATGAATGCAATAAAGGACTTCAAACCAATAGTAAATCCAGAATTGCAATTATAATATTTCTTGCTATCTTTGAAATAGCTGTTCCTGCCATTAGATTTGACATAATCAAACAAAACATAAAACCCAACCGAACAAAACAATGGAAGCGATATAGGACTTCCAAAACAAGACCACAGGGAATCAACAATGGCTGCAAGCCTCAGAAGGAGATCCTCCCTAGATGCCACACTGTGTACCGCTGTCCTCTGAACCTATGATCAGACCACTGGCCCTAGCCTTGCAATGTTAGTGAAACACCAAAGCACCACAGGCATCCAATTCATTTCACCTCCATAGCTATCATCACAGCCTGTGTTTCTCTGGATAAGCCTGTTGCTTATGGCAGCGGGGTGGGGTGGGGTGCTTGGTACTTCTTGTTTGCCAACCCACACACCAGAAGGAGTTGGGGTCTGCCTCAGTCCTCTGGTGGCTCACAGCACTGATTCCCACACTGGGCTTGCTTCCTGGTGTGGCCTTCTCTCTATCCTCAGTCTGCAAATGGTGCTGACTCACGGGGAGGCTGGGGTCTGGCCATTCCAGTCTGGTGTCAGGCCATGCATGGCACAGGTTCCCAGCATGGGCTTTGTTCTTGCAGTTCTCTGGTGAGGCTGCAAGGGGCAGTGTTAGTTTTCGCCCCAGGTCATGCACACTGTCTTCTCTGCTTTCCATTAGTACATGTTGGTGGTGCCTGAAGTTTGCATTCCTCTCGGGGAGCAGATACACACAAAGAACATGGTTGGTTTCTTTTCTGTTAAATCCTCTTCCCACCTACCTGCTCCCAACTCCTCTAAATCCCCTTTCCCCGTTTCCATGCTGGTCTTTTCTTTTCTTGGTATGGGGGTTTGAACTTACCACCTCATGCTTGCCAGGCAGGTGCGTAGGCTGTTGCACTAAATCCCAGGTCCTATGTTTGTTGATAGGAATCTCAGCTCATGTTCTGGTGCATTTCCATTCATGAAGATCATTAGGTTCCTGCACAGGGTACATCTGTACTCCCCTTCCCCCATCCTCTCTCCTGACCCTCAGTCTCCTGAGCGCTTCTCCTTGCTTCCTTTGGTCCGTCCTTTATTATGCTCTGTGTATTTTGCCTTATTCCACCGACAGATACTAAGCTCATGTGTCCTATTTAGTTCCCTCAACATTGTGATTTCCCAGGTGCATCCACTTCCCTGCAAATGTCTTAAATTGGTCCTTCTTTATAGCCCAATAATATTCTATTATGTATAAGTATCATATTTTCTTTATCCATTTCATCTGTTGATGGGCATATGGATTGCTTCCAGGACTTAGCTGCTGTGAATGGTGCTGATATAAACCCAGGATTATATCACGTATTACTGTAGTGCCATGTCTTTAGCTGTATTGGGAGGATATCTAGCAGGGAAATAGTGGGGTCATATGGAATTTCCAATCTCAGTTCTTTGAGAAATCTCCATACTAATTTCTGTAGGGGTTGTTTACATTCCCACCAACAATGTAGGAGAATTCCTTTTCCACTGCAACCAGCCAGCATTTGTTATTTTTTGGCTTCTTAGTGATAGACATTTTTTCTGGTGTAAGAAGGAGTCTTAGTGTT
This sequence comes from Cavia porcellus, assembly GCF_034190915.1. Taxonomy (NCBI): domain Eukaryota; kingdom Metazoa; phylum Chordata; class Mammalia; order Rodentia; family Caviidae; genus Cavia; species Cavia porcellus. The sequence continues at coordinate 8,670,934 of NW_026947499.1, read as the reverse complement.
GCTTTAATTTGCATTTCTCTAATGATCAGCAATCTTGAACATATCTTTTGGCCATTTGTACTTTTTTTTGTTTGTTTGGTTTTTTGTTTGTTGGTGGGTGGACAGGATCTTTCTGTGTAGCTCAGGCTGCCCTTGAACTCACTATGTAATCCTCCTGCCTCAGCCTCCAGAGTTCTAGGATTATGGGTGTGCACCACCACACCCAGGCTTGTACTTTATCTTCTGAGAAGTGTCTGTTCATTTTACTTGCATATTTCTTGATTTTTATTTTAGGTGGTTTATTTGTGTGTGTGTGTGTGTGTGTTCTTTATGTATTCTAGATACTTGTCTTCTGAGGTGTAGCTGGCAGAAATTTGTTCTTCTTTAGGTTGTCTCTTCACTCTAGTAATTGATTCCTTTGCTGTGCAGAAGCTATTTAATTTGACATAATTCCACTTGTTATTTCTTGTGTAACCTGGGACCTGTTTGCAAAATCCTTTCTTATGACTTAGGACTTCAAGCATTTTACCTATCTCCTAGGTTCGGTGTTTCTGTTTTAATGCTTAGATCCTTGATCCATTTTGATTTTTGTTTAGGACATGGTGACAGATATAGGTCCAGTTTTATTCTTCTGCAAACAGTTTTCCTGTTTTTCATGCCATTTTCTGAATAGGCTATCTTCAACATAGAACCAGACCATTTAAAGATACTTTTATCATCAGTTGAACTATATATGTTCTCTACATATAGGGATATTTTATATTCTTTTTATAGAGATACTATCCCTACATATTGTTATTATGTCTTTTTTTTTTTTTTTTTTTTTTTTTTTTTTTTTTTTGAGACAGGGTCTTGCTATGTAATTCAGGCCGACCTTGAACTCATTACGCAGCCTAGGCTGGTCTTGAGCAAAAAAAGAAAAAACAAACAAACAAACAAAAAACCCCAAGAGACTCAGGAGGGATCCAGAATCCTTACTTTGTAAATATCCTCCTCTTGTGCAAGAGGAAGGTAAGGAGATTTTGTCATTGCTACACCAACCCTGGGGAGCAGGAGCTGTGTACAATATAAGAAAGGAAAAGAGGCTTGCTCTTCACCTTTTTGGTTCTGGCTGCTGCCTTGCAGTGTTGCCCCAGCGCCACACCACCCTGCATTGCAGCCAGCTAATTATGGACTGAAACTTCCACAAACAGTGAGCTAAATAAACCTTTCCTTCCTTCATTTTGGGTGTCAGGTGTTTTGTCCTAGCAACAAGAGAAAAGTAACCAAGACAGAACTTGGTACCAGTGGAATGGGGTCATTGCTGTGACTTTACCTGACCATGTAGTTCAAGGGCCTTTGGGAATGGCTTGTGAAAAGACAGCCTTTAGAAAGGTTTGGAGATGTCACCTAAAAGAGTAGCCCTGGAACAGCCCTGTATGGCAGATTCCAGTCAGAACTCAGACGACCAGAAGGCTTGGGAGGTTTCTGCTGGGAAGAAGGATGGCACTGGTTGTTGGACTCCAGCTGATGTGTGTATGCCATGGCAGAAAGTTTGTCCACATTTTGCTTGTGCCCAGAGACTTTGCCTGAGACTAAGATTGAGGGCAGAGAACTGATTAATCTTGCAGAAGAAATTTCAAGGTAGTCGAATGTTGTGGGCATGGCAAGACTATTGTTGGGGGACTTTTAGTCAGATTTGTGTTGCAAATCAAGAGCAAAGAACTCAGCAGAGTATGTAAAATGTCATGAGTTTAGCCTGAAAAAAAGCGCCAGTAATGCTTTGGACTGCAGAGATAGAGCTGAGATCTCCATTGCTGAGAAGGAACAAAAAAATAGAAAAATGGTCTGCAAGCATCACAGGAAGCAGCATCAGGTCTCCACCCTTTGCAGCCTCAAAACTGCAAAAGTGAAAGACTTTGCTTAGAGGAGAAAGCCACAGAATGCCATGTTCCAGAATGGCAGCAGGGGCCATATGAAGTTCTAGTATGGTAGCAGCTTAGAAAATTTGTTCCTCAAAATTGGATTCAGAGTGGGCCAGTGATTCAGGCACTCAACCCCTACAGCCAAAAGAAAGGAAAGCCTGGCAGCTTTACTGCTCTAGCTGGCAGCAGACCTTGGCATTGTCCAGTGAGTTCTGCAGTTAACAAGGCTTCCACCCAGATTTCAGAGGGCCTGGGAGGGCAGGCAGTGTGCCTTTGAGAGGGCAGTGTGTGAAGCTTTGAGTGTGAAGCCAAAGGTGCAGTGGAGACCCCAGAAGTTTGGAAAAGCCAGGAACATGGATCATCTAAGGAGACCTGCAAGGAGGGAGCAAAGCCAGCCCAAGAGAAAAGCTGTGGGACCAGTAACCACCAGAAGCCCGAAAGGGGTGGAGTCACACAAGCCCTTTGGAGCTCACAATTTGCCACACATTGCGTCAAATGGTGCACACAGAACTATAGGACTTGATGTTTGCCCTGCTGGATTTTGGACTTTTGTCCCAATCCTTTGTACCCCCCTGTTTGTAACTTTTGGAATGAAAATGTTGTGCCATTGCATATTGAAAGTGTTTAACTTTGTTTTCATATGTACAGGAGCTTGCAGCTAAGAGTTTGCCTTCCATCAGGGAAGAGACTTCGAACTTGAACTTTTCAGCAATGCTGAAACTTTTAGGACTTTGGCAACTCTTGCAGATGGACTAAATGCCTTTTGCATAAAGGGATGTGTATGAGTCTTTGGGAGGCCAGGGCCTCATGTTATGGTTCTAATGTAATATAATGTTAATAGACTTTTTTTTAAAAATCGGTACCAGGGATCAAACTCACGACTGTATACTTGCAAGGCAGGCACTTATGCCGCTGAGCTAAATTCGCAACCCCAATGTTGACAGACTTAATGTTAGTTCATAAGGACTGTTAAACCTGTTATAACTTTCAAGTTGTGAAATGCTAAGAATAAGCATGCCTTTGTATCTGGAGACTGGTTTAAATAAATATGTCTGGTTGCCAAGTCCACAAGGGCTGGACTCTTATGCTTGATACATTGTATCAACTTGAGAAATTTAGAAGTTTAACTGAGAGATGGCAAAGGCGAAGGAGGGACATCCAGTGTGGTATGCGGGTAGAGAAAAATGACACCAGAGGGGTGGGGGAGGAAGAGTTGGGGGGGCAGGGTGAGAGAGAGGCTGGGTGGGTGAGTCCAGCTCAGGAGACTAAGGGGGTTCTTGTGGACAAGGTGGAGGAGAAGGCAGAATGGACACCACCAAGAGGCTCAATGGGGTTATCAGGTAAGGGATTTGGCGATGTGGAGCTGGCAGGAGTATTTGGGTTGCCCCACATGCCTGAATGAGAGAGGGACGCACCCTAAGAGCAAAAAAGGCTTTTACGCAAACAATTTCTAACCATTTGCCATAGTGATAGCAAAAGTTGTCTAAGTCACGGAGGACACTTGTCAACTGGAGTCCTCAGGCCAGCAGCTGTTAAAAAGATGGTACTGGGTCCAAACTGTCTTGGCAGTAAAAGTCATTTTGATTTGATGGTCTCCTGGAGACCTAGGGCGTTTAAATTTTTTGAGGTGTTTAACTTTTTTAAGAGACACCTGACTGGAATGTGTTTTGGGGGGTAAGAAGGGACTATTTCCCATAGTGACTGAATTGAGGGTGAGCCAAAGTTAGAAGCTGGTCATCCTTGTTAGGGGTGGTGTAGAGATAGGTGTCATCATCTAGGGGAGAGGGGTCTCCTGAAGGAAGTGAGGGTCCTGACAGGGGCCACGATTTTAAGAGAGGGAGAGCGACAGGAGCACCTGGGACGCGGAATGACTCACCTGTTGGAGGCAAGGTGGTCCAGTGCTGAATGGCTGCCGATGACGGCACAGGCAGAGAGGAGAGCAAGAGCAAGGCTGGTTCTTTGCAGGGAGCTCAAACTGAAGTAGCTGTCCAGGAGCTGCACACCCCAACAGACCAGGCACGGCACCACAATGGTAGGGTTTTTTTGGGCACAGTGGGAGACAAAGACAGCATTAAGAAAAAGTATTTTTTAAAAATCCTGCAATCCCAGCACTCAAGAGACTGAGGCAGGAGGATTGTTGCAAGTTCGAGACCAGTCTGGATTAGAGTGAGCCCAAAGCCAGCCTGAATGGCATAGGAAAACCCTGTCTCAAAAAGACAAAAAAAAAAAAAAGCCCTTATTGCCACAGTTGCAGGAGATTGCAAGGTCCCTTAAAAACAAGGGTAAACTGAGGACCGGCTTCTATGAAGTTAGGCTGGGGATGGAGATTACGTGAGTGGGCGGGGCATTGTGGAGGGAGAGGATTGGAGAACCTTTGGCGCGCGCGAAAGAAAAGCGGGCAATTTATTTTGGCTTGGAAGAAGAACACGGAAGTTAGTAAGGGAGGGACAAGGTGTCGTTTTAGGGCCCAGCGCCATGTTGGGCAGGCGCCGCGCTGGCAAAGTCCCATAAGAACGGAGCCTATCAGTTCAGGACGATGATGTAATCTCTGCTTAAAAACAACAAATGGCCCCACCTCGCGGGCCCCCGGGGAACCCAGGTGACTTTTTAAATTCAGGCACTTGAGTAGTTACCTATAGTCTTGGGGGCGGGGCCACGTGTGCACTGATGGACCCCGGCGGCACCGCCATTTTGAATCTTGCCTAAAGGCTTTTTTACCGGCTTTTCCCGCCTCTCTAGCCGCCGCCAGCCATAGCCTTGCCGGGCAAGATGAATGTTATAGACCATGTGCGGGACATGGCAGCCGCGGGGCTGCACTCCAACGTGCGGCTTCTCAGCAGCTTGTTACTTACAATGAGTAATAATAACCCGTGAGTCGGGTCGGGGAGCGGCCCGGGGCTGAGGAGTGAGCGGCGGCCGTTTGGGAGCGGGGGGCTGAGGTGGTGTAGGAGGCGCGGACGGGACGGGAAGCCGCGGCCTCGAGTACCGCGTTGACGCTGTGAGGGCAGAGTGAGCGTCTCTGCGGGCGGAGCCCACTTGGGGCGCGCGAGTTGAGCTCCCAGGGAGCCGGCGCGGGGCGGACGCGGGGATGCTAGGCTGCTCCGAGGTCCCCCCGGGCTGTGGCACCCAGGCCTGGGGTCGGGCCGCTTGCCGAGGTATCTGTCGCCGTGTGCAGCGAACGAACGTCACTTTGCTGGGCCAGTCTTCTTCCCCTCCTGGCACCTTCCCGAAGGACGTTTCCTTGTGCCGCTCGTAGAAACCTGCTCCCCTGGCTTTTGTGCCTTCGTCCCACTTTGGAGATCGGCGTTTTCCCCCGAGTGCATCGCGAGGGGCTGCCTGCTTCCCCGACTCTCCACACCCTGGGCTGGGTGGGAGCGGCGCCTGCTGAGGCCTCGCGCGAGCTGCAGGAGCGATGCCCCTTTCTCGTGGGCTCGCCTACCGTCCAGTGAGGTTTAGACGAAGCCAGGGCTTCTTCCAGCCCGGTTCTTTGGCTTGAAGCCCTCCCTGCGCTGCTGCAGTTCTTTCCTTCCCCGGGCTCCGGAGTCCGAGCATCCGCTTGACTCTGTCCAGGGTACCCAGCCTCTCTGGCGGGAGCTCGCCTTCACTCTGAACGTTTTGCATTTGCTGAGCCTGGTGCTTGGAGCCCTCCGATCAGCTGCTTCATTCAGGTTTCGGCTCAAATGGCTCTCAAAATTGCCCTGCTCTCCCATTTTCCTGTCCCATGGCCATGTTTTGTTGTCTGCCTCACTCTTAGCGCTATTAGAGAAACACAGTGCCGGTGTCTAGTCCCCAAAAGTGCTAAAGAAATGTGTGCAGTCTCAGGGGGTAAAGTACTTTAACCAAGTTCAGGCGTCTAGTAAATAGAGGAGCCACAGCCTGGACCCTGGTCCCCTGTGGCTCCCCAGAATCTACATTCTGTGGAGTGGAGTAGACCGTGTTCTGCCTCCAAATGGCATTATGATGGGATTTTCTACTCTGTCTTCCCTTTTGCATGTGGCTGGCTCTAGAAGCTGCTCAAGGTCAGAAAGGAAAGGCCTGTGAATGCCCGAATGCAGCTACGACTCCCCGATTCATTTCCATCACTGTGCTCTGGACCTCGTAGTGAGATGCATCATTTTACCATCATCCACTTGGTGTTGACAGTAAGGAGCGCTGGTCTCTGTCAGCCTTCCGTGTTTATTCTGGAGCTCTTCATTTGGTTCTAAGTGATAGGTCGAAGTGTAGTTTTCTTTATCAGGGATTAATGTGCTAGCCATTACTCTTGTTTCAGAGCATAGTTTCCACTTTCAGGATTAACACACTAGTCATTATTCTGGTACTTGAAGATGTTATAGGATAGCTTGAAGCAGTGTGATTCTTAGGCTAGACTAATTTAGCTGCTAACATGCTTTTTCATATTAAGTTAGATTGGCTTGCTCTTTCTTTTTCTTTTTTCTTTTCTTTTTAGTCAGGGTCTTACTTTGTAGCCCAGGCTGGGCTCGAATTTGTGGCAATCCTCCTGCCTCAGCCTTCCAAGCACTGGAATTATAGATGTGTGCCACCGTGACCAATGGATTGGCAGTTTCTTAGCTTAAAAGTGTTTAAATTCTGACCTTTATTATTTTGAAATAGTTTCTACCTGAGTTTATTTTATTTTATTTTATTTTTTTTTGATATAGAGTCTTGCTTGCAGTTCATATTGTCCTTGAACTCAAGGCTGGCCTTAAACTCGCGATTCTCTTGCTTCAGACAGTCTTGTTATGTAGTGTCCCCTGGCCTGGAATCACAATGTAGCACAGCTGGCGGGACAACTCTGTGATCCTCCTGCTTCAGCCTCTCTTGTGTGCAGCTACATATCCTTGAGTTTTGAATCTCATTGTATTCTTTTCCTTCAGAAGGAATAAGAAAGAAACAGAAGAATCAGTGTTACATTTTTTATGTATCATACCAAAGATAATTTACCTGTACATACATAGGCAAGTGTGTTACCATCTTTATGTTTTGTGTGGGTATAGTAATAGTTGCTCTTTTTTTTTTTTTTTTTTTTCTTTTCTTTTTTGTCTTTTTCCTTTTTATCGGTACTGGGGATCGAACTCACGACTGCCTGCTTGCAAGGCAGGCTCTTATGCCGCTGAGCTAAACCTCCAGCCCCTAGTTGCTCTTTTTCTGTTTGAGTTTAAGGCCAGCCTGAACTACATAGGAGCCTGAACAAAAAAAAAAAAAAAAAAAAAAAAAAAACAGAAAGAAATTGCCAATCGGGACAAGGGATTTAGCTTAGTGACACAGCACCTGCTGGCAACCATGAGATCCTGAGTTCCCCTACTCACCCTGCCCCCCCAGCCCAAAACTGCCAATCTAAGCTAATATGAAAAAGCATATAACAGGTAAATTAGTCTACCCAAAGAATTAAACTGCTTCAAGCTGGTGATTGAACCCAAGGAAGGCTGAGCTATAATACTATTAGCCCTTTTCATTCATTCATTTATTTTGAGGCAGTGTCTCATTAAATTGGCAATCCTTCTGCCTGAGGAGGCCTTGAGGAGGCCACGCTAGCCTTGAACTTGTGTGTGTGTGGGGGGGGGGTTGTTTGTTTTTTTTTGTTTTGTACTGGGGATTGAACTCACAACCTTGCACTTGGCACGCAAGTTCTTGTACAGGTGAGCTAAATCCCCAGCCCCTTTGAACTTGTGATTCTTCTGCTTTAGCCTTCCAAGTAGCTGGGATTATAGGTGTACACCACCACACCTGGCTAATATTTTGTTTATCAAAGTATCAAATGCTTATTTCTTATTAAATACATTGAATCTCAAAGTTGGAATAGATCTTAAGTATCTGGACTATACTTTTTACTCCTTAAGTTTGCTTCCTAACTTTATATCTAGTGTCTAGCCTGTCTGTCCTTTTTTGTGTGCTAGCTTGAATTCATCCTTTTTATTTTAATTTTTAACTTTTTTATTTTTGGTACTAAGAATCAAACTCACAACCTTGAGCCTGCCAGACAGGCACTTGTGCCGCTTAGCTAAATCTCTGGCTTGAATTCATCCTTTAAAAAAGCGTATAGTTTAAATTAAAAAAAAAAAAAAAAAAAAAAAAAAAAAGCGTATAGTTCTATGCATTTTAAGGATTTTTTTCTTTTCAAGGCATAGTCTTAACTGGCTTTGAACTCAGGATCCTACTGCTCTGCCTTGGCCTCTCAAGTGCTGGGACTACCTGCATCTATCACAACACTAAACCCAGAATGTTTTAATTACCCCCAAAAAAAACCTTATGTCTATTTGCAGTTACTCCCCAATCCATCTCCTAGCAACCCCTAATTTATAGTGCCTACCTTGCTATATCTTCTTTGTTGAGAAATTAACTGTATAATTCTGTAATTTTTTTTACCTATTGACACTGTACAATCATTTAAACTTGGAAAGAAATCGAATTGGAGTTTAAAAAATAGGAGTTTCTTTATCAAGAATGGTAGCCAAGACCACGTATGTAGCTCAGTGATGGAACACATGCCTAGAACACAGAAGCCTTGGGTTTGTTTGCTCCCTAGCATGGTAGATGAAGAGAATAGTAGCCAGGGATTTGTACCTTAAGGTTAGAGAGACAGGTGTGAAACATGCTGGCTCTTTTACATTGTCTTTACACCTCTGAGGCTCAAGGAAGTAAGAATGCTTTAAGTACTTGTATGTAAGATTAAAAATAGATTTATTTAAACAAGGCTGAGGGGCTGGGGATTTAGCTCAGTGGCGTAAGTGCCTGCCTTGCAAACATGCGGTTGTGAGTTCGGTCTCCTATACTGATTTAAAAAGAAAAATTTCAAGCAAGGCTAATTCCCTTTCTGCACTACTCTAGCCTATTGGCTCTCCCATTCTTTTTTTTTTTTTTTTCCCCTGTGATGGAGTCTCCTTATGTAGTCCAAGCTGGCCTCAAACTCACAGTGATTCTCTTGCCTTAGCCTCCCAGGTACTGGGATTACAGCATGCCTACCTCCCGTTCTATTCTTTTTCTTTCTTTTTTGTACTGGGAATCGAACTCAGGGCCTTGGCACTTGCCAGACGGACTATGCCAAACAGCTATGTCGCTGACCTCCATTCTGTTCTTGTATTTGCATTTTTTTCAGTATTTAAAGAGTTTTCAGGTTCATACTCAAAGTGGTGAACTTTATCTTTTCCAAATCTTCAATCCTTTAGTAACATTAAAGTACTGTGATTGCTTTCCTTCGTCACTGTTATCCTTTATATTTGTTAGCTAGACATGGTGGCAAATACCTATAATCCCAGCTGATTGGGAGGCTGAGACAGGGGGATTGAAAGTTTGAGGTCATCTGGGGCAATTTAGTAGGATCCCATCTCAAAGTAAAATTTAAAAGCAGGCATGGTGTTTCATGTGTCTAATCTCACCATCTGGAAGGCTGAGGCAGGAGGATTACAAATTTGAGTTTACCTTGGAGAACTAAGCAACTCAGTGAGACTGCCTAAAAAAAAAAGTAAAAGCAAGGGTTGGGGGTAGCTTAGTGTACAGGCCCTGGGTTCTAGCCCCAGTACAACCAACCAACCAACAAATAAATAGGGTTAGAATCTGGTGTGGTATAATCCCAGCACTTGAGAGGCTGAGGCAGGAGAACTATCAGTTTGAAACCAGGCTGGGCTACATAATAAGTTCAAGGCCACTTGAGCTACCTAGTGAGAACTGTCTTTAAAAAAATCGAAAGAAAGAAAGGCTGGCAGTGCAGCTCAGCTATAGAGTATTTTGCGTGCAAGTGCCTAGGTTTGCCCTCTGATACCATGCCACCAAAACAACCTTTGGATGGGCAGCGTATCAGACTGTTACAGTGAGTTGGGTTAGAGAAGAGAAAGAAAATATGTGTTATTTTATTTGTATAGCTCTGTATTAACTGAATTTTGTCTTAGGTATTGTTTTTTTTTTTTTTTTTTTTTTTTTGTATTAGGGATCAAACTTACAGCATTGCCCTTGCCAGGCTTGTGCTGCTAAGCTAAATCTGTGGCCCTCATTGCTTTTTTAGGAAGTACAATTACAACTAGTTTGTTTTTTTTTTTTTTTTTTTTTTTTTGGTCTTTCCTTTTTACCGGTACCAGGGATCGAACTCACGACTGCCTGTTTGCAAGGCAGGCGCTTATGCCACTGAGCTAAATCCCCAGCCCCCAATTACAAGTAGTTTTAAGTCTGTTAATTAAGGCACAATCTTATGCTTGCCAGGCGGGTATTCATGCCACTTAGCTAAATCTCCAGCCCTTATATTTAACTTTTTGTGAACTTGTTATACAAGGATTTGTGAACAGGTGCTGTTTCTAACATTTCAAAGTAACCCATGTAGGGGTATTCTTTCTTTGTTTTCTAGTGAGTTATTCTCCCCAGCTCAGAAGTACCAGCTTCTGGTGTATCATGCGGACTCTCTCTTTCATGATAAGGAATATCGGAATGCTGTGAGTAAGTATACCATGGCTTTACAGCAGAAGAAAGCCTTAAGTAAAACTTCAAAAGTGAGACCTTCAACTGGAAATTCTGCATCGACTCCACAGAGTCAGGTAATTGAAAATAGAATTGTGATTTTGGGAGTTTTTTTGGAGATAGTCCAAAAAAACATTATTTTTCCCTTTGCTGGGCTTGAACCCAGGGTGAACTCATGCATGCTAAGACAGTTGTGCCTCAAGACTAAACTAATGTAGGCGGTGACAAAGTTTGGACATAGAGGATGGTAAAATAAATAATTTAAAGGGGAACTGAGTGAGGAGACAAAAACTACTTAGGTGTAAGAAGGTGTCTAGTGAGTGACCTTCATCTCATATTTCTCTATGTAAAACCTTTGCTTTCTGACATTGAATGGAAGTTATATGTATATCACAGGTAGGATGGTTCATAAAAATAACTCACACTAGCTGGGCATAATGGTGCACATCTCTAATCTCAGCACTCAGGAGGGTGAGGCAGAAAGATTGCCATGAGTTTAAGGCCAGTCTGGGTTACTTAAGTTCAAGACCCTGTCTGGAAAAAAAAAATAGCTAACATTTAATTAACATTTAGTGTATATCTAGCACCATGCAAAACTTTTTATGTGAATAAATTCAATCGTCATGTACTTATTTTTATTTCATTTTTTATTTCATTCGTGTTTGTTTGAGACAGGTATGTACCACCATGCTTAGTTTCCTTTTTAATTTTTGAGACAAGGTCTTGGTATGTGGTTCAGGCTGGTCTTGAATTTACAGGCTGAATATCCCAGGCTGGCTTCAAACTTGCTATAGTCCTCCTGCCTCATCTTCCCAAGTGCCAAAATCATAGGCATGTTTCACCAAGCCTGGCTATTTTATTTTACATATTTTATATTTTTGTAAGACTACTTTCCATTGTAGTTGAAGCTAGCCTGGAATTCCTTTTATATCACAGATTGCCCTTGAATTTGGGATTCTCCTATCTAAATCTTCTAAGTACTGGGATTACAGGTTTATGCTACCATGACCAACTGGAATTTATTTATTTATTTATTTAGTTAGTTAGTTAGTTAGTTAGTTTTCTTTTTTGAAACAGGGTTTTGCTATGCAATTCAAGCTGGTCTCAAGCTCACTTTGTAGCCAGGCTGTTCTCAAAATTACAACAATCCTCTTATTGAGATAAGCCTTAGGGTTAGGGTTAGCCTTCCGAGTGCTGGATTACAGGTGTGTGCCACCATGCTGGACTTCCCCACTGGAAGTTTTTTTTTTGGTCTCTTTGAGACAGGATCTCCCTGTGCAGTTCAGGCTGGTCTTGGGCTCACCTTGTAGCCCAGGCAGGTCTCAAACTTGCAATGATCCTCCTGACTCAGCTCCCAAGTGCTGGGATTACAGGAGTGTACCACCACACCCAGCTCTCACCTGGAATTTTTTAATAATTGATATATATATATATATATATATATATATATATATATATATATATATATTATGTGCCTTTAAAAGTGTAATTTAATGAGCATAATCACAAGATTTTGCAGCCATCAATACTGTGTAATTTCTGAACATTTTCATTACCCTAGAGAGAGTCTCATGTATGTTAACAGTTGGTCTGCATTCCTATTCCTCTTTCCACCCTTGGCAATTTTTGATCTTTGTCTTGGTATGTATTTACCTATTCTGGGCATTTTCTGTGAATGGATTGTATAATACTGGTCTACTATGTCTGGCTTCCGTCACTTAGCATGTTATTTTTAAAATTGATTTGTTACACCATGAATTGCTCTTTGTTTTTTTTTTATTTTGGTTTTGTTTTTTGAGACAGGGTCTCACTGTATAGGTCAGACTGGCGTTGAATTCACTATGTAGTTGAGGCTGGCATTGAACTCGTGGCAATCCTGCTTCAGCCTCTGAGGGCTGAGATTACAGGCATGTGTCACCATGCTGGCTATGAATCAGCTCTTTATTTCTTGTTTCTATCGTATATGCCACTGTATGGATGTGCCACATTTTGTTTATCTGTTCATTATTTGAGGGACATTTATTGTTTCTACTGTTTGCCCATGAAAAATACTGCTGTGAAAATTCGAGTGTGAAAATGCAAATCTTTTTTGGGTGTCTGTTTTCAGTTCTTTTGACTATATACCTGGATCATATGATCCTGTGTTTATCATTTTGAAGAAGTGCCATACTGAAGCGATACAGGGTAAATGCTGCACATTTTGAATAGATGTGTTCCTTGTCTTTTAGTGTCTTCCATCTGAAATAGAAGTGAAATATAAGATGGCTGAATGTTATACAATGTTAAAGCAAGATAAAGACGCCATTGCTATACTTGATGGGATCCCCTCAAGGCAGAGAACTCCCAAAGTAAGTTGAATTCACCCATGGTAGGAAATTTTTCTCCTCCTCAGCCCTTCCAAGCCTATTTCCTCCATGTTTTTTCTCTGCACTAGGAGGGCCAGCCGAGCCTTTCACTTGGGACTCTACCTCTTTTCCTGCTGCTGGTAATGGAGTAGGGGTTGAGAGCTCGATGAACCACTTTCTTTTTTTTTCTTTTTTCTTTTTTTTTTTTTGAGACAGGGTTTCATTGTATGAGGCTGGCCTCTAAATTACAGCAATCCTCCTGCCCAGTCTCTTAGATGCTGGGATTATAGACATGTGCCACCACACTTAGTTCTTAAGAGTTCTTTCAAGCTCAGTTGATGTAAATGATAGCTAGACAATACTACAAGTATGTATTCTTTTTTTTTACTTCTTGCTGTAGGGCATAGTGATTTGCAGAACACTTCCACAGCCAGATGCTTTGGCCCATGCCTGTAATCCCAGCAGTCAGAGGCTGAGCCACAAGGATTTCAACTTCAAGCCCAATCTGGACAGTTTAATGACTTAGCAGGAATTTGTCTCAAAATAAATTTTTAAAAAGTCTGGGGGAGAAAAAAAAGCTGGGGATGTAGCTCAGTGTGAAGGCCTTGGCTTCAATCCGCAGTACCACAAAAACAAAACCAAAACTTCCAGGTGGCAAAAACGCTTTTTTTTTTTTTTTTTTTTTTGGTACTGGGGATTGAACCCAGGACCTTGCGCTTGCCAGGCAGGCACTTACGTCTCTGTGCTAAATCTTCAGCCCCTCCATTGCATCTCATTTTAATAAAAAAAAAAAAAAAAAAAAAAAAAAAAATATATATATATATATATATATATATATATATATATATAAATCTCCAGCCCCAAAAACACATTTTTAGAGCCTCATTTTTTGCATTTGATGGGGATACCAAATTGATCCCTTTCATTTTCAAGACTACAAGACTTCTTTGAGCTTGCTTATGGGTGGAATATATGTTTGTGTTTGATTGGGCATCATGTTGTAGTAAAGAGCACACATGTAACTGAAATCAGATCTAGGTCTTTTGAGTTTAGGCATATGAGTTATGTATCGTGAACTTGAGCAGGTTAACAACCTCTTTCCCCTTACTTATAAAGTGAGGACAATAGTGTTTTCTCTATATGCAAAAATTCCTTTTTTGTTTGTTTGTTTGTTTGTCTTTATTTTTGTTTTTCCTTGCATGCTGTAGATCAAACCCATGACTTGGTGCATGCTAGGGAAATGATCTACCAGTGAGCTACATTCCTAGACATGGATTCATCCCATATTAATCAAAGGGCTGGCACATTCTGAGCAATTTTTAGTAGACAGGGTCTTGCTATGTAGCCCAGGCTGACCTCATACCCTTAGTGATCTTCCTGCCTTGGCCTCCTGAGTGCTCAGATTATAGGCATGTGCCACCACACCTAGCATCAAGTTTTTTTGAAGTGTAGTTTAAATCCTTGCTATTATGGTTAAATGCATATCAGTATTTAATATTCTGAAAGATATTCTCATGTCACTTGCTCTTGTCATTTCTTGAAAAAGTATTGTATGCAACTTGTGTTTGACAGGAGGAAATTTTATTGGTGTGATGTCTGTATATATTCCTTAAAACACAAGGAATCTAACCAATAGGGAGCTTGTGTATTTTCCTAAATAATTCATTTAGATGTTGGAAAGTTTTTAAGGTAACCAGACTTAGCTGGGTGTGGTAGCACATGCTACCACATTTGGGAAGCTGAGGCAGGAGGATCATTGTAAGTATAAGACCAGTCTGAGCTACATAATGAGCTAAAGGCCAACCTGAACTGCATAGTGAGACCATGTCTCAAAATAAATAAACAAAAAAACAAATAAATAAAACAAACCAGGCTTGTTAGAACATATTTAAGCCCTTCCTTGTATTAAGGAACTCTCCTATTTTGAGGTGCATGTGTGCCACATACATTGAGGATAGAACCCAGGGTGTCAAGCGTGCTATATTTATGTTGTGCCACTGAGTGATGGCCCCAGTCTTATTTTCTGAGTTTTAAAACTAAGGCGTTTCCTGGGTATATTTTATGATGATACCTTCTATTAAAAACAGTTGGAAATATATCATGGGCTAACCTGTCTCATAATAAACGTGGATGGCAGGACTTTTTTTTTTTTTTTTTTGTCTTTTTCCTTTTTATCGAACTCACGACTGCCTGCTTACAAGGCAGGCGCTTATGCCGCTGAGCTAAATCCCCAGTCCCGATACTAGGGCTTTTTGTTTTCTTATTTTTCATTTTGAGACTGGATCATATTAACTTGCTCATGCAGGACTCAAACTTGAAATTCTCCTGTCTCAGTCTCCCTCAGTGCTGGGATTACATACATGAGTTATTTTGTGTGCCTAGTTAGATTCTAGGTATTAAATTATGTTGTAGTATCCTAAAAAAGTCTTTTTACCCTAAGAATAATTTTTTGCATTTTTTTCTTTTTCTTTTTTAAAATTTTTTGCCTATTTGAGGAATGTGCATCACTATGCTTAATGTATCTTTCTTTTAGAATAAGCTTCTTTTGCAATTGTGAAAGTCTATCCCAGGGGCTTGTACACACTAGGCAACTCTACTTCTGTGCTTTATCCTTACCTCTTTTTATTTATTCTTTTTATTTGAGATAGGGTCTTGCTAAATTGCCTGTGCTAGGCTCGGATTCTCCTCCTGCTTCAGCTTCTGGAATTACATATATGTGCCATCATGTCTGTTTCATGAGGACACCATTTTTTATTATAAACAGTGAATGATACTGTTACATGTTTTATTAGAAATTAGCATGATTTCCTTCATAGTGACTTGCAGGTATTTGGGGACATAGTTTTAGACAATGAAGAATGCAGAGAATCTTGGCTTTGTGCCATCCATCCAGTGATTGATGCTTACAGCCATCATTCTTAGAGGGACTTCGAGAGTGGTTGTTAGGAGTACATATCCTCCTTGCATTAGAGCTGTTGTAGACAGGAAAAGCAAATGTGTGTGTCTCCAAAATTAACCTGTAGTATTTACAGTTTTCTTTCTTGTCTGCTAGGGAGTTAACGGGCTTCTCAGTCTGTGTAAAGAACAAGGAAGTGAGTCAAATACGTCTACTTGAACATCTGTTGATACATGGTAAACACCACCACACATTCCCTCACATTTGAAAGGAGAGTTCCAGTGTTAGATTGTTAGATCTTGGTAAATCTTCAGTCATTTAAACATACCAACATGTGATTTCTCACTTTGCTTTTAGAAAATGATGATTGCTTCTCTTTGTAACTAGTAGAATATGGCTTTATAATTTTTCTAACATCTATTTTAAGAAGATTTGACCTTTTCATTAGGTAGTACTTGAAATTCATTTTTTCAGAGTGATAGTCAAGGATATTTGGTATTTGTTGAGTTTTTTTTTTTTTTTTTTTTTTTTTTTTTTTTTTGAGATGGGGGTCTTGCTATGTAGTTCAGGCTGGCCTTGATCTCACTGTATATCCCAGATTGGCCTGGAACTCATGGTAATCCTGCCTCAGTCTCCTGAGTACTGGGATTATAGGTTGTTGATATTTCATCAATTTGTTAATAACAAGCAGTCAAAGAATGATCTTAAATTTAACTTTTTATTCTTTTGAAGTGTTGATATCCTGGAGTTTTGTGCTTGTAATCTCAGAACTCAGGAGGCTGAGGCAGGAGAATTGCAGCAAATTTGAGGCTAGCTTGGGCTACGTAGTGAACTCAAGGTCAGCGTAGACTACAAAGCAAGACCTTGTCTCAAAAAAATAAGAAAGATGGAGGTGGGCCTAATGTGGGATATCTGAAGCCAATTCAAAAAAATTTTATCTATAGTATTTTATTCTTTTATTGCTTGAATTAGTGTAGATTATTGCTATACTAAACTTTTGTATAATGTAGGTCTATAATTGGAACAAATGTTTTTCTGAGCTTTTTTAGGGGGGGGAATCAAACTCAAGGCCTTGTGCTTGCTGGGCCCAATCCTTAGCCATTCCGAGCCATTTTTTTTCTTTTGTAGTTTTTTTTTCCTTTCAGTAGTGAGGATGGGAACCCAGAGTGTTGCATGTTAGACCAGCACTGTACCGCTGAGTTACAGTCCCAGCTTTTTTAAAATTTGAGATGAGTCTGGCCAAGCTGCCCAGATCGGCCTTAAGCCTTAGCCTCCCAAGTAACTGGCATTACAGGTGTGGGGCACCTCCTCTGGCTTTGTGATTTTTTTTTTTTTTTTTTTTTTTTAGTGTTTGTTTGTAATACAGAAAAGTCATGTTTGGGGAATTGGTACATGCTTATAGTATAGCTTAATCTTACTTTCAAAAGAGCTGCTCTTGAGTAAATATCTGGCATGCTAAGCTACAGATAATTGAAGATACAGTAGAGTGGTACCTCAGTCCATGGATGCTTTTGTTTGCAAACAGTTTGGTTTTAACCAGAAGAGTTTGACAAAATTTTGTTTTTGTTTGCATCAGGTGACAAAAATGGCTGCAGCTGTCTTTCCTACACAAACACAAATCTGGTCATTTTTCCAAAATCATAGAACAAATTAAGTTTGTGAACTGAGGTACCACTGTATTGAGGATTTTTTTCTTTTGTGTCCTCATGTTGACCTCTCCCTTAGATTAATGATTTTCCCATCACTGTGTTACATTTAAGATATTTATTTTATTTTAAAAACTTATTGCTTTATTTTTGAGACAGAGTCTCACTGTGTGTTGAAGCTGGTCTTGTATGTAGCCAACGCTGGTTTTGAATTTGCAGTAATCCTCCTGCCTCATTCTCCCATGTGCTGGGATTGCACTTGTGTGCCACTATACCCAGCAAGATCTTTTATTTTATTTTATTTTATTTTTAAGCCAGTCAAATTTAGCAGTGGGGGGGGGTGGTAAAGATCTTTTATTTTAAATTCGAATATTGCACTCTTCTGTTTGTACTGTTGAGAATGTCATTTATCCCTAGCCTGCAATATCTATATTTTATGGCACTTAGATTTTCTTAAATTCTTCCTGCTATATGTTTAGAAAGGATTGTTTCAAGATTGCTTTGTCAAGTTACATGTTTATATTGTGCTAAAATGCAGATATATCTGCACTCACTGTATTTAATAGAGCAACTAATCTCTGAATCATTGTCCTTCTGGAGGTCAGTTTGAGTTTGACTTCTGTGGCATTACTTTGGTGAGTTAAACAGTACATGTGGGTCAAAGCTTTAGATATTAGACCAGAATGTGGCCACTCCTCTGATTGTCAGAAGCCAAATATTTTACTTTTGTGTGTCTCAGTTCTTTTAGGGGAAGAATCAGTCTGATTCTTCCTGACCGGCAATGTCAGTAATTCTTCACTTTCTGATACCTTTATATTCATTGAATTTAAAATACATAAAATACTTCTAGAAAAGTTTATGTTCTTTTTTTTTTTTTTTTTTTTTGTCTTTTTCCTTTTTATCGGTACCAGGGATCAAACTCACAACTGCCTGCTTGCAAGGCAGGTGCTTATACCGCTGAGCTAAATCCCCAGCCCCAAAGTTGTATGTTCTTAAGATCTAGACAGAATCAAGGTAACTAGACTTAGCACGTCTCTCATGTGAATGTGTCTTGTGGTTACGCAGACAAGAGGGTAGTGTGACTTTCTTTGTAGAGTTGAGAGAACCTAGGAAAAGCAAGGCTAGCATTTTCTTCTTTGTTTTAATGAATAGAGTTCTCTTTTTTATTTGCACAGGGCTGTTGTCCAGTAAAAGGTAGACTATTCCCTGGTAATAAAAACCAGAGCTTTCTCATGGTGAGATACACTATTTGCAGATGCACTTACTGTTCTTTCTTTTTGCTCATACAGATAAACATGATGCTGGCAAATCTGTATAAGAAGGCTGGGCAGGAGCGCCCGTCAGTCACCAGCTACAAGGAGGTATTGAGGCAGTGCCCACTAGCCCTGGATGCCATTCTAGGTATAGATAATTTTCTGCCATTTTCCTGTCAGAGATAGTATTCTCAATTCATGGGCATACATCAGGATAGATTGTTTTACAGAGTTCCCTGCAAGCTAGGTGTGGTGATGCATACCTATAATCTCAGCACTAACGGAGGCTGAGGCAGGAGAATTGCAAGCTTGAGGCCTGCCTGGACAATTTAGTGAGACTGGTTCAAAAGGAGAAATAGCCAGGCATGGTGGCATACACCTGTCATCCCAGCACTCTGGAGTTGAGGTGGGAGGATCAGTGAGATTTCAAGGGCAGCTTGAGCTACACAGCCTGTCTCAAAAATCTGTAAAGGAATGAATGGGCTGTGGATGTGGTTCAGTGGTAAAGTACTCCTGGGTTTGATCCCTAGTACGCCTGCTGGCCCGCCCGCCCCCCCCCCCCCAATTCCCTGCATTCTCCGGCATTTTTTGTTTGTTTGTTTTTAAATTACGCTTATTCGCACATTTTAGGTATACATAATGATGGGAATTTTTTCTTGTATATGATATAACTTGATTCTTTTTTTCCCCATCCCTTCATCATCTCTTCCCTTCCTTATTTACAAAAAGTTTTGCTTCCATTTTTTCCTCTTTCTGTCAATATTTTTCTTTTCCCTTCTTTCCCCTCCTTAGCTCCCCTTCCCATTTGAACATTTCCTTCCTATTTCACTGTATCTTTCATACATTTTGTTCCCTATTTACACTTGCAGTTTCTCACACCAAAAAGACTATGCAGTGTCCTTTATATTTCACTTAAAGAGTTTGGTCTCAGGCTGGGGATTTAGCTCAGCAGCATAAGCACCTGCCTTGCAAGTGCACAGTCATGAGTTCGATCCCCAGTACGGATTTAAAAAAAAAAAAGACTTTGGTCTCAAAAAGCATGCATTTAACTAGAAATGTTGCAGGCTTATCCTTCTTTATGGCAGAGTAGTATTCTGTTGTATTAACAAATCACATCTTTATCCAGTCATCAGATGGTGGTCATTTTTGCTGTTTCCAAGATTTAATTATTATAGACTGTGATGCTATAAACATGGGTGTGCCTGTATTGCTGCATTGGCACATGCTGAATCAAGAAATATTAAATAATCTCTTGGATCTGAGGATATAGCTCATGGTGGAGTATACGCTTCTCATGCTGGAGGCCCGGGGTTCCATCTACACCACCAAAAATTAATAAATTGTGTTTCTTCAGTTGTACACATGCTGATCAGAAATAGGGAAGGGGTTGCCTTGTATTCTGGAGAGTGTCACTTGTTCCTTGCGCTGTGGAAGAGGGATGTTCCTTACTTTCTCTCCCCTGCTTTCTGTTGGGCTAGGTTTGCTGTCCCTTTCTGTAAAAGGTGCAGAGGTGGCGTCTATGACAATGAATGTGATCCAGACTGTGCCTAACTTGGACTGGCTCTCTGTGTGGATCAAAGCATATGCTTTTGTGCACACTGGTGACAACTCAAGAGCAATCAACACCATCTGGTGAGAGCCACAGCGTTAGTTCAATATTCTTTTTTTTTTTTTTTTTTGTCTTTTTCGTTTTTATTGGTACCAGGGATCAAACTCACAACTGCCTGCTTGCAAGGCAGGCGCTTATGCCGCTGAGCTAAATCCCCAGCCCCTAGTTCAATATTCTTGAGGCCCCTGTCTGATGGTGTTATGTACTTACATTAGCAGCATAGAAAAATGAAGCGCTTCTCAGTGTGGCAGCCAATTATCTTTGGGTTGTGTTATTCTTGTGATGTCCCCAATGGTTGAGAGCCTAATTGTCTGTTTTGGGAACCTATAAAAATGTAAAATTGAACTAAACTCAGTTCTGTGCATGCAGAAATCATCCCCACTCAAGAGTAGCCCAGCCTGGCATTATGGCACACAGCCCTAAACCCAGTGCCCAGGAGGCTGTGAGTTCACGGCCAGCCTGAACTACATAGCGAGACCATGTCTTCAAAACAAAATACCAAAACAAGAGAAGCCCAGTAACCAAGAAGAATTTAGCAATTTAATGAAACTCTCAATTGTTTTTGTTTTTAAAGAAAGGGTTGGGGATGTAGTTCTTTGTGAAATTCTAAGTTCACTCCCTAGCACTACCAAAATAAATTAATTAATTAAGTAAGTAAGTAAAGGCTGGAATTAGTGGTGCTTCCTTATAATCCGGCACTCTAGAGGCTGTGGCAGGAGGATGGCTTTGAGTTCAAGGCCAACCTGGGCTACAAAGTGAGCTCTAGGCCAACCTGAGCTGCGTAGTGAAACCTTGTCTCAAAAGAAAAAAAAAAAAAAGTAAAGCATTTATAATAGATATTTAAAGTTCATTGTTTAATGTCTTCAGTTCACTAGAAAAAAAGTCCTTATTGCGAGATAACGTGGACTTGCTGGGAAGCTTAGCAGATCTGTACTTCAGAGCTGGAGACAGTAAGAACTCTGTCCTCAAGTTTGAGCAGGCTCAGATGCTGGACCCCTACCTAATAAAAGGTAAGTCGTTCTTGGGGCAGGGCAGAGAAGTCAGGCTGACAATGCAGTGTGAACCGACACTTTTTCAGTACAGTATTCTGTGTTTAGGACAGTGCTCTTACTTTTTTAGGTTCTCACACATGTCTCTAACACTTTGGTAGTTCCATTTTGAGCAGTTATTTTTGCTTGAATTTGGACGTCATCTCCTTGTACACCATTATTTGGCTTTTTTTCTTTTTTTTGGGGGGGTCATACGCCCTCTTTATGAATCATAAATTTATGATGTGCCAGACTGAGGATTTGGATGACAACCCCAGAACCATAATCCCTTTTAGGGAATTTTACATGTTTGTGGTGTAATGAAGATGAATAAGGAAACACCTATTAAGAAAGGGATAAGACCACTTGAGAGGATGAGGCAGGAGGACTGCCATGATTTCAAGGCCAATTTGGGTTCCACACTGAGACCTTGTTTCAAACAAATGAAAAAAAGGGGGGTGCCCGGCTATAATCACAGCACTTAGGAAGCTGATGCAAGAGGGTTGCCCGATTTTGAGCCAGCCTGAGATGCACTGTTTAGTGAGTTCAAGGCCAACCTGAAGTACATAGTGAGACCGTCAAAAAGTGGGAAGGATAAGGTAGTTAAAGGCAGCAGATACAGCAAACAGTTGCTAATTTGCAGTGCAAAGATGGCACCATGCTGTCAGATCAGGGGCTCCACAGGCTGTGGGTGACGGCCTGTGTGTGGAGGGCATGCCCAGGAGCAATGGGAGCTAAGGTGGACTAGCTGACCTCTGTAATAAGTCCCAAAAAAGACCATAGGAAAATAAACTGCGACAGTAAGTAGTCTTGTGGACTAAGGGTACTGACAAGGAGGTGAGCTTCAGAAGCATGCAGAGGAGAAGGCTCAGGATGATGTGTATTTGTCTACGTAAGGTCTCCATCCTGCCCAGTGCTTATTCCTCTCCTCCATGCTGCCTGTGCCCATGAGGAAAGTGGTGGTTTTTGGTTTTTTTTTTTTTTTTTTTTTTTTTTTTTTTTGTCTTTTTGAGAGAGGGTCTCATTATGCAGTTCAGGCTGGCCTTGAGCTCACTTTGTAGCCCTGGCTGGTCTTGAACTCTCAATGATCCTCCCACCTCAGCCTCCCCAGTGCTGGGATTACAGGCGTGAGCTACTACGCCTGGCTGGAAAATGGTGTTTAAATGAAGTGTGAAGTACTAGTCTGCTACTGGGAACATGGCTCAGCAGCGTAAATATCAGCCTGGCAAGCAGGGTCCTGAGTTCAATTCCTGATACCAAAAGAAAAAAAGAAGTGCTAGTCTCAGGCCAGCTTAGCAAGACACTGTCTCAAAAAAACAAACAAACAAAAAAAAATGCTAGTCTAGTGGCAATGGCAGCTGGGAGTCGTAAGCTCAGTTCCACATCCAGGGGCAGCAGGGGTGTTGCTGTAGTCTTGGTTTGAGAGGAGTTTTCATCGGAGTTGGGGGTAGCAAGGAATGCAGGAGGAGGGTGGGAAGGGGGGCGATGCAAGCGGGGGCCCTCTACAGCGGGAATGAGAGAAGGATAGGGGTTTGGGGGTACTAGCAGGGTGATGTTCTTTAATGAACCACATTCTAGAAGGACCTACATGCCTTTCCTGGAATCAGGCAGCTTATGAGAGGAGCCTGGCCTTTTCTCCAAAGCAAACGTGTGTTCCTCACTGCCAAGAGCTCCTGGGGGACAGCACCTATTTGATGCCTTTTTTGGGCATTTTCTGGCTATGAGTTTAGAAGAGCTATGTCTGTCACACCACAGATATAGTGGCAGCAGTTCATGACAGTAACAGCTTTTCAGTTGTGAGACCTGTCTTTCTGCCCCTTTGCCTGTCTTGTTTTGGATGAGCTTTGCTTTTTAACAGTCATTTTTGGAAAGTGGCCACCCTGGTGGGAGGAGCCATGATGACGGAAAGGGCTCAAACCCTGCAGCAACCAGGACTCTGCTTGACCTCTGCTTGGTGACTCTTGTCTCTGTTGAGGACTTTGCTGCTGTAATGAAAGAGTCTTCTCTCATCATGTCTTTCCTTTTAGGAATGGATGTGTACGGTTACCTGCTGGCACGCGAAGGGCGGCTGGAGGATGTGGAGAACCTTGGCTGCCGCCTTTTCAATATTTCTGATCAGCATGCAGAGCCCTGGGTGGTCTCCGGGTATGTTTGTGTGTTTGCCTTTCTCATTAGATTCGTTAGGCGATTGTGGTTTCTCTTAGAGTATTGCTTGGAAAATAAATAAATAAATAAATAAAGTGTTTTTAAAAGAGCATGTTGGTAGGAAGCATAGGTGTAAGACGTAATCAGACTTGGATCACATACATCACACCCTGCCAGTTTGGATGCACACACACCTCTCTGAGTGTTTCTTTTTTAGAGAAGGGTCACTAACGCCTGCTTCCAGGGTTGACACTAACGAGATGGCACATTTTCCCCTGTGACAGGACTGGAGGTGCTCCTTCCTTATTAGCTTCAGAGCTGGACGTTGCTTAGGAATAGAGGCCTACCTAGCATGTGAAGGGCCCCGAGTTTGACCCCCAGGATCACAAAATAAAATTAAGTATATCTATGTTGTAGTTGAGCTGGTTTTACAAATCCTTTGGATGTCTCTTAGCTCATAATGTACCCAAATCACTAGACTCTCCCATAATTTTTCTCTTCCATGTCAAGCTTTCTGCTTTAAAGGTAAATATTTTATGGGCATGGTGCTGCATGTCTAATCCCAGCACTTGGGAGGCTGAGAAGGGAAGATTACTGCAAGTTCAAGGCCAGCCTGGGCTACATCAAATCCAGCCTGAACTGTGTAGCGAGACCCTGTCTCAAAAAACAAATAAATACATAGTAGACCTTTTGGATTATTTTGCTTCTTCATTAACATTTTACAGCTGTGAGTGCGGTTGGTATTAGCAGTCGTGTGTGGGGCCTTCTCTTTGACTTATGGGTGAAGCTTCATAGTACTGTCGGATAACTTCCAGTATCCCCCATAGGTGTCATAGCTTCTACAGTAAACGCTACTCCCGGGCCCTGTACCTAGGAGCCAAGGCCATTCAGCTGAATAGTAACAGTGTTCAAGCCTTGCTACTTAAAGGAGCAGCACTTAGGAATATGGGCAGAGTCCAAGAAGCAATAATCCATTTCCGGGAGGCCATAAGGCTTGCACCTTGTCGCTTAGATTGTTACGAAGGTGAGTAGTGTGAATCCGCAGGCCACTGCACTCAGGTAGAAGGTTTCATTAGGCCAGCGTTTCCCAACTATTGTGTATTAGAATCACCTGGGGAAGCTTTGAAGCCATCAAGCTGCCAGGTGAGTGGGCAAAGATGGAACATAGGGGACACTGCTGGGTTTTGAAGATCCCTATTAGTGCCAGTATGCAGAGAGGTTTGAGAATTACTGCCTTAGATATTTTACATTCAGTTAGGGCTTTCACTAGAATTTTACCTTATACTGTCTAGAATCTATTTTTCTTATTCAGGGTTTCTTTATTTTGGGAGACCTTGAATTTACTATGTAGCCCAGGCTGGCCTCGAACTTGCAGTGATCATCTCACCTCAGCCTCCTGAGTGCTGAAATCACAGAAGTATGTCCCCATGCCCGGCTTGTTTTTTGTTTTTGTTTTTGTTTTTTTGGTAGTTTTGTTGAGCAGATAGTAGGGATAGGTACTTTGTCCCTTTTTTTTTCCACTTCAGATATGGGCATATGGTTAATGAGAATCTGTCAGGCACTGTGCTAAATTGCTTGGTTATGTCTTTGTTTTTTTTCCACAGTTGTCTTATTTGCGTGACATAATTACTCAGAGCACAACTCCCCTTTGAGGCAGTGTAGGCTGTGGGAACCAGGCTGTCCACTGTGACCTTCACAGTGGGATGATTGGGGTCCAGCTCTGTTTTGTTATGTAATGTTTTAAGTTCATGTGAAGTGACCCTAGGAGTTCAAAGGAGCTGTGCCAGCTTCAGCAACATTCAGTGACTCAGTCACAGACGCTAAAATAGATCTTATAAGATGCAGTTCCTCTAAAACATATTTTTATAAGAATTTAAAAATAAAGCAGGAATCTAAGAGTTATTTGCTCCTAACAGGAAGATAAGTTCAAATTTGAGAAAATTTGGATGTTGGAGGAAAGAACAAATCTGCTTATATAGCCAGGGAGCCGTGCCTGTCCGGGGTTTGTGCAGGGAGAGGGAGTTGTCTTAGCTCCTGAGAGAACGCCAGGGAACTGAGCTGCTAATATCTCAGTCTCAGTCTCACAGCCGCAGCTCCCTGAGCCTCCCAGCACCCATCAGGCCAGCTCCTTCCGGCCCCGTACCTTTTCCACAGGGCAGGCATGCTGGTGGGCAGCTCTACTACCACAGTGCTTGGGCAAAGGGTGTTCAAGCATTTGGGGCCGAGAATGTTCCCGCTGGCCAGTGAGGCCTCCTGGGCTGCCCTGTCTCTGGCTGTCACGTAGAGGTTGGATTAGGGTGACTCTGGTTGCGCCCTTTGGCAGTTTGTGTTGTGCTCCCTCTTTGCTGTGGCTGTCTTTCCTTCGTGAAGTGCAGCGTACCTGTGTGTGTGCGCGTGTGTGTGAGCCGCTGGGGTCTGCCCAGAGCCTTGGTTGCGGGGCGTGTGTCCTGCCCCTGGGCTGCGCCCTAACCTGAGAAGTGCATTCTTTTAGGTTCTGTCCCAATTCCTGCTAAAGCGAGGCTTTAGCAGAGAAGTAAAGCTACACAGTAAGAGCAGACAGCTGGACTTGGACTCTCACATGTTGGCCTTAAGGGTTAGGTAATTTCTGGCTAAGTAACAAAGTGTATGGAAGAGCGTGCACAAATGTTATAAATGCTGCTGGGGTGGAGGAGCATGCACAGAAAACCTGCCAGGGATTGTGTGGGTTTGGGGTGTAAGCTGTTTTTATGTTTTGATGAGTACTTTGCCAAGAAGTTCCTCCTCAGCTCTCAGCTTCTCGGTGTGATGAATTGAGCTGACTCTTTGAAGTGACCTTGTAGGGCGCTTTGCTGTGGGGGTGAAGAGAGCTCAGACCTGCCAGTCGCAGTGTTG
This sequence comes from Cavia porcellus, assembly GCF_034190915.1. Classification (NCBI taxonomy): domain Eukaryota; kingdom Metazoa; phylum Chordata; class Mammalia; order Rodentia; family Caviidae; genus Cavia; species Cavia porcellus. Next base: position 8,644,816 of record NW_026947499.1, on the reverse strand, counting down.
GGTCCATCTGATTTCAGAAGCGCCTTTGAGACAGCTTTGTTGTTTCCGATGGAAGCGTCTGCCTTGTTTCCTACCTACCCCCTGACAGTGGGTTCTTTAGTGGTAGGGTTGGACATTTACTTTGGGGCCTTCCTCGCCCTGCCAAGTGACTGACACCAGTGAAACTAAGGTGGAACCTTGGTTTCATTGGAGACACCATCTGGGCCTCTTCAGTCTCCTGGCTAAGCAGCGAGGTAATGATTAGTGTTAAGGTGCTCTTTAGTGTTCAGCTGGGCTGCCACAGGCTCCCTTTCCTTTGCTGACAGGAGGTGTGTTTGCAGGGCAGGGGCTCCAAGGAAGAGCGCGTGTTACCGTTCTGTCAGTGTGGCTGCTGGGCCACCCTCACTGTCACTGGTCTCCCTGGCCTGCCCTTGGTCTGAAACTTCAAAGATTTGCGGTTGGGAGCGCTCTCAGTGTGGAAGCATGGCTTGAGATGGTGATGGGACTGCACTTGTGTGTTGACTTTTTCAGGCCTCATCGAGTGTTACTTAGCCTCTAACAGTATCCGAGAAGCAATGGTCATGGCAAACAACGTTTATAAAACCCTAGGTGCCAACGCCCAGACTCTCACCCTTCTAGCAACCGTTTGTCTGGAAGACCCGGTCACACAGGAGAAAGCCAAAACTCTGTTAGATAAAGCCCTGGCCCAGAGGCCGGATTACATTAAGGCTGTGGTGAAAAAAGCAGAACTGCTTAGTAAGTATCTCATTTTCTTCCCAGTTCATCATTGGTATTTATAAAAGTCTCGAGTGGACTCCCAGCCCCAGCCGGTCACAGTTGACCAGACCAGCGTGTATATTTTGGAGCAGGTCTAAGCCTGCTACACTTGGCTTATATTTAGCACAGCCAAAATGTAGCTGGCCGGACCTGCTTCGATTAGTTGAAACCAGCTCAAATTGACTGGTTCCTGTTCGCCTCTCTTTGTCTGGTCTTAGTTCTGAGCTAAAAGAGCTACCTGGTTTTAGCTAGTTTGAACTGTTTTTAAGCTATCTGGATATTCTAAAGACATTATTTTTTTTTAGTATCTTTCTACCAGTCTGTCTGTGTGGACTGGGAATTGAAATCTTTGTTTTTTTGATTTTTTTTTTTTTTTTTTTTTTTTTTTGTCTTTTTCTTTTTTACCGGTACCGGGGATCGAACTCACGACTACCTGCTTGCAAGGCAGGTACTTATGCTGGTGAGCATAAGTACTTATGTCCCAGCCCCATGGCCTTTGTTTTTGTTTTGTTTTTTGGTCCCAGGGATCGAACTTATGACCTTGCACTTGCCAGGTAGGGGCGCATGCCACTGAGCTAAATCTCTGGCTTTGAAACCCAGAGCCTTTATAGTACTGCCTTTATCTTTTTTAGTTTTACATTTTTAAATCTTGAAACATTGTTTCATTACGTTGCCCTGGCCTGACTCCTACTTGTTGACCCTCCTGCTTCAGCCTGCCAGAGTGCTAGGATTACAGGTACATGTCACCATTTTTGTTGGCTTTGTTTATTTGTTAGAGTTTTGTTTTTTGAAACAGGGTCTGGGTTTGCAGTTCAGGCTGGCCTTGAACTCACTCCGTAGCCTGGGCTGCTCTCGAACTTGCAGCACTCCTTTTGCCTCAGCCTTCTGAGTGCTGAGGGGTTACAGGTGTGCACCACCATGCCCAACTGTTTATTTTTTAAACTATAATGGAGAGTTTTATTTTGGCTCATGGCTCTTGTCCCAAGATCAAGAGGTCACGTCTAGTGACAGTTTCTCATTGTCAGATCCCACGGCAGCATGGGGTGACAGCAGTGAGGGACAGAGCGTGTGCTCCGTATCCTGATTTCTGAGATTTGTGATGATCTGGACTTGGGCTACTTGGACAAACAAAATACCTTTGGCTTCGGCTTTGAAATATGGTTAGGAATGCTGGCTTGACCCACCAGGGTACATGTCCCATTGGTGGCTTGTACAGCTGGTGACAGAAGCGATACAGTCGTGCATGGGACAGTCATGCATGCACCCCTGGTGGTCCAAGCTGCCCGACGGTGAGGCAGTTACAGCCCCATGGTGAGCGTGTTAAGAAAATTCGATCTTAATCTGTGGATTCCCTGACAAAGTAAGAGCTCAGCCGCACTTGCTCTTGCTGTGTCACAGCGTCCTTCCCTTGAAGGTGTCCACTAAGAAGTTGTCAGGGTGTGCTGGTGGTACGAGCTGACTGGGAGTGTATTTTCAAAGTGCTGTTGAATTAGGGCACTGAGGGTCTTTCTCTTTTCAGGCAGAGAACAGAAATACGAAGATGGCATTGCTTTGCTGAGGAACGCATTGGCTAACCAGAGTGACTGTGTCCTGCACCGCATCCTGGGAGATTTCCTTGTGGCTGTCAATGAGTATCAGGAGGCGATGGACCAGTACAGCATAGCACTGAGGTAGGCACCGTGTGCCGCAGGGGTCACGAGGAGGGTGGAGCGACGGTCACGCACACTCTGCCCCGCGCTGCTGAAGGCGGTAACAGTCATGGCAGACAAATTATTTGTGAATTCATGATCTCTACAGTTCTTTTCTCAGAGTAAAGAGAGAACTGTCTCACTTGGAACCGCGTGTTTATAACATCCATGCTCGGGGCACGGATCTTGCTGCCCTCGCCCACATGCATGTATTTTTACAGGGTTGTATTGAGTGTGTACTTTCTGTTCTGTTTCAAATCAGAGCACTGTAAGTGCCTCCCCATTTTTCCACCTATTGTAGCAGTTAAGAACTCAAGCTGTGGTTCTGAATGCTACCTACACTGTCATCTTGGCCACGTTACTGACAGATTTCCTTGTCTCTGACCACTTCGTGGGGACTCAGTGAGTGAGGATTAAATGATTACTCCATGTAAAGCTTGTGACACTGCACCTAGTATGTAGTAAATATGAAATAAATAGTGGTGTTTGTACTGGTGAATATAGCAGTGATTTCTCCGAGGGCTGTCTGTGTGTCTGCAGCCATGGCAAGGGGCTGTGTGTAGTTGGGTCCAGTCACGTTCACCATCCACTAAGCAGACAGTGGAGCAGCGTTGTGGGCCTGGCATCTCTGATCGCTGGGGTGCTGGGATTCCCAAAGCTCTTGGTCACAGACGGTGCCTGACTGCAGCAACCTGTAGAAGGCTCGGGACAGTCTGGAGTGCAGGAGCTTTGGGTGCAGATGAGAGCAGGGACGTTTCTAAGGAGAGATATGACAGGCTAGCCTACATCCATGGAAATAAGAGCAGGAACCCAGCTTGGGTTTTAGCTGCTTTTTGGAAGTCCAGAAACAACTGGAAAAGTGCAATTGCAGGCTTTAATAGAGGTGGGCTTTGCTGAGGATCAGACACTTGCTGGGTTGGTCCTGAAGTCAAGAGGCGAAATCGCTTAGAAGCCAAATAAATGTGTGTTCGGAGCCGCTGAACCTTGCAGGGTGTGTGGCTCACTCTGGGTGGGGGGGGGCAGCTGGGCCCTGGTCCTGACCTTGGAGCTTCCAAGTGGGTTCCGCAGGCAGTGGGCTGCCTGCTTCTAGGCATGAGAGCTACTGCTGGCACGTTCTTTGTGTCCTAGGAGCATGAACAGTTTACCCTCAGTAGAATAACTTCTTTCTTTGTAATGCCATAACTTAAAATTCCACTTGTAAGAAATTGCATTTGAATTTTTCTTAAAGCGATTGTTTGCCACTTTCTTTTTATGACAGCTGGTGACCTGGAGTGAAATGATAGGGACAAGCGGTGTGGAAGGGTTTAAGAAATTTGTGGAGAAAAACTCATATGGAGAACTCAAAAAATGGGGGAAAATGTGTTTTTTCATTTCTGGCATGGACAGCCTCAGTCCAGCCTTGCGGCTGGAATGGTCCCAGGATTTGGCAGTTTCTTGGTGACCGCACTCGTTTCACTGCCAGGCCAGCGAGGACACCGAATCTGCCAGCAGGAAGCCAAGCAGAGATTCAAGCCTCTCCTCTGTTTTGTTGTCCTCTAGTTTGGACCCCAATGACCAGAAGTCTCTCGAGGGGATGCAGAAGATGGAGAAGGAGGAGAGTCCCACGGATGCCACCCAGGAGGAGGATGTGGACGACATGGAAGGGAGTGGGGAAGAAGGGGACCTGGAAGGAAGTGACAGTGAGGCGGCCCAGTGGGCCGACCAGGAGCAGTGGTTTGGCATGCAGTGAGGGCGCTTCTGGGACCCAGGCGCCCGAGGACAGTGACACACTCCATATGTGCTTGTAGCAGGTGCCCTGCCACCCAGCGAGCCGGCCCGATTTTGCCTCCCAGTGAGGACTGAGAGACTCAGTGGCAGACTTGCCAGGGCCGGCAGGCCGAGGAACTTTGATGTGCTAAGGGCCACATCCAACAGCTCGAGGACTGGAGTGTGGTTGTCTGTGGTTTAGATGGGTTTGAAGGAACGGCCCACCCTCCAGGAGCAAGAGGTCACCTCTCGGGGACGCAGGCTTTGCTGCTCCCGAAAGTCGTCTTTTTGGGCTGTTCCCTTGTGATTGGCCTCCTCCTGTACTGGTACCAATGCCTTAAGCCAACGGAGCTTCCCCTTCGCCACGCTGGCACCTAGCCTGCATTTGGGCCAGCCGAGACACAGGTGTGACGAGTGCAACCCAGGTGCACGGGGCGGTTAACTAATAAACTTGGTTTGTGTAGTCACGATGTGGTGGTGGTGATGGGGCTTTTAGAAATACATTTTCTATCGTCTTGAATGTAGAGTTCCAGCCCCAGGATCATGTGCTCTGGATTCCCTTTCTGCCCCTGGGTGTGGAGAACCTTGGAGTCCTTGCGCATCTTAGCATTTGTCATGTTTTGTTTGGGCAGTGACATCCCAGTGCTCCGGTCCCCACACTCCAGTCCCAGCAGCATGGCTCAGGACCGGTCCTGGGCATCCTGGAGCGTGTGCTTGACCCTGTGCCAAATGTGGGAGCCAGGAGGGAGATGGTCACCAGCCTAGCCTTGGCCCTGGCATCTTAAGATAAGGCACCTTCCTAGTCTACAGATGTTGGGAAGGAAGTTTCCATTAAACAGAACTGGTCAGGGGTGCCTTGGTGTGAATTCAGTGTTAAGGGGAAACAGTGGCTAAAATGTGCGGACACCCCATGGGCAGTAGCTTAGGACCACAGGGCTTCAGTGACTGCAGGCAGTCTGGGTGCGGGAAGCGTCCTGGCTCCCCTTCATGGGCTCCCTCAATTCCTTCCTGGTTCTGGAAAGGGAATTGCTGCCTTGCGGGTCAGGATGAACTCCGATCATCCCTGTCCTCTGCTGTCCCTCCGCTCTGCCGGGGACCTTGGGTCTGTGTCCTCTGTGTCCCACAGCTTGGCTGGACTTCCTAGGACCCTTGTACCTGTGGCTCCATGGTCTACAGGGGACTGTGTGGCTCTTTCCTGAGCACTGCTGGGGTGTAGGCGGCTGGCCCCTGGGGTCCAGTGTCCTCTGTCATCTCCCACCTGGCTCAGCAGAGGGCCACCTGCCAGGCAGGGCCAGCCTTTCTCTCCCTGAGTCAGGTCTGGCGTTCTCCCTGGGTCCCAGCAGAGTTGGGGTGTTTCCTGCCCGGTGTTGTGGACCTGCAGGCCTTTCCTGAGAGATTCGGGAAGGCCATGTTCCTGCTGCTAGGTTCTTCCTCAAGGAGGCCAGCTTCTGCCCAGCTCTGTAGTCGTTAAGCTCGAGGGCATTCTCAGCACTGTGGGGCCCAGCTCCAAACCCTCACTTCAGCCCAGGGAGGACCCAGGTGCCCACGGTCTGCATCTGCAGTTGCCTCCCAGTGGACTTCCCAGTCTGCAGGGGAGGGGCGGGGTGGCTGCTCAAAAGTCCCAGGAGCTTCAGGCCTGACTTCGCGCCCTAGTGGCCATCCTCTGCGGGGATGCCTGGTGGCCCTCCTCAGAGCTCAGGTGGCCTCCCCTGTGGCTCCTGGCTGCTGCCTGCCCGAACTCACCTGGCGCAGGCTCAGGTACCCTGCTCTCCCTGTGACCAGCCTTGGGCTTCTGCCCAGGCTTGCTGACCCAGGACTGCATTACCCACTGCTGACAGCCAGTGAGGCCAGACAGCACACACAGAGGCCCTGCTGCAGAGGTGGGCACCTTCCGGGTCTTCCAGCCTGCAGAGGCGGCTCTGGCCAGGGCAGCAGGTGGGCCTCAGCCACGCATTTCCTTCGGTTCAAGGGGCCAGCTCTGCAGACCTGCCTGGGCTCATGGGCCCTCAGATAGGGCACCAGCCCGGCCTTTGCCCCAATGGCCCAGAAGGTGGTAGCATAAGCATGTCACTTATTGCACAACTACATAGCACAATGACACCAGGAGTAAGCCAGGCCCTCACAAGTTGGTTTCCTTAGCCATTAAAACAATTTAAAAACAAGGACATGCGTGCATCACTGGTGGGAGTGCAGAATGGTTGGCCATGATGGCACGGTCTGCCATCGGGACCAGCAGGCCCTGTCCTGGGGAGAAGCCCTAGAGCAAGAAAGGTCCAGGATAGGAGCGCCCAGGGTGCACCAGGCGGGGCTCACAGCCAGAGGGCAGGCACTGCCTTATCTGCCCGTAGCTTAGCTGTGCAGGCTTCCTGCCCACACGTCATTTGTTTTTGTTTTTTGAGACAGGGTCTGCTACACAGTTTACGCAGTTCAGGCTGGCCTTGAGTTCACTCTGGCTTTTTTCTTTTCTGTTGGGGGTTGCTGGGCAGGGTTCAAACTCAGGACTTCGTGCTTGCCACCCAGGTGCTTTATGCCTGTGAGCTAAATCCCCAGCCTTCTTGAGCTCACTGTATCCCAGGCTGATCTGGACCTCACAGTGGTCGTCCTGCTTCAGCCTCCCGAAGTGCTGTGATTACAGCATGCATCACCACACCCGGCTCCATCCTTCTTTGTGCACAGTTGTGCGCCTCTACTTTCCAGAGCCGCGGTATCTCTTGGAGAGCACCATGTTCGGTGGATTCTGTTGATTGTGCTGTGCAGTACACTGCTGTGTGTCAGCTCTGCAAACAAAGGCAAGGCCTTCGGCTGGGGTTTCCTTCGACCGTTTCTTTGTTCTGAGTACTGCAGTGTACACGCCCTGTCCAGTTCCTCACTTAGCCCTCCGTCCATCTGCCAGCCTAGTCCCAGGATGGGCCTAGTCGTTAAACAAGGGGTGTCTGTATTTAACCTGGAAAAGGGAGGAAATTTAAAAGACACTGCAACCCGAGAGACCTTGAGGACCTCATGGTGAGTAGAAGCCACTCAAAGGTATCCAAGGTACTGAGCTGTCAAAATCAGAGGCAGGAAGTAGACTGGATGATGCCAGGGGAGGGGCGTGAGGCCAGCTGGTCCAGAGATCAGCCAGGGAAGACAGGTCTGGGGACGGAGGGTGCTGAGGGTTTGTACAATGTGGATGTGCTTACCGCCACTGAGCTACACTCTTAAAACAGTTCAAATGTCAAATCTCTTTTTTTTTTTTTTAAGACAAGGTCTTGCTGTCTAGTGCGAGCTGGTCTTGAACTCACTTATTAAGTCCAGGCCAGCCATGAACTGATGGCAGTCCTCCTGCCTCAGCCTCCAGAATGCTGGGATTACAGGTGTGCACCACCATCCCTGGCTCAAATCTTATATATACTTTTTTTTATTTTTTATTTTTGTGGTCTTTTTCCTTTTTATGGGTACCGGGAATCGAACTCACGACTGCCTGCTTGCAAGGCAGGTGCTTATGCCACTGAGCTAAATCCCCAGCCCTCAAATCTTACATTTTAACACAAAAAGAGTAAAGAAATTGCCTGTAATCAGGCCATTAGTTTACCACATTAATTAACTCATTGCCGCATCTTAATTTATGTGAAGTACAGCATGGTTTGTAATGTAAAAATACATATGACTAAAAGCAAACAATTTAGGCATGGTGGTGCGCACCTGTGATCCCAAGCACTCGGGAGGCTGAGGCAGGAGGGTCACTACAAGTTGAAGGCCAGTCTGAGCTACGCAGAGATTTCAAAGCCAGTGTGAACGTCATCATGAGACCCTATCTCAAAAACAAAACAAAAATCTCAAACATCCAAACAGCGTGGTATAAAATTAAAAATATAACTGCTTCCTGATCTACTGGCTCTTGATCTACCACATAAGGTGAGGTTCTGGTTCTTTGTAAAAAACAAGTCTGTGCTTTCATAATGACTTTGTGACAATCACTTGGGAGGTGGTCCCTCAGGTCCCACTCCACCGTCACACGGGCCCTTGTTTCTGCATTGTGGCAGTGCTGCTGGTCCCGTTCTGTGGGTGAAGCCATGTCGGGTCCTTGTGCTGTCTCCAGCGGATGTGGCTGCTTGGGCGGCACCTTTCCTCCAGCACAGTGTCCGGCATCTGTCCACCCACACCCAGAGCCTGCTTCTTGACGTGACCTTCCTGCTCATGTGCTCAGAGGGCCTCACAGGTACTATGTGATTAGTCTGCAGCGGGTTCAGGGAGCTCTGAGTTCCTGTACTCTGGCTAGCACAGGCCGTCAAGGCTTTTATTTCTTCCCTGTTTTGGGGTAACAGCCAGCCCTAGTGGGCCTCACCTTCAGCCTTCTGGCCTGCCCTGGCTCAGTAGGGACCTGCTCTCCCCAGGAACTTGTGATTTTTTTTTTATATTATCTTTTGACACAGGGTCTCTGCAGTTCGGGCTGGCCTTGAGCTCACTTTGTAGCCCAGGCAGGTCTCAAACTTGCAGTGATCCTCCTGCCTCAGCCTGCACTGCTATACTAGGCCTGTGATTTGTTTTAATTGCTATTTATTTTTCCTTTCTTCTCTTTTTTTCTCTACTAGTGATTGAATTCAGGGACACTCAAGCTACCCTCCAGTCCTCACCCCACTGCTTTATGCTTTGTTTTTTGATTTTGAAGGGAGTTTGAGACAGGGTCTTGCTACATAGGTTAGGCTGGCCTTGAACTTGCTGGCGTAGAATTAGTGATCTTCCTGCCTCAGCCTCCCCAGTGTCTAGGATGACGTGTGATTGCCGATGACTGTGAGGTCTTAACTGTTCAGCCTGCCTAGTGGTCACTCTCAGCTCACAGCCCTCGAGGGCCGAGCATAGAGGACCAAGCTGAGCCTTGGCTGGACCTGTTGGCACTTTGGTTGTGTCCAGGGCCTCACTCCCTGGAGGTGACTTTGACCTCCATCCACCCTTCCACTCAGAGAAAAGGGACCCCTGACCCCCATCCTGTGGCCCTCAGCCTCCTGGGTTCAAAGGCTGTGGACATGTGGCCAGCAATGGTGTCACTGGTACAGAGCTCACAGCCCCTTTAGCCCCCTGTGCGGGCCTCCTTGGGCAGTTGCCTTCTGTGGGTGAATTCCCAGCGGGGATTGCAGAAGTCGGGCCTCTCTGAGGCCAGCACCAGCAGGGGCTATCCTGGAGGTGACGAGAACACTGTGCTCGGTGCTCTGTGGGCTGCAGTCTTGGGTCCCCTGCACTCCCCAGTGTCCCTCCCAGATGTCCCTTGCCATGCATATACTGGCTAGGAGGCCCTTTGCCGCTCTGCCTTGGGTCCCCTGTGCCTGTCATCAGGCGTGGGCAGAGTGCAGCAAGGCCATCAACACCCAGAGGCCCGGGCAAAGGACACCATGGGACCATTGTGGTGGGCTCCCTGCCCTGCCACCCTTGCCCACATGGATCTGGATGTCCGAGGATCCTTTTGGTGCCCATGCCTCGGAGTGGGACCACCAGTAGGAGGCTCAGCATCTTGAGCACACTCGGCAGCAGTGTCCTGACAGCTCCGTCCCAAGGCAGTGACATGAGCAACGCACAGTGCCTGCAGGCCACGCTGGCTCTGTGCTGTCCTTGTGGCCCCTGCCACCACCTCTCGCTGGGCCTTGATGACAAGTGATGGGCGGGGCCAGTGACCGATTGTACAGCCCCCAGATGTAGCTCTTCCTGGAAAATGGCCAGTGCATGCCAACATCTGGAGGACAAGTGCTGTGGACCGAGGGAGGCTGAGGCCGTGCGTGAGGACAGCACATGGCACCCTTCCTGGAATGTCTTCATTCAGTTGTAAGATGTGGGGCTGGGGCGTAGCTCTTGGCAGGGCCAATGATTAGCATTTGTGAGGCCTGGGCTCAGTCCCCAGGTCACACACGAGAAAAGTCGTTTGAGATACAGCAATGCAGAGATGTGACAGGATGTGTGCCGTGTTCGGAAGAACCAGCACGCAGGCAGCAGTGAAACCGGCAGGAATGCAGCTCCACAGCGCAGGCCCCGCCCGGCAAGTGCAAGGTCCCCCTGCAAGCCCCGTGTGCATGACCTGAGCCTGTCCCATCTCAACCCTCCATCTGTCGCTTTGCCCCTGCCAGGGGTGGCCACTATGTGGAATTGTGTGTGTATGCACTTATATATTTAGTTTTTCTGTAGCCCAGGCTGGGCTCAAACGCAGGCAGTCCTCCTTGCCTCAGCTATAAGCTGTAACCACCAGCCCCTGCTCAACACTTTAAAAATTGGTTCATAGTAATACTGCTATCACTTACTCATTTTTTTATTAATGGCTTTTTTTGTTGTTCTTGAGGTTTCATTTTTAGCAATCTGATGATTCTGGGGCTTGGGCTTTTGTGTGCGTGCGCAGGACACTGAACTCAGGACCTCGCAGTGCTGCGTGAACTTTTACCACAGCTGTGCCACCAGTCCCGATGGCCTGAAGAGTCACAGCTATAAAAACTCTGAACGCGGAGTGAGGTTGGAGCCAATGAGAGCTCTCCGCATCCTGCCTGCCTTCTCTCCTCCTCCCCCTCTGGAAGCAGCCGTATCTGCTGACCGCTTTTGTTTCTGCAGTGCTAGGGGTCGAACTAAGCGAGCCTGTACCACTGAGCTGCACCCCCAGTCCATTTGCTGTGTATTTTTTCAGAAATAACCTGAATTGCATCTGTTTGTGGTATTTGCAGTTTGTGAGTTCCCTGTTTCCCGTGAGAGCTGGTTCTTCCCAGCAGGGTGAGGGTTATAAATAGGAACGAAAGGCAGATGTTACTCACTGTATATTTAAAGTCATCAGTGGAGGGATTTCTGTGTAGTTTCCAAACCTACGCAACACACTTTATAATTTCTGCTGAATTTGACAAAACAGTGAGCTGGCTTTAGCCAAGCGCTGGCCTTGTTTCCTTCCCGCTGCGGCCTCACGTGAGCGCAGGCAGCCGGGGATGGATGTGCTCACAGGGCTCTTTCCGTTTGTTTTTGAGTCTTGCCCTGTAATTCAGGCTGGCCTCGCATTCCAGGTGACCGTCCTGCCTTAGCCTCCCGAGTGCTGGGAATGCCTGGCTGGGGCCTCCCCACTGTGCCCATCTCCCTCACTGCTTTGGTCATATGCGGCCTGAGTCTTTGGTTTCTCCCGTGGGGACAGCAGTGAGCTTGTTGTGTCCATACCCAGTGGTCACTGAGTCTCTCCTGTCCTCCTGTGTAACCGCTCCTGGCCACCCCAGGCACGTCGCTTAGGTGGGTCTGCTCGGAACGCAGCGCCTTTTTTCACCTGAGTCTTCCCAGCTGTGCGGTGCCCAGGCTGTGCCCAGCACAGGGAACCATCGCTCGCATCTGGCTCCTGCTGTCCTTGGGAGAGGCTGGTGTCCCTCCATCCTTGGAAGGAGCTGTCCTCCCTTCCCATGCTCCTTCCTGCTCTGTAGTCCAGGCAAGACCCATGTATATTACCCTCCTGCCTCAGCTGCCTGTGTGCTAGCATCACAGGCCCGTGCTGTCACCCTGGGGCCACAGCTGGTCCCTTGGGATCCGGCAGACGCTGCGACTAGACGCGGTGGCACAGTTGGGAGGAGCGAGCACCGCTCCACGGTGGCATCACCCTCACTGTCTGCTGGGCTGAGGCAGTGTCTGTGGCTACAGTGTTATCCCCTTTTGGAAGAAGTCACTGTGCTGCCTGAGGGACGATGGCACCCCTCTTGTGGGCAGCACCCATGGCTCGCTCACCTGGGCCACACCCCTCCCATTTGCCTGGTCTATCATCGAAGTCAGCTCAGGATGTGACTCTGTCCACTGGTTCCTAGAGCCTCACCCGGGGTGGTGTCAGCAGCATGAGTCTGGGAGCCTCCCACCTGGGTCCCAGCCTTTCCTCAGTGACCACCAGTACTGGACACTGTAAACTTCTCCCTAGTTTTAAAATGAATGCTAGAAGCTGGTATGGTGATGCACACCTGTAATCCAAGCACTCAGGAGGCTGAGGCAGGAGAATCACCACGAGGTCAGCCTGAACTTAGTAGTGAGCTCCAAAGAGAAGCACTTTACACCAACTGCTCTGCACTTAGGCATCGCCTGGGTGGACAGCACGTCCTGGACACTGCTGCTCACGGAGCTCGCAGCTCTTGTCATCATCCTCTCAGGCATGGCGATGTCCCATGGCTCAACGCTTCCTCTTCACCCATTGCCATGACTCTGGGCGGCCCCAAGCTCTTGCTAGTGGTGGGTGTGCGTTTCCTGGAAGGCGACTGGAGGCCAGCCGGTCCTCTCTGCCCCTCCAGTGCAAGCCGCTTCCTGACACTAGGAGATTGAGGCTGGCTTTGTGACCTTTGCCAACTGTATACGATGGAAATGACTTCCACAGGAGTGACATTCACAACTGCACTGACAGTCGGCATCCCTCCCAGGACCCTTGGCCTCCATGTCCTCCCTCGGGGCTGCCTTGACCCCTGCACCTCAGCGCCAACCCTGCCTGTCATGCCTGCAGCTGCCGCCTGCTGTGTACATGGGGATGTGGCCGGGACCTGAATGTTCTCGTGTCTGCCAGCGCTCCTCTGTCACGCGAACACCAGCCACCAGCCGGTGACACCCTCTGGGCAGCTGCACACAGCCAGGCCCTTGTGCTTCCAGGCCGGTGCCGTGCTGCTGAGCTAGATCACCAACCTGGTGGTTAGTCAACTCGTTTAGGGGCTTTTTTCTTTTTGAGGCAGGGTCTTGCTATGCAAAGCCCAGGCTGGCCTCGAGCTCACTTTGTAGTCCAGGCTGGTCTTCAACTTGGCCTCCTGCCTCAGCCTCCCGAGTGCTGGGATTATAGTTTTCAAAATACATGGTTCCATGTGCATTTTGTTGGGTCAAAGGGACACAGGACTATTTCCTCCCAGCTGCCTACTGACGTAGTAACCTTTTACCTAATAGCTGAAATGTCCCCTTCCCAGGCCCTTGCCATTACTACAGCTTGAAGCTTCACCAAGCAGCTTGGCGTGCATCCCTGTCAGTTTTTCTGTTCCCTCCTCGCTGTCAGAGTGAGCCTGTTCCTGATGCTACGTTCTCAGCTCTTTGGAGACAGGGGTGTCACTAAGTTACCCAGGGTGGCCTCGAGCTTGCCATCCCCTCGCCTCAGTCTCCCGAGGGGCTGGATTACTAGGTGCACACTGCCATGCCTGGCACATCCTAAGTAACCAAAAAACCACCTTAGGGAACCTGGGCAAGCATCTGCCTCGTTGGGCCAGAGATATAGCTCAGCAGCAAGAGCTCCCGCTTGGCAAGCACAAGGTCAAGTTCAATTCCCGTACCAAAACAAAACAGAACACCCAGCAAGGAAGCAAGCCCTTTCCCAGGCCCCAGCAACAGGCTGTGCAGCCACGCTTCCCCTCACGGCCTGCATTTCAAGTGTCAGAGCCTCTGCTGTTCCCATCAGTGCTTTCTCGTACCCACAAGTGCCCTGAAGAGCCACTGCCACTGCTGAGGATCGCCTGGGCCACAGCAAGAGCAGCTCGCTGCCCCTACCACCATCCTGAGAGCCCCCGCCCCAGGACAGGGGACGCCACACGGAGCTGGTATCATAGAATAGATTTATTTACTGGAAACCACGTCTGTGCAGTGCTGTCATTACCAGCACAGAAGGAAAACTCGACCTTTATTTACAGTCTAGCCAAACATGCGCTGTGATACCTGACGCTTAGCATCTGATTAGGGGAAATGCATCACAATACTTGTATTGCACCAACATCTGCCTACTGCCTCAGATTTCATTAAATAAGTTACTTTACTACAGGGTGAAATAGCGGTCTATGCACACTCCAACACAGCTGGTTATGAACGGAAGGCCTACACTCTAACCGCTCAACACCGGTAGTGTTTTTAAGGAATTTATAAATAAGCAAACTGTACAGGGCCAATTAAAAAGTAGCAGGCCTCACAGTCACCGCTGAGGAATCCAGCTACTCACAGGAAGGCATGCACAAGCTCGGTACTGTACACCGAGGAGCGGGACACGGCAGAGGAACGTGGAGACTCGGCTGGCACCTTCGGGGCTTGCGGAGAAGGTTTCAGACGCTCAGTCTTCAGCAAAGAAACCAAACTTCTCTGGAGAGGCTTTCGGAGTTCATTAAGTTGTACATTTGTGAACATCATTCTGATTTAAAAGCTAAAATCACTGGTGATACACGTTTCCTCCACATTACACACAATGAGTTGGGAGCTTTTTCTCCTTTTCTTTTTCCCCAACGTCAGTCATGCAGAGGGCTAGGTGTACTGCTACAAACGCACATGCATGCAACCGACGCACGGAACACCCTTACATTTCTGCACAACAGTCTAGGAAGCCGTTACTCCAGTATGGCTGCAAAGGAAAGAGAGAGGGAATCAGCTTTGTGAACCACGACGGAAGGTCAGAATAACTACCTAAAATAGACCGAGGACGACAGGAGAGGGGTACACAGCTCAATCTCAGAGATGCCAAGAGCAGCATTTCGGCTCGACCATCCCAAGGTGCCGTCCACACAGGCTGCATCTAGAAGCAGTGGCTCAGTGATGGTGCCCTCATGCTGTCCCCATATGTGGCAAAGCTGCCCTGATCTGACCTGGTGCTGAGCTGTGACAGCTGGGGTGGGGGGCCAGGCTGTGCAGGAGCAGTGGCGTAGGAGTGAGCATCGGGGCACAGCACCCCGGGAAGTGCTGGCCCCGTCTGCCACACCACTGCCTGCTTAACTGCAGGGAGTGGCCATTCTGCCAGAACCTGGTGCTAAGACCAGGCGGAGGGCAACCTGGCCCAGCTTGTGGCACTGCAGCAACAGTGATGGCTGTGGCAGGGGTGGTGGCATGGTCTGGGTGGACACTGAGCCAACGCTTGCAGGCTGCCCTGTCCTGGGCCCTGAGCTGGTGGTTGCACATGGCTCCTAGCTCCCTCCAGGCCTCGCAGCACAGCTGCTATCTGGGCACAGGGCAGGCTCCACACAGCAGCCCGGCTCCAGGCCGGGTAATGGGGGAAGAGAGGCTCCCACACTGGGGGAGGCACCCCACCCTGAGGCAAGCACCTCCGTGGTGCTGGCCTGCAGCTCCATGCCAGTGCCTGGCTCCTGACATGGCCCTGCCCTTGGCCTTCTGTAAAGGCCGCTGGCTGAGGGCACCGAGTCAGGGAACGCCACAAGCTGAGCCTGGCTTCCACTGTGGGGCGCCCCTGCCCCCCAGCATGGCCAGATACCCTGTTTTGGTCCTCTACTCGGATGCACTGCTTGCCTCTGCCTCACGTGCCTCACTTCCTTACCCCGGGATCTGCCCTCTGACAGCCACGGTGCCCTGCAGAGCCCAGACGCCTCGCTAGCTGCTAGCTGCCAGCTGCCCCCACAGCGCGCTTCTGAACCCCAGGGGCCTCTGAACCTCCTCCCCAGGCCCAACGTGTGCACCACACCGAGCCACCCCAGCCCACAGAGCCTGAGGACCTTCCCGGGGGCAGCCGGGCCTTGAGGACTAGTAGTACTCTGTACCCGGAGGGGACACAGGACAAGTTTTAGCCACAAAGGACGTGACCCAGAAAGATAAAGCAAGTGGCCCACTGAAGAGGGACCAGCGCTATCTGAGGTTGCTACGACTCCTTGCTGCTAGCGAGGTCAAGCCCGGCCTGGCCCAGTCCCAGCGCGCCGGGCTACACGGAGGTACCAGGATACGGGTGCCGGCTACACAGAGGCTCCTGTGTTGTCCCAGGGCTGACACCTCCTACCCCTGCCCGGGCAGGGGCCGCCCAGCAAACGGGAGGCCCGCCTCACTGGAGGCGGAGATACTCACGTTAGTTGATGACGATGGAAGCATTGGAGGAAAACACCACAGTTAGGGCTGTTAAGGACGCACACGCTGCCGAAGACTGAGCTTGACATGCGCAAACGCTTCTCAGATGACCACGGTGGTGGTTAGTGTCACATCAAATAAAAATAGTTCTATACAGTATGTTCATTTGGTCATGTGTTATTTACAGATTTTACAAAACACGCACAGATGCACACGCACTCCCCCTCACGGTCCTACACCGAGCCAGCAGAAACCTGCAGAAAACCCCGGTGACATTCGTGCCCACAGTGAAGCCAGACTCCGGACTCCCTGCGCAGCAGAGCAGGCCCCCTGAACTAAGCTCGGGAGGGAGGGGACTGGCTAGGGACAGCTCAGGATAGGCCACTTAAGAACAAGACAGTTATTTTTCTCTGTCCATTTAAAATGTTTTATTTTTCTTTTAAAACTAGATTGTGAAGTGCCGTTGAAGTAGGCGATGTTGGCGAAACAATGTCTGTTACAATAAAGTACATTAGACGTTTAAATAAATAACCTTAAAAACTCTGGCGGGACTCGACCCCAGCTGACTGAACGTGGAGCCAGGTTTTCTGCACAGGAGCCGGGCATACCTCGGGAGGGCCGGCGGGGGAGGGCACGGTGAGGGCTGAGGGGGGTGGCAAACCAAAGAATACTGACTGAGGTAGCGGACTCTGCTCAGTGCAGAAAAATTGGCTTATGAATAAAAATTAGACTGTGATATCAAATTAAATCCAGGTAATCATGCAAAGACAATACATGCTTATTTAGTTTTTTAAAAAAAACCACACACATTCATTTCCTAAAATCTGCTGCCAATTAACTTGCTGACAATGTCTGCTGGCTCAACTATTTTTATACAAGGATGAGTATTAAACAGAACACTGTACATGCTTTTTCATCTACAAAAAAATATTTGCATAAAATAGTGTTAGTTCTCTGTACATGTCAATGGACACTTTAATTATGTGTATAAAAAAGGAAAATCTTGAGCCCCACTGGAGTCAGAAAAAGCAAAACAAAAATCTAGAGTATGAAACCTCCTTCACCAGCCAGTATGTTCATGTGAAAATTCAGCAGAAATAGACAGTTGCTTTAAACAATAAAAAATTAAGTTAGACATCTTCTGCATGGAGAGCTGTCAGTCAAGACCAGAACATATCGCTAAAGTTAGTGTCTGTGCTATAGACCCAGACCACCAGGGGCACCATGAGCAGCACGAACGGCCAGGAGATCCCGTCGGTGCATGCCGAGAGCGAGCAGGATTTGGTGGGAGGCTGCACACACTCTTTACCAGGCTCTAGGTAGTTGCGGGCCACAAACTTGAGCGTCTCATCCATGAGAATCACAGGCAGGGAGATCTTCAGCACCATCAGCCACTGGGTCAGGTTCAGCGGTGTGATCTGGAAGATGAGCTGAGGCAGCGCGGCCGCGTCAGGAGGGCGCCCACCCCTTGGCCCTTGGCCCTGGGCCCCCGGGCCCCCTGGCCCCCCCCCCCGGCTCCACTCACTGGCAAGGGCTCCACGTAGAGGATCAGAAAGTGGAGGGACATGGACAGGCAGATGGATCCCACGAGCCAGATGTTCTCCCAAGGAGGCATCCTCAACAAGGACTGGTTCTCAGACAGGCTGGTGGGGAGGGAGGGAGCTCCGCAAAAGGGCAGAGGCCGCACTGGCACCTGGCTCTGGCAGGGCCGCCCAGGTGGAGGGCAGACCAGGCACGGCCCCTCAGCAGGCTCAGAGCTGCCTGACTGCCCTGGACTCTCAGGCAGAAACCTCTGCTTTTGTCACCGGCCTAATCGCAAGATCCCATGTGTCCCAGTGCTGCCGGGTAGAGAGCACCCAGGGCTGGCACACACAGGCACTAGCCCTATCCCGGCCTCTGCTGCTGCCAGAAGACAGCATCTAAACACAAGGCTGAGCACCTCCCCCTACTTCCTGCAGGTGGCGACAGCCTAGGCTTTAAACCCAGAGCTGCTCAGTGTCCTGTCCTCTGTGGGAGGAAAGGGCTTGAGGGCATTGCCCCCACCACCCTGGTAGCCAGAGCACTGCCTCCCACCAGACTCACCTGTTGAGGGCGTTACACATCTCTATGGTCACTAGGACAGAGAGTGCCATCGTCATTGGGTATGGGGACTCGAAGACCGCACAATCCACTCCTTCAAAGTCCGGATTGTCCTCTTTACATTGTAAGAAATGACTCTGCAACAAAGGTGCGTGGCTATTCCCAATTGGCTGAGTTGTCCCCTGCCCTGGCTTTTCAATTCTGGTGATAGCAGGGAACCCCAGGGCCTTCCTATGGAGCTAGACCCTCATCTTTTTGCTTTGCGACAGGGTCGCCAAGTCACTAAGCTGCCCAGGCTGGGATTAAACCTGCACTCCTGCACCAATAAGCCAGGTCTCAAGTCCTGGCACCAGTGCACACTGAGCCCAGGCCTCAGTCCCAGGCAGTGCAGAATGGCCACTGGGTCCACCCCAGGTCCCAGAGAAGCCCGGCCCCTGAGGACCTCAGGTGCAGCTCCTGTTGTCTGAATGCTAAGATGACTTAGCAGACGGTGCTCACACAGCGATCCCAGGCCTGCCACCCCTCACACCCACAGAACGGGAGAGGGCAAATACCAGCTGGTAGAAGGACACTCTGGGCCCCCCGTCGGCAGCGATGAACCACCATGCAGCAGCACCCACAGTAGCGGCACCAACATAACCTGGAATACACACAACACAGCTGATACATCTGGGTCTGTGGCCACACCGTGTGACGCCACATGGCCCAATCCCCAGGACAAAGGCACTCGCTCCACAGCACAGGGAGTATAGGACACTGGAGCTATGCTGTGCCTACAACTCCTCATGCCCAGAGTCAAAGCGGCCAGGCCTCAGGGTTTGGGGTTCAGAGCTAAAAGGTCTGGAGCCTCGTGTTCAGCAGTGGGCCTTCAGCTGGTTTAAACATGGGGGTGTCTGGTTCTCTGCCCTGCCCACTCTGCTTCTGTCCCCCACGAGGCCATGCCTCTCTACTATGACCTCTGCCTTGGTCTGAAATGGACTGTAATGGCTGAAATCATGATCCAGAGTCAAGCCCTCTTTCTTCCGGTTTCGGGGATCATGTATTTTATCCCAGCAAGAGGAAACATTCCAGGCAGATGGGGCATTTGTGCACAAAGATCCAAGAGGCCTTCCCTCCTTTCCTCCAGGGTCTGTCACCCCTCTACTGCCCTCACTCAGGCGACTGTTCTGCGGGCCAGTGAAACCTGCCAGGCTGCAAACCTGTGTCCTCAGTGCAGAGAAATGTGCTGGAGCTGGGCCATGCGTCACCTTAGGCAAATGGAGAATACTAGGAGGGACACTGACTTGGCTGCACCCTCAGAAGCCCAGTGTAAGGATGCTGTCCACTGAAGCCCTGTCAGAACTGCTGGTGCCCAGCACTGGCAGCATGAAAGAGCCCAAGGCAGGTTCTAGGACTCCTTCCTCACGGGCCTGGAACTCAGGAGGTGATAACCAGCCACGGGGAAAAGACAGAGTGAGGCTGTCCCAGCATGGCAGCATCTACCAAAAATGACAAGTGCGCATATAGCTAACCCAGAAATTGTCACGCGCATGAATGCTGCTGGTCACAAGGAAGACACGCTCTGGCTCAGGTGTACTGCTGTGAGACTTTCTAGCATACAGGAGGAATCAAAGACAAGACTGAGCAGAGGGCAGCTGCAGTACGAAAGCAAATGTCCACAGAGCCTCGGGGAGTACACACGATCCAGGCCTAGCACCCCGCCTCTCCACCCTGCTGCGTGCTTCTGGGCCCCCAGAGAAGGCTGCTGCCTCTCTGGCCATCGAATCCCTGCCCTAGGAGCTGGGGAAGAGCACCAGCCTCTGAGAAGGAAGACAGGGCCACAAAGGCCCACAGGACATGGCCCTTGCATGCCGTCAGCAGTGAGCAATCCGTTCATCAGGGAACAGGAACTTAATTTTGGCCTTGGCAATAATTGGTAACAATAATTCTCCTCTATTACATCTTGCCTATGATCTCTTAAAAGTCAGGACTCGGCCAAACCATCCTTGTACCTTCTGCACAAAGTCTGCTCACCAAAGCCCAGGACGATTAGGGTGCTAGAAGAGACTTACTTTGCTCACAAAAGTGGGTTTAGGTAAACTGGGGTACAGTTTGTAGGCTTGCAAGGGTGTCCTCTGCTTTTTGTTCCCTTAGTAGAGGAGAAAAGTGTGTTTTTATGGAATAAATTTACAGAATTTTGTTCCATTCTGTTTAAAAAGCTAGCAACACAAAAACTACTCACAGCCAATAGCCAGGTAACGGAAAAAGAGCCACCCGCTGATCAGTGGTTCCTTCGGGTTCCGGGGTGGTTTATTCATGATGTCTAGGTCAGGAGGGTTGAACCCCAGTGCAGTGGCAGGCAGGCCATCTGTGACCAAATTGACCCAGAGCAGCTGGACAGGAATTAAAGCCTCAGGAAACCCAAGGGCTGCTGTCAGGAAAATGCTGAAGGAAAGACAAGATCCCCAGTGACTTCTGAGAGCTGGATGAGCAGCACCCTGCCCTCCTCCCCACACGATCCCCTCCTGAGGCCTCACAGACTGTCAGTTACACCCAATTTGAATTTGATCACATTGCTGTGCCCAAGGAGCCTCTGCACTTTTAAGCACAGCCACAGACAAGCTCCCTCCCTTTGTAGATAACCCTCATGAGGCCCGAAGTCCTGCTGCCTCGTTAAGGAACCCTGTCCCCCACTACAACCCAAGATAGGCACAGAAGGAAATGGCTCAGATGTGGCAGCTGCTCAGCCTGAGCCTGGGGTGCAGTTAAAGCATGCAGGCGACCCATCAGACTGACACCCACCAGACCACCTCCCCCACGTTGGACGAGATGAGGTAGCGGATGAACTGCTTCATGTTGTTGTAAATGGCCCGCCCTTCCTCCACAGCAGCCACGATGGTGGAGAAGTTGTCATCGGCCAGGACCATCTCAGAGGCGGTCTTAGCCACCGCAGTGCCAGAGCCCATGGCAATGCCAATCTCAGCCTTCTTCAGAGCAGGAGCATCATTCACACCATCGCCAGTCTGAAAACAAAGGCACCATCGGTCACGAACTGGTGAGAGCATGTGAGTGCGATGCTCTGACCCAGACAGGCACTGGGTAACACCGCCAAACCGCTCCCGTGGCTGACACACAAGGCTCTCTAGGTCTTAAACTATGCTAGGATCTTACATCACGCCAGCTATTTACTGGTAACAATTGTAGAGAAAACAGCTGAGAACATGACAAAAAAGATCCAAATTAAGGGGCTACTACTAAAATAGTGATTAAAAATTCTGTAATACCCGACCTGCCTTCCCACCTGATGCTTACCATGGCCGTGATCTCATCAAAGGACTGTAGGAACTCCACAATCTTAGACTTGTGGGAGGGCTCGACTCGGGCAAAGCAGCGGGCATTCAAGCAGGCATCCCTCTGAGCTGAGGGACTGAGTTCATCAAACTCCCGACCTGTGAAAGCCTTTGATGTCACATCTTCATCCTGGCCAAAAATACCAATGCGGCGACAGATGGCCACGGCGGTGCCCTTGTTGTCCCCTGTGATCATGATAACACGGATGCCTGCCTGGCGACACAGCTTCACCGACGAGGCCACTTCGATCCTGGGAGGGTCCAGCATGCCCACACAGCCGACGAAGGTCAGGTTTGTCTGAGCAAGGAAATCACCATGTTAAAACAGGAAGTTCTGTTTTGAAAAGGGTCATTTACACATTTTCTCCCCTTGTTTGTGGCTGGGGACCGAACCTAGCATCTTGCAAACACTTAAGTTGACACCCTAACATGAACGCTGCAAAACAGGTTGCCTAAGTTACTAAACTTGTCTTGACATTTTTACTCTGAGAGCAACAGAATTCTATGCAATTAACTTTTTGAAGCAGCAGCCTCAGGGATAAGGGTGGCACTGCGGCCCGCAGGAAATCCACAGCGCCCCTCCCTGCCCATTTGCGGCAGCTCCGGACGCAGGTGCTGGGGAGGAGGAGACCCCTCAGCTACCTCATACTTGATGAAGTTGGCAGAGTCCTCCAGATGCATCTCTTCTCTGCGCAGTGGGTTGTCGTGAGTGGCCAGGGCCAGGCACCGCAGGGTGTCACTGCCGCTGCCCCACTCCCGAATGACGGACATGATCTTCTGTTTGACTCCAGGGGTCATAAGGACCTTGGTACTCCCAACTCGAATGTGGGTACACCTGTCGATGACACCTTCTGGAGCGCCCTGGGAATGTCACAGGTTTAGATCAGAGTTACCTGCAGTGCCCGGGCCTGAGCCCTGGCTAAGCAGAGTCAGGCGCAGGCTGCCAAACCATACTTGCCTTCACGAACATCTTGCTCATGGACGTCCGGCTTGGCTTGTTTGGCGTGCAGTACACAGACATTGACTTCCTGTCCCGTGAGAACTCTAAAGTGAACTCCTTTTTCATCAGCTGTTTAATGACCTGTAAGGAGACGAAGCGGGCCTACTGTGGCTAACCCACCTGCCATGCCCTGCCTGAGACACCGAAGCCATGATGCGGGCGGGATACAGCAATAGAAAAACAAGTTCTTGCCCCCATGAAGCCTGTACCCTAGTTTGAGAAAGACTATGAAGTGACACAGGCCACAGGGGGATAGAACAGGGAGGGACAGAAAATGTGTGTAAGGACAGGTAGTGACATCTCACTCAGTGGTTGACATGTGGCGACAGGCGAGTCTGACCCTGCAAGCTCGGCCTGGAACCAGGTGGCCAGGGTGGGGGACGCTCTGGGGCCCTCAGCAAGCTGATTTGGCTGGACAGTTCACAAGCAAGGGCGAGTGGAGACAGGTGACAGGATTGGGATCTGCAGTCACCACAGGGCATTGGTAGTAAGTGAAACTCAGTTGCTCGGAACGCCTGGGAAGCCAACAGCACCGCACAGGACAGGGATGGTAACATGGGTGGGCAGTGGCCCTGGAGGAGCAGGGTGCACTCTGGGAGCTGCCAGGCCTCTAAAATGAGTCTAAGGCACGCACCAGCGACACAGTCTGTAATAATTCTGACAGCTTTAGGAAACCAGCAGCTACCCTGGACTCTAGCACACACACAGGTGGTGTTTAAACCCATGGGCCAGAGAGCATGATGGAGAAACGGCAAGGACCAGGCATGGAACCTCCAGTTCCTGGTGAGACTTCAAAGCGCCAGCTGGCAAAATTCGAAGAGAAGGCAAGGAGGGCGAACAAGCCCAGGAGTTTCAACCAGAGACTGAGCCAGCAGTACCAGCTGGTGGGTCAGGTAAGGCAAAGATGGAGACCCCTTAGCTTTAGGCCCATTACCACAAATAGATACCTTTCCTTCCCAATTTCTCTTGCATTATTGCATAGGCCAGGACTGCTAGTAAAATCCCAAATAAGAGACGTTAAGTGCAATTGTTTCCAGAAATTATGCTAGCGTGGACTATAGGCACCCCAGTCAGTGTAAAGACACACCCGCTATCCCACGTCCATTTTCCTCATGTTCTTTATCCGCCTCGGCAGAGATGTTCTTTTCTGCTCTTAGTGTGGTAAATTACAACGACTCTCCCACACATGGGAGCCATAGTCATTTGTGGAAATCACACAGATCCTAAGCATCCAATCTAGGAGGCTGTGCGAAGTTTGCAGGGCACACAGCTGTCAGCCAGGCCAGGTGTCCTGAGGCATCTGCCAGCCACTAAGCAGCCTCAGTATGAGCACCGCTGCAACCTGCACGGAGCCCTGATGCTGCGCGTCCACTAAACACTTGTGCCACCGTGGACTATGGTTTGTGCTGAGCTGGGAATGGCACTAAAGAGTTTGCTTCTGGGACTTTTCAGCAATGACAGCACTTCTGATGCTTTCACCAAGCTAATACGTAACAGATGAAGCTAAAGAGGCCGTGGCCAAGATGCCTGGTCTCTAAGACACGGCCTTTCCGTAACCATGCTGCTCTCTGCAGAGGCACTGCGGTGCTGTTCCCATCACCAAGTGACTGCAGCTACAGGTCAAATTTCAGAAGATCACAAACCTGTCTGTGAATGAAGTTTTCAGGTCACCTCTGTGATACTGAGGTATACAAAGTAACAGAGCTGTCACATACAGTGTGGCTTTGCGAGGATCTCCCGCCTTGCTTACTGGCTGTGAGGGAGGTATCCAACACTGGCCTGCTGGCTTGAACCTGTGCATGCTTGACTGTCCCATCAGGAGACTTTTACCACTGGTGTAACAAACAGATTTAATCATTTTTCTGTCTTTTCACTTATAAAAACCTGCACAGACTTCCGGGAGAATATGGCGGACAGATAACAGCAACTACCGGAGGCTCTCTGAAAGACTTGGCTCAGAAGCCAGGAATGGTGTGGACTAAGGAGACATAAGCAGGTGGAGCTATGCTCTGCTGACTCAGGAATGAACTGGGCTGAGAGAAACCAACTTGGAATGCAGTCCTGGTGCTAAAACAGGAACAGAAAAGCCTCGGTGTGGAGGCTGGACCCCGCGCCATTGTAAGCCGCGATTTGGGTTTCCTGCCGCGCGGCGGCTGGCTGCCTCTACAGTGGCTCGGCAAGGAGAGAGACGCACAGAAGCTCTGAGAACGGCAATCTGCGAACGGCAGGGAGGCGTGCACTGACTTGTGGTGAGGTGAGTGAGAGAAACTGACACTCTACCACAGTTTGACTCCAGCAGAGGACTTTCTGGGCCTGAGCAGTCCTGCGGGAGCAGGGTGCGGTGGCGACTCCAGCCACACATTCCCCTCTCGGACGGGATTGGTGAAAAGCGCCTAGCCTGCGTAATGCTGCCAGCGGACCTGGTAGGCTGTCCCAACCCAGATCCCAGAGCCTGACGATGGCTGGGAGGGGAGACGCGGAGGCTGCCTGGTCCGTAACTCCCTGGTGCGCAGCGGTGAGCGGGAACACCTAACTGGCGCAATTCGATCAGGCTGTGGCTGACTGGGAGAGAAGCTGGGCCTCTTATATAAGCTTGCATATATAAGGAACAGAGAAGAAGAGGCAGCATGGGAAGAGGCAGCAACAAGAAAGGCTCCTCGGCCCCCAATTCTGAGAAACAGGCAATAGCAGACACCACACCAATACACATAAGGCACCATATAGAGAGCCTCGTAGACCAATTCAGGAATGAAGTTATCAACGACCTGAAGCTAGAAGTAAGCAGAATAGTTAGAGAAATGCTAAGTACCACCCAAGAAAAAACAGGTGGTGGAATGGAAGAACAGAAAAAAAGGGGAGAATTGTTTGATGGAGAAAACAGAGAAAGCATAGAATACGTGAAGCAGGTTCAAAGGGACTACCAAGATACTAAGAAGTCTATCGAAGACTGGCATAACAGCTTGAAAGAAACTAAGGACAGACTATCTGAACTGGAGGGCAGACTTGTAATATGGGAGAATGAAATGAAAAACTTCTTAAAAATAACAAAGAAACAAACAGCAATAATACAAAGACAAGAAGATGATAAGAGGATCCATAACTTGAGGATTAAGAACATAAAAGAAGAAGTAGGGACACAAACAAGTGAACTACAAAAGCTACTCACAGAAATAATCCAGGAGAATTTTCCTAATTTAGCAAAAGGTAAAGATACTCAGATGTATGAGGCATACAGGACCCCAGCTACCTACAACCCAAACAGAGCAACACCCAGGCATATAATAATAAAAATTCCAGAAATTCAATACAAGAACAGAATATTAAAAGCTGTAAGAGACAAGAAACAGACCACTTACAAGGGAACACCCATCAGAATTACAGCAGATTTCTCTGCACAAACCATCAAATCACGAAGAGCGTGGGGGGAAATAATTCAAGCTTTGAAAGATAATAATCTCCAGCCAAGATTGAGATATCCTGCACAACTGTCCCTGGAAATTGATGGAAAAACAAGGTGCTTCCAGGATAAAGAGGAACTGGGGGAATTTGCAACCACCAATTCAACTCTACAGAAAGTATTGCAGGATATTCTAAAAAAAGAAAAATACAAAGAACCCAGAAATAGTGGCGGGGAGGCCACAACGAATGGAGCAGAGAACAAAATGAAGAAGACAAACTGACAGCTACTGACAGAAAAAGAGCTCAACAGAAATGAGGCAGAGAAGATTGGATGATAGGAACAGCTATTTTGGAGAAAATGACATCTTAATAGGTAATACTGATTTAGTATCATCTTGTTTTGAAGTCTCATCTAGCTTTTGTCCTGTCTCCAATGGTCTAAATAGGCTGTATCTTATTGGATTTTATTATGTACGATAGTATAAGCAAAAACCTTTTAAAGACAAGGAGATTATACAGAAACCATTGTTCATTTGCTGTTAGTCGATTCTAAATACTCTGTAATGCTGTTATTCTCTTGAATGGTTTTACATTGTTTTGATATACTTAATGCTACAGTATACGAAGTTGTACTAAAGGATTTCAAAGAGAGAGACAATATGGTAACTACTTTTAGGTCAGGGTTATCTGGTGGTGAAACACTATTCTGCTTAAATGGTTATGTTTTGATCTGCACTGTTTTGTTGTTATGCCCTCTTTTATCTCAATCTCCACTCCATTATTTACTTTTTTATCTTTATCCTTTTAATTAAAGGAAAAAAATAGCAGGATATATTATAGTAATCCACTTTGACTTTTCATTACCTTGATTTAAAGCCCTGTATTACTCTCACCATCTGGTTTTTAACTGATGTTCCCCTATTCTGTTTTGCTGGATAGTATCAGGTTCGAAAGTTTAGGCATCAGCTGTGAAGATAATGAGATTCATTATGACGCCCATTCTTGTTGACTTTTATCTACTTTTGAAGACCTACAATGTCTCCAATGTTTTGGTCTTGTCGGTTTTATTCTTTACTGTTTTGTTCAATTGTATTATAACTAACGATATAGGCAATTCTATTAGAGATAGCGGGAGGCATTATGATAACCATTGTTGATCACCTTGTATTATGTTTTTACATTATCTATTATGTCCACCCTTTTGACTTGACCGATTCTGTTCTGTTATGGCACATTTGGTTTTACTCTCTTCCAAAAAAGCAATAAGAACCGTGGGAGCAATGAAACCCAAAATGTGTAATAGTCATTGTACAAAAGAGAGGAAAAGAAAGTGCTCCAAACTATATAACTGCATGTATATTTAAGTGTATAAGATAGAAAATGATATCACAGAGTTTTATTGGATCAATGAACAGAACTGTTTGCAGTATCATTGATGGAATGTCCACTTTACAAGCTTTAATTTTGTGACTTGAACAATTATTTCTAAGATGACAATATGTAATCCATTAACTAGTGATTTCCTACTGTTCATTTTTTTTCTGTAAATCTGTATAACTTGTACCCTTTCCCTGCGTTTTTTTTCTTTTCTCCTTAAATAAAATTAAAAAAAAAATTTAAAAAAAAAAAAATAAAAAAAAAAAAAATAAAAAATAAAAAAAAAAAAAAAACCTGCACAATGGGAGCCATGAATTAACACCTGTGGTTCCAGCTGCCTATCAGCAAGACATCTGAATGCCCACCCTATTGTGTGAGCTGATAATGTAGTGAAATACCCACATGGGTCTCATTTCCCAGCAGTCACATCAGCAGGGTGACACGCTAACAGGCCACCCAAGGCCTGCCTGCCTGTGCCCACCTGTGAATCAAGCACAGTCCACCCGCAGTTGAGATGTCCTCATTTTGAGTGAGCAGGCTGCGGCAACGGACACCAGCTGTGCCTCCCTCCCTGCAAGCACCACATGCGGGGAGGGTGGGCTCCAGTGCCTGGGGTCTTGGGCAGAACCCCAGCACCCGCCCTTCCTCAGCCCAGGCCTTGTCCTTGACACTTCCTCCTACCCTGCCGTGGATCTTGACAGAGGTAAAGGGTCTGCAGCACGGCAAAGCGTGAACACTAAAAAGCCTTTGCTTTTACCTCTCCAACCCCAAGCCTGTTCTTTAAACATAAAGCCAACTACTTTCCTCCTCTCATTTCTCTAAATTCTAGCAGGAAGGTCCAAGGAATAACAAAGTCCTACAACGAGGCATCAGGGGCCACGTGGCAGCCACCCGGTGATGACCGCACCTGCACGGATGAAGCTGGCAGCCAGGAATCAAGCTCTGGGCAGGGTACAATGGAAGGCAGGTACTGTTCACACTGCCCACAGGATGGGGCTGGGCGCTTGGCAGATGGAGCCCAGGAGCCCGAGCTGTATGGCGAGGGGATCTTACTCCCCTTCCCCTTCCCACCTATTTCCCCAGCTTCTGCATGCCTCTCTCAAGTGCACAGAGCTTCCTGCTTGTCTCGCGCTGCTGCTCTACCGCCCGCCGCTGGGGCTCGCTCTCACTGGATCTGCGCAGCCCTTGCTGCTGACACTTGTCTCACACTGCCCTTTACCCAAGCCACCGCCCAACCCTCGCCAGGATAGCCAGCCGCGTCGTTTTCCCGGTGAACAGTGACGGGACGGTTCGCCTGCTGGCTCAGAGAAATCCCAGTACCAACAGCTGTTGCAGACCACTCAACTCAGGTGCAGCCTCACGGGGCTTGTGAGGCCACAGGAAGTCAGGTCCAGTGCCAGGGCAGTGTCACACCCTGGGGAGGAAGGGGGAGCGGTAGCTCTTCAACAGACACCTGGTCAGGCTGCTGGGCTACGGTGCAGGCTCCAGCTTTGCCATCGGCTGTGTCCACAGCGAGTGGCAGGACAGGGCTTGGAGACCACACATCTGGCTGATGTCACAAGCATGCTGACCTCGTCAAGGGAGTTTGTTTTGCTTTTCTTTCTCTTAACAAGGTCTGGGAAAAGCAGTATTATTTCCGCTGTATGTTTAGCAACACTGGCTGGCAAGTTTTGGAGAAGGTGGATTTTAATTTACAATTTCCTATTAAAATTTTCTTGGGTTGACTTAGAAAGCTCTGTCCCTAAAAGGATTTGGGGCTGTTCAGGTTCTACACTGTTGAACTTACTGCCACAAAGCTGCTACTAACAATTCTGGGGCCTGGTGCACGCTGGGCACTGCTGCCATTGAGCTGTCCCTCCAGCCCCACAACTGCCTGCTCATTTCCTTTCCCTTATTCTTTCTTCAGACAGCTTTTTATCACTGATTTTTAACCTTTGGGTACTCTGTGTACTTAAAAGATACAAATTTTAATGCAGTGCAGCGTATTTTCTAGATCCAAATTTTCTCTAATTCCCAGCAGTGTTTTCCTTTTGTAACATACAGACTATCGGATTAACTTCCCAATATTCTGGGAGACTTGCTGGTCACCACTGTCTAGGTCCACTGTTTAGCAGTCAATTCCTGATAACCTGTAAGTCCTGCCTTCCAGACCAGCAGGGCTGTCTACTTAGGTGAGCACTCCGTAAGTATCAGAGAGCACGAGAAGAAGAGTGACAGAAATGCAGATTTCATCATGAATATATACTGTTGTCCAAATCTTTGGAATGACTTGATTTTTCCATTTGTTTATTAGATTACTAAATGTATTAACCTGCAGCTCTAATTACAGACTTCTTTCCTTTCTGATCTGACCAATCTGCTTTATGGCCTTTAAATGTGCTCCTAGGTACATACACAGGCCATGCGCTGCTGGAACAGCATTGGGTCACGGGGGCTCTGAGAAGAGGTTTTGATGGACTGATGGACGCAAGAATTTGGCTGGAAAGGCTTCAAGAAAACAGGAGTGGACCAAGTTAGTGTGTTAAAAACAGGCCTTTCAAGAAATTTTATTATGTAAGAAAAGAGAGAAGTGGAGTGCTGAATAGGAAATGAAGTCAAAGAGAGGTTTAAGATAACAACGTACTCTGCATGTTGCCCTGTGCTGATGAAGCACTGAGAGGGGAACTGAACTGCAGGAGAAGCCCCTGGCTTTTGATAGGAATAAGTCCAATCACACCCCTGGTGGGCTCAGCTGATTATTTAAGAAAATTATCTAATTAGTTTGTTCGGAAATTATCTATTGCTTGCTTTTCTTTTCTTGTTCAAATAGCAAAATCATTTACCTGGGCATGAATATAGGGAGGTAGGTATTACAAGTTTGAGAAGATATAATTAGTTGTCTGAGAGAGCAGGAGAGTGAATGGACTACGCAGATATGGTATGACTGATGGCTGGACGAACAACACAGCAAATGCAAGTACTGACCGAGTTGCAGACATTTGCACGTTCTATTTTAGAAAGACCCTTCAGTTCAGTATCAAATACATTCATCTTCTCAACCAGGCAAGTGAGAGCAGTCTCTGTAGCTTCTCCAACTTTTTCATACACACCTTTTGCCTGTATTAATTAAAAAGGAAGTAAACAGGTAAATTTCTTTTTTTTCCCACACAGAAAGACAACTTGGCATCTTACATCATTATTCTACGGGCCACTTTTCCCCTACGTTACAGCAGAGTACCCAGATAACTAAAAACATACCCAAAGTGCAGGCATACATGATACCTTTTCTATGCAGTAGCTTTCGCATTTCCTTTCCACTAATCATAGTAGGTATTATTTCACCTGAGTGTAAGAAGCCACCAATCAGAGTATTCATTCAAGGAACTTTCGAACACTAGGTTTCAAACTCTAGATCACTGCTCATCACTGAGGAGGTAACACCCTAACTCTGACTAGGCCTAGCTTGCCATGAGACAGAAAGGGAAATATTTTTTCCAGTATTAAAAAGAAAGCTAGCTGGCTTCAGAATTGTGATCCACCAGCCTCTGTCTCCCAAAGAGCTGGGATTATGGGCATACACTGCCACTATCATATACATCAAAGTTTTAAGCTTGTCCAAAAAATACACAGCTAGCCACCTTAAAAATCAATACCCCGTTCCCTCCAGAAAACACCTTCTAACTTGGGTTTTACTCATTTACATAATAATCACGATGTGCACAATTGAGGATATAGCATAAAATTCTTAGGCAACAAACTGCAATGCTTAGTCAGAGACCTACAAATAGCACGCGGCTTTCTTTGGCCAGATGATGCTAGAGATAGACTCTTGAACGGAAGAGGAAAATAAATCTAAGAACCCTGCTTTCAAAAGGTAAGAAGGGGGGCTGGATTATCCTTCAAGCCACCCCACCCTTAAATAAGAAACTGTGAACTCTAGCTTTTCTTTTAGGAACAGACTCACCTCATTGTAATCCAAAGCAGAGTCATTACACAGAGCACAAATGGTTGCTAATTCTACAAGACCATCATATTGATGACATTTTATTGGCTTATCGTCTTTATGCCTGTCAAGAGAGAAAACACTCTTGAAGCAGTGTGATTGCCACTATTGATTTTTCTTTCAAAACAGAATTTTGGGGACAGTAGTCTAAAAATGCATCAAAAAAAATTTTTTGATCCTGTAATCCCAGCTGCCACAGGGGATCCTTACAATTTCAAAGCCAGCCTGGGGTACAAAGTGAGCTTAAGGCCAGCATGACCTACATAGCAAGACCTTGTCTCAAAAAGACAAATAAATAGATAGATAGACAGACAGACAGACAGAGTGTGACGGCTCTCTGAAATCAAATGTTAGAGCCAGGCATGGTAGCACACACCAGGAATCCCACCATTCAGCAAGGTGAGGCAGGAGGATTGCTATAAGTTTAATTCCAACCTGATCTACACTAGGTAAGATCTTGTCTCAAAAACAAAACACAAATCAAACAAACAGAGATTATGTACCCATTTGAAAGTCAGCATTAGGTTTGAGGTTTGATTCCCAGCACAACAAAAAATAAAAATATTTAAAAAATATTGAATTGGGGTTAATGTGAAACTAAGCAGAGAATATACTGACTTCCCACAATGAATGTAATTACATACTGCAAACTTGCACTAATAAAAAGATTTAAGAACACAACAGAAAGAATACATCTCTGATACAGGAATTGACTGGTCAAATCCAAAAATCCTTAGTCAATAAAATTCTTCCACCATTGGTATTAATGAAGAACAAACAAAAAGCCTATATTTAAGAAGCTGGATCCAAAAATGGAGTCAAGGGCCAGGAGGCTCATGCCTGTAATCGCAATACTTGGAAAGCTGAAGCAGGAGGATCGCTGGGAGTTCAAGGCCAGCCTGGGCTACCAAGTGAGTTCAAAGCCAGCCTGAACTGCATAATGAGACCCTGACTCAAAAAGACAAAGGGAAACACACACACATACACATACACACACACACACACACACACAGAGCCAACAATGATTCGTTTATAACCACCACCTCCACTATGGCAGTACTAGGGATTGAACCCAGGCTCTTAGCACTGAAATACAAGCTCACCTCTTAATAATCTGTTTTCCTTTTTTTCTTTTTTGAGACAGGGTCTCACCACCACAGTTCAGGCTAGCCTTGAACTCACTATATACTGATACCAGGCTGCCCTAAACTTTCAGCCATCTTCCTGCCTCAGCGTCCCTAGTGCTGGGGTTACAGCCATGCACCATCAGACCTGGCTCATTTTCTTTTTTAAAGTGTTATTTCATTTTAATGTACTCCACTAACAAAGAGTACCAACTTGAGCCACATTGATTCATTGATTTCATGATGGTAAACTATATTCCCTTCCCTGTCACACCTTTCACAACCACCCTAAAACTATATGGGCACTATAATGCCACCTATGGACGACGTGGAGGGTGGGTTACTCACACTTCTCCCATGGGTGCATATGTTGAGCCAGTTATGGTGAACTCATTAAGGGAACAAGTATCACCTTCAACTTTGTCCAGAATGAACATCTGTGGGAGAAGAAGCAGAACAGTATTTAAAAGATTATTATGTATCACAATCCTTCATGCTGGAACTAGAACTCAGGACCTCACCCTTGCCAGGCAGGTGTTGCACCACTGAGCTATATCCTTAATCCCCCAAAATTTTCTCTTTTTTTGTACTTGCCAGGCTGGACTCAAACTCAAAATGATACTCCTGCCTCAGCCTTCTGAGTGGTAGGATTACAGATGTGCACCACCACACCTGTCAAAAACCGTTTTTTTGTACCAGGGATTGAACTCACGATCTCACATTTGCCAAGCAGGCACTTACACCACTGAGCTACATCCCCAGCCCCAGAAAAACGTTTAAGAAAATAATTTTAATACAATTCCCTGAAGTTCATTCAGCCTTAGGACTGTCCCTTATCTGACTGCTGTTTTAGATCACCACTCCATCCTATCCTGCAGTTAACAGTTGTGCTGAATCAGTAAGAAACAGCAATGGCACCAAAGACACAGGTGACAACACCACACTGAAGACACAAGAACTCTAGATCAGCAGAAGGGCAACACCAATGATTGGGATTATTCTAGAAGGTTCAGAACTCCAAATTTCCACTGGCTGGCTAGGAAACTGATATTGGGTAGTCATGTCTCAGAGCTAAGCATAAAAGTTTGGGAAGAATAAACTCACATTTCAGAGCTGCATAAACACTCCCTGAGTAAAATCAGACAAACTGCTTCACTGCACCTCCCCACTGACTTTATTGTAGTAATAGCTTTTTTTTTTTTTTTGTCTTTTTTGAGACGGGGGTCTCACTATGCAGTTCAGGCTGACCTTAAGCTCACTTTGTAGCCCAGGTTGGTCTCGAACTCGAAAGAATCCTCCCACCTCAGCCTCCCAAGTGCTAGGATTACAGGCATGAGCCACCATGCCCGGCTAATAGCTCATTTTCTATGAAGGCGCCTAACTACATGTATGCAGTAAGGAGCCAGCAGGGCCAAGTGAAGTGCTCTCCCCTAGACAAATGGCCTGCACTTTCAGAACCCTCCCCCCAACCTCTGGGTGGTGCTGGAGATCAACACAGGGCCTTGTGCAGGCAAAGGCAAGCACTATCCCCTGAGATGCAGCCCCAGCCCAGGAATGTGAATGTTACTGAAGAACCAAGAAGCTGAGCAGGTGGTGCAGGCCTGTAACCCCCGCATGTGGGAGGCTGGGGCAGGTGGACAACAGTAAGTCCAAGGCAAGCCTAAAGTACACCAAGAGAGCCTGTCTCGAACCAAACCAAACCAAAGGACATAAGCTACTTTTCTTAAAGATGGACTTTTGTCTTAATTTGTGGCTGAGGTAGAAGAACTGCATGTTTGACCTTAGCTTAGACAATTTAACAAGACCCTGTTTCAAAAACGTAAGAAAGCTGATTGTGGTGGTGCACGCCTGTAACCCCAGCACTCGGTGGGGGCTGAGGATGCAGGACTGCTCTAAGTTCAGGGACAGTCTGGGCTACAGAGTGAGACCTGGCCTCAAAAACTGATCTTTTTTTTTTCTTCCTGGCACTGGAGATTGAACTCAGGACCTCACACGTGCCAGGCAGGCACTGTGCTGCTAAGCTATATCCCTGGCCCCTTCAAATAATAATTTTTCAAGGAGTATATTTTGAAATGTTAAACAAGGCAAAGAAGCCATTTTATGATTTAAAGAACACATCTTCCAGAGCATTTCAAAAATGGGCTCATTTTTATTCTACACTAACTTCTTTTGCTTCATATGATTTATTATATAGTACGTAATTTAAACTCCAAAGTCTTCATTTAAAAAGCAGACTCAGAACTAAATCAGTCCTGGAAAAGATCTAAAATCGAGATATCACAGATTGACAAAATAAAAATCAAATACAATGGAATTTAAAACACTGATGGCTCTGAAGGAAATATTTTAGTTCAAAAGTTTAGACAAATGAAAGAAGGTCTGTGTTCAAGGTTACACACAGCACAATTTAAGCAAAGATTCTAGTTCAAAGATTTTGTCAAATGAAAACTCAAAAAGTCTGAGGTTACACACTACGTGATTCCTCATTTCTGCTTGCCATTATTTTTCTAACAGATATAATACTATAAAACATGAAGTTCACACCAGGCATTGTGGCACACACTGTAATCTCAGCACTCAAGAGGCCAAGAGGCAGGAGAACGGCTAAGAGTTTGAGGCCAGACTGGCACACAAAATGAAACCCTCTCGAAAACCAAAACAGAAAAACCCTGAAGTTCATCAAAAATGCTCTTTCCAAAGAGGCTTGGTATTTTACAGAAAAAAAAAAACCAAAGTGGCACGGGCTAGAGAACAGCTCCACTGGCAGGCTGATGGCAGTGCCCTGACCTGGACCCCAGCACCAAGCATCACAGACCCCAAACGTTGCCATGTGCCTCCCAGCCTTCAGTCTCTAACCTGGCGAGCAGGACTACACACAGTTCACACAAAGTCACTACGAACAGACTGGCCCACTCAATGTCAGCAGGTGGGCATTATTACACACTCTACCCTGTTTCTTTAAAGTTACTTTATGCCTAAAATGTGAAACTCTTTTTGGGTCTATACCAGTCTGAAGTACTCTAGAAGACACTCAGAACTCTAAAGCGCATCAGCTAAATGTGCTTGGACGTTTTATACTGTGAGCAGATAAAACATTTAAATCTGCAGGCAAAAACCCTCAAGGTCAGGGTCAGGGTCAGGGTCAGAATCAAGGCCAGAGCTAGGCCCAGGGATATAGCCCAGCAGTATAAGCACCTGCCTGACAAGCACAAGGTCCTGAGTTAGATTCCCAGTACCACCAAAAAAAAAAAAAAAAAAAAAGTCAAGGCCATTTATGCAACAGCACAACAAGAAACCTCCTGTGGAATAGACTGCCACTAGCTTTCTGTTGGAAAGAACAGTTAACTCAGAAAATGCAAACTTTCTTTTTATACAAGAAAATATTTGGACCAGGCATCATGGTGCACACCTGTAATTCCAGCGCTCAAAAGGCTGAGGCAAGAGGATCACCTCAAGTTTAAGGCCAAGCTGGGCTACAGTGGGCTGAAGGCCTCCCTGAACTACATAGCAAAACCCTGTCTCAGAAAACAACACAACAGTGGCATAAGCATGTGCCCGGCAAGTGCAAGGTCGTGAGCTCAAGCCCTGGTACAGAACAGAACAGAACACTGGGGCTAGGGATTTAGTTCAGCAGCACAAATGCCTGCCTAGCAAGTGCGAGGTCGTGAATTCAATTCCTGATTCCAAAACAAACTAACAAAACAAAACCAGGTTTCTAGCCAGTTTACTCCACCTTTCAGTTCCAGAGTGAAACCCTTTTCTTCTGGAGAAATCTAAGACAAACCTGGAAGCTGACCACCTGAGGTGGGATGCCCCAATCTGCTTCAAACATCTGCCCATCACCTCTAAAGCTGGCTTTAGTCATCACAAAATTCAGGGGTAGGGGGCTGGGAGGAACAGCACAGGCTTAGGGGAAACATAGCTTACACCATCGAGAGCGGGATACAGTGGCCATGCCAGCAATCTCACTGCACTGACTTGTACTGGGGAGTCTGAGACAGGAGGATCACTTCAAGATGGAAGCACTCTGGGCTATGTAGTGACTAAAGGCTGACCTGAACTACACAGTGAGATTCTGTCTCAAGAAAATAACAAACAAAAAACACCCACCCACAAACATCCTGAATTTGAAATTAGCAAAATAAACATATGCAGGGTTTGATGCTAAAAGAAAAAATTATTATATAAAACCTAGCGATGAGGCCAAAAGAATGACTACATCCTTTTAATGTCATACAGAATCACTTTTCAAGGTTCACTCTTGGAAAAAAAACTCAGCCCTGTTTCTGCTATAGTGGGGCCCTATAATATGAAGACATGGAATTGTACTCTGCAGAAAACATGTAATTTATTTCCCTACAGGTACAAGTTTTGGAAACCTAGCCCACCAATCCTATTAGTATTTCCTTAAATTCTCTTCTAATGCCAATTTTACAACTCACCTTGCTAATTAATGAGAAATCAAAACTCTGCCACATGTCATCCCATCTACAGAACTTAATGAGTGACACTTACTGTCCTATCCTGACTGCACTAGCTTGTTTTAGTGAAGAAAATGTTTCTGAGATAGAGGGTCCGTGCTGCCCAGCCTGGTCTCAAACTCCTAAGCTCAAGGGAACGTTTCTAGGCATGCAGCACTGTGCCCCTGTAAACGAATTTCACCAAAGCCTGTGGGCCTGGAGTGCAGCTCATAGGCAGAGCACCATCTACCCAGCAAGAAGGGTGTGCTAGGTAATGACCCAGGACCACAAACATAAAACAAAATAAACCTTCATTATATCACATTATTCATTCTGGCCTTTTCTTCCTTTAATGGCACTGGGGATTGAACCCAGGGGCTTACACATGCTAGGGAGGCAGTCTATCTCTGAGCTACATCCCAGCCCTTTCTCAGTGTCTGTATGTTGTTCAGGCTGGTCTCAAACTTGCAATCCTCCTGCCTACTTTCTAGGAAAAACCGTAATTCATCAAATATTAGTTAAGTTAGGATTTCAGGTAGGAAGGTAACTAGCTGCTTCCTCTAGAAACATGCCTGTTGACACACCTACATTTATAGACAGAAAGTCAAAGAAACAGAAAAGCCTTTGGTTAACACCCTGAACAGACTGTTGTCAGTCATGAAGACAACTCTCGTTTCCGGGGCCTACTCACACCTCACGCTTGCCAGGCAGGCGCTGTGTGGCTGAGCTATAACCCCTCATCCCCTGCCATTTCTTAAGACAGTTTTAGAAATTACATGATTCATTCCTTTCTCAAGTATTAGGTTGGCTCAAGCCTCATACAACATAGTTTCAAATTACAAAGTTTTGATGGCATGAAGGGGTATGTTTGGGACAAACAGAACCATAGGAGAATGTGAAAAGGACGCTCTTACCCTGCAGACTGACATTTGGTTCGTAGTAAGTGTACCAGTCTTGTCCGAACAGATAACAGAAGTACACCCAAGGGTTTCCACAGACGGAAGACTTCGAACAATGGCATTTTTCTTTGCCATTCTTCGAGTTCCGAGGGCCAGGCAGGTGGTGATGACAGCAGGTAGACCCTCAGGGATGGCTGCAACAGCCAGTGCCACTGCAATCTTAAAGTAGTAGATAGCACCTCGGATCCAGGAGCCCCCGTGCACTGGATCATTAAAGTGCCCAATGTTTATGATCCAGACTGCAATGCAAATGAGCGAGATGACTTTGGAAAGCTGCTCCCCAAATTCATCCAGTTTCTGCTGAAGCGGTGTTCTCTCTTGTTCCGTGGCCACCATCTCATCTCGGATCTTGCCAATTTCAGTGTTAACTCCAGTTGCCACCACCACTCCCATGGCTTTCCCAGCAGCAATGTTTGTACCCTAGGGAGAAGTACAAGGAAAACTGGTCACAAGATTAATACGTCCACTTTAGGACAGCACTGACCAGATAATTCAGTCACTGGATTTTGACCAAGGAACCCAGATCCCTCATCACACTCTACTAGGGACATCCCACGGCTGCAGTGACAGTGAACAAGCCCTCATGCAGGCAGTGACATCCCTCTCACCTCCCCAAACCTGGCTGAGATTCCGCAGTGCCTCCCTACCCAGCTGCACACTGATCTGTCTGGCTCTCAGCTCATAACATGGAACTGCACCTGCTGGCTACCTTTGGGCTTGCCACGCTCTACCCCTTCTGCAAACTCCACACTGCCCTCAACCCTCTGCAGCTCCATCTCTGGCTCCCACTTGGGTCAGCTGTAAAAGGGGGAATCAGCCCCAAACAGAATATTTTAAGCGTCAAGTATCAGCACTGACCAAATCCCACCAGTGTAAGAATTGTCTTTCCACTTCACCGTCACTCCCAGTGTCGGAATGACACGGCTTTGTTATTTTCACTATAACTATGGTGCTTTACTTCCTGTGGGTAAAGTTTCCCACAAACCCACAAAAGGCCACTATTTGAAATACCATTGTAGTGCACTATTTTAAAAAAAAAACTTTCAAATCACCCAAAACAGCACAAAAAACCCCCACATGTTCTCCACGCACCTCACCGTTACTGGTCTAATACGCTTGTCCACTCACTCCCCACACACCCCTCTTCATCACAAACCAGTACCACTACCATCAGCAACACCTGTAAACCCTCCCAAAACACCCTCCCGGGCTAAGGCCTTTCCCAAACAGATCTGCTCTCCAACTCTTACAGATACAAGTTCTAATGCACTTGACCTCAGCATCTTTTGTCCTCAACAATTTGCCAATCAAAACAAAAGCCATCTAAAGTCGCACATTCTGCCACTGTGTTTCACTGGTTTCTTTTATTTCAAGGGCGTGAGGGAGCCATGGGGACTTTATACATGCTAAGCGTGTGCTCTGCTACTGAGCCACACCCCTGGCTCTGTTAACCACTGTTTTTTGACAGCTAAGACTGAACAAGAAGAGTATTATTATCCTTTGGAATAAGATCCAACACTTTCTAAAGTCTTACCACTAAAAGCAGTCAGTAAAAATCAACCAGACACCTTTGAGACTCGATCTGTCTCTAAATAAAATGTGTTTGAAGTCAAGCAAGTGATGAAAACCTACAATCTAAGCTATTTAGGAGGCTGAGGCAGGAGGATTACAAATTTGAAGCAAATCTACACAATGTAGGAGACCATCTTGTTCTTCCTGGATTAAAATCCCAATATAAGATCTTGCCCTCTTCCAAAAAAAAAAAAAAAAAAACCTGGTGAGGTTCAAAGTGTAGCTCAGTGGTAGATTAGGTGTTTAACCTGTGTGAGTCCCTGGGTTCAATCCCCAGCACTATCAATACCCACCTAAACTTTGATAAAGCACTTACAGAAAAAAGCATGTTCTTCTTATCTTGGTTGACAGCCCGTGGGTCAGGGACAGGGTCAGTGTGCTTGATGACTGAAACGGATTCACCTAAACAAGTTGTGAGACACAAAGGGCAGTTAAACCTGGGAACCCTCATCCATAACCACCCATTACCATTCCTAAGACACTGTCAATATGGGAAAAGGAATGTTCTGGAAAAGAAAACTGGGAAAATTTAGTAATAAAAATTATAAAAGAATATTGCACAACCAAGAACATCAGGATTAAAAGAAATACAATTTTGCCGGGCATGGTGGCTCACGCCTGTAATCCCAACACTCGGGAGGCTGAGGTGGGAGGATCCTTGCGAGTTCGAGACCAGCCTGCGCTACAAAGTAAGCTCAAGGCCAGTCTGAACTGCATATCAAGACCCCGTCTCAAAAAAGACAAAAAAAAAGGAAACACATTTTCAAAATAAAGGAGTTTGTTTGCCAGTCATAGGGATGCATGCCTGTGGACTACAGCACTGGGGAGGCTGAGGCAGGAGAATTGCTGTGAATCTGAGGCCAACCTGAACTGCATACATAGTGAAGCGCTATTGGAAAAACCACCAACAATACCAACCTCCCCCGCCCCCCCCCCCAAAAAAAACCCCAACAACAACAACTGGGGATATAGCTCAGGGACATGGCACCTGCCTGGCAAGAGCAAAGTCGTGAGTTTGGATTCCCAGTACCAAAACAAACAAACAAATCAAAATAAACTCAACACAATAAGAGCTTAATTTTAAAATAAAATTCCAATTACCTTCTTATTCTGGAATGACCACTCAGTTTCATACTCTAAATATTTGACAAAAAAATGATTCTTCAGTAGCCTAAAACTACAGTGTGACTGTTTAATAGAAGAGGACCCTCCGTTTCTGTGGAAAAACCCTGAGAATTTCACACACACAACCCAACTCCCGCTCCAACATTTATACCTTAATTGCTTGCAGCCTGTTTCTGCTAAGTTTTACCAGGTAAAACATTCATCAAAATAAAATCAAAGAAAACAAATTGAAAGGGCAGAGGTTATACACTCTGTATGATATCAGTTGCTCTCCAACACTGATAATCAGATAAATTTCACAGCCTTCAGACTTTCTGTTGAATTCAGGTTGGCACTGTTCCTGACAATCATCTGACCACCTTACTTCCACTCCACCCTGCATTGTATGTGTGTCACACAAAACTGAGAAAATGTTTCAAACAATTATAAATCTATGAGTGCCAACTCCAGGTAGCGCAACAGTTACTTTTTTTTTTTTCTTTTTTTGGCTAACTTTTGTTAACTGTACAACTGTTTATTGCAAATCATGTTAGATGTAAGATTAGAATTCTTCTAACAAGAAATATTACAGCACTCAGGTCCATTTTCATTGCCTGGAGAAAGGGCTCTGAGTAAGTTAGTTACTTCTTGCAGGACCAGAGAGCAACACTCAACCTTAGATTATCACCTCGGGGGCTGGGGGTTTAGCTCAGCGGCATAAGCGCCTGCCTTGAAAGCAGGCAGTCGTGAGTTCGATCCCCAGTACCGAAAAAAAGGAAAAAGACCAAAAAAAAAAAAAAAAAAAAAGATTATCACCTCGGCTAACAAAGAAACTAGTAACCTTTTTAAAAAGTAAACTTGTGATTTTATTTTAAAACCAAACTATTTTTTTGTTTGTTTGGACCAGAGGTGGAACTCACAACCTCACCGCACCTAACAGGCAGGTTCTATGCTACTAAACTACATCCCCGGCCCCTAAAACCAATTATTTTTCAGCTAAAAAGACAAGGTTTCAGTGATACTTACCAGTGAGAATAGACTGGTCGACTCTTAGAGTTGTAGACTTGATGGAAGTTAATCTTATATCAGCAGGAACTTTGTCACCAACTAATTGGGGGGAAAATGCAGTTAAAGCCAACTTTTGTTACTGTATTACTTATCGGTGAGTTTGTTTACAAATCAAACAAAACTTTTAAAGAAAATAAACAGCCTACATTCAGCACAGTATGTCAGGCTTGGTGGGGCACGCCTGTAATCCTACCATTCTGGGAGGCAGGAGCACCACAAGTTCAAACCTGGTCTGAGTTAAGAATGTAGCTCAGAGCAAAAGTCCTGGGTTCCATCCCCATTGTCAGTAAGTAAAGCAAGCAAGCAAGCAACCATGATAGGTAAGCAGGTAGACAGATACGAAATCTGCTAAACAGCTAAGACGATTAACCTATCTCAGGTGCCAAGGCAGTGATACTTGGGAAAACCATCCTGTATTTATGTATGTATGTATTTAAATTTATTTGGGAGGGGGGTCTTTTTGAGACAAGGTCTCACTATGCAGTTCAGGCTGGCCTTGAGCTCACTTTCAGCCCCTAGTGGTCTTGAACTTGCAAAGAGCTTCCTGCCTCAGCCTTCTGAGTGCTGCAATTACAGGCACGTGCCACCACAGCCAGCTTGTAATCACTTTTTGAGACAAGGCTGCACTATATAGTTCAGGCTTCCTTGAACTCACTATGTAGCCCAACCTGGTCTCAAATTCACAGTGATCCTCCTGCCTCAGCCTCCCAAGTGCTGGGATTACAGGTGTGCACCACCAAACCCAACTTGGAAAACCTTTAAATATACTATATTCTACATATGTTTTTGCAGTACAGACAAAAATTGTGAAAACAGACTTAGTCAGCAAGGATGTATGAAAATTCTTAATACAGATAACTATAAAATAGGTAAATTTCCCAGTGTTCATAAATTTGGCAACTCATCACTAGGTATGTATAA
The DNA here is from genome assembly GCF_034190915.1 of Cavia porcellus. Lineage (NCBI taxonomy): Eukaryota > Metazoa > Chordata > Mammalia > Rodentia > Caviidae > Cavia > Cavia porcellus. The sequence goes on along the minus strand of NW_026947499.1, from coordinate 8,602,501 downwards.
AAATGTCATAAAAATATATGTCATAAAAATCCTGTCAATGTGCAGCTAATCAGGAAAGCTAGAGATACAGCATCACTAATCTGTGTCAGGTAGGAGCAACAGGTTTAGTACTCATGACTCAGCAAGCTTCCCAGTGTTTGTGGCTGTTCTGTACATGTTGCTAAGCACAAAGTAACAATACTGCAAACTTTGGAGGAACTGGCAATACATTATCACAACTGCAAAGCCACAAGTAAGAGGAATTTATCCTACAGACACTGCTCAAAGACTATGTAGTTCCTTTACTACTTTTTTTTTTATTAACGTTAGAAAAATGAATGAGACAAACTCCCTTCACCATGAAGTGAAAACTTCCTCTACGACACCCTGTATACTGAGTGAGGAAAAATAAGATGTGAATGGCACTTCTGGGGCCACCAGCAGTATGAAAAATACCTCTGGGAAGGTGAAGCCAAGTGGTGACCCTGGCTTGCTGGGATAGGTGGACACAGTTCACCCTATACTCTCTGTACCTTTTGAAATGTGAATCATCAAATAAATTAATAAATCTGTTGCACAACCTCAATCAAACCAGGCTTCTTTTCTGAGATAAAAATGTCCTTTAACAGATCTTATCAGGTCCACATCTTAGCCTCAAAATTTCCTGGGTGTGTATAAAGTAAAACACCACAAAACACACCCAATAGCAGGTAAAGGCAAGGTCTCACAAGCAGCCAGAGAACTTCCTCTCTAGAGAGTCAAACATTGCTGATTAAGTGTACGTCTGTATGAAAATAATTTTATATTAGTAAGTGCAGAGGTGGGGTCGCACCAGGGTGCTAAAGCACTTGCCTCACATGTGTGAAATCCTGAGTTCAAGCCCTAGCACTGCCTAAAAAACCTTCCATCCTACCCATAAGGGTAAAACAGTTTTCCAGGATTTTCTGAATACTAACTAAAGAGGCTTTTAAAATTTCTAATGCACAGACAGCTCAAAAAAATTTAAGCAAAATTTTTGTTTTCCGACTTACACTACAAACTGAATTGTATTTCCTATCACCAATTATAAATAAAAAAGCAGGGCTGGGGATTTAGCTCAGTGGCATAAGCACCTGCCTTGCAAGCAGGCAGTCGTGAGTTCAATCCCCGGTACCGATAAAAAGGAAAAAGACAAATAAATAAATAAAAAGGCAGTGGGGGGGGGGGTGGCAAACTAGTCATCCTATCCAGGAAATAAACCTGTAGTTTAGGCCTGTGAATTTAGCCCAATGGCAATAGCACCTGCCTGACAAGTGTGAGGTCATGAGTTTAATTCCCGATATCAAAAAAAACAAACCAACAAACATAAAACCCCTTCAGTTTAATTCCAATGGTCCTGTCCTGGAGAGCTTTCACATTTAAGAACAGCACAGCTTGCTTTGTAAACTTCAGTGCATGAGCAACCCCACAGCCTGTGTCGGCAGTGCGGCCACAGGCGTGCAGAAGGCGCCTGCCTGTCAATGTGTAATCCCAAGAGGCAAAGATTGTCCTCCAGTCGGACTGCAGGGATACCTGGGAGGTGAAAGTCCTGCTGGAAATGCTTATGCAATGAACGGCAATACTTAACTAAACAAACCAGAGCTTTTCATTTTCACAGAATCCTGCTTATGCTACGGAACCAATCTAACAGATTATTAAGACAATAATCATGCTCTAATGTGGAAATTTAAAAGCAAATTAAAATTGTTTTACTGTTTTATTTCCTGTCATAACCAGATTCTAAATGCTCTTGAACACTGTGAATGAGTCCAATCTCAATGGTATGTATTGTGACTCCAAATGGAAAATTTTCTTTTTTTTTTTTTTTTTTTTGTATTTTTCTTTTTTATCGGTACCGGGGATCGAACTCACGACTGTCTGCTTGCAAGGCAGGCCCTTATGCCTCTGAGCTAAATCCCCAGCCCCAAATGGAAAATTTTCAAATGTCCTCTGATGGTCGAGGTGATTATATCATAATCCTGTTGGAGCCAGACTGCTGCTGTAGCACAGTCTTCAATCTTGAGACTCCCACGGTAACTCTGTTAAAGTTTCATGTACATTGCTGGTGCAGCATTAGCTTAGCATGCAGGCAACCTTCAGTTTGATCTCCAGTAATGCAAATAAACAAAAACAGGAGTGAAGACAAAAAGAAGCCAGGTGCAGTGGTACATGTCTGTAATCTCAGCTGCGGTACTTGGCTGAGGTAGGAAGATGACAAGTTTGAGGCCAGCCTGGACAAAATTAGTAAGATCTTGTCTCAAGAAATAACAAAAAGCCAGGCATGTTGGTGCATGCCTATAATCCCAGCACTCAGAAGGCTGAAGCAGGAGGATCCCTGAGAATTCAAGGCCAACCTGAACTACATAGTGAAACCCTGTCTCAAAATGACAAAAAAAATAAAATAAAAAGAGCTAGAGTTGTAGTTCATTACCCCCTGAGTTCAATGGAGATGGCTAGGGGAAGGGAAAGAAAATGTATTTTCAGGCAATAAATACGAAGGTTAAATTTCTTCGGTGATACAGCTAGCATTATTAGAGTAAGATAGTATATATATATCTATAGTTATATACGTATCTATAGATATATATCTACTATGCTTATATACATATCTATAGATATATTTCTACTATATAGTTGTACATCTATACAGTACATATATAGTGTACATATGCTCACTTGCTCTCTGTATATACTGTATAAAATATCTATGATAGCATTATTTTTAAAAAACTACTTTTTCCTGAGGTCTAAATGTAAATGGGTATTTGTCTACTGCACAGGAAGTGCACTAACAAATACTTAACTGTTGATTAAATCTTGAGGGTGAAATGTCCCAAATGTCAAATGGCAGAGGAAGAAATGATTTGGGAAGTCCTTAAATTGTCAACTTTTCTTCCATCTCAGAACTGTCATTCTAATTGTTAGGCAAATAAATATTTAAGAACTGAAAGCTGATGAAAACTACTTAATAGAGGAGGGCTTTTATGAACCCCCTTTTCAGAGTACAAACAGTTTAATGCATCTGAAGTGGAGCCCAGGAATCCACTTTAAAGTTTTTCAAAATCACTAAAAAAAAGCTAAACCGGCTGGGGATTTAGCTTAGCAGCTCAAGCACTTGCCTGGTGAATGTAAGATCGTGAGTTTGGTTCTGGTACAAAAAAAACCCCCTAAACTGGCCAGGTATGGTGAGTGCATGGCTTATAATCTCCACCCACAGGAGGCTGCCGCATGAGGATCTCCTTGAGTTTGAGACCAGCCTAGACTACACAGTGAGTTCAAGGCCAGCCTAAACTACACAGTAAAACCCTGTTAAAACACACACACACACCAAAAAAACCTTGTTTACAACAGCCTTTACAACATACTGAACACAGCTCTAGGTTAAGTCTTAACCCCAGCACTAGAGAAATGCCTACCTTAAATAGTTATGATTCCTTTGTTCCATTCGAAGCTAATCTTTTTGTAAAAAATATACTAAAAAAAATAAATGAAAACTGGTTTCTAAAACCCACTCTGTTCTATGGCAGAATACATTCACCTTGACTAACCTACATTCTCCTTTTAAGGAGAGCAAGTAAAGGCCATGAGGTAAAACAAGCTTTGCCTAAGCAAGTTTCACTGAACTGTGAGACTACTTAACTCTTGCTTTGGGCAACAGAGTCCACCGAGCATGGACACATGGACACGTGGACAGATCACAAAGCAGGTTTTGTAATTACGGGTTAAGACCCATGAAAGTGAAGGCCCACCAAATAATTTTCAAACTATTTGGGGACAAAATGATTTCCTTTCATCTGCAGGCTTCCGTGAGTTCCAAATGTTCAGATTTGTGCCTAAGGAGCAGGCAGTGCAGTTCCAAGGATCACATCCGGTGAGGAGCCGGGCCCTCAGGGCCAGCAGTGGTGGAAAATCCTCCCACTTGCCAAGGGAAAGCACTGTGATTTTTTCCTCCAAAGTTTGGTGTTTTTTTTTTTTGTTTTTTTGGTCTCTTTGGGTTGAGGCAGGTGTAGTCAAAGAATAATCTGTTATAAACTACCTTATATTCATTTAACATCTTGACACTTTTTAAATTCAGTTTTTGAATCCTTTATTTGACATCACAATAAATATTTCCACTCTGAACAAAATCCTCTGAGTATACTTCAGGTTAAGAGGCGATTATTTTGCCACATTTTAGAACTGAACACAAGCTTTCTTTACCTAACAAGGAGTACTAACAATTTGTACCACTTATGTCAAATATTATAATACCACTTATGTCAAATAGTAGTTACTCAGAAGATTGTTCTCAATTTTAAATGTAAATTTTTAAAAATTTAATTCACTGTGGAAAATTCCATCACATACTTATTAAAATCTTTCCTTAAAAAAAAACTATATAATATCAAATATTGTCTCCTAAATGCCACTACTGGCTCAGTTTAAACGGCTCCTAAGAAAAGCTAGTCACAATACAATTACCCTAAATTTCTTAAGCATTTAACTATGACTCAAAACATTTTCAGTTTCCAACTTAAGTCATGAATTGTGCAATGATACAAAAAAAAAAAAAAAAAAAAGAATGAAATTCTTTACTTGAGAAGACCTTTGCTAACTTTCCAAGCCTCAGGGTGAAAGGAAAGAAACCTTATAAAACAACACAGTAGAACATTTGTTCCCAGTGTGGCTTTCTGGGAGTATACCTTCTTTTTAACATGCTCCCAACACTAGAACCACAATCACAGCACAGTCATACATGCACCAATGGTGGTTCAAGATGTCGAGCTGCAAGACACACCATGTTTTAAAAATGTAAACATGGGGCAACCCACTTTGGACCGCCTCTCTCTCTCTCTCTCTCTCTCTCTCTCTCTCTCTCTCAGACAGAAGCTTTCCTTCTCTCAATAAATATTTCTGCTCAAAAAACCAAAACCAAAACCGCAAACATAAGCCAGGCATGGTAGCATACATCATGATCCCAGCACTCGGGAGGCTGAGGCAGCAGGATCGCTGTGAGGTGCAGACCAGCCTGGACTACATAGTAGATCAAGGCCAGTCTGGACTAACGAACAGCACAGTGAGACCCTGTCTAAAACAAAACAAAAACTGCAAAAGTACTTGGGGTGTTGGCAGGTCTGTAATCACAGTTCTCTTAAGAGAGTGAAGCAAAACAGTTGCAAGTTCCGGTCCAGCCTGAACAATTTACTGACTTAGGAAGACCCTGTCTCAAAAAAATTTAAAAGGGGCGGTACAAACGGGAAGACGCCATCAGGTACAAAACCTTTCCATGGCTTCTTCCCACTATATAAACCTGAGATAAAGTTTAGTCTCTCAATCGAGCTGGTGAGATTACTAGCTGCTCTGACCGTGCCCTTTCTTCCTCTGGGCTGTAAACAATGGCCCTCAGTTAGGCGTGTTTTCTGGTCTTTACACACTCTCCCTTCTCCCTCTCTCAACTGCTTTCCCTAACTCCCAGATTAGGCTGATAGTCATTCCGACTGGCCTGAGTATGTCCTTCCCTGACACTGGTTTTTGATATACTTTTCCCACCAAGACCAGTGGGTGCATAAAGACAGTACTGGGCCACCAATGATTTCTAAGTCCTTAGCAATGGGCAATATGAGACATAGTAGTTGTCCAAGTATTTATCAACAAATAACAAGTATTTGCAGCTCACACGTTTTCTTTATGTACAATCAGCAAGACTTACAGTTACTGCCGAAGTGAAGAATGTTACAAACCTAGAAATGAGAAAGCATCAGGATCCCAAGAAATCTGAGACTTGGATGACCTAAATGGGGTTTAATACAGGTTGTTGTTTAAGTGAGGTATGGAGGTACATACTTGTAATTCAGGCACGCAGGAGGCTGAGGCAAGACCACCATGAATTCAGAGGCCAGCCTCTGAGGTACACAGTGAGTTCAAAGCCAATCTGAATTATGAGACTTTGTCTCACACACACAAAAAACCCCCTCCAGAAGACAAACACATACAGTTGCAAAGAACTCCAAAAAACACAGTTGTAAATTCTACACTTAACACTAAAAACAAAAACCAGACAAGCATACTTTATGCCATAGGAACAGTTTATAATAAAAGTCACTAAAAACTAGTATAGCTGGTCCAATGCAGACAAGGTTCTGGGTACTCAGGGATCACAGGCAGCAAGGTAAACTGAGTTAGGTGTGGAGGCAACCACGAGTCACTCAAGGATTACCGGGTCCAGTGTCTGGCATCCCTACCACACAGTTTTTTACCACAAATTAAAACATGCTTTAAAGCTGAAACCCATCCCTCTTTCCTTTCATCCAGCAAACACCCATCGGGCTGTTAACAGTATGTCTTATACATAACACTTAACTAAAACATCATCTTAACCCACACCCTTCCCTGATACAGATTAAAAAAAAAAAAAAACCAAACCTTGTTTTACATTAGAACATAGGGCTCACTTTTCAAGGGCTGCATACTACCTCAAAACTTGGAGGATGCTGCTATATTGGGTACCACTGTGAGGATTTTATGGATCATTATTCAGTCTTCACAAAGCTACCATTAACTTCATTTCCAAGTTATAAACGAGGCACTTTCCAAGGTCACAGTATTTTATAGCCACACTAATGAGCTCAATCTCCAATTGTGTGCCCATCTAATTTTTCCTGTCATGAGGTAAACATGACTGACCACCATCTCTTACCTCTAGAGAAACAAACAGAATTCCCTATAATACACTACTCTCACAAATTTACAAGGTGTGACAGAAAAATATGGCCAACATTTAAATTAAAAAAAGAAATTTGAAAAACAAAAACAAAAACAAAAACAAAAAAAAAAAAAAAGAAAGAAAAGAAATTTGCCAGGCATTGTGGCACAGGTCTGTTATCCCAGCACTTGGGAGGCTGAGATAGGAGGATTGTTGCAAGTTCAAGATGAGCCAGGGTTACAAAGTAAGGTCAAGGTCAGCCTACACTGCATAGTGAGAGCCTGTCTCAAAAGGACTAAAAGAAACGGCCAGGCACATAGCTCAGTGGCGTAAGCACTGCCTGGCAAGCATGAGGTCCTGAATCCAATCCCCAGTATCAAAAAACAAAACAAAATACAGTAAAAGACACCATCATGAATCCCTCAACATACTCCAGAATTCCTGCAAATATACTTATCCACATTCTTTCCATATCTGAAACCATTCTGGAAATCCTTGTATGTGTCCTTTAGTTGCATTGTAGGGGCTGGCTCAATGTTCTGAACTGATTCAAGATTCCCTGCCCTGGGTACCCTGACTCTAGGAAAAAGCCGGAAGCCGCAACACGGGCTGTGGTAGGCGAGGACACACCGTGGTGTTTCAGGAGACGCCTTCTGTTGAGTGGTACTCCGCAGCAGCATTCACCAGGAGTGTCTGATCGCCCCTCATTAGTACACTCACAAAAAGGATGTTACAGTGATGCCTTTTACTGCAATGACTCATTTTACAATTTAAACATTTCTCATGTATTTGACCACACTTAGTATTCCTGTTTCTCCACACTGTAAATTCTGTAAAAGTTCTATCGCTGACAACGGCAAACATTTTGCGTATTTGTCAAAAGTAGTACCATCTTCAATATTTTACACTTACAAAAAAAGTGACAGTCCCTACCATGTACTTTACTTTTTCCAAACTCTGAATCTCAGGGGCAAGAATAGAAACGTTGAAATTTACTGGTACTGTGACTACCACTGAGTCACAGGGAGTGGGGAGGAGGAGATTACAGTAAAACAGGAAATGCCAACCCCATGAAATCAGGTCAGGCTTCAAGATCAACTGCTATATCACGATGAAAGAGGGTTAGGGACACTTTCCAGTTTCTCACTTTGCAATTTGTTCTTTCTTTCCTTTCTTTCTTGGGGGGGGTATCAAGAATTGAACTCAAGAGCTGGTACGTGCCAGGCAGGCATTTGTGCCACTAAGCTACCTCCACAGCACCTGTCACTTTGCAATTCTTAGGGTCTTAGGTATCCTGACAGTGCTGAAGACCTTAAGGCTCAAAACTCTACTTGTAAACATCTATACAGATTCTTTGTTTTAAACTATTTTAGTTTTCTGCTGACATATAAATTCTTTTTTTTTTTTCTTTTTCCTTTTTATCGGTACTGGGGATCGAACTCACGACTGCCTGCTTGCAAGGTTGACGCTTATGCCACTGAGCTAAACGCCCAGCCCCAATGTAAACATTTTTTTTTTTGTCTTTTTCGTTTTTATTCGTACCAGGAATCGAACTCACGACTGCCTGCTTACAAGGCAGGCGCTTATGCCGCTGAGCTAAATCCCCAGCCCCATGACATATAAATTCTTACAATGAATTTACATCTGTTTTAGAAATAGAAAGGCTTGATGGTGCATGCCTATAATCCTAGCACTTGGGAGGCTGAGGCAGGTGGATTGTTGCAAGTTCAAGACCAGCATGGGCTGGAATGTGGGCTCAAGGCCAGCCTGAACTAAATAGCGAGACCTTGTCTCAAAAAGACAAAAAAGAAAAAAAAAAGGAAGAGAAATGTTAACTTCAGAATTAACAATATATGATATTCCTACTTTTATCTGAATACAGCTATTTTAGGCCTGCATCTTTAGACTGTATTCTATTCTTCTGCGGGGGGTCTCACGGTGTAGTGTAGACTGGTCTTGAACTCACAGCAATCCTCCTGGCTCAGCCTCCCAAGTGCTGGGATTATAAGCATGCCCAGCAATTCCATCCTTCTTAAGAAACAACTCTACGTGAGGGAAAAGCTGAAAGAGAACAAATTATGCTTGCTTTTTTTGTTGTTGTTGTTGTTACATCTCTTTGCTTTTACTTCTCTGAGCTGTGTGCAAGATTTCAAGAAAAGGTAAAAATTTTATTCTACTAATGTCTCAACACCATCATGTCAACTGCTTAAACCAGACAGCAGGGGCTGGGGATTTAGCTCAGTGGCATAAGCACCTGCCTTGCAAGCAGGCAGTTGTGAGTTCGATCCCCGGTACCGATAAAAAAGAAAAAGACAAAAAAAAAAAAAAGACAGCAATTACACTAACCAATTTCAATATTTAAACCAGACATAAGGGAAAGCATATAAATAAAATTCTGAAATTAGGTGTAAGATATTACATGTCTTTAGAGAACAGTCACAGATTTCAATAAATCTCAAAAGAACTATGATCTAGAAATGATTTAAGAAATGATTTAGAGGGCCAGGAACATAGCTCAGTGGCAAGTGCCTGCCTGCCACTTGCAAGTTTGATTCCCAGTATCACCCCCACTCAAAACACACAAACACACACACACAAAGAAAAGAAAGAAAGAAAAAGGAAAGAAAAGAAAATGATTTGGAGGGGCTGGGGATTTAGCTCAGCAGCATAAGTGCCTGCCTTGCAAGCAGGCAGTCGTGAGTTCGATCCCCAGTACCAATAAAAAGGAAAAACAAACAAACAAAAAAAAAGCAAATGATTTGGAGCTACCTGAGAACTTGTTAGAAATACAGAATAAGCCAGGCGTGGTGGCTCACGCCTTTAGTCCCAGCACTCCGAAGGCTAAGTCAGGAGGATCACTGCGAGTTTAAGAACAGTCCAGGCTACAAAGTAAGCTGATGGCCAGCCTGAACTGCATAGTGAGACCCTGTCTCAAAAAGACCAAAAAAAAAAGGGGGGGGGGCCAGCAAAAAAGTAAAATAAAATATATATATATAGAATAATCAAGACCTCTGCAGACCTAAAGAAATAAAACAAACGTTTTAACATAAGTTACCAGTTGATTCCTATTCACATCAAGTTAGAAGCACTGCTCCAGCTATGCCAAATTATTGACCAAATCTTCACACTTTTTAAAAGCAGTTCTCATTTTTACATTTCTGAGATTTTATACAGAGACGGTCTATGAACTGTCAGAGTATTTACTAGATTTTGCAGGTCATGGTGGTACACACCTGTAATTCTAGCACTCAGAAGGGTGACACAGGAGGATCAACTTCAGGGCCAGCCTGGGCAACACAGTGAGTTCAAGGCCAGCCTCTACAAAGCAAGATCCTGTCCCACTCACCAGTGCAGTGTTGGGGAGCTCAGCAGGTATGGATTAAGTGTTTACTAAATGTTTTAAGTCAGACTGCTCCAATCCCAAAAGCTTTGTTATTTTTGTCCCTCACAGACAAGGTCATACTGCATAGCCCAGCCTGGGCTCAAACTTGTGGCAATCCTCCTGCCTCAGCCTCCTGAGTGCTGGATTACCTGTGTGTGTACGTGTGTAACCACACGAAGTTTTAATAGGTTTCTAAAAGCAGAGTAATCCCAAAACACACGTGCCACACTATCTGAATGAATTAAACCTGTTTCAGAGCCACAGATCTACATAAGCATCTACTCTATCTGGTACAGAGGCGCGTTCCTATACTCCCAGGTACTCTGCAAGCCAATATTGGAGGACAGGGAGCTCAAGGGCCAGCCCAAGGAACCTAGCCAAACCTTCTGCGTCTGCACTGATTATCTGATGCTGCACAGGTGAATCTGTTTTGTCCAGTGTTGTGTAGAATAAAACATTCTATCTAGGTTCTGGTACATTAACTGAATCAATTTCACAACTTTGCCTCTTGCTCAATTTTTTTAAAAAAACTACTTTATACATATTAACTAAACCTTTTCTACAAGTTAACTATAAAAATTTAAGCCTAGATTCTCTTTCATGAAGTTTGATGTTTAAGAATTATTACTGGTTCCAGGAATTGAACTCAGGACCTTAAATTGTTGTGTTATTGAGCTCTACTCCCAGCCCTATTTGTATTCTTTAAAAAATGTTCTTGAGGATGGAGCAAGAGGACCACTATGAGTTGGGGACCAGTCTGGGGTACAAGGTGGCTGAAAGCCAACCTGAACTGTACAGTGAGACACTATCCCAAAAAAAGGTTCTTACAGAAACTTTAGTGCAAATGCAATTTTATGTTGCGATTATATCATTTTAATCACTTACATAATCTTAAAAATATGACTCACTTCACAGTAAGCTACAGGCAAAAGTCATCTGAGGATATTTATGTCCTTATGCTATTCATCAACTATGGGTTACCAAGTTACCTTGTAACTATGAGTTACATGAAGTTTGTTTCAAACAATCTTGAAAACAGTGCCCTTGAGAAGTCAATAAATAAGCCCCCAGGGTATACTCTATTAAATTCCCCAAATTTGGTAAGGCCTTTTTCTTTGTCTGTTATATCTTGATTCACTTCTGTAACATTTAGTAAATAAACAAAATTTAAATACTCATGTCCACTTCTTTTAAGACTATACACAACTGACCGGACATAGTGGCAAAGGCCTGTACTCCCAGCATTTGGGAGGCAGAGGCAGACTGCTGCAAGTTCAAGGCCAGTCTGGGCTACACAGTGAGTCAATTCAAGGGCAATCTAACTACATAGCAAAACCCTGTCTAAACAAGGAAAATACACAATTTTACTATTTTTTGTTTCCATTCATCCAAAAAAATACTTCCCTGGCACTAAGATAATGTATATTACTATGGCTTCACAAGGGGGTCATTATCTCTGTATTTCTCTTTGCTAAATCGCTCTCATCTAGCTCCAGCCTGTTTAATACTTGAGTTATTACTGATAAAACTATAGGTTTATCTAAGCCATTTGTAATACAAACTCACACAATTGGGCATGGTGTCACTTGTCTATAATCCCAGCACTCTGGAGGCTAAGGCAGGAGGTCATCTTGAGTTTGAGGTGAGACTGGACTACATAATAAGTTTAAAAATGTCAGCCTGAGATGAGAAAAAATACCAGCCTGAACTACAAAGCACAAATCTGTCTCAAAATACAAAAATGAAAAAGAAACCATAGGAGATCCAGAACAGCAAAAGTAATCCTGGGTAACAAGCTAAAAATGGTGGGCATCGCAATCCTGGGTTACACTACACAAAGCCATGGTGATAGACCTGTGTCTCTCACCATGTACTCATCTAAAACAAAGATGGATCAAAGGGCTAAATATTAAAATAGAAACAATCTGCTGAAAGATAAAAAAGTGTAACTCTTGAGGTCATAGGTGTGGGCAAGGACTTTCTGAGTGGCTGCACAGGAAACAGTTCCAGAATCAACAAATGGGACCATAGGGGCTGGGGACTTAGCTCAGCAGCATAAGCACCTGCCTTGCAAGCAGGCGGTCATGAGTTCGATTCCTGGTACCGATAAAAAAGATTTAAAAAAAAAAAAAATGGGACCATACCAAATTAAAAAGCTTCTGCGGGTCAGGCACTTAGCTCTGTGGCATAGGCACCTGACTGGCAAGTACAAGGTCGTGAGTTCGACCCCCAATACCAAAAAAAATCAAAATTAAAAATAAAGAGCTTCTGCACAACAAAAGAAGCAACCAATAGAATGGAGTCACAACTTACAGAATGGGAAAGTATTTCCTGCCAGCTATTCCTCAGGCAGGATTTAATATCTAATATAGTGAGTTCGAGGCCAGCCTGAACCATATCCCTGTCTCAAAAATAGATATCATAGGAGCCAGGGATTTAGCTTAGCAGCTTAAGCACTACCTGATAAGCACAAGGTTATGAGTTTGATCCTCAGTACCAAAAGAAAAGGGAAAAAAAAAAAAGGCATTGTGTTACAGTGATATATACAAACCCACATTTACAGCAGCAAAATTCATAATAGTTCTGTCTTGGAAGCAGCCTGCCTATATGTCCACTAATAGATAAATGTATAAAACATGATATTTAGAGACAATAAAGTACTACTCAGAGTCATAAAGAAAGAAACATTTATAGGAAATGGATCACCTCAAGACCATGTTAGTGAATGTAATCAGACACAAAGTGTAAATACCGCACAGTTTCTCTCATATGAGAAACCCAAAATAGAAAGAGCAAGACAGAGAAGACACCTGGAAGTAGGGTATTACACCCTTCTCAAGTGGGAAGAGTATGGAAGGAAGGAAGAGGAAGAATGGGGGGAAAAGGAGATATGTACATGTACCAATTACCACAAAGAATGGAATCACTGTATACTGGAAACACAGACTGATCCTTTTTATTTTAAAGGATTCCAGAAAAAGTAAAGTCACAAAAACACAAAGTTAACCTGTTGCAAGGGATCCAGGTAAAGAAGACAAAAGAAAGCAAATGCTAATTGGGATCTGTTTCTTTCTTAGAGGATGAAAATGCTCTAGAACTAGTGACAATAATCGCACAATTCTGTCAATATACTACAATTGACTTGTGAGTCTTTATTTGCTTTGAAGATAGGGTCTTAAGCTGGGGATTTAGCTCAGCGGCATAAGCACCTGCCTTGTAAGCAGGCAGTCGTGAGTTCGATCCCTGGTACCGATAAAAAGGAAAAAGACAAAAAAAAAAAAAAGTGGTGTAAGATAGGGTCTTACTGTGTAGTCCACACAGGCCTTGACTCACAGTAACTCTGTCTCAGCCTCTAGGTACTGAACTGCAGATGTGCACCACAACCTCTGCCTTAACTGTGTACTTCAAAAGGGTAAATTGAGCCAGACATGGTGGTGTACACCTGTAACCCCAGCACCCAGGAGGCTGAGACAAGAGAATTTTGGCTGCAATTTGAAGACCAGCCTGGCATAGACCGTCTCAAAAGACAAAAAAAGCTGGGGGAGGGAGGGCGTACGGATATAGCTCAGCAGCAAAGCACCTGCCTGGCAAGCGCAAGATTGTGAATTCGATCCCCAGTACTAACAACAAAACAAGGTAAACTAGGCCAGGGATATAGTGCAGCAGCACAATGCCCTCCTGGAAAGCATGAGGTCCTGAGTTTGATTCCTGGTACCAAAAAGTAGGGTGGTATTTTACAGCATGAGACCTACATTACAATAAAGCTATTAAAAATAGATGGTTGCCGGGCATGTTGTGCACAATCCAAGCACGAGAGGCTGAGGCAGGAAGATTATATGAATTCAAGGTCAGTCTGGGCTACAGAGTGAGTTCAAGGCTAGTCTGAACTACACAGCAGGATCTTATAGGAAAGAAAAAACAACAAAACAAATCTGACAGGAGTGGTGGCAGATGGCCTGTAATCCCAGCACTCACTCAGAAGGCTGAGGCAAAGGATGGCCTAGAGGCCAGCCTAGACTATATTCAAGACTAAGTTCAAGACCAACTAGAACTATATAGTGAGACTCTTTCTCAAAAAATAATAACAATATTTTTTTAACAATGGACCTGGAAGTGTGGCACACACGTGTAATCTGAACACTCTAGCAGGCTGAGACGAGAAGAATTCAAGTTTGAATTCTATCTAGACAATTTAGCAAGATCTGTCTCAAAATAAAAGGGAGTATAGCTTTGAAAAACAAAATAAAAAGCAGCCTGGGCATCAAACAAATTGAAATGTTACTGATACTGTTGTTTGTTATATGTACATTTACCAAGTAGATTATGTATTATCTGGCAAATGAGCTGTAGTTGCAGGCAGATGAGTAAGTCACAAAGACTCATTTCCTGAATTTAAAAATGTGAACATGCTGGGTGTAGTGGTACATGACTGAGTTCGGCACCAGCCTGGGCTACACAGTGAGTTCAAGGCCTGCCTGAGCTACGCATTGAGACCCTGTCTAAAGTAAAGCTGAGAAGTTAAAAAGCAAACAGTGAACATGTATTACACCGCAGCTGATGGTTAAGCATCAAACACTTGTAGAGCTGTCGCGATACTCATATAGCTTAGCTACTGCTTAACACATGCAGTGTTCTTGTACAGGCCCGAATGCATTAGCTGAACCTTCATCACTCTTGTGATTCATATTCCAATCAGTAAGGAACTTGTGATGTGTCCAGCCAAGGTTACAACAGTCAATTTGATGGTTTGCTCCAAGGTGCTCACTGCCTAATAGTATGACAAGTGTTTAACAAAATATGTTATCTAAAACTAGGTCAAAATGGCAAAATTCAAGAAAGCACAGTATGTATAAGTTCAACATCAAAGCACTATGTAAGGGCCAGGGATTTAGCTCAGTGGCGTAAGTGCCTGCCTGGCAAGCACGAGGTCGTGAGTTTGATCTTTGGTACCTCCCCACCCAAAAAAGAAAGCGCTATGTAAGACCTGAGCAGTGCACATGTAGAAGAGTGGGGAGAGTATTGGCACTTCTAAGGAAGGATTCAAAAACAAGTCAATGGGAATGTATGCATTCTGAGTAGCAATAGATAATATGCTTCTCTAAGATGAAAATTTAAACCTTATCTTTTTAAATACTGCATGTGTGGTGGTGCGTGCCTATAAACCCAGCACTGGGGAGGCTGAGGCAGAAAGATCGCACTGAACTCAAGCCCAGTTGGGGCTACACAATGAGATCAAGGCCAGTCTAAGACATATAATGCTATCTTTTCTCAAATTTTAAAAAAAAAAAACCCTAATGAAATACAAAGAATGGAGTTATACAATGTACAAGAAGGGTCACATAAATTATTAGGTCATAACCTAAAACTTCCAAGATTTGTACACTGGGGAAATTCACAAATTATAAAAATGCTTCACTTTTGTTAAAATAAGTGAGAAATCTGATGGTACTGAAAGCTGGGAATGCCGGGCAGGTGGTACACACCTATAATCACAGGACTCAGAAGGCTGAGTTAGGTGAATTGTTGAGAGTTAGCCTGGGCCACACAGAATTCAAGGCCACCCTGAACTATGTAAGGAAACCTTTGTCTCAAAAAACTAAAAGAAAAAAGAAAATAAAAAGAACTGCCTAAGAGGCTGAGAGTGGGCTCAGCAAGCACCAGGGCACTTGTTCAGTGCCCACAAGGCCAGAGTTAGATCCCCAGTACTTGTTGAAAACTGAAATGAGGGGCTGGGGGTTTAGCTCGGCAGCATAAGCACCTGCCTTACAAGCAGGAGGTCGTGAGTTCAATCCCCAGTACCGATAAAAAAGTTAAAAAAAAACTGAAGTGAAGTCAGCAGGAGTTACACATTGCAGCATCAGTTAGGTCAAATAATTTTGTATTTCAAGTGCAGTGGGAAAATTACTTAAAGGTTTTTTAGCAGATAAAATAGTGGCATGCCTTTTAAAAAACCACTCTAGCTATTGTACTGAATGGACTGCAAGACAATAATGAAAGCTGGAGCTCCTTAGGAGGGATGACAATCACAGTGCAAGCAGACAGCTGGGCTGTGGAGGCAGATGTTCAAACACTTCGCTGGATGTTTTCTGATCCAGTCAATGAGAAAATCAAAGGATAAGAAAGCAAGAATCAAGAAGACCCAAGTTTAGCTGGGCATGGTGGTACAGGCCTGTAATCCTGGCACTTGGGAGGCTGAGCAGAAGGATAATTGTGAGTTCGAGACCAGCCTCGGCTACAAAGTAAGCTCAAGGCCAACCTAAACTACAGAGTGAGACCTTGTCTCAAAAAGACAAAACAACAACAAGAAAGAAGACCCAAGTTTCTCTCAGTCTACTAGGTTGTTAGAATGACTTACCAGAGTGGGAAAGACCAGAGAAAACCAGAATTCAAAAGAAACCAAAACCACCCACACTGAAGAGAAACTCAAGAGATGATGCCTGCCTTGTAGCAAGGCTCCAGCTTCCTGTTTATCACTGACCTCTATGAATGTAAACTAAGGGGAAACACGGCAGGGTAAGTTAAGTCTCTGTGCAGACCCGATCTGCTGAAGTAGCCCAACCAGCAGCAATCATTCTTTGAGAGGCTGAGTGCATACCCCCCGGTGAAGCTGGAGAAACAGTGCGCACACTCAAACCAAAGCTCACATGTATACTGAGACAAGGCTCTCCACCTGCCATGGACTTAGGGAAAGACAAAGTTCTTCGTTTTTTCTTCCTCTCTTATTATTAGCACCATCACCCCCTATCACACGACCTTTTCTTTTTTGGATACAGGGTTTTACTATGTAATTCATGCTGGCCTGGAACTCACTAAGTAATCCAGGCCAGACTGAAACTCTCAGAGACCCTTCTAATTCAGCTTCCCGAGGGCTAGGATTACAGGCACCTCAAAAAAAACAAGATCTGCGATGCCTCTGCCAAGCGTGTGAGACCCTGCATCCATCCATGGTATCCGCCCCTCAAAAACCACCTTTCCCACATCACCCTTAATACTACTGTCCTTTCTCTTTTTGCCTGGTTTGTTAAAACAGCCCCCCTCTCTCACTTCCTTGCTCTGACCAGTTTCCTAGGGCACATCAGAATTCCCTCACATTTTTTGGTATTAAAAGTAACAGGTTGTAAAGACCAAAAAATAAATAAATAAATAAATAAAAAGAAAGGGGCTGGGTATTTAGCTCAGCAGCATAAGCGCCTGCCTTGCAAGCAGCCAGTCGTGAGTTCGATCCCTGGTACCAATAAAAAAAGAAAGTAACAGGTTGTAAATTTTGAATAAGGACCACAGATTAGATACATACTAGTATGTTTGTATTACAAAAATGTCCTTTCTTTTATAAAACTAAAGTAGTTAGGAGTAGTAAAGAGATAACACACGTGCAGTGTAGCATATTCAACAACTCAGCCTAAACTGACAATGTACACACAGATTGAAAATGGGTACTGATGAAATGTTAACATCTGAAGCATCTAGGTGAGTATTTCACTTTCTCCATACTTTTTAAAATTATTTAAAAATAAAAATTTTTAACCAAGTGTGGTGGTGCACTTGGGAGGCTGAAGCGGGAGGATTGTTGTGAGTTCAAAACCAACCTGAACTACAACATGAGCTCAAGGCACCCTGTCTCAAAAAGATCCATCCCCCAAAAAAATTAACACCCAAAATACTTCTTTCTGAATTATGCTTTTTCTAACACTATCCAAGTCATTCATATGCACAAGCTTTGTGGTCCTGAGTAGTCAACTTATTGGTATATACGCAACACTATGATTTTTTTTTAAACTGGAACAAACTTTTTGCATGAGTACAGCTATGAAAAGCAATTTTTTTCCAAACAACAAAACTGTAGAGCACAGGTTACAGGGTGAATTTTTTTAATTCTTTTCATTGAAAGGACAATGTAGACAAAAGTACCCACCCTACATCAATTTCAAGCGTTACTATGAGACAATTTACAAAAGAAAAAATGTTCTCAGCTGGGAGTGTAAGAAAAGCTAACCCTATGTAATGACTTCCTAATAAATGAAATAGCCAAAAATAAAATAGAAACTAAGACTGGCTGCTTCCAGGAGCACCCTGATTCTGGGCTGTCTGAAGCATGAAACTGACCCGGAACAGCGAGGACTAAGTGTGAGCTTGCAGATTTACAGATGCTCTACAGCCAATATCCATGGCTCAGTGTGATACCTAAGCATTTTCAAGCAGGGCTTTTAGTCATGAAATTACCCAAAACCCATCAACTCTATATCATAGCTACAAGTACAGGTATAACTTTACATTTGTGCCAAGACATCTGAGATGAACACAAACTTCTCAGATGAAGAAATACAAACCACGAATAAATATATGAAAAAATGTTCAACATTAATGAGTATTTGAGAGATGCAAATTAAATCAACACTGAGATTCCACCTTACCCCAGAAAGAATGGCTATCATCAAGAAATTAAGCGGGGCTGGGGATTTAGCTCAACGGCATAAGCGCCTGCCTTGCAAGCAAGAAGGCAGGCAGTCGTGAGTTCGATCCATGGTACCAATAAAAAGGAAAAAGACCAAAAAAAAGAAAAGAAATTAACCAACAGGCTGGGGATGGATACAGCTCAGTGGCATAGCACCTGCCTGGCAAGCACAAGATCATGAGTTCAATTACCAACACCAAAAATAACTAAATAAAACTATTAAAACATTCCTAAAAAAAAAGAAATTAACCAACAACAAACGCTCGCAGGGCTATGAACAAAAAGGAACCTTTCTGTTAGTGAGACTATAGGCTGGTACAGCCACTGTGGAAATCAGTGTAGAGATTCCTCAAAATACTAAGATTGGAAGGTCCCATTTGACTCAATCATTCCCTTCCTGGGTATCTTCCCAGAAGAATTAAAAACACTGTACCACAGTGATAGATGTGTACCCATGTTCACAGCAGCACAATTTGTAACAGCTAAATCTTGGAAAAACCCAAATGCCCACCAACTGAAGAATAGATAAAAAAGGTATGGTCTTTTTCCACAATGAAGTACTACTCAGCCATAAAGGATAAACTGGAAACTTTTATAGGTAAATGGATACAACTCAAGGTCATACACATAAGTGAAATAAATCAGACATTCATGTGCAAATTGTCTCCCTAGTATGAGAAGCTGAAACAGTAAATGAGATCCAAAATGTAGAATAAATATTATAAAATGGGGGCCAGAGGTTTAGCTCAATAGTGTAAGTGCCCACTTGACAAATGCAAGGTCATGAGTTCCATCCCTGGTACAAAAAAAAAAAAAAAAAAAAAAGATATTGTAAAATGGGAATACATGGGGGAAAGGAAAAAAGGGAAGGGGAAAAAAAAAACCCAAACATATACATGATATTAAGGTAGTTACACTTATTTCTCTTAGTTCACTGAAAGGGTCTGTCCTAATATTGTTCAGACAAATGCCTATTATCTTGTGCTCTGAATTTAAAGATAACAGTATGCAAAGCATTAACCATTGTTATCCCTCTTATCTTGTTTTGAAATTATTTTTTTCTCTTTGAAATAAAAAAATGTTAAAAAATAATTTGTGCCAAGAACCAAAGCCGGAGGAAAATCACCACGTCTTACAGTTTAGATGTGGAACGCACTGGCAACTCCACCACCTCAGGGGCTAAAGCCTGCTTGTCTTAGGTGGTGCTTCATGACCCGTGGTCTCAGGGTGACCTGGAGTGGGATCTCTCTCTCTCTACTCTGCTTCCTGGTGTCAGGACTTCAGCATCTTCCTCTACACAGGGCCTCCTAGCAGTTTGTGTTTAAGCCTGCTGAACAAGGACTGAAACTTCTGAGATGTGAGCCAAAATAAAGCACTCCCCCCTTCAGTTTTGAGGGCCACATACTATGTCCCAGTGAGAGAAATCAAATGAGACACCACTAAGCAGTATTCTAACAAACAGCTGTCAAACCAACAGGCAGTTACACCTCTCTAACACTAGCGCTCTACAATGTTCTACAAGAACAGTAACTCAACTCCTTGTTTAAAAACAAAAACCTCAGCAGGCACAGAGATACATGTCTATAATTTCAACTACTCCACAGCCTGAGTTACGGAGACCATTTGAAACCAGATGTTCAAGACCAGACTGGCCACACAGGAAGACACCAACTGAAAAAACACCCCCCAACACCAACACTATGAAAGGAAGTGCCAAAATGTGTCAAAATAATCTTACAAAAATCAGGATCTTTGGATGATGTAAAAATGCTGTAACATAACATTAATTACTTTAAATATAATTAGGAGCTTGGGAAAAAGACTACATTCAGAAAAATACAAAAAAGAAAAATGACAAACTCAACTTACCAGCAATTTCTACAATATCCCCAGGAACTATGTCTTTAGCTTTAATCCGCTGCACACTCTTCCTGTCCTGCCGATACACTTTGCCCATTTCAGGCTCATATTCCTTGAGGGCTTCGATTGCATTTTCAGCATTCCTTTCCTATAGAAAAGAAACCAGAAGATAAACATTGTAAATGCCTTCCTGCTACTGCAAGTATTTGTAGCTCAGGAATCAAAATTTTACAATTTTAATCTAAAAAGAAAAAAAAGATAATAAAAGTGCACTAATGACACCTGCAGTAACTAAACAACTAACATTTTAAGCTGAGGATTTAGCTCAGTGGCATAAGTGCCTGCCTGGCAAGCGCGAAGTAGTCAAATTGATCCCTGGTACCACAAAAAAAAAAAAAAAAAAACACCCTCCGATCTTAAGGCAGTGGTAGCAAATGCGTAACACAGGTGCTGCATCAGGCTGTTGCCAACGAAAGGTCTAAACGGTATGGTGTCGCTGTCTGAAGGCAATGAACATTTTACAAGGGCATGTACAATTTTATATTAAAAATACAATGGCCCAGCTGTGCACAGTGGCAGGTGCATGTAACCCCGGCACTGAGGAGGCTGTAGCAGGAACACTGTCACAGAGTTCAAGACCAGCTAGGGCTACAAAGTGAGCTCAAGGTCAGCCTGAACTGCCTAACAAGACCCTGATTCAAAAATAAATAAATAAATAAATAAATAAATAAATAAAAAATAAAACAAAAACCAAAAATTCCCTTTTAGCTTATTGTGGTGATACATGCCTACAGTCCCAGGCATTCATAGGACTGATGCAGGAGAATCACAAGTCCCAGACCAGCCCAGAAAATTTAGGGAAACCCTGTCTCAAAATGAAATAAAAAGGGCTAGGGATGTAATCCAGGGGAAGGGTCCTTGCCTACAATTTATGCGGTACTGGGTTTAACCCCCATGGGGGCTGGGGATTTAGCTCAGCGGCGTAAGCGCCTGCCTTGCAAGCAGGCAATTGTGAGTTCGATCCCCAGTACCAATAAAAAGGAAAAAGACAAAAAAAAAAAAAGTCCGGGCTTAACCCCACCACACAATTTCATTTAAAAGCTCAAGATTGTAACTAAATGGTAGAACACATGCCTATCTTCTAGATCAGATCACGGTACTGCAAACACAAAAAATACAAAATTTAAACAGGCTATCATTCAATGAGCCTACCACATCATCACATTTATTAATAAAATTAGGGCCAAGGATCCATAGCTCAGGGGGGCACAGTGCCTGCCTGGTAAGTGAGGTTGTGAGTTTGACTCCTGGTTCCAAAAAAAAAATTTTAGAAGTTAACAATTCCAAGGCTGGAGATACAGCTCAGCGGCACAGCACCTGCCTAGTAAGCACAAGGCCCCAAGTTTAATTCTCAGTACAAAACAATAGATAATTCCAACAGGAGTATTTCCAAGGTATTTTAAAGGGCCAGGGACTTAGCGGTAGAAGCACTTGCCTGGTGAGCATGAAGTTGTTTGATCCCTAATACCAAAACAAAACAAAACAAAACAAACAAAAAACCCAGGATGTTTTAAGAATAACAGGTATAAGATGGCATGGTGGCAGATATCTGTGATCTTAACACTTAGGAGGCTGAGGCAGGAGAACTGCCACAAGTTCAAGGCCAGCCTGAACGGCATACTGAGACCCTGTCTCAAAATACATACAATAAAGAGAAAAACTGGATTTTTTTTTTCCCTCAAGAATAACATTGTGAGCATGATGGTGGTACAGTACATGCCTGTAATTCTAGCACTCTAGGAGGCTGAGGCAAGAGGATAAAAATTCAAACTCAGCCTGGACAACTTACTTGAAACTCTGCTTCAAAAAAGAAGAGGGGTTGGCTGGTGCGATGGCAGTAGGTTATCAGAACTTATTAACATTAGTGTCACTAATGTTGGTAATGTTGGTATACCACCCCCGCACTGCTAAATTTGACTGGCTTTTAAAAAAAAAAAAAAAGAAGAAAAGAAGAGGGGTAGGGGATACAGATCAGTACAAAGAGCCTGGGTTCATTCAATTTTCAATACCCACAAACAAAAACCAGAAAAACAATCATACTCTTATTTTAATCTGTACAATGACGGAATCTATTTAAAAAAGCCTAAGAGATCAATATTTAAACTTGAAGTATTAATCTAAGTATTAAAATACTACAAAACAAAAAACCTAAAAGATCAACAATCCTAACACAGACATCAAACAATTCGATAAAGGGGAGGGAGGAGTGCCGTCACACTTCTGCAGTAAAACTTCTCCAGCCTGTGGGTAAGAAAAGCCTGAGCACCACGGGTATGACGGTTCCCCCGACACCAGGCAGGCTGACGCAGAAGGGTCACCATGTGCTTCAGGCCCATCTGCACCACACATAGTGAGACCCGTCTCAAAAAAAGGAAAAAGGAAAGCCAAGCCAAGCCAACTGAGAGAAAAAGGCCAAGCGTCATCTCTGAAAACAACTTATGGTTAAAGCCATTTTTATAACTAAAATTCTCTCAAAACCCAAAGAAAATAAAAGTAACACTGAGATTATACAGTCTATCCCAGGAAGCATGTAGAGAACAACGACAGATAAACTGATTCTCATGTGTTCTGACTTCCTTTAAGTAGCTTCTCTTTTTTTTTTTTTTTTTTTTTTTTGTCTTTTTTGGTTTGTTTCTGAGACAGTCAGTCTCCCTGTGTATTTCAGACTGGTATTACCCCTACAGTGACCCTCCTGCCTCAGTCTCTCCAGTGCTGGCATTACAAACATGCACCACCACACCTGGCTGTCTTACCTGTTTGCTTTTTGCTGAGTTGATTCCAGGGTTGTGTTACTATCCTGCCCAGGCTGGCCTCCAATTCCTGAGGTCAAGCACCCCTGCATCCCAGTTTTCTAAGTGCTGGGATTACAAGTGAAACTCTGTGCCCACACTCTCTCATCCGTTTTCTTACTTCCTTGTTACCAAAAAGGATGAGAAATTTATTTTCTGTGGTGTTGGGACTCAGGCCCTGGGCCTTACAGGTATTTGGTAAGCATTCCACCAATGGCACTACACACTCAGCCCAGTGGTGTGCAGTTTTAACAGCAAAATACACACAAAAGAGGTGTGTAAACTTTGCCATATGTGAATTAAACAAAAGAAAAAATACATTTAGACTTTCGACAGCTTTACTCAACATAACAGAAAGAGATTAGTGGTTTAAAGTCATTTACATAAACTTCAATTTAGCAGTGCAGAAACTGCTGCTTACCTGCCACACACCTACAATTGCATTGGCTACTAATATAAGTAGAATTACAAAAGGTTCTACAAAGGCTGTGATGGTTTCTTCACCTTCTTCAAACCAAGCCAAAACCTAGAAGAGGAATGACATGAGTTAGAACTGGTGATGTGTTTTTAGGCTTAGTGCCACTGTGCAACACAATGGCTGGCACTAAAAGCAATCATGACAGCATCTTTCTTAAATTCTCTAGTAACAAATGGCAAAATATGACAATATGAAAAAAATTACGTGCTGCTCATACTCTTGGGAGTCAAAAACTAATTTAACAATACACTTAAGAGTTCATTTAAGGGACCAGGGGTTTAGCTTAGTGGCATAAAGCACCTGCCTAACAAGCGCAAGGTACAATTGATCCTTGTACCAAAAAAAAAAAAAAAAAAAAAACCACACACGTTCATTTAGATCAAGTGTGGTGGCACACACAGCTGTAATCCCAACACTTGAGAGGCTGAGGCAGGAGGATCACCATGGGTTCAAGACAAGCTTAGGTTACGTAGTGAGCACACAGTGAGACCCTGTCTCATAAAATAAAAACCAAACAAAAAAATTCCCGATTCTACTAAGGTAAAAGCTAAGTAATACCCACCCTGACTCAGTTAATACTACTATAAATTATAAAGCAGTTTGACCACTGCCTTAAATAATAACCACCTATGGGCTGGGGATTTAGCTCAGCGGCATAAGCCCCTGCCTTGCAAGCAGGCAGTCGTGAGTTCGATCCCTGGTACTGATAAAAAGGAAAAAGACAAAAAATAATAATAATACCACTGGTTCTCAGTGGTGTTAGTGAAGGTCATCACAGAACTACCATCAAGTTGTTCTGAGGTTGGAAATGTATTTTGAAGGTTATTCATCATGTGACATCCAGTACAGTACTTCAAGATGGCCTAAATTATCCTTAGACACAGAACAATGTCCAAGAAAAATGAAGGATTAATCCTTTAGCTTATACAACCAAAACCTGGTTAAGAACCTCAAGCTAACAGCCACACTATGCTGTTAACTGAGCAGCTCTGAAGATGATATAGAGAAAGAACCCAACACAATGAATGCTAATAATAAAGAACAGTCAAGAGTGATCTGAACAGTTAAAGCCCATCAGAATCAGCTCTGACAGATCCAAATGCTGGCAGTCACTTTTGGATGCCTACCAACCCTCCACTGACTCAGTGTGGGAGGTGGGCTTTGCTTTATTGTTTAGAATATATTTTACATTAAAACCTTTTCTTTAAGAGATCTACTTAGTAAACAATAAAAGCATGCTTTTTGGTGATTTTTATGGCAGTGATAGTCACTTAACTGCATATATACTTAGTGGAATATTATAGAGAGTGAACTTTTACACAAATAGCAAATGACTAGAAAGCCGACCAAGGTTAAGTTCCAATATGGATTTTACAACTAAAGTGGGTAGCAGTGAACTAACAAATCATTTTGAGCAGGGAAAAGTCAAAATAAAACAAGCAGCACCAGGGCCCAGGTCCTGATACACGCCAATCATCCCTGACAACTGGTGAACTAGGACAGGCAGAAAACCAGGATGCATACGTATGACAAATGCTACCGGAAGCTTCCAACAAGGCATTCCTAACACTGTAGCCCGGCCTAATGCCAGAACCAAAACTTTTCTAGGAAGCTACCAATTTTCAAAGTTGCAGGATCACAGCTGCCGATATCAGCCTTCCAAACATTTGCCAAGGACAGTATATCAGAAACAAGAAACTTCATTAGTTCTTAGAGGAGAAAAACTGCTCAACTTGAAGAGTGACTAGGACCTTTCCAAAAGGTCAAAGAGGCATTAGCGACAGTAAGATAAGCTTCACACCTTGTTAGAGTATGAATTTCCTTCTTGGCAGCCAACCTAGGGAACAAACTTTAAAGCAATTTCCTCCATCAGCTGGAGTGAAGGAAAGGACTGAAGCAGGCAGTGAGGACTATCAGAGTAAACCTCTTACTTTTCAAAAAATCTGCACTTTTCTTAAGTGGCGTTATCAACTAGAAGAATTTCAATTTGTACGACGCAGTAGGCTTTTCTTCCATGTGTCTGGTTACATGCAAGAAACATAATTAATCCTACTTTTGTTTGAAGGTTCCAAAGGCAAACTATTGCTTGGTAAGAAACTAGCGGGCAAGCCAGACATGGTGGCTCACGCCTGTAATCCCAGCACTCAGGAGCTGAGGTGGGAGGATCCTTGTGAGTTCAAGACCAGCCTGGGCTACAAAGTGAGCTCAAGGCCAGCCTGAACTGCATAGCGACCCTGTCTCAAAAAAGACAAAAAAAGAAACTAGTGGGCAGGGCTGGGGATTTAGCTCAGCGGCATAAGCATCTGCCTGGCAAATGTGGTCTTCAGTTCTTCGATCCCCAATACCAAAAAAAAAAAAAGGCAAAAAACTGCTGGTGTATAATTTTTGGCGTAAATCATTTCTTGCTTCTGAATTTTGTTTTAATATAACAGTCCCTGTCTTTTTTTTTTTTTTACAGTCCCTGTCTTTTGAGGCTAACATTAATAAGCAAGTGCAAAATTTCAAATTTCCCAATCTATTCAGCCACTTGCTGAAGAACACTATACATTGGAAACTGTTTTAAAAGGGTAGCACAGGGTATCTTCCACGAAAACTAATCTCACGGATTAGGGTGTAGTTTATGGCAGGCGTGCCCAGCAGGTTGATTCTCAGCACTGAAAAATGGCATGGACTTTTTTTTCTCAGTACTGGGGTTTAACCCAGGGATGCTCTATGTCCATGTCCTATTTGTCTAATTTTACAGACAGGTTCTTGCTAAATTAAGCAGGTAAGACTCAAAACTGTGATCCTCCTGTCTCAGCTTCCCCAGATTATAAGCATGTGCTATCAGGCCTGGCTTATCACTAACTTCTGATAAATGTAATGAATAAAGCAAATTTTAACCCAAGGTAAAAAGAAGCATTCTACTATAAAATGAGACGATACCGTGACTCATGTATCTATATATAATATATTGTAATAACAAATAGGTCGGGGCTGGGGATTTAGCTCAGCGGCATAAGCACCTGCCTTGCAAGCAGGCGGTCGTGAGTTCGATCCCTGGTACCGGTAAAAATGAAAAAGACAAAAAAAAAAAAAAACAAATAGGTCAACCTCTTAGCAAGATGAAAAGAAGGCGAGCAAACGAGCTGTGGGTGTAGCTGTGTGGTAGAACATGTATTCAACATGATGGAGACCTGGGTTCAACACCCAGCACTCCAACAAGACAACTATAAGCACTTTTTTTGTTGTTTTGTTTTTTGTTTTTGTCTTTTTCCTTTTTATCGGTACCAGGGATCGAACTCACAACTGCCTGCTTGCAAGGCAGGCGCTTATGCCGCTGAGCTAAATCCCCAGCCCCTATAAGCACATTTTTATATTCCTTATAGTTTCAGAAACTCACACTGTAGCTTTGGGAATTCAAATACTTGCTCATGAAAAAATGATGCTTACATCAAGAACTTTCTTAACAGCAAATGAAAACTAAACACTTTACATAAATGATATAAAGGGTCACCAGTAAGTATTATGTGACTTTTCTGAGGTGGGAACCAAAAATTATTTCAATCACTTAAACAAAATAAATTAGAATTTTTTGGTCTTTTGGAGACAGTCTTGCTATGCAGTTTTGAGGCTGGCCTTTAACACACTTTATAGCCCAGGCTGGTTTCAAACTTGCAATGATCCTTCTGCCTCAGCCTCCTAAATAACTCATTCTTTTTTGACTCTAAGACAAAGATTATGAACAAACATGATAATGCTTTTTATAATTCTTTTTTTTTGGGGGGAGTACTGGAGATGGATCTCAGGACCTTGCGCTTACCAGGCACACACTCTGCCGCTGAGCTAAATCTCAGGCCAAAGACTACACTGTTTGCAGATTTAAGAATGCAATCTGTGGTGGCAAATGCCTCTGATCCCACCACTCTGAAGGCTGAGGCAAGAGGATCACCACAAGTTTGAGGCCAGCCTAGGCTATAGAATGAGTTCAATGCCAGCCTGAACTACATAGCAAGACCTTGTTTCAAAAAACTAAAAACTTGGGGCTGGGGATTTAGCTCAGCAGCATAAGCGCTGAGGCTACATAAGGCTACAAGCATTAAATATATTAATGCAGTTTCTTATTTTCTGCCTTAGCCAAATATTAGTTATGATTAAGTTTACTACTCAGGGGCTGGGGGTTTAGCTCAGTGGCATAAGCACCTGCCTTGCAAGCAGGCGGTCGCGAGTTCGATCCCCGGTACCGATAAAAATGAAAAAGACAAAAAAAAAAAAAGTTTACTACTCAGCCTCATATTTGAAATAAATAATATTCTTTTTAACATGATTATGTATGTATTGCCTATTCCTTTCCGGAAAAGAACCTGAATATTCTATCATGTTTTTTCTATTAACCAAACAGAAATACACTCACTGCCACAAAAAGTCAGTGCTTTTTTTTTTTTTTTTTAAAGATAAATAACAAATGAAAAGGTCAAGTACAATGCAGCAGTAGTGCCAACCCCATGAGGAAAATCAAAACTCATTTTGTGTCTACAAATTTTGGGTCTAACAAATTGAATTACATGACCTCTATAACTTAAGTTATTTTTTAAACACCTACTCTTTTCCTATTCACCATTCCATAAAATTTTTTTAAAAAGGTAACAGCTTATTTCTTGACTCCAAATTACCAAAAAGGATCTCAAATTTCATTTCCAAAATAGAGCTCTCTAAAAAGGCAATGTCAATCCAGGCATAGTGGCACACTTAAGAAGACCGATGTTAGTTCAAGGTTAGCCTGGGCTTGATGGTGAGGTCAGGCCAGCCTAGACTACTTACTGAGACCCTGTCTCAACAAACCTCCACCCCTCTACCCAAAAAAAGGGAACATTATACCTTATAAAATAATTTCAGTATTCTGAAACCCACTTGAAGCAGGGCATAGTGGCACAGACCTATAAACTCAACACTCTATAGAAGTTGAAGCAGGAGATCACCTGAGTTCGAGGCCACCCTGGACTACATAGTGAGTTCAAAGCTAGCCAAAACTGCATAGTGAGACCTTGTCTCAAAAAAACAAAAATGAAACACCCACTTGAGCAGAGTGTGATAGACATACCTGTAAATCCCAGCACTCTGGGAGGCTGAGGCAGTCTGGACAACTCAGCAAGACCCTGTCTCTAAAACAACCAGGCAGGCCAGCAATATAACCCAGTAGCACAGAGCCTGTCTGGCAAGCACACAAGGTCATGAGTTCGAGTCCCAGTACAAAAAAAAGCTCAGTACAAAAAGGCACTGGACCCAATCCCCAATACCAACGTGGGTGGGGGAATCACACATCATTAATTCTACATACTAATACTAAATAGTCAATCACACACTGACCACTCACTCTAAGGAGACCCTCTGAGAATAGCTTATTGCTACATTATGGGCATCATTTCTAAGACTGCTTCAAGTTGTAATACACAGAATAACTCAAGAAAAATGCATTTTTCCTTTCGTTTATATACATTAACTTACTCCTAAAACATCTCCAATGACCTTATTGCATGTTAGTATTTAATAGCCAAAGCTGAGATTATTTCAAAATTAATTACGTAGCCAGCACAAATATAACCTTAAAGTATCTCCAAATATATCTGATATGCCCCATACTAGTGTACTGAAACTACAGTTAATCAAACTGCTCTAGTCTGTTATCTTAATTGGCAAATCAGCACCCACTTACTAAGAGGAATTTACTTTTAATTAATCATAGAAACACACACAACAAGAGGTACACAGCAAAAATTCAGTATACTGAAGGAGCCTCAATTTTAGTCAGTAAAAACCAAAAAAAAGACTGAGGACTAAATTATTAATGGTTTAAATGCCCCTTGGTTAACATGAGATATTAAAGCCTCATGACAGAATTTATATACATAATTACTCCAAAAAGTCATCTCTTATCCCCATTATCAACTTAAAAAAAAAAAAAAAAGCATGCAATTAACCTAACCTGAACTAAAACAAATGCCTACTGCTTTATTTAGCTTTCATAATATGGTCCTTTACGGTATGGTTTTTAAAAAACTGCAGTAGATTCCCTGATTCTGCCTGCACCTAAACATACAAAAATCAAACTTTGAAGCCATGTCAATTTTGCAAAACCTCTAAGTATTGTAGTGGGTGATTTTCACTCCCCATCACAATTTTTTAAAGAATAAAACACTTTAAGAACAAAAGGCACATCACGCTTAGGTGAGAAATATCTGTGTCCTACTCATAACCATTTTTAGGAAAACTACTAAGGAAAAAGGGCAATAAAAAATACTGAACAGAAAAAAATGCTGAAAACCTAGAAACAACCTTGCCACCTCCATCATCTTTTTTCTGCTGTAGTTCTTTGCATTTCACTAGTTTCTTAGCAACCATAGGAGACTCAAGTAAGCAGGCACATACAAAACAAACAAAAAAAAAATTACAGTGGTTTTTCGCCTTTTAAGATTTAGAACCAATCATATTAAACCTTGTTCTCTCAACCCAGGAATCACAGATAGGGGTCCAATTATACCACCCTAAAGGTCAGTGACCAAATTTGGTCAACAATGGTGCCATCACTGCTGTCATCATTCTTGTCACTGACAACTGTCACTTTGCCACTACAGCAAGAGAAAGCAACTGGAATATTCCTTTTGTAAGTTCTATTTACAGACTACAAAGGGCCCAACATCATCTTAGTATGATCTTACAACGCAACAACAAATGGAAGAACCCCAAACAGAAAAGGCCTCCCAATGAACAACCTTTTGATACTAAAAGCAGACAAACTACATGAACGTATATATATACATTCATATATATTTGCAGAGTATATATATATACTCTGCATATATATTTGGGAACAATTTTCCTCTCACTGTAAATGTCAATCATCTATTTTATGAACACAAACAGCTTTGAGTGTTTTGTTTATAATTTTAAAATAATTTTTTTTTTTTTTGCGGTACCGGGGATCGAACTTAGGACCTTGTGCTTGCTAGGCAAGCGCCAATGCCACTGAGCTAAATCCCCGGCCCAAGATTAATTTTTAAACATGAAGACAGTTTAAAACTCCAAATGTTTTCATCCAATGGACACTATTTGTATTCTGGTTTGTCCATGGATTATTTTCAAAAGGGAGGGGGTGGAATAAATTTTAGTATACTTACAAAAGATATACATGCTGCCAGCAATAAAATTCTAACTAGTAAGTCTTCAAACTGTTCAATCACTAGTTCTAGCAAGGTTTTTCCTGTTAGAAACAAACATACTTGTCATTAATCATACTCTTAACATCTGCGCGCGCACATACACCGCCAGCACGCGATCGAGAGCGCGCGCGCGCGCGCGCACACACACACACACACACACACACACACACACACACACACACACACACACACACACGTACCATGTTTAAGACTCCTTACCTTCTTCAGCCGGTAACTCTAAAAGTAGAAATTCGTCGGGCACGTGTCAAGAGAGAAGAGGAAAAAAATTAGCACACACTCTAAAATAGCTGCTAAAATTAAAAGCATCAATCTTTGAAAAAACTTAAAACATATGTACATTATCATCTATTTCCCTAATAAAAGCTCTTTAAAAAAAAGAAAGCATTCTAAAACGGTATCCCAAGAAAATATGCAGGACTTAGATCTCAATGGCCTGCGATCTAGCCGGAAAAATCACTCGGGCTTCCTGAAACGAAGCGTCGTTTCAGCTGGGTCATCACTCCTGCCAGATGTGTAACTTCGGATAGCGCGAGAACCCGCAGAAGGTTTCTCTACTACATGGATGCCTCCTTCATCGGCTGGGGACAAGCAAAAACGTCTCGCTAGGCTCAACCCCGCTTCAGCAGCAGACAGTGCCCTCGCCACCCCGGCTAGCTGCACGCTGCGAAGGTCAAAGGCTCGAGACCCCCGGGAGATCGAGGGCCCTGATCGCCGATCGCCCACTACCGATCGCAGTTCTCCGAGCGGCCCCAGCCCGTCTCCCGCGGGGCTGACGCGCAGGCCGACCCGCCGTCTGCAGCCGTCGTCGGCGAGCGCGGGGCCGAGACCCACGAGGTGGAGCCCGGTCAGCCATCTTCCCCGGCTCTCGAGCCCGCGGGAGCCGCGCGGAGGCCCTGCAGCCCGGGCGCCGGGCACCTACCGTTGGAGCCCCATCTCTCCTTGAGCTTCTTGACCTGCTCCAGACTCAGCCCCGTGCTCTCGTTGACACCGAAGTGGCCCAGCACCTCCTCCACCGTCTTTGTGTGCGCGTTCTCCATGGCTGCGGGGGCCCGGCCGGCCTCGCCTCCCGTCCCCGCGGCCTCCTCGTCTCCGCCTCGCTCTCGGGCGGCGGGCTCGTGCCACCCGGACGCCCAGGCGCCGATCCCTCCTTCTCTTCCGCCGCTTCGGCCTCGCCGGGCGCTGAATCACCCCGCGCCCCCTCCCCCAGACAACCGCCCCTCTCGCGCCGGAGCCTCGCCGGCGGCCGCCCCGGGCTCCCGACCCTCCCTCCCCGCGTCAGAAGGGAGGGCCTGCTTAGCCCTCGGCCGCCCACGGGGAGAGCAGGCCGCGCGCGGCACCCGAGCCCCCTCCCCGCTCCGCTGAGGCGATCCGCGGCCCCGCCCGGGCCGGAGGAGGGGGCGCAGGCGACCCTCGGGGCGGGACAGAACAAGGGCAGCGAGCCGGCAGGGAGGTGCGCGGCGCACTGGCCGGGATCCCTCAGCTCCGCACCCCCGACAGCGGCGGAGGAAACTGCGGCGGAGAAGGAGGAGGTGGCGTCGGGGATGGCTCCGCGGCGGCTGCTCTAATAGCATTTATCGGTCGCTGCCTCCCCTCTCGCCGCCGCCGCGGCATGTGGACGCCGCTCATTGGTCGAGAGCGCCCAGCGCGGCGCGGGCGGCGCGGCCCCGCCTCCTCCCCGCGGCGCCCTCCCTCCCGCGCGCCCACGCCGCCGCCGCGCAGGCCCCGCCCCCTCGCGCGCACCGCTGCGAGGAACCCGGATCGAAGCCGCGCGCTGCGTGCGGCGCCCGCGCGGTGTGTGGTGCGGCTGGGGGCCTTGCGGAGGGCGAGTGGCGGAGGTCGTCGACCTGGGCGGTTCTCCAGCCCGGTCCACCCACCCTCAGACGTGGGATCGGGGATTCGCGGGGGTCTCCCTGACCCGCTTCCCTGTGGGCCCCGCTAGCCCTCGGAGTCTGCCCGGGGCCGCGTGGTGGCTGGGAGGACGAGGAGGGGACGGTCCACGCCGGGCGTCCCCGAAGCGCCCTCCGTGTGGTGTCCTTGACTCGCCTCTTCGCCCTTGGCAGCCTGGGCCGCGCTCCGCATCCCGATCTGTCACCTCGAGAATCCCCCTCCGGAGCCGAGGGGAGGAATTCCGCAGTTCCCTTCCCACACAGCCAAAATCCCTCATCTGTCGCCTCGGGAACACCGCATCCCACACCCGAGCTCCCGCGCACGCCGGCACCAGCCCTTCCTACCCCTGCGGCTTCTGCGCCACGGCGGAGGGAGGGTGTTTTATTTCATCTGTAATAGCCCACACCGCCGGTGACACGTCTGCATAGAAGTCGCAGGTTATGCGGCGGTGCCTGCGGAGTGGCACCGAGACCTGTGCTCCGAGGAGCTCGGCTCTGGCGTCGAGCTGAAGGCTGGTGTGCAGCTCCCCGGTTCCCGGGAGGGGAGAAAACCTTAAATCCAAAACCTATTCTTACTAAACCCCAGTATTTGCGCCTGTCCTTGAGGTCTTACACAAAACCTAGGTCATAACGCTGGCAATCTAAAGCCGTCAAACTACCACAGGGAAGAAACCTTCTTTGCATTGAATTCAGAGGCATGTTTACAAAGGAGCAGCTCACTGAGACGAATAGGCTGCCGAGTAAAGCAGTCTTGTCCACCCGGGTGGTGTATTGGGCCATAGGGCACCGTCCTCGTGAGCATAAGCAGAGGAGGAAAAAAATTCCACCTCAGTCATCCCACATGGCTCAGCCTTAGGACTCAAGATAGATTCCTTCAACAGATGATGCAAATCACGGTGCATTACCCGGTAGGAAAAAAATTAGGCACGTCACTTCATTTAATTATTTCCAAGGAGTGGAGGCCGGCGTGCAGTTTTGATTGATACTTGGAAAAAGACCAACAGAACCCTACACGAAACAAACAGGAATTCTAGTGTACGGCAGCAACTCGCTTCCTAGGAGAAGCAAGGTGGAAACTGGTTAGGGCACGTGACTAAGGCAGGGTGTGGTCCTGGAGAGCTGTGCCCTCTGAGACTAGCTCAGCACCATTGCTTGCCACTTGGGCCTTCCCACATCTCTTTTGGCACCAACAGAAGCCCTAAAGGCTCGAGGATTACCTTTTCCAGCTGGAAATTACTGTAGGCAGTTGGCTTTGGAGCAGTTCTGCAGTCCAGTCTGCTTGGGGTTTGCAGTACCTGTTGGTGCAATGCTGAGCTTTCCAAGGGGCTCCTAACTTCAGCCTTTGTCTGGAAACTTCTTCCCTCGGGTCCTGGCAAACCTCTTTCCAACTGATCGCCATCTCAGCTGCTTACGGACCACTGCTCGAAGACACTTTTGCTTATTATCTGAAACGGCTCCTCCTCCCTAGTTCCCCTTCTTTCAGGACACTCAGAGTATCAGGACACTGTCATCACACTTTTTTCTATGGCACTTACCTGTGACTATTGTGCATTGACGGGGGCTCTTGGAGGAACAGGATACACTCCAGAGCAGGCCTTGTCTCTCTTGTCCATTTTCAGCATGCAGCAGAGTCCCTCGTGGACAGCACTTATGGAACACCTGCTGTATGAACAGATGACAGTCTGTCTCACCCTCTAAGTCTTGCACTTGCCAAGCCTCACCCAAAGGAGGCCCTCAGCAAATTTTTGCTGAACTCAAGTTCATTGATTTTCATTTGGGAAATAAATTGGAGGGCCTCTGAACAACTTGCCTATGTGAAGTTTAGTCAGTTTGAAAAGGGTCAACGATTGATGTGTTTTGAAATTTTGTCTTAATTTTTTTTCTTCTTTTTCTCCTTGAAATAAAGTGGATTGGGGGAGGAGGATCAAAACCAAGGTTAGACTGCACTGCAGGTTTCTCAGAGATGAGAAAGTTGAACTTTACACATCCCATCACCTTCTACACTGCTTTTTGCAAAATTTTTGTTTACTGGAGGCTGAAATACTCTTAAACTGTGATATGTAGCCCAGAATCAACAGCATGTAGATCCTATCATACACTCGTGGTCCCTCAACCTTCTGGCGGATCTCAAACCTGTTATTAGGTTGCCAAAACTGATCATAAGCTAGCTTCCTGAAGACCGTAATATTTAGTTTCTCTTCTATAAAAATAAAATTGGGCTTAGCCTATTTTATGCATCATATTGGCTTCTTGTTAATAAAGTTTTAAAAGTTGGAATAGGTTTTAGAAATATTCTTCCTTGGGCTGGGAGTTCAGTTCAGAAGCGTAAGTGCCTGCTTGGCAAACATGAGATTATGAGTTCAATCCCCAGTACCCAAAAAAAAAAAAAAAAAAAAAGAAAGAAATATTCTTCCAGTAATGATTGAAGCCATATTAATTGAGGACAGGAAGGAGAGAAACTGATCAAGAGAGATGAATGACTTGATTGAAGAACTTCAATCCTAACAAGTTTCCACCTTGCTTCTCCTAGGCAGTGAGTTGCCTCCATGAATAGAGGAAGAGGAAGGCTTCACTGGTAAAAGGCAAAAAAAAAAACAGTACAAAGAGTGGCTTGCAAAAGAGGCCCCAGCCAACTTCCCAGTGCTATACCACCCTCCTGTCCAGCATGGAAGTTGCAAAAGGCGGCCTGTTCCGTATTTGGACAGCTCTAATCATGAAAGCAGTCTCATCCTGGGCTAAATCCACCTCCCCTTAGATAGCTTCTGCTGTACAGTGGTTTTTATTTAGCCCTCTGAAGCCACTCTGAACAAGTTTAATCTCTCCTCTGTGTGAGATCCCTTTGACTATTTCAAGATATTTATTGCACCAAAAATCTCTTTCCTAAGTTAAAAAAAAAAAAGCTTGGTTCCAAGCTGGGCATGATGGCGCACGCCTCTAGTCCCAGCACCCAGGAGGCTGAGGCAGGAGGATTGCCATTAATTTAAGGCAAGTCTGGGATACATAGAGTTCAAAGCTATTCTGAGCTACGTAATGAGACTTTGTCTCAAAAAGAAAAAGAAAAAAGAAAAACCCAGTCCCTGAGCTGTCCCTTAGCACCTTTGTCTCCAGTTCTAAAGGGATGTAGCTCAGCAGCACAGCACCACCTGCCTGGCAAGCACGAGGTCATGAGTTTGCTCCCCAGTACAAAAACTAAATAAGTGAATAAAGAAACCCAACACTGATCGCAAAGTCTAGTCTTACAGGAAAGTTTTCACTCTACATCTTTGTCCTGGGGTCCTCTCCCTGCAGGTTGATCAACTCAAAGGGATCTAGCTCAGCAGTGCAGTACCCACCTTGCAAGCGTGAGGTCCTGGGTTTGATTCTCAGTACCAAAAACAAATCAACTCAAGCCCAGTCTTCATAAACTGCAGTCATGCTAAATCTGCTTTTCATGCGCTTACACTGGGCACTGAACTTTCTAACTGAATATTCTCACGCTCATTTGGGCCTGCCTATAAAATCTGTCCTATGTTTTGAATCTTCATCTTTAACCATATTTAACTGTTCAACTGTTACAAGTTATCTTTTTTTTTTTTTTTTTTTTTTTTGGTACCAGGTATTGAATTCAAGACCTCACACCTGCCAGGCAGGTGCTTGTAGCACTGAGCTAAATCGCCAGCCCAGTTACAAATTATCCTGACCACGGTTTCCAAAGTTAGGAAAGTGAAGACCTTCAAAGGTGCCCTGGCCCCTTATCACCCAGAACACGCCACTGGAGCACATCATGTCATGTTTCCTTGGCTCAAGCACCTCACTAGTCCCCTCAGTGTGACAGCGCAGTTATGAGAAACATCCATTTCTGTACTACAAGCAGGACTGGCTGGTGGGATAAGTGGGGGCTGCTAGGTGCTCAGCCTCCTCTGACAGAGTCCCAGCTTCCATCTCTCACTTGCTCTGGGACACAGCTTGTTGAGTGGAACAAAGGGCCCAATAACCCACACTACTGAGAGTCTCTGTCCTGCAAAGTCATCTAAGGTGACTTTGCAGACAGAATTCTATGTACTATCTAAGCCTGTGTTTCTCCATGGTGCCAGGCTTTTCTCCCCCTCTTCCTCCTCCTCCTCCTCCTCCTCCTCCTCCTCCTCCTCCTCCTCCTCCTCCTCCTCCTCCCCCTCCTCCTCCTCCTCCTCCTCCTCCTCCTCCTCCTCCTCCTTCTTCTTCTTTTTCTTCTTCTTCTTCTTCTTCTTCTTCTTCTTCTTCTTCTTCTTCTTCTTCTTCTTCTTCTTCTTCTTCTTCTTCTTCTTCTTCTTCATGCTACTGGAAATTGAACTCAGGACCTTCCCACCAAGCTGCATCCCCAGCCAGGTATCAACTGGTCTCAAACTTGCAGTCTTCTTGCCTCAGCCTCCCCTGTACCTGGGATTACAGGTGTGTACCACCCATGCCCTGCTGTCTATGAGAATTTAATAAATGGACTATGCTCCAGAGACCTCTGGCATGTTCTTGTGGAAATTTGTTCACTTTGGTGTGGTATGTATTATGAGTGCATATAGTACCTCATGATCTCCTATTTCTCCATGTCACAACTTTATTTACCTTAACACCTGAGAATGTGCCTTAACAGAAATCTTTGTAGAATCTGCCTTCTTCCCCCATTACTGAATTGATAAACATTTGTGTGTGTGTGTGTGTGTGTGTGTGTGTGTGTGTGTGTGTATTGTGAGACTAGGTCTCACTATGTAGTCTAGGCTGGCCTCAAGCAATCCTCCTGCCTCAGCTTCCTGAGTGCTAGGAATAAGCATTCATTCATTGCTGGCTGTTCAAAATTCTGTAGTTGATGCTTTTAAAGCAGGGACTTCAGCCATTCAAAGTGGCACACACCTATAATCCCACCACTCAATATGCTGAGGCAGAAGGATCGCTGTAAATCCAAGCCCATCCAGATCCAAATAGTCACTTCAAGGCCAGCATGGTCTACACAGTAAGACCTTGTCTCAGAAAAACAAAAAATAAAAAGCAAAAACAAGAAAAGGGGCTTCCTGGGAGAGCAGGCTTCAAACGTTCAGAGTCACTGAGAATCTATGAGAATCTATCCCTTAATTCTACCAGTCCAAGTGGCAGATGCAGCCCCTAGCATCTCCAGTTTACAATTCAGGACTTTAGTGGTTTTAATGCAGAGAAAGCTGTAAGTTTTCACCGGGTCCTGCGCCCAGCCCTGGAGGCGGAGACTGACCTTGGTCAGCTCCATCTGGTACAAGTCTGAGCAGGAGCTGGGAAGGAAACTCCAGGGTGGTGGTTCTCGGGCTTTGGCTTGCCTCGGCGGGCGTCTGCTGCAAACAGACTGCTGAGCCCAGCATCTAGAGTCTCATTCAGAAGTCTGGGGTGGCCCAAGAGTTCCCATTCCTAACAAGTTGCCAGTGGGTAGGCTGCTGCTAGTTCAGGCCCCTTGGCAAACACAGCCCCACAGGAAAATCCTGCCTCTTCTATCTGAAAGGCCTCCAAGTGTTGGATCTGCCAAATAAAGGATGCTCCCCTCACTAAGAAGAGTCACAACTGCTTTGGAGGAAGTGGAAGTCACCAGCACAAAACAAGGAGACCTGGTTAGAGCTGCCCTTGGTCCTCGCATGTTGTGAACACTATGGACACCATCCATCAGCTGTGACCTCCCCTCCGTCCCTACCGTCATGGCAAAGCATGCCGTTCCTCCAAACCTCTGCTCTGGCCAATCCTTCAGCTGGGATCTGCCAGGTGACCCCTTGGCATCCTTTAGGGCTCAGATTCAGATTCCGCTGCACCTCGGAACCCTCCGTCGCGGGCTTTCTCACCGCTTCCATCCGCCTTGCCCTGCAGATGAACGACAGCTGCTTCCTGACTGTTCCTCTTCAAGCTTCTTCTCACAGACTTTCCACTGAGCCCTTTTTATTTTTGATTTTGAGGCAGGGTCTCGATCAATTATTAAATTGCCCAGACTGGGCTCAAATTTATGATCCTGTTGCCTGAGCCTCCCAGATTGCTAAGATTACAGGCCTGGACCACCATGCCCATCACTCTTTTTAGCTTTCTTTCTTCATATATTTTGCAACACTTAGGACTGAACCCAGGATTGCTTTATCATTGAGCCACAAGTCTACCCCTTATTTCTTATTTTGAGACAAACTCACACAAGGTTGCCTAAATCTGGCCTTAAGCTTGTCATCTTCCTGTCTCAGCCTTCTAAGTAGCTAGGGTTACAGGTCTGGCCCAGTGCACCAAGCCTGTTGCTTTGTCTTGTTTGCTTTTAGTATTTTGAGACAGGGTCCCACCATACAGTTCAGGCAGGTCTTGAATTTACTATGTAGCCCAGGTTGGCTTCAAATTCATGGTTATCTTCCTGCCTCAGCCTCCCAAGTGCTGGGATTACAGGTGTGCACCACCCAGCACATGCCCCGCAAATGGACAAATGCGTGTATGGTTAATACTCTTCTGGGGCTTTTTGTTCTTTTTACTTCTTCTCCTTCTCCTCCTCTTCTCCCTTCTTCTCCTTCTCCTCTTCCTCTTCCTCCTTCTGTTCTTCCTATTATCCTCATTTTCATCTTTCCACCAGATTATAAACCCTAGGAGAAAGGCTTCATGAGGACTTAGCAGGCACAGAACAAAAAGGTCACAAGGTGGATGCATGCTGATAATTTGTACCAAGGACCTCGAGGTGTGAAGCTTCTCTTGTGTCCTTAGTTCTTGGCACACAGTCAGTATGCAGTAAATAGCTACCAAATTAATCAGTGAAGCAGCTCTTTACTTTCTTTGTGATTGCTGCTCTGAAAAATAAAAAAGTTGCCATCTTAAAAAGAAAGAAAAAGACGGGGGAAAAACCCATATATAACAGTGCCAAAGTACCATGGAACGGTTTTCAAAACCATAGCTCCCCGATGGGATAATGCAATTTAAATATAGCAGCTCTATTCTCCTCCAGTCGGTTTGTTCTCTGAGTTTTGTGGAAACATTTCAGAAGTTTTTCTTCATTGCTGTGCTTCCACACCTACCTCCCCGAGGTGCTCAGAGCTGAAACCAGTGAAATGCTTTACATGCAAAGATGCCTGGGCCTCCTGAGCTGGTGGAAAAATAAGTGATTAACGCAATTTCAATTTTAAATGAGTCTTTCCGATCCTCCCGCCCGGCCAGGTGCCAGGAGCCAGGGCGGGCGCTGAGCAGGTAGAGTTTCAGGGTGGTAGGGATCCAGGGACAAGCTGAAGCCGGCTGGGTGGCTGTGGACAGATTCCTAGAATAGGATCTCTCTCTGTCCCCAAGGCTGATCAGCTTGCTCCCTTGATGTCCCACAATAGAAAACACAAAGGAGGGGGGCGCTCGCGGTGGCAAGGAGGCCTGTTTAGGTGGCCTGTGGTGAACCTGCTGAAGCTACCTGATCCTTCCCAGCGGATCCCGGGCTGGCTGCCCTCTCAAGTCACCCTGTGACTCTCTCCTCGCTTCGGAGAGGGGACGCGGGGGAACACTGTGTATCCTTGGAGAAGTGCGTCTGACTGACGGGCCTGATCCGTTCCATCTGCGAGGACGCATCCTGAGCCCATCTGGCTCCAGCAGTCTGCGCCACGATTGCAGTTGCGGGGTGCTGCCTGCAGCACCCCCGCCCCTGCTCCGGCCCTCTCCAGCCTGCTGGTCCCTCTGCCTGCAGAAAGCCCCAGCTCCTGCCTGGGTCTCCAGCTGCAAGCCGGCCCCGCCCTGCGCCTCAAAGGCTGACCTCTCTGCGACCCCCGGCCGTCTCCCACCCTCCCACCCTATTTAGCTCCTCTCCATCATCTCCCTCTGGTCCTCTGCACCTTCCAACCCTTTGCAGACTGCAGGGCCGGGGTAGGTCCACCAACTTCCCGGACCGGCCCGCTCTTCCCAGAGCAGGTCTTTTGGTTTGGAGACACAGTCACCTGTTGTAAGATCCTGTCGTGTGTCCCACAGGTTGCAGCTCAGAGGCCCAAGACACCCGTCCCCTTCTCTTAGCTGCTGCTTGCACAGCGGTAGAACCAAGCACCCGGGGCTGGCCCGCCGCCGCCTCCGGCCTGGTCTTTGCAGGTGGGTCCCAGCCGCTCTGCTGGGGGAGGGGCGCGGACCAGAACGCAGAGACTTAGCCGGGGCTGTTTGCAAACAGTAGACGTTTCTCCTCCATGACTCATCCGGGAGAGCAGAGCCCTCCCTCTTCCTGGAACGAAGCGCACCGCGGCCAACTCTTACCCCTACCCCACCCCCCAGAATTTAAACAACCCACACACGGAGCCTGGGCCTCAAAAAAGTCCCATTTCCTCCGAAGGTCTGATCCGGGTGGGCGACTGGGGGCAGGGGACGCAGTGGGGGCACAGAAGGTTCTGCAAGAGGACTCTCCAGACCTGAGGGGGTAGGGGCTGCAGTCACACAGAAGGAAGGGTCTTTTCCAGGAAGGTCCCTGCCTCCCTTTTCTCTTCCCCTCCCGAACTCCAGACAGTCTGCTTGTAAGGCAGGTTCTTATGCCACTGAGCTAAATCCCCAGCCCCCGAACTTTCACTTAATAGCTCCCAAATCTAAAACCTGCCATAGAGGTCTTTGGAGCATTCCAGCAAGCTTGACTGCAATGGTACAGAAAAGATTTTCTAGCAGAGTGTGGCTGTGCATATCTGTCATCCCAGCCCTCAGGAGGCTGAGGCAGGAGGATCGCTGTATATTTAAGGCCAGCCTGGGCTACATGGTGAACTAAAGGCCAGCCTGCACTACTTAGTGAGAGGCCCTCTCCATAAAACAAAAGTGTTTTGGAAAAGAAAAAACTCCACATTAATTCAGATAAAAAGGAAGACATGCCATGTACTTTCCATGCATGCCAAGACTGACAGGTCATCTCATAAGACCCTCAGGACAACCAGTCTGGTAGGTCATTCCTATTTTTTCCCAACAACCAAAAGTTGATTCTCAGGTTAAGTCATTTGTGGGAGGCACATAATTAGAAATCACCTACAAACACTGTTGAGAATAGAAGACTTTTTTTTTCTTATTTCTTTCTCTTTTTCTTTTTTCGAGACAGGATTTAGCTATGCAGTTCAGGCTGTCCTTGAGCTCACTTTGTAGCTCAGGCTGGCTTCAAACTCACAGTGATCTTTCTGCCTCAGCCTCGCAAGTGCTGGGATTCTAGTCATGTGCCACCATGCCCGGCCCTGAAGATGATTCTTACATTAGCTTGGATCCATGCCTCACCTGGTGATAAATTTCATATGGGAAAGAGAGCTTAGTAGAGGGCACTGTAACAACAACTGTAAGAGGCCACAAAGGCATATTGTGCCGGGGAGATGGATTTCAGAAGTACATCAGCTATGGAAACATTTTAGGTTCATTTAACAGAGTGTGACAAAAGCAATTGGAATACACATGGAAAGTTCTGGAAAGACACTCAATGGGTCCTAAAATTTTTTTCAAGCTAGGAGTCTGTGATCCTGTGACTGTGTGGAAGCCCTGGGACAGGCATGCACACCAAGACCTGGATCACAACAAATGGCAGCTTAATTTATTGACCCAGGGTGGCCAAGGGAGAGAGGCCCCTCGAGTCCCGGAGTCCTGCTGGAATGGGTCCTCTCCAGGGCGGGGAGGAAGTGACAGTGTGACAGCACAGGAGCTGAGAGAGAGGCGAGCACAGCATTTAGACCCTGCGGCTGCAGCAGGAGGCTTCAGCCAGGGCCAGCAGAATGCAGGACCTGAGCTGGCGCTCTGCCAGGGCAATGGGATTAACTTCCCAAGCGCTGGCCAAAAAGGGCCCCGGGATTTTTATTTTTATTCGGTTTCCATTACAACTGCACGGCAACACAAACAAGGCCCAAACAAGGTGAGCGCGGGCCAGAGTCATTTTCCTCTGTGGGGTGCTATCTCAGTACCAGCATCTTGCTGACCTGGCGTCACCCCAGGTTTGGAGGAGACTTTGAATGGTTACCCCCTTGCCAGCTGCCCGCTAACGCCTGGGGAAGGGGACCAGGGGTGAGGTGGCTCACACATTGTACCCAGGAAGAATAACTTCATGAGAATCTGGTGGTGATCCAAGGAGAACTGGGCTCAGCTCCTTCAGTCCCCCAGACCAGGGGCCTCCGGGCACAGGGTCGGAGAACTCAGAGTGAAAGGTCAGTTACAGAGAAGCAGCTGGGGAGGGGAGAAAGAGAAAGGCTTAGCAGGTGGGAGCTGGGCCTTCAGGGAGGA
The DNA here is from genome assembly GCF_034190915.1 of Cavia porcellus. Taxonomy (NCBI): domain Eukaryota; kingdom Metazoa; phylum Chordata; class Mammalia; order Rodentia; family Caviidae; genus Cavia; species Cavia porcellus. The sequence continues at coordinate 8,559,528 of NW_026947499.1, read as the reverse complement.
CTGGGGTGGCGCTGGGCTGGCATGTGTGGGACCTGCTGACTGGCCCCATTCGGCCAGCCGCACGACTCGGGCTGATCACAGGTCTTCAAAGCATCACCTTTTGAAAATTGTGGAGAAACAGATTCAGAGGATCAGAGCCACCAGGTAGTGACTGCATGACACTCGGCAAGTTACCTCATTCACCAAAAGTGGGTAATGGGGCTGGGGATTTAGCTCAGCAGGCATAAGTGCCTGCCTTGCAAGCGTGTGGTTGTGAGTTCGATCCCCGGTACTGATTAAAAAAAAAAAAAAAAGTGGGTAATAGGTAGACTCTCTGTACATTTTCAGGAGGGTTAAGTAGGAGGTCCACACATGCCTCATGGGAGAGAGGAGAGACACCCCACACCACACCTCCATCACATCACCTTCCTAAGGCCCATCCCTTCTGAGAACTTTTTCTTTCTTTCTTTTTTTTTTTTTTTTTTTTTTTTTTTTTTTGAGACAAGGCTCCACTATGCAGTTCAGGCTGGCCTCAAACTCACAGCAATCATCCTGCCTCAGCCTCCCAGTGCTGGGATGACAGGTGTATACCACCGTACTCCATTCTGGAAGGTTCATAGTTGTTATGAATATTGATTGTATTTTATTGGCAATGTAAAGGACTTTCCAGGGTTTTTTCTGTTTTGTTGTTCGTTTGTTTTTTTAAGGAGTTGCTCTGAGTAGTCCTGGATGGCCTTGAACTCACTGTGTAGCCCAACTGACCTTGAACTTTATTCCTCCTGTTTCAGCCTCCCAAGTGCTGGGCTTATTGGCTTTCCAGGGATCTTTTTGTTTTTTAAAAGCATGACTGTAATCCCAGCAGTTGGGAGGCTGAGGTAGGAGGATCCCTGTGAGTCTGAAACTGGTCTGAATTACAAAGCAAGACTGTCTCAAAAAAAAAAAAAAAGTATTCTCTCAAAGAAATAAGCCTGTGGGGGAGGCTGAAGTTTGGAGCTGAGAATATATTACATTGTATTTTATTTACCTTTTATGTGGTCTTTTAGCGGTGGAAATCTGTGGAATCTGTCTATAGTCTTGGTCTTGGTTTTGGCGATGGGGAGGACAGAGGACAGCCACCCACAGAAAGATAATGATCCCTTCCTATGGGAATCCTAATTTATAGGTGAAAAGTGCTCTATTATAGGTAAAAGAGAATCATCTGCAAGTACAAAGGGCTGAGCCAAACCCATTTCCAGGTGAAAGGGCTTTGCCCAGGTTTATTGTGTTCTGGGAGAAGAGAAAAAAAATTTTTTTAAACAGGGCTTTAGCCAGGCATGATTTTGCACACCGGTAATCCCAGTGTGGGGAGGCTGAAGCAGGAGGATCACCGTGAGTTGAAGGCCAGACAGGGCTATGTAGTGAGTTCAGGACCAGCTTGGATGATACAGTGAGACCCTGTCTCAAAAACAAAACAAAAACCAACAGTTGGGGATATAGCTCAGCGGTGACCTGGTCAAGGTGAGGTCCTGAGTTTGATTCCTGATACCAAAAAAAATAATTAACTAAAAATAAATAAAAACTGGGCTTTGTGTCTGAGACTATACTCTTTTATGTTTAAAGAGAAAAAAGAACAGAAGAATCAAAAAGCAAACAAACAAAAAATAACAAAAACAAAATGACAACAACAACAAAGAACAACATGGCGACACAGGTTTGCAGAATGACGGGAATGTAGCAGTGGTCCTTACACCGCACATTGTATCTTCACAATAGTTGCTTGGGTTACCAGATACAGGAATGAAACAAAACAGTAAAACAGAACAAAATATTGGGCTTTAAAAACAGAAAGAAATCCCCCACGGTTGCTGTAGGGCATGTTGTTATCCTCCAAATAGATGCTCAGACCACCAGCTTTAGGCCTGCAAAGTCAATCAAGCAACACAAGCATTAAGTTATTTTTCTTTACTTCACTTGCTGTGATCTCAGCCTAGCTTCCTCCGAAGCAGCCCAGTGTTTACGGGGTGGGGGTGGGGTTGCTCTTTATCTCCCAGCCCCGCACCAGTGGCTGGCTCCTGGGAAGGTATGGGGAGGCTTCCTGACCCCCACTCAGTCCCCAGGACAGCTGTTCCTGGCCTGAGGGAAGGCATGGCCTGGCCCCTGTGAGACCATACTACTAAGTGAAATAAATTAAATATCACATTGTTTCTCTGGTGAGAAACAAAAGTGTAAATAAGGACCAAAATGTGTAATAGGAGGTCCTGAGTTCGAGTTCCAGTACTCAAAAATAAAACCCAAAATGTATACTAGGTCTTGTGAAGAAAATGCTCAAATGAGAAGGGACCTAAGGGAGGGGAGAGGAGAAAAGGAAAAACAGGACAAGAAAACAGCGAATAGAAGGAAAAAATGGAGAGGTAGATTGTGTAAGTGTGGAGGGAAGCGGGGTGGCAGGCGGGGAGGGGAATGGGGAGGAAGCCGCGGCGAGGGTGTCATGGCCAGTCACACACTCCCTGTGATGACGTGACCGGGGTGTGTATCTAAGTGCACCAACACAAATAAATACACACATACGTGAAAACCGAGCTTGGCCGCTGGAAGTTGTTGTCACTTTTAAAATTACGATTTTCCTTGTCTCCGTCCTACCTATTTTTGTTTCTTCTCTTCTGCTTCACTTCCCTCAAGACTTTTATTTGAGATAGGTTCTCATGATGTATTTTATTTTATTTTGGTGCTGGGGATTGAACTCATGACCTCGCGCTTACCAGGCAGGTGCTTGGGCTGCTGAGCTAGATCCCCAGCTCCCTCATGATTAGTGTACACTGCCCTTCACCAGCACGCAGAGGGTGGAGGTATAGCTGAGTGGTAGGGCGCCTGCCTAACATGCATGAGGTCCTAGGTTCAATCTCCGGCATTGCAGAAATAAATAACTGAAAGCTAGATTTCTACTTCATATCACATCCACAGTGTCACCATAAGGCGCAGGTGGTCCTTTTATTCTTAAGAAGGGCAGAGGCCCATTTTCTTATAAATGCTTCCAAGGAACTTTTTTTTATTTCTCTGTCTTTTGGAGACAGGTCTCACTGAGGCTCACAGGCTGGCCTCGACCTCACTTTGTAGCCCAGGCTGGTCTCGAACTCACAATGATCCTCCTGCCTCAGCCTCCAGAATGCTGGGTTGATGGGAGCACATTGCCACACCCAGGGAGAATGGGTCTTTGTTTTTTGGGTTTTTTTGGTCTTTTTCGTTATCGGTACCAGGGATCGAACTCACGACTGTCTGCTTGCAAGGCAGGCACTTACGCCGCTGAGCTAAACCCCCAGCCCCGAGGAATGGGTCTTATACAAATCTTCAAACTTGACAAAAGCGGGGAAAAACAGTCAAGTGAGCCCCTGTTTTATGACCATGTAGGTTCAAAAATCACAAATATTTCTTCTGTCCTCCCGTGTCCTTTTCCAGGCCAGGACTGTGCCTCCTCAGCCTCCGGCCCTCCTGTACTGGCCTCATGACTCTGTGGGAACAAATGCTACCTTCCTGCCATTTAGGTAAGATTTCTCTTCCCCGACTATATATCTTAAACTTGTAGTTTAGATAATATTTAATTAATTTGGGCCAGTTATATAGCTCAGTGTCTGCCTGGCAAGCATGAGGCCCTGAGTTCAACCCTGATACCAAAAAAGATATATATATAATATATATATATATCTCAGATACATATTTTTGAAGATAGGGTCTAACTGTGTAATTGAGGCTGGCCTTGAACTCACTATGTAGCACAGGATGGCCTCAAACTCATGGCAATCCTCCTGCCTCAGCCTCCTGAGTGCCAGGCTCCATATATAATTTAAATATATTTAATCGCCAGGGATTTAGTTCAGTGGCATAAGCGCCTGCTTTGCAAGCGCATGGTAGTGAGTTTGATCCCCAGCACCAAAACAAAAAACAACAACAAAAAAATACATTTAATTATGACAAAAACAAAACCGGGCTATTTGCTTTACATAGAAAATAACTGCAAAATTAAATCACTGCATCAATACAATGAAGACCTACCTATGTTACCACCCTTTTCATTCTGTCAATAGGGAGTTCCTAAACTGGGCCCGGGGGAACATACCTATAATCCTAGCCCACTGGTAGGCTGAGGCAAGAGGATCTCCAACTCAAATCCACCCCAGGCAACATAGCAACATAGCAAAACCTGTCTTAAAATAAATAAATTTAGATGCCAGGGATTTAGCTCAATGGTATAGCACCTGCGTGGCAAATGTGAGGTCCTGAGTTCAATTCCCAGTACCCCTCTCAAATAACTAAATAAATACATAGATTTAATTATACAAAAAACTGGGGGAAAGGGCTGGGGATTTAGCTCAGTGGCATAAGCGCCTGCCTTGCAAGCGCATGGTTGTGAGTTCGATCCCTAGTACCAATAAAAAAGAAAAAAAAAAAAAAAAAACTGGGGTAGATAGCTCAGTGCAAAGGCCTTGGATTCTGTCCCTAGTATTTATAAAGAGAAAAGAGAGGGTGGCACCTGTCCTGGGAACTGGGGCACGGTGGGAAAGGTAACTGCCTCCTCACCTTGCTTGCAAGGGAACCTGGTACTCAGCCTGTGAGTGACCTTCTTCTGAGGGGAAGTTCTAGGCAATAATTTAATAAAAGAAAGAACAAGAAGGCTGGGCATGGTGGTGCACGCCTGCAATTCCCCCACTGGGGAGACTAAGGCAGGAAGATGGAGGGGAGTTCAAAACTGGCCTAGGGCACTCAGTGAGATCAAGGCTGCATAGTGGGGGCTTGTCTCAAAAAAAAAAAAAAAAAAAAAAAAAGAAAGAAAGAAAGAAAAGAAAGAGACAAAGAGATAAGGTGAGAAAGGTGGAGAAGGGGAAAGGGAGGGAGAAGAAACAAGGAGAGAGAAACAGGGAGGAAGGGTGGGAGGAAGGGTTTCTGGCTGACCCCATGGCAGGTGCTTGGCTGGCCGTGGTGACCAGGTATCCAATCCCACACTAATCTAGCTGCTACTGAGTGGGTATTTTGGCGATGATTAATGCCCCCCGTAATCAGTTGACTTTAGAGGAGTTTATTATAGGTAATCTGGGGAACCTGATCCCTTCAGTTGAAAGACACAGAAAGCAGAGGCGAGACCTCCCTGGAGAAGAAATCCCCTCACCCCCCATGCGAGGTGGTTTCTGCCGGGCAGAACCCAGCAGGCCTCCTGCAGGCCTGCCCTATGGACTTCGGATTCTCCTGGCTGGGCACACAAAGGACTACGCCAAATCTCCGCAATAAATCTCTTCCTCTCTGTCTCCTACTGGTCCTGATTTTCTGTAGAATGCTGCCCAGGGAACTGCCCAGAATGGGACCCACAGGTACACTCTGGCAGCCCAGGGCCTATGCAGATCAGGCTGGCCTTGAGCTCACTTTGTAGGCCAGGCTGGTCTCAAACTCTCAACGATCCTCCTGCCTCAGCCTCCCGAGCACTGGGGTTGCAGCACTGGTGTGTCACCAACCGTTCCTTGTGTCCTTATGTAATGTCCTTGTCCATGAAGCCACTTTTCAAGCCTGGCATATTCTTTTCCCCCAGTACTTGGGATTCAACCCAGGGCCTACATCTCCGGCCCTTTTTATTTTTTTGAGAGATGGTTTTACTAAACTGTCTGGGCTGGGCTTGAACTTGGAGCCCTCCTGCCTCAACCTCCCAGAGCGCCGGTATCACAGGTGTGCATGCCGCCACCCCCAGCTTCCAGTCTTCAGCTGCCACCACTGCCCAACTTCAGCCGCTGCCTCTGGGAAGCCTGTCTGCCACCTCCGGTGTGTCACAGCTCCCTCCGAGGTCACACAGTGTCACGGGTGCCCTCTCCTTCACCCTTCAGCCCAGCCTTACGCCTGCGGCCCCCAAGGGTGAAAATCTCAGCCCCTGGGCCTTTGCCTCCCACCCCTCAGCGCTGCCCACCTGGGTGGACTCTGCAGCTTCCAGATCCACGTTGTGATTCCTGCCCCTCCATAAGGGCTGAGGTGGTCATGGTGGGGACACCCCTGCCACCCCACCCCGGGACAAGCTGGAAGAACAGAGGGCACCACTATAAATCAGGACCAAACTAAGGACAGTAGAAGATGCTGCCTTGATGTAAAAGCATACGGGAGTCCCATCGAGGGTGGAGGGACAGCCCTCCTGTCCACCCTGAGGCCGATTGGCACTGTCCACTGCCTCAGTCTACAGGGATCTTAAGTCTGCTCAGCCCCCTCCCCAGGACAGGCCTGGTGGGAACCAGTGTCCAGCTCTGGGACCCCAGAAGCAAACACCTACATGGAGGTGAGGGGAAGCCAGGCTGGAAACTGGAGCCAGGACAGAGGCCGCGGAGGGGACAGTCTCTGCTGCAACCGATGTGACAGATGGCCCTAGAGTCTCAGCAGGCAGGCAAGTGACTGTAGGGAGGAGCCCCCCACAAGGGGTCACGTTTGTGTCCCATCCTTTGGGCCCACCCAGGGTGCCGAGGCTCCTGCCAGCACCCATCTGTCCTCCATCCGGGAGACACCTGTGCCCTTTGATGACACAGCCACGGGAGGTGACAGCGCTTTCCTGCCCAGTGCCAAGGGTCTCAGGGCTCAGGCAGGCCAGGCAGCCTCAGCGGGGCTCATGAGAAAGCGAGGTTGCCCTGGGCCCCATGGCTCTTGATTCCCCAGAGAACAGGAGGAATTTGAGCTTCCTGGGAAGAGAAAACCAGGGGCCTGCTGGCTCTCGCGGGTCACTTCCAGGGTAGGACCAGACGCACTGGCAGCTGAAGTTAGGCCAACGTGAAATCTTTTTTATTTTTCCCCCAAAGTGAAATCCTAAGCTCGGGTCTCTCCTCCGAGGTGAGGCGATGGCGCAGGAGCCCGGGGGAGAAGAGCAAATGGGGGGACAGTGGGACAGGCATCCTCATGGAGACCCAGGTCTGCTGGGCAGGCCGCCTGCCTAATGCACCCTGTAGGGGCTGGGGCTAGACTGCAGCTCCAGCCAAAAGAGGGAGGGAGAGGGAGGAGGGAGAGAGGGAGAGGGGTGGGGGAGGGCCTGACCAGCAGGGGTGCAGCTGCTCTGCCATGATTACTCACCGTTCTACAACTGACTAATAAATGCATGAAAGAAATGTTCAGCCTCACGAGTAAGCAAGGAAATGTAAATCAAGCCAGGGGCAGAATCCCCACCTACCAGAGGCGACTGGTGGTGGGAGAGCAAGCAGTTTACTGGAAAGTCACTTGGTAACAGTAACTGGACTTTGAAAAGGATGACTCAGTAATTTCACTTCTAGGAATCAACTCTAAAGAAACAACAAGAGGCTTGAACCAAGATGACTGCAAGCAAGATCACGGTCACAGTGAGAAAAAAGAGGAAGGCCAGGTCAACTGAAAGAGGGGTTCCCCCGGTACCGATAAAAAGGAAAAAGACAAAAAAGAAAGAGGGGTTCATTGTGATGAATCCGTGCTGGAGGAAAACACTATGTGGTCATTAAAAGTGGCCATTGGAACCAGGTGTGGCAGCACAGGCCCGTGATCCCAGCGCCAAGGGAGGCTAAGGCAGGAGGATCACAAAGCAGAACCTATCTATCCTGGGCAACGTAGTGAGACCCTGCCTCAGCACTGAAAAATCTTTTTTTTTTTTTTTTTTTTTTTTTTTTAGAATGATCTCTCCAATGTGAATCAGCATTGAAAAATCTTAAAAGGTGAAGATGTAGCTCAGTGAGAAGACCTCGGGTTCAACCCCAAGTACATACTGAGAAAAGAGGAAAAAGGCCATTTCTCTAAGCCATACTCCCCCTAAATATACAAGTCCCTCTTGTGAAATTCTGTGAGATTTTAAGTTCCTGGGAACTTTTTGCCTTGTTATTTTGCCTCCTTGGTTTGCTGCCATGAGAATTCAATGGGACAATGGATGTGAGGTGCTTAGTGGAGTTCTGCATTTTTGTGACACCTGTCTTTTTTTTTTTGTATCAGGAATCAAACTCAAGACCTTATGCTTGCCAGGCAGGTGCTTGTACCTCTGAGCTATATCCCCGGCCTGATGTCTTTTTTTTAATGTTTCCTTTCTTTTTAAAAAAATGTTATTTAAAGAGAAAAAAAGCAAAACAGAAAAAAGGGTAGCAATAATACAGAATTTCAAAAAAAAATAAACACTAAGAAATCACTAGTTGATAAATCTTAGAAATAGTTGTTCAAATTACAAAATTAAAGCTTACAAAGTGGACATTCAAACAGTGAGACTGCAAACAGTTCTGCTCAACAATGTGTCATTTTTAAAGAAGGAGTAAATCCTTTTTTTTTTTTTGTTTTTTGAGACAGGGTCTTGCTATGCAGTTCAGGCTGCCTTGAGTGTACTAGGTGTGGGGAGAAGGCAGCAGGGTCAACTGTGACTTCCAGGTGTAACCTGGCCTGGCCTCAAACTCAAAGCAATTCTCCTGCCTCTGCCTCCCAAGTGCTGGGATTACAAGTATGCACCATCATGCCTAGCAGGGCAAATCCTAATATGTGCCACTTTAAAATATTTCAGAAAAATTTAAGCAGGGTGCAGTGGCACGTGCTTGTAATCCCAGCACACAAGAGGCTGAGACAAGAGGATCCCCATGAGTTTGAGCCTAGCCTAGGCTACATAGTGAGACCTTGTATCAAAACAAAACAAAACAAAAAAAAGCCGGGTGTGGTGGGGCACGCCTGTAATCCCGGCATTTGGGAGGCTGAGGCAGGAGGATCACTGCAAATTCAAGGCCAGCCTGGACTACACATGACAAAAAAAAAAAAAAAAAGAAAAACATGATGAACTGGAACACAAAAATAAACACAGAAGATACAAACCATAACATAGATAGGATTTCATTTCCAATATATATATACATATACACAAATATATGTAAATATTCCAAAAATATTCAAAGAAGAGTCCTCAAAATACAAGTGGGCCAGGCATATAGCTCAGCAGCACAGCGCCTGCCTGGCAAGCACAAGGTCCTGAGTTCAATGTTCCATACAAAAACCAAAACTCTAATCCCTGCACAGGGGAGGCTGAGGCAGGAGGATTATTGCGAGTTCAAGACCAGTCTGGGCTACAAAGTGAGCTCAAGGCCAGCTAGAACTGCATAGCAAGATACTTTCTCAAAAAGACTATTGTATTTATGAGTATTTTTCATTTTCTCCTTTATACTTCTATATATTAAGATTTCTACAGTAAGCAGTTTATAGTTTTCTTTCTTTTTTCTTTTTTTGAGGCAGGGCCCCGCTTTGTAGCTAAAGCTGCTCATGTAGACTCATGCAAACTCATGTAGATCCTCCTGCCTCAGCCTCAGGTGTGCACCGCCATGCTGGGGTATACAGTGGCCTTTATATAGTTAAAGTTTCCAAAAGATAGGTGTGGGGAGAACGCAGCAGGGTCGACTGTGACCTCCAGGTGTGAGCCACCCTGTCCCCTCATCCGTGTCAAGCCCCACAGAAAGCAGACTCGCCTCTCTGGGGCCAGGGATGGCCTGGGCAGACCTCGGTATTGGGATGGGAAGTGAGCAGCACGCAGAGAGCGCTTGGCCTGGGGCCCCGGGTGCGCCCCTGCCAGAGGGGATCCAGGGGCGCTGGGGGCAAGGCGGGGCGCAGTCCCTGGAGGAACCCCCACTCCCGCCCGCGGCCTGGCCCCGGTATATTTAGTAACCCATCGAAAGCCTCTTCTTCCCTGAAACGATTAAGGAGCCGCGGCCCGAGGCCCCAGGTGGGGAGCGGGGCGGGCGCTGCGCACAGGCACAGAGCGCGGAGGGGCCGGGCGATGACAGAGTGCGGACAGCACCGGGCCTGGCACTTGGCACCGAGGGAGGGAACAGTTTATCAGGGAAGGTGCTTCTCCCGGAGAATGAGAACGAAGTCTGATCGGGCGCCAAGGATTAGCCCTGGGGACAGGGAGAAGCTGGTTTCTTTCTGAGTCTCTTCTGCCTCCGGGAGATTTAGGGTCATTAGAGCCCACAGAAGTTCCCAGAGGCTGCTGAACTCTAGCTATGTGATAAGTATTTTCACAGAGATCAGTGCTTTGTTTGTTTCTTTGTTTTTGTCTTTTGGAGATAAGGTCTCAGCTATGCAGTTCAGACTGGCCTTTGCAACCCGGGCTGGTCTCAGACTCACAAATATCCTCCTGCCTTGGGGCTGGGGATTTAACTCAGGGGCATAAGCACCTGCCTTGTAAGCAGGCAGTCGTGAGTTCGATCCCTAAAAAAGGAAAAAGACAAAAAAAAAAAAAAAAAAAAGTATCCTCCTGCTTCAGCCTCCCTAGTGCTGGAATTACAGGCCTGCACCTCCACACCCAGCAGAACAATGAAAATTTTTTTTCCAGTGCTGTTGATGGAAACCAGGTTCTCATGCCTGCTCACAAGGGCTCTGCCACTAAGCCACACTCTCAGCCCTTCAGCTGATTTATTCTTTTGGTTTGTTATTTTGTGTTTTATTTTTGAATTAGAGAAGCAATCCTCCTGCCTCAACCCCCAAATGCTGGGATTATAAGTATGCACCACCCTGCCCCGCCTCCAGATGACTATTTAGTTTTATTGGCTGGGTGTGGTGGTGCACACCTATATTCCCAGCACTCAGAAGGATTGCAGAAAGTTCAAGGCCAGCCTGAACTATGCAGTGAGGCCTTGTCTCCAAAACCTAAATAAATAAATAATATAAACTAATTTATTTGTAAATTATCATTACCCACAAAGCTAAGGCGTGTGGTCCAAAGCACATGGTTGTTAATGCATGGGAAATTGGGGTCCCCCCATCGATTCTGCTGATCCCATCACTGCCTTGCCAACATTATCCTCAGGAGAAAACCCTGACACCAGCACCGCTGCAACGGCCCAGGTTCGCACAGGTGCCCTTTCCTCTGGTCCTCCAGTGGCCTTGGGGCCACAGGTGCTGCTAACAGCTCCACTGTCCAGAGGAGCAAGCTTAGAGTGTGCAGCTCGGCTGGGGGAGGAGGAGACAGGGAAGGCGCATGGGCCGCTCCAGTGAGAGTTGGGCGCCTCCTGTTTGGTGGCCCCTCAAGGACAGGGACTTTACCTTGTTTACCCTGGGATCCAGAGCACAATGCCTGGAACACAGGACTCACTGGTGGCACCCTGTAGACTTGGCAAAGCCAGCACCTCTGCTGGGGGCCAGCTCGGGAGGATTAAGTGAGACATATTTGCCTAGGGATTTCCAAGTCCCAAATGTCATGCTGCTGGGCTTCAGAAAGGACTCCCGTTGGCAATGGGGATCCCTGCAGGAGGTTCCGGAGGTGAACAGGACCTTGACAATGGGGTGGCCCTGGGACAGGGCTCTAGCTCCTCTGGTGGGGTTGGATTCAGAAGAGAGGGTGTCTGGGACACAGTTCCCACCATTTCCTTCCACAAGAACACCTCGAGGACACCTCCAAACCCAGAGGGGAGTCTCGACAGGACGGGAGATGGATGGTAGGCGGGTGGGTGATGGCTCATGATCGCTGGCTGAGGGGGCCCCTAAGGCTCCTGCTGGAACAGATTGGAAGGAATGAAGGGCGGGCTTCCGCAGGTCACTACCAATAGATGAATACCTCACTGCCCTGGCCCCCTGGGTACAGGTCCCCACCCCCTGGCCACCAAATGGCAGGGGCAGAAACAGCCACCGAGTTGCTGGGCCAGGGCCGGGGCTTCCTGGCCCGCGCTCCGGGAGCTGCAGCTTTTCTCTGCCTCTTGCAAAAGTTCTCCATGTCTTAACGTGAGCTGCTTATTAACCAGCGGGTATCAGGGCACAGGGAGGGGACAGCCAGCACACGCTCCATCGCGAGAGCCTATAATTCAGGAAGAGTGCGGGTGAGGCTGACGTGTGCTGCCCAGGAGACACAGGTGGCCTTGCAGGAGGGAGCCAGGCCGTCAGCCCCATGCCAGGGCATCAACTGTGGGGCCTTCAGGGGCAGCTGAGGCAGCCAGGGGTCCACAGAAGAGGCCCCCACGGGACCAGGACATCATGAGTAGCTTGAAGGCAGCTGGTGACATCTCAGTTGGTTGGGAATAAGGCACTGCCCTGACAGTCCCCTGTCAGAGCTATGAGTGGAGGGACCCTTTCCATTCTCCACCACTATCCTCTTCTGCCAAAGAAACTTCCAGAAAAGGCCTTGAATGAACTACTCAGATCCTGGACATCCTCTTCTGTCTCCTCCAATAAGCCGCTGTTGACGGTTCCCTGGCTGCAGAAGCCAACGGGCTCCACCAGCCAGCGGTCCCTGGGGTCAAACCAAGGATGGAGAGCAGCCCCGGGCCTGTGGCCTGTGAGCACTGCCAGGGCCCTGGTGGCTTCCTGCTGCATGCACTGAGATACGGCTTAGCCAGGCTTCAGTTGGGCCACAGTGTCGCAGGTCTTAGGTTTCAGGCCAGCCAGCTGCATGGAAGGGAAATGGCCGGGGAACTGCTCCCACTTGGCCCCGCTCCACGCGAGGGAGGCTGGGAGGAGACCGAGCCTAGAGTGCTGGTGCCTTAAACATCACCATATAAACACAGCCCCAGCGGCCGCCTGCGGAGTCCCCGGTGGAGGGGACCAGAGGCCAGAGAGGCTGTCCTGACTTACCCTCCACCGGGCTCTGCAAACACAAGCCACCGGGCCTCATCTATCACCTGGGAAGCTAAACAACTTCCTCCGATGGTCTTGGGAAGCATAAATCAAGAGGGCCCCAGCTTCTGAGAAACCTGTACACAACTGCAGCCCACGCTTGTCCTCTTCGCCCTTCCCCGTCCTTTCAGAACGGTGCTGACCAGTCACAGCTGCCGATGTACGGAGCAGATGGACCTCAGAAACCTTTCTCTCGCCCCCCTTTTTCAGGGTCTCACTACGTGGTTCAGGCTGACCTTGAACTCACTCAGGAGCCCATGCTGGCCTTGCGCTTCATGATCTCCTGCCTCAGCCTCCCGAGTCCTTACAGGTGTGCATTACCACGCCCAGCTTGTTACTCCACTCCTCCGAACCTAGCTCCGAACCTATAAATGGTTAGTGCTGTATCTGCCTCCCAGAGTTCGCTGGGAACTCAGTCAGATAACTGGTCGCAAGGCTCAGGGTGCTTGGGGAATGGCAGCTGCTGCACCCCTGGCTTCAACCACTGAAGCCAGGGACAAAGTTGGAGAGGCAGCCACCCTTTGACCCCAGCCCTATCGCAGAGGCCGGGCGCCAGGGCCTCAGTGCTGCATAGCGTCCAGGCACTGGTCTCCTGCCCTCCCTGCTGCTAGGTCGGTGCCAGGCCTGGTTACACTTGGCAACCTCCGTGGCTTCCAGCTTGTCTGAATTCTCCCCGAGAAACCCAGTGGGTATTGTAACCTGCCGGAGCAGGCAGACCTGAACATGCTGGTGTGGCGGTGAGGGATCCTGGAGGACATCATCATCCAGGAGTTCTGGGGAGGCCCGGAGAGCTGTGCGCTGCGCAGAGCCCACGTTTCAGACCAGCGGGGAGTGCACTTCACTTTACACTTTTTCCTCTCACACATACACCCTCAATGGTGTCGTGACCTGTGTCAGGGACCTGCCTGGCTCCCCATCTGTCAGGTAAAGAGTGACAGCTCTTCCATGTGGAAGCGGTGGACACCACGGTGGCTCCTGCAGGGCCTGAGCCCGGCCCGGGAACGCGATCTGGGTAATGGGTGACGGAGCAGGCACAGAGAGGGCGGGCTTCTGGCTCCTTCAGCGGCAGCGGGACACCCTGGGGCACATGGCATGGTAGGCGGGCAGGCACGAGGGGAGTCCACTGCCCTTTGTCCCTGTTTGCTCTCGGAGAGGGCGCTGCCAGCCCTGCTCTGCTGTCCCCGAACCTCTGCCGGGTTTGCTGGCTGGTCAAACATTCTCAGGGACCTGAGGCGACCTGTGGCTGCAGGGTGACAGGCAGAGAGAGACCTCACAGGGCAGGACCAGTCAAAGGGCACCGGGAGGCCGCTGTCATGACAAGGCAGGTGTGGGGCTCCATGGGTGTGGGGTGTGGCTTCCGGCTCTTCCTCCTGCCCCAGGAAGGCTTATTATTAACCATTCCCATGCTGGGCACCCCGGTACTGGGACCCCAAAGGAGCTGAAGAAACACAAAAAGCAGGTGCCAAATCTGTGGTTGTCCGGGGAGGTGGGGCACCCTCCTTCTTCACCACTGTTTTTTAAGGCTGCTGAGCTTTGAACCCAGGGCCTCACTCATGCAAGGAAGTATCCACCACAGAGCCCCGGCCCTGGTCCTGCTCTGCTCTCATGGCAAAGCTTCCTGTACTTGCACTTGGTCCTTCTGTTGCGTGGGCACGTGCGTACGTGCGTGTGTGTGTGTGTGCGTGCGTGCGTGCGTGCGTGCGTGTGTGTGTGTGTGTGTGTGTGTTAGAGACAGCGTCTCACTCTGCAGTTCAGGCTGGCCTTGAGCTCACTTTGTAGCCCAGGCTGGTCTTGAACTCCCAATGATCCTCCTGCCTCAGCCTCCCCAGTGCTGGGATGACAGGTGTGCGTCACCACGCCTGGCTGTCTTCATTCTCCTGAACGGAGCTACAGGGTCTCGGACAGACTGAGCCAGGAAAACCACGTTTCCTGGGACCAGCCGCAGGCTTCTCTTCCCCACTGTAAGCCGGCCCGTGCTCCCTGTCCCCTTCACCTCACGGAGGGCACCACCTCTGCCAGCTTTCCCCACCCCCACCCGGCTGGCAGGAGAGCCCTGGAAGGTCAGAGAGAAGCATCCTTCCCTTTGGAAAATAAACAAATCCAGCCATGTGCTGGCGGACTTAGGGTATATTAATAGCCAGATATGTTGTTTTCCTATTCTGGTGCTTATCCCCTTCCACTAGGATGGGAGATAAGAGGACACAGAATGTTCTCCGCCCGCCACGCTCTCCCCTCCCCGGGAGGCCAGCTACTCTGTGTAAAGCCATTGCCGAGGTGCAGAGAAAAGAGACCTAAAAATTTATATGCAGTCTCTCCTGGCCACTATTGCTGCTCAGCATAGAAACTCTATAGTGTTTAAACCCTCCAGGCCAAGGGGTTGCATGGCAACCTTCAAAACTAGGAAATGCCCCAAAGCAAAAACAAAGGCATTGGGCATGAGGACAGGGTCCCACAGCCAGCACAGAGGAGACTGTCACTGGGTGGGCTGCCCTTCCGTCACGTTTTAGTGTGCACCCTTTTAGTGTGCTTCCCGCAGTCCAGGTCCCACAGTGCTTATCCACGCTTTCTGGTGGAGGAGGAATCAAAAGGCCTGGAACCATAATGTCCTGCTGCCCCTGAACCTAAGGAAAGTTCCAGACTAATCCATGTACAGCCCTAACAATTTTCCTCCTCCTGAGAAATCCAAACAGGACAGGGCCAGGTCCTTCAGTGCAGAAGGCACGAAGGTCAGAGTGAGTGTGCTGGCGTGAGGGTGGAAACAGGCTGCAGGGATACACTTCAAGGACAGAGAAAGGGGCCCACAAGCCAAGGCATGCAGGCAGGGCGGCCTCTAGAGGCCTCCAGCTCTAGAGGCTGGGAAGGGAGCTGGATCCTCCTCCCAGGGACCCTTGTGGGAACCCAGCCAGGCTGACACCTTGACTTTCTCCTGCTGAGACCCACTGGGGATTGCCGACCTGCGGAAATCTTGGGTGATACACCTGTGTTATTTAAGCCCTGGAGTTTGTGGTAACCTGTTACAACAGCAACAGGAGGCTACAGAAAACCGAGGTCCCCTGCAATGGACCTGCTGTTAGTTCACAGGCAGGCACTTGGTTCTCCAGGGCTGGGGCCAGAGCACTGGGAGCCAAGGGGTCGCCCTCTGCCTTCTGATGAATTTGTGCAGGGCAGCAGGGCCCTGGGACACTGGCTATCTCAGGATCATAGATCAGGCTGCCTAGTTAGTCAAATGCTGCTCAGTAACAAGGTTGCTCTTTCCTGCCTCTTGATGGGGCGGGCTGATCAATGTGCTGACCCACAGGAAAACAAATGTGCTCAGATGTTTTTCCTGCTGTACAACCTGTGGCCCAGGCAACCCAACCAGTGACTTAGAAAGATCTCAGACTGCAAAGGGAAACTGGAAGACAGAAAAACAAGTCATCTCCACCTTGTAGTATACGTCAGAGACTTCAAGTCTTCTGCAGGCACGTTTGCCTTTTCTTGGTCTATTCTCTCTCTCTCTCTCTCTCTCTCTCTCTCTCTCTCATTCTCTCTCTCTCTTTTGAGGCAGCATTTCATTATATGGTTCAGGAAACCTTGAACTCACTATGTAGCCCAGGCTGGCTTTGAACTCACAGTGATCCTCCTCCTCTCCCAAATGGTGGGATTACAAACATGTGCCACTATGCCTGGCTTTCTCTGTTTGTTCTCTGATGAAATGTCTCCTAAGGGGTCTGGGGATTTAGCTCAGCGGCATAAGCACCTGCCTTGCAAGCAGGCGGTCGTGAGTTCGATCCCCGGTACCGATAAAAAGGAAAAAGACAAAAAAAAAAAAAAAAAAGAAATGTCTCCTAAGCGCCTTCCTACAGGAGCAGATAAAATCCTGATTTTCAATTCAAAGAGAACATCATGGAATTTCCTAAGTTTCCTGCCTCCCAGACACACAAGTACTAGAAGACCATAGTTTATGCAGCCCCTGAGACATTTCTAAGTTGCAAGAGCCATGGCTTCTACTTTATAATCCGGGACCCTGGATTATAGAGAGTGCAAGCAACATGGACAGAGTCCCACAGCAGATGCGAGGGATTCAACCAAAGCCCAAGGCAGCTCTGAGCCCGAGTGTCCCTGCCCTGATGCCCTGGCGGCTGTCTTGGGCCTTCGCCAAGCAGGTCCGGGAGCTGGCCTCTGGGCAGGTGGTCTCGGAGGGACGCAGAGAGGCACAGCCACTAAAGCTGTCATCGCGAGGCAGGCTGCTGATGGCCCGGGGGAAGATTTCCCAGACCACAGCTTTGCTTTGCTCTGCGCGTCTGATGTGTGTGCATGCTTGTGTGTGCACATGTGTGTGTCTGTACGGAATCAGGAAGAGCACAGGTGTTGAACAACTGCCAGGTCAAGGTGTCCTTTCGGCCGCATGCTAAACCTGCTATGAACTTTCATTTTTCCCAGCCCCGTCGAGCCCTCGCCCAGCTTCTCTCCCATCATCTCCTGATTCCTCCCTCCCTTCCCATTCTTCTGAGAGGGCCTGGAATCTAACTTTAGGAGCAAAGCTAATAGAGTCCCCAAAGTGGCTGCCAAGGGACTGGGCTGGCTTCTGTGAGCGGCCGCTGAGCCCTCGGGTCCAGAGCTCTGGGTGCCCAGCGCCCCGTGCAGACGGCGAGCACCTCCTCTGGGCTCTGGGCCCTGCACTGAGGGGACCCTGCACCGCCACCTGCACTGCTGCACTGCAAGTTCGTGACACTCAAGGACCAGGAAGGGAGGCTGATTTTCCTGAAGGCACTAAGGGAGACGACAGAGGGAACTGCTTTCCAAGGTGCCGCGGGGTTCAGGTATTTTAAAAGTGTTGCAGATGCCCTGGGATGGAGAGGCTAAGTCGATGCCCTCTCTTAGGCTCCCACCTCTCTTAGGGCCCGGAGTGGGCACAGGGGTGCCACGGGCCCTGCGTTCTGTCAGGCAAAGAGCCAGAGCAGCAGCTGCCAGGGAGACAAAGTCAGCGGCCGCAGTCTGAGGGGGAGGTGACCCAGCAGCACGGAGGGGCTCGGGGTGCCCAGAGGAGAGGGTGGGCAGAAGGGCTGAGGCCCCCTGCGGAGGATGGCCAGTGCCCTTTCCTCAAAGTCCTCAAAGCGGGCTGGGGCTGGGGCACAGCCTGTTCCCCCTGACCCCGCCTGTCCCCCTGACCCCATTGTTCCCCCTCCCCAAACTCAAATCCACCCATGCCTGGAACACTCCTTCCTGGTGCTGTCCCCACAGATGCACCCCCAGGGTGGTGGGTGACACAGAGGAAAGGGTCCAACTGCCCAGGTGACCTGGCAGCCAGGGTCAGGTCCTGGATGGACAGAGAAGCCAGACTTCTTCCTAAGCTTAAATTTGGGGAAGACGCCAACATCTGAGAACCCACAGATAGTAAAGTCTGCCACCTAATGGAGATGCACCCCGAAAAAAAGTGTGGCCAAGGCCACCAAGAGCCTTTGAGTCCTAGGCTCCCCCTACCCCCACATCCTCTTTGCACAGGGCAACTGGGGCTCCGGCACCTGGCACCCTGCTGCCACAGGGCCAACCCAAGACTCCAGGGGCCTCCAATCGGGCTAAAGAGTGTGAACCCAGAGGCAATGGCCTGTGGGATAGGGGCACCAGGGCCTGTGTCCCGGCCGGGGGTGCACGGAGGTCACACTCGGGACAGGTCACTCACATACCCGGAGGGAAGAATACTTCAGAGTCCGAGGCTACTCTCTGGATCCCTCAGAGAGCTTCTAATGCCCGGCTGGATAGTTCAGATTTCTTGGGGACCCAGTGGAAATAGTCCAGATCCTTTATTCAGTTTATAATTATGCAATTTTTAAAAAAATTGGGATAAAATATGCATGCTTTCAACTACTATTTTCAAGTGGTTCAGTGGCAATAGGTGTATTCGCAGTTACATAAGCATTCCAGGTGTGCAAAATTCTTACCCAGATGATCACAGCAAGGTGACCTTGCTGTGAAGGGCTTGCTTAGGCTTCCTTTGTGACATCTCTCCTAAAGTATAACATCCCTAAAAAGGGTGCTGACTAGTTTTTTTTTCTGAGATAGAGTCTCGCCCTGTAGTCCAGGTTCACCTCAAACTCTCTCTGAGGCCAGGCTGGCCTTGAACTTGCAGTGACACTCCTGCCTCAGCCTCCTGAGTGCTGGGATTACAGGCATGTACTACCATGCTCGGTTAGGGAAATGACTTGAGAAAGGCTGAGGAGGGGACCAAGGCGGTAGGGAGACGGGTGGGGTGGTGGAAGCCAGTGAGGAGGCTGCTCCATTACTCATTCCTCAATCCCATCCACCTTCAGTTCTGACCTCTCCCTGAAACGCCAGGTTCCTAACACAGCCCTTAGCTGACAGCTCCTCTGAGCCACCAGCCAGCGGCCTGCAATACTCAGGCTTCCCGGGAACAAAGGAGAATCCGCCCACCCTACTGCAACCTGCTCCTCCTTAAGTTTTACAACTCAACACACAAAAAAAATCTGACAGTCATCCTTGATGTTCCAATATTTCTCAGGAAGATTTAAGCAGAATAGTCTTAACAAAATACTAGCAAACTGAACCCAGAAACACAGAAAAATAATCATATACTATAACAAAAGGAGATTAGCAGAGGAAATCAAATTGGGCATGGTGGCACACGCCTATAATCCCAGCACTTGGGAGGCGGAGCTCAAGGCCAGGCTGAACTGCACAGAGAGACAAAAAAAAAAAAAAAAGTCCTACAGAATCCATTTTAAAAAAACTACTAGAAGTAATCAATGAATGCAGCAAGGTTAAACAGGGCACAACATCAACATATAAAAGTCATGTTTTGTTAATTAGCAATGAACAATCTGAAAATAAAATTCAAAGAGCAATTCTACTTATAATAGCATCAAAAGGAATAAAATAATAAATTTAACAAAAGTTTTTTTTGGGGGGTGTACCGGGGATCAAACTCATGACTGCGCACTTACAAGGCAGGCGCTTATGCCGCAGACCTAAATCACTGGCCCTTCAGGCTGGTTTTGAACTCACAGTGATCCACCTGCCTCAGCCTCCCAAGTGCTGAGGTTACAGTCAAAACCTACTCTAAAGCTTAGGTAATCAGGATGACATAGTGTGGCATAAAGATATATATGTGTATATATTAAGACAGAGCTGAGAGCTCAGAAGCAAACCCTCACGTTAAGGTGAACCCATGTTTAATAAGTATGCTGAGAGAATTCAGCGTGTGCAGAGACAGTCCTCCAACGAACACCATTGTGAAAAGGACGGCCGTGAAAAAAAATGAAGCTGGGTCACTTCCACACACAGCAATGAATTTAAAGCAGGCCAGAGCCCTAAATATAAGAGCTAAAACTTAGGCTGGGGGCATAGCTCATAGGCAGAATGCTTGTCTGGCATTTATGAAGCTCTGGGTTTGATCTGCAGCACCAAAACCAAAACCAAAACCAAAAACACTCTTAGAAGAAAACAGGAGTAAATCTTTGTGGTCTTGCCTTAGGTAAAGCATTCTTAGACACAAAAAGAAAAAATAATTTGTACTTCATCAAAATTAAAGCCCTTGGGGCTGGTGATTTTGCTTAGCAGCATAAGCACCTGCCTTGCAAGTATGTGGTCGTGAGTTCAATCCCTGGTACTGGTAAAAAAGAAAAAGACAAAAAAAAAAAAAAAAATTAAAGCCCTTTTTGTTTTGCAGGCTATCTGCATCAAGAGAGCGAGGAGGAAACACACAGAATAGGCGAAGCCATTTCTAAGTTGTGTGTCTGTCAAGAGGCTCATATACAGATTGTATGAAGAACTCTCGCAACTGAACAAAAAAGGCCCTTGCTCCAGGGTGTGGTGGTGCAGGCTGGTAATCCCGGCCCGGCCCTCGGGAGGCTGAGGCAGGAGATCACTTTGAGTTCACAGCTATCCTAAACTACATAGTGAGATTTTGTCTCATAAAACCCCTAAACAAACAAACTAACTAACAGGAAAACAGCTCAAAACAATAGACAAAGGGTTTGAATACACATTTCTCAAGAGATTTGTAAGTGGCCCATAGCTCTCTCGGAAATGCAAGTAAAGACCACAGTGAGGGGGCTAGGGGTTTAGCTCAGCGGCTTAAGCACCTGCCTTGCAAGCAGGCGGTCGTGAGTTCGATCCCCGGTACCGATAAAAATGAAAAAGACAAAAAAAAAAAAAAAAAAAAAAAAAAAAGACCACAGTGAGAGCCTATTTCACACCTATGAGGTGGCCACAAACAAAAAGCTGGACAAGGGCAAAATGACGAGGAGAAATTGCAACCTTCCTATCTGCTGATGAGAATATGAGATGGCTTTGCAAAGGCTGCACAGCTCCTTAACGCTAGGCACGGAACCACAGATGGCTCAGCCACTCCACTTGCACACAGGAGAAATAGGAAGGCTTTGTTGGTTTGTTTGTTTGAGTCAGGGTCTCACTATGCAGTTCAGGCTGGCTTTGAGCTCACTTTGTGGCCCAGGCTGGTCTTGAATTTGCAATGATCCTCTTGCCTCAGCCTCCTGAGTGCTGGGATTACTGGGGGGCACCACGACGACCATGCTACTGGTTATTTAATGGCTACAGAGTTTCAGTTTTGCAGAATGGAAAGTGTTTTGGAGATTAGTTACGCAATATGAATGTACTTCACACCACTGAATTGTGCACTTTAAAGCCATTGTCCATAATTATTTATTTGAGAGGATGGTCTTGAACACATTATGAGGACCAGGTTGGCCTCAAACCTGCAGCTTACTCCTGCCTCAGCTTCCCGAGTACTGGGACTACAAGGGTGTGCATCTCCATGGCTGGCTATGGAGACAGTTTTAAAACTTTTAACACAAAGGGCCTGATAGCTGATTTGTTGTTTGCTTTTAGTGTGAGGAAGCCCTATATTAATTACTTCTCAACAAGAGTTTGGAAAGCCAAATGTGCATTTCAGCCTGCTTTTCCATCTTTATTTATTTTCTTTTTTCTTTTTTGGGGACAGGGTCTCACTATGTAGCCCAGGCTGGCCTTGAACTCTGGGCCACCCATCTGTCTCAGCCTCCCCAGTGCTGGGATCACAGGGGTACCACCATACCCAAGTCTTTCCATCATTCTGAATTTAACTTTGCCCTGAATCATTAATAGATAATATCTGTAAAAAAAGTATTTTGGCGGTTTACAATGTAAGAGAAAAACTTCAGAATAGATGCTACCGCAAAAATACCAAAAAGGACTGCGTTCAGCCTAAAGGGGGAAGCAAGTCCTATCTCAGGACAACCTGGAGGAAGCCGAGCATTATGTTAAGGGAACTAAATCCGCTGCAAGTGCTGGGAGGAGTCCAAATCAGAGACAGGAGAATACCCAGCCGGAGTGCCCAGGGACTGAGGGGTAAAGGGATAGGGGTGGCTATGCATGGATAGTGTTTCGTTTTTGCAAGATGAAAAAGTCTCAGCAACTTGTACAATAGTGCACACGTGGCTGAAACTACAGACCTGCACACTTAAAAATGGGTAAGAGGGCCGGGTCTGGTGGTGCACACCTGTAATCCCAGCACTCGGGAGGCTGAGGCAGGAGGATCCTGGAGATTTAGAGGCCAGTCTAACTAGACAATGAGATCCTATCTCAAATCCCAGCTGTAATCCAGGAGGCTGAGGTGGGAGGATCCATGAGAGTTGGAGACCAGCCTGGGCTACAAAGTAAGCTCAAGGCCATCCTGAACTGCACAGCAAGACCCTGTCTCAAACAAGACAAAAAACAAACAACAACAACAACAACAACAACAACAACAACACACACACACACACACAAAACCTGGGCAATTTTACGTGTTTGCCATATTAAAAATTTAAAAGGACAGTGTTGAATAAAAAGCCTTAATGAAAATTTAATTGTATTGTTATTCAATTATGACTGACATTAAAAGAATTTTCTTTTTTTTTTAATTGGATAAAGTTGCCGGTCATTTTTATATTTTACTTCTGAAGGAGTAAGGAAAATAGATCACTTAACTTAATTTTGCAATTATTTTTACGTCCTGAGTCCTGCCTAATTATGCAATATTTTGTGTTACAAATGGAAAAAGAAGATTTACATGCCGTTTACTACTTTTATGGTGTTACACTGAGGGGGAATGGAATATGAAGACTGATATCAAACTTTTATGAAAACTTATTTGTAAGCAAATTTGCATTTTGGAGGCTGCATACTGAAGTCAGTTATCTTCTCCAAGACCTGAGCTGATTTTTTTTTTTTTTAACGTTTCAAGTACACTATCTTCCTATTTTACCTGGTTTTTACAATATACTAGCTTCCTCTTTCAACAAACTTAAAAGGTCACAGCAGCCGGATTGCAAGTTTGAAGCCTGACTAGCCTGCAAGGTGAGACTGTCTCAAAAAAAAAAACCCCAACCAAAAACCAATAAATAAATGAATAAATGGGGCTGGGGATTTAGCTTAGCAGCATAAGTGCCTGCCTTGAAAGGCCATGGTTGTGAGTTCGATCCCTGGTACCAAAAAAAAAAACAAAACAAAAAACGAATAAATGAATAAGTAAGACCAAGACAGTCCATGTGACTTCTTGAAGAATTGTTTGCTTTTAAATAATTTTACAGATGTATTTTCTACGTGTCTTAAAGATATGATATCTATTTTCTTTCTTTCTTTTTTTTGCCTTTTTGAGACAAAGCCTCACTATGCAGTTCAGGATGGCCTTGAGCTCCCTATGTAGCCCAGGCTGGTCTCGAACTCACAATGATCCTTCTGCCTCAGCCTCCTGGGTGCTGGGATTATAGGCATGTACCACCACGCCTGGCTTAACATCTGTTTTCTATAAACTTTATCCTAAGCCTGCACTATTACTAGAGTTATACACTTTAGAAAGAGGCAGAGACTGAGTTAAACCGCAGGACAGACAGGCGATCTAAAAAGTCCTATCATTCTAATCAGGATCCCTTTATGGTTGGCTAATGAGTTCCATGACTAGACCACTGCCTGCCTCTGTGTCAGAGGAGAAAAATGGAGCCTGGGGAAACACTACCAAGACTGGGGATGGTTATTTGTAATTATAAAGCTTCCCTATACGTTTACTTTATTCCTTGCCTTGATGGCCAAGAAAATAACAGGTGGCGGGCTTAGAACAGACTGTGGACTCGGACCTGACTTAACCAAGGTACACTCTGCAAAAAACTCTGAGACGACTGCTTGGGGAGGACCCCAGGCACGTTCACACAGACCTGCCTCAAGCTTTTCAGTGATCCCCGAGGTGGTCCCAGGAAGGAAGCAAGGTCGGGAACCACTAGGTGGCTCGCTCTAGGCTGCACTCCTGAGCTCTTTACCCTGTACTCACTGGCCTGTGGGAGGCACGGAGAGTGCAGCCGCGCGTGAGGCCTGCCCTCCACTGGGCTCCCGCAGTCCCAAGAGCCAATCGGGCTAATCCCACCTCCATTTTGCACATGTGACATATAGAAACAGTATGTGTAAACACATGGATATTTAATAGGAAATGCCTGTGTGTGTGAGTGTCCTACTGGGGTTGGACCCAGGGCCTTTGCCCTACACTACAACCCCAGTTCTTTTTTTTATGATTAGTTTTTCAGACGGGTCATGCTCTGTCGTCGAGGCTGGCCTTGAACTCACTGTGCAGCCCAGGCTGACCACAGACTCAGCCACCCTCCCTCCCAAATGCTGGGGCTCCAGGTGCCAACCGCCATGCCCGGCACGGATTCTTTCTCTTCAGACAGGGCCTTGTTAAATTGTAGGTCACCCAGACTGGCTTGTATTTGTGACCCTCCTGCATCAGAGTGCTGGGAGTACACCATGCTTGGCTCGTCATCCTTTGTAAGGGTCTGGGGCCGTCTATCTTCCATACCATGAGGGGATCCCAGAGCTCCATTTGCTCCACGGCGCGTCCCAAGAGCTCCTAGGAAATCTCTTGCAGTTCTAGGTCTGGTACCGACAGGTCAGTGTCAAGGAAAGAATGTTAATGTTTCTTCCAGCAGCTGATGGCAAAAGCTCGGCAGAGGGGAGCTCATCCACAAAACATTTATAGAGCACTTTGATGAGGAGAGCTCGGAGCACTCTTGTTAGCTGGATTATAATTTCTCTTGTCCTTTTCCTTCAGTATTGGCGATAGAACCCACAGCCTGTGCACCTCAGAGCTGGGCACAGATGCTCCACCCCAGCCCAACAGCCTCATTTTAAAAAAATGCATAGCTAAAACAAACTCCTTGTCCTATCTTCCTTATTTGTTACAAATAATAAGATAAATTTTATAGCAAGACTAGAAGCAAGCAACATTGTAAACAGTCACAATCTCTGGGTGAAAATACAGTTTTTTGTTTTGGTACCGGCATTTGAACTCAGGACCTCACAATTCCCAGGCAGGTGCCATTGAGTCATATCCCTGGCCCCAGAATATAATTGATTTGAATCATTTTCTGCATCATTCAGAATTTCAGGGGGGTTTCCTATTCAGATGGAGACACATGCTATGTAAGAAATTAAAAGTGGGTCATAAAAACTCAACTTCACTTGGAATTTAAAAACAAAATTCTTTTTTTTTTTTTTTTTTTTTTTGTCTTTTTGACTTTTTGAGACAGGGTCTCGCTATGCAGTTCAGGCTGGCCTCAAGCTCACTTTGTAGCCTAGGCTGGTCTCGAACTCGCAATGATCCTCCTGCCTCAGCCTCCTGAGTGCTGGGATTACAGGCATGAGCCACCATGCCCGGCAAAACAAAATTCTTTAAACTCATGACATTGACAAGGATCTTATATAGGGAAAATTCTGGTCTAGGGGAGGGGACAGCAGACAAGGCACTGTCATATTCAACTGATGTGAGCAGAGGTTGGCATCAGCTTTGATGGGCAACTTGGCCAAGATCTATAAAATGCACACATTTCTGAATCCTGCAGTCCTACTTCTAAGACTTTTTTTTCTTTTTTTGTTGTACCGGGGTTCAAACTCATGACCTCACACTTGCCAGGCAGGTGCTTATGCCACTGAGCTAAATCCCGGGCCTAAGACTTTTTTCTTATAGGTGGTAAGAGTGCAAAGATATGGGATAGAAGAGGGCGCTATATGGGTTTTTTTGAAACAGGTTCTTACTCTGTAATTTAGGCTGGCCTTGAACTCACAGCAATCTTCCTGCCTCAGCCTCCTGAGTGCTGGGATTGCAGGTGTGTGCCACAACACCTGATGGAATTTTAAGTAAATGGTGCTATATTCATATAGTGGAGTGTTCTATTAATATAACTGTTGAGACACACATGGTGTGCACGTTTGTAATTCCAGTGCTTAGGAGGCTGAGACAGGAAGATCACCATGAGTTTGGGGCTGGCTTGAGATTACAGGTATGTGCCACCATGCCCAGCTGTAAGGGAAGAATTTTTAGAGTTACTTTTTTTTTTGTCTTTTTCCTTTTTATCGGTACCAGGGATCAAACAGGACTGCCTGCTTGCAAGGCAGGCACTTATGCTGCTGAGCTAAATCCCCAGCCCCAAAGAATTTTTAAATGAATGTTTGATTTGCCTCCTTGAATACATCTGGATTTTATAGTACAAAGACCAAGATAAAGTACATGGGTATGGTAAGAAAAGGAAACCCGTGGTATATGGGACTGAAAATATTTGCATAAACTAGGTTCTACAATAATCTGAATACAGATGAATACAAATTCCATCTATCAAATACACGGATAAGCCGGGCATGGTGGCTCACGCCTGCAATCCCAGCGCTCGGAAGGCTGAGGCAGGAGGCTCACTGCAAGTTCTAAGCCAGCTTGGGCTACAAAGTGAGTTCAAACAGCCTGAACTGCATAGTGGGACCCTGTCTCAAAAAAGGAGAAAAAATATTGAAATAAACAAATGAAAAAAACCCCCAAAACAACAGCAAAGAATGACAAAATATACTATTGAAGTCAATGTTTTCTGAAAATGTTGACACTGACACTTGATTACCTTAAAATAAAACTACGTTTTTGGGGAGACATTTTCCACATGAAAACTTTCCCTGTGCCACACTGTACTACAGATCTTAGGCACAGTTTGTAGCACAGCACTTTATTTTCTTTTCCATACTGTTTCCCTCTTATCTTCAAAATCATAGTTCCAAAGTTACGGAGTCTCAAGAGTGTCCTGCAGGAGGAAAAGCAAAGGTGACTGCTAGTCCACATCAGCCAGCGTGGGCACTCGGAGCTCTTATTTACTTAATTAGGGCGGTGTGCTGACCTCAGCGGCTGCTCCAGTTCAACACCAATAAAATAATGGAAATGTACACAGCACAGCCACACCCATGCAAAACCTGTTTTATAAAGGAGTAAACGTCATTGAGAGTCTTCAGTTTTTGAGCTAGGAAACTGCGTCATGCTGGTACGCTAATTTATAACAATTAGAAGTTTATGGTCAGAGTGTTGTCTGATGGGATGGGTCATCGCTAAAAGAACCTTAGCTAGTGCTGGTTTTAAAATCTGCTAACCGTTCCAGCTTTCATCTTGTGGCTAAAAACTGATGTAATATTTAATTCCAAGTCCGACAAGGAATTCTCGAGAACCAACTAGTCTCTAAACTACCGTAATGATTGTGATCACTTCTTTCCACGAGTGGCACGTGTGTGCACGTGTGTAACACATTTTGTTGGGAGTTAATATATTGCACAGGCTGGAGACTTGCTCACAATGTACTCTATAAAACACTCTGAGTTTCTGCAATGTCTTAAGAACATTAAAACAGACATTTACTGTCTTTTGTCATACGTGATACAGGACAATGATCCAACTACAACCCTTACTTGCCTAAAAGTTGTCTTATCAAAAAGGTTACCTAAGTCTGGTCCTGTGACCATGACAACAAATTAAAAATGGAAATGCTTAAGCCCCCAAATATGCAAAACGGTTAACTGAAAGAACATCACTTTGATGACAGTTAGAACCATCCATCTCCACAGGCTAAATGTAGAGACAATTGGAAGCCGATGCCGGCATTCGGACGTCCATTGTCATTTGGACAGGTGGCCATAACCTTAGCCAGGGAAGTCAGGGCCTCCGAAGGCTTCTTTTAGGTCTTACATCAGGCTACAAGGAACCCTGGCTTTCAACCAAATCTCCAACGCCAAAAAGCAGAGGTGAAGGGTTAACTTTTTTTTAAAATTTCTTAGAAGCTAAAGTATTTTAAAAAGCAAGGACAGCTCCATCTAGATCACAAAACGGCACTGGGGTGCAAAGCAAATGTGTTCCTAAATGTATCTTGAAATAGACAGTTAGAAAGCTAATATAGTTTGTAGGCTAAATATGTAATTTCTTTCAGAGGCAGAACATATTGCTGGGGGGAGTCCTCTAGCTGAGGGCTTACGGCAGAGTCGCTGAAACATTTTTCCATTTGTTGAATATTCAGTGTTGGGGAATATTATTCAGTAGACCCGGAGAGAAGTCCTAAATTGGAAAAGCAGCTGAGTCCAAGGTCATCTCTCTTGTTTCCAAATATATCTTGAAACAAATGCAAGAAGGGCACTTTGCTGAGTGTTATCTGGACATATATAGTTTCAATCAAATTCTTCAAGAAGTGTCAGAATAAATGCTGAACATTTGTTTGACATGGCCAAGTCGCCGGCAAGTGGGTCTCTCAAGGGTTCAGCGTCTCCTTGGCAGCTTTGCTAATTTTTTACACTAAAACCTCTTCTCGCACTCATGAGAAAAAAGAAATCCACCAGTGAAACACCAACTTTGAATTTTTTCTCACATTTTTTTAAAATATAGGAAATCACATAAACTTATAAAAATGTCTCCCAACAAAAATAACTCTTTAAAATATTCTTTCCTCGGCTAAATTTCTTGGAATTATCAAATCTTTTTCAAAAATTCAAAAATGTTACATGTACCAAAAAAAGGTGCTGGTACAGATGATGCAGCGCTAGGAAAGGAACAATATGCTGAATCTTAGAATTACTGTCAAAAAGTACTCCCCAATAAATACCTGTCAATAAATACCTGGCTTGCTGCCTCTACTGTTGTCTGTCGTAAAAAATACAACCCAAACTAAGTCCATGACGGTAGTCGTCCATGGAGACAATCATTTATCATTCTCTACATGTTAGGGAATCGTCCCCAAGGAAGCAGGGACAGTAAGAATTCGGATCATTCTAGACCAACAAGATGCAAACTGCGCCAACTTGAAACCTCAGCGCTCTGGTTTCCAGGGTCTTCCCAGTCGGGCCTGGCTCATGCCGCATGGTGATCCTTTCTTGGGGTTCTTCTTTTCCACAGGGCTTCTGCCCTCCCGAGTCAGATGCCATCCGTGTTTCCTGAAGCATCTTAACCTGGCCTCTGTCCTCCAGCCTATCTGTGACATGAGTCCTCAGAGATCCTCAACTCCAGCCAGGTGACAGTGCCTCTGCGCTGCACGCGCCATAAGGAAACAAAGGCTGTGACAGCACAAGAAGGTGAGGAAGTCTTCATGGAGCTGATTTTGGAGAAACTGAGGCTCATTAAACAAACAAACAAATGCCCAAGTACGTCCGCTTGCTGGCCTTCTGACCCAGCACGGGGAGCCGCTCTAACTGCCCGCTGCACTTCTACCCGGATTCCGGGACTCCGTGCTCCTTCACAGTGGTAGCCCGGTCTCCTCCTGCAGTGTCAGCTTCATGCAGAGCTGGAGAGAGGAGAGGCGGGCCGTGACCAGTCCTACACGCCCCTCCTCTATCCACGTCCTCACCATCCAGCCAGCACTGGGCCAACCCTTACCTCTTCATGAAGCCTCCGCGACATTTCCTTGACCTCCTGGTCTTCTCTAGATCCCTGTTTGGTTTGAGACGGGTGTCACTATGTTGGTATCACTATGTTTTCCAGGTGTGTGTTAAATACCCTGCATCAAGAGATGCTTCTGTTTCAGCCACCCACATGCTGGATGACAGGTGTGCACCATCGTGCCTGGTCTAAGCTTGACCTTCAGTGGCACCAGGATACTTAGCACTTGTGATGAGGTGCCATAGGTTTACTGTAACATCCTGCAGGTCTGGTTAACGATGAGGTCAACCTTGTCACAGTCTAGTTCAGTGTCTGGTGCATTAAATGGCAGTAGTCACCACCCTCTTTACCCACAGGGGTATTTCTGGATCCCTGTGCGTCCTAAGGCGGTACCGATCCCTATATTCAGGGAATGTTCTCTTCTATACATGCATATGTCACGATAAAGTTTAACTTACAAATTCAGCACGGTAAGAGACACAGAATAATTAGACTGTAATAAAAGTTACTTGAAACTTAGGAATTCTTTCTGGAATTTTCCACTGTTATTTTGGGACTACAGTTGACTGAAGGTAACAGAAACCCCAGCAGGAGAAACTGTGGCCCTGGCAGGGCCGCTGCAGAGGGCTGCAGAGGAACAGGGGCAGGGGCTGCTGCCCGGCCGGCTGCACACCTGGCCCACACTCAGCCTCGGACAGCCCCACAGCCTCGGTCAGCGCCGAGCGAGCGCCGCCTCCTCTCTCTGCCTGTCCAGATCTCACCGCGTCCTCCCAAGTCCACCCCGGGCTCGCGGCCTCCATAGGTCTTCCTTCAACCTCCTATTTCAAAATTAAATGCTTCTTCCTCTCATTTCCCTGTCCTTTACATATATACCGCATTTTTTTCTCTCTTCACGACATCTGAATTTTCTAGACTAAGGATGCTGAGAGCAAAAACCAGGTCATGTTAATTTTATACTTTTGAATTTAGTCCAGTGTCAGGCACACAAAACATAATAAAGATGTGGATATAAATAAAAGGGCCTTTTGGCATTTTCATTGAGATGGGTAAGAAATGTTTATAAGCGACAACAGATTCTAGATTTACCCAAATTAAATTTTATGATCTTGATATTTTATTGTATTTCTATCTTTAGGTATCATTACAGAATTGTTCCTAAATGAAAAACTGAATTTGATTTATATATTCAAAGGAGACATGATTTTATCACCACAACGGACCTCAGATATTTAAATTATAACTTAAAAGGCTTCAGTTTGTTCTGTATCTAAACCTATTACTTCTTTCACGTTTTTATCTGGCATTCATTTTCAGTGTTGGCCTGGACGTGGTGGCCCATGCCTGAGGCAGGAGGATCACGGAGAGTTTGAGGCCAGCCGCAACTGCATAGAGGGACCTTGTCTGAAAAAGACCAGCCAACCAGCAAACAAAACCCAAAATCAAAAGCAACCAAACAACACAATTTTCAGTACAATTTCTTCATCTGGTTGATATAGCTTTTCTTTTCTTTTTTAATACAGTTTACTTTTAATCATTTAGTAATGGGTACCGGGGATCCAACTCTCGACTGCACGCTTGTAAGGCAGGCGCTTATGCCACTGAGCTAAATCCCAGCCCAGATACTATGTTTATAACAAGTACCAAAAATGATTTCATGCCATCATGCTCATCATGGTCATCAACCTGCTTGCAAGTATACACCTAGTACATGCACAGATCACACGGGTTCTGGACCGGGGCTCTGCCCGGTCTTGGCCTGTGTAGTACTGTGGAAGCCTCCCTGTGCTTCACAGTTTCCTCATCTATAAAATGGGTCCTTCATAGAGCTCTTATGAGAACGCAGCTTCCAGCGCCGTGCATGAGCTCCAGGCACTTAAGATGGTGCCTGGCACGTACTGAAGGCTCAGTAAAGGGCGGTGGCTTTATCACCATCACCACCTTTCCAGAGCCTCAGGGAGGACAATTCAAAAGTTAAATCTGGCTTTGAATAACTGATGTTTTAAGGAAGTCCTTACTCTGTGTGCCACTTTGCTCTCAGAACCAAGCACCAACCAGGCCGTGCTCTCTAACAAGGCCAGCCAAGCTGCCCAGCACCCAGCGGTGACGCACTGCCAACCATCACTGAGTATTTCTGAGCTTATCGTGCGTAGCAAGATGTCCCCTCCCCATGAACACACCGCTACTCTCAGAGCTCGGGTGCAAACTCAGACTTTCACTCAAAAAAAGACCTTGGAATTTTTTCCTGTCCTCTCACTAGTGAATTTCCACCGCAGGCAACCGGGGCTGGTGACTCCAGCCGCTCGGGCCTCCAAGAAGGTGCCACCCATCTGCCTAAAGGGGGAGCCCGTGAGCAACCGGCGAGCTGGGCAGGCCGCACAAGAACACGGGTCAGGCTCTGGGTTTACCTTTTGGTCTCTTTCTTTTTTCCTTTTGGTCTCTTTAGGAGGATGGGGTGGGGCTAACTCACAATCACAGTCAACTTTCCCTTTTTAAGATTGCCTAAGGTCAGGAGAGTGGAAGACAAAAAATACAGTTAATTTTAATGATCCCTCTGGAAGATCCCGGGGCAAAACACTCCCACCAAACAGCTCTAATTAAAGCTCCCGTTAGGAAGAGGGCGAGGCGAAGCCTGTGTGAACAGAGAAAGTCACATAGTCAATGCAGGTGCGGCTTGATTTTTTTTTTTCTAAAAAAGAAGGCTCAATCATATACGTACACGATAGATCTTAGCTTGCTGCAACAACAGAGAAAATAGGGACGCAACCCAGTTTAAGGAAGCTGATCATCATCTCCGAGGGCTAACTGCTGCCTTACCGCAAGCCAAAGGCAGGAGGGAAGCCCCAGACCCTTGGGAGAAACCAGTCTCTATCCGCATTCTCCTCGCTAGGCAGGGTGACTGCCTGCCGAAGACAGGTGTGTACGAGGGGCCACCTGCGCAGAAGTCACCTTCTTTTCCAGACAGGGCTGGCTACGTTGTCAGGTAACCTCAGACTCACGGCGATGCGCTCGCCTCCGCCTGCCCAGTCTCGCCGGGGTTACAGGCGACGCATGGCACCCAGACCCAGCCACAGCCATGTTTCCATGGAAGCTCTGCTTTTGCTTTTGTAATGCCGGCTTTAGCAAGTTACTCATTTGTGCGTATTTTCGAATTCGATTCCTGCTAGCTCGCACATTTTCAGTATGAGCACATATTCAGCCTCGTATTTTACTTGAGTGATCAAAAATGCTTATATCCATTTAGCTTAAAAATTTAAGAAACACACTCTGATAATTTACAGAGCTTAAAGTTTCCAAAGAGCCAGGCGTGGTGGTGCTGAGAAGGCTGAAGCATGAGGATGACTGCAAATTCAAGGCCCACCTAGATTACACAGGAAGAGCCTGTCTCCCCTCCCCCCCAACAGTTAAGCAGAACAATACATTTGCATTTCTTTGATAGGTTAATTAAATGACCTTTAGCATTGTTGCCTATTAAATTAGTATAAAATAATACCATTAATCTACAGAAGAAGCTAGGTCTGCAATTTGTGTTTGAACAATATTCTAAGACCTTTTGGTCTACTCCCAGACTCGGACAGTCCATGACCCTGAATTACCCACTAATGGATCTGTAATAGGAAGTGCTTCATCCTACTAGAAGATTCTGCTTAGAGGGCAACCTTTCAAGCTGGATGGTTTCCTGAACCAGCAGGGAACAGGAGGAGCAGTCCTGGGCCACGGTTGGCAGCACCCAGCCCTAAAGAGAAGGAAATCCATGCGCACAGAGGCAGTTTCACAGGCTACATTTTTCTCCTTTATTTGGGCCATCATGTGGAAGATAGATTATTTTCTAAAACGATTAAGTAATTCATCAATTAGCCAGCTAGAGAATTAATCCTAAGGAAAAACGTAATAAGCTCTTCTTCCAGAAGTGCCAGCTGTCAGAAACTGTCAGGCTCAGTCAAAGCTCCCTGATGTCCCCACCAAGGCACGCAGTGAGTGGAAAGTCACTGCGTGAAACCCATTAGGCTGCGTCGCTAGATGTCCAATGTTACATAAAAACTATAAATAGCTTTGTACTTTGGGGTGTTTTTTCAATTTGCTTCCCTTGAAGTAATAATGATGTTCTGCTTCAGTTAATAAAGTAATTTAGGAGCTGTCTTTGTGTTTAATCCACATACTGTCTCTGTGTAGAATAAAAATGGTAAGTAATAATCAAATCAGTAGAATCCTAAGCATTCCTTGGAATCTCTGCCATTAATAATTTTAAAGCTTAAGGGGTGTACTGCTTAAAAACATTACTAGACTCAATAATCTTGTGAGCTTACTTTTTTGGGAGGAATAAAACACAGCTTCTGTAAAAGGCATCTAGTCTTTCACCTATTTGCAAAGGAATTTATATTCTGGTTAATGAAGCATCACTTACTCCTGGCTTAAAAATAGCCAGCGCTGCACAGTTGTTTCTACCCAGTCTAGAAGCCGCTGCCGAATAAAAGTGCTGGTGTCCTTGCACGGCCTTCTTTAGCTTGCGGCTGACACCAGTGAAGGCCAAACGAGACACTGATGGCTGATGCCCGGCCACACAGAAGGATGGACAAAGCAGAGGGCCAGGTCACAAACACCAAAATGTTTTTTTTTTCCTTAAAATTTTAAAGAAGTTTGTTTCTAGACTTTCCTGCTAAGAACAATTCTTCCTAGGTCTGATGAAACCATCTCTTCTTGCTCCAGCTGTTGGATTAGAGAATAATCTCTAGACAAAATTTCTTTTAGATTTTTTTTTTTTTTTTTGTCTTTTTCTTTTTAATCGGTACTGGGAATCGAACTCACGACCGCCTGCTTGCAAGGCAGGTACTTATGCCGCTGAGCTAAATCCCCAGCCCTTAGACAAAATTTCTATATCAAAAACAAAACAAACAAAACAAAACAGAAACCCCAAAGAGCAGATTATACTTGGGAGCAAAGAGATCCAAGTTTGCATATTTTTCACAAAGTAAAACCAACTTTTTTGGCCAGGAATCTAGCTCAGTGGCATAAGCACCTGCCTGGCAAGTGAAAGGTTGTGAGTTTGATCCTCAGTACCTAAAAACAAAAAACTTTTCTTCATTAAAAGAAAATTTTATAAAGAACAGCTAAAAAGCCATGCTACAGCCTGAGCTACAAAGCCTGAACTACATAGTGAGACTCTGTCTCAAAAAGACAAAACAAATAAATAAAGCCATGCTAACAATTTGAAATCTGAGGCTTTTTGTTTTTTTTTTTTTTTTTTTTTTGAGACGAGGTCTCGCTATGCAGGTCAGGCTGGCCTTGAGCTCACTTTGTAGCCCAGGCTGGTCTCAAACTCGCAACGATCCTCCTACCTCAGCCTCCAGTGAAATCTGAGTTTTTAAGTCTAAAAGCAAGATATTTTGAAAAGTATGCTGAATAGAAAATATAGTATCTATTTTTTTAAAGGAAAACCAAAGAAGTCTTCAAGTATGCTGTACCAAAGATGCCAACTGAAGCCCTCTGGATTCTACTTGAAATCTTATGCTAACTTTTAGCATATGGTAACATCTATTTTGTTTTTTATTTTTTTTTCCAGCTTTCCTGTGGGATTTTTTTTTATTTTTATTTTTTATTTTTATTTGGTAACATCTGTTTTATAGCCATTTTTATATTAACAGTCTCGAAGACTATCCAGTTATTTTTTTCTTGTTTTTTGGTTTTTGATACCTGGGATCAAACTCATAACCTTGTAATTGCTAGGCAGGCACTTGTACTGTTGAGCTATATCCCTGGCTCCCTGTCTAGTTACTATATTATTATTAAATCTAATAGGTTTTTGGTGGCAATCAAGAGATAATATTTTAATATATTATTAGAATGTGAGTACTAATTTTTTTATGAGTACTTATTTTAAACAAAAATTTTGACACAAGACAACTATACAACTTTAAATAGCCATGATGTATGCACCAAGTTTTATTATCTTTAAATTATACAAACAGAACAAGTATGCTATCCAAAATATTAAATTTTCTTGCATTTTACAAAAGAAAAAGAAACTGAAGTGAAATTGTAGGAATGCTAACCTTCAGATAAATGTTTCTTCAAAACAAGAGGTATTAGTTCCTAAAAGATTCCTCTAAAGTTAAAAAAAGATTAAGAAAAACATTAAGCTAATGGGTTACTACAACCACAAAAATACATGTTTTTAATGGACATATGTTTACTTTTAGAGATAGTAAACTTAGTCTGTCTCATAAAACTCAAAAGACACCAGTGATGTCTAATGAAGCACTACAGTAAAGCTTCTTTTCCATAGCAAAGCAACTTTAAAACCAAATCTAACTTTCTTTTCCAAGAAAACAAAGGATGACTAGTGGGAAAGGAACACACTGCAGAAGTCACTCAGAAGCAAAGAAACACATGACGGGCTTCGCTCACGGCTAGTGACATGGACTAAGACCCATCGGTGCCACACGGACTCACAGTATCAGCCGGTCCTCGCCTCCCTCCTGAATTACCTGGCCGATGGAGGCCGGGCTTTGTTGTTTCAGAAAGCACTGCTTCTTGCATTCCATCAGTCTTTCCAAATCACGCCACATCTTTGCTTGTTTCATGTTAGGGCCATGACTCTCTCGTACAGCTTTTTGCTTTTCCCGGAGTTTCTATCGTAAGAAAATACCAAGAATAATTAAATCTCAGTGACACGGATTTTCTTCTATTGCTATGAGTAAGAGAAACATGATGTGTTTTGTACATTCACTGAGTAATATAGTTCAGTAACCAGGTTTTCCTGTAATGTGTCAAAATTAAGATTATAAAAGTTAAATAAGTTTAAGATAGATGGAGGACAACTGAAGTGAAGACAGAACAATATAAAAAGGGAGGGAAGAAATTAAAGAAATCAAGAAAGCAGCATGGCATTAGGGGGAGAACGCAGATCTGGGAAGTTAAATGACTGGGTTTGCCACCAGCGGCTAAGCGAGGGACAGAAGCTCTCTGGACCTCGGTGGGGTTTGTTTTCTTTTTTTTTTTTTCCCCTTCAAATCTGTTTTATTTCAAATAGAAAAAAAAACCCTAAAAATTTCAAAACACATCAATCAGAGGGCAGTAACAGTACATACACTGCGCACTGGCACCCCCAAATCAGTCACCCAGAGCACAAGACATGTGCCTTGAATGGTCTGAACAAAACCAGCACAGATCTTTCTCTTCAGTGAACTCAGAGAAATTGGTAGTGCAACTACCTTAACGATATATATATATATATATATATATATATATATCGCACACACACACACATGCAAGTTGTTTCTTTCAGCCTGTCACACTAGTGAGACAACACGACATGCACATGTATGTCTGACTTCACTTAGGAGTATGCAGACCTCAGTGTTTTCAACTGCCAACGACAATAAAGGGGATGAGAAAGTATCTGTCTTACAAGGTTTTTTTTTTGTAGTACTGAGGCTTGAACCCAGGGCGCTGCACTGAGCTATAAGCCCAGCCTGCGTTTAGGTTCATCTGTCCATGTCCGCAGTGCGCAGTTATTGCCTGCACCGTGAGCAGCTGGTACCCGGACATAACACGTTTTAATTCTTTTTATGTCCCCTTCCCTTCCCTTCTCTCCCAGCTGCACATTTTCTCCCACTCTCCTTCCCATATTTTTATTTTTTATTTTGAGACAGGATCTTGTTAAGTTGCTAAACTGCCCAGGCTAGGCTTGAATTTGTGATCTTCCTGCCTGTCTCCCAGAGTGATGAGAGTGCACGCACAGGCCACCAGCCTAGGCTTATGTTTTCACATGACAGAAGATATGGAAATTCTTGATAAACTATCATGTGTTATGTATAATATTAATATTATTTAACGTTGTCTTCTACCTGGAAACAGCGCATGCTTTGTGAATATTCAGATAAACCAAATTATGCATTTATTCCTCAGGCAGAAGATCCAGTTATTTTAATAAAGGTCTAACATTTACAGCTAGGCATAGCGGCCCACAGCTGTAATCTCAGCACTCAGCAGGCTGAAGCAGGAGGATTGCAGGAGTTCAAGACCAGCTTGGAGGGGCTGGGGATTTAGCTCAGCGGCATAAGTGCCTGCCTTGGAAGCAGGCAGTCGTGAGTTCGATCCCCGGTACCGATAAAAAGGAAAAAGACAAAAAAAAAAAAAAAAAAAAAAAAAAGACCAGCTTGGATTACACAGTGAGATCCTAGCTCAAAAATAAACCCTCAAACAAACACAAACAACCTATACAGGTCCACCTACCAGAACCACCTTATCTCCTGAATCCAAACTACAAACACAAGTACAAAGCATTTCGATGAATTGCAGAAATATGCTCTGATTCAATCTTATGGAAAATGGAAGAAGGCTGACTAAGAGGAAGGGTTGGCATAAAGTCAAAGACAGTGAGAGACACGGTGGAAAGAGAAGGAGAGACAACAAGAGCAGATAAAGAGCCGGGAGTACAGCTCCGCGGCGCAGCGCCTGCCTGGCAAGTGCACGGTCCTAAGTTTGATTCAGGATACCAAAAAAAGAAGAAAGAAATTAAGTCAATTATAGATAATCATACCAAATCCTAAAGATCTACAAATCGCAAGTTAATATTCTGTACAAAGGACGCTCTGTCATTGGATTCAAATACACACTTTCAAACCTGAAAATTATAACTATTTTGAGTATGGCATGTCATCTTAAGAAGGAATTGGGCACATGAACTCACAGGTTTCCAGATAAATGTAGGAATAATTTCCTTTTTTTTTTACTTTTACTAACGTAATAGCCATTTATTCACAAATCACAAAGAAAAAATAGCTAAATATTTTTTATGGAACTGGCTGACTCTAAGTTTGGGATAGAAAACATATAGGATAAGCCTGGAGTATTTTGTCATATAAATAAAAGAAGTCATCAAAGTCTAAAAGCATGATTTCATAAAATGGATTTGAAAAAAAATAATAAAATAAAAAAATAGGGGAAAATAAAAGCATTATTTCTACAAGGTTAAGAAACTGACTTCTAGAGGCAAAGATGAGACAATCTGAGCTCTGACAGGAATAATTTATTGTAATACGGAGAAACTATCTGAAAGCCAGTAAATAAGCAATTCATCAGTTCTTTGCCTTTCTTGTATGAACTTCTTGGTAACTAGGTGATAAAGATAGGCTGGTTTTGTTTTTCTGTTTTTTGAGACAAGGCCTCATGATACAGCCTAGATTGGCCTCAAACTTACGATCTCTTGCTCCAGTCTCCCGAGGGCAGGAATTATAGAAGTGTGTCACCATGCCCAGTGGACTAGCTGCTCTTTATAGAATTACTTTAGCCAAGAAATGAAGAAGGCACATATTTAGAATGTCATCATTTTATCACCCCAAGTGAGTTGCAGATTTAGGAGACGATTATCAGCAGATGCCTAGATCACAAAGAGAAAGCCTCCTAACAGATCCCGACTATTAACCGTGAAGTATTACGGTCATACATCAAAAACATGCAACAAAGTCTCAGTCTCTACCTACCAGTTGAGAGTTTACAGACAAACATGTCAGCGGACACCACAGGGATGTGATCAGCACAGCTCAGAAGCTGTAAACCCTTTAGGACAAATGACTAGATTATTTTGCCTTCCAGTAAGTAAATTACAAGGAAAAATGATGGAGGAGTAATTTAAGAAAAGAAGGAAACAATGTATCAACAATAAGGATGTATGGACTTTTATCAGGTCCTAATCCAAACACATAACCTAGGACTGACTGTGAGGTCAGAGGTGAAGTCTGAACATGAGTTGACTTTGGGGACTACGCCATCATTCTTGGATCACTTTTGCTATACATGGTTACCTTCAAAAGAAGTCTACGACAGACACTGAAGTAGGACCAGGTAAAATAATCTGGAATATGTGATGTGAGACAATGTAAAACAAGTCCGGCATGAATTTAATCACTGAAGGTGAGTGATGGGCACATATGGATTCACTACATTGTTTTCTTTGCTTTTTATATATTTAAAATTTCTCCTAATAAAAAATAGTTTTGGGAGTGGGCACCACTGTGTGTGCCTATAATTCCAGTTACTCAAGCAGCCGAGGTGGGCGGTTTGTGACTTTGAGGCCTCTGTGGGCAATTTAGCAAGACACTGCCTTCACAGCATCTCTTTTTTAAGCTGGAGGGCCCACTCCCTTCTGTAGTGACCGCTCTGCTATATGATACACCACTTGTTATTCTGAAGGTCAGCTCTAGAATGTTACTTTGGACTTGTATGAACTAATTCAGTTTTTATATAAAAGCACAGATGCATGTATGTTTTAAAATAATTCAAATCAGAAAATGAAAATTAGGATGGAGAATCTTGCTGTCAACAACTTACTGAGTCAGGCCAATAGCTAAACTACAAACGTACTGTGTTTGAAACAAAGCCATATTTTTCACTTGCACTTTATTTACAGTGACATTAGACTCCCATATACGAAGAAAAACCATAGCTCAACTATCTATCCCTAAGTGTGATGCTACAAACTTCATAGTTCCATTAGAAAATCTAATAAAAAACACTTTTTTTTTTTTTTTGAAATAGGGTCTTGCTATGTAGTTCAGAGTGAGGCTCAGAGTTCAGACTCACTATGTAGCCCAGCTACGTGACCCTCCTGCCTCAGCCCCCTCAGGGCTGGCACTACAGGTGTATGCTATCATGCCCAGCCTCTAACTACCCTAAAGAAGAAACTTAGAGATTTATCACTAATAGCAATATATGGATTCTTACTAAGATCCTGATTGAAATAAACCATTAAAAATTATGAGACAAATGGTGAGGTTCCAGTACTGAAGGGACAGTTAAACAGCAAAAGTGGGGTTCGATGAGTGGCTGGCCTCAGCACTTAGGATGGCCTCAAGCTCACCTTGGCAATTTAATTTTCTTTTCCAGACAGGGTCTCACAGTGTCACTCAGGCTCACTCTGAACGCATTCCGTAGCCCCGGCTGGCCTCAGGCTTGCGACTACCCTGCCGCCTCAGCTTCCCGAATGTCCAGACCCCAGGCATGTGTCACCATGCCTGGCAGGCAATTTAAACTTTAGATTTCTCATGTTTTCCATTTCAGTTTAAATATGAAGAAGTGCTAAGGAGCTAGTTCAGAATCTCAAGACTTGGGACTGAGGCTGGGGTTGGCTGGTTATCTCGTCATCTTTTCTCTGAATTGCTGATAAACACAAGTTTTCCTCCTTTCTCAAGAACAACAGAGCTGGTGTCTTTAAAATCTTTTTTTTTTTTTTTTTTTTTGTTCCCAGGATCGAACTCATGACCTTGAGCTTGCCAGGCAGACACTTATGCCACTGAGCTAACTCCCTGCCCTGGTGTCTTTAAAATAATTGTCCCAGTGCGTCCATCACGTCATGAAGTCAGTGCTCAGCCAGTCTTGTAGTCCCCAGGCCAGAGGTCTTACCGGTCACGCCCTCTCCCACCTTTGCAGCTAAGCAGGAAGGGAGGGTCCTGGGTGTCCCCAGAAGTCTCCATGGTAAAGGCTCCGTGCCCACAGCAATTTAGGGCACAGGCACCGGTGCAGATGCTCACGCAAGTACTTGGGCCTGCCCCAGGACACCACCTCTCCTCCCCAACTCTGCCCTAGCTTGGGAAGTAAGCAGCTTGCTCTGCCCCGTCGGCTCCGTGCTGCCATGGTCCTGCACTCGCCAGAGGTCAAACAGCGGCACTGCCTGATGAGGGCTGGAGCCTCTGAACCACCATACAGTGAACCTTTCTAAGGTTATGGCTTCAGGTGTTCTGATACAGCAGCAGGAAACTCACATCACATCTGTTTCTGTGCTGGCATAGCAACAGAAAACTACAACGTAAAGTTTTCAATTATTATTTTTCAATTTAAGTTTGTTGGTATAATTCAGGCATATATAGTGACCACATTCATCACAGGGACTCTGTACCTTAAATGATAGACCTTGATTTGCCTTTTTCCCTCCCATGCCCTTTCCCACCTTTCAACCCCTCTTCCCCTCTTTATTTGCAAAGCTTTTCCCTTTTCTCATTTTTTCTTTTCCCTTCCTTTCTTTCCCTCTCCCGCTTTCAATTATTTATATTAAATGAATCAATATTGTAAGAGGGCTTAAACCCGTGCCTAAATCATAGTTAAAGCTTTATCTTTATTAAATAAAGAATAAATTTATTCATGTTTTGAAATCAGAGATACATGAGAATAGCCTTTATTTATTTATTTTGTCTTTTTCCTTTTTATCGGTACCAGGGATCGAACTCACGACTGCCTGCTTGCAAGGCAGGCACTTATGCCGCTGAGATAAATCCCCAGCCCCGGGAATAGTCTTTAACTTACAGCATAGAACTCTGCTGTTTAGAACAGCAGATTTCTTTCTAACCCACTGCAGGGCCGGGGCTGTGGCACAGGCAGAGCACCTGCCCGGCACACATGAGGCCCCTGGCTTGATTCCTAGTGCTGTCAAGGACTTTCCTCTTTTTTGTGGTTTTTCCCTTTGGTTCTGGAGATCAGAACCAAATGCATGCTAACCAAGTGCTCTGTCACTGAGCTACACTCACAGTCCCTAAATTTCTAAGAAATGATCATCTTCGAAAAGAAAAAACTGTATTATAACCTTTTAAAAAGAATGATAACAACATAACCATAAAATCCTGAATTAGACATATTTTAAAATAAAGAATTCTTACCTTTCCAAGGTTTTCTTGTTCTGCAATAATTTTGGTGTATTGTTCCCTAGGGAGTCAATAAAATGATTTAGTTTCAATTTATTTCAATTGATTTAATCATTAAACTAAATTATACATTAATATATCTAAGTATATTAGGCAATATATTTTAGGATACTGGAAATCAGAATGAAATCTACTATCAAATTCTTTTTGTCCTTTTCCATCTTTAGTCAGTGCTTCCAGTAAAGAATAATTTAGACAAAAAAGAGAAGTCAAAACACTGCATTGAAAATTAAAGAGAAGATGGGGATTTAGCTCAGCAGCATAAGTGCCTGCCTTGCAAGCAGGCATTCGTGAGTTCGATCCCTGGTACCAATAAAAACGAAAAAGACCAAAAAAAAAAAAAAAAAAAAAGTGCAGAGTGCATTTTTACTCAACTGTTCTTGTAGGAAAAAACAAAAAAACAAAACAAAAAAAAAAAAAAAAAAGAAAAAGAAATAAAATGTTAAGTACTATTTTGTTTTGTTTTGTTTTTTTCTTTTTTGAGACAAGGTCTCACTATGTAATGATCTGAAACTCACTGTGGAGCCCAGGCTGGCCTCAAAGTCAGTGATCCTCTGGCATCAACCTCCTGAGTGCTGGGATTACAGGCATGTGCTACTACACCCAGCTAAACATTTTATTTTATTTAGTTACTTGTTTTTGGTACTGGAAATCGAACCCAGTATCTTGTACTTTCCAGGCAGGCATTTATGCCTCTGAGTTATATCCCCAGTCCCAGCTAAACATTTTAAATAAGACCTAATTTTGCAATTCTACTTCAAGGAATTCATACAAAGAAATAATCCCTCACAATATAATAAATATTTAAGCAAACACTGTTCATCAATGTGAATAGCAAAAATCTGCAAACTAAATAAATGTCTAAAGATGGAGAGATGTTTAATTATGGTATATCCATTCAAAAGAATAATACAGAATTGTTTAAAAAATGAAGTAGATCTACAAATATAGAAGTGGAATTTTAGACTTGGGGGGGGTTACTGGGAATTTAACTCAGGACACCATGCGTGCACTGTGCCACTAAGCTAGATCCCTGGCCACTAGATACGTCATTAAA
This sequence comes from Cavia porcellus, assembly GCF_034190915.1. Classification (NCBI taxonomy): domain Eukaryota; kingdom Metazoa; phylum Chordata; class Mammalia; order Rodentia; family Caviidae; genus Cavia; species Cavia porcellus. The sequence continues at coordinate 8,516,534 of NW_026947499.1, read as the reverse complement.
AGAAAGTTACATACATGGCTTAGTCTTACCTTTCTATATACATGTGTATGAACACACACACACACAATTTCCCATGCATTGCTAACAGGCATACGCAGAGATGTGCGGATGGGTATTAGCACACACACGGGGAAGAACAAGCTGTAGTGCACGCTGAGGGGTTAACTGTAGGCGTTCAATCTCAGGGTGCACTACTGTGTGTTTTTCTCTTTTTTTTTGTTTGTCTTTTTCTTTTTTATTGGTACCGGGGATCGAACTCACGACTGCCTGCTTGCAAGGCAGGCGCTTATTATGCCGCTGAGCTAAATTCCCAGCCCCTACTCTGTGTTTTTCTAAGGATTCCTTCTGTAAGCTAAAAATCCCTGTGAGTTTTAATGTAAAAATAAGAAACACATAACGTTGAATTTTGTTCTTTAAATAAAAGCATGTTTTCATAATGCACAAGACACAAGTGAGACTGAATGCTGGTGACAGGTAATGACCAAGTCTGAAGGATGAGGTCACAGGAATAAATGACAAAAAGTGTAAGAGAGATTTCAGACTTTCTACTTAAGTGTAAACACATTTTTTTTTTCCTCTGTAAAACTACACTGTAACAGTTAAGAATGATAAAAGGACAGAAAATTGGGAACTAAGAAAACAGTACAGGGAAAACACAGCAGTGTAGCACAGCGATCTCTCTGCTGACAACTCAGGCCCCCCCAGAGCGGAAGAGAGGGTAGAATCTGCACAGGGATGAAGAACAAACATGGTCCCGATGAATCTTCATTCTGTAGACGCTAAGTCAAACTTCTTGCCTTTCCACTTTTTCAAAGAAAAACAAGCAGGAGGGTGTAAACTAACTTATTACTCAAGAAGAATGCATGACTATAGCTCGGACACCTTGATGTAATACATTTATTATCCTAGGCCTGACAATTGTCCAAATGGAGCATTTTCATTTACATAAAAATCTCTTGTGAAAGCAACGAGAGCCAGGCATGGTGGTGCATAGTGGCATACATCTGTAATCCCAGCACTTGGGAGGCTGAGGCAGGAGGATAACTGTGAATTTGAGGCCAGCCTGGACTACAGTGAGTTCAAGGCCAGCCTGAACTATGCGGCAAGACCTTGTTTAAAAAACAAAACAAAATACAACACTACAACAGAAATCAAAGATCACAGCGCACTTGTTATTTTCCATATATGGTCTGTGTTTCAAATAAAAACCAGACAAAGGCCTCTGACCTCCAGAAGCTCATGCTAGATTAAAAAAAAAAAAAAAAAAAAAAAAGACAAAACACTGCTGCACACATTGTATTTCACTGTTCTCCTTATATTATAGATGATGAAGTGATTTGTTCAAGGTCAACAAACATTCAAGTTTATTCTAACCTGAAAAGTCCAGGTTAGAGCAAAGTTTTAGGTCTTTCTTTAGGACTCTGAACTATCCCTCTTTAAATAAACTTTAAAATTTGTAGATAATCTTTTATTTATTTACTTATTTATTTTAAATAATCTTTTAAAATCATGATAATTTCTTTTTTCTAGTGGTACTGGGGATTGAACCCAGGCTTTTGAGCTGAGCTGACCCTGTCCTTTTATGGTTTTTTATTTTGAAGCAGGGTCTTGCCAAGTTGCTAAATTGCCTAGGCGAGGCTTGGACTTGCCATCCTCCTGCATCAGCCTGTCTGAGTGCCAGGATTATTGGCATGTGCTACCCCAAACTAATTTCTGATATCTTTGGGTTTATGAGAAAAAACTGTAAGAGCTGAAAATGAGATACTAATAAAATATTGTTGATAATAATAATTTAAATATGTATCCATGAGTTTAATCAACTCCATTTTTACCCATAATTTCTTATCACGGCACAATATTTCTCCACAGAAAAACCCGGGAAAGGTAAAACTTCACAGTGACCTTTTCTTTTTAAGGTAGTGTCATGTTATGTAATTCAGGCTGGCCCTGCACTCACTGCAATTCCACTGCTTTGGTTTCCTAGGTGCTGGCATTACAGGTGTGTACCCACGATGGCTGTAATGATTTTTAAGTGACAACATCTTGCTGGAAAAAATGATCATAAAATAAATAGTTCAGGAGCAATTATTTCCTTCTTTACTTTTTAGACTGGTAATGTCAGAAGAAATTGAACTTAATTTCTATTTGTTTGTCTTTTTGAGACGCTTACTGTGTAGTTCAGGTAGGCCTCAAACTCGCAGCAATCCTCCTGCCTCCGCCTACCAACAGCTGGAATTGCGGAGGTGTGTCGCCACACCCAGCTGGAATTTAATTACTAAAATATTTTTTTTTCCATTTTCCTTTTTTTTTTTTTTTTTTTTTGAGAGGAACTTAATTTCTAAATTTTTTTTAGGCAGGGTCTTGCTATATAGGTCAGGATGGTCTTGAACTATGGCAATCCTCCTGCCTCCTCCAGAGGGCTGGGCTTATAGACTTGCACAGCCATGCCTGGCAAACTTTTTTATTTTTGAATAAGAAACTTAACTATTCTCACTTCTTAGCATTGACTATATATTTTTGTAAGAGCGAAGTTTATATGCTTTGAAAGAATCTAAGGACATTTTTAGTTTAATATGTGAGAGTATATATCAGAAAAAACATGGTTCCATTTATAGAATATTTTCAATCTGGCTTGCGTTGCAGTGAATTACATATTTCTTAAAGATTCAGACTCTGCAAGATGCCCTATTTCTCGGATTTCTTTTTCTACCATTATCAATACGCATGCCACCCTTAACCTCAAATGCAGTCTCCTGTATATACACATCTTATTCTTTCTTACTGGGTGGTGAAAGCAAAACATCTGAATTGTGAAGGACAAAGAAAGCTTATCTTATTCAATTATTGCATTTTATTTTATAGCTAGCAATATTTTTTTTCCAGTTCTGGAGGTTGAATCCAGGGTTTTCACACTGAGCTACATTCCCAGCCCTTTTTATTTTCAGATCTTTAGCAGCTGCTAAGATGCCCAGGGCTGGGTTTGAACCCACAATTCTTCTGCTTCAGGGTATCCAGAGTCCTGGAATTACAGGCATGTGTCACCACTAGCGAATTGATTATTTAATTTTTAAAGCTGGATTTGATTTATTACAGCATGCCACAAGCTAGGTTACAAAAAAAAATCCCCATATAAGGACTAGGCAGTATTTGCACACTCTCCTCTGTTGGAGGCCAGCACACTGCATTATCACATAGTTTCTAGCAAAAAATGCAGTCATCTCACTGCAGTTAGCACGGAGGGCTTTAAAGAGAGGCTGCTGCTAGAGTTTATAAAATTACACATATTCTGGGGAAGCAAGGGGTGAGCCTTAAGGTCCCGCAGCTGTAAGAGTTTGCTGAAGGTGATGAACAAGTTTGGGAAACACGCAGTGGTGATTACTGCACAGCATTTTAAATATGATTTGTGTCACTGAATTGAGTGCTGAAAATGGTTAAAGTGGAGAATTTTATGTTAAATATATTTCACCACATGTGACAACACAAGCAAGAATTAAAATTACATGTAATCCTACGTAGTAAGCAGGTTGGGATATCGAGAAGATGCTTAGTAAGGTTTAGTCCTGAAATATACTTTAGCATCTATTTAATACTCTAAATTTGCATAATCTTATTGTATTTACACTTCTATAGGTGAACACAGAAAGCAACTCAATATGAAAACAAAACCATTCCTTGCCTGATTGCCTTCCTTTTCTCCTGCTGATCAGAAGAGACATAGGCCTTCATCTCCTCGGTAGCTCGATGAAGCTGAACTTCCAGGTTCTACACGGAAAGATCGTTTTCAGGGAGGCCTCACCCAGGAAAAACTCAGACAGGCTCCGGGCCCACTCGCTCGGTCTCACCTTAATCATACAGTTTGCGTAGTGGTATTTACTCTCCTCTTGCAGACACTCCTCACGTAGTCCTCTAACTTCCTACAACATAAATTTTAAAGGGGGCAACATTACTGCAACAGTAAGACAGATGCAGAGAGGACGGCTCTAAACATACAACAGAAGAGCCGTCGGGAGTAACTTCCTCTCTTGCAGTTTTAAGCTATTTAGCAGAATAGGTTGAAATCTTTTTTCGAGACTATTCACACTGCTCTGTTACTCACTTATTACGTTCTACGCATGTCCAGGACTGCCCTAAGTGCTGGGGACACAGGGTAAACAAGGCAGATGGGTCTTAGCTCTTGCTCAAGTGCAGGAGACATGAGGCGGGCGTAAGCAAGGAATGACAGCATGAGGGTGACTCAGACGGGGCGAGGGCTAGGGAGAAAAGTCAGCGGTGGAACGTGATAGAGACAGGCAGGCCAGGCTGGAGGGAGAGCGGGAAATCTAGGGTGACCAGAGAAGTCCTCCAGGAGAGGTGCCCAGTACACTGAAAGCAGCAGATGAAAAGGAAAGAGGGAAAGAATGAAGGGCAGAGCATCCCAGGCAGAGGAAAGCTGAGCAAAGCCTGGAGGAGGGCATGAGCCTGGCCATCTGGAGCTCAGGAAGAGGCCCATGTGGCTGAGGCTCATGCACGAGGAGCACAGTCATGAACAGGAAGTTAATGAGGCAGGAAGGGCCCTGGCCATCAGAGTTTGGAGGCTGGGTTTATTTTATTGTGTTTTTTTTTTAGATTTTTAAATACAAAAGGAAGCAATGGAGGGTAGACTAAATTTGAAAGAAGTTTCTCTGATGGCTCTATGGAGAATAAACTGAGAAGACAAGAGAGGCAGCAGGAGAGAGGGTTACTTTGGGAGTTTAGACAAGGGATGATGGACTTTGGACTCTGGCAACAGTGATACAAGTGAGAAAATTCACTGTGCACACAGAAGGCTTAAAGACTTGATCTCAGAGCTTAGGAGACAGCTAGGAAATGACAAGAAAGATCTGGCTCTGGCGGAGTAAAAATGTGCAGTTTCTGCTAAACAGGCAGTGCTGGTTAACTGTTACAAAGCTCTTCTTACCTGTTCTAATTTGGACCGACTGCTCTCAAGGCCTGCTGCACAGCTATCATACTGGGATTTCTTTTCGTCACATTCCTGGGTTAGAGCCTAGTACGAAAGGGCAAACAACTGGATAAGTGAAAAACAGCGGGCTGAAATGCAGCTCGGAAACAGTGTGTGCCCTTGTCAGTCTTGTAACTGAACTCTAAGCTTCTTGGCGTACTTAAGAGTTATTTATACAACAATTGGACATTTGAGAATTATGACAGATGGAGGCGCTGATAAGAATGATAGCTGCCACGGACAGAGCTGTGTGCCAGTCTCTCTGTTAGGCTGGAGAAACAACAGTGAAGCAAATACCAACGGTTCTTCCCCTTAGTAACGCTCAGACGAGTAAACAGGCTGCTGAGAGCTATGTATGGGTGACACTAGGGACAAACGCAAGGTGTACAGGAGCACACGGGACTCTCATGGAGCTGAGTCAGCTTTGAGGTCAGTGGGGACAACTTCCCAGAGAAACTGAACCTAAACTGAGCATAAAGGGCTAGTAACAGCTGCTGAGGGAAAGTGAACAAGCAGAAGAGGGTACTTTCTAAAAAAGGAACAACTCAGAATGAAGGAAGGGAACAGGAACAACTAAGGATCGGACAACAGCGAAGTGTGCTGCAGAGCATCTGGGCAGTGGTGAGCCAGGGGAAGATTAGCTGGGGCCCGGCCAGGAGAACCTCACAGATGCTAGGGCGTTTGAACTGGGCCTGACACTAACCAAATCCTACCACAGGGCCATGAAGGAGGGGCTGCTACTGCTACATAATGCTTGGAGAACATTCAGGAAGGCCACATGCCTTGCCAAAGATTATACAGCTGGAAACGGAGGGGGCGGGGTTAGGGTTAGGGTTTAGGCTATTTTTCTAGTTTCAATGTTTATTCTAATATAATATTTTGAATGAGACACTTTGAAAATCTGCAAATACCTAGAAATATGATTGAGTATCTGCAACTACTTTTTTCTTCTGCAACTAAGTGACAAGGTAGAGCAAATATATTTTTAAATCCAGAGATAAAGTGGATTCTCAAGGAGGTAAGAGGCACTGCCAGGGCCAGAAACAAGGGCTGACACATGGTGGCTACTCACCGTGCAGCAGCGTCTTGGTGACAGTGAATATTAATATTCAGGCAGGCAGAAGAAAGGACTCAGGCCTATGCATGATGGGGAGCTACAACAGAAGACCTATGCCTTACTGCAGTAACCTACGCCACTTTCAACCTCACAACTAACCTGTGATCAGAGCTAGCGAGAGCCTGGGACGCCCTTCGTTTCACATCAGTGTCCTTGGAAACAGAAGCGAGCCTCTGGAAGAAGGCTGTGGTGTGCAAGGGCACCTGCACTGGGTGACCAGCACAGTGGGCTGCGGCGGGAGGGCTGGGGCTGTGTGTGTCGACCTGACTGATGGACACCGACAGCTCTCAGTGTCACTGTCACACACACCCTCAGTGGGATGAGGGGCAGCACATGCTGTGTACTTAGGAGGTTACTGGGTCTCTCAGTGAAAAGAAGATGCCACAGCTGCAAAAGCTTCTTTAACCTACGTGACCAGAGACATTAGCTCAAAATTATCTCCAATCTTAGAAAGGAGGAAAGAAAGAAGGGAAAAGGTTATATACATAAGACATATAACTATATTACTAATCTAATGTTAGTTCATCAAAAAGAATAGTTTGTGCTTTCAATGTTCAATTGTTTGATCATTTCTTTTATGCCTAAATTTTATAATCTGAACAACCACTTTGAAGATAACAATATGCAACATATTAACTTGTGTTGATTTTCTATTATTTGATTTGTTTTGAAATTTTGTATCATTGTTTTGTTTTAAAATGCCAATTAGAAAAAAAAGGAAATTATCTCTAATTTTGCAATATTTCTAAAGCACCTGGCAGGTAACAGCAAAACCACTGCAGAGGGCTGGGGATATAGCTCAGCAGCGAAAGTGCCTACCTGGTATGTTTGAGGTCCTGAATTGGATTCCCAGTACCAAAACAAACAAAGCCACTCTGGAGGTACACACACTTGCATTCCAGCAGCCAGGACTGAGACAAAGCCCTGCTACCGGTAAACTCGGTCTCAGAGTGGAAACCCTAGGAGAAGGAAATGACTGGTCCACTAGGTATAAAATATAGCAAGATGTAAAGAGCAGGCTTAGTCCTCAAGGAACTCTGGTACTACACCTAATCAGATGAGAGTGCTTAACACAATAACAACTTACGAACTTCAAACAGAAGACTGGAAAAACGGGGCTAGCTCAGCGGCATAAGCACCTGCCTTGCAAGCAGGCAGTCCTGAGTTCGATCTCTGGTACCAATAAAAACGAAAAAAAAAAAAAAAGACTGGAAAAAGGACACACTCAGAAGAAAATGAAAATGATGGACCACTATTGTAAAGATCACGAGATACGCTAAGGCATCTATTACTGTTATCCCGGGATCCTACTCTCAAGTTCTGTACCAATTTCACTGCATTGTCCTGATTGGCTTTGTTCTTTGCTTTGTTGTATTTTACTATCTTCAAAATAAAAGAAAAAAATAGAAAAGGAAAAGAAAAAAAATGAAAAAGATAGTCATTGAAATTAAAAATTAAATGGATAGCCGGCGTAGTGCCAGCTGAGGCAGAGATTATTCCAAGTTTGAAATCAGCCTGGGCTACAAAGTAAGTTCGAGGCCAGCCTAGATTGCATAGCAAGATCCTGGTTCAACAAGACCAAAAGCAAAAAACAAAAAACCAGACAAACAAACAAAAAAACCCTAAGTGAATAGAATAAGTCTGAGACTGGACATCACTGAGATAAAATGAGCTATGAAACACTGAAGTTATCCAACATAGACACAAAGAGAGAAAAAGGTGAAAATATCAAATTATGGTTACGTGTAAGAAACAGAAGAGACATTGTATCTAGTAGGAATGGATGGAGTACAAAGAGGAAAAAATGAGGGACTATATGAAGACACCACATAGAAATTTCCCAGAACGAACGTCCTGTGCCTTCAGTCTGGACCATCTCTCACCAGCCCGGCTGTTCAGAGCAGGACTTTGGAAGGCGGCTGGTCCTGGGGGTGCTGTACTGGCCATGGGCCAGTCCGAGGGCTCAGAGCTGACCTGCTACTAGGAGCTGGGCCCAGTGAGCTGCCAGGCCCGGAGGGTGTGACCTGGGGACCCCAGGCTCTTTTCTCCCCAGCTGCCTGGATGCCCAGTGTTGAGCTCCTCTCCCTCCACCACGGCTCGGTGCTGTCCTGTGACCACCACGCAGCTGGCTGCACATGGACAGAAACCGTGGACCAGAGTAAAACTCTCCTTTAAGCTGTGTGTTCTGCGAGTTGTGACTCAGCAGTGAGAAAAGTGACTAAGACGTCACAAAAGACACAGATTCCAGCAAAGCAAATAGAACTAAACCTATGCTGAGATTACAGTAATGACATATGGATAAAGACATAAAGAAATGACATAAAGAAAGATAAAAATGCTACAACCTAATACTTACAAAGACATGATAAACTGACAGCAGACCCCTTCAACACAGTAAAAGAGTGAAAAATTTTTGACCAATCTATTATTTAATTTACCAAAAAAAAAAAAGAAGGAAAGAAGGATGCACTTGAGACATTTTTCTAGCCAAGCAGATGCACCCTGAGACCAACTCTTAATAAACTGGACACACATTTGGATACTGCATTGTGTTCTCCGCTGTGAGAAATCAAAAGTATAAATACAGATCAAAATTTATGGCACATATTAGGAAAAGGGAACAAAATGCTGATGAATGTGATCCTATGGATCTAAGATGTGCCAATACATTTAATGAATGAAAAAAATCTCCACTTATTAATTCCCAGAAAAATCTCTGGAAAATATACAAAAACTTGTTAACAGTTGTTTCTGCTTGGAAATATGCGGGGGCTGGGGGTGGGGGTGCAGCAGCTGGTGCTGAACAAGAATTTTTTTTTTCCCTTTAATAATTCTAAACAGTTTGAATTCTTTGCCAAAAGCATGGATCTATTTACTTTCTTTTTTTCTTTGAGATAGTGTCTCACTATGTAGCTGAGACTGGCCTTGAACTTATGGTGATCCTCCTGCTTTAGCCTCCTACATGCTGGGAATACAGGCATTACAGGCATGTACCATCAAGCCCAACTCTGATGTGCATATGATTTTAAAAAAATCTTATTGGCTGCATTTGTGAATTTCAGTTTAAATTTCTTTTTCTCCCTTTCTCCACTAATTCATGAAAAAAATGAGTAGCACAATTTAAACAAAAATCTTTGTAGGTCACAAATCATATCAAAATAACAATAATAATTTATTTTTTGTAATTGTCTAAGTAGAGCACCGGATAGTCTAGCCACTATATAAGAACAAGATGGAAGCTAAAAAAAGTCCTAAACCAAATTCACTTACTTGACATTTCTGACGCAGCTGTCGCAGTTCTTTTATAACTGGGGCGAGGGCCGACTTCTTTTCAGATACCAGGGAATTCAGCTTTTTTATCTGCCATTTAACAAAAAATATGATGCCTTAAAAATGATTCAAAAGAGAAAATACTACACACATAAAAATACTTACTGAAAGAGTAAAAAACTATAAATTACTTCAGTGCCAAACAATGTGGAAACGACTTAGTAAATTTTTATTCCTCAGCAAGATGGAGTATCATTTACCAAAGGGAACTTAAAATTTCAATTATCAAGAATGTAAACTACTATGGGACAATAATTTTAAACAGTGAAGTTGCCCAACAAATAAACATAGTTGTGTAAGTTATACAAAACATACATAGATGGAGTGATGTTCATAGTACTTAGTAATCTGAATGCCGTAAGTAGTAACTTATTAAGAGTATCAACCAACCATAAGGATGAAGAGAGTCCTGCAGTCTTCTTCGGTGCTAAATATTAATTTTTTCATAGATTTCTTTGGTAGTCTTCTTTCTTTTCTGTCTTTTTTTTTTTTTTTTGAGACAGTCTCACCATGTACCTCAGGCTGGCCTTGAACTCACTGCAATCCTCCTGCCTCAGCCTCCTGAGTGCTGGGATTACAGACATGCTCCACCATGCCCAGATTAAATACCAATTGGTGTGTGTGTGTGGGTGTGGTGCTAGGGATCGAATCCAGGGCCTTCTGCATGCTAAGCAAGAGCTTTATCTCTGAGCCACATTCCGAGCCCCAAATACTAACTTTTTCCCCAAATACTAATTTTTTGAGGAGTTGGACTTTGGTAAAATCCAGAAGATCCCAGGTAAATGCCCACTGTGGACAAAGCATCTGCCTCTGGCCCTGGAAGACAGTGAGGAGACCGGGTGGGGGGCAGGGTGGTCACCATTTCGGACATGTCATCCAGGGTTCGTCCCTTCAGCTCATCGACTTCACTCTTCAGGGCCGACACCCTTTCCAGCTCTTCCTGGGTGTAACTGTACCCAGATACGCCCCTTTTCTCCTCCATGGCTTGCTGTAAATCAGAAATAAAAGCCACACATGGTATCAACACCCTGTTGGATCCCATTAAAGTATGCAGACTCTGTATTCAGAAAAAGGTTGTTAGCAAATCTGTTTAGACTCGTAAAGGATAATTTTCAATTACTTCAAATATTGCCTCATTCAGTTAGGTGCCTTCACATGTCACAGACCTACCCTAAATGTCATCCTCTGGGGCGCAGGAAGCGTTTCCAGCTTCAGGCCTTAGACCAGAGCGCCACACTTAGCTCAGGACACGCTCACTAAGTATTTGCTGAACCACTCAGGCAATATTTACTGTCCACCCACTGTACCACCACATAGCTCCAGGCACCAAGACACTACAGTTCAGGAAAAAGAAAAAGAAAAAAATAAATAAACAAACCAACTTTGCCCTCACAGTTTACTCCTATTGGGAGTAAATAAACAACACTTAAATAGGTAAGTCCAACACAGAGTGCAAGGTGAGAATGTGACCTCCTGAAACCCCTGAAATGACCAGAGAGCAGAGGCCCAGAGGCAGTGCAGAGCTGCAGCCCCACAATGGGTGGGAACAGACCCTTAGCCGGGAAAGAACCAGGGTGCAGAGCCCCAGGGAGCCACAGGAAGGCACATTTTATGGGAAGAAGGAGTGATTAACAGAGCTAAATGCTGCTAACAGGCTGAACAAGAACAGGACTGAGAAGTGACCATTGGCCTCAGCAATGCGAAAGGCCAAGTGACCTGGGAAGAGACATTCCACAGAAATGGAAGGCTTGAAAACCTTATTAGAGAGGCTGAAATGGAATAAACAACACGAGAGAAAGGACCAGGAGGGAGAGAGCCAAGAGGCGCTAGAATTCTTAAGTTGCCAACAGGAGTGAGACCCAGAGGGATGGAGGGAATTACAGGGAATCAGCCCAAAATTCAGTCTGCAATTTCCTCTTTAGACAGCACCAAAATCCTAAATTGTGCATAAGCAGGCTAAGACTCAAAAATCAAACGCGGATGAGCAGATCTGCTCAGCTCAATAACCTGACAGTGCAGCGCACTGGAGGTAGAAAGGCCGGACTTCAGGGTTCTGCAGGCCTGGTAACGCCCCAGGCTCTCAGTTAAAGCCTCCGGGCTGCGCCTTACAGACACAACTAAGAGACAGGCATGTGAGGAAGACACATTCCCAGGAGGAAAGTCTCTGCACCACAGGGTAAGGACACAGAACTAACAGCGCAGGCGTATGTGAAGACCAGAAACAGTTATCTCTGCAAACCTACCCGCAAATCAAGGCCATCTGCCAAAAAATCCATCCATCCATCCATCCATCCATCCATCCATCCATCCATATATTTGTCTATCCATCCATCTTTACATCCATCTATCTATCCATCTATCTATCCTCAAAAGAAGGAAATACAGGGCTTAAAATTTAATCATATTTCATTTTTTTATGTTCAATAAAAATTGCTAGGTGTAATGGTTGATACATTGTGTCAACTTGAGAAGTTTAGAAGTTTTTTTTTTATGGCTACCAGGGATCAAACTCATTACCACAGCTTGCAAGGCAGGCGCTTATGCAGCTGAGCTAAATCCCCAGCCCCCAGGTTTAGAAATGTAACTGAGTGACTCAGCAGGGGTCAGAGGCCTCACTTTTTAAATGTCCTCAGCCTGCAGAAGAGAAAGCCCGGAGATGGTGAGGGTGCCACACTCACCCAAGGGCAGGAAGCTTGCATACAACATCAGGGAGGAAAAGAGGCTAGCTGTCCCCTCTTTTTGCCCTTATCCCTTTTGCTGTCTTCCGCTGCCTTGAACTGTTGCCCCATACCATGCAGCTGAGTTAGACAGAAATGTTATAGGCAGTCATTCAGGGCTGAGCCCTCAAAGGAGCCAGAGCAGAAGTGCAGATATTTTGTAGCCTAACAAGAGACAATCACCTCCTGCTGTGGGCCAAACTGCAAGAGGCAAAGCAAATACCACCACATCCGAACAGTCTCCAGGTGGGAATAGTTCTACTATCACCCTGAGGAAGTCAAGACTCTCCTCCTCCAGGAAGAGTCACTGCTGCTAAGCATGGCCCCCTTACTATGTGACTTGCTCCCCCACATTTGCTCCCAATTTAGTCATTAATCTTATTGGTTGACCACAGTTTTGTCCTGTCTTATGCCCATCTTGCAAATTCCTATTTTTCCCCACCTTTAGCTCATTTAACCTTATGATTTTACTCTATAGAAGTCCTTCTATAGAAGTCCCTGGGCACACGTGTACCCTAAAAAAAGACAGTCTTTGGCAACCCGCTCGGGTCCCCTTCTGTCTCTCTCAGACAGAAGCTTTCCTTTTCTCAATAAATATATTCTGCTCTTAACTTTCATTATTCCTAAAATTCATTTGTTGATTTTAGAGAACACAAACTTGTACTGGACATAGTAGGTCGCGAGTTTCATTCTCCTATATCAATGTCACCCTGCCTTGCAGCCAACTCATTATGGACTGAAACTGAACAAATTGTGAGCCAGAGGAAATGCTTTTCTTTTTTTTGTTTGTTTGTTTTTATCGGTACCGGGGATTGAACTCATGGCTGCCTGCTTGCAAGGCAGGCGCTTATGCCACTGAGCTAAATCCCCAGCCCCCAGAGATGCTTTTCTTAATTTTGGCCCAGAGAAAAGTAATTAAGACATTAGGTAAACAAAGTAACAGAGCCAAAGGAGTGAAAATCAAGAGAAAAACAAATGATAGATAGAAATGTTCATTTTAGGGGCTGGGGATTTAGCTTAGCGGCATAAGCACCTGCCTTGCAAGCAGGCAGTCATGAGTTTGATCCCCGGTACCGGAAAAAAAAAAAAAAAGGAAATGTTCAATTTATCACACAGAAATTTCAAAGTAGCCACCATGCCAGGTGTGGTGGTACATGCCTATAATCCCAGCACTCAGGAGCTGAGGCAGGAAGACTGCCACTAGTTTGAGTATAGCCCGGGCTACACAGTATTCAGTGCCAGCCTGAATTACATGGTGGAGCCCTGTCTCAAAAACCCCAAAATAAACAAACAAACAGTTGAAAGTGTAAATCAGTAATGGAACACTCACCTAATATGTGAGGCTGCCCATTTGATCCCCAGAATCACACAAATGCACAGAAGTTGAAGAACATTATAAACAGCAGGAATCAATGAAATAGAATCAAATAGAAATTCTAAAACTAAGACATATAATAACTGATATTAAGAATTTAAAAGCCAGTTGTGGTGATGTATGCCTGTAATTACAGCACTCTGGAGGCTGAGGCAGGATTGCTGTGAGTTCAAAGCCACCTTGAACTACATAGTGAGACTCTGTCTCACAAAGCAAACAAAACAAAAATCAATAAATGGGCCATGTGTGGTGGTACAGGCCTATATAATCTCAGCACTTGGGAGGCTAAGGCAGGAGGATTGCTGTGAGTTCCAGGCAAGCTGGGGCTACATACTGAGTTCAAGGTCAGCTTGAACTACATATCAAGACTGTCTCAAAAATAAATAGAAAAATAAATAAATAAACCAAAACCAAAACTGAAAAACACATTCAACTACATATTCAAGAAGCTAGAGCTACGTAAGTTAAAAACAAACAGGGAATTTATAGACAAAATCAAACACAGAAACTCTTAAAGAATAACCAAAGGATAACACAACCTTTAAAAAAAGATATATAAGAGACTTTGCATTAGAAATAACCAAAGTTAGAAGACAACGGAACTAAATCTTTAAAGCGCTGACAGACGATTGGTACTGCAGCCATTACAGGGCTACGTTCGCGGTGGAATACTCCGCCGGTTCGTTTGCACCTGGTGGTTTTGATATGTGTGTGTGTTCCTCAGGGGAACCTTGAGGCGTCCCCCAAGAGTACCTACCAAAACTTCTACGTGGGTAAAAATGTGCTTCACCCCGCCTAGGTACTGCACCCCCATGCTCACAGCAGCACAATCCCTAACAGCCAGGCCGTGGAGGCAGCCTACAGGTCCACCATCAGAGGCATGGATGAGGAAAATGTGGTGTTTGCACACAATGGAGCGCTACTCCGCCTGAAGAAAGAGGAACCTCAGTCACACAGCAAGATCCTGTCTCAAAACAAAACAAAACAAACTTAAGGGAACACTACTCAAGTGTTGTGTTGTAATCTCCAATATAAGCACGCACACACACACACAGATGACAACAAAAGAAGTTATAACCATAAAGGTGGGGAAACGTGAACAATTACGCAGTTACTATCAGTTTCAAAGCTAGTACTGCTAGAATCCACGTGTGATTCTCGATCTTAAATTCTCTAGAAGCAAACAATACTCGTCAGCACAAAATGGAAAAGTACACACTGCCTTCTAAGAGAAACGGCAGCTGGCTGAATGTCACACACCTCTCCCAGGTGACTGCTGGCTGCGAAGCCCCATCCCGATGTTTCCCAAGTGAGAAAGAAGAAACCCAACCAAGAAACTGGGAGGGCTGGCAGCGCAGTGACGGGGGCCGCCCAGACGCTGCAGAGGGGATACAGAGGCGCAGCCTGCAGGCGCCTCCCACACAGCCCGCTCTGGAAGCTTCTTTCCGAAGTCCCTTGGAAGCCACGGTTAGAGATCTCTGCCCAGGAGACCGCAGTATGTAAATGTTTTACAGTCACTCTCTTGGTATTATAATTATACCCAAATTAAATAGCTAATCAAAAGAAAAACCTACTTGGACCTCAACTTCTATTAATAATCCCCAAGTCGGCACACATATTTTAAAAAGCAGTGCTTACTGCTACATTAAAAATAAATGAATCAGCTTTTATGACATTTCGGTAATTAATCAGAGAATATTAATAATTTTATGGGTCTTCCAGTAAAAACAATGACCTCAGTCCAAAGCTGTAACCATAAATCAGGCACAGTAGTTACAGGAGCCCAAGATAATACCACATTACCAGCTGATGCTGAGTATTTTCATCTCGTTGCTTAAGAAGTTCTTCTGTTCTCTGCAAGAGCCCAAATTCAGCCTTAAATTCAGCTATCAGCTGATGCTTCTTTTTGAAAACTGTACTCTTGCTTCGAAGTTTACTGACATATCGTTTGAACTGTAAAAAAAAAAAAAAAGAAAAAAGCCAATATGTAATCCAGAGTGTAAGAGTAGTAGCTAAGCCTCACACATAACCTGAACTTTCTTCTCTACTTACTAATGCACATACTGCAAATATGTAATAACTTAGATTTATTAGAAAACTGGGAAAGACTACTCACAACATTCTGGAGGCAGTGTAGTAGTGTACACCTACAATTACAGCTCACAGAGGGCTCAGAGGTAAAACGGACTATCTCAAAAAAAATTAGTGTACATCTTTAATTTTTGGACCAATCTAAATATTCTATGACCTTGTACATACCTATTCAACTACTAACAAGAAACAGAAATGGGCAGCAATGGTACACTACACATTGTCACCCCCAATCAGTCACCTCAACCACAAGACATCTACATTCAACTGTCCAAACAATACCAACATAAATGGTTCTCTTCAGTGAACTCTGAGAAGTCAGTAGTATAACTGTCTTAACTTTTTATATACATATACTGTTTCTTTCAGCTTCTCACACTGAGACAATACAATGTTTACATGTGTCTTTTTTTTTGTCTTTTGAGACAGGGTCTCCTATGCAGTTCAAGCTGGCTTTGGCCTCACTTTGTAGCCCAGGCTGGTCTCGAATTGGCAACGATCGTCCTGCCTCAGGCTCTGGCGTGCTGGGATTACAGGTGTGAGCCACCACCCCGGGCCCCATGTATGTCTTATTTATTTCAGTAGTAACGAGCATGGTCTCTAGTTGCGTCCATTTACCTATGAAAGTCTCCAGTTTGGGCAACCCACTCAGGACCCCTTCTGTCTCTCTCTGAGACAGAAGCTTGTTTTCTCTCAATAAATATTTCTCTTCTTAACCTCTGTTGTTCCTAAAATTCATTCTTTGATTTTAAAGAACATGAATTCGTACTGGACATAGGTTGGGAGTTTTGTTCCCCTGGATCAAAAGGATAAATGCCTTCTTGCTTTCGAAGAACTGTACCAAATCAAACTCTATACTGTCCCCACCAATAACCCAGAGAATGCCCAGCTAACAGGATAAATCATCAGTTCTGAATTTTCACTCATCTGAGAGAAGAAAATTAATGTTCGCTCAGGGTTATTATACTTTTTGTGGTAAACTGTTATGTACTTTGAACATTTTTTCTAGAGAGTTCTTGGGTACGCTAAATTTCTAGAAGTTATTTGTGTCATAGAGGGATTAACAATCTATTGTATGATTTGCAAATTTTTCTCAGATTGTCATTTGCCTCTTGAACTTGTTTCTTAGTCTGGTTTTCTGAGACAAGTTCTCACTATGTAGTTCAGAAATTCACGTGTAGCCAGGTGTGATGGCTCACACCTATAATCCCAGCACCCGGGAGGCTGAGGTGGGAGGATCGTGGTAAGTTCGAGACCAGCCTGGGCTACAGAGTGAGCTCAAGGCCAGCCTGAACTGCATAATGAGATCCCGTCTCAAAAAAGACAAAAAAAAAAAAAAAAAAATCACATGTAACCCAGGCTGACCTCAAACTCACAGTGATCCTCTGTCTCAGTCTTCCATAATGCTGGGATGGATTTTGTTTATTCTTTAAAGAACTATTAATTTTTTTTTTTTACTTTATTTGGGAGAGGTTACCAGAAATCGAACTCAAGACCTTGCACTTCCCAGGCAGGCACTGTACCACTTAGCTATATCCCTCGCCCTTAAATTTATTCTTTTTTTTTTTTTTTTGTCTTTTTTCTTTTTATCGGTACCAGGGATCAAACTCACAACTGCCTGCTTGCAAGGCAGCCGCTTATGCCGCTGAGCTAAATCCCCAACCCCTTAAATTTATTCTTTATAGTGTAGTTGATCAGTCTTCAATGGCTTCTGGATTTTGAGTCACAGTTGCAAAGGATGTTTCCTTGTCAAAGTACTGAAGGAATTTGCCCATGATTTCTTCAAGTACTTTTTTTTCCCCACTTGTGATTTTCTTTGATCTTCAAGTACTTTTATAGCTTTTAAAAAGAAAGTAAATCATCAATTAATGTAGAGTCTATTTTGGTGTACAGTATGGGGTATAGATTTAGGCTGTCATTGTTTTGAAACAGAAAAGGCTAAACTAAAACACAGACAGACTAAGGTGATTTAGTTCCCATCAAGAGACCGGGCCAATTGACAGAGCCTGATGCTTGGGAAAAAAAAAGTCTCCAGTTTATAACTTCTTTATGGCTGAGTAGTATTCCACTGTAGAAAAATATCATTTTTACCCAGTCTTCAGTTGATGGGCATCTAGGTTGTTTCTAAGATCCAGCTATTACAAATTGTGCTGCTATAAACGGGTGCACATATATCACACTGTAGTATGATGTTTTTAATTCTTTTAGGAAGATACCCAGAAGGGGAATAGCTGGCTTGAATGGGGCGTCTAGTCCTGGTTTTTGAGGAATCTCCCCATTGATTTCCACAGTCAACCTGGTAATTTAAACACATCACCTCAAAACAAAACAAGCTGTGTGCAGTGATGCATGCTGGTAATTATAGCTGCTTGGAAGGTTAAGGCAGGACTGGAAGTTCGAGTTCAGCTTGGTCATCTCAACAAGCCCTTGTCCTTTGTAATAAAAAAGGATTTAGCATGTTGCTTAATGCTAGAGTGGACGGACTGATTCACACACACACACACACAAACACACACAGAGCAAGCTACCTTTTTTTACTTTTATCTTCTTGTGACAGTGTTCCTATGTAGTTCAGGCTGGCCTCAAACTCACAGCAATCCTCCTGCCTCAGCCTCCCGAGAGCTGGGATTACAGGGCATGTACTATCATGCCTGGCTTTTTCCTTCTAAATTTTAAGGCTAATTATAAGATCAGTAATTTAAACTTAAATCTAAATTATAGGTAGTAAAATAGTATAGCATTGCCAACATTTATTTTGCCTTAAAGCACATATTCCCTGATTATACCAAAAAAAATCTCAAAAGTAGGGAGATTAAAAATTGACTGCATAAACATAATCCTCCAATTTTTAGTTCAGACATTTTTATACACTTGACTTAAGCTTTGAAAAAAATCAAAGAACATGTTGTATTTTAGAGGAAGTTCAAGCAGGTTTATCCCTGGCTGAGTTTGTTTTAATGTTAAGGAATCCGGCCCCCACATAGAAAATTTTCAATGGCTGATCACAGGAACTGCTCTAAAATTTAAAGTCACATCAATGTACCTAGAGTCTAATAACTTCCAATTTTCCCTTTTATGGTATACATGTGTATGCCTGATAAAAGCCTGGACTCAGAATCCCTAGAGTAACTATATGTTCTATTAAAAGTACCTGGGCAAAGCGCCCAAAATGAAATCAATTCTGCTCATCTGCTACCCTCTGTAATATCTAGGCCAATTTCCCCTTCTCTGTCTTGCTGTGCTCCAGTACTATTTTTGAAAGCTGCACGACAGAAATGGTTTGGGTGAAAGAACAATCTCACAAATTATTAATGTGTTCTACGCGGACTGGTTATGATCTGATATTACTGTAATACTACCTGGGGCAAGGTAATTGGGTCAGACTAATCCCTGGGCTACAAAAATAAGCCACAGGTGCACTGGGCCCATGGGCTCTACCGCCCTGAAACTAGGCAGAAGACAGAAAACACACTGTCTATTTTCTTCTTCCATTGGACGCTTCCTCTGTTTATCATTTGGATTTTTATTTACTTCTGAATTTTTAACACCATATAAGAAGAGCATGATAAACACACTGAATCTTCAGACATACTGGGTAATTTCTGTAGAACATTTTTCCAGAAATGGTCAAAGGGAACATAGGCTTCTGATACATTCTGCCAAACTGCCCTTCAAAAGGCTATTTATAATACTTTTATAACCCATCTGATAAGCAAGCAAAATAATACCTTAGTTTTTATTTGCATTTCTTTATTAGGGAAATTCACTTTTTCACCATGCATACTGTGCATCTATGGGGATTTAAACAAAAGATTTTCTTTAACCCTCTTTTATTAGGGTGTTTGCCCTTTTCTTGTGTAAAATACTGATTCCCAAACTTTCTGGTCTTGGGAACCCTTCATAGATTCTTTTTTTTTTTTTTTTTTTGTCTTTTTGCGACAGAGTCTCACTATGTAGTTCAGGCTGGCTTTGAGCTCACTTTGTAGCCCAGGCTGGTCTCGAACTTGCTACAGTCCTCCTGCCTCAGCCTCCTGAGGGCTGGGATTACAGGCGTTAGCCACCACGCTCGGCTCATCCCTTCATATATATATATATATATATATATATATATATATATATATACATATATATATATTTTTTTTTAACTTGCTAGATATCACAAAAGATATATATTCTTAAAATCATTGAGGATCTCAAAGAGATTAACGTTGATTCTATCTACCAATACTTACTACACTAGAAATGAAAACTGACAAAATTCTAATACAAGGGAACACTCCATTAAGCCCCCGGAGTGACAGCACGGAGACAGCGCGCTCAGGCAGGAATGGAAGTGGGGAAGCCTGGCCCCGACCTTTCCCCCTCCCTGGTTTAGGCGCGGCAGTGCGGGGGGCCCGGAGCCACTCGAAGGGGCCAGAGCGTCCCAAGGGCTCGCTGGGTGGCGAGCGGAACCACGGGCCAGCGAGCAGGCCGCGGAAGCGCGGAGCGGCAGGCTGCAGGGCCAAGGATGGGGAAGGTGCAGGACGGGGCGGGCGGACCTGGCAGCTGAGGTCACAGAGGGCGAGGGGGCGGCAGGACGCCCTGCAAACAGCGGCGACGGCGTGGAGGGGCCAGCACAAAGGCTGTAGCAGGCAGCAGCCGCAGTCACTAGGGGCTGGCTGGATGAGGGAAAGTGAGCCGACTGCAAACAAGCAAAGGCAGTGAGGAAAAGGGTCAGATTTCACAAGAGGCAAGATTTTAAAACCAGCAGCAGAAGCTAGAAAGAATGCGGAGGTACAGGGTGTTAGCACCCCAGCTCAGTAACATATTTACACAGATGAAGGGTCCTCGCGCGTGTGCAAACATATACAGATTTATTTCCAAAGGTTTATTCACTTTGTGCAGAAGGAACTAGGCAAGGCAGCGAGAAAGGAAAAATAAGTAAGAGATACAAGGTTTGGAAGCAAAGAAAATTCTCATTCACATTATTATCTTTGTGGAGAAATTAAAAATAATTTAAAGATACATAATTCAATTTGGCAAGTTTACTGAATATAAAGTCAGTGGCAAAAACCAGCTGCATTTCTGTATGCAAACAGCAAGGAGCTTGTGATTGTGAAAATAATTCTAGTTCATCTCAAAATCCACAGAGTGCCTAGCCAGCTGTCACAAATTACGTATTCCTTTGTGTTCATTTCTTTGAATCACAGTAGTGTATTGCCCTGTTCTTTACTCATTCTTTTTTTTTTTTTTGCAATTCTTTCATTTTTCAAAAAAAATTATTTTTCTTTTTCTTGAGTACTGGGGATCAAACTCACAACCTCGCACTTGTCAGGCAGGCAGGCACTTACACCACTGAGCTAAATCCCCAGCCCTTTTATTTATTTTTTTTAGTGGCACAATATTTTTCCATTTTACTTAGATTTCTTCTAGCTAAATAAACATGGTTAGAAATAACTCGTTTTAATACTTATATAATTTCATTATCTGTAACTATTATAATATACATAAGTGACACCACTAAATACTATTACTCCATACTACTTTAAACATTTGTTTTGAGTCAGGGTCTTGCTATGTAGTTCTCTCTGGCCTTGAACTCACTATGTAACCATGCTAACCTTGAGCTCAGTGATCCTCCTGCCTCAGCCTCTTGAGTGCTGGGATTATAGACCTGTGCCACTGTGCTTGGCTACTTTTTATTTTGAGAGAAATTTCTTGCTTGCTGTTAAACTGGGTTCAAACTTGTAAATTTTTTGCTTTAGCTTCCTAGAGTGCTGAAATTATAGGCATATACCACTACACTCAGTTTAGATTTCCTATAATTATTACTGTAGGAACGTAATAGGGATGGCACATGCTAGCATTGGGATTACAGTCCCAGCACTTGGGAGGCTGAGGCAGGGGGATCACTGAGAGTTTGAAGCTAGCCTGAACTACACAGTGAGATCCTGTCTCAAAAAAGCAATAAATAAATACATAAATAAGTTTCAGTATTTAAAAAAAGGAATGTAATAGGTAAAATTATTTTGATTTTATTTTAGTGAGCCCCTTGCTTAGTATTTTATTATCCTTTAAACTGCTGTGAATTGGTTGTAACTTGAAAGCAAAGACAGAAAAAAACTTTAAAAAGATATTTTTTAATTCCCAAATTTGTCAGCATAACCATATCCTGCTTTGTCACTAAAGTCATGAGTTCTTAACGTGGCATTTACAACCAACAAGCAAAGAACCGGTGCATTGTTTTATTGCAATTCACTTCTGAAACAAATTAGAAGAAAAAGTAATTACAAAAGATATTCAGATGGTTTTTTTAAACAAGGGATTATAAATCTTAGACATATTTCTTACCTTTGCTGTTACTTTGAGCACTTTAATATGCCACAAAGTTGTTCTAAGTTACCTGTTCTCTATTAAGAGTTGTTCTAAAACTTTTAAAATTCAAATCTTTTTATTGTTGTATGTTACCCATAAAGACCAGATCTCATTCTGGCTTACTTGTATGCTCATATAAAACATCTTGATCATTTCTACCCCATTCAGGAGGACTGTTTTAAAAAGTTTAATTTAAATAGTTTTAGATACAATCTCAAGATGTGATTGCTTTTTTAAAAGCCTGAGTACTGATCTAAAAGCAACGATATGAACTTTACCCTGGAGGGAAGATACCAATAGAAGCTATATGAGTTTTACATTGTTATGGCATTAAACATAGGTAAAAATATCAATTATATATAAATTTGCTATTTAATAGGAAGTACTGACTTCATTCATCCTATATGAAGAGGGCTGATATTTTATTTTTTTGTTTTTGCTTTTTGTCTTTTTGAGACAGGGTTTTGCTATGTAACTTAGGCTGGTCTTGAACCTAAAATGATCCTCCTGCCTCAGCCTCCCGAGTTCTGGGATTACAGGCATACATCACCTTGCCTGCCTTTATATTCCTTTTAATATCTAAGTTGCAAGGGCTGATATTTTAAGTTGATTAATTCAGTGAAGATTAATCCATACTAATTTTGAAAAATGTGAATGTTTTTCTTGTTAAACAATATTTGACAAACAAAAGTTGGAAGTTCTTTGCTTAGTCATTAAAAAACTAAAAATATTTAAAAGAGATATTTAAAAATAATTTTCAAGGAATATTTAAAAAATCAGTTTCAAAGGAACTAAGAATTTTTAAATTTACAGGGTTTTTTTTTTTTTTTTGTGTGTGTGTGTGTGTGTGTGTGTGTCTTTTTGACATAGGGTCTCACTATACAGTTCAGACTGGCCTTGAACTCACTTTGTAGCTCAGGTGGGTCTTGAACTCACAGCAATCCTCTTGCCTCAGCCTCCCATGTGCTGGGATTTGAGGCATGTACCATCTCACCCAGCTCTAAAACAATTACTTTTATTTTATTTTTGGTACTGGGGATTGAACTCATGACCCGGCACTTGCCAACTAGGTGCTTAGCCACTGAGCTACATCCCCTGTCTCAAGACTTTTTTTTTTGTACCAGGGATTGAATTTACAACCTCAGGCTTGCCAGGCAGCACTTACCTCACTGGGTTAAACCCCCAGTCCCTAAGACAATTATTTTAAAAACAATTACTTTTAAGGTGTTCCCTCCACACCAGTATGGAGGATTAAACCCAGGGGCTTAGTATTTAGCTGCATTCCAAGAACTTTTTTATTTTTTAAATTATTTTTTCAAATTTTTATTTTTTATTCTGAAACAGGGTCTCATTAAGTTGCCCAGTATATGATCCAGCCTGTGATCCTCCTGCCTCAGCCTCATTCTGGCTAGGAAAAACTAATTTTTAAAACCACAGCACACAAGCAAGAAATCACTGGAACACTGAGATTAAAGCTTCTCATTGTGCACTACAAACACATTTGTCATTAAAGTGAATTGTAAAGCTTGCCACAAGGCATGAAAGCCCTTTACAGCAGCTATTGCTAATCAACTGTACCCAGATATATATGCAATTTGGCCTGTCATTTGTGAAAACACAGCTATCACTCTAGACCCTAGGAGCAATGGGATTAATGCTTTGGGTTCATGCCAGTAGGAACTGTGACCAGCACTCAATTACGTGAAGTCTAATCTTTATCTCTGCTTGCATTTGATGTTGGTAATGGATTAATGTTTTACCACGCTTGCTTCTGGCTTTAGGGCCAATTTTACAGACTCAGCTTCTTTGAGATCAAAATGGAATCCAACAGATGTTCTCTCTCCTTTTATCCACTTAATGTGTTTCAGAGCTGTTACCAGTGATGATCAAAATCTGGTCTACCCTTTTAAATGGATGCGGCAGCTCACATCCCTAGTTCTTTTCATGCTTACTGAGGACTCAAAAGAATTACTAGTTTCCTGGCATCATTCTGGATGTTTATATGAAACCTAAAATCTCTGTGTCTGCTGCAAATTATCTCCCTGAATCAAAATGTATGGGTGGTATTGTGAAACAGGAAGAAAAATTCACATGAGGAGGGGAGCAGGGAGACAGGAGGGAGAAAGAAAAGTTAAAAGAATGAGAAAAGAAAAAGTAGAAACAAAGCTTTTGTAAATGAGGGAGAGAGGGCTTGAAGGGAAGGTAGGACAATAGGCGGGAAAAGAAACGAGCTATATCGTGTACAGGTACAAATTCTCTATCATGAATGTGATCATTATATATACCTAAAATGTACCAATAAAATCTGACGGGGGGAGGGGGGGATTCTACCTTAATATCTAGCATGAAAGTTAATTGAATAAATTCAAAGTAATTAGCTGGGAGAACTTTACAAGACAACCACATAATAAACACTTTATATCATAGTGATTTCATCAAGGGATTTATATGTACACAAACTCTAGGAATAGCCCTGAGGTGGTGGGGAGGTAGGAAATAACACCCACCATTTAAGAGTATCACAAATATGGCCAGAACTTAATTTTTCTGCCCATTTAGGGTCTTGTGTTCTGTCTGAATTCAGACTTGCAGGAAACCTAAAAAGGCCATCTTTTCATGTGTTGTTCCAACAAATCATTTGTATTCAGAGCTGCTCTCTGCTCAAAGGCAAGAAAAAACGTTTCAAGGCACCTTTGCCTCCTGCTAAAGTGACAGTCTTTCCAAACACCCCTAACTGGGGCTGGATAAACACACACGCACAATCTAACCTTTCCCAACCTGTTAGTGTTACATCTCTAACTTTAAATTAGAAACTCTCGGCATGCCAAGCATGAACAAGGTAATTATCTACAGACGGTGGTGGTGTCTAGTTAGCGGCTCCTTCTTCTGAGAGCCCGTAACAAGCCATATGATATATGCTGGGAGAAACCTGTCTTAGGTGAAACCCGAGGCCCAGGAATATCCACCTAGAAAACAGCTAATCAGACCCTCTGATCTCTCTACGTTTCTGCTGTAAATCAAGTCAACACTGCACAGCTGTTACGACCTCTGATGCCTGTTTCAACTACCGGGTAGGCAGTTTATGCTCCAGAAAAAAAAAATATGAAAAATTTTAAATTTGGGGGTTAAAAATATGGTGCTACCTAACTTTCATGTGTAACACACTATTTTTATTTCAGTGAACTGAGCCAAGTTTATTTGATTCTGTTTTGTTCCACCTCTTGGGACATTTTAGGGCACTCAGGTCCTGTTTTGAACCCCAAAGAGCACACTGTGATATGAAAAGGCCTAAAAATATCACAGGTTTGCCTGGGCTCACAGAGAGGGGTGGATGAGTCAATTATAAGTGTCAAAATTTGATCCCTAATTCTTCGGGACCTGCCAGCTGCAGCAAATCTTGCCAGGATTCCCTTATCTTCGCTGTACTTCTCTTTGAAGTATTTAAAGATGGTTTCATAATCTTTCCAAGTGAGCGCTAGGACTTCTGTCAGTAGGTGCAGAATGAACTGGATGGCCTGTCTAGAACTGCTTATAAAGCCCCTCTGACCAACACATTTTTCTATTAGCTATAGCTGCAAAACAGCTGAGCTACCCGTAAGGGCGCGAGGGGAAAACACATGGGCCATGTGGCCAGGGTGACCTCCACACACCAGGTGCCAACGGAACCTTAGGCAGAGTTCATTTGTCGCTATAAAAGAAGCTCAGCACCAACATTATTTGAACAAAAGCTCTGGGAAGGTGCTAGCACTACATCATTGGGCTGACTTTTTAGTCACTTAAAAAAAAAATTGGGGGGACTGGGGATTTAGCTCAGCGGCATAAGCACCTACCTGCCTTGCAAGCAGGTGGTCATGAGTTTGATACCTGGGACCAATAAAAAGATTAAAAAAAAACAGGAAAAATTTTTTTTGTTGTTTTGTTTTTTCAGACAGGGTCTAGCTATATAGTTCAGGCTGACCTTGAACTCACTGTGTAACCCAGGCTGCCTTGAGCTCACAAGAAGCCTCCTGTACTACAAGTACAGATATGCACCACCACCCCCAGCAACTTTTTAAAATCATCAGATTCAGAGATGACCAAGACCTAAGTATCAGTTGCTATACGGCACACCTAGGAGAGACACAGGCTGTCCGCTCTCCTACTGAGATAGTCTTCAAGCTTGGACTGTTGCCCGTGAGATGGCAAAACTCATAGCACAAGTGACTGAGGCTATCAGCCTAAGGGATGAACTTAGGTTTACCTGAGGTTGGGTTTTAAAAGTCACTACATAGAGGATGAAATACACAGCTGTGGTTAGAATGATTACATATTGGAAGCCTACAAAAAAAACAAATATTACCAGTTTTGATTTAAAAAAATACATCTATATTAGTTAACATACCTTAGTTCCAAGCGCCCATGCTAACTAAATGGCAGGAAGCCCGGTATCACAGATCACTGTTACCTCCATGGGGGAGGCAAAACCAGGACCTGGAGAGCGCTCTGTACCAAAACAGGCAAG
Organism: Cavia porcellus; assembly: GCF_034190915.1. Taxonomy (NCBI): domain Eukaryota; kingdom Metazoa; phylum Chordata; class Mammalia; order Rodentia; family Caviidae; genus Cavia; species Cavia porcellus. The sequence goes on along the minus strand of NW_026947499.1, from coordinate 8,490,071 downwards.
AAAGTGCTGAAAGAGTTTCTTCCGGGGCTGGGGGTGCAGCTCAGAGGTACAGCACCTGCCTGGCAAGTGCGAGGCCCTGAGTTCAGCTCTTAGTACCACCAAAAGAAAGTTCCTTCCAGGGAACCAGAGCAAAGGGATGGGACAGGAACACAGCGTGAGTGTGTACTTGCTGGAAAAGATGCTACTTAAACTAAGATCTGACCCATCTTTTAGTTTTTTTGTTTTTGGATTTGTGTTTTTGGAGACAGGGTCTAGCTATGTGGTCTGGACTGGCCTTGAACTCGATTACGTAGCCCAGGCTGGCCTCAGACTCACGGCGACCCTTCTGCCTCAGCCTCCCAAGTGCTGGGATTACAGTGTGCACAAACACGCCCAGCTTGCTCTGCTACCTTTTAAAGAGCACACTATGGCAGTCACAATCATGCCTGTTACCCATGACAGTATGCTGTCATCCAGTAATGAGCCATAAAGACATGTGAGTGCTACCACTAAGGAAGCCACTAGACATCTGAGGTTCAGAGTTGTGACCCGGGGCTGATCATGCAGGCACCTTCTCCCTATCCCATACCAAAGTCCCAGACTCCCACAAGGAAAGCAGGTACTCAACATAAACCAGACTCTTCACACACGGTAGGCACAGGGAACCATTCTTATCAGAAATGGTAGAAATTATTTCAAAATCTGAGACAGGCGTGAGCCACCGCGCCTGACCACCGTGCGGTGGCTCACGCCTGTAATCCTAGCACTCGGGAGGCTGAGGCAGGAGGATCATTGCGAGTTCGAGACCAGCCTGGGCTACAAAGTGAGCTCAAGGTCCCCTGAACTGCATATCGAGACCATCTCAAAAAGACCGGAAAAAAAAAAAAAAGAAAGAAGGAAAAACAAAATCCAAGTTCCCAGATGCCAGGCAAGGGTGTCTGTGCTAGCAGAGACTTCCCCAGGGATAGGAGTCCCAGGCCTGCTATGCTCTTTTCCGCACACCACCTTCTCCCTCTTTCCAGAAGGTTTTTTTTTTTGTACCAAGGACTGAACTCAGGGCCTTGTGCTTGCCAGGCAGGCGCTGTACTGCTGAAGTATATCCCTGGCCCCCAGGAAGTTTTTGGACTTTGCATCCATGTTAGTCATTTGCATCTGGGACTCTGAAATGACTATATTTCTCTTAAGACATGAAGCCAAAAATGTGAAATAACATTCCAGGCATAATTTAATGATAAACAGAATATTACTTTTGGTGTTTTTGTTGTTTTTTCTTTGGGAGGGGTTGGGATCAGGGATCAAACTCACAACCTCGGGCTTTCCAAGCCAGCAGTTCAAGCTCTTTGTTTTGTTCTTTGAGACAGGGTCTTGCTGTGTAGTTCAGGCTGGCATTGGACTCACTATGTAGGCCAGGCTGCCCTCAAAGTCACAGTGACCCTCCTGCCTCAGCTTCCAGAGTGTTGGATTTACAGGTATGTGCTACCACACTTGGGAAGGTATTGCCTTTTATTTTACTTATTACATTCCTAATGTGTGTGTGTTGACCTGGTAGATAAAACCTGAATTCTACTATATTACAATCCAATTAATAGCATTTTGTTTCAGCATAGTGCCCCTATCTACCAAGATGAGTTTTAATTACAATTTGATCATCTGGCTGAGGCTATTCCCTCTTTCTGTTGTGTTCAAATTATTGAGGGTTATGGAGTTAGACTGCTCAGTTCGCATCCTGGCACTGCTGAGTAGCAGCAGTGTGGTCTTGGGCAAGTTAGCTTGAACTCTATGTGACTCAATCCCTTATCTGTAAAAACAGAGCATCTCAGAGTTGTACAATGAAATAAATGTGATACTGCATACAACAAGCTTAATACTGTACTTGACATGTTGAAATTATATAGTAAAAGTTTATTAATAATCTAAATTACTGACAAGATAGAAAAACTAGTTGGGATCAAGGAGTATGTTTTTGGTGACTTTTTTTGTACAGGCATTAAACTCACAACTTCACGCTTGTCAGGCAGGCGCTTATACTGCAAGCCAAATCCTCAGCCTTTGGTGACTTCTCTTAGAGATAATAGGAGTTAAAAATTTTTGAGACAATCAACTCAAAGAGATTTTTAACTTAACTAGTGTATATACTTAAAAAATCCGATATAAAAACCCTCAAGACAAAGTGCCCCAAATTCAAAGCCAGCCTGGGCTACATATTGAGTTCAAGACTAGCCTGAACTACATTGCAAGACCCTGTCTCACAGGCCGGGGATTTAGCTCAGCAGCATAAGCACTTGCAAAAAAACAAAAGAAAAAAACAAAAACAAAAAAAGACCCTGTCTCAAAATAAATAAATAAATAGAATAATTTAAAAAGTTAAATATTCATAATTATTAAATTTTGCTAAAAGTATACTTTCTAAATATAACCTTTAACACTTCCCAAATACTGATGTGAAGAAAAAGAAATCAATACAGACTAGACTGGCTAAAGAATACATCTCTGTTAAGAGGATAACTTTAGCTCTTCAAAAAATTCCTGTCAGTAAGTTGGCAGAATAAGAGATAAACACATTCCTGTGCTTTTTCCTTTGTTTACATCCTTTGCATTGTCTCAAGCAATATAATAAAAATTAAATGTTATAATGATACGCAAAATATACTGAAAGTGGGGTTTTTTGGTTTATTTGTTTTGCTACTGGGGATAGAACTCATTACCTTACGCTTGCCAGGTCAGTACTTGTATATTCTCAGCCCTGAAATAAGTGTTTTAGACACCTCATATTTATTAATAAAGAAGTCAAGGCAATACTAATGAAAACGTCTAATGAATACCTGTAGCACTTGCCATCTGTGATTAGAAGAGCTAAAATTCTGAGACAAATGTAACAGCTGGAATATTAACTTTTTTTTTTTGTCTTTTTCTTTTTTATCGGTACTGGGGATCGAACTCACGACTGCCTGCTTGCAAAGCAGGCGCTTGTGCCGCTGAGTTAAATCCCCAGCCCCCAGGAATATTAACTTTAATGGCATAAGAAGCACCAAAAATGTACAGTTCATTACCAAACATCAAAAAAACTGCTGACTGACATCTAGCAAGAAAGTGACACGGGCTGACTCAGGTTCAGCAGTGCAGTGCTCACCCAGCACGCATAAGGCCCTGGGTTCCATCCTTAGCTCAAAAAAAAAACAAAAAACAAAAAACAAAAACCAAATCTATCTATCTGTATATCTATCACTAAATAAATTTAGGACCTAGTGCATATTAACACAGTGATGTCTCTAAATTTTTCTAAGATTGGTTAAACAACTATGTATGGATAATTAAGGCATGAAGTTTTAATTATCACACAGTTTTAATAAGCAAACATTTCCAATTAGTGACATCCACAGCATGGCCCTGATCCCCACAGTTTACCCAGTCTCACGGTGCCTTAGAGATGTCAGGATGCGGAACTCTCCTAGGAACGCAGATGCAGAAGTGTTCAGATCTGTGTTCAAGGCTGTGCCTGGCAGAGTGCTAACCGCAGGGAACTAGGTAAGTGATGGGAATGTCTGTTTCCCCAGTTACAAACTGGAGAGAATATTTAGTTCACATGCTTTTTAAGAGGATAAATTAGGACAGACTGTATGTACAAAAAACCAATTTTCTGTTTTAACCATTTTTCAATGTACCATTCTGTACCATGGATACATTCACACTGCTGTACACACAGCCTGAAGACATATTGTTAAAACACTGATAAGAAAAAAAAAAGCGGAGGGGCTGGGGATTTAACTCAGCAGCATAAGTACCTGCCTTGTAAGTGGGCGGTCGTGAGTTTGATCCCCAGTACCGATTAAAAAAAGACATAAAACACTGATGAGGACTGAGCACACGTAAACAGCACCGTGAATGGTGCTTACATAACCCTCAGCAAGGTGTGCTTAATCCATGTTCAACCTTTTTAAATTGTTTCCTCCTCAACAGAAATCATTTCATAGTTATTTCTGCTGAATTACTCTCAATCTAAGAAACGCTGGTTTTGATTTTGAAGCTGTCTGTAAACTATACTTCTAGCTTCTGAGTTTTACTCAGGTGACTGACAACAATATACACATTTTAGTAGCCAATGCACCGAGCTTACCACGTTCCCAGGGCTGTTCTACAAACCTTTACAAGCACTACTCTAATCCCCACAATAATTCTACGCTAGCAGCATTTACAATTTTACTGCTGACCACAAAGGGATTAAGAAACTTGACCACAGTTACCCAGCTGAAAAGCAACAAACCAGGATTTGCACTCAAAACAACTGAGTTCTAGAGCCTACATTCTTCACTGCTCCTCTGCATGGCTTCTCTCCTCTCTCTCGTGCACCCAGCATCCCACGCCCATGAGAATGACTACTGCAGATGCCAGATGTTATGTGTTAACTAAGCTTCTGAGTTTGTCAGAAGCTTTGATGGCTGTTATTTCGTGCATTTTTCATGTGACTACCTTGTAATCCCAAATTTAACAGTGAATACCAATCCCTTGCATTGCATAGATAGAAAAATCTTAGAGAAGTAATTATTCGGGGCTGGGGATTTAGCTCAGCGGCATAAGCACCTGCCTTGCAAGCAGGCGGTCGTGAGTTCGATCCCCGGTACCGATAAAAATGAAAATGACAAAAAAAAAAAAAAAAAAAAAAGTAATTATTCAAGGCCAATAAAAATACGGGAGAGGCCAGCCGTGGTGCTGCATGCTTGCGATCCGAGCATTCAAGAAGCTGAGGCAGGAAGATTGCCACAAATTCAAGGCCAGCCAACTACACAGTGAGTTCAAGGTCAGCCTGAACGCCATAGTGAGACCTTATCTCAAAAAAACCAAACAAACAAAAAAATGGAGAAACCTGCCTCCCAAGTTGTCCACTTATTAGCTATATGATTCTGTAAGTTCCCTGAGCCTCACTTATTGGTCTAACAGAAATGACAGTAGTGTATCTTGTAAGAAGCAAATAAATATATGTTTGTAAAAGCATTTAGCACAGAGCTTCGTATAAAAACGGCTCACTAAACATCAGCCCCCTTTCCTCCCTGTGCATGTGCTCCTAGCGAAGCATCCTTCCCAAGCACCCATGCCACCATCTTGCAGCACTCTCAGAAAAGTGGCAAAGGCCGTGACTTTTTGGTGATTACCATGTGATACCAAATCAGAAACTTCAATGAAGTTCAGCTAATCTTATATAATGTTAAGTGTGACAAACTTCTTCCCTTTGTCCATATGGCCTATCCCTCTATCAAAGTTGAAAATAAAATTGGTCTACCAGGATTTGTTCTTTATAAAGTTATGCATCATGTTCCCTGAAACCTTCTGTTCCTTTAGGTAACTGCCAACTAACTCACTTGTTCTAGTTCCTAATCAGAAATTACTCAAAAATTAAGCTGACCATACCCTTTCTAAAGCTGTATTTTTTTCGTTAGAAAGTGTTCTTTTGAGTGTCACCACGATTTCTCAAAATTAAAGGCTAATAACTTGGCACTTGGTTCTTTCCCCTCACATTTGCACAGACAGAACATCCAACACTGAATGAGAAGCACTATCTGTGCCAACGTGGCCACAGTCATCAGCTTCCTGTCAATCGAACAGCATTTTCTTAAGACAAGATAAAAATGCTTGGAAATGGCGTGGTCTTCTCTAAAGCACAAAACTGCTCATAATTAACCCACTCTTCCTCACCAAAGCAATGACGTCTCGAAGTCGCACGTTAGCTCCTCAGCATCACCTAAATACCCCCGCCACATCTTAGGCCATCTTAAAGTGGACATGAAAAACCCAAAGGAAATTTCCCATCCATAGTTGCCTTCCCAAATCTCTGACTTCTCTGACACGATGACAGGTATGCCGGGAGGTGACAATGCAAAGCACCCCAGAGAAAAACGGCACCACTGGAACGATTCCTTTGCTTGGCACAGTGAAGGTTCACTGCCAATTTTTAATGGTATGAATTCAATAACACTTCAAAGCCAAAAATGAGCCTTGGATATAAGCAGTTTTCCAAAGCAGCTTTTGCTGAGGTCTGTAGTTAATATAAAACAATTTAAAAACCTGCAAGAGTTGGTAGCACACAGGCAATATTCAGGAACTTAAATGTGACATATTATTTGAAATTAAATTTTTTTTGTCTTTTTTCTTTTTATCAGTACCAGGGATCAAACTCACGACTGCCTGCTTGCAAGGCAGGTGCTTATGCCACTGAGCTATATCAACAGCCCCTGAAATTAAATTTTTTTAAAAAGTACTAAGCTGAGACAACATATTTGGCTTTATTCATTAAGTCTTTCTTGAGGTTACTTTATGAAAAGGGGATGAGGAATTATAGTTTTGATACTTAAGCTTAGCCATCAATAAACAAATTACTAGTCCTACTATGGTAATCTTAGGAATTCGAAAGGAGATAAATGCAACAGCAGCTGTTACAGTACTGTTCAAACCTGAAGTACAAAACAATACAAGACTTTTAAAAACATAACCATCTATAATAAGGGCATTTTAATTGTACCAGCCCTACTGGCCAAATACACATTATAACAAAAAGTTAGTAATGATACTTTCTTAGACCTTTATGAAAACATTTACCAACCAAGACAAATTTAGTTTCTACTATGGCACTTGAGTATGTTTTTGTCTTAACTTGGTGGACTAAAAACTTACTGAACAGGTGCAAAAAATATAACCCAGGACTCATTGTTCAGTATGATTTTTGATACATATAAGAAGGAATATTATTGCTATGTGTGGGTGGTACAAGTCTGTGATCCGAACTCTGAGACTGAGGAAAAAGGAATTAAGCTCAGGCATATCTATCTATCTGTCTATCTATCTGTCCATCTATCTATCTATCTATCTATCTATCTATCTATCTATCTATATGCAACCTTACCTCAGAAAACAAAGCAAAAACAAAAATACATGATAGCCTAAGTTTTATTCTGAGACTAAAGTTAATGTACAGTATAGGATATGAACAAACTAGATTCAGTATTCCAGTTTTTATGCTGTGGCACATGAAGATACTTTAAAAAAAAAGAATATTATCTCATAAAATCACTAAGTCTTTCCCATTTTACATCAGGAATATCTCATTACTGCAAAAAGACTCAGTTTTGAGGGGATTTTGGTTTGTTTTTATAGGATGGGGGTGAATCAGTGCCATCCACATGCCAAGTCAGTGCTCTTCCTCTAAACCTACATCCCTAACACTTTTAAGAATTTATTTTGGGCCAGGGATACAGCTCAGCAGCACAGCGCCTGCCTGTGCAAATGTGAGGTCATAAGTTTGATCCTTGATACCAAAAAAAAAAGAATTTTAATTTTTAAACAGGGCCTGGCTATGTTGCCCAGGCTGGCCTCCAACCTATAACCAACCCTTCTGTCTTAGCCTCCAAAGTAGCTGGGATTACCAGTGTGCTTCACTATGCCCAGAAACAAGAAGGCTTAATGAAACAAGATTCTCATTAAGACTAAGAAAGTAAAAAATATGGTTTCAAATGAAACCTAATACTTATATCCCTTCCCCATGAGATACCCCAATTACCTCATCTCCTTTTAAAACTTCAGTGCCATCAAACTCACGGATCTGATTTCTCTTGGCAGACACTTCTCCCTCTAGGGTGGCTAACTTCTCCTTAGTCTCTTGAAGCTCCTCTGCTTTGGCTTCTTTTTTACGAGAAATGATGGATGCCTAATTGAGCATTTAATATGAATATAAAACAAGATATGTAATCAAATTTTTATTATCTTGTGAAACTGCTTGCTTTTTAAATTTGCCACGCTGAGTCTGCAGTACCACCTTGACTTTCCTGACCAATACCCCTGCCCTACTGTTCAATCGATTATCATTTAGCACAAACATGTATCAAATGTAAACCTAAAAACATTTGGAAAACAAAAGGCCTGAAATATAAGACACTTCAACAGAAAAACAAAACATTCAAGTCTTCTCAACACTCCAATGCTGTACATCCTAGCTAAGGAAATAGAAGCTGACACCAAGTCTACTGTTTTTTTCTGTGGTGGGTTTCCTTTCATTGGAAGAACACGAGAATGCTTTATTTTTGGAACTACAACACAAGTTACCTTACCAAATTCAATATCCACACTTTTAAAATGAAAAGTTAAAACATCTACTGTATTTGGGACATTCTAATAAATACAATGTGACCAGGGATATAGGCTCAGCAGTGTAAGCGCCTGCCTGGCAAGCACGAGGTTGTGAGTTCAATCCCTGGTACCAAAATAAAATAAAATACAAATAAAATGCAGCCTCAAAATCAAAAACTGACTCACCAGAACTATGTAGATCTTTACACAATCCACATGCCTGCCCTTAGCCATGAAGGTAGTGCTCTGTATTAGCTAGCAACTCTTGGGGGTTTCCTTGAATGAATCATGACCAGGCTAGTCAAGAAAAACAGTCAAATTGTCTTAGTAAGTGAAACAGTACAAGTATGTACTGAAACGAATTTGGTAAAAGAAGGGTCATCCCTAATGTGAGCCCTTTAAAAAATTCCATTGTCCTTCCTGTTTCAAAAGAAAAGATAGGCAAATATTCAATCTTAAAAAATAAAGAAGGTAGATAGGCCCGTAATCCAGCACTCAGGAAGCTGAAGTAGGCAGACTGGCATGAGTTCAAGGCCAGCCTCAATCACAGAAGCCGCTGCCTCAAAATAAATAAATAAAAGGAGGAGAAGAAACGGAATCAGCACTACCGGCCTCGTGTGTGCGGGGCCTTGGGTTTAATAAACAGCACCCAGTGGAGGAGCGGGGAGGGATATATATCAGTGCAATACAGAGTCTTATTTAATAGAAAAAGAAAAATTATTTCCCTTTAAGGACAGGCATAAGATAACATGCCTAATACCTCCACTACACTTTAGGCATTGAAGGTATTAACACTCCTAGACAAAAGAAAGCAATCAGAAGTGTAACAACCTAAAAATAGGGACTTGGATATTATATACCTAATTTTTTTGGGGGGGGGGTCTTTTTGAGATAGGCTCTCGCTATGCGGTTCAGGCTGGTCTTGGGTTCACTTTGTAGCCCAGACTGGTCTCGACTTTGCAAAGATCTTCCTGCCTCAGCCTCCCAAGTGCTGGGATTACAGGAATGTGCCACCACATCTGGCTTATATACCTAATTTTAAAAAACCAATAGAAAGACTATAGTGAACAAATCAACAACTTTTATAGAAAAACAAACTCTGTTTGGAGAGAGAAAAGCCCTTGAAAACTAACTTTAAATATGAAAAGTATATTTTTTTAAATCACTAAAAAGTCTTAAGTATTTTGATTTATACTATCTAACGTAAACTTTAATTTAAAAATGAATAATAATAAAACAATTCCATGCTCACAGACAGAAACACAAACAGCTTTGTCACCATAATTGACTGACACTCAGGAAATTAAACACCATCTCATGTACTGACTTCAAACTTGAACTATGTCTTTTGTGGTCCTCCCACTGATTCTCTGCACTAATCTGGAGGTTGGCAATGACAGAACATTTGTTTTCCACTTGCCTCTCACTTGAAGACCACAGGTAACAGAGCTGGTGGTTTTGATGACTCTGTTATCAAGCAAATTACAGATCTATATACATGGGCCCGAAGAGTGATCATACCTGTTGCCTGTATAGTGAGAGTTTGCCTTCGATTGGCTCATTTCTCATCATTTTCTTCTCAATCAGTTGATTGATCTGTGTGTTTACTTCATTTATCTAAGAGAGTATCAAAGCAAAATATGTTAAGACTGCGATTGTGCAAACTAAGAACATGGCTAACCCAGCTCCGAATTTACACTCACATCAGTACGACTGGGTGGGAGGAACAAGACCACTCACGAATGGACTGATAGGGTTATTTTTAGAAGTAATTTTATATTTCATAGTATCGATATATACAGTTTCATTACTTACATGGATTTAATTATCTGTATCTAAATGACCCCAGAAGTGTTTCGTAAACACTTCTGCATCATTGAAAGGATGTGCTCTGAGCACCCAGGTCAGCCCTCATCTAGATCTTGACTTGCAGTCACTGTAAGGAGAAAGCCCACACAGACAAACCTTCCACTAGGGCTGAGTACAAAGAACTCAAGAACTCAGCTCCACATCTAAAGCGCGCTGTGCTAATAATGATCTGCATTCTTTGACAGCTATTATCATATCCTTAAATCTGTCCAAAATCTAACAATGAATCCAAAAGAGGAAAATAGTTTATCCACAAATAAAACAAGGCTTTCAGCATATCTAGTCTTTGAAAGATAGAGGTTTCCTGTGAATTTTACAACTTTAAATTTCAGACAAATCTGACTTAGACCTCTAACTTCTCAAAGTAAATTAAAGGAATAAAAAAGTCAGAATTATGTATTTAATTACAGTGAGTAGGAAGTACACCAAGGATTAGCAAGTCAAAACTTTCAATCAATTTTCACAATCAATAATTATTAATTTTTTTAAATACATCTAATTAGTATTTTATTTCTAGGAAACAAAAAAGTTGCCAGGCGTGGTAGGACATGCCTGTAATTCCAGTATTTGGGAGGCTGAGAAAGGAAATCACCATGAGTTCAGGGACAGCCTGGCTTCCATAGTGAATTCAAGGCCAGCCTGCACTACATAGTGAGACCCTGTCTCTAATAATCAAAACCAAAAACACGTACACAAAAAAGAAAAAAGTTACAATATAACGGTTTTCAGTGAACAGTATAACAAAGTTTAGTAATCTCAAACTTGAAAGGGCATTAAGAGTGTTAGCTTTATGTATAAAGTTATCATATCATGCTTAGAAATAAAAAGTAATGATATTAAAAATATTTTAAAATGTGCCATCTAAATGATATTATGAAGACATAATCTTGTACATATTAATTTTTATATATATTAAAGTTATTAGTTACAGTATCATGCTTTTACAATACAATGGGGATTAAGTAACAGTGTAGCATTCTATAGTTCCTCCTAAGGAACAATTCTTCATAAGAGTTGTCATCGCTCAGCAGGGCTTAACTTTAGAGTCCTAAGCACACATGGAGGAAGCAGCTTCCATAATTTCACAGGACTAAGGCTGAGACGAAGCCGGGAGCTGTAGAAGACTCTCACTTACTTTGGATTCAAGTTCAAGAAGATCAGCATGGCCCATCGCTGGCTCTGAAACCACTTTTTGTAAAAAATGCAACTCCTTTTTCTTGTTCTCTAATTCCTTGGGGAGTTTTTCAGTTACCATATACGAATTAAATTTTGTCTCCTCCTCTAGCCTCTTCATTAAACCTTCAAAAATAAAATAAATGAATATTCAGCCCAAAAGAGCTGGTATATTACACACATTTCTTTAAGTCTAAGACCTAGAAAGTAGGGCATCTTTATTGATAGCATTCTGGATAGTAACTAATATAGTTTAAAAAAAAAAAAAAACAAAGAAAGAAAGAATAAATGAACGAACAAACTGGTCATTGAAATCTTTTGATGTTAAAGTAAGTATGAGCACAATTTGCATGGAAAAATATTTAAATAATTACACAAAAACTGGTACAACCTTTCAAACTTTACAACCTAATTCTTCAGTATCTCACAATTATATAAAAGTAGCACTTGCAGAACTAGATATATTGCGGGGCTATATTTTGTTTTTTAAGTATTTAAGAAATCTACCCAAATGACACTTAAATGAAACCTAACTCTGGTACTCTTACACAAATGGTGATTTCTTTTGAAATACTTGCAATGCAATTTATATTTCTAGTCTAATTTTTCTAGTTCTTGAGACAGGGTCTCCCTATGCAGTTCAGGCTGGCTTTGAACTCACTATGTAGCCCAGACTGGCCTCAAACTCATAGTGATCCTCTTGCCTCAGCCTCTCAAGGGCTGGGATTACAGGCGTGCGCCACCACCCCTGGCTCTGGTACGTCTTAAATAGTAGTACATTACAATGTTTTAACTACAAACCAACGAAGACATTACAAAAGGTACAAGAAGTTAAAAAAAAAGAAATAAATTATATTCATAAATGTTTTAGGCTTAGTAGCTTTTATTTTTTAAAGTACAGTAGTAGTTTACAGTTAAGTGACAAGTTACTTTTTAAGACTTAATAGTTTTCTTATTTTGGCAGATATACAATGACACATAGATTTTCAGTGAATAATAGCTTCATTATAAAGTCCCAGCTTAGAGAGCTTTATAAAGTTTACTTGAGATCTTTCCATTACACATTACAAACTTTGGCTTGACTTTTAAAATGCTGGGTTTCCGGTTTAAGTAATCTACGTACGTAGATTGCACAATAAATCTGGCCCAAAGCCTTAAAACTATTTTTAGTTCTGTTGAAGAACATAAAAAATTTATTAGTGGCAAATTTGCAAGTTTTCCATTCATTCCTTGATTCTGTCCTCCTCCCTTTTTCTCTAGAATTGGAGAAAGGGGAGGATAGGAAAGTGTATAATGAATCACTATAATCATGTGAGGCGATTCCTAGATGATTTCCAATCACATACACACCCGGCTTTCTGCGATTAGGTGACTAGCTTTTCCACCCTCACGTCCCTTTTTTTTTTTTTTTTTTTGGTAGTGGGATCGAACTCACGACCATGCGCTTGCAAGGCAGGTGCTTATGCCGCTGAGCTAAATCCCCAGCCCCCTGCCTTCACGTTCTTAAAGATATCTCACTTTTCACATCCGTGGAATCAACATCTCAAAGATATAAAAGTCTTTTTCTACATAAAAAGGTTTCAAATTTAGAAAATACAAACTAGTGCTCACTTAAGCAGCACATATATTAGAAAATACCAACTAGCTGAGCCGAGGCTGAGGCAGGAGGATGGCTGCAGGTTAGAGGCTACAACAGCAAGATCCTGTTTCAAAAAGCAAAAAACAAGAAAAAGAAAGAAAAGAAAATACAAACTCATCTGTAGTGACAGCGGATCAATGGTTCCCTGTGGATGAGGAGAAAGCAGGAGTGAAACATTACTAAGGGCACGAGGAAACGCATGGGGACACTTATCTTTAAACTAATGTTGACGGCTTCATCAGTGAATGCCTATGTGCAAACCTACAAATATATATATATAATACGTATAAAACATATAATATATGTATGTTCTATAATATATACAATGTATTATATGTATAACTTAAATGTACTATATATATAATTTTTTTTAGACTGGGTTTTGCTATGTAGTTTTGGCTGACTTTGAACTCATATGTAGCCCAGGCTGGCCTCAACTTTGAGGCAATTTTCCTGCCTCGATCTCTGTGGGATCACCGGAGTGTACTACCATGCCCAGCTCAAGTATATTTTTTTATTTTTTTTTTGGTCTAGGGATTGAACTCAGGACCTCATGCTGGCCAGGCAGTCACCTGTGCCACTGAGCTAAATCTCTAGACTTCATACTTTTTTTCAACTATATTCTCTCTCTCTGTCTCTCTCTCTAAGTCAGGGTGTCACTCTGGAGGCTGGCCTTAACTCATGGCAATCTTCCTGCCTCAGCATCCCAAATGCTGGGATTACAGGCATGTACTACCATGCATGGCAAGTAGAAACTTTAATAAATATGCTGCTTTATTATGTCAGTTTTACCTCAACAAAGCTATTAAAAAACATCAATTACATCAATTTTAGGTCCTCTTAAAAAATCTAACTTAAGACTCTGAAACTAGTCTTAGGTAGAATTTTTAAAAATACCTTTATAAACATTTTGGAGGAATTCAATATAGAGTCACTAATATCACAGCAAACTTTATTATTAAAAACCCTCTGAAGGGCCAGGGACATAGCTCAGTGGCACAAGCACCTGCCTGGCTGGCTGGCACAAGGTCCTGATGCAATCCCAGTAGAAAAAGAACAACCAACCCTCTGAAACATCTCACTGACCCTACATAACTGAGCAACTGCCCCTCAGTGTCATGGGCATGTGCAGTGTGTCATGTTAGGGTAACTTCAGAGTGTTTTATAATATGGTTACTGCTGTACAGAATCATAAACTATACTGTGACACTAAAACTATTTTTGTTATTTAAGTAAACAGGAAGAAATTTCATAAGCCATTTTTGTTACAAAAAATTTAGATGTGTCTTATTAAACTCAATGCCTGGTTCAATCAAATATCTGCTAATGAATTCTCTTCCTAGGCTGCTGACCACAATCCTTATGATTTGTTTCTCAAAAAGATATTAGCAAAGTAAGAACTTCTTTCCCTCTTGCTCCTTACTTTCCATTCACAAAATACAGATACTGCACCCAGAATCACTTATTTATGTACATACTTATTTATTGACATAGGCTCTCATTATGTGGCTCAGGCTGGCCTTGATCTTGAGGTGATCCTCCTTCCTCAGCCTCCTGAGTGCTGGGATTACAGGTGTGGGCCACCAAACAAAATCTTATTTTAATCCACGTTTTCCACCATTTTTTCTTAATTGTTTCCCCTGCCTGTGGGACAGGTTTTTTTCTACTGAGAGTTAAGTCTCAAGTCCCAATTCCTTATGTAATATTTATTAAATTAGTTGATACACAACTTACCTATTGAGATTAATTTTTAAATAGCTATAATATAATGGCTTTCTTTTGAAGATTCATCTGAATTTTTCATAGTAAAGATGTGAAGCAACCTTGCATCAATCCCAAAGAACAAAAACTAAACAGATACTATTTTAGAATATTATTTTTAAGTTATAGGAAAAAATTCACATGTTAAAAACTAACCTTCTCCTAAACAGAAGAGACTTAATAAAGTCGAGTGATACCAGCAACCAAAAGCATAGCTATGTTCAGGTGCTGCTTGAATCAGAATCCATGAGAAATGAAGGAGAGACTAGGTAGGAAGTTACAAGTGAACACCCAGTAACCATTCACCTTGTAAGGGCACTGTGGTGCCGTGGCTTCCACGTACCAATCACACGCATCTTATTTCCCTGATTTTTGAAGACGTTATCAATTATAAGATATCATCAACTAAATTACAAATACCATGTTAAAATAATTGCAAAAGTAGGAATATAAAGCATCAGTGTCTACAAGAATGAAAATTCTGTTTTAGCTCTTTTAATAGCTGTATAGAGATGTAATTTTCACACCACAAAATTCACTCATTTAAGTGTATAATTCAGGCACACGCCTGTAAGCCCAGCACTCAGGAGGCTGAGGCAAGAGAATCACTGGAAGTTGGAGATCAGCCTGGACTACACAGAGTTGAAAGCCAGCCTGAACTACGTAGTGAGACCCTGTCCCCCACCAAAAACAAGAACAAAACCCCCCCAAAAAACACAATGTAGTAGTTTTTGGAATATTCACAGTTGTGCAATCATCAGCACCAATTTTAGGACATTATCACCAGAGCCCCCAAAAACCTCAAAATTCACTTTCACACCAGTTGCCTTATCCACACAGCTGTCCTCCCAGCCCTCAACCATGAATTTGATTTCTGTTTCTATGGATTTTCCTCTTGGACGTTTTACCTGAGGTCTTCGGGTATGTGCTTTCTTTCACTTTCAAGTCCACCCACGTCACCCTAAGCAAGCACTGGTACTTCATTCCTTTTGATGGCAGAACTATATTCCATTGTGTGGACATGCCACATTCTGTTAGCCCGTTCATCAGCTGAAGGACATGCACTATTTCTGCTTTTGGGCCATTACGAATAAGGCTGCTATGAACATTTATGTTCAAGTGTTCATGGGGTCAAGTGTTTTGATTCCTTTGGACATACACGTTAAGAGAGGGCATGTAGGCTCATGTGTTACCAAACATTATACTTAACCACCTATTTTCCAAAGCAACTGCATTATTTAGCACTTCCACAAGCAGTGTATGAGGCTCCAATTTCTCCACATTCTTTCCAACATGTAGAATTATCTGTCCTTTTTATTACGGTCATTCTATGCATCATCTATACTTTCTGGATTACCACAGAAAGCTGCATTAACTATCAGCTAGACTTTTATGTTGTAATATTTCTCCAATACAAATGAGATCTTTGTACTGCTCTTCCAGTTTGTATGGCCTCCATTCTGACAAGCAAAAACATTTTTAAAATGCTTAGGGTGGGTTTGCTGATGTAACTTGGATTATCAGATAAGTTTATCTTCATGTCAAGTATGTATGCACAGAGCCAGATACACTCACACCAGTTAGCCCTATTATTCTACAGAACAAACTAGGAAAAGCACTCAGCATTAAGGGTCCTATAACGTTATGGTTTGTGTCTAGTTGTCCCCCAAAGCCCCGTGCAGTCATAGGCGGGGCTTTCAGAGGTGTCTGAATCTGGTGTGCAATGTTAGGAGAAAGGGTGAGCGATCAGTTGACTGGTTGGTTTGCCACTGCCCTCATCCCAGCAGCCCAGATGAAGAATAAAAGGGGCAGGGAGATGCTGTTAAGGTCAGTTGTTCTGCTGTTCTCGTCTGCCATGCTACTTTGCCCTGGAGTCAGCTGATAATGAACTAAAACCTCTACAAAGTGTGAGCTAAATAAATCCTCCCTTCCTTAACTCTGGGCATTGGGTATTTTGCCTCAGCAAGGAGAAAAGTAATAGACTCAAGTTTTACTATTTGCTTTACAACCCTGACCCTAAAGCAGCAGGTCACACTCTTCCCACAACGTCCGCCCTGAGCACTGTACACAGCCACACAGAGGGCAGCCTCCTTGCTAGTCACTGTCACTATCATTCCCTTCCCCCTCTGAGAGAAAAGCTGGGGAGGAACTTGTTTGAAAATCCAGGGATGAGCCTGGGTGACGGCATATGACTGTGGTGCCAGCACTCATTTTGGAAAGCTGAGGCAGGTGGGTTGCTGTGAGTACAAGGCCTGCCTGGGGGCTACAAAGTGAGTTCAAGGTCAGCCCAAACTATAGAGCGAGACTCTGTCTCAAAAATAAAAAAAGAAAATTCATGGACGTCTTCATCAGAGCTCCATTCACCACCTATGAAGTAGTATTCCAAATGCTGCCATTTCACTGGATGAGAATTAATTCCCATTAATTGATGGCTTTAAGGGCTATCCTAATTTAGGATAATTTAATTTATCCTAATTTAGAAAACATTTATCCTAATGTTTTCTAAGCATTGTAGAAGAACTTCCTACTTACTTTCGGGCTTTGCATCTGCTGCAGCATGGCGCATATTCTTCAGCTGGTTTTGTGCTCTTTGCAGTCTCTGCACTGCATGAAACAGCTTTAAAATACAATAAGATTTACAACCCGCTTAGTCTATTGAAACTTACCACTCACACAGGCAAACAGTGGAAAATACATGCAATTGTTATGATATTAAAAAGAAACAACTGAGAAAATTACTATATTAAACAAAAAATGTAACTAGTTCTCTCAGTACCTTTGCATATAAAAATTTTTAAAAGCTTTTAAAATTTTTTTCTTTAGTTAACTTGGTGATGAAGGCAAAATATTTGTTAAGGAAATATATCCATCAGACATTTCTCATTGTAAAATGATTTTCTTAATCCTAAGAAACGTTAACATTCTCACAACGATGTTTCAGAACCAGAAACTGATGATGCATAACTATTCGAGGCTTAGGAAACACAAGCTTAGCACTGCAGGGAAACCATGATGGTGTCAAGTCAAGCTCCAGCAGAGCTCAGTACCTAAACTGCCAACTTCATGGGAAATGAAACCACTCTGAAATACTGTTTTCATATATAATCTACTCAGATTCTTTTTTTTTTTTTTTTTTTTTTTTTTAGTAGTGAGGTTGAACCCAGACCTTCACATTGAGCTACATAACCAGTCCATTTTTGATTTTGATTTTGATTTTGAGACGGGATCTTGCTAATTCACTAAGTTGACCAACCTAGGCCCAATTTGTGATCTTCCTGCCTCAGACTCCCAGTGCTGAGATGACAGGTATGCACCACCATGACTGGCTCTAGATAAAGTTTTAGTCAATGAAAGTAATAGAAGCAAAATCTAAAAACAGGAGTGTGAGTGATTTTGAGCCTGCTCATGATTGCTGGTATGTTACTGGAGTAAATCAAAGACGACACTGTAGCAGAGGAACAAAATGGCCGTTCTTCTAGCCCTGGAATGTAAGGAACCGTTTAAGAGTCTACACGTTTCCTTGGCAGTTAATCTATCTTACTGATGCAGGTTACAGTGCTGGAAGAACACGAATCAAAAGATAGCTATAGACAGATATGGAGTAAGAACCCACAGGAAGGTGCTGTGGGTGCTGTGGGTGCCACAGAACACTCTTAATGTTTTGTCATGTTAACAAAGGAAAGGTGAAATTCTGTAATTCTAAAATTTTTTCTTCGCATCTGAATGATCAGAATGAGTGACTTTGTTCATCCTGAGAATAGAAACTTTACGTGAATACCTGATTCTTTTGTTCCTGCTTGTGTTGTGCAAGACACTCTTCTCTCTCTTTTTCAACTCGAAGTTGCCTTGCTATTTTGAGCATCTGCTGGTGATTCGGAACTGTCTCCACCTACAGTGAGCGAATACGCAGTACATGTTACTGTCAGGTTTGAGAAAGAAATTAGTGCGTGACTCAGACATCCACTTCTCATTTCGCTGGGGTAAACAGTACTCCCTGGAGATGACAGCCACGCTCCAGACTCCAAATCCTGGAAGACATTGGGCTACTGCCTAGGGAGATTCCCTTTCCCTCAATGTTATTTGAGTCGTCCTCCGATGGACACTCATGCCTCGCTTAATCTTTATTTGCATTCCTAAGACTTTGCCAGTCCCCGGGCTGTGGGCCCAAAGTCTCCAGTGCTAATTCTTCCAAGTACTAACCAGGCTTGAGCCTGCTTAGCCTCTGTGGTCAGACGAGACCAAGCACGCTCAGAGCGGTACGGCCGTAGACGCACTGTTCATTTTTTTTTTTTTTTTGTCTTTTTCTTTTTTATCGGTATCGGGGATCGAACTCACGACTGCCTGCTTCCAAGGCAGGCGCTTATGCCACTGAGCTAAATTCCCAGCCCCGCACTGTTCATTTTTGCCTTACCCTCTTCTTCAAACGTTCGACTCTCTTGATGAGCTGATCCTTTTCTTCTTCCATTGCACTGATATCCTAAAAAGAGGATTATTAAAAACATTCTTAGATTGCAGGACTCAGATCAGGTTTTTATATGACTATGCATCCACCATTTTCGTCATTTATAACCAGAGCAGTAAGGAATAGAGATCTCTCTCTGGGATAAAGGGCATTTCTATTTGCCCCCAGGGTTCTTTATGCAGGATAATTTTTTTGGCAGCTTACTGTTCATGTAAAGAAGCATTAAAGCAGGTTAGAGTGCAGCAAGGTAAAGCTGCCAACCAGCACATTTGTGCTGTTCTGACTCCAAATATGGACACAGGATTTTCAAAAATCTTCTATAACGGAAAATGTGCAGGTCTAAATCCATGAACAGCAGCTGCTGACATCCCACCTGCTGTGTTAGATGCCAAGCCACACACCCTGCCAATTTTGCATCAAAATAACTTTTAAGGGTATGATGTTTTCAAGACCTAAATTTGTATCTGGTTTTGCCAATTAACCAACTATTTCCTGAAAATAAAGGTTTTAAAAACAATCACCTTAGTTTTTAACTAGTCCCATAATATAGTATAATGAAAGCAAACAAAATCCTTTCTAAACCTGAAAAAAAGAATGTAGTAACTCTGAAGGTAAAATGTATATAGTAGTCAAGAATGACAGAATTAGGGGCTGGGCATTTAGCTCAGCGGCATAAGCACCTGCCTTGCAAGCGGGTGGTCCTGAGTTCGATTCTGAGTACTGATAAAAAAAGAGTGACATAATTGGGGAAACTGGCACTGTTACTACTGGTATCACTGTATTCAAGAATAATCTAAGAAGTCTTAGGATAAATACACTTCTCTTCTAGCCCAGTAATCCCATATTGGAGGATTTATCCTAATAAAATATTCATAAAGAGTCACAGATTTCTCTACAAGGATTCTAACTGATGCCAATTATATCTAAAATTTGAAACAGTCTAAATGCCTGAGGATTGTTACATACACTACAACATAATACAATGAAAGTCATTTTAAAGTTATGAAAAATGTTTAATGACATGACATTACTTGCAAAAAGGAAATTACAGCATTTATATATAATACAATACCAAGAAAAAGATTTAAATACATTTACCAAATTTTTCTTCTTGTTTTAATCTTTTTTTGTTTTGGGGTTGTTTTTGAGACAGGGTCTCCTATGCAGTTCAGGCTGGCCTTTTTTTTTTTTTTTTTTTTTTTTTTTTTTTGTCTTTTTCATTTTTTATCAATACCAGGGATCAAACTCATGACTGCCTGCTTGCCAGGCAGGCGCTTATGCCGCTGAGCTAAATCCCCAGCTCAGGCTGGCCTTGAACTCAACGACAATCCTCCTGCCTCAGCCTTGCAAGTGCTGAAATTACAGGAGTGTGTCACCATGCCCAGCTTTTTTTCTTTTTTAAATAAGACAATCTATTTGACAATGGGGAAGGAGGAAAAGATGACAGACAGCAACTCTGGACAAGCAGGGAGAATTCGCAAGTAAATTTCTCCTTAATCATCTCCTTAAAATCTACTGTTGCCAGGTGTTAGAGCACATGCCTGTGACCCTGGCACTTGGGAGGCTGAGGTATGAGATGGACTCAAGTTTGAGGCCAGCCCTGGCTACATAGTGAGTTTGAAACTACAAGGTGAGACCCTTTCTCAAAACACAAACAATCAAACAAGACTGCAGCCGGATGTGGTGACAAGTGCCTGTAACCTTAGCCCTCAGGCTGAAGCAGGCAGACACCTGAGTTCCTAACCCTAACCCTCGGCTACATGATGAGTTCAGGGCCAGTCTGAACCACACAGTGAGACTGTCTCAAAAAAAAAAAAACAAAATGAAGTAAAATAAAACTTATCATAAAGAGTTTAAGAACACTTTAGTAACAGCAAAGGAAAATAAAATACAGATTCGGTTCATTTAGCATCTTGGTTTACTTGCAGGACACGACAGATGCACAAGCAATGCACCCCATTCCTCTTCTGTACCATGCTGTATCTACTTCTTGTTCTTCCTCCCCCAACTGACCATTTCTAATATTCTACAAACTCATATTGAGAATCTATGATGTGCCAAACACTGTGCCACGCTGGGGAGCAGAAGAGTGAACAAGAGGTACAGACAGACTCCTTGCCTACTGTTACGGATTAAAAACTGGCAGTCAGCTTAACACCAGCTGAATTAAATCAGCAGAGTGCTGATCGTAGAGGGCTGAGGACAGTCGCCAGCATAAAAGTGGACATGGAGAGGAAGAGTGTGGCGTTGTGGGTTCTCCTAAGTGTTGTTTGGAGCCATTGGTTCTCCTGGAGGAGCTTGTCATGCTGGCTTCCTGAAATGTACTTGACTGTTCTCATCATCGGAAATTTGGGATCTCATTGTCACTGAGGATAGCTATGATATTTTGGGGAAACCCTGATCCCTATTTTGAGCATCGCTTCTTGGACCCAGTGTAGAAACCCTCCACCTACTAGCACAGCTCCTTCACCCTGCTGGCAAAGACTTCTAGTTTCCACTGCTGACCTTTGGGCCTTCCCAGTGTAGATCCATAAAACAGACTTACACGAGTCATTGTCAGGGGCTTTGGGCTACTGGACCAGTTGGGCTTGTGAGAGGCACTGTCATGGGCTCTAGGTCTTTAGCTGGACTCATGCAGGACATGTTGTGGGATCCAGGCCCTTGGCTGGATTTCCCAGGTCTTTAGTGTTAGGGACAAATTTCCTATATACTTTCTTGTATTTAACTCTGGGTGACCATCATAAAATAGTCTTATAAATTCTATGTCCTGTAATAATTGTTTTCCATGCAACCCCTGAATATAACATTTACTAAAAGGAATTTGGTTAGAAAGATATTAAAGTAATTACAAATATAAAGAGCACAGGGGCTGGGGATTTAGCTCAGCAGCATAAGCGCCTACCTTGCAAGCAGGCAGTTTGAGTTCAATGCCTGGTACCAATAAAAACAAAAAAGACAAAACAAACAAACAAACAAATGAGCACCCTAAAACAAAAGAAAATTGGGTAATCTGAATCTATTCAGGGAAAGAAGGAAAGCCTCCCCTGAGGAAGCAACTTCTAATGTTCCTGATTTAATGAGGATATAAATATGGCACTCATAATTCATGAACTCTAAAAACATAAAATCCATGTAAGTCAATATATAGCATGGGTGGGGCCAGGGATGTAGCTCAGTGGCACAGCACCTGCCTGGCAAGTGTGAGGCACTGAGTTTGATTCCTGGTATTAAAAAAAGGCATGGGGGCTGGGGATTTAGCAGCATAAGCGCCTTCCTTGCAAGTATGCGTTCGTATGTTTGATTCCTGGTACCGATAAAAAAGAAAAAGACAAAAAAAAAAAAAAAGGCATGTATTGAATAAGAAGCCAATTTTTCCTTCTTGTGAGCTGCTGCAAGTCAGGCGTGGCCTTGGAGGAGAGGAGCTGACCTGCCCTTCCCATGAGTCAGCAGAAGTCACACTGGGCCTAGGAGGAGTAACAAGAAGCCAATTCACCCTTCCCATGAGCCAAAAGGCACATGGGCTAGGAGACACGAACACCTGCTAACCCCACAAGCAACCTG
This sequence comes from Cavia porcellus, assembly GCF_034190915.1. Lineage (NCBI taxonomy): Eukaryota > Metazoa > Chordata > Mammalia > Rodentia > Caviidae > Cavia > Cavia porcellus. The sequence goes on along the minus strand of NW_026947499.1, from coordinate 8,467,515 downwards.
CTGAGTCAGAGGACAGGCTGAGTTGATAGCAACCGAGGTACAAAAACAACTTTATGTTTGTGCTGTTAACTTTGTAGGCCTAATTCTAAGGCCAGTCAGTAGTCTGGGTACCTAGAGAGAGGGTAACAATATGCAGCACAGCGACTATGGGAGATTTCTATCTTGTCCTTGAAGTCCAATATTATTCTCATTGTTTTGTTGTTTTATTCAATGTTCTGTTTTGGTTTTATTCTGTTCTGTTTTGACAGCATCATGTCTGATGGTATGGGGAGCAATTTTGAAGATAACAAGAGGCATTATGGGAGCCATTGTTGATTTCCTATTATCCTGTTCTGAAGTCCTGCATCACCATCACTTTTTGTTTTCATTGGCTTCATTCTGTTTTGCTTGGTTTTATTCTCTTAAAAATACACTTTCTTTTGTTTTGACTGGTTTTATTGTTTTGTTTTATTATATCTGATTATGGACAGCTATTTTGAAGAAAACAAGAGACATATGATAGTCACTATTCATTTTTTGTCATCTTGTTTTTGAAGTCCTGTATCACTTTCATTGTTCTGTTCTCATTGGCTCTATTCTGTTTTGGTTTTATTCTCTTAAAAAAAAGGGGGGGGGGCGGCTGGGGATTTAGCTCAGCAGCATAAGCACCTGCCTTGCAAGCAGGCAATCGTGAGTTCGATCCCTGGTACTGATTTAAAAAAAAGCATGTATTTGGCAAAAGAACTTACATATCTGGAAAAAAAATGTAAAAACTGATTTCTCGGGGAGGGTTTTATAATTTTTTTCCCTGAGACAGGGTCTATATAATTCAGGCTGCCCTTGAACTCACTATGTAGCTGAGGCTGGCCTCAAACTCACAGCAATCCCATGTCTCAGCCTCCCAAGTGCTTAAAAATTTCTTTAAAAAACATTAAAAAAATATTTTCTGGGGAACATGAAGATGCATCAAAAGTCCTAAAAGAGGGACTAGGACACAGCTCAGTGGTTCAAGCACTCGCCTGATAAGCGTGAGGTTGTGAGTTTGATCCTAACACACAAAAAAAGTCCTAAAAGTGTTCAGGTTTAATAAGCAACTGACATTTCTAAAAGTGTATTCTAAGAAAACAATCATACATATGCTAATATGTATGTAGAAGATAATCACAGAATTCTATATAATGAACTGAAAACAAAAAATGTTTGAACTATGAGGTATGATCAAAATACATGGTGAATATTTAAATTCTAAAAAAAATTTTTTTTCTTTTTTGGTACTGGAAATCAAACTTGCGTGCTTGCAAGGCATGTGCTTATGCCACTGAGCTAAATCCCCAACCCTAAATTTTAAAAATTTAATGGCAATGTGTCTTATTCCGTAATAATCTCTGTCAAAATATTCCCCCTCACATCAAACACACTAATTCTATCATTTTTGCCACTTTCTGAAGCAGCTCTGGAGGTCCTCTTTGATACCTTTATCAGAGGTGATCAAAGCACAATGCACACCTGTGATCCCAGTATTCAGAAGGCTGAGGCAGAAGGATCGCCACAAGTTCAAGGTCAGCTTGGGTTACATAGTGAGTTCAAGACCAGTCTGGGCTACCAATGAGACCCCATCTCAAAAAAAAAGAAAAAAAGAAAAAAAGAAAAAAGAATACATAAGTGCTGCAGCAAAGTACCACTGAACAGAGAGGTAGGCTCAAAAAACATGGTTCATCCACGTTAGTCACCAGCTCTGGCACCATGTGACTTCTGGCTCTTCCCCAAAGGCAAAATGACCGTAAAAGGGAAACATTTTGAGTTGATTCAGAACATCCAAACAGCCTTGACAGTACAACTAAAGACATGAAAAGAGACTTCCAAAATTGCTTTGAAAAATGGCAAGAGTGATAGACCATGTGTGTCTGAAGCAAAAGGGAGCGTTTTGAGAAAGATTAGTGACAATGTATCTTTTATTATAATAGTTTTTATTTAAATATTCACCATAGTTTTCCATCATAACTCTCATCCATACTATGGCATATAATTTGGCGATTAAAGTAATTTTTGTAGGGGCTGGGGATTTAGCTCAGCGGAATAAGCGCCTGCCTTGCAAGCCTGTGGTCGTGAGTTCGAGCCCTGGTACCGGTAAAAATACAATAATAATAATAATAATAATTTTTGTAGAAAGAACAATAAGGATATTTTTCCTTTTTATCAGTACCGGGGATCGAACCCACGACTGCCTGCTTGCAAGATATATTTTAAAAAGTAGAAATTTAAAAGAAAGATATAAATAATGGTATATGTGATTCCAAATTCATTAAAATGACTTTTTCTTTTCTTTTTTTTTTTATTGGTACCAAGGACGACCACATGCTTGCAAGGCAGGCGTTTACACTGCTGAGCTAAATCCTCAGCCCCTGATTTTTTTTTTCTGTATTTACTGTATCATATATAAATATATATATGAAATACATATATCAGATAAAGATTCAACATGTAATCTTTTTTAGCCCCTGCTACTGGTCTATGTAGAACTCACTGCAGATTTTCACTGATTTCATTAAGCTGTTCAATAAAGAACTACTAAGGTCTTACCCCCGAAATTTGCCATTTGCTATCACCAGTCTCCATGCAGTAATATACTGAATTAACTAAAAGCAAAAATACTAAACCCTTCATCATTCAAATCCAAAAGTTGTTTTCTATTCTTTACCCTTCTTATTTCTGCCGTAGAAAATCCAGATGTCTTGAGTTGTTCACATTCTTTATGCAAACTTTTAAAGACTTCCATCAATTCTTCATACTAAAAGAGTAAATTAATAAATTACAAACTAGTGGCTAGATCCAGTATGAATTTCTTAACCAGGTTACTTATTAACTTTACAGTAATTACTTAAATCACTGTAAGAACAGCATTAAGAACACTTTTATATAGGCCACAAAAAAGTAGATCTGCACAGTATGGCCAGTAAATAGTCTCCAGTTCACTTCTGGTTACAGTCCCGCCTTGTACTCCACACTAGCTCTTGTGAAATGGCCAACCGTGTAAGTCAATCTATACATACATACTTCAGGTGTGCTCCAAAACATGTCTTTATTACTAATCCTTTCACTCACCGGCTGAACAGACCCAGTAAAAACTATAAACTTCCCTATAGGAATTAACTTTTATTAAATTTTTTTATGGAAGAGAGAAAATTTTATATTTTATCTTTTTTCTTTCCTACATTCGACAAAGTCTTCAAAAATAGAGACAGGGTGGCCTCACTCTATGGTGCTTCTCCCATGACATTTGGCATAGTTATTTGCATAAGAATTGTCTCAGGAGTTCAATATGGAGTCTGAGTGGCCTATGTCTACCCAAAGAACAAATTATATGGATAAAAAACCAAAAACGTCCAGCAATTGTTTTGATTCAATTCAAATATTGCACAACTAACATATAGAAGCAACTATACAAAACTGTGGAGGAAAACAAAGAGGTAAAACATCTCTACAGATAAATCACCTCCACAGACTTTCCAGAAAGAGTAAGAATTAACAGCACTGTCCTCAGTGCACTTGGCAGGCTGAGGTAAGAGGACCACTCTGAGCTGGGGGTCGGCCTGGGCTACCTGGGTGGGTTAAAGGCCAGCCCTAGCTGCATGAGACTGTCTCTAAAAAAAAGAATTCACAACAAACTCAAGCAAGGAGTGTAAGTGCCATGAAACAAAGCACAAAGCATTAGCCAGAGGCACTTTTTTAAAAGTCAGCTTTTAAAAATCTAAACCTGGTTTCTCTCTTTCTGCAGTTTGTGACCAGCATTGTGCCTTGGGACTCCAGGACCAGGAGTCGGACAAGCCAGAATTCTGGTAGTCAAATTTTAAGACTTCAAGTCAAAACCCACCACTTCTGTAAAACTCTAGTGAGAAACGCACACTAAGGCATCACACTCCCAGACCGGCTTTTATCCTGTTGGAAGCTGCAAACCTGGTTTCTTTGCTCACTTCCTGGCAGGGCCCACAGGTTCCAACTGGCCCAGGGCGGTGCCGCTTTACACAAGGCAGACCGCTTTTCTCCAACCTGGATGACAAACTTTTCAGTCACCTTACTGCAGAGGCCGCAAGCCCAGGATCTTACCTGCCCACAACTGCTAAGCAAAAACGTATTCTAATTTCAGGGTGCTTATTCCTACCCACATACTCTGCCACTAAAGTGGTATTTATGTGCAATAGTCATTATCTGAAGATATGACTACAGTCGGCCATGAGCTGAAACTGTTCTTACCTTCTGGGATCACCTGGAGCTAGACACAGCAATTACAGAGAGATGAACATGTATTTGAACATGTTCACCTTGAAACCCATTACCGTGGTTTCAAAATGCCACTTATGTGGGCTGTACCTGTTTATTGGCGTCAGCTACAATTTCATCCTGAAGAAATTCACTTGGTACCTCAAGTTTTATTAAAAAACGAGCTAAATATGCTCTTTTCTTCAGCTCATTAGTCCTTTGCAGAAGCCAGTGAAGCACTGGATAAACCACAGGTTTACTTCCAATCACCAAACCCTGACGGAAGGTACTCCTGAAAAAGACACACACACATGCACATGCATGCACACACGCGTGCACACACTGATCAGTAAAGCTGGAAAAGAGATATGGTTTACAATGTCCTGACTGCTTCCTAAAATTACTTTTAAAAGACAAACCCAAGGATATTCCTTTTTTTTTCTTTTGTACTAAGGATCAAACTCACAACCTCGCGCTTACCAGCCAAGTACTTGAGCGGCTGAGCTAAATCCCCAGCCGTACCCATGGCTATTCTTTTTTTAAATTTTTTTTTTTTTTAAATCGGTACCGGGGATTGAACTCACAACCGCCTGCTTGCAAGGCAGGTGCTTATGCCGCTGAGCTAAATCCCCAGCCCCCTCCCCACGGCTATTCTTAAATCAATCTTACATTAACTAGAATATGAGAAAAATTAGGCCTTCAATACATCCTTGTGGTACCCAAGAAAGTTACAAACCATTAATTGGCATAGTCAGCCTTAATATCTAATTGGGTAGTGTTTTTATCTAGTATAATAGATATTTGATAAAAAAGTATTTAAGTTTTTTGGTTAGGGGAAAGAACTGAGCCACTTAAGACTTCTGCATGGCAAAGCAGTAAAAGGTTTAAAACTATTTTGTTTTCTTTTTCCTTTTTTTTTTTTTTTTTGGAGTTAAGAGTCTTAGTATAGTCCAAGCTGGCCTTGAATTTACAGTGTAACTCAGGCTGCTCTAACTCCCAGAAATCCTCCTGCCTCAGCCTCCAAAGTACAGTAGTTGGGATTATAGGCATGCACCACCACACCAAGTTAAGCACAGTTTTAAGAAGGCAATAGGTGACCAGATCCTTACATGTCTGTGGCATTTCCTGGAGGTTTGTATTTAAGGATACCAAGAAGGCTCAACATCCGTTTGGCTGTCTGTTCTGGCATCTCCTCTCTGATATCAACAACTTGCTAGCAAATAAAGAAATGGAAATATACTTCATTGTTGTCTAACAAAGAACAATATTTTAAAAATCACTGACAAAATTGATTTGCTAGGGCCAAACAGGCACAATGGTCTCTTTATAGAACAGATGAATTATGGTGGCCCAGATTCCAAGTGAGCAAGTACACAAGTCAGATCAGGATTCACCCTAAGAATATCAACCTTAAAAAAGTCTCCAGCTGGGAAAGCCAGTGTAGGAGAGACAGGTGCTAACTTGTAATATAATAAAACCTTTTACAAAAGCATTTTCATTAGGGACCAAATCTATTTATGTCTGGAAGTAGACAAGTAATTTCTAAATAAGGTACAAGTTGATAACTTAAGTTTTGAGTTAGTTAAGAAGCCTCAAAAAAAAAAAAAAAAAAAAAAAAAAGAAAAGAAACCTCAACATCATTTACTACCACAATACAAGCATGGAAAATAGGGCCACCTGAGGTTAAGTAATTTTGGAAAGACACATAGCTTCTTGAAAGCAGAAACTGGCTGTCCTGATACCTTCTTAAATACAGAGGGAAAACTCTTACCTTTGGGTCAATCTCAGCCAGGACATCGTTAAGAACTTGTAACAGCTGCATCGGATCCAGGGAATCAAAGGTGATTAAATTATAGTTCTTCCTAAAAGGCTCCTTGTTGAGATTGTCCACAATGAATTTGATTTGATCGCTCATTATTAGATTTTATAACTTAAAACTAGAGAATATACAGGGAAAAATCCTCAATACTGGTAGCAAAAGTGCTGGGGAAAAATCAGAATGAAGTTCATAAGGAGTAGGTAGGAAAGGTATAGTAACCCTGCATGGCATATGCTATGAAAAAATCGGAGTGTAAAGATTTTATTATAAAAGCTACAGTGTATACTCTTCAAACTGAACACCACAAATTTTTATGTGCCTCAAACTGTAACAGCAACACAAAGAAACCGGTAATAAATTTTTCCTACATTAACACCTCTCCAATCTAGCTCCATAATCTCCATCCAGGGGTTAAACACTGGACTGCAGACATGCTTCCACTGGGTTTGATTTCTATTAGCAGCTCACATTTAAAGCAATCAAAATTCTCATAATGAAATCTAGGTATATCTAGAGTTCTCTTCCAAATCAGACCTGGCAACCCTGGGCTCACCTTTGGGCTTGGCCCCAACAACTGAAGCTGCACAGAGATGGCACCCTTGGGTGCTGCTTTGATTTGTGCCAAGCACTCCAGTTTCTGCTAGCAACTTAGCATGACAGGCACTGGCTCTGCCTCTGTGGCTCATTCAGGCCATCACTTCCTTTTGGCTTCATTGAGGAAAGAGTCTGTTTTCTGGTCTGCACCTCTCCCCATTCCAAGTCATCTGTAATCTTCTCATTCCATAAAAAATGAAGGCGAAACTTCTTCGATGTTCACAATTTTATATATAATCTAGCTCTGATTTTCCTTTATTTCCAAACTGTCCCCTTTACACCCTTTGGAACTTCAGCCCACTGAAATAATCAGAGCTCCCTTCAATGAATGTCTGCTCTGTCTAGAACGACTTCTCTCCCTACCTCCCCAAAAGAGCAGATTTCAACCATCTTCCAAGGCCTGCCCACCGGAAATTCACGTTTCTCTTTGACAAGTGACCCTCCAGGAAGAGTCTCAAACAGTGACTTTTTCCACTAAACTGCCTGAATTCATTCTTAGCTAAAGGCTAGAAAAAAACTGAAGGCTTAGTCTAAAGGAAATCAGGTTCTGGTGGTAAGAAAGATCCTGTTTAAAAACTGAGTATCTGATTTCTTAACTATCGAAACAGCTTTAGCATGATAACTCGCTTTAACTTCAGCAATTCAAAATGAACTGCCAACAAAAAAAGGAAGAAATGATTTCAATGCTCAACTGTAGAAGCCACAACATGGATAGATGCTATTTCACTCATGAAGGTCAAGTGAAAAACATGTTACTTTGAAAAAAACTGTTTTAAATTGGGCCCGTGAACTGGATATAAGAAAACACCAAAATGTAAAGTTTTTTGTTTTGTTTCATTTTGTCTTTTTCAGACAGGGGCTCGATATGCAGCTGAGGCTTTGTAGCCCAAGCTGATCTCAAACTCAAACCCGAGCCTAATACTCTGCCTCAGAGAGTGCTGGGATTACAGGCCTGCGCCGCCACGCCAGGCTTAAAATGGGAATGATATTATCATTTCTCTCTAACGATGACAAAATTATGAGTAAATAATTAAGGTGAGTCAAAAAAGGATAGACTAACCATTGTGGTTTACAGAGCTGTGGGTTTTCTTTAAGCTGTAGAAAGTAGGAAAACCTTTGGACAAGTTTTTAAAAATCCACATTGGAGGTGCAATAGAAGAAGCCCGTGTCGTAACCTTCACACACATATAAATTTAATTTTGAATCATTCAGAAGTGATCGATCTATCTTTCCACCTCTTTGTATAACAAAAAAACAAAAACACAACACTAAAATTAGATACACGAATAAAACGTTACCAGGAAGGGCAAAGAAACGAGCAGGGCTCCCCCACCCCGCTCGCCCACCAGCTCTGCAGGCAGGGGTCCCCGCTGCGGACCCGGATGCTCCGCACAGGTAGGCGGCCTTGCCCAGCGGGCTCTGAACTCCAAAATTAGCAAAAGCAATTACGCTCCCCTTGAGCGGCCCCGGCGCTCACCCACATAGCACCGGGGTGCGGGGGAGAATTAAACCAGGACGCGCGTCCTATCTGGCACAACTCGGACAGCGTCGCCGCGGCCCCGCTCCCCGGCTGGCCCAAACGCTGACCCGCAGCCTCCTGGGAGCTCCAGAAATAGTCCGGAGCCCGGGGCTGGTGGGGGGCAGGGAACCCCACCCCCGACCAGGCCACGGCTCTGGGCTCCCGGACGGCCATCCCAGCGGCTATCGGCGCGCATCCCGGCCTGGCCCCCGCAGGGGCCGGACCCTTGATGTGGGCCCGAACGGCTACGTCCCCTTCCTCGTGCATCTCGGGGTCGTGAGAGGGCGGGAGTTCGCTCCTATTTTTAGGGTTTGGGGGGAAGTTTTCCCGACCGCGAGTGGGCTAGGTTACCTCAAATTCTCCTCACGAAATCACCTCCCCACCCCCACCCAAGGAGGCACCCGCGCTCTAGCCCGTTCCTAGGACGAGCTCCTTGGTTGCTAGGCTGCGGCCATACGTCACTTCCGGTATCCGGGGCGCGCAAGCGCGGGCGGGCGCGCGCTTTGGGGTAGGAGCCCCCCTCTGCCCCGTGGGGATCCGCCCACGCGCAGAGCAGATTCCCAGGCCCTGACCCTTGTCAGAGCCCAGAGCTGCTTGCTGGGCCTGTGACCCCGGCTTAAATGTGACGCGGTTACCTTCCAGGATGTCCATCTAGCACTTGCAATGTACTTAACATTGTACATAATTAACCTGTACTAAAATGTGTTTGCTTTTTCATTCATTACTCACCAAACATGGACACTAAGTTCTTTAAGGAAGGGCCTTTGGGGATGAGGAAGCGTTTGACCCAGGCTTCAAATTTAGGTTTTCCATATAAGTATCCCCAAACTAGGTTATGCATAGGAACAACTGGAGAGAGAGGCTGGCAGCATTAAAAGGAGACATTCACCATTGCGACTTCAGCTTCTGTGTCACATTACTGGGCCACATTACCTGTAGTGGGAATTAGTGTTTTCAATCTAGTAATGTTTTTTTTAATATGCTGAGAGCAGGAAAGGAAAAAAAAAAAAGTAAAGGACTTGAAGCTCTGTGTGGCCTCTGAGAGACTATCTCTGAGCACACGAAGAAACAGAATAAGTCGTCCTTGTCTTCATAGAGGACACAGCCTGAACAGTTTGCAGGAAGGTCACTGTGCCTACATCACTAATGAAGTGTGGAAATTACTGGAACAGAGACCCCAAAGTTGCACTGTCTGTTTTGAGAGAGGCTTTAGTTAGTGAATAGTATCTTGACCTATCCTTATTAAGCTGGAGATCACTGTAGTTTGGGTAATATCAAAAGAAGAAAAGCAAATAAAAAAAAAAGAGGGTTCTTCTGACCCTCTTCTGACCCTGAAAAGAAAGTTGACTGCTCAAACACGTTAGGAAAAATCAGCTAGCGATAGCATCATCAGATTTACAATGACCCCAAAATAATGAGTTACAATATTAGGCATATTTTGGTTTGTTTGTTTTCGCTTGGTTTTTTGAGACAGGGTCGTACTGTGTAGTTCAGATTGGCCTTGAACTCATTTTTTAGCCCTGGCTGGCCTCGAATTCACAGTGATCCTCCTGCCTCAGCCTCCCAGGAATTACAGGTGTGCACCATCACACAGAGCTCTTAGGCTATTCTTACCTGCCTGGAACCATGCTGGCTGCTGGGGTTGCAGTGGAGGACAGGCTTTAACCTGGCTCCTGCTCCATGGAACCGATTGTTCAGTACTGAAAGATGATTAAAAAGGGCCAAGACTGAGATAAATGCTGTAACAAAAGGACCCAATGATGATAAAGCCTACATAGAGGGCCCCACGTTTATCTGGGAAAGTGAAGGAGCCACAGTACCAGGACAGCATGCTTCAGATGCATCGATGTGTAAGGTTCAGAAAATGAATCAAACAGGAAAAAACTCTTCAGGCAGAGGGAACAGTACATTCCAAGAGAGATCTGGTTGCTCACTTCTATACCTCGGCCACTTGGAGGTTAAAACTTTTTCCAGCGCACTGTTGCTCACAACTTGGTGGGGAAGTCAACAGTTATTTATTTAAACATTAAATAATTAAAATAATTGGGAAGAAACAATACCAGATTGTACAGGAATTGTGTAATGAACGGATCCTGTTGACAGTCTTAGGAGACCTTCTGGCTTCCCAGGGTGAAATCCTGGGTCTGGAACGGTGCAACCTTGAGAGATTTCCTCATGGTTCTGAGTATTCTCATCGGTGAAGCATGATTACAGTAACACCCTCCTCCATTGAGCCCATGCAAGGATGGAGGAAGTGGATAGAGACGAAGCAGTTAGAGTAGTGGCTGATATTGGGAAACATAGAAACCTCTTACTTTTTTTCCAAACAAGATGGTCAGTGAGCCAACAGTGGCCCTGGGCCAGGAAAAGAACCAAGAAGTCAGCCTGCCCTTCCCATGAGCCAGCCAGCACATGGGCTGGGGCCCAGGAAGAGAACTCCCACCCCCACCGACCCTAGAGGCAACTGGCTGACTCGGAGGAACACAGACTGGGACCATAGTAACTGAGGCACAAAAACAACATAAATGCTTTGTGTCAATTGACTGATTTTTCAGGCCTGGGGCCTGAATAGTCTGAGCGTGTGTCTAGAGGATAACAATATGCAATGTAGCAACTATTTGGTTTTGAAGTTCCATATTGTTCTCACTGTTTTGGTTTTGAAGTTCCATATTGTTCTCACTGTTTTGTTTTGTTCCGATTTGTTGTTTTGTTCTATCCCCTTAAAACAAAACAAAACAAAAACAAGTGGGATGATTAGCTTTGCTCCTTCTCTGAAGTCTGCAGTAAAGGCCATAGAAAGACACTGTACTTCCCGGTGGCTCCAGCTCCTCCTCCGCCTGTCTACACTTGTATCTACACTGCCCTTGGCAGCCAGGAGCCTGCGACCCTGTGTAAACTCCTGTAAGCAAGAGAATCCACTCTTTGTACCTAAGCTGGGATGCGTTTTGTGCTTACTGTGGTTACTCTCAGAACATGGGAGAGAATGGGAGGGCAGTCAGCTGCTTCCTGGGGTCTCTGTTAACAAGTTCGTTTTCCAATCTGGGACAGAGAGGCAGAGACAGAGACAGAGACAGCCCCCTTTTGTGATGATCTTGTGATTCCTTGAAGGTAAAACCTTGGGTGGATTCACTGAGAGCCCTCTGAGGAAACTGTCAGCAATAATCTCACAATGGTCAGGCATTGCTGATTTGTTTTCTTTTGATTTTTTACAATAAGGTCTCACTATGTAGTTCAAGATGGCCTTGAACTCACCACGTAGCTCAGACTAGCCTCAAACTAATGGTGATCCACCTGCCTCAGCCTCCCAAGTGCTGGGAGTGGATTCATCTCAACTCACTGTTCCTTAGACTTTATGCTGAGTCTTCTATGTAAACATCACATGGTGCCTTTTGGCTGAAATGCATTTAATATTTATTTAGTATTTGTTTGAAGCAAGGTCTCTTAGGTAATTCATGCTGGCCTCGAACTCACAGCAGTTCTCCTGTCTCAGCCTCCCAAATGCTGGGATTCAGGCAAGTGCTACCATGCCTGGCTGACATTTTTAATACATGAAAGGAAGGTCTAGCTCTATGTGACAACAGCCAAAAGCACCTAGTGTCCACTCCTCTCCTATTTAGCAGCTTTACTGAGATATAATTCACATGCATGTAACTCACCCCGTTGGGTGTATAATTCAGTGACTTAGCATATTTACAAAGATGAGTAAGCACTGTGGAAAAAGATTCTACTGGCCATATCCAGTGAGCTTTCCTCTGCAAGGAGCTGCTAGGAACAGTAGGTTTACATTCTGCCAGTTTTGCAACCCCTACAAAAGTAGAATCTTTTCTCCAATAGTTTCAGTAAATTTCAGGGCCAACTCTCATTGGCCCAAAATGTGTCAGGCCATTCTTGAATCAATCGCTGTGACTCTGACGGCCACAGCAGTAGACCGAATGAGGAAGGCCACATTTGTTACCGGAGATAGAAAGGTGTCATGTAGGAAGAACAGGTGTCCCGTCCCTTGCTCAGGGACGGCTGTGACACCTTGAAGGAAATCAGGAAGAGGGGCAAATGTGCAGGGAGGATCTGTAGCAAAGAGAACTCCTTGATTTCCTGCCAGCAGACTTCAGTACTAATGCAGGTCTGTATCACAGGCCAGGTGAGGTCCTGGGATTACAGCAGGACCCCCCACCTCCCCACCCCCACCCCCCATCTCATCCTTACCTCCCCACCCCCACTCCCCTCACCCCTACCCCCCTCCCCACCTCTGGTTCCCATGGAAACCTGAGGGTGCAGTGAACACTGTGCCTCCCACCCCTTCTCATCCCAGAACTTCCAAACAAGAACTTTCCTATGCCGACGACAGGGAAGCCAAGCCAATTTTCTGTTTTTGGTATTAAATTTAGACCTTTCATCCTGACTCTGAGATATTTCTGGATCCTGCACGAGCATTCAGCGGATGCCAGTCTTCAAGATGCTGTCCCATCTGGGGCGACTGCATGCTGCCCACATTATCTTTCTTTCAAGACTGGGAAAAATGACCCAGGTGTAGGAATGAATTCAGAAGTGGGTTATTCCAGCATTCATTAATTGTCATTGAATACTTCTGCCATCTAGGTTACTTGGAGGGGAAAGAAATGAAATTTGAATAGAAACCCAAATTGAGGTTTGCGGATATCCTAAGTTGTTCCTGATCTGGCAATTTAATTTTTTTAATTTAATCTTGTAGATATGGTTAGTGACTGACCGTGCTTTCTTAAAAGGTAAAAAGAGCCCTGCATGGAGGTGCATGCCTGTGATCCCAACAATTGGGAGTCTGAGGCAGGAGGGCCGATGTGAGTTCAAGGTCTGTCTGGGCTGCAGAGTGAAAGCCTGTCTCAAAAAAAAAAAAAAAAAAAAAAAAAAAAAAATCTAAAAAAAATGGTATGTGACGCATTCAACTAGACAGATGAGATTCCAGAGGATTTATAAAATGCATGCCTGCTACTACATTTTTGTGATGTAGTTTTTATTTTTTTAAACAGAGTTTGTACTTGCAAATGGACTATGATTTTCAAAGAAGAGAAATCACTGATGAGATTAATGGGCAACCTACAACAGCCAAAATAATATGCAGCTCAGGCTGAGTCTTCGATGACCTGTATGTACTGAAATTCAGGATGCAACCAATAATCTCACCAGGCCCAGATCGTAACTGTGCTGCTGTGTATCAGGTGTTTTTGTAAATACTTCACACATCTGGCCGAATGTATTTGAATGGTAATGTCTGCGTGCTCTCCATTTCCCTTCTTGAAACAATCTCCATTGCCTTGGGGAAGTCAGTGGACTTAGCGAGACACTGTCTCAAAATAAAAAGTAAAAAGGGCTGGGGATGTAACTCACTGCAAAGGTCCTGGATTCATTCCCCAGCACCACAAAGAAGAGGGAGAAGGAGGAGGAGAACAAGGAGGAGGAGGAGGAGGAGAAGGAGAAAAAGAGGAAGAAAAAGAAGAGGAGGAGGAGGAGGAGGGAGGAGAAGCAGTGAAACAAAACAAAGCAGAAGAGTATGGAGAAGAGATGCTCAGAAGCATTGCAGGAGAGGATGCAGATAAGAAATCCAGAGCAAGAGCTGGACCTGGTGGGGCACACCTGTAATCCCAGCACCCGGGAGGCTGAGGCAGGAAGATCATTTTAACTTTGAGATCAGCTTGGGCTACAAAGTCAGCTCAAGAATTACATAGTGAGACCCTGTCTGAACAAGACAAAAAAAAAAAGTCCGGCGCAGCCTCTGAGAAGGCAGAATTCTCCACAGAGGCCACATAGCCAGCCCAGGAAAGCTGAGGCTTTCCTTGTCCCACACCTGGTATGGGAGGGAGCATCAGTGTCACTGGACCTGGAGTCTTGGATAATGTGTGACCAGGGAGTCACCAGGGCGGACACTGAGTGGGTCCTGAAGCTCGGGGACCACAGAAGCGCCCAGGGCCAGGGTGGCCCTCAGCCTGTGTGTGTCTGTATGTGTGAGTGTGCATGAGTGTGACTCTGTATGTGGAAGGGTGTGTGAGGTGGGGTGGGGTCTCTATAGTGAGATCCTATTTCTCTCTAACCTAGCAGAAGGGGGCCTCAGAGCTGGATTTCAGGAGATTATAAAATAATGCTACTCTCCTTGGAAATCCGAGTGGTAGGCTGATATCGGTAGCATCCTGCCGGGGTGAAGATGGCACATTCTGGGCACTAAGGAGAGCTTAATACAGGACCATGTGGAAAGGCACAGGCAGCATCCAGAGGGAGCAGCCAATGCTCCCGGGAAGCCTGAGAAGGGGTAAGAGGAGGAAACAGGCAGCAGAAGCCTGACCAAACCGCAGAGGGGAGGAGGCAGCCTAACCGGAGCCTCTGGATGTGGCCTGATCTGACCTCTCTGTACCCGCCTGGTCTCCCACTGGCTAAACCCTGCAGGGAGCCAAAGGGGAAGGAGGGCCACCCTGTGGGACCTGCCTGCATAGACAAAGAGAAGGGTGGAAGGCTGCAGAGTGGGAGGGCAGACTATTATTCTGTTATTATTATTATTATTATTATTATTGTCTTTTTTGAGACAGGGTCTTGCTGTGCAGTTGAGGCTGGCCTTGAGCTCACTTTGTCTCCAACTCAAAAGGCTCCTCCTGCCTCAGCCTCCTGAGTGCTGGGATTATAGGTGTGAGCCACCACACCCAGCTTACTGTTATTATTATTTAGTGTATGTTGGTAAAATATGGTGATTGTATTCGTCTTGGGGAATTGGTCTTGTTTTGTCATCCTTGTTTTGGGAGAGGATCTCACTTTGTAGCCCAGGCTGGCCTTGAACTCCCAGGGATTCTCCTGTCTCAGCCTCCCAAGTGCTGGAATCATAGCAGTGCACCGCCACACCCAGCCTCACAGATTAATTCTCTATAGGTTGGTTTCTCTGACCACAGTGGTGGGCGCTGAGGCCTTCTGAGGCCAGTTCTCCACCCTCACATCTCCCCTCGCTCTCTTGGACCTGACACTCGGCATACTGCATAGAGTCACCTCACCCTACATCATTTCATTTAGTGGACACCGCTAACAAGTCCACACAGAGGGGCTGGGGATTTAGCTCAGCGGCATAAGCACCTGCCTTGCAAGCAGGCAGTCGTGAGTTCGATCCCTGGTACCGATAAAAAAAAAGGAAAAAGACAAAAAAAAAAAGTCCACACGGGGCCTCGTACTGTATATACTTTCCCATTTTATAACTGAGGAAACTGAGGCCCAGACAGTTCGCTGAGGACCCCAAATCACAAAGCTAGTAGCTGGCTGAGCTAAGATTCAGGCTCGAATCTATTTGATCCCAAAGTCATTTTCACCAACCCCCCAACCCTAGCACCTGCTCAGCAAAGCCTGACCGGGAGGGGGGGGGGGCTCCTCTGCCCCGAGGTCCCTCGGGGAGGAAACGCTGGCCACTCCCTCTGCTTCCCGGGGTCTACCGAGGAGCAGGGCTCAGCCTGCTTGGGTCCAGGGTTTGGAATCCGAGTGCAAACCCCAGCAGCACAGCAGGGAAGATGGGGCGAATTGCTTGGCCCACTGGAGGGGGGGATTTTCAGTTCAGAAGCCTTTCAAGCGCTTTTTTTCTTCCGCAGCTGAATGCTCGGTGTATTTATAGAATTCAGGGGGAGTGTTTAAGGGGAAGCAGCAGTGGAGCTGCATTTAGGGCCCTCAGGAAACTCAGAATCAGGCAGAAAATGGTTGATGGGAGGTGACAAGGAAAAGGCCAAGCCCAGCGGGGCACCAGTGGGTTTTGTCCTTCGTGTTGCCAAAACCTTTTCGTCCTCCTGGGCTGGCGACGTCATATCACAGTTGGCAGCTGTGCTGTAGATGGAATTACAGTCAACGTGACGGGCGAGGGGGCGAATAGGTCAGCAAACCCCACGGTGCGCAGGCGGTAGGACGGGGGCGGATATAAAAAGAATCCCAGGGCAGAACCTGGAAGAGGCTACGCCGAGTGAAAGGAGCCAATCACGAGAGGACGCGTGGTTCGAGTCCACTGACGTGAAAAACGGAGGCTCAGAAAATCCAGAGACAGAAACAAAATTGGGCCGGGTGTGGTGGCGCACGCCTGTAATCCCAGCACTCAGGAGGCTGAGGCAGGAGGATCCTTGTGAGTTGGAGACCAGCCTGGGCCACAAAGTGAGCTCAAATCCAGCCTGACCTGCATAGTGAGACCTTGTCTCAAAAAGACACACATTAAAACACACACACACACACACACACACACACACACACACAAAATTGGGGGTTGCCTGTGGCCGGGTGGAGGGGGGGAGGTAGGGCAAATGCTTAGTAGGTGTGAAGTTTCCTTTTGGGGTGATGAGAATGTTCTGGAAACAGAGCAATGGGTCATACTATATTGTGAATTACTAGATGCTATTGAATTGTTCCATTTAAAATGGTTGATTTTATGCTGAGGATCCCACCTGATCAAATAAAAAAGAAGGGCAGCCAGGCCCTGGGAAGTAACCAGGTCATTCCACATCCTTCAAGCTATCTTTTCCCTCTGCAGCTGAAGCCCCAGCCCCTGCATGGCTCAGGCTTAAGAGACCTCACTTCTGTCTGAGCTCCCCAACCCTGACTCCCATTGTATTGACCAAACATGCCAAACCTGTCCCTGCCTCAGGACCTTTGCATGGTTCTATCTGCAGCCTGGCTTTCTTTGACCAGGTTTCCATAAGCCTGTGTTCTCCTCATTGAGGTCTCAGCTCAGATGCTTCTGTATCAGTGAGGCCTTTTCTGATCTTCTTAAAATGGGACCCTATCAGTCACTGTCCGTCGTGGCATTGTACCCATTTGAGTCATGGCCCCTTGGAGGTTACTGAGCACAAGTTAGTGGGTCTTGGTTAACATCTTTAAAAATGCAATGAACCCAGGTAACACCCAGGTAACACCTGGATACTTAATAGGTGCTTAATAAATTTTTATTCTCCTTGAGTAGGTTGTTGACTCAGCTATGATTTCTTGAATGTTGAGCACTGAAAAGTATTTGTTAATGTGCTCTTACATGTTTTTGAACACCTACTGTGTGCCAGGCACTGTTTAAACTGGTCCTACAACAAGAAGAAATAAAGGAACTATAACTCTAGCCATACCCAGTAGATTTTCAGTATGACACTAAAGCAGTAATGAATAAATTCCTTGATGCTCCCCCCCCCTTTTTTTTTTCAGACAGGGTCACTCTGTGTAGTTAGGTCTCGAACTACTAAGTAGACCAAGCTGGCCTTGAACTCATGGCAATCCTCCTGCCTCAGCCTCCTGAGCACTGAGATTACTGTGTATGCCACCATGCCCAGCTTCATCGATAATCTTTTGACAGAGGAGGAAAATGACATCACCTTTCCCAAGGTCATGCAGCTAATCAGACCCCCTGGCATCTGGGTCCTCTCCACACTGCTGTAGATGGTGGGGCTTGCCCAGGATGGACCTTGGTGGTTACAGATCTCGATTCCTGCCACTGCTACTCAGAGGATCAAATTTGTCCTTCTGGAAATCAGACCCAGAGCAGTGGGAACAGGTGGATCTCGTGACCTCAGAGTCCCTGCCTTCTGTGCTTAGGACCCCACCACTCCATGACGATGGTGACCATGACGATGGCTCACACCTGGGATGTCGCAGATTTGAACCAAGGATCTCAGTCACTCTGCTGTCTTATCAGCATGTGACATCCCCAAGTGGCTGGGGCCAGGAGGCCGGGCAAGGAATGTGGGCTGAGTAAAAATAAACCTGCCACATTCCTTGGCAGCCCCCTGCCCCTTCCCGCTCCACGCCATCCACGGGGCAGCAGAGCGTGCCAGGGGAGGCAGAGGCGGGGCGCACAGGGTGGGGGAACCAGTGCCGCTGCCCTCCAACCCTGAGAGAGCGAGGGAGAGTGCAGAGAGGGAGGCAGACAGAGAGAGAGAGAGATCACCTTATATGGGAACATCGCAGACAATGTGTGGCAATGGCTTGGAGGGCAGCACAGGTCAGACACCAGACAGATGGGAGAAATGAAACACGGCACAGAGCGTGTTCCCGGGCCCTGAACACAGCTCTTGTTTCATGGCAAGGGCCCCGCAAAGCCTGGCCTGCCCGTTTGCCTTTTTTGCCCAAGCTGAGCAAGATGTGCATCCTAAACCCTATAGGATTTGGATCTGGACCCGACTGCAGCCTTTCTGTGGCTGGCAGAGGTCTTGGTTGTTTAAAGTCACTTCCTGGATGAGCCAAATTTCTCATTGCAAACGGAAAGGAAAAGACTGGCTTCCTTCTCATGTTTCCAGTGTCGCTGCAAAGCACATCAATCGGCCTCAGGAGTGGACGACCTTTCACTGCTCATGCATTCATTCAACAACCCGGGCCAGGGCCTGGGAAGGTGGCCATGGTGCTGACAATGACAATCAGAGTTACAGTGCACTGATGTGCACCCACCTGATCAATGTTTTCCCTCCTTTTTAGTTTCTATGTTCATTGCCACTACTTGACGCACTTTAAAATACAAATTGTATGACTTTATTTTAGGTGGCAAGTCTACATCTGATAAATAGTTCAGTAATTAATAATAACTTACCCAGCACTGTCCACGCTGCGCTCAGTGATGATACGGAACATTGGTCTCTGCTGGGTGGAGTTTATTCCCAGGGAGGTGAGGCGAGGTGACGACCTGACTCCCTGGGGTCTCACCACAGCTCTGCACACCTGCTACCACTGTCATCGCTGTGTGACACGGGATTTTTCAGCCTTACACCATGGACATTTTAGACTGCATAAATCTTTGTCACTGCAGGATATTTGGCAATATCTTGGCTTCTACCCATCAGATGCAAGTATCAGCCAATCCCCTTTTCCCAGCTGTGACAAAAGGGTGTCCCCACAAGCTGCCACATGTCACCTGGGATGGGGGCAGAGTCACTCCTGGCGGAAGCAGATGACAAGGAAAGGCTCAGGCTGAAGAAGGGACTTCTAAAGGTCACGGCCACTGGCGAGTAGGACTCAGGCCCTAGTGTTCCCTCAGATTCCCAAACCACAGAACTCCACTTCCCTACAATAGACAGCTGGGAGACTGTATGGCTGTCAGCTTCATTGTTCTATTCCACAAAATAGAAGCCCCTTGACAATCGGGTGCTGATGGGCTCACACTTGCAAGAGATCCTTGTGAAGGATACAGGGGGCCTGGAGTGGGCAGGGAGGTCGTGAAATGACCTGGAGAAGGTGAGGAGGAAGTGGTGAGCTGGGCACAGCCACTAGTACATGCTGGAAACTTCCGGCCATGCTGCCGGCCAGTGGTGCCTGAGCCCAAGGCTGCTGTAGGAGGAATCCCAGATCAGGCGACACAGGGGCTGCACTGGGATTCACACTGCTGCAGTCCCGCCTGGGAAATGCTGGCTTGGCGCAAACTTGGCAGAGCCAGAGGGTGGGAGAGAGGGCTGCCTTTGCCAGCGTTCTCCCTGGCGGAGGTAGGAGTCAGCACAGCGTCCCCTGTAGGTAGAGAGTAGGACACCGGCAAGAGACCAGGGGTGTAGCTCAGTGGCACGGCACTAACCTGGCATCCAGGACTTCAGATCCCTCCCGAGCACCGTGAGAAACAGCAAAGGAAAAGAAAAGAAAGTTAGCAGCCAGCAGGATGCGGTGCCATAGACCTCTAACCCCCGCACCCGCACCCGGAAGGTGAAGGCGGAGAATCACAAGCTGGAGTCCAGCCTGGGCAGTTTAGCGACTTAGTGACACCGGTTCCGCAATAAAAAACAAGAAGAGCTGGGGATGCGGCTCAGCGTGAAAGCCCTGAGTTCAACCCCCAGGACCAGAAGGAGGCCGGAAAGCCAGCAGCAGCGTCAGTGCGTGACAGAGACAGGCTGGCGTTCCTCGGGCAGGAGCGCTCTTTCCTCCACAGCCTTGGGCTTCCGAGTGAGGATCACAGCCAGCCCAGCTGCAAGAGTCCGCGCAGCCTGGAGGGGCAGCTTGTGGGCATGGGCGCCCTGCCAGCCTTGCTTTCCCCGCGTGCATGCGTGGGAGGCTCACCACCCCCGCTCAAGGGCCTGCTGTGAGAATGGACGCCTGTGACAGTGCGCAACTGCGGGCCCCTTTCTTTTCTTTTTCTTTCACACACTATTTTAGGTACCTGCGCTGCCTGGTAAAGTAGGAAACCTGGCCACACTGTATGGCGTCCACTGGCCGAGAGGCTGCTGCCCTCCACCGGGCATGCACTGCCCGCTTCCCACAGTGCCCACCGCTCCCTCCTAGCTCTGGGCCTAAAGCCAGCGTCAGCTCACGATGCCTGTCAGTCACGCTGCCATGTAGCTTAGAATAAGATTCCGTAGTCTCACACATTAACCACAGAGGAAAGAGGAGGCCAGAAGGCCACGGTGGTTTTCAGTCCTGCCCCATCGCTCCTTCCCTGTGGCCCCTGCCAGCGCCCCCATGACCTTCAGGCTGCCATCTTTTAAGCCCTTCTAGAATTTGCTTTGGAAAGTCACCCTTGCTGTCTCATAAGAACCCCTTACAGTTCTATTTCCCTTCACATTCATAAACCACCGTCAGCTCTGGGTCATTCACATCTTCCTGCACCCCTAGGTGTATGCATTTTCCCATTTATTTATTTAGAGACAGGGTATTACTATGCAGTTCAAGCTGGCCTTGAACTCACAACAATTTTCCTGCCTCAGCCTCCTGAGTGCTGGGATTATAGGCAGGCGCCACCACATCCTGCTTTTCCTTGCCTTTTAGGGAGTTTGACCTGGAGAGCTGAGGTGGTTGTCTCACAAGGCCACATAGGGTTAGTAGTGGCAAAGAAAAGGCCTCCTCACTCTAAGCCTGATGGTTTTCCATTACTCGAAGGGTATTCAGACTTACAATTGCATAAGTCAGACAGCTAACTAAAACCACTTTAAGCAGAAAAAATGCAATTGACTCCCTCCTGTATACGGAAAATCAAAGGGGCCAAGGACTTCAAGCACAAGCAGATGGAGGAGCTCCAAGGTTGTCCTCGGGGCTCTGTCACTCCGTCTCCATCCCGCTTTACTAAGTTGGCTTTATTGGCAAGCAGCCACTCTACTCATGATGGCAAGACAGCTGCCAGCTGTCAAATTCAGTTAGCTTCAAATCTAATGGCAAGAGTTCTTCTAGACTTCCCGGGTAAACGGAATTGAGTTTCCTTGGCTTTGATTGGCCAGATCCAGTCACATGCTTAACTGGGACCCAATCACTGGCCATCAGGATTGGCCAGACTCAAGACCAACTGGTAGTCAAGGGGTGGGGCTAACTACCCTTAAAGAGGAGCTGTTAGGGGTAGGAAGGAGCTGGGGAGTGAATGTCCGCTAAAGAAAACGCCCCTTCCCACATAAACCCGATTTCCTAGCACAACTACACCCGGCCTTTCCTCTCTTTGGAAGGCCATCCCACGTCCTCTTTCTCCATTCAAATCAACTTCATGATCTTGTTCTGGGAATTCCTGGTAGAGAGAACCTGAACCATGCACGCACAGCAGCACTGCGCCCCTATCACTGTGGATAGAGTGAAACAACAAGGAGAGAATTTGTGTGGCCTGCAAGAATCAGAAAACTTTTCCAAAACGGGAAGGAGAGAACCAGCCTGTCGGTGGAGGCCATCTTTGAAATGACAAGGTTGTGGTGCTGCCCTGGCTGCTTTAGTCTTTTCAATATTTTCTACCAGGAGGGAGAAAAAAAGAATCCAGATGGTAATACCAAAAAGGAAGTAATGCCAGGCTGGTTGCACAGCTAGACGGTAAGCAACGTGAAGCCACGGCCAGGCGCTGGCTCAGCTCTGCCTCTAAACTTCGGGCAGCAGCGCCCAGTGTTGGGGCTGCTAGAGCTAAATCCACAGTATCGGGGTTAGGACAGCCTCGATCCCCTTCCCTACGGCTGGTCTACATTTCTTCTCTTTTAAATTTGCTGAGCCCCACTTTGTGTGTGGTCTCTTTCCTCCCTGTGGCCAGGCACTTGGAGAGACAGCCCTTGCCTTAAACCCTCCACTTTTAGGGGGCACATCTTCCCGTGAGTCTGTCCAGCTGGGCTTTCTGACCTTAGCCCTGGTGACATCGAGGGCCAAATTGTGGGGGACTGGCCGGTGGGATGTTTAGCAGCACCCCTAGTCTCCAGGCATACTGGTAGATGCCAGTAGCACACCCCTCCCCTAAACCGTGCTGACCAAAGGTCACCTGGGGGACAAAATGGCTTCTGCCTGAGAACCACAGGGTCTAAATCTTCAGGGCAATCTCATTGACCTGGCCAGTGATTGGCTCAGGCAGAGAGTCATGTGACACACTTCTGGCCAATGAAATGTGAGCACAAATCATCTGGGGAAGGATAGCTCCTTTTATAAGGAGACACAAGGAGCTCGTACTGCTCGCTAGTCCTCAGGATTTTGCCTTACTTGGATGTGAGTCTGGGAGTGCAGTTGCCAACCTGCAGCCACGCGGGGCACTCACTTAAGGGCAAAGGCGTCAGGATGAAGGTGAAACCTGCAGGAGCGAATCTGCTCAAGCTGCTGAGGGGCAGCATGAGCCTTCTTGTGCTTTACTTGTTATAGCAAAATAAAGAGTTTGCTATGTCAAAGCGTTTAATCTGAGCCACACTTCTCTGTTGCATCACCTTATCTAGCCTATGGATCTACTGAAGACATTGTGCATATAGGTCAGAAAAGCACAACAGCGATTGGGAAGGTGGGGCGTGGGTATGAGAGTCTGGAGCTGGGAGCTGGGCTGTGGCCTGATGGCCCCTTTCAGGACTTGCTGTCAATCAAAAGCTATTTCAGTTCCCTTAGGAATTGCTAATAATGGTCCAGACGCTTGATGGAGAAAGGGTCCTCATTCCGTTTGCAAAATGAGGACCAGTATCTGGGCTAGGACTCATTATATCTCATCACATAAAAATGGCCACATGACATCAATTTGTGTGGGTATTAGGCTACTATTTCTGTGTCCAAAATGCTTCTGAGACGGAGCTGATTCTCTCTCTGTCTCTCTCTGTTCTTTTTTGTACCAGGAATTTAACTAAGTACCTTGCATTTGCCAGACAGGCGTTTGTGCCACTGAGCTATATCCCCAGTCCTTTTTTTTTTTTTTTTGAGGTGGAGCTGGGTAAGAAAGAGCTAAGGCATAACTTCTAGAAACCTCAATTTCCCTCCCTGTAAACTGGGAAGGGTAAGATGAGAATTCCCTGATACTGAGGATCACGGGAACACTTCATGAACTGTAAAGCAGGTAAGGGATTACTGACCCTGCACACCCCAGGTCTACAGCGTGCAAAAATAGTCTAAATTTAGAATGTGATATTACCAATTAAGGTCTTTATATGTGACCTTGGTAAGTTTTTTTTTTCCCCCCAAGGTCCATTAATCCAAACCTTGCTAAGTTTTTATGCTTCTGAGGCTCTGCCTTATTGTCTGCACAGTGGCAAGATCTTGTTCTATTCACTGAAGCAAAAATAAGGCTTTTAGGGAAAGAGTAGCATATATCATTAATATTTTTTAGTAATATTTTTAAATAGTATTTTACAATTTTCACGTCAGGGTTAGACAATAGCAGCGCAGACTTCATAGTGAATGTTGGTGCACTTCTGCCCTCTGCTGGTCAGACATGGTACCACTGAAGGTTATCATAAGAGGTCCTTAAACAGGGTCCTGAGAAACTGAGGCACAGAAAAGGGAAGGGACTTGCCAGGGGCACAGAGCTATCAATAGACGAAATGGAGGTTCGAGTTTGAAGCTCCCGAATCAGTATTTTCTAGAAGCAGAAAGAAATGAGAGCAGCTGGGCATGGTAGCAGACATCTTTGATCTCAGCTATTCTGGAGGCCCAGGCAAGAAGATCACAAGCTCAAGGTTGGGCTGGGCAACTTAGCAAGCCCTTGTCTCAAAAAATATATTAAACTGAGCATGGTGGTGCATGCCTGTAATACCAGCACTTGGGAGGCCAAGGCAGGAGGATTCCTATGAATTCATGGATGTAATGGATCATATGTCACAGCTTGGCAGCCAGCACACTGTGGGGTATTGCTGTTTCCCTCGAGATCTCAGGGCTGAGGGAAAGTCACAGCTCACCCCTGCAGCCCAGCCTCATTGAGGAAGGATCCTCCCTGGGGAAAGATGCAAATTTAAAACCCACTCTGTGGGGCTGGGGATTGTAGCTCAGTGGCATAAGTGCTTGCCTGGCAAGTGCAAGGTCCTGAGTTTTAATTCCCAGTACCAAAAAAACAAAGCAAAACAGAACAACTCGCCATGTGGCTCCTATGGCAGGTGTGTCACTTTAGCACTGTTGTAACATCATGGCCCTTAAGTCAAGGGCCATGCCCGTACATTTGTATGGTTTGGTAGTGTTCAGTGGGGAAAGGGGGTGAAGGGCTGGCAGGGTACAACCTGGCTGAGCCTTAAAAATATATGAGGTGAAAGAAGCCAGGTGCAACAGACGGTGGAGTGTATCATTTCGTGTATGCGAAGTGTCCAGGCTCTCACGTCCCTGTTCAGGAGTGAGAGCCTTCTTCAGAAAATAGGGTTCATTTTTCTCCTCCTCTTCCTGAAGAGCTGAGTTCCATAAGAACACAGCACTCATGGAATCTTCCAGAAAAGCTGAAGCCCTAGCTAGGTAAGAACCAGAGTGATGCTGGACACCTGTAACCTCAGCACTCGGGAGGATCACCGTGATTTGGGACCAGCCTGGGCTATTAAATTAATTCAAGGCCAGTGTTAACAAAAACAAAACACTAGTAACCATATCAATAGGAATTGGAGACCCTTCCCTCTTATTTCCTCTTTAGCTGATTTCTTGAGAGCTTTGTCTCTTACTGGGTATTCTTTGTCACTGTTGTTGTTTTGTTTTTTTGAGACTGGGTCTGTACACCATCCACACTCGGCTTCTTAGTGGGTATAAGTCCTAACCGGTTACCAGCGGGCCTTGTTCTCATGGGTAGTGGTCCACTTTGGTCCAGCAAGTGGACCATGCCAATGATACAAAGGTCTGCTTATTTCAAGGCTGAGCCAGGAGGGGAGTGGGCATGGCAGAAGAATCTGTTCATCTTTGCTACAAGGAAATAGTTGAACATTGGGTTGTTGAACCTGGGCAAGGAGTAGCCACTGTCCTCGAATTCTGAGACCCGAGGCCTTCTTAAACCCTGTCACCAATGCTGCCACCACTACTGTCCTCGTCCTCCCAAACTCACTAATAGTAGCTGCATTTCCTTGGACTGCTAGGTATCAGCATGGGTATCATCAGTCGTCTGGAAATCTCCATCATGAAAATCTGGCAACCTGCCAGGCACAGGGGGCACACCTACAATCCTAGCTCTTGGGAGGATGAGGCAGGAAGATCACCAGGAGTTCAACATAGTAAGACTTTGTCTCAAAAGAAAAAAAGAAAAGAAAAAAATGTAGCAAATGAGGACTTTGTGTTTGGCAGTCCTGGGATGCACGGTTGAAGAGGTAGGTGTGCCTTGGGGAAGAGCTGCGGTTCTTCATCTTGTGCTCAGAGAAGCTGGGTGGTGGGTGGAGCTGTCGGGAAGGCAGGAAGGAGCCAGGCGGGCAGATGCTCGGTGGGAAAAGGTTGGGGGGGGAGGTGCAAAGGAGAGCAAGAGCCAGCGAGAGGCAGGGGCACGTGGCCACGTGATGGGACCCGGGGACCACAGCGAGAGCAGGAGCAAGCGATGGAATGGGCTGGAGGAAGAGCGAGACCTCGCGCCGCTTCCTTTCCTCCTCCAGCGGGAGGCCGAGGCAGGGTGCGCTGCCCTCGCCTCCCTCGCGGGCTCCTGGGCTCGGGTCTCCCTTCCCGTTCCCGGGCCTGCTTCCGCCGACCCCACCCCCGTGCCCCAGCCTGGAGGAGGCCCTGGGAGTTTGGGGTCACAGAATGAGGCTGCTTTAGTTAAGTCTGTTGGATTGCAAGGAATTAAATGTCAACTCCGTCACACAAGGAGGGCTTGTCATACAGATGCCAGCACAGAACTGTGCAGGGCGGGTCTCAGGGAAAGCGGGTGAGAAGCGCATCCTCAGGGTCCTCAGGTGAGGCCTCCCGGCTGAGGACGGCTAAGGGAGCTCGGAGCTGGGGGTCTTTACATTGTGGCCCCAACCCCTGGCTCTTCACTGCCTCATTTTAGGCCCTAAATTTCCACCTGTAAGAGCCTATCCACCACCACCACCACCATCCTGTAGCAAAAAGCCCTAATGGAATTAAATGAATGACATTTGGGGGGCTTTTTGGAGACAGAGTTTCATTATGCAGTTCCGGCTGGCCTTGAGCTCACTCTGTAGCCCAGGCTGGACTTGAACTCACCGTGATGCTCCTGCCTTGGCCTCCTGAGTGCTCAGATGACAGCCTAAATTATCTGTGCTCTCCTGATAGAGGTGGTGACTCACTAACAGGAGGGTGTTTCCTCTCCTCAGGGTGAGGTTTTCGGCTCTGGGGTTCAGAAGGAGGTGTTGTCAGGCATAGGAGAAAATTCTGGTAGATCCAATAAAAAGCAAGAACAACACTTGTTTCCTTGAACATTTATTTGTATTTTTACCGGTACCAGGGATCAAACTCACAACCACAGGCTTGTAAGGCAGGCACTTATGCCATCGAGCTAAATTCCCAGCCCCTCCTTGAACATTTAAACACAGCATTACCGCAGGACCCAGCAGTCCCACCAGCGGTATGTACACCCCGCAGCCTGAAAGGGGCAGGAACAGAAATGTGCACCATTCCAGGGAGCCAGGGACCTGGGACAGTGGGAGACTTGTGCAGGCAGAAGGTAAAGTGAGGGGGGCCAGAAACTGGGGCACAGCAGGGTACAGAGGGCTGGCTGTAGCATAATGGGTCCTGTGCTCCAGCTGGAGGAGGTGAAAGTTCCTGGGTAGATGTTGCCAAGGTTCAAATGGGTTCCCCAAAAGTTCATGGTTGGAAAGTGAACCCCCAAATTCCATATTAATAGTATCTGGAAGTGGAGCCTCTGGGAGGTCCCGGGGGTTAGAGGAGGTTGGGAGGATGGGGATAGTGGCTTTCTAATAAGAGGAAGAGGGTGCTGGGGATTTAGCTCAGCGGTTCGATCCGACCCAGTACCAAAACAAAAACAAATAAACAAAGCAGAAAGAGAGGCCTGAACTAGCTTGCCTGTGCTGTGTTCCCATATGATGTCTCCCTGTCATGTGACAGTGCACAAGGTAAGGAGCCCCTTGCCACATGCTGGACAGATGCCAGCACCGGGTTCTTTACCTCCCAGCGCCAGTACTGGACGCTAAATAAACCTTTACTGTTTATAATTACTTGGCTCCAGGTACTTTGTTATAGCAACAGAAAATGGACTAAGACAGACGAAGGCTACGGTTGCACAATGCCAAGGTATTAAATGTTATTAATCTGTATGCTTGGAAACGATTAAAATGCTAAGGTTTCCTGAAATGTGTGTGTTACCAGTAGATTTTGCTTTCTAGGCGAGAGGTGATTCACCTACCTGCCATCTGATGTGAGCTCGGCTTCTGTGTGAGTCATACCAAAGGAAAAAGTGGAAGTCTTGGCGGGAGGTGGGAGGGCTGAGACAGGAAGAGAACTGAAGCTGGGGGGCTACCAGGAAGCAGACACCTGGGTCACACACCCACACAACATTCCAGGGCCCACGTAGAGGCATCAAGGAAAATATGACAGACAGGGTGGCCCGGCACCTGTTGGATCTGAGCCCCATGCCAGCCCCCGAGACAGGCTGCCATGGGGTCACAGACCGTACGTTGTCTGGTAGCTCAGAATGCTTTGGCCACAAGCATGGCAAAACCAAGCCAAAATGACCCCAGCACTATAAAAATCAAGTCCTAAGGTGGGGTACGCTCTGGACTGAGTTAACTCAAGCATCGTTTCCCATCATTCTGTCCTGCCATCCGGAGCATGTGACAGCAGGAGGACCATCTCCAATCACATCCCTGTTCAGGAGTGACAGCCTTCTTCAGACCTCTCCTGACAAACTCTCCCTCACGTGTCAACGGCTTCCATTAGCTTTCACGTGCTTTGCTGTCCCCAGGTAGAGAGTCCAGCGGCTACTCCTGAATTGGAGACCAAGGGTTTGAAATCAGGACAAAATAGGGCCTTCTGTCATGAAGAAAAAGCAATGGGCCTCAAATGAGCAGCCAGGAGTGCCTACCACAGCCCTGGCTGCAGATGACGCTGGGGACTCAAGGGCACTCATGAAGGGAAGAGCAATTCTACCCAGAACACACTGCGTGAACCAAGTCATAGGCCTGGCTTGAGCTAGGGACAAAGAGCGGCTTTCTGTTCTCCCTGTGGAGCTGGCAAGGGATCCAAGACCCAGACAAGGGTGACTTAGGGGCAAAGGGAAGCAGAGAAATACAGTCAGGCTCTGTGCCTGGGTCTCAAGCCTGGGCCAGTGGAGGGAGGTTTTGTTCACGCTGTTTCAGGAACAAATGTAGAAAATCCTAACACATTAACAACACCAGGGATTCCAAGTCCTAAACCGGTCAAACCACTGGGCAAGTCCCCGTGGGCTGCTGGGTAGAAAGGGGGAGGTGAGTTGCATAGGTATGAAGGCCCCAGGCCGCAGCCAGGATCTCTGTCTAGCAACCTGTTACAATAACTAATTCTCAACATGGCCCTGCAATCGCGGGCAATCTTTTCCAGTCACCATAGCAACTATTTACCATCTTCTTAACTCGCTTCCTACCTCCTACCCACTCTTCCCTGTTCCTCTCTGCAGGCAACTCTGCCTCCTGGAAACAGAGGTCAGCTGACAGGAACCATCCAGGTGTGTCCAATCTGCAGCCTGTGGGGAAGCCACACCTGTGTTATAATAGAAACTGAAAACTAAAAAAAAGAGGAAGCCGTATGACCTCTTACACATTAACCACATGATATATTCTCTGTGCAGCCCCAGACAATCCCCCTTCACTACATGCAGCCCAGGCAAGTTGAACCCGTGGGGCTCAGGTTGGCCACACCTGACACCTTCCTCCCTCACCTGTAGCTACTTTTCCCCTCCCACTCATGTGGCTGGTCCCACTGGCCATCAGCACCTTCTGCAATGCTAAGTTCTAGATCTTCGCTCCCTACCAGGGTAGCCATTTGCCACCTGTGCCTGCCAAAACGCGGCTTGCACAACCAAGAATTGAGATTTTTCATTTCATTTTAATCAAATAAATACAAATGGCCACATAGGGAGAGGACACCCTATTTGATAGACAACATCAGTTTAGTGCAACCCACAGAACAGCTTTTTTTGATTACCTAGGTGCTGGGTTTTCTCCTAATCCTCCGGCATCCTTTATTTAGCAGGAGATTCTGGGCCAACCTACTGTGAGAGGGAGAGGGTTGCAAGACACATTCACTGGGAGATTGCTGTGGAGACACACAGAGAGGGAGAGAGCGTTGTCTGATATTTTGCTTTTTAGTCACTGCAGTTGTGTAGCAATCACCATGAACCGTGGCACCAGCCACCGTTGCAGGCGGTGCCAGCAGAGACACATGTGTCATGGCTGCAGAGCCAGGCAAGCGCGGACAGGGACAGAGACAGGGACAAGAGCCAGAGCAAGGGAAGAAGTGGGGCGCAGGCTGTGTAGCAGCGGGTGCTGTGGCCACGGGGCAGTTATTTCAAAGGGAGTCCAGTTATCTTTGCATTTCATATCTGTGTGCAAAACCTGTGCAATCCAAACCGAGGAGTGCCTTGCATTCCCCACTTTGTGCCGCTCCGCTCACTCAGCTGCTTCGGGTGGTCCCAGCTCATTTCCAGCCGTTACAAAGCTCTGCAGACCCGATGAGCTGGAATACCACATCCCTCCGGTCTCCATCCACCTCCCCTACGTGGGAGCAAAAGCGTTCCAAGAGCCTATTTGGAGTCATTTCTTTTCTCATTTTGAAGGATTTTACCGTACACTGTCCCACCCATGTCCTGTTTAGTGCTGGGCTCTATCCTGTTTCATCAAGTTATTTGTCATTCTCTTATTAGTGCTGCTTCAATTACACGGTTTCATCGAGGCCCTAAAGGCGGCCCAAATGCTACTTCCGTTCTGTGGCCCCGCCCACAGTCATTTCTGATTGGACCAGGGACAAATAGCTGCACCAATCAGATTCGCGTCCTTGGATTCTGGACCTCGGCTGTTGACTGGCACTTGAACAGTAGACACCCGAGTTTGAGAGTCTGCTGGGGTCTCGTGCCCTGGGCGATGTGGAGAATCAGCCAGGGTTTACGGAGACACACGGTGGGCAGGAAGGGAAGTAGCCGAAGGACAGCGCGGCTTTTCAAAGGAATTAGGGCGGCCTCAGGGCCCGTTTCCGGTGACCAGCGACGCTTAACCTACTGGAAGACTAGAGAGGTAACACTCCTGAAGTCATAGGTATAGACAAGACTTTCTGAACAGAACCCCAGTTACTAAGGAAATAGCCCCGAGAAGCAACAAATGGGATTCTATCAAGTTCAAAAGCTTTTAAACTGGGCGATGTGGCACACACCGGTAGTCCCAGCTCTTGCAAGGTTGAGGGGGAAAAAAAGCTGAGGCAGAAAGATTCCTGAGAGTCCAAGGCCAGCCTGGACTACACAGCGAGACCATGTCTCCAAATGAGAACTAAAAGAAAAAAAAAAATTAGCCCCAAATAAAAGACTAATTAAAAAATGGGGAGGCTGTGGGTTTAGCTCAGTGGTGTAAGTGCCTGCTTGGCAAGTGTGAGGTCATGAGTTAGATCCCCAGTACAAAAGACAAAAACAAAAAACAGCAGCTGAAATGAATAGATAGTTAACAGAAGTACAAGTGGCATATGCTACATACTGTACGAAAATGTTCAGCATCTCTGGCCATTAGAGAAATGCAAATTAAAACAACACTGAGATTCCACCTTACCAGAAAGAATGGCCATCATCAAGAATCAAATAATGACAAATGCTGGGGAGCTGTGGAGGGAAAAGGAGCTTTACTGCACTGTTGAAGAGAAGGTAAACTAGTGCAACCATTTTGGAAATCAGCGTGGAGTTCTTCAGAAACCTGAAACCAGACCCAGCTATTCCCCTTCTAGGAATCTTCCCCTGAAGACTCATATGACAGTGAGTGACACAGCATACCCATGTTTATAGCAGCACAGTTCCTGACAGCTAAATCTTGGAAGCAACCTGTATGTTCATCAACAGATAAATGGGTAAAGAAAACGTGGTGTTTACTATTTCAGATAAACGTGAGTCACCTGTAGGAAAATGGATGCACCTTGAAACCATAAAGTGAAATAAATCAGAAACATGGGCCTACATATTACATGGCCCCCTCTCTCTCTTTTGCTATCGGAGATCAAACTCAGGAACTTGCGCCTGCCAGACAGGCGCTTATGCCACCGAGCTAAGTCCCCAGCCCGGCTTCTCTTACATAAGACACCCAAGGTACAAACACAGAGCAAGATGAAAGGCAGACGACAGGAAGCAGGCAGGCAGATCTTTCTAAAGAGGGATCAAGAGACGGGAAGAGGAAGAAGAAAGGGAGCCGGGTTCTGTCCATGCACCCCCACCCCCACCCCCACCCCCGGGCCCCGCGAGGCCCGGAAGCTCTGTGCACTGTGAAGTCTACTCACAAAAAATAAATCCAAAAAAGAAAGAAGAAGACAGACAAAGCCCTCCCTTTTCCATGGAGGAAAGTCCCTGCAAACAGAAACACAAAAAACCTCAAGTAAGAGATCGCTCCTCAGGCCCCAGCCCTCCTTCCATCCACGGCCTGGCTTCCCACGTCAGAGGGAACAGAGGGCACCCTTGTCCTTGTTCCTCTGCCACTGTCACGTCCCCGAGTGGCTCAGCACTGCCCTCTGAACCACACCCCATCTTCCCTTCACCCCTTCTCCCCACCAAGAACCTCTCTGCCTTTCTCCTCGCAGAGCTGCTCCTCTCTCTGCCCCCATCCCATCCTCACGCCCCCAAGGCCTCATGCAGAAAGGCCTTCCAGGTAGGAAGGCAGGGGCTGAAGTGCCTGTGAGATTTCTAAGGGGCTGGAGATTTAGCTCAGCAGCACAAGTGCCTGCCTTGCAAGCAGGCAGTCATGAGTCTGATCCCCAGTCATGAGTTCGATCCCCGGTATGGATAAAAAGTTAAAAAAAAAAAATCGGAGATAGAGATTTCTACATCCAGCAGTTTCTAGGCTGTGCAGCAGGTGAGTTTGGGCTGGAGGTGGAGACTCCACACTCAGGGCTTTGTGTTGTGTTTTTAAGCACTGCGCATGTGGAGCGGATAATGCGCAGGGAAGAGAAGGCGCCAAGCCCCTTGTCAAGCTCCGATTTCCCAAGTTCTGGGAGGCAGCCTTGTGCGGCCTCCTGTGACCAGCCTTGCACGTTGTCATGACAGCTTCAGAGGTATCGGACCTGTGCAGTCACACAGGGCCCCCCAAGCTTAGAAGGGACTGAGCTTGACCTAATGCTTTGTCATTGCCACTGTGAAAGTCCTGATGTTTTAATAAGCAGCCCCACATTTTCACTTGCCCTGGACCTTGTAACTTACATAATAAGTTCTGTTTCACCTATAACGTACACTCACCCTTCTTTCTGTTTATCATTTGGTGAGATTTAGTTATTTATTTATCTAGGAACTGCACCTAGGGTCTTTGCACCGAGCTACACCTGAGTCTTCCTTTTCCCCTCTTTTTATTTTTATTTTTTGTCTTTTTTGAGACGGTGTCTCGCTATGCAGTTCAGGCTGGTCTTGAGCTCACTTTGTAGCCCAGGCTGGTCTTGAACTTGCAACAGTCCTCCTGCCTCAGCCTCCCGAGTGCTGGGCTTACAGGCCTGAGCCACCACGCCTAGCTCCCCCTTTTTATTTATGAGAAGGTTCTTGCTAAGCCATTAAGTTGCCCAGGCTGAGCTAAAACATGATCCTCTTACCTCAGCCTCCCAAGATGGCATTGGTGATTTTATTTTATTTTCTTTCTTTTTCCTTTTCTGTTTTTCTGAGACAGGGTGTTGGCATGTAGTGCAGGGTGGCCTTGAACTCATGAAGTAGCCCAGGTTGGCCTCAAACTCTTGGTGACCTTCCTGCCTCAGTCTACCGAGTGCTGTGATTACAGGTGTGCACCATTGAGCCCAGATGACATCCATGATTCTTAAAACAATGTGTGTGTATAAAACTCCCCAGGGAGAACACATAGCAGCCACCAGTGCTGTCGACAACCTGTCTGCTTCCTCTGTATCTGGAGGCATGCAGGATATACGGCAGAATTGAACTTTCTGTGCTGGGCCCTAGTCTAGTAGTTGGGTAGGACCAGTGACTAATTCTGGCCAGTGAGTACGTCATTTGTAGGTCACAGCATATAATTCCTGCCATGACCCCTCCAGGGTCCCATCAAGAGTCCAAGGCAGTGGCTGTTCTCTCAGGCTTCCTGTCTGATGACTACAGGGAACACAGCTTTCTGGGTGACACACAGTGGCCACCCAGTGTGGGTGAGGAATAAATCACCATTGTTTTAGGCTAGGAGATTCTGAAGGCGCTTTGTTATTGTGGCTTAATCCGTCCTGTCCTGACTGACAGAAAGGGAATGAGCAAGCTGTGGAAACTGATAGCTACTTGGGGGAGAAAGCCATAGAGGCCAAAATGAGAAGCCAGGAGAACTTGAGACCCTCGGGAGTCACAGCTGTGGCCTTTCGGGTCCAGCTCCTTTTCCTGAGCATGCTGTTTTCAAGGTTCATCTGTGTTGAACAGGTCAGTACTTCATTCTTTTTTATGGCTGAATAATATTTCACTGTGTGGGTAGACTACCTTTTGTAGATCCATTCATTGGTGGATGGACATTGGACTTCTCTGCCAGTTCACTGCTACATCTACCAGTTCTCGTGCCCTTGAAAATGAATGGATGGATGGACAGATAAATGAGGTCACAGAGCTGTTACAGCAGAAAACCAGGCACAGCCCTCCAGATCCCAGATTCTGATCATTGGATTCTACTGCTGCAGCGGGAGCCCTTTTCCTCTCAACTCTTTATGAGGGAAGATGACTGCGTTACTGATGATTCCCGCCCCTGCAAGAGAGCAGTGGCATACTGGAGTGGAGTGGCAGAGGACAGGGCCATTTACCAAGGTGTGGGCAGGGGGAGAAGCACAGGGGGAGGGGTTGTGCACTAACAAAAGTGCCACCATTCTGTTCTGTATGTGTCGTTACCCTGGTAACCCTGTACTGTGTCTCAACCTTTGTCCCCCTATGTGAAGGACAGTTGTTCCTGGGATTAGCCGACCACAAATTGTCAAGTTCCTGTAAAAGAGAAACTAGCTGACCACCAGCTGCAAAACCTCCCATAAAGGCAACTGATTAAGCAAAGAACTCTGACCCCCAAGCCAAATAACAGAACAAAAGCCTTCTCCACCCTTATCCCCTCCCACTCCTGCTTTGTGGTTTTTTCTTTTAGAAGAAGCCTCCCAAAAATCTAACCTAGTTGCACGGTTTTGCAAATTCCAGCTACTGTGCCGCTGGTGCTAGCTTAAATAAAGCCCTTTTTTTTTTCCTTTACAGACGTCTTGCCCCGTTTTTTGGACAACATTTTGGGGTTTCATTTTTGAGGTAAAACAACAGGAGAGTGAGCCAGCAGGGGCTGGCACCAGGAAACCTTCCCAGCTGGGCCAGCAGGAGGAAGTGGTGCCCAGAAGCCTGACCACTGTGCAGCTGGGCAGGGAGGGGCCTGGAGAGCCACAGCCAGGAACTGCCCTGCAGTCTTCTGAACCAGAACCCAGGGCAGATCGGGCCAGTGCAGCTGAGACGGGGCAGAAAGCACAGCTAGCTCAGACTGGAAAAGTAAAAACCTGTCCGGCCACTTACTCTGCTGGAATAACAGAAACAACAAAGCCGAGTGCAGAGATCTCAGGGAACGCTTTCCCTGCAGCTATGAAGCACAAATGTGCTGCCCTATTTGCCAGTGACTGCTGCTTTCTTCCTCCCTCAGAAACACCTGAAATCACAGGCTATCCAGAAATTTGCTGCCTGCAACTGTACGAGGAGGAGACCGGTGTTCCACTCTACCTACAAGGTAGCAGTCACCTTGACCCAGAGAACAGCCTTGATGTGTGCTTTGACCACTGAGCTTTGGAGGAGAGTTGCTGGGTGCACTGCTTGACAATGATTTTTAACTTTATTGCTTCAAAGCATATCAAACCCCAGAACCACGCTGCAAGCCAGATTCGAAGTTGGGCGCTTAACATGCCTGCTTTCCTCTGAGGCATCCAACATCCTTTCACTGATATCAGGCCTGTTTCGGCTTCCTCAGAAACCTGCAATTACCCCACCTTCTCTCTCATTTGGTGATGTCCTGGGCTTCTCTGGAGGGGCCTCTCCTTCACCACAGGTCAAGAAACCTACTTTTGGCCAGGTGTGGTGGCACACTCCTATATCCCAGCACTCAGGAGACTGAGGCAGGAAGATTTCTGTCAGTGCAAGGCCAGCATGAACTACATAGTAAGACCCTGTCTCAAAAAGAAAAAAGAGAAAGAAAGAAAGAAAGAAAGAAAGAAAGAAGAAACCCAGTTTTGGCAAGCATAGTAATGCATGCCTGTAATACCAGCTACGTGGGAGGCTGAGGCAGGAGGATCACACACGTTCCAGCCCAGCCTGGGAAACTCTGTGAGACCCTCTCAAAATACAGATTTGAAAGGGGGTAGTTGGCAACGCCCAGTGGTAGAGTGCCTGCCTGGCTCTATTCAGTCCCCAGCACCACTCAGAGAGGAGGGAGAAGAGGAAGAAAAGGAGGAGGAAGCAGAAAGCGGAAGGGGGAGAGCAAAGGAAAGTTTTATTGTAGGTTTATCAGACTGCAGCTTTGTTTCCGGTGATCCAGGGTCGCCTTGCCAATCTCCCGCAGCACCGTGCAGGGCAGAGCGTGAATCTAGCGGGTCTGGTGGGAAGGCTCCGGCATTGCAATACTGGCCTTCCCCAGCCCACGGGTGGGGTGGAGGGCAGGGAAGGAGGGCGCACTTCATTCAGGCCGTCCGCCCGGGCTGAATAAAGGACATAAAAATGAATCAGCCTCAGAGGGGAGCCGGAGGCCACAGAAAGAAGGAAGCACCACAAGGTCTGGAGCCATCTGACGGGCTGCCCCTTTCTCCCAGGCCAACGGGGCTCAAAAAAAGCAAAAGAAAGTGTGTGTGGGGGGTGGGGGTGGGGGGGGGAATTCTGGAAATGCCCGCGCTATGAACAGCATCTTTGTGTAGCCTCCGGCTGCCGGCTGGGGTGGGGTCACGGGCAGCCAGGCCTGCGGGCCTGGGTGCTTCTTGTTTACCCCAGGCACAGCTGGGGTGGCTGCCAGGGCCCGCCCTCACCCGCCCTGTGCTCCTCCTTGGAGGACTCCAAGCTGAAGGTTCCTGCTAAGAGTTCGGAGGTTTCGTTTGGCTGGTCCTTAAGGCCTCTGGTGCACATGAGCCGGGCAGGAACCTCTGTGTCATGCCAGGCTGCTCCTGCTGGGACGATGTTTTCCAGTACGAGACAAACAAAGTCACCCTCATCCAGAGTAGGAACTATGGTACCCTGAAGTGGGTCCTGCACCTGATCGTCTTTTCCTACATTAGGTAAGTGGGGCGCGCGCCGTAGCACAGGAAACCTGGGGCACAGCTGCAGTCCACATCCTGAACGTCCTGAGGGTTTCGGTGCTAAGAAGGCAGCAGGTGAGGAAGCCGGCACCAGGCATGCGAGGGGCTGGCAGGTGGGTGGGAGGCCCAGGTCACCCGCTGTGTTCCCAGGAAGGAGCAGGGATTGCAGGGCACACCTGGTGCTGGCGTCTGAGTCATCGAGCTGAACAGGAGAACAGGACCAGGCTTGTAAATGTCACTTCATGTTCTTTACAAATGTCAGGAAGAGCCATGCTGGTTTTCTTCCCCTGACA
Source organism: Cavia porcellus (assembly GCF_034190915.1). NCBI lineage: Eukaryota > Metazoa > Chordata > Mammalia > Rodentia > Caviidae > Cavia > Cavia porcellus. The sequence goes on along the minus strand of NW_026947499.1, from coordinate 8,430,584 downwards.
GCTTTGGAGTGTAATTCATACTCCCCGCAATCGGCCCAGTTAAAGTGTGCGATTCCACAGAGTTTAGCTGTTCATAGTTCTGTCACTGGAGTGTCAGATCATTATCACCCCCCCCCCAAATCCCAGGCCCTCAGCCGTCACCCACCACCTCAACCTCCCCACCACCCCTCCGCTGCAGACCCCAATAATCCACTTTGTCTGAATGGATTCACTTGTTCTAGATACATCGTATAAACAGAATCATACACATGTGGTCCTTTGTGGCTCATTTTTTTCTTTTAGCGTGGATTAGGTCATACTTTTGTATGGATGAATAGTGGCCCACTGTATAAATAGACCACTTAAAAAATTTTGTTAGTTTTTGGAGACAGGGTCTCACTATGTAGTTAAGACTGCCCTCAAACTCTTGGTGATCCTCCTGCCTCAGCCTCCCAAGTGCTGGGATTTCAAGTGTGTGCCACCATGACCAGCTCAAAGCCACTTTTATTTGTCCATTCATCAAGAGATGGGCATGAGGGTTGTCTTTCTTTTCAACTATCATGAATAATACTGTTGTAAACATTTACATACAAGTTTTGTGGGATATGTGTTCTCATTTCTCTTGAGTACACACCTAGGAATAGAACTGCTGGGTCACCCAGTCACTATTTTCATTTGTGGGGGAGCTGCGGGCTGTTTTGCAGAGTAGATGCACCTTTGCACACTTCCGCCACCACCGTGCAAGGCTCTGGTCTCTCCACATCCTCCTGACACTTATCATTGTGATTTTTGCTGTGGGCAGCCTCGTGAGTATGAGGTGGCTTCTCACTGCGGTGCTGGTCTTTCCCTAGAGGCCAGTGTCCTTCCTCTGTCACTCCACGGCAGCGGGTGGAGAGATGGTGCTGAGAACTTGTTAGCGTCACTGTTTTATAATCCTGGCCAAGTCTCCCTGGCTGTGATACTTAACCTCTCTGAGCCTCAGATTTTCGTGTCTGTTTCTATGATTGTTGTGATAATTCATCAAGAAACTATAGCGAGCCTTTTTCCCAGCTCTTGTCTCAGTATGGGAAGTTTATATTTGTAATCCCATAGAAAAGTGATGGGAATTCCAGGGAGTTAATTCCAATCCAGTGCACCCCAAGGCAAGAATAAAGACACTAAGACAGATGTACAGTTACAGGGAGCTGCCGTGGCTTGGGGGCAAGTGACAGTGAGAAACAGTGACAGAGCTGGGCTGGGTGGGAGGCCTGAGATCACCTCCGCCTATGCAGAGGGCAAGAAATGCAGAGAGAGCATAACAGGGCTGAGGTACCGCCTAGCATTGGGCCTGTGCTTCAGCTCTGACGTACAATCTTTTCTGCTCTGGGAAGTCAGAGCCTCTTATCTCCAGGCTCGCTCCCAGCAGACAGTGTGGAGCATGGCTCTTCATCCGCCTGACTCAACCATGATTTTTGGGAGTCACTGGGTGGGGAAACAGTGACTGCAACCCAGTGTCAAAGATTACACATCAGTCAGCACTATTTTCATTGCTTAAAGCCAATTAAAGGGACAAAAATGGCCTAAGCAGCTCTGTACATATCAATACATGAAAATAGGGCCACCTTTATCCAAAATGGAGATAATTGGTGTTTTCTTGGCTTTTGTTTTTGTTTTTTTGGTCTTTTGAGACAGGGTCTCACTGTGTTGTGCAGGCTGGCTTGAGCTCACTTTGTAGCCCAGACTGGTCTTGAACTTGCAACAATTCTCCTGCCTCAGCCTCCCAAGTGCTGGGATTATAGCTATGTGCCACCATGCCTGGCTAATAATTGCTCTTCTGTCAAGGAGAGTTGTCCAGGTAATTCCCCACAGAAATAGTATAAAAATCCCTTTCATGGTAACTGGCACAGGGTAAGAGCTACATAGCTAGGGCTGGGGATTTAGCTCAGCGGCATAAGTGCCTGCCTTGCAAGAGCTACATAGCTGGTAGCTGTTTTTAAAAATCATCTTTGTGGCTATAACAGTTATTTTTTCTACACATTCTCTCCTTTTGAGTTGTAAAGTAGTCCTATCCAGGCTTGAATTTGAGAACTGGAAATGTGCATTAAAATAACTTTTACTTCTTTGAACCTTGGATTCCTCCTCTCTGAAATGGGATAATCCTGCTGGGACTATTCAATGAGGGAGCAGATATAACAGTTGCTATGGTTTGTGTCTGGATGTCCCCCAAAGCTCATGCAGTCGTGGGGGTGGGCTTCTAGAGTTTGTGATTGATTCATGGTCCAATGGTGGGATTGTATAGGTGTGAGTGACACACCCGCCCTCCGGTGGGTAGCCTGGGTGTAGTATAAGGGACAGAAAGAGGCTTTTCTCAGGGCTCCTTCCCTTTTGCTCGCTGTTTTTGCTGTTTTCTGCCGCATGAACTGTTGCCCTCTGTCATGTGCCACTCTGCCTTGGAGCCAGCTGAATATGGACTGAAACCTCCACAAACTGTGAGCCAAATAAACCTTTCCTTTCTTCATTTTGGATGTCAGGTATTCTGTCTCAGCAACCAGAGAAAAGTAACCAACACAAAGGTGTTACAGAAATAAGTGGCATATGGTAAACCCTCATTAAGTATTGGTTCTTATTAATAATGCTATTATTAGGATTATCATCATTGGATCTATATGTTTACTATTCAACAAATACTAAATATATACATATATAGTTATTCTAAAATTCGATTTGTTTAAAATAAGACTTAGGCCAGCTAGCATAGGGCAAATGGCAAAAGGCATAATTAGTAAATGCCCCCTATGTGGCAGTACATGACTAATAAGTGACAATTGCACACAGTAGGTGATATGATTCTAGCATCCTTGGGTCCAACACACAATTCCTCATTTATTTATTTACTTATTATTTGAAATAAATTCTATGTAGCCCAGGCTGTCCTTGAACTTGTGATGACCCTCCTGCCTCAGCCTCACAAGTACTAGGATTACAGGTGTGTGCCACTATACAATTTCTTATAAGGAGACTATGGTGTCTATAAGACCAGATAACTATGAGAACACTGTGTAACGATAACTACTTTTTCTTTCAGAAGGTGGAAACGTGCCTTAACATTGAACTTCCTCAAATTCAGTCGTTCAGGTTCCAATGGGGACATGGAAAAGTGTACATTTACTGGTGCAGTGATTCTACCATTGAGTGCCCTAGAATAAGCGTGAGATGGAATACTTAAGCCTGGAGTTCCCTCTGTTACTCTCTGTCCCTGTGTGCTTTTCAGAGAAAGTGTCTTTTTTGTTTGTTTGTTTTGTTTTGTTTTGTTTTTTTTGTTTTTTAAAGGACTGGAGAGCGCCCGCGGGTCTCGAACCACCGGACCAATCGGCCCGGGCGGTTGGGAAGCCAGACTGGAAGGAACCGCTGGGCTAAAGCCGGCCCTTGTTTTGGTTTTTGAGGCAGGGTCTCACTATGGCCTTGAACTCACTATATAGCCCAGGTTGACCTCGAACTCATGGCACTCTTCCTGCCTCAGCCTCCCAAATGCTGGGATTATAGGTATGCACCACCATGTCTAGCTTAGAGTGAGCATCTAGACACTTATTCCACACATTAATCTAGATACAAATTTTCCACCCCAAGGGACCCCTAGAATAAGCCAACTCCTCACCTTTACCTGGCGCAAATCTGGGAGAGCACTACAGGGTCTTGTTCCAGAGCTGGAGGGAGAATTGGATGTGGGGCCCTCTAGAAGGCCATCTTTGGGCTTATGCAATGTGAGCAATTTGAGGGCTCACCAAAGGTAATTTTGACTACGTATCTTAAGTGCTGACTTTAGAAGACAACTCTCAGGTAACAAGCTTCTTTTCTGTTTATCCTGTATTTTAAAATGAAAAATAGAAGACAAATAGCACTAGATTTGCTCTCTTCCTTTTCATTAGTGTAAGGGCCATTAACACCTCACTGGATGCAGTCTCATGGCGCATGGCTTGGGAGTGCTGCCTGGAGCTGCTCTGGGAGGCCCAGATGGAAAGGGACGTAGTCACCTGGGAAATGGGCAGATATCAGGAGTGGTGTGGACCACAAACAGAAGTCCAGATGGGCTCCATCCTCACCCAGGACACAGCAGTAGGTGATGCGCCCTGGCCACTGCTGTTCCTGCTTGGGCTGACGAGGAACTGGCTAAGGAAATAAGACAGGGCCTCAATAACTGAGCCTAGGGCATGAGGCCGTGGCCAGCTTAGGGAAAATGAGACAAGAGGCAGATCAGCTTCTCAGAGCCTCACAACCAAGCTCAGATCTGCAGGTAGAGACAGGGATTCAGCTACAACAGGCATCAAGGGGCTCCAGCTTTTGGGGCTGCAGGCTTGGGTGGACAGGATGCTGAACAGGAAGGTGTAAGAATTTGGGTGTGGTGGTGCATGCCTGTAACCCTAGCACTTGGAAGGTTGAGGCAGGAGGATCTTGGTGAGTTAGAGGACTATCTGCGCTACATAAGCAAGTTCAAGGCCAGCCTGAACAGCCGAAAAACAAATAAATAAGGAAGGAAGGAAAGAAGGAAGGAAAAAAAGAAAGAAAGAATGAATGAATGAATTTTGGGGTGGTGATGATAAAAGACAGAAATCTAATACAAGTTAACTACCAATCCACAAGGGAGAATTTACTGGATTGTCTGCCTGGCCAATGAAAGAGATGGGGCTGTCCTTAGAAATGGGTGAGTATAAGAGTTCAAACTCTGTTATCAGACACAGATCTCAGTCTGTATTCCCACTTTTTTTTTTTTTTTTTTTGATACAGGCTGGTCTCAAATTTGCAGCAATCCTCCTGCCTCAGCCTCCTGAATGCTGGGATTATAGGTATACAACATCACTATGCTCGGCCGTCTCCCCATTTCTTGGCTCTATTTGGTGCTACAGATGCTCCTTGACCTTCTGATGATGGGGTTATGTCCTCCCTTAACCTTCTGTATATCACAGTGTAGCCACACAGCACCTTTGGAGGTCAGTCATGGACCCTCATGTTCATGTGACTGGTGGGAGCGCAGATCCCTGGCACTGCCTGGCATTTCCAGATAGTATTGCAGCAGCACATATCACTAGTCCAGTGTGTGTGTGTGTGTGTGTGTGTGTGTGTGTGTGATCAAGATTCTAAATTGGAAGTACAGTTTCTAGTGAATGCCTATTGCTTTCACAGTGTCGTAAAACTGAAAAATCAAAAGTTAAATCATTATCAGTTGGAGACTGACTTTGTTGCGCATCTTCCAGAACAGGTTCTCACTTGCACAAGATGGAACACTCATACCCTCACATCCGCTTTCCTTAATTTCAGAGAAATGAACAAGTCTCTCCTGGTTACTCAGTCAAGGAGCCCAAGAAAGGCTCTGATTGGTCAGGTTTGAGCTGTCTACCATTCTTGAACCAATCACTATGGCAATCGGCTTGGTGTCATCTCATTGGCCAGCCCTGGGTCACGTGCTGGTCCCCGGAGCAGGAAGTAGGCAGACCTGGCAGAGTGGAGTGAGGCATGCTGTGGGTTTTTCTCAGGGAAGAATCCTGCTGTCATAACTTGGAAGAAGTGCGGCCGTTAGACAAAAACCAAGTATCTATGACAAGGTCTTTTCAAAAATCGAGATTCCAGGGACTGTAAAGGCCACTTCTGTTGTACTGATGTGTCTCAGCCTTGCAGCAGGCTGTGGAGACCTAGCCCCTGGTGACTGCCGTAGGGGCTGGGCCCTCCGTGTCCTTTCCTCGGCCCCTCCAGGAGCCTTGCTCCCCGCCAACGGATGCTGCGTGGACCTTGGGGGCTGCTGACTACCCGATCATCACTACCATCAGTTCGCTTGTGGCCTCCGCACTAAACCAAGCCTTCTGCGTCCTCACCACCTTGATGAGTTCTTTTTAGAGTTTATTCCAAGTGAGTTGGGAGCCGTGGGAGGCTCCGAAGCAGGGAGCTAAAGGTAATTGCATTCTCTTGGGAAGATTTCCCTCTTCGGGAGTCCAGTCCTTTCAGATGCTCGTCTAGCCCCGCAAGAAGACCAGGGAAGTTGAGAGAGGAGCAGGAGAGCGAGCCCCTGGAGGCTGCCCTGGAGAGGAGTGGTGTCCCTCCCGGCCCCTGCTGCCTGGCGCTGTGCTAGTGTGGCTGGCTGCTGTTTCCTCAGAGCTGGCCTCACCCATGAGATGGGTCCTCTCCTTGCAATGGAGGAGGCACCGGAGGACGCAGGGAGCAGATCCAGCCAGGACACAGCTCCTACGGCCCCTAGAGGAGCAGAGATACGAGGAGATCCATTATGGTCTCTTCCCGTCCTTGCCTCTGGTGTTGTGAGGGGCTTTGGGGCTCAGGACAGTCCCAGAAGAGCAACTGCAGGAGGAGAATCCAGCCACATGACACGAGGGACCCACTGCACAATAAACAAACAGAGGCCTGGAAGAAAAAAACACTGCAAGGATCGCAGGTTCTAGAACATTCTGAGATGGGGAGGGGTGGGAGCCAAGGCAGGGAAGAGTTGGGGTCCAATTCTCAGCAGCTCCAGAAAATTGACACAAGCGATAGAGCCATCTGAGTCACTTGTCCACGAAGGCAGCCAGCCGTGTGCAGACTGAAGGCCACGTGAGCACGAGAAAAAGGCACAGGGCCCTGCTGGAGCAACCTGGAAGAGGGATGGTGGCGCCGAGGCCGGACTGGGGTGGTGGGTCTGGGGAGATTCGCACAAAGCTGCGATATGCTTAGGAGGCAGGACCGATGGATTTGCAAGGGGGTGAAGAGTGATCCTCCTCTTCTCTGGTAGATAACAATGCTTTAGTGCCACAAACAAGACCTAGGAGAGGCAAGCTGTGGACTGACGCCCATAGTTAGGGGTGGCGAGCAAGCAACTAAACACCCAAGCCACTACCACCTGTGCCCACTATTGTTAATGTAGGACATCAAAACATTTGAGGAGCTGGAAACAGAGAGAGGTAGAGAGAGACAGAGAAAGAGAAAGGAAAACGGAAAGAGGGGGGAAGGGAAGGGAGGGGAAGAGCATGTTCCTTTCAAACGAATGACTTTAGCTTTAGGCAAAGCTGTGGGGTGGCAAGTTTCCCTTTTTTGGTGCCACACACCCATGGGCCCTGGGAGCCACTCTAGCCAGCCTCCCACTTGGGGCTGGGCATGTGCTGCCCTCCTGGGCGGTAAGCACAGCACCAGGAAGAGGGGGTCCTCAAGACCACATGCAAGCCAGCTGGCTGGCATACCTAGCATCTAAAAAGGGGAAGCCACCCAGGGCTCAGAGGGTAGATAGCCTTGACCTCTGTCCTGAGGCTTCTGGGAAACCATGAGGATTATTTCCACCATACTGTGCAGCATCTCACTATGAAAATGCTCATACAAATGGAATACAGTAAATGCTTTATGCCCATATTTTGTTAGAAATAGATTCTGCGTCACATATAATAATACCTACTGAGTGTTGAGTGCTGTTCTCAAATGGGACATGGATTGAAATCTTTGAGCCTTGTGAATAACCCTGTAAGATGGTTCTATTACAGTTTAGACAGCCTATCTATGCTAACTGTGTTTGGGGAAATCTCTTGGTTATACCGTCTTTATTTTATTTTATTTGAGACAGGGTCTTACTCTGCAGTTCAGGCTGGCCTTGAACTTGATTATGTAGCTTGAACTATGACAACCCTCCTGCCTCAGCCTCCCAAGTGCTGGGATTATAAGTGTGTGCCACAAGGTCTAGCAAAATCCCTCTGTTATAACCTTCATCTCTCCTATATATATTACAAGCTAATTAAATGCACCTAGGAGGTAGCATGAGACTCAAGGTTTTCAAATATATGCACCATGCAGCACTGTCTTTAAGACACATGGTCTCCTTATGCAGTTCAGGCTGGCTTGAGCTCACTTTGTTTAGCTCAGGTTGGTCTTGAACTCCCAGCGATCTTCCTGCCACAGCCTCCGAAGTGCTGAGATTCCAGATGTGCATCACCACACTTGGCTCACTATGTAACACTTTGACCTGGAGGATATAACACATGGGGTGGTAAATGTGAGCAGAATTCAAATTTAGGAGCAGAGGGGCAGTTTTGACCTTTAACCTACACAATTGAGTGTCCACTTCTCTGGACACCAAGCTTACCAGTGTACTGCTCTGTCCCTCTGCTGATGGCAAGCTTCCCTGTGGACTGTATTCATTCCTATCTGTTATATAGCAGTAGAAACTAATACAGCCCCACAGGCCAAAATCAAGATGCAGAGAGCTGAGTTCTTGTATAAGAACACTGTGGTTGACAGAATTCAGTTTCATGAAGTTGTAGGACTGAGCCCTCTGCTTCCTGTCAGACCGTGTTCCTTCCTGTGTGACCCCTCCCATCCTTAAGCCACCAGTGACACAGTGACTCTTTCTTGTGCTTTATACCTCTGACTTCTCCTCTGGCACCTGTTTAAGAAAACTCTTTTTTTCAGACTCACCGATAGTGTCAGGGCCAGCAAGATAAACTTCCTGTTCCAAGGTCAACTGTACCATAAGACATACCCAGTTATGGTAGAAAGCTGCCCATGCCTTATACTCAAAGTTCTGCTGGTCCTGCAGCATACACAGGATGCAGGAAATCTCACAGTCACCTAGAATTCTACCTATTACAGAAGCAGGATGTGCCCATCCTGAGCTGCACTGTCACCCCACACTCCTCTGAGTACCAGGACCTTAGAATCCTCTTACCAAGTGTTTCTGAACCTCTTTACAAATCTAAGCTCTTGAAATCTGGGCACCATGGGCATGCTCCTAGATCCGATGGGTGGCCAAGGGGTGTCTGTGTGCCAGGCACGTGGGCCTAAGATCTGGGCATCCTTCCACACACGTGTGTAGAAGGGCCCAGAAGGGAGGTACGAAGGCAGTGGGTGTGGACTGGAGGCCTTGCACCGGCGTCTCCACATTCCTTCAGGGGGATTCCAAGAACTCAGAATTGGAAAGTGGCTTTTCAGATTATAAGGAAGGCATGTTTAGTAGAATAAATGAGAGACTTATTGTATTTTAAAGTTTGTTATGGCAGCGAAGTGTTCAAACGCAGAATATTCTCGTGGCCAAATACATTTCCTAGGACCGCCGTCACAAACAACCCCCAACTTACTAGCTGAAAACAAGTTCACACAGTCTTGGAAGCTGGATGTCCAGCATCAGTATCACCGGGCTGAAATCAAGGTGGCAAGAGGGCTATGATCTCTCCGGGGCTTTCAGGAGAGGCCTTTACCTGTGTCTTTCAGCTCTTGTGGCAGCCGGTGTCCCCATCACTCATCTTTCAAATCTGCTCACGTCTCATCTCCTTGCATGCGTACTATTCCGTGTCTGAACCTGCGCATGCGTGTGTGCTGTGTGCGTTGCGCGTGAGTGCGCATGCGTATGATCAATTTGCCCTCAGTCCCTCTCGTACGACACGTGATCACCTTGCAGCCCATCCAGATGTGGCAGGATCTTCTCACATCTCACGGTCCTTTGTCTAGTCACGTTTCCTGTGGCTTTTACCCAGTAAGGTAACCTTTCCAGGTTCCAGGGATTGGGATCTGTTATCTCTGGGGCCACCGCTCAGCCAGCTCAGGAGAGGTGACCCCGATGGCTTTCAGCTCATTCAAGCAGTGGCGGAGATTAAGGTCCTAGACCTCCATCCCCAACACCAGTGGCACCGGCTGCTCCCTGTTCCCTCAAGGAGCCAGACGGTGGCCGGCAGGGATCTTTCTGTGGACCGGTCCCTGTTATGCATTGTCCAAGGGAACCTGGCTTCTGGCCTTTTGATATGCTGTATGCACTGCCTGAACCCCTTTACAAAATCTTTTTTTTTCCACAAGTTGATAGAGGTGTGATTGACACATCATCAGATTACCCTTTTTAAGCCACTGCATTAATTTTTTAAAGTAAATTCACCGAGCTGTGCGACCATCACCACAGTCCAGTTTCAGAGCACTTTGTCTCCTTGTCGAGACCCTTGTAACCGTTAGCGGTCAGTCCCTGTCCCCACCCCCATGGCTGCCCATCCCATGTGGCCACCAAGTATCCTCTGCCCCTCGAGATTTGCCTGCTCAGTCTTCCTTCACTCATCTGTGACCAAGTACATGTGGGGCCAGGAGGGAGACCACAGCCCAAGCAGGGGGCCACACGGTCTGGCTCAGGCAACTGGTGGGCAGTGGATTAACCATGGGAGGGGAGGGGCAAATGCCCGCGAGAGAAGCCAGTTTGGGGTGCAAGGCATTGAATTTGAGGCATCTGATGAGAGTGGGTAGATAGATGAGCCATAGATGTAGCTGTAGAGCCTGCATCACAGCATGTAGGTGACCAGAACCATGGAAGCTGTGGGAATCCAACAGAAGAGAAAGACGGGCCAGTAAGAGGGCCGGGAACAGATCCCTGGTCAGCGCTGGATGCATGGACTGGGGAGTCCAGAGCCCCCCACAGGATTCTGATAAGGGGCAGCCTCGGGAACCCCAGAGCTGGCAGGATGTGGATTCCTCGAAGTCGAGGGTAGTGCCACTCGGTGCAGGGGATTGGTGCTGCTGCATTCCCAGAAGCTCAGGCCTGTTGCTTTTGTGGCACGGCCTTGGCCAGGGAGGCCCGGAGCAGGGGCAGGGTTGGGAACCAGAGTGGCGTGGGCGGAGCAGTGAATGGAGCCTGAAATGGATGCAGTGACTCACTGTCTCAGAGGAGAGAGGAGAGCGCGTGGAGCGGTGGCAGAAGAGTGCGGGATTGGGGGAGGGTTTCAGACGAGAGGGGAAACCGAAGGGATAAATAGAAACGGTCAGCATCACTGTCATCGGCATCTTCGCCGCCACCAACCCGCAGCCGCAATGAAGGTTTTACATTTCAGGACTGCTCTCACCTCCAGACCTTTCTTCCTCATGCCGTGGTCAGAACCGAGCCCTTTCGACTCTCATCTGTGGTTACACTTGCACCCTGTGTTCTTTCCTCTACTTCTGATGGTTCCGATGGCTCCGCAGTGCTAAGTCCTTCCTCTCGGCAGACCCTTTAACATGACAGCCATGCCTTGTTTATCAGCCCCCTCTTGTTTATCAAGACCCTCTTCAAGGCAGCGTGCATAGCCAGATGTGGTGGTGAACAGCTGTAGTCCTAGCACTGTGGCAGGCCGAAGCAGGAAGATCTCCAGGTCAAACCCAGCCTGGACAGCTTAGAAAGACCTTGTCTCAGATAAAAACTTTGAAAAGGTTTGGGGTGGTGGGGAGTGTGGCTTAATGTGAAGGCCTTTGGTTCAATCCCTAGTACCCCCGAAAGGAATAAAAAGGGCAGTGTGGACACTCTTGCTTTGCTTGTGGAAGTACAAAATGGTTCACTCTTTTCTGGTTTGACAAAATGATGGAGATACAAAATGCACACACCACCTCCCCCATGCACATCCTCAGGCGTTGACACCTCGAGCATGAGAGGTGCTAACGCAAGCATTTCTGGCAGTTCAAGGCCAGGCTGGGCGACAGTGCAGTGCAGTGGTGCGCTCAGGGCCAGGCGGGGGTTAAGCAGATTCACAGGCAGCTGGCATCCTGGGCTCCTCCTCTCACTGCAGAGCTACCTTTGCTCAAGGAGCCCAGGTGCTATAAAGCATACAGACAGGCAGACAGAAGAGTGATACTTCTTCCTGGCAAGCTCTGAGCACCACACATCATGCAGACCCAGTTCTGCATTCATACGACTGCAAGGGTCCTTCGTATTCACAGCACGGGCCTTGGGACACTGAGGTACATCTTCCTGGTGGCCGTCTGCATCTACATCTGGTGAGTGAAGCCAGTCTGAGAGCCACGCAGCTCAGCCTTCTTCTCCACCCTGCTTCTGACCCCGCACTCCGAGCTCTCCTCCCTGGCCAGCTCTCCTGGGCCAGTCACACCTGTGCTTTGGGCCCAGCTAGGGCCCTAAGTCCATGCCGTGGCCTTCTCAGCTATGAAATGCATGGAATGGAAGCTTCTTAGAGCTGAAATGTCAGAGCTGAGGGAGCCAGGGAAGGAGCCCTGCATTCAGGACTAAACCCTTGGCCTGCAGAAGCGACATGGCTTATCTGGGTTCCCAGCAGAGTCAGAACGTGAGGCTGGACGGGCACAACCTTGCTCCCGAGGGCAGGATGTACCCCGAAGTTTTCTCTTTCATTCATCTGTCCTTTGACCCAGCTCTGGAGAATTTTGATTCTGAACTTGGACATGTGTGTTATGACACCAAGATTAGCTTTTCTGATTCTGCTAAGGCTGATCGCTAACAGGTTGAAGTTTCTGGAATGAATGGGAGAGCCCAGAACTGAGCTTCCCAAATGGAAGAGACGGGAAAATGTGGCAGTAGCGACTCACAGAGCATCCATGTTTTGTGGAGCTATCGTGAGGCTGGGGTGGGATGTATTATTGAACTAATGTTACCACAGAGAACCCGGGCCAGCGAGGAGAGAAAGCTCCCGGAGGGCAACTGTTATTCACACCCGTGGGAGGGGGGCGGTCAACAGGAAGCTCAAGCTGCAGAGAGCTGGCTCGGCAAAAAATAAGAGCCGTGTCAGCACCCCTGAACCCCCGATGTGCTAGCAGCCAGCCCCTACCCCCCTACTCAGAGACCCAAAATTTTGCATCCCCTCAGCAACGCTCCCTTCCCCTACCTACACCCCCCTGTAAACACGCTCTCACCCCTTGCTCGCGCCCAGTGGTCTTTTCACCCTTGGCCTGGCTGCCTGCACCCGATCTGCGGTAAATCCTCACACTTTTGTTAAACTCTGCCAGGGCTGGAGATTTAGCTCAGTGGCATAAGTGCCTGCCTGGCAAGCACAAGGTCCTGAGTTCAATCCCCAGCACCATAAAAAGAGAAAAAAAAAAAAAAACAAAACTGCCTGCCTCATTGGTCTCAAATTGTGCCTTGGTTTACCCTAACACGTAGATGTGTACAAAGTTCCATTTAATAGCATGGCATCACACATATTGATTGGGTCCCTAACCAACATTTCTTGAGTTTTTTTGGTACCAAGGGATCAAACTCATAACCTCGCGCTTGCCAGGCAGCTGCTTATGCCATTGAGCTATATGCCTGAACTTGACAGTCTCTTTAAATGAATTTCAGAAATGCTAAAATGTATCATGAATTATGTAAATCTCATATACCAGCATGCGGTTTAAGAACTACAACATTACTTCTGGGCATGGTGGTGAACACCTGTAATGCCAGCACTCTGGGAGGCTGAGGCAGGAAAACTACGAATTTGAGCTCAGGCAACTTAATGACATAGCAAGACCCTGTCCTAAAATAAAAATAAGTACAAAGGGCTCATTGTAGCTCAGTGCAAAAGCCCTGGGTTCAACCTCTAATATTAGGAGGAGGAGGAGGTTGAGGAGGAGGACGAGGAAGAGGAGGAGGAGGAAGAGAAGAAATAATAAATGTTACTAATCCAGTTTTGTTCCCTGCAAAGCCACCCTCATGTCACTCCTCAGAAGCATCATCCTGAATTTGATGTTTGTCGTTCCCTGTGCTGATATTTTTATAGACAAATGCCTATGTCTGTAAGTATGTATATGTTTACCTTTCTTTATGGAGGTGAAATTCACGTAACATAAAACCACTTTAAAGCGACTCCTCAGTGACATTTAGAACATTCACAGTGTTTGCAGCAGCTGCCTCCACCTTGTTCTAAAACAGTTCTACCCTGAAAGGAAATCCCCCGCCCAGCCGTTACTCCCCGAGTCTGTCCCTGTCCCCGCGCAGTTCTCCATCCTGGTGTCTTGTGTGAATGTGGCTCTGGGTCCGCCTTCTGTCACTCAGCAGACACAGCATTTTCAAGGCATACCCTCGTTTTGATGGTCAGTATTTCCTCAGCATGGCTGAGCAATGCTGCGTTTCACGGACAGGACACTCTCTGGCTGTGCAGCCGTCTCCTGGTGAACACTGGTGATTTTCCCATTTCACCTGTGATGAACAGCGCTGCTGTAAACTTTTTGCCCAAGTATTCGTGTGGTATGCAGCGCTGCTTTGGGTTTCTTTAACCTTCTGCCCAGCAGCAGTAGCAGCTCTATGCACAGCCCTAGGACTCTCTGTTGCTGGCTTTGGTCCGCTCATTTGCACAGCCACAGAGCCCCCACTGTACAAATGTACCAGTGTGCCCAGCATTCACATCTCCATTTCTCCCTCTCCCAAGCACGCTGTGTACACATCCCGTGAGCCTCGGAGGACAGATGCTCACAGGCAGGCCCCTAGGAGTGTGAGTGCATTGGTCCTAAAGATGCTCAGCTCCCCACGGCTGCCACCGCTGCCTCTGCACTGGCGTCCCCTGGAAGAACACACAGTGGTGTCCGGGTGACCACCCAGAGTCTGGAGCTCCCTCCAGGAGGGAACTAGAGAGCTACAATTCTTTTTCTGTTTGTTTGTTGAGACAAGGTCTCGCTGTGTAGTTCAGGCTGGCCTGGAACTCACCGTGATCCTCCTGCCTCAGCCTCCCGAGTGCTTGCATGACAGGAATGTGCCACCACACCTGGCTGCCATCTTTCATTATTAATCCTACTTTTTTCCTCCCCTGTACTAATTTTCACGCATACACTCAAGGAAGTAGGAAGAGTGAGTGAGCTGACCATAGGGCAGGAGTAGAAGCAGAGCCGTGTTGGGCATGAACAGGGTCAACAGGTGGACAAGTCAAGGACCTTGGTTGTGCCACCGTCAATCTGTGTGAGGCCCGGGGCAGCCTCCTTCACCACTCAGACCATTCACCTGTCTGCAAGAGCAATGGCCCAGTCCCTGTCTCACTGTTGCCGTGGGAAGTAAAGGAGAGGAGCTTGGAGCTCGCTTGGCGCCGCTGGCGTCAGTATCATTCATACAGCAGCTGAGCGCTTCTGAGAAGCGGGTGACTGACCCGCCAGACTTGGGGAGATGGGAACGGGCCTGTGAGTTTCTGAGCCTCAGGATACAGAAGCAGTGCTGACCCAGAGTGGGGCTCGGTTATTTGAGAAACTGTTCTAAAAGTGGAATGCAGCCGGACGTGGCGATGCAACCCCTGTAATTATAGCACTCAGGAGGCCGAGGCAGGAGAATTGCCGAGAGTTCGAGGCCAGCCTGGGCTACATAACAAGACCCTGTCTCAAAACAAACAAAAAGCAGAATGTACATGAGGTAATATTAAAGCTAGCACCGGGGGCGATGGCTTTCCCTCGCCATGTGCTCGCCCCATAGCTGGTACTATGCTAAGGAATTTGCACGCGTATCTCATTTAATCCTCTGAAGCCCCTGGGGCAGGCAAGGGCTCTGTTTTTTGCTCCTGTTTGCTGGAGAAGGAAATGAGCCACACAGAAGCACAGCTAGGGACTGAGAGAAGCCCACCTTCCACCTCCCTCTAGAAAACAAGTGGTCGATGTTTGTCTGTGTCTCCCACTTAGCTTCGCACTGGTGACAGACAAGATGTACCAGCGGAAGGAGCCGGTCATCAGCTCGGTGCACTCCAAGGTGAAGGGCATGGCCGAGGTGACGGAGGAGGTGGTGGGCGGAGTGAGGAGGTCGGTGCAGAAGGTCTTGGACACCGCAGATTACACCTTACCCCTGCAGGTGAGCGCCCACCCCTTCCTCCCGGGCTCGGGCCTGGGCCTTGGCCACCGGCCCCAGGGCCCTGCCCTCTCCCCCCCGGGACTCAGAGGCTCACTCTGGAAAATGCTGGCCCTATTTAAAAAGCTCTGTGAAAATCCCAACCGAGAAAACCTAAAAAACTGCCAAAGTGGGCCAGACCTAGCTGTCCTAGCTGGTCCCAAAATAGCAGTGTGTCCTGGCGCGATTCAACACGGCTCGGTCAGCTCACACTCGCGGTGAACACGGCTGGATGGAAGCCACCACGCCAGCCAGCGGCATCTGCCCGGGTTCAAGGAGGGCGACAGACTTGCCATCTGCCAGTGCCAGCCCTCCACATGACCTCTCATCACCCCGAGGTCCCTGGGGCACGGTCCCTGGTGCATGTATTTACCATGACGGAAGGATGTGGGTGAGAGAGAAGGTGTGGCCTCGGGGGACAGGCGTGTGACCGCTCAGCTTGGCAGGCAGAGAAAGTGAAAGCAGTCACAAAAGGGGGGGGTAATTAAGAGCCGAGGAACAGGTGTGGGCGGGAGGGACAAGGGTTTGCAGCTGGGGCGGGTGCTGGAAGCCTGCACAAAGCCACAGGAGCAGCCACCACCCTGCTGGTTTCCAGCAGCGGCTCATTAAACTGGCCCTGCAGGCAGAGGAGGCCCCGGTGCCGATTCATTGGGTCCTGAAATCTGGACAGCGCCCTATGGTGCCCCCCCAAACTCAACCCGTGGCTCGCTGGGTTCCCAGGGTTGCAGTGCAATGCCATTTGCCTGTCTCGGATTGGGGAGGGACATGTGGGTCCCCTGCTTCCCTGGGCCCAGCGAGGTGACACGGGCAGCTCTGAGCGAGTTGGCTGCCACCGACCCCAGTTTCTTGGCTGCTCAAGAGAAAGCACAGAGGGGTTCGGGTTCCCCCACCCCACCCTGGGCACTTGGCGAGCTGCGGGGTCAGGAGTAGGTGGCTCCATCGCCAGGGCCTCCTGAGTGCCTCCTCTCTCTCTGCAGGGAAACTCCTTCTTCGTGATGACAAACTATCTCCAGACAGAGGGCCAGGAACGGGGGCTGTGCCCTGAGGTAAGGGGGCCACCACGGGCCATCGGAAAGGAGGACAGGGCCGGGGCCGGGCTGGCATTTCACCAGCGCCCTCCACACCTGCAGGGGGTGGCAGCCTGAGCAGCCCCATTTCACAGGCTCAGAGAGGTTAAGTGACTTCCCCAGGGTCACACAGCTGCCAGAGGAGGAGCCAGGCGGCGTCCTGGTCCTGTCCAGGGCTTCTCCTCCCACTCACTCGGCCCCTCACACCGTCTCTCTGTGAGGTGTGGGTGGTCCCAGGGCCACCGTGAGGTTTTCCCCTCCGGACTCTACTCTTGACCTCCCTGCCTCTTCCTGGATGCTTTTTTCTCCAGCTGACCTTCACGGTCCTCCCGGCTATGCATGTGAAGTTTCCCTCTGTCCCTGTGTGTGGGTGCCAGGATCCCCCAGCCCCTCAGGTGACACCTGTGCAGCCTGGCCCCTCTGGTAACAAGACCTCATTTACCAAGGCTTCAGGAGTTTGGTGTCAAAGTGCTCTCCTGGGAGCTGGGATTTAGCTCAACGGCACAAGCCCCTGCCTGGCGAGCATGAGGTCCTGAGTTCAATCCCCGGTACCAAAAAAAGAAAGACAAAACCTACAAAAATACTGTCCTGGGGCTGGGAATTTAGCTCAGTGGCATAAGCACCTGCCTTGCAAGCAGGCAGTCGGGAGTTCGATCCCTGGTACTGATAAAAAGGAAAAAGACAAAAAAAGAAGAAGAAGAAGAAAAATACTATCATGCTACAACTGTTGTCAACTGTGACCGAAACTCACAGCCCAGCAGGCCTTCTGATGGCCTCTCCCCCTGAAGGGAGCCCTTGTCTCCCTCCACAGCATGGACCCTCAGTTGAGTGGGCAGCAGTTCCCTGTGTAACCCGATGGGGGTTCCCCGCTCTCCCGTGTCCCCTCTCCGCACGCCACCCTGATATACACACATAGATACCTGCCAAGCGACCGAGGCTCTCGAGGAGCAGAGCAGCGACAGCCAGAGGTGAAGAGCCAGGCTGCTAAGGACTCCACACTTTGCTTATCTGCTTGAAGACTTCGAGGAGGTGGCTTTCCCTGCAAAAGAGACACTAACAGCCTAGCTCTGAGGGTCACTGCAAAACTCAAGCAGATGCCTGTGATGGCCGCTCACACAGTAAATACGGCCAGGCCCTAGCTGGATGCCAAGATGGACCTGGTGGGCTTTGAATAGCCAGCGGATCTGCTATCCGTTTTGCTTGAGGTCTCTTGTGACACCTGTGTCACATGGTGCCAATGCCATGTGGAGGCTCTTACGGGGACAGTCAGGCTCTTTCCTCCTGGAGCTTTCCAGAGGCTTCCTCCCTGTGGGATCTGTCCACATGCTGTCTCCAGACTCCGAATGCCAGCACAGGGTCCCCAAGGCCAAATGGCAGAGGCTCCAGGCCTTGGAAGGCTTAGGTCAGAGCTTAGGTCCTTTCTGTGGCCTGAGGTCCAGCCTGTGTCACAGCACGGCCCAGCGTCACAGGAGGAAACACTCTCTTTCTCCTCGGGCAGGGCAACCAAGAGCTCATGGCCACCCTTAGTCCATGTGAAAAGCCCAAGCGAGAAGAAGAAAACAGAACCAGTGTTTCTCTTATAATTTTAGAATGTCTCTTGGAGCGGAAAATAGAATTAGTTTGGCTTTTCCTACGAGTTCCTTCCAACTGATACTGAAAACTGCCCATGACCCACAGTAAATGACCATTCATTCATTCATTCTCCATTCCTTTCATGTTTGCCAAGAATACTGCTTGTCTGTAACCGGGAGTGGTGGCACGCACCTGTAATCCCAGCCCTGAGGAGGCTGAGGCAGGAGGATCATCATGAGTTCCAAGTCAGCCTGGGCTACCCAGTTGAATTCAAGGTCGGCCTGAATTACATAGCAGGAGCCCGTCTCCAATAACAAAACAGAACATTACTAGGTGTGTGTGTCAGGCAGGCAGTCTGGTCACAAAGCTACAGTCCTTGCGGTCCAAGGGTTCATAGTCTCATTCGAAGGGGCTCAAAGGAGAGGAAAGCCAGGCCTGGTGCGTGACAGAAGGTGGACAATCTGGGAAGAAGAAAAAAAACGTGAGTTTGAAGATGAGGAGAAACAGAGTTGGCCTCGCTGTTACAGAGAAGGACACGGAGGAGGCTGAGGGAAGCCACTTAGCCAGAAAAGGGCGCTGCTCTCAGGAGACCCGGGTCCTTGCCCTGTGTGTCTGTCAAGGCCCTGGGGCACAGTGGCGTTTATAACACCGGTGTCATCACGCTCGATTCCCGAGGCGGCCAGGGAACCTGCTCCCCAGAGAGCGCCGGTCACACCTGCGAGGGCCAAGCTGTCCCGCTGGCCTGCGAAGACGCTGGCCTGGTGTCCTCGGCTGGGAGACAGTGCCGGCTGCTGCCCCTCGCTGTCCCGGCCAGCTGATGTCCCTGATTGACTTCCCCGCCCCTGTCACATCCTGGGCCCTGCAGCCACTGGGCCGCCTGCTCCTGCCACCCCTAGGCCCCGAGGGCCAGCGGCCAGGGTTGTTTACTTTTCTTTTTTACCAAGATGTGATTCAGGGACCATAAAAGCCTGGCACTGAAGTGCCCAGCGCGGGGTGTTTAGTCTCTGCCTGGCGTCCCCGTCGCCGCCCTCTCCTTCCAGGACATTTCCATGGTCACGGGAAGAAACCTCGTCCATCTCCCCTCCTTCCCCCAGCTCCTGCCAAGCGCTCTCCGCTTTCTGTCCCCGGGCTTTGCCTTTTTTGGGACATTTCCTAGGAACAGTCTCACACAGGAAGTAGCCTTTTGTGACTGGCTTCTTTTACCCAGCGCGGTGTTTCCAACACTCGGCCATGACAGGCAGGTGACAGTGTAAGCCCGTGCCGGGCTGCGTCTGTCCCTCATCCCGTGGTGGACCCCATTTGGTCTGTTTCTGCATTCTGGTGGCCATGAGTCATGAAGCTGTGAGTAACTGGTGTACAGGTCTTGTTGTGGGGACGTGGATGTCAGGGTCCCCACGTCTTGGTGACACCCTCACTCATTCTGGCTGCCCTGTCTTTCTCCACAGTACCCCACGCCCAGGACGCGCTGCTCCTCCGACCGGGGCTGTAAGAAGGGGTGGAGGGACCCGAAAAGCAAAGGTACCGTTGCCTCTGTCCCTGAGCCCCAGTCTGGGGCTGGCCTGGCACCTTGGTGGCATTCACATCACCTGGTTCCCATCCTCGGCCTCTGGCCCTCAGCTGCCCTCCTCCTCTACCACCAAATCTCAGCCAAGCCTGCGTCTGCCCCATGCCCTGGCTCCGTCCCCAGCAGGCCAGCTGTGCCCTTGCATGTAACCCCCAGTGTCCTAGGAAGAGATGTTCCTCCAGCCCCGGCATGGTCAGGTCAAAACCGTAGAAAATCACCTCTTGGCCCATTGTATCTTCTTCTTCTTCTTCTTCTTTTTTTTTTTTGCCTTTTTTGAGACAGGGTCTCACTGTGCAGTTCAGGCTCACTTTGTAGTTGGTCTCGAATTTGTAACGATCCTCCTGCCTCAGCCTCCCAAGTTCTGGGATTACAGGAATGTGCCACTCAGACACTGCATCTTCTGAGTGTTCTAAATTTCCCCAAAAGTAGAGGAGTGTGACTTTGATCCCATATTTACCTGGAGAGCGCCCTCATCTCATGTTCTAACTCAAAAAGACATGGCTCAGTGCCGGGGATGTCGCTCAGCAGGACAGCGCTTGCCCAGCCTGTGTGAGGGCTTGGGTCCAGTTGCCAGCATTGGGGGATGGAGGGCATAGGAAAAATAAAAAGGACACACAACAACAATATTGCTGGGCATAGTGGTTCACATCTATAATGCCAGCACTCGGGAGGCTGAGGCAGGAGGATCACTGCAAGTTCAAGGTCAGCCTGAACTATGTAGTGAGACCCTGTCTCAGAAACAAAACAAATTTACAAAACCACCAGTGGTTACAGTGCACGCATACCACGAATGAACTCCACGTTCTGTACCATTAAAACATATATATCCAAGCTGGCATAGCGATCGTTTCCACACGGCTCACCATTTAATGAAACCTCACTCACTCAGACATCCCGGAGCGCCATCCCATGGTCATCGCACAGCTTCTTACCCCCCTGGCTGGGGAGAGACCAGCTGCCACTGGAGAAGCCAGGTCCTGGTCCTCGAGTGCCAGGCGAGAAGAGTCACAGTCGCGCCCTCTTAGCAGCTTTTCCAGTTAAAAAAAAAAAAAAGTCAACCGACTGCAGGTTTTTCTGTGCTCTCCCCTCTCTGGTCCCTTTCTAGAAGCTTACTGTTACCAAACGTGGTGGTGCATGCCTGTAATCTCAGCTACTTGGGAGGCTGAGGCAGGAGAATTGCAAGTTCAAGGCCAGCCTGGGCACGTTAGTGTGACCCTGTCTCAAAAATGTGAAAAGGGGCTGAAGAGGTTGCTCCGTGGATGGCCCTGTAGTGAGTGTGCCCCCAATACCACACACACACACACACACACACACACACACACACACACACTCTCTCTCTCTCTCTCTCTCTCTCTCTCTCTCACGCTTTCTGTGTTTGCCTGCTTTGTCCAGCATGTGTTAGTGGAAAGCAGGGGCCCCGGGACTGACAGCTTCCAGGGTGTCCATGGTGGCCTCTGGGGAATTTCCTCCCCACAGTCCGCTCACGTCCAGGACCCCTGTCCCCCCCCCCATAGGAATCCAGACCGGCAGGTGCGTTGTGTACAGCGGGACCACGAAGACCTGTGAAGTCGCCGCCTGGTGTCCCGTCGAGGCCGTGATAGAGGCCCCCCGGTGAGCCGCATCCTCCTGCCTCAGCCTCCCGGGGCTGGGAGGAGGGAGAAATACAGGGGCCCTTGGCAGTGACCACAGAGTCCTGGGTCTCCTTGGCCTGGGGACCCCTGTGGCAGGCACGGTACTTGGCACACCCCAGCATCCCCAGGAGGCCGTGCCTGCTGCTAACATGTCCAGCTGGTACCCGGCTGCTCCTATGAGCACCCCTGGGTGTCCAGGGCACCCCGAGACCCCTCCTGTATGGCCACAGCAGAGGCTGTGACCAGTCTGTGCCATACTGAGTGAGAGGGCGGGGAGGAGGGACGGAGGGAGGAAGGAGAGAGATAGGAAGGAGGAGGGAAGCAGGAGAGAGCGGAGGACTGAGGTTCCCTCAGGCGCCCACGGGACGCGCAGGCTGCTGACTTCACCTGCCCCGAGGGGCTGTTTAAATGAGATGTGCTTGGTCAGGTGTTGTCAAGTAAATCACATGCTTGGCTTACAGACAGACAGACACACACACTCATGCAGTCTGCCCCTAGAACTGTCCAATAGAACTTCTTGCAACTGTGGGGATCTTCCATACTCACGCCATTCAAAAAATAGGACAGCTACATGTGCTTCCTGAGTACTTGAAATGTGGCCACTGCAACTGAGCAGCTGGATCAAGCCTTACTTGAAGCCAGTGACTCTGAATGCCTCAATTATTAGAGGGAAAGATGTAAATCACAGTGCTGGAGAGAGAGCTCAGTGGTACTCATGCTGGCAGGCCAAGTGTCCAGTCCTCAAGATCTCCTCCCAATCTAAAGCCTGGTCAAGTTGAACTCTGTCGTTTGCCTAGAGAAAATCTTAAATTTCAATTAAATTGAAATGGAAATGGCCTCGAGCACACCTAGTGGCTGCTGCACCAGAGTAACTCAGCACAGCTCCCTCTGCCTGTGCCACAGAGGATGCCCCGCCCTGTGCCAGCGAGCAGGGAGCCAGTGTCCCCTGCCTGGCCCTCGAGTGTCAGCCCAGGTTCATTTCTAGGTCACAGAAGTTAATGGCACAGAAGGAGCCGATGCTAAGGGAGGCACAGCAGCCCACTCCCAGGGGTTCTGGGTTCAAGACAAAGGACCCCTTGATGGACTCTGGCATTTGGTTCTGCTCTGCCACTAGCTTGCTCATGAGACAATGTCACACAGCTCCCAGTGCCTGGTCCTAGGCTGCACGGTGACCTAACTTGGGGCCCTCAACCCCTGACAGTCGGCTTCCAGGGCTGCTGTATGAATGAGCTAAGATGGTTCATTATTCACTCAACAAACCCAGCACTATGTAGCAGGCATTAGATATTTATTGTAAATGTGAGGACTCCTGTAAAAATGAAGAGTCCCCAGCACATAGCAGGTCTAAAGGCTCTTGTAGCCTCATAAGCAGAGAAGACACACACAGAGAGAGCTGCACTTCCAAACAGAAAGCCATGAATGTCCCGCAGGAGGAATAAGGGTGTAAGCTCCTAGTTCTTAGAGGACTGCCCAGGTGGGGCCTGGTGTGCCCCACATGTGGCAGACATTGCTATAAATACATAACAGAAATCCAACTTGCACTGGCTCCTGAAGGACAGGGCATCAGTGCACCAGCAAAAGAGGCACCCAGAATTCTGGCTTCAGGCAAGGCTTGACCCAGGCTCCAAATGACAGCAGGAAGACTCTCTCCTCCTCCTTCCTTCTTCCTTCCAGCTTGGCTTTCCTTACACTGTGGCCCGCAGAACTACAGGGCTACCCCTCCTGTAATTTCCCTTTCCTAATTGTTCACACACACACACACACACACACACACACACACACACACACACAAATGCTAGAATGTTCCCCTGGATGAAGTCACAGGACCACCAGTGACTCAATCCCTATGACCAAGGAAATGACCGCACCGCCCAGCCAGCCCCGGGGCTGAGCCCACGGATGGACCGGAAGTGGGGTTGTCCCCACCCATGCTCTGGAGGGAGAGGGGCAGAGAGTCTCCACAGAGCGGAAACTGAGGCCGTGTCACCGGAGGGGGACAGGCAGTGGATAGGCAAAGGTGACCGTGTTCATGACAGCACGGAGCCAGAGCCGGGCTAAGCCAGTTCTGGGGTAGAGGGCGGGCCGTTCTCAGCGACGCTTCCAAAACCCCCGTCCCTTCCTGTGCCGCCTGGCACGCTGGGCAGCTGGTGCCGGCTGTAGCTCTCAGCCCCCGCCGGTCGGCTGCCTCAGTCGTAGACCGTCAGCTGCAAAAGAGCAGAAACACTGACTGTCCGCTTGTCCCTGTCCCCGGTGCCCAGCTCCCTGCTCGGTACCGTAAACACCTGCCGAGTCCACAGAGGGACAAGACGGTGGCCCTGCTGCAGCCCGGGGCCTGCGCTCCCCTGACTCACGCAGCCCCGTGGGACACACAGGCCTCTCGGGAAGGATGCACACTGTCACCTCGCTGCGGCCTCGGTGCCAACGGCTGGCAGTGCCAGGAGCAGGGGGTCACCATCCCAGCCCCGCGGAGCCACAGGCCCCCTGGGAAAGCCATGGGCAGGGACCGCCGCGCTGGCAACAGCGGATGTCCCCGGGCAGGGGGAAGCCAGCCACAGTGACCCACAAGCTCTGCAGTTCCCATCATCGCGCCCCTAGAGGGCAGGTTATTAAATATCCGTCCACAAAGCTCTGCACACATCTAAACACACAGTACATCAAAAAGGACAAAAGGACGCTGTAAATGTCACTGAATCTCAAGAAGGGAGAAACCCTGACACGAGTCTTTAAGGCAAGCGCTCTGAGAGGCTGAGGCAGGAGGATCACAAGTTCGAGCCCAGCCTGGACAGCTGAGAGATTTAACAAGACCCCACCTCAAAATAAAAAACAAAAACAGGACTGGGGGTGTACTTCAGTGGGAAGGCCTTGGGCTCAGACCCTAGCATGACAGAGACACAGACAGAAACTGATTCTTCTTGGAACGGACAGAGGCTTTATGGAGAATTTGGAGGCTCTTGTCCACTGTTGGCATGCCCATTTCTCTTCTCTTATCCCAAAGCCAGAAGCTTGGAAGCCTCTGTCCCTTAGCCCGCTGGACTGACCCATCCAGGTCCAGCAGTCACTGAACCCCACTCCTCTCCCCCAGGCCCGCAATCCTGAGCAGTGCTGAAAACTTAACAGTGCTCATCAAGAACAACGTCCACTTCCCTGGCCACAACTACACCACGTAAGTGCCCGGAGTGCCTGGCTGTATCAGTCAGTCAGTCCCCTGTGCTGCGTAACAAATGATCCCAAGCCTGTGGAGCCCTGAAAAAGGAATACTTCTTGTCTTGCCCGTAATTTCCGTGAGTCAGGGGGAATATCTCTGCCAGGTGGCTCTGGCTTGGGGTTGTGTAGGTCATCATCCAGCTGTCTGCAGGGTTGAAGTCACCCCCACACTCTAGGAAGGCAGGGAATCCTCTCCGGGCTCTCCCACATGGTGGCAGGAAGGTGTCTAAGTGTACTTAGGACATGGTGGCCGGCTTCCCTAGAGCAAGGGGCCCAGAACAGGACAAGAGGAACCAAGACAGGAGCCAGTCTTCGCCCATGATGTCCTGTCCCTCATGTGCACTGCTGGTCACAGATTAACCCTGTCACAGTGCAATGGGATAGTCCACTGGGGTCCCCAGGGAGGCAGAGGTCACCCAGTGTGGTGTCTGTCTGTCTTTCAATGCCCCCAGGAGGAACATCCTGCCTGGCCTGAACGCCTCGTGTACCTTTCACAAGACGAAGAATCCTGAGTGTCCCATTTTCCGGCTAGGAGACATCTTCCAGGAGGCGGGGGACAACTTCTCAGACGTGGCCGTCCAGGTGGGCAGGGCCCTGCCACCACCGGGTCCTAGGCTCAGGGGCATGGAGGGGCTAATAAACCTGGCCTCGCACTCTCAGCGATCCTCCTGCCTCAGCCTCCTGAGTAGCTGGGATTACGGGAGTGTGCTCTAGGGCCCAGCTCCTTCTATTTCTTGGTTTGTAGCCCTTCCTCCGTTTATAAAGCTGGCACTGGGGCATCTTGCTTCAGCGGGCACAGTGACTTATTCGGGTCAGAGTCCCCACTGCCTTCTCCTGTCTTCAAGACACGAGCATTCTAAGAGGGGCGCTTAGGCCCCCCGAGGTGACCCACGATAGTCTCCCAGCTCTAGACCCCTTCTTTCACACTGCAGGCGCCTTCCTTAACTGTGGAGTATTAAGAGAGAAAACAGAGCTAAGAAACAGACACGTTTCTACTTACTCTTTACTGGGGACGCTACAGACTGGAGTGCAGAAATGGTTTGAGTGCAGGAATGACCTGTTGGATTATTCTAGAAATAAATCTAAGGAGCCAGGCGTGGTGGTGCACACCAGTAATCCCAGCACTCGGGAGGCTGAGGCGGGAGGATCGCTGTGCGTTTGAGGCCGGCCTGAATGATACAGCGAGACCCCATCTCTACCACAGCAACAGAAGTCTAACAGTGCTGTGCCCTATATAGCTGGCACCGCAGCTCACAGTCAGGCTCTGAAACCCTTGGCCAGCACTGGACCCCTGAACTCGAGCCCTTCCTGTGTGTGTCACTGTGCCGCGGTGCCCACACCCAGCAGCGCACAGAGCGTCTCTTGATGCCCCCCAAACCCCAGGGAGGAATCATGGGCATCGAGATCAACTGGGACTGCAACCTGGACAAGTGGTCGCATCACTGCCGCCCCAAGTACAGCTTCCGGCGCCTGGATGACAAGTCCGTCGAGGAGATCCTTGTACCCGGCTACAACTTCAGGTAGCAGCTCTCGGGCCCAGACTTGCTGAGCAGCTGGCCGGGCTGGGGTTGGGGGCCAGGCGTGGCGGAACAGCACCCCGGGCTGCCGTCAGGAGGATCACTTTGGCGTCCTCCACTAAGGGGGGTTTTCACAACCCTCCCCAGCCTCCTGCCACCCTGGGCGGTAGCCTCGAGCGCTGCTGGTCTATGCTGGGAAAGGGTAAATGACTGGCCCAAGGCTCACCACTAAGAGTCCTAAATTCTAACCCTGCTCCTCCTGATCCCAAAACACACTCTGCCCCTTTTTCCTCAAGATGTTCTCATTCCGACCTCCATAACTGAAAATTTGCTTACCTGGCACAGTGGTGCAGGCCTGTAAATCCCAGCACACAGGAGGCTGAGGCGGGAGGGTCACTGTGAGTTTAAGGCCAACTTGGACTGTACAGTGAGAGCCCGGCTTAACCTACAGTGCTGTTTTGATCTCCAGGGTTTTTGTTTAGCGTACTTGTATTCAAAACCGTAAACTGCTGTGCATTCTGCTCTTGCCCTGTGGCGCCTCCTCCCGTGCCCGCTCCCCCGTGTGATTCCGTCCATGCTGGCCTAGGAGCTGAAGTACCCGGTGTGCGGTTCCCCGTGGGCACTGGGCTATTCCCTGGCCGATCCTCTGCCTCAGGAATGAGCTCAGGGAAGCCCTGCGAGTGCGGCCTGCAGGAGCCCCCCGGGGATGGTGTAAGCCTGCAGTTGTCCCGGCAGCACTGTCCTGCGGACGTGTATCGCTGGCCAGGTTTTGGTGTCATTGTTTTTGTGAATGATCCAGCCTGGTCCTCTCCAGGCTGCGAGCCCTTCAGCTCCCCGACTTGCTCTGCCTCATCTGCCCATGCCTCTCACGACACATCCTGATAATGCTTTTCTGTGATGAGACCTGACAAGCCTACCCCCCAGGGTGAGCTGTGGGACCCACTTCTTCCTTGGGGGGACCTCCTTGTGTTTCTTGGCCTGAAATTCCCATCTGTTGGATACCGACACAGTCCCAGGGCTTTGGAGCTCTCCTAACCCAAGACAGCGCATCTTGATTTTTTTTTTTTTTTTGTCTTTTTGAGACAAAGTCTCTCTATACAGTTCAGGCTGGCTTTGAGCTCACTTTGTAGCCCAGGCTGGTCTCGAACTCGTAACAGTCCTCCTGCCTCAGCCTCCTGAGTGCTGGGATTACAGGTGAGAGCCACCATGCCCAGCTAGATAGTGCATTTTGAAAACCTGCATGTAGGGGCTGGGGATTTAGCTCAGTGGCATAAGTGCTTGCCCGGTAAACAGGAGATTGTGAGTCTGATCTTTGGTACCAAAAAAGGAAAAAAGACAAGACAAGAAAAGAAAAGCTGCCCTGCATCCAAGAAACCTAATTCAAAACAAGGCCCTGTGCACAGGTCCTGTGGTCGAGATTCAGGCGTAGCTCTTTGGGGGCCACTGTCTGACCCAGTAGAGTTTGCAAAAGCACACAGGGCCGTGTTCTGGTGAGTATGGGCCACTGCCTGCCAGCCCTTTCCTGGAAATGCAGGTTCCTAGCAATATCTAGGACCTCCTGAAAACACCCTGGGGTTCAGACCCTGGCGTTTTGGTTTGTCCTTTGTTTTGTTTTTTGAGACAAGGTCTCACTATTAGTCCAGGTGAGCCTTGAACTATGTAGCTCAGTCTGGTCTCCAACTTCCAGTGATTCTCCTGCTTCAGCCTCCCGAGTACTGGGATGACAGGCGTGCACCAAGGAGCTCACCCTTTGAACACAGTCTGCACAGGGAATTCTTGCCCTTAGTGTTAGAACCACTGGAATCAGATCCGAGTACGCAATGCACCATGGTAACCCTGCCAGGCAAATCTACTCCCTGCCTGTGTGCTCTAAACAGTGCCACAGAGCCTCAAAAGGAGGCGCCATCTGAGGCCAGGATAACGCAGTGAAAAAGACTGAAACCCTGCTGTCTGGGAACAGGCATTCGGGTGCCTGAGATCTACCTCGTCTCAGGGTCAGACTTTTAACAAGAAGACTTTTGGATGTTTGTACTATGTCAGCAGAAAATCTGTCTTCTGTTTCCTCCCCTCCTCCACCTGCAAGTAGGTTCTGCATAACTTGGGGAGAAAAGAGGTGAAATGATTGTGAGGGGGTGGGCCATAGCATCATGAAGCAGATGGTTTAAGTCTCCCTAATTATTTATAAAAAGGAAAACATACTCTTCCTGGCTAGAGCACCGATGGGAGTGCCTGCTTGGGCTGTGATTTATGTTGGGTCTTAATTTTTGAGGCAATTCAATGAGACAAAGAAAATCAAGCATGTGTGATCCCAGCACTCGGGAGGCTGAGGCAGGAGGACTGCCATGAGTTCAAGGTCAGCCTGAGCTACATAGTGAGACTCTGTCTCAAAAAGAAAAGAAAAATACAGGCAAACTGAAGTTGGTGACACAGAAAGCAGAATTGTGGCAGATGTTTCCCAAGATATACCAGCAGGCTGCACCTTGCAGGGCGATGGGGGAGCAGCAGCTTGGTCAAGAGGCAGGAGACAAAGGGCAGAGGACCGGAAGTGATCTGTGATTTGTGCAGGAAGCAAGGCAGGTTGGGGAGACCCTGAGGGCGGCCAGGGTAACAAACAATTCTGCACAGTTCTTGTTTTTTCTTCTGTCTTTTTGGGTCAGGGTCTCACTATGCAGTTCAGGCTGGCCTTGAATGCACTGTGTAGCCCGGGCTGGCCTCGAACTTCCTCCTGCCTCAGCCTCCTGAGTGCTGGGATGACAGGCGTGAGCCACCACACCCAGCCGGATCGTTTTAATCCAACAGGTTCACAACAGAGCCATAATCCATCTGCCTGGCTGCCAGGCGGCTTGCAGCACTGGTGGTGCACGCGTGACGGTCCCACGCGTGACGGCCCCAGCCGTCCCACCAGCTGGGCCAGCCACCTGAAAGGCAGACAGGAAGGCGGGGCGATCGATGGCTGCCTGGGTTTTTCTTTCCGTGAAACATCAGCGCTCTTCTCTAAGAGAGCGCGGTAGGGACGCATCCTCCCCCCGCAGGTACGCCAAGTACTACCGCGAGAACAACGTGGAGAAACGCACCCTGATCAAAGTCTTCGGAGTCCGCTTTGACATCCTGGTGTTCGGCACGGTGAGTCTGCGGTCCGGCCTGGGGGCAGGCACAGGAGACAGCCACAGCGCAGACCGTGGCCTCTGTGGGCTGAGCAAGCCCAAGGCTCTGCCTCCTGCTGGGCCGACAGCTGGCCGGGGGACAGACGGACGGGCTCCGAGGTCAGCTCGGTGACTCCTCCGCTCTGCTCCCAGGGAGGAAAATTTGACATCATCAGTCTGATCGTGTACATCGGATCCACCCTTTCCTACTTTGGCCTGGTAAGAGATTCTCTTTCCCCGCTTTAAGAAAAGGATAGGAAAGCCAGGTGTGATGCCGCACACCTGTAATCCCAGCACTCGGGGAGGCTGAGACAGGAGGGTCGCCTCAAATTTGAGGCTAACTTGGGACCAAGACCTGTCTCAAAATTAAAAAAAGAAAAAGAAAAAAAGGCAAGAAAAAAAGGGAGGATCCAGAGGTGTAGCTCAGAGATAGAGCACCCCGGGTTGGACCCCCCACCAGTCCTGCAGAGGCAAAAAAAATACACGTGACAACGGGGTTCCCCCAGGCCACCGTGTTCATCGACTTTCTCATCAACACCTACTCGAGCGCCCTCTGTCGGTCGCACGTCTACCCCTGGTGCCCGTGCTGCAAACCCTGCGCCGCCAACGAATACTATTACCGCAAGAAGTGCCAGGCCACGGTGGAGCCCAAGCCGGTAAGCGGGAGCCTGCGGGACGGCTGGGAAACGCGGCCAGATCGCGGCCGGAGAGCAGGACGAGCAGGCCATGATGGGGTACGCCTGTAATCCCAGCACCCTGGAGGCTGAGGCAGGAGGATCGCTGCGAGTTCAAGGCCAGCCTGAACTGCATAGGGAGACCCCGCCTCAAAACCAAAAACGAAATACAGAGGGAAAGGGATGGGGAGAGAGGGAGAGAGAGGCACAAGATATTCGAGGAAGATAAATGTGTGTGCCCCAGGGCTGGTTGCATCTGTCATTTTTAAGTTGGTACAGATGGAAAAAAAAACATTAGCAAGAGGACGTCAGGGAAGCATTCGGCAGGGACGAATCCCCTGTAGATGGGTCGTGCGCTGCGGTCCGCTGCTTCCCCCCCCCGGACCTCCCGGGGAGGCCTCCGGCGAGCTCCCAGCCTCACGAGTGCATCGGGGTGCGCAGGGCAGCGGCGTGGTCAGGGGACTAATTAACAAGCGCCGCGTGAGCGGGAAAAGCAGCTGCAGCCCAGCCTCCGGGAGAACAGTGACGTGCACATCCATGGCGCCTGGTTTAAAGAGTGAGGCAGACAGCAATGAAAGCAAACCCTAGCATTTCCCTGCTTTGCGTGTGTTACCTCTTTGGAACAGCCCTTCAGGTGAGCATGGTGGCACAGCCCTGCGGTCCCAGCCCCCGGAGGCTGAGGCAGGAGGGTCACTGCAAGTTCTAGGCCAGCGTGGACGATATAGTGAGACCCTATCTAAAAAAAAAAAAAAAAAAAAAAAAGAGAAAAGCTAGTGGAAGAATATGTATGGCATATGTTAAAAACCAGGCCCATAAACTATATACTCTCTATGTGTGTGATGCACAAACACCGCACAGGTGTGCCTGTGTGTACATAGAAGTGCTATCAGTGGTCGGAGTCACAGGGAACCTGAACCCCGTCTGTGCTCTATTTGGGTGAACTGGGCCGTACCCCGCGGGTCTGCTACACCCCACCGCCCGCTCACGCAGGCAGAAATCTCTGGTCCCTAAGAACAAAGAGGACTCCTGTGTCCCTCCCTCAGGCACACACGTCCCTGGCCTCTCCTGGCAGCTGAATGCACGGCTCCCCATCCACTGTCTGTGGGTTCACAAATGAAATAGACATTTGTATTTGTCTTTGCAACTAAAAAATTAATCATTATTTCATGGCCCAAAATGGGGTGAAATTCAACCAACATGTGGCAGTTTAAGAAGCTGCAGTACCACGACTCTCCAGGGACACTGAACCTGAGCGATGGGGGCAAACACAGGGGACCGTCACCCAGAGCAGGGGACAGGCAGCTGTGGTCCCTGAGCCCACAGCTCGTGCCCCAGCACCTGGGCTGATTTACCTGTGGACCTTGGGGCTGGGGGTGGCTGGTCTGACAGTGTGTCTCCTGCTAAATGGGAACAGTGGTCACCGTGGTTTACATTGGCAGTTCTTGATAACTGTCCAAAAACTGATGAGCTGTTTAATCTCCTTCCCCTAGACATTAAAGTACGTGTCCTTTGTGGATGAACCCCACATTCGGATGGTGGACCAGCGGCTGCTCGGGAAAAGCCTACAATATGTCAAGGGCCAAAAAGTCCCAGTAAGTAAAATATTTAGTCTTTTAAGAATTTCTCTCTCTCTCTCTCTCTCTCTCTCTCTCTCTCTCTCTCTGTTTTTTTCCTTTAAATAAGAAAATTTACCATTAAATATAAATACATTTAGCATTTATGCAGATCACCACTAATGGACTTTAATAAAGCAAACATACTCATGTAACCAATAGCCAGATTAAAAAATAGAATGTTCTGGGCCGGGGTGCACCTCAGTGGTAGAGCACTTGTGTAATCTGCATAAATCTCTGGGTTCAATGCCCAGTCTTAAAAAAGAAAAAAGAGACTATTCCTAGCAGAAGTCCCTTTCATGTCCCCTCCTAGTTGCTACCTTCCTTTCAAAAGTTACCATGGCACACACCTATAATCCCAGCACACAGGAGGCTGAGGCAGGAGGATCACTATGAGCTCAAGTCCAGCTTGGGCTACATGGTCAGTTTAAGGCCAGCCTGACCTGCATAGTGACACCCTGTCTCCCAAAAAAAAAAAAAAAAAAAAAAAAAGGCATGATCATCTTGACTCCAAGATTAGTTTTGCCTTTTCTAGATCTTTATCATAGTTAAGTCCTCAGTGTATTCTCACTGGAACACCTGGCTCCCTGCACCCAGCGTTGCTTTGTGGTCTGTGATGTCCTGTGTTATGGAAGTTCTCTGCTGTGACTCGGTTACTTCCACGTTTATCCATTCTGCCATCAGAGGACACTTGTGCAGTTTCTAGTTCAAGGCTAGGGCCAGTCGTGCGGAGATGTACACATCTGGCCTCCGCTGGGTGACACCACCGGCTGGCACGGCTGAGTCCGCTTTGTAACTGCCAATCCACAGTGCTCCGAGTCAGGTTCTCACCACTTTCCACGGCTGCCACTCCACTATGTGGGTGGGTCACTGCGTCTCGGCACACATCAGCTGATGAGCACGTGGGCCACTTCCATCTCTGCTGTTATGATGATGTGTGAACATTCACAGGACAAAACTTAGTTTCTAAGCTGCTGCACTCAGGTCTTGTCTGTCCAGTGAATGAGCTGTACGTCACAAAGAACAGACAGGGCAGTGGAATTACGGCCACTCCCCTCGGATAGTAACACCAGATAGACACAGTAACAGAGAACACATATTTACTGTCTGCTGTGTTCTGGGCGCAGGGCCAGGAATCCCGCAATAAAGCAGACAGAGCCAGGGGTGGTAGTGCACACCTGTGATCCCAGCACTGGGGAGGCTGAGGCAGGAGGATTGCTGTGAGTTCTCGGCCAGCCTGGGCTCCACAGTGATTGTTTTGGTTGTTGCCAAGTCCACCAGAGAGGTGCTGTCTAAAGACAGCCTGGCTTTTCTGAATCCCACTTTCCAAATCCGCACAGTGGAGAGGAGGGTACCTAACCCGAGGTTCTGCAAAGGCTCAGGTGGCTGGGCCTGGCGTGTGTGCAAAAGGAACACAGTTAATGTAATGACTCTAACTGAAAAGTCTGTTTAAACCCTAATAAAACAGAAGCCGCTGGCCACTGGGCTTGCCACGCTGATGGCTTTGGATCTTTTTTCAGAGACCCCCGACGGACTTCACGCTCCTGTCCAAGCCGCCCACGTCTCCCCCGGATCCGGCCCCAGCCCCTACACAACCGGAGGAGATGCAGCCACTTCGCAGGCCAGACACCTCCGCGTCTGGGGACAGCCCGGAATGGTGCCAGTGCGGAAGCTGCCGCCCGTCCCAGCTCCCCAAGGACAGGAGGTGCCTGGAGGAGCTGTGCTGCCGGCGGGGGCCGGGCCCCTGCATCACCACCTCCGAGCTCTTCGGGGACCTGGTGCTGTCCCGACCCGCCCTGCGGCAGCTGCTGCTCTACCAGGAGCCCTTGCTGGTGCTGGACGGGGAGGCCACCAACAGCGGGCTGCGACACTGTGCCTACCGGTGCTACACCACCTGGCGCTTCGGCGCCCAGGACGTGGCCGACTTTGGCATCCTGCCCAGCTGCTGCCGCTGGCGGATCCGGAGTGAGTTCCCCCGGAGCCACGGCCAGTACAGCGGCTTCAGGTGTCCCTACTGACCACGTGGCAGGGATGGACCCTGTGAACCCACACGAGCCAACCATGCAGACCTCCGCAGGGGCCGGATCGAGAGACGCAGGTTTAGGTCTCGATCCTGTCCCTAGGAAGCTGCGTGACCCTCAGCCTTCAGTGTCCACACATCCATCTCCTCACTCCCTGACCTGCTGGCCCCGGGCTGTTGTGGGGACAGCTGGGACAATGGGCAGGTCCGTCTCACCTAGGCCAGAGCTGTCTCAATGTGCACTCAGGGTGGGGGGGACACTGCCCCATGAGCTCAGCCCAGAACAGGGCCAGGCTAGAGGATGCGGAGGGCATAAGGTGGCCATAGATCCTGACACTCGTCCCTCAGGACCTGAGTATGTGCCATTTGAATGGCTTTGTCTAACATTGGAAGTGACATTGTGTCCGCTCAGGGTCTCAGTCTCGAGAGGCTGGAGCTTCCCCTTCCTGGCCCTTTGCACCATCCTGAGGTCGTCCCACCTCGAGGAAGCCCAGGTGTCTGCATGGACGGTGCCCAGCAGCCCCCAGCTTTTATACCACCCAGGCCATGGCAGAGCACACCCCAAGTGGCAACTGCTTGGTCAACCCAGACCGCCAAACAACTGTCTCACATCACCAGGTTCTGGGGTGACTAGAGAGCAAGCTCACCTCCCTGGGGTGGCAGACAAGCTACACTTCCCCAGGCCCAGAGCTTCACAAAGGACAGCGGACCCTTTGGGGGCGCAGGTTTCCTGGGACAGACCCAGCCTAGGACTCACGAAGCAGCCCTGGGGAGCCAGCAAGCCTGACAGCGACTCTGGTCCATCCCAGCATGAGCACAGCCCCAGGGCCGCGGGGGTGACAGCGGCCACCTCTGTGCTATCCCCTCCTGCGGCCTGTGCCTGGTCCCTGGGGCCACACCTCAGCCTTCACCATGACGTCAGTCTGCTTGGGGAATATTGGGGTGCGGGGCTGTTCAGATTTTTCGCTTTGTCACTGGAGCCAACCCTATTTCCAAACAACAACCATTTCAAAGAATAAATAGACAACAGTGAATAGCACTGAGGTACTGTGACCCACGAGGTGTGAGTTTTAAAAGATAAACTGCAGGACTTATTTCGGGCCAGTCTCGGGGTGACTCAGGGGTGGTGCAGGCTGGCTGAGTGCTGCCCCCCTGAGGCTCCTTCTTCTTTATTTTTTACGTTGAGATAGGATTTCCCCAAATTGCCCAGACTGGCCTTGAACTCACAACCTTTCTGCCTCAGCCTCCTGAGTAGCTAGAATGCAGCCCGGTTTGACAACTTTACCACTTTAATAACTGTTTAAAATAAGCAACTTTCCACTCTGTTAATGTCAAATAATTTTTGAAAGCATACATAAAGCCCTTCTCTTTTTGACCTAGGGTTTTACGTGGCTTTACACTCAGGAATCAAGTTAACTGTGCCACACTGAATTTTCATTTTTGTTTACCTGTTCAGAGCTATCTTCCCAGAAGTGGAAAACCCATGATTTCTTTAGAATTGCAATATTTTGTCCTCAGGATTCTGTGGAGTGGCCACAGGTTTCAGTTCTGATGCCCTTTGAACCTCTAGACCTTTAATTTTGGTGCCTTACTCCTGGTGTGAACCTGTCTCCTTGTAGAGGCCTCAGGTGGAGTCAGATTTTTTTTTGAGATAAGATCTCACTATGTAGTCCAGGCTGGCCTTGAACTCATAACAATTCTCCTGCCTCAGCCTCTTAAGTGCTTAGATTACAGGCGTGAGCCACGACACCCAGCTAGAGTCAGAATTTGGAAGAGCAAATCATCACCGGATCCTCTGCTGTTCTCCTTCCCTTCCTCACTGGGGCCCGGGTGGAGGTGCTATGCCCCACTTCCCACGGGAACAGGGACTATACCCGTGTTCCTGGTTTTCCCCTCCTGGCATCCCCTTTCTTCCAGCGCAGCGCAGCCTCCTATTCCAGTACCTTTGCAGAATTTCCCGTTTCAGCTGTGTCTGAAGGGAAGTGCACGGCTTTCCTGCTGGCCCAGGCTGATTTCACAGAGAACTGAGAGTGGACTTGTTTCTCTCTCTAAATGGAACCATTTTTAAAATCCTTCCTAATTCTAGGTTGGCAATGTAGGTAGTGGGTTTGTTTTCTTTTGTTTTTGTTGCTTGATCTTTTGAGACAGGGTTTTGCAATGCAGTTCAGGCTGGTCTTGAACTCACTTTGTGACACAGGCTGGCCTTGAACTCTCCGCGATCCTCCCGTCTCAGCCTCCTGAGTGCTGGAATTACAGATGCGTGCCACCCCGCCTGGCAATGTAAGCATTGCTAACTTGACTGTTTTGGCAATTAAAAAAAAAAGTGATGTATAATTTGTCTTCTCTTGGATTCCTTTCTTTCCAAAAGCCTCCAAATCACACTTCATTCATTCATCTATTCAACAAATCAAGACATGGAGATTGAGGACAGATGAGATGGCTGATGAGTGATCAGAAGATCCAAGCAAACATAGGCTTACACCATGTGATGAGCAGCGTGGTGAAAGAGGCAGATGCAGCCTATAATCAGAGAATCCGACCTATTCAGGGAATTCCTGCATGAGAAACATGTTAACTAGAACCTCAAGAGAAAGAACTACGTGAATAAGAGAGGGAAGAGTATTCTAGATAAAGTGAAAGGCATAGGCAAAGGTCCCGTGGCAGGAAAGACAGCAGGTTTGCAGAGCCCATGACTATGCCCTAAGCAGTACAGGGAAGTTCATCAAGGGACCGGGCTGGACAAGCAGGCAGCACCTCAGCTGCACAGAGGCCTGAAGGCCAGGGAAAGCCTGACTGCTGGACAGTCTGGAAGGATTTTAAGCCAGGACCCTGGTGAGATCTGAGTTTTTAAAAGCTCATTCTGATCACTGTGTGAAAAATAAAGGCACCAATCGCCACCGCTTTAATTTCCGTTTCCCTAATCCCTGAAGCGTTTGCCCCGCACACGCAGCCGCATAAATGGTTTCTCTTTTCTTTCCTCTTTCTCTCGAGAAGTCCCATGTGGCCAGCAGCGAGTGAAGAGGAAAAGCCCTGGCTTTCGGGGACCCTGGTTTTGGGGCAGTGCTCGTCCCGAGCCGCGGGCTTGGGCGGGATGGGAGGAGAGGGAAGAGGGAACGCACCAGGAGGGCGCGCAGTGCACCCAGACCCCGGCGGTGCTGCCCTGCGCCTGCGCAGCCGGAGTCGGGAACTCGGCCAAGGGCGCCCCTGCCAGCGCCCCCTGGGGGAAGTCGCGGGGACGCGCGGCTCAGCTCCTCCGCGACCCCGGCCCCCGCCCCCGCCCCCTTACGCCTGAGAGCTGGCCGCCCACCGTCCCGCTGCAGGGGCGGGGGCCCTCGCCTGTGCTCGGTGGCGTCCTCCTCTCCAGGCAGGAGAGCACCTGACTGTCCCGGTGGTGCGTGCTTAGCCATGTGGCGAGGCTGAGAAGAGATGATCAAAACACCCCTAATTCCAGGCCAGCCATAGTCCTCGAAAATTAAACGGCTTGGGGCTGGGGGTTTAGCTCAGCGGCATAAGCACCTGCCTTGCAAGCAGGCGGTCGTGAGTTCGATCCCCGGTACCGATAAAAATGAAAAAGACAAAAAAAAAAAAAAAAAAAAAAAAAAAAAAAAATTAAACGGCTTACAGCCAGGTGGAGGCTGAGATAGGAAGATCATCACTTGAGCCCAGGAGTCTGAGACCACCTTGGGTGATACAATGAGCCCTGTCAAGAAAGAAAAGAAGGGAGGAAGGGAGAGAAAGGGGAGGGGAGGAGAAGGGAAGGACAATATTTAATAAATAATAATTAATTAGAGGCCTGACTTGACTTCAGCCCACAATCACTGTCTGCACACACCTCTGCCCCAAGAGGCCCGCATGTTTCTCAGCCCCCATCGCGTCCCTCGTGGCTGTCACCCCGGGAACCCGCGCGTCCGAGAACCACACGCTCTGGTCTTCCGCTTTTCCTGTGAGCTTCCCGTTTCCTGTCTTCCAGGTCCAGCGCGCCACGGACCACGTTTCCTAAATAAAGGAGGTTTTGCCTTCCACACTGGCCGGGAATGTGGCCGAGCTGAGCCTTGGGGAGCGGCGGGGGGAGCGCGGCTCTGCAGGCCCCGTGCAAGGCTGGGTGTGCGGCGTGGCGCTCGCTACCGGGTTTATGCTTTATTTCCGCCAACAACCCGACGGCTCTGCACTGAGAAAGACTCATCTTGGTTTGCTGTCCTTAGCGTTGCTGCACCAGCCTGGACACGCAGTGGACACTGGACGCAGACCACCTGCTTCAAAGCCGTTAGCCATGGGCCCAGCGGCTTACCTTGTGTCCAGCCGTGCAGCTGCGGTTGTACTGCGCTCCGCACAGGTGTACTGCACCACTCTGAGTCAAGGTACAGGAAGCCGAGTGGAGTGGGTACACCTGCAATCCCAGCCCTCAGGAGGCTGAGGCGGGAGAACCGCCAGGAGTTCAAAGCCCGCCTGGGCTACATACTGAGTCAAGCCCAGCTGAACTACATAATAAGGCTCCGTCTCAAGCAAAACAAAAAGAAACTCCCCTCAAAAGCCCCCTCCAGACAAAAGCAGGTACAAGAGAGCTCTCATTACCTCTGCTTGTCCACCTCACCCCACAAGCTCTTCCTGACCATGCGAGCAACGGTTAGCACCAGCTACCCCGGATCAATTTCCCTGGAGGACGTCCTGCGCCTCTAGTCCTCCTGCTTCTGGCCAGGCTCAGCGGTTCAGCCTGTAAGACGGACACTGGGCACACCGCACTGCGCAGGCGCAGGGGAGAGGCGGGTGAGGGGCCGCGCTGCAGGGTTGTGCCCTGGAAACCCGCGAAGCCATAGCAGGACCGTCAACGACGTCGACGGATGTTCAGGACACGCCACAACACCCTGGCATTTCTTGCCCAGGGAAAACGTTAGCCTTGAATTAGAGCTCACTTTCCTGGCAGAGACAATAAGTATTAAAATTCTGAGTATTAAAAACCCGTTTCCTGGGCCTGGGGATTTAGCTCAGCGGCATAAGCGCCTGCCTTGCAAGTTCGACCCCTGGTACCGATAAAAACGAAAAAGACCCCCCCCCCAAAAAAAAAAAAAAAACGTTTTCCGGGGCCAGGGATTTAGCTGAGCCTCATGAGCGCCCGCCTGACAAGCGAGAGGTCGTGAGTTCAATCCCCGGTACTAAAACAAAACAAAACAAAACCCGTTGCCCTGAACACATCCCTAAGGAGACAACACCCTGCCTCCTCCAGGGGGCACAGCCTGGATAATCACAGTCTTTCAGCTGGGTGTGGGGGTGCACAACTGTAATCCCAGCACTCCCGAGGCTGAAGCAGGAGAATCACCTCGAGTTAGAGGCCAAGCTGGGCTATGCAGTAAGTTCAAGGCCAGCATGAACTGCATAGCAAGACGCTATTTATAAAACAAAATAAATGGCCAAAGTTTGAGATCGCTTGTTTTAGACTGCCTTGGTACAAGAATAAATCTGAGCATTTTCTAAGTTTAATTATTATCTCAATTTCATTACCACATTTTACCAATCGGTTTTGGTTTTGTTTTGTTCTGTGGACCAGAGGCTCAGACCCAGGGCCTCGTGCACGTAGGAGAGCGCTGTGCCACTGAGGGAACCCCGGCCCTGAGGTTTGCATCACGGGCAGGGGCATTAACATTTGCCAGAGCCAAATGGCAGATCTTGGCCGAAGAAGTCGGAGGCGGACTGTGCCCCACCGTTAGGAAAGGCCAAGAAGCAGGCAGTGCTATGAGGAGATGAAAATTCTGGATAATTCTCTGGATAGGAAAGAGACTGCATTTACCCCAGCTGGCCCAATGAAAGTGACTGTGCTTTAGGTCACCACACTTCCTGAGAAGTTCCTCCTGTGCAGAGTGTGCTGCATGAGCTGGAAGCCCGGAGCAAGACCAGTTCCCCAACGAAGGGACGGCTTCCTGTCGGTTTGTGCTAGCAGAACTCTTGCATAGCACATGTCTAACGCTCGTGGTAAAACCTCTTAGACATGCTGTGCTCCGATTTTTCACACTAACGGTCAGATATGAATTGGGAAAACCCCCAAAGCTTTGTGATTTGCTTATATGAACTTGGACATTATCTTTAGTCAAACAACTGAAAGTTAAACATGATAAACTAGGCCTGGTGGCACACGCCTAGAATCCTGGCACTTACCTGGAGTTCCAGGCCAGCCTGGGCTACGTGCAGTACAAGGGTTTGCTGGTAGAGACCCTGTCTCAATAAAACAAAAACCAAACACCCAAACTAAAATGTGGTAACCTCTTACAGTTTGGGAGCCTGGCAGGTCATGATGACTCTCTCTTAGCTACCACAGATTATTGTCTATTATCTTATGTCAGAGAGGAGGCCTCACAATAAACCAGAAAGATCAATGAGATTTCCTGACTTAACTGTAAAATGGGCTTCTGAACCCAGCATGGTGGGGCACAACATTAACACCAGCACTCATGAGGCTGAGGCAGGATGACTGCCGAGTTCAAGGCCAGCCTGGGCTCCACAGTGAGTTCAAATGCAGACTGAACTAAAACTAGCAAGACCCTGTCTCAAAAAATAATTCTATGTCAATAATACCCCATTACAGGTGCATCTATTTGCAGTGCTAGGGAAGAACCCAGGCAGGGCTTTATACATGCTAGGAAGTGCTCTACCACTCAGATATACCCCCGGGAGCTGGTTTTTCTTTAGCAGCAAGATCTCCCTACACAGCCCAGGCTGGCCTCAAACTCCCTCTGCCCCACCTAGGTGGGCCTCAAACTGTGACTTCCTGCCTCGGCATCCCTGGGTGCTGCAGTTCTAGGCATGCACCACACACAGCTCCTGTTTTTTAAAAGATAAAAACTAAGGGGAAGAGTGTAAATGCTGGAACTCTCTCTTCCCGACCCTCCTCCAGGATCCGATTCCCGGATTGGGCTGC
Source organism: Cavia porcellus (assembly GCF_034190915.1). Taxonomy (NCBI): domain Eukaryota; kingdom Metazoa; phylum Chordata; class Mammalia; order Rodentia; family Caviidae; genus Cavia; species Cavia porcellus. Next base: position 8,390,167 of record NW_026947499.1, on the reverse strand, counting down.
ACGACAGGGTACCAACCAGTGACTCAGGGAAACGTGCACTTCTACATTGCTGACCGTAAAAACATGAGTGAACCATTTAAATTCAGGGTCTAAAAAGCTGCCAGCAACTCATTACTATGGGATAAGTATTAACAAGAGCTGGAAATGTGTTTTGATTCTGAAGTTTCTTTGTTTTGCTTTGTTATTCAGTACTGGGGTTTAACCCTAGAGCACCCATATTGAATTTTTTATCGTAACTATTTTTTATATATATGTACATATACATGTGGTTTCTCTTAGCTTCTCAAAACAGGATGTTTTCATATGCATGTCTGGTTTATCTCACTTATGAATGTGGTCTCAAATTACATCCATTTACCTATAAGTCTCATGTGCCTGCCAAGTGCGAGGTCCCAGTACCAAAAAAAAAAATTAAAAGTTTCATGGACAGCTATTGACCGATGAAAGATGAAAGTGGTCTGTTTGCTAAAAGCATTAGTGAAACTAAATATAATATTTATCTATGAAAACACAGCTGAAGGGAACAATCACTTGGAAAACTGATCAATGGGTGGAACAAGGCTGAGTGTGAGAACATACACCTGTAATCCCAGCACTCAGGAGGCTGAGGCAGGAGGACTGCCATGAGTTCAAGGAAAAACCGGGGCTATACAGGGAGTTTGAGGCCAGCCTAAACTGCAGTGAGACCCAGTCTGAGAGAGGCAGAGAACTGCAGAGTTTCCTCACCTGCCGCCCACTCTCCATTTCTCCCCACACTGTGATAAACCTTTCTCAGTGGAAGGCGGTGGCAGAACACTTTGTTAGGCAAACAGGAGGGAAACTAAAGGTACAAACTCAACAGCCCAGGCTGACTTACAGCAAACCTGAGGGGCCACTCTGGCATCCAGACCTGGCCGGTCTCTCTCCTACAGGTTGTAAAGTCTTCTATAGGGTCGTGAGCATGAAGGGGGGCTGGAAAGGGAAAAGGTCAAAGTGGGACTTTTGATGTGCAGGGTTCTGTGGAAGGAGTCTGTGGCAGCCTGCCAGGGACAGGGCCTGAGCAAGCACAGGGACTGGTGGCTGTCAGGAGCAGGGCTAAAGGATGGTGGGGCTGGGGCGCAGCCCTGCTCCCTCCATGCCCTGACTTTCCATCTTGGCAGGTGAGATGCAGGAGCGAGGAGAAGAGCCCTGTAAGTGAGAGCTGCTCAGCCACACCTTCCCTGCCCCTTTCCTCCCTCAACCTGTAACTCAGGAAGCTGCTCACTTGGTAGCCCGGAAGGGGCCTAGCTTCAAACCCCCAAGGGTCATTTGACCAGGCACGGGTCACATATTTAAGACCCATCACGTATTTAAGCTTTCCCCTTAAGGGTTCAAAAAAGGAGCGTGACACCTTCTCCCAACCACACAGCCTGCACAAGTGTGGACCTTTAAACCACACCTGCGTGGCACAGGCCCAACACTCTGGCAGGCTGAAACAGGAGGATCTCAAGTTTGAGCCCAGGCTGGGCAGCTTAGTAAAATGAAACACCTAAAAGGTTGAGGGTGGTGGGTAGTGAATTGTGCATGAGGACCCTGGGTTTCATCTCCAGTACCAAAGATATATGTGTATTTTAAATGTTCTTTGCAGCTCCTGGTCCTCTTTGGGCCTGTTACGTTACCTCAACATCCCTAACAGCAAGAACACTGCAACCTCTCAGTAAAACATCTGTTGAATGAATGAACAAAATCCCACTTAGGAGTCGCTCCTAGGCCCCCACCCGACCTCGGCCTCGCCCAGGGCTTAAATGGTCCCCAACAGAGGCTACACGCTCCTCACTGGCCCGTCCCCCCAAGATCCCCGGTTCCTTCGCGTCCGCCGGAGGCGGTCAGGGCCCGCGCCCAGCTCGGTTTCAAGCCCGCCCTGCGGCCCGCGCACCGCCTCCTTCCGGGCCCTCCTCCCGCAGGCGGCCGGGCGTCCTGGGCGGGGCTCCGCGCGGCGACCAGGCGGCGGCGGCGGCCGGGCCACAGAGTGCGGGCGGCCGGGCCATGGCGGGCTGCTGCGGCGCGCTGCGGGCCTTCCTGTTCGAGTACGACACGCCGCGCATCGTGCTCATCCGCAGCCGTAAAGTGGGGCTCATGAACCGCGCCGTGCAGCTGCTCATCCTGGCCTACGTCATCGGGTGAGCGCCGCGGGGGTCGCCGGGGCCGCGGGGGGGGGGGGCGGAGGGGGCGTGGTTGAGGGGCGTGGCCAAGCACCTGCGCGTAAAGCAGCTGCTACCCGCCGGGGCTGGCGGCTGACACCTGCAGGCTCCGGGCCGCGGCGCTGCTGTGCGGCGCGTTTCAAGGGCAGAGCCTGGCTGCTCGTTACTTTGCCTCCCAGCTGCTCCCTCGTGGCATTCTGACTGGGGCGAGGGGTGCGGTTTGCCCTAAACGCCGCAATCTTCCCGCTTCACTTCCTATTCTGATGGTTGACTGACAAAACCAAGGCTTGTGATTTCCAGTTGGTTTTCCCTGGGTCTGTGGCTTCCGTCTTTTCCTTTGAAAAGCAGGCTGGGGGGCTGGGGATTTAGCTCAACGGCATAAGCGCCTGCCTTGCAAGCAGACAGTCGTGAGTTCAATTCCCGGTACCGATAAAAAGGAAAAAGTCAAAAAAAAAAAAAAAAAAAAAAAAAAGAAGAAGAAGAAGAAAAAGAAAAGCAGGCTGGGTCGCTGGCGGTGACCCACGATAGCTGAGAGTTCGGGATGCGCGTATGGGACCCTCCCTGCCTTGTGCTTACGGGAGATCTTAACTGAATGCACCCGTTGCGATGCCATACAACCCAGGAGAGGAAGTGGACGTTATCTTTCTGACGGAGCTCACTTTTAATGTTCACCTGGAGCGTCGTGGGTGTCCACAGCTGCTGGTCTGACAGATGGATCAGCTTTCTTGTTTTCCTGAAAGGCCTAGGGTGGTGGTCCGTGAGTTGTACCTTGGAACCATTTCAGGAACCATTTTAGAAACCAGTGACCTCCGGTTCCCATCCCCAGACCTGCTGATTCAGTTGCTATAGAGTATGACCAGCCGCTCGGGTGATTCTGACGTTTAGCTGAGTTGGGGCCCAGTGGCCCCAGTGTTCTGTAAACTTTACCCGATCATGACTCATCGGCAGCATTAGAAGTAACAGGTCTCTCTCCTGGGGAGGGGCTGGAGTGTGTTAGCATTGCCCAGGGGAATTCACATGGTCCAGCATCTGTCAGCCAGGTGGCAGGCAGCAGGTGCAGACAGTGAATGTCCTTTCCAGATGGTGCTCAGGGGCAGAGTGTGATCAGCAGACATGAGGTCCTGGGTTCAATTTCCAGCATTAAAAAACAAAACAAAGCAATCCAGGTACCCAGGATTGGGCGCTGTAAGCTCAGGGGTGAGGCAGTTTGATGGCCGCTTAGCTCACAGTCACAGTGCTGGGCTCTTCAGTCCTGAGTCCAGCTCTGGCTGCTTGACTGACTCGCATCCCTGTGTGGAGCTGCAGCTGTCAGGCAGCTGTTAGCACCTGGCTCTTGTTCTCCTGGGAGGAGTGGTTGACACCCACTCCAGGGACCCTAAGATTCTGGCCTATGGAAAGTGTTGCAGCCTGCATGGTGCCTTATACTGGCCATTGGTCACCCATGGCTGTCACACACTTGAGCTGTTCTACTACAAGCAGAGATACACTCTACCTATAAAATGTACACTAAATTTTGAAGTCATAGTACAAGAAAAGAGTAAAATATCACATCAGTACTTTATTTTTATTTAAAGAGAAAAAAACCAAAACAAAACAGTAAAAGGGTACAAGTAAGACAGAATTTCAAGAAAAAAAATACACAGTAAGAAATCACTAGTTAATAGATTACATATTATCATCTTAGAAATAGTTGTTCAAATTACAAAATTAAAGCATACAAAGTGGACATTCAAACAGAGTACTTTTTTATTGATGACATGTAAGACATTGTGGACAGCCAGGCATGGTGGTGCATGCCTGTAATCCCAGCACTCTGGAGGCTGAGGCAGGAGGACTGTTGCAAGTTTGAAACCAACCTGGGCTACAAAATGAGGCCAAGGCCAGTCTGAACTACATAGCGAGACCTTGTCTCAAAAAGACCAAAAAAAAAAAAAAGATATTGTGCATAAAATATAGCATTAAAATCAATATTCCTGTGTCTATAGTTTTTAGCACAGCTACTAAAAATTGTTAAATTACACATGTGGCTGCCATTATATTTCTACTGGGCTTAAGAATTCCTGTTGGGCTCTAAGGTTCCTAAGTGTGAGGATTTTTTAAACAGTAGTACTTTGTATACATCTTGCTATGATCAAAACTGACTCTAACTAGAATAACACCTGTTATTCCAACACTTGGGAGGCTGAGGCAGGAGGATCACCACAAGTTCAAGGCCAGCTGAGACTACATAGTTCCAGGCCAGACCAGAATCTGTCTTAAAACAAAACAAAACACAAACCCCAGCCTCTTGCATAATTTCCTGATCCAATTAACCCGGGTGAAACTGTGTCTCCTCTCCCATAACAGCAGCCCTTCTTGAAGAGGCTGAACTCCTAATTCCTGGCTCAGCCTATCAGTCACGTGATGAGGAAATCATCACGTGATAATGAATGCAGTGACGCTATTGGTCTTTGCTATAGCAACTCACTGTAACTCCATGGCAGTGTAATAGTGGCCTTCCTGCCCTGAGCGCCTGTGTCAGACTGGAATGAGTCGAAGACTTTACTGTAGCTGAGTTTCCAGAAGCCCTGCAGAAGAGGACTTGGGGAGGGCATCGCCTACCTGGACAGTGAGCTTGGGACTGCCCAGATCAGCAAACCTATAAATAAGCAGCCCAAACCAGCAAATTCCTGAAGTCTGATCTCATAGGAATTCAAAGGAGGAGAGAGGGAATATTTTTGACTCCAGAAATAATAGCTCGTTATTGTTTTCGTTTTGCTTTTGGAGACAGGCAGGCTTTGACTCATTATGTATCCCAGGCTGGCCTTGAACTTGAGATGATCTTCCTGCCTCAGCCTTCTGAGTGCTAGAGTTACAGGCATGCTTCACTGTGCCCAGCTCTGGTAGATGTTAAGGACAGCTCTGATAGGGAGCTGTTTTGATTGTCTCACTGGCCAGATTCATCCTGGCCATCACAAACTGAAACACTGCTCTCAGCATCTAACATTCATCAACTAATTTAATCTGGCAACAATCTCATGCGCTTATCTTTCCCATTTTTTCTTCTTTGTTGTTATTATTGTTTTTGTTTTCCTTTGTTTCTTGAGACAGGGTCTCCCTCTGTAGTGCAGGCTGGCCTCATACTCAAGGCAATCCTCCTGCCTCAGCCTACTGAGTGCTGAGATGACAAGCACCTGCCACCTCATCCAGTGAGATTTTTAATGAATCAGACTGTCATCAGATGGGGTCCTAAGAGGTCCCCCCAAAGAGGAAGTGGGCACCTCACCCAGTGGGGTAGGTTTGTCAGGTTTCATCACAGAAAAGCGTTTCAGGATGTGATGTGAGTGACCTGGGCAGATGAGGCAGAGCTGAAAGCGGCTGTCTATGCACAAAAGAAAGAGGCCCCCACCGGCCTGACGTGCCTTCCTGCATAGCCGCGCCATGTACGAATGCACTGTCCGCCTCCTCCCTGGCCGTGGCAGAGACCCCGAGTCCCGGCAGCCGCTGAGGAGCCCGCTGTGCTCGCAGGTGGGTGTTCCTGTGGGAGAAAGGCTACCAGGAGAAGGACTCTGTGGTCAGCTCCGTTACGACCAAAGCCAAAGGCGTGGCCCAGACCAACACTTCTCAGCTTGGATTCCGGATCTGGGATGTGGCCGATTATGTGATCCCTGCTCAGGTGTGTGCTCCTCGTGACTTCTGCAGTCTCTTTCCCAGCTCTGCCCCCTCGATTCGTGACTGGTGACAACAGCACCAGCTTCCCCCACGCCCAGCCTGGAGCCTGAGCAGGGCAGCCAGATCTCCTGGCTTCCAGTGTAACCTGTCACGCTTAGTGACCATGGCCAGCAGCTCTCAAGTGTCCTTCCCTGGAGGATGTACCTGTCCTCCCCAGGCCCCAGAGGTCAGCAAGCCATATGTCCCAAGTCCTGGGTGAAGTCCAGGTGGACAGCCTTTCTATTTGCTTGCCCATCTTACACCCACAAGGTAAACTTGGCAGCAGCGTGGAACCGGCACAGCTGTTAGAGACCCAGGCCAGGCCCTGTGGAAACGGCACCGATTGCGTCAGCTGCAAGTTAACATTTGGGTCATTTTTGTGTGGTTGGTTGATTTTTTGGGGGTGTAGGTGATCAGATCCAGGTCTCATGCACTCAAAGCAAGTGCTCTACACTGAGCTACACCCTCCAAAGTTGCAGGTTAAACAATGACCTTTTTTGTTTGTTTGTTTATTTATTTATTATTATTTTTTTGGTCTTTTTCCTTTTTATTGGTACCAGGGATCGAACCCATGACTGCCTGCTTCCAAGGCAGGTACTTATGCCACTGAGCTAAATCCCCAGCCCCTGTTTGTTTATTTTTTTGAGACAGGATCTCACTGTGTAGCTCAGGCTGGCCTTGAACTCACAGTGATCCTCCTGCCTCAGCCTCCCAAGTACTGGGATTACAGGCGTGCACCACTACATCCTGCATAACACTGACTCCTTACCTGCGCTGTGTGGCCAAGCCCCCCAAATGCCCCTGCAGACAGCTGATGTGCTCTGCACCTGTGACAGCCAGATTGAGGAAAGTGCCCACTCCTAGTGAGAGGAGAGTGTGACGGTGGGGAGGAGAAGCATCCATGGCGCAGAGCGGGATGCGAAGGTGGCCAGCTGGCAGGGGGAATCCCCTTGGTACAGCCTCACCCCCTCGAGCTCCGGGACTGGCTCCAAGTAAAACTAAGAAGGACCGGCATGTGGCTGGTGGTTTAGTGCCCTTGGATTCAACCCTAATACTTAATTTTGATTAATTAGAATACAACACCTGTGTCCAGTGGAGGTCTCTGCCTTTCACTCCTCATGTCATCGGGTCACATTTAGGCACGTTTTAGGGTCATGCCCAGCCCAGTGCCTTCCAGCCCAGGGACCCAGCAGGCCTCTGTCCCCTCTGTCCCCTTGCAGGAGGAAAACTCACTCTTCATCATGACCAACATGATCATCACCGTGAATCAGACCCAGGGCACCTGCCCCGAGGTAGGTGGTGCCTCGGCCCCGTCCCCAGCCCTCTACCCTGGCGGGACGGGAGGAAATCGTCCTTCTCTTTCCAGATTCCCGATAAGACCACCGTGTGTGAATCTGATGCCAACTGCACAGCGGGCTCCTCAGGCACCCACAGCAATGGTACGAGCCCTGGCGGGCGGGCTGACAGGCGGCTCTGGGCCAGACGGCGCCCCCTGGCGGTCATCGCTGATGCGGGCCTCTCAGGGACGATGAGACCGGGCTGCAGGGCTCAATGGTAGAGCGTAAGACCTTGGAATCAGGTCCCGGCATTAGGGGAAAAAAAAACTCGCCAGGTCCCTAGTGCTCTGCCACCCTGGGTGAAGCTGGTATCAACAGTGAGACGTCAGACGCCTCGGGTGGTGATGCATGCCTGTAATCCTTGCGCTCTGGGAGGCTGAGGCAAGAGGATGGCAAGTTTGAGCACAGCTGGGACAACTCAGTGACTTAGCAAGAACTTGTCCCAAAATAAAATAAAGCCAGGAGAGCTAACTCGGTTGAAGGCCCTGGACTGATCACCAATACTGGAGAAAAAAAAAATGAAGCAGCTCCTAGGACCTCCTCTACATTCACCTCTGTTGTGTGAGCCCCAGGCCTCACTCCAGTCTGTGACTTGGTGTCCCTGGGGTCCTGTGTCGGCAAAGCAGAGATGTGACTGCCAGACAGGTCAGGGTGGTCCCAGTTCCTGGTCAACTAGTGTAGGCTGCAGGGTCGGAGTGGGGCTCACCCACAGGGGTAGAAAAGAGGAGACCCCGTGGACCTGGAACTGCTTCCCCCGCAGGGGTCCAGACTGGAAGATGTGTTCCGTTCAACGGGTCCGTGAAGACCTGCGAGGTGGCGTCCTGGTGCCCTGTGGAAGATGACTCGCGGGTGCCACGGTGAGCCTCGCCAGGACCGCAGTGCGCATGCGTGCCGACCTGTGAGCTTTTGGTAACCACGTTACCATGTTTTTTTTCAGACCTGCTTTTTTAAAGGCTGCCGAAAACTTCACACTCTTGGTAAAGAATAATATCTGGTACCCTAAGTTCAACTTCAGCAAGTGAGTGGCCGAGGGTGCCCCGGGGGACACTCCAGGCTCCCTGGGGAGGCACCACGGCTGACCTCCGCCCGGCTTCCAGGAGGAACATCCTGCCCAACATCTCCACCGCCTACCTCAAGTCCTGCGTGTATGATGCGCACACCGACCCCTTCTGCCCCATCTTCCGGCTGGGCCAAGTGGTGGAGAGCGCGGGCCACAGCTTCCAGGACATGGCCGTGGAGGTAGGCACAGGCCTGGCCGTGGTCACGCGTCCCGGGGCCATCGGGCTATGACGTGAGCCCCACCCTGACCCCGCCTGTCCCACAGGGTGGCATCATGGGCATCCAGGTGAAATGGGACTGCAACCTGGACCGGGCTGCCTCCCTCTGCCTGCCCCGCTACTCCTTCCGGCGACTGGACACGCGGGACGCTGACCACAATGTGTCCCCCGGCTACAATTTCAGGTGGGCAGGGCCTGGCCCCAAGAGGAGTGCGGGGCGATGGTGCCTGGTGATTCCCCCGAGAGCAGCGGGAGTCCTGGCCCAGGGAGGACGCTGCAGGGCTGCTCCAGGGCCTGCCTCCTCACCCTTCCTGCTTCAACAGAGGTGTTGAGCTGGGTGCAGTGGTGCGCACCTGTAATCCCAGCACTGAGGAGGCTGAGGCAGGAGGATCGCAGTGAATTCAAGGCCAGCCTGGACTACATAGCAAGATTTTGTCTCAAAAAAAAACAAACCTTCATCCTTGGTGTCCCTGCCTGCTTTGGGCAAAGCAGAGATGTGACTGACACTCAGGGAACATATCGCTGGTCCTAGCTCCTGAGCAACTAAATCCCAGAACTGGAATCGTTCAAGATTGGCCAGTGTAGGTTTTGGGGTAGGAGGGGGGCTCACCCACTGGAGGATTCAATTCTAGGGCTTTGCATTGAGCTACACTGCAATAAATGCCACCCCCAGCCCTTTTTGTTTTTTTGAGACAAGAACTTACTAAGGGGCTGAATTGTCCAGACTTGGCTCAAATGTATGGTCCTGCCTCAGCCTAACAGTGGGCCGCCACACCCATCTGCCCTCCTGGCTTCTGGTGGTTCTCGGCAGCCCTTGGCTTTGGCACTGTCCCTCCAGTGTCCGCCACTCTCTTCCCTCTTTGCAGCCAGTGTGTGTTTTGTGGTCCTGGGGTTTGCACCCAGGGCCTACTCACAGAGCTGCTCCTGGAAATAGGCCCTACAAGGGACACCTAAGTCAACAGTGCTTCGTGTTGCCCTTGTCTCCTTCTAGCCTTTTTTAAAAAAATCTATTTTGAAAAAAATTTTTATTTTGAGAGAGTATTACTTACTAAATTGCCCACTCTGGGCTCAAACTTGCAATCTTCCTGCCTCAGCCACCCAGACAGCTGGCATGTGCCATCTTGCTGGACTGACAAGTGTCGTCATAAGGTGATATTGGGTTTAAGGGACACCTATTCCGGTACGACCCGGTCTCAGCTAATTATATCTAAAAAAAGCCTCTTCCAAACAAGGTCCCCTTCCAGGGCCTGGGGGGACCTGCGTGGGGGGCCCCTCGGTTCAGGGGAGCTGCAGTCAGCGGTCAGGGCAGCAAATCCTGCAGCTGTACGGGTTTCACTTGCCCTGGCCCTGTGCATGCGCGGGCATTGTGTCCCCCTAGTGGTGATGTGTAGCACTGCAGAAAACTGCTGCAGGCTACTGTGTGCAGCCCCGTCCAGCATTGCTCAGTGTTTGAATTTCTTCCTAGGAATGAAGCTTGTATAGCTCTGTCTCCACCACCTCCCGGTTCTTGTAGAATCCCTGAGCCGCCCCGGGGCCTGAATGGGCTCCCCAGCCAGCGCCCCCTGCCGTGCTTCTCTTTTATGGCTGACTGAAAGACATTTTAGGGGCTGGGGATTTAGCTCAGTGGCACAAGCACCTGCCTGACAAGCATGAGGTCTTGGTACCAAAAGAAAAAAAGAAAGTTCAATGTTGTGCAACTTGCGCACTGAAGAGTAAGATTCTGTAGGTTTTCTTTTTTTTAATAGTACTGGGGATTGAACCCAGAGCCATTGCACCCACCTATACCTCCAACCCTTTTAAAAATTTTTGTTCATTTCTTTATTTTTTCTCTTTTTTTTTTTTGTCTTTTTCCTTTTTATCGGTACCGGGGATCAAACTCACGACCGCCTGCTTGCAAGGCAGGTGCTTATGCCACTGAGCTAAATTCCCAGCCCCTTTTTTCTCTTTTTGAATGAGACAGGGTTTCACTGCGCAGTTCAGGCTGGCCTTGAACTCATTTTGTAGCTCACACTGGCCTCAAACAGTGATCCTCCTGTCTCAGCCTCCTGAGTGCTAAGATTATAGGCATGCACCACCACACCTGGCTGTTAGTTTTTTGAGATACAGTCTTGCTGTTGTTCAGGCTGGCCTTGAACTCACTATGGAATCCAGGCTGTCCTGGAATTTGGTACAATCTTCCTGCCTCAGCCTCCCAGAGAGCTGGGATTACAGGTGTGGACCACCACTCTCGGCTGGATCTGGAGTTTTTAAATTTCATTTTAAAAACAAAAAAGAATCTGGGAGGATTGCAAACTCAAAACCAGCCTGAACTGCATAGTGAGACTCTGTCTCAAAAAAAGAAAACCAAAAGGTCAGACACTGCCGCTGTGAGTTTAATGGCAGGCCCAGTCCACCCCGTGCAGCACTGCTGGCCACACAGCCATGGGCTCCCTGTAGCGCAGGGGCCCCTCTGAGAGGCGGGTGGCGCAGCTGTAGCAGGAGGGACATGCAGCGGCAGAGGTTGGGTTTGAGCCATCTTGCAGGAGACAGCAGGGATGGAGGCGTCTCCCCAGGGGCCCTCGGGATCAGACCCCTGCCCCCGCCTCCCAGGCCCAGGCTGGGTCCTGCCCTAGCTGTCCCTGTCCCTCTCACCCACCGTCCTCTCCCCAGGTTCGCCAAGTACTACAGGGACCTCGCCGGCCAGGAGCAGCGCACGCTCATCAAGGCCTACGGCATCCGCTTCGACGTCATCGTGTTTGGAAAGGTGGCCAGGCCTGTGACCCCGCTGTCCCTCCTCCTGACCCTGCCTTATATCCGATGTCCCCCAGTGGCTCAGAACTTGGTTTTTCTCCTCCTCCCGTTGCCTGCAGGCTGGGAAATTTGACGTCATCCCCACCATGATCAACGTGGGCTCGGGGCTGGCGCTGCTGGGCGTGGTGAGTGGCTGCCCCCCCCCCCCCGCCCCTTCACTTTCCCTTCTGTGAGCCCAGGCCCCTCAGGGGACCCCCTCCCTCTCCAATGAGGACCCCAGAAAGGGCCAGGTGGTCAGCAGGAGCCCAGAGCACTCCGCTCCTTCTTTCTTGCCCTGTGCTGACTGCAGGCGACAGTGCTGTGTGACATCATTGTCCTCTACTGCATGAAGAAGAGGTTCTACTATCGGGAGAAGAAGTACAAGTTCGTCGAAGATTACGAGCAGGTAGGCGCTGCCGTGCTCCTCCTAGCAGGCGGGAGGTCCCGTGGCCCTCATGCCAGGGCAGAGGCTGCTCTGTGCCGGCTGCTGTGTGCTCACCCGTCACCCCGGCAGTCACACGCCACCCTCGGCATCTGTGCCATCTCTAGACCCATAGTTCTTTCACATGGACTCCTGAAAACCTAGTTTTGAGCCAACTGCACTGATGCACACCTATAATCCCAGCTACTCAGGAGGCTGAGACAGGAGGATCCTAGGTTCTAGACCTTTGTTCTGAACAACTTCATGTCTCAAACTAAAATTGAAAAAAAGGTGCCAGGCGTGGTGGCTTACACCTGTAATCCTGGCACTCGTGAGGCTGAGGCAGGAGGATCACTGTAAGCTCGAGGCCAGCCTGGGCTACAAGGTGAGTTTGAGGCCAGCCTGAACTATATAGTGAAACCCTGTCTCAAAAAGATAATAAATAAGTAAGTAAATAAATAAGGTCTTGGCTGAGCTCAGGGCATTTCCCTACCGTGCATGTACCCTGGGTTCCATCCCCAGGACTGGGGGGAAGGGGCAGCTTCGTTTCATTAGTGACATCTTGTATGAGTTACAATAGCAGGCACAGTACTGAAACTCAGCTTCCACAGCGAGAGGGCTGCACTGGGCGGGACCCTGTTGAGGGCACAGAGGGACCGTCCCCAAGTGCTCCCTCTCTGTGCACACACACCTGCTTATCCTTCTTGCAGGGTCTTGCTGGGGACACGGAACAGTGACACTGGTCCACACTGGGCTCCCATGGCCCTGAGGACACACAAGAAAGGAAGGAGAAATGGCGGCTGTGTGGTTCAAGAATGTTCCGGATTTGGGCTCCGTCTCCACAAGGCCTCAGGGTGGCCCAGCAGCTGCTGTGTGGTGTGCAGAGTTGCGTTTACCCCGGCACCATGGCCACGGTGTTGTTAGCTGGGCCACCTCCCAGGGCGTCCCAGGAAGTGGCCAGCCCAGAGCAGCAACACTGCTGTGGCTCACAGGGCTGGCTCTCCCCAGGAGCCTCAGCCTCTGCCCCTCAGGACAGGCCAGGCCTCTGATGCCCAGCAACCCCATTCAAGTACCTTGTAAGGAACGGGAGCCCTGGCCATGGTGGTGCAGGTCTATCATTCCAGTCCTCAGGAGGCTGAGGCAAGAGGATCTCTGAGAGTTCAGTGCCAGCCTCCATGAAATGGTCAAAAGCCAGAGGAAAGGAAAGGAAGGTCTCCCTGGCTCGGTCACAGACTTGTGGCATCCTGAGCTGCTATTCCTTCTAATCCCCAACCAGGGACACTGTCTTTCCCATTCCAAGGCGAGCTTAGCATTTCTCTTTAGGGGGCAGCTATGTTGAGATGACTGAGGACCAAACATTAAAACAAATGATTTTTCTTAACTCTTGACTGTGTAGTCTTTCAGCATGTGCTATAACTTGTCTTCCCTCTCCTACTTTATGCAGGCTATTAACCATCAGTGCCAGGCATGGTGGTGCACACCTGTGATCCCAGCGACTCAGGAGGCTGAGGCAGGACGATGGCATGTTTGAGATGCCAGGCAACTTAGACCCTGTCTCAAAATGAAATTCTTTAAAAAGGGGTGAGGCTACAATTGATAGCATGAAGCTCTGGGTTCAGTCTTCAGCACCACAAAAATTTTTAAAAAGAACAGTTATCAGCATCAAAATGGAGTCACTTTCACCAAATCTTAACAAAACAGAGCCATCTAGGAGAAGTCTTCACCTCTGGACCACAGCCTTTCCACAGTGAAGGCTGCTTCAGAACAGCTGCCCAGTGCAGCCTCACTATGAGAAGGCTTCTATGGCAGCCCTTCCTGGCCATACTCGCACACACAGCAGGGCCTGTGACGAACCCCCACAGCCAGGAAACTCGTGTCCACAACAGCCCGCATGTACCCTGTCTTTCAAATTGTCCATATGGCACCCAGGTGTGGTGGTGCACACCTGTAATCTCAGCACTCAGGAGGCCGAGGCAGGGGAGCCAGCAATTTTGAGCCCAGCCTGGGCTACAGGATGAGTTCAAGACCAGCCTGAACTGCACAGCGAGACCCTGTCCCAAAACAAAACAAAAAACCGAAAGAAAAGGTCTTGAAGCCATCTATGTCTAACTTTGACTTTTTTCCCTATTTTCATCCCTTAAACCCTAAATAGTCTGATTGTCGTTAGGCTGTCCCTTTGGAAGACACGATTTTGCCTCTGCTGGCATCATAATCGACGCTGGCATTCTTAGGTAAAAACAAAGTGCCACACGGGTGACGCGGTGCGGCAGCCATGGAGGCAGTTTATCTGCTCTGTAAGCCTCCAGCCGAAGCAGGGCCTGGCACTGTGGGCACAGGTGCGAGGTGAAGGAGACTCCAGGCTGCAGCCACGTGCACCTGCTGCAGAGACCCAGAAAGGCCGAGGCCCCGGCTCCAGCTCTCTGCCCACAGGCGCCTGCCCCAGACTCCCGCATTGTGGGTGCAGTGCACAGACCGCTCTTCACCAAGCGTTGGTTCACGCAGGGCACAAATGGAGTGGTTTTTTGTATGATGGTGACATGGTTTGAATGGGTCCCCCAAAATGCTTGCAACCCTTGAAGCAGCAGGGCTGAGTTACCCACACTGGGTACCTTTGGGGGTTAGCCAGGCCTTGGCTAGGGCACGGGGAAATAAGGGGTTCAATCAGTTACCCTGAGAGGTGAAAGGTACGGCTCCTCACACCTCCTGGCCCACCCAGAAGCAAAGCGCAGCCCCTGCCATGTGTCCATGGGGACCCCCCTTCATCTCCCTAGACCCTTGGGCCCAAACAGCAGCCCCCGCTCCTGACATGTAAAGGCCCCTGCCTGCTGCAGCCGCAGTAGAATGAGCATCTTCAGCCTTTATCTCTGTCTCTTTAACAAACAGGAAAATGAAGTTCAAACGCGGCATGGTGACACACGCCTACAGTCTCAGCACTTTCCAGGCTGAGGCCGGAGGATCACTGCGAGTTCAAGGCTGACCTGCGCTATATAGTAAATGTAAGATCAAACTGAACTACGGAGTAAGCCAGGAGTAGTGGTGCACACCTGTAATCCCAGTACCAGGGAGGCTGAGGCAGGAGGATCACTGGCGAGTTCCAGGTCAGCTTGTCTACAAAATGAGAAAAAAAAGGAAAGGAAAAGAAAATGAAGATGCCCTGGGCCTCTGTCCTAGAGCAGCTCCCAGATGCAGGAGGAGTGGCCAGGTCACTCACGTTTGGGCACTTTACTGACAAAGCCAGGCCCTTAGGGAACTGAGTCTTTGAGCCTCAGTGCTGAGGTGAAATGTCCCTCTCGATGCGGTGAAGGTCACACAGCGGGCTCACCTCACCTGCTGCCACAGCAGGGCTTCGCAGTGTCACAGGTGAGGTACCCAGGAGTGGGCCTACATGGACGTGCATCCTGCCTGGCATGGGTGACACTGTGTCCCCAGACCACACCAAGCAGTGACAGGGCAAGAGACCAGTGCTAACGGTACCAGTGCTGACTGCACTGGCTCACTTGGGGCATCTGACCTGCTGTCTCCCTGAGGACAGGAAATAGACACAGGGAAAAAAATTCCCCGCAGCCCAAGCTTTGCACCATTTTGCTGTGTTTATTTCAAGTTTACAGAGAAGCTTCATCACCCGGGAGAAACATCAAAGGCTTATCTGTCTCGTAAGGTCACGTACTCGTGATAAATACACAGTATTTAACTCTGTACACCTGGTAAAGGAACTGCATAGTCAAAAGGATTGGGGATAGAACAGAAGCATCGGGCATCGGATACGTCACGGAATAGAAAAGGCAGAACCTGGACAAAAGACGGGAGCCAACAACCGTGAGACCATCCGTAGCACCTTGGGAGCAGGTGGACGTCCCAGTGGACGTCCCAGTGGACGCTGGCGGCGTGTGGGCCCCTCTATTGGGTGAGAGCCGCGGGCCGGCCCTATATGCCTGGGCAGCTTCCCCGTGCCAAGAGGCCAGGCCGTGGCAGATGGCATCTGCAGCTCCAGGGGCCAACGAGGTGCTCAGGAAGGTTTCTGAGCGCTGCTGTCCACCTGTGGACGGACCAGCAGGGGGAAAGGACACAGGAGAAAAGCAGGCAGAAAATTTGTGCTTCCTTTGGGGCTGCAGGCTGCTTCCACCATGTTGGTCCCACAGAAGAGCCAGCCCTGGAAGGAACAGTGGGTGCCCTTTCCGCCCAGCCAGAAAGGCTGCTGCTGACGGCTTCGCCCTTCCCTGACAGAGCCGGCTTTGTGCTCCTGCAACTCCAGTGCTTCGGCCACGGCTGTGCCTACTGAGGCTTTCTGTGGGCTGGGCAGTTCCTCTCCTTAGCTTTCTTTGGTGTTTGCTTAGATAAGAAAAGTTACCGAGGTGGGCCTCCCCTAACCTGCCTGGCCCAACAGCTGGAGCGCCATGATTGCCGGCAGCCTCCGCTCCCCGCTCGCCAGTTGTCTTGGGTGAAGTTCCGTGGTGGAGACCCGTGGCACTGCCTATTGCAGTCAGGTGAACCCTGGAGCTCTGCAGCCAACTCGGCCAGGCCAGAGTCCACACACCAGGCTGGGACTGGGCTCAAGGGCCAGTCGGCTGTCACCACCGCAAGGTGCTTATTGCAAACTACCCAAGCCCACCCGTGACCAGAAGGTGTGAAATGACCAGACCCTTTCCCCATAAACTCACACAGTGGGGCAAGAGGAAGCACGAGGTTACAAAGACAAAGCAAGCAGGCAAGGCGACCACCCCAGACCTCAGACTGTGCCCTGCGGAACCACAGGCCCTAATTCTACCTGTTCACATGACAGCGAGAGGCCTGACTAAACTAGTCTAGAGCTGAGGAGAATTTATGAAAGCCAACACCATCTGGGCCTGCGAATGGCTGACCGGACACAGGCCCTGGAAACTTGGGAAAAAGTCCTCTGAGCCCAGCTGCGGACCGGCTCCCCCACCCCACCGCACCCCACCCCACTGCAGAGCACTGGGAAGTGGAGGTCGGGATTCGACAGGGCGCTGTCTCACCAGCAGCTCTCTACACTAGACACAAGTTAAGAGGATCAGCGTTTTCTTTCTGGACTTCTGGCTACAGAAGGGACCACCCAGTGCCAATCCCTGGTTCCCCTGAGCCCTGAGGACGCTCTGAATTTCAACAGCCACCGCTAACAGGGTGTTCTAATGTCACCATGTGGCTCCTGCCGAAGTTTATCTGTGCTATCTCAGCCAAGGAAAACTGTTTCCCACGTGGTACGCGGGAAAGTGGGTGACGTGTTTCCTCCCCTACAGACCAGCGGTGTTTAGGGTGCGACAGAACCTCCGCGGGCTCTAGGATGCACAGGGTACACACACGCTAAGCTGCTGGCCCTCAGGTGCGGGTTCCATCGGCTCGGCCTCCCATCACTTGGTGGGTGCCTGGAAGCTCTGATAACTCCTGAACTCCTCGAGTTCAGTCTCCTTAGAGAATTGAAACAATTTTTTTTCTTTTTTGGTGACTCTTAAGACATGTAATGTACATGGAAGTGTAGGGTTTCACCCTGAAGTTTTTCTAGCTGAGCAGAGATCTACTAGTGCCCTGCCCACCATCTCAGGACCCCACTGTGCGCAGGTGATGTCCTCCAGGGAGACCTAGGGTAGGAAAATCCCCCTTGAGAAGCAATGAAATGTCAAGCCCTTTCGGTTTTCCCGACTACATTCTATCCATACAAAATTAAAAAGTCCTTCTTGCAAATGAAGTTGCATGGAAGCTCCTGCAGCTGCGAGCCTGGGCCTGGGACCTTTGGCTCGGAGGGGCCACCCTGGCCGCAGCGTCCCTCCAGCCTCCTTTCCAGGGCTGCAGCCCCGGCCTGCCAGAGCACACTGCTCCCTTCTCTGCACGGTCCAGACCCCACACACATTCGCTGGGTACATCTGACCCAGTTGTCAATTCATGATGAAGGGCTTTTGGACTAAAAATGTTTTTAAAAGCAGTTGTCCCAGAATGCATGTGGGTCTGGGTCCACAACTCTTCACACCAGCCAGTCAGGCCAGCCAGTGGCTGAGGTCGACATCACGAAGTCTTTTTTTTTTTTTGGTCCCCTTTAAAACAACAAAGAAAAAAAGCAAATAACCAGCGGGGGCGGCCAAGGCTGAGCGCGCCCGCGTTTCCGTAGGTCATGCTGCTAGGGAAGCGCAGACGGCTGGCCGGCATGCGAGCTCTGGTCTGGCGGCTACTGCGGCTCCATCGCCTCCTCACCCTGCGGCTGCGGCCGATGCGTGCGTGCGGCCCCCCAACTCTCGGTGCAGGGCCCACCTTTCAGGAGAGCGCTTCCTCCTCCTCCCCCGCGGGGGCAGGGGCGAGACCCTGCAGGCTGTCTTCGCTGCTTTGCTTCCTGCTCAGCGAACAGAAAACCAGCATTAAGGATCCCAGAAGGGGCGCCTGGACCCTGCTGCCTCTGCTTCCGGTGCCCTGCTCCCGTGCTTTGGGATGCGCTCTCGTTTTTGTTTTTGTTTTTTTGTGCCCACACGAATTTCTCCCTCCAGAAGACCATGCGTCCCCTCGGTCAACTGGAGCAGCGTTTGCGAAAACCAGTGGAACTGTGAGACACCTGGACCGGCAGGACCCTCGCGGGAAGGCGGGACTCTGCAGCTCGGCTTTCCTCCTCCTGTAGGGCGCGCTTGTAGGGCAGGAGGGTGACTGACGCCGCCCATCTGTGTCCCCAGTGAGCTCAGCGGGCAGCAGTGGCACACAGTGACCTCCGTCCGCAGCCCCCGCCCCAGCCTGGCCTGCTCAGGAAGTTCCCTGGGAGGGACAGGAAGCTGCAGCATGAGTCCCAGGGACCTCGCCAGTCACCACTTGATGGGATAGCTGTGGATGGGGCTCAGAAGGTGGGCAGGGGACTCTTGAAGGCGGGCGAGCCCCTGCCCAGCTCTGGCAGTCTGTCCTGGTGAGGGAGTGGCTGAGCCTGTCACCTGGCTACTGTCCACTGCTTCCCTGTCCCTATGCAGGGGCAGGGGAATCACAGAGCCCCAGGAAGAAACCCGTCTGAAAGCCACACTCAAGGAAAGGCCTGGAAGGGATGAGGGCTGTGCAGATGCTGGGTCAGGGGTGGCCTCCCTGCAGACAGCAGGCCTTGAGGCTGAGCCTCTGGGACTGACCAAGCTTTCTGATCCTAGTCCCAGGCGTCCTCCGGGCCATAAGAAGGTAACCCCAGTATTTCTGGGTATATAGACCTTGCAATTTTGATCTCATTGAAAAGAGAAACACATGGCAGGCCTGCCCTCAGTGGGGAGACAACCCGGCTGTGAGATCCTGACCGGGAGTGAAGAACAGACCCCTCCCAGGCTGGGGGAAGAAGAGTCCGCCTGGCCGCCTTGACACTTAGGCAGCCTGGAGCCCGGTCATCAGCTATTGAGCCAGGGTGGGGACCGGGCAGCTTCAGAGGCTGCTGAAGCCTGGACCCGAATGTTACTGCTGGTGGCTTCCTGCTCTGCTCCAGACAGCAGAGCTTCTCTCAAAAGCAAAAACAGTTCTCAAATGGGGGTTCCCAGATGGCCAAATCCGCCTCTGGCTCCTAGGAGAATGACTTTCCTCTCCTAAGCCAATCCCTAATGAATACAAATGGCTCCCACCTGTACGCAAATGTTCAGCACAGCACAATTCATTTGTGACAGCCAAAAAGCAAGAAGATATCGATCAGCAGATCGACAGACAAGGTGTAGCCTCCCTGCCCAGTGGAATATTACTCGGCTACAAAAAGGAACCAAGCACTGCTCCACGCAGCCGCAGGCTATGGGTGAGCCTAAAAACAACCGAGGACACAGCTCAGCAGCATAGCACCTGCCTGGCAAGCATGAGGTCATGAGTTCGATTTCCAATACAAGAAAAAAACCAAGAAACCCCTGCAAATGTGCCACTCAGTGAAAGGAGGAGGCACACAAGGCCACACCCCACATGGCTCCCATTTGCAGCAACATCTGGAGTGGGAAAATCCACGGGAAACTGAAAGTAGGTTGCTTGCGCATGGGGGAGCAGGGTAGGGAGAGCTCAGAGAGGCAGGGTTTCTCCCTCTGGGGGAAGAGTTTTAAAATTGACCGTGGTGCTGTCTGCCTAACTGTCAACACTAAAAGCCACTGAACTACACACTAAATGGGTGCTCTGTACCGTGTGTGAAGTGTTTCTCAGTACAGTTGATGGAGGGGTACTGTGGATTGAACCCAGGCCTCATGCATGCTGGGCAAATGCTCTATCACTGAGCTATACCACCAGCTCTCAATACAGCTTTTACAATTTCTGTTTAGTTACTTGGGTTTTTGAGACAAGGTCTCACAATGTAGTTCAGGCTGAGCTGAAACTCAAGGCGATCCTCCTTCCTCAGCCTCCCCAGTGCTAGGATTATAGGCACAAGGCACTATGCCCATAACACCTGTTTTTAACAACAGAAGAGACTGCCTGGAGCTCCCAGCTGCTAGTCTCGAGCTTACTTTCTAGCTCTGAAAGTAGGGCACCCTAAGAAAAAGGCACCGCGCGCACAGGCGCAGAGGACTGGCAGCCCTGAGGCCCGCGACCGAGCTGCGGCACCTCTGACGTGCACTGAGGCCGGGCGCCGGGTGGTCTGAAGCCCCGGGTGAGTTCACGGGCATTCCGGGTGGAGCGCCATGCACCGCAGCCCCAGCCCACATGCACGGTTGCCACCGGGCCCAGCCCCGACGCCCTGGTTCTGCCCGGGGCTGAGGCCGCCCCAGCTCCGCAGCGCCCGCCCCCAGCCCCGGCCGAGGCTAGCACAGGCAGGCAGGCGTTACCTTGGGCTCAGACAGGGGCTCCCACTCCCTGGGTGGCTTTTTGCTGGAATTGCCAGAGGGAGGGAAAAGGGAAGTGAGATAGGACCTGGGGGGTCCAGGCGTGCCCACCCCCCCAAAGCCAACAGACCCCAACTCCTGCTCCAGACCTGGCCCGGAGGCCCCTCTCCTAGCGCGGCTCACGGGGGGCAGGGCTCGCAGTCCCCGGTGCACGGGCTTCCGGACCAAAGCCCCCCTCAAGCGTGGTAAACTGGGGTTCGGGTCCCTTGCTCTCACAAGGTGCTGGGGGAACCCGAGCCTCAGGCCCGCCGACTCCTGTGTGCCTGAGAGAGCAGAGGAAACTCACGTGAGCAGGTTCCCGGGGGCCGACAGTGCGCGCTCCTCCCGCCGGCTGCCGTCGAACGGGTTCCCGAAGGAGCGCTTCCGGATCATGGTCTTCACCAGGATCTGCGGGTCAGGCCAGAAGACAGCTAATTGCGGGATTGCGGGACTCCCCATCTTCCTCCTCCCACCTGCCAGCTCCCAGGGCTGAGTCAAGCGCACGGCCTGACGGGAAAGCCTGCTGATGGGAGACCCCCTACCGAAGCTGCCACAGGTCTGGTGCCTGACCCCTACTCCCGGATGCCATGTGAGCCCCTTGCAGATGGACCCTCCTGTCCGTCCACAAGGCCTGGCTTCTCCTTTCAGTGAAAGCTGCCTGAGATCACTCCACCCAGAGGGGCAAATCTCTGCTTCCCCATGGGTATCAGGGCTTTTTAAAACAGGTAAGAACTGGGCAAGGTGGTGCACTCTTGTAATCCCAGCACTCAGGAGGATTTTTTTGTTTTTCTGGTGCTGGGGATTGAACTCAGGACCTTGTACTTGCCAGCAGACACTTAAGCCACTTAGCTATATCCCCAGCCCATGAGGCAGGAGGATTGTGTTAAGTTTGAGACTAACCTGGACTACAAAGTGAGCTCAAGGCCAGCCTGAATTGCATAGTGAGACCCTGTCTTAAAACAAACAAACAAAAAAAAACACACACACACACACCCCAAAAACTTGAGATAAAACTCATGTCCCATAAATTTACCCTCTACAGTACTAATCCAGACATTTTCTGCAAATGGAACCCTGCAATATGTGGCCTCTCATGCCTGGCTTCTTCCAAATCCCCATGTATCTGAGATTCATCCATGGGGTAAGATGTGCCAGCGCATCCTTTGTGGTCCAGTAATATTTCTCTGCGTGGTTGGTCCACACCATGCCTGGCCACTCTTCGGAAACCATTTGCTGGTTTCCAGTTTTCTGGAGATGTGAATGCTGCTGTGGAAACATTCACCCTCACATTTTCTAGCCAAATGATTTCATTTCTTTTGGGTGTATACTAGAAGCACTTTCGGGATTTTATGATCTCTCTACGGATACCATTCTGAGAAGCTACAGGGCTGTTCCCTGAGACATTATATAACTCCCTAGCAGAGGAAGAAGGGTAGTGTTATGGCTTGGGTCTAGATGTCCCCCCAAAGCCTCATGCGGTCACGGTGGGGCTTTTTCAGAAGTGTGGGATCTGGAGTGTGACGCTGGGAATTCATGGTGTGACGCCAGGATCCAGGGCGGAGGGTGTGAGTAGCCCGGGTAAGAGGGGCAGAGGAGCTGCGGCGGCCCCTTGCTGCTTTGCTGCCGCCTGCCTGCCATGGACCTTTTCTCCTCCGCAGTGCTGCCTTGCCTTGGGTCCAACCAAGTAGGCACCACAACCTCTACAAACTGTGAGCTAAAAAAACCTTCCTCCCTTAACTTTGGCACCAGGGATTGTCTCAGCAACAAAAGTAACTAAAAGACGCAGCAATTTCTCAGGGGCTGCATTTCAGCAGAGGCTGGGAAGCATCCCAGGGTGCTGAGCACAGGCAGTGCAAGGGCTGACAGGGGATGAGTGTGAGGATGTGGGAGGAGTGTGGGATGAGTTCCTAGAAGGTTCCTCCAAGTCTGAGCAGCACCAGGACCTGGCCTTCCCACTGGCTGGAGTGGAAACCTTCCAAGGCCCTGCCTCTCCCACTCTAGCTGGCTGGGCCCGGCGTGGTTGGGAAGCGAGCCTGAGGCACTCGGCCCCTGCCTGCCCATCAGCCACAGCTCCGCACCCTCCTCCCCCCAACCTGTTCCTTGGTCCTCTGAAACCCAGTCCTATCCCCTCATCCACAGGACTCTGGGACTCAGCGTTGCCAGCCAGGGAGCCCTGGAAAGTTCTGAAGCAATGGAGGAAACTACCACGGCCCTGCATCCTGTGAAGAAGTGTCAGAAGTGGGCCCCACTCGGAAGTCAGGCTCAGGCCCTTACTGTCGTCAGCCAGAGCACGCTGTCTCCTCAGATCGTTTCATGGACTGACTGGGCTTCTAATTTTTGAAAGGATTTACTGCTAAGAAGAGAAACAAATATTTAAAAAGCACTAATGTACCCATCTGTACTAACTGAAGAGCAGTTAATGAGTTAATGAGCAGAAAAATGAGGCCTATCCATTCAATTGAATATTACTCGGCCGTAAAAAGGAATGGAGTGCTGGAACCAGGCTACATGATAAACCTTAAAGACACAAAGGCCACACGGTTGTATGATTCTACTAATATGAAGTGTTCAGAGCAAGAACGCTTTAGAGACAGAAGACGAGAAAAGAGGAAGGGGAAGGATCACTCATGAGCCAGGTGGTTTTTAGCGTCTTCCTTTCCTTTCTTCGTGTGTGTGTGTGTAAGTGTGTGTGTGACTTCTAATTGAACCCAACTGTTGCACTGAGCTACTCTCAGCCCATTTTTTGAGACAAGGTCACCAAGTTGCCCAAACTTGCAGCCCTCCTGCTTCAGCCTCCTGTGTGGCTAGGATTTACAGGCATGGGCCACTGCACCCAACATGTGGTTTCTCTTGAGGTGAGAAAAATGTTTGAGAACCATCAAGGTGATAAGTGCGTAAAAACATAAATGTCCTAAATACCATGGAAGTTCACCAGAATGGCTCCTTCCACAGAGCCTGCATTCTACCGCCATCAAGAGGAAAGGCGTCACTTGGAGACCAAAGGCTGCATCATCACCAGGGAGGCTTTCGAAGTGACAGCCAGCTCTCAGCCTGCAGATGCCCAGCAGGTCCCATGTCACACCAGCCCTGCCCCATGCACTGGGTAGTGCTGTCCCTTGAGACACCTGGTCTCCTCCTCCTCTCTACCCCGAGCCTGGCACAGGAGGGGCCTCAGCCAGCACTGGCTGCAGGCAAAGTCACCAAACCCAGAGGGGGCTGGGCCTGGTCAGCCAAGACGAGGACTGTCTGGCCCTCCCTGCCCTAGCCGTACTGCGTGAGGATGCCTGCTCTGCTCTGGACTGAGATTTAAATCTGGGCTGCCCCTCCCTCCCCTGACTCAGTGGTCCTGGCTTTCTGGAAGCTTCTGCTGGCCAAGCTCCCTCCCACTGTAGGACACTGCCTCTGCTGCCCACTGTGCAGGTTGGCTGGTACCCCACCACTGCCCGGTGCACAGGGCCTAATGCCAGGAAGCCACCCCGACCGCATGCCTGCCTGAGCCACACTGTGTTGTAGTGTTCCAACATGACAGATGCCACTCTGCTTCCCCAGGGAACTTCAGGGGAGGGGATGGATCAGTGACGGGAGATGGGTACAGACTCTGACACCCCTGCCACCCCACCTCGGGCACACGACGGGTGGGGCGACTGTCACAGAGGCCTGATGGGGAGGGAAAGGCCTGGGTCGGTGCCCACCAGGCTCAGGTTCTGGAAGAGAGGAGTGTGCGAAGCAGGCGGGGAGCACGAAGCGGGAGAAGTGGCCAGCCAGCGTGGGCTCCCCAAGCCCCTGAGGCCGGCCACTGTCTTGCAGGTTCTCTCGGGCACCTCAGGGCCCAGTGCCCACCTGCCTGCCCCTGTAGCTGATGCTGGTCAGACGCAACTGAGACCTTAAAGGTGGCCACAGTGGGCAGCAGCCTGGACCCCGGGCCCCTTCTGGAGCCAGGCACCCTCTCATCAAAGCCCAGTCTCCAAGACAGACCTGGTTCTCCATATTCTGATTCCTTCTTCTTGGTGTGGGACCCAAATTCAAGGCTAAATGGGTGTCCCACTGGTTCCTGAGGCGAAAATCACTTTCAGGCATCAGGAGAAACCTGTCTTGTGTCAGGTGGGAGCCCTTGCCCAGCCCGCTGAGCACCCCCGAAGCAGACATGACATAATGCCATCTGCTTAGGGATGAAGATCCAGGCCCCTGGAAGGTCCATCTGGGCAGCCCCCATGTCCTGCCTGATCTTTCTTCTCCCGGATGCTCTTCCTGGACCTGCCCTGGATGCAGGGATCCCAGAAGGGGCAGCACAGTCCTCACAGGGGCCCCTCTCTAGGAACACATGGCAGTCACGGGGTCCATCATGCCTGAGCCATGACCAAGGCCCAGGGCCAGTGGCTGGGGTGAGGGCAGCCCCAGCCCTTTCCTGAAGCTCAGGCCTGTAGGCTTTGTCTGTCCTCGCTGGGCCTGCTGCAGGCTCTCTCTGTCCCTGCTCTTGGTCAGTGTCATCCGCCTTACCACGGTCGCCAGGCTGGGGATGTGTTTGACCGAATTCTCGACCTCCTCTTCGGTCACCTCGACCAGCGTGCAGTTCTCGTCCTCCGATGGCAATGGCTCGGCCCCGTGCCTCGTGACCCAGGGGTGCAGCTTCAATGAACGACAGGAGGGGTGAGGGGCAGGCACAGCTGACTCCCAGGGGCATGCGGGAGAGTGTGTCCGGGCATGCAGGGGAGCTGGCGGCCAGGCAGAGGCAGGAGTGATGGAAGGAGGTGTGCAGAAGCCAGAGGACAGAACGGGAGCAGTGACGGGGTGAGATGTGTGCAGGCCCAGTCCTCCACTGGCCCGCATCTTGGCAGAAGCCACCAAAACTTGGCATCAGCCTTGCCCAGCTGCCCACGGGGCACCTATCACCCTTCAGCAACTTCCTGACACCCAGAAGCCTCAGCTTAGAGCAGGTGCCACTGTCCCCGGGTCAGACGGGACACAGCAGCCCAGGGACACAGTGAGACCAGCAAGAAGGACACAGTCAGGACAGGACCCAGGCCAGCACCTGTCCCCCTTCCCGGGTCCAGGGCCCCATCTGTGGGGACTCCCTCCCAGGGCCTAGGAGGACCCTGACACCTCTTGAGATTCTTCAAGGTGCCATAAATGCACGTGTGGGCTTGGGGACAGGGGTCTCTCCAAACACTGCTTCCTGCAACAGGGCAGCCCCAGCAGGCTGGGGGGCACTGAGATGCTGCACCTCTTCTCAAGTTTGCTGTGGTTTCCTCGGGGCTGCACCTCTAACAGTCAGGGCAAGGGGAGGACCTCACCCAGAATGGCCCACGCGGTGAGTGGGGGCTGTGAGGGACCGATCCTGGACCCCGTTGCCCCATGCCAGGAGTTGCAACCCCAAATCCCCTTCCCCAGCAGTCAGAGGCCCCAGCAGGGCTGTGTGCTGTGGACGGGGCGGGCCTGGCTGAGGCAGGGTTGAACCAAACAATCCTAGCACAAGATGCAGCCTCTGTGGCCAACAGCAGCCCCCAGTACCTTGATTTCTGGCACCACAATTCTCGACTCGGGGTTCTTGTCTAGCATACGGGTGATCAGGTCTTTCAAGTCCTCAGCAATGTCAGGTCTGGGGGAAGGAGACAGGGCATGAGAGGGAGCGGGATGCAGGGAAGGCAAGGGCGGGGCAGGGTGGCCGGGCAGGACTCACTGGTCTGGGAACTCCAAGGCCTGACTCTTGATCTTGCTGTGCAGGCACATGATCCGCTCATCCATGAACGGACACTGGGGAGACAAGAGCAGGGGCCACAGCTGCCACACCGTAGGCCACTGTGCCGTGCCATTCTGTGTGGGCACTCGCAGAGACGCTGACAACCCTAACCCATCTGAACAGGAAGTGGGACCCACCCCTCAAAGTTCTAGAAGGACCAGGAAGGTTCTAGAAGGCCTGGAAAACTTCCCAATGACGACACTGTAAGTTGCAATTTACAGAAAAGCAAACAGCTTTCTCCACCAACCTGCCAGGGACCCACAAAAACACCAAGGTTGAGGTTCAAGGCCTCGAGCAGGGGCAATGATACCAAGGGTGCTACACAGTGGCTTTCTGTGACCAAGGTGTCCGCCCGGCCCCTCCCCCAGAACAATCCTCCTGCCCAAGTGTGCGAGGCTGTCCTCTCGGGCAGGCAGCGATGACCAAAGCTCTAGTGGGGAAGGGTCCCATCCTGCCCCCACATCACTGCCCATCACGGCAATGGCTGTGGCCCCGGTGAGGACAGGAGCTCCCCAACTTTGCTGTCGTCTTTGTCATCCTCCGCTGTTCCTCTCTGAGGACTCCAGGGTCTGGAAATACTCCCAACACAAGGGGTCAGTAACCAGCTGATGACAGTATGAACTATCTCTGTGCATCCCCTCAGAAGCCTCGAGGACAGCAGACCAGGACTCAGGATCAGGGATGGGGCTCAGGACAGAGCGTGCCTTAGCATGCACAAGGCCCCCAGCCCCGACCCCACCCCACCCCATCCCTACACTGGCACCAAAAGAAAATAGAAAAAACCCAGCGTTGTTCTCATCCTGCTGGAGAGAAGAAATCAATTCAGGGAGGCAACACGTCCTGGGGAGGACAGGCAGGATTTACGCCTCGACACGGCGGACTCTGAAGCCTCCCGGGTGACAAAGTGACTTGATGGCCACAGGCCTGACCTGGAAGGACTTGGACCACGTGTGTGGGGGAAAAGGAAGTCAGGCAGGAGTCAGGCAGGCAGCAGAGGAGGCGGCCAAGGGGGCAGAAAGCCACCCGCTGTTCCTCTCCTATCCAAGGACAGTGACCAGCAGGGGCTTGAGTTTTGGTGTCCCAAGAGTGATGACCACCAGCTAGAGCTCATTTGGAAAACAACTCCTAAGAGCTACACATCTCACTGTGCGCAAACTTAACCCCAAAAGGAACAAAATGGACCACAGATAAATACTGAATTTGAGCTAATGCGTACTACACTCTAAAGCCCTGGATGAGTAAAGATGTCGGCAACTTACTCTGTAATCCATTAAAAAATTAGATGGCTGGGAGATGGAGACCCCCCAGGAAAAAGGGTGACCCTGTGAAACATTTGGTAGAGTCCAGCTGGCAGGGTCATGAGTTTTACACACAATTCCTTCAGCTGTGTTGTATGACTGGAGAATATTCTCAACAAATGTTGAAATAGTTACGGACTCTTTATTTTATTTTGGAGGAAATGAGAATTGTACCCAGCGCCTTTACACTAGACTATCTCCCCACAGCGCTTTTTAACATGTTTTACTTTGAAGCTGGCATGGTGGTGCACACCTGTACCCCCAGTGCTGGGAAGGCTGAGGCAGGAGGATCACCATGCTCACTGCTCATTAGCTGCACAGTGAGTTCAAGGCCAGCCTGACCCACACAGCAAGACCCTGTCTCAAAAAAAAAAAAAAAAAAAAAAAAAATTGAAGCATGGTCCCACAGAGTCTCTAAATTACCTGGTTCTGGCTTGATTCTGTAATCCTCCTGCTTCAGCCTCTCAAGAGCATGGGATGAAAGGCATGTGTTACCATCCCTGGCCAGACTCCCTTACTTAGGTCTGCAGCCTCATTCCCGAATTTTCTCAGTAGAAATGCAAACTTATAAAAAGGGAAAAATCCACGTTTGCTGCTTGCAGAATCAAAGTGAACATCACAGTTAAAAAGAGAAGACCCTGAACCAGGGATTTAGCTCAGTGGATTAAGCGCCTGCCTGCCAAGCACATGGTCAGCAGTTCCATCCCCAGTACAAAAAAAGGGAGAGAGAGAAAGGACCCTGGGCAGGCACAGTCGCAAATGCCCACAATCCCATCTACTGGAGGATCACTAGTGTGAGGTCAGCTTGGACAATTCAGCAAGAGCTTATCCCAAATAAAAACATTAAAAGGGCTAGGGATGTGGCTCTGTGGTCCCTGGGCTCAATCCCCAGGATCATTAGAGAGAGACAGAGACCCATAAACAACAATATTGAAACAGCAACAGCAAAATAACTGCAACACAATAGCAGAAAAGCACTCCCCAAGTCAATGATACCAAATGGACTTTAATTCCCAGTCCAACTGCATCCCTGACAGCACCCAGAAACACTTGAAAATAACATCAGGCTGCGCTGGACTCAGTTATTGATTAGTGATGTCTGTCTGGAGCTCAGTAGGACAGTGCACCTATTGATTAGTGATGTCTGTTTTGGACTCAGAAATGCAGAGAATGGCACATTTATTGCCTTTGCCCTCAACTTACTGTCTAAATACTCTGGACTCTGCCAATCTGTCTGTTTCATCAGAACTTTAAAAAAATATTTTCTTTTGAGACAGACACTCACTATATAGTTTAGGCTGTCCTTGAATTCACTATGTAGCTCAGGCTGGCCTCAAACTCAAGGCAATCCTCCTGCCTCAGCCTCCCAGTGCCACCACACCTGGCCTCATCAGATCTTTTTTCAGATAAAAATATTATACACAGATATGTACATTTCGGGAGGAAATACAACACAATCTGGAACTTACAAATGCGTAAGTACCATCTGCCAACATTACCCCAGGAGGTCACCTAGGAGTCAGCACACCCCACTCTTACCTGACCAAAGACAAAGCAGTACAGTGTCACACCCATTGCCCAGACATCTAAGGCCTGCAGGAAAAAGAGAGCTTACTTAGCATGACAGGCAGGAGCAGGGAAGGGCATCTCTAGCCTCCCTCTGGGACCTCTTCTTGACTCCCAAGCCATGCAGTCAGGTGGGGCTGCTTCTGTCCCTTAGCATCATTGGTGGGCACATAATGTAGGCCTGGCCAAGGAGAGCACCATCTTCCCCAGCCACAGGGATTGGTCCCAGGACGGGCACATGAACCCGGCTAGGCACCTTCAGCCAGCACCTTCAGCCCTAAGGTTTTGGCACTGCTTTTCAGAGGGTTGCTCACACTCAGTGAGGTGGTCTGTAAACTGGCAGAAGGTAGCCTGGAGGCTACTATCTAAGGAAGTCGATTCAGGAAAACAGCTGAGAAGGGGGGATGGACAAGGGGAGAAACAGATCCCTGTTTGGGTCCGCATATCCAGCCACACCAGAGGTCAAGCGCACCCACTGCCCGGCTACTGGACCTTGTGGGTTTTCTGCGTAAGCCTGGAGTTGGAGTTGGGTGTTTGCTGCCCTAACACAGGCAGAACCCAGCAGCTCAGGGGGTCCAAACCCACCTTCCCAGAGAAGATCTTGCGGGTCTCCGAGAGTGACTCAGGCGCCATGAAGGCGGGCGTGCCCACAGTGTTGGACAGGAGGGCGTCGCTGCCCTTGAACTCGTTGCTGACACCAAAGTCGGCAATCTTGATGTGGCCATCATCTCCCACCAGCAGGTTGGAAGGCTTGATGTCTCGGTGGATGATCTTCTGGAAGTGCACTGTGGTGGGGCGGCCACCGGAGAAAGAGATAGGCGGGGAAATGCTGTGAGATTCCCCACGGCAGGCGGCCCAGAGATAGCCTGGTGCCCCAGACCACTGATCCCCCAGTCCCCCGCCAGCACCCCTCTGGCCCCGCCTACCCCTGCCAGGCACTGCTCATTTGGAAGTTCACCCCATTCCACAAACACCAACTTTCTGCAGGGCTTTGCCTGGTTCAGCTAAGTCATGAGTGACAGTGCCGGCAGTCTTTACGGAGCTATTCTCCAGCTAGGGGCCTGGCACTGTCAAACCTGGTTCCATTTGCTAACGGCCAATACTCATCTTGTCCACCGAACCAACAGTGTTCAAGAGTGGGGGATCAGGATGTGACCTACAAACAGAACCTGGCACGGCTGCCCTTCGGGCTGGATGTCAGCCGACAGCGGTGGGTGACACGGTGCTCGGGAAGCCTCAGCTGTGTATGGGGCGATGATGAGGCAGAGGACAGCATCACTACTAGGAATGGTGGCTGAGTCCCCCGGGGCCTAGAACTGTGTGAAGCATCTCACATTTGTCCCAAAATCCCACGCTGATCCATAGCAAAGACAAGGATCCAAGTCGGGCTTCCTGACAATGCCTGCCAGGCCTCAGCCTGGTGAGATGCCCTCCTGCTACAGGAGGTTAATGGGATCCCCACCAAGTGGGGGTCTGTGTGGCACCTGGTTTCCACTGTGCTGCTGCCCCTCATTCCTCTGCAGCAGGAGGGAAGATTTCCCTTTGCCAAGGGCACCTCCTCTGGTTCCCTGGCTTGCACCCCAGCTCCAATGCTAAGAGGTCCCCTAGCCCCACTTACGGTACTCAATGCCTTTGATCAGATCCTGGAAGTAGAAGCGGGCCTGGTCCTCAGAGAGCGGCTTGAGGGTGGGCACTTCCATCACAGGCCTACAAGGGGACGTCCATGAGGCCCTGGCCTCCCCCGACATGGCCCACCCCATTCCTCTGCCCCATCACACTTACCCCTGGTTGACCAGTTCAAACACTGCAGAGAGAGAGGGGAAACGGTTACACCAGGAAACTGCAAAGCCACCTCCTCCCATCCTGCCCAGCTCCCAGCCACCTGGAGAAACCAAGCAGCTTGCAAAGGACGGTGTTCCATGAGCCAGAGAGGCCCTCAGGGCCAAGTTCCCTTCGGGGGAAGGACCAGAGATCGCAGACCCCAGCCTGGCTGCGCCTCTAGGGCTCAGAACAGCTCAGGACCCAGCAGTCAGGGAGAACCAGGCAGAGGAGGAAGGCAGCAGGGGGGCTGACCTCACTCCCCACCTGTGCCGTGGGCAGCCACTCCTCAGGCACCATGTCCTCGAGTTAGGGCAGAGCTGCTCCGGCCTCTGCAGGCTCTCCTGCCTCGGGTACTCACAGCAGGAATCCCTGCACTTCCCACTTCCTCCCACCTGCTAGGAACCTCAAGCCCACCGGCTGGCCAGGAAGCTTGGGCCAGTTCGGATGCTCCTGGGGTTGAGTGTGGTGGGAATGTTTGTTCTGTCACTGAGCTACATCTCCACTTCATCTGTTTTTGAGTCAGGGTCTCTATAATTGCTAAATTGCTCAGGCGGTGCTGGAACATGTAATCCTCCTACCTCAGCCTCACAGAGTTCTGGGATTACAGGCATACACAACACCAGCTGAGTGTTTTTAGGTTCTAGAAATACAGATGGCGCTTTCTTCCCCATAAGGGTCAGGCCTGGGGTTCAAGGCCTTTTTGCTATCTGCCACCTCACCTGTGTGTCATCAGCACACCAGGGTGTGGCTAGAAAGTGACAAATGACGATAGGCAGCCTCCGGCAGGCCAGGACCAGCTGCCCCAGGGGAGAGACAAGGGCTAGGAAGAAGCTGGGCTCCAACAGCTGGGAAATTCTTCCCGGATGCTTCAACCACTCCTGAGGCCAGAACTCCCAGGATGGCTCCCATCTGGCTCCAAGTCAGAGCCACATTCTGCAAGAGTGTAAAATGTCCTCTGCCACCAGGTCCCCAGCCTGCGAAGCATCACCTAGTGAGACATCCAGAGAAGCTGCACACTTCCCTGTCCACCCTGCCGGGCACTCTCGGCCTCAGGCTCCACTGGAGGTCACTTGAGTTCCCAGGAAAGCTGTCCCCTTAGAACTGCGGTAACAACCCTGAGGACAGGTACTCAACACAGACAAGTGGCCTCCTCAGGGACAGCCCGTGGCCTTTGGGCTGAGAGCTAGGGCCACACTGGGCTGCCGAGCTGGGCCAATATGATTCCAGCGCACTTCAGGGGTCTTCAGCGGCCGCCGTCAGGCTCATACCCTGTCTGTACTTATATACCATGGAAATTATTTCTTCTTCTTTTTTTTTTTTTTTTGCGGTACTGGGGTTTGAACCTAGGACCTCACACACTACCTCCCTCTTTGCTTTTAAATTTTGAGACCAGGAGCTGGGGATTTAGCTCAGCGGCATATGCGCCTGCCTTGCAAGCAGACAGTCGTGAGTTCAATCCCTGGTACCAATAAAAAAGAAAAAGACAAAAAAAGAAGTGAAAAAAAAATTTTTTTGAGACCAGGTGTTTCTTGAAAAGTTGCCCAGGTTGAATTTTGATTTCTGACCCTCCTGCCTCAGTCTCCCAAGGAGCCAGGATGACAAGAGTGCACCACCACAATCGACTTCAATTTCTAGTTCTTTAGCCTCGTCACAGGTCACGACAGACATGGATGAGTTTAGACACTGGCTGTAGTTTTTCTATGCAATGTTACCACTCCAATTATCTCATATACAAGGGTGACAGCAGTCCTGCGTTTTGAGAAATACTGAGAAAGCATGGTGTCCATATTTTCATAAATCTTCCTCATAATTTTGTCATAAATTCCTAATTTTTATTTGTGACTAATCACTTTAATTAATTTTGTAGTGCTGGGAATTAAACCAAGGGCCTTGCACATGCTTGACAAGCACTCAACACACCACTGAGCCACATCCCCAACCCTTCTCCTAATTACTTAAAGTAATCTAGCCAGCCGAGCATGGTGCACCCTCGTAATCCCAGCACTCAGGAGGCTGAGGCAGGAGGATCACCACAAATTCAAGGCCAGCCTGGGCTTCATACTGAGACCTTGTCTCAAAAATACATAAATAGTAATACAGCTCATGTTATCTATAACATAAGATCTAAACTGTTTCTAAGGGAAGTTTTAAAAATTAATAAAATTCAAGTCTAGATGGTGATACACACCTGTAATCCAAGCACTCAGAAGGCTGAGGCAAGAGGATCGCTGTAAATTTGAGGCCAGCCAGGGCTACGTAGTAAGTTTAAGGCCAGCCTTAACTATATTTGTATTTTAAAAGCAAAAAATAAAAAGAAAATAAAAAGAAAACTAAGTGTAAAATTCGATGGGACTATATTAGGTGCTCTGAAGAAACTGACAGTAACATTTCTAGTGATGTTCCTGAGCTCAGGTAGGAGGAGGTACTTATTGTGGGATGCACACAGAAGGAGTTGGAGGGCTGCAGTCTCCAGATATCTGCTATTTTAACTTCAAATGTTTTGGCAAAACCAAGAAACGGGTGGACAACAGCAAGAAGGATAAAACCAGGAGTCAGCTGCAGAGGCCAGGGTCCGATTCAGGACACCCGCTGCTCTGCCACCCGCCGCCTCTGCTGCAGATGCCGGATCTTCGTGCTCAGGGAGAATGAGTGGAAACACGCAGCCCAAGTGTCCCTCAGCAGCAACGTGTCCCTGGACCCGGGGCTGCAGCTACTGCAGGAGCCAACTGGAGCCACAAAGCGCACCCTGTTGTGGGACAGGGGTGCCCGCACCCATATGGCCTTGCATCTCCCAGGTCCCCATCCCAGCGTCCTCTGGGGCAGCTCACGAGGATCAGGCTCCTCAGAGCGCCACTCGAGCAGATGTCCTGCATATGATGGCAGCACTGTCCCATGTCCTCTGCAGTGCTTAGGACAAGGTCTCAAGGGATACATTTGAGTCTCCTCTTTCCACGTGCAATGCCCAGATCTTCCGGTGGCCCTGGAGCCTCCAAATACCAGCCACAGCCCGGAACCCCCCTGCCCTCCCTGCCTTACGTGGTGCTGGCTGCATGTGTTCAAACATGCAAAGCTCTAGCTGACCTCAGGACCTTTGCACTGCTCTTCCCTTCCATACATGGGCCAGGGCTGTGTCCTTCACATTCAGGTGCCAAAAGGTTCCCTCCTGTCTGAAGTGGTCCAGCCACCCTTTGTGTAATCTTGTGTAATCACCTTTGTGTAATCTCTTGTGTAATCACCTTTGTGTAATCTTGGCAAAGTCTCTTCAAGTTCTCTGGTTTAGTTGTTGGCGCTGATTTGCCTTCTTTTTTTTGAGGCAGAGTCTCCCTCTGCAGTACAGACTGGCCTTAAACTTGCTTGTGTAGCCCTGGCTGGCCTCACACTCAGAGATCTTCCTGCCTCAGGCTCCTGAGTGCTAGGATTACAAGCATGCACAACCATACCCAGCTGGCTCTCCATATGAAAACCCAACTTCCTACCAGCAGGCTTCTCCTTTTCCTCCTCCTCCACAGGCCCTCAGTCCCTCACACAGCACTCAGCTTACAGTAGGCGCAGCGCACAGGGACCAGGAGACCCCGGGTTTAAATCCCAGTAGGAACTCCCTTCCATTCCTGCTGTCTGCCCAGGGCTGCGACCCAGCAGGGGAGCTGTGGGCAGTGGCTGTGTGTGGGCCCAGGCAGGGAAAGGGTGCTCTTACCCATGTATAGGTGGTCTTCATTGGGGTCGTCCAGGACCTGCAGGTGAGGTCACCCAGGGCAGCCAGGAGGAGCGAGGGAGAGAAGAGAGGTCAATGTGAGAGGAGTGGGCGCTGTGCCCAAGGGGCGCGCCTGTCCCACCCACTTCCAGGTCACAATGGACGGCAGGGAGCAATGGGGACACCTGTGGGCTCCAGGAAAGGACCTGGGTGGGTGGCCACTCCGAGCCCTGCTACCTGACCCCGTCTGCTGCACACAGGTGCTTCTGCTGCTCCTTCCTCTCCATGTTCCCCACTGGGCACAGCCAGGGCCGTCGTGCTCACATCCCGAAAACCCCTGCTGCACCCTCTCTATGCCCCCCACACACACTGCTGAGCCCTCATCACCCAACCTGGCGGGCAGCAGACAGGGGCCCTCTGCAGTCCCTGGAGCGCTTCTAGAAGTCTGCTAGGAGAAGCTGTGTTCACTTCATCTCAGGTTCTGTTTGTCTGTTGTTAGGTTCCTGAGACAGCCTCTCTCACCACGGAGCCCAGGTTGGCTTCAAACCCACAGCGACTTTGCTGGGGATGGCTCCCCCTGAACGCCCCGTTTCCCCAAGTCCTCTGCTGCTCGGTGTACATCCCAGCGTGCTGCCTAGGAGGAGCCATAACCCACCCCAGCAAGAACACTGTGAGTCCTTTGAGAATCTTCACAGGCTCTAAGGGTCAGAGCTGCTGACCAGGGCAGGGGTTGGCAAATTGCAGCGGTTGGCCACCCCCGCTTTCCATGTTTTAAATAACGTTTTAACTGTCTGCCTATTTCCATACCCTGTGTGGCTGGTTGGGGTGGGGATGAGGGGTATGCCTCAGGGGTCCCTGGCCTCAGTGTCTCCATCTGTACATGGGGACACATCCACAAGATGAGCAGTAAGTCATCTAAGGCAGGGTGACCAGTGTGACACTGTAGTGGCCAGAGACTCTGCAGCCCCAGGTCCCTGGCCTGGAAGTAGCCGGCGGGAACCACAGACACCCTGCTTACCTCCACCAGCTTCACCACGTTGGGGTGGTCCAGCTTCTTGAGGATTGCAATTTCCTGGTACACCTGCTCAATGGGGCCCCGGGGCTGGATGCAGCCCCCAGGGGCTGGGCGCATGCCCCGAGGTGGAGGGCGACCTGGAGAAGACACAGGGGACCCGGGGTCAGAGCAGAGACACCCCTGCAGACACAGTGCAGTGGGACAGCAGTGGGACTGGGGGAGCTGGGCCTCGGTCGGTCCTGTCTTCACCTGACTGCACTACTGCCAGTGAGGCGGGAGCCCTGCCCCCTTCTCAGCCCTGCTGTTAGTTTCTCGCCTTCTGTCATGTGCTCTAGTCCAAGAAGACGGGTAGGACTTTAGCAGGGGGCAGTGGTGGAGCACACCTGTCAATGCCAGGAATCCCAGCACTCTGGAGGCTGAGACAGGAGGACTGCAAGTTCAAGCCCCCCTTGGGCACCTTAAGGAGACCCTGTCTCAAAGTAAAACAAAAAAAAACAAAAAAGAGCACTAGGCGAGAAGGGCTCTTTCTGAAAACTTTTCAAGAAGGCCCTGGGTTCAATCCCCAATATTAAAAAAACCCAAAAAACCAAGGGCTGGGGATTTAGCTCAGTGGCATAAGTGCCTGTCTGGCAAGCTCAAGGTCGTGAGCTCAATCACTGGTACCAGCAAAACAAAACAACCATAACCTGGTAAATCAATTAATAGCAACACTAAGATATTACCTGCCCAGAGTTCCAACCAGCAGGCTAAACCAGAGCTCCAGTATAAGGAGGCTTAAGTTTTCTCTCAAATAACTGCTCCTTTTGGTCCTAGCCAATATCCTGCCCAATACTGCTGGCAGGGGGCTTATGTTAGCACAGCCTCTGCTGTGCCCACCTGCAGGTCTAACTTTGTTCCTCTTCATGACCGGGTAATATTCTAGTGAGTACACATACATCTTGGTCACTCATCTGTTGATGGGCACATTGGGTTGCTTCCACTTTCTGGACATTGTGAACAGAGTTGCTATAAACTTGTGTCCTGTTTTGCATGGACATACATAATAGGTGATCAAAATATACAGTGAGGGGCTGGGGATTTAGCTCAGCGCAATCGTCTGCCTTGCAAGCAGGCAGTCATGAGTTCGATCCCTGGTACCAATAAAAACAAAAAAGACAAAAAAAAATATACAGTGAATTTTTTTTATAAAAGTTTGTTATAAAAGTTATTATAGTTAAAGACACATTGATATTAATCCCCCTCAAAATACAGGTCATCTCCTTCACTTCAAATCCACCTATCACATTACTTCCTGCTTTCTGGAACCGTTCTAGAAATCCTCTTTCACGTCTTTATGAGGAGCAGTGAGCTCGGCTGCCAGTGGCCTGCGGCATAAAGTGGGGCCGCGGTCAGCCCCATCCACCGTGTTCCCGGGACCTGGCACCACACGACCACCGACTCCTGAACAGTCAGCGCTGTGAACTTAGAAAGGACACGGAAGCCGCGGCGATGGCACCCCCGGAGACGCTCGGGAGAGGCCTCGGGCGCTGCGCAGGGGTGGAGAGGTGATGGGAGAGTGTGTTCCCACTCTGCAGAGCCACTGCCCTCGCTCTTCACTTCTACATTTTCAAATAAATTTCGTTGCCATTTTTAAAAAAGCAAGAATGAGTATTTTGAGAGGGATTAAAGGCAGCTTTCTTTCTTTCGTTATGCCAACTGAACTCACTGCATACTCCAGGTTGGCCTCGAGGGCACAACCATCCTCCTGTCTCAGCCTCCCCATTTGTTTCAGGATTATAGGTGTGTATCACCTGGTAATAAACTCTTAAAGGATGCCAGGAGTGGGGTTTCCAGGGCACCCTCTGCAGGGGCAGTACGGCCAGCCCTGCCCTGTGCAGCCCACCCCGCACTCACGCGGGAAGCCGGCCTGCCGGATCAGCTTCTTCTTGGACAGCACCTTCATGGCCTGGGGAAGATAAAACCCACATCCGCTTAGAGTGGGACACAGACAGGGCGTGAGAGGGGTCCCACCCCGAGGCCTGGCCAGGCCTTGGGCACCCTGAACCTCAGGACCATGCAGGGCAGCTCCGGGCTGTGTGGAGCCTGCAGGAGTCACCCCCAGGGACATTTCTGGGGTTCCCAGTCAGCAACCCCAGTGGGGACACCAACAGAGTTTCAGGGATGGGCAAGGGCAGGGCTGACTGGCTGAGTCTCCCGTGGGGAAACTGAGGCCAGCTGGTGTACACCTGGCTCATACCACTTGCCGAAGGCTGTGCCCTGGAGGCATGGAAGAGCCACGCTCTGAACCTGCACAGGCTTTGAACTGCAATCGTCTGAGACTGCACGGCGCTCCAGGCTCTCCCCACCCCCACCCCCGCCTCCCCACCCAGAGAGGGGTGCGATGCTTCCTTCCGGTGGCGAGGCGACCAGGCTACGCGCAGGAAGGGCACTGTGCCAAGGAGGGGCTGGACACTCACGTAATAGGTGTTGTCGTTCTCGTTGTAGGCCAGCTTGACCACCCCATAGGAGCCCTGCATGGAGAAAGACGCCAGTGACGCCTGGGCCCCAAGGGAGCTCCACGAGGTGGGACCCTGCTGTTGAACTGGCAGAGGAGGCCCCTAGCTCGGGCGGCCCTTCTCTGCGGCCGGCCACGTCTACAAGGCTTGAATTAGTTACCAACAATTAAAGAGAAGGACCTGGCACAGAACTCCACATTTCTAGCTGCTTTAAAAAAAAAAAAAAATCAGACCTAGTTTTGGGAGACCTGATTTCCAAACATTACAGGTTAGAGAGCCCTGGCTCCTCCCTCCACTCACACCTGGACACCTGCCCGCTGCTGCCTCCTAAACCGCCTTCACCCTCCACCTCACCTCTTACACTGCTCACTTCCCAGCTTTTCTATTTCTATTTTTTTGGTTCTGAGAGACAGGATCTCGCTATGTAGCTCACGCCGGCCTCAAACTCATGGTGACCCTCCTGCCTCAGCCTCCCCCGTGCTAGAGGTGGCCTGTGCCTCCAGAATTTGAGGTTTTGTTCCCTGCTCCTTGCCTGAAACCAGAGAAACAGATGTGAGAGCAGCTTAGCTGGAGGCCCACTCCGGTGGGCCTCCGGTGGGACAACCACTGCGACATGGGGTTTCTCTGGAAGCTTCCCAGCTTTTGTAGAAACATTTAATTTTAAAATATAAACCCTCTCTCTAAAAAACAGAAGGAAAAAAATGGAAACAAAGCTTCTGTAAATAAGGAAAAGGGGGGGGGATGGGAAAAAAGCAATAGCAACTAAATCACATACGGATACGAATTCCTTATGATGAGTGCGATCATTGTGTATATTTAAAGCATACAAACAGGATTTTTAAAAACTCAAAAAAACCAAAACACAACACTAGACCATTAATAACAAAACCTAAACCGGGTGTGGTGGTGCACACCTGTAACCCCAGCACTCAGGAGGCTGAGGCAGGAGGATCGCTGCAAGTTCAAGGCCTGCTTGGGCTACACAGCAAGTCCCTGTCTCAAAAAAAAAAAAAAAACACCTCCCCCAAAGTGCCCCGGCCCATCCTCTCCTCCTGGCCAGCCCTGCAGTGCTCACCTTTCCAATCTCATCCTTGAGTGTGTACTGATTCAGCTGCACGCAGTCCTGGGAAGCAAGGAGAGGCAGGCGGGAAGTGAGGATGATAGGGATCTCTCTATCCAGGAACCTCCCCGCTCCCAGAGCCCCTGCCAGCCAGCTCCCTCAGGATGACAGAGACCCTGACTTCCCCCAGCACAGACTTCACCTCTGAGCCGACTCTGTGGAACTGTCTCGTCCAGGCCTGGGTGGGGAGGGTACGAGGAACATGCTTGTGACACAGACCGTGGATTTACTCTCCAGCATCAGAGGGGAAAAATGTAATCAAATGGTATGTACTCTTGATAGCCATTTTGAAAATGTTCCCACTATCCAAAAGGAAAACTTAGCTGGGCCTGGTGGCGCATGCCTGTGATCCCAGCATCGTGGGAGGCCAAGACAGGAGGATCGCAAATTCAAGTCCACCCTGTGCAACTTACTTAGTGAGACCTTTGTCTTGAAATAAATAACACAAAACAAAATAAAATAAGGGCTGGGATACGGCTCAGTCAATGCAGAGGCCTGGGGTTTAATCCTCAGTACTGGAGTCGGGGGAAGACACTCTCCTGTAAAAATGTAAAGTGATGCAAGAGGAGAAAATCCATGCACCCTTGGGGTAGAGAAAGGCGTCCCGGATAACACAAAAATACACAGCACAAACGAGCCCATACAACTCCGCAAGAAATCTACCAACTCAGTTAAAAACTGGGTGAAAGACTGGAACGGAAATGTCTTCAAGCAGTCAGCCAAGTGGTCAGCGAGCACTGGACAAGGCCTTCAGTCACAGGGAACTGGACGTTAAAGCCAGCCTTGCGCTGCTCAAACCCGAAGACTGAGCAGACCGTGTGCTGGCGGGACTTGGGCACACAGCGGGGCTGCACCATGCTGAACACTCCCCTCGTGAGAAACCAGGGCCAGGCTCCCAATCCCACCTCCCAATGACTCAGCCACTCTGCTGCCAGGGATTTACCACGAGAAATGCACACACATTTACACAGACCTTGATACAAATATCCATGACTGCGCCATATGTGTAACTTTTGTTTTTTGAGGCAGGGTCTCCTTATATAGCCTGCAACTCATGGTGATACTCCTGCCTCAGCCTCCCGAGTACTGGGATGACAGGCACACTGTGCTATATAAAATAGGAAAACCCAGCAGGTGTGGTGGCCTATGCCTGCCATTCCAGCACTCGGAGGCTGAAACAGGAGGATCACTTTGAGTTCAAGGCCAGCCTGAACTATAGAGCGAGACCCTGTCTCAAAACACACACACACACAAAAAGAAGCAGTAAGAAAAAATTAGAGATGGTCCACACGTCCACCAACAGGAGATAGGGACACAGACTGTGGCCACTGCAGAGTCTGGAGCAATGTTGAAAAAGAACCACGGCTGGTCCCAGGTCCCTCCGTGTCCGCAGGGATGGGCTCCAGGACCTCAAGACACCAAGACCTGCCCCAGTCCTTCCCTGAGGTGACACAGAGCCCACACACAACCTCTAAGGAGCCTGCACTGCACCTTAAGCCATGTCCGCGCTGCTTAGGCACTTAGCACAACGCAGATGCCATGTAAGGCGTGGCTCCCCATGTGGGTAGGGGATCGTCATGGAGAAACAGGTCAACCACACAGGTGCAGTTTGTCTCTTTGGATATTTTCAGCCCTGGTTGGCCTGATCCACGGACACAGTGTGGCTAAATCACAAAATCAGGCTGCTGTGAGAAAAACTACCCTAAAAAAGGACCACACACTAAGTGATCCCACTTAGAACAATTCTAGAATTTACAAACTAATCTGTAATGCTTTTTTTGTTGGTGGTGAGTCAGGTTCTCACTATGCAGTTCAGGCTGGCTTTGAGCTCACTTGGTAGCCTGGGTTGGCCCTGAACTCACAATGATCCTCCTGCCTCAGCCTCCCAAATGCTGGTATTATGTGATGATTAAAAAAAAAAAGTACCAAAATTTTTTTCTTTAAATAAAAAAAAAAAAGCTGATGCACACCTGTAATACCAAGACTCTGGAGGCTGAGGCAGGAGGACTGCTGTGATTCAAGACCAGTCTGGGCTCCAGAGTGAGTTCAAAGGCAGCAAAGGTTTGACAGAGAGATGCTGTCTCAAAAACAAAATAAAACAAAACACAGGGCCAGCAGCTCCCTGGGAAGAGGGGCAGAGGCAGCAGGGGCTGCAGGCTGGGAAAGTCTCCACTGTCTTATTGTGAGCTGTCATGGGGCAGTCAGCTAAGCAGAACGTATGCACATCTGAAATATGCAGGTTTTCAAAACCGTCAGCTGCACTCCAGTGCAGGGGTGAAGGGGAAAGTGCTCAGTGGCCTAAGAAGCCAAAGCGGGAAAGGGACAGAACGGAAAAGCAGCCTCTGTGTCGGACATGACCCTCTGTCGCAGCACGGCCTGGCACCGCCTACTATGTGTTCAGGGCCAAACAATGCTCCCGGGATGGCACCCTGGCCTGTTTGGTGTCCCACAAAACAAAACTCCCTCTCCCCCTCAGCGGTGTCCCAGAGACAGTCCCTTGGTCAGCCTGGACACCACACAGGCAGAGGGGCCCACGCAGCCACCCCCTCCCAGCCCCACACTTCTGCTTCAGTTTCTGAG
The DNA here is from genome assembly GCF_034190915.1 of Cavia porcellus. Classification (NCBI taxonomy): domain Eukaryota; kingdom Metazoa; phylum Chordata; class Mammalia; order Rodentia; family Caviidae; genus Cavia; species Cavia porcellus. The sequence goes on along the minus strand of NW_026947499.1, from coordinate 8,348,408 downwards.
AGTCCACTGCAGCCTGGTCCCCACAGCCTGGCCTCCACAGCCTGCCCTTGCTGGTCACCTAGTCACCCACAAAGCCCCAGTCTCCCTTTCTTCCTTACAAACAGAAGTCCAGGCAGCAGCGTCCTACCTGGCTAACTTCAGCCTGTCTCACGGCTCAAGGTGGCCATGTGGCTGTGTTCTGGCCACGGGAGGCAGGCTGAAGTTGTTGGGTAGAGCTTCTAGAAAAGGGGACTAACTTAGAAAGCCTTTCTTCTCCCCTGCTCCTTCTTCCTACCTGGAATGGAGCGGTGAAGGCTGGGGCCACAGCAACCAAAATATCACACAACTATCAATCCAGTCCCAGCATGCTTAGCTCTGATGTAATTTGCATGGTTAATAAATCCTACTGCATTAAAGCCACTGTTGGAGGGGGGGCTGATCTCTCAGATGATTTGACTCTGTTATAAACCCAAACTACCCTCTAGCCCCATCACTACCAGGCTTCATTATGGCCCTATTCCAGCTAAATGAACTCTTTCCTCATGGTCCCGTGTCTGCCACAGGGCCTTTGCTCATGCATGCTCGGCCTGGCCTTCAGAATGTAGCCCTATAGGCACACAGCCCCTTCAGGATGGCTGACACCTACTCTTCAAACATTCCTTTAGACACTTTCAAGTGCCTACTGTATGCTGACTCTGAGGTGCTGGGGACATACAGGAGGCGCTGGTTGAGTGAGGCTCATGTTCTGGCTTTGGGGAGGACCTGCACCCAGATGCTGGAGGCCAAGGGTACCGATGAGACAGCAACGGGGCCACTGGGTGGGGAGGAGCTGCTTTGGCGAGACAGGCACTGGAGGCCGATGCGGGGGAGGAAGCCGCCTCACAGGGTTGGGGACAGGGAGTCCTTGGGCGGGAGGGTCAGCAAGACCAAAGGCCAGGAGGCAGCATGGAGCCAGGTCCACAGTTGGAGGCAGGAGGCGGGGCCTGCGAGGGCTGCAGGGATACTGCGCAGGCGCATGCGAGACGTGCGGTGTGGGGGCTGCCAGGGGTCTGCCTGGGCTCTCGGCCCCACCGCAGGCGTCTGCTGTGCTGACCACACCAGCAGCAGCAGCAGCAGCAGCATGGTCTGGGGTCACCTGCAACTCCCCAGCTGCACTCAACCTGGGCTGACATGAGACCCCTGCCCGACCAGCCAGGCCCACGCACCTGCAGGCCCGTGATGGATACATGGTGCGACTCCACCGTGGGCCGCCGTGGCAGGCGTGGCGACAACTGCGGGGACCCGACAGGCGAACAGGGCAGGGCCGGGTGGATGCAGTGTCCGTCTGTCTCTGGGCTGCTGCCAACTACTGGCGCTCCCGAGGACCGCTCCTGCAGGGACAGCTTGCGGCCTGAGAGGTGGGACCGGGAGGCATCCAGGGGGTGGTCCCTGGCCAGGCTGAGGTCCCCGGCGTGGTTCGGCTCACACTCAGTGACCACGATGAAGGACTCCATGCCCAGGCGGAGACTCAGCGATGAGAGGCCCTGCAGGGCCTCGCAGGGCTTTGGGCCTTCGTGGCTGCCATCCTGGGGTGTGGCCCGGTCGCTGCTGGGCTGGCTAGAGACGCATGATGACATCGTGCGTGGGGTGACGTCATCCGCCACGCTGGGGCTCTACCCTGGGCCGTGGGCCACCTGCAGAGAGGCCGCAGAGGGAGGCGGGTCAGAGGCAGGGCCAGGCAGCCCACAGCTCTCCTCCATCTGGCCCAGCCCGCGCAGAGTTCCTGCCTCAGAACATCCTCCTTGGGATGCTGAGGCAGAGGGCTGGAAGCTGAAGCCTAACCTGGACAACCAGTGAGACTCAGCCTGCAATTAAAACACAATCACACAGGCCAGGGATGCAGCTTGAGCTGGGCAGGAGAGCGCCTGTGGCCACGCATGGCGAGGCACTGCTTCACTGGCCAGCACTGCCCCAAACCAAAAAACGATAACCTGCATCCTGTGTGAGCACCTGCTCCATTTTGGAGAGAGACTGGAGTGCTCCCTCGGCTGCCAGCGGCTCCCGGCCTGAATGGAACATTAACCTTCTGTTCATGTTTGACAAAGGCTGCTGGACAAATGTCACAGGAGCCCTGGAACTCGACAGTCACCCTGATTCACAGATGGGGGGCCCTTCCTCACCGATCGTGTGCTCATGGAGGGGTCACTGGAAGCCAGGAAGACAGCAGGCTTTCAGGAGAGCAAGTAGGGTGACACCTCTTGGTGACACCGTAAGGGAGGCACAGTGAGATAAAGAGGGAGAGCCAGAGAGCCAGAGCTCACTGGAAACCCAGCTGCAAGGAAAGAATGTCCCCCACCATCTCAGAACAGTTCCCCCACCAAGGCTGACGATTAACTTAGAGACAGGGTCTCGCTATGCAGTTCAGGTTGGCCTCAAACTCATTCTGTAGCCCAGGCTGGTCTTGAACTCACATGGATCCTCCTGCTTCAGCCTCCCTAGTACTGGATTATAGGTGTGCACCACCACGCCCAGCCTTCCACCAGGACTCATGGAATTAATATGCCAGGCAATATGGCAGGAGAAGTCCAGTGGGAAAAGCACACAGGAAGTAACCACATCCCAGCCCTGCCCTGGGCCCACTGTGTAAACAAGGTCCCTGGTAAAGGAGCCATGGAGCCCAGCCCAACCACGTGACAACTTGCTCAGCCTTGTTAGTAGTAGGCAAGGTGCAGATTCAAACTACAATGCAACAGCTGGGCACTCCTTCAAAAGGTTAAAGGTGTTTCTATTTTATGAGACAGGGTCTCACATGTAGCCCAGGCTGGCCTTGAACTCATGATAATCCTCCCACCTCAGCCTCCTGAGTGCTGGGATTACAGGTGTGTGCCACCACATCCAGCCAGAATGTTAAAAGCAGAACTATGCTCAGGTCAGCAATTCCTCTCCTAGGAATACACACAAGAATACTAAGCAGAAACTCAAACAGCTACTTGGAAGTCCACATTCACAGCGTGCTGTTCCCACTCAGTAAACGGTGGAAAGGACCCAGTGCCCACGAGTGGGCGGAGGGATAAACAATGCAGCAGAGCACATAGGGGCCAGGAGCGGGGGATTGTCCTTGTGACATAGGGTGGAAGGACCACAAAGATATCACTCAGGCGACACAAGCCAGACACCCAGGGATGGCTACCACAGAGCCACCTACACCAGTCAACTCCCCAGACAGAGAGGAGAGGAGGGGCCCAGGTTTACAGGGAGAGGACGGAAGGGCTGCTGCTTCCAGGGCTCAGGTTTCCTTCTGAGGAGGTGAAAAGACCCGAAAACAGACAATGTGACAGCTACACAGCATGGGGCACCCTGACGCCAATAATTACGCACTGAAAACAGCTAAGACAGTAAAGTTCACACTGGGGAGCATTTACAAGAATGAAGACTTGTTGGGAGCCGCAGCCCCGAGCCCGGTCGCCTCACTTGGCGGACGTGAGGCCTGTAGTAAAGAGTAAAGCCTGAGGTAGATTACCCCTCCCATCGAGCACGTTAGTTTCCTGCTTACCGCGTAAGCAACCCGCTCAACAATATAGTCTGCCTGGCAACTGATGATGTTAGCCAATCAGCTTGCCTTGCTTACTTTAACATGATTGGACACTGTATCCGTATATATACTGGTGCCACCCCTGGGGGAGAAGAAGAAGCCCGGAAGTAGAAGCCCAGAAGGAGCCGCGGGGAGCGGACCAAAGGAGGCTTCGGCTGGGAGCGATCCCAGGGCAGGCTGTACGGAGAAGGAAAATAAAAGAAAAGGTTGTCCACTGCCAGACTTTGTCGTGTGTCCTTCCTGCCGGCCGGGAGCGACATCGACATTTGGAGGCCCGCACGGGGACTGATCACCCCCGAGACGTGACAGCGGACAACGCTCCAGTACAGAGCTGTGAGACAGGTGAGTTGGGGATAAGCCTGGGCTCTGGGTGGCGCGCACCTACAGGGCTTTTAGACTCCCCTCAGGCTCACGCGTAAGTGGCGGATTCCTTGGGCCTCACGCGGTGAGTAACATATTAAAAAATGGGAAACATGCTAGGTAGTAACATTAAGAGCGAGGGTGGTTGTGGAGAAAGCTCTCAAGAGCTTACAAAAGTATGCAGGGTATTTGAGCAGGCCCAGTCAGGGAGCTCCCGAGAGGGGCCCGTCAAGGGGAACAAAGATGCTAAGGAGAAGGACGGGGCTCTAGCCTCGGAGTCGTCTGACTCCGAGGACGAGGGAAAGTTGAATGGCAAGGAGGCCAAAGAGACCAGCTGTCAGGAGCCTAAGTCGCTCGATAAGGAGTCGCAGGGTTCTTTCCCAGTAATTCAGGGTACCACAGAGCCATTTGTTGACTTTGTGGCCCGAATGCAAGATGCTGCCGATAAGATATTTTCTGATCCGGGAGTGGCTCGACCGCTGGTAAGGCAGCTGATTTTTGAGCAATGTACAAAGGAGTGCAAGGCAGCGATAGCTCCTCATAAGAACAAGGACCTCAACGCCTGGATTAGGATATGTAGAGAGATAGGGGGGCCGCTCTTCAATTCGGGAGTGGCTGCTCTCCTGGCCGCGGCTGTACAGCAGAGGGGACCTCGCGGGTTAGAAGGGGAATGTAAGGCTAAAGGGTGTTTTGCCTGCGGGGAGCCAGGACACATTAAACGTCATTGCCCAAACAATGCAGATGCTAGGCCTCGCCCTAGGAATGAAGAACCATATGTTTGTGGGCGATGCAAGAGGGGATCACACAAAGCTGAGGAGTGTAGGTCGGTCTTTGATGCTCAGGGCAACCGTATTTGTGGACGAGATGCTAGAGAGCCAAAAAACGGCCAGAGGGGGCCCCCTTCACAGGCGGGCCCCCGCCCCAGAGACAGGACAGCTCAGGATGGCAGCCTTCAACAAGGGCCACCCCTGGGTCAGCAGGTGTGGACCTCAGTGTCGCCTCCAGACTTATATTAGTGCCTGATATGGGTGTCCAAGTGGTTGAAACCACCTTTAAGGGACCGTTACCCGAAAATTCCGTGGGTCTGGTGATCGGGAGATCCTCCACGGCCCTTCGGGGTCTCACAGTAGTCCCGGGGGTCATAGACTCAGACTACACAGGACACATTAAAATTATGGTTCAATCTCTTGTGGGTACTATGGTAATCAATAAAGGAGACAAGATAGCGCAGCTCTTGCTGCTCCCCAGTCTCCACAAGAGATTCCCCTCAAAGCAGAAAATTAGAGAAAGTCAAGGTTTCGGTTCCTCAGGGGAAGTCTTCGAGGGACTCCATATAATACTTGATAAAAGGCCCATGCTCTCACTTAAGGTCAATGGCAAGAATATAACAGGGCTCCTAGACACAGGAGCTGACCGTTCCATCATCTCTAGAAAGGATTGGCCCTCCAACTGGCCCACCAACACTGCAGATAACACGCTGCAGGGCCTGGGGATGGTGTCAGCTCCTCAGGTTAGTGCTTCAACCCTGCTCTGGTGCGATGAGGAGGGTCATCAGGGCCATTTCCAACCATTTGTGTTGCAGTTGCCAGTGTCTCTATGGGGAAGGGACATCCTCACTCAGATGGATGTCACGCTTATGTCAAACTGCTCCCCCCAGGCTAAGGATATACTCAGGAACCAGGGATATACCCCGGCAAAGGCTTGGGCAATGCCCTACAGGGTCGGACATCCCCAATACCAGTAGAGAACAAAAAAGGTAGGCAAGGGCTGGGTTTTTCTTAGGGGCCGCTGAAGAAGCTCTCCTACCCACTTCGATCAAAATCACCTGGAGGTCAAATGATCCGGTTTGGGTACCTCAGTGGCCCCTGCCTAAGGAGAAGCTATTAGCCTTGTCAGAAATAGTCAGTACACAACTTAGATTAGGACACATTAAGCCGTCAACCTCCCCATGGAACACCCCCATTTTTATAATTAAGAAAAGGTCTGGCAAATGGAGGCTGCTCCATGATCTAAGGGCGGTCAACGCGCAGATGCAGTCCCTGGGGGCGGTCCAGAGGGGGCTGCCAGCTCTCTCAGCCATCCCTCAGTCCTGGCCAGTTTATGTTATAGATCTTAGAGACTGTTTCTTCTCAATCCCCCTGCATCCAGAGGACACTCATAGGTTCGCCTTTACTTTACCCACCATTAACCAAGAAAGCCCTGATCTCAGATACGAGTGGATAACGCTGCCCCAAGGTATGGCCAACAGTCCCACTATGTGTCAGATTTACCTTGATTCCCTACTGGCCCCCCTACGGAAATCCTTTCCCAAGATAAGATGTGTGCATTACATGGACGACCTTTTGCTCAGCGGCAGGGACCCAGACATGCTAAATAATATGCTCGGCCAGTTGGTCGAGGCCCTGAGACAAGCTAATCTGCATGTTGCCCCCGACAAGATTCAGGGAGGAGAAATGGTGACCTACTTAGGCGCGAAAATCTCCCCTATGCTAGTCTCTCCACAGAAGGTCACCATTAGGACGGATGGCGTTAGGACCCTAAATGACATGCAAAAGCTATTGGGAGACATTAATTGGATTAGGCCATATTTACATATACCAAATTCAGATCTCAAACCCCTGTTCGACCTTCTAAAGGGAGACCCAGATATAGCCTCCCACAGGAGGCTCACTCCTGAGGCAAGAGCTGCCTTACAGAGAGTGGAAAAAGCCTTAGGTGGGGCTACCTTACACAGAATTGAACCAGGGCGACCCTTTGATGTCTGTTTGCTACAGACTAGTCTACAGCCCACAGCGGTGATTTGGCAGAAAGGACCACTACTGTGGATACACCCTAAGGTCTCACCTGCAAAAGTCATAGAGCATTACCCGGAGGCAGTCGCTTCATTGGCCCTTGAAGCGCATGATAGAGCTGTCCAACATTTTGGCTCAGGACCACAAGCCATCCGAGTACCCTATACCGCCAGCCAGATCAAGACCCTGGCTGCCTACATAGATACATGGGCCATTCTGAGATGTGTTTTCCATGGGGATATAAACAATCAATACCCTAAAGACCCTATCTTGTCATTTGTCACTCAGCACCCTATAATTTTTCCAAAGGTTACTGCCTCTGAGCCATTAGTCCCAGCAACTACAATATATACAGATGGCTCCAAGACGGGGATAGGCGCCTATGTGATCCTAGGCAAGCCCCCGGTTACCATACAATTTGAACCTGATCAGCCTCAGGTGGTAGAACTGCAGATCGTTAAAATGATTCTTGAACGGTTCTCAGAAGCCATTAATATTGTCTCCGATTCTAGGTATGTGGTCAATGCTATGCAAGTGCTTGAGACTGCCGGTTTAATTAGATCCACTTCCACAGTGGCTGGGCTGTTCCTGTCTATCCAGACATTGCTTCAGAACAGACACCATAAGGTCTTCACCACCCACATAAGAGCACATACATCCCTGCCAGGGCCCATGGCACAGGGGAATGCGGCTGCTGATACTGCCACTCGCCCGTTATGGATTTTTACCTTACTAACACCAATCGAGCGAGCCCGTGCCTTCCATGATAAGTTTCATGTCAATGCCAGGACACTAGCAAACCATTTCCATGTTTCCAGAGCAGATGCACGAGATATCGTGCGACTATGTGACTCCTGTGCCACATACAAACCTGCCATACCGATGGGAGTAAACCCTCGAGGTTTGATCCCTGGTGATGTTTGGCAGATGGACATCACACATATACAGGAGTTTGGGACTCTTAAATATGTTCATGTTTCCACAGACACCTGTTCTCACGTCATATTCGCAACAGCAGAAACAGGTGAAAAAGTGTCTAATGTGATCAATCATTGCCTGGCGGCTTGGGCCGCATGGGGCAAACCAAAAATATTAAAAACTGATAATGGACCAGCCTATATAGGCAAAGCCTTCAATGAGTTCTGCAAAATGATGGAGGTTCAATTAAAACATGGTATCCCATACAATCCCCAAGGTCAAGGAATCATTGAGAGGGCTCATAGAAGCCTCAAAGAAATTTTACAAAAACAAAAAGGGGGAGTAGGCCAAGGCCTGGCCCCAAAGGCACGATTATCCATGGCACTATTCACACACAATTTTTTAAATTTAAATAATGATAATTGCTCCCCAGCCGTGGAGCACTGCAACCCTTCCCCCAACCATAAAGGGTGGGTGAAGTGGAAAGATGTCCTGACAGGACAATGGATGGGCCCGGATCCAGTGGTCAGCTGGAACCGAGGCGCGGTTTGTGTTTTCCCACAGGAATCGGGACGAGAACCACTGTGGGTACCGGAGAGACTGACACGGGCGACAAAGCCCTCGACTGAAGATCAGACCTGCCCTACCGGAGATCCATCACAGACCAACCAACAAGATGAATAGAAATAGCGGTAGCCCGAAATGGACAAGAAGATCCTCAGGCATATGCATGGCTCGCTCGCCTAGCCTACGACCGAGTCTAGGGACGGTGAGCTTCCCACACTCCTCCTCTAAAAAATTATGACATAGCTGGGTAGGAGAGTCAATGACGGGTAAGAGCGTACTCCCCCGGTGCGACTCAACCTAAGCCAGGCCTACCCCATCCTGCACGTAAGCCGCTGGACTGTTAGATGCTGCCCAGGTCTAAATTTCTCTCCGAGGGGATTTCTTTACGGAGAGGAAATGAGTGCAAGCTTGTGTGCATCCAGGTTCCGTCCAGTTTGTGCCTGGCCCTAGAAAAAGGACGAGGGCCTCAGGGCCTTGGCAGACCATGGGACGGCCGACCAGGGTCTAAGCCAAGGACCTACGGTGGGCCTACACATAGGGCATAAGCCTCTGCACCCAGTCCAGGAAGGGCTACGATGCGCACATTCATAAAAAATAAAAAAGGGGGAGATGTTGGGAGCCACAGCCCCGAGCCCGGTCGCCTCACTTGGCGGACGTGAGGCCTGTAGTAAAGAGTAAAGCCTGAGGTAGATTACCCCTCCCATCGAGCACGTTAGTTTCCTGCTTACCGCGTAAGCAACCCGCTCAACAATATAGTCTGCCTGGCAACTGATGATGTTAGCCAATCAGCTTGCCTTGCTTACTTTAACATGATTGGACACTGTATCCGTATATATACTGGTGCCACCCCTGGGGGAGAAGAAGAAGCCCGGAAGTAGAAGCCCAGAAGGAGCCGCGGGGAGTGGACCAAAGGAGGCTTCGGCTGGGAGCGATCCCAGGGCAGGCTGTACGGAGAAGGAAAATAAAAGAAAAGGTTGTCCACTGCCAGACTTTGTCGTGTGTCCTTCCTGCCGGCCGGGAGCGACATCGACAAAGACTGAGACCAAAGATGAGCGTAGTGGTGTGAATCTGTAATCTCAGCACTGTGGGAGGCTGAGGCAGGAGGATTCCAAGTCTGAGTGCAGCCTGGGCAATTCAGTGAGACTGGGTCTCAAAATAAAATGTTAAAAAAGGGCTAGGGAAGAGCCAAGGCCACTGTCCATCCCTAGTACTGCACTGTACTGCACTCAAAGGCTTAAGTGCTCAAAAGCTGTTCTTTCCGTCAATGTCTGTTGAATGCCCACTACTAGCCTAGCCACTACTAGGCTGTGTTCCAGAATGTTCTATGAGGGGTTAGCCTCCAAGCAACCCCTGCTTCTGTGACCCCACACCCGACTGCCTGCTCCAGCCCCCTAGATAGGCAGGCTGTCCCCCTGCCAGGGCTCTGACACCACAGCTCCAGACATTCCTGAAAAGAAAACAGCTTGGCAGCACCAGGAACATCAATGGAGAACTGTTTTCTTGCCAACGGAAAAATAATTGCTTATCGATCTCCCCTGCAGGCCAAGGACACCAAGCCGTCCGCCCCCAGTGAAGCTGCTTTTAATCAGTCTGTCGGCCAGGGCCAGCCAGTGTCTGGTGGCCTCTGGCGTCAGCCTCGGCCTTCGAGGTCTGGAAGGGAGGAGGGGAGAGAGTGTGGGGCTCGGACCCAGGTGGGGCGTCAGAAGAAGAGCCCCCAGGAGCCTCCGGACGCAGGGCTGGGCTCTCAGGGGCTTCTCCCGCAGTGTCCTGAGAACCCGACGCAGCTGGGTAAAAGGCAGAGCAGCTGGGAAGCTGAGGAAGGAAGATTGCAGGTTTGAGGCCAGGCTGGCGAACTTACAAGTTAGTGAAACTCCGTGCCCAAGAAAACATTAAAAAAAGAAAAAGAAGGAAAAGAAAGCAAGCAAGCCACCAACATTCCCCCAGCAGAAAAGAATCATACAGAAAGACAAGGGTTAGCACAAAACCAGCAACACTGCCGAGTTCTCTGCCAGGCAGGGCGGATCCTGCATCCGACAAGGTACAAGGACCTTCCTGCCAGCTGCCTGTCCTGCACTGCCGCCCTCCCACAGAAACACAGAGGCTGCCAAGCCCCGCCTGGAAGGCCACCCCCGTGCCTGAGGCCCCAGCAGGAGCCACCGGAGCCTTCCGGCAGCAGATGGCCTGGCCAGGAGCAGGGGACTCCCTCCTCTGCCAGGAAGCTGTGGCCCAGATCTGCAGGAAACGCTTCCCATTTTCCAGGCCCTGAAACCCACAAGGGGCTCAGGCTCTTGAACCCCGCCACTGCCCGCTCCACAGGACCCCAGAGGGGCCCACGAGTCCTGAGGATCTGCCACACCAGGGTCAGTCTTAGGGTCAGTGTCCTCAGCCAGCAGCATCCTCTCTCACCTGGGGAACCAGGCCTGAGGAGGCCCAAAAGGAAATTCATTCTGCACTTTCTTAAACGAGAGGTTACTGAAGGCCTGCTATGTGCCAAGGAAACAAAACAGAAGGGAGGCCCCAGTGAGGCGGGAATACAAGTGCCGGGGGTCTAGACGGCTGTGTGTGGGGACAGCAGGAGACAGACAGGTGTAGACGGGGGAAGGGTGCTCATGGAAGTCTCTCCCTGCTGAGCGTGGTGGTGCACACCTGTAATCCCAGCACTCAGGAGGCCGAGTCAGGAGGATCGATACAAGTTCAAGGCCAGCCTGGGATACACAGTGAATGGGGTGCCAGCCTGGGAGACATAGTGAAACCTTGTCTCAAAAAACAGACCAAGAATATGGCCTCAGTTGGTGAGAGGGCTGCACAGAGGTATTTTAGCCCAACAGGACCAGTGTCCTTATATCAAAAAGGGAACCTCAGAAAAAAAGGCAGAGAGGGGTTGGGGATTTAGCTCAGTGGCATAAGCACCTGGCTGGTAAGCGCAAGGTCATGAGTTTGATCCCAGGTACAAAAAAAAAAAAGGCACGGCCATGCATGGCTGGTAATTCCAGACCCAGGGTGCCCAGATGTTCACGCCCTGGCCACCAGCCCTGGCCACGGCCTCTCCCTGAATGCATCTTCACCTGGGGACTGAAACTAATGGGTCTCCAAAGAAAAGGGGCAACTCCATCAGAGGGCACTATTAGGACGCCCAGACCAAGTCCCCATCAGAGGCCCCAGAGCAAGGAAGCCGTGAGCGATGCCTTCTGGGTGCCATCTGGCTGCTGCTGTATTTTGCTTGGCACACGTCACATTCAGAACTATGTAAACCCGAAGCCAATGAGTGGAGACCAGGAGACCAGAGATCACAGAAGTCAAACTTCCCAGTCTCTGGTGGGGCACGGAGCCCTGAGCACGGCCTGGCCTGTGGTAGGCCCAGGGTTCAATCCCCAGCACCAGGGGTGTGGCGGGGTGTAAACTGCATAACAAAAATTTCCAGAAGCATTCATCTGTATGTTTGTTTGAGACATGTTCTCACTACATAGCTCAGGCTGGCCTTGAACTCACTCCACACCTGGAGGTGGTCTCAAATTCATGGGATCCTCCTGTGTCAGCCTCCCAAGTGCTGGGATGACAAGCATGCAACACCATGCCGGCATTCCACCATCTTTTGAAAACTCAGCTGCTCCATTCGCTCTGCACAGGGATGCTTGTAGCTGGACGCAGCCCTCACTGGCCCCCACACCTCCCCGCGCTGAGCTCAGCCCACGGCTCATGGTCCTGCAGCGACCTGCGCATCCCCAATGTCACCGCCGCAACCCTGGTCTCACCAATGAGCAAACCACTGTGTCAAGCAGTGGTTACAGGATGGCTGTTCCGGGGTCTGACCTGATCTGTGAGTGTGCGTGGTTCTGGGTAGAACCCTACAGCAAGGGCCCCACCATGGAGCCACAGCCCAGGGCCCCTCCGAGTGCTGCAGGACGGGACCAGATGCCCAGGCACAGTGCTGTGATGGCTGTGTGGTACACCGAGAGTAGTGCCCAGGCTGGACCAAAACCTCCAACAAGGAGGGGCTCAGTGTCCACGCATCGGCCTCCCTGGGGCCTGGGCTGTGTCTGAGGCACAGAGGTCTCTGAGTGCTGAGATGACACACAGGACGCAGTCCCCGAGGCACCGGTGAAACCAGTGCCAGAGGGAGGCATCAGCTCTGCCTGCTGCTTACTGCCAGGCACGGCCGGTAACTTCGCAGACGCGCCTGGCACATTAGTGCTGGCCAGAGATCACTGACCTGCTCAGCCATCCCGGGGCTACTCTGAGGGCAGAAGCCTTCTGTAGCAGCCCGAGTCTACATCCTTAGATTGAAGATAACAACCTGATTGATGTCTGGCAGAGGCAGCCCGGGGAGCTGGCCCCAGCAGCCTCAGAGATTCAAACACGACTGGCATCTGCTGCTCTGGTCAAGAGGAGATGTCCAATCTCAGTCAGCCCATGGGGCCTGGCCCACGAGGGTTTGGAAGTGCTGAGAACATCCCTCTTTCTGTTGGAGTTAGAGCACTGAGGACGTAACTCCGGAGTCAGCCAACCAGGAGAGAAGGCAGTCTCAAAGGAACTGGACCAGCAGAGAAAAGAAACAAAGAAGAACTGATTTGACACTTGGATCCAGCCTTGCCTGAAGCCCATGAACTCCAGGTTTTTGTGGTTTTGGTTTTTGGTTGTTGAGACAGAGTGTCGCTATGTAGTTCAGGCTGGCCTTGAGCTCACTTTATAGCCCAGGCTGGTCTTGGACTCACAATGATTCTCCCACCCTCAGCCTCCCAAGTGTGGTGATTACAGGTGTGCACCACTACTCCGGGCTAACTCTCTTCATCTTTCCCATATGCGTGCATCACTTGTCACAAATTAAAAACGGACCGTGTCGGGGCTGGCTTTAGCTCAGCGGTTCCTTTGAGTCTGGCTTCCCAATCGCCCAGGCCGATTGGTCCAGTGGTTTGAAACCCGCGGGTGCTCTCCAGTCCTTTTAAAAAAAAAAAAAATGGACCGTGTCTATAATTTCACATTATCTCTTTTTTTTTTTTTTTTTTTTTTTGGTATCAGGGATTGAACTCACAACCTTGCACTTGCCAGGCAGGCGCTTAGGCCACAGAGCTAAATCCCTGGGCCAATAATTTCACATTCTTGCCAGGTGAGGTCGCACAACCTTATAATCCTAGCACTCAGAGCTGAGACAGGAGAATGGAAGTGAGTTCGAGGCCTGCCTGGAATATGTAGTGAAACCCTGTCCTGAAGAATAATAATCATTCCGCACTCTCGCTTTCCAGGGTCGGGAGAGCTCACTACGCTCACAGCCTCCGCCTGCAGAAGCAAAGCACCAGAGGCTGCCAAGGGAGAGGATGGGATCCAGAGAGGGCGAGAGGACCTCGCCAAGGCAGCACAGGCGGGCAGAGCTAGGCTGGGACAAGAACCGGGTCCTGAGCCCAGCGGCCCGGCGCCCCCCTCAGGCCTTGATGGGGCCCCGAGTGCAGGGTACGGGCAGCTGTCCACGTCCCACGGAGAGAACGGCACACCCGCGCGTCCAATGCAGGCAGGTGGGCACCGGAGGCCCTGATTCACGGAGTCGGGCACAGCCAGGCACAGCGGGGCCTGGGCAGTGCAGCCGGGAGCCTCTGACCCCCCAACCTCCGCGGAGTGTCACCCATCTGCCGCAGCGTGGAGGACGAGGCAGGGGAGGAGGAATTTGGATCTGGAGCAGGAGCAGCTTCCGTGCTGACATCCCTGCCCCGCTCCTCTCCACATGGTAGGCATCGCGCCTCCCGCCCACAGCCTTGGCCTCTTCCCTGCCTTTTGGAAGCGAGGGTGGCTGCGGCCCTTCCCTCCCAGACTTTCCGCGGCCGGGCAAAGAAGGCACCGGAGGCCTTCCCCACCTGGTTCCCCACACTGCGCCTAGAGGGCAGGCGGAATAAGTCTGGAAGGAGCCTGATAAAGTCTCCCTCCTCCATCAGGGCCTGGAAAGCAACACTCCACTGAGGTTCATAAGGCTCCAAAGGCACGCAAGCCTGTAATCCCAGCCCTCTGCAAGGCTGAGGCAGAAGGATTGAAAGTTCAAGCCCATCCTGGGCACCTTAGGGAGACCCCCCACCTCAAAAAAATTTTTAAAAGGCTAGGGATGTAGTTCAGAGAGCATTCCTTGGGTTGGACCCCAGTACAGCAAAAGAAAAAAACGGCCCAAGAGGGAAGGTGTCCCCCTCATCCCCCCACAGAAGCTCTGGTTCCTGGTTCAGACCTCTCCCATGGGGGGGGGGGGAGCTCAGTTTCACCTGCAGCGACCTCCCAAGAAGCTGGGTTCTGACTTCCGGCCTCCTCCGTGCTGGCACAGGGCAGGACCTGGCCTCCCCCTCCATCCCGCCTTTCTAGGTGGAAATTAGCATTTTTATCGCTGTAACTGCCATCTCTCAACTATTTACAGAAGCCAGGCGGATAAAAAGAGGCAACATAAAAATAGTCACTCAGCAGCTTTCAGATGGGCGGGGGTGGGGGCCCCACCGAATGTCTCACTTTCCTCCTCTCTGTCCAAAGGGAGAGGGTGCTAGCTGGGAGCTCTCCGTAGGCGGGGGCCAGGTCCCAGGATTCCTCAGCTCCTCAGGTCCCCAAAAGAAGAGGTCCAGTCAAAGATTACCAAGTTTCCAAGCCAATAAAATACAGGCTGGGCCCCTCCCCTGTTACCCGGGGCTTCTTCCAGCCTTCTAAAATACCAGTCCGGCCAAAGCAACACGGCTCACCAAGCCTCTGGCTTTTCTCCATGAGTAAAATGTTTCATTGTTGAAAAAGAAAATTCAGCAGCAACACAACAAACACAACCAAAATGAAAAACACTGCTCCTAAAACACTTCTTTCCCCAGTTTGCCCAGGACTGGCCCAGGCAGGGACACGGCCCAGCAGCACCCACCAAGCTTTCACAACTTTTCACTGTTACGGTGCAGGACATGGTCCAATTAAGGAAGAATGAAAAAAATAATTCAAAAATCTTCTTTTTTAACGCAGCACTGGGGATTGAACCCAGGGCCTCTGCACTGCTACATCCTGTCTTTAAAAAAAATTTTTTTTTTTTTAATTTTGAGACAGGGTCTTACTAAGTTGCTAAATTTCCTAGGTTGGACTTGATCTTGCAATTCTTCTGCCTCAGCCTCCTAGAGTATTAAGGATTACAGCTATGTGCCAATGCTGTCAATTAAAACTCTTTCTTTTTTTTTTGTCTTAACTTGCCACAATCCTGCCTGCCTCAGCCTCCCAAGTGCTGGGATTACAGGAGTGCACCACCACACCTGGCTTTATTTTTCATGTAATAGAACAACTATGAAAATTATGTCCACCCCCAGCTTCCTGGGAAATGTGAACTGTATTCCATAAGAAAATAGACATAGGGGCTAGGGATTTAGCTCAGCGGCATAAGCACCTGCCTTGCAAGCAGGCAGTCTTGAGTTCAATCCCTGGTACCAATAAAAACGAAAAAGACAAAAAAAAAAAAAAAAAAAAAAAAAAAAGAAAGAAAAGAAAATAGACATAATTTGCTTGCATACAGAGGCCCAGAGAATCCAGGATTAGAAAGTCTATCCACAGACTATACAGCCCCAGTGGACCTCAATTTCCTTCTCTGTAAAATGGATCCACTGGGCCCAGCCCAGAGCAGGACCACAGGTGATCTTTGCTGTGGGTGCACCCAGTTCTCGGACAGGGCACACCCCACAGACCTTTCTGTGCCTGCTCTTCAGGCTCCCACCTGCCAATCGCCAGGGCTCCTCCCATGGCTCCCAGCCCCCAAGTACCCATGCCACCAGGAGGGACACAGCTGATTTTGTGCCTAGTCCCAGGGCCTCAGCATTGTTTGCTGGCGAGGTTTTCTCAATGCTGTGGATTTATTTATCTGGGAAAAATATAAACCCAGGAAAGCACACAGGGACCTACTGTGAACAATTCGGGCCACGTGAAAAGCCGGGAAAGGAAGGACACCCAGGCTGTCCCTGGAAAGCCACACCATCCTAACGGCTACGTTGAGGACACACGAGGTGATGGGTGTAGAAGGAACCAAGGTTCTGGGGAGGGCAGGCAAGGAGGAAGGAAAAAGACAAAAAAAAAAAAAAACCCTGCTCCAGGACTCTGGTCCTCCATCAAGTTCAGAAACCTATTCTCCATCACCTTTACCTGCACACAAAGTAACAAAACCATGTCTTTCATTCACTTACTTATTTTTGGTACCAGGAATCAAACCCGGACCTTGTGCTTGGCAGGCACTATGCCACTGAGCCCGTTTTTTTTTTTTAGACAGGGTCTCACTATGTAGCCCAGTTTGGCCTCAAACTCACAGCGATCCTCCTGAGTGCTGGGATTACAGTTGTGCATCACCACCCTTGGCAACAAAACTTTTTAAAAGGAGGTAGCTCAGCTGTAAAACCTGTGCTTAATATGAGTAAAGCCGAGTGTGATCATCACTATCGGGAGAACAGAGAGGTAGAGGGGGAAAAGTCCTATGAGACCCTATTAACAGATCAAGGGACAAGCACAGTCCAAAGAAAATGCAATTTCTTTAAGTGCCAAACAGTAGACCTACTGAGGGCGAAGGCTGCACAGCCTGCGGGTGACAGCCACCAGTTCTCACCAGGTCTAAAAGGAAAACATCCGAGAAAGACAGCAGAGCGAAGCTTCCACCTTAGAGGACAACGTGAACAGCATGCACCCCAAACCCCCTGGATGGACATGGACCGATGCGGCCCATGGGGATCTGAGGAGGTACACGGGGACCCTGAGCAGGTTACTCAGCCCCTCAGCACCTCCATAAAATGGGTTCACAGTGAGATAAGTGGGGCTCTACAGCTCGAGTTCAAGTTTGAAGCAAGCCAGGTGCATTGGCACACGCCTGTCATCTCAGCAACTGAGGGCAGGAGGCTGAGGCAGGAGGATCCAAAATTCGAGGCCTTCCTGGCAACTTAGTGAGACAATTTAGTGTCACAAAATCAACAGTGAAAAGAAATGGGGATGTACTCAGTGGTGGAGCTGCCCCTGGGTTCAAGTCCCCAGTACCAGAAAAAAAAAATTGCTTTTGAGCCAAAATGCCTTGAACCTAGGCTTGACCTAGCCCACTTCTACCTCCCTCAGAGATGAGCTCCTTCCAGTGGAGGATCCAGAAGCAGGAACCAGGTCTCTGCCCAGTCCCCTCGGTCCCCACATCCCAACCAGCCCTGCCAGTATCTACTTTTCAGCTCATCCTTCAAGGCTCAACACAGGACACCTCCTTCAGGAAGGCCTCCAGGATTCCCACCCCGAGGGACTTCTCCAAAACTCCCACTGCTCCTGCTCTGTCCACTCCGAGACAGGGACTGCAGTCATGCTTCTCAGCAGTGGCATTACTGACATGCAGGGCAGAACCATTCTTCAGGCCGGGTGCTGGTCTACTCACGCAACTCTGGGCAAGCCCAGTGCCTGCCACCAGGAGCCAGGGCACTTGGCATCACTGTGACAACTGCAAGTCACCCTCACTGTTTCCCCGCCCCCAGCGGGAGCCGCTGCATGGTTATTGATGGATATATTTGGCTCCTAGCCGACCAACAACCTGGGGCCAGAGATGGGGCAGGGTGGCTCAGCACCTCGGTGCTCAGTGGTGCTCAGTCTGGGCGCTGCTTAGTAAACACACCTGCCCCTCCAGAGGCTGAGCGATCAAGGTGGTAAAGTGAAAGGGCTCTGGGCAGGCAGTGGGAGCCTCCTCGTTATTCAACCTCTCAGCCAAATCCCAGCAACACCAAGGATCGCTGTGTGACTCTCATCTCCTCACATCCTCCCTGCTGGGGCGATCCTGGGACAGGTATCAAGGGACACAGTGCAAGCAGCACAGCACCCTACGTGGCAAATGTCAGTTGCTAGGGTCACTCAGCTCTAGCACTGTTCAAGCCCCAGCACTCGCCACCAAGAAAGCTAGTTATTAACATTTTTCAGGGTGCGGACTCGCTGCTTCTTCCTCTGCTGTACACTTCTGTCCCGCCTCTTCCACGGAACAAAGGGCCGTGGGGACACAGAGCTCCCCTCTGGTCCCTCTTCTTAGAGCAGGAGGGGAAAGCTGCCGCCCTGCCGTGCGGCACCCAAAGTTTCTACTCTAGGACTGGGGGCGAACCAAACCCCAGGCTGAGGAAGATGAAGCTGGCTTTAGGAAGGCGACACTGCGTCCCACTCTGAGGACACTGAGACGTCCCCACCCGCCTTCATCGCTTCAAGGGCTGAGATGCCACCTCTGCAGCACCAAGTGACAGCAGCTGGAGAGGCAGGGTGGCAGAGCTGTAAAAACACCCTGCTTCCCAGACTGGGCAGCCCAGGGGTGGGGAGACGCCGGGAAAAGTCCCCCCCCCCGGGTGCAACGGGTGGCAGCGCAGCCAGCGGGACGCGGTGCAGGGCCCAGCGGCCGAGTCCTGGGGAGGACGCCGGCCGAGAAGGCGCGCTCCGCATTCGCAGCTCGCTGCAGCCCCAGAGTGAATTTAGGTCATAGGGACCCGGCCCGCCTGCCTGCGAGGTCGCCGCGAGAAGCCGCGGGAGGAGCGAGTTCAGGGTCGGGTAGGGCTGCTCCGCGCTCTCCCGCCGGCCCGCCCGCGCGCTCCGCGCTCCCCACCTGTCAAACGCGAGGGCTGGGCCCAGGCCGCCTCCGAGACCCGGGACCGCCCCGGCCTGGCGACTTCGGCCGGCGTCGCACTCCGGGCCCCCCCCCCGGAAGACCCCCCCAGGAGGCGACCCGAGGACGCTGGTAGGGAAGGGGCGCGGGGGCCGCCTCCTGCACGTGGCGGGGCGGGGGCGCGGGGCAGCGCACGTGGGTCCCCGCCGAGGGCGCCCCGGGCCGGCCTCGAGTCTGTCAGCCACCGCAGCGGAGTCCCCACCCCGGGGGCGCGAGGACGAGGGCGCCCATGACTGCGATGCGAAAAGGCTGGGTCCGCGCCCGGGCCTGGCCACGCCCGCTCACCTGGGCTCCACGCTCTGCGCCCCGGGCTGGGCTCTACAGGCTCGGCGCGGCCGCGCGCTCTTCTCCGCTGCCCCGGCGGGCGGCGGGCGGGCGGCGGACTGGGAGGGGCCGACCGACCTCGGTTCGGCTCGGTGTGGCTCGGCTCGGCTCGGTTCAACTCGGCACAGCCTCGGGCTGCGCGCGGGTTGGCTAAGGGACCCCGGAGATCAGTGCGGACGGCGCGCGCCCGCCGATTCGGCGGCGCGCAGGGAGAGGCGGGGCTAGTGAGCTGGGGCGGGCGGGGCTGGGAGCTAAGTGGGCGCGGTTGGGAGCTTGGTGGGCGGGGCGAGGGAGGCCGCATCAACGGAGCGGAAGAGGATACGGCCCGGCGCCAGGCGACGCTGCTGCGATTTAGCCCTCTGCGCGCACCTGCCTCTCCCTCCTCACTGGACGACCGGTCACCTACCCCCGCTTTGTTTAGCTGAATTGGCGTCTGGAGGGCGGCAGCTGAGCTGCGGGAAGTTTCCCCGGTCAGCGGGGAAACCCAGGGTCCCGCCTAGGGCCTGGTTCCTCCCCTCCGTGCCTGGCACGGGATGCAGGGGAAATTTCAGGGCCCCACCCATCCGGGGTCCCCCGCGCCGCAGGCTCCCCCACCTGGCTGAATGCAGCTCCCGGCCTTCCTGGTACCCCAACTGCTGCACCCTGTAGGAGCAGCCTTGGAGGGGAGACTCCCTGACCGCGTCACCGGGAAAGATCAGGCCCCACCCCGACCTGGGTACCACCCCAGGGATGGCCCTGCCCCTGCCTGACCACCAGAGGGGAATCTAAGGGCAAGCGCCAAATGAATGAGAGGTTCAAAGTGCTCTCTGGTCGGCTGGGTAGGTTTCCAGCCTCTTCTGTTCTGTTCCTCGGTATTTGCATGCTGCGGGGCTCTCACAGAAGACCGAGACAAATTATTCCAATCAGCGTTTCCATGAGGTGACCGCCTCTTTCCAGATTACCAACATACATGCAACCTCTTGCACCTTCACCAGAGGAATCATTAAATGAAATTCCTTCTTACAACGACCTTAGCTAGGCCTGGTGGTGCTGGCCTGTCACCAAGCACTCTGGGAGACTGAGGCAGGAGGTCTCAAATTCAAATCAAGTCCAGGGAATCTAACAACCTAGTGAGACTTTGTCTCAAAATTTAAAATAATGCACAGTGGGATCAATACCCAGTAGTGCATTAAAGAGAAAAGTATATTAGTTCTAGTTGTGTCTACATGAAGAGAGCTCTCAAAACCAATTGTTGAATAAATGATCAATGTGCAGACCATACATAAGGTTGCCAATTCGTACTTTGTTTATAGATACATTCAAGTCTTCTAAAGGTCACAGTGGACAAGCGCATATTAAATTCATGACAGTCAGCCACAAAGAAGGAAGCAGGGGCTGGGACAAGAGCTCAGTGTAGAATGCTTCTGGGCACTGATCCCCAACACTGAAAAACAAAAACAAAAAGAGGAAGTAGAAACTGAGAAAGGGAAGGGAGGATGAGGAGCATCATGGAGTTTTGTTTGCGTTACTCATAAATGGGTGTGAAACAAAAAGCAAAATGTGAACAGTCAATTATAAATGGTGGATGCTTAATTTCGGTATTTTCCTATTTCTCCCAAAACGTGTACTGGGGCTGACAGAGAATGTTTAGGACTCTTAAGTCATGGATCAGTGAACTTTTTTTTTTTTTCCTTTTTATTTTTTGAGACAGGATCTCACCATGTAGTTCAGGCTGGCCTTGAACTCATTATTCATTATGTAGTCTGTGCTGGCCTTGAATTTGCCGGGATCCTCCTGCCTCAGCTTCCTGGGTGCTGGACATGTGTCTGTAAAGGACCAGATAGCAAATTGTTTTGTTTTTGTTTTGAGGCAGCATCCTGTTGGGTTTTCCAGGCTGACTTTGAACTCACTGTGTACACCAGGCTCACCTCAAACTCACAGTGATCCTGCTTCAGCCTCCCAAGGGCTGTACCCAGCAAGATAGGTAAGTATTTGAGGCCCTCTGTGCTACATGCTCTCTGTGGCAATGGTTCAGATCTTCTTGAGGGACAGAGACCAGCTGAGACCAGCTGAGTAAAGGCAACTGGTATGGAATTTATTGTGCCTGAGTATAGGCAGACAAGGTGAAAAGACCATCTGTAGGAAATAAATAGAAGTATGTTCTTTGGTAGGGACAGAGAGGAGGCAGGGGACATTGGGCAGGAAGATTTCAATAGACATCTGTGGTCAAAGTTCTCTGGCTGTCCTGCCCCTCAGTGGGCAAAGTCCTTGCAGCGTCCAGTGTAAATATTCTGGTGTCTCCAGCTGTCACCAGATGTCCCAGGACTGGCAAAATTCCTTGTCCTGTCTTATCTGCTCAATGACAGCCTGTGCTTGCTGATGACAGCTCTGGTGCTGACTTCCCTGCTGAGAACAGATTTGACCCTTACACTGCCAATCCAGCAGCTGCAGGGGATATATGAATGGACATAGCAGGCCCAACAAAATCTTAAACACTGAAGGCAAATCTCATAGTTTTCACATGTCAGAAAATACTGGTTTTGTACCAGTACCATTTAAAGATATAGGCTGTATGTGGTGGTGTATACCCGTAATCCTAGCAATCAGGAGGCTGAGGCAGGAGGATTACCATGAGTTGGAGGCCGACCTGGGCTACATAGTGAGTTCAAGACCCTACCTCAAAACAAAAAAATAAATTAATTAAAATGTAAAAACTATTCTTAGATATTGGGCCATTAAGAAAGTAAAAATAGTAAAAAATAGGTGACACGCCAGATTTGACCCATTGGCCCTAAATACTTTGGCAACCCTGCTTTCCTAATGCACCAAAGTAGATTTTGATGTCCTTTCCTGTTGCTTGTTTTTTGTTTTGTTAAGACAGCATCTCGGGGCTGGGGATTTAGCTCAGCGGCATAAGCGCCTGCCTTGCAAGCAGGCAGTCGTGAGTTCGATCCCCAGTACCGATAAAAAGGAAAAAGACCAAAAAAAAAAAAAAAAAAAAGAATCTCACTGTATAGCTCAGGCCTTAAACTCACAGCAGTCCTCCTGCCTCAGTCTCCCAAATGCTTAGATTACAAGCATGTGCCAGCTTACCTGGTTCCTTTTGTTAAAATATATAATCCTGTTTATATAGTGTATTATTAAATTGGCTATGTTTTATTATAAAACTGTGGCCAACACAGGCAGAAACAGCACTATGTAAATTTAAAAGCCAGTTTGAAAAGGTTGGAACTTGATGCATCCCTGTGATCCATGTACTCTGGGAGGCTGAGGCAGAAGGATCCCATGTTCAAATCCAGCCTAGGCACTAAGCAACATAATGAGAAACTGCCTCAAAATACAAAACATAAAAATGTTGGGGAGATAGCTCAGTGCAAAGACCCTGGGTTCAATCCACAGTAGAGAAAAGAAAAATAAAACTCCAAACCTTAGGCCAAAGTTCACTTGCTCCTAGAAGTTTCCTGAAACGTTGTGACTGGACCATCCCTGAGCAGTCAGAGGCTGTACCATTTATCTGATGCTCCACATCATATCTCCTCCATTCTTTCCTTCTGGGTCACTGGCACTGCCCAGAGCCTTGGGCCTGAGTTATATCTCCAAATAGTGATCTTCCTGCCTCAGCCTCCCAGAACCTGGGACTATAGGCGCACGCCACCATGCTCCCCTGTCCTTCCCTTCTTCACTCATGGCTCCTGTTTTGTTTTGTAGTGTGGGGGCTGGGATCCCCGGGTTCTAAGCACTACCCTGACACCCCCCACACACACCCATGAGCTTGGCTGTAAATCTCTAGAATCCAGGCTGGGACCACCTGTGTACTCTTAGCAGCCATGACTTTGGAGTCAGATGCACTCAGTTCCAAGGCTGGAGTTACCAGCTTTGGAGGCTTGGGCAAGGGTCCTGAACTCCTCCAGGGTGGTTTCATCAGCTGTCAGATGCTGAGAATGACAGCACCTAGCTGGCATGGGCGTAAAGCTTGGCATGGGCTTTAAATACAGTGTGTGCAAAGGAGTCGGCTTGGAGCCCAGCAGGGAAGTGCTCAGTGCCAGCTATTAATACACTCAGCCCGGAGCTAGAAACCCACCCATTTGTGCACCTTTCTTCTTAGAGTGATCAGAACAGAGTACAGAACATCCTAACCGCTGTTCCTGCCTCTGGGCCCCTCTTCCGACAGGAAGCTTCCCACACGAGGGAACCATTTGCTTACTGAGAGACACCACTGTAAAACTTAGCTTTGCTTTTTGGGTTCGTTCCTCCAAAAACACTAGAAAAACCCTGTTGTAAGCAAACAGATCCTGTTGTCCTGACAACACGGACTGCCAAGAAAAGCAGTAAACAAAGCTTCAGCATCTTTTTTTTTTTTTTTTTTTTTTTTTTTTTTTTTTTTTAAGAAAACTTGACTGGTACAAGGGAAGGGGCTGAAATGTAAGACTTTAAAATGATCTCACTGCCAGGATGGCATCATAATCGCCTGCCAGGCCCTGCCCATCCCAAAGGGGCCGTTCTGGGTCCCACTCCTGGCATTTACATGAGTGGTCCACCTCCCCAGCCCTGAGGACCCAGAACGAGGGAACAAGATGATGAACCCCACAAAAAATGTGACCCAGTGGATTCTGTGCCGTGGAACAGAACAGAAAAAGAAAAGAAAAAAATAAAGGGTGGGGTGGCATACATCTGTATTCCCAGCACTCGGGGAGGCTGAAGCAGAACTGCTGCAAATTCAAGGCCATTTTGGACTATATAGTAAGACTGCCTCAAAAACAAACCAAACACACAAAAACTAGTATGAAATGTTGGACAAAGTGAAAAGGTCTCATCCCCCAAAATAGTACACTGTTATGGCTTTGTTTAGATGTCCCCCCAAAGCCTCACGTGGTCATAGGGCTTTTTCAGAGGTGGCTGAGTCTAGAGTGTACGACGCTGGGATCAAGGGTGTGCAATCAGTGAATCAGTCCACTGGTTGGTTTGGGAAATTCTGGCTGGCATTAAGGGTGGGAGTGTCTCACCCACCCTAGGGTGGGCAGCCTGCATCCAACATAAGAAGCTGGTCCTTCCTTGTTGCTCTGTCTTCTTCCCCCACGAACTCTTTCTCTTCTGGGATCCTCTGCCGTGCCACCTGGCCTTGGAGCCAGCCCACAAGGGACTGAAACCTCGACGAACGGACCTACATAAACCTTTCCTCCCTTAACTTTGGGCACCTGGTTATTTTGTGTCAGCAAAGAGAGCAGTAACTAACACAAGTACTGTCACAGCTCTGGGAGCAGCAGGACTAGGGTACCGTGTGCCTCGGCAGAGCAGGAATGGGCAACGCTGAGACTGCTAGCTGTGGGACCTTGGGTGGATGGCCTCACCTCCTTCCGTCCGAGTTTCTCTTACTCTGCTGAATGGGATCAGTGCCATCGGCTGGCTGCCTCTCAGGGCTGCTATGGAGGTAAAATGTGTTCATGCATCAAAATTACAACAGGGCCTCTGGAAACCACAGTGCTGTCACTCGCCTGGGACAGGAACCCCCGAAGCACGTGAGGTCTCCTCTGTACCCCTCCATGCGGCAGACACCTTTGTCTTCTGAGACTCAAGGTCCCTGTTGAAGACCAAATGCTCGCTGGCCAAACCTTTCCCACATAACGAGATGATCAATCCTTCCACCCTACTTTAATCTCCCCAGACTCTACCATTAGATAATTTCGGTCTTCTCCCACCAAACGCTCCACCAGAAAAAAGCCAGTTAGTGGTCACCCTAGTAGTACTGAGTTTTGGGGTCACTCAGATGGTGCTGCGTTCCATCCGACCATGCCTCCCTGAAGGCAGCCCACCCAGCAAGCTGAGGGACAGGCAGCAGCGTCCCACACACTGGTGTGCTGGCCATGGGTTCAGTCTTTGCCTCCCGAGAGGGACCCTCAGAGCCATGTGGGCGGTTCTATGGGTATCAAGGCCGAGGACTTCTTTCCGGTGCTGGGGATCAAGCCCAGGTCTTTCTGCACCGCTGTTAAACCCCAGCCCCTGAACTCCTTGGTTAGCAGAAGCCTCCAGCTTTGGTTTTGCATTGGGCTGGCCCTGCAGAATCCCTCAATTGTTTCTGGTCAGGACTAACACTTTCCAGTTTTGAACGTGGACACCGTGGATCGGCTAACAGCCTAGCCCATCTCTTGGGACTTCTGTGAGGTGAATGTTTGGGGCTGCTTCTTAAATGGGGAGGTTCTGTTAACATTCATCCAAAATGACATTGGGACCTGTCACCAAATCCATGCGCAGCATGGGCTCAATTCCCAGCACCAAATACAGGGAAGAAAGATATCAGAGGACAAAATATACCTGAAGTGATGTTAGAAACTGGTAACACTAGTTACTTCTTAGGAGGAAGAAGTGCTTTTTACTACACAGGCTTACTGTGTGTGTGTGTGTGTGTGTGTGTGTGTGTGTGTGCGCGCGCCATACCTGGTAGGCAAGTCTTACTGTTCCCAGGCTGACCCCAAACTTGTGATTCTCCCGCCTCAGCTTCCTGAGTGGCTGGGACTTTTCGCCCAGCTTCAGGCTCGGCTTTTAAACATCAGCACAGCCAGTCGTTTTTCCGTCTCTACACCGAGTCTCCTGGTGGCAGCCTAAAATGGATGTTTGTTTCTAAAATGGATGAGCTGTGCAGTTGTGCCTAAAATGGATGAGTTACTTTTCACACTTTGGGGAGCCGTGGAGGGGAAATGCTTCTCATTAGAAAGCTTCCATCCAGCGGAGAAAGCAGCAATGACAGAGCTGCCAAGTGTAGCTCGCCCGTCTTTTCTACACAAGGACCATTCGGAGACTGCTGCTCTGCGGGCCTGAAACACCAGCGTTTCCTGTAAACACCAGTGGACCAGGAACTCCTTGACAGACAGCAGCAGCCAGCCCTGCGCAACTGCGAGGCTGAGGTATAAGCTATGCACAGTGCGTGCTCAGTGAGCTGCTGTGCGCCTCTGGCCTCAAGCCCTTCTGGATTCATTATCACCTTCACATGACGGATACCTAGACTGACTTTGTCACAATCCCTCATTTAGATGTTTAATATATGCATGCAAAAGACACCAAGTAGCCAGCACTGGACGATGGAAATATGTCTTGTCACTGGTTCAGAAACCATTCTTAAAAATCTTTCCCAGCTGAGGATGGTGACATGTTTCTTAACTCCAGCCCTTGGGAGGCTAAGCCAGGAAGATCATGAGTTCAAGGTCAGCCGGGGCTACAGAGTGAGTCTCTATCTCAAAACCACCCCCAAACTGTAAAAACCTTGTCCTTCAGAATCTCCAGTCAGAGACCGACTGACACTCAGGAGAATCCAGCCCCACCTCTTCCAGGCCAGCAAGGGTGAATCTTTTAGAACAGCCCTCTGCAGCATGTGCCCTACTCAGCTCTGGGCTGAGTGGGCGGGGTCTGCAGGCGGAAACTCAAGCTTCGAACAACCTGGCCTGCGCCTCAGAGGCCTGAACGGTTGTAGTAAGCAGATTTATACAACAGTGCAGTCAGTGTGTGCAGCCTCTATAAAGACCCTGGCAGTTCTGCCCTGAGAGAAAATAACTGCAGACACCTGCAAGACCTTGTTAGAAAATCAGCTGTTTTTTGAGGATTTTTTTTTTTTTTTTAAAGAAAGGGTCTTGCTATCTAGCTCAGGCTGGCTTCAAACTTGCACCGATCCTCCTGCCTTGGCCTCCCCAGCGCTGAGATCACAGGCCTGTGCCACCATGCCCAGCTCTGTGTCTTGGTTGAGTCAGGGTCTTGCCATGCAGTTCAGGCTGGCTTGAATTCCCTGTGTAGCCCTCAAACTTGCATCGAGTGAGCCGGGATGACAGGTGTGCCACCACATCCAGCTTAGCAGCAGTAAATTAACCCCAGGTTGGTGTCCTGTGCTACCAGAGAGAGAAGAGAAAACATAAATACATACTTACTGGCAACAAAGCAAGACAAACTGATCAGGAGGGAGTTTATTGATCAGATGAGGTGGCTCCGACCCACATCGGCACGGAAGGGAGGGGCAGGGCCAAGTCCACAGTCCTGTCCATATAGCGGCCAGAGGTGGTACCCGGGCACCGCGCCCCGCTAGAGGTGGTTTATCAGGGGCACCCCGTGGGAGGGCAGTTCCTGATGCAGCTGCCGGAAAAGCATGGCGCAGCGGTTCCGCTCCTGCGTCCTCCCCAGCGTGTGGTAGAGTCGGGCCTGGAAGTAGACCACGTCCCTGATGCGCTCTTTGCAGTCCACCTTCGCGAAATAGTTCTTGGCTTCGTTGAGGTTCTCCACTGCGGACTCTAGAGCTGACGGAGGAGACAGCGCCCATGCGTTACCTGGCACCTCCTCCCTCCAGGGAGGGGGTCGTTCCACGCCCTGTTCTTTACTCCACAGCAAGGTGTCCAAAACCGCATGCAGCCCAATCCTTAGCCCAGGACCCGTCTCTGCGGGGCTAAAATGAGCACTCGCCACCCTCCACCTCCACCCAGCGCACGAAGCACTTTAAAGGCTGCGCGAGCTTTAACATGTTCCGTGAACGCAGGGCACGCAAAGATGTGCCGCCACTGGACGCGTTGACTCCTTCTGGCTCCTGGGCCTTAGGAACTTTGTAGAAGGGCGCTGCCTAACGACATACGCCGAGCTCCTTACCTTCCACTTTCTTCACAGGCTCGTAGGAGGCTGCTGAGGCCACCTGGCACTTGGCCACCAGGAACATGGCGCGGCCCTTGTCCAGGATGGCACCGTCGGCCAGGATGGGCTCGATGGCCATGTGGAGGAGGGTCAGGGCCTGCTCCGGGATCCCCAGGATGAGCTGCAGGAGGAACAGCGCAGCGCTGCACACACCACCTCCCGCCAGCAGCAGCAGCGCTGCGTTTCCACCTGTCCTCTGCTGCCAGTGCACCCGGAGGGCGGCCACGTGTCCCCCGCGTGGACTGTGCCAGGCCCCGAAAAGCTGAACGGGGGCCACCTGACTTTGGGTGGGTTGGCTGGTTTTGAGACAGGCTCTCATTATGTAGCCTGGGTGTTTTTGACTCACTACATAGCCCAGGCCTCACACCTGTGATCCTCCTGCCTCAGGTTCCCAAGTGCTGAGAGTAGGGGCACATGCCACCAAGCCCTGCTGACAATCTGATTTTAATATCTGGTTTTTTTTGGTACTGGGGATCAAACTCACAACTTTGTGCTTGCCAGGCAAAATCCCTGGCCAGATAATCTGATTTTAGACTACAACAGATGTGGTTGGGAATGGTTTATTCATGCTATGAAAAAGACTTTTTGTCCTTTGGTCCTAAATCCAATCCCCAGTATCACACACACACACACACTCTCTCTTTCTCTCTCTCTCTCTCTCTCTCTCTCTCTCTCTCTCTCAAATGGCACACTAGGGAACTTTTTTTTTTTTTTTTTTAAATACAAAAGAGCAACAACGAAGGAACTGAAAGACAAAAAGCACAGAAACAAATTGGGGCAAGAGAATTCAGGGTATGCTCAGCCCTTGAGTTTGACCTCCAGTATTGTAAAATAAACAAACAGACTGAAATCAAACAAAGGTCATTCTCTGATCACAGGAAATGAATTTAGAAATCATTAACAAAAGGAAGTTTAAAAATCCAAAATTAGGGCCCGGGGTTCAGCACAGCAGCACAAGTGCCTGCCTGAAAGCGCAAGGTTAGCAGTTCAATCCCCAGTACAAACAAAACCCAAAAATATCTCCAAATCAAAGAACACACCTTTAAACACCCACAGGAAAGCTGGCAAGGTAAATTAGAAAAAGCTTTGAGATGTATAACAGTATGACACACATGAAATGACTTATGAAACTTCTGGGAGGAAATAAAAATTTATGGGATGCAATTCTCAGGGAAAATTAGCCGTAAAGACATATATAACAAAAGAGGGCATTCAAAAATTTACTGCTAACCTTCCATTTGAAAAAACTAGAAAAAGAGCAAACCTAAAGCTAACAAGCAAAATAATAATACAGATTAAAGGGGAGATAAACAAAACAGACAACACAAAATCAACAGACTCAATAAAAGTAAGTCAGTTTTTTAAAAACATTAGGAAAACTGAGATTGGCCAAGAAAAAAAAAAGAAATGAGACAACTAAAATTAGGAATGAAAGTAGGGACTTACCAACGGTTTTACAGAAATCAACAAAAGGATTATATAGGAACATTACAAGTATTACATGCAGACAAATTAGAATAGATGAACTAAACAAATTCCTAAAGATCTGAGTCAGGAGGACTGTTGTGAGTTCAAGGCTAGCCTAGCCACATAGTGAGTTCAGGCCAGTCTAAACTACAGTGAGACCCTGTCTCAAAAAAACAAAAACAAAAACAAAACTCAGGCCAAGATAGTTTTCCTGGTGAAGTTTACCACACAGCTTGCAGCTGGGGATGGAGCCTGGGCCTAGCATATGCTAGGGAAGCCCTCTACCATGGAGCTATGCCCAGCTCTCTGCCAAACTGTGACAGATTCACATGAAACTGTCTCAAACTCTCCCCACAATCAGAAGGCAGGCCATACTTCCTGATTCATTTTGTGAGGCCAGTGTCACCTTAAACCAAAGCCAAAAAAAAAAGATGACACATGAAAAGTACAGATCAATATCATTCATCAATACAGACAAAAAACTCATCAATAAAATACTGGCAAACCAAATCCAGCAGTAAGTGTGTGTGTGTACTGAACCCAGGGCTTTTGTGTGTGTGTGTGTGTGTGTGTGTGTGTGTGTACTGAACCCAGCGCTCTTGCAGTAAACTACATCTCCGACACTTTTTAAAGTTTTTGAAACAGGATCCTGCTAAATCAGACTGAAACTCGTGATGCTCCTGCTTCAGCATCCTAGAGTGCTGGGATTGTAGCCGTACATCTGGATGCTTGGCCAGCAGCACTGCTGTTTGTTTTTAGAGACAGGGTCATGTATTGTAGGCTGGCCTTGAACTCACTATGTAGCCCAGGTTGGCTTGGAATTCAAGGTGATCCTCCTGCCTCAGCCTCCCGAGTGCTGGAATGGATCACAGGTGTGAGCTACCATGCCCAGCTTCCAACAGCACTGTTAAAGGATCATATATCAATGACCCCATAATGCAAGGTGTTTCAATGTATGAAAATCAACCTGGGTAATATAACACCTTAATAAAATAAAGGAAAAACCCCACAGGGTGATAGGACACAGAGAAAGCATATAAGAGCCAGTGCCCTTCCATGACAAAAGCTTTTATACTAGAAAATCAAGTTCCCCAACACAAGGGGCATCTATGAGAAACCCAGGGTTAACATCATAGTTAAAGCCAGAGGTACAGGTCGGAGGTAAAGGGCTCACCTAACATACACTAGGCTCTGGCTCTGCTCCAGGACTGAGAAGAGAGAGAAGGAGGGAAGGAAAGAGAGGGGAGGAGAGGGTGAGGGAGAGAGAGACAGAGAGACACCGAGAACGGTGAGGACAGAGAGGCTGGGCGTGTGGGCACACACCTGTAATTCTCCCACTCACGAGGCTGAGGCAGGAGGATGGCTATAAACTCAAGGGCTGCCTGCACTATATAGACCCTGTCTCAAAAGAGAGCTAAGAAAGGAGGATGAAGGAAAAAAAAAAAAAGAGGACGGAGAGAAGTGGGGGAGAAAGAACAAAATGAACAATTCATTTCATAAAATGGGCAAAGGACCTGAATTCACATTTCCCCATGAAAGGTAAAAATGGGCAATTCCCCAAGGAACATAACGAATGGCCAATAAGGACAAGGAAAGACACTGGCGTCACTGCCCTTGGAGAAATCAATACTGAAGCCACAAGGAGACGCCACTAGAAATTAGCTTCGGCGAGACCATGGGAGAGTCAGCCTCCTCTTTGGTCCAGGTCAGGACAGAGAACGCAGCAGCCACTAGAAACCAGCTGGATGAAGTTCCTCAAGAAGGGACCCGTGAAGTCACCGACACCAGCAGCCCCACTCTAGGTGTCCGCCTGGAGAGGGAAGCGGCCAAGCAAGGCCGCAGAGGGAGGGCAGAGCTGCCGCTCCCCCAGGCAGGAGGCCGGAGTCTGCAGTCCGGCCCTGGTGGCAGAGGGACTTGTGGTGGCCACAGGCCCGGGCAGGGGCTGGGGCTTCCTGAGTGGTGCAAACGTTCTGGAATTAGGCGGAGACACCAGCGTGCAGCAGAATTAGTTACTGAAATCGCTGAACTGTATACTTCAAAGTGGTTCAAATCGGAAGCTTCTATTATACCAACATCCTGGTGCAGAAATAAAAGAATGGGGGCTTGGAAAGGAGCAGACTCGTGGGCTCCCCCCAAGCCTGGCTGGGGGCCAGGTTCTTCAGTCCCCCTAGGTCCCAGGCACAGAGGGCAGGGATGCCGCTGTGCCATCAATCTGCTGGGCAGGAGGTGCGCACCAGGCCTGGCACAGGTAGTCCGTCCCTTTGGGGCCTTGACCAGGGAAGAAAGACAACAAGCATGAATACAACTCATGTCTGGGTTCCAGGGCCAGGGTGCAGCCTTGGTACAGCACCTGTGCGGCACCCAAGGCCCCTAACAAAGGACCTCCACACGCACCATCTCTTCTTCTCCATCCGCAGCCACTAGCCACGGCATCCAGCACAGCTCTGAGCCCAACTCTCCCACAACTCAAGTCTTCCATACATGCACACGCACATGCGCAGATGCCCTCACCTGGGCGAAAGCTAAGTTGAGCACGGTCTCGGAGGCCAGGTACTGCAGCCGGTACTCCTTGGCCAGCGCCAGCGCCTGCAGCAGCACGGGCAGGGCGATGGTCGGGGAGGATGAGTGCCAGTACAGCTCGGCCACTGACAACAGGACGCTGGGCACAAGGAGGGAGACGTGAGCGGGCACGGCCGAGCTCCCCGCAGCAGGTGCGCATACACGGGACCACTTTACCTGATGACCATCTCCGTGTTCTTCAGCCTCTCACAGTAGCTCAGCAGCTTCTGCAACAGCTTGTGCGCCTCTGACATCTGATTCTGAGCTTGCAGCACTACCGCTTTTCTGGGACAGAAGAAGCACACAAACGCCAGCGTTAGGCCGACATGAACTGCTCAGTGCCGGCCGCTTCCGGTGACACCTCCGGGTCCTCAGGTGGCCGCAGCCTGGGAAGCGATACGCGTGCAGGGGCGTCTGCAGTCACAGCTTGTAGGGTTTTAGTGTCTCGCTGGGTGTTTACAGTCTCCACTTAATTAATATTTTATTTTATTCCCTGGATAAAATTTTTCCTAAGCTAATATAAATGAACTAATACGCACACAAAGCACATAAAAAGATTCCCAGGCTCTCACCGGTACACGCCTTCTATGCTGTTGAGAGCTGTGATTCCCGTAACTAGAGAGTCTGCCAGATGGTATTTGCCATCATTCATTGCTTTGTCAAACTGGATTTTCTGATCACACAGCATCCATAACTGACAAGGAAAAAGATCAGATCAGTTAAGCATAAAATGGCCAATGTGAACATTATCCTTCAATGGGAAAAGGGTTTTGGCTTGCTCAGCAAATAAACAGCCTTACAATGCACGCACATTCTTTCATGTCTGTTCTATTTCTGATACTGGCAAACTTATTTTATCTTATTTTTAAGACAAGGTCTTGCTGTGTAGCCCAAGCCGGCCTCAAAGCTTCATTGATCTCCTGCCTCAGCTTCATGAGTGCTGGCATTATTGGCATGCACCAGCATGTCTGGCTGTTTTATTGTTTTTGGTTTTGTTGTCTTTTTGAGATGGTCTCGATATGCAGTTCAGGCTGGCCTTGAGCTCACTTTGTAGCCCAGGCTGGTCTCAAACTTGCAACGATCCTCCTACCTCAGCCTCCCGAGTGCTGGGATTACAGGCATGAGCCACCACGCTAGGCTTGTTTTATTGTTTTGAGATTGAAAAAAGCCAACTTACATATTTCAAGCATGTGAAAAGTTTGGAGAAGACAAGAAATACGTGTGTGCTACCCCGAAACTTTACCGAGTCACATTTTGCTTTATTTACTGCAGATACTCTTAGATACTGGTGCTATTCTTTGCAAATTCCATTTATTTCTCACTTTTTTCACAGCAAACACTCTATTTAGTGTTTGCCACTCCCACTCAGGTTTTCTATACTTTTACAACACATATAGCTATCTTTAAACAATGTATAATATGAGCCTGTATGGTTGGTTAGTTTTTTTTTTTTTCCTATTTTCTTCGTGTCTTGTTGAGATAGAGTCTCATTATACAGTTCAGGCTGGCCTTGAGCTCACTTTGTAGCCCAGGCTGGACTTGAACTCACAATGATCCTCCTATCTCAGTCTCCCAAGTAAGTGCTGGGATTACAGGAACGCACCACCATAGCCAAGCCTATAAGTTTTTAATGGGTTGTTTGTTTTGTTTGGTTTGGTTTTTTGTAAGGGGGATCAAACTCACAACCTCATCTTATCTGGTATCTTGCCTGGTGCTTATGCCACTGAGCTAAATCCCCAGCCCTAAAAAATACCTCTTCAAAATAAATCCATGACAGGTACAGTGGTACGCCTATAATTCTAAGACTCAGAAAGCTGAGGCAGGAGGGTCACCACAGTTCAAGGCCAGCCTGTACTATGCAGTGAGAGGCTGTCTCAAGCAAATCAAAACAAAACAAATACCCCCCAAAAAAGAAAGAAATCCATGTCATTAGAAAGGGGGTCACCTGGGCATGCTGACTATTAGGTGGAAATCGTTCCTTCAGGTGCTGTAATACTTCAGAAGCAGCGGCGAAACAGCCCTGAAATCAAAGGACATCTGATTTGCACAACTGTGTTGAAATCACATTGCCTACCGCAGCACGACAGCATCATGATCCACCTGCATTTTTTTGGTTTTTGGTTTTTGGGTTTTTTGGTACTGGTTATCGAAATCACAACCTAGTGCTCAGCAGGCAGACGCTTATGCCACTGAGCTAAATCCCCAGCCCCTTTATTTGTTTTTTCAGACAGGGTACACAGGCCAGGCTGGGCATGAATTCTTGGCAACCCTCTTGCCTCAGCCTCCCCAGAGCTGGGTTACAGGTGTGTGCCACCAAACCCAACCCACATGTTCTTAATGGAGTCAGTTGGAAGACACTCGGCAAGAAATGTCACATTTCACAGGGACATCTTCTTAAGGGAATTTTATATACTTTAAAAATACACATGTAAGACAATCTTTCTAGAAAAATGGGTACAGATGACAAAGAGACAAATTATTTTTACTGCACCAAAGACAATCACAGTTATGCTTGAAATCACTGTGTAGCCCAGGCTGGCCATGAATCCACAACCCTCCTGCCTCAGCCTCTCAAGTGCTGGGACTTATGTATGCCGCCACAGCCCGATACTTCTGCTGACGTTAATCGGCCAGTCTTGAGGTGGACTGGGAAGCTTTCAGGCCAAGTACAGAGAACACTTCCCACCCTACGGTACCCCTGAAACAGTCCCACTGCCATTCATGAGGCCAAGGACCCGGAGAGACTCGGGGAGAGCAAAGTGGCTGGTAGGATGGGGTGCAGGGAGCCACGGTGAGGCTCGGAAGGCGAGGAGCGCGGTGAGGGGCACCTCAGGCTGCAGGTCAGGGACTGCAGAGAGGGGCAAAACACCACGATCAAGGACAACGCTGGGAAGGGCTGCAGGTAAACAGGCTTCCGGTGCCTCTCTGGGAAAGACAGTTCTGCATAAAGGACAGTTGGCTAGAGCAGCCCTGTGAGGAGAAGCAGGCGCAACGGCACGAGTGCCACCCTCCTCCCGCCAGCCTTCTCTGAAATCAACCAGACCTGGGCTGGAGACTAGGCTGACAGCCACGGGGACTGAGCACAGCCTGGGCTTGGGGATCTCGGTTCCTTATCCTGTGAAATGGGGCTAACAGACAGACCCTGCAGGGGGTGTTGGTACACATCCCCAATTCCAGCACTTGGGAGGCTGAGACAGGAGGACTCCCAGGAGTTTGAGGCCAACGTGGGCTACCTAATAAATTCAAAGCCAGCTTGAATTAAACAGCAAGACCTTGACACAAAAACAATAACTACCCAAAAAATACAGTTGACCTCATGATGCTACCAAAAGGATTCTGTAAAGCAGTGTACATAAAATAGAGTCCAGGCCTGGCCCTGCACAATGTAAATAAACATTGCAATCACCGTTTTTTTTTCTTTTTTCTTTTTGAGGCAAGGTTTCACTATGCAGTTCAGGCTGGCCTTGAATTCACAACAATTCTCCTGAGCAATCCTCAGCCTCCAAGTGCTGACATTACAGGCATGCGCCACCACGCTCAGCCTGGCTATCACTGTTTCATACGATCATTTCAGCTTTGCTTTCACCCCTCGCCCCTTGCAGACACAGCCCTACTTCCTTACACTACTGACCGCCACCTGGCAAGGCTGGACAGGAAGAGTCCCCACGGCCTTGGTCACCAGCCTGTGGCTCCAGAGCTGGCTCTGTGGGAGGAAGCTGGGATCCTGGCCCCTGTTGTGCCCGTGCTTCTTGGCTGCTATGTTATGACTAGACTGTGTCCACCACACACTGCCCAATGGGCCCAGCACCCTGGGCTGAAATCTCTGCAACAAGAGCCAAAATAACCGTCGGCAAGTCACTGAGAACCTGCCACCCGCCACCCGCCTACCTGCTCGGCGTGCAGCTCTGCGAGGTGGCAGAGCGCGACCGCAAAGGACTCAGTGTTGTTCTGTTGCACGCCCGCATTCACTGACTCCAGGCTGTTCATACTCAGCAGCATCTGGGCCTGCTGGAGCGCCATGGTGCTGAGTGAGGAGAGGCACAGGGTCCCGTGAGCCAGAAGCCCAGGCTCCCCGTAGCCACAGCCCACGGGGCTCCTAGTGGAACTGCAGGGACGGCAGCCCCTCTGCAGCTCTGGCTCAGTGTAAGCTGTGACCCCTCAAGGTCAACGCTCCTGCCCTCAGGCAAGGACAGCAGAAAAGCAGTCTGTGTGTGTAGCCTCCATGGCGCCGGTGCTCCCAGCCCCCTGCCCACTCTTTCCCACCCTCGCTGATCCCCAAGGGCACGCGATGTTAATGAGGTTTCCAGGTAAAATCAGACCCGATGCTATCCTGGCACTGGCTGCTCTGGCAATGCAAGCAGTGGCCAATGTCAGCAGCTGCCTCAGAGCACGGTGTGCCAAAAAATTACCTAAGATGCAAAAGCGATACTGGAAAAGAGGCACTTCCTGCCACTAGTGAATTCCAGAGACAGCAGGCTGTCTACAGAGGGCGTAGGAAGCCACAGAGCTCCAGAAGGTAGCAGGAGAGCAACTTTCTTCCCACAGCCACCGTGGGAAGCAAGGGACACTGGACACAGCATGGCTCAGGAAAGGACCTCAAAAGAGAGTCTCAGGAGACCTGAGTCCGAGTCACAGGTCAACTATGCTGTGCCTAGGGCAGATCAAGGTGCGACCCAGCACACCAACCAGAGGGGAGCAGACAGCGTGCTCAGGAAGCCTGGCCAAGCCCGTACCCACTGCAAACTGGTTTCAGCTGGAGAGTACAGCTCTAACGCCCTGCGTGAGTGGGCTTCATGGAAGGGAGCCCACCCTAGCCCGTCTACCTGCGCCCTACCCAAGGACCCACCTGCGGCCGTACAGCCTCCAGATGGCCGTTTTCTGGGCGATGCTGATGTCGATGAGCTCCGACAGGCTGTGCTTCCAGTGCAGGAGGTCGGAGTCCTTTAGGGCGTCCATTAGTTTGTTGGCTGTCTTCCCAGCGAAGGCTCTCTGTTGGACAAGGGACTGTATTCCCAGGGAGGCGAGGTACTAAGGGGACAGATACACCCATGACCCAGGAAAGAGATTACAAGACAGAATTTGCTTTTCTAGTCAGAAACGTGGCAGGTTTTCATTTCAGCACATGCACAGTGACAGCTCTACTCCCATGGAAGGCACCTGCGACCCCACCCTAATCCTGACCCACATGGGACATCTCCCTGAACACCCAGAGCGCGAAAGCAGCTAGGATGCATAGAAAGGGGCCGGGGCTTTGGCAGTAGTCAGGCCTGGACTTAGTGCTGCCTCTGCTGCTACTGTGTGACTTAGGGTCAGTAGCTAGGCCTCAGCCTCCTCATCTGTAAAATGGGCATCAAACTTATCATGAAGAACTCCTGTAGGGCTTACAATGAAATAACAGGCCAAGTAGTGCTGGGCATACTACGTAACAGGAGATCAAAAAAAGATGTCTATGATGAGCAGCGAACTATCACCTTAATTTCTGCTGTAAACTTTGTTTTTGGTGCCAGGGATCAAACTCACAGCCGCACAATTGCAAGGCAGGTGCTTATGCCACTGAGCTAAATCCCCGGCTCTTCCAGTATAATGTTTAAGGGTGAACACTTGATTAAAAACAAGGGATCTCAAGTTCACAGCAAAACTTGAACTTAAGAAGTATATTATTTATTTCAAAAAACCGCTTGGTCTAAGTACTTGCCTGGCAAGCATGAGATCGTGAGTTCAATGCCCAGTACCAAAAAAAAAAAAAAAAAAAAAAAAACAATAAAATTGGATTCTACTTGTATACCTCAGTTTCCCTTCCCAGAAGTATCACATGGGCAATTTACAAATCTAATAAGCACAAACTTTAAATCTGCATAATTACTTGCAATTTTACCAAAATTTGTTGCAAACTTTTTGAAGACAGAGGGTTAAGTAGTCCCGCTGCCTGTGGTCCAGTTTGCAGATTTCTGAGGTACAGTAAGGTTCTTCAAGCTACGGGAACACAGATCCTGGCAGGCACTGCCACTTCCCGTGAGCGGATGACACCCTTCGGGGCCCCACGTAAGAGTCACTACACCACTCAAGAGGAGGGCAGACCCGTCAGGTCGCCTGTTCCTGGCTTTGTGTATTGTTTAAAACAGGGATCAGCAAACTAGTCCTAGAAAGGTTTTTTTTTTTTTTTTTTTTTGTCTTTTTCATTTTTACCGGTACCGGGGATCGAACTCACGACCGCCTGCTTTCAAGGCAGGTGCTTATGCCGCTGAGCTAAATCCCCAGTCCCCTCTAGAAAGGTTTTGAAAGCATGTCAGGTAGGTTTTGCAGGCCACATCTGGTTTCTGTTGCACACTCTTTCTCGTTTTTGCACACTGCCCACAACCACGTACAAATGTGAAACCAATTCTTAGCATAAAGGGCAGACAGGAGCAGGTAGGTGAACAGCGCCGGCCCATGGTCAGCAAGTCTGCCAATCCCCGGTTTAAAAATAAGCTATCTGGGGCTGGGAAAGGGCTCCGTGGCAGAGCGCATGCCGAGGGTTTCTGAGGCCCTGGCTTCCATCTCCATCACTGAAAAATACAACAATTAAAACCCTTTCTAGGGGCTGGGGATTTAGCTCAGCGGCATAAGTGCCTGACTTGCAAGCAGGCAGTCGTGAGTTCGATCCCTGGTACCAGTAAAAACGAAAAAGACAAAAAAAAAAAAAAACCCTTTCTAAACTTTTTCTAAGTGAATATTCCTCCATAAACTAAACCATGATTTCTTTTTTTTTTTTTTTTTGTCTTTTTCTTTTTTTATTGGTACCAGGGATCGAATTCACGACTGCCTGCTTGCGAGGCAGGCGCTTATGCCGCTGAGCTAAATCCCCAGCCCACCATGATTTCTTAACAAATTGATAAATCCAGCTTCCACAGATGTTATAGGAATGTTATTAGGGAAGAATGAGAAACCTGCCAACAGGATTTAGTGGCTTGATTAATAAATAAGTCACAGCAAGCTGTCGAGAATAAAACCACATGCTGAAATACCGATCTGACTCCACCTCAGCCTCTGCCAAAGGCGGGTGGGGAGACACAGAGCTCCCTGCACGCAGCTCAACGGTCGACGAAGGTGAGCCTTACCGGTAACCCGAAGTGCACCGCTTTCTTCACCGAGTGCTCCAGGAGGACGTGGCTGTCGGCCCGCTTCTGCCCCAGCACATACAGCCAGCTCTGAGAAGACACAAGCAGCGGAATGCACATGACCACAGCCACAGCCACAGCTGATGGCCTACGGAGACACCCACGTGGTGGCCAGGCAGAACGGAAAAGGGACAAAGTAAACCCTGAAACACCCTCTCGTGCTTCACAAACCTAAATGAAAGCTGTCAACATCGTAAGAGCAACAGAAACACAGGCTTCCTCCAACGCAGGAATTCCCCCCAGAAAAGCAGGGAGCCCCGTATGGCCTTCATTAAGAAAAGGATTCAGGGTGACTGGCAAGTGTTCTGTTTGTGCTTGGTGACTGCTTTTACAAGACAGAGTCTCATCTGGTTAGTAGGTGTAGCACTTATCTTTTTATTTATTATTTACTTTTGTTAACTCAGTTTCTTCTTTTTTTCAGTGATACTAGGGCTTGAAAACTCAGGGATGTCTGTATGCTAAGCAAGCACTCTGTCACTGAGCTACATCTCCAGCCCACTGTCTCTTCATTTCTTCATGTATCTTTTTACTGATGCCAACATTAAATGTGACATTCAACGTTTTTTTCTTTTTTTTGTCTTTTTGAGACGGGGTCTCACTATGCAGTTCAGGCTGCCTTGAACTCGCTTTGTAGCCCAGGCTGGTCTCAAACTCACAAGGAGCCTCCTGCCTCAGCCTCCCACGCGCTGGGATTACAGACGTGAGTCACCACGCCTGGCTTCAATGTTTACTTTCTTCATGGTAAATTGCCTTAAAATACGTGGATAGGAAGTGTTCCCAAAGCAGCACAGATGCCAAGAACTGAGAAAGGTAGGTGGGGATAGGCAGCCTTTCTGAATCCCCCCGACCGGACCAGCTAAGCAACCTCCCTCTGCTCTCAGCACCTCCACCCCACTCACAACGACCCGAAGGGTCAGCACTTTCCCAGCGCCCACAGCCCACAGCACAACCCCAGCCCCAGCCTCACCAAACAGTGCTGCAGACACACATGGTCGTTGGACTCCTGGGCAATCCTGATGGCCTCTTGCAGGGCGAGCTCGGCCTGTTGACTAACGACAGACTAGACATGAAGGTCCCATGGCCCAGCAATCACAGGCTGGGCCAGCCACCAGGGCAGGAAGCCATGAGGGTGCCGGCCTCTGCACTGAGGGCTGAGCTCTTCCTGGCCGCTTCACCCACCCCCAGCCTCGGCAGCAGGGAGCAGAGACCTTGGGGACACAGGACGAGGCCCTCCTCAGGCAGATACCTACTAAAAGGCAACAAAGCCATGGGTTTTGTCTTGGCCCCGAGAAGGTCACTTTTTGCTTTCTGCATGATTCAATTTTTTTCCATGTACATCTGTTACTTTGTGTTTTTCAAAATTAGTTTTAAAGGATTTAGCTCAGCAGCATAAGCACCTGCCTGGCAAGCATGAGGTCATGAGTTTGATTCATGGTACCAAAAAAACCCCCCTATTTTGAGGATTCCTATTTTTTTTTTTTTTAATCTTTTTCGTTTTTATCGGTACCAGGGATCGAACTCACGACTGCCTGCTTGCAAGGCAGGCACTTATGCCGCTGAGCTAAATCCCCAGCCCCTGAGGATTCCTATTTTTGAGCTTTCTTTCTGCTCACTTCCCCCCAACCATGGGTTCCCCATGTGGATGTCCAATCAGCCCTTCCCAGCCGTCACCCCCAAAACAGTCTCACAAGTGTTATCTGCACCCCCTTTGACAGGCTTCATTATACAGTACTATGTTCCTCTCCAGCCTGGGACAGCCTGATTTCATCAACTGTTTTCTAGAATCCTGGATGGCACAGGCCAAGCCCAAGGTTTCCCAGGGCAAGAAGGGTTACAAAGGCCAATTCTAAGGAACTCAAAATGGGACTGAAAGTCTTCAGTGTCCCTGATGTACGGAGTAAAATTCATGAGAGAATTTTCCAACATTAGCAACAGCCTTGCACAAGTAATTTTAACCAGGTATGATGAATCTTGCAGAAGCATGGAGTGTGGTGCACCCCTAAACATTTTCAGGTGTAACCACCAACCGGCTGCTTCCACCCCTTAATAATACCCCTGGTCTGGGCTTGCGCACCCCACTAACCCTTCCCAGAGGGTGCCACCCCAGGAAACTTCTTCCAGTGAGCAAAGTCTCCACACCTGGTCACTTGTGCTGCCTCTCCCAGCAGCCACTGCCTCCATCAAGTGTGAGACGCACCTGTCACACCCCTGCTGAGCGGCTGTGGAGCCCAGCTAACATCCTCACATCTTCCCCACTTTCTTCAGGTGGCCGGGCTGAGCATCTGACACCAAGACTGTCCCTAGAGAAGCTACAGAGTTAGAACCCGACACAGAAGTCAACAGCAGGCCCTGAGTGGCGCAAGTCTCAGTTCCTGACCACTGGACACTGTGCCCTTTAGCAGGCCCTGGCGTCTCGCACCGAGGATGCCCACAGTGAGGACTGCAGCTCTCGGCTGACACCACGCCACTGGGCAGCGGCCAGAGCTCTTGGTCCAGTGAGCTCACCCCTGCTCTACCACCATCCACGTCACCTCTCTGCTCCCAACCAGCCCCTCATTTTGATGGGCTTATCTCTGGTTCTGTTCACTACGGAGCTGCTCCC
The DNA here is from genome assembly GCF_034190915.1 of Cavia porcellus. Classification (NCBI taxonomy): domain Eukaryota; kingdom Metazoa; phylum Chordata; class Mammalia; order Rodentia; family Caviidae; genus Cavia; species Cavia porcellus. The sequence continues at coordinate 8,306,848 of NW_026947499.1, read as the reverse complement.
GTTTCCCTGTTCTGCTTCACGCTCACAGGCAGAGCTGAGCAGAACCGGTGTCACTTTCCTGGCAGCCTAAGCCCCACTCGGAAGCAGACGTGGCTCTCACAGGCCAACTTCCTTCCGGCTTCTGAAAACCCTAAAAATAGCTTCTGCTGCCCCACTATCGCCTCCAAAAAACTCTTTTGGGAATCTCTGGCCTAATAACCTAATTTCCTTTACACTGAACCACTGTGTTGTTCTTAGAAGGCCGGACACTAAAGGCAGGAAGGAAAGGCAGCATGCGGCACAGTGACACTAGGGGGCAGACGACCTAAAACTTTTCATCAAATCCAGCGTTAAAGGTTTACTCTGGGAGAGAGTGACAGCCCATGTCCAAGAGTATCTATCTTTTTTATTTTTTATTTTTTGGTACAGGAACAAACTCATGTCCTTGCACTTGCCAGTCCAAAGCTTATGCCACTGAGCTAAATCCCCGCAAGAGTCTCTTTCTTCTTTTTCTCTTTTTTATTTTTTGAGACAGATCCTTGCAACGTAGCGCAGGCTGGTCTCAAACCCATGGCAATCTTCCTGCTTCAGCCTCCCAAACGCTGGGGTTACAGGTGTGCACCACCACGCCCAGCTCTAATTCTACTTAAAATACATTCTTTTAGTTGGGCGTGGTGGCTCACATCTGTAATCCCAGCACTCGGGAGGCTGAGGCAGGAAGATTGTTTCGAGTTCGAGACCAGCCTGGGCTACAAAGTAAGCTTAAGGCCATCCTGAACTGCATAGAGACCCTGTCTCAAAAAGACAAAAAATTAAAAAAAAAAAAAAAAACAAAAAAACATTCTTCTGATTTAGAAGCAGCATCTCGGTTACCATCTGAGGCTGCTATCTGAGTCTCTCGATGTCTGCGGGGACGAGGGTCTAACTTACTAGTGGCCGAAGCGGCAGTGCAGGGCGGCCAGGTTGAGGGCGGCATAGCGCAGGCTCCGGCCGTAGCCCTCCTCCCCGTTGCTCTTGCTTTCAGCCCCAGTGAGGATCAGACGGTCGAAGTAATGAAGCAGACTGTGTGTCGAGCTGAAAACATCCTGCACGCGGAGGTTGTTTAAGTAGCTGAGGTAATGCTAAGTGAGAAATAACATATGTGAGACACCCTGCTTACCAGACAACTGCAGCCTCCAAACCTAAATATTCCCCACCCCGAAACAAGAACTGAAAAGGCGTCAGAGCCGGGCGTGGTGGTGTGATCTCAGCACTTGGAGGGAGGCTGAGGCCAGAGGGTACCAGTGAGTTCAAGGCCAGCCGGGCTACGCCGCTGGGACCCTGTCTCAAAAGAAAAGTCCAAAGAGCTGGAGATGGACGTGGTTCAGTGGTACTGCACTTGCTTAGCATGTACAAAACCCTGGGTTCAATCTCCAGCACCGCAATAATAAAAACAAAAACAAAAACTGACAGCTGGATGGATCTCCCCCAGGGTGTGTGGTTTTGTCCTACACACAGCTGCTGCACCACTGGTTGCTGTTAGGACCATGAGCCGTACATGAAGCAGCAGGCCTCACCTCGTTCAGGTGTTAACAACACTGCAAACTCAAGAATAAACATCTTAACACCTGAATTCACACACAAATTTATAAAGTTCATTTTTCAAATATTTAAATTAAAAAACTGGAACTTTTAACAGAGTATGACAGTGCTCACTTATGATCCCAGCATTCTGGGAGGCTGAGGCAGGAGGATCAAAACATCCAACCGAGATCAAGCAATTTGGCGATAGCCTGCCTCAAAATAAAACTTCAGAAAAGAGTCTTTGATTCTCAGTACAACAAACACAAAAAACTGAAATTTTTACTGGTTTACCAAGTGAATTATTTTCATTTTGTTTGTGAATTAGTGAATTAATCTTCTCTCCTTACAGAAGGATTACTAAGTTCAAGGGCAGCCGGGGCTACAAAGTGAGCTCAAGGCCAGCCTGAACTGCATAGAGAGACACTGTCTCAAAAAAGACCAAAAAGAAGAAAGAAAGAAAGAACCCACAAAGAAATTGAATTATTGGAAATTTAAGAAAAAGAGAGAAAAATGCAAAAAGAAAAAAATTTACACCCCTGAAACCTTTCTCTCTTGCTCAGTCTCCGCACCATCTCCCCTCCAAAGCTCAGGACCTCATGGAGGTCCAGGGACCAGAATGACACAGGTCAGGGGCTGAGGGCTCTTGCTGTGCCCAGGGAGGGGCTCCGCTTCCTGCCCAAGCTGCCGCTGGCCCTCAGAATGGCTTTCCAGGACCCACACCAGCGGCCTCAATCTCTGAGGCTGCGCTGTTCCATCTCCTGAAGAGCGTGGACCCCTCTCCAGCTTGGCAACAAATTCGGGAGCACACTCACCGCTTCGGCAAAGTCAGGGTTGAATTTCAGTAAGTTATTCAACTCTTTCTGCAAGGAGGCTGGAGTGAGTGCCTTTGTCTCATCGTTTTTTAACAAAGAAGCCTGAAATGTACAAACAACAGGCAGACACCTCAATAAGTATCAGGAAACGCACACCAGCTATGTAGCAACAGGGCCTGATGGTTTTCTCTCCTGTGGAGGTCATTCAGGGTCTGCCCACGTCTGCCCTGGCTCCCACCACAGTCCCTTCCTGCTGTCCAGGACCCTGTGTTCACTCCCCAGCACCCCACTGCCCTCCTTCCAGGGCAGCTACCTCTGCTTTCTGGCTGGAACCATGAAGCCCTAACATGCCTTCCTCTAATGAGGGCACCAATAGGGCTGTGCAACTTTTAGCTTGAGGCTCCTGAACTGTGAACCCAAACAAACCTGTTTACTGCATAAGGAGTCAGCCAGCATAGTACCATGAAGCTGACTAACACATGCATAGAAAACTAGCTCTAAAATAACACGCCTATATTTAATGGAGGTATAGACAATTCACTACAATTTTATCTGGACAAGTTTTTGCATAAGTAATAATCATTTTAATTCTACTTTTGAGTCACTGTATCACTGTAGAATATTCCAAAATATAGAAAAAAAATTTAGAATCTTACCACTTGGAAATACTACCAATGCTTTAATGTGTATTACTCTAGGTATCTTTTTTTTGCATATGTTCGATTATGTGTGTTGGGGCGTGAACACCCACACATTTTAAACAAAGTTAAAATATGCCATATAACTTCACTGTCCTGTTCTTTTCACGTAATGACATATTGTTGGCTTCCTCTCATCATCAAACGGTCTTTGAAAATGATTTCTAAAGCAACTGGATTCATCTTTTCACTTGCATTTATTGCACATCCTTCTCCCCATTTCATTGGTTGCCTTTTAGTTTTGTTACAACCTGTTATGACATGGAGACATAGTTAAATGGATGCTAAAAAAGTGAATGATCTCCTAGACGCCTTCTCCCACAGCTCCACGGTTAGAAAGTCCCCACCCAGCTTTCAAGTGCGAGCTCACACATAGCTCCTTCTAATTAGAACTGTAGGTATTTCATTAACTCTTTCATCTGGCTGTAACATACTAAGGGTGTGGTTAGGACCCCGCTGACCAGTATTTTTTTTCCTCAGTAAATCAACTGTGTAGGTGGGAAAATTCTGATCAGTGTGAAATTCATCTACATAGATGACTCCACAAATTTTATCTACACCTAAACATTACAACATCCTGCAGAAAGGGTTTTTTTTGTCTTTTTTGTTTTTACCGGTACCAGGGATCGAACTCATGACTGCCTGCTTGCAAGGCAGGCACTTATGCCGCTGAGCTAAATCCCCAGCCCCTTCTGAGCTAAATCCCCAGCCCCAGAAAAAGTTTTAAGAACTAGAAAACCAAGTCAAAATATGTTTTAAAATGTTGAAAATTATTTTGGACAGCAATGTTCAGCTTATGCTATTAAAACAATGAAAACACGAGGCTCATCAGTAGCAATGAAGCCAGGTGTGGTGGTGCAAGATTATAATCCCAGCACTCTGGACGCTGAGGCAGGAGACTGCTGCAAGTTTCAGGTCAGCATGGGCTCCGTAAGAAAGTCCAAGGCCAACCCGCACAACATGGCAAGACCCTGCCTCAGAAAAAGGCAGCCATGATGAACTGGGGAACACACCTTTAATCTCAACACTCTGGGAGCTAAGGCAGGAGGAGTGAAAATTACAGGCCAGCCTGGCAACTTAGTGAGACCCTGTCTCAGAAAATTAAAGGGGCTGGGGATGCTGCTCAGGGTTAGGTCCCTGGGTGCAACTCCCAGTACTATATTAAAAAAAAATTTAGGGGCTGGGGATTTAGCTTGCAAGCAGGCAGTCATAAGTTCGATTCCCGGTACCGGTAAAAATGAAAAAGAGAGAGAAAAAAAAAATTTTTATTTAGGGGGCTGGGGATTTAGCTCAGTGGCATAAGCACCTGCCTTGCAAGCAGGCAGTTGTGAGTTCGATCCCTGGTACCAGAAAAAAGCAAAAAAGAAAAAAAAATCTTATCTCATCTGGATAGAGGGTGGAAAGAACACTAATTGTAGAACCCCAGCATTAAATTATAGTTATTTACTATACAATGCTTTCTAGATTTTTCTTTGTTTGAAAATGTCCATAATAGCTAAAATGCTTGAGAAGGAAAGTGAGTCTTCTACATCATGTTTCCAGACCACTGGTCATATACCATTACCAAGTGAATGTGCGTTACCATTTTAATAGAAAAATAAAATGATAGCCAGGTGTGCGGTACATCCCAGCACTCAGGAGGCCACAAAATCACCATGAGTTCCAGGTCAGCCTAGGCTACACAGTGGGACCCTGCCTCAAAAACCAAAGAAAAAGAAACAGACCAATAAGATGACACAAAATAGGAGGGGACAGAATGCACTGTTAGTGCAAAAGGACCAGGAGGAAGGACAATGCAGATTCATGGATAACCCTGCTAACCCTCACAGGCATCAGCCATGATGTGCAGTTACAGAATTAATATACCTGCTGAGAAAGAAAAAATTCCGCTTGTTTTTGGGACAGAGGTCCACTGCAAGATACTTCCTCTTCTCTGAAAAATAAAAGCAAAAGTAATAATTAAACAAGGATGAAATCATATAACAAAGCTGTTTAAAAAAAAAAAAAAAAGGATGAAAATGGTAACATTTACAAAGTCATAGATTCCTGCCTCAGAACACTTGTGAAAACTTTAACTGATGGCCAGGATGCAAGCAGGTTTCATGCCTGTCGGGAGGTACCGACTTTTCCTCTGCAGCATTACTTGGAGCAGGTAAAACTGGAGCTATCGTGTCTGCTACTGGATAAACAAATTAGCAAAGTGTAGCAGAGATACAAAGGGGCATTATTCAACCTAAAAAGGAGGCAATCTGGACACATGCTATGATACAGAGGACCCTGCGGATGTCAGGCTAAATGAAATAAACCAATTCAAAAGGCAAGTACTGCAGGATCTGTACGTGGCACGTCAACAGCCAGAATGATACAGGCAAGCAGGGCTCAGGGACACACTTATAATCCCAGCTACACAGGAGGCCAGGATTGGAAACTGAATGTTTAAGGCCAGCCTGGCCATCTCGGCAAGACCCCGTCTCAGGCTCCAGTGGTGGCGCACACCTGTAATCCCGGCACCCGAGAGGCTGAGGCAGGAGGACTGCTGTGAGTTCAAGGCCAGCCTAGCTACATGGTGAGATCCTGTGTCAACAAAAGCAAAACAAAACAAAAGGCCTTGTCTCAAAAAAAAAAAAATGAACATGATAGACGGGCCACACCTCAGTAACAGAGGAGGCCTGTGCTCAGTCCCCAGCACTGAAAACAAGACAAAGGGAAGACAGATTGTACGGTAGCGGCCAGGGGCTGGGCAGAGCTGAGCAGCAGGACACCTGGCTCCCACACACAAGGGCCTGGGTTCAAGCCCCAGCACCAGGCCACAGGCGGCCTTCACCTATGAAAAGGTGTTTAGTGGGGACTTAGCCTAGCTCCCAGGACGGGCTTTGAGAATCCAAGAACCTTATAAACAATATGCACATTTGTTCGTGTGGACACACATCCTATTAACTCTTTTTTTAAGACAGGGTCTCACTGTGTAGTCCAGGTTGACCCTGAACTCACTATGCAGCCCAGGCTGGCCCAGAACCCTCAGCACTCCTCCTGCCTCAGCCTCCCAGTGGCAGGGATTATAGGCATCTGCCACCATGTCTGGCATGGATGCACATTTTAGTCAAGAGATAATTCCTGGCATCCACTAGATTCTCAAGAGGAATTTGAAACCATCCACCCCCCTCCAAGCATTTAAATCTACCAAGGTAGACAGTAAGCCGCAGGCTGGCTGGGAGACAGGGTCAGAGCTGGGGGGAGAGGGGACGGGGGACACACAAACCCCAGGGGACAGGTCAGAAGCAGGGGAGGGAGGAGAGGGGTGAGGCCAGCACCAGAAGGCAGAACCTGGCCCTGCCCTCCTTCTCAGTCCCTTGTGCAGGTCACACTGTCCCCTGTGCGTCCCTCCCGCGTGTCAGCTGGCCCTGGTCTCCAGCCCTGGTCAGCGCTGGCTCAGCAGCTCCAGCACCCTCCCCGAGTGCCCTCTAGCCCAGCAGCTCTAAAGTCCCTGTCCCTGTCCCTAAAGTCCTGTGTCCCTGTCACAGCTGTGCTGCACCAGCACCCTCAGTGCATCAAGCAGAACTCCATGGGGACAGGGACTGTATCCCCGCCACAAACAGCACCACACCAGCCATCATGCCAGACATACAGGACACAATCAACGAGCAGGCGAAATTACCACGTCTGGGAGACACATGTTACACCCCGGGAGTGAGGAAGTGCATCGCTGCCTTGCTGGAAGCCCAGGGAGGACGTGGTCCCCAAGGCTAGCTTGCTGCTGTGACCTTTCAGGCCTGTACCCCCTTGAGGGTCATGAACACTGTCACCCAGCAACAGTCAACCCGTGCTGACACTGAGTCTCAGAGTTTACCTCTTCTGTAACTGGAATTTTAAAAACCACTCAATAAACACTAATTGCCTAAATATTCTCTCTCTTCTAAAGGGGCAGTGGGTTCTCGTTTTCAACTGGGGATAACCAGCTTCACGAGGGACGGCAGGCCTTGCTGTGCAGTGTTACCGCACAGGCAGGTTTCCTGGGCAAGGAGGATAACTTCCTTAAGACAGCTGGACACTGCTCAATAACCATAAGAAAGGAAAAGGACAAGGAAGCACGGTGGGAGGAAGAGCTCTGTCATCCTGTAACTCGGCCTCAGAAGCTGGCTGCGGCCCTGGCCTGGCATGTGTGAGTCACAGGGTCAGTGTCCAGCCCACACACACAAATCAAATCCACAGAAAGAAAAACATTGAAACTTTTTTCCAATGAATAAAAAAATAACTAAACAGGGGCCGGGGATTTAGCTCAGCAGCATAAACACCTGCCTGGTAAGCACGAGGTATTGAGTTTGATCCCCAGAACCAAAAATAAAAATAAATAAATAAATTAGGAAAATAAATACATGTTAGGAAAAAACTTTTTTAAAACCTGTATCAGGCCAGGCATGGTGGCACACACCTATAATCCCAATACTCAGGAGGCTGAGGCAGGATGAATACTGTGAGTTCCAGGCCAGCTGGATCTCCCCCAGGGTGTGTGGTTTTGTCCTACACACAGCTGCTGCACCACTGGTTGCTGTTAGGACCCATGAGCTGTACGCAAAGAAGCAGGCCTCGCCTTGTTCAGGTGTTAACAACACTGTAAGCTCAAGAATAAACATCTTAGCCAGAGATATAGCTCAGAGGCACAAGCACCTGCCTGCAAAGTACATTTTTTTTTTTAAGAATAAACATATTAACACCTGAATTCATGCACAAATTATAAAGTTCACTTTTCTGAGTGTTTAAATTTAAAAACTGGAACTTTTAACAAGGTATGGTGGTGCTCACCTACAATCCCAGCATTCTGGGAGGGTGAGGCAGGAGGATCACAAGGTCAAGACCAGATCAATAGCTTGTCTCAAAATAAAAATTCAGAAAAAGGTCTGGGTTTGATCCTCAGTACCACAAAAACAAAAAGAAAAAAAAAAAAGTGAAATTTTTACTGGTTTACCAAGTGAATTATTTTCATTTTGTTTTTGAATTAGTGAATTAATCTTCTCTCCACACAGGAGCGTCAATGCAAGTTCCAGGACAACCTGGGCTACAAAGTGAGCTCGAGGCCAGCCTGAACTGCATAGTGAGATCCCGTTTTGAAAATACAAGGGAAAAAAAAAAACAAAAAACACCTCTTCCACCTGTGGGGGACCACCTGGACCCTGGAGGACGCTCCTTGAACAAGGAGCAATACCTCCACTCCGGCTAACCCTGGCCCTGTGCTCATGTACTGACATGTGCTGAGCTGGCCAGCCCACTTCCTCCTCCCTCTAGCTGGCTCTCAGCAGTGGGAACCGGGATAGGCGAGCCACTGATGGGCAATGCTGTTTCCGCTGCTGTTTCCTCACCCCGTAGTTCCCCAAAACCATGGTTGAGCCAGCAGGATGAAGAGCTGCTCCAGGGCTGCCCGTGGGGACGGGCTCTGACTTCCCGGGAAGGAGAAGCCTGCACATCAGAGCTGAAGCACCAGCCCCAAAACGTCAAATGCTCCCTCGGCTATGCAGGTTGATCTCTCCGCACACGGCAGAGGCTCTTTCAGGCCTCCTTCCCAGCACAGCTCACAGCATTCACAATCACCCCCCACTCTCACAGCCACTCATCCTCACACCACTGCCTTCTTTATGAATTAATAAAATTGGGCCTGGATCGTGGCCTTTGTTCCAGTGAACCTGCATCCTAGCCAGACTTAGGGCCCCTTGGCCACCCAGAACTATACCTATGGCTTAATGTCTATTCTCGCTGCGGTTGCACTGGCCATGGGTAGAGGAATCAACTCGCTAGAATTCCCGTAACTTTTCCATGGGGTTACAAATACAGACCTCCCGGACGGCCACAAGGCCCAGGAAGGGCTCTCTGTAGTTCCTTTTGCACACAGAAGTCTAACAATTAGATGTGCATTCAAATAACACGTCACTAATTTTCACAACAAATTCAGCGCCCAAAGGCACACTAGCTTCTAGAAACAAATGCACCACTGGAGTAAACATGTGCGGGGTCCCCTCAGTCTCAGCCTCAACCCCAGCCCAGCCTGCAAGAGCCAATCTAGGCCCTCAAGGAGCCCATGATGACCACCTGCATTGTGAGGCCCACAGAGGACAAAAACACACTGGACCTGGGAAACCTGGGGCCTAAGGAGGACCTCCCTGCTCCACAGCAGGGGCAGGGGCATCCCTACTACTCAGCCTAGGAAGCCCCCTCCAAAACACCAGATCCCCAAAAAGTGCCAAGGAGGTCACTGACAGATGCTGGGACCCCAGAGCTGCCCAGACTTATGCTCCCTGCCTGCAGCTTCCCGTCCCCACCTCCCAGGGCCACTCGGAGGGCGAAGGACCCAATGAGGCAGCGCAAACACATGTGCCAACCTCCTGGACCCAGAACACTGAGCTGCGGCTCCCAGGCAGGGGCCCTGTGGGAAACCCCGTGCTACCTCACCTCACGGACACATCTAGCTCCTCCTTCTCCATCCTGCTCTCCTCCTCCTCCCTGCCGGCCGCCTCCATCTCGGCGTCCTCCGCCATCTTCTTCTCCCTGTTTTGGAAGTACTGCTGCAGGGCGGTGTAGAGCTTGAACACCTGGCTGAAGGACAGCTTGCTGTAGGCCAGGATCATGTGGCGCAGAAATAGACCTACACAGGACAGCGCAGGCAAGGAGACTCAGGAAACCCGGCCTGCAGCGACACGGACCCATGGGCAAGGAGTCAGAGGCAGCATCAGCAGCGCCCTCCACCCGGGACAGCTCCTGGGGGCGGGGGCATCACTCAGGGCTCTGACCCGTCCCTGTGCCCCATCGATTCCTGCTCACCTCTGCTGCAGTCTTCACAGCTGTCCTGTCTTAAATGACCTCATCCACTTCCTACCATCCCCCCCCCCAGCACCTCACTTCCAGGAGAGGAAAGAAAGCCCTGCACACCCCCACAGCGAAAGGCTGGCACACAGGAAGTCAGTCAGCAGGTGGTGCCACCGATCGACACTGATCCCACCAGGAGAAAAGGCAAAGGGAAGGCGCACAGGTGCAAAGCTACCCGAAAGCCATTGGAGAAGCAGCGCGCATGCGGCCACTTTAATGCCGTGACAATGATGTGCACTCCTGAGTCTGGGTGGTGACAGTCACCCGAAGGTCCACAGTACAGGAAGGTGACCCAGAAAACTGAGAGGAAGAACTGGGGACCCTAACAACCCCAGGGCGCTCAGGCTCTGACTACTGCAGACAGAACAGAAGGCAGGCACTGTGCCACAAGCTAATTATTCTTCAGTACAGATCAAAACGGCACAGCGAAAAACAAAAATTACAGAGGAATGACCTACAGCACTGAGGGACAGGGCTGCTCTTTCCTTCAAGAGTTTCATACCACCAGGAGGCTGAGGCAGGAGGATCGTTGCAAGTTTGAGACCAGCCTGGGCTACAAAGTGAGCTCAAGGCCAGCCTTGAGGCCCTGTGTCAAAAAGACAAAAAAAAAAGTTTCTTACCTACTACGCTTGTTTTGTGAACCACTGGCTCAGTTCCAGAAAAAGAATCTGTGAGATCATCAAAAAACTGTTCCATATCCTTCAGTTCACCCTCAGCCATCAGTTTGATTCTGAATGAAAAGATTGAGGTACATTTTAGGAAGGGCCTTTGAATATCTTCCCACAATTCATATTCCTGAATAGACCTATTTAGTTAGTTAGTTAGTTAACTAGTTAGTTTTTAAGGTTTTGAGACATAGTCTCACTGTGTAGTTCAGGCCTGCCTTGAACTCAGTATGTAGCCCACACTGGCTTTAACTCACAGAGATCCTCCTGCCTCAGTCTCTCAAGTGCTAGGATCACAGATGTGCGCTACCAACTCCAACTCAACAGACTGAATTTAAAGTCAATTCAGGGATGTACATAAAATGGTGGCACAAAAAAAAAAACCTCATTTTACAAACTTCATTTTCATAGCAAAGCATTTCTGCTTTTTTCTTGACCAGAAAATTTGTCAAAATTTTACCCCATAAAAATGGGATTATTGGGCTGGGGATTTAGCTCAGTGGCGTAAATGCCTGCCTGGCAAGTGTGAGTTTGTGAGTTTGATTCCCAATACCAAAAAAACTTATGTGGTTAATGTTACTGTTCTTTAAAAAGTCACAGACTGGGCTCGCAACTCAGTGGTACAGTGACTGCCTCCTAAACTCAAGGCCCTAGGTTCAATCCCCAGGTCCATCAAATCAATCAAACCAAATTAAGTAAAGATACTTCGGGAAACAATTCTCAAGATAAAAGACACTTTTAGGGGAGGAGATTTGGAGACAGGATCTCACTATACAGTTCAGACTGGCTGTGAACTCACTATGGAGCCTAAGCTGGCCTAGAATTCATGGCGATCCTCCTGCCTCAGCCTCCTGAATGCTAGGATTATAGATATGCACCACTGGCTGACATTTTTTGTAATTTTTGGCTACCATGACACTTTTCGATATTGCAAGAGAAATGAAACATACCTGATTTCTACTGAATTTGCCAGCTGAGGACACGAATCTTCAATCAGTTTGTACAGTTTTGATAGTGTAATATCTGGGCCCTGCATAAAGGAGAAATCAAAAAGTTACAGAGAAAGCTGGAGGTTGATACAGAACTGCTGACAGCTGAGTGTGCTGCATGCCTGCAATCCAGCACTCTGGAAAGCTAAAGCAGGAGGATGGAACATTCCAGCCCAGTCTGGGCAATGACAACTTATTGAGACCCTGTCTCAAAATAAAAACTGAAAAAAAAAGGTCTGGGAGGCAGCTCAGAGGGAAGGTCCTGGGTTCAATCCTCAGTACAAAAAAAAAAAAAAAAAGGAGGAAATTATTGCAATCCAGCTAATAATTAAAACTAAACATCATCATTGGGGTGTGGTGGTGCACCCCTGTAATCCCAGCACTCAAGAGGCTATGGTAGGAGACCAGCCTCGGCAACACAGAGCCCTTGTCTCCATCAACCAAAAATAAACAAGTGAGTAAAAACTAAACGCTACCACTTCTGTGCCTTTTGGCTAAAATCAAGTGTAAACCAAATACTTAAACTAAAATTTTTTTCAGAGATTAAATCAGTAGGACACACGGCAGCTTCAGATACTTCAAACCCCATAGCCCTCCTTCTAAGGAAGTCATGTTTGGCATGCATTGACAAGAAGACAAAGAGAATTTATAATTTATTTAAAAAAAAGAGTTAAATTATGTTGCTCATGCTACTGTCAAACATGGAACCGCAGTTCAAAAGAATGATCTAATGTGCTGACATGGAAAGAGCGCCAATACTTGTTAAGTGAAAAAAGCATGTTACAGAAGTAGCATTTATTTAAAAATTAAATCAAAGCAAAAATGGGAATTAAAAGCATCCATGCAAAGCCAGGCAGGTGGCGCACTCCTGTAATCCCAGCACTCGGGAGGCTGAGGCAGGAGGATTGTTGAAAGTTCAAGATCAGCCAGGGCTACAAAGTGAGCTCAAGGCCAGCCTGCACTGCATAGGAAGATCTGTCTCAAAAAGACAAAAAACAAAAACATATATGAAGTTCATTCCAGATCAGTACTCAACAGAGATGAATAATAATAAGCTCTGAGAAGGAACAGAACTAAATAATAGGTACACAGAACAATTATGTTTTTTTTTTTCTTTTTGAGCCAACATCTCACTGTGCTTTGGCGATCCACCTACCTCAGCTTCCCAAATGTTGGGATTACAGGAGTGTGCCACCATGCCTGGCAGAACAATTATCTTTTACTCCATTTTTGCATACTTAAAGGTTTGGGGTTTTGTTTATACTGGGAAAAAAAAAAAAAAACAGGCCCCCATGGCACATTCCTGTAATATCCTAGTTACTCAGAAGGCTGATGAAGGATCACAGGTTGGATCACAGCCGGGGATACTCAGCAGCACCCTGTCTTAAACTTAAAAAAACAAAAAGGGGTGGGGATGTAGCCCAAACACTCCCTAGGTTCACAAAACAAACAAAAATTTTTTTAATTTTCAAAACGTCAAAAAGTAAGGGGCTGGGGATTTAGCTCAGTGGCATAAGCACCTGCCTTGCAAGCAGGCGGTCGTGAGTTCGATCCTTGGTACCGATAAAAATGAAAAAGACAAAAAAAAAGTCAAAAAGTAAAGAAATTGAGACCCGGTTGAAATGTTACCAGATGAACTCTATATTCATTTTCTTAAAAGTATAGTGAGGCAGGCAAAGAATCAAAAAGAATTCCAGACAGCAAAACAGCGTGCACCAAGATCTGAGTGTTATCATTTTTATTTGGATAATGGGAGACAGTGCTCTAAAAATAACAATGCTGCCAGGCCTGAGAGTTCCAAGTTACACAGGGGCTAGTCCTTTTAGTCAACCAGGTGAGACACTCAATCACTGTAGCTTAAGTTAACCCACTGCCCAAGTCCCTGCCTACCCCGCCCCATAAGGTGACAATTTTTTTTTTTAGGTACAGGGAATCAAACTCAGGACCTTGTGCTTGCCAGGGTAGGTAGCCATATCCCTGGCCCACAAACCTTTTTAAAATCCTTTATAAGCTATATTGAGTGGCAAAAAGACAACCCTAGGTACTAATTTTATTACATTTATCTCTTAAGAGCCCATAATTTGGGGGGATGCAGCTCAATGGCAGAGTCCATAATTTGGGGCTGGGGATGCAGCTCAATGGCAGAGTCCCTGCCTTGGGTGTCAGAGGCCCTAGATCAGTGATGGCGAACCCTTTAGAGCTTTCAATGGTAACAAACGGCTTGCAGGGCATTCGTGCCACAGGTTAGCCACTACAGCCCTAGAACACTACCACGGCGTAAAAAATAAAAATAAATTCCCATAATTTGGGGGCCTAACACCCTATATGTCTGCCACCTCTGTTTCTCCACAAACAACTGCTGAACCTTCAAGGCCCAGCTTAGCATTCCACTTTCTCTCCATCTACATCTCTAAATCACATTTCATTCACTGCAGAAGTAAGTATTTCGGCACTATACCAAGCTCTGAGGACGGAAGGATGAAAAACAGGATAAAATACCACCCTCTTCCTGGAAGGTACAGCGACTCGGGGAGACCGGCATCAATTCCATAATTGCACCACAGCTGGGGAAAAAAATCCACAGCTGCTGCAGAAGCGGGCACACGCCCAGGGAGAGTACATTAAAATGAACATATTAGGTAACACAGGTTGAGCACGTACTATGTGCTAATGACATGGTTTCTACCTTTGCTCCCATTTTACAGATAAAACTGATACCCGATTAGGTTTAGGAATTGTCCAAGTGACAGCTAGTAACTAATAGAAGAGCTCCGAGCCAGGGCGGCAAAATGAAACAAAACCTGTCCAGCGCCTGACACAAAACAAGTATGCCCGATAAACAATCGATACTAATTTTATGCCGTTATTGCTGAGGACTACGGTGCTAACAGGAGGGCGGTCTAGGATTCATCGATTCCACGCGCAACCCTACTCCTCTCCACCACCACCACCACCACCACCACCAAAATCCCCCAAACAATTCCATGAAAAGTGCCTGGCCCGTCGTAAGGTCTAAGTGTTCTACGATGGTAGTAGTTATCTCCACTTTCCACGTTCACCAGGCGTACCGGGGCGGTTTCACTAAGTTCGCAGAGGGCCGGAGCCGGCGGCGCCTCTCACCTGCAGCAGCGGTAGCAGCAACTGGTTGAGTCTCCGCCGCTCCATGAGGCTGACGGCGCCCTCGGCCCTGTGGCCCATCTCATTCAGCAGCACCAGCACCGCGATCTTATACGGGGTCACCCAGTCCTTGATGCCGAACACGTTGGCGTGCACTACCCCATTTGTCATCATGGGATTGAAGTAGAGGCTCTCGTGGACGCTGGCCATGGCGACCCCACCCCCACCCCGAGATTAGGTCTCGGAGACCCGCCACGCCTCAGAACCTAACACCAACAGACCTACACTTCCGCCCGCCAGCGCGGTATCCCAGGAAACAAGCGTCTCCGCTTGGGGGGGGGGTATGCCGTCGACCAATCATAGAGCACATAGGAGAGCTTCATCCAATCGTAATCTCCAGAATTGCGAAGAAGGGGTGGGGCAAATATGGTGCTCTTTTAGACTGATTCCCTCCAGAAATGCTCGCCGAAGAGAGCAGGTTCCCTGACGAGATGAACGGGATTTGGTGCAAAGTGGCCGTGGATCCACCCGTAACTGAAACAGTAGGGCGCTCATCTGTTCATTGAATTTGAAAAACAGCTCATACTGAATTTTAAATGATTGTGGTTTTTTAAATTATTTTTTTGCCCTTCAGTCCATTCCAAAATGATTGTGTTTTAAAGAAACGAAATTAAATTTTCACCGTAAAAAAATTTTTCTGAGGGGGCTGGGGATTTAGCTCAGTGGCATAAGTGCCTGCCTTGCAAGCAGGCAGTCCTGAGTTCGATCCCCGGTACCGATAAAAAAAAAGAAAACTAAAATTTTTTTGAGACAAAGTCTCGCTGTGTAGCCCAGGCTGACCCTAAACTCAAGACAATCTTGCCTCAGCCTCCCGAGTGCTGGAATTACAGGTGTGTGCAGGCATGCCCTGCTGCATTTTTAATTTATGTATTGAATTCGTCCATTAATTTTTAAGCCCAAAAGTTTGAAGGGTTACATTGAACTCCTTTTTAAATACATGAATAAATGTGTTTTTACTTATTTTACTCAGTATTTTGCAAGTCCATTAACAGATTTGAGTTGCGGTGGCCGGCGCTGAACATGTTTATGTGAAACAGATCAACTGTGGTTCCCTGCGGTGACTTTTTGCTTCCTGCCAAATCGACTGTAAAAGCCATAGTCTGGCTTGCAAACCTCTCCAGAATCAATCCCCAGCCACTGTGTTGAGTCTGATTTTTCACAAACTCCGTTTCTGTTGGCTGGTACCTCTCAAGACACTAAGCTTACGTCCTTTTTGTTGTCTCAACTCTATTTGTTCAATGAATAATGTGATATTAGCATTATATTAGGTATTGGAAGTAATGCTGTCCAAAAAGAAGCTGTTGGTGGCTTGGAATGCAAGCTAATTTTTTCTAATTTTGAGAACTCTACATCTGATTTATTCTTTTTGATACAGGATTTCACTATGCAATTCAGACTGGCCTTGAACTCAACTTTGTAACACAGGCTGCCATCAAATTCACAGCAACCCCCCTGCCTCAGTCTCCCAAATGTTGGGATTACAGATATGCACAACCATGCCTGGCTAAAACACTACACTTTATTTACCAAACACAATTACTACGCAATTGTCTTTTATTTGTAAATAGAAAAGCTGACCTTTTGCAAGATGTTTAATATTTAAATACCCTCTTTCTTTGCCTCAGTTTATTTGAGTCCCCTTTCCCTTTTATGAAAAAATACACTAACATTAGTAATAAAAGATTTGGGTTAAATGATACGTGAAGGCCCCCCTACCATGCCAGGCATTGCTTGTGACAGGCCGGTGTCCCAGGCGTGAAACAAAATCTAGCAGTAGTCAAGGCACACAAAAATGGAAGAGCTTGTTCACACACAGCAAGAAAGCAGCAGGCCAGGCCACTGGAGACTTTCACACGGACAGAATGAAAGGCTGAGATTTTACATTTGATTTTAACCTGAGGAGTGCTCTGGTGATGTCACCCAGGAGCCCTTTCATCTAGTTGAGCTGGGTCTACTGTGGTCCAGCTCAGTTTCCGAGACAGCAGAAGTTGTTTGAAGACTGACACAGTGTTTTTTGGACAGGGTCCAGGGCTCTTGGTGTTGCTAGAAACAGTTTTCCAGGTCAGTTACTTAGCAGATGTAACGATGGACAATGTTAGCGGTCAGGGGGATGCGAATAAAACCCGCATGCTTGTATTCAGAAAAGGGGCCGTGGCCATCTTCTGGGACAGGGAGCAAAGAACGGTAGCTTTAGGACACCAGGAGCCGTCGGGTCACTTAGTGATCGGTGCGTAGCTTACACAGCAGACAGTCACTGTCCGGCTAGACCTCACGGCTCAGCTGCGATGTTGCCAAAATAACCGTAAGTCAAATTCTATGACTCATTACTCTGAATACTTACTAAATTTTTATTGTGGCAAAATACACATAAAATTTGCCATCTTAACCACTTAAAGGGTGCAGGTCAGTGTCCTTTACTGCATTTGCAATAACACACAGCTTTCACTACTATCTAGTACAGGAAAGTTTTTAGCCACCCTGAAAGGAAAACCAAACTTGTCAGCCTCTCTCTGTCCAGCCCTAGCAGCCAGCGAGCTGCTTCTTAGCTCTATGATTTGCCGATTGGGACATTTCCTACAGATGGAGTCGCACAACACGTTACCTTTTGGGTCTTGAAGCCAGGGCCTTCACACTGAGTTACATCCTCAGGACCTTTTCTTTTGGTTTTTTGACATAGTCTGGCTTTGCAGTTCAGGCTGGCCTTGAATTCACCGTGCTCCTCCTGCCTCAGGAGTGTGCCACTATGCCCAGCTCTCTTTTTTTGTCTCAAGATAGGGTTTGGCTAAATTTCCCAGGCTGAGCTTGAACTTGCAATCCTCCTGCCTCAGCCTCCCAAGGTGCTGGGATGACAGGCCTGTGCCACCTTGGCTGGCTGTGTTCTACAATAGTTTAAGGTTTGTGCATTTGTAGTGTGCATTAGTGTGGTGCTCCCCACCTCCACCCTGGCTCTGTGCTCATCCCCAGCACCCACATCCCTGAGACAGGGTCTTGCTAAGTTACTGAGCTGCCCAGGCAGGGCTCAAATTTGTGATTTTACTCCCCAAGCCTCCTAGAATGTGGAATTAGGAGCAGCAGCATCTCTTTTACTGGCTAATTTCTACTGTGTGGATAAACCATACTGTGCTTGTACTCTGATCAGCTAATGGGCCTTTTGGCTATTGTGAAAACTAACATTATGAAAGTGTATCTGCATCTTTCAGGAACATCTAATCCTCTCAGAGGACCACAGAAGAAAGCCGTGTGTAAATAAAATGTCTGAATGGTTGAATTTCAGCAGGAGTGACCAGGTGGACCAGACACCGTTACCCCATGGCTATAATCCCAGCACTTGGGAAGGCTGAGGCAAGAGGATTTCCATGAATTTGAGGCCAGCCTGAGCTACGTAATAAGTTCAAAGCCAGACTAGACTACATAGTGAGACCCTGTCTCAAAAATAACAACAACAACAAAAAAGAGTGGCAGGAGGCTTTACATGCCCCTCAGACACCCTGCTCTGGGCACATGATAGACGATCAATATATGTTATAATGTCTGGGGTTTTTTCCTCTGTAGAGTTGCCTCTCCTGGACATGTAAACAGCGTCATACAGTGTGCGATCCTTTGTGTCTGCCTTCTTTCGTTTAGAATGTTTCCAGAGTTCATCCACACTGTAGCCTGTGTTGGAACTACATGCTTTTTGATTAATTTTTTTTTTTGTCTTTTTTTTGAGACGGGGTCTCCCTATGCAGTTCAGGCTGGCCTTGAGCTCACTTTGTAGCGCAGGCTGGTCTCGAACTTGCAATGATCCTCCCGCCTCAGCCTCCTGAGTGCTGGGATTACAGGCATGAGCCACCATGCCCAGCTGCTTTTTGATGAATTTTTAAATAACATTCCATTGTATGGACAGCACTTTCTTTACCCATTCATCTGTTAATATGCATGTGGGTTGCTTCCATCTTTTGACTATGTGCTATTAGAAACATATATACTTTTTGTGGCACTGGAGATTGAACCCAGAGAGCACTGAATTACTTCTCCAGCCATTCCAAATAATTTTTGAAACAGGGTGTTGGTAAGTGGCCCGGGCTGGCCTTGAACTTTTGATCCCCCTGCCTCAACCTCCCTAGTTGGAATTATAAGTACGCACCGTGTTGGACATAGTTCATGTACAGATTTTTAAGGGATCATCCTACCAGTGAGCTATACCTCGAACCCCTCTTCATTATACACTTACTTTAAAGTAGAATTTCGGGGTCATAGAGCCCGAATTGTGTTGAAATTGAGTTTTTGAGACTATTTCCCAGACTGCACCATCCTCCATCCTTTCTAGCAGGGAATGTGGGTGACTGCATTCCAGTGAGGACCAGGAACTCCACTGGCTACTTGGTCATTGTCTGTTCAGCAATGTGATGACTATGAAATCACTGAGTGTGGTGTTGGTGGTGCACACCTGTCATCCCAGCACCTGGGAGGCTGAGGCAGGAGGATTACTGCAAGTTGGAGTCCAGCCTGGGCTACAAAATACATTCAAGATCAGCCTGAACTGCTTGATAAGACAAGAAAGAAATTGTTGAAGAGCTGCGAAGATCGGGATGTTTTTTGGTGAACGGACTATAGCATTTGTGATTTACGTATCCAGGAGCTGCACGCCTTGAGGAGAGCTGTGCGGATGGGCAGTTTCTCCCCTAGATTGTTAGGAGCTCCTCCCAGCAGCTGAGTGCTGACAGGTCATCACAGCCCCACCACCAGCCAGCACAAAGCCACCTGCCCACTGCTAATCACCTCTCCAACTTCCAGAAGTCCCCACCCCACACACACACTTTGTGGCAACTGTGCAGGGCCAAGACATCTCGGGACAGAACACAGATGCTTGTACTGCCTCCTTGGAAGAGAGGGGTGTGCATGTGCAAATGAATGTTTGCTTCATGATCCAAGCAAATCAGACCAAGAGGGAGGAAATGTCTCCTGCTGAATAAAACAAACCCTGACTTTGCCTCTGTGATGGTTTTTTGAGACAAGAGTCTTGCTATGCATTTCGGGCTGGCCTCAAACTCACAGTGATCTTCCTGCCTCGGCCTCCCAGTGGCTAGTGTTAGCCCACCACCCCCAGTCATCCTTGATTTTAAAAGCATCATCAGAGCCTCGAGGCTCCATCAGCACAGAAGATGGGGTGGAGGACCCGATCAATCTTGAGATGCATCAGGGTCCCCAGGCCGGAGACAGCATTTCAGCCCCGCATGTCTAGGAAAGGAACTTCCTGCAGGATGACGCCCTCCAAAGTAGACACCCGCAGCTAGGAGGATCCGAAGCCCTGTGACCAAGGTGGGGCTGAGTTTTACATTTCCATCATCAGGTCTTGTCATTTCCTCAGCCGAGCCCCACCGGGCCCCCTGGATGACAGCACACTCCAGGCTTCCCAGCCCCTCTGAGCCGGCCAGAGGGAACCACAGCTGCTAAACTGCTCTGCCTCCTCTGCAGAATCCTCATTTCTCTGCTGGTAAAAGTGGCAGCCATAGGGGCTGGGGATTTAGCTCAGCGGCATAAGCGCCTGCAGTCGTGAGTTCGATCCCCGGTACCAATAAAAAGGAAAAAAAGACAAAAAAAAAAAAAAAAAAAGTGGCAGACGTTTCACGGCAGGTCATGGGCCTGTAAGACTGGATAAATGTCTCGTGGCAAACCGTGTCCCTGATCAGAGCCCTGCTGCAAGGTAAGTGCCACGTGGCTGCCATGGAGGCTCAGAGGTGGTACATGAGCTCTGATCAAGCGTGCTGCACACACATCGGGGTGGCTGCCGGGTGATCCGGTGGGGGACAGGACAGGGATGTGGGGTGGGGGTCTCGCAAAGACTCTCCTCTAACAGACGACTCCAGAGAAGCAGCCCTTGAACCCTTGGCCCAGGGGGGACACTTCCACCACATTCTTTGGGCTAAGACATGAGGCCAACACAGATCCAAGAGGCCAACACAGATCCAAGAGGTGGGAAACGTACTTTGTTTCCTCAGCAAAGTTATGGGGCAGGAAGTCTGGGTCAGCCAGGGGTGCGGCTCAGCGGCACAGCACCTGCCTGGCAAGCCCAGGGTCATGAGTTCAGTTCCTGGTACCGAAAGAAAAAGTCTGGATACAGGGAAATAGGCCACTGCCAAAGTACCCCAGATAGCAAAATGGTCTCAGTCAGTCTGTCTGTCTGTTTCTCTCTCCCTGGATTGAGCACAGGCCTTCACACTGAGCTACATCCCCAGTCCTTTCTTATTTTAAAGCAGGGTCTCAGTAAGTTGCTAAGTTGCCCAGGCTGGGTTCAAACTTGCAGTCTTCCTGCCTCAGCCTCCCAGAGTGCTGAGATTATGGGCATGTGCCAACACTCCTGGAATTCTTATATCTCTGCCAATTTAGGCAAAGGGAAGTGTTGGAGCCAGGAGGAATAAATGAGATGAGGTTTTGTATTTTTAATCATAAAAACGTTTACCTGCAGAGCTTTGTGGGTTATTCTTCCTCACCTCGGATTCAGCATCCTAAGCCCTTTCTAATTTTCTCTCCCCAATGCATCTTTCACTTCTTACTGGAACCAGCTGTGACTTAAACTTCCTAATATTATAAACCGAGTTCAGAATTTAACTCGGCAGAGTGTCAGAGATGATTAAAACGGATGGGAAATGTCCATGGCCTTTTTTATGGAGCCTTTAATAACACCCTTATTTCTACTAGAGCTCAGGATATAAAATACACAAGATCAAAGGCCTAAGCTGATTTTGAGGGAGGAATGCTTAGCCCTTTCTTGTCTGAACAAATTTCATATTCTTTTTTTTTTTTTTTGTACCAGGAATCAAATCCAGGGCCTTGCGTGTGCCAGGCAGACGCTTATGCTGTTCAGCTACATCCCAAACCCTGAGAGGCCAATTTTATCAGAATGTTCAAGATGCTTTGCCCGGCATGGTGGCACATATCTGTAACCCTGCACCTGGGACACTGAGGCAGGAAGATCATCGAGAATTCAAGGCCAGGGGTTGGGGATTTAGCTCAGCGGCATAAGCGCCTGCCTTGTAAGCAGGCAGTCGTGAGTTCGATCCCCGGTACCAATAAAAAGGAAAAAGACAAAAAGAAACAAACAAAAAAAAGAGAATTCAAGGCCAGCCTGAACTACGTAATGAGACACGGTCTCAAAATACATGAACAACAGCAACAACAACAAATAAACATGAACAAACTGGTTTTACTTTTCCCAGGCAAAGCATGGGAGCTGCTGCTCTCCATTGCGTTCTAGAACTTCTGAGAGTTACTTACTCAGCTTTAAAAACTGCACGATTCTCTCACTCTGTATTTTCAGACTCTTGATGGCCTTGAACAACAAAAAGTAACTGCCAGAGAACTTCTCTAATAATCAGCTCATTTTAAGACTGCTGAACGCAGTTTATTCACTGTGTGTGCGGAGGAGGAGGGAGGAAGGTGCTTTTTCAGGGTCTTAATTTGTGTCAATTAGGGAACAAAAAGTGATACAATTTTCCGCCTGGCTAAAAAGATAGAAAAATGAAATAAAAGTGGCCTTTATTTAAGAATGGGGAGAGAGAAACCCTCCCCCACCAACACTGAGGTCTGGCCTTCCTCTCTGCTGGGCACGTGGTGTGGGGGCATACATGCAGCTTGGTTTGGGGTGGAGCCTAAGGGGCATTACTGAGGCACAGGTAGCCCACTGGAATTCATTTGGAGCCACAGGTAAATTGCCGAGCGGCGGGGAAGGTGACCTCAAGATAGGGCCCCTCGGTTCCGCCTCCCAGCCTCCCTCTGTTGCAGCGGCTCATTTAGAGCAAAATCCTTTCAAAAAGAGTGGTTTTTGTTTTGTTTTGTTTTCAGTGCAGGAGAATGAACCCGTGCTAGGCAAGCACTACACCTCTGAGTTACAGCCCAGCCTCAAGAATGGACATTTTCCCAGAGGGACCCCACTGTCCCAGAGAAAAGATGAGATCAATTTGTTCAGACAGCTGGGTGCTGTGGCTCACGTCTGGAATCCCAGCACTGGGGAGGCTGAGGCAGGAGGATTACAGTGAGTTCGAGGCCAGCCTAGGCTATGTACCGAGTTCAAAGCCTACCTGTACTGCGTAGCAAGACTCTGCCCCCAAATCTGCAAACAGGAGGGGCTCCTGTGTTTCCTAAATGTCTCTGACCTGGCTCCCTCCATCCCACAAAGCCTTGCAACAAGTGTCCAAGAAAACTACTGTTCAACTCACTGAGATCACTGGGTAAAAGCTCTAGTAAAATAGTCTCAATAGCAAAATAAAGGTTTAGGGTTCAGAATTTTTCTGTATTATTACTATGATTGTCTGAGGAACTTACAGGAAGAAAACAAAAGAAGAAAAGAAAAGAAAGCTAGATTTGGTGATGTTCGTGCCAAAATTCATTCTGTCTATCTGTCTGCCTATCTCTCTCTGTCTATCCGTCCATCTATCTGCAGTGGTAGGTACTGAAGGCAGTGCCTTTGCCCTGAGCTAAGTTCTCGGGGCTTCTATATGTATTTTTGCTAAATTGTCCACACCACCACGGGCTCAAACTTGTGATTCTCCTGCCTCAGCCTTTTAGAGTGATGGCATTAGAGACATATGCCACCTCACTCGACCTGCTTCATGTTTAAAGATGTTTCTGACCAGCCCAGTCCATCAGAGAAAACACTGGGGAGGATTTTACACACACACACACACACACACACACACACACACACACACACACAGAGTGGTTGTCACATCTCATAGTGGTGACAGACTCAGCTCAGGTTCCCACTGAATTCCTGGTCTGGGTCAGACAGGGACAACCAGACCTAGTAAGATGGCAAAAAAAAAAAAAATGTTTTTTTGAGACAGGGTCTTGCTATGCAGTTCAGGCTGGCCTTGAGCTCACTTTGTAGCCCAGGCTGGTGTCGAACTCACAATGATCCTCCTGCCTCACCCTCCCGAGTGCTGGGATTACAGGCGTGAGCCATCACACCCGGCTTTAGATGGCTAAACTTAAAATACTGCACAGTAACAAGTGTTGGCAAGGATGGGGAGAACCTGGAAGACCCATAAGACCCACACGCAGCTGGTAAGGATGTAGACTGGTTCAGCACCACGGAAACGTTTATCATGTCTTCAAACTATTAAACATAGAGGTTAGAGTCTAACACAGAACTGACATAGCCATCCCCCTTGTGGTAACCAACGCAGAGAATGAAAACCTAACTCTTCACAGATGTTCACAGCGGCATTGTTTGTAATAGCCACAAAGTGGACTCAGCGCAAATGTACCTCAGTATAAGAACTGACAAACTCTATGTTGTTGATTTCCGCTAAGGAATATTATTCAGACATGAAAAGGAAGACAGACGGTACTACATGGATGAAGCTCAGCAATTCTGCGCTAAATGAAAAATGCTAACGGGAAAACCACCCCAGAGGTAATTCTGCTGTGTCAAATGTCCGGAAGAGGGTGACCCACAGAGACAGAAAGAGGATGCACGGCCTCCAAGGGGCAGAAGAAGGCAGAGAGGGAGAGACTGCTACCGAGTGCTGGGTTTCTTGTGGGCTTGGTGACAAGGCTTTGGAAGTCAGTCTCAATGTCTGCACATTACTGTGAGCATGACAAAGGCCACCTGAGGACCGGGGACGTAGCTTAGTGGCACAGTGCCTGCCCGGCAAACACAACGCCGTGAGTTCAATCCCTGGTACAAAGAGGCCACTTGATTGTACCCCTTAAATGGTGAACTTTAGGGACAGGGGATAGGTCAGTGTTAGAGTGGGTCTCAGTATCTGCAAGGCTCTGTGTTCAACTCTAAGCCTATTTTGGACACTGAATTTATTTTTTTAAAATTATTTAAACTCTTAGCACTAGAGAAACTGAGGCAAGAGGATCGCTGCAAGTTCAAGGCCAGTGAGGGCTATTAAGGCCAGCCTGAACTGCACAGGGAAATGCTGTCTCAAAAAGACAAAAAGCAATATATATATTTTTTTGACTTTTTCATTTTTATTGGTACCAAGGATCGAACTCACGACCGCCTGCTTGCAAAGCAGGCGCTTATGCCGCAGAGCTAAATCCCCAGCCCCAAAAAGGCAATTTTTAAAAAGCTAGACATGGTAGTATACTACCTATCGTCCCAGCAGTCAGGAGGCTGAGGCAGGAGAATTACTATGAGTTGAGGGCCAGCCTAGGCTACATAGTGAGTTCAAAACCAGCTTGGACTACACAGTGAGACCTCATCTCAGAAAATTTTATTTAAGTAAATAAGGCATGGTGGTGCACACCTGTACGCTCAATTCTTGGGAGGCTGAGACAGGAGGATTTCTGTACATTCAAGGCCCACCTGGACTACACTGCAAGATCCTGTCTCAAAAAGGACTGGGGGGGGGACTAAAAGTGTAGCTCAGAGGAAAATTACATCTTCTACCTCTCTGAAACCATTTCCAACCCTCTTTATTTTTATTTTGAGACAGGGTCTTACTAAGTCACTAGGTTGCTTAGACTGGGCTCAAACTTGTGATTCTCCTGCCTCAGCCTCCTACACAGGTAGGGCCGAGAGCCGCTCAGTCCGCCTGACCAGTGATGAGGACTCGAGGTCTGTGGGGAAAGTGAGGCCAGGAGACTCGGGGTGTTCCAGGGTAATCTGGGAGCTGAGGCTGGTCACAGCCCCTGGGGTTAACACAGCACCGACCCTCAATGCGCATACCTGCATTTGTTCCAGCACATTTTCTGGCTTTCCAGCTGTTTGTTTTTAGTTTTTTGTTGCAGGGTCTCCCTACATAGTTCAGGCCAGTCTCAAACTCACAGCAGTCCTCCTGCCTCAGCCTCCTGCATGCTGAGATTAAAGGCATGTGAGCCGTGCGTGGCTCCACCATCACCCTTATGGCTGGCACCCCTTCCCTGAGTTTCTGTCTCCCCGTCTCGGTTTTCCTTCCGCCTCTGTGCCCTCACTCTCTCCTCCACCCGTCCTGGGAGTTGTGGTCTCACCAAGCCTTGGGTCCCTCCCGCCTGACCTCCCCTCGCTCCTGAGCCAGCATCCTTCTCAGGATCCTGGGTCCGCATCTGTAAGGGTCTCTTACATCTCTGAGGGTCTCTTGGACCCTTGCAGGTGTGAGGCTTTGGGGGGGGTCAATATATTAAAAAAAAGACGTAAACCATAGGAAGAAAGATGCCAGTATTTAGACACACTATTAGCCCAGATTTAAACAAATTGACAATTAAGTGAACAGGGTAAAATGAATTAGGTCCTTTCCTTACGAAGCAGAAAAGAATACAAACTGATACACGTTTCCCCCAGACAAAGTGGGTTACACGCATCAAAGCTCATCTACCCTCTGGAGCTTAACCGAGGAGAATGATCATGAATATTTATGATTCTTTATGATTTCATTATTCATTGAAGTATTCATTATGATGAAAAATGGAAAGCTAGCCAAAGTTCATAAGTAGGAACTTAGGATAAATACATGTATTTACATAAATGATGTATTCATCAGTGGAAGGAATCTGGTTGCCCATAGCAGTACAGGTGCAGAGACCAGGTACACTTGGGAGGCTGAGGCAGGAGGATCGCTGAGAGTTCAGTGCCAGCCTGGGCTACAAAGTGAGCTCAAGGGCAGCCTGGACTGCATCGTGAGACCCTGTCTCAGAGAGACAAAAAAAATATATAAAAGAATACAAGTGGGGGCTGGGGATTTAGCTCAGCGGCATAAGCGCCTGCCTTGCAAGCAGGCAGTCGTGAGTTCGATCCCCGGTACCGATAAAAAAAAAAAAAAAAAGAATACAAGTGCAGGCCAACTACTTTGCCTGTATTTAATGAGTTGGGAAAAGGTCTATGATATATTTTCCAACACAAAATAGTGTGTGCATGACCACATTAACTTTTTGCAAATGGATCTATGCACAGAAAAAAATCAGTTTCCTTCTTCTATAAAATGGACATCAGAACACTACACCCGTTCCAGCGCGGCGTGGTGTAAGCATGGGGTTTAAACAGCAGGACCCGAGCTCCAAGGCCTGGAGCTCAGCATAAAGAGCTCGGGAACCGCGAGCTGCCGCAGCTGCACCGCTGGGAAACAGCACATACAGAACACCAGCGGCTGCGGTCACGGGCAGCACTGTGAGCCGTTCGCGTTTCCCTCTGGGTGGGCGTTCTCCGTGTCTGTGAATTCTCTTGGCACACTTTCGATGCACACAGTGACCGCGTTCGCCACAGGGAACTCAGGCCCCCATGGCTCGTCCTGCTGCTTTTCCCCCCATTTCTCTCACTGCCCCTCAGCTCCTCTTCTCCTCATTCACAAAAGTTCGTTTCCATTCTTCTATTCCCTTCCCTTTCCTCCTCCTCCCTTCCTTATCCCCCTCCTGCTTTGAACATTTCCTCCCGTTTCCCAATAACTGTCGTCCATTTTGGTCCTTATCTACACTTTTGGTTTCTCGTGGAGAAACAATACAGTATTTATTTATTTTTGTCTTTTTGAGACAGGGTCTCACTATGCGGTTCAGGCTGGCTTGGGGCTCACTGTAGCCCAGGCTGGTCTCAAAATCACAACAATCTGCTTGTCTCAGCCTCCCAAATGTTGGGATTATAGGCATGCACCACCCCTGGCTTCCAGCATCATTTATTAAAGAGGCTGTTCTCCTTCCATTGAAGGTGTTTGACTTGTCAAAGATAAGGTGGCTGAGTATGTTTGGAGTTGTTTTTGCATCTTCTACAATATTCCACTGATCCCAGGGCCTTTTTTTGGTCAGTACCATGCTGTTTTTATCACAGTAGCTTTGTAGTGTAGTTTCAAGTCAGAGGTGGTGGTGTCCTCTGCCTTGCTTTGTTCCCTATTATTGCTTTTGCTATTGTAGTTCTCTTGTGGTTCCAAGTGAATTTTAGGGTTATTTTCTCTAGTTCTGTGAGGTATGTTATTGGTAATTTGGTTGGAATTGCATTAAATTAGTATAACAATTTTGGTCTTTGTTTTTTCAGGGGGTATCAAGAATTGAACTCAGGATCTCACACTTGCCAGGCAGGCGCTGCTCCACTGAGCTCAATCTCTGATCCTAACAATCCTGGAAGTAAGGCCATGTTCACTGTATTGGTACTTCATACCTAAGAACAAGAATATCTTTCATTTTCTGGTCTCCTTTGCAATCTTCTTTTTCAGAGTACTACAGTTTTCAATGTAGATATCATTTACTTCCTTCCTTAGATTGATTTCTAGGCATTTCTTTTCTTTGGCTGCTATTGTGTTTTCTTGCATTTTACTTTGTTTTGTTTAAAACAAGGTCTTGCTATCTAGGCTGGTCTTGAACTCCCTTGTGTAGACCAGGTTGATCTTGAATTCACAGAAATCCTCCTGCCTCAGCCTCCCAAGTGCTGGGATTAAGACAGGTGTGGGTGAGACTTCCAGGAGAACATGGCGGATAGATAACAGCAGCTATGGTGGCTCTCTGACATAGCCAGCTTAGAATCCAGGAATGGTGTGGTGTGAGCAAGAGGAGAGATACCCTGCTGACCCAGGAACAAACTAAGCTGAGAGAAACCAACTGGAAATGCAATCCTGGTGCAATAACCGGAACAGATAAAATCTCAACACGGAAGCTGGAACCCATGCCACTGGAAGCCGCGATTTGAATTTCCTGCTGCCGCTGCTGCGTCTGAAGCAACACAGCAGGGAGAGAGACGCGCACAAAAGCTCTGAGAGCGGGAATCAGCTAACAGAGTTGAGAGAGGGACTGGCAGGGAGCCCTGCATCAACCTGCGATGAGTGAGTGGAACGGGGTCCCTTCCATAGACTAGGAGGCTTCAACAGAGGACATTCCAGGACTGGGCAGACTAGCCAGAACAGGACGCTGCAGTGACTTTAGTCACATATTCCCCTCTCAATTGGGTTGGTGGGGAGCGCTTGACCTGGGTGACGCTGCAGACTAAGACCCAGTAGGCTAGCCCAAACTAGGTCCCAGCGCCTGGTGGTGTACCCTAGCAGTGCAGCCTTCAGTAGGTTGACTTGGAGAGGCAGGCCCAGCAGAGGCTTCCCAGGTCTGTGTCTCCCTAGTACACTGTAGTGGGTGGGAACACCTAGCTGTCAGATTCAAACAAACTGTAACGGACAAAGAAAGAAACTGAGCCTCCTATATATGCCTGTATGGAAGGAACAAAAAGTATGGGAAGAGGGAGCAACAAGAAAGGGTCCTCGTTCCCAATCCTGAGACTACTGATCTAGGAAAGGTAAATGCAAAGGAGAATGAGGACAGAAAACATGCAATATCAGACACAGCACCAATAGACATAAAGCAATATCTCTGGAGCTTCACAGACGAGTTCAAAAGTGAAGTATTTAATGAAATATAGCAAGATATAAGTAGAACGGCTGGGGATTTAGCTCAGCGGCATAAGCGCCTGCCTTGCAAGCAGGCAGTCATGAGTTCGATCCCTGGTACTGATAAAAAGGAAAAAGACAAAAAAAAAAAAAAAAGATATAAGTAGAATAGTTAGAGAAATGCTAAGTACTGCCCAAGAAAAAACAGATGGTGGAATGGAAGAACAGAAAAAAAGGGGAGAAGTGTTTGATGGAGAAGATAGAGAAAACAGAATACATAAAGCAGGTTCAAAGAGATTACCAAGAAACTAAAAACTCTATTGAAAGCTGGCATAACAGCTTGAAAGAAACTAAGGATAGATTATCTGAACTGGAGGACAGATTTGTAATGTGGGAGCATGAAATGAAAAACTTAAAAATAACAAGGAAACAAACAGCAATAATACAAAGGCTAGAAGATGATAAGAGGATCTATAATTTAAGAATTAAGAACATAAAAGAAGTAGGGACACAAACAAATGAACTACAAAGGCTATTCACAAAAATAATCCAGGAGAATTTCCCTAATTTAGCAAAAGGTAAAGATACTCAGATGTATGAGGCATACAGGACCCGAGCTACCTACAACCAAAACAGAGCTACACCCAGGCATATAATAATCAAAATTCCAGAAATCCAATATAAGAACACAATATTAAAAGCCATCAGAGACAAGAAACAGATCACTTACAAGGGAACACCCATCAGAATTACAGCAGACTTCTAGGCACAAACCATCAAATCACGAAGAGCGTGGGGGGAAATAATTCAAGCTTTGAAAGATAATAACCTCCAGCCAAGATTGATATATCCTGCACAACTGTCCCTAGAAATTGATGGAAAAACAAGGTGCTTCCAGGATAAAGAGGAACTAGGGGAATTTGCAACCACCAATTCAACTCTACAGAGAATACTGCAGGATATTCTAAAAAAGAAAAATACCAAGATTCCAGAAACAGTGGCAGAGAGGCCACAATGAATGGAACAGAAAGTGAAATGAAGAGGACAAACTGACAACTAATGACAGAAAAAATGCTCAACAGAAATGAGGCAGACAAGGTTGGATGGTATGAACAGCTATTTTGGAGAAAACAAGACATCATAATTGCTAGTGCTGATTGAATATCATCTTGCTTTGAAGTCCCATTAAGCTTTTGTTCTTCTGTCTCCATTGGTCTTAACATGTTGTATCATATTGGACTTTATTATATATGATAATATAAACAAAAACCTTTATAGATAAGCAGATTATACAGAAACCATCGTTCATTTTCTGTTAGTTGGTTCTAAATACCCTGTAATATTGTCATTCTCTTGAATGGTTTTGCATTGTCTTGATATGTTTGATGCTACAGTATTCGAAGTTATACTCAAAGATTTCAAGGAAAGAGACACTATGGTAACTACTTTTATGTCAGGATATCTTGTGGTGAAACACTATTTTGCTTAAATGGTTATGTTCTGACGTGTGCTGTTTTGTTGTTATGTCCTCTTTTATCTCAATCTCCTTTCCTTTTTTTATTATTTATTTTTTTATCTTTTTAATTAAGGGAAAAATAAATTAAAAATAGCAGGATATATTATAGTAACCCACTTTGATTTCCTATTAACTTGATTTGAAACCCTGTATTGCTCTTACCATATTGTTTTGACTGATTTTACTCTATTCTTTTTTGCTTGATATTACCAATTTTGAGACTATAGGCAACAACTGTGAAGACAATAAGATTCATTATGATGCCCATTCTAGTTGACTAGTATTTTCTTTTGAAGTCCTGTAATGTCTCCAATGTTTTGGTTTTATTGGTTTTGTTCTTCACTGTTTTGTTCCATTTTATTATAACTGATGATATAGGCAATTCTTTTTAAGATAGCAAGAGGCATTATGGTAACCATTGTTGATCACCTTGTATTTTGTTTTTACATTATATATTATGTCCATCCTTTTGATTTGACTGATTCTGTAACTGTGGGAGTAATAAAACCCAAAATGTGTAATTGTCATTGTACAAAAGAGAGGAAAAGAAAGTGCTCTAAAGGATATAACTGCATGTATATTTAAATGTATAAGATAGATAACCATATTACTGAGTTTTGTTGGATCATTGAACAGAACTGTTTGCAGTCTCACTGTTTGAATGTCCACTTTATATGCTTTAATTTTTTATATGCTTTAAATTTTGTAACTTGAACAACTATTTCTAAGATGACAGTATATAATCTATTAATTAGTGATTTCCTACTGTTTATTTTTTCTGAAATTCTGTATAACTTGTATCCTTTTTCTGTTTTTTTTTCTTTTTCTCCTTAAATAAAATTTAAAAAAAAAAAAAAAAAAGACAGGTGTGGGCCACCACATCCTGCCTCTGAAAAGTGCTGTTTCCCTAATTTCTTCTCGGTGAGTTTGTTACTTATGTAACATTAGGAATGCCACTGATTTTGAGTGTTGACTTTACATACATTAAATTACAAGTAATTTAAAATCAAATGCACCTGCTTCCTGCACCACTAACGCCTGTGTTTCTCCAACTGTGGCTAATTGTGCAAGATGTTATGTCTCAAATGTCTTAATGGAGCTCTCTTAAGTCTACCCTCCATGGACCAGGGATAGAGCTCAGCAGCCTGGTATCCCTCCCCAAAAGTCTACCCTTCTCCTGTGTTTTAAATTTATCCTAACCCTAGATTCAATTCCTAGGGCCAATAAATACGTAAATAAACTTGAGATTTGTCCTTTCCTAGAAAACTTTTTTTTTCAAGTTTTTTTTTTTGGTCTTTTTCGGTACCAGGGATCGAACTCACGACTGCCTGCTTGCAAGGCAGGCGCTTATGCCACGGTGAAATGACTTAGCAATTCAAATCACAGAGGCCATGCTAAAGAGTTAATTTGAATTAGAAGAGATAAGAAATAGAATTGAGTCAGGAAAAACAAAAACACTTTCCATACAAGGCTAGAAGAGCTATGTTTTAGAAATCTGGCCAACAATGCTCAAAAGAAAAAGGCTATGTTAGCCAGGGATGGTGGTGCAGCCTGCCATTCCCGCACTCAGGAGGCTGAAGCAGGAGGGTCACTGCAAGTTTGAGGCCAGCCCAGGCTCCACAACAAAACCCTGTCTCATTAGTTTTCAGAGATCAGAATGAAGGTTGGGAACATCACTCTTACCATGGTCTACCCACCTGGTTTGTAGAAACTGCTACAAGAATCATCACCCCAGAAGGTGTAAAGTTTCAGAATAGGGTGTATCAAAAGCTGACATTCTAGGGAACAGTTATGAGGCGTATATTCAACCTTCGCCGGTTTTGTTTTGTTTGATAAATTATCATTGCATAGTTCAGGCAACTCTCCTGCCTCTGCCTCCCAAAGGCTGAGATGCTTCTTTCACTGCCCTCTGCTCCTTACAGACCTGTGCCAGGAGGCAGTGGAGGAGAAGCCCACTCGTCACGTGACCTCGGAGAACCTGCAACTGAAATCTCCAAGGCCAGGCTTCTGCTGTGCTCTTGCACACCCGCCGTGTTCAGTGTCGCTGGCTTTCTGCTCACACTGAGCTGGTTCTGTCCAGTCTGGCTGTGGCCAGGCCAGCGCGCCAGCCTGTCTGCGTTGGGCTGTAAACAGCTGGCAGAGAGGCTGGGTTTAAGGCTTCTCTCTGTGAATCATCAGTGCGGCTCAGCAGCCAGGCAATTAAGGGTTTAATCCATGCGTGGGCCTGGGCTTTAGAACCAGGCTCGTTCCCATTCATTATCTTCAGGATTCCGCTCCCGACGGGCTGGGGAACCTGATTTGATCTCCTTTCCCTACTCTGGGCCCTGCGACTGGTGCCAGATGGGCTCAGAGGTCAGTGAGGTCCCCAGTGGAGGCCTGAGCTCCGGAGTTGTCCTGTCTGTGGCTGTGTGATGTAATATTTTTACAGATAAACCTGGAAACATGAAATGTTTTAAAACATAGTCCACTTCAGCGTGAAATTCAAATGTTGGGCATTGACAGTGCTGACTTTGGAGCAGGAGGGAATCGCAGTGCTTCCTGTTCAGTCTCCCCAGTTATTGTTAGGGAGGAGGTACTTACATTTTGATTTGGGGAAGGGCGAGCTGCTGGAATGGAACCCACGGCCTTATACCTGCTAGGACAGTGCCCTACCACCACTGAGCCACAATAGCAGGTGGCTTTTTTCCAACCTTGTTTTGTATTTTTCCCCTGAAAGATTTTAAACAAGAGTCAAGTGTAGTGGTTCATGCCTGTAATCCCAGCACTCTGGGAGGCTGAGGCAGGAGGATCATAAACTCAAGGGCAGTTTGGGTTACTCAGCCAGACCCTATCTCAAATTTTAAAAAAATGTGTGTGTGGGGGGGTGGAGGATAGTGTAGCTCGGTGCAAAGGTTGGGGTTTAGTTCCCAGTACCATCAAAAAAAATTTTTTTTTGTCTTTTTGAGACAGAGTTTCAATGTGCAGTTCAGGCTGGCCTTGCACTCATGCTGTGGCTCAGGGTGGTCTAGAATTTGCAGCAATCCTCCTGCCTCAGCCTCCTAAGTGCTGGGATTATGGGCCTTTGCCGCTATACCTGGCTCCTGTTTAAAATCTTTCAGGGGAAAAAAACAAAACAAGGTCGGAAAAAATATTTTAAACAGAAAAAGATAAGGTCCAATATATGGTGCAGGAAGATGACGGTTTTCCTCCGGGGAGAGCAGACCCGGGCAGTGGACCTGGCTAGCAGAGGGCAGCAGTTAGGAGCGGCGGCAGGAGAGAATCTGAGCAGGCGGGCCTGGGGCAGAGAAGTGGGTGGCTGTGGGATTCAGGGCCAAGGAAAAGGGGCAGCACAGGAGGAGGCGGGGAAACAGATGTGCAGAGGCGGAGGGGAAACCAAGAGAGGGAGACAGAAACTCAGGGAAGGGGCGCCGGTCATATGGGTGATGGTGGAGCCAGGCACAGCGCTCATGCCTGTAATCATGCCAGCACTCAGGAGGCTGAGGCAGGAGGATCACCTCAAGTTCAAGACAAGCCTGGGCTACATACTGTGTTTGAGGCCAGCATGAATTACATAGTAAGATTCTGTACAAAATGAAACAAAAAAAAATTGCATTGTGGTGATGGTTTTTATACCAATGGTTCTAAGGAGTAGTTTTGCCTCCTATGACAGTCTGGCAATGTCTGGCGACACTTGGGCTTGTCACAGCTGGGGCACTATGGGCATCTGGGTGGCAAAGGTGAGGATGCTGTTAAATACCCTGTAACTCAATGACAGCCCCTCTCTCCTCACAAAGAACTACCTAGCCAGAATGTCAGCAGTGGCAGGAAGGGAAATCCCTGGGTGACATAACACAGCACATGGAAGACAGATCCATGGACTATGGTAGTAACAGTCCAGCATGGGCCAAGCACTGTTGAAAGCATGTTTAGAAAGCAATCAGGGAGGGTGGCATCTGGCTATAATCT
The DNA here is from genome assembly GCF_034190915.1 of Cavia porcellus. Classification (NCBI taxonomy): domain Eukaryota; kingdom Metazoa; phylum Chordata; class Mammalia; order Rodentia; family Caviidae; genus Cavia; species Cavia porcellus. The sequence goes on along the minus strand of NW_026947499.1, from coordinate 8,272,388 downwards.
CAGCTACTCAGGAGGCTGGGGCAGGAAGATCCCAAGTTCCATGCCAGTCTGGGCAATTTGCTGAGATCCTGTCTCAAAATGAAATAAATAAATAAATAAATAAAAAGAGTAGAGGAGAACACAGCATAAAACAAACAGCTCTTAAATACCTGTGTCAACAAGAAGACAAACAAACTGGATGAGCACGCCTGTAATTGCAGCACTCAGGAGGCTGAGGCAGGAGGATCACTGCAAGAGTTCGAGACCAGCCTGGGCTACAAAATAAGCTCAAGGATGGCCTGAATCATACAGTGAAATGCTGTCTCAAAACAACAATGAAAAAGAAAAAAAAAAATGGAGAACACAAACAAAAATTAAAGCAAAATAAAACCAATACAATTTATTAATTTTTTTGAGATGGCATCTTGCTATGTAGCCCAGGCTGGCCTTGAACTCACAGCAATCCTCCTGCCTCAGCCTCAGCCACCTGAGTCGCTGGAATCATAGACATGGGCCACCACACCAGGTAGCTTCTCCCTCTTTAGCAGTCCTGCCATCGCCACCCAGAACCTGTGACGCTTATTTGGAAACAGCGTCTGCAAATTAGAGTCTCAAAATGAGATGGTTGTGGGTTGTTTATAACTTTACCATAATTCTTGGCCCTAGGAATGGAACACAGGGCAAACATTCTGCCACTGAACTGTACCCCTGGGGTCGCCCTGGGCTGTAAGGGTGTCTGGTGTCTCATAGGAAGAGTAGACACAGAGGAGAATTCACAGGAAGACAGAGGGTGGCCTGGTCACCCCCACACAAGCAATCCGGAACCATGGGCAGCAAGCAGCTGGTCCTCCGCAGCCTTCTCCGGCACACACTCCAACTTTCAGGCCAGCCTTGATCTAACTACCCAGCCCAGGTTGGCCTCCAATTTGAGGAGATTCTCTTGCCTCAGCCTCCGGAGTGGGATTACAGGTGTGCACCATCACACCCAGCAGGAGCTTCCTCTCAATAAACCGCTTCTACTTTTTTTTTGGTACGGGGGATCGAACTCACAACCGTGGGCTCCATTCTGCCCACTGAGGAGGCCCCGGGCAGGAAGAGGCCTGTGAAACTCGCCCTGCCTTCTTTCATTCCCTGGAAAGGATTTGAAAGTTCTGGCTCTGTTTCACATTCAGTACTTTTCAACCACTCAGCAAAATTGAGGATAAGCTGCCAGTTTTAAATTATTATCCCAAATTCTTGCCCTTGGGAGGCTGAGGCAGGAGGACTGAGTTCATCCTGGCCTGGGTAACACAGCAACTGGGGGAGATTTGGTATCAAGATGAAAAAGGCCTGGGGGTGTAGCTCAGCGGGAAGGCCTTGGTTTCGGCCACAGCACCACCCTGGGGAAAGAACCAGATTCCCTGGAGACAGCTGTTCTCTAGCTGCTGAGAGAGGCAGCCGGGAGCACCATGCAGCAATCGGTCAGGAGTCAGGGAAGGCCGCGCTTGCGCATTTAAATGGAGAGAAATGAAGAGATACCCTTTGCACTTGACCAGTGCGTGGATTTTTATGGCCTGTTTATAACCTTGCCAACTCAGGTGGTCTTTTAAATCATGAAAGGTAAGTAATGGCTATTCGGTAAGCAGGATGGATTACCTTACCAGGGTTAAATAGTTCTATTTAAAAATCAATTGAAATAAAAAAGAAAATAAACTAAAAAAATAAAAACATAGCAGTCACAGGGCAATTGAAACCAACAGTTGAGTTGTAAATAAATTATGCCATGTGTTTAGGCCATCCTGATTTTCTTTTTCTCTTTTGAGACAGGGTCTTTTTAGGTAGCCTAGGCTGGCCTCAAACTCTCAGTGATCTTCCTGACTCGGCCTCCCAAGGGCTGGGATTATAGTTGTGTGCCATCGCACCAAGCTTCTTGGTGGTTTTAACTGCCTTTTTACTGGCTTTTAGCTACGTTATATTTTCATGTTGGCAGGTAGAGGTAGTTCAGAGGTACACCACTTACTTAGCAAGCTGAAAGACCTGGGATCACAACCAGGGACAAAACAAAACACAAACAAAGCTTTTGTGCTTTATTCAGTATTATTATAGCAGCTTTCTTGAGGTATAATTCACATAGTATATAATTTACTCATTTAAATTGTACAATTCAGTACTTCTTAGTATATTCACAGAATTGGGCAACATTCCCATAGAATATTTTTTGAATTTTTAAAAAAAATCATCCACAGGGGCTGGGGATTTAGCTCAGCAGTATAAGCGCCTGCCTTGCAAGCAGGCAGTCGTGAGTTCGATCCCTGGTACCGATAAAAAGGAAAAAGACAAAAAAAAAAAAAATCCATAAAGAAATCCAACCTAGAGAGTGAGGTCTTTTGTTATTACATAGTAACTCTCTTTATGGATTTTTTTCTACATTCTATGATCTATTATATCCCTATTTAAGAGATTAACTACATTCTTTTAAAAAGGATATTTTTGTTTATCCATTTATATTTAGTGTGATAAATGATACATTTAGATTTATTTCCACTATAGATTTTGTGCTTCCTATTTTTAGTTTTTTTAAAAATCAGATTATAGAAATTGGAGTCTGCTATTTGGCTGAGATCAAGTGTTGAACTGGTTTTGTATTTTTTCAAACGCTGTTTCTTAAATGTCTGAGATGGTCCTACTGGATTCATTTAACTGTTAGGGTAGTGGATGAACTGATCAATTTCTCTAATGTGAAGTCACCGTTGTCTTCCTGAAACAAACTGAATTTGTTCTTGACTTTAAAAAAAATACTGTAAAATGACTGTGCAGGCTGGAACTGAGCAAAGCACTTTTAATGTATGGAAAAAAATTATTATTTTTCTATATCTTTAAAATGTTTTTGTTAAAATGATATATGGATAATTTAGGATCTCCAAATAATCCAAATAAGGAAAATATAATTCCCAATCTGGAAGATGTCTGATATACTGAGTTTGCATTCCCCAAAATCAAAGAATTAATTCTTTTTTTTCTTTTCTTTTTTGTCTTTTTGAGACAAGGTCTTACTCTGCAGTTCAGGTTGGCCTTGAGCTCACTTTGTAGCCCAGGTTAGTCTTGAACTTGCAAGGATCCTTCTGCCTCAACCTCCCAAGAGATGGGATTACAAGCAGCACGTACCACCATGCCCAGCTAAAGAATAAATTGTAAAACCAGGCATGGTGGCACACTCCTGTAATCCCAGGACTGGAGAGGCTGAGGCAGAAGGATCCTTGTGAGTTTGAGGCCAGCCTGGACTACAAAGTGGGTCCAAGGCCAGCCAGAACCACATAGTAAGACCCTGTCTCAAAAAGACAAGAAATAAACAACAACAAAACAAACAAACAACCCAATAAATTCTAAGGGCCGTGGATTTATAGCTCAGCGGCAAAGCAGCTGCCTGGCAAGTGTGAGGTCATGAGTTTGAGCTCCAGTACCAAAAAAAAAGGAGAGAGAATAAGTTCTAAGGAATAACGGAGGTTAAGAGCAGAAAATATTTATTGGAGTAAACAAAGTTTCTAAGAGATACAGAAGGGTCCCAAGTGGTTTGCTGGATAGCCTGCCTCTCAAGGCAGAATTTTATAGAGCAAAACCATGATCAAGGCGGGTCTAAGGTGGAACAAAACTATAATCAACCAATAAGATTGCAAGCATAGGCATTTAGGTAACATTGATCCAATGGGAAGTCGCAAGGTAGGCAGAAGGCGGGGCAGAACTATGGTCAACCAATAAGATGACGAGTATACTGCAGATACTGTTGATCAAAGGGGAGGGGAGGGGAAGAGCAAAGGAAGAGAAAGGTGGAAACTACTGTCAATTTCTTAATTATCTTATCTTGAACTCTTGCATTGTTTACACAATTTTATTAGGTTTGGCTTTGTTCTGTTGTTAGATTTTATGCTTTCATTTGGTAGGGGCAGCTATTTTGAATATATTGGGAAATATGGTAATCATGGTTTCCTATTACATTGTTTTGAAGTCTTATAATGCTTTCATTCATTTGTCTGATTTTATTTTGTTTTGTTTTGATTTTATTATGTGAGAAGGTGTGAACACTATTTTGAAGAAAACAAGATATTATGGTAGCTATTGCTGATTTACTATCATGTTGTTTTAAAGTCCTACCATGCTTTTGTTCTTCGATTGGTTCTATCCTGTTGTGTTTTATTTGATTGTATTATGTATGATGTTATAGACAAATTTTTTGAGGAAAATGAGGTATTATAGCAGGCACTGTTCCTCTCCTATTTTTGCTTTTGAAGTCCTGTAATGCTTTCATTTTTTTTTTTTAATCGGTACCAGGGATTGAATTCACGACTGCCTGCTTGCAGGGCAGGCGCTTATGCCTCTGAGCTAAATCCCCAGCCCAATGCTTTCATTCTTTTGAATTTTTTTTTTTACTATATGGTTATGTTTGATATTATTGTGTGTGAAGGTGAAAGTATGCTCAACTATTTCAAAGAAAAAAACATGTTAGCTACTGTTGATGTCTAGTTGTTTTGTTGTGAAGTGCTGTGTTGCTTGCATTTTCCTGTTCTGATTTGCTTTGTTTCATTTTCTTTTCTTCTCTTTAAAATAAAAAAAATAGATAGAACTGTGGGGGATTGGCGGTAGCTGAAAAGATAAGAAGTATGAAACATAAATGATCTTTATTTTGAGAATGAGGGGAGAGACACCCCCGATTCCCTGGGGCACGGCATCTCTCCCCCCGGGGTTGGCAATCTCTCCATGGAACACGTGGAGAGGGGGCATATAAGTAGCCTAGGTTTGGGGTGGAACCTAAGGGGGCATTAGTGATGCACAGGTAGCCCATTGGTGTTCTTTTGGTGCCATAGGTAAATTCCTAGGGGTGGGGAAGATGGAGCTCCTTGGTTCCACCTGAGGCTTTACCAGCTACAGTGTCCTGTCTGGGCCCAAACTCTTTCATATCCCATCTTATGATTATTATTATAAAAAGGGGCAAAGATTTCTCTCTTTACTGCTTCCTGCTGTAAAGGGGTGCTGTGCTGGGGTCTAGGGGAGTCGATGGGATGACGGTTGATGCCCAGGTAGAAGCTGGTGCCAGGTGTTTTAGCCAGGACAACTTTGCTAGTGAATGCATGTATGTTAGACTGGAAAAACAAAGAGACAAGATATTATGAAGAGGCATGGCACTGTCATATTTAAGGACCCAGGTGAGGTAGAAGGGGAGGTGCCTTTGATTTAGACATGTCATTATATCAGGACCACGTTGAGGCAGAATTATTGCCACAGTAAGGTAGAATTGTGAAAAATAAATGTGGGGTTAGGAGGAGTGAAGTTATAAGAGGTGATTACTCCCCCATCTGAAAGGGTAAAAGTTAAGAGCGTAAGGCTTGTCTCTGGTATGTATGATGTGGGAGTCTTTAGGAAATACTGTTAAGAGTCCTGCTGTAAAAAGAATAAGAAATTAGAAACCAAATTGGATAACAAAACATAACAGCCTGAGAGTTGTGAGGCCTTGGTGAAATGGAGATGAGTAGGCAAAAGGATGGTTAGATCTAGGGCTGGAAGGGCACCACTTAGCCTGAGTGATGTGAGACCAGGATGGCAGTCTAGCAACTTCGATCACTCTTGAGGTTGCCAAGAATATCAGGTATGGGTCGCTGTAACCTGGTTGTAGTTCTTGGAATGATTTGTTGTAACAGAACTTTAGCAAGTATATCAGCAGTCTCCCTGGTTGTGTGAAAGGCTTTTATGAATCCTGAAAAAGTATAAACAAAGGTGAGAAGACAAAATTTATCTGCCAGTCTTGACCAGGGTTGTCTGAGAAATTGGTGAATAAGAAAAAGGGGGCCTGGTTTATATATCACTGAGGAGAGGTTTACTAGCAATAACAGGTGTAAGCTGTTGAGGCCTCAGTGTCTGGGTCAGCCTGTAAACACAAGGGAATAAGAAGCTTTTTTTTTTTTTTTTTTTTTTTTTGTCTTTTTCCTTTTTATCGGTACCAGGGATCGAACTCACGACTGCCTGCTTGCAAGGCAGGTGCTTATGCCGCTGAGCTAAATCCCCAGCCCCCTAAAAAGCATTTTTAAGATTTAGGACTATAGAGTGAGTGGTGGAGGGAAGATTTTGCACCACTGGGTGGATTGGGAAGAAGCAGTTTAGAACCTGTATGAAATAGGGCCTGTTTGTAAATGGCATAGGTTGACCTTTAATACCTTTTTTTTTGTCTTTTTCAGTTTTTATCAGTACCAGGGATTGAACTCACGACTGCCTGCTTGCAAGGCAGGCGCTTATGCCACTGAGCTAAATCCCCAGCCCTGTGTTTTTATCTTTTTTTTTTTGTCTTTTTCGATTTTTATCGGTACCAGGGATTGAACTCACAACTGCCTGCTTGCAAGGCAGGCGCTGTTGACCTTTAATACCCCCAGAGGTTGAGGACTTACTATTCCAGCCTGAAAACTCAGGAAGAACTCTGTACATATTGCCTCTATGTCCACAAGTGTAGAGAATGTCTTACCTGAGACTTTTAGTGGGACTTGGACTCTGCGACAGACACCCATAAAGGGGGCTGTTGTTGGCCCTGAGCCCCGTTGGTCTTTAGCAGCAAGTTTAAGCAGATCTGTTGGCGATGAATCTGGCAGTGTTGGCATTTCCTGTGAGGGCTAGAAGTTAGGATGGCTTACCCACTCTCTGGTGACTAGGACAGTCCAGTAGCCCTGGGGTAAGGTCTCAAAGGAACACCAGGATGGGGCACTCTCTTGCCCAATGTCTTCTGCTGCATTTGAGGCATGGTCCTTGGGAGGGGGGCCCAGGCAGCTCCACCTTGTGTTGGTTTACCTGTCTCATAACTCCAAGTGTCACAAGTGTTATTTCTGTTGTTGAAAATATGAAAAGCCATATTAAGAAGGTCTCTGTGGAGTTTGAAGGTCAAGTTTTGCCTTTTTGTTTGGGATTTGGACTACAGTAGAAGGTATCTGTAGAATTAAGTAAGTATGCAGGAGTTAAATATAATCAACAGGGTATTTATAACTTTAGTAATGGCTTCTCATAAGGAGGACAGGTCCAGAGAATTTTAGGAACTGACCTGTTATAAGAGATACTTATATATATATATATATTTTTTTTTGTCTTTTTCCTTTTTATCGGTACCGGGGATCGAACTCATGACTGCCTGCTTGCAAGGCAGGCGCTTACGCCACTGAGCTAAACCTCCAGCCCCGAGAGATACTTATATTTATATAAAAGTATCTCTTTATGTTATTAAAATGTCTAATGCCATCTGATTTTTGGAGGATGGCCTGTTTAATTAATTTTTACCGTTTTATTTAAGAGAGAAGTCAGCTATGCTGTTATTTAATATCAGTTGAATATAGTTAATTATGGCTCGGTGGAGGGCTGAGCTAGGGCAGGCAGATAAGCTGGGAAAGGTTTAAGTTTGGCTTCTGCCGCAGTGTTGGTTTTGCTGTTTTGCATATATCATATAACCCTTGTTTTGGAAAAGAGGTAGTGGTTCCCAGCAAAAGGAATTTATAATTATTTTTTAAGATCGGTGAGAATATAGTATAATATAGGCAGTAAGCTCAACATAGAACACCACTGGTGGCTCACAGCAAAAGGAATCCACAAATACCTCCCAATTTTAGTTGTTAAACAGGAGATTGGTGACAACACAGTACAACATAGGCAGTAAGTCCAACACAGAATACCACCTGTGGTCCACAGCAAAAGGAATTCACAAACACCTCCCAACCCTAGCTTCCAAACAGGAAATTACTGAAGGCTTTAATTGATAAACAAGGCTGGTAAAATTACCAGATGGCCACTGTCCAATTTATCAGCCAAAGTCTTGTCTATTGCCGGCTTATTTAACCTTGATTAAATGGTTTGAGAATACAAAAAAAATAGCATCTTTGAGTTGAGCCACCGAACTGCTGTTTATGTGTTTGTGTTCTGGCGCGCCCAGTGTGGGGGCGGGGCACACAGATTGAAGGTGGGGCGAGCACTGGGACGTAGCACATGGGGTAGGCTGTGACTGCCCCCGAAATGCGTGCAAGGCAGCGGTGGCCATGGTGGCAGTGGTGTTGGTGGCGCATGGGGGGTGGGGCTGGGAGGCGGAGTTGGGATGCAGCATGAAGCTGGGACCTTACACGCTGGTGCACCAATGTGGAGTTGAGCCGCCATGTGGAGCTGGAGCTGCTCTCGGGGTGCACGGATTAGGGTGCGGTGTTAGAGCCCAACCCGCACAGACCTGGAGTGCCGCATGAAAGCCAAGATACCGCGCAGAGTTGGTGCGCGGAGTGCAAGCTTAAAGCAGCCCCGTGCATATCTCAACACTATTTGGGCTCGTTTTTCTCATCTTGGCAGGGAATGGGTCCATGTGAGGTGGTGGGGAGGGGAAGCAGGGAAGAAAGAAGACCCTGAGAAAGCTCTGAAAGGCTGCAAGGAAAGATGTTATTATCTCTTTAAGTGTGGGGAGGGGGAGGGATCCTGGAGGTGTGGGAAATTCCCAAAACAAAGGCTTAAAGATAGAGAGTTTTGTAAACTTGTCATCAGTGTGATAAGCCATAGATAGGTATGTTTTTTTGTGGGGGGGGGGACAGGAAGTGGTCCCCAAGATAAAATCTGGTGTGGGGTCTGGCCCACGGAGTTATAGCCAGATGAGGCAATGGACTGTGGCCTACTAAGTTTAAAGTCGTCACTTTTTACTCTAGACCAATCAGTATTATATGGTCCCAAAACTCGTAATAATTGGCCGTCACCAATATATGAGTGGATTTCACGTGGGTTTAGTAACAGCTCTGCCTGTGAGAACTTAAAAAGCTCTGAAGGACATGAGAGTCTCCCAGTGTGGACACAGGTTGGCCCAGAAAGACTCTGCCTTGGGCTATCTAAGGATGTGAGAGTGTCACGTGAACCCATGGAAGAGGGGAGAAAACCTGCCTGGGGCCTGGCCCAGGGACAATCTCCAGGGGTTGCTCACCTGTGGTAAATTGGGTCGGTGTTGTTTGCCAGCCAGCAGCAACAAGTTTACAGCTTCTGAGTGTAGAAGTGAGGAGTTAATGCAGGATGTAGTCTGATCCTGGTCCTGAATGGCAGGGGACTCAAACTGGGAAAGCCCCAGGAGTCTTTCATCTACCGTTCCCAGTCAGGGAACCATATGATAGAACTGTGGGGAACCAGCGGCAGCTGAAAAGATAAGATGTATGAAATATAAATGACCTTTATTTTGAGAATACGGGGATCCCCTGGGGCATGGCATCTCCCCCCCCCCCCCCCGGGGTTGGCGATCTCTCTGTGGAACACGTGGTGTGGAGGCATATAAGTAGCCTAGGTTTGGGGTAGAACCTAAGGGGCATTAGTGATGCACAGGTAGCCCATTGGTATTCTTTTGGTGCCATAGGTGAATTCCTAGGGGTGGGGGAGATGGAGCTCCTTGGTTCTGCCTGAGGCTTTTCTGGCTACATTGTCCCATCTGGGCCAAAACTCTTTCAGGGACCAGGAAGAGAGAATCCAGATTGCCTTTCTCATGAGCCACTTAGATCATTTGGGGCCCAGGACTAAAGAGGTCAGTGGGCTGTTCCCATGAGTCAGCAGAGGCCATACCGGCTCTGGAAGAGCACATCAAGAGGCTAGTTTGACCTTCCTGTAAGTGGAGCAAACCAGGCAGGGCCCAGGGAGAGAAGCCAGATTGAAGCCAGATCCATTCCCTCAACCCACTGGTGGGTACACTGGGAATCAAGACTCCCCACCCCCCAACCCAAGCAGCGGGCTGGTTCGGAGGACAGACAATTGACAGCAACTGAGGTACAAAAACAGCTAAAGCTTGTATTGTTTGGCTGCAGGCCTGAGGTCAGTAGTATCTATTAGGAAGATAACAGTATTCAACTTGGCAATATGGGGATTTCCTTCTGTCTTGTTTCTGAAACCCCACATTACTCTCACTGTTTTATTTTATTCCATTTTATTGTTTTGTTTGATTCAATGCTCTGTTTTGACTAGTTTTATTGTTTTGTTATATTCAATTTTACTGTCTGAGGAGATGGATAACTACTGTGAGGATAAGATATATTGTGGCAGCCATTGTCGATGACCTATTGTGCTGTTTGGAAATTATGCACCACTTTCACTGCTTTGTCTTGATTGGCTTTATTCTGTTTTGTATTGTTGGGTTTTATTCTCCTTAAAAAAAAAAAAAAGAAAAGAAAAAGAAAGGGAGTGAGGTGGGTGTAGTGGTACAGGCCAGCACTTGGGAGGCTGAGGTAGGAGGGATGCTCGTGAGTTGAAGGCCAGCCTGAACAGCACAGTGAGACCCTGCCTCGAGAGAGACTGAGAGAGAAAGAGAGAGAGAAAGGAAATAGAGCTGAGTATCTAGCGCATGAGTAATGCCTTGAGTTCAACTCCAAGCACCAGAAAGTCTCCTTCTCCAGCACCTCTTGGCAAAAAGAAACAACATGTCATTAGCAGCCACGCCATTCCCCCCTGGCTCTCTCCAGCTCTAGCAGCTTCTACTCTTCTTTCTGTCCCCTTTGGATTCTCCTGTTGTGGATATTTCACATAACTGGAATTACATAGTCCATGACCTTCGGGTCTGGATTCCCTCACTTAACCTGATGTTTTCAAGATTCATTCCCCACGTAGCCTGTGTCAGCCTTGTATTCCTTTTCTGGCCAAATAACATCCCATCATGTGGTTGAGGATATACAGTTCATTCCTTTGTTCATTAGACAATGAATGTTCCATGTCTGGTTATTATGCACAAGGCCCTGAAGACATGAGCATGGAAGTTTCTCTGCAGGCATATTATTTCATATATCCTGGAGAGCAGAATCCTTGTGCCACAGGTCTTGCAGGACTGGCCTGCAACTCATCACGGAGCCCACGATGGCCTCCAACTCCTCCACCCAATCATCCTGCCTCAGCCTCCCAAGCGCTGGAATTACAGATGTGCAACTCTAACTTGCCACCTCAGTGGGACATGCCTTGTGGTTTTTGAAGAACTGCCAATGTTTACAAAGCAGATTTTAGTAGGTTGCAGTGGTATCCGAGGTTTCAACTTGCATTTCCCTGATGGCTAATGAGATTAAGCATCTTCTCATGGGCTCATTTATTAACTCTTGAGGCCCACTAAGGGAGAATTATGGGTCTGTATCAGCAGCAAGTTTCTCCTGAATTTGTGTCTAGATTGTTGGAAGAATCCTCTTTTATGATGAAGCCCAGTGGCACTCACACGGTGAACAAAAAGGGTTCCTGTGAATGTTTTTCAAGAATGGCCCTGGGGTCCACCCTGGACAAGAAATTTAGTTTAAGCAAAACTTGCAGCAAGAAAAATGAAGTGAACCGACAGCTTAAGGAAGAGGCCTGTTGGGTCTGAGTCTAACACACAGTTCTCCTATGCAGCGCTGTAGAAAAAAATACAAGCCAGTGCTGGGTCTTCACAAAGAGCCCACTGACATCGTCGAACACCTACAATTTCCAGTACCGGTTGAGTCGGAAGGGAGAGAAAGAAAACCGGGCCTCAATTCAACCCAGCTGGAGAAACCCAGCTCTTAATTACACTCTCGTTTCTCTAAACCGGAAGTCAATTCGGAGGGGTCCTCCGAGGAGGGGGCGCCGTTTCGGGGGAGAGAAACTGAGGCCCTGCTCTGAGCGCTGGTAACAAAAGCCAGCAAACCAACCGCTTGTTCAAACTCACCACGACCCTGCAAGTCCTGCCTGCCCCGGAGAAACTGACCCCCGGCCATCAAGGCCAACTCTCTGCCGCTGCAGGTTCTTTGGGGACCGCGGGCTCCCACCGTGACCTCACTAAGACGGGCAGCTCAGGAAGGCGGCTCCTGTCACGCCCAAATCCGCACATCCAGCCTGGAAACCTAACAGTCCTCCGCTGCTATGGAGACTCCGCCCCCTACCGCAATTTCATTGGCTCTGATGACCAGCCCCTGATTGTCGGCTCCGGATTGGTCGGGTCGGCTGCCGTTCGGTCTTCTTCTCGGGGAGCGCGCGAGCGTGACCACGCCTCTTACGTCTGGACGCTCGGTGGCCTCGGGAGGCGCCGTAGTCGCCTCGGAGAAGGAAGGGGAGCAGCTGTGGAGGATCTGCTATGGTGCTGAGTTTCCCGGCAGAGCCGACCGAGTCGAGGCGGCCGTGGCCATGAAGGTGAGGACTGGTGGAGCCCCACAGGGCCTCCCTGCCTGTCCCGTCTCTCAGAGCGCCGGCTCGCCTCCCACCTCAGCGGTTACCCCGCTGACTCCGCGGAGGGGGCGCCGGCCGGCGTGCGGGTCCCCGCCTGGCCCTGAGCGGCGCAGCTGCTCCCCGGGACCCCGGCAGCTCCGCGACGCCATCCTCCAGCGAGCTGGGGAGGGGCGAGGCAGGGCTCCCCGCGCTCGTCCTGGGTGGGCCCGTTGTGCGTCGAGCTTTCCGCGCCTTTGCCGGGCTCGCCCGCTCACTCTGGGTGAGTCCTTGAACTCACCCAGGTGCCGGGAGCATCACGGGATCCACGGCGACCGGAGCACTCTTGGCGGGCAAGCGCCTATCTGGGGTGGGAGGACGGGAAGCGGTCGCGGCGGGCGGGGATCCACCCCGAGGGGTCCCGAAGGCTGAGCGTCTGGGCCGGAGCGAGCGCGCCGCGGGTCAGTGGGCTCTTCAAGGTGGAACCAGAGCTGGAGCGTCAGCTATAAGTTTTAAGACAAGAGGAAGGAGGGGAGACCCTGGCCTACTTTTAGCAGTGGTTCTCACAACTTGATCTGAGCACAGCAGTCCATTCACGTATCGATTCATTAGCTGAACTCGGACGGAGTGGAATGAGTCATAAATAAGGCGATGCTACTCTTACTGAGACGTCTTCATTAATGTCAACCAAGAAGTGTATTTGATGTGGCTGGATTCTCTTCATGGAGCATCCAGGATTCACTAGGGAAGATTGAAAAGGGAGTGGCAGGTGGTCAGAGGAATTCAGGTATTCGGCAGGGACAGCCCCCGTGGGTTAGCCGAGAGGGAGCCGCACAGGGCCGTAGAGATAAGTAAGAACCCAAGACTATCCTCCGGGAAGGAGTTTGCCAGTCAGAAGAAAGATATGCACAAGTTACAGACATTTCAAGGCAGATTCATACATCAACAAAATATAAAGCGCAAAACCTCAAGAGCAGGAAAAGTTACCTATTGGGGGAATATTTGCAGTAGATAACTTTTGACCTGTGTTTTGAAGCCTGAGGTGTTTGTAAAAATTTTTGTTGTGTTGTGTGGTGGCGCATGCTTGTAGTCCTAGGTCTTGGGAGGCTGAAGCAGGAGGATTGCTGTAAATTCGAGGCCCGACTAAGGTACACAATGAGTTCAAGATTAGTAGGAACTACTGAAAAAAGAAAAAAAAAAGAATTTTTCCTTGTTTGTTTTGTTTCTGTTTTTTGAGACAGGGTCTCTGTGTACTTCAGTCTGGCCTTGAATTTAGTTTGTAGCTCATGCTGGCCTTAAACTATAGATGATCATCTTTCAGCCTCCTGAATGCTGGGATTACAGGCACAAGCCATTGTGCCTGGCTGGAAGAACTTGTTTTTAGGTTTCTACTTTATTTATAAAATAGTTCAACTTAGAATAGCTGTTAATATATCTAGGAACTCACTTTGGCAGCACATATACTAAAATATCTAGTTGTAACTTTATTTTCTTGTTGTAACTTTATTTGGTTGAAATTAAGGTTTTGCTGTGTTAAGATCCAAAAAGAGAAAAAAAAAAAGCAGAAGTCTTCCTATATAGTACCCTAAAGAATGTCATTGGCCTTATTAGTGTTAAAATTTGTGATCCATCAAGGAAATAGATATGGAAGGAGAATTAGGCATTAGTCCAGTTTCGAGGTTTTTAAATAAGTTCTTTAAAAACAAGTATTTTTTGAAGTAAAGGATAGTGCTTTCTGTGTCAAAATTTTAGAGAAGAGTGTTCTTGCTCTGTAATTCAGGGTTGTCTTGAACTCATGGCAATACTCCCGTCTTAGCCTCCTGAGTCGTGGGATGGCAGGCATGTGCCACCAGGCCCAACTGAGAAGAAAAATGTATGGAGGATAAATATTTGCTTCTTTAGTTAGGGTCTCACTATATATAGTTCAGGTTGGACTTCAACTCACTGGCGCAGGCTGGCCTCAAACTCATGGTGATCCTTCTGCATCAACCTCCTGGAGTACTGGGGTGACAGGCATGTGCACCACCCTCAGTTAGAAGAGAACATGTTTTCCGAAACCAAATGTAAACCAGAATAGCCCCAGTTTATGCAAGATGATTTATGAATGCCACTTTCATTTGTGGTTTTATAAAACTGGATTCACAAAATTTAGGATTCGGGCAATTGTTTATTACTCAACCATGTTGATTTTTATTGACATTGTTTAATTGTGGGTATTCTTATCTATGGATACCTAGGTAAGGTAATTGATTCCTGAGGTTTGAGATTCTAATGTGAGTATCTGTATAAGCAAGGACTTCTTTGAATGAAATAAAAATTTAAGAGCCAAACAGATAAGAACATCTTTAAACCTATGAGCAGTTGATTTTAGTGCATGTGTGGAATAATGGGTATTTTCTTTAATTTTTTTTTTGTTGTTTAGATTTGACTTTTGGATGTTTATAATCTTGAATTCATCAAATTACTTTCCTATAGGGCCTGTTGTTTTTTTTTTTGTTGTTGTTGTTGTTTTTTTTGAGATAGAGTCTGGCTATGCCTGTCTTCTAAGTGCTAGTATTACAGGTGTGTGCCATCATGCCCAGTTTCTAATGATTTTTTCAAAAATTGCAAATTGGTGACCTGTATTAATTTGATTTAACCCTCTATCCTATTTTTTGTTTTCTTGTTTTTGTCTTTTTGAGACAAGATCTTGCTATGCAGTTCAGGCTAGCCTTGGGCTCACTTTGTAGCCCAGGCTAGTTTCAAATTTGTAAGGATCCCCCTGCCTCAACCTCCCAAATGATTACAGATGTGCACCTCTATGCCTGACTATGCTGTTTTTTTATGTTTATGTTGATCTCATTTTTAATTGTGCTGATCACATTCATTCTTCCAAACTCAAAATAAGATCAAGGGCAAGTAATCTTTAAGTACAATTTCTTTCTTTTTTTCCTCTGAAAGATACCGGGAGTGGTTTTATAAAAATGTAAAATTCTGGCAGAGGATTTAGCTCAGTAGCTCAAGCACTTGCCTGGTAACTACAAGGTTGTGAGTTCGATCCCTGGTACAAAAAAAGTCAAATTCTGGAAGGCTGAGGCTGAAGAATTGCATGTTTGAACCTAGCCTAGACAACTTAGCAAGATCTTGTCTCAAAACATAAAAAGATCTGGGAATGCAGCTCAGTGCAGGGGTGCTGGCTTCAATCCCCAGTACCATAACAAAACAAAAACCAACATGAAGGCAATATTTCTGCTGTAGCTGGGCATGGTGGTGCATGCCTGTCATTCCAGCACTCTGGAGGCTGAGGCAGGAGGACCTTGGGAAATTCAAAGCCAGCCTGGGCTAGATAGCAAGACTCTCAAAAAAAAAGAAAGAAAAGAAAGAAATTCTGCAGTGTAGTGTGCGTTATAGTAAAATTTTATTTATTTGATCAATGTCTTGCCTAAAAATAATTACATTTTAAAGGTAAACATCTGTTTGCCTGTATAGAATTTCTTCCTTTGTTGACTCTTTGATCAAGAAAAACGCAAGTTCTCTGCATACTGTATTTTGTTTGAAGCGGGAGTTATAGTAAGAAATCGTTTCCCATTTAAATGATTGTATCTTATGTCTAAAGAGGGGGAAGATTTTGCTTATTTATCTCAGGGATTCAGGCTGAGTTTAACCTAACTGAGGTTTAGACCACAAGAAATATTCTTTTATATCAGGTGCTAAGTAAGGTATGAAGCTCCTTTTTCCTTTAACACAAAGGGTAAATGCCCTTGGAGTAAGCCGCCCTTGATGTACTGCCATGATCAGATGACATGTCAAGACCAGGTAGTTGGCTGCAGAGACAAAATCATGTTCTTTGGTTTTTTTTTTTTTTTTTTTGTCTTTTTCATTTTTACTGGTACCGGGGATCAAACTCACAACCGCCTGCTTGTAAGGCAGGTACTTATGCCGCTGAGCTAAATCCCCAACCCCATGTTCTTTGTTTTGAGACAGAGTTTTGCTATGCAGTTGAGGCTGCCTTTGGACTTGAGGTGATCCTCCTGCCTCAGCCTCCATCTTTGATGATTGGCACAAAGGAGAAATCAAGGCTCAGCAGGTCTTGACCTTTGAACCTTGGTCACATATGTATCAGAATCACCTGGAAGAAAGAAAAAAAAACAAAAACAAAAACAAAAAAAACCTGCTCAGGCTGCATCCCAGACCAGCAGTCAGGCACTCAAGGCCCAGGCATCTGAATTTTAAAGCTGCACCGAGTCCTGGTTGGCCCAGGTGCTGCCTTAGCAAGAGGCAGCATTAGCAGCTACTGGTGTACAGGACGGAACTGCCCTTTGCAGCCCTGGGGAGTACAGGTCACTGAAGAAGCCACTGTCCTCTCAACAGCTGGGTCAGGAGATGAGGCAGAGTGGGGATGTGGACACGACCCAGTCTGAACAGGCCAGTGGAGTAGGGGAAGGTCCTTCCAGCAAGCCTGGCCCTGGCTCCTTCAGCTCAGGGGCTGAGACAGGGATGCCAGGAGCTTGGAGCTGTGGTCAGGGTGTTCTTGGGGAGACTGACTTCTTAGCGACAGTTTTGTCCGAACTTGGTGGCCTCATGGGTCCTTTAACTGCTGGTGTTTCTTGTGCCCTTTGCTCACAGCAATAATGGGGTCCACATTGTGGTTGGGGTTAGAGCTGCAGAGTTTTGGCTGGGACGCTTTGAGAGTCTATGTGGGCTATTTTTGTTTTGTTTTAAAAATTTTTTATGTGGGCCGGGGGTTTAGCTCAGTGGTATAAGCTCCTGCCTGGCAAGCAAGAGGTTATGAATTCAGTCCTTGGTACCAAAAAAAAAAAAGTATGAGATGGTTGAGAGTGGACAGTTGTCATTTCCCTTCTGGGGTGCAGAGGAAATTCCTGCATCCCCGAGGAAGTAGGAAGGAGTTACAGTTGCTCCCCTATAGTCACAACACATAGGAGAGGCTCCACCTGGCTTCCCAAAATAGACCCTTGCATCCCCTTCCCAGAGCAGTATAGCATAAAGAAACACATTACCAGGGTAAATAGTTTTCACAGGTGACTTATTAACACGGTTTATGTGTTCTTAATTCATAAAACTGTCACCAATAGGAAAGGCAAAATGTGTCTTTATAAAGTGATTTTCTTTTTTTTTTGGTACAGGAGGTTGAACCCACAACCTTGCCCTTGCCAGGCAGGCGCTTGTGCTCCTGAGCTAAATCCTCAGCCCGCTTTTGTTTTTTTTTAGTTCATCTGGCCTTGAACTCGCTGTGGAGCCCAGGGTGGCCTGGAACTCATGGTGATCCTCGTGCCTCTGCCTCCCAAGTGCCAGGCACAGAGAGAGGGCAAAAATGGTGTCTCCTTGGGGTTTTTTTCTTTTTTTTTGGTTTTTGGTTTTTCGCCACAGGGCCTCACTATGTTCAGGCTGATCCTGAACTCACTGTGGAGGCCAAACTGGCCTTGAACTGGCAGTGATCCTCTTGCTTCAGCCTCCCACTGAGTCTCCAGACTCAGCGCTGGAATTACAGGTGTGTACCACCATGCCTGACAAAAATCACTGCTTACAAAGGAATGTCATTGAGATTTTCGATCTGCTAGGTCAGAGCTTCCACCTTAGTTATTCTTTTTTTTTTTTTAAACTTTTTATTGGTACCAGGGATTGAACTCATGACCGCTTGCTTGCAAGGCAGGTGCTTATGCCGCTGAGTTAAATCCCCAGCCCCACCTTAGTTATTCTTTATACAATGAAAGCCTTCTTAGTAGCCTGCAAAGTTTAGCTGCCACTGCATTGCTGTGAAGACAGCCTGCTGGGGTTGTCAGCTACGGGGTGGGGCTAGGGGGATGGAAGCAGGTGCTGTTCGGGACCTCTGACTCCCTGAGGAGACGGCACCTGCATCAGAGGAGGGCTGGGCGCCTGGCTAGTGGCTGACAAGGGGGAAACTGAGGCTGATCTGAGTGTCTACACCTCTGCAGTGCATCTCCCACCCTCCCCTCGATATGCATTTCTTTTTCTTTTTCTTTTTTTTGTTATTGGGAATCAAACTTATAACCTTGCACTTGCCAGGCAGGCACCTGTGCTGCTGAGCTAAATCACTGGTTCCTAAAATGAAATTTTTTCGCCAGGGTCTTGCTATGCATTTCAGGCTGGCCTCCAACTTATGGTGATCCTCTTGCTTCCGCCTCCCAAGTGCTGAGATTACAGGCATGCGCCATCACGCCCAGCTTCCTAGCTGTTCTTGAGACAAAGCCTTGCTAAATCACTGAGTTGCCCAGGTTGGGTTTGAACTTGCGATCGTTCTGCATCAGCCTCCTAGAAGCTGAGATTACAAGCATTCCCCTATAATCTGTGCCTGATTATACAGATGTTCTTAAAAGGACAGTCACTGTACTAGTATATCTGCTTCTTCATGCTTTTGTTTACACTAGCTATAGCCCTCGGTCCAAGGTAGGGACTGATCATTGTGCCTGACTTTAAAAGGCAGTTACAGAGGATGAAGCCATGTAGTACTCAAATCAGTGACGGTGGGTTGCAGGCCAGGGTGAACCTCCTGTGTTTCTTCCTGCACTGCCTTCTCCTTTCCTATGCTTAATGTACATTAGGACCTGGAGTAGCCGCAGGAGTGGCCTCAGTCCTAGCAGCATGCCAGGTTGCACACTGAAGTGTGGGTATTTTCTGTTTCTTTTTTAAGGAGCTTTTTGGACAGTAAATGACTGACAAAAAGGAAACTGTTATTACATGCTGCCATTTTAACTGATACTACCTACCACACTATCTAGAGTCTAGACTATGCCTAGGAATTAGGCCAGGGTAAAATCTGGTGCTAACCCTTTCACTTAAAACACAGGAAGTTGCATGTGCAAGACCCCCACAGAAAAGAAGATGGGGCGCTGCAGGGCAGCATTGCAACAGCCCCAGCGGTTCCTGTGAAGAACTGTCTCCCCCAAAGTGGCCCGGGTAGTAGCCTTTCTCCTTGGGCTCCTCAGGAAGGCTCCCAACCTGCAGATAATTCTTTAGTGTTTTCGAGTCTGTACTTTCTAGTCGTTAGTGGTATGCCAGCTTCTGGCATATAACAAATTCTTAGTCCCATCGTGTTGTGATTTTTTTGTTTTGTCTTGAGGCAGGGTCTTGCTGTGTAGTCAGGGAAGACTGTAAATTTCAGATCCTCCTACCTCAGTCTCACAAGTGCTGGGATCACAGACATGAGCCGCCATGCCTGGCTGCTATAGTGTTTTCAGTTTGAGGAGAGAGAGTGCTATTTTAAATACTCTCCATAATGTCAAGTTACTGTATTCTTAAAAGAATTTGGAAAGAACAGAAAAGCTAAAGAAAATTACAGAAGATACATTAAAATCTAGAGAGATTGGGTTGACATTTTGATGCTTCTGAACTGTTGGTCTTTTTTTGTGGTGCTGGGTTTGAACCCGGGGCCTCCCTGATGCTGAGTAGGTGCTGTACCGAGTTCCATGCCCAGCCCTTCTTAGTTGCTTTTTTTTTTTAATAATAATAATAAAATATTTATGCTATATTATACTTAGCTACAAATGAGAGAATGGAGGATGAATGACATTAATATGCATTGGTGTTCTTTCTCCTAAATAACAGGTGGGAAAGTCAGCCTCAGTCCGTTGATAGCTGGTGTCTAATCCAGTAGCCACCAGCTGAGGCTACTGGCGAAAATGCCAGGTGTGGAGAACTTTATTCCAGATGCCCAGGACCTGAGAACTTCAGATAAAAATGAATGACTGTTTTTGAGTATGAATAGATTTCTGACATTACAAAAGGTAGATTTTTCCTTCAGAATTCGGACCACATCGTATCTTTTAACAAGGCATCACGAGCATCTACAATGCCAAGCATTTGTTTGAAATACCAGAAATTTATCTTTCCACACAGCTTGAAATGTTGGTCCCTAAAGCAGTACAGGCTCTGTCTTCCCAAAAACTAGAAGTGCTGCAGTTTTTGGAGTTTGTCGAATTTGGAATATTTGCATGGACTTTGCCTATAGGGCATCTAAATTTGAAACCCAAAACCCAAAAGGCTCCAAACCCTGCACCTTTTGAACGTCCGTCCAGTCATGATTGCGGCTTTTGGGCTAGAGATGCTTACTCTGTGGCTGAAGTGGCCGAAGGTGATGTCCCCTCCAGTAGACCCCTGGGGTCTCTACTTCACACATGGGCTTTGTTTCCTTGCAGGCGGGTGCCACGTCGATGTGGGCGTCGTGCTGCGGGCTGCTGAATGAAGTCATGGGCACTGGTGCTGTGAGGGGCCAGCAGTCAGGGTTCCCAGGAGGCGCTGGGCCGTTCCGGTTCACGCCAAACTCAGACTTTTCTGCCTACCCAGCAGCAGCCACGGATGGGCCTAATGTAGTCTGCAAAGCCTGTGGCCTCTCATTCTCAGTCTTTCGAAAGAAGGTGAGTTGGGTGAAGTGTTACATACCAAAGATTTTTTTTGGACCTGGGGCTCAAACTCAGGACCTCGCATTTGCCAGGCAGGCGCTTATGCAGTTGAGCTGACCCCCAGCCCACATACCAAAGATTTGGGTGGGAATTCTTTGAATAGGGGAGAGGTGATCCTTTTGGTTTGGTTTAGTTGGATTTTGTTGAGAGAGGATCTCACTTTATTCAGACGGACCCTGAACATGCAGCGATCCTCCTGCCTCAGCTTCTGGAACCCTCTGATTATAGGCATCAGGCACCATACCTGGCCTCTTTTTGTTTAAATATGGAGAGTGTTCACAGAGGAACAGGCCAGGAAGAAGGCTGCGGGTGTGCTTCCTGCTCGCTCCATATGGCTCAAGTCAGCTCTGCTGTACTAATTACATGTTTGTGGTGAGGGGCGGAAAGGCTTTAATTCATTAACACAGGGTGTATGTTTTTCCTAAGGGGCTGCATTTGAACTGTGAGTCCCAGCTGTTGTGCAGAGACTCTGGTGATTTTCACAGCCTTGGGGACACTGACATGTCTGTACAAATAGGCTGGTGTCACAGGATTTGGCAGGCACCAAAATGGAAATTTTAGTAGAAACAGGCAAAAAGAAAATGGGGCTTTCTGCCCAACCTGAGCACCCCATACTGAGTGGCATCTCTTGTCCCCCATAGCATGTGTGCTGTGATTGCAAGCAGGACTTCTGTTCCGTGTGCTCGGTCTCCCACGAGAACCTCCGCCGCTGCTGCACCTGCCACCTGCTGCGCGAGACGGCCTTCCAGCGGCCGCAGCTCATGCGCCTCAAGGTGAAGGACCTGCGGCGGTACCTGGCCCTGCGGGGCGTCCCCACCGACACCTGCCGTGAGAAGGAAGACCTGGTGGACCTGGTGCTGTGCCACCATGGACTGGACTCCGAGGATGACCTGGACTCCAGCAGCCTCAACTCTTCCCGCTCCCAGGCGTCCAGCTTTTTCACAGAGTCCCTGTTCGCCCCCTACACGGCCTCCTCAGCTACCACGGCCTCCTTCCTGGGGGAGCTCTCGGGCAGAGGTTGCCCCTCCAGGGCCGGAGCCCTGGCGCAGGTAGGAGGGCCTGCTCACAGCTGCGTGCGGGGCTCGCACGTGCGCTGTCAACGCCTGAGGTCTGGGTTGGCTGTGGTGACCCGTTTTCCCAGCTTCCAGAATTAGACAGCAGCCGTGGAAGTGATGCTGTGGAAGCAGCATGTGCACACTGGCTGCTCGGTGGCTCTAGCTTGGGCGCAAGCTCCAGAGCCTGCTCCTTGCTGTAGGGAACTACTCCAGTGCAGGTGACGAAAGGTCAGAAAACGTGCATATTTTTCAGTACTGTGTTGTAGTGTAAAGGCTGAATTGTTTTGAACACTTTTCTCCCTGGAAGAAAGATGTTATTAAAAGCAGAGAAAGGACCAGGGATATATCTCAGTGGCACAGCACCTGCCTGGCAAGCACAAGGTTGTGAGTTTGATCCCCAGTACCAATAAAAAAATTCCAAGTACTTCTAAATTAGAAAAGCCCAAGTCATGAGTCTTATTTGGTCACATAACTGGCCCAATTCTGATAGACTTGAGACACCTCTGACTTCATACCTCTTCTGGATGGAAGGCATCATTTGAGGCATGGGGAATTGGATGATGCATCTTGGTGTTTATGAATCAGAAGAGTGCAATGTTTGAAATTGGAAACTGACCCAGACAGTTGCAGAGCTATAGTCTAAATAGAGCCTATAAAAATGCATATAACCCAAATCGAAGGGACTTCTGTTTTTCCTAAAAGAAAGAATACTTCTATTGCGGAATTTTTATTTATTTATTTATTTTTGAACAGGGTCTTGACATGCAGTCTAGGCTGGTCTTGAACTCACTGTACAGCCCAGGCTGGCCTTGAGAGCCTGCAGTGATCCTCTTGCCTCGGCTTCCCGAGTGCTGCGATTACAGGCACATGCTGCTGAGCTCAGCTTCTGTAGAGACATTTTTAGCTCTAGAAACAGCATCACCACCAGCTTTCCTCAGAAGGTGTGCTCTGATGGGATGCTCTTCACACTTGCATCAAGCCCAGGCAGAGTTCAGCTCTTTTCTGCCCCGCAGCACTCCAGTTAGGCCGCCACTTTTAGCTCCTCCGATGCCATCGAGGGAGCCATGCTCTGGTGATGACAGCGCGTGGGTCCTCACCCCAGGGCTTTGGGGCTCTCAGATCCAGGGGTGCGGTAGGCTGGACATTGGGTCATTCTCCAGCAGGTGGGCGAGCTTCCCCCTTGAGGGGCGGAGGCTCCTTACCTAACCAGATACACTGTATCCACAGGCCCAGAGTGAGGTGGCCTCTGCAGACACGGAAGATGAGGAGGACGAAGAGGATGAAGACGACGAGGAGGAAGAAGAGGAGGACGAGGACGAGGACGAGGATGAGGATGAAGAGAACTTGGAGGAGCAGGTGAGGCCGCAGAGTCTGGGTGCCCGGATCGCTGTGGCAGGAGGGAGGCGAGATGCCTGTGGGGCCTCTCTGGTCAGCTCAGGCTGCAGCTCCAGCTGGGCTGGGGTGCATTCGGGCCCAACCCCAGGACGTGACGGTGGCTGCTCTGCTTGCAGACACCGGGGCTCTCCAGGAAGCGGGGCCGAGCCTCACTGTCCGACCTGTCCAGCCTGGAGGAGGTGGAGGGCATGAGTGTGCGCCAGCTCAAGGAGGTCCTGACAAGGAACTTCGTCAGCTACTCTGGCTGCTGCGAGAAGTGGGAGCTGGTGGAGAAGGTCAGCCGGCTGTACAAGGAGAACGAGGAGAACCAGAAGTCATGTAGGTGTCCCCTGTTGGCGCTGCTGCCGTCAGGCAGATTGTTTTCCAGACACTGTGTGGCTTTCAGTGAGGACGAAGCCTGCTCACAGAGGCGCGGACCAGTAGGTTCGCTCTGTGGCATTGCCTGGGGTGGGGGAGCACTCGTCCGCCTGCCTGCCTTGGAAAGCGTCAGTGTCTGGGTAGGCTGTCTTCTTGAGTCACGGCTTGAAAGCTCACTGGGGCAAAATGCACTGCAGATGCCTAGGCTCAGTCCACGGCCTTGGGAGTTAGCTCAGAGCTCAGGTTGAAAACTTCCAGGCTATTTATTAAGTGTTGCCTAGAATCCTTCCTCCTCACAGGCCAGGGGACAGAGTTTCTCTGGGTGTTCAGACTTGAGAAACCTGATGTCTTATCTATTTAAAAATAGATTTGTTTTTATTAAAAATCTATTTAAAATATTTATTTTTATTAAAAATCTATTTAAAAATAGATTAAAAATCTCAAGATGGGTGTGATGGTGCATATCTGTAATCCCAGCACTTAGGAGGCTGAGGCAGGAGGATCACTGTGATCAAGGCTGGTCTGGGCTCCATAGTAAGTTTGAGTTCAGCTTGAACTAAGCAGTGAGATTGTCTCAAAACAAAACAAAAATTTTCTCATCAACTCTTTATCTTGGAAATTTTTTCTTTCAAGCCAGTTGTAACAGTTTTTGATGAGCAGGCTTCTGGCCTCTTAGAATAGGCAGCAACAGCCTGGCACACCTGCCTTCAGGATGCTGCAGCAGCAAAGGTGTGGGAGGCCTGGGGATGAGCATCCTAGCAGCAAGTGCACCACAGTTCACACACTGCAGCTCCCACCCTCGAGGCTCCTGTGTGGAGGCCATGTGTGTGGTTTCCTGTGTCGCTTTTGCTCTCGGCCTGGTCTGTCTCTGGTTTGGAGGGAAGCGCTCTGTCCACTGTGCCAGGGCTGCCCCACCTCTTGATGGGCTTCTCAGGGCTGTCTGCTCCACAGCAGTGGTGGGGAGCATCCACCAAGGCGCAGACTCCCGACAGGCCTGTCCCGACACAAACCGGCCAGCCCTTCGGGCTGCAGTTCTCTGTTTTTTGTACCTACATTCAGGATCCCCCTGGTCCCCTCTGAATGCAGAGGGGGCCCCTAGCCATACCACCCTGAACGAGCCCGACCTCATCTGAGTGTAGGAGGGAGGCCATTCAGGCCCCTGGGTTAGGGCCAGAGCTGGACAGGGCAGCCCACCTACTTAGCGCCGCCACATCCGGGGCCTGATTCTGCCTTTGCGCCTGCCCTGAGTGTCCTGGCCCCAGGAGCCTGGGGCTCACGCGTCTTTATTCTGGGCGCAGCCTCAGCACAGACATCTTAAATGACAGTGAGATGTGGCATGCAAGAAGCTGACATTGCTTAGGTGCCTCTCAGCTGCCCCACCAGTGCTTCTCTTCCTATCCAGTGTGAGGGACCATGTCTTTTGTGACACGGGAATACCATACCCTCGGTGTGCAGACAGCCACCACGGGGCAGGTAACCCCAGCTCTCCTTTGCCTTTCCAGACAGCGAGCGGCTGCAGCTGCAGGACGAGGAGGATGACAGCCTGTGCCGTATCTGCATGGATGCTGTCATCGACTGTGTCCTGCTCGAGTGCGGACACATGGTTACCTGCACCAAGTGCGGCAAGCGCATGAGCGAGTGTCCCATCTGCCGGCAGTACGTGGTGCGCGCTGTGCACGTGTTCAAGTCCTGAGGCCACGCACCCCATGGGACCCAGATATCTTGATGCACAGAGTGACGGGAAAGTCACTGTTGAAAGGCAGAAGCTATTTTTAAAAGTTATTTTCATTACTAATGGGGACAGACAAGTTCGTCCTAAGCCGAAGGCACACCGGTCCGTGCCATCAGCCTGTGGACACAGCCCACTTCCACTGGGCTCACTTGTCCCAGGAGCACTGACTGCAGAAGTCGGGCTGGTGACCACAGGGGGTGACCTGTCAGCTGACCCTTCTCCCATGTGGACCCTCTGTGGGCACTGGGCGCGTGAGCTTACGGACAGACACGGCGGCCTCCGACATTCCCTTTATTAGTCATGTGTATTTTAAAGGCTAACACTTGATGAATGTAACTTTCCACATCGTGGCTATTTCTGCATTTCAGCCTACTTGGGAATGGATGTTCTGTAGTCAACTGCCAGGGCCTTAGACTAAACATGCCCATTTCTGTTCAGGTACAGCTTTTTATAGCAAGGGCTGCCTCCGGCTTCTGACGTTACAAGAGTGCGTGCTGTGTTAACGTATGATTAGTTTACAGTTTTGTAGGGTGAAGGTGTATTTTTCGTGCTACCTGCTAGCTGGTTTCAACTTTAGAAATAAAATCAGATGTAAAAAAAATGCTTTACTTCACACTGGCTCTGCCAGCTCCTGTAGCTTGTGTGTAGTAGGAACCTGTGTGCGCCTGGCTTGGGGCCCTCAGATCCCTTCCCAGCAGCGGTGTAAGGTCAGCTACTGATCGGCTGTTTCCTGTGACCCGGGATTGGTGGGGCAGTCCTGGGGCCTGAGCACAGGGCTGTCACACTTACCTACAGATGCCCATTTGGCTTTAAACATTTCAGACAGGCCATCTCTTAAGGACCTAAGTTGCCCAGGCTGAGCTTGAACTTAAGATCCTCTTGCCTCAGCTTCCCAGAGTGCTGGAGGTTACAAGCCTGTACCACCAGGCCTGGGTGATTGTTGTGCTTGGTTCTGTAGTTCTCTCCAGAGGGATGCAGGGGGAAGCCAGCCTCTGTGAAGTTCCAGGACTCATTTAAAGCCTTACCTCTAAAGAGACTGCACCAGCACCAGGGCCAGGTGGCACACGGACACACACAGCTCAGGTTCTGCCTTCCCAAGTGACTGCATCACAACCTGAGCCTCGCTCTGCTGCGCTGGAATACACGTCAGAGGAGCAGCTTGCGACATTAGCTCATGTAGAAAGGCCCTGCCATTTCTGTATGTCCAGCTTGGGGCAGGGTGGCTTTTAGTTGAGCACAAATGAATCCACTGGTAGTGGGCAGAGAGGATTTTAGGAGATGGCTGACTTGGGCAAATCACCAGTTGTCTTCTGACTACGTAGTAACACACACTTAACGTGCACTGTGATTAGAATAAACTAGTCAAGCTGGGCATGGCAGTGCACACCTGTAATCCCAGCACTTGGGAGGCTGAGGGGAAAAAGATTCAGCTAGTCAATTGATGGACACCAAAGCAGCTGTATACTCAGGCAGACAGCTTACCCTTGTATGTGGGGCAGAAAGTCTGGCTAATGTGGAGCAAACATGTTTTCTTGCCTTTGCTCAATTTTCAGTCCACACATGTAAATCACAGCTGTCTTTGAGTGTCTGGCTGGTCTTGCTGCCACCCTGGGAGCTGGGGCTGAGTCTGGCTGCTGTAGCCAGTGGTGCCGGCCCACGCTGCTGGATTTTTCCTTTGGGAGGCTTCTCTAAGAAAACACGTGAATAACATTCCCCAAGTCCTTAACTTTGTAATAGGAAGTCTTACATTCAGGCCAGCGGGTGCAGCAAACATTTAAATATAAGTGAGGCTGCAGGTGTTGAAAGTTAAATTTAAAATTTCAGATTGATTTATGCAGTCTGGCTCCAAGGCAGCTTGGCTACCAGTTCCTTTGGATTTTCAAATCATATCTTAGGTCTTCCTTCCTAGCCAGAGTAAAAAAGCTAAGCCCATGGACCCTAACACTGGCTTACAGTTGCCCACCCTACTTTTGTCTTTGAGACAGGGTCTCCTTATGCAGTTCAGGTTGGCCTTTTATTCACTTTGTAGCCCAGGCTGGTCTCAAACTCAAAGCACTCCTGCTGCCTCAGCCTCCCTAGTGGTGGGATTATAGGCATGCACCACCATGCCCAGTTCCACCTACTTTTCTACTGTAAACCTGTACTTTAGTATACTGATAGCCACCTGTGCCTCTCAGTAGCTGTGCCTAAAAAATACGGGAAGAGCAATTTTTCAGTCTTTGCTTTTAGCAGACTGGCAAGGTATGTGCAAAAGCATCAAGCTGGGATTTTTACCCACGTAATGCTCCAACAGGTTTTGCATATATTTACCTGAGTATCACTGGGGTAAAATACACCCACCGAAACATGTATTTTACCATAAATGGAATGTGTATGTGACTCTCTCTGAGCCTGGGGAAAGCAAAGGCTCATCTGTGCATTTACCCAGTTGGCAGATGGATGGCAAGTTGTGTCAGGAGATCCAAAGTAGCAGCAGGTGAGTTTTACCCATGAAATGCACATTGCTGAATAAATTTCTGTGCATTTAGGATCTGTTTTTTATAAAAGTTTTCTCTTGATTTTTCTGGTAGAAGTAGCCCAATTCAGTATAATGATACATGAACAACCAGATTTGCAAGTTTTGGAGGAGGTAAAGAACGAATCATCAGATAGCTCATTCATGCATGGATGGTGAAGATGACTGACACTGGCCACGTGAGCCAGAGTTCCTTAACAGTGAACTGGAGCAAGAACCACCTGGTACAGACACACGGAACCGAAGTCTGATTCACATGACAAAGAAAACAGCAACGTGAGTACATACCTGACTAGTAGAAATGGTAGAGTGGTCACACAACCAGTGTTGGAACTATGTCTGAAAATACAGTGAGGACCTTGGCAGAGGTGAAACCTACTAGATGGAATGCCAGCACTGCTTTCGGTGTTGAAAACTGTAACCAGACAGAATGCTACAGATGTAAAATACATAAATGCTGAAATAGAAGTAAAACGTTCTGTATGCACCAATAGCTATACTCGAAAATTTATTCTGACACCTTACTAACTGAACTGAAAGCACTTATAGGTCTGCTGTACTTGGCAGGGCTTTCTCAGGGTAATCATAGGAATGTAAGACTTACAGAAGTGAAGGCTATGAGCTCGAGGTTTGCAGTGTAACCCTTGCTATTTGGTTTCCTTCCAAATTGACTGAGGTAGCTGAATATGATGGCCCATGCCTGTAATCCCAGCATTGAGGAGACTGAGTCAGGAGGTCTGCTTCGAGTCTGAGGCCAGCCTGGATTAATAGCAAACCCATCTCAAAAAAAAAAAGTCTTGAGGTTTGATGACAAAAACATGTGCCTAGAAAGAAAAAACCGATAATCTGGTTATCTGCTTCTGGTTTGAGAGATCTGTGTGTGCATCATTATTAAGAAATTTGTACTACATCTGAATACATGACTATTGATGGTCCTCTTGTAGCATTTCATGGTTGCTATAAGTTCAGGCAGTATATTTCCCAAAAACCTTCAAAATATGCCATAAAATTGTATGCCCTTGTAGAAGCAAAGACTTATTTTTTTTGGTCTTTTTGAGGGTCACACCATACAGCTGTCATGTGAGAAGGCTACCTTGGGTGTGACAGTTGAAGCAAAGATTATTTCTAGTAGATTTTTGTTTGTATTGACACTGTATATAGGTTTTAACTTCTGATGTTATCTTTCAGGTTTTGTAAGCAAGTACATGGCTGATGTGAAAATGTTTATTCTAAACATGCAACACATATTAAAAATTATTTTATTGCTACTTTATATTCCTGCTCCCTGTGCATTGGGTAGATAATAATCTCCTGACAAAGCAGCAAGACCAACAAGATGTCAAGTATGTTCTACGAAAAGGGCAGAAAAGAGAACACATGTGCTGTCAGTGAGTGTCAGTGACATGAGTGTGTGGCCCATGCTGCTGTTGTGTGTGGAGACTGTGTTAGGTGTGGTAATTGAAGATTTTTTTTTGTCGAGTGCTACTGGTATTTTCATTGTAGTTCCTATAGGAATTTGTTATTTTTTTTTTTTTTAGAGTTAGTACATTAAAGAAGTTGAAAATTTTGATATTTTATAAACAATAAATATTAAAAATTTAATACTTTATTTTTTGATTTTCTGTTAAGTACTCATTAATATAAAATTCATAAAATTAAAAATTCATCAATAGAAGTATTTTAAATAAACATGGGTAGTATGTACCCACAGTGACGCGCCTCTATGACAAGTTGGTGTTAGCCCAAAGTAATCCTGATTTAGTGAGGGCCAGCGTGGCTTCTAGAGCGACGGCTCGAAAAGGTACAGACGGCCTGTGGCATCTGTGAGTTCTCCAGCTGTGGGTTCTGCCAACGAGGACCGAAGTCACCCAAACAGTGGTGCCAGTCTGCTTACTGCTCCGCTTCCTTCCCTGAACTGTTGCTGCAGCATGTAGTCGTGGCAAGTGTTGTGTCACAGGTGGGATGCTGGGAAGCGGCCCAGAGAAGGGTGGGATGCAGCGTGGTGGCATAGAACTTGCCCGGCTCATCTGGGGGTCCTGGGTTTCATCCCAGTGCTGTGAAAAATATCCTCACACCTCAAAGGGTGCGCAGATGCAGTGCCACTTCAGAAAGGGACAAAACAGGGACTTAAGGATCCAAGGATTTTGCTGTCTGGGGCGTCCTAGAGGTGGCACCCACGGACACCGGGGACAAAGCCGACATGTTTGGCAGAGAGAGGGTGAACATCTCCACCGGAAGCTGCTGTTTGCTCACTGGTGCACGGTGCCTCTTTGTGTCCACTGTGCGAATCAAACTCAGAAGGTCCACAGTGGAATACAGGGACGTCACCTTGTCCCAGTCCTCATAATCAAAGTGTCATTTAAGGTATCAGTGTCTTCCTTTGCAGCCTCCGGTCTCCTGGTCCGGCTGCACCTGAAGCTCACTACACAAAAGGTCTGGAGAAACGGTCTTGCACTGCTGTTGCTGTGTGGCACTGCCAGGAGCACCAGCATGTGCCACCACGCCTGGCTACCACTTTAATAAGACTATTCTGCCTGCACGAGAAAGTGATGAGGGGCAAATACAGCAGCGGACAGTCATTGGGCTGAGGCTGTGTGCTGCCTCAGATTACAGAGAAAGGGGGCTGCTGGCTTCCCCTGCAGCAGTGTTTCCATAAGTACGTGGTGACAGGGCCCTGGCTAGAAAGTCTGTGATCTGAAATAACTTGTCCCTAGTTTCTGTGCCTGCCACCTGGAGAAGTCACCACAGAGCCTAGAGCCTTCTCACCCACCACAGCCCGGGCGCAGGTAGTCCCTGCAGGTGGCCCCTCATCTCCACACGTGGCCATCACGGTGGCACCAGGCAAATACCATGTCTGTCGCTCAGGCAGCTGTGTTTCTCAGGGGAAGAACAGTACTGTCCCGTCTCCGGATGGTGACACTTACCAGGGCTGGGCCTACCTGTAAGCCTCTAGTCCTCTCTACAACAAAAACCCCCAAAGACCAAGACAGCTTTTTTACACAATTGTTTATACAAATTTAACAAAGGTAAAACCACGTCGGGGAAGGTGTAGGAAATAACCACCAGAGACAATGGCACTTCAGGACGCAGAACTTCATGATAGCGACAGCCAGCTCATGAACCTAGATGAGAACTCAACTCGCTTCAAAGGAGAGAACCCGAGGGCAAGAGCCTCCGCGGGACGTGGTCACTGCTCTTCGGCTCACGGGAGCAGTGGGGTGGATGTGAAGTGGGAGTGCTCATGCTGGGGCAGCCCCTCCTGAGTGCAATGGCTGGAGTTTCAATGGTCAGATCGGAGGGAAAGGAGACTTTTCTATGGAAGGAACTTGGCAGCGAGTCTCAGGTGACTGGGACTCAGACCTATCCACAACATGCGCATGTGACTTCCTGAGTGCCGGGCCGGCCTCTGGCTAAGCATGCTTTTAAGCGGAGGCCTCAGCCGCGGCTCGGGGCTGGGCACACCTGGGTTGATGAAGTACAGGTTAAGTTCTCTCCTACTAGAAGGAAACCAGGAAGGTTGGCAATCTCAAAACAATAAAAACACTGGTATGCATTCAAACCTTGCATAAATAACTTTTAAACAATTTGTACAAAAATAGTTCTGCATAATGTAAGATGTAACAAAACCGAAAAATGTGTCAGGATGGCAGCGGATGTGGTGCGTGGTCCACAATATGTTGACACCCAAACCCTTGACTCTGCAAGGAACTAGGTATCCGAACAGAAACGCTTCCGGAGACCCTGCCGTCGAAGCCCTGTGCCAGTCCCTGCGAGCGGCCTCTGGAGACACCGCACATGGGGTCGCTCTGTCTTCTGCACCCCGAGCTCCAATGGCGGCAAAGCCCACGGCGGCCGAAGTTGTTCCTGCCCGCCGCCCTGCCCACCCCGTATTTACACTTGTCCTTGGACTAACTCAGTTTCTGCAGGAGCTTTTCTTCGACTTGCCCAAACTGGACGCTCACGGACATCTCAGCGATGAACTGTTCACAGCCCTCCTTGGTGACTTGCTTGCAGTACCTCAGGTCAATGTGACAGATGTTCCCACAGCGCTTGAAGAAGGACAGGCACTGGTCAGTGACTTTATTGCAGTCTGCGGAAGAGGAAATGACATGAGGGAGTCACCTGGGCCCGTGGCCCCGGCCCCAGCCCCAGCCCCAGCCCCAGGGACAGAGCTGTGAGCTTCTCCGGCACCCTGTGCCTCAGGAAGCTGTGCTGCTCAAGGGCGCCCTGGATGGGGACAGGTTCCAGCCAATGGCCTGAGCACTTGGGTGGCCCCAGCACACAGGTACCGTGCTCCATGGGATCCGCCCTCACTGAAAGGCCCAAGCACTGCACACTCAACTTACAAATGTGCAGCCAGGGAATACTCCTGTCCCTCCTGTCTCTCTGGGACTGGAAGGTCACCCATAGAAACCACGTCTGTCCACCTGTCGTCCAAGGAAGCGTGCTTGCCAAAAACATCTAACCTGCATCTAAGCCAGCCCTCGGCTCTCATCTGGAGCTCCCAGGGGAACTGTGACGTAGAACAAAATAAATGACACACAGCCAA
This sequence comes from Cavia porcellus, assembly GCF_034190915.1. Lineage (NCBI taxonomy): Eukaryota > Metazoa > Chordata > Mammalia > Rodentia > Caviidae > Cavia > Cavia porcellus. The sequence goes on along the minus strand of NW_026947499.1, from coordinate 8,240,257 downwards.
TGAACCAATTCTGGGTGGCCTGCAGGCTGGCTGTTCACTCAGGACTTGGGAACGGTGGCAGGAATGGACTCCAACTCAGGATGCTATCCATCCCCACCCCTTATCTGAGGGTGGCTGATGAAAGGGGAAAGGCCTGTTCAGTATGTGGCCCAGCTGTCACAGAGAATAGTGACAAATGGAATGGAAATACTAAGAGGATAAATGTATCTTAATTGTATCATGTTGCCCAAATCCCTGTCCTGTTTCTATTTAAAATGAATCACATATAGCTGAGCACAGTGGCATACCTGTGATCCTAGCACTCTGGGAGGCTGAGGCAGGAGAATCACAAGTTTGAGCCCAACCTGGGTAACTTACTGAGACTGGGGGAGTAACTCAGTGTAAGGTCCTGAGTTCAATCCCTAGCCACCCTCCCCCACAAAAAATCAAGTACTAAGTTACAGAGCGATGATTTTTCTGAAGAAACTGAACACTACCATTCTGTAACATCTTCGTCATTCAGCTTTTGCAATTAAGATTGACAACTTGAATGGGGTGGAATGGTGGATGCCTGGAGTATCAGCACTTGGGAGCCTCTAGTTGGAGGCCAGCCTTGGCTACACAGTGACAGCCCAGCTCAAAACAAAAAAGCTAACTCAGTCTTGGAATGGGAGAACACATGAGTTTGTCTTTTTTGTTGATTTTTGAGACAGGGTCTCACTATGCAGTTTAAGCTGGCCTCAAACTTGAGTGGCCCTCCTGTCTCAGCCTCTCAGGGCCCAACACAGGTTGTCTTTTGGTGAGCGTCCCAGCCTTCACTCTCACTGAAGGACAGAGGGACTCACTGCCATCTGCCCTGCACGCTGCAGGGCGCCCTGGCTCTGTGGCAGGTGTCCCTGTCCACGGCAGCTGTGCACAGGTGCGCACAGGTGTGCGGTGAAGTGGGACAGGAGTGGTACAGGCAGGGACACAGCACTCACTGAGGTGCCTCTAGCGGAGGGATACGTGAGTCCATTGTGCTGTTTTACACTTTTTCTGCCTGAAAATCTTCAAAATAGGGTATGAAGAACCTTTATGCACAGGGCTATGCTAAGTTCAAGAAAGGCGTTTTTCTCAGTCAGTGGGAGGACCAGAATTAGGAATTACAATCTCAAACAGTACAGTCCACAGTAAAGGTGAACGACTACCAGGTCATAAAATAAAAGTTCTAGAGAGATCAAAGCATTAAAAAGGAAAAGACATGGATGGTGAAGAAAAATAAATTACGTATTTGCAGATGACAGCACTGACACACACAACCACTGAGTACATTGCTGGCACTTTTATTTTGAGATGGTCTCCCTTATAAATTGCTCAGGCTATCTTGAACTTTTGATCCTCCTGCTTCAGCCTTCCAAGTAGCTAGGATTCCAGGCATGGGCCACCACCATGCAAGATGCGGCAGTGTTCTATACAGAAAACCCTGACTTCATCCTCAGCCAGGTGTGGTGCTGCAGCTCTGCAATCCTAGCATTCAGGAGGTTGATGCAGGTCTGCCTGGAGTTCACGTTAATAAATATCCTCGGGGATTTAGCTCAGCAGCATAAGAGCCTGCCTTGCAAGCAGGTGGTCATGAGTTCGATCCCTGATACCAATAAAAACCGAAAAAGACCCCCCCCCCAAAATCCTCAAAATGTCAGTAATAACCAGAAATCTACAGAGACAATGAAATTGCTATAAATTCCCCAATGCATTTTTTTTTTCTGCATAACTAAAAAATCCATCTAAAAATTCAGAAAACTGCAGTGGACCTTAACTTGCCTAAGCAGTCCTGAAAAAAGCAGAAAAGAAAACTGAAGTTGAACACTTACTTCATCTCAGAATTTACTACAAAACAATGTGGTACTAGTATATGGACACATGCAAACCAATGGGATAGAACTGAAAGTCCTCAAATAAACCCTTTGAGGACAGCCTGGTGTTGCCTCTAATCCTAGCCCCTGGGAGACTGAGGCAGGAGGATCACACCAAGTTCAACGGCCAGCCTGAGCTACATAGCAAGTAGCTACAACCCTCCAAAAATTGCCAAGGGTGTTGATATCACTGAATAGATAGGTCTTTACACCAAAGATGATGGATAAATGGGTATTTATGTGCTAAAGAATAAAAACAGACCCCTACCACACACTGTGTACAAAAATTAACAAAAAATGATTCAAAACTTATAACCAGAAAACTCAAAATGACACGTAAATTTATTTTGCCTTTTTGCAGTTCAGGCTGGCCTTGTGCTGACTTTGTACCCCAGGCTGGTCTTGAACTTGCAAGGATCACCACCATACCCGGCTGAATTTTTTGTTTTTTTTTTTTGGTCTTGGGTCTCTTAAAATTTTGTTTTGAGGAAAGGTCTCATGTTATAGTTCGGGCTTGTGCTTAATTCTCAGGCTCCCAAATGCTCAGATCAAGGCATGCAGCAGCATACCTGGCTCAACAAAATTTATTTTTGTCTTTTTGAGACAAGGTCTCACTATGCGCAGCTCAAGCTGGCCTCGAACTCACGTTGTAGCACAGCCTGGCCTCAAACTTGCAGCACCCCTGCTTCCACCCCGAGTGCTAGTATGACAGGCATGTAACCACCACTCCAGCCTTAAACAAACTTTGTAACTTTTAAAAAATGTTAGCTTTTGAGCTGAGCACACTTGTAATTCTAGCTTTTTGGTAGGCTGAGGCAAGATCTTGAGCTTAAGCCTGGCTAACCAATTTAACACCTTAACGAGACAACAGTGGGGCTGGAGTGGTTCCATGCAATGGCCCAAGGTTTAATGCCCAGTACAATAAACAAAGATGTTTCAAAAAAACAGGTGTTGGCCAGGAGGTGAATAAACTGGAACGCTTACATACTGCTGGTGGGAATGTAAAATGGTTCTGCTATTACAGAAAATGGCTTTGTGTTTTCTCAGAAACAGAACAGAATTACTATATGATCTAGCAGTTTCACTTCCAGCTATACACTGTGGTCAGAATTTACTTATTTGGTACCAGGAAATCGAACTCAGGACTGTGCACTTGCCAGGCAGGTGCTGTGCTACTGAGCTGTATCACTGGCCAGAAGAATTTAAAGTAGAAACCCACACAGCTAAGGTTACCCGTTCACAACGGCATCATTTTAAGCAGCCAACATGTGGAAGTAACTCAAGTGCCTACCAACAGAAGAACAAGTTAATAAGAAGGGCATGTATGTGCGAGAGTCATTCAGCCTGATAAAGGAAGGGGACACTACGACATGCCATGCATGGAGGAACCCTGAATCCAGCAGTCAGTCCTTAAAAGACCACACAGTCCCACTTTATACGAGGGCCTGTGAGGTAGCTACACCAGCCAAGAGAAAAGTGAGATCATCAGGGGCCACCAGGGAGGCGGGCAGAGGGAGTCACCTCTGTCGGGGGCAATGAAAACATTCTGAACTGGAATGTGATGATGTGCAACACTGAATGATTTGTGTCACTGAATTACATATGCAAAAGCTGCTAAACTGGTCAGTCTTATGTATTACTTATCTTTGCTACAATAAAATTTATTGGTAAAAAGGTTACTGCTAGAGCTGGGTGTGGTGGTGCACGCCTGTCATCCCAGCACTCAGGAAGCTGAGGCAGGAGGATCACTGCCAAGTTCAAAGCCATCCTACACGTCACAGTGGTTCAAGACCAGTCTGAACTGAACTACATAATGAGACCCTCAAAACAAAAGCAAAACCAAAATTATTGCTAGAGAAGACCTAAGAATTTAGACGTGAGGAAACTTAGCTCTGAAGTGGCTGAGTGGCAAGGAGAAGCAGATTTACTCTGCACTGCTTTCCCAGCAGCAATAGGAGCCAGAAGAAGGGCCGAGATGGTTAGGGAGAGGCCTGGCTAAAAGCTGCCCAGCACGCAGTGCAATGCCCGGTCTCCTCACAGAAGCCTGAGGCCTTGGTTTCTGATGGGGAAAGAGACGGTCTCTGGCCAAGAAGAGGGGAGCACCCCACTCCGAAGTAAGGGTTGGGGGAGACAAGCCTGCCCTGCGTCAGTGACACTCCAAGCATCCTCCTCCCTGGCCCCAGGACACCAGCAGCCAGCCCAGGGCGTGGACAGAGTGTGAAGAAGGCCTGCTGTGGTGCCCTTGCAGCATGGCAGACAGCGGCTCAGGACAGCTGCGGAGGAAGTATGCAGCTTGTGAGTTACAAACCCAAGCCGAACTCTCATCAGCAGAGCCACCACATCCGACTCTTGACCAAGGTAAACTGCAGTTCCCTGGGGCTCTACACAGCAGCAGGGGTGAAACTGTGAGAGCCGGATGATGACGGGAGAGAAACCTGCAGAAGACTGGCAGAAGAACAACGGGAAATAGGAGGGAAACAGAGAAGGCATCAGAAGACTAGTCCAGGGCCAGGGTGCAGCCGGCAAGCATGAGGTCCTCAGATTGGTTTCTAGTACAAAAAAACCAGACTGGTCCAAAAGTTAACAGACAAAACAATGAAAGGAACTGCCCGTGCTTCCAGACTGAGAGAGCATAACTGATAAAACTAGGCTCAAACTCCACCTGGGCATGGTCTCGCAAAGCTGTCATTTCAGCACGGGGAAGGATGGGGTGGACGGCGAGTTCAAGGCCAGCCTAGACTATAGAGTGAGAGCCCGTCTCAGAAGTAATAAAACAGAATAAGAAGAACATAGGCTCAAACCAAGGCTTAATCATCAAAAGCAGAGGCAAAAGACAACTACCAAAAAGTAGAGGTGTAGGGCCAGGGATTTAGCTCAGTGGCATAAGCGCCTGCCTGGCAAGCATGAGGCTGTGAGTTCAATCCCCAGTACCAAAGAAAAAGAAAAAGAAAAGAGCAGGGGTGCTGAGATGAAGGACCAGGCAGTCTGGGACTCTACCTCCAGATGTGGAAGACGGCAGACAGCCTGTCACCCTGAGACTGCAGGGCCCTGCTAGCACTCCCAACCGAGCTGCGGATGTCCTTTGCCAGTGAGTGTCAGGGACACTGTGGGACCAAGGAAGGGGCGAGGCAGACATGAGACTTCCCACGCAGTGGGAGCCGGGAGCAGCAAGTCCTGCACAAGCTGGCCATGGGGCTGTGAGCTCATGTGGGGGAAACAAAGTCCAGTTCTCTTGTACAGTTTGCTAAGCAAACAGAGACGAGGCAGCTGCTGACTCCAGCAAGCCCTGAACAGCTCAGGCGTGAAAGGAAACGCACTGCCATGGCTCGGCAGTCCCAGATCCTGTGTGCTTGTAACAAGTACAACTTAACCAGAAATGGTAACAATGGAGGGAGGGGAGGCAGGGACAAGAGGACACGACAGGGCTGGGATACGGCTCAGCGGCACGGCGCCCGCCTGTGTAAGCGTGAGGTCCAGAGTTCAATTTCTGGTACAAAAAAAACAAAACAAAACAAAACAAAACAAAAGAAACACAACCCTAGTTCTGTGCCCGCAACTTAGACATGCCTGAGGGGACATGTGGAAGGAAACACTGGAGAGTACTAGAGAGTTTTGAGAGGTGAGATCAGGGTGGCTGTAAAGGGCAAGGAGGCCTTGGCACCCCTTAAATATTTCTAGGGTGAAATTCAGCTTGAAGAGCAGCAGCTAGAATTGCAGCTTCGCTTGTGCCGAGACCAGATCCCCATCCACGTGTACAAAGCCTGAAACCGGTCAGGGGCCTTCTGTCTCGGGGCAGACTGCACCATTAACTCCACTGCGGATACTGAAGGGAGGGGAAGCCAACCAGAGCCACCGGTCAGGCAGGCAGGCCAACACTGGACACCTACACGCTTCACGGCTCTCTGCAAGGGTGCAGAGCTCTCAGAAGGCAGGAGAGGAAAGTGGACCCCACAGCGCCACATGGAGGGTGGCAGCTGCACCAGGGACAGAGAGGCTCTGCCAGCCTGAGGTCCCCTCGCCCTTCTCCAGAGGGCGTCTCTGTCGCAGTGCTAGCCCTGAGCCTCAAGGGGTGCTGGCATGAGAGAACCCCTTCACACAGTGCTTTCCTTCGCCCCTGCAGGATCAGCCCCTGCCATCACGAGGTTTCTCGGTCACAGCTGTGGGCTGCAATGACAGCAAATGGCTCAGGAACACGAGCTCAGTGAGGTGACCAGCACAGGAGGTACACGGGGCGCCCCTGATACTCAGTCGTTTTTCAAAAGGAAAAAAAGCAAAAAGGGAGAGATGCAAGGGTGTTTTCTCTCCCCTTTCACTTGGCCGAAACCCAACCACCTGACGCTGAGCACCGCTCTCTCGCCCCAGCTTGGCAAAGCACAGGCAGTGCCGCCTCTGCCTGGTCCTTCAGGTCAGCTCCTGCCCACAGCGGACAGAGAGGCGAGGATCCCGACGGGCTTTCTTGTCCTCTCCAACCACAGGCCCCTGACAGCAGGGTCACCAGGGGCACACAGGGATGCCCACATGGGCAGAGTGCCCTGCCTGCGTGGCCTGGCTCCCAGCATGCTCGGCCTGCAGCTCCTTGGCCTCAGCCCGCACTCACCGCTATCAGCGTTACTTTTGGTAGCGGTTACTACAATCTGCATGGAGCCACCTGCCTCTGGCCAGGCCGTCCTGGCCCCTGCCTGGTCCCGGGTGACCCTGGCACACAGAGCAGTGTGGGCAGACGCAGGGATCCACGCACCTGACAGGGTGATCTCCGTCAGGGAGTCCCGGGTGGTGGTGCCCACGGCGGTGAGCAGGTTGATGGACTGGTCAGTGACGTGGTTACAGTAACTGAGGTGCAGCTTGGAGAGCAGGGGCATGTGGCGGATGATCAGCCGCAGGGACGCATCCGTGATGTCTAGGCCCGCCAGGCGCAGCTCCATGATGTTCCGGAGCTTACTTCGATTGTCCATCTGACCTGGGGACAGGCAGGAGAGGGGTGACCACTGAGCTGACTGAACACTGAGGCGTAGGGATTCCATTTAGCTGTAAAATGCTCCCCCTGCATCTGAATTCTAACATCTAAAACCCACAAGAGTCCAGTCCAGAGTTAGATATCCAGATTCTCTAGGAAAGTCAGAGTCAGGAAAGCCTGACCCTCATTTTAACCTGCAGCAGTCAGCCACACCCTGAGCCTGCCCCAGCCCCATTCCCCTAGTGCCCAGGAGCCCTAAAGTTGGCAAGAACAAGGGGATAAGGTCATGCCCTGGGCGTCTACTCCCACAGCAGAGCCCCAGTGTATACAAAGGTGCCTCTGGCACCACCTGTGGCCCCACATGCCCAAAGACAGTTGGGGACAGGGTGTGGACTCCAGGGCATGCCCTGCGGAGCAGGGACTTGGGGGTGCAGGCACTGCCTGGGGTCAGCGACTCACCAGGCCTATTATCTGTGGGCGGTGACAAGAGATCCCGCATCTGGGCGTCCTTGAGCCCTTCTACCCACTGGACATCCAGGGTCCGGAGCAGTGGACAGTTGGAGCTGCAGAGCGCGGAGACCGCGATCCATGAGCAGCCCGCCAGCACCAAGTCTCGGAGCCCTGGGGGGACAGGTTTGGGTAGGGTCAGTGGGTGCTCAGCCCCCGCCCCTCACTTGAGGCCCTGGCTCGGGGCTCACCGGGCAGCCGGTTGATGAGCCAGCTCAGCTGCTTCTTGGAGATGTTGGTCCAGCTGAGGTCGAGGGAGACAGGCTGGCGCCGGATGATGCCGCTCAGCATCAGGGGCGTGATGGACTTGCAGTGGTTCAGGTCAATGCGGGTCCACAACCGCTTATCGCAGCACCTGGGTGGCCAGAGGGACGTCATGAGTGGTTGGGCATGGCGGGGAGCCCCTGCTCGGCTGTGATAGTACCCCTCACCTTCCAGCACCCACAATCCCACCAGGACTTCCTGTGAGCCTCACAACACTGCCAGGATGTCCCCCAGGAGGCAGGCACCTCACAGGGGGTCAGCAAGACACCAGGCTGGGGCTGGAGTCCAGCAGCCCTGAGTCCTGACCAGTCCTGACCACCTGGCTCCCAGGGAGCTATTCAAGGAGGGGGCAGGCAGGGCCACCACAGCTCTCTAGACTCGGCTGGCCACCTGCGTGCCCTGTGGCTCACAGGAATAGGCCACAAGGGGTGTCCTAAGCCAGGTGGGCCCTCACCAGCGGTTCCAGGTCCTGCAGACCCGCATGCACACACACAGGTCCCGGTGGCTGAGGTAGCTGAAGACGGCCATCCACACCTCCCTGTGCATGACGTGGGCTGCCCCATCGTCCAGGGGCAGTGAGTCGGGGGGAGGGCTGATGGGGGGCGGCCGGATCACGTGGCGCTCCATCTGGATGCACTTGGGCGGGGACGTGGCGGGTGGGGGCCGGGAGAGGACTCGGGGCGGGCTTCGCAGGCTGGGCCCCAGTGGCTGCCGCAACTCCCGGGGGGTGCCATTGAGCCCCTTGCTGAAGCGGTGGGGGCGCTCACAGAGGCCCAGCGGCCGGCGAGGCTCCTCATTCTCACTCTCGGGCTCCGACTTGATGGGCTGGTGGTTCTCATGGGCCAGGCTGCTCTCCGTCTTCTGGATCTCGTGGTTGAGCTCCTTGCTCAGCTCCTTGCTCAGCTCCTTGCTGGGGAGCCTCCGCTTGCGGCGTATCTTCACCTTCTTCTTCTCCTCCGAGCCCTCGGTGCCTTCGGTGCTGGGCCCCGCAGTGGGCGAGCTGGAGCGGGAGTGGTCACTGTCCCTGCTTTTGGGGGGTACCTCGGGCACATCGTCCTCTGGCTCCTGCTTGAAGCGCCGGAGAGGCTTGGTGGCCAGAGGCATCCGGTCCTCAGCGTTCTTCCAGGACCTCCGCTGCAGCACGGGCACAGAGCAGGGAGCCCTGGGTCAGCGGGCGGTGTCGCCCCCACCCCCACAGACGACAGCGGCCGGGACAGGGAGGGGCATGATACCTTTTTCCGGAAAAGCTTGTCTTCCTTGCCAGGCTTTAGCTGTTGTGAGAGGAAAGCACACAGAGCCTGCTCCAGGCATCAGCAGCGCAGGCCCCATTCCCCCCAGCCCACCAAGAGTGCAGTCTGCAGGGGCTGGAGGGAAACCACCAGGTGCCAGCTCTTCCTCCCCATCTGACCAGCAGCCGCGACCGCTGCCCGCTGATCCCAATGGGGAAGCCCGAGAGGGAGGAGGATGCGCGGCCGTGGGGTCCCACCCATGACTCCCACCAGGCAGACCGGCAGCTGCAGGCGCAGGCACCTCAGCCCAGCCGCCCGGCCAGTGGGACAGTGGGAAGGGAGCGGTTCCAGGCGCCGCCTTGTGGCCAGCGGTGGCAAGGCCGGGGGCGGAACCGGCTACTGGGGCTGGCGGGGCGGCGAGCGGGGCGCGGGAGCACCTGCTGCTGGAAGTAAGTGAGGCTGGATCTCCACCAGGGGCTGAGGCTGCTGCCTAGAGGGGGCCTTGGCGAGAGGTGAGAGGACCCGGGGGACGTTTGAAGCGTCGAGGCCTAGAGGGGTGGGAAGAGGAGTGACTCGCCAGGGTTCCCTCTGCTCTGGGGCTGGCTTTCAGGACGGGTACCCCGCCTGCCCGCCCTGCCCCCCCAGCCCGTACCCGCTTGCGGGCGCTCAGCTCCTGGGGCTTTTCGTATTTCCGCTTCCTCCTCAGGTGCACGTCGTCCGACTTGCGGCGTAGGATGCTGTCGGCTGGCACCTTCTTGGGGTGCTCGTCTGACCTGCGCCTGGGCGCCTCCTCACACTCGCTCCTGCGCTTGGCTGGTTCTGGCCCCTCCTTGTTGTCCCGGTTCATCTTCTGCTCCTTGAGCAGGGAGCCGGGCAGGTTGGAGGCGTACTTAAAGCCAGGGCCACGCTTTTGCTTGTAGGCCAAAAAGGGAGAAGAAACAACCCAACTGTATACCTTTGGCCTTGCCCGCCGCCCCCACTGCACCCCGCCAGGCCGGTCTGGGCACGGCCGGCCCGCCCGTCTGCCCGTCTGCCGGGCTCCTGGCCGCACTCACTTTCCCGGTCTTGCCGGCGTGGTTGCACTTGGGACACTCCCAGCAGTTTGGAAGCTCGTCGTTGACCACACCCTCTGACTCCTTGATCTGGAAGGACGGGTCCTGGACTCAGCGCGGGGCAGGCAGGGGTGCCAGGCTGGGCCCCAGGGCACAGGGTCCCCAAAGCCATATCCATCCCATTCCCAGCCAAAAGAAAACCACTGCTGCACAGGGGTGTGGAGAAGCAAAGCTCAGTCCAATGCTGGGTCTTGCTGCTGGAGCTAAGCAGGCCCACCTCCCCAGCCGGGAGGACTTCGTGAGGGATCCAGGAAAGTGGCCAGCTCAGGGCCTGGCACACAGCAGGGACCCTGCTTGATCCCTGTCATCTGCATAGGCGGGGTGGCTGCAATGGGAAGGCTGACTCCTCAGGCCAAGTCTCGCATGCAGCAGCCCTTCAGAGGGGTGAGGCTGTTTGTGGGTGGCCAGGGTAGGAAAGCAAGGCTCAGATCCACCACCCCGCTGCAGGGGAGCCACTGACCCCGTAAACTCAGGGCTGGAAATGTGCTGGCCCACAGTGGCCTATTCCTTTCCAGAGGAAGCCTGCTGTGGAAGCTAGGCAGGCACAGAGGTCACACAGGGCAGCCCAGCCCCAGGTACCCCAAAGGGACGGGGTCCTGGTGAAGAGGCATGGGACGGCAACCACTTGTGTCATCTGGGACCCAATCTCCCTGGCCCAGGCCCTCTTCCTCTGGAAGCCAGCAGGCAGGACTCCATCAAGTAGCCGCACTGGGGCTCTGCCCAGCACATGCCTGTGTGCTCCACCTTGAAGTGCCAGGAATTGTGGCTCTGAGGTACTGGAGGACGGTGGCAGTGGGTTCAGTCTCTCAGGGACTTTAGCTACTCTGAGCCCATCATGCGAAACAGAACCCCAGACTCTGTTTTGTAAGAATCCAGCAAGCTGCGCCATGCCACCCGCACCTGCCCACAGTCTGCAGGGCAGGGGTCTAGCGCCAGGTCAGCACAACCAGGGGCCCAGGGCCCAGCTTGCTCACCTTAAGGCATCCGGGGTGGATGATCTCATTGCAGATAGAGCACTCCATGAGCATGAGGTTGAACTTGCCCTCCTCCTCCTCCACTGTGTCCTCTTTCCCCGCCTCGCCACACACGAGGCACACGGCAGTGTGGGGAAGCACTGGCTGGGGAGCCAGGAGACACATGAGTCAGTGGGAGAGGGGGTTAGCTGCGGGCGCATGTCTGGGGACCAGCCCAGGGACACTAAGCTGCTTTCCTGGGCCCCCAGGCAATATCGCAAATGGCCCAGCACATTTACCTGTTCATTCATACTATTATGGAGTTGTGATAGCTGGGAACATGGCTACATCCCCTACCACCCTGATGAGCTCCTCTTTTGGTGGAGGGAGGAACAGAAGGTTGGATAACAGGTCAGTGGGGATTTCAGGCCAGGGGAGGCCAGGGCCAGCAGTGGGTGCGAGGGGCCACTGGAAAAGACCTGAAGGAGGTGAAGCAGGAGGTCGGCCTAGACATGGAGGCTGGGACTGGGCCTCCCTCGGACAGGCTTTCTCTGGAGCAGGAGGAGGCCACAGTCTGCCCGCCGTGCAACTGATGCTGGCCTTGATGGTGCACAAGCATGGGCTGCTCGTCACCTCCAGGTGACGGGCGGCTGTCCTGGCTGTGGTGGGCTGCTCAGAGCCCCCCACACTGCAAAGCTCCTGGGTTCCCCTGAAGAACGCCTGGGGTATTAATTTCACAGAAGCCCCACCCCCGTGCACACCCTCACCCACAGGAAGCTGGCGCACGGCACTGCCACAGAGGTAAGCACATGCAGCCCACGCGGCCTCCTCGGGTCACTTGAAAGAACAACTGAGAAAACCAGTTGGCACTGGCATATTTTTTTTGAAGACAAAAGAAACAAGCCTATCGTTTCCAGAAAAATAACTGACAGTACTGGGTGGAAAAGACAAAACTATCTGAAGACAGACAATGAGAAGTCTGGGAAACTGACATGAGCCACCCGGAACTAGAAGACTTAGCAAAGCTCTTCTGATTGGTTGGTGAATAAAATATGGGGTTTTATATGGATATCCACATCGGACTGGGACATACGTATATATAGTACAAGGCGCCAGTACTGGGCAGAGTTCCTCAGTGAGCCGACGTTTTCCAAATGACTGATGCACCATGTCACCTGCACAACCGGAAGGTGAGACCAGTGGCTTCTCACCTCAGTGGGAGGAAAAGTTCATCGGCAGGTTTTTTTTTTTTTTTTTGGTCTTTTTCCTTTTTTATCGTTACCAGGGATCGAACTCACGAGTGCCTGCTTACAAGGCAGGTGCTTATGCCACTGAGCTAAATCCCCAGCCCCTTCACTGGCAGTTTTGGACCCTGCCTTCAAGTGGCCCGTAAGGAGCTGCCACCTGCTGAGTTCCGGAGGCTACGTGTCTACACCCACGCTCAGGCTCCCCTGTCCTGTGACCTAGCGTGACAGACAGGGAGACCTGGGTCCTGTCTAATGAATGAGATGCGAGACATCCACAAAGATGTAAAACTGCCGTTCTTCCATTTTGTTTTACAATTGGATCCTATAAAAATGTTTTAACTTCATTTAAAAAAATGTGATGGGTTTCTTATTCTCAAAATGAATTTAAAGTATTTTAAAAATTCATTTTAAATACAGTAAATAAGTAAATAACCTACATAAACAAGGGCATTTCGGTGTCCTCATGATTTTAAGACCCTAAAGCGGTCTCAAGACCACCCAGCCTGAAGGTGGACCCAGGACAGAGGCCAGATCAGGCCTGTGGCCACCTGGCCCTGACCAGTACAGAACGCAGAGGAGGTGCAGGCGCAGGCTTCTCTAAACGGCCTCAAAGGAGCTTCAGCCAGGCTGGGCTATGCTGCACCATAAGGGGAAAACCTGTAACGTGCACAGACACCGAACCTGCACCCAACTCTGAAAGTGAGGCAGCCTCCATTGCTCCACAAACACTGACAGCATCTGCTAGGGCCCAGTGTGAGGTGCTGAGGGTATGCAAGTGAGGAGGCAGCTGTCTCCAAGAAGAAGCAACTCCCTGAAATCCAAGAACACAAAAATGTTGTGTTCACGAGTCACCTGAAGCAGCGAGGCTGAGGCGGGGAGGCAAAGGCCCTCCAGGTGGGCGCGGCCTGAGAGGTCTGGGCAGGACAAGCCCCCTGGCAAGAGAAGTGCAGGGCTCAGGACACAACCCTCTGGGACGGGTAGGGGCACAGGTACTGCAGTGGTGCTGAGGGAAGGGGTAGGTGGGGCTGGGCATCAGGGGCCCTCAGGGTGGATACGGAAGGCTGGAAAGGGACCCAGAAGGACAGGCTGGCTCAGGATGCCTGAGGGGTGGCAGCAGGCAGGAGACAGGCTTACTCCTGCCAACACAGCCCGTGCGCCAGGCACCAGAGCTGCACACGTAAGGTGGCCAATCACAAAGGTTTCCTGTAACTGGGCCCGTGCACCAGGGGAGAAGACGAAAGATAGTTGTGGGTTTTAGGTGACGCTTGTCCAAACCAACAATTTCCAGACAAGCTCCTTAAGACACTGTTCAATCCCAAGGGTCACACAGGCCCTCTTCTCTAGAAAAATGCATACAAGCCGGCCAATCACCTGTACTGAATCTTGGGGGTTAATTATGAAGAGCTTCTGTAACCTCACTACAACAAAACACCATAAAAACCCAATTAAAAATGAGCCAAGGAGTTGAAACAGACATTTCTCAAAGAAGATATACTAATGACCAACAGACACATGAGACAGTGCTCAGTATCACTAATCATTAGAGAAACTCAAGTCAAAAGCACAGCATGGTGATGCTGCACACAGACCAGGGCAGCCACTGTTAGAAACAAACAGCATCATGGGATTTTGAGACCCTGTCTCAGAAAAACCAAAAAAGAGCCTGGGATTTAGCTCAGCGGCATAAGCATCTACCTTGCAAGCGTGCACTTGTGAGTTTATGCCCCAGTACCAACTCCCCCCCACCACCACCAAAAAAAGAAAAGAAACTCATTTGGGTGCCCAAATGGGTGCACACTGGCACTTGCCCGTAACCCCAAGCGCAGTGGGAGGGTGACCAAAACAACAAACAGACAGTCCCAGCCAAACCTAGGCTTTGTGAGACCCTGTCTCAAAATGGAAAAAGGGGCAGGGAATCTAACTCAATGCAAAGGCCCTGGGCTCAATTCCTAGTGCCAAGGGAAAAAAAAATCTGTCACCAGTTCCAAGGATAAAGCATGATGATGTTACAACAGTTGCAAAAAAACCAAACAGGACGTGACTCCATTTATATGAGGTGCCTAGTTAGCTTTTAGAGACTGAAAGTGATCTGGTTGCCAGGGGCTGCGCAGAAGGAAAAGGGGAGTAGTCGTTCAATAGGTGCAGTTTTACTTTGTTTGAGATGGGTTTCAATATGTAGTTCAGGCTGGCCCTAGACTCACTGTGTAGCCCAGGCTAGCAGCAATCTTCCTGCCTCAGCCTCCTAGTGTTGGGATTGCAGGTGTGCACTACCATACCTGGCCAGAGTTTTGGTTTTGCAAGAAGCATGTTTTAGCAACCAGCTGCACAGCTACATGCATGTATACTTAGGTCTGCTGCACTACAAACCTGAAAATGGTTAAGACAGTGAAACTCACAGGAGGTGTTGTGTTCTCTAAAATCACAGGCTAAGCAGGCATGCGTGCCGGGACAAAGGGAAGGTGCCCCTGGGCTTGGAGGGCATTGGCTGGGTCGGGAAGAAGCGCTCACCTTGTGCCAGGCTGGGGCTGCAGGAGCTCGCCAGGGCCCAGGAACCCTGTGTCTCCCGCTGAGCCAGCTTTTCCAGGAGGGCTGGGATGCCGCTGGGCCCCAGGAGCAGGAATAGCAGTGCGTGTGTGGGTGAGCGGAGGGCAGGGTGTCCCCGAGGCAAGACCGGGGCCTGCAGAAGTGGTGACACAGCTCTGGAGACCCCTGGCCTGGCTGTCAGGAAGGTCACTGACCTTTCAGCCAGACTTCTGACCAGGGGAAGGTGGAGGCAGGGAAGGGACCCAGCATCCTCATGACATGGACGGTAAATGTCGGCCTTGGGGTCCAACACAGCTCAGACCTCCCTGACATCTTTAACGAGAGGACTTCAAAGCACCTGGTCATCACCGGAAGGGAGGTGCCAAGGGACGGCAGCCCTGGAGGCCGACCTGAACCCACCCCTCCCAGCCAAGCAAGCAGGGCCACAGCCAAACAGGCACACTCACCGCGATGCACTGTCGCATGATGCAGCTCTGCTTCATCCGCCCGGGGCCTCCGAACTTCTTCATGTCCTTGCAGAAGTGGCACTCCCCACACTCTGTCCGCAGGCACGCCTCGCACTTGCGGCATCGCGTCCGGCGCCGGCGAGCTCCTGCCGTCGTGCGATTGGTGGCTAATTTCACTGCGGAGGCCGGGCCCGGCTTGCCCTTGGGCCGACCCACAGCCCGGTTCTGCAGAGAAGGGGACAGTGGTGAGCTGGGCGGCAGTGGGGGCAACTCCTGGGTGTTCCAGACTCAGCTGTGTGTCCCCAAGCGATGGCGAGGCCCTAAGCCCTGGGCTCTCCAGAGGTGGTGAAGCTGGGGGAGGTCACTCGGCTGGACCTTAGTTGGCACCGAGGTCCTTCTGAATGAGGACTACCAGAATGCAGACAGACAGAAAAGGCCATGGGGGAGCCCTGCCCACAGGCCCTCCGTTCTCTGAGGGCAGAAACAGACTCAGGCCTAGGAGCTCAGCTCCTGGGGAGCCTAAGGAGTGTGTCATAGATTGAGGGTCTGTGAGGCCAGAGGCGGTCATGTTCCAACCCTAAAGGACACTTCTGACCTGAACCTCACTGGGAGCTGAGCCGCTCTAGGAAATGACAGAGCAAATGACAGCTAATGTCTAGAATAAAGCCCTTTTTCCAAAGAGCTCATCTCCTGTCCTCTCTACCTGCTGGCCACATCAACTAGAGAAGCTTTCACTGTGTTCACCAGCAGCCGGCTTCTTGGGAAAAATCCGAATACCCAAACCCAGGACCCTAAAGAGCAACGCTCGAGAAAACCAACAAGTGACAGACAGGGGCAGCTCTTAAGGACCAGCCAGAAAGCCCTGTGACCGTGGACTACAAACAGGTTGACACAAGGACCAACGAGCCATCTCGCATGGCCATGAGGCTGCCGTCCTAATGTCTTCTGTGTGACACCAACTCCAAACTCTCTCCTTGGCCTAACAAAAACAGGCATGTGGGGCTGGGGATTTAGCTCAGCAGCATAAGCGCCTGCCTTGCAAGCAGGCAGTCGTGAGTTTGATCCCCGGTACCGATAAAAAGGAAAAAGAAAAAAAAAACAAAGAAAAGAAACAAAAACAGGCATGTGCAAACCAAGTCCGCCTGCTGATCTCAGCCCATTGTGAAGTTTTTAAAAACCTGAACCCTCGTTCACTGCTCAGGCCTCTAGCCTGGGGGATTCCAGCACCTCTTCTCCACGAGCGGCTGGAAGCATCTCCCTTACAGGAAAGATTACTCACAGGGTCACTGTCCCATCAGTCTTTACTGATCCAGGTTCTACCTTACAGAAAGGTCATGGCAGGAACTTTCTTGGTCTCTCATCTCTGAAATACTGGACTTTAAATTACTTAGGTTAATCAATGAACGGACACTTTGCATTGATGGAGTAGAAGACAAAATGACTACACTTCTCAAAGTGATCTACACATCCCAATATCGTGTCTCTGTCACAACCCTAACTAGTGTTCAGTAGAAATTGATGCTATTGATCCCAAACTCAGATGAAATTGCTAAAGCAATCTTTTTTTTTTTTTTTTTTTTTTAAAAGGAACAAAAAAGTCAAGGCCTGGTGCAGGCCAGGCCATGGGCACTGCCACCGCCAAAAAAAAGAACAAAGTGAAAGACTCAAACTTCCTGATTTCAAAACTTACTACAAAGGCAGACGTGGTACTGACATAAGAGAAACACACAGATCAATGAGATAGAGCCGAGAGCCCAGAAATAAACTTATTTTGACTAACTGAATTACAGTAAGGGTACCGTGACAGTCCAGCAGGAAAAGGAACGGTCTTTTCAATGCACAGTGCAAGACAAGTGAATAGCCATAGGTAAAAGAATGTAGGGCTGGGGACTTAGCTAGGCAGCACAGTGCCAGCACAAGGGCGTGAGTTAGATTCTTGGTACAGGAAAAAAAAAGGAGAAGGAAGAATGTGGATCCCCTAATTTATACCATTTAAAAAAAAAAAAGCAGCAAATTCAAAAACCAACCAAGGACTGAAACACTGGAGAGGCTGAAGCAGGAGGATTGGTGTGAGTTTGAGGCCAGCCTAGGCTACAGAGTGAGACCCTGTCTCAACGGAAAAAAGAAAAGACAAGAAAAAAAGACAAACTAGATTTTGTCAAAAATTAAAACCTTTAGGGTTTTTTTTTTGAGACAAGGTTTTGAGGTGTAGCCTAGGGTGGCCCTGAACCCCAGCCTCCTGAGCGCTGGACTCAGGTATGTTCCGCCACACCCAGCTTAAAGGATTTGGCCAGGCCAGGCATTTAACTCAGCAGCACAAGCACCTGCCTGGCATGCACAAAGGCATGAGTTTCAACCCCAGTACCAAAAGGGGGGTGGGTGGGTGCTGGGGATTTAGCTCAGCGGCATAAACACCTGCCTTATAAGCACAGTTGTGAATTCGATTCCCGGCACCAAAAAGAGAGACAGATTTGGCCAGGGATGGTGACACATGCCAGTGAGCCCAGAGACCACTATGAATTTGAGGCAACCCTGGGTAACCCAGTGAGTTCAAGGCCAGTCTGAACTACAGAACAAGACTCTGTCTCAATCAATCAATCCATTTTGGAAAGGAAAGAAAGTTTTTGGACTTCAAGGACACCGGCTTTTTAAAAAAAAACCTACAGACTGGAAGAACAAATTTGCAAATCATCTATCTAGTAAAGGACTAGGACCTATAGGAAACAAAACAAAACAAAACAAAACAAAACCTCTTTGCTCCACAATAGACAAAAATGCCCATTTAAAAATGGGGAAGGTGGAGCTGGAGGTTTAGCTCAGCGGCATAAGCACCTGCCTTGAAAGCAGGCAGTCGTGAGTTCGATCCCCAGTACCAATAAAAAGGAAAAAGAAAAAAAAAATTGGAAAAGAATTTAAATATTTCTCCACAAGATCTGGTCAAAAACCACACAAAATGATGCTTAATATCAACAGCTAAGAGAATATGCAAGCTGCAGGTAGACTAATTCATTACCCCTCGTTTACACTTCACCACCCAGGTCCCTGCTATGAATCACACAGCAGACTCAATGCAGGGCCAGGGCTCGCAAGGAGGGGGAGTGCCCTGCTCTCAAAGGCCCCGCAGTCTGGGGTGAGGAAGACCTGTGCCACACAGACAGCACGTTACCACCCTGGTGAAGCGCCAGTGACTCTTTGCGATACTCACATCACAACCTGCAAGACATGAATTATTACTACCTGTTTACCAATGAAGAAAGGGGGCAACGCAGGTAAGTCATTTGGCCAACGTCACATGCCAAGTGCACATGATGGAACAGGAGCCCCACAGGACCTCTGAAGCCTGGACCCCTGCATGCTGCCCTGGGAGAAAAGGAGGCTTAGAGGAGACAGGAAACAACAGTTGTATGGTGGCCACCTGCGTGGCACTAAGGAACCCAGCGATACTGAAAGATACACATCTGGAAATCAGTGACCCAACAGTGTTAAAGCTGGTTAACCCAGCAACCTCCAGGGCACTGAGGAGAGACATGGTTTCAGCAGCACCTGTGGGCCCAGAGAGCCTTGGAGTGAAGATGGAGCGTCCTTCACCAGAAAGGCAGGCAAAGCAGCAGGAAGCCAAGAGGCTGAAGAAGGCAATGGTCAAGGGTTTCCAGTGTCAAGAGAAGTCAAGCAAGCAAAGCAACCCAACTTTAGCTAAACGACTTTATGATTCAGAGGGTTCTATGTTTCCGGTCAAACTACCTCCAACCACAGGACTTAGGGACCCTGCCTCCCTCCTGCAGCAGCCAGCAGCCTGAGCACGCACCTGCAGACTCCAGGGAAGGCTCTGGTTTTTTTACACACGGAGGGGAAGGAGCCACAGAAGAAAACCACAAGAGACCAGAACACCCAGGGACAGGGAACCTCTGGAGAATCCCGAGAGAGCTAAGAAACGAAGGTCCTCCAGAAAAATTCACACAGGTACAAAGTTTCCTAATTTTGTATATATTCTGGGGAAGGTTCAGAACCCCTGTCTTAAAATTACACCACTTATGAAGCTATAATGGAGAGACGGGAAGGGATGAAAAAGAATTAAGATCGGGGGGCCAGGGATATAGCTTAGCAGCACAGCACCTGCCTGGCAAGCATGAGGTCCTGAGTCTGGTTCCTGATACAAAAAAATAATAATGATTAAGATACATTAAGTACTCATACCAACTCTATACATTGAATGGAAGCATTACGTACATATGTACTGCAAATGAAAAAAAATTTTAAATACATTTTTTAAAAAAGCTATAATGGGTAAAACAATATATGATCACACAAACATAAATTTCTGGGTTTTGGTTTTGCTTTTTTTGAGACAGCGTTTCACTGTGTAGTTCAGACTGGCCCTGAACAAACTATGTACCCCAAAATGGCCTTGAACCCACGGTGATCCTCCTGCCTCGTCCTCCCAAAGGCTGGGATTACAGGCGTGCACCATCATGCCCAGCTTCTGAGAGATTTTCTTCTCTAGAATTCCCTAATTATAATTTTCAACCATTTGTACTCATTTTATTAAGGAAAGAAAAGGAATAAAGTTTCACTTAAGGGGTTAAAAATGTCTTCTGAGAGCCCTTCTTTAAGGGGTACCTACTCACACGAACTCAGCTGCCGACACGCTGACAGTTCTGTACTGGAGAAGGCTCTGCCAGGGTGTTCCCTGCCAACCTGGCTCAGTGGCCACCGTGCCCTGGCTGTCCCCCAGGTGGCGACACTTGGGAAACCCAGGGGCCTAGGAAAGGCTCCTGATACTGCTCTGACTGAACACCAGTCTCTAGTGGGGGCAGGACAGTGAACCTGACCGTGATGAGGAGGGGAAGGGGAGGGCTAGGCCCAGGGATGGGAACTTTCTTCCAGCTGCCACACCCACACTCCTGGACTCATGCCACCTTAGGGGGCACCTTCTCCTTGTGCCAAACCCATGGAGCCAGCAGGGTGGGTAGGAGGGAGATATCAACAAGAGCCGAGTCTAGCTCTACAGTCACAGACACCTTCAAGGTCTGCAGGGGAAGCCACTCCTCCCGGGCAGTGAATCCCTGGGCTGAGAAAACAGCTGAGTAAACCGGGGTGGGGGTGGGGGGAGGAACCACAGCCGGGAGCATCCTCTGGAGCGATGGCACCTAAGGTGGCACCATCTCTGTTGGGACCAGAGAACAGCAGCCCAGCGCTCTGGCTTAGACATCGTCCTCCTCGATAAAGCTGAGTGGAGGAAAACCTGAAGTGAACGCTGAAACCCAGGCAGAACTTCCGTTACTGAATGCTCCAGAAGAGCTACAGCCTGGCTGACCCAGGAGAGGGGACCGAATGATGCACAGGAGAGCTGGTTCCCTCCTAATCTGGAGTCTTGCTCAGCAGTGGCACACCCTGAAAATACACTCTCAGGCCCAGAGACACACTCAGTCTCATCCCACATCAAACACTACCTACCAGAACCCACAGATGTGACCCAATTACTTACACACACACACACACACACACACACATACACACACACACACACACACACACACACACACACACACACACAGAGTATTTCTGGACGTTGCCACGCCAAAGGCCAGTCAACACTAACACCTATGAATGACCAGACACTGGGTCAGGCAGACCCAAACTCAACTAACCGCAAATGCTCAAACCAAGGGCAGAGAAGCAAGCTATGTGATCCGAGAGTGCTCAACAGTTACTGGGACCATAAAAGTTCCAAGCCAAAACCACTTGAATTGCCCCTCCGTTCATCCAACCCAAAGACCACTCAGATTCAGAAACATGCAGAAAGTACCGATGCCTACAAACTGTCAGGCAGAATCCAGCCCCTTCCCCCCAACTTTGTCTCATATCATGCACGGTATGATTTCAGCGAAACCTAGGCATACTTCCTCAATGTCGACCAACGTTAGGGAAAAAAAATCAAGTTCCCACCTTTCAGCTTGAACATTCCAAATATCTTCCACCGAAGAAAGGAACCAGGATTACAAACAAGCAACTTCTTTACCCCCAATCCGACTAGTGTCCACACCACTCATTCTCAACCGTCCCACAGCGAAGCCCCCAGGCAGGTCTGCCGGCCGGCGTCTCGCAGCAGATATTATTTCGCAGATCACACTCGCTGAAACCTCAACTTTCTCCCTCCTCCGCTCCGCTCCCCTCCCCCCACCCCGCGTCCTAAGCGCGAACCTTCCCCGAGTAAATTCACGCCGTAAACACACCCAGGGCTTTGTTTTACACGCACGTCTCTACCCCCGGGGTCCCGGGAGAGGTCCGTTGCCTTCTAACTCCCACCAAGGCCGGCTCCTGCCATCTGGGGCCGGGCTTCCTCCGCCGCCGCCACCGCTACTGCCGCCGCCCGAGCGCGCTCGCCGGGTTCCGGATGGCCCGCGCCGGCCGCGGCTCGCACCCCTTCCTGTCTCCGCTGCCCACGGCGGCGAGCGCGCGGCGCGCAGACAAAAGCTCGGGCCGTCGGGCCCACGGGCCGCGGGCGTCCTCGGGCCCGGAGGCCGAGGATCCCGGGAGCAACTTCGCCCGCGGGGAGAACCGAGGCGCCGGCGCCACGGGTCCCAGGGCGCCCCGGGGCTGCCGGCACGCGCGTGGGCCGCGGGCGAGGGCGCCGAGGAGGGCGCGGCGCAACCTCGCGGCCGCCTGCAACTTGCCCCGGAGGCGGCCCGACGGCGAGGCCCACATTGTCCCCACGGCGCCGGGCCCCGCGCGCGCCGCCCGCACACGCCCCCCGCCGCGCCGGTGCGGGACCCGCCGCCGCGCCCCTCAGCGCCCCGCTCGGCCCGGCCCCGGCCGCCCCACCACCGGGGACGGCTGCAAAACTTTCTCCTCGTCGCGGCGGCGCAGCGGCGGCCGCCCTCGGCGCGTCAGGCGGGCGCTCGGGAGGTCGCGCGGCGGGTCCCTCCCTCGGCCCCACCCCGGGGCCGCCGACCTGGTCCGGCTCCGATTCATAGTCGTCGTCTTCGGCGCTCACGGACATGGCCATGGCTCATGGTGGGCCCAGGCTGGCGCGCGCTGACATGGCCGGAGCTCCGCCGCCGTCGCCGCCGCCGCCTGCCGGGAGCAGGCTCGGCTCGCCCGGGCTCGGCCTCGGGCTCGGGCTCCGGCTCCCGCCGCCGCCGCCGCCGCCGCGAGGAGGGAGCCGCCGCGCGCCTCGCACGCCCGCGCGGGAGGGGGCGGGGCGGAGCCGGGCCGCTCATGCATATGCATGAGGCGAGCCAGGAAGGGGCTGGCCCCCCGGGCGGGCGGGCCAATAGCGCGGCCGCGGCGCTCTGGCCGCACACAAAGGGAGCCCGGCCTGCGGTGACACGGGGGTGGGCCCGCCGAGGGCGGCCCCTCGCGGCCGGCGCGCGGGGACTGGAGCTGCGTGGGGGCGTGCCTCGCGCCCCGCCCGGCTCGACCGCCCGTGCACCCAGGGATGCACATGGGTGGCTGCACGCTGCCGCCGCCGCTGCAACAGGAAATGCACGCCGGGTCTGGGGTGGGGTCTTTTGTGTGGTGTTGCGGGGCGTCTCTCGGGGTTCCCGAAGCGCAGGAGCCAGAACCATGGGGTCGGGGAGACGACCCTGCGTGCGACGCCAGGCACAGGTCTGTAGGCTCTCTGCAGCGGTCTCACGGGTGCCGTGTCTGCACTCTCGAGCCTACAGATTGTACACCTGGGTAAGATCAGGGCGCCCGGTGCGTCCAGAAGCTCTGTTTCCCTATGCTGATCGCGATTCAGCATTAAACATGCGGGGTGGTGTCTACTCCAGCTGCCAGGCTCAGGAGCTGTCAGACCGCACAGGACTCGCCCAGAAGCAGGAGCATGATATTCTCGGAGGGTTCCCCCCTCCTTCCTGCAGTCCACCCTGGAAGGATTGGGGGGGATACAAGCCAGAGCACAGGGCTCCTAAAAAACACTGGCAGCTCCCTAGGCAGGCTGGGAAGGTGAGTGAGTTTACCGGTTTCTGAATTCCTCAAGGGGAGGGCTCCTAGAGCGTAATCCCAAAGCAGCCCCCTTTTGCAGAAAATTGTGGCTAGAAATCCAGACAGATCTTCATTCCAGAAACGAGTCTGTCAGGCACTGAGAGGCATCAAAATCATAGTTAAACAAACACCAACCACAATGGGACAGCTCAGCTGGGCAGTTGGCAAGCAGATCAGCGTGTCCCCTGGGATACTGAACATGCCCACCTATGCCTGCCCAGCTTCTCCACTGTAAACGACAAAGACTTATGGAGGGACTGGTAACCCTCTTCCAGGCTTTCCCAAGAATAAGCTCATTAGCTGTCACCTCAGGTGACCAGTTGTGCATAGCCATTCCACTATTACTCATGGGCCAGGCCACTGGCCACAAAATCCAGGGTGAACAGAGGGAACCGCAGGCCCGTCACAGCCTAGGTTTTCAAAGATGGCAGTGTGTGTGGCAGAGATCTTGTAAATAAAACTCAGGAGGCTTCTAGCAGAGCCGGTAGCAGCGAGTAAGCAGGGATGGGCGTCAGCTTTACTGAGTGGATTTTAAAGACTATCTGATATTTATACACCCACTGACACTACGGAAAAAATCCCAGGACTCACTCTTTATGAAATGTATCTGTTTTGAATTTTCTTCCTTCCCTCTCCTATTTTCACAATCCATTCAAGATTAAGACAAAAACAGCAAAAGAATATAACCCCTACACTTGTCTCTGAGCTGTAGGAAGTACTCCAGCCAGGAGGAAGCCCAAGGGAGACACAGAAGGGGCTGACAGTGCTAACCAGGGGACCGCAGGTGAACTTCAATGCTAACACAAAAGAAAATAAGCCAGGTGTGATAACACACATCTATGATCCCAGCACTTGAGAGGCTGAGGCAAGGAGGATCACCATAAATTCAAGGCCAGCCTGGACTACACAGTGAGACTCTATCTCAATGAAACCCTAATACTGATGAGGGCCGGGAATGTAGCTCAGTGTGTTCAGTGTCTGCCTGGCAAGCGCTAGATCCTTGAGTTTGACTCCTGGTCCCCACAAACAAACAAAAAAAAAGAAACCCAACTCTGAATGCGATTAAATCAGATGAAATCTGATTTTAAAAATACTCAAATTACTCTTACTCAAATAAATAAATAACCCCCCAAGAAAAACAAAAACAAATTTAAAAAAAGCTAACCGTGCTTTCTTTTCCTTCATGGCACTTGGTCAAACCTCAAGGGCACAGAGACACCCAAAGACAAAACCCATCATGAGGAAAGTCCAAAAGCAGAAATTCTTCTCACAGGTCCCCCCACTGTGAGTCAGGAACACGAGTGTATCTAGTAGATCTGTCTTGGGGCTGATTTCCTTCAAGGGTCTCAAAAGCACACTTCTGTATTTAAGGAAGTACAATGACATGGTTCTTACCACCACAGCTCAAAAAGAGAGAAAAGGCGTGGACAGCATAGCCACTGTGGGCGGCCCCTTTCCCCCTACTGTGTTGTTTCCGGCTGCATGGGGCTTCCCCAGACACCCCAACTTCCCCAGGTGAGAAAACTGGGAAGCCGCTCTCACACCGGGTTCCCTTGCAGAAAACCCTCCAGGTCGACCCTGCAGGGGTCCAAAAGATACCAGCACCTAACAGTCACCCAGCACGTCCCAAAGCCTGACTGTGCTACATGTGCTAAGTCATGATCTCATCTGGGGTCCGGGGCACCCTGTTCTCAGAGAAGGAAACTCTAGCACATTGTTGTTAGAAACTGAAAGTACCTGGGTCTGACCCTGTAGACACTGGGCCTGGGCTCCCACCCACACTCTTCCAGTGCCTCCTGGGAGGAGGGTGCCAAATAAGGAGTCCCAAACCAAGGACACACTCACACTTAAGCAAAAAACCCCAAACCACCCCTTACTAGATTCTGCAGGCTCTTTTGTTTTGTTGGGGATTGAACTCACGACCTCGGGATTGCTAGGTAGATGCTGGGCCGCCCAGTTATAGTCTCTGCCCAGTTCTGTAGATTCTTGCCCGGTATGGTGGTGCACACCTGTGATCCCAGCACTCAGGAAGCTGAGGCAGGAGGATCACCGTGAGTTCGAGGCCAATATGGACTACATAAGTAAGCTCAAGGCTAGCCTGAATGACAGGGCAAGACCCTGACTCAAAAACAAAACAAAATGAAAGATTCTGTGGATTCCATATTCTTGGCTCAAATCTGATTCCACAGAGAGAGGTACTGTTTGGAAGGCAGCCAGCTTGTCAAGCAGCCCACGGCCAGGCATGGAACCAGGAAGTTCCTACGCTGCCTTCTCTCCAACATCTCTTACCAGTCTTCCTCTGACACTCGAGAAGCCTCTTTCCTCGTCTATCTCCTCCCTGAAGTTCCCTGGACTTAACTGGCGCAGGCAACCACCCAGCATCTGCTTTATAATGATAGCACGGCAGGCTGCACTGAAGACACAAAAGACACTGATCCCTCCCACCTCAACTGCGTTCACTCACACTGTGCCTTTCAGGTCCTTCTGCCTCACAACCTCATTCCCAAGTGATGGGGAGAACAGAGAGCCCCCAGCGCCACAGACGCAAAACTCCTGGGTTCCTAGAAAGAGCTCCCTGACAATGATGCCACCCAGGCAGCTGGTACTCGCCCGGAGCCAGGAGGATCCAGAACTTTCACCACGTGGTGGGGAAATAAACAGCAACAGATGAGTGCCAAGTCCTCCTCGGTCACAGGCGCCACCCACTGGCCTGCTTTCTCTTTGGACATCACCCAGTTTTCTGGACTGCCTCTTAGAGCCTGAGATGACAGGAATGTCCCCCACCCCAGCCCTCTGGTGGCCCATGAATTCTCCCCAGACTTGGCCTTGTTCCAGGGCAAGGAGAGACACAACATACTAAGGAAAAAAGTAGAGTGCCCAAAAAAGTGAGAGAAGTTGGGTGTGGTGGCACAGGTCTATCATGCTAACACTCAGGAGGCTGAGGCAGGAGGATGGCGACAAGTTTGAGGCCAGCCTGGGCTATCTATAAGGAATTCAAAACACACACACACAAAGACCAAAGAAAAAAGGGAGGCTGCACATAAATGGTAAAGTATTCACAATGTGGAAAACAATAAAATAGTAGGACTTGTATGCCTGAGATTTATTATTATGCTTATAAAGCAAGTTACAGAAAGGGATGCATAAATGCATCATCTCGTATTTAAGCATGTGTCAGGTATATAACGATATACAGACTGCCGACTCATATTTGTACGTGTATGTTAATCTACCATAAAACATCTGGAACGCTCAGCCCCAAATTAATTATGGCAAAGAAAGGATTAGGGGATGAATGATGAAAAGGACCAGAATTGGGACAACAGGAAACAGGATTTGGGTCCACGTGTCATGTTTCATCCCTCTAAATAATTCAGTTATTTGTGAATTCCTTCAAATTTGTTTGTGATGTGATTGTTTTGTTTTGTTTTGTTTGGGAGACAGGGTTTCACTATGTAGCCAGGCTGGCCTTGAACTCATTGCAATCCTCCTGCCTCAGAGTCCTAAGTGCTGGGATTACAGGCACAAGCCACCACGCCCAGTTCTAACATTGAAATTAATAAAAGAAAAAAAAGTCACAAAGGTATCATAAAGGTTCATCCACATCCTCCTCCATTCTTCTCATTAGGAAAAAGAGCAAAGCAGAAAATGACCACAATCTTCCTACTCTTCTGTCCCATCTTGGAGACACGGAGCTGCTGGTTTACAGCCCTGTCCTGGTTCCACTCTTGACTTTATGATGGCACTGTGTGTGTGTGTGTGTGTCTGTGTGTCTGTGTGTCTGTGTGTGCGTGCGCGTGCACGTGCGTGTGCATGTTTTACTGTTTCCTTAGGAGCTGGAAACTGAACCCAGGGCCTTGGGCATGCAGATGCATGCTCTGGCCCTGGGCCGCAGCCCTAGACCCTGCAGATGTGTGTATTTCTGTCCTTCAGTCAGTTATAAACTAACACTTCATCCCCTTTTCTATATTTTTAAGACTCTGTAAATTACAACAAAGCTCCCATAAATGCTTGTGGATTCATTCTGCATAATAAATTAAAGATATCAGCTAGGATATAGCTCAGCAGCACAGCACCTGCCTGGCAAGTACAAGGTTCTGAGTTTGAGTCCCTGTACAAAAAAAAAAAAAAAAAAGAGTGAAATTAAAGAAATCAAATAAATAGAAAATGTTTTAAAAGCTCAATCTTTTTGTTTGTTTGGTTCCTGTGGTGCTGAGCCTTGAACCCAGGGCCTCCAATGTTCCAGACCCGAGCACTGGGCTGCCCCCACTCAGCCCTGCCGGCCACATTGTCATCATCCTGTCCTTGTGCGTCCATGCAGGGCAGGGGAGGGTGCCCTGGATGAGCACCCCACACCCCACTCACCTCTGTGCCCAGCGTGTGGTCCCTTCCCCAGGCCCCATCCCGAAGGCCACGGTGAAAGGTGGCAGAGTGACTGTCCAGAGGCTCAGGACAGGGCGAGGGAGCGATTCTCTGCAGTGCAGCGGCTGGCAGGCGCCCTCCTGAGCCCGCGCACAGCTGAGAAGGGGCTGGGAATAACCACCCATGTGCGCAGAGGGTGCCCTCCCAAGTCAGCCATGGAAAGCGGGCTGTGTGACTAAGGTTTGCCTCTGCTCCGGAGGTTCCCCCAGCTTGCTGGCAGCAGGGTTCCTCACACTGAGGAAACCAGGGATTTCCAATCCTCTGCCATCACAAGTTAGGTCTCCACGGCCAGTCCCCTCCTGCCAGGGGCCTCTCTTCATTTACAAAGCGGCACTGGGGAATCAGCTCAGTGCTCCAGCGCTTGCCTGCTAAGGGGGAGGTCGTGAGTTCCATCTCCCATACCAACAAAACAAGATGGTCCTGCAGCTCATGATGACACGGCTGATACAGGAAGAAAGGATCATCATGTGAAGCCGGCCAGGACTGATTGGCAGAGCAGGAAAATGGGGCTCTACCCGGACCCTCAGGAAGGAGAAACAACTGGCGATCAGGCCGCCATCCACTTCACAAACTGCGCTGTTTGCTTTAACCAGAACAGGATTCTGAATCTAATTTCCAGCTTCCAGAAATAAATCAAATAAATGTAAGTGGGATCCCAGCACTCGGGAGGCTGAGGCAGGAGGATTGCTGTGATTTTGAAGCCAGTCCGGCCTACACAGTAAGTTTGAGGGCAGCCTGAACAACACAATGAGACTCTGTCTCAAAAAACATTTTTTTTTAATTTTAAAAGAATAAATAAAAAATAAGTATAAGTGGGATATTCTAGGAGGTTTGCTATAAATCACTTTGGTAAGAAAAGTCCGGACTACAAGAGAGCACAGCTGTTTCATTAAGATAGAGCTTCAGTTTGTAATAAGTATTCTAGAAACAGCTGGGTGTGGGTTCAGCACTCAGGAAGCTGAGGCAGGAGGACTGCCCAGAATTTGAGGCCAGCTTGGGCTACACTGAGAGTTTAAGACCAGTCTGAACTGCAGAGCGAGAGCCAGAGAGACAGAGACAGAGACAGAGAGAAGAAAGGCCCTGTCTCAACAAAACAAAAAGAAAAAAGATTTCTAGACACAGTGATGATAATTATGTGTGAATGTATCTAGTGCCACTGAATTGTATACCTAAAATGATTATGTGTATTTCATCCTTTTTGGGCTTTTGTTTTTTGTGGGGGTTTTTTTGGTGGGGAAGTATGCTGGGGATTGAACCTAGACAAATGTCTACCACTGGGCCACAATCCAGCCCTTTTAAAATTTTATTTTTAGACAACGTCACATGAAATTGCCCAGGCTGACCTCCAATTCAAAATCTTCCTGCCTCAGCTTCCTGACCAGCTGGGATTACAGATATTGCCACAATTCTTAAAAATGAGGTTAAAAGAAATAAAAGAAGCCAGGCATGGTAGTACACATAATCCCAGTACTCTGAAGGCTGAGGGAGGAGGGTCACCCAGATTCCAGGCTAACCTGGGCTACACGGTAATAGAGAGGCCTGTCTCGAACCCCTCCACACCAAAAAAAAATCATGTCCCCCCGAAAAAAACTGAATGGCTAGGAACACTCAGGCTTGTCCCATTCCACCTCTGCCATCCTGTCTCATATATATTAACTGAAAGGAAAAGAATCTAAAGGCACAGGCAACAAAAAGAAAAATTACTTCTGTAAGTGAGATGATTTCTGAGCTTTGGGATCTTTGTCTTTTTGAGACGCGGTCTCACTGTACAGTTCAGGCTGGCCTTGAGCTCACTTTGTAGCCCAGGCTGGTCTCCAATTTGAAGCGATCCTCCTGCCTCAGCCTCCCTGAGTGCTGGGATCACAGGGATGCGCTACCACGCCCAGCAGGGCCCATGATTGTCCTTTGTGAGTCACGTCAAGAGGCACCCACTCCTCCCAGCACCCATACCACCCTCCCCACTACTGGGCAGAAAGTGAAGTGACCTCAGGGCCAGGGTACGGTTGGGTGTTGGAGCTCATCATCAGCATGCTCAAGGCCCTGGAGCTAGACCCCCAGTAGCATGAAACAAATTTTCTCCTGTCTTTATCCCACCTGTTCTTTCTTCTCTAGATCACCTAAACCGGAAGGAAAGATTATCTACAACACTTCTTTTCCTAACAATGCCAAATTAGTGAGCAAAAAGGGGATGGGGGTAAAAACTTATTCTCAATATTTGGTAGCATCTGGTGACAAAAAATGTTCCTGGGATTAGTCATTGTTCCAGAGATAAAATCACAGTAAAGGCAAATGACTGCAGAGTCTGTCAGGGTTTCTAATAATTCCACCAAAGCCAGGATCTCTGTGTCTCATTTACTTTCCAAGAATTGGTCTTTGGCATTATTAACACGGACAGCTAGGCAGATTATCAGGCTAAAGGAGAAATCTTTGTCTACTTTAATTATGGGCCACTTCAGCTAGCTGTGGCTTTAAAGTTCCTGCAATACAGTTCTAAAGGATACAAATAATGCCTGAAAAATTGCAGGGGTGGTAAAATGCTCCCCAAGTCCAGAAGGACAAGGAGGAAGCCTCAATTTGAGGGATAAAGGGGCCCAGGGAGTGCTGAAGCCTTCCTAGCAAGTTTCAAATTAATGTTTGTTTTAGCGGCTGGCTGGGACACGGAAATTCAAGTAAGAAGTTGAATTACCAAAGAGGGCTCAAAACATTTTGGAAGCAGGGGAAAGAGAAGAAAGTGAGTCTAACTCCATCTTCTAGATGCACTGGAGTTCATTCATTCAACAACCATTGCCCAAACCCTTGCTATCTGGCAGCAATCTGACAACTGAGACGGGAGATTAGGGCACAGTAAGACTGGCTGGGAGGTAGGTGTGGCCTGTTAGTTACAAAATCCCAAGATACATGTGCAGAACAGTTCCCAAAGCCCTGACCCTGGACTTCTCCCAAGAACTCTGGGAGGTTTTCCAAAGGTCCATCCTGACCTGACGCCAGCCTGAGGGGTAGGAGATACAAAAAGGATGGTCCACAAGCAGTAAGTGTTCTTGGTTTTTGGGTTTGTTTGTTTGTTTGGTTATTTTTATTTATTTATTTATTTTTTTGACAGGGTCTCACTTTACAATTCAGGCTGGCCTTGAACTTTTTTATGTAGCCCAGGCTGGCCTCACACTCACAGCGATCCTCCTGCCTCGGCCTCCCGAGTGGTGGGGTTACAGGACTGCACCACCACAGCCAGCTCACCACATGGATTTTTTGCCCCTGCATTCTCTCCTCCTTGGCGACCTGCCTTCACGCTGTAGCCTGATTTCTTTCCCTGTTTTTATTTGGGCTGAACTTGTGCTGCAGAGCCTGTTTCTTGTTTCACCTTTGATAAAACTTTGCTCCTCTCTACACTTGTTTTAATTCTTTGCTCAGGGCAGAAGGAACCTAGAAACCACCTCCAGAAGGAGACTCGACTACCCCCAAGCCCGGTAATACAAAGACCTGTTATAAAACGGATAAGGCAGCATTAGGAAGGGCGCTGGTCTAACACGGGCAGCTGGACGAGGCCCCGTGGCCGGAGGGACAGGATCTGTAGCCAGAAGTGCGGACTGAGGAGGAAGCAGGGGGAACAGAGACTGGGCAGTGGAACACGGAGGAACTCTGGTCCTCTGAGCTGCCGGGAAGGCCAGCTGTGACACAGAGCCGCAGTGGACGGCCCTGGACGGCCCGGGCCAGGTGTGGGCCTGGGAGGGATGTAATTTTCCAGAGAATGGTGACGTGCTAAGAGTGTCAGAGGCTGACGGTGTCCACCCCACGATTCCCTGGCACTGCCACAACTCAACTCAGATAACTTCAATGGAGGCACTGGGGTGGATGTGACCCACTAGGACTGCTGTCCTTACAAAATGGGACATGGTCACATACAGAGGGAAGAGCACGTGAAGACAGCGGGAGGTGACAGAGAGGAACCAGCCCTGCCCGATGCCCTGACCTCGGATTTCTGGACTCTTGAGCAGAGACAATAAACTGCTGTCCTATAAGCCACATGGACTGCATCCCTTTTACCCAGGCCCTGGCAAACTAATACACAGCCACGTCAAAAGTTTGGTAATTTAGTTGCATATGGTGGCCCACACCACTGGGAAGCCGGAGACAGGAAGATCTCTGAGCCCTGGAGGCCAACCTGGGTCTGCAGCGTGAGTTCAAGGCCAGGACGAACTACAGCCAGACCCTGTCTCAGAAAACCAACAAAGAAAAGGTAAAATAACACTTGGTGTGAAGGCAGGTGCTCTAATCCCAGCACCCTGGGAGGCTGAGGCAAGAGGATCACAGAGCGAAGCCCAGCCTGGTCAGCTTTGCAACTTAGTAAGATCCTGCCTAAAAATAAAAATAGAAACAAATTACAAATTTTTTAAAAAGGGGCCTGTGGAGGTGGCTCCATGCAAGGACCCCATTTCATCCTCCAATGCAGTAGCAACAACAACAAAAAGAGTAAGTCTGTTGGGGCTGGAGATTTAGCTCAGCGGCATAAAGCGCCTGCCTTGCAAGCAGCCAGTCGTGAGTTCAATCCCTAGTACCAATAAAAAGGAAAAAGACAAAAAAAAAAAAGAGAGAGAGAGTAACCAAACCTGATGCAGTGCTATGTAAACACTGGTTGATGGTTCTTCCTTAGACCAGATAAAAGATAGGAAAAAAGCAACCAAGAATCACCGCCGACCGCCCAGATGCAGGGCAGCTCTGCGTTCTAAGAGGTCACTGCAAACACTGCCTGGCAAATACAGAGCCACGGTGCCTCGGGGAGACACGGGGTCCAGTAGCTCCCCGAGGCCTGCAGGCCAGCTTCACGCATGCTTCTGATCAAAGCCTCCTTCTCCACGTGTGTCCCTCACTGGTGACCGATGAGCTCTTGACAGCCAGCAGCGGACCGCATGCCTACATGCACAGCTCCAGCTTTACCCGCTCAGGGGCACTTGGTGGCACCATGCTTGGGGCCATTGAAACAGTGAAATCACCAACCAAAAGAAGCACAAAAAATCTGAAAAACGTCACACACAACCAACCTTAAAAAGGACATATGTGTATGGCACAAAAACGGAAACTGGAAAACAGCTTCGCCTTTTGAGGCCTCCTCCGGAGGGGAGAACACGTGTCAGGTGACACTGGTCTCCTCCACATGGCTCTCGTGCAGGTCTGCGCAAAAGGCCACAAAAGCGCAGTGAGACCAGGGTTTGGTAGCGCACACCTGTAATCCCTGCATGAGGAGGCTGAGGCAGGAGGATTGCCATGAGCTCAGGGTAACCCAGGGCTTCATTCTGAGTTCAGGCTGGCCTGGACTACAGAGTTCCACTTCTGGTTTCATTTCACCCTGCTAAAGAAATGGGAAGAGGGCTTGGATGGGGGCTTTGCCATCTGGTTCACCCGCAGATACAAAATAATACAGTCCCGCTGCTCAGGGAGCTGCACACACCGAACAAGCTTCTGCTCCTTGTGGACCTGGATGGACTGTCCCCCCAAAAGTCTCTTTGTTAAAGGTTTCAGTTCTAGTGGGCGGTGGCTTGAACACTAAAGAGGCTGCTACAGAACCAGAAGCCGAGACCAAGCTGTCCTCTTCCGAAGCTGCTTTTCCCGGCCTTTCTTTCTTTAGTCTTTTTGAGACAGGATCTGTTATGTGCTCAGGCTGGCCTTGGCCTCACTTTATAGCTCAGGCTGGTCTTAAACTCGCAACCACAATCCTCCTGCCTCAGCCTCCTGAGTGCTGGGATTTCCTGTATTTCTCAGTCACAGAAAGCTGACAGCTGGCATCTCTTCACGACCAGGCTCTGCTCAGCTGGATTTCTCTGTGGCTGATGTTACACAAGCCAGCTTCTGGAGGCCCTGCCCCATGAGGGGACCTGTCACACCCTAAGAAGCTGCCAGGCCTCCCGGATGAGGGGAGATCACTGGGAAGCCCTGGAGACGCCCCACCCCATACCCCTTCTGGAGCCCTCGGGCGCCTACCCTGGCTGGACTGCTCCGGTGCTTGGCCTTTCTCCTCCATCCTGTGCACCTCATGTTGTACCTGCCTCCCCACTGCGCGATGCAGGCCGCCTTCCCAAGGGGCTTGACACTGACACCCTGGGCCTCTGACAGGCGCTTTCCTCCCTGTCCCTAAGGGTAACCACCACTTCCTGCCGCCCCCTGCAGCAGTAGAAGGAGCAGGCCAGGGAGCCGCTCGCCCTCAGCACAATGAAGGCCACACATTTCAAGGCAGTGAAGCCGCTGGCCTTCCCTTTGAGTTTAAGGGGTATCTTGAGGGTGAGGAGTACTGGGGGTTGAACCCAGCGTCTTCTCACCGAACTGTATCCCCAGGCCATCCCACTTGGAGACGGGGTCTCCCTAAGTCACTACACTTGCCCAGGCTCGAACTTGCCATCCTCCTGCTTCAGCCCCCAGTGCTGGGGTTACAGGTTACACCACCACACTTGGCAGAGAACAGGTTTTACACAAGCGATCCTAATTTACATAATGTTTCTGGGCCACTCCTATCCCTCCATGTCCTCCACTCCTGCTGAAAGCTTCCTTGTGCCTCTGGATGGGCAGATTCGGGGCTCTAGATGACTTATACACTCTCATTCTCAAAGAGTATCATGGCCACCACGAAATGATGGGCTACAGATGTATCTACAGACACCACCGACTCAGCAACCCTGTGCGAATCATGCTACTGGCCCCTTTCCCAGATGACTAAACTGAGGCTTATACTTGCCCATGGCTGCACAGCCAGTTGGTGGTTTTGCCAGGAGTCAAACCCAGGTGCATCTGACCCCAAAGCACATCCTGGTCTTGCATAAAAATGACCAGGAAGCATTTGGTAAGTGCAGAGTCCTGGCCCCACACCCAACCCATTCTTGGGGTGAGTTCCAGGAAGCTGTATTTTGTTTTTTAAACAAGTTCCCTGGGTGAAGCCAAGGCCATCCTGAGGACTGGCTCTCACTAAACCACACTGCCTTCCTGGGAAAGGCCAAGGCCCTGAGGAGGGGACAATAAAAGGCAGCCACTGTCACCAGCCACCTTCCTCCTCACCAACCTTACATCCTCAGTCACTGTGGCCAACAGGACAAGAGGGCAGAGCTCAAGGCAGGAAGTACAGGGCGTCTTTACGGAGAGATGCGCCTGCCCTGCAAGGACAGACGTCAGGTCACACCCAAGGGACCCCAGACCAGATTGACCTGCCCCACTGAGGGGGAAGAGAAGGAAGGCAAAACCATGGGTGACATGGGGTCGGGGACACGTGTCTTTTCCTCTCATACCCCACAGTGTCCAGCCAGTGCATGTGTCACACACTCATCCCCCGCTGCAGAAAGCCCGCCCCTGGCTGCAGAGGGAGTGGCCTGCCGGAGATAAGGGAGATAACGGCTGAACCTGCTCCCCAGACTCAGAGGTGAATGCATCTCCCAGGGGCCTGGGTCAGGCGGCAGAAGCCAGGCCAAGGTCAGAGGCCGGGTTTCCAATAAACTCAGTTCTCTCGCCTCCCCCACTAGGGTCTCCAAGGGCCCCTGAAAACCTGCCACCTGGCTGGAAGAGGAAGTGGCCGTCGGGTGCCCAGCGTCGGGGGTGGGCTAGGGAAGACTCAGTGGCATCTTGGTTTGAAGGACACCACACCTCCAGTGACCTCGCGGTGCCTAATGAGTTCCAGAAAAGCGCTTTGTTCTTCCGCGGCAAGGTGGGAGATCAAAGCGGTTCTCCTAATCATCAGCGAGCATTAATTGCTCGTTAAGTAACCCGACCGGGTCAGACCCTGCTCTGGACCTCAAATCCTGGCGGCCTCGGGGAGCACCCTTGATCTTTCAACCCAGCCTGCCTACGATTGAGAGGAAGCCGCCCGAGAACCTGGGAACCGGAGGCCCGGTGGCCAGGCTTTCGGTTACCCCTTCCTTTCCGGTGAACTTTTTAACCCGGGCGGCAGGAAACGAATACACACGGCACCAGCCTCCCCTCCCCCACCACGGTGCAGTGGCTTCTCACCAACGCCCCAGGGAGTGAGGGAGAGCGAGGGAGAACCCCCCACGGCTCCAAGCTGTGTGGTCTGGGGCGCCCCGACAGCCTCTCTGCGCCCCTGCATCCTCGGCAGGACTGCGGGAGAACCGTCCACCTCTGGCTTCCTCCAAGGATGAAGGACACCAGCCGCAGAGTGGGAAGTGGATGTACCGGGAAGGTCGCTGACCCAGCTCTGCAAAAACCCACCGCAAACCCCTCCTGCGCCGCAGCCCAGGGGCAGAACCGGCCCAGCCAGCTGGCCAGGAGGAATCCGGGGACAGAATGTGGGAGGGGAAAACGGAAAGAAGGAAAGAAAAACAGGCCTGGTTCTAGATGCCTGGTGGAATATTACTCGACAAGAAAAGGCAGACCGATGGACGATACATCTTGGGAGAACCTCGAAAACACGACACTAAGCAAAAGAAGCTCGGCACAAAAGGCCACATTGTCATTTGATTCCATCATCAAAAACATTCAGAGCAGACGGGTCCATGAAGGCAGAAAGTGGACAAGCAGTTGCATCGGTGTGCAGAGAAAGCTGGGGGAAGGTAGAGATGAGGTTGCTTGTTTCTCTCTCTCTCTCTCTCTCTTTTTTTTCTTTTGTTTCAAGATAGGTTCCCGCTATGCTGGCCTGAACTCACTATGTAACCCAGCCTGGCATTGAACTCAGAGATCTTCCTGCTTCAGCCTCCTGAGTGCTGGGATTATAGGTGTGCACCACTATGTCCACCTGTCGTTTTTTTTTTTGTTTTTGTTTTTTTAGTTTTTTTGGTGGTGTTAAAGATTGAATCCAGGGCCCAGCACATGCCAGGCAAGTGCTCTACCAGTGAGTTACCACGTAGGCCGACTGATGAGGTTTCTTTCAGGGGGTACCATAGCTCAGGCTGATGGCTGTGCGAGGGAAGCACTGTTAAAAACTGAATGCTGGGGCCAGGAGACAATCCAGCGGCACAGCGCCTGCCTCACAAATGCAAGGTCCTGAGTTCGATTCCCAGTACCAAAAAATAAATAAATGGCCCAAGTGCAGTTCCTCCTGGGCCCCATCCTGCTCCCACTTCGGCTGAGGCTCCACTGCTGACTCTGGGTCATGCTGAACTGGCCACCCCAGTATCTTAGACAAGGTCGGGACCCCAGGAAAGAGCTTCCTGAAGATGGTTCCTAGAGAGAGGGAGTATAGGGCTGGTTTAAAAAGGGGAACCATTTTTTTTTTTAAATAAAAGAAAAGCTGCTGGGCATGGTGGCACTCTCCTATAATCCGGGAGGCTGAGGCGGGAGAATCCTTTGCAAATTTGAGACCAGCCTGGGCTACAAAGTGAGCTCAAGGCCAGCCTGAACTGCACAGTGAAACCCTGTCTCAAAAAGACAGAAAAAAAGTAAAAGGGGAAACAGCAGAACGCCCTAGGGTGGGCTGGGACCTCAAGGCCCCATCCACTCTGAGACAGTGAGGATACTGTGGCCTTTTGTGGACTGGGCAGCAGGCTGCGTCCCCAGCCACTTCCTGTCCTTTGGAGGCAGTCTCACAGGTCATCAAAATGCCAAGATTGGATCTGAACTCCTGACCCTCCTGCCTGAGGCTCCCGAGTGCTGGGACTGCAGGCATGGACCAACACGTCCAGCCCCGAGTTGGTCTTCTCAAGAGCATGTGCCCTAGCCAGAACAGGTAGCGCAGACCTGTAGTCTCAGCTACTTGGGAGGCAGGGGCAGGACGATGGCAAGTTCAAGCCAGCCTGGGCAATTTCGAAAGACCCATTTCATAACATAAGCTAAACTAAAATGAACAGGGAACAGAACTCCAGGACATAGCCCTTGCCAAGCATGCACAGAGCTCTGGGTTCGACCCCCATGAACACCCGAAAAACTCAGTAACGTAAGCCCGGGTTCTGCAAACCCCGATATTTCCCCAGGGGCGACTCCTCAGACACACAGCAACTTTCCTCTCCAGGCTCCCCACAGCCGAGTGCCCTGCTGCTTGGTTT
This sequence comes from Cavia porcellus, assembly GCF_034190915.1. Classification (NCBI taxonomy): domain Eukaryota; kingdom Metazoa; phylum Chordata; class Mammalia; order Rodentia; family Caviidae; genus Cavia; species Cavia porcellus. The sequence goes on along the minus strand of NW_026947499.1, from coordinate 8,202,754 downwards.
TTTGAAACAGGGTCTCACTATGTTAGCCCAGAATGCTCTCCAATTTAGGGCAATTTTCCTGCTTCAGCCTCCTGAGTGCTGAGATTACAGGTGTGTACTAACACGCTCTGGGGTGATTTTTTTTAGTGATAGCAAAAAAAAAGTCTAAAATTAGCAAAAATCCCAGCAGGTGCCTAGGTGACAACTAATTTTATTTTTGGTTTCGATGCTGGGGATTAAGCCCATCAATAAACACATATTCTACCATGGAGCTACACACAGCGTGCTGAGCACCAGTCTCCCAAGGTTTGTCCTATTTAGCTCACGCGGCCCTCACAGCCACTTAAAGGCAGGGCCACAACCCCTCCTTTTTTTGGGGGGGTGGGCGGTTACTAGGGATCAAACTCACAAACTCAGTCTTGCCGGGCAGGCACTTGTGTCACTGAGCTGTATCCCCGCCAACAAACCCCTCTTTCCAAACCAGGAAGATCTGGTTCAGAAAGCTCACGTAAACCAGATGTGGTGGCACAGCCCTGTAATCCCAGCACTCAGGAAGCTGCGGCAGGAGGGTCCTCAGGTTCAAGGCCAGGCTGGGTGACATAGTGAGTTCAAGGCCAGCCTGAACTACATACTAAAAAGAGCTTATGCTACATTGCCTGAGCAACTGTTAAAGCTGAGTGCAGACATGGTAGATAGACGGCAGCTAAGTATGCCCTACCCAGCGCTGTCTCGGAGGACACACGTGACAAAACATCGCTTTCCCTGCCTGGCGGCCCCAGCCTCTGCTGCCAACCACGCTACCCTCAAGCCCTCTGTTCTACGAGTAACCTCACTTCTAATGTGCCAGTTTCTACACTGCACAAAATCGCGATTGCCCCCAGACCTGCTAGAGTCTAAACAAGACAAGGCTGTGGGGGTCTGGCGGGAAGTTATTCCTAGTCGTCTTCCCCGAGGTAACTATTACTATCCTTCTGACTGTCTGTGTCCTTCCTTCTTCCGTTAGGCATTTTTCCTGTGTGTTTTTCAGACAGGGTCGCACTATGCCATTAAGGCTGGTCTTGACCTCACAATGACCCTCCTGCCTCAGCCTCCCAAGGGCTGGGATTATGGGCCCGCGCCACCACGCCCGGTTTCAATCAGACATTTATATATATATATTTTTGTGTGTGTGTGTGTGTCTTTTTCCTTTTCATCGGTACCAGGGATCGAACTCACAACTGCCTGCTTGCAAGGCAGGCGCTTATGCCGCTGAGCTAAATCCCCAGCCCCAGACATTTTTATATTGACCAGTGATGAGATTTACAAAGAGAAAGAGGTTGATTTAAAAAAAAAATCACGGAGAAAAACAGTCTATGGAGCAGCTGAAGGAGCGAGGAGGAGCGAAGAAAGGAGGGAGAGAGAAAGTCCACCTGGGGAAGGAGGGGGGAAGGTCACTCCTCCGCAATTCTCGAGGTGACCACCAGGGGGCACTGCTCGAGGCGGCGACAGCAGCTGGGTAAAATGAACCCTTAAAAAAAAAATCCAGGGGCTGGGGGTTTAGCTCTGCAGCATAAGCACCTGCCGTGCAAGCAGGTGGTCGTGAGTTCAATCCGGGGTACCGATAAAAAGTTTAAAAAAAAATCCAAAAGCTTGCAAAGAACATAGCAACTGAAACATTTCGCCTTCACGGGGAGCTGCAACATTGACTTCTAGGAGGTGTGCAAGGCAGGGGGAGCTGCCTCTTACCTTCGGAGTCTTCTTTGGCCAACTGACCACAGGGACTCCGGTGATGGCCAGGCTGGGGTCGTCCTCTGCGTGCTCCTTCAGGACGTTCTGTGCCAAACAAAAGAGCCATATTAGCCCACGGGATGCAGCGGAGCTTCTGTGAGGTCAGATGGCACACCTAACCCACGCCCTCTCCCGCCCACAGCCTTGCCTCCCCTGCCTCATCTGTTCTCTCTGTGGCCCCCAAATTCTACTGTGTTCACAGACTCCAGAGCTCTAATTCTTCTGTCTCTCCTCCACGCTATTTGTACCCCACCCCAGCTGTGTTTGGTTTGGTTCCTTGTGAAAGACTTGCAATATAGTTCAGGCTGAACGGAGAGCCTCCTGCCTCAGCCTCCCAAGTGCTAGTATGGCAAAGTGGCCCACCAGGCCCGGCTGTAACTGTGTTTCGACACAAGCCCTGAACACAGGTAGAAGTTTGGTCTGGTTTGACAGAGGATGCATTTACCAGGCAAATGCTGACAGACAAAGCCACTGTGATGGACACACAAGCTCGGGGTTGCCCACCTTGCATCCCTTCCTCTGGGAGCATCAGGAAGCATCTTTCAGGGTATTTCTGACCCCAGTGAATGGAGGTGTATGCAGCTGACGAGGGGACCTTGTGCAAGTGTGAAATACCACACCACAGAATCATCCGTACTTGTAGGTGACGTGATCGAGGCCTGGAAAATCTCCGAAGCCACCCCAGACAAAGGGAGGCAGAGCTCTCAAGCCCACCCCTGTCACCCTCCCTGCCACAGCTGGCCTGGCCCTCCCTATGCCTCGGGTGTTTCATCCACAGCACCCGGGTAAGACCCTGTGTGAGGACACAGGCCAGGCACTGCCCTCCCCTCAACCTCAGCTAGGAATTTAGGGGTTGCACAAAAGCATTCTTTTGGGGATAGTTAAGAACAGGGCTGAGCATGGAATTGTACACCTATAATCCCAGTACTGAGAAGGCAGAAGCAGGAGGATTGCCATGAGTTCGAGGTCAGCCTGAGCTACATAAACTAGTTTAAAACCAGTCTGAATTACATAGTGAGACACCAAAAAAAGAAAAAGAAGGTGGATACAGTGGCATACCCCTGTCATCCCAGCACTCCGGAGGCTGAGGCAGGAAGATTGTTGCAAGTTTGAGACCAGCTTGGGCTACAAAGTGAGCCCAAGGCCAGACTGAACTGCATAGTGAGACCCTGTCTCAAAAAAAATGAAAAGCAGAAATTTCAAGTGAAACTTGACCCTGAAATTACTATGTAGCCCAGGCTGGTCTTGAACTCAAACTCCAGGCAATCCTCCTGCTTCAGCCTCCCAAGAATGCTAGGACTACAGGTATGCACCAAGCTTTGACTTTAGTTATAATAATTAACTGTAAGGAATGCCTTTATTTACTAAAATGTTAACAGCAGAAACTAGGGATGGGTGTGCATACAAGAACACTACTACCTGCTAAATTCTTCTATAATTTTAAAACTATTGTAAAATAAAAACTATTAATAAGACAGGCATGGTGGCAGATGCCTATAATCCCAGGCAGGGAGATCATGCCAAGTCCAAAGGAGCCTGGGCTAGAGTGGGTTCAAGGCTAGCCTGTACTACATAGCCAGGCCTTGTCTCAAAAATAAAATAAATAAAATACGGAGCCACAGAAGCGAGGACCTTCATCTACTCCCTGCAGATAGCGCAAGCCGGAGTCCAGCCACTCCCAGTCCCCAGGGGCCCCACTACAGCGCATGCGCACAGCCCCAGCCCGCCCGGCCCGCAGGAAGCACCTCTCGGTTCCCTGCACCGAGGAGCCTCACACCACCCTCCCACACACGCAGGGGTTCGGTTTCGTAACGTTTCCTGTTTCCCCAAAAATCCACCAAGCTTTCAAAAGAGCTTACCGGAAAGATGTGTCACACTTAGCAAAGGTTTTCAATTCCTTCTTATCCATAGGCCCCAGGTGCCTGGGAGAGGCCACCCGTACCCAGGACTTCCTGTCTCCGGAGCCCAACCAATCCCAGACCCCAGACTGCGGGGACCCAGGCGGGAACCAAGGCAACAGGGAGTGGGGGGCTCGCCGTGAGCTGGGGCCCCAGCCCCATGGGGAAGGCGCTGTTCTTAGGTCCAGCCTCCTGCCTTCCTAGGGGAAGGCCGGTCCCACCAAATCCGAAGTCTGGAGTGGAGTTTCACTTCACATCTCTGCTTTTTATTTTTTTTTTGTACCGGGGATCGAACTCATGACCTCGAGCTTGCAAGGCAGGAGCTTAGGCAGCTGAGCTAATTCCCCAGGTGTTTTTGTTTTGTTTTGTTTTGCTTTGCTTTGCTTTGTTTTGCTTTTTGAGACGAAGTCTCGCTATGTAGTTCAGGCTGGCATTAAATTTGTGTAGCCCAGATTAACCTCAAACTCACGGGAATCCTCCTGTCTCAGCCTCCCAAATGCTGGGATTACAGGCATGCGCCACCACACTCGGCTTCTGCATTTTAAAGATGCTGACAAATTAAAACTTTTTTTTTTAATTGGTACCGGGGATCGATTTCACGACTGCCTGCTTGCAAGGCAGGCGCTATGCCACTGAGCTAAATCCCCAGCCCCAAATTAAAACTTTTAAAGAAGGGCTGGGGATATAGCTCAGTGACACGACCACCTGCCTGGGAAGTGCAAGGTCCTGAGTTCGATTCCTAATTAAAAAAAAAAAGACTTTTAAAGAAAGCGCTGTGAACTGAAAGTACTGAGGCTGATGTAGCTCGAACACTGGAGAGCACGGACTGAGAAGCATGCTGCTTGCCCTGTGTTCTTGGGAGTTTTCTTTTGAGCTGTTTCAAAACGCCTGGTCATTTCAATATCAGAGCCGGAGCCAGTAACTCACAAGTATTAATATCTGGTTACAAAAAGATATTCCTGGTGTTTCCAAGGTGTGGTGGTGCACACTCTAGTCTCAGTATTCAGGAGGCTGAGGCAGAAGGATCGCCCTGAGTTTGAGGCCAGCCTGGGCTCTGTAGTAGGTTCAGAGTCAGCCTGAATTGCATAGCAAGAATCTATCTCCAAAAAAAATAATGTTATACATATTAGCAAATAAGTACATTAAAATGATAATTTTTATACATAATTTTAAAACATTTTCACAGGGTCTCGATATGTACCTCAAGGCTGGCCTTGAACTCACTATATAACCCACATTAGCCTCAAATTTGCATCGATCCTCCTTCCTCAGGCTCCCGAGTGCTTACAGCATGCCTGTAATGCCAGCATTGAGGCTGAAGCAGGACTGCGAGATTGAGAGGAGCCTAGCCTTTGTGACTCTGCCTCAAAACTCTGTGTCCGTGGGTCCGTGTGTGTGCGCGTGTGCGTGTGTGTGTGTGTGTCCGTCCCTCGTGGCCAGCAGAGGGCGCCCGAGGCGCTACTCCTGAGCTCCCGCGCACACCCCAGGGCGCCCCGTTCTCAGGCTGGAGGCCACGCCCCCGGCACCGCCCGACCCCGCCCCTCTTCTCTCCTCCAAGAGGTCCCGCCCAGCGCTCCCCGTGGTGAGGTAAGGTAATAATGAGAAACTCAGTCTGCAACCAGACTAAAAATACCCCGCGGTGCTAACAAGGCAGCGCAGGGGCAGGAGGCAGAGCAGCTCCGGGAGCCCGCAGCGACAGACGACAGCCACAGGCACGGGCTAGGACAGCGGGCTGCTGACCCCCTCATGAGCCCGACCCTCTGTGCTTGCTGTGTCCCCGAGTCCTAAGCCCCAGGGCACGGCAGTGCAACCCGACACAGGAAAACGGCCTGGCCCGTGGGTGGATCGGGTTTCCTGCGCACCGAGGCCGCGCGAAGGCTCTACACTCGCTGGCCACGCCCGCAGGCTGTCACCGGTGCTGTCTTACCCAGGAGCAGTCAGCTGGGCACAGGTGTGTGTCCCTGGGAACTCTGTGGACTTTAAGAGATTCCCAACACATGAAGCCAAGCGTGGTGGCACACAGCTGCAATCCCAGCACCAGGAGGCTGAGGCAGGAGGACTGCTGCCAGTTCAAGGCCAGCCTGGGCTACACAGTGAGTTCAGGGGCAGCCTGAACTATACAGCGAGATCCTTTCTCAAAAACAAAAACAATAACAGAGAGAAAGAGAGAGAGAGGGAAGGACGGAGGGAGAGAACACCTGGCCAGGTGTTATGCCAGTTTCTCAGGAGGGAGGCCGAGGCAGGAGAATCACAAATTCTAGGTCAGCCTGGTGACTTAGCCAGACTCTCTCTCAGAACACTAAAATCAGAAAGGGGCCGAGGACGTAGCTCAGTGAAGTCCTGGTCTCTGTGCTCAGTTGGTAATGAAGAATCTAAGTACTTCAGCAGGGCCTAAAAATTCACCAGACGTGGTGAATTCACCCAGATGGACAGAACATGTTAGGTCCGATACTCTGTTTTACGCACAGGTAAAGAGAAAGGTAAACAGAAAGGTGGGTTGGAGTGAGCTGCCCAGGGCCACACAGCACGCAGCTCAGAGCAGACACCAAGCGCACTCTGGCCTCTCTGTCCTGACCTCCTATTTGCACCCATTTGTACACCTCAGGGTCCCTAGGGAGTAAGAAGGGCATCCCCGGTCACCAATGGCACCCTGGCCACTCCCTGGAGGGGGCGGGAAGGCCAGCACTGCATCCACACCACCAAGGCCCGTTCTAGAAGGAAAGCCCAGAACTGAGTGACCTCTTGCAAAGCAGGGACATTGCCTCCATTAGGGCCCCAGCAGCCTGGCAGCATCGGGGCACGGGCCTGTGGCCAGGGCCCAGCTGCTCAGCCCACCACAATCCCTCCACCGCCTGTCTATAAAATGGGGCAACACCGGGCGGAGAGGAGTGCTGGGAGGGCTCCTCCCTGAGGTCACAGACAGGAAACGCCCGCGGCAGCCGCACTGTCCCAGGCAGACACTGAGCCTCCCGGGTCCCCAAGACCCGCTTGAGCCCCTGTGGACCCCAGACTGGCTGTACAAGGAAAGAAATCTGACCAAGCAGGGGCCAGGAATGCCACACACAAGCACTTCAGCCACATGAGGGGGCTCGCTAAAGTTTCAAGAAACTCTTCAGACAAATGAGTTCTTAACCCAGTTAAGAGACTTGGGGAACCATACTATTTTTGTTTTGAGTTGATGAAAATGTCCTGCTTCCATTTTATAAGATGATCTCAGAAGGTAAAAGCAATCATGAGCTGGGTGTGGTGCCAAATGCCCAAGATCCCAGTGCTCTGGAGGCTGAGGCAGGAAGGTCCCTGGGAATTCGAGGCGAGTTTGGGCTACAAAGCGAGCTCAAGGCCAGCCTGAACTGCAGAGCGAGCCCTCGTATAAAGAAACCAGATCCATTCATAAGGAAGGATTGGGGAACCCCTTTGGGGAGGGGTTCTTTGACCTAGAAGTTTCCCAAGGTATATACTTCCCTCTCTCCATTCAGGAAGGTGCCTGCTATTCGAGGTGAGGTGACAGCTGGAGTGGCTCGGTGGCAGGCCGTCCACCTAGCACAGGGCAAGCCGGGGTTCCATCCTCCCACAGCAAAAAAACCGTGAGGAAGCTGGACTGGGGGGCAGCGGGGTCGCGCACCGGCGCCCTCTGCTGGTGGGCCCTGTCGGCTCCGCGATGTCCGCTCTGGTCCCTGTGCCCTCTGAGTAGGGCAGTCACGGTAATACTTTTTTTTTTTTTTTTTTGGTTTTTGGAGACAGAGCCTGACTGTATACCCAAACTGGCCTTGAGCTCACAGCAACCCTCCTGCCTCAGCCTCCCGAGTGCTGGGATTACAGCGTGAGCCACCAGGCCCAGTGAGTCATAGGTTTCTAGAACCCAGGGTCGGGTGCAGTTTCGTAAACGAACAAATGAACTGCTCATCCCTGAAAGGGAACTGGGCAGCCGGCCAGGCCGGACCCCTGCAGGCCCGGAGGGGAGGCCCGGCCCGAAGGCCGGGAGCCGCAGCACGGCTGCCCCCCGTCCCGAGGGACTCCAGCAGTGCCCCCGCAGAGCCCCGCGCGTCCCGGCCCTGCCCACCTTGACGCCCTCCAGCAGCGCCTGCGGGTCCTCGATGCCCTCCGGGACGCACTTCTTGTTCTCGGGCAGGGACTCGAGCTTCTCCACCAGCGCCTTCAGCCCCTTGAGCTCGAACTCGGTGAGGTGCGTCCACTTGGCGGCCACCTCGGCGGCGGGCGAGCCGGTGGGCGTCTTGGGGCAGTCGCCGGGCGCGGTGGCCGACTTCACGCTGTCCTCCGACTCGTTGGACAGGGTCCTCTTGAGGAAGCGCGCGGCGGGCGCCCGGGGCTTCTTCCCCGGCGGCGTCTCCTGCTCCTCCGAGGCGGTGGCGCCCGGCGAGGCGGGGCCCTCCGTGCAGGCCTTGGGGGTCCTCTGCGCCCCTTCCACCGCCTCCTTTTCCTCCTCCTCCTCCTCCTGGGGCTGCTGCTCACAGGACTCCTCCTCCATCTCCAGCCAGGAATCGGATGAGAAGCCGTCTACGCTGGCCTTCCGTGGGGCGTCTGCATGGATCGGTCAGAAGGCAGACGAATTAGCACCCAGCTCCCACCGCTGCACCCTGCACCCTGCCTTCGAGGCCACAAAAGAAGGTGAAAGCCCAGCTTGGCTCCTTCTGGCTCTGTGGCCCCCCAGTACACACAGCACCTCATTGAATGTACAAAAAGAAGCCAAAAAGGCCAAGTGCAATGGTGCACACCTGCGATCCCAGCTACTCAAGAGGCTGAGGCAGGAGGATGCAAAATTTAAGGTCAAGCTAAGCAATGTAGTGAGACCTTGCATCAAAGTAAAATTAAGTTAAAAGGAGCTGGAGATACAGCTCCCTGGTTTGTTTGTTTGTTTGTTTTAGCTCCCTGTTTTTAATCCCCTAAACCATCACCACCACAAGCAAAGCAAAGCAAAACAAAACCAACATACATTGTAAGACACCATTCATTTGAAACACTACTAACCAGAAAACTACCACAGATATAAAATGGAGGCAGACGAGGTGCCCCACACACTGGAACCCAGTCCTCTGGGAGGCTGAGTCAGGAAGATCATGAATTTTAGCCCAACCTGGGAAGTTTAATGACGTAATGAAATTCTGTCTGAAAATAAAAGACGAAAAAGGGCTAGGGATGTAGCTTCGTGAAAAGGCCCTGGATTCAAATCCCAGAAGAATTAAAGAAAAAAGCAAGAAAGCGGATTAGCAGGTGCCTCAGGCTGAGAGAGAACGGGTGGCTCTCTCGGAACATTCTCTCTGAGTGGCAGTGCTGACGACAGCATTCACCTGTGAGGAGACCACGCACCACTGACCGGCAGGCTTCACGGGGACGACTGTATGAACACTGAGCAGGTTGCAGCTCAGTGGTACAGCATTTACCCAGCATGCACAAGGCCCTGAGTTATCCCCACAAAAGAGGAAGAAGAAAAAGAAAAACAGAACGAACGAAAGGAAGGGAGGGAGGGAAGGAGGGAATGAAAAGCGAGGTAAGAGCACTTCTGAGCTGGCACCTGGTAACACCCGTGATTCTGCTGGAGGCTGAGGCAGGAGGATCGCAAACTCAAGCCAAGCCCAGGAAACCCAATGAGATTCTGTCTCAAAATAAAATGAAAAGCCTGACGGGCAGCTCAGAGCACTTGTCCAGCAGGTGCAAGGCCCTGGGTTTCATCCTGAGCTTCATTTCACAAATGAAACAACGCAAAACAAAACAACTTTCCTCTGAAGGCTGTGAGGGACTGCACAGATACCACCAACCTTGCTCCTGGCACCAAGCAGCCTCCAATAAACAAGGGCGACTTCCTCCCTTCTCCTGGCAGACAGATAGACCAGAAATGCCCAGGGCAGAACAGGGGCAGACAATGTGGGTGGACACCAGGTGCCCAAACCCTGCCTTAAGATATCCTCTCCTGTCCTCAAATGGATTCGGGAACATTCTACTGCCCTAAATATCTGAGAAAGAGAACCCATCTCCGTTCCCCATCAGGAGAGCTGCTACAAACTACCAAGTCTCTCCACAGTACCCACCTCTGGTCCCCACAGGAGTGGAAAGCTCCTGCCATCCCGTCAACCTTCCTGCTATTTCTGGAGTGCCTCTCATTCCCTCTACTTAGATCAAATATCCCAAAGAGCAGACAGTGGGCTTACGTATTTCCCAACACCCCAATATCCCATCACCTGAAAAAAGTGAATCTCATAGCAGCCCCCACAGAACTCCCAAAGAACCCCCTGGTCAGGTGTGGTGATACACACTTGTTATGCCAGTACTCGGGGAAGGCTGAGGCAGGAGGGTGGCAAGTTCAAGCCCAGGCTGAGTAACTCAGTGACTTAATAAGACCCTGTCTCAGAATGAAGCACAAGAAAGGGGCTGGAGATACAGCTCAGTGAGAAGGCCTTGGGTTCAACCCTCAATACGTCCAACCCCGCAAGCAGAAACAAGAATCCCTTGATCTGAGGCCTGGCCCAAGCCCTGCCTTAGAAGGTTTCTGTCCAGGCTGGATGCGGTCACTCACCAATGAGCATGGACTCTCTCTGGTACTCCTGCGTGAGGTAGGAGCGCTGGGTCACGCAGTACACATATCTCTCCAAGACATACCAGCACATCTCATAGTAGAAGGGGTACCGGAACTTGGGCTGCACCTGAAAGCCAAGACCAGGCAGCCACGGGTCAGCGTCTGGGGGACACAGGGAGAAGAGGGAGAGCCCAGGGGAGGGCCCCCGCGGCGGGTCACTGTCATCCTCCAGGAAGGGCACAGAGCGCACAGAGGAAGATGGGGGAGGGGTGCTGCTGGAGGGGAGGCGAGAGGGGGGCGCCGGGAGGAGACGATGCCAGCAGCATGCACGGATGAGGCGGAGGGGAGGCCTGTGAGAGGGTCCCTGAGCTGCACGCCCAGGAAGGAGGCCGGGGCCCACTCTGAGCTTCTGGGAGGGGTACAGAAAGTGCACCCTGCCTGATTCCAGCCAGGACAGACAGGAGCTCCTCCTAGAATATTTTGCACACACTCTGCTGTCTCTGCATCCCCTCTGAGAACAGAAATCCACGCCAAACCTTGCCCATCTGCAGACAGGTAAGGAGCATCCTCCTGCACTCTGCGAGACCAGGTCAGGAGGACCTATGGAGTCTGGGTGGGGCTTCACCTACCTGCAGGGGAGGGGCCTTAGGCTAAGAGGGCCAATGAGGACAGGGGGTATGACCTCGTCTACCTACAGGGGCGGGGCCTCAGGCCGGGCGGACCAATGAGGACGAGGTGTGGCTCTATCCACCCACAGGGGCAGGGCTTCAGGCTGGGGGGGCCAATGAGGATGAAGTGTGGCTTCATCAAGCCACAAGGACAGGGCCTCAAACTGGAGGGACCAATGAGCAAGGGGTGTGGTTCCACCTACCTCCAGGGCAGGGCCTCAGAAGTGTCCACCTCCACCTCTTCCCCCAAACTGCACTGCCCATTCCATATTTCCCCCAAGGGCTCTCGGGACACAGTTTCATGGTATGACTGCTACTAAGAGATACACTTCCAGGTCTGGAGCCAGAAACCACATGGACGACGCTCCTGGCTGGCTCTTTTTTTTGTGGTAGTACTGGAGATTGAACCCAGTCTTGAGCATGGTGGGCAAGTGCTCTATCACTAGGCTACATCCCCAGCCTGGCCCTTTTTTGGCTTTTTTAATTTCGAGACAAGATCTAGCTAAATCGGTAAGCTGGCCTCACACTTGCAATCCTCCTGCCTCAGCCTCCTAAAGTGGCTGAGACTACAGGCGTAGGCCTCCCTTTCGGCTGGTTCCTTAGCTGTGTTTATAGGAGGGGAGACAGTATATACCAGTACTAAGAAAAGGCCTGAGGCACTTGGGGATCGCAAGGATGGCAGTGTAGGATCCACACACAAGGAATGGCAACCAATGGTGGGAAAGAAACAACACCACCAGGCCTGCCATGGAGGCACGTGCTGGCAACTGAATCCTAAGTGGACACAGAGAGTGGGCCATCTCCCATCGCAGGGCCCTCGGACGTCCACATGCACACGTGGGCTGCTGTCTGACTCTCTGGCCCACAGTGCTGGAGCCCCTCCTCACCGCTCCCATGCCCAGGATCTCCGAGAGCTGGAACCCAGCAAGCACAGCCTCACCCACCCATCCTGGTCTTTCTGATGACAAGAACAGGACAGCACTGCACACTTCGGGGACAAAGAGAAGACAAGCAGACCTAAAATACATCTTTGTGCCCGCCCAGAAGACTCTCCTTCTGCTCTGGGCCCCTCGCCCGCTCCTCCTAACTTGCTCTGTGGCTACGCTGCTGCCCTGTCCCCAGTTTGAGGCCTCAGTGCTCCCGTGTGGGGAATCAAGTCCGTCTGCTGCCCCTGCTGTCCCTGCCACTGGTGGACAGTGAGCTCTGGGATGAGACCATGGGCATCGCATGCGTCCCACTCTTTGGGGAAGCGTGTGGGACTGGGTCACCATCTAGCGTTTTCCTTGGCTCCAGCTATTTTCTGAGGGCCTCAGTCTGTGGCCGAGACAGAATTGCTCTTTGTTCAGTTACTGCATCGGTGCCCCCTGGAGCTCACCAAAGAGGGAGACTCTTCAGCAGGAAGCTGACCTTAGCCTCCTGCCACCAAGGGTCCAGAGCAGAGGCTCGGATTTGGAAAAAAAAAAAATACCAAGCGAGCAGAGGAAGAAGCCCCTCACATCCAATGGGAGACTTGGCTGGTAGAACTCGGAAGCTCATTTTGAGCTCTGGAATTTGTGTGTGTGATCCAAGCCACTGTGCCAATCACAGGCACTGTGATGCCTAAGAACCCTAGTAAATCACAAGGGGTAGAGCAGGGGTACGGTATATCAGGAGGGGAAGATAAAGGAATCTCCCCTCTTGGTTGCTGAACCCAAGGGAAACCAGCCAGGTTAAAACAAATGCAGATGAAGGAACTCAAGTGTTTTTATTTTTGTTGTTGCTGTTATTTTTTTTTTCCAAGAGAGGACTGCAGGAAACAAAATTTGCGAAGAATTAATTTACAAATGGGATGTCGCCTTCTACCCTTCGCCTTCAAAAGCTTTTGACCACATGCCTGGGAACATTAAACACACGATTGCTCAACATTACTTGGTGACAAATTTAGAGCCTCACCAAACTGAGCTGTTAACTGACCTCAGTCCCAAAACAAAGGGCCAGGCAGGCAGGCAGCCCGCACTGCCCCCCAGCCCGGAGGGAAGTCCAACTGCCAGCGGGCCTTAGTGAGTCCCAGCAGCCCATCCAAGTGGCACTGGGCCTGCCACCCTAAGAGTCCAGGTCATCTGGGATCTGAGTGCTTCGGCGATGAGAAGGCATCTCCATCTATCTAGAACTCCTGGGTCTCAAGGAGTTACAATGAGGGTGGTGGAAGTGTCTTAAAATTTGTTTTTCTCCTGGAAAAAAAAAATCAATGGGAAGGGAAAAAATCCAATGGCAGAGGGAAGGGGAGGGAGGGGAGGTTGTGTGCAGTTTCCACTCACTGCTGCGCTGCCATTACCTTTGCTGGGAAGGCTGCTTTCACTTGAGCCATTCAGGAGGGGGGAAAAAAAAGTAAGCATAAGACAGAGGCAGTTCGGTGAGTGCCCATCTGGACCATCCCTACCCCTCCTCACCCTGACTCTATTCCAATCCCAGAGGGATTATGGCAACCTTGGCGGAGAAAAAGCAGCACACAGATCCTCCTGGGTGGGGCCTTCCAGATCTTATGAATGGGTCCAATTCCATCCACGGGGGTTGGAGATCCACAAGTCCCCACAGGCTCCGACCGTGTGACGCTGCAGGGACACTGCAGGGTGAGGTCACCTTCCCTCCAGCCCAGAGAAATTAGACCGGTGACAAGGCGTGGCTTCCTAATGGGCACCTTCCTAATGGGCACTTCGGGGTTCCCTGGTCTGGACGGACGGAGGTCCATCCCCTTCCAGGCCACAAAGGCAAATTTCTGTTCTCAGACAGATCCATCCCATGGGCCTTCGGGCTGTGTTTTCCCTGCCCCACCTCCTGCATTTGGTTTCCAAGCAATGCTATGTTTCAGGACTCTTGGAAAAAAAACTATTTTTAAATGGCTGTAACCTTCTGAAGGGAGCTTTCCGGGACACAAAGAATGAAGCTGTAGTGGGCTGACGAGGGGTCCTGGCACCTTCTCGGGCTTCCAGGACTCTCTGCTCAACGCCTTTGGTCTGCTTTGGCTTCTAAGACACAAACAATTGGGCCTTGTAGCCAAGTCCCTCTCCAAAGACCAGAAATCAAAGCAGATTAAAACGCCTGCCAGCCGCGGGCCCTCAGGCAGCTCCTGCTTCAGGGAATCCAGTGGAGTCTCCAGAGGAAGAACAGAGCCTTGGGGGAGGGGTTCTGCCAGTCTCAAAGCCAGAGGTCCCCTGCCACTCTGGCCCTTGCCTCAGCCCTGCAGGGAGGGGGTTGGGATACTCTGGGTGCACCAGGGATTCCCAGGGGAGGGGACAGTCCCCAGCTAGTTGCCAGAGCCTTCTGAAATCCCTGCTGGGCTGTCCAGCTTTCAGGAATTGCTTGGAAAGTCGAGGTCCCTCTCTACATGGCTCCATTTCTATCCACACCCACTGGTCAGCTCGCAAACAAACCAGCCTGCTCTTCAGGGCCGGCCAAAGAACAGTTGGCTGGAGCCCCAGACAGCACTTGACCCAACTGAGAGATGACCACTTCTACCCAGCAGGGCTTTTCTCCTGAATGGCACAGGGCGCACGCTCTAGTCCAGTACTGGCCAGCCTTTCCCAGAGGGGCAGGAGGGTGGGTGGGTGATAAAGGGTGGGGGTGAGTCCACAAACCAAGGGTCCTTCATCAGCCCTGGACATGGCCAGAGACATGCACACATCAGGTGCCTGCCCAAGGCCAAGCCCTCAACCTCGGGAATGCTAAAGGCGTCAGACACACAGCGTGGCTGAGGCTCTGACTCAGGCAAAAGATTCCACGGAAACCGAGGCCTGGAGAGAAGACCAGGAAGGGTGGGCTGGGCCCAGAACAGCCCTTTGTGAGATGCTCCCGGGGGCACAAAGCTCTCTCGAAGGCAAACCCAGGAAGAATTAGCCCAGCACACCCATGCAACAGCCAGGTGTCCAGGTGCAGGAAGGGAGGAGCCTGGCAACCGTGGTGCTGCCTGAAAGGAGCCAGCCGCAGGTCACACCTGTATGATTCCACCTGCACGTGCCGGCCAGTGGCAAATCCGCCGATGGAAAGCAGATGGGACACTGCAGGACTGGGTGAGGGGGCAGTGGGCATGAGGGAGCACAGGGTCTCTTCCCCGAGTGCTGAAAATGCTCTGCGGTTAGGCTGACGGCTCCATGACCTTGTGACTATGTAGACAAACGGCCACTGACTCGGGCACTTCCAATGGTAAACTTTATAAGATATGAATTATATCTTGATTAAAATCAAGGAACTTTAAATATCTAAGTAAAGACAAAAAAGAGGAAGGCGGAGAAGATGAAACAGGCTTTCTTTGCCCCAGGCCTCCAGTTTCTGACCCTTGAACCTGCCTGGGGCCTGGGGACACTTGGGCAAACCCCAAGTGTGGAAAAGGGGTTGGCAACATGGACACTGGTCCTGGGGCCTGGGGCCTGGGGTTGGGGTGACAATGGTATCCAGAGGGGGGAGCATGCTGTGGTCTGGGGGCGCCTCAGCCCCTGCAGGCACAGCCTGGCTCCTCTTTACCAGGTGTCAGGGTCCCTGAGGAAGGCATGGCCTGACCTTGGACCAGCCAATCCCTCTTCCCCAGCCCCCCACTGCCTCCAAACATCAGCATCCACCGACCCCACTGCCCCTCGCACCCCGTTCTACGGGCAAGAAGGCCAGGTTACTGGTCTCTCACGACAGCTTTCTCAAGTTGAGTTTCCTCTTCCATCAGAGGGATTTTGGCTGTCTCTGGCCTGGAGGTGAATGAAAATTCTGGGGCCTTGCAGGGTGAGCTCCGGTGGGGATCTCTCTCATCCCAACCCCCTCGTTGCAGAAGCAGCACTGAGGCCCGGCCTGAGGCCCAGCGGGAGGGAGGCGGGCTGCAGTGGCCGGGCACCGTGCCAGGAATGAAGGCGCTGCCTTACCCGGGTTCTGTCCTCGATCTCGTAGATCCGCAGCTGCATGGGCACGTTAAAGCTGTGCAGGATGTTTCCGCCGAACACCAGGGAATCCACAGGGGTGTAGACCGCATGGATCCAACCTGGGGGCAGCAAAGGGAGGGTAAGCCACCGGCCCTGGGGGGCCCCACCATGCTAGGCTGCTAGAGCGAGGGAAAGGGGGCACAGGAAGGCACAGGGAGCAGAGTGTGGAAAGCCTCAAATCCCAGCTGGCCCGGAGGACTTAGGCCACTGAGCCCCATGTGCCCCCTGTACCCCGTAACTCCAACAGGGCAAGGAGAAACTGCAGAGCCCCACCCTGAGGACTCAGTTGACCAAGCCTTCCTCCTTGGACCTGGCTGCAGCCACCAGATGGAGAAACAAGTCCTGTTTCTGACTCCCACGCTGGCCAGGGCACTGAGGAGCTGGGGGACCCCTCCTGGTCTGCACATCATCTTCCTGTCCCTGAGAACAGCAGCCTGGGGAAGCCCTTTGAGCTCACCAGAGGCACAGGGCCCGCTCCGGTCATCAGCCTTCCCATGCCCCTTTCCAGTGGTCTCCTTAGCCACATGCCACCAACATCCTGCTTGGCTCTGCATCGGCTCTGCCACACAGGCCGAGGGGACAGACGGCCTCTCCCCTACACACTGAGGCTTCTCCAAAGCAGGGGGCCGAGCTTTCCCTCTCCCTGGAATCCCAGGCCAAAGCCCAGCATGGGCACAGAGGGAAGGATGCCAGAGCGCTCTCTGAGCCAAAACATTACGCCCGTTAACACCCACAGGAGCCCTAGCACATCTAGCACACCCAAACCCAATGTACAGATGAGGGAAATGAGGCAGGGATACACGAATCGCCTATCGGGATTCTGCAGCCAGGAAGTCAGCCTCTGCCTGGTCCACGGAGGCGAGGGACAAAGACACCACCTCATTCAGTAGGAACCACCACACCACAGCTTGGATGGCTGCGCCCCACACCGTAAGCCCCTAAGCGACCGGCAGGGCTCCGACCGAAGCACAGGACACAGAGCTGGGGGACAGAGCTCTGCAGCAACTCTGATTTACAGACGCAAAAGCGAGGCTCCAAGGAGGGGAGCCGTGCGCTAGAGCTGGCACAGCTGGCACGGGAAGCAGCTCTGTTTTTAGCTGTGACTGCACGAGAGTCCCAGAGTCCCGGGGGACAAGCATGGAGACACACAGGGGAGGCACAAAGAGAAACACGATGAGGAATCAGGGACAGAGGCAAAGACAGGCGCAGAGCGAGAGACACTGGCATCGAGGCCAGAGGAGGGAGGCTGAGACAGGGAAAGGAGACTCAGATTCCGCATCTGATTCTGTGGGAAGAAGTGCAGAGCCACTGCCCACCTCCCCCGAGCCCAGGCGGTTCCAGCCTCCTTCCCCTGGAGAGCTGAGACACACCAGGCCTGTGTCGCAGGCAGCTGATACTGCCGGGGACAGAGCTGCCACCGTACAGAGGCCGCCAGATGACAGCCAGAAGCCTGGACGCTGGCCATCCCCTGTGGGCAGAGCCAGCCAGCCCCAGGGGACGGCAGGGAAGGTGGTCACCAAGAGCCCTGGCCCGCAGACAGGAGCGAGGCTTTGCTTTTTTAAGCTCCTTCTGCTTTCCGCTCCCCGGAGCCTGGCTCAGGCCATCAGAGGCCACTGCGCAAAGATGTGGAGCCACCTGGACAAAAAGACAATGGCAGTCGCCTTTAGAGGGGGTCGGCTTCTGCTGGCTCCTCTCGCGCCTCTGCCCCTGCAGCCTCTGCAGCCACACTTCTGTCCCTCCCGCTGGCGGCAGAACAGGGCTCCACTGTCTGTCACCGCTACACTGAGGTCATTGTCGCATGGGCAGCATTCAGGCGACCCTTCCCGGGATGGGCTGGTAGCTGCCCAGGTCTCCCAGACCTGCCCCGTCCTTCTTCCCGAGCCCACCGCCCCGTCCACACACAGCCTGAGCCCGCTGGCCTGGCTTCCAGGCTGCCCCAGCGCTGATGGCTACGCAGCAGGGAACACTCGCGTGTCTGCCGGCCTCGCAGTGTCTGCCTGCCGCTCCATGGGCAGCTTGGGGAGGAAAAGCTCCGTCAACTCAAGCCACAGCCACTGAGCCTGGGCGCTTTCACTGGTCACGAGGGTTCGGGAAAGGATGGTGCCCCCATAAACCCGCATGTATCAGCTCCAGGCTCTCCTGGCTCATGGCCACCACGGGGACACACTTGCCTCCATCTCTCACCTTCTCGTGTGAGCAGAGAGAACAGAAGACAGCTGCTCTTGCAAGCAGGATCAGGGAATCTACGTGTGCAGATACCAGAGTGATTCTAGAAGCTTCTCCCTCCGTCCTTCCAGCCTCACTGGTGGGCTGGGCAGGCTCCTGGACCAGCTGACCTGGGCTCCAGCGCCTTACACGATGCTCAGAAGACCAGAGAGGCCCCCAGAGCACCCACGGGGGCCACCCAGAGTCCACAGGCCACAGCCACTGATTGGCCATAAACGGAGGCTGCTCAGGCCAGGTGACGAGGGATCCATGCAGACACAGAAGGAGAGCAGTGGCACCCACAAAACCCACTGCCCAGGTGACCTCTGGGACCCTGGGGGCACCTGGTGTCTCCCCTAGAACCCAGATGCGGGGGGTCCTCAGTCCAGGAATACCCCTGCCCCGTCTCCGTGGCTGCTGTGGTGGGGACCATGCTGGCTTCCTTCAGGAGTACCCGAGAGCCCTGCATCAGCCAGGGCTGTGGGCGGAAGCAAGGACAGCCTGGCTGCCTAGCAAACCGTGGTTATCCCACATCCCGAATGGCACAAGCTGGAGAACTGTCATTCAAAGTTACGTGGCCAGGAAGAGGGACCAGGGCCTTGAATACCCAGTTTACAGGGAGCCAGAGGTAGCCTGGGAAAGTGGGCTCGAAAGCCAGGTCCACCGGATTCTCAGTCTAGCTTGTTCCTTACTGACTAAGGGTAGACCTTGGAAGGCAGGTGCCATCATGCTTTTTTTGATTTCTTTTTTTGATTGTTGTTTTGTTTTGTTTTGTTTTGAGACAGGGTCTTAAAATGTTTTTAGTGCAAGCTGGCCTTGAACTTATTATATAGCCCAGGCTAGCCTCGAATTGGTGGCAATCCTCCCACCTCAGCCTCCTAAGTGCTAGGATTACAGGCATGCAACACCATGCCCAGCAAATATTGTGTAATTTGAAATCCTCCCAACCCACTAGCTTCCACTGAGCTTTCAGACAGCCACTGAAGACTCTGAGGGACAAATGGGGAGATAAGAACCTAGGTCCAAGCTGGGAAACACTAGCATTAGTTTCTCCAATGTAGAAAAACTCTCACCTGGATGGTTACAAATTCTTCCTGGCTTCCCCAAGGCCCAGTCTCCACCCAAAGCCACCAGCCATAAGCCACAGACACAGGGAAGGGGCTTCCCTGTGGCAGAGGGTGTAGATGCTCTAGAGGTCCCCCAAGTCCCTCAGAAGACCCCAAATATTTATCCTGGTCGGTGGAATCCAAAGCTCCAGGCTTTTAGTTTGCACTGGTTAGCAACAGAATGAGGAAAATAAACATGGTACAGAATTTAAACTCAAAAGCACCATGTTTAAAGTACCCACGGCAGTGGCACACACCTGAATCCCAACATTTGGGAGGCTGAGGAAAGAGGATCCCTGCAACTCAAGGCCGGCCTGTGCTACCTAGTGAGTTCAAGGCCAGCCTGAACTGTATACATTTTGAGATTCTGACCCAAAAAAAAATAAAATAAAATAAAAAATAAAATACCACCAACCCAAAGGGAAGGAGGAAGGGAGAGAGACAGGGAAGGAATAAGAAAAAACTGTACTTTATTCTAAAATTTGTCCCTGTAGTCCCTGCTCAACCACAGCTTCAGCATCTACACATTCAACCAACTACAGATCAAAAACATCAGATCTGGAAAAAAAACTGCATCTACACTGAACACCCACAGACTCTGTTTTCTTGTCATTCCCTAAATACAGTAGACAAGTATTTACACAGGATTTACACGCATTGGGTGTTCTGAGTCACGTCCAGATGGATGCTGGAATCCAGTGGGGTACACAGTGTGGCTCTGTACCCCTCTGTCCCATCAGAACGGTCATCAAACAGCAGTGCTAAGTGCTGGGGATTTTTCTTGGTTCTTGTTTGTGACATCTACCATTAAGCGACACAGATCCTCGGTCTGTTGCTTTGTAACGCCTATTGTCAGCAAAATTCCGTTTTTTTTTTTGTTTTTTTTTTTTTTTTTTTGAGACAAGGTCTCACTCTATAATTCAGGCTGACCCTGAACTCATAGCGATCCTCCTGCCTCAGCCTCTCGAGTGCTGAGATGACAGCTGTGTGCCACTGAGCCCGGCTTAAAATTCTACATGGTAACGCTATCCACGCTCAGCCCTTCTCAGTGCGGTGGAGGAGGTGCAGCCCTGTGGTAGAACACTGTGACCACCAGGCTCCCAACCCCCATGAGGTGCACAATGAGCCCCTCTCCGTTCTGCACAGGGCCCTGTGAGAGGCACTCTAGGACTGTCGCCAGAGGTCAGTGGTGCAAGGTCAGGGCTGGGGGACCTGGAGGGTCGCAGACATCAGCACCAGCCCACTTCTGGTGCAGAGATACAACAACCAAGGCGCCAACACAGGAACAGAACCCCCCACTGGAACAGAACGTCACAGAGAGCCAGCAGCAGCCTGGTCCCACCAGCACCTGCAAGGCTGGACCTCGAGTCGGAGGCTGAGCCCACACCACACCCACGAGCGTCCACACACACTGCTATCAAGTCCCTTCCGCCTGAAGCACAGGTCCCCAGCAGGCCCAAGGGATGACCCGGTAACACGGCAACAAAGTCACCCCAACTAAACCCTCTACTTGCAAATCCCAAATCTCCCTAAGGTCAGTATGTCCTCTGCTCAGCTTTCTAGAAGAGTCCATGACCACATCCACACCTACTATGGATGCAACGTGTCACATCCAGACCCAAAGCCAGCAGCGTTCAGAAGACTGAGTTCGGCAGCTTCTCCATCCAAAGGACCCTGGTGGCCTCAAAATCTCAAAGGTGGCCAGCCCAAGCTTCCAGTCAGGGGCAGGTTCTTGAAACTGCTTCCACACACCTGTATCTAGCCGCGACTTGTGTACCTCCAGGGATGGGCAGCTCACTCCAATGCCACATAGATCTGCCACTTCCTCCAGGAGACAGCCTTCTACCTAGCACACTACCCAGCCGCCACACAGCCCCTCACCGGGACTTTCTTCAAATGCATCCCACCCTATGTGGTTTCCAGACCCTCCTCTCTTGGGGTCAGCTGGCCCTCCAAAGTATGAAACAAGTAAGGGGCATTCAACTCCCACATGTGGCTGGACCCTTCATGCTCTGAGAGCAGGACTGTCACCACCCTTATCCTAGGACCTGTGTTCCCATTAACACAGCCTCGGACCAACCTTCTTGACTCACAAGTCACTGGCCACACCCACAAACAGCTCCGCCTATGACCCTGGAAGTCTTACTCCAAATTTACAGACAAGAGCACATGCCAATAATCCCAGCATTCAGGAGGCTGAGGCAGGACTGATTCCAGTTCAAAGGCAGTGTAAAGAGCCACAGTGAGTGCCACCTTGTTCAAAAAACCAAAACCTAAAAAAAATAGCCACAACTGTAGCACAGAGAGGTAAAGTCACAGCTCATAAACAACAAAGCCAAAATTCCAATGGACATTGCTCACTGCTCTGTTTGAGTCCTTGGGGTGCATATACACATCCTACCCACTGTGCCCAAAGAACCCCATCGACATCTCACATAGAAATCTAGGAGGATGTCTGGGGGGAGGAAATCCTGGGGAAGACCCTGAAACTCCCCAGGGGAGGGTCCAAGGCTCTGTCCAGGACAGGAATGGAGATGCATTCCTCCCCCATCCCCCACTGCCTGAGGCCACTCCCCAGGGGCTCTGCCAAAGGCCAGCCCAACCTCCCATGCCTGAAGGAACCCCAAACTTGACCTGAAAGCCATGCCCCAGCCACACTGCCAGCAGGACACTGCCCCCAGGACACTGCCCCAAGCAAGGGGCAGCCAGGGGCTGATCAGAACCCAGGTCAGCCAGGTGGAACCTACCGGAAGGGATGAAGAACGTGTAGCCCTGTTTCAGCTCAATTCTTTGGCATCGCTCCACGCGATCCCCCAGGAAGATGTCACTCTGCTTGCCCGACAGCACCCACTCCTCGTACAATGCCAAGTTGTGCAGGGTGGGCGGGATCAGCCAGAAGATCTGAGGAGGAAGAGAAGGCGCTCGGTCAGGCCCGACACAGACAGCCCGCCTGCCTGGGCAGGAGACTCCATCGCCTGGGACCCCACGCCCGGCCAAAGGGAATCTCCGCTCCAGCTGGATACAGGGGAGGCAGTCTTCCTGCACCCTGGAACATTCTTTTGCTAGAGCCAGAGGCTTGTCTGGGACATGGGGAAAGCAGAGGTACAGACCTTCCGGAAGTCCAATGAAAAATGGCCCCATAAATAAACCCAGCTTGCACTCTAGAAAAGGAGGGAAAACATCTGGAATCAAGTGGGGTGACTTCCCCTCACAGCCTCCACCAACACATTCGGCTCCAACAAGCAAAGGCATGTGCAACCCCGGCAGGCAGGGTGGCTGGCATAGGGGCACTTTCTAGAAGAACCCATGTCCGTGCTGGGACACCTACAGCCCCCACAGGGACACGCTCCCCAAAACACACTTCAGAAACACCCTGAACACACAGGCCGCCTCCCTTCCAGAGGAGGCACCAGAACTCCACCCTCATGCTCTTGGAGGTTGGTGGCACTGGCAACTGGATTTGGAAGTTAAAGGTGCCAGGGCCAGCCCTGGGAGGACAGCCAATGGCGAAGCACTGAGACGAGCTGAGCTTCCAGGTGGTCTAAGGTACTCAGACCCTGGACTGGACAAGGGAGCAGCACTCAGATGCAAAATAGCTGACCCTGACCTTTGCCCCCAGAAGGAGGCAGGCGGGCAGGAGGGGGTCCCAGGGAATGGAGGGGCCTGAAGGAGTAGGGGTGGCTGGAGAGGGAGGCAGAGGAAGGAGGGTCCTCCGCCAAGCCCAGAGCGATGGAAGTTGGCAGATTTGACTGGAACTCACCTTCCCGCCCCGGAACACATGGTACCACACGGAGGTACCTCCAAAGTCGATGTGGAAGTCAGTGAAGCAGCCCTTCACGCTCATCAGACAGTACCTGTGGCAGGGTGAGGGGCAGCAGCAGGTCAGGAAGGCCCAGCGGGGGGCCCGAGCAAACCTTTGGTGTCTGCTGAGCCAGGGCCCTTTTATAAACCGTGAGGCCTGGAGATTTTCTTTTTCTCAAAACCCAAATCGAATAGGAGTTCCCCTCCCAGGGGATGCCCCCAGGGATCAGGTGACAATCTCAAGAAGATGGGCCGTTTTTGTTTTAGGGTTCCCAAGAGAGAAGCAACTGACAGGCCACTGGGTTCCTTTCTACCCCCACCTGGCCCCCCAATCCCCAACCGGAGGCTCTCTCTTTGCTACTTCACAGCTCTGGTACCTGCAGCTCTCGCAGGCTGCCAGGCCCTTCTGGAGCAGCTGGGCCCCCTGGAATTCAGCTGTAAACCACCTGCACAGCTGACCAATTCCAGTCCCCATTTGGCTCGATTATTCAGCCAGAGGTCCAGAGCTGGGCACAGCCCGCCAAGACAAACCTGTGAGCAGTGTAAGACCTCTGCCCTGGCAGAGGAGACCCTCGGTAAAGTTCAGGGACAACTGATCACTGAGCCAGCAGCGGGGCCAAAGGGGTCCAGCCCCCAAGACCACACAGCATGAAGACTCCACCTGCAGGAGACGTCCAAACCCCACCAAGGCACCAGCAGACAGCCGAGAGGGGCTGCGGGGGTGGGGGGATGGGCCTAACGATAAGGAGCACCGGGTTTCATTCCGGGGCAACAGAGATGTCCTGAAATTGACTGCGGTTGCACCACTCTGGGTGTGCTGAGAAAACCACTGGATTGCACGCTTTCCACAGGTGAACGATATGGGAATTAGACCTCAATACAGCTGCCAAAAGTGAAGGGATTAGGCGAAGAGCAGGCAGCACTGCCAGGCAGGGCGGGGGACAGGCAGGGAGGAGGGCGTGATCCGGAGGAAGGACCCCAGCAGCTCCCCTCCCTCCTGAGGGCCGTCGAGAGCTAGTGCACCCCCCACGGGAACCCCGAGCTTCCCCGCACCCTCTCCGCTGCTGCCCTCTTCAAAGTGGGTAGAGCTTGAGGAGGGGGCACGGAGCAGGCTTCCAAGCCCAGGCCTGGCAGACAGCGGTCCCAGGGCCCCCCACCGGGCACTCACCCCTGCCCATGAGAGCCTCCCGGGCGGCACAGATGGGGCGGCCTCCCCGCAGCTTGTGCCCATGCACCCTGGCACCTCCGAGGCCCGCACGCTCACGCTTACCCACTGACCTCTTTTCCCCCGCTGCACTTTGCCTTTCTGTGGTTTGGGGAAGAGGGGAGGAACGGGGCGGGGACGGGCAGGGAGGAGCCAGCAGGAGTGCAGAGAATGGGGGGCAGAGCCGGGCGCAAGGCTGGGGGAAGGATGGTGAGGAGGGCTGGGCCCCCCTCCCTCGTGCTGCCTTGTGCACCTTGCGTGCAGGTGGACCCGGGGCTTGGCAGTATGCAGGCAGCGTGCCCCAGTCCCTCCTCCGGATAGGCTGGGAGAAGCCTTAGCCATGTGTCTGCGGGAAGCTGACAAATCAGAAGGCCTGCCCGTACCTCAGAGCCCCGCTGCCTAGCAACCCCATCGGAGGGGTGTAGTTGACAGCCCAGGACGCAGGCTGTCACGAAGCTGGCACTGGGGCTGCTCGAGTCCTGACTCCGGCTCTGTGCCCTCCCCGCTGCCCGCCCTGGGCCCACCGGGTTGGGTCCCAGGACTAGATCGCCTCCTCCCAGGAACTGGAGGGGGGGCGTCCTGATGTCCGCACCCACCCCACCCCCCACGGACCACACCGGCCTCTTCTCTCTCAGCACCACTTCAAAATATTAGTCCCGTTTTCCTAAAACCACCTCTCGGTCTTGATTTGGTTTTTTTTCTTTCTTTCTTTTTTTAATCTAACCTTGGTTTCCACCCCCTCCAGGCCTCTGCTGAATGCGGTGTAGGGTAAACAATTTCAGTGTGTGTAGGGTGGAGCCAGAAGTGCTTCCTTCAGCCCGCAGCTGGAAGCCTGCTGGGAGCCCACGGCCCACAGGGCTGGAGGGGAGCTTAGCTACTGCCTGGCCGAACTGGTCACTGTCACAGCCCCCTTACCCTATCTCTCTCCCACCCGTAGAAAACGGGACCCCTGGCCGCTGTGCGCTGGGAAAGTTATCCAAGTTGACCTGTGTCTGATGCGCCCTCGGGTCAACCCGCATCATCCACAGAGGCACGCAGGGGCTGGGGACGCCACTCCCAGAGGTGCCTCTCCCGAAGTGGGCCCTCTTCCTGATGCCCCTCATTTCCCGGCCACCAGGCCTGGACTGCCCCTCCCACCCAGCGATGGATTGCAGGCTTTTGGGCAGCTTTGTCCCGGTTCCCGCAGCCAGCAGGCCACCCCTGGCTCCCGCCCCGCGGTGTCTGGGGCTCTCCCTTCGCTCCTGCCCGCTCTGGCGTGACGCCTTTGCACTGACCTCTACAGCTTCCTCTTCCCAAGCACACCGCAGTCACATGGGCACCCCGGCTCCATGCCACGGCCGCTAAGCTCTCCCCGCCAACCGCCCGCCGCCCGCCAGCCGGGCTTCCGCAGCAGCCTCGCAGGGAGGCCCCTGCCCGGACACCCGCGCCATGGACACCCCTCAGCCCAGGTGGCGTCTGCGCAGGAAGACACCTCCAGCTGGCGGCTAGAGATCCAGGGCGGCCAGCTGAGCCTTAGAGGGGTTCCCGCCCTCCAAGGCCGGGCAGGCTGGGAGGAGCGAGATAGGAGGGGGCGCTGCACCTGCGGCACCAACTTTGGGGTGCAGCCTGGGGGCGGCGGAGGCGGGGCAGCTCCACCCCTCCATTTCTCTCCAACTTGGATAAACTACCCCGGGGTGGCCCAGCCCGTGTCCCCTCGGGCAAAGGTCCTGCAGGGAGGCCCCTGGAAAGCTGACACCCCGCGGTGGCAGCGGCTGGGGCCGGATGCTCGAACGCGCGCACCCTCCACTCTGCCACCGGCCCCGGGGACACAAAGAGCTGCTTGGCGGCGACGCGGGCCGGCAGCGCACCCGCACCCCGCCCGCGCGCCACGAAGAGCCCGCGGTTACCCACGGCAGCGGCGGCACTCCCGGGCGTCCCCTTCGGCGGTGGCGGCGGAGGCTCGACGCGCACCCGGGCCGGGCCGCGGACGCGGGGCCCTCGTTCGCCGCCTTCCCCGCGCAGAGCCGGGCGCAGCCTGCGCTCATCCCCGCGCTGAAACTGAACACCGGCGCGGGCCGCGGGGAGGCGGAGGGAGGCCGCGGCGGCCACCGCGAGCGAGGCGCGCGGAGCCCGCGCCAGGGGACGCAGCCGCCGCCCACGGCCGCCCCTCGCCCCCGATGGGTGGCGGCTCGAGGGGGGCCCTCCCCACCCCGCCCTCCAGGCCTCCGCGCGGGACCGCGGCGCACGGGTTTTCCCCGAAACGCGCCCCCTCCGGCTTGCACCGGTGCGGGACGGTCCTCCGCTCGGTGTCTGGGGGAGCACCAGGTCCAGGTGTGGCAGCCACGCGAAGCAGGATGGGGCTCCGGCCCCAGTCTAGCTGCTCCACCTCGGGTAACTGACTTCCTCTCTCTGAGCCATTTCCTGGGACTCCTAACACCGAGGCGGGGACCTCTGCGTCCCCAAGGGCCCTGGATGCCCCTGCGCACCCACCCCCGCAGGAGCCGTGAAGCCCGGGTCCAAGGATTGTGGGAACTCACTGAGCTAAAGACACGTGCATTACTGAAGCCAAACTCGACGCTCGGCCTCTCGGGTAATTTCTGGGGCTGTCCCCATGTATCAGATGAGGACGCTGAGGCTCAGAAGTACAGGGCCCCACTCAGCTCCCCTAGCCCATGGCGGTGCTTCCTGTTCCCGCCTGAGTGTCTTGGCCCTGGTCTACCTGGCAAGTCCCAAGTTCCATGAAGAGCGTAGCAGTCACAGATGGGCCTCAACCACTGACTGCCAGCAGAAGGAGGCATCAGCTCAGATCAGAGTGTCGCACCCCTCCAGGTCACCAGGCCCCTGCCCTCCTCCCCACACCCCTCCCCAAACCACAAGGGGGCAGGAGAGGCCTGCAGCTTCTGCAGGGGTAGCAGTGACCACCCTTTGGCCCAAAACACTTTTTACTGGGGCCACCCAGCCATTTTAATTAATAGGTTCTAATTATTCAAGTGTTGATTATTGCGGCTGTTTCCACGCGGGAGCTCATTCCAGCCTTTACACAGTGTCACCGACCCCAGTGTAGGACGCAAAGCCCTGGTCTGAAGCCTGGTCAATGGCCCAGGCCCAGTGCAGCTTCCCCTCTCATTTACAGCAAAGCCCACTGGTTAGCACCTTCCAGGGGTCTGCCAAGAGGCCAGACTGCAGCCTCTGCAACTGGCTGGGGTTTTGGGCAGGTACCTGTTTTGCTTATTTAGAAGACTATTATTTACAGGCCGCACCTAACCTGAACTCTGTTAGCTTTGAGCACCTGTCATTAGAATTCTTTAAGTATGATTTTTGCTGTCACCCCACCCATCTTTTTCTTCTATTCCGAGAAAGATGGGGAGGAAAAGCGAGAACCCCGAAGGCCTGAGGTCTGGTCAATGCTCTCCTCTCTGTGGCAGCCTCCCAGGCCAATGCTCCTGTGTGACGTGAGACAGGGCCTTCACTGCTGACGCCAGTGAACAAGGGGATAAGGGGAGGCTCGGGACTACAAGGTGAGTGTGATGGTAGAGAAGAAACCTACGTGACACAAGTGGAGACATGCACCTGTAATACCAGCACTCAGGAAGCTGAGGCAGGAGAATCACCTTGAGTTCAAAGTCAGCCCGGGCTACACAGTGAGTTCAACTAGCCTGAATGACATAAGGGGACCCTGTCTCAACCCTCCCTACCCCCCCAAAATTATGCAAATAATAAAGAGGAGGACAGGAGAAAAAGCAAAGGAGGCCAAATTTCAACATGGGCAGCCTCTGGTCCCACCTGGCAACCCTGCTCCTCATTTCACATCCGCTGTGTGTTCTGCTGTCCCCCCCACAAGCCAGGAAGGCAGGATGAGGCGACAGAACCCCCACCGTGTAGAAGGCAATGCTGAGTCTCTGGAAGGAGGCAAAATTTTTGTTGGAGCCAGAAGAAAATAGCCAGGCAGCCCCTGAGACTTACTGCCCATTTTTATTCATTTATATCTCTATTTTGTTTTCTTTTCTTTTGGGACAGGTTCTTGCTATATCAGTCAGGCTGGCCTTGAACCTGTGACCTCAAACTTGTAGCGATCCTCCTGCCTCAGTCTCCCAAGTATGGAGATTATTGGCATGCACCACCATGGCCAGCTTCCAATGCCCATTTTTATCCTCCATGTTTCAGCTACTCATTTTAATATTTTCCTTTAGGCTTCCTGCCATGCCTGTAAAGCAGTTAAAAAAGCACGTGGAGAAAAGTGTATTTAACTTCGAATTATTTGGGGCCCAAACATGTGCTTTATGCGGGGTCCCCCTTTTTGCTGGGTTGTCAGCTCTGCTGTTGCCTGTCAGCCCTCAGCACATCTCTTCACACCAGCACACCTCATTTCTGCACACCCTGGGAGAAACAGGGGGGAGGAGATGCACTAAGCCCTTTCTGGAATGCATTACAATGCTCAGTCCTCCTTAGTGGAAAAGACAACACACCCACTTCACAGACCTAAGGGATCCTGGAGGCTTTAAAACATGTCCAAAAATTCCTTGATGCTTCTTCCTGCAAGCAGCAGAGCTGGGCTAGGGACATAGCTCAGTGGTAGAGCACTTGTCCAGCATGCCCAAGGCCCTAGGTTCCACCCCCAGTACTGCAAAACAAAAGAGGGGTCCAGCTAACTTCCAACCTGGAGTATGCACTGGATTAATCGATAGTAGGCAGCAGAATCCCAGCACTCAGGGAGGCTGAGGCAGGAAGGTTGCTGTGAGTTTGAGGCCAACTTAGGCTACAAAGTGAGTTCAGGGCCAGCCTGAACTTCGTAGAAAAACCCTGTCTGAAAAAACCAGACCAAACAAACAGGGTGTGCCTTCAAAATCAGGTCATAAAAGGTGCTGTGTTTTCTTCCTTAGTCTCTCTCAAACCACCCCCTCTGAGTCAGCTGCCAGGTCATGAGGACCCATACACAGTCCTGTGGAGAAGCCCAAGTGGCAAGAACTGAGGCCTGGGGCTGGGGATTTAGCTCAGCAGCATAAGCGCCTGCCTTGCAAGCAGGCAGTCGTGAGTTCGATCCCTGGTACTGATAAAAAAAAAAAAAAAAAAAAAGAACTGAGGCCTCCTGCCAGCGGCCACTCGAGGTGCCATCTTGGAAGTGGACCCTCCAGCCCTGCTTGGCCCAGCCTCCAGCTGAATCCAGCCCAGGCCTAAGGTCTCACACAAACTCCTGAGAGACCAGAGCCAGAACCACCAAGCTAAACCACATGCAGATCCCTGACCTACAGAAACCGTGACACAATCTTTGCTGCTTTAACCTGCTAAAATTTTGCCACATGGTAGGGCATGCCTATAATCCCAGCACTCAGGAAGCCGAGGCAGGAGGATCACTGGGATGCCAAGGTCAGCCTGGGCTACACGTAGCTCAAGGCCAGCCTGGACTATGTAGCAAGATTCTCCCGGCCCCCAGATGTAAAGATGTTTATAAGGCTATGAGGCTTTGAGGTCATGGTTATGCAAGAATAAAAAACCAAATGCAGGAGGCTGATGTGTGGTGCACCCCTGTAATCCCAGCACATGGGAGGCTGAGACAGGAGGATCATTGTGATTTAGAGGCCAGCCAGGGTTACATAGTGAGACCCTGTTTCAAACCACCCTCCCTCCCCCATCCAAAAAAAAAAAAAAATCCCAAACAACAACAACAAAAACAAATGCAGGGATACTCCTGAATAATCACCATTGTTGAGGCAGGTATAGGAAATTTCCCGACAGAAAATTCTTTGCATTTCCGCAGATCAGCGATGCAGGTGGAAGGGGAACAGCGGAAAGGCGCGGTGACTTTGGTTTCGGTCCACCCACGCCTGTCAGCCCTTTCCTTCACCCTGCTTTCGGTTTCTTAGCACCTAATAATAGTGCGTCCTTGTGGCCTCACCTGTTTCTCTCCCTGCAGGTCACTCAGAAGCGTCTACCCTTTACCATGCTCTTTGGAAACCCTTTGTCTCCTGTGAAGTTGTTAAGACCCACTTCCCCCATCCCCTTCTCTAGCCTTAAGAATCTCAGCTGAAACCCATTAAAATTCCTAACCCTCTGACCACAACGGAATCCCAGAGCCGGAGAAGCCCTGCGAGGGCCACACCATCCTCGGATTCGGATTCGGGAGCCCTCGCTGCCCGCTGGCTTGGGGTGAGTGCTGCTGTGATTTCCAGAAACAATGTCATCTTAATTAAATGCCACAGAACGACCCGAAGCCCCGAGGACTCTGTCATGGTGGGATTTGTTACCTGGCTTATAAATATTTGAAAGCAGCATTCTTTTCAGCTGAACAAATGGACTATTTCTGAGGTAACGGTTTCCACCCAACGCCATAGCAAGAGCCTGCAGCCAGGGCTGGAGTTCGTAAATCTATTTGCCACACGATGCTATGCGATGTGACACAACCCGTGCGTGCGCTCTATTTTGTGGTAATTAAAGGAGACCCTAAATAGATCTTTCAGTACTGAGCGAGGATCTTTCCAATTTAAGGGAAGTCTTTCAGTAACAGGCAGAAGCCACTGAGTATCTCCGGAAGGCAAGGCAGACCACAACTGGTATCTCCATCCCCCCAGTGGTTTCCCCCAAACAGCCTCCTCTCTGCCTCTCCTTGGCTGCTGGCCCCACCTCCTGTAATCCCCCACAGTGACAGGAGGGTTTGCCCAGCAAACCTGAACATATCCTGCACCGTGAGATCTCAGAAAGGCTTTGGCTGTCCTCAGGGGCAGCCGGACTGTTGGTTCCCGCTCCTCCCCTTTACCATCTGTAAGGGGCCATGAGCCTTTGCGACCCCAGCAGAGGAGGCATCCCTGACCTCCCTGAGCAGGCCAGGCCCTCTTCCTATCACAACTGGGTGACTCTGTCTCCCCAAAGACAGCACAACCTGTAGGGGCAGGGACCTCCCGTATCTCCAGTCAGATGCTCAGAACACAGCTGCAAAAGAAAGGAAGGAAGGAAGGAAGGAAGGAAGGAAGGAAGGAAGGAAGGAAGGAAGGGGTCCAGGAGACACGGCTTCCCCCACACCATCCCTTCCAGCTCCACCCTGGAGAACTTTCTTTCTTCCTGTTCCTCCCACAGCCTCTTATTTCTTGTCATCTAAAGGCCAAGTTAAACGTCCCTCCTGGTGACATCAGCCCAGGATTCTCCTGACCCATCCTCTGCTCCATGAGTCTGTCTCTACCTCTGTCCAGAGCAGAACCCTTCCAGCGGGCGGGGTCCCTAGGCTTGTTCAGCCGCTCCCGTCCCAGGGCCTCTGACAATTTTGCCATGATCAAATCAGACGGAAGCAAATCCCACTCCCTGCCCTCCCCACCCAGAGCCGGCTCTCTCTCTGCCTTTGATGCAGCCCAGATCCAAGGGCTGTGTGGAGTCACTTTGGGGAGAAGGAAAATGTCTGTGAAGTAATTAAAGCAAAACCCTGAAAGCCCAGAGCCAGCTCCTTACAAAGCCTGGCACACAACCCACACTCCATTGGCCCTGAATGGAGGCCGAGGAGATGGAGAGGCCACAGCCCGGAAGCTCCAGGGCCGCTACTGGCAGCTGGACAGCAGAGCTACTAACCAACCCCTCCACCACCAGCAGCTCCTTTGGGAAACCCAGAGCAACTGCCCTGCCTGGGACACCTCTTTTACAAAACCTAAATGGTGATATACAACCATTATCCCAGCACTCAGGAGGCTGAGGCAGGAGGACTGCCACAAGAGTTCAAGGCCACCCTTGTCCAGCCTAAACTACACAGCCAGACCCTGTCTCCAAACAAACAACGGGAGTCCCAAAGGTGACTTCCTGCCAAAGGATCCAGACAGTCCTGTACCCAAGACTGCCCACGGTGAACCCTTGCTCTCGAGTCAGGATGCTCACGCTGCATGCAGTGATGTGTTGACTACTGACCACAGTCACTCTCCTGGTCCTGAGTGGACTATCTCAGACACGTCCGGGACACTGAAGGAGAGGTCCTTCTGAGTCAGAGGTCCCAGCACCCAGGGAAAGAGACACCGAAGCCATCCCAGCAATGCCCATTCCCGGACACACTGTCACATGGGCAGAACAGACCTAGTGCACAGGTGCACACATATGCACGCACACACTCACAGATCATGAGCCCCAAGGGAGCTGTGGGGATGCCCCAGGGCCAGTTGCAGACCCGAGCCCTGCGTTCCAGGGAACAAGATGCCGAGAGGCCTGGATCAAGGCCCTGCCCTCAGTGCCCGCTGTCCCTGCCCAGACCCAGGCCTGCAGCTGGCTGCAAAGCACAACTCGAGCCCGAGCGCACGGTGGTCAGGACGGCACCCCACCCACCCCACTCCACCTGCCAGCCGGGCAAGCCTTACTTCTTCACTTTGGGGTACTTCATCTCTGCGATGGCATTGGTGGCCTCTGTCTGCTTCTCCTTCAGGTGCTGGGGCCACATGTTGTCCACCCAGTCCACCAGGTCCACCTGAAAGTCAGGCAGCGCTCAAAGCCAGGGTACAGCTAGATGTCCCCTCCGCCCCGGCAAGTCCCCAGGTGCCCTTGAGCTGGACCCCTGCACTCCCTGCACCCCTTCCTCCCGCCTCAGCCCACACAGGAGCCCCAGGATCCTGCCCCCCCCCACCCCCAGGAGACCACAGCTCAGGTCAGCCAGCCGCCTAGCTCAAGGGACAGTCCAGCCAGAGCCGGGCCAGACAGGGAGACAGGCGGGCGGCAGGTGCCGGGCAGGGGCTGACTTCGGCCTACCACGGTGGGACGCTTGACCAGGTGCTCCAGCTTGGTGTGGCTGAACTCCAGGCTGATCACATTGTACAGCTTGTCCCGCTGCGCCTCGGGTGTCTCATAGTAGCGCACAAACTGGGACATGCTCATCTCCGTGCCCTTCTGGGTGTTCACGTCCATCACGTCCACCAGCCGCCGGCTCCCTGGGGCAGAATCCAAAGAAGATGCTCGCTCCGGCCAGCTTGGGGTTGCGGGCTCCACCAGGGTCCCCCACAAAGCGACGCCCATGCCCTCCACGGATTCCACGGTACCCCTGCACATCTGCCCACTGCCCTCCCTCGCCCTGTTGGTTTTCCTGGCCCTGATTTCCCTCTGTCCCATCTGTCCCCATCCACCTCTGGGGCAGTCAACCATCACCATTCTAGGAGGTGTCCTTGGTGGCTTCCTAAGGGGACTCTGGGCTCCCCAGCCACACTTGCTTGTCACACTGCCTGGGTAAGCTTTCTAAATGGCCCTGCCCACCACTCCCCCCTCTCCACACTGTATCCTTCTCCCCATGGCCCACTAAAAACTCCCCCAGCGTGGCTGGGGCCTTTCTGAGCAGTCACAGCACTAGGACAGGACGGGGCTCAGGGCTACAGAAAAACCGGCTGCTTAGAAGCCTCCTCCCTGGTCTGCGAAGCTGGCGAGGCTACTCGGCTTCCCTGAACCTCTCTGTGTCTTCACCCTGCTCCTCTGATCAGGCAGCCGGGAGGAGTAAACCACAGTACCATGGCGGGAATCCCTCACCCCAGCGCCCTCGCCATCCCTACAGACCACGCCTCCCTGTCTGTGCTTGGCTGCAAGCACGGGGAGGGCAGCCTGCTGTCGGGCAGGCCCACTCCATCTGAGCCCCTGGAACACAGCCCGGCAGGCACAGGGGCCGGCAGAGGCTTATGGGACGGATGCTCCAGAAGTGAACTCTGACGTCCCATCCCACACAGAGCAAATCACTTCAACGATGAAGGACGGCCGAACAGAAGACAGTGTGTCCCCGCTCGGCAAAGGCAACCTCTCTTCCACACCAGGGGGGAGGACTCTGCACCAGCTCGGTCCAGCATGGTGGCACACAGCTGTAATGGCAGCACTCAGGAGGCTGAGGCAGGAAGACTGCTGCACCACCTACCGAGGCCCTGCTCAAAACAAACAAAGCTACCACCTAGAACTGAGCCTCTCACCACGTCCCTGAGAGCAGGTGACTGGAACCTTCAGGGCCACCTAACCCTAACCACCCCCAAGGAACCCTCGATGCTCCTGGGGCTCTGCTGGCTCATCTGTGAAATGGGAACGCCAGCGTCTCGGCCAAGGGGAAGGACCAGCACGCAAGAAGAAACACTTTGAGCAGGAAAAAACGACACATGAAGCCAACTGCCAAGCTGGGGGTGACGCATGGAAGAGCTGGCACCTTCTGGTGTTACACTCAAACCGAGCACGGCGACCGCCATGGGAAATGCCATCTGGTCTGGAAAGACCCCAGCTCTCCGTTAGCTCGGTGCAAACCCATGGTGCCTGGAGACTCAGAAGCACCAAATAAACAGCAATGACAAAAAAGCAGGGGGACCCTTATTCACAGTGACCCCGAGAGGTCATGGGGGCAGAAACTGGGGTCAGCCAGCGCCAGTCCCAGGGCCAACCCGGCCCGGTGTATAAGTGCAAAGGTGGAAATCCAAAGGGAAAACCACACGCAGTCCCAGTGCGCAGGAAAGGCCAGGTTCCCTGGTTTCCAAGCAGGGACTCGGTGCAAAGCCTGAAATGTTTACCCCCGGCGCTTTACAGAGAAAGTCTTCAAGTCTTTGGGGACACACAGCTCTTATTAACCCTCGCAGCTCACATGGACGGGGAGAGGCAGGGTGGCTCCCGCTGCAGCCGCTCTGGGTAAAGAGCCCGCTTTATGACGGGCCAGAGTCAATATTTGTTGAATAAATAAACACAGTGCCTTTTACATGGCAGCACTGAATAAGGAAAGTAATAAAGTCACCCCTGAAGTGTGTAAGACAACATGGGGTTCCCGTCTTTTGGCTTCAAGTGGGTTTTTTTTCATTTCATTGTTTTGGGGGTACTGGGGACTGAACCCCAAGGCCTTTGTGCTGAGCTACAGTCCCCTCCCCTTTCATGACTGAAACCACAATCCCTAGGGATCAAATGAAAGAAATGAGTAATTTAAAAACATGGTGAGAGTCGCTGGGCATGGTGGCACACGCCTGTAATCGCAGCACTTAGGAGGCCGAGGCAGGAGGATCCCCACCAATAGGAAGAAGATCTAGTGAAGAACACCTAAGAATTTCAGAGCAATTACTCAACCGTTTATAAACTACAAAATCCAAAAAGGGGGAGATCCTGCCAAAAATTATCTGTGCCTTGTAATAAACATTATTTATAATGGAAAAGCCAAAATTGTTTTGTCACCTACAAAGGAAAAGAAAAAATGTTAGGATCTTTCTGGCAGAAAATACAGAAGCCTTCACACTTGTACATGCCATCTTGGCGCCACGGGGAACACAGCCGTCTCCACGGCCCTCCTGCTGCGGTCTATGTGCTGCTGCAGCCCGCACCGCGGCCCCTTTCTTCTTCTTTATTTTGAGATAGGGTCTCATTGCTCTAGGAGGGAGAACTCTGCACATAGTATAAAGAGAAACTGGTGCTTGGACCCCAGTGAGGCGCAGAGCTGGGATTTGGGTTTTGTTTGCTTTCTTTTCTTTTTTGAGACAGGGTCTCCCTGTGTATATAGCCCAGGCTGGCTTGGAACTCATGGTGATCCTCCCGCCTCAGTCTGGAGCTGGGATTTGAAGTCAAGTCAATCAAATCCCAGAACTGGCGCTTATCTGCCCCTGCAACACTGCAGGTGCAGACCCTGTGCTAGGTGGGGCTCCTCTAAAGGGCCCCAGTTTGAGTGGCCGCTCCCTGCCCTGCCCTGAGTCCTGGGAAGGGGGCAGCAGACGGGGTTTGCGCAGGGAGGTGCAGCTCCACCAGGGGGCATCTGAAGCCTTGCCCGAAACCCCTGGCCTGCTCTGGGCAACGCGGGACCACCTTACCGGGTCAGGAATAAGTGGACTTTCCTGGGGGCTCGGAGAGGCCAGTCTGGCCCAGAGCCCTCCGTGACAGCTGCGCACCCCTCCACACCCGGGCCAGCCTTGCAAAGGCCCACTGGCCTGCCCAGCCATGCTCAAGGTCAAGGCCACGAGGGTTTGCTGGGGCAGGAGATGGAACAGAGCACAGCTTCAAAATCTAAGCTCCCTGGGTCCTGCAAGCCAGCAGCGCACTCCGAGCTCAGCGGTCCCTGCAAGCACCACTCAGAGGTTACGCTAAGACTGTGGGTTCGAATCCCAGCTGCACTTCTGGCCTGTTAGCGCTCCTGTAAAATGCAGGGGCAAAAGTCTGCACACATGCTATGCTGACATCTTTTTTTTCCCTCTCTTTGAAATATAATGAATGTGGGAAAAAAAAAAAAAAAAAAAAGCTTTTTTTTTTTTTTTTTGAGACAGAATCTCCCTATGTAATCCAGGCTAGCCTTGAACTCAGTACAGAGCCCAGGCTGACCTCAAATTTATGGTGATCTTCCTGCCTCGGCCTTCTGAGTGCTGGGGCTAGGGGTGTTACCCACCATGCCCAGCCCAGCTCCTTTTTATTTTTTTATTTTGTGACAGAGTCTCACTAAATTGCTAAATTATCCTGACTGGGCTCAAATATTTGATCCTTCCAACCCTTTTAAAAAATTTCACTTTGAGACACTGTCTCCAAATCGTCCAGGGCAGCCTCAGATTTGTAATCCTTCATGGGTATGGAGGCACACACCTGGAAGGCCAGCCTGGGCTACATAATGAGTTCGAAACCAGCTGTTCCACAAAGCAATACCCTGTCTTAAAAAAAAGGAGCAAGAGAACACACTTCAAAGGATGAAAATAAATTTTAAAGCAGTCCATTCAAACAGCCGTTGGTGGGGGCAGTGAGGCGCTGGCAGAGGCACCAAACGCAGCACTGCCCTCTTGCTCCGGAGGAGCTAAGGGTTGGTACACAAAGCACTTTCCCCATGCTTGTAAATCCGAAATTAGAAGACTGCATGGACTTTCACTTTCAGAACGGTTCTGACTCATCAACCTGATTCTCAAAACTGCAGACATAGATACAAACCAGGTTAGTGGTGTTATAAACCGAGCACTTGAGAGGCTGAGGCAGGAGGATTTGCCAGCCTGTTCAAGACCAGCCTGTACTACACTGTGACACTCTCTGTCTCAGAAACAAAAAACAAAAAACAAAAAAAAAAAAAAAAGGAAAGCAAGCAAGCAAATAAATCAAGAAACCAATGCACAATAAATGATATTTTAGGCCAGGCGTGGTGGCACATGCCTATAATTCCAGCACTTGGGAAGCTGAGGCAGGAGGATCGATGTTAGTTCAACGCTAGCCTGAGCTATAAAGTGAGTTCTAGGCCAACCTGAACTGCATAGTGAAAGCCTGTCTCAGAAAGACAAAAAACAAGAGAGAGAGAGACACACACACATTTGGCTACCCCACAATGGTAGATCATTCATTTCACTGATATTCTATAAAGCTGGGATTATGATGTCAATTTAAATAGAACCCTAATCAAAGAAGACTACAATAAAGATTTGAAAAACCACAGCCCAAATCCCAAAACCCAGTCTTGGCAACTTAACATGATCGGTTTCAAAAAAATAAAGCAAAAGGAACTGGGGGTAGCTCAGGGGCAGAGCACTGGCCTGGCGTGCTCGGCACTTGGAACCCAATCCTACCATCATTTGAAGAAAAAAGCCCGCCCAAGGCCAAGCTTCAGCTCAGCGGTGGCTGGCAAGTGCGAGGTCATGAGTTCAATCGACTGTACCCCCCAAAAAACAAAAAAAAGTCCTCCTAAAACAGGTAAGTGTGCTGGCTTTCATCAGTGTAGATCATGCATGCCTGTGATATACACCTAACACATATATACAAATAAACATGCAGCCACTAATATAGAATATATACATATTACATATATGTACACTCAGAATTAAATATCATGTATTCACTTATTCATGGTTACTACATAGCAATGTAGAAATTACTGCTTTTGTTTCTGCTTTTTTTTTTTGAAAGATCAGGCTGTCCTTGAACTCACTATGTAGCCCAGGCTGGCCTTGAATTTATGGTAATCTTCCTGCTTCAGCCTCCCAAATGCTGAGGTTAAAGCATGCAAATTACTGATATTTTAAAACATACAGGATAGGGAAACACCTCAGAGGGGTGGATTTGTGCTTAGCATGCCCACAGCCCTGGCTTTGACCCCAACACCAAAATAAAACAAAATACTTAGCACCTTCTTTATAGAACATGTATACACAGGTAACCAGAGGTAAAATTTGGGTAAAATGTGCTTTCAAATAAATGTATAGCACTTGCCCGGTGTGAGACTCTTCATGCAACACTTACATACACGCACTTAATCCTGTGTGAAAACTCCTCCCACAAGCAAGTAAATAGTAATCCACAGGTTATTTTCAATCACAGCCCCAGTATGGACAAAAACAGAGCATCCAGAGTCCAGGGACACAGCTCCGTCACACAGTTCCTGCCTGGCAAGCATGAGGTCCTGAGTTCAGTTTCTGGTGCCCCACCAAAAAAAAAAAAACAACAAAAAAGGAGCATCCAGATTTCACTGGTCATTCAAGTATTTATAAGTCCAATAGAAAATGATGAGTATTCTGTGAGAAAGAGACACAAGCTTTAAAATAGTTCGAAGCCAGTGTGGTGGTGCTCACCTATAATCCCAGCACTCGGGAGGCAGAGGCAGGAGGATCACCATGGGTTTGAGGCCAGTCTGGGACACACAGTGAGTTCAAGGCCAGCCTGAACTACATAGCAGGACTTGTCTCCAGAAAAAAAGAAAGAGAGAGAGAGAGACAGAGAGAGAGAGAGACAGAGAGAGAGACAGAGAGAGAGACAGACAGAGACAGAGACCCCAGGGGTTTAGCTCAGTGGTATAAGTGCCTGCCTGGCAAGCTTGAGTTCAATCCCTGGGGACACCCCCCAAAAAAGAGAGACAGAAAGAAAGATAAAGTCATGTTTGCTGTTCTTCCCAGTACTAGAGATAAACAGCTAGCATTTGATCTCCAGTACCAAAAACTAAAATAAAATAATCATTTTGATGTCATCATTTAGTTAAAAAGATGAAAACTACAAAATTATTCCTTGCCACCATAAAAGTACTACTTACTTTTAAAAAATTACTTATTTTGTATCATCAAGGTATCAAAAAAGCAAATCTAGTGGGGGGAGGCTTTAATAATAACAAAAACTAAGTAAATACAAATTTAGATTAAAACCAGAGGCTGGGGATTTAGCTCAGTGGCACAAGCACCTGTCTGGCAAGCACGAGATTGTGAGTTCAATTCCTGGTACCCGAAAAATAAATAAATAAAAATAAAACACAGTGTGGGCTCCTCCCCTTTTTGCTTCTCTTTAAAAAAAAAAAAAAACAAACGTGTGACAGTGTGACATTCCCCAACCCATGGAAAATGCTGGGTGTTTCCATCTCCAGCACAAAAGTACACTGAATGCAGTGCACCACCACAGAGGGTGCTAGGTGGACCTGGCTCTCCCGGTCCACTCTCTCCTGCGGGGGGTGCTGGGAGGGAACCACACGCCCCAGGCACAGGGTCAGGTCCTACAGCCTGGCGTCCCTCGAGGTCACCGTGTTTGGGAGCAGAGTCTCTGCAGCTACCATCAAGCTGGAGGCGGGCGGGCCCTGGACCTGGGACGGTGTCCTGTAACATACGGAACTCGGGGCAGGAACACAGAGCTGATACCAAGGAAGACGCACCCCACCCAGAAAACACCTCACTGTCCGGAGCAGACAGGAGCTGCACCCTGGACCTCCCCGTGGGGAGGCCCACGCTTACATTGGGGAGGCCAACCAGGTGCCCCAGCCCCCCATCACGACCTCAGAGCTCCCGTGCTCCCTTGATGCCCTCTTCCTGCGGCCCCAGAGCCACTGGCCACTGCAGCTGGGAGGCTGGCCACCAGGCAGAGGTCCGCCAGTGATAGAGGAGGCAGGGTTTGGGGTGGCTGAAGTCACACGTTCCTTCTTGGGCCCACAGCAAGGTAGCCACTGAGGCCACGGAGCAGAGTCAGGAGCTGAGGGCTGAGGTCCCTGGTGTGCCGGGGTTGGAGCCAGGGGACAGGGAGGGCAGGGGAAGGAAAGTGGGTTCAGGGGACCCCAGGGAAACAAACACCAGGAACTCCCCAGTACAGCGCATCGTGGGCTTTGGACTCCGACCTGGGTCAGGGCCGGCTCTAAGCACAACTTGGAGAGGCGACTCAGGCTCCACCGAGGAGTGACAAAGTGTGACGGAATGGCAGTGCAGTGGCTGCAGTGAAGATGTTGTGGCACCAGGACAGAGCCAGAAGGTCTCCTGGCGGAAGGACACGGCGGGGATGGGGTCTCTAGGGGACTCAGGCAGGAACAGAGACAGGGGCGGGGGAGACGCTTGCCGCTGGTCACCCAGCACATCCAACAACCAATTTAAGGGCCACCGAGCAGGAGCGAGGAGCGTGCTCTGTGACTGCCCGCACCGGCAGAACCCAGGGCAGGGAATTCTGCCTGTCAAATCCGACTCCTAAAGGACACAGGCCGGGAGTGGTGGTGCACTCTGTCATCCCAGCACTCAGGAGGCTGAGGCAGGAGGATCATTGTGAGTTTGAGACCAGCCTGGGCCACAAAGTGAGCTCAAGGCCAGCCTGAACTGCATAGAGAGACCCCGTCTCAAAGAGACAGAAAATAAATGAAGGACCCAAAATGTACAAGACTTCTCCATCAGCCACACTCCGGCTCTGGTGACTACAGGAAGGTGTGATCTCGGGACTATGCTGGGCCCAGGGGCACGGCCCAGGCTTGTCACGCTTCCCATCCACACCCCTTACTGCTGGAAACTCTCAGACCCGGGTGCGGCCCAGTGACCAGCGCCTGCCTTCTGTGCGCAAGGCCCTGGTCTGATGCCCAGCAAGGAAAACAGACCCAGCACAGCCCAGCTGTGAAACTCACTGAAGGGGCCGGTAGCCCCGCGGCACAGCACCTGGCTGGCAAGCAAGCGGTCCTGAGTTCCAGTCCTGAACCCAAAAAAAGACTCCCTTAACCTGTCCAGACTCGCAAGACCTTTAACACTGGTGTCTGTAATGGCTTCGTCACTAAGCCCTCCAGGACTAAGGCCGATGCAGCCAGACCAAAAGGGAAAGGGACACCTTCCCCCCAGTACTCACATGTGGGTTCTTTTTTCTTTCTTTCTTTCTTTTTGGTCTGAGACAGGGTCTCGCTATGCAGTTCAGGCTGGCCTTGCACTCACTTTGTAGCCCAGGCTGGTCTCGAACTCCCAACGATCCTCCTGCCTCAGCCTCCTGAGTGCTGGGATTATAGGCGTGCTCCACCGTGCCCAGCCATGCCAAGAGTCCTGGCCTGAGCAGCAACCCCAGATCCACTTCTACACCTCAGGGATCTCAAGGGCAGACATAGAAAGACGTTTTATGCCTGTTTTTCTTTTTCTTTTGCCAAAGAACTCTCCCGGAACAGAAGTTTTGACAGTGAGATCCATAAGTAAAAACAAACAGCTCAGGCTTGGGGGCAGAGGCAGGGAGGGTGCTCTGCATTCAGACCAGAGGCCAAGAGTTCTCATAGAGACCCACCGGGTTAGGGCACTCCTAGGTCCTTTCTTAGGACAACACATTGACTTCTGGTTTGGTTCCTGGACACTCGGATCATCGTGAATCCATCTGTGCAAATAAAGGGAAGTTGCAGGAGAAGAGAGGAGGACTTGAGACCAGCCAGAGCGGGCCCTGGGCACAGGACGGGCCTGCCAGTCCCTGCCTGGACCCCACAACCAAGAATTAGTGGTTTAAGATGGGTGTGGAGACAGAGGCCTGTAACCCAGCACTCTGGGAGGCTGAGGCAGGAGGATCACAAATTCAAACCCAGCCCAGGCAATTTAGCAACCTGACGAGATCCTATCTCAAAATAAATAAGGACAGGGATGTCGCCTAGTGCAGTTCCATCCGCAATACCCCCCCCCCACACACACACGAAGAAACTAAAGATTAAATAATTAAAATTAAATTTTAAAAAACAAAGACGATGCATCTCCATCTGATCTGCCTCCATGGTGAAGAGCAGCAGGGCCCAAGGGCTTAGTGCTGCCAGAGGGAGGTATCCCGGAGGGACTTGGGGATAGGCAGGCACCAGGGAGAGGTCTACAGCAACAGCTCACAGGGCTCTGGTTCTGCCCATCCCACGCAGCAGTATTGACAGCAAGGGCGACGGCCACAGATTCAAATCCTGCTCCTTCCTGCCATTTCTGAAACTCTCACAGTGAAGCAAGAGGCCACGAGCTTAGGTTTTCTACACCTGTATCTTCTGGCCCATAGCTTTTTTTATTGCTTATTTATTTACTTATTCATTTTTGGAGACAGGGTCTTGCTATGTAGCTCAGGCTGCCCTCGATTTCGGCATGCAGCCCAGGCTGGTCTTGAACTGGAGATCCTCCTGCCTCGGCCTCCCAAGTGCCAGGATTCCCACCACACTCAGCTGTGGGGTTGGGTTTTGCTTTGTTTATGGTTCTGGGAATTAAAGACAGTGCCTTTTCACTATGCTGTATGACCAATCTTTTTTATTATAATTTTTCTCTTTTTTTTGGTGTCAGGGATTGGCACTCACGACCTCAAGTTTGCCAGGCAGACGCTTATGCTGCTGAGCTAAACCCCCGGCCGATAATTTTTCATTTTGAGACAACAGTCTTGCTAAGTCACTAAGTTGCCCAGACTGGGCTCAAATTTGCAAACCTCCTGCCTCTGCCTCCCAGGGTACTGGGATCACAGCCGTGCCCCTACCATACCTATAAACAGGGTTTTATATAGATCAGACAGAATAATATAGAAGTCGACACTGGCTCATAAAATCTCAGTAAATGACAGCTAAGGCTAGGACAAGACTTGGGATGATCCAACTTAGCAAATTCTTAACTTTGCAACAACCGTCTAGAAGCACAACCGCACTGGGGCCCACGTATTAGTCCTCTCTTCTGATCTTTCCCAGGCAGCACGGGGCTCTCCTGAGGCCCCAGGCAGTGGTGAGCCGGCCATCCGCCCGGTCCTCAGGGTTCACAGCCTGCACCCCACTCCGTGTGGCTGCCAGTAGCTAGCAGGGGAACGCAGATCTGGGGGAAGGGGATCAAGGAGGAGTCTGGGAGGTGGAGGAGGAGAGGACCGAGAACCCTCCCCCACCCCACCCGGCCCCCACCCCGGCTGCTGAGCCTGGGCCTGCGCCCTGCCCGCACACACTGTTGCTTTGCTGTGCTGCAGTGCATCTCAGGGCCCCCGCCTGCCTGCTTCTCCGCACCCACATCGCGGGTGGCCAGAAGCAAATGTGCACACCCACGCCGCTGGGGTGTACAGACACCAGCCTCCCAAGCAATGAAATGCAAACCCACACTCGAACCAGATGTGCCAGGAGCAATGCAAGTCATTTCTCCCCAGCCCTCAGTTCGCCCATCTGTGAACTGGGGAAGCAGGACTAAAGGACTCCCGAGTCGTTCCTGAATTTACAATTGGAAAAAAGATTGGGTACGGTGGCACATGGTATATGAGCCCAGCGTACTCAGGAGGCTGAGGCAGGAGCGTGGCAAGTTCAAGCCCTGCATGAAGAACTTACTGATTTACAGGGATCCTGCCTCAAAATAAGCAGTAATAAATTTAAAAATGGCTTGCCAATAATCCCAGGACTAGGGAGGCTGAGGCAGGAAGACTGTTGTGAGTTCGAAATAACTTGAGCTACAAAGTGAGCTCAAGGCCAGCCTGAACTGCATAGTGAGAACCTGTCTGAAAAGACAAAAAATGAACAGAAGCCGGGGGGAGAACCAGAAGGATCACAAGTTTGAGCCCACCCTCTACAACTGGGGAGCAGTCTCAGCTGCATTTAATCCTGTCCTCATGCTGTGGAGCTGGTTTTTGGTTTTTGTTTGAGAAGGGACCTGCTTTGTAGTTCAGACTGACCCTGAACTCCTATGTCTCAGGCTGGCCTCAAACTCTCAGTGATCCTCCTGTCTCAGGCTCCCAAGTACTGGGATGACAGGCATGCACCAACATGCCTGGCCAATTCTCTACCATTTAGCACTTTAATAATAATAATAAAAGAATTAGCAGTTTACTGAGATCTTGTCTTAAAATTTAAATGGGTTGGGGATACTGCTCAATGCCAAGGCACTGGGTCCAATCCCCAGCTCCTTAAAGAAAAAAAAAAAAAAAAATAGAAGGAAAGAAGTACAAACACCGGCTTTTGGCAACCTCCATCCT
The DNA here is from genome assembly GCF_034190915.1 of Cavia porcellus. NCBI lineage: Eukaryota > Metazoa > Chordata > Mammalia > Rodentia > Caviidae > Cavia > Cavia porcellus. Next base: position 8,158,632 of record NW_026947499.1, on the reverse strand, counting down.
AATCCCCGATTCAGGCAGAGTCAACAATAGACACTGCATGCACTGGGTGACAGATGGCAGGGAAACGGGACAGTCACAGCCTCCGATCCTTCCCCAGACTACACATCCGCTACAAATGGAAAAGGTGCTGCGGACCCAGCTCATGCGCACAGCCTGGACAAAGGGGTCCCGCGGCCCCACAAATGCAGCCAGGGCTGGCCTGTGCAGTGGTGTCACCCGGTGAGAGGGCTCGTTGGCTTGCGGCCTTCCTGCCCAGTGTATGGGACTTGGCCCGAATCCCAGGGCAGCCAAGGGCCATCTGCAAGGCAATTGGACCGGTCACTGCGAACATCACTGAGAAAATAACAAAGGACAGACAGGGACAGACGGGTTCAGCAGAGGGATCGCAGCCGGTGCTCCAGGACATTTGGTGCTGCCCCAGACAGAGGCCACCGACCGTGAGGGGCGCCATAGGAGGGAAATGCTGTGTCTGGGGGCGGGGATGGAGCGCAGGGGAGCACGCCCGCCGCTCTGGACACAGTGCACGATCCACCTACTCACACAGCACTGACGCAGGTACCCACAGCTAGTGCTCCAGAGGTGATGCCTGCAGCCACCGGCCGCCAGGACAGCGAGCAACGGCCCCTCGCAGATGGCGAACGTGACCGTTATTGTGTGACTTTCTTTTTAGGCAGGATTTCACTATAAGGTTCAGGCTGGCCTTGAACTAGCCCACTCTGGCTTCAAACTCCCAGAGATCCTCCTGCCTCAGCCTCGAGAGTGCTGGGATTACAGGCCTGTGTGATTCTTAGCTCTACTGTGTGATTTTTTGCAATATTTTTCATAGCTTTAATTTTTTTCCCTCCTTCTGGAGGCTGAACACAGGACCTTCACGCTGAGCTACCTTCCCATCCTCCCATCCCACCCCACTTTTTTTCTTCCTAGGCAAAATCTCACTAAGTCTCTAAATTGCCCAATTTGGGCTTTCAATTTTGATCCTCCTGCCTCGGCCTCCAGAGTGCTGGGATTACTGGCATATGCACCACACCTGGCGTAAATTTTATTTAATACAAGGTGGATTTGTTGTGTTATATCACAGTAAATCGAAATATATTTTTAAAATGCAGGGCATGGTGGAACATCCCTATAATCCCAGAACTCAGAAGGCTGAGGCAGGAGAATCATTGAGAATTTGAGGCCATCTTGGCCTACGAAGTCAGTTCAAGGTCAGGCTGAATGACACAACAAGACCGTATCTCAAAAATAAAATAAACAGACAGATAGGTAGAAACACTGGGCACAGGCAGGGCTCTGAGTTCAAGTCTCCGTACCAAAAAAAAAAAAAAAAAACTGGGCATGGCAGCACACACTTGTAATCTCAGTATTCTAGGAGGCTGAGGCAGAAGGATCACCAGATCAAGCTTAGCTGGGCAACACAGTAAACAAGCAAGATCTTGTCCCAAAAACTAAAGATGACTGGAGTTACAGCTTCATGTGAAGGCCCCAGGTTCAACCCCCGGTACACATAAACAAACAAATAAGAAAAGACCTGATCAAACATTTACAAAGAGGCTACCCAAACACCCACGATGTGGAACTGAATTAATCAGTCATTAATGAAATGTAAACTATAACCACAGCGAGATTCAGCTTGGTGGCCACCAGCCTGGGAATAAGAATAAAACCACTGACTCCTGGGGAGGACAGAGACAATGATTTGATACAATCGACTAAAACCAAACACACACACACACACACACACACACACACACACACACACACAGACCCAACCCCAGGGCATCTTTAGCTCAAGGGTTGCCATCCAAAATGTCCCGCAAAACTTGGGCTTTGTAGACACCGACAGAATCATGAGGGCTCCACCATACCGATGAGGTCACCCCAGAGCCCACAGCCCACGCTCTCAGGGGGTGGGGCACAGCAGGGGGCTGTAGGGCCTGTGCCTCTGCAGGGTGTGTCCTATCCCTGGCCCCTTCCTCTCCGGCTCTGTCCCCCTCTCTCTGCTCCCTGGCTGCCATCACCCGGCCACATCCTTCCCTGCTGTTTCCGCCTAGGAGCCAGCCAACCACGGACTGAACCCTCTGAAACCATGAGCCAAGCAAACCATTCCTCCTTCAGCTGTTTGGTCCCAACAATGCAAAGGTGAATACACAGATGCTCCCCGAAACCAGGTCCTGGAATGTTCACAGCAGCAGTCTCCACAGAGCCTCAGCTGACAGCCACCCAGGCGTCCACCACAGTGGAACGAATAAACCGTCAGGTACTCACAAACGGGAAGCCAAACAGCAGTGAAGGTAACCCGCAGAGTCACCTCACAAACCTGACGATGCCCCTCAGGAGCGCAAAGCTGGGTGAAAGAAGCTAAAACCAAAAGCGGACTTCCTTCTGGTCTGACTGCAGTGGCACCAAGTCAGAAAATGGGCAAAACTCACCCACGTGTAAGGTGAGCACAGCATTTTGGGGCTGGATGGGGTGCTGGTTACCCCAATGTGTCCTACAGGGCCATACACGTCCATACGTGCACCTACCTATACGTATGTCACGCTTCAACAAAATGAGGTTTAATAAGCATAATATTATCAAATAAAAAAAACTGGTTTTTTGGGGGGGGCTATAGGAGATCAAACTCATGACCTCGTGTTTGCCTGGCAGGCACTTGTGCCACTGAGCTAAACTCCAGGCTTCTTCTGTTCCTTTTTAAAATTTTCTTCTTGTTTGTTTGTTTTTGAGACCTGGTCTCACTTTGTAGTTCAGGCTGAGCTCACAATGTAGCCCAGGTGCTACATTGAACTTCTGGTAATTCTTGAACTTCTGGTAATTCTCCTGCCTCAGCCTCCTGAACGCTAGGATAATAGGTGTGCACCGCCGTGTCCCCCAGAGCTCCCGATTTATGTCGCTCATTGCCTCTGTTACCCAGCAGCCTTGAGGTGTCACTGCCCCGGCACCGGATTGTGCCAGGCAGATCAGCACCAATCACTTGGGGGGGGGGTGGAGTCCGGGGAGGAGGACCCCAGACTGGTGGGGACAAGAGGGGACACCTGCCCAGAAACAAGGCTGCAACAGAAAGCAAGGGGGGCAAGGACGGGGCAATGACAGACCTCCTGGAGTCACTCTGGGGCATCCAGACTTGCTACATAAGCCAATGAATCCTGTTCGGTCAGCTTCAGCCAGCCTGGGCGACATTTGTCACTCCTGTCATGTATGACAAATGTGCCTATCACCGCCTCAGAAGCCTGAGCAGACTGGGAGAGGAAAGCGGGCATTGTCATTCCCAGCCTCGCTGCGGCCACCAGCGTCCCCGGCCACGCCAGGGCTCACCTGACTCTCTGGAGCATTCATTATTTATCAGACACCTGATCGTCACAGAAATGAGCAAGAGATGTGTGGCAGGCTTACTGTCCCTGCTGTCCCTGCCGTCCGAGCCCATTCTGGGAAAGAGACAAAAAACGAGCCTCCAGGGAAGAACAGGCAGCCTGGACAGACCCAGAGCACAACAAAACCACAAAAGCCTCAAAAAGGAGCTCAGAAGGGCCAGGCAGGCAAGGCGACCAAGGAAAGTGGTACGCCAGGCACAGTGGCACACACTGTAATCCCGCCTACCCTGGAGGCTGAAGCAGGAGAATCCCAAGTTCAAGGCCAGCCTGGACAACTTAGCAACAGTTGACTCAAAATAAAATAAAAAAGGCTGGAGACCTGGCCCAACACTCCCTTGGGTTCAATCTTCAGTGCAAGAAAAAGAAAAGGAGAAGAAAGGGAAGGAGAAAGGGAGTAAGGAAGAGCGCAGCGTTGCCTGCCACCAGATCTGAGACCCCGGCCTTAATGCTCTCTGGTAAACGACTCTCACTCCTTTGACATTCAGCCACCATAACAAATAACACCGAGTCATTTCCTGAGCACTCCTCGTTTGGCACAATGCTAAGCATACACTCGCTCATTTCTTACACTATAACCCTTCCTTGAGGTGGATTCTGTTATCAGCCCATTGGACAGATGAAGAAACTGAGGCACAGATGGGGTTAAACAGCCAGCTCAAAACTAGGCAGAGAGGAAAGCAAGGACGTCCAAAAGCCAGGCCGGGCTGGAGGTAGCAGGCCCAGCCTCCCTGCACAAGCTGGATTAAGAGGCCCCATCCCCTCTCTACCCCTGCTGGACAATGGGTCCCCTTCTGCAGGGACATTCACTTTCTTCATAATCTCTAGAATCTAGATTTAAGAAGCAATCGGTGTGCTATTATTTCTTAAGCACATTGATTTCTTGTCGAGTTAACTGAGATCCTTCTGTCTCTGCTGTCGGGGTCAGCATGCCCCTCCCCCCAGTACCGGTGCCCATGCTTCTGTGCCACTTATTCTGCCCAGATCATCAGACACCCCCTGGGCAGCTGCCTTCATCCTCCACACATGCCCCAGAGTGGGCTTTACAAACTTTTGATTCCGTTCCGGTCCACCAGCATAACCATCGTCAAAATCACCGACAGAAAGTGGCAGGTGGTAGGCAGCTACTTGGGAGGCTGAGGCAGGAGGATCACCTTAGCCCAGGAATTCAAAGTCAACCTGGGCAACACATTAAGATCCAATTTTCAGGGCTCCAGGGATTTGCTCAGTGGCTCAAGCGCTTGCCTGGTAAGCGTGAGGTCACGAGTTTGATCCTTGGTACAAAAGTAAGCAGCACAGCTGCTGTGGGGAAAGTTAAACCTGATCGCAGTGCTCCAGTTTGAGAGTGGCCCTCCGAGATGCCCTGTTACAGCTTTAACCCCTACACCTGGCTGCATCAGGAGGCGGGGCCGGGTGGGAGGGGCCCGGGTCATGGGCGCAGATTCCTCACCGTGGCCCAACCTGTTTCTTGCAGCACTGGATGGGTTACCACCCAGCAGGCTGGGCCTCCTCCGGGCTCCCCTCACCTATTTCTGCCCTGAGCTGATGGAAGTCAAGGTAGGTGCCTGCCGGAAACCAGGCAGCTGTCAGCACTGGGCTCTTAATTTCCTAACCCCAAAACCATGACCCAAACAAACCTCTTTTCTTTGTTAACTAGTTGGTTTTAGATATCCTGTTATAGTGACTCAGTCCTTCCACTCCATGCAGACCCACATGAAGGGAAACTGTACATTCACACGGAAAGTTGTACAGAGATCATTGCTGCATTGTTCATAACAACCGAAGAGCAAAACAACTAAACTGTCCACTCACGGGTGAATGGGTAACAACATGTGGGCCGCCTACCCGGTGGAACATTCCTCAGTCATTAGGACGCGCTCAGTGGTACCCTGACACATGCTACAACATGGGGCAACCTTGAAAACGTGCCAAGTGAAAGCTAGACGCAAGCAGTCAAGTATTATTGACTTATATCTGATGCTTATATCTGACGCTCAGAGTAGGCAAGTCTGATGAGGGGGAAAGCAGATTCGTGGTCAGAAGGAGAGGAGCCGTGGAAGGGTACAGGGTTCACTTTTGAGATGACAGAAGTGGTCTGCGGGGCTGGAGGTTTAGCTGAGCGGCATAAGCGCCTGCCTTGCAAGCAGGCAGTCGTGAGTTCGATCCCCGGTACCGATAAAAAGGAAAAAGACAAAAAAAAAAAAGAAGTGGTCTGTAACTAGGGTTGATGCTTATACAACAGTAGGTGTGTACTAAAAACCAATGAACTGTCCATTTGAAGGTGGTTCCGAGGGTGATTTTATGGTACACGAATTTTATCTCAACTTAAAAGATGTGTCTGGGCATGGTGGCACATATGTCACCCCAGCTCCTTTGGAGGCTAAGGCAGGAAGATCAGAGGTTCATGGGCAACTTGGTGAAACCAGTCTCCAGATAAAATTTCAAAAACAAAACGGCTGGGGGGTAGCATGCTTGCCCAGCATTCCTGAAGGTTCCTTCCCCATTACTGCAAAAATAAAGTGTCCTTCTTCCATAAGGAAATAATCAAATCATCAAATCACACAGTAACTCTGTCACCCTACCTTAATCTCCCCACTATACTAAGAGTCAAAGCCAAACCCTCTCCAGAGCCTGAAGGGCCCTACTGGCCTGGCCCTTAGGCCTCTGCCACCTCCCCTAGTGATCCCCCCATCACCTTCTCCAGCCTCCCCGACCCCATGCCCTAGGGAGCCTTTGCACCCACTGAGCTATCAGCAAATACGTCCTTTCTCCCAACCTAGAGGGCAGGGACCCTGTCTGCCAGATTCCCTGTCCACCCTGTAGGCAAGAAGTGATCTTGGGGAAGGGGTGGATTTATTGAACAACTTCCGGTACAATCTGAAATGCCACCTGCCACCTGGTCAGAAGTGGGGATCACTAAGTCATGTGCCACATGACAGGTGCTCAGGGAGCTCAGGCCCCACCCCAGGCCTGTCCAAAATCCTAAGAAAATCATAGCCTGAAAAGTCTTTTAAAGGTCACAGAGCACCCAGGGTTCACCCAGCAACCTACAAACAAACACAGAAGAGGGAGTTGAGATTGCGTGGCTGACACCCAAGCTGGCAGCCGCACTCCAGGTCAGCCTCATAAAACCGTACCAGCTCTCGGCAACAGCTTCCTAGGACTTTGCAACCTGACCTGTCCTCCAGAGCCCACAATGACGGCGAAACGGTTGCAACTCACACCTGCTCCTGTCCCCTCCCATGGGCAACTTCCTTTCAAGGGCAGGGAAAAGTCTCGAGGGGTGGAGGGTACAGGGTCCACTTTCCAGATGAACCTCTCTGTCCCTTTCCCTCTGGGAGCCTCGCACAGAGCCAGCTACTCACCCACAAGGAGCTTGACGTCCCGAACTGTGAAATCGGGGTCGGGCATCCTGGAGAGAGACAGAAGCACAGACACCGGTGAGCAGCCAGGGACAAGAGGCCGGCTCCTCCCTGGGCCAGGGGAAGCCACTCTTCCCCGCTCTCCACTGGGGAAGCCGAAAGGAGACAACACAGAGGAAAGGCGGGAAGGGGCGCCTTGAGAGGGTCACCCCAGCACCACAGAGCCCCTTCCCCACCCCAAGAGGCAAAAAAAAAAAGCCTAAAAGTCTGCACAGGACAAGACATCGCCATCCATCCCAAGTCCATTGGGAAGGCTGACGTGTGAGGTGGAGGGCCAAACACCTGCTTTCGTTAGCGTTAGGGCGGGCAGCCTCTGTGCGGCCGGTTCTCCCCTAGAAAATACCCTCCACACCAAGGTGCATACGTGGGAGGAACTGCTTTCAGTTCCCAGAGAAAAAAGGACACGCACCCCACAGTTCCATGGATTTGCTAACACTGCCTGCAAAGACCCAGGGAATGGTGTTAATTAACAAAGATGCTGAAGGTTAAATTCCTACTCCTCATCTGTAGCAGAAGTTGGAGAGAAGCAGCCTGGATGACACCATGCTCCTCCCCACTGCCCAACCTCTGTCAAGGGTGGAACCTGTTCTTCCAGCCTGCCTCGGTCTCTTCCCTACCCTGCAAACGCCTGGCACACAAGTCCTCCCCAAGGGCCCACTTCCCACACGGGGTGGCTCTGAAAAAAATGTGTATCCAAACTGGGCATAGTGGCCCACTCCTATAGTCCCAGCTCTCGGGAGGCTGAGGCAGGAGGACTGTTGTGAGTTTGAGACTTGCCTGGGCTACAAAGTGAGCCCAAGACCAGCCTGAACTGCATAGTGAGACCTTGTCTCAAAACAACAAAAAAAAAGAAAGAAAGAAAGAAAGAAAGAAAGGAAAAAAAAAAAAAAAAGAAAATGCATATCCAGGCCCCAGCTCAGGTCCTGCCTCAGTTTCCCAGTGTGAGTTTAGGAGGTGAAGAGAGCTAATCTTCTCAGCAGGAGGTTGCTGCATGAACTCAGGGTCCATGGGGTGCAGGGAATCAGGGAAGCCATCCCTGCTTAAGCACCCTAAATCCTCACTATCCGAATTCCTGCAAAAGACACCCCTTCCTTTGGTCAGGCCCAGACCTGGGAGACGCTATTACCAGATCACGGGAAAAGGTCCCGTGCAGTGACCGGCGGTGGAAAGAGCACAGAAGAAATCCTTGCCAGTCTATCAGCGTGTTAGGGAGGAAGGCAGGAGAAGAAGCATTGAGTTCCAACAACTTACTTAATTCCTAGTCCGTCCTTTTCTCGAAATACCAGGGGTACCCTGAGAGCTTCTCTCTGTACGTACTCATAGTTGAAATCTGTTTGGATATTTGAATTAAAACAAGTTGGTTAAGCAAATGAACCACGATCTACTGGAAGAGAAATGACAAAGGAAGGGGCAGGGGTCTGCTACACACAGACGCTGGCTCCACGGCCAAGAGTTTCCAGGAAAAGGACAGGGCGCAAAGCCCACGAGAGGCCAGGCCCACAGCTGGCTCCTCTGCCTGCTCAGCCATTCTCCGCGTGCCCCACGGGTCCAAACTTGTCAATGAACAGCCCAAGGCCGGCCAGGGTTGGGGAGGAGGCTCAGAAGGAGGCCCATGCTGCAAAGAGCCCAGCTATCACTGGGAGAGAAGGGGGACAGACAGACAAATGCATCGTGGGCTTAGCTCGGAGAGCAAAGGGACCACAGAACTGAAGGACGCCACCTGGCAGGATCTGAAGCCCCAGAGGAGGTTGGGAGGAGCACTCTCGATGCAGCTGAACATCAGTGAAAATCTTATTGTAATATCCTGCATGCAAAAGGGGAGGGGGGAAGCCGGTTTCCCTGGAAACTGTGTATTTGGTGCCAAAATAACTGGGGAACTGGGCACAGCTTTGTTGTCTTCGGAGTGAAATTCTGCTGGGGCATCACAGGACTCACTGGGACTGGATAACCAAGAGGGATGCTCCCCAGGTGGGCTGCACAAAGGGGCACAAGAAAGCCCAAAGAAAAGTCCACAGGGTAGACTTCCGCCCAGGGCTGCCCTGGTGCAGACCCTAAATCCTTCCCCAGATCCCTGGAGAACGCAGGAGGCCCTGGACTAACTGCTGTCCCCAGCCAGTAGATCTGCCCCAATGCTACCTGTGACCAGGGAGGTAAAAGTGGCTGATAGGTCCTCCTGTGCCCCAAACGCTTGAGGGACTAGAGCAACCCTCAAGGACACAAGCCCTCCCTGGCTGGTCAGAAGGGGGAGAGAGGAGTCCCTGGGCTACTGAAGCGTCTGCCCCTGAGAAATGGTTCCCCAGGGCAGCCTTGGGGGAGGAGGTGGCCCAGGCAACTGGCTCAGAAGAGAGAGAACAAAACCAACGCCCCGGGAAAGCCCTGACCTCGGCGGCTCCCATCCCCAGGGGCTCGCGGTGAATGGGGATTCCTAAGGATTTAAAGGAAAGGAAGTTTAAGAAGCTGCTATTTTGAATCCACGCTAAGGGCTTCTTGGGTTTCTCAGCTCCTCCCTTGAGTTTTGGGGCCAGAGCCTTTGAAAGGAACCAGGACAGCAGCTTTAAGGATGCCCTTTAGAACTCTTGCTCTCTGGTAACCTTCCCTAGCTACACCCCAGAGCCAGCCCCCAACTCCCCAGTCCCAGCTTCAGCTTCCTTAAATGACCCTGAAAATTAAAAAAAAAAAAAAAAAAAATCTGAAATCCGCGGCTGAGGATTCCAGACAAATAATTAGGAAGTTTGCATATTATTTTCTCATAGGCTCTGCCAAACAACTTAGAAACATGTAGAGTGGGGGGGGGGGGCTGAAATCCAATTCATGTGGAGGAAATTTAAATGCAGTTGGGATTGGCACCCTGCTCTTGGGCTGGGCAGGCTGAGAAAAATGTCTTCCCTCCCCCCACTCAGGGGAGAATTGCTCCCCCCAACCCACCCGAGCACAGTGCCCCAGGAGGCAACCAGTACAAAAGAGAAACTTCAAAAATGCAAAGCCGGGAAGGTGGCTTGGGGGCTAACCCATGGCCCCAGCCACTCAACCAGAACCTGGAGGAGGGAGGCGCATGCCCAGCTGTCAGCTCACCCTGGAGGAAAGGGCTTTCCGAGGGGGATGGGGAATGCACAAAATGGACACTGAGTAACTGAAACTCCAACATCTGAGGGGAAAGGAAACGACCCCCACACCCCAGGAAGCGACCCCCACACCCCAGGAAGCAAAAGCAGCCAGGAGGGGCAAAAGCATCTCCACAGCTCCAACGGCATCTTCCAGGTTGGGCTCCAGGACCATGCTAAATCCCAGGCTGAGGTCAGGGCTCTGGAAGACACAGACCTAAGCAGGAGCAACACCTCAACATTTGCAGGGCACCCCAGCCACTCTGCTAGTAGAAGAACCAGAGAGAAACCCGGGTCCTGCAGGTGGCTCTCCCAAACTCCTCTCCACTGGCAGAGCCGCGGAGACCCAGGACCTCAGGCCTAGGAGAAATCCCAGATTTCTCAGAGAGGCGTCCCAGAGAGGCGTCCGATCCTTGCCTTCAGACTGTCCGGGGCCAGGTATCTCACCCTTAAGCCCAAGGAAAAGTCACCCCATATCCCCAACTGCCTGCCTCAAGCTGTCAGGGCTGCAGCCAAGAGGCCTCAGGCTTCCGCGGGGTTCCAGGCCAACAACCAACAACGAAGCGCAAGCAACCAGCCAGTCCCTGCTCAACCTGGCGGGGCCCATGAGGCGACTGGGCTCACCAGACCCCAGGCCTGCAAGATGCGTAACCCAATAACCTGACGACCCCGCCATCACCAGTTTCCAACTGGAAGGGCTCGGCAGAACAGGGACTTGAGAGGCTTCAAGCCTGGGGTCCTCAGCCCCGACATCCCAAGGGTATCCTAGGGGCACCCCAACAGCCATCGCTGCCAGGCAGCTGCACTTCAGCCAGCGCAGGGAGCGCGACGGGCTGGGAACGGGGAGGACGCGGCGCTCGCACCCTCCCTCATCGAGTGTCCGTCCCCAGGTCCCCCTGTGTCCGCAGCCCCCAGGTTCTGTCCATCCCGGGGCTGGTGGTGGGTGCAGGCCGGGCCTAGGCCCGTGCACGGTCCCCTTCCCGCCTGCCCTCCTCCCTCGCCACCCCCCTCCCACCCCCCCAGTGCTCGGCCTCTTTCGTCACCGGATCCCCTGGAATGGGGGACGCGGGCGCGAAATACGAACCCAGCCACCGGCAGCTCCCTCCCCACGTGCGCGCGGCCCGCGGCGCGCAGGGCGGCCCGGGGAGGGGGCGCCTCACCTTTGCCCTCCATGGCGTGCACGAAGTCCCCCTGGTACAGCTGGCTGCGCAGCTTCTCCTCCAGGCTGAAGCCGCGGACGCTGACGATCTCCTCCACGTCCGACAAGTCCTCGTTCTCGTCGTATCTCTGGCGGTCAATCGGACGCTGCGGGGACCCAACCAGAGAGCCCGGGACATTACTGAGGGGACTGGGGGTCGCCAGTGACCATGGGCCCGGCACGAACAGGTGCAGGAGCCGCGCCCCCCCCCTGCACCCCACCAGTGCAATCTGAGCAACTTTGCGCAAATGCCAAAGATGCTAAAAAGCAGGACAAGGAGAAGGGGCCCGCGCCCCGAGGGTCCGGCGGCGCCCTACACGAAGCACACCCCTCCTGCGTCTCTGGAAGCCACGGCAGGGGCACCGAGGGGCTCTCCTTGGCCCCCACCCCGGGACGTGCTAAGCTTTGCCCACCCAGCTGGGACCCTGCTTATGTAACCCGCGAAGGGGGCTCCGGGCACCAGCCGGCGGGGCAGATGTAGGCCCCGGGAGCAGCCGCAGCGGCGCCGGGCTCGGCGCTAGCAGCAGCCCCGCCAGCCGCGGCGGCAGAGCCGAGAAGCCGGAACCGGGGGCCAGCGGCATCGCGGAGGCTGGAGCCGCCCCCGAGCCACCGGAGGGGCTGGAAGGCTGAATCGGACGCGCTGAGAGCCCAGCCGCCCCCGCCGCCCGCCCGCCAGTTCACGAGGAGAAGGTGAGGGGAGGAGGTCGGGGCTCGGGAGGGGAGAGGCAGACGGCCCGCCACAAAGCTCCCAGCGGAGACCCCAAAACGCACCAGCAGCTGCCTCATCTCCCCACGAGCGCGCGCGCACACTCACTTCCTAAGGAGACTCCCCCACCACTCCCCGCATCCCCTGCCTCCTCCCTCCGCCGCCCGGCGCCCGGCCCCGCAGCCCCCGGAATCCGGGCGAACCCCGAGCCCGCTCAGCCCCCCTCCACGCCTTTCCGCGCTACCACCTCCCCACTTAAGTGTCTGAGACTCTAAGCCTCACAAGGGACTGGCGGAGTAAGCTGCTTGCTTCCTTTTGCATGCAATTTATTATTTTTTTTCCGGTCCTCTTGCAAAATACAGGAAAAAAAAAAGAAAGAAAAGGCAGCAAGAAACAACCAAAAAAAATAGATCTATCGTATACCAGATACAGATTTGGGAAAAAAAAAAAAAAAAAAGCTACACACCAATCTTCTTCCAGAGTCTTTCTCTGCCTCCATTTTTTTAGGAGAGTTCACCAATTAATTGTCAACACCCCTGCCCCCTGCATTTTGGCGGAGTGGGGGAGGAGGGAAGAGCAAAGAAAACAAACCAAAAAAATAAATAAATACAGCAAGCCAGAGCCGAGATCTACAAAGTTTTGCACCAACACTTAGGCAGATCCGTTTGCAAAGTCCTAGGAAACCATTTTCAGCAGTTGGGGGGGGAGGCGTCGACGTCATAATCCCCGGAACGTAAACATTGTTGCCGATCGCGCTCGGAGCCCGCGGCCGGGCGGGGGGAGGCACTCGGCCCCGGGAAGGGGGCCTGGGGGCGGTGGCCAGAGGAGGTGTGGGGCCGGGAGGGAGCTCGGGAGGCACCGGGCGCCGTTAGCGCCCTGGCATCGCTGTTTTGTTGTCGGGTCACGAGTGCGCCCCTGCACGCAGGCGCCGCCGCCGCCCGGGAGTTGTGTGCAGAGCTGACTTTTGGAGGGCTGAGTTGCCGGCGGCGGGCGCATCCCGGCGATGGCGGGGCAGCAGGGAGAGGAGGAGGAGGGGGTGGGGAGGGAGGTGCAGATTTGCACGGCTGGCCTCAGCGGGAGGCGCGGAAATGCAAGCCGAGCTCGCTGGCGAGAAAGCCCTCGGGGCCTGGCACCCCCCAAAACGACCCCCCACCTCAGCCCGTGCCCCTTTATCCAACGGCTCTTCTTTTTCCATGCACTCGCTGACCTGCGTTGGCGACCCAAATACAAAGCCTTTTGCTATATAATATTTTTTTTCTTTTCTACTTGGTGTCTTTTGGAGGGGGAGGGGCGAGCCTGTCCAGATCCCTATTTGCGAAGCTGCCATCTGGAAGGGGCATTCGAGGGGCCAGAAGCAAATTAGCGCAGCTCCATATCTGGATGGGCTGCATAACTTTTAAGCTCCCTGAACTAAAAGATAATTGGGACACACGCACACACAGGTACAGGAAATACGGCCAGACCAAAGCTTTTTTTCAGACCGCAGCTGACCGGAAGCCGCTGCCCCTCCATTCATTCATTCTGCTCGCCTCGGTGGAGTCCTTTAACAGGCAACAAACCCTGAAGCACAAGTTGGACTTTTGTAAAGATCTGCGTTCTTCGGGAGGAAGAAGTTGATGTTCTGGAAGAAAATACCCACAGAATGTACCCGGCGTCTCCTAACGCAGCTGCCAGCCAGCCAAAGGTAAGCCCTTTGGACTCTGTATAGTCGGACGAGGGGGTGAAGTTTTCCGGGAGGGGACTAGAAACTTTGGGTGCACCTTGATTTGATCTTGTACAGCTTGTTAATGGAGGTATAGGCACCCTTCCTGCGCATATGGCATGTCACCAACGGCCAATGCTTCCCTGCCCTGCCATCCCGGCCTGTGCACCAGTCGGGTCCACCTCACTTCTAAGAAAAGCTGACCCTGAATTTCCTCTAGCCCAACTCCTGTGCCGTGCAAGGCCCGACATTTTAGGAGCAAAGCTCTTTTTTTTTTTTTTTTTTTAATGTCTTTTTCCTTATCGGTACCAGGGAGCGAACTCCCAACTTCTGCTTGCAAGACAGGCGCTTATGCCGCTGAGCTAAATCCCCAGCCCCGAGCAAAGCTCTTGATAAAATGACACAGCCTGCCAGGTGAGGTGGTGTGCCTGAAATCCCAGCACATGGGAGGCTGAGGCAGGAGGATCTTTGCAAGTTCGAGATCAGCCTGGGTTACTAAGTAAGCTCAAGGCCAACCTGAACTGCATATCCAGACCTTGCCTCAAAAAGACAAAAAAACATAAAATAAAGATGACACGGCATAAGGGCCACAATAAGATCATCATACATTCAGGGCCGGGGATTTAGCAAAGTGATTCAAGGGCTTACCTGTTAAGTGTGAGTTTGTGAGTGCGATCCCCAATACCAAAAAAAAAAAAAAAAAAAAATTGGTCCACATAGGCAGGGTTAGCATGGTTTTTGCAGTATTGGGGACTGAATTGAGGGAATATGGATTCACCCTAGCTTTTTTTTCCTTTTTTTTTTTTTTTTTTTTTTTTGTATTTTTACCGGTACCGGGGATTGAACACAACCACAGGCTTGCAAGGCAGGCACTTATGCCACTGAGCTAAATCTCCAGCCCCTCTTTTTTTTTTTTTTTTTTTAAGATTGGGATCTTACCCCAACCATTCTAAAAAAACATTTGGGGCGCCAGGGATTTAGCTTAGTGGCATAAGTGCCTGCCTTGCAAGCACAGGTCACCAGTTTGATCCCTGGTATCAAAAAAAAAAAAAAGTTTTGGGTTTTGTTTTTCTTTTTGTTTTGGTGTGATACTGGGAATTTAATGCAGGGCCTTTGCCCTGAGAAACATCCTCAGCTTTTTTTTTTTTTTTTTTTTAAATAGAGCCTCACTAAATTACCCAGACTGAGCTTGAATTTGCAGTCCTCCTGCCTCAGCTTCCCAGACTCCTGGGGTTTCAACCATGCATCAATACACTGGGCCTGTCCTCAAATAACGTTAATCCTCCTGCTTTAGCTTCCCAAGTAGCAGGGATTACAAGTGCCTGCCACCTCACCCAATCTAGCATGGCATTTTATTTTTGCTGTTAGCCCTGTGGGCTAGTTGGAGGGGGTCACACTGCAGATTGGGAGACTGAGGTCCTGAGAAGTCAAGCATCTGTGTGTTTATTCTGTCTTGTCCCTTCTATGTGAGCAACCAGACAGATGTGGGGAGGAAGTGGCTTCACTGACCCAGATCAGATGTAAACCATATATGTCACCCATAAGAGATGACGTCACCTTTGCTCACCTTAAAATTTCCCTTCATATCACCTGTGATCTTTTCCCCTCTTCCGGAAGGCGACTTTTTGAAGTTTGTTTTAATCCATGTTCACAGGCTGTAAAAACCTTAAGTAAAAATGAAGCTGACAGACACCAAGATTTGTCTCCGAAGTCACCTACGCTGACCTCGCTGTGGCCAGAGCAGCCCTTAGCGCCGGCAAGGACCCCTTCAGAGAACCCCATCCTGTTGCTCCCTTTTGCAAGCCAGGAAACTGGGACTGAAAAGACAGAGCCACTAGCTCACCCCAGGTCACACAGCTTTGCAAGTGGGGCTGCTGCCCGGCCTCACCACTGTCCCTACTCCCACAGAATGAAGTGAACTGCTCAAGGAGGATCCTGGGCTGCGGGGTGGGAAAAAGCAAGTGAAGCTGAATAAAGCAAAACTGGGAAATGCAGTGCTTGGTCTTCATCTGCTCACAACCCCCGTGGAGCTTCTGGGTCCCCCCAGAAGCTGGCGGTCTTGGCAAGAGTTCTAGCAGCAGCCACCTGAGTGTGAAAACAGGCCCATATATCACCTCGATGGGGAGTTCCTGGCTGTCAGAGCAGGAAGGCTTGACTAGGCACCTAATTTAATCCCCGCCCTTTACAAACCTCCAGGAAACTGCAAACCTGAGAAAAAGAATGGGCCGGCCAGGGTTTGTTCCCCCTTTGACTCCCCTAGAATGCCTAACCCTGCCTCCACTCTAAGTGGTCACTCAATAAACGTTGGGCTCTTGATGGATCACCTTCCCTAGCATATTTGCATTTTCCCTTTATCAGTAATTGGCAGATGAAAGGCTTTGTGCTCCCGGTTAAAAGAATTCCAAGCATTCGTGCAAAGTGGGGGAGGGGGTTATTTTGGGCCAAAGGAAGAAGGGCCCAGACCCTTGAGCTCCTGCTCAACTGCGTGTCCCAGGGAGCTGGGAGCAGCCAGAGGCTGAAGGTGCTTATGCACCAGATGAACTCCTTATTTATTCATGTATTTATTTATCTTGTGGTAGGAAAACACCAGGCCAGTTGTTTGGGAAACAAAATAATGACGACTTCCTGGACCTTCCCTGCCTGCGTGCCCCCATCCGTCCACCGCATTGCTCTTCCCTCAAAGGCTGGCTGAGCAGCTCTGCTCCTGAAGACGGAGAAGGGACCTGAGAGGACACAGCTCAGCTGATGCTGACGCTCCTGCTCTGGGCTCGGCCTGGAGATAGAACAAGGGCCCCGAGCCCTGAGACCCAGAACCCGAGAGGGGTTCTGTAAAGAAAGCCAAACTTGCTCCTAATTCTAATTAATAGCTCCTGACTTACAAAACCTCGCTTTTTAGCAAGGTGCCCCTCACATTTGTTATCGCTCTGAATTGTTGCCAAAAGCTCTATGTGGAAAGGATTTTAATTCCCCACTTTTAAAGCTTAGGCTTAAAGAGCGATCAAGTTACTGGGACAAATTTTACAGCTATGAAATAACTGAAGTAGGATTTGAACCCAGAACTTGTAGGAGACCACAGCTCACAGGGTTGAGCGCTATTTAAGCTTCCCTGCAGGGCTGTGCCATAGAGCGTAATGGAAGTCATGTGTCTCTCCACTAACTCAGGCCCCTCTGCCCACATCCTGGCTGTGGAGCACTTGAAATGTGGGTACTGGGATTAAAGATCTTTACGTTACTGTGCTGGGGCTTGAACCCAGCATGCACTCTGCCATTGAACTTACCTCCAGTGCGAATTTTAATAAAAATTAAACAGTGTAACCCCAGAGTGTTTTGCACTGTTTGTCTTAATGCTGCCTATACCTCAAGGTCTGAATTGGCCTTGGGTCCCCCATTATCGTCCTCTCCAAAACATTTATGGAATGAATGAAGGGTCCCTCTGGGAAGGGGCCATCTGGTAGGGTGTGAATGCTTGCAGTGTTAGTCTAACTGACTGGCTCAGGGTGCCTGCCAGAATCGTGGCACCAGGAGGGAGCCTGGGGATGCCAGCTGGGTATGTGATTGGCCCACCTGCCCGAATCTCACACAGAAACTTTTCAAGGACAGATAATGGGTTTTAGGCAGGGGTCGTGTGCATAGACTCAATTATTGTGATGCAGTCAAACTAGAGAACAGTCTTAAAAATCGAGAAATTAAGTCACTTATGCAGGTGCTGATGAAACTATTCTGAATTATTACAAAGGATAAGATAGGGTTGGGAGGTAGCTGAGTGGCAGAATACTTGCCTGACATGCAGGGACTCTGTTCAGTCCCTAACACCACAAAAGCTAAGTAGGTGACTACATACGTTGGTGCACAGTCATTGCACGGTATCCTTAAAACAGTGCAAAATAGTAAATTGGGAGTGATTACCTGCATAAAGCAAGGGTTTGCCTGGCATGCATGAGGTCCCAGATTCCCAGCCCCACAAAGAAGCATTACATTTCATTTAATTTTTAAGCCTATAAGACTTTCAAATTTATCAGCTACTTCAAGCATAAAAGGGGCAGAAGCAGGGTGCCTACCACGTGCAGGCCCAGGCTTTAATCCTCACACTGCCAAAAAATGAATAAATGAGGCACAGAAAGTAAATGCAAGACAGAGTTGTGCATCTAGCACCCAGCACTTTCTCCATATTTTGTATGTGATATTTAAAATATATTTTTATTATTTTAATGAGAGGGGAACAGACCATGCTATTTCTGGTAAAGTGGTTGTTCTCAAATACTTTTTTTTTTTTTTAACCCCTGAGTGTCTTGCAGACTGAAATTAAAAAGGCAGAAGAAATTCTACATAGACTGTCAGGCTGTGGCTGTTTTGGGAAGACTTAATTTTCCAGCTAAAATTTTGCATTTCATGTCTCTCTTCCTGTGTGAGAGTTGGAAAGAAACTTCGAAATAGTAGGTCAGTTAATTGAAGGGTTAATGCCAGGAAGAGTCATAAAAGTTCAAAGATTCTTTAAAAACTTGCATCTTTGGATTGATGGACAAGGGGTTAGCCAATAGAAATGAAAGGCCAGACATTACTTCATCATGCTCAATTGTCATTGGTTGACAAGTCCCTAGGGACAGACAAGAAGGCTGGCGGTTAACCCTTTCAGGGAGGACTGCGTCCTCTGCATTTATTTTGAAAGATGAAGTAGGGTCGGACGAAATGTCCTGAAATCTTCAAATGTCCCCTACCTTTGGGTCTAATAACCCCATAATACAGGATTCTAGCAAACAAAGGAATACTCAAGGACAAATGTCCTGGAGAAAAGTTTTCGAACTCTTTAAAAGTCAGCTGACCTTTCAGAGTAGGAGGAGAGTAGTTTGATTCACTTTTTGCTGTCAGAACAGAGACCTGTGTTGGAGAGGCGTCCATTAATCTTGCGAAGTAATCAGTCACTGAGAAGATTGAATTGCATTTCCTGCCCAAAGATGCAGAGACAGATGACCTTTTCTGCAGCCCTCAGACCCCCGGCTCACAGCTGGAGAGAGGATGTGTCAGCATTTACTTTCTGTCTCACCCTGCCCTTTGTTCATGGCTCCAGCCCTTTGTGTTCCGCCTGCTGCTGGAGTTTTTGTAGCTGTTGATGCTGCTGATTTTTTTTTTTTTTTTAACCACCCACATCTTGCACCTTCTGAGAAACAAACTTTGGCAGAGATCATATCTGGAGGTGCCTCAAAGAGGGAACCAGAAGAGACACGGGAAATTTCTCGAGGCCACTGGGCCTGCTGGATTTAACTGTTGTCCCTTTCTGGGGTTCCCTGCATGCTGCACACTGAGCCAGATGGAGCCAGAAGTTGAGCAACCTGAATAATGATGGCCATGCCTGGCCATGTCTGGATGGCTCGGACAGCAAAGCCATGCAGTACGCATTACTGCAAAAAAGTCATCGCTGAAGTGGAAGCGTTTCCTCCCAAAATTTCCATCCTGAGTCCCCAGAGTCCGGTGGGCAGTACCTGACCTGGGAGGAAGCACTCGGGCTCCCTCAGTTTTTTCATCTGTGAAATGAGCCTCGCAGTGGGAAACACATTCAGATTACATGGTGATCGTACTCGGTCAGCCTTGTGTCTTGACTCAGATGAAGTTGATCTTCTTGGCTCTGTAACCCTAAAGCTGGCTTCACCCAGGGACTTAGCTAGCATCCTAAGCCCTGTCTCCTGGGTCTGAGCAGGCTGCCCAGGTACCGCACTGATCTTTGTCTAAACCTCCGGGGTCCATGCAGACCCCTGTCCTAGCACCATCCTGCCACACTGCCTCCCTTCAATGCTGTCACTTTGGGAACCTGGTTAGGCGTCTCCTCCTTGCCCCCACCTAATGCTGCACAGCCCTCTAGGACCCATGGATACCTGCGTTCAAGCCTGCTCAGGCCCTTACATAAAACAGCACTGTGTATCGGCTTTAGCTCAGCAGCACAAGTGCCTCCCTGCCAAGCGCCAGGTCTTAAATTCAATCTCTGGTACCAAAAAGATAAATAAAAAATAAATAAAACAGTACTGTGTGTGCATAGGACCTACTCAGCTCTTTTCAACCTCCTGTTTTGTTTTGTTTTGGTACCAGAAGTCAAACTCAGGACTTTGCGCCTGCCAGGCAGGCACTTGTGCTGCTGAGCTACATCCCAGGCCCAGCTTCTTGTGTTCTTTACATTCTCTCTTTACTGGGCAGTGTCGCACTCAGACAATTCAGAAAGCTGTCCCAAGATAAAAAGGCAGGTGGGGTGGGTGTCGCTCAACGTTGGAGCACCCCTGGGTTTGGTCTCCAGTGTGGGATGAAATTCATTAGTACTTATCCACAAAGCCAGTGCAACTGTGATTCATACCCAGAGCAGCCTTTAAGGGAAGCCCTTCTTGGGGCCAGGGATGTAGCTCAGTGGCATAAACTCCTGCCTGGCAATTGCAAGGTCCTGAGTTCGATCCTTGATACCAAAAAAAAAAAAAAAAAAGGGGGGGTGGGGGGACGCCCGGCTGTTTACTACAAAGCATCTGTGCCCTGTGCCCATCTGTGCCCATCTGTGCCCTGTGCCTGGCAGAGTGTAAGGCTTCCACTGGGGCCAATGGGAGTTCTGGGGTGACAACACTTCATTCAGATACTTTTCCCCACCCTAAAGAGGCGTATCTGAAGGGGCCTTTGCAAATTAAGAGTTTGAGAGTTTTTGCTGTTTCTTCTCCTTCACCCTAAATTTCTTGGAAACTGGGCCTGGGGGTGCATGCCTGAAATCCCAGCACTCAGGGGGATGAAGCAGAAGGATCCCCACAAGTTAGAGGCCAGCCTCAACTACATAGTGAGTCTCTGTTTCAAAACTAAAACTGGGGATTTAGCTCAGTGGCATAAGTGCCTGCCTTGCAAACACAGTCATGAGTTGAATTCCCAGTACCAAAAAAGCAAAGACCCCCCAAAAAAACTAAAAAATAAATTAATTAATAAATTTCTTCTTGGGACTACTTAGTGATTTTAAGAGAAAGCTGGTGCTAACTGTCAGTAGCACCTGTCTCTTTCACTAAAAGAGACAGTCCCTGAAGACCAGCTCTTCCCCATCTTATCATTGCTTAGCTTCACTTGACTCGTAAAACTGTTCCAAAAGCATTGGATAGATAGGTATGGTAGTGCATGCCTGTAGTTTCAGCTACTCAGAAAACTGAGGCAGGAGGATCACAAGTTCAAGGCCAGCCTGAGCCACTTAGTGAGACCTTGTCTCAAAACTGTATACAAAAAAGGGCCTGGTGCTCCCAGAGTTCAATTCCTAGCAAAGGGTAGAAGGAATTTGTTGAATGAATGAAAGAATGAATTCATACTCTGAAATATGTCTACTTTCAGCTTAATGAACTGTGCATCTCTTTGAAGAGCCTGTTTCTTCTGGGGATCAAGCTCATAACCTCACAAAGGCCAGCAGGTGTTTAACCACTGAGCTAAGTCCCCAGCCCAAGAACCTGTAGTTTCTTAGGGGCTCTAAAGAAGTGTGGAGAGGCAGGGGTTTTTTTTAGCTCAGCTGCACAGTGCCTGTCTGGCAAGCACAAGATCATGAGTTCAATTCCCGACACAAATAAAAACAAAACAAAACAATCAACAAAATCCAAGACACATGGAATGCACATAAGTAACACAGTCTAGAAAAAGAATGGTGCTGAGCGCCTGTCCACAGCCCGGACTCCTCCACACTGCAGTCTGCCACCATGGCCACTGGGCCCCTGGACATAGGCTGAGCACTTGGCTCCCTCGGGTCTGCATGCTTGGTGGAGAGTGAACAGGAGACAGTGAGCAGGACTGACTGTGAGGGCCTCTAAATGTCCACCGTCCCAGGACATGCTGGGCCATGTTCACCTCTGCTGCTGATCTCTGGCTTGGATTCAGCAGCCTGAGCGCTCATTTCAGCCTGGCAGTGATGTCACGGCCCAGTCTGCCCTAGGCATGGCCTTGACACCTTGCGCTTTGCGACTGTGGACTCACGTGGGTCATCTTACTTGCCTGCCAGGTCTTAAGCTTTTAGAGGAAAGTCTGATGTTCATTTTCTCTCCACCATGGTCCTATGCACTCAGCAGGAATATAGTGGCCGGATGTGTCCAGAGCTGAGCCAAGTGGCCCTGGAGAAGTGACTTGACCTTTCCAAACCTCATGGATACAATGGGGAAAACAACAGTTTGGAGACAGAAATCAGATCATGCGGACCACGGTCCTTCTCCTGCCTGTGTTCCCTTTCCCCGAAGCGATGACCACCATCATTTATGTGTTTTTGTTATTTTAATATTTGTTTCTCCTCCCAGGGGGAAGGATGCCTAAGTTTCCAGTAAATATTTATTGAATAAGATGAAAGGTCGGTAAGTATCCAGCAGTAGGAGATAGAACTTGGTCTCTGGAATCTAACTGAAAACAGTATAACCAGGACAGAAGAATGTAGTGTGAAGTACAGTTTAGAAAACACCTAGTATTTGAGAGGCTGAAGCAGGAGGATCACCACGAGTTCAAGGCCAGTCTGGATACATCGCAAGATCCTGTCTTAAAAAAAAAAGTACAAGTTAGGAACCGTGGCCGAAACGTTCAGTCTGCCCCATTTACCAGCCGCATGGGCCACCACTGGCGTCAGCTTCCTCACCTGAGGAACAGAGGTGATAACAGCATCTCCCAGGCAGCACGGGAGGTTGGAGGAGACAGCAAATGGAAAGCACTCAGCAAGTTGCCTGGCACATAATAAGTGCTCAACAAACACCAGGCACTGTACTGGTTATAGTGCTTCGGGGACTACAGGAGACCTCTGAGTTAATTAAACAGTTGCTAAGCACTTAAAATAGGTCATGGTCCAGCAAGTTCAATTAGTGTGTATTGACCTGAGTCTGGGAACAGAGGAGAGAAACCACATCTACGCTGTCATGATCTTAGACCTGGTAGATGCTAATTAATGTTCCAAACTGCTGGGAAGATCACACACTGAATTTCTTTTTTTTTTTTTTTTTTTTGTCATTTTCGTTTTTATCGGTACCGGGGACCGAACTCACGACTGCCTGCTTGCAAGGCAGGTGCTTATGCCGCTGAGCTAAATCCCCAGCCCCCACACTGAATTTCAATATAGCTTAGACAGCAGCTCTGAGAACAGCCTCAATTTCCTCCTGCGTGGGGCAGGACCCTGGGCTAAGGTGAACGTGCTGGCCTCTGGGTTTGAGAACTTGCAACTCAGTGGGAGAGACAGACGCTCTAGTAGTTGCACAGATACCTGGAATATTCCAGCTGACAAATATTCCAGAGCAGGGGGGCTTTTGGCGGGGGAGTTGGTTTTTTTGTTTTTTGTTTTTTTGTTTTTTTGTTTGTTTGTTTGTTTTTGTGGTTTTTTTTTTTTTTTTTTTTTGGTCTTTTTCGTTTTTATTGGTACCAGGGGTCAAACTCACGACTGCCTGCTTGCAAGGCAGGCGCTTTTGCCTCTGAGCTAAATCCCCAGCCCCTGGGGCAGTTGGTTTTTGGAGATAGGTGGATCACCTTACTTATCTCACTGTGCAGTTTAGGCTGGTCTTGGACTCAGTGAATAGCTCAGGCTGGTCTTGAACTTGCAAAGATCCACCTGCCTCAGCCCCCAAGTGCTGGAATTATAGGAGTGCACTACCACACCCCGCTTCCAGCCCTTACTTATTTAGGAGTGCTGGGTATCAAGGCCGGGACCTCAGCATGCCACCCAAGTGCTCCCTGAGCTTCACCCCCAGAAGGAGAGGTACAGGAATAATACATACGGGATAATACATTCATACGGTAATACATACAGGAGCGGGGGTGGCCTGGGGTGCAGTTGGGGAGGGATGATGCAGAACTGAGCTCAGAGGGAGAGCGGGGCTGAGCTAAGCTGCGTGTTGAGGAAGAGCAAACGGCAGTACAGTGGCTTCTTGTCCAGGCTCTGCGTGTGCTAAGGGAACGAAAAGAACGATACTCTGATCCAAGAGGTGTGGGATGAGGGTGGTGGCCAAGAGGAAAGAGGTGGGAAAATGGCGAGGCACTCTGGGCACTAACAGCGCAGTGTGCAGGCCGGCTGAAGGTGCGGTCACCCTAGGGGCTCGCGTTCACCCCAGGAGAATTCTAGAAAAGCATGCAGTCCCTGGGAAGCGTGGTTAATGGTGCTGGCCCTCAGAGCCGGGCAGAGTGGTCCCCACTTGGAACCCCAGCACCCAGGAAGCTGAGGCAGGAGGATCACCATGAGTTTAAGGCCAGCCTCAACTACATAGTAAGACCTTGTCTCAAAAAGCCAGAAACAGATGTTGTCACTAGCAGCATTAGAGCCATCACAAAACATGAAAAAAAAAACAAAACAAAACTGGAGGGGCTGGGGATGTAGCTCAGCGGCATAAGCACCTGCCTTGCAAGCAGGTGGTCATGAGTTTGATCTCTGGTACCGATAAAAAAAAAAAAAAAACTGGAAATATATGTTGACTATTTAAACTTTTAAAATTTACTACAGTAAAGACACCTTTCTGGATATGAAGGGGATCTAGCTGTGCCATCTGTCACCACAGTTGACTTGTCTGATCGGCCTGGTGAAGCGGGTGCCCCTTTCCTCCCCCACTGATCCACATGCACCCTCCTGCAGGAAGCTGTATGCTGGATGGAAGAGGGTGACCACCTCGGATGGAGGAGGACCGTCCAGGAGCCAAGGGTTTCCGAGTAACTGCGTTCTCCAGACCCCTTACCATCAGTCCTCTCAAAACACTCCACTTCTTTTGGATCCACTTATGCCAATCGCTTTTGCCACTTTCTGATGCAGTTCTGGGAGAGCTCTTTCCTGAGGTTTTTTTTTTTTTCTTTTTCCTTTTTATCGTTACCGCGAATCGAACTCATGACTGCCTGCTTGCAAGGCAGGCGCTGATGCCGCTGAGCTAAACCTCCAGCCCCCTGAGTATTTTTAAAAGCTGTGATTATGGTGGCCCACACCTGTAATTCCAGCACTTGGAAGGCAGAGGCAAGTGGATTGTTGAGAGTTCAAGACCAGCCTGAGCTCCAAAGTGAGCTCAAGGCCAGCCTGAACTGCACAGCAAGACCTCATCTCAAAAAAATAAAAAATAAAAATAAAAACAAACAGAAAAACACTTTACTCATCAGCTCTGGCATCATTTCTAGCTCTTCTCAAAGTCAAGATGACTGTGAAAGGTCATTTTGAATCAATTCTGGAATCAAAGCAATCAAAACAGCACAACTAAAGACTCAGAAGAGAATTTTGAGAACAGCTTCAGAAAGCAGCAAGAAAGATGGGGTGAGCTGGCCTGGTGGAGCTTGCCTATGATCACAGTTCTTAGGAGGCTGAGGCAGGAAGATCGCTGCCAGTTCCAGGGAAGTCCAGCCTACAGAGTGAGCTCAAAATGGCAGTGTGGGGTGGGGAGTGGGGTGCTGAGGGGAACTGATGCCAGTGTGTCTATTACTGTAATACATTTTTTGTTGTTGTACTGGGAAATTGAACTCATGACCTCACACTTGCCAGGCTGGCACTGTGTCACTGAGCTAAATCCTAGGCCCCTATAATACATTTTTTTGGTCTTTTTGAAACAGGGTCTCGGGATGCATTTCAGGCTGGTCTTGGGCTCACTTTTTGGCCCAGGTTGGTCTCAAACTTGTAAACAATTCTCCTGCCTCAGCCTCCCAAGTACTGGGATTACAGGAATTCGACATCGTGCCTGGCCTTACATTTTTAAAATTAAACATTCACCTTATTTTTTTCATTACATCTCCTATATGTATATGTTTATATTCTAACTTCTTTCTTTAGCGTCCTAACTTTTAAGCTTGGCACTGGTGATGCTGCAAAAAGGCGTGATTATCATTCCAGTTTCCTGGCACACAACTTCTAAAATTCTTGGAATTTCCAAAGAAAATTGTCTTTTTTCCACGCTAATGAATTGACTAGCGGCTGGCAGCCCCTAGTAAACTTCAGGATGGGCCTGGTCACCAGGTCACCCGCAAAATGAAGGCAGGCTCTGAGGGTGGGGACCTTCAGTCCCACACCCCGTTCTTCAGGAGGGGAGAAGGGTGAAAGGCTGAGCCCCACTGGCCAGTGATTTCATGCATCATGGCCACACAGAGTTCAAGGCCAGCCTGCGCTGCACAGCAAGATCCTCTCTTTTTTTTTTTTTTTTTTTTAATTTATTTTTTTTTTAAATAATTTTTTTTGGTCTTTTTCGTTTTTTATCGGTACCAGGGATCGAACTCACGACTGCCTGCTTGCAAGGCAGGCGCTTATGCCACTGAGCTAAATCCCCAGCCCCCAAGATCCTCTCTTTAAAAACCAAACCAGAGCTGGGGATATAGCTCAGCAGTGTGGTGCCTGCCTGGCAAGTTGGAGGTCCTGAGTTGGTTTTTTTTTTTTTTTTTTTGGTCTTTTTGAGACAGGGTCTTGCTATGCAGTTTGAGCTCACTTTGTAGCCCAGGATAGTCTCAAACTTAAAACCATCCTCCTGCCTCAGCCTCTGAGTGCTGGGATTACAGCCGTGAGCCACCACACCCAGGCTGAGGTTGTGAGTTTGATTCCTGTTACCAAAAGAGGAAAAAGAGGGGAAAAAAAAAAAAAAAAAACTAACCAGGTGTGGTGACACATGCCAGTAATCCCAGCACTCAGGAGGCCAAGGCAGGAGGATCTTTGCGAGTTCAAGACCAGCCTGGGCTACAAAGTGAGCTCAAGGCCAGTCTGAACTGCATAGGGAGAACCCATCTCAAAAAGACAAAAACAAAAACAAAAACAAAAAAACCCTAAACTGGAAGAGAGGATCCGGGGAACCCCAATTTGTAGCCTACCCCTTCAGAAACACTCAGGGTTGAGCTGGCACCCTGTAGAATCTGAAGCTATGACCAGGTGAGTAAGGTCAGAAGTCCTTTCTCCTTTTGTCAGGGGACTGAACCAGGGCTTCACCTACACCATGCTTGTGCCCTACCGCTGAGCTCCAACCCCAGCCCAGAGGGTGTCGGACCGAGTTAGAGGACACCCATGAGGAGGGGACTGTAGAATCTGCAGCACTGACACTCGGGTATTGAGGAGAAATTTCCACACACTTGGTGCCCGGAGGGCTCCGACATCCATCCCGCTGCGGGAGCCTAGGAGAAACTGGGTTCCTTTCTTCCTGAAACTCAGCACTGCATCATAGATTTTATTTTCTTATTGCCCAGAGCAGCGCAGTCTTTATGACTTTGCTTCACAATAAGTACCTCAATAGTCATTTAAATGACTCTGCTTTACTGTGACAACTCTTTACCAGACTTTCCTTACCTAGGTAACAGTGCTTTAAAGGTAGGACATTTATAAAGGCCCTAGAGTAACTGATGGTAAGGTCTCAGTACAGGTAATGCAGACATGAAGGGGTTCTTTTTAATCACAATAGGAAGGAAGGAGGTGATGGTGACATGACCGTATCTAACACCTCAGGACCACATGCTTAAAAAGGTTAAGGGAAGGGGCTGGGGATTTAGCTCAGCGGCAAAAGCACCTGCCTGGCAGGTGTAAGGTGGTGAGCTCAGTCACTGGTACCAAACAAAACAAAACAAAAAAGGGTGAAAGTGTACATGCCTGTAAGCCCAGCACTCTAGTCTGAGGGGTGGAAGACAGTGAGTCCAAGGCCTGCCTGGGTTCCACCATGAGTTCAAGGCTGGCTTGGACTACAAAGCAAGACCTTGTATCAAATAAATATAAATAAAGGATTGGGGATATAATTCGATACTGTGTGCATTTAATCCCTGGTACAAACAAAAGTTAAACTAGCATATTTAACATTGGGATAGTTTTTTTTTTTTTTTTTTTTAACCAGAATTAAAAGAGAAAGGGAAGCTGGATGTGGTGGTGCCTGCCCCATGTAACCCCAGCGCTGTGCAAGGCTGAGGCAGAAAGGACATGAGTTCAAGCCTAGCCTGGACAATTTAGCAAGACCCTGTCTCAAAATAAAAGCCAAAAGGGCTGGGAATGAAGCTAAATGCAAAGACCTTCGTTCAGTCCCCAGTACCCACCCGTCTTCCAAAACAGGAGCCAGGCAGAGTGGCAGACGCCTGAAATCCAGCTGCTCGGGAGGACCCACATGGGAGACTGGAAGATAACCAGAACACAAGGCCCTGGGTTCCATCCCCAGTACCGTAGATAGAATAAAATAAAATAAAACAAAAACATGTGTGAAAAGTTTTCTGACTGTAGCAAGGAGCTAAGCCTTAACCCTTTACCCTTTCTAGGCATGGTCTACATTTTTACAAGAATACATTTTGTGTTCCTCTGTCTCTGTCTCTGTCTCTGTCTCTGTCTCTCTCTTTTGTCTTTTGGAGACTGGGTATCCATATGCAGTTCAGGCTGGCCTTGAGCTCACTCTGTAGCCCAGGCTGGCCTCGAACTCGCAAAGATCCTCCTGCCTCAGCCTCTTGAGTGCTGGGATTACCAGCGAGTGCTGGGATTACCGGCGTGTGCCACCATGGCTGGCTTCTATCATTTTTTTTTTTTTTTAGTTGCCATTACAGAAGTCTGGACGAGGAAGTGTGACAAAGAGGATGAGCCCAACCCTTCGCTTTACAACTCTGAATTCAGGCCAAATGAAGGGGAACTGCGCTCAGCCCTAGCTGTACCAGCCTTGACACCCACTTGCCAGGTGAATGGGTAAACAGTGACTGCAGGCAAGGAAGGCTGGCACTACAGGGTACTTCTGGGGTGCCAGGAGAAGGGCAAGTAAGGTAGCAGGGCTGCCTAGGCCTCACTTTCAAAGAGCTGTTTCCTAGGTGGGAAGACAAAGCTCCAGAAAGCCACCTGGCAGTACACCGAGACAGGGCCCCTGCACTCTGAGCACACCCACGTGACAGCCTTATCTTCGCATGGTAGGGTTATTTATTTACAGAAGGCTGGGACTTTCATGCATTCAGGATTTACTGAGCTACTGTGTCAGGCACTGATGAGGGGCAGTGGTATCCAGCAGGTGCTTAATAAGGGTTCACTGCATTGAATGAGAAGCTTAGGCCAGCATTCAATAGACACTCAATAAATGCTCCTCAAATTAAATAAATAGGGCATACACGAATCACTTGTGCAATCTGACAAATGTTGAATTGTGAGATGAAAGAAATACCAGGGGGTCTGGTGTGCAGAAAGTCCTCCAGCCTTGCACACATCTGCCTTCCTGATTTGAGTTCCAAATACCAGAGACCAAAGATGAAGGAATCCAGACCATTCAACAACGTGGTCTTTCGTCTTCCACCCACCCATCCATTCACCTGTTCACTTGTCTACCCATTTGCCTGTTTACCCATTTGCCTGTTTACCTGTCCATCCATCCATCCATCCATCCATCCATCCATCCATCCATCTATCCATCAATCTATCTATCCATTCATCCATCCATCCATCCATCCATCCAACCATCGATCTGTCCATCCATTCATTTGTTTACCTGTCTATCCATCCATTCATTTATTCATTTATCCATCTACCTACCCATCCATTCATCTGTCCATCTATTCATCTGTCCATTCATTCATCCATTTATCTGTCTGTCCATCCATTCATCTATCCATCATCCATCCATCCATTCATTCATCTGTCCATCCATTCATCTATTTATCCATCCATCATCCATCTGTCTACCTAGCCACTCATCCATCTATCCATCCATCCACCCTTTCATCCATCCTTCTATCCATCCACCCACCACTCATCAGGGAATCATGATGTGCCGGTCACTGGGATACAGCAGTGAACAAGGAGGAGAGTCTTTTTTCCCTCATTTGTCGATGTGCTAATGGAGGAGACAGAAAAATAAGTAAACAAACCTTTTATTTACTTATTATTTATTTTGTACTGGGAATCGAACTTTCAACCTCGTGCTTGCCAGACAGGTGCTGTGCGATGAGCTCCATTCAGCCCTAGAAGAGCTGAGGGTGCTGGCTCAGTGGTAGAGCACTTGTCTAGGGTGTTTGAGGTCCTGGGTTTGATTCCCACAGTATAATGAAGCACAAAGGAAGAGGGGTGCACTTGGGTTCCATCTGCGATACCCACACAGGGCTCCCTCGTCAGACCAGGCATCTGCTGCTGCAGTTCTGGAGCTGGGAAGCGCGAGGTGAAGACACCAGCAGATCGTGTGTCAGTGAGGCCCTCTTCCCGGGTCTCGGGGCCCTGGCTGCTCCAGCCTCCTGCGGTGGGAGGGATGAGGGGTCTCTCCAGGGCCTCTCCTGACACTGAGGGTTCCACACTCGTAGTCACCCTCTAGTGCTCTCACTTGCGAGTTTGGTTTCAGTGTGTGGATTCTGGGACATAAACAGCCTGGAGGAGCATCACTGGCAGAGTGAGCAGCACACACATAGGTCTTGAGACAGGAATGGACTTGACCAACCAAAGCTGGGCTTGGCGGTGCACACCTGTAATCCCAATCCTCAGGAGGCCGAGGCAGGAAGACTGCAGTGAGTTCAAGCCCCGCTGAACTAAAAGAACAAGGAGTCCACACATGGGCAAAGCAGCAAGGGCTCCTGGACGAGTACAGGACGGGCAGGAGGTCGGGGCTCTGGTGCTGGGGAGGTAGCAGGGGCGAGTCAGATTAGCGTCCCAGGTCGGGCCCTGCCTCGAGGTGTAATAGGCTGAATGAGGGCCCATGATGTCCTTGTCTTTGAATATGTGTCCTTACTTGGTAAAAGGGCTCTGCAGAGGTGACTGGGTTAAGGAGCAGAGATGGGGGGTAATCCTGGAGGTCACCACTGGGGCCCCTACAGGAGGTGGAAAGAAGGGTTAAGAGAAGAGGAGCGAAGGTAGGAGGAAGGGCACAAACCAAGGAACACAGGGCCCACGCAGAAAGAAGCAGGGAAACGGACTTTCCTCAGCACCTCAAAAGGAACCCGCCCCGCCTGGCATTGTGGTGTAATCCCAGCACTCAGGGAAGCTGAGGCAGGAGAATCATTGAGAGTTTAAGACCAGCCTGGGCTACAAAGTGAGTTAAAGCCAGCCTGACCTGCATAGCAAGACTCTGTCTCAAAAAAGACAAATGGGGGGGGGGGGACCCACCCTGGCAGCACTTAGTTTTAATCTCTACCAGTGCATTTTGGATTTATGCCCTCCGGAACTCTAAGAGAATTTGTGTTGTATCAAGCGACTAAATGTATGATCATTGGTGATAGGTGCAATGGGAAAGCAATAGGATCATGCAAAGAACTTCATCGCACACATTTTTTTTCTTGCCCCTTTG
The DNA here is from genome assembly GCF_034190915.1 of Cavia porcellus. Taxonomy (NCBI): domain Eukaryota; kingdom Metazoa; phylum Chordata; class Mammalia; order Rodentia; family Caviidae; genus Cavia; species Cavia porcellus. The sequence continues at coordinate 8,127,970 of NW_026947499.1, read as the reverse complement.
GGACCGAGGACCCTACATATGCTAGTCAACCTCCCCAACCCTGAGCCACACCGGCAGCCCAGGTGTGTACTTTAAACAAAGGCTTTTCTGAGGCCGGGGATGCAGCTCAGCACTATGGCGCTTGCCTAGCACGTGTGAAGTCCTAGGTTTAATCCCCAGCACCAGGAATAAAGGAAAAGAAAGGCTTTTGTGGTCGCTGTTACAGAAAGGGCTTTAGGAGGGCTGCAAAGAGCTGCAGAGAGGTGGGGTGGGCTGGGACAGTGGGGAGGTGACAGGAGACATCTGGGTGAAGGGTAATGGTGGCCTGGGTAAGATGGAAGTGTCCAAGCGGAAGGAAGACCTCAGAGTTTAAGGAAGCTGTAAGGGTCAGAATGCTCTGGTGGATTGGACGCAATGTGGGAAGGGCACAGAAGGAATGGAACCCCCAGGTGTCACCTCGAGGGACCAGCACCCCCTATCACCCCACTTTCTCTGGAGCCTCACATACCCACACCACACTTGACAGATCGCTCCCAGAACACTGGGTGCTTTTATGCGATTAGCCAGGAATGGGTTCTCTGGGAAATAAATCCCCTCAGTATAAAGGGCTTTTATGAGCCAGGGCAGGGGATTAAAAGCAGCCGGGCTGTAGGGAAATCCCGGGGTCAGGAGACAGCTGAGTGTGGAGAATTTTCATCTAAACCCTAAACGTTTTTAATGTTCACTCCCTGAACTCAAGGGCGTCACTTTAAATACATGATAGGCAACATCAGCTGTTCTATTTTTCTTTTTAATTATACAAAGAGATCCCGGAAATGGCTCAGCCCCAGGCTGGCAGAAGGAAGGGAAGTTTGACGGCAGCGGCTGGAGGCAGAGACACTGAACCTGCAGAGAGACCAGAGACCAAACTTCCAGCCACCCTGAACGCCAGTAGCCAGCCTGACGCAGGACGTGTAAAAACCGTCACAGATGCACCGGCTTAGTTCGGACACAGGGCGTACGGACGCATCTCTGCAATCAAAATATCACGCGCTCCACTTCTGCATCTGTCTCCCGAGCTCGTCCTGCAGCCTGTCCTCTTCTCCCCTCCACCCTGTGTCTGCACAAATCTTCCTCTGCATCCATACTGCACCCCCGGGGGCCGGGCATCGTGTACACGTGTTGTCTTAGGTACTCAACTGGTCTGTAAGTAGATGCCATTCTCGTGCCAGCCTTGTAGATGGGGACTCTGAGTTTCCAGAGACTAAAGGGAACACACTCCCCCGAGCCGGGCTTGGGCCTCTGCCCTCCAAGGCATGTCTCCACTGGCTCTGGATACAGAGGCCACACCCCAGTGGCTGGCCAATCAGATGGCTTTCTGTACAACCCGACCAATGCGAGGCAGGTATAGGATTTATGGGCGGGACCAACTAAGTCATTTCCCCGCCTCTTCCCACCAAGCTTGACCCAGGGTGATGCGGGCTTCCCGCGTGTCCTGGCTCCAGGCTGCCACTCGCAATCGCTCTCCACGGATTCATTCAGGCCTCTCCTCTTCGCGTCCGCTGTCTTCCGTGGGCCTTGCGTTGCCTGCCGGGCAACTCCTACTTTAGCACCTCAACTCGGGCGCCTGGTTTTCTGGGCTGGAGTCTCGGGGATGCACGCGCAAAGCAGTCGGTTCGCTGGCTCCGGAAGGAGCCGATCCTTTTCCTGCGAGTACTGGGACCCACGGGAGGGAAGACGGGAGGGACCCAGGCGCCGATGGGGCGCCGTGCTGACGGCCAGACAAATCCGCGGGGCACTCGCGGCTGCTCGTCCAGCCAAACATCATGGCCACTGCCACTGGACAGGTGGGGTTTGGAGGGGCCCTGATATAATGGGGGCTTCAAACGCAGGTACGTGTGCCTGGCTCCAGAGGCTGAGTTTCTTTAAAGAGAGAGAGAGAGGTAAACATAACGACGAAACTGAGTTGCAAAACATTAGTTGAACCGTTACAATAGTTGTATTGTCTTTGTAGTTGTTCAGAACGCAAGATACAGATGTGATTTTCTCTGGCCTTATCCAGAGCATACTCATGGCACCTGGATATATTCATTTCAGCTCTCTCCCCGGCTGAAGACTCGGGCCACCCCACTCCAGGATCTCCCTATTGATTGCTTAGGGCTGCTGTAACAGCCTCTCCCGATGTGAGCACTCAGGATGACAAAACCACACTGTCCCACGATCCTGGAGGCTTGGAATCTGTGAGCAGCTGCTATCTACAGCCACACTACCCTGGAGTCACCAGATCGTGTGCCGGAGCCCGGGCTATAGCTCAGCGGCATAAGCACCTGCCTGGCAAATACAAGGTCCTGAGTTCTATTCCTGGTACCAAAAAAAGTAAGCAAACAAGCAAGCCCAGCCACTGTACCTCCCACGCCCTCCCTGCCCCACCAAGGTTCTAGGGGGACCCTCTCTGGGCTCCCTCTGCCTTTGAGTAGCCTCCTGTGTTCTTTGTCATGCAGATGACTGTCTTCTCTCTGTGTCTTTATAATATAAAGGACTTGGTGCTGCCAAGACAGTTTTAAAAAGGAACAAAGTTAAAACTCTTACCTCTACTTAAAGATTGATTATCTGAGAGAGGTGGTGCATGCTTGTAATCCCAGCACTCAGGAGGCTGAGGCAGGAGGATCTCTGTGAATTTGAGGCCAGCCTGGGCTACACAGTGAGACCCTGTCTCAAAACAAACAACAAACAAACAAACAAACAGATTGATTTAAAAAAAAAATCTTGACAGGGTACCACTAAATTGCCAGGTTCGGGGCTCATGATCTCCCTGTCTCAGCCTTCCAGAATGCTGGGATAACAGGTGGGTACTGCTATGGTCAGCTTATTTTATTTTTAACTGAATCCCTCCCCTGTACTCTAGTGCTGGCATGCAGACCCAAGACTAGAACATGTTTGGCAAGTGCTCTGCCAAGACCTATATCCCGAAGCCCTTGGATCATCTGGATAGTTTTTGTGACACTGGGGATCAAATCAAGGGGCATGAGCTCACTATGCTACATGCCAGCCTTTTCTTTTCTTTTCTTTCTTTCTTTTTTTTTTTTGGTCTTTTTCCTTTTTATTGGTACCGGGGATCGAACTCACGACTGCCTGCTTGCAAGGCAGGCGCTTATGCCGCTGAGCTAAATCCCCAGCCCCAGCCTTTTCAGTTATCTGTTTGTGGTTTGAGATTGGCTCCTGTTATGTAGCACGGACTAGCTTTAAAGTCCTGGTGATCCTTCTGCCTCAGCCTCTTGACTGCTGGGATTATAAGAGTGCACCACGATGCCTGCCTTGAATTCTGAATTTTGCACCCAGTCCCTGACGGTGTCTAACTCCTTCTGTTGTTCACCGAAGTTCTCCTATTGTGAAAACCTTCTGCACCACTCACTTAAGCTGCCTTCCAAATTACCTGTGAAGCCAGGACCACATCTGGATGACAGCAGTTTCCTGTATTCCGCCTGGCACAGGGACTCACCGGGAGGCCAAGCCCTGCTCCACAGGACAACTTCTAAACTCTGAGAAATGCCCTCTACTGACCACACACACGGGGCTTTCGAAGGGGAGAGTCTCCCCTCACTGGAGGCAAACAAGCACCACTGTCTCAGGGCAGGGGCTCAGGGCGTGGTGGTGCTTCTAGTGCTAACTCTGGGGTTTCTAGCTTTAGGGCAGTCAGAGGGGACTGAAGTAACAGGCAAGAGACTGTGATGGTTCCGGTACACCTGGCTTCCTAACCTGCACTTCAGGAAGCCCTCTGGAGGTTCTGCTGTGGAGCGGGGATTGAGGTAGTAAAGTCTTAGACTCGGGATCCACCGCCCGGTTTGAAGGTCTTATCCTCACTTTTCTTATCCATAAAATGGTGACGTTAATACCATGGAGTTGTCCTAAGAAATTCTCAATTTTAATATATTTAATAGAATAATAAAATACTTTATGATAGCTCATAGTTCATCCAGGTGTGGTGGTGTGTACCTGTAATCCCAGCACTCTGGAGGCTGAGACAGGAGGATTGTTGTGAGTTCCAGATCAGCCTAGGCTACAAAGTGAGCTCTAGGCCAGCCGGAACTGCATAGAGAGACCCTATCTCAAAAAGAAAAAAATTAAAAAATTAAAAAAAAAATATATATATATAGTTGATAGATAATTTTACATGTTTAATAAAGTGCTTGGAATGGTGTCTATCTTTGGGAAGGGCGGCTGCTACAGCGTTACCCATTTTCGCCCCATGTGCGGGGAGGCCAGCCGTCTGCCCCGGTCGCTCACACCGTCTCTGCTCAGCCCTGGCCAGGCTGCCACAGTCCTTTGGGTTGGATCTCCACCCCCTCATGTGCAGAGTGGACTGAAAAATTTCTGCCTGGAGTTTCTCGGATGTAAACCCGAAAGGCTGGGCTATACCTCCTAGCCACGAGGGGGCGCCAATCCAGACTGTCCTCTGGTTTCTCTTCTGACTGGCCGGGTGCTTTCTCCCAACAGGTCCAGCTGTCATATACAGGTTTGGTGTAGTACGAGGTTTCAGTTGGTTCTACAAAGCTGGAGAAAAGTTCCTAACTATCTGTCTTTCGATGCTCTGGGACTCGAAGCAGCGAAAACCGGAGGTGCCTCCTCCTGCGCCTCCTGGTCTGGAGAATATTTTTACTTTTGGTGCTAGGAGTCAACTCAGGACTTGGTGCATGCTAAGCATTCGCTCTACCACTAAGCGACATCCCTGGCCTTTTTTATCACTTTGTAATTTTTGAGTCAGGGTCTGGCTATGCAGTTCAGGCTGGCCTTGAACTCACTTTGTAGCCCAGGCTGGCCTCAAGCTTGCAACGATCCTCCTGCCTCAGCCTCCCTCGGGCTGGGATTACAGGTGTGTATGGCTACCACACCTGGCTTTTTTTTATTACTCCTGATCTGTGCAGATGGGGATATTTGAACTCTGAGTTAGAAGCAGAAGGGGAGAGACTTGATATAGGAGCTGGAGAACTAAACTATTCCTGGTTCTTTTTTTTTTTAAGAGTCAGATCCAAGACCTCAAATCTGCGAGGCAAACATTCTAGTCCTGAACTACATTTCCAGCCCCCCTTTTTATTATTAATATTTTTTTGGGTCTTTTTCCTTTTTATCGGTACCAGGGATCGAACTCACGACTGCCTGCTTGCAAGGCAGGCACTTATGCCACTGAGCTAAATCCCCAGCCCCAAGCCCCTTTTATTTTGAGAGAGGGACTCACTAAGTTGCCCAAGTTGGCTACAAACTTGAGATCCTCCTGTCTCAGCCTCCTGAACAGATGGCATCGGGGGTGTGCCCCATCACTAACTGCTTCCAATGCCCTTTTCTGAGGTGAGCCTCCCAGGTGCTTTTATTCCTCTAAATCAGCCACTCTCCTCTCCTGGCTTCCAACCTCACCCCTTCCAGACGTCAGACCCTGCCAACTTCCAGATGCTGTATGCAGCCTGTCCAAGCTGGGGGCTTTTGGAACCAAGAATGCTTTGTTACTTTATTCACTGAACTGGTTCCTACGAGGAAGCTCTCAGGGTGCGCATCTACTAGAGGGGAACAGGGACAAACTGGTCAGCACATATGCCAGCCAGATGACTGCAGACTCGGTAGTGATCAGAGCTATGAGGAAGTAATATTGGGGTGACCTGAGATCTTGACATGGGGGCTACTTTGGGAGCAGGAGGGTCTCTCAGGGGAGGTGATAACTGAGACACAGCAGTAAGTGGAAAGAGTAACAAGCGCAAAAGCCATCAGAGCCAGGCACAGTGACACAGGTTTGTAATCCCACTACTCTAAGAGGCTGAGCCAGGAGGGTCTCAAGTTTGAACACAAGTCATCATTTGGGAGGCTGAGACAGGAGGATTGCAGGTTTGATGGCAGCCTGGAGAATTTAGCGAAACAGCAACACCCTGTCTCAAAAAAAAAAAAAAAAAAAAAAAAAGTAAAGGGCTGGGGCTTAGCTTAGTGCAAAAGCGTTGGTTCAATCCCAGTACTGTTAAAAAAGAAAAATAAAGGGAGCTGGGATCGAGGTCAGTTGCAGAGCACCAATGGGTTTGATTCCCCAGTATCAAAACAAAACAAAACACTATTATGGCTGTGTCTGGATGTCCCCCCAGAGCCACATGCAGTCATGGAGGCAGGTTTCTAGAATTTCCGATTGATTTATTCATGGTCCAGTGCTGGGACTCTGGGTGAGTGCTACACCTGCCCTCGGGTAGCCTGCATACAGTACAAGGGACAGAAAGAGTCTTTACTTCGTGCTTCTCTCCCTTTTGCTTTTGCTATCTTCTGCCGCCATAAATTGTTGCCCCGACGCCACACCACCCTGCCTTGGAGCCAGCCGATTATAGACAGAAACCTCCACAAACCATAGCTAAATAAACCTTTCCTTCCTTCATTTTGGGTGTCAGGTATTTTGTCTCAGCAATGAGAGAGAAGAAACCAAGACAGCCACCAGAGAGAGCTGGGCACGGTGGTGTATACCTGTAATCCCAGGTAGCCAAGGCTGAGGCAGGAAAACTGCAAATTTGAGTCTGACCTGGGCAATTTAGTGACTTAGTGAGACCCCGTTTAAAAAGAAAAAGGGTTGGGGATGCAGCTCAGTGTGAAAGCCCTGGATTCAGTCCCTGTTACCACAAAAACAAAACAAAACGCCACCGGAGGAACCAGTCTAGGGCGGTGAGATTTCAACTCCAAGCCCTCAATCTTCATAAAAACCTAGGGGAGCAGGATGTGGAGGTGCAAGCCTGTAATTCCACCATGCAGGAGGCTGAGGCAGTGAGTTCAAGGCCATCCTGGGCTATATAGTGAGTTCAAGGTTGGCCTGAACTACATAGACCCTGTCTCCAAAAAACAAATACAAAAAATCGGCAGAAGGGGACCCCAGAAACTTGAGGGGAGGGGCGTCCAGTGTTGGCCGGTAATATGGGTGGGCGCAGGGGTTCCCTCTACTGATGACAAGAGTTAAGTTCACATCACAGACTGAGAACGCCTTTGGTTTGTGCCCTATGGGCTAATTCTGTCACTTGCTTCCCTATCATGTATTCATTCAACACATATTTCCTGAATGTCAATGTGTGCCACACGATACTTTGGATGCTGGGAGTAGATCTGTGCCAACTGTGCTACTTCCTGCACTGGAGTTGACATTCTACAGGACAGTCCCTCCCTTTGTTGGGAACTCAAGTAAAATTTATCTCTCTCTTTTTTTTTTTTTTTGGTACTGGGGATCAAACTCTCACGACCGTGCACTTGCAAAGCAGGTACTTAAGCTGCGGAGCTAACTCCTCAGCCCTAAAATTGATCTCTTAATAACGGGCTTCCAGCCAGAGATTCCTGCTTGCCACATGGCAAGACTCAGAATTCAGCTCCAGTGTGATCTCAGGGAAGTGTGAACGAATTTATTCATTGTCTACCAAAATAAAGATTCCACGACGGTTTCCATTTTCCTGGAATCTCTCAGCTTCTCCAGCCAGGTGTGGTGGTGCAAACCTGTATCCTGAGGTCTGGCATGCTGCAGCAAGAATATCTCAAGTCCGAGCCTAGTCTGAACAATTTAAGAGAAGCCCCATCTCAAAATGTAAAAAAAAAAAAAAAATTTTATAGTGGCTCTGGCTCTAGGTCAGTGCCCTGGGTTCTTTACTTTTTTTTTTCTTTTCTTTTTATCGGTACCGGGGATCGAACTCACGACCACCCGCTTGCAAGGCAGGTGCTTATGCCGCTGAGGAAATCCCCAACCCCTTAGTGCCCTGGGTTCAATCTCCAGTTCTGAAAAGCAAGCCAGGGAAAGAAAGAAAAGTTCGTGTTTGTTACTTTTCCCAGTACGGGAGATGAACAGCTAGCATTACAGCTACAAGCTCAGAAGACACCTGCTGAATGGATGTGAGGATTCAACAACTCGAAAAGTATTTATTGGCCGGGCGAGATGGCACACGCCTATGACCCCAGCACTGGGGAGGCTGAGGCAGGATGCTGACTTCCAGTTTGTGACTAGGCTGGGCTTCACAGTGAGTTCAAGGCCAGCCTGGACTACACTGCGCCACCTTGTCCCAACAAAACAAAACAAAACTGCCACCCCCTTGCTCTGCTTGCTCTTCCACGCCGACAGCTTTCGGAGCCACGAAGCGGGCCGGGGCACAGTGCGTCCCCTGCGCGGCCCGCCGCCCTTGCTCACGGACTCGGACTGAGCTCCCGACCGGGGTTCGCTCTTTCCCAGCAGTTCGTGCGCCACCTTACTCCAAGAGGACAGCGGGCCTCAGGCGGCGCGCAGAGGTCACTGCAGGCGCCCGATCCGCGAGCCCTGGCCGCGAGAGCGGGGCCTCGCAGGAGCTGCCGAAGAGGGCGGCGCCAGGGGCCGAGGATCAGCTACGCCGACGCCGCAAGCCGCTTCCAGGAAGGGGCGCGAGCGCGAAGGGGGACGGCACTGTGGGCAGTGCCTTCCGACGTGAGGGTCACGTGGCCCTATAAGGCACGCCCACTTCATGGGCGGGGCGCATGCAAATCATCCCGGGTGGCGGGCCAATCGCGGCGCGCGCCGGGGCTCCGGGCCCGGGACGGGACGCTGGCTGGAGTGCCGGCTCGCGTCGCCGCTGTGCCTGGCTCTGTGGCGAGCTGCGCTGTGAACCGGGCTGCAGCCGCTGGTTGGAGCTCCTCGTCCCGCGCGGCCGGCTGGGTGAGGCCGGGCCCGCGGCGGGGGGCAGGCGGAGGTGCCGCGGGCCGCTGCGGGTGCCGCGTGCTCCATGCGTCCGGAGCCCGCCCCGCCCCCGAGCAGCAGCCGCGGCAGCCAGGAGCTTCCCCTCGGCGGTGGCAGCGGGAGCCGCCGGAGCCGTCGCCACAGCGGGGACGGGGAGCCCCCGGGGTCCCCACCAGCGCCGCCGCCCGCCGTCAGCTGCCCGGACTGGGTCGGCCAGAGCTACTCCGAGGTGATGAGTCTCAACGAGCACTCGATGCAGGCGCTGTCCTGGCGCAAGCTCTACTTGAGCCGCGCCAAGCTCAAAGCCTCCAGCCGGACCTCGGCGCTGCTCTCCGGCTTCGCCATGGTGAGCTCGGGCCGCCCTGTCCTGCCCTGCTCTGCCCTGCCCCCGCCGCCTCGGCCGTGCCGATCCGCCCGCAGCCCCGACGGGGCCCGTGGGGAGCAGGCCGTGGGGTCCGGAGCGGCGACAGAGCCGTGCAGGTTCCCAGATTGGGGGGACTCAGGTGCCACCAGACGGGCAAGTTCGCGGCTGCACAAGTGGGAGGTACACGGCCGGAAGGATGCGTCCCTGAAGTTCGAACTAAAGGTCCGACCCACTTCGGGACAGGTGTTAGGAAGTGTGACACGCGAGGAGAGCAGTTTTTGCCTGACACTTGAGGCTAGAACGTGTTTATTTATTGGCTCCGCTCTCCATCCGCTAGCAGGGGGATTTCCTGACTCATTTGCACATTTTCTGAGAGCTTCAGCCTGGAGTTTGACAGCCACTCCCTACAGTTCTTCTGCAGAAACTCGCCACTGAGTCACTGGGTGTGGGGGAGGAGGGCGGGACAGGTTCCCCTTAACCTGCTCTTACTTGGTGAGAGGGTGAGAGGGTGTCCCATGAGAAGCTATGAGGGCTGGGGTGGGCAAGGCTGCAGCATAGGCAGAAGCCCGGGGCACAGCGCTCCTTAACTAGATTATTGTCACGTTGGATGACACCAGCCTGTGCAGATGGGGATTCCCCCCCCCCCAGCCTCCTGCTTCCCCAGTGGGTGAGCTCAGCCCTTGGCCTTGAGGAAAGGAGTGGCCGCACCCCGGTGTGTTCTTGGAAGAGTATGTTTCTGGGTCTCTCCCTGTGTTCTGCAAACAAGCGAAACACTGTGTTAGAGCGCAGGAGCTGCCGATTGGAAAGCAGAGCTGAGCTCTGAGGCAGCGGATCACTGCCTGTTTGAGGCCGCCTATCTCTGCTGGTGTGACCTCCTCCGGGCGTCACTCTTTCTCTGGAATTTGCTTTCTGAAATGATGCATGCAGACTCCTTTTGAAAAGTTTCTCTGGCCGGGTGTGATGGCGCAGCTTCTCTGAGAGGCAGAGGCAGGAGGATTGCTGTGAGGTGAGGTCAGCCTGAACTGCATAAGGAGATCCTGTCTCAAAAAGACCCCCACCTCAAAAAAAAAAGTTTCTCTGACTTTAAGAATGATACAGCTGGGGGCTGGGGATTTAGCTCAGTGGCGTAAGCGCCTGCCTTGCAAGCAGGCAGTCAGGAGTTCTATCCCTGGTACCGATAAAAGGAAAAAGACAAAAAAAAAAGAATGATACAGCTAAATGAAACAGGTGCCTGCCTGGCAAATGCAAAATGCTGAGTTTGATTCCTGGTGCCTCCTGCCACCCCCTCCCCCCAAAAAAAGAGGAGACGGGAGAGAGAGGGGATGAGAGCAGAAGGGAAGAGGAAGTGAAGAGGTGGCTCCCTAGTTTTCAGTTTAGGCCAGCGTGAAGAATTGTGAGCCATCAGTCCCTGCCCTATGCCTACTGGGGCCCAGGCACTGGTAGATTCCTCACTCCTGAACTTGCTCCTGTGTCAAGGGACTTTTGCAAGGCCGCGAGCTCACCCAGCAGGGCTGCATTTGAACCGAGGTCTGCTGGCATCCAAAACTTGGTTAGGTACACATGCCAATTGTCCATTCTTGAAATACACAGCTCTGGTCAGTGTCTAGCCAGGGCCAAGGTTGGATGGAGCCTAGGCCTAAGAAATAGAACAAAAGGAAGTTTTGAAGCCAAAGGAAGTTTTACACCTTGAGAGGAAGGAGCCACCAGTTTTGTGCCCCCCACCCAGTCCCACCCCTGCCAGTGCTCTGGGTTTAAGATGATAGGACATAAGCCAGGCTTGCATGGTGGCATGCATATGCCTCTAATCGGGGCACTCTTGGAGGCTGAGGCTGGAGGATCCTAAGTTCCAACCCAGCCTAGGCACCATAGCAAGACCCTGTCTCAAAGAAAAGAGGAGGGATGTGAGGATGCAGCTCATTGCAAAAGCAGGGTTCAGTCTGAGGTACTGCAGAACAAACAGTGGGGCATCGATCACCCGCTGCCCCGTCTCACCCTCGGAGAGGTGAGGGTCAAATGGTGACACTTTTGTCTTCTCGACTTCTCTTCCTTTGGAAGGGACCGGCCTCCTTCCTGTTGCTAAAAGCAGTGTGGGGAAGTTGGGAGCCCGGCAGCCCGGACATGGTTTGGGCTTCGCTGTTTCCTTGGGATCCTTAGATCCTTATTTTCCCCGGCCTGGGTGGCTCTTCACTGATGCTCTTCCCTAAATCTGCAGGCGGGAAAGGGCTGAACCCCAGCAGCTCTGTCCTGGGGGAGCAGTTAGCAGCGGGTTTGTCTGGAGCTGCAGGGGAGAGGCCAACACTTGGCCCGGAGAGGGCCTCAGTAGGAAGGGGTACCAGGCGGGCCCACAGCCATGCGACAGTGACAAGTTTCCTGGATTACTCCTCCTTGGCCTGTGAGTCAGCAGCACCAGCTTCCTGTCCCTGCGGGCGTTCTTCCTGGAGATCAGGAGAACCCAAGAATTGGGGACCTTTGGTCCCCAGGGCTGGGGGGGGGTGTCTGAGATGCTGAATTCACTTCGTGGCAGGTGAGGTTGAGGGCAGGTGCCCCAGAAGGCCTGGTAAGGAGTGAGCGGTCCCCCACTTGGTGGTGGAGGGGTCTGGCCCCGTGCCAGCCGAGTGCTAGGGACAGGCCTGGGGACCTGGGGCAAGTGGCTTCACCTCTTTGAAGTCTGTTTTCTCGTGTGTCCAAAGGTAGAAAGCACCTTCTCTCAGGGCTGGAGGGCCATTGGGTGGTAGAGTGCTTGCCTGCCTTGAGCACGGTGGTGGCTCAGTGCCCAGTACCATGAAGAACAGCAAAGCTTCTCCCCTGGAGCCAGGTGAGGATTTGTTATGTGGCTGGACCTGGCCGAGGAGGAGCTCAGGAGTTTCAGGATCGGGACTCTGCGATCTGCAGGCCAGGCTCCGTATCCCAGGCTCCCGGCCTTGCTGCGGGCCTTGCCTCAGGTTACCTTTCAGGGGTGGGGGGACGCAGGCAGCCAGCCCAGACTTGACCCCGTCTCCGGCAGGACCGTGGCGATCCTGGCCACCAAGGAGGGCAGGCTGTAACGTTAGCCTAAGCAGATAATTGGGAAGGTCAGGCTGCTGCCGTCCACAAAATGCTTTCCGTGACCTGGGATCAATTATTTTTGGATTATCTGCCTCCTCAGGTTCTCTGCCTGCCAGCACCCTTTTGTTCCCGGGGTCCTGAGCTGGTTTGAAGGTGGCAGGGAGATGGGATGACAGGCTCAGGTCATGAGAATTTATTGATGGGGGAAGGGGTGGTGGAGATGACAGCTGTCTCTGTCCCCACTCTGCCTCAAGCCCAAAGATCATCGGGGCTGTGAGTGATGGAGCTGTTGCTCTGGGCCAGCTCCTGACCCACAGGCTTTACAAGCAGGGCCACCAGTGTCCTCTTCCTGCACGCTGGTAAGGCAGGTGGTTGGCCCAGCAAGTGAATAGTGCAAAGTCACCTAGCTAGGGAGCCATGAGCCTTGCAATGGGTGTTGGTCTTGTGAAAGCCTCAGAGCCATAGGCAGACAGAGCTGAGGAGCTGACCCCCAGCAGGGTGCAGTCCAACAGGGAGCCAGGCAGGTCTGCCTGCCGATTCAGTTCCCGTCCCAGCTCTGGCTCTTAGGACTGTCTGACCTTGAGGACATCGCCCTCTCTGGGCATCTGTTTCCTCATCTATAAAATGAAGCAAGCGAGATGTGGCGGTACATGACTGTGATCCCAGTGTGCCAGAGTCTGAGGCAGGAGGAACACTGCCAGTTCAAGGCCAGTCTGAAGACAAGACGTAGAGAGTCTGAGGCCAGCTTGAACTATTTAGGGAGAGCCTCTCTCAGAAGAAACAAAAATAAATAAATAAATAAAACTGGGCATGGGAAGCTGAAGCAGGAGGATTGTGGTGAGTTTGAGGCCATCCTGGGCTACATAGTGAGTTCAAGACCAGCCTGAGTTACAAAGTGAGACCCTATCTCAAAAAATCAATCAATTTTTAAAATAGGGCAGTAGGGCTGGGTGGTGCTTGTGTAGCTCACCAGAGGCCCTGGGGTTTAATCCCAGCACTGTAAAACGGTAGCAATAAAAAATAAGGAAAATGGACTCATGATAACATCTCATTGGAGGAAAACAGGTACATGTTTGCGGAGCATTTACAGCACCGGCCAGGTATCCAGGAAGCTGCCACCTGTGCCCATGGGGTCCAAGTGGGAGCTGAGCCACCCGAACGTGGTTCCAACCGAGCATCCGGGATGGTGGAGTTAGGACTCGGAGAAGAGCCCTCTGGGCAGGGGAAGGCTGAAGGAAGCAGTGTGATCCCCAGGCAAGGCTGGGGGCTGCAGCGAGTAGGGCCATCGGTGTGAATGATGGAGGACCGCGATGGGGCAGTTAGGAAGCTTGAACTCTTGCCGGGTGTGTAATTCTAGCACACTGAGGCTGAGGCAGGAGGATCGTTGCGAGTTCCAGACGACCCTGGGCTACAAAGTGAGCACAAGGCCAGTCTGAACTGCATAGGGAGACCCTAACTGGGGTGGGGAGGGCTCTTGAACTCTTGTATAAGCAATAGGGAGCCATGGAAGGCTGCAGACGGACGGAGGGGCTGTGTGAGTTTGTGATACTGGTGGCGATGATGGTTATTAGCTCCTGAATCCTTGTTGTACCCGGCATGAGCCTGAAGGCCACTCTTTCAGTCTTTTTTTTTTTTTTTTTTTTTTTCATTTTTATCGGTACCGGGGATCGAACTCACGACCGCCTGCTTGCAAGGCAGGTACTTATGCCACTGAGCTAAATCTCCAGCCCCACTTTTCAGTCTTTCTTAATCCTCACAGCAGCTCTGAAAGAGAGGCTCCAGAAAGGAAAACGGCTGCTCCCAGCGGCTCAAACCGCTGTGGAGAAGACTCCAGCTCGGTGTGTCTCACTCAGGGCTTTCTATCCCTGCCACCAGCCCCTTTCGCTGGTTGGAGACTGGGCCTTTGAAGTCTTCCAGATGCTGGGCTCTGGGTGCCCTGTTTGTGTGTGGGGCTTGGAGTAAATGGAATTTTGCAGAATCCGGAGGGAAGTGCGCTATCTGTCAGCACAGGAGCCTTTGTCCAGATTCCCAAGGGCCTGTGGCAAGTTTCTGGAATTCCTGGCTGGGGCCGGGACCTTTCCCACTGCTGGGTCCTCGGCTGGAGAAAGAGAAGCTCGAGCCGATTTCCTGTTGGCACCATGGAGACAGTGAGGGGTGTGGGGAGATTCCACTCTGATGACCCTGACCGCCATCCTGGAAGACAGGAGCACAGGTGGTTTGCTTTGGGCACAGGGGTCTAACCCAGGACTCGGCTACCTTTTTCAGTAAAGGCAGAGCTATAGGGTGTAGGTAATTTTTTATTTATTTATGTATTTTTTCTTTTTGAGACAGAGTCTCACTATGCAGTTCAGGCTGGACTTGAGCTCACTTTGCAGCCCAGGCTGGTCTCGAACTTGCAAGGATCCTCCTGCTTCAGCCTCCTGAGTGCTGGGGTGTGTAGGTAAATTAATGCACGTGGCTGTGGACCAGTGAAATTTTTCTTACAAAAATTAGTCTGTTAAGGGGCTGGGGATTTAGCTCAGTGGCATAAGTGCCTGCCTTGCAAGCAGGCAGTCATAAGTTCAATCCCCGGTACCGGTAAAAAGGAAAAAGACCAAAAAAAAATTAGTCTGTTGACCCCTGGGCTAAGCCATGGTGTTCAAATTCTGTGTGTGCTGAGAATCAAACCCAGGTTCTCAAGAATGCCAGGCAAGGTCTGGGGATTTAGCTCAGCGGCATAAGTGCCTGCCTTGCAAGCAGGCAGTCATGAGTTTGATCCCCGGTACCGATAAAAAGGAAAAAGACCAAAAAAAAAAAAAAAAAAAAAAAGAGTAAGAATGCCAGGCAAGCACTCTACCAGTGAGCTTACCTTTGAGCATAAAACCCTATCAAAATTATTAGCATTGGATAGGTGAGGTGGTATTCATTTGTCATCCAGCACTTAGAAGGCTGAGGCAGGAAGATTGCCATGAGTTTGAGGCCAGCCTAGGCTATGTAGCAAGACCCTGTTTCAGGGGGAAAAAAAAAAAAGGTTAGTACTAGTCTTACTATTTATATGGTTAGAAATTACATATGTGCCAGGTATGGAGGTACACACCTGTGATGCCAGTACTTGGGAGGCTGAGGCAGGAGGGTCACCATGAGTTTGAGATTAGCCTGGGCTACATAGTGAGATCCTGTCTCAAATCTCTCCAAAAAGATATTACATAGGCATCCTGATAAAACATCCTGTCATTATAAACATACATAAAAATAAAAATAGAGAAGTTGAAAGCAGCGGATGAGCTAAACAAGGAGTGTTATGGAAGGTGTAACACAATCTCCAGTTCCGGAGGACGGAGCCCCTGTTGCTTCAGCTTCCTTGGCCCCCAACGCAAAGTAGAGGAAGCAGCCATAATTCCACCGAGGATATGATTGGCCAGAGTAGCGAAGGGGAGTCACTGATGAAGGTACTTACAAGCTCTAACAATATTTATGTGATTAAGAGTTTGAGGCAGGAGAATCGAAAGTTCAGGCCAGTCATGGGCAACTTGGTGAGACCCTGCTCCAAAATCTAAAAATAAATAAAATAAATGAATACATAAAATAGAGGGTTAGAGATGCGGCTCAATGGGAAGTCCCTAGGTTCAGGCCTAAGGACCTCCACGTGAACATGCACACCCAGAAAAGTCTGGGTCCACCTTCCTGTTACCGTCTACAGATCCTGTTACTGGCTTATGACATAAATTCGGTGAGTGGCAGCGGCATTTTCATAGGTGACCTCAGAGAGGAATGGAATACCAGCCGCACTGTCTCTGAGGATGGCCGGCTCGGGGCTGACGGTGCTGGGCATAGCTTCATCTCTGTTATAAGAGCGCACTGTCTATTGATAGGAACATTCGGAGAGCTGGGCTGGTAGGCAAGGGGCTTTGTAAACTGTCTTCTCTTAATAGACGGTTCTCGCTCCAGGTGACCCGGAATGACTGGCTTGAAGACCCAGATGGGAAGAGCCTGAGACGGCCCAGGCTGGGGACAGGGAGCTAGGCCTGCTCAGGCCTGGGCTTTCAGGTGTCCCAGGTCTCATGGGCCCCATATAAGTGACAGAGGCTTGGCAGAGCCAGCCAGGACCACATGGTCTTCTGCCTTCCCTTGAGGCTTTGTGTGCCCGGCTGGGGGGAGGATGTCACCCTGCCTGCCCTGAGGCCCCATGTGGCCAGGTTCAAGGAGGCCCAGGGCTGGCTGGCAGCTATTTATTTTGGGTTAACGGCCTGCTCTCAGGGCTATATTTACCTTGTGAAGCTGCTTGCAATCTGATCCCACCCCATCTCCCCGGGACTCTACAGGGCCCCTGGAGTCAGCTGCTGGCCCCCATGAATTTCCCCCTGCCTTGACTGTCCCCACAGGGGACACATTCCCCAAGCAGGGAGGATTCTGGAGAAAGCATCGAAGCCTTGTCATCGAGGTCCATGATTTACACCAAACTGCTGCTTTCATCTGGTCCAGAATCTCCTGGCACTCTGATACGGTGTGCACATGGCACCCTCCAGA
This sequence comes from Cavia porcellus, assembly GCF_034190915.1. NCBI lineage: Eukaryota > Metazoa > Chordata > Mammalia > Rodentia > Caviidae > Cavia > Cavia porcellus. The sequence goes on along the minus strand of NW_026947499.1, from coordinate 8,111,402 downwards.
GTGGCGGGGTGCAGTGAGGTCATGGGGTCCCTTGCAGAGCAGGCAGTGGTTGCACCTTCCTCCTCCTCTGAGGGGGCCCCGCCACTCCCCAGGCCAAGGCTTGATCCCCCCACAGCTGCAGTCCTAGCCCTGGAGCCTGGGGTGTGACCAGTGTGAGGGGCCTCTGGCCTGATAAATCGGGGTGCACGCTCCTGGCTCTGGGTTGGGGATGGCATGAAGGAGCCCAGAGAGGGGGCCAGGATGGAGCTGTTTCTCTTCAAGCTGTTCCGCTTCAAGCTCTTTTTCTGGGCTGGGGATTTAACTCAGCAGCATAAGCGCTTTTTAACTGAGATTTATCCAGTTTCTCCTAGGGCTTGTGCAAACATTTATGCTTTAGAACCTCATTTAACCTTCCCGGTGACTGAGGGAAGCGCCCTGGACCCCCACTGCACATGGACTTTATTTTATTTTACTTGACAGCACTGGGAGTTGCCAGATTGGGATGGAATTTTTGACCTTCCTGCTTCAGCCTCCCGAGTGGTGGTATCTCAGGCCTGGGCCACTTGTAAATGGGCATTAGAGTGGCTTTGACTTAAGGTAGCTCACCCAGTGGGGAGAGAACCCTTGGGACTGCTGGTCTCACTTCTTCAGAGCCTCAGATAATACAACAGAGCTGGGCATGCTGGTGCACGCCTGGAATCTCAGCATTCCAGGAGGCTGTGGCAGGAGGATCACAAGTTCAAGCCCAGCCTGGGCAACAACGTAGCCCAGAGGCCCTGGTTTGGTCCCCAGTACTGAAAAAAAAGGGGGGTGGTAATGAAGGCCCCACACACTGTAGACTCTGCATTGTATGCCAGGTCTTGGCAGAGGGCTCTGTGTTCATTGTACCTTTGGATGCTGTTAATGACCCCAAGCAGGATGCAGCTTGCAGCTCAGAGAGGCTGCCTGTCCCAGAGTGGAGGTCAGCAGCACAGACTCGCAGCCAGGGCTCTCTGGGGGAGGGAGGCTGGGCAGTAGGGCAGGGCTTGGGAGGTACCTGTACACAGGCTCTCCACCCCCACAGACACCCCAGGCTTCAGGGCCTGACCCTCCTGGGAGCTCAGGCACCAGCACCCAGGCCAAAGCCTGTCCTACCCATGTCCTTCTCAGGTTTCAGGTTCCCGGACGCTGGGCCAAAACAGGAAGAGGAAGCAGGGGGAGGGGAGGGTGGGGGCCTTTTCCAGGTGAAGCTGGTCTGGCAGCGGAGACCAGGGCCATAGGGAGGGGCATGGGGCACAGGGCACGTGGCTCTAATCTGCCCTGCTGCCCCATCCCCTGTCCCCCACCCGCATGGTCAGAGAGTTCTCACAGTTGGCTTTAGGCCACCAGAGATGTTAAAAGCAGTCAAAATCCTAATGGCACTGCCCCAAATTTATACAAGTTGGAACTGTTTGGTAAACTCCCAGGCTGCAAAATATGTATCTTCGTCAGCTGTGGGCTTTTTTTCCCCTTCTTCTCTTTCCCCTTACTGGGAATGAATTCAGGGCTTTTGTACTGAGCTGCATTCCCAGTACTTTTTGAGACAAGGTCTTGCTGGTTTGCTCAAGTTGGGCTTACACTTTCCATCCTCCTGCCTCAGCCTCCCAGAGCAGTGGTGTCAGTTATAAGAACTTTTAGGCAAAACAAGGGAAACCATTGAAATGGTCTCAGCAGGCCTAAGGAAATAGAAACCTGTTGTAAGATGGCCCACCCTTCCCCTCAGATCCTCAGGCCAACTCCAGACTCTAACCTTGATCTCACCACTCTCCTTTTTTCGTGGAGAGGGGAAGTCCTGCTTGATGACCTAGGGTAAATAAAGCAGGGTTGTCCAGGGGCCCTATGTGTCTGGCTTTCTGGCCGAGCCTGCCCTCCAGAACAATTTTTTTGTGTGTGTGCCGGAGAGCAAACTCAGGATATGGCATTTGCCAGGCCAGAACAATTTTGGAGAGACAGTGGTTTTGCATTTTCAGGTTCTCAACTGAATAAATTTCTGGGTGTGGCATCACCTGTGTAATCCCAGCACTGGGGGTTGAGGGAGCTGAGGCAGGAGGATCGATGTAAGTTTGAGGCCAGCCTGGGCTACACAGTATGTCTCAAAGAAACAGGGATTAATATAGAGCTCACTTCCCCTGACACCTCACTGTATGCCTAAGTATTTCATATGGATTAACTTAGTTCTCCTGACATCCCTCTGAGGCATGTACCGTCACCCCCATTTACAGATGTATAAAGTGAGGCAGAGAAGGTTCAAAGAACCTAAGAGAAGACCGGGAGTTTGGCTCAGTGGCATAAGTGCCTGCCTTGCAAGCTCAAGGTCCTGAGTTTGATCCTCAGTACAAAAAAAAAAAAAAAAAAAAAAAGAACCTAACAGAGTCGCACAGTCTAGCAGAGGGCAGAGGTGTGAGAGTTGGGAACTGGGCAGGCTGGCCGAGGGGAGTTTGCCCCTGCGTGGAGACTCCTGCAGGGCTCCCTGCCTGCCTGGGGCAGAGTCCTTTGGGACTGCTGTGCAAACTTCAGCCTCAGATCCCTACCCCAAGCCACTTTAGAAAGAGTCACTGGCCTGCTGGGGAGGGGTGCACACTTGCAGCCCCAGCCGCGTGGTACATGGGCTGCCAGAGGGAGCACAACCCCAGCGGTTTGGGAGGCTGAGGCAGAAGGATGGCAAGTTCAAGGCCAGCCTGAGCAACTTAGTGAGGCTGTCTCAGTCTCATAAAAAAGCGGCGTGCATCTGTTCTGCCATCACTGGGCGAGGCTGAGGTCAGAGAGTCACAAGTTGGAGCCCACGCTGTCTCACGCTCCTAACCCAAAAGGGCTCAATTCGAAGGCCCTGGTGGAATCCGCAGAACCATTTAAAAAAAAAAAAAAAAAAAAAGCAGAGTCACACACCTGTAATCCCAGCACTGAGTTCGAGACTAACCTGGGCTACACAGCAAGACCCTGTCTCAGAAAAACAAAGAAAAGCCTTGTGGCGGGTGTCCCTCAGTTGGTAGAGTGCGTCCCTAACTCGCTCACAGCCCTGGCCTGAGTCCCTGCGTTCCTGTCACTGATTGGTGCCTGTGGCCCTCAGCCCCCAGTGCTCCCGGACGGGCCTGGCAGCCGCTTGCCACCTGCTGACCGCTCCTGCAGCAAATCTGATGAGCTGGCTGCTTTGCATGAGGGTGATCTGTGGGGCGCAGGTCACAGGAGCGGGCGGCGCACCCTGGAGTGTGGCCCCTGTGACCCCAAGTCTCCAGGAAGCAGGGAGCAGTGGGTGCATCTCCCCACCCCCAGGAGACAGCCTGGGGCTGCTGGCGCCCGCCTGCCTAGTCCCTGGGGTTGAGCCTGGCTCTTCCCACAAGCCTCTCTGTTTCCTCCTTGTGTGCGTGCTGGGTTCTCAGAAAGCTTGCGTGCGCCCTGGGGGCTGCTCCTGGTCCCCAGCAGGGCAGCAAAGTCAGCCCCTGTTGGGATGTGAGAAGGTAGGACCCACAGGGGTGGCAGTGGTGCTTACTGAGGACTGAACTCATGGTCCTTGCTCTACCACTGAGTGACAACTCAGCCCCTATTTTTAGAATAGCAAACTGCATATGTCAGATTGTGCTAGTCATTTTGGGTGGTCAGTTGGCTGAGGCAGTTCCCACATCCCAGGAACTCTCATTTAATTGTTGAGATAAGCCTCTAGAGGCCTCTGTATTGACAGCATAGCCCTATCTTACAGGTTCACTTTCCTGGGGGAAGCCGGGGTCATGGTGGTGCATGCTCGTGATCCCAGCACTCAAAAGGCTGAGGCAGGAGTATCTCTACTAGTTTAAGACCAGCCAGGGATACATAGTAAGTTCAGGGTCAATTCTCACTGAATTACACAGTGAGACCCTGTTTCCAGAAAAAGCAAGCAAGCTGAAGCTGAGAGGTTAAATGACTTTCCTAAGAATACTCAGCTAATGGGGTCCAGGCTTTCACTTCTCAAACCAGAGTGGATGGGTTGCATTAGCTTCACCCCCGCCTTGTGATATGAAGAACTGAACCCAAGGCCTTCACACTCAGGTACTCTAGACTTTGTCTAATATTTGGGCTTACCCAGGGCCTCACTAAGTTACCCAGCCAGGCTTGAACTTGAGATCCTCCTGCCTCAGCCTCCCAGAGTGCTGGGATTACAGGTGTGCACTACCCCACCTGGCTTCACGATCCCCATGACATCCACATGGACCCTGAGGCCCAAGGTCCAGAGGCTGGCGGGAGGAGAAGCAGGACTCGGGCACGGCTCTCTCCATGCTGCCACTCAGCCAGCTTCTTGTCCTCCTCCCCTCCCCAGGTGGCCATGGTGGAGGTGCAGCTGGACGCTGAGCACGACTACCCACCGGGGCTGCTGATCGCCTTCAGCGCCTGCACCACTGTGCTGGTGGCGGTGCACCTGTTCGCGCTCATGATCAGCACCTGCATCCTGCCCAACGTTGAGGCGGTGAGCAACGTGCACAACCTCAACTCGGTCAAGGAGTCACCGCACGAGCGCATGCACCGCCACATTGAGCTGGCCTGGGCCTTCTCCACTGTCATTGGCACACTGCTCTTCCTGGCTGAGGTCGTGCTGCTCTGCTGGGTCAAGTTCCTGCCACTGAAGAAGCAGCCTGAGCCGGGCCAGCCGCGCCCCACCGGCAGGCTGCCTCCGGGAGGTGAGCTGCCCACCAACGGCAGCAGCGGCATCACGCCGGGCCAGGCTGCGGCCATCGCCTCCACCACCATCATGGTCCCCTTCGGCCTCATCTTCATCGTCTTCGCCGTGCATTTCTACCGCTCGCTGGTCAGCCACAAGACGGACCGACAGTTCCAGGAGCTCAACGAGCTGGCCGAGTTCGCACGCCTGCAGGACCAGCTGGACCACAGAGGGGACCACCCGTTGACACCCGGCAGCCACTATGCCTGAGCCTGCCTGCGAGGCCTCGGTGTCCAGACCTTGATGCCCTCCCTTCCCAGTGGCCTTGACCCGCGCCAGCCCGTGCACGGCCCGGGTTCCGTGGGCACAGAGGGGCAGGAAGGGGCTTTTTAAAAAAGTGACTGCACCTTGAGACTTAGCTCTGGAGAACTAGCACTTCTTGTCCTTCCAGCTCTGGGGAGGAGGTGGCGGGGGTCAAATGAGGACAGATGGTCTGTCTCCTCCCTCCACCCCGAGATGCTCCGGCCCCACCTCCCTCCCCAGTCCGTGTCGAGTGTGGGTGCGTGTGTGTGTGCGCGTGTGAATACAGAAATATACTCCTGAGGGACACCTCCTCCTCCTGGCTGTGTATGTGCTGCGTGGCTGGACTGCCTGGTGTCATTGCCCCTGGAGGCCTGGTCAGGTGAGCCTCTAAACAAAGTTTAAAATATTTTAGGAGCCAGATGTGGTGGTGCACACCTGTAATCCCAGCAGTCTGGGAGGCTGAGGCAGGAGGATTGCAAGTCTGAGCAACCCAGGAATGTAGCTCAGTACTGAGGTCCTGGGTTCAATCACCAGTACTGCAAAATTAAAAAAGAGGGGGGCCGGGGATGTAGCTCAGTGACACAAGTGCCTGCTTGACAAGTGCAAGGTCCTGAGTTTGATTCCAGTATCCAAAAATACAGAAAGACAGACAGACAGACTGACTGACTGAGGCAGGCTGAGGACGTAGCTAGGAGTGTAGCCCTTGCCTAGTTTATGGGAGGCCATCAGTTGGATGTTTTTCACTGCAAAAATAAAAGAGCTCTTAAATTTTTTCCTTTTGAGAAATTTCCAAGCAGCACAGAAAGGCTGCATGACTGGTAACTGAAATGTGCACACACTGACTTCTTTCTATTGCTTTGGTGAAGTCACCGTGAACTGTGAACATTGGATTAGCGGATGTGGGAAGCCAGGAACCAGCCTGGCCTGATGCCTCCTCACTGGTACAGACACTGATTGCCTGCAGTCTGCACCAAGACATCTTTATGCTGGTTCACCAGCATCGCACTCAGGGCTAATCACAGAAGTGCAAGCCAGAACAAGGCTTATCTAATGCATTATTTTCTCTGTAAGACATTTTTAAAAATCTCTCTCTGTAGTCCCAGTGTTGAACACATTGTGGAGGCCAGGCTGGCTTTGAACTCAGCATTTCTCCTGCCTCAGCCTCCCAAGTATGTACCATGTACCTGTCTGTAAGACACATGACCTTCATGGCTTTAGGGTGCCGTCCACAGATCCCTGTGGTGCTAAAGAGGTTGAATCTAGGGCTTCTGCAGCTATGACAGAGCCAAGTCCTTGGTCCACTGGGTTCCACCTTAAACATCTTTAGTACCAACAGAAAGCACAAAATAGGACACTAAATAGACTGAAAAGGATTCTCATTCACGGTGTGGGAACTTGGTGTCCTTTTTAGATCTTGGTAAGTTGATAAATTCACAGATAGTGGAATTAGAAAGCCCAGCACTTGGGGCACGAGGATCCACTGCTAGTTTGAGGCCAGCCTGGGCTACACAGTGAGACCCTCTCAAAACACCAAAACAGAAACCCGAGGTGGAGCCGACCTGGCAGTCTGTCAGCCCGTGTCCTTCTTCCTAAAGCCAAGGCCCCTGCCCTGCAGAACCCAGCTGTGTGACAGAGACGTCCAGTGCCCCCACCCCTGTCCCTGCAGCGTCTGCTCGCCAGCCTGCCTCCCTCGCTGGGTCAGTCCCTCAGCCTTTGTTTGTGAAGGTTCGGCCCCGTGGTTCTGTAGAGTGCCCCGTCCGTCCGCCTGGCCTCTGCTGTTTTCTTATCCTGCCAGCCAGAGGGTGTGGTGTGCGCCGGGGAATGTTCTGTGAGCTGGTGCCAGGACCCGTGGAAAACAGCGTGGTCAGGGCTCAGCTGGCACCTTCCGGAGCGGGCACTGCTTCGGATCCGCAGGTACCAACACAGAGGCTCAAAGAGGCGAAGTCACCTGGCCAGGGCTCAGAGCCACAAACCGGCACACAGTCGAGGCCCTAGCACAGATCTTACAGGCCCGATTCTGGTATAGCTGAAAATGGGGGCGATCCAGGTGCACTGGTCCACCTCACTGACTTTCTAAGTGTGGGAGCTGAGATGCAGCCACCCCCTGCCCCAACCTGGCTTTTGCCATGGTGCCCACTGCCCCCTCTTGTCCCACACCAGGCCAGCGTCCCTTCTAAGTGCCTGTCAGGACCCTGAAGACCCCAAGCTGAAGACTCCTGCTTGGCCCAGGGTATAAACCAGGTGTCTGGAGGGTCTTAGAGAAGAAGCACTCTGCTGGGGCAGGGTTGGCACTGCAGGCCTCATACACATGCGTCCCTCCTTGTCACCTCTGTCCTGTTGCCCAGGACAGACCTCTGGCTCGGCACACGCCCCCATGTGCCCCCAGGGCCTTCACACTGAGCTACATCCTCAGGCCTTTTTAATATTTTGTTTTGAGACAGTCTTGCTATGCTGATTTCCCAGGCTGGGGAGGGACGTGCAATCTTCCTGTCTCAGCCTCCCAGACTGCTGGGATCACAGTGGTGCACCACCCCACTCACCACACCTCCCCTGCTTCAGCAGAGGTCTGGGATTCAGCTCAGTACTTCTTTTTTTTTGGTACTGAGGATCATGACCTCACGCTTGCCAGGCAGGTGCTTATGCCGCTGAGCTAAATCCCCGGCCCTCACCTCAGTACTTTCTGGGCTGTGAGTTTGTAATCTTAGCCCCTCCCTCCTAAATAGCTCAAGGGTCCAGCCTGTTGCCCAGCCTAGCCCAGCAGCAGGCATGCTAATCCCAGCAAGACTCTCTTACATCTGTGAACAGTTCTATTCCTGGAGAACATCCCTAAATAAGGGGCTTGCTGTGCTGAGGAGGCTGAGGCAGGAGGGTAACAAACGAGGCCAGTCTGGGCAGCTTAGGTGTTGTCCCAAAGAAAAGAGCTGGGGGCATGGTGCAGTGAGAGCTTCCAGTTCAATCCCCAATACCACAAAGGAAAAGAGAAACAAGTAGGCCCTCTGCTCCCCTTGGAGAGTCTCACTAGGTTGGTCCTGGCGGGTCCCCTGCACTAGTGGCCAGCACAGGGTCAGTCCCACACCCGAGCAGCACAGGCCAGTACCGGTCCTTCTAGCACAATCTCAGGGCTGGAGCGGGTAGTGACGCATGTGCCTAGCATGTTGAGGCCCTGGGCTCGATCCCCATCTCCAGATGAATAAAGAGCACAGCTCTAAGGGTTCTTTCTGTCCTGAACACAGTAGACGTAACATTTATAGTTTCCAGGACAGCAGTGTGAAGTTGTCCTGCCCACCCCACCAGTTTATTGTGTTCCGCTCTGAAGACATTTAACACATAACCAAGCACATCCTCTCACTTAAAAACAAAAATAAAACAACCAGCTTTATAAACATTTACCCTTTGGTACCTTAAGGGCACGTGGATCCCAGGTTTAAATGCAGTACTGACTTGGAGACCTGTGAACCTGTGAACCTCCCCGACCTGAGTTTCCTCCTCTAATAGAGCCAGACTTGGTGGCGTGTGCCTGTAATTTCAGCACTCAGGAGGCTGAGGCAGGAGGATTGCTCCAAGCTGGAGGCCAGCCTGGGCTACACAGTGAGACCCTATCTAAAAAATGAAGGAATGTCGCGTGATGCTTCCTCGTGGGCCTCTGGTCCACAGTTAAGCTCAGTACACGTCTCTGTATCTGCTGTCACATCTTTGAAAGTGAGGCCACCTGCTGAGGGTTACCCGGCCCATTATTCAAGGTTCCTGGACCCCGAACTACATCAGAATTCCCTAGGGAATGGGCAGGTATCCCTGGGCATAGGACCTTGACATCCGTAGTCTGTTTTTGTTGTTTTGTGTGATACTAAGGCTACCAGGGTCTCATGCCTACTGATGTTAGCATTTTCTTAATGTTAGCATCCTGACAGCTCCATCCACAGCCATTTATTTATGGCTATCAAGGTTTTCTTTGGAGAAGGATCTTGCTGTGTAGTCCAGGCTGGCCTAGAAATCAGAATCCTTCTGCCTCAGCCTCCCATAGCTGGAGTTCCAAGCAAGCACACCACACCCAGCCACCACTTTTAAAGCTTGTAAGGATCCCAAGGCGGGGAGCCCTGTATTAGGATGTGAAGATCGGGGCTGGGGATTTATTTCAGCGGCATAAGTGCCTGCTTTGCAAGCAGGCAGTCGTGAGTTCGATCCCCGGTACCGATAAAAAGGAAAAAGACAAAAAAAAAAAAAAAAAAAAGGATGTGAAGATGGGCCCCGCCTCTTGGTGGCCAGGTAATGGGCATCCAGAATCAGAGACCCCCCCCCCAACTCCTGTGACCCCGTGGACTGCAGCCCACCTTTTCTCTCCTGGCCTCTATGCTCCTTGATTGCCGCCTCCCCCTCCTCACATCGCAGGCCCCGAGAAGCTGAAGGTTTCTTTATTGGGGCGCTCTCACAGGGCTAAGGTGGTGACAGGAGGGTCCCCAAGGCCAGCCGGAGACAGAGCAGACAGAAGCAACGGCACCTGTGTTGGCAAAGAGCACCAGGTGCAGGTGCAATGAGGCGCCCAGGGAGCCCGGAGAGAGCAGCCCAGTCCCACAGCTGGGTAACGAGGTCTCCCCTGGGGGTCGAGGGGGCCCTCTCCTCTCCTCCAAGCTTCACTCTCACTCCCCGTGAGGCGCTGCGGCAGGACCCAGCTGACAGATGGGAGATGTGGGGTCCCCACCTCATCCCCAGGACTGACTCGAACCCAGAGCCCATCCTGGAGGCCCAGGGAGCAGAGCTAGCTGTGGGCAGGGCCAGATGTCAGGGGCTGGGGGTGGAGAATGAGAGGGTGGGGTGGGGCAGAAAGAAGCATCTCAGCTTTGGAAGCAAGAACTTCACCCTAGAACTCAACATGGTGATGTAGGCCTGTAATCCTGGCGCTCAGGAGGCTGAGGCAGGAAGATCTCTGTGAGTACAAGGCCAGCATGAACTACACAGTGAGCCCCTATCTCAAAAGACAAAATCAAGAACCCAGTCCTCCCTGCCCGCCCCCAAGGCCCCAGGAGACCCAGAGAGCAGAGCGCCTCACTCAGCTCACCTGACATCAGTCTTCCTCCTCCTCTTCCTCTGTCTGCTTGAACACAGCCAGGGCATCCTGGAGCACACCATCAGGGTCCAGGAGCTTGAGCTGCAACGGGCAGAGGGGGGTGCACTGGGCAGTGGTCCAGCTTGCCCAAAATGGTTCTGGTTTCTCCCAGGCTTCAACTCTCTCTGCCCGTGGCCCAAGGGCCATGGAGGGCTGCCCACCTTAGGGATGGGGAACTGGGTGGGCGCAGGGGCCTCCTCGCGGCCGAAGTCGATCATGGTGCCACACTTGGCCACATCCTCCACCCAGAAGCCCTCGAAGAGCTGGCCGTGGTCCAGGTGGAAGAAGCGCCCGTGCCCATGCTTGCGGCCTCTCTCCCAGCTGCCCTCATAGCGATTCCCATTCTCTGGGGAGGTACAGGGGTGTGGGCATCGGCACAGCCAGCCCACAGCCGGGGCCTCACCCAGTCCCAGCCGCTGGCGAGGGACCCAAAAGTGCATCACAAACAGAAGCATCATTTTTTTTTTTTTTTTTTTGTCTTTTTCATTTTTATCGGTACCAGGGATCGAACTCGCGACCACCTGCTTGCAAGGCAGGTGCTTATGCCGCTGAGCTAAATCCCCAGGCCCTTGTTTTTTTTTGTTTGTTTGTTTGTTTTATTTTGGATCTTTTTGAGACATGATTTTGCTATGCAGTTCAGCTGGCCTTGCGCTCACTTTGTAGCCCAGGCTGGTCTCGAACTCGCAAGGATCCTCCTTCCTCAGCCTCCTGAGTGCTGGGATTACAGGCATGAGCCACCACGCCCGGCTAGATTCCCTAATTTTTCAAATTTTGTTTCTGAGTTCTCTTATTTCTAGTTTCCCTTTCCAAATGGAAAGGACAAGGAGGGCGTCTCGGTCACTTTATCCCACTGCGGAGCTGGCTTGGTGGGGGCGTGGCCAGGCAGGGCCCCAGGAATGTGACTCTGCGGAGGGGGTGGGGCCTGCTCGGTGGGCGGGGCCTGCTCGGTGGGCGGGGCCTTCGGACAGGGACGGGCGGGGCACTCACTCAGGCGCAGCATGCCCGCCCCGTGGGGCTTGTCGTTCCACCACTGGCCCTCGTAGATGTCGCCGTTGCTGTAGTACATGCGGCCCCACCCGCTTCGCTGGCTGCTCCACCACTCACCCTCGTAGTACTCCTTGGGTCCGAAAAACTGGATCCCATATCCCTGAAAGCAAGAAGAGGCGGGGTTCACGGTGTCCCCACCTTGCTAGGGACCCAAGGCACCTGAGCGCCTTCCGCCCTCCGCCCTCTCTAGCCCTCTGCTGTCGCAGTCCTGGGGCCGCCCCAAGGCTTCTCCTGTCCCTTTCCCTCCTCTCCTCCGGCCATGCATCTCCGTACAGCAGCCGGACAGGTGTGTGCCTGCGTGTGCTTTGCACTTGGGTCCCTGGCTGTGCTGGCGCGCGCCCCTCTGCCACTGAGCCCCCACCTTTTCTATTCTGATTTTGCTAGGAGTCCCTAAGTTGCCTAGACTGCTCTCCAAGGTGCCATCCTCCTGTTTCAGCCTCCTGAATTTGCTGGCATTCACCATCCTGCTCAGCTCAGAAAAAAAAAATTTTTTTTTGGTCTTTTTGAGGCAGGGTCTCACTATGCAGTTCAGGTTGGCCTGGAGCTCACTGTGTAGCCCAAGCTGGTCTAGAACTTGCAACTTGATCCTCCTGTCTCAGCATCCCCAGTGCTGGTATTATAGGGGTGCATCACCATGCCTAATTTCAGGAAGACCTTTAATCACTAATCTGCTCACACTGGGCCAGCACCCCCAAACTGCAGGATCAGCCACTGCCTGCAGGTCATCCAGGAGGCCAGGAGAAGCAGCTGTCTGTACTCCTCACTCCGTTTCCCGTTGCACAAGCTGGGCTTGAACTTCCTCTCCTCCTGACTCAGCCTCCCAGAGTGCTGGCATCACAGGCATTCACCGTCACACCTGGTAATGCTTCGTGTCTTTGAGTTTGACTCCATCAGTAAAATGGAAATGATGCCGGTAAGTTATTCCAAGAGTTAATTCAGCGGCTGCATTCACGTTCCGGGCTCACAAGATAGCTGCTCAGTACCGATACTATTGTCTTTATTTCTGAGACAGAGTCTCCGTGTGTTGCCCAGGCTGGCCTCATGGGCTCATGTGATCCTCCTGCCTCAGCCTCCCAAGGACCTGGGACTACAGTTGTGAATCACCACCTCTGGCCCGAGACACTGTGGTTACCGGTTGCCATGACCCACGGTGTCCAAGTCTTGTGAGCAAGCTGAAGAAACGTGTCCCCATGCAGGGTCAAGGCCACTCGTCCCCCTCTGGCTGGCTTCTACCCCTTCTTCCTTTCTGGTCCCATGACCAAAGGCGTGGCCCTGGTTTCTTGCTCCTGTTTCCTGCCCTCCCCCTTGTCCGGAGCGGGACAGGAGAATTCGCAGAAAGTGACACCCAGGGGGAAGGAAGCGGAAACCAGGGGAAGGGGGTGGAGGAGGCCTCACCCGAACCTGGCTCCCTGCTCTGTCCCTCTGCTTCCCCAGCTTTGTTCTGAGAAGCCTTATCCCTCCCCCACCCTTTCGTTCTCCTACCCAGCTGGCAACCTCTGCTTCTCCCCAGAGGCCCCTACTTTTTTCTTCTCAGGCCTTGTTGTTTTGGGGTGTTTTTTTGTTTTTGTTAATTTTTAAAGTTTTGTTTTGAAGTAAGATCTTGCTAAAATTGCCCAAGCCAGACTGAAGCTTGTGATTCTCCTGCGTCAGCCTCTCAGTGCTGAGTCCAGACGTGTGCCACCACACCCCGGCTTCCCAGCCTTCAGCAGCCCCTCTCCCTGCAGGTACCAACCTGAGTGTTGCTTCTGCCGGGGACAGAGCCAGCACTGTCCCTGTGAACTCTGTGACCTTGAGCAAATAATTCTTTGTGTTTCTTTGGGCCTCAGAGTCTTCCTGTGTAACACGGGGACAGGGCTGTCTGGTGGAAACACTCACCGATTTCCTGTCGCCCTTCCACCAGCCCGAGTACACTCTTCTGTATTTCCCGGTCTCTCCGTCAGGAAGGCTGAGGGTGCCGTACCCATCTCGTTTGCCGAACTTCCAGTCCCCTTCATAAATGGCTCCTTTCTTCTTCCAGATCTGCGTTCCCTTCCCTGGTGACACAGAAGGGCCAACACTGCAGACGTGACCACTGGGGCTGGTGGCAGCGTGCCTGCTGGGACCTCAGGGACCAGCGAGGGATGACTGTTGCGGGCTGAGCCAGGGCGCACAGCTCCTCTCCGGATCAGCATCCAAGAGGACCCAGGGCAGCCCCCTTTCTCCAAAGAGCAGCCCTCTGCCTGCCCTGAAGCGAGGCTGGCAGAGCGAGCCCTATGCAGAACCCTACCCCAGCATTGCAGCCTTGCACGTTTTGTTCTTATTATTTCTGATACAGGGTCTCACTGCGTATCTCAGGCTCGCCTTGAACTCACTATAGCCCGGGCTGCCTTCAGACTCGTGCTGGGGATCCTTCTGCCTCAGCCTCCTGAGTACCAGGATAACAGGTATGTATCACCATACCTGGCTTTACCTCATAATAATTCCAGACATAATTCTAATTCTAGACACAACAGGTGGCCAGGGTTTCCGGGGACATATTCTGGATATTTTCTTGAGTTCTAAACACACCTGCAGAACCAGATCCCACTAATCTAGGCCCTCCCACTCATATCCCCTTCCCAACTGCAATCTAACTGATCTGGCTCTCATACCAGTTGTGCTCCTTTCTACCTCAGGGCCTTTGCATCTGCTTGTTCTTTGGCCAGGAACCCTCATTTCCAGAGTCTCATTTCTCCCTCCCCCACCCCTTATCTTGCTGTTTCTTTCCATAACCCTTGAGGACTCCTCAAATAATGGCTACTTCCCTTACTCGGACCCTCTATCGATTGTCCATCTCTCCCATAGGAATGTGACCAAAGAAATGAGTAAAATCCTTTTTTTTTTTTTTGAGACAAGGTCTTGCTATGGAGCCCAGGTTGGCCTTGAATTCAGTGGTTCTCCTGCCTCAGCCTCCCCAGTGCTGGGAATGCACACCCCCATACCTGGCTATGGGTAAAACACTGGTAGAGTGTTTCAATGGTCAGTTCACATCTTGGTCCTTGATAGCCTGGGACAAAGCCAACTTTGTCCCTATGAACTTTGTGACCCTTGAACAAATAATTCTTTGGGTTTCTCTGGGCCTCAAAGAGTTTTCCTGTGTAAACAAGACCATCTCATCGGACAATCTAAGTATGTGAGTGAGAGAGAGAGAGAGAGAAAGAGAGAGAGAGAGAGTGTGTGTGTGTGTGTGTGTGTGTGTGTGTGGTGAGGAGAACTGGACTCATGACCTCACACATGCCAGAGGACTATTCTACTACTGAGCCAAATCTGCAGCCCGTCCTAAGTGGTACAGACCTGTAATCTCAGCACTCTGGGAGGCTGAGGCAGGAAGATCACAAATCCAAGTTCAGCCTGGGCAATTTAAAAAGTTAGCAAGATCCTGTCTCAAAAAATAAAAGGGACTGGGGATGTAACTAGGAGAATGCCCAGGGGATCCAGCCTCCATGCCCCAAACAAATAAAAGGCCAGGAATTTAGCTCAGTGCCTGGCAAGCACAAGGTTGTGAGTTTGATCCCCGGTACACACAAAAAAAAGAAAAACAAAAGAAAGAAAAAGCCAGACACAGAAACTTACCGTTTAATCTTTAAGAAGTCAGAAAGCTAAAGCCCTACATTTGATCCCCAGCACCATGAAATACAAAAATGAAGTTAAACACAGAACACCACTTGACCCAGCCATTCCGTTTCAGCTCTCTAAAGACAACTGAAAACAGATGTTCAGTAAGAACTGGTACACAGCGGGGCAGGGTGGCACACGCGTGCTTCCAGCACTTGGGAGGCCGAGGCAGGAGGATCACGGGTTTGAGGCCCTACACGCCGGCCGCGCCCCCCGGGTCCCACGCACCGTGTCGAAGGTTGTCCTTCCACTCCCCCACGTAGTGGTCCCCATTCACGGCGTACACATGGTGCCTCCGCCCGTTCTTCCGGGCCTTCTCCTCCCAGCCCTTCCACAGGGGCGCCGACTTCCGCGGGCACTTGAAGACCGGCATGCTGGGCTCCGGCTGGGGGTGAGGACATCAGAGGCTCAGGGGGGCACCTCGTGGTCGCCCAGCTCCTGGGGCGGCAAAGTGGGGCGAGTCATGTGCGTGCCCAGTCCCGGGACAGGGGAGCAGCCCTTGGGGGGACCTGCTGTGCTAGAATGAGCTGGGCTGTCCTCTCCCTGCCCTTCCCTCCTCTGGGGCCCCCTTCAGGGTGGGGGGTCTGATGGCACAATTGCTGGGGAGCCCAGGGAGACCAGGGGGAACCTAGGACTGTGATGGCACCGTCCCTGGAGAGCAATAATGGCCACCTAGTTAGTGACCAGAATGACCAATCTCAGCCTGGAGGAGCCTGGGGGGAGGGGCAAGGTGGTGTGGAGCTCTGGGGTCTGTACGAGGGGCACAGGGGGTCCTGGCAGAGCCCTGGCTCTAGACCACCTCCAGGGACGCCCCTTCCCCCCTTGTCCTGGCCGGGAAGCCTTGTCCACCTCACACAGACTGCTAGGAGAGCTGCGGAAGAAGCGGCACCTGCCCCAACGGTGACGGCTGGTTTGGAAAGGAAGGTGATCCAGGGACACAAGTGGTAAACTGGGGCAGTCCCAGACCCACCAGGGACTGTGCGACTCTACCCATCACCTAGTTATTCTTTCCATCTAGGCCGGGCTGTTTTCCTGTGCTTTTTGACAGAGTGACCGAGAGATGCTGGGTGACTCAGGAGGGCCTCCACTCCACCGCCAGTGTCTGGGAGCCAGTCTGTGTTCCTCGTGTCCTCAGGACTTCAGTCCAAACATTCATGTCCATCTGTCCATCTCCTGGGACTTCTTTAGGAAGCTACATTCACCAGCCATCCCCATCTTTTACTGAGACAGGTCTTACTAAGTTGCCTCGGTTAGGCTTGAACTTGTGATCCTCCTGCCTCAGCCTCCTATAGAGCTGGGTTTACAGGTGGGCACCACCACACTTGGCTAATTTATAGTTACCCTGCCCTCTGGTTTTGTACACATCTTGCTGGGTGGTGTGGGAGTCTGGAGTCCCTGGGAGGGCTCAGGACAGGGAGAGACTGGCAGACGGGGCAGCAGGAGGAAAGGGTTTTGTTTCTGGCTGAGTACTGGGGTTTCCTACCTGCATTGGAAGCAGCCTTCTGTGTTCTTGGAGATCAAACTTAGTCCTACCTTCCCCCTCTGGGATGCTGGGGCTGGAACTCCCCATCTGTGCTCTGGCCCCAACCTCCAAAAGCAGTTTCCTCAGCCGGCCCTGGCTTCTGTGTCCTCTCCTGCTTTCCCATCATGCCCAGTGCCTGCACACAGTAGGCTTTCAGCCGGGAGGAGCCCAGCAGCTCTGACCGCATCCTTCCCTCTGCCATTTGACTTCCTCCAAGTAAAGCAGCCACCTCAAGGGTGACCAACTGTTTTTGGAACGCAGGATTTCCTGGGACTTCAGACTTCTGGTGTTGGACTATCAGGACCTAAGCCTGAGGGCGGGTGGGGCGACAGCAGTGGGCCATGCTGGTTCTTCCCAACTTTGACAGTCACGCTCAGGAAGACAGAAAACTGCTCCAGGCAAAGAAAACTGGAAGCAGAAACCAGGCTGGAGTCCTAAATATCAGGTTGTTTTCTACCCAGTACCACCTGTGCTAGGATTCATCTTTATGTTTAAATTCACTCATTTTAAAAAATTGATATGTTTATCCAAAAAGTAGACTTTACACATTACAGTACTAGGTACTGTAAGGTGAACATAAGTGTAATATAAAAATAGTAAACAGAACCAACTCCAGTCTTAGTTTGATACTGTGGTTTATAGGTGGCTAGGCTCTAACTTGGGAGGCTGAGGCAGGAGGATCCTCTGAGATCAAAGCCAGTCTGAGCTACATAGTGAGGTCCTGTCTCAAAAAATACCAAAAAAAAACCCAAAACAAAAAACAAAATCCCCCCACAAAACCATAAAATGAGACATAAGCAAACATTAAAATAGATGTTGCCCAGCATAGTGGCAAACATCTATAATCCATAGTGAACTAAGCAAAACTTTGTTTAAAAAAAAAAGAGGGGCTGGGGATTTAGCTCAGCGGCATAAGTGCCTGCCTTGCAAGCAGGTAGTGGTGAGTTCGATCCCCGGTACCGATAAAAACGAAAAAGACAAAAAAAAAAAAAAAAAAAAAAAAAAAAGTTAAGAGTGGCACAAGTTTGTAATCCCAACACTGTGGGAGGCTGAAGCAGGAGAATCACAAGTTCTAAACCAGTAAGCCACACTGTTTAAAAATTCGAAAAAGGACTGCAAATGTAGCTAAATGGGAAAGCCCTGGATTCAATCCCCAGTGTTCGAGACAGAGAGAAATTCCCATATTAACCCCAAAACGACACTTCTTCCTTGGCTTGCTCACAATTTTGGGCATCCTGATTCTAATTCCCTTCCTCTTATTTCTTCTAGGTGATAAGGATCAACCCGCTCCTTAGCGCCAGGTAGGAGAGCAGCGCTCCGCCCGCCCGCACGGGGCCCCACGCTCAGCTCAGCGCGGGCCTGGTAACTTTCTGCTGAGGTGTCTGGGTGCTGCTGCTCCGCCGGTGCACCCCAAAATCCCCGCAGCCCCACACTTTGGGGCACACAGACTCTGCTGCTGGGGAGGTCTCGGCCTCACTCACAGCCGTGGAGAGGGAAAGAAAGGCTTGCACAAGTCCCCGCAGGTTGCTTCGTCCCTAAATAACAGTCACCGTGGGCGGGGGGAGCACTCCCCACCCCATCCCACCCCACCCCACCCCTGCGCCCACCTGCGCTCGCCCGCAGTCGCAGCTTCCCGGCCTCGCCCTCAGCCTGCGGTTGGCACCCGAGGCTGCCGGGCCCGGCCAGGGTCGCTATGGCAACGCGCGCCCCAGCGAAGCCGCACTGCAGAGCCCGCCCCTTCCTGCTGAGACCCGCGTAGGCGGGAGATCTGGAAGGGCAAACCGATGTCGCGCCGGTTCTGTACGCCTGCCAGCCCCGAAGGAGGCGCACACATTCCACACACAAGCGGGCTCCGGTCCCAAAGGCCACAGTTGGAGCTGTAATCTCAGCTGCTCAGGAGGCTGAAGCAGGAGGGTGGCAAATCCAAAGGCAGCCTGGGCAATTTAGTGCTTTAGGGAGACCTTGTCTCAAAATAAAAATAAATAAATAAAAAGTGCTGGAATGTGGTTCAGTGCAAAGGTCCTGGGTTCAGTCTAGTCCTGGGGAAAAATAAAAACCACCATCCATCCTCCCAGTGACCTTTGACACCTGCTCAGCCCCTCCCCAGCTCAGCTGACACACCTTCACCCAGTCTGTGCCTCAGCTCCGCACTGACCTTTTGTGCTCAGAAGATGCTGGGCCTGACCCCTGGGGCTGCTGAATCCTCTACACCACTATAACCGCCGCCCCGTTTACAATCGAATTTCCACAGCTGCTTGCCCATCCTCAGTCCTGTTTGGGTTTTGTGTAGTACTTAGCACCAACACAGTCGTGTGCACACACATTGTCTTTGAAGATTTTTAGTTTCAATAAATAATAAATAGTGTTCAGGGTAGAGTGCTTGTCAAGCATGCATGAGGGATTCAAGCCCTAACCCTGGGAATAAAAACCCCAAACACATGCTGGGGTTGAGGGTGCATGACTATAATTTCAGCACTCAGGGAAGCTGAGGCAGGAGGATCCCAAGGTGGTTGTATGTTTGTTTGCTTTTTCTCTTGAGACTGGGTCTTGCTGTGTAGTCCAGGCTGACCCTGAACTCACTCTGTAGCTCAGGCTGGCCCCGAATTTGTGGGGTTCCTCCTCCTCCTCAGCCTTGGAAGTACTGTGCTCAGAGGTGTGTGCTGCCACTCCCATCCGGCCTCAGAGGCTGGGCAATCTAGTGATTTAGGTGAGACTCAGTGTCCTCATAAAAAATGAAAGGGGCGGACAATGAACCTGCATGGGAAGACTGTGGGTTCAAGCCCCAGTACCACCGTCACCAAAGAACAAAAACCAATGAAACACAGAAAACGTAACTAATATTAACACCTGGTACAATTACTGACATTTTGCCGTATTCGAAGGCAGAGTCAGGCAGGGTGTTACACACCAGTAATCCCAGGCTTATAGGCAGCTTAGGTAGGTAGAAATATTAACAGGCAGTTAGACAGGGCCAGGCCCTCCAGGGAGTCAGTGCAGAGGTGAGAACATGTCACAGCTTGGCTGGAGGCGCCTTTGAGGAAGATTAAAGTCACAGTGGCCAGATTTACCTGCGTCCCTAAAGGATGAACTGAAGCTTGAGGTTAGGGTACCACCATTTGGAGATTTTCCGTACACATAAACCATTATCCCATTAGGAGTGGGTCATCCTTCCCAGCCACTGAGACTAGGGTAATAGACTACATAGATTACGGACCCACGCTAATGATGTCATCTGTGCCCTTGCTCCTATTGGGTCAATATTACCTAAGCGGCCACACTCGCAGTCTTATTGGTGGATCCCAGTTTCGGCCCGTGCTGCTGTATTCCAGGATCTGGACACCAAAACTGAGAGAGATTCTTTCTCTGCCACTTGCCACTGTGCCATTTTCCCAGAAGTCTGTTCATTTATTTTTTGAGACAATATGTAGCCCAGGCTGTCCTTGAATTCCCAGTGATCCTCCTGCCTCAGTCTCCCAAGTGCTGGGTTTCAAGGCGTGCGCCATCATGCCTGTGATTGTTTATCTTACACTGCCATCATCTTCCCTGTGCTTGTGGGAGAGACCGTGGCCTCTTAACTACCTCCCATCCCAGCTCTCACAGAAATTAATGCACCTGCTCCAAATTCTGAGCATGCCTTCCTGACTGGCTTGGCCCTGTTCTGAAGTCCACCCTGGCCCTCAGGCCTCCAACACTGGGCCCTCCTGTCTGCTCTCCTGCCCTCCTCAGGCATTTGGCCAGCAGCCCCAGCCAACCTTCAACCTGGTACAAACTGTGCCTTGGCCTGTGGCCCTGTCTGAGCTGCCTGCCACCTGCTGAGTGGATTCTTGCAGTTACCAGGCCGGTGCCCAGCCCCAGCCTCAGTCCCACAGTGAGGGACACTTCCCGGCCTGTGGCTTATCTGAGTAGATCAGCTGGAAGGCAGGTCAGGCACCTACCACATTCTTCTCTCAGTGATGGGGACAGATCTGGTGGCACTTTCCACAGGCCCTTATGTGGGTGGTGTGGCCTGGCCTCTCCCTAGCACGTCTGGGGCTCCCAGTCCAAACGCCCTTCCATATCGCTTTGTCGATCACTTGGCCGGAATCTGGACTCCACCAAAGGATGCTGTGTACAACTTGGGGTGCAGGGAGTTCCCTCTGCCCTGCCAGCAGGGAAACCGTCTCTGGGGAGGTGTGACCCCGGGGACATTTTCCTGACCACAGAACTGTGAGCTGTCCAATTCCAGGGGGTGCTGCTCCCATGGACAGCACAGCTGAAATAAAGGGGAGCCCAGGACTGAGGGGCTGGGTCCCCAAATTCCCAGAAGTAGTAGGAAGGACCCACCTGTCTGTACAATGCACAAAGGTGGCGCCAGTCCAAGAATCCATCACCAGGTGAATAAATAAACAAAATACCCTGGGTCACACAATGGGATATTATTCGGCGATTAGAGGGAATGACGTTCCCACACGCTCTTAGGATGCGAGGAATCTTAGAAACAGGTCAGAATCGCAGGGGCCAGATAAGGCCCCTTCCTAGGATTCTACACATTTGAAATCTGCATAATCAGCCAGGCACTGTGGCTCTGGCCTTTAATATCAGCCCTCTAGGAGGCAGAGGCAGGAGAATTGCAAATTTGAGCCCAGACTAGAAAATTTAGAAAGAATCTGTCTTAAGATAAAGAATGTGGGGGCTGGGGATTTAGCTCAGCGGCATAAGCGCCTGCCTCCAAGCAGGCAGTCCTGAGTTTGATCCCTGGTACCGATAAAAAGGAAAAAGACAAAAAAAGATAAAGAATTTGAAAAGGTGGCCAGGCAGTGTGGCACAGGCCTGTAATCCCAGCACTTGGGAGGCTGAGGCAGGAGGATTGCCTTGTCAAGAGTTTGAGGCCAGCCTGGGTTAGACAGCAAGACCTTGACTCAAAAAAAAAAAAAACCACACACACACACACACACACAAAACCCCAAGAAATAAAAAAAAAAAAAAAAAAAAAGGCTGAGGATAAAGCTCAGTGTAAAGGCCCTGGGTACCACACACACGTGCACAACCCTTGAAACACCCAGCATAGACAGGCAGGTCCATAAAGACAGAAACACAGATAATGGCAGAAAGGAGAAGATAGAGGGGAGGGCATGGGATTTCTTTTTCAGATGACAAAATTGTTTTAAAATCGAGGTCCTGATGGTCGTACTATGCTGTAAATAGGATAAAAACCATTTTTAAAAAAAGTGAGAACCATTCATTTGTACACATTAAATGAGTAAATTGTATGAGATGTGATTCATCTCTCAATAAGCAATTTTTATTTATGTTCTAGTTGTTTTTTTTTTTTTTTCTTTTCATACTAGGATTTGAACTCAGGACCTTGCACTTGCCACGCAGGCGCTGTGCCACTGAGCTACATCACCGGCCCTCAGTGTTTGGTTTTTTGAGGCAGAATCTTACTATATGCTCCAGTCTATCCCTAAACTGACCATGTAGCCCAGCCTGGACTCAAACTCACACCCATCCAGAGTGCTGGGATTCCAGGTTTGAGCCACCACACCTGGCAATAAAGCCATTTTAAAAAGTCTCTCATGGCGAATGGGCGCCCTCTAGGGGATCTCAGATTTCCAGAATGAGCCTCTGACCAGTTTTGTTTGAGACAGGGTCTTGCTATGTGGCCCAAACTGGCCTCGGGCTCTTCTTGATCCTCCTGCCTCAGCCTCCAAAGAGCTGGGGTCACAAACTGAGCAGGATCTTCTGTGAGAACTGACACACTGAGACTGTCTTTCTCAGGACTAATGTCAAATATTTAAATTTAGTTGGGCATGGTGACACACTGTGTAATCCCAGCACTCGGGAGGCTGAGGCAGGAGGATTGCCAGCCTGCACTACATCAGCAAGATCCTGTCTCCGAAAAAAAGAATAAGAAGAAAGAGGAGGAGAAGGAAGAGGAAGAAGAGACCTATCATCGTGGAGAGTTCCAGGGGACAGAACCGCCCTTGGGGATGAGCTTTGACTTCCAGCCGCCATCCCTTTACTAGAAAGTTTTCTTCTGTTTCTTTCTCCGCCTCCAAACTTCTTTCTTAAAAAAATATTGCGGTCAGTGAAATGTTCCGTGAGATGTAAACACATTTGCAGGAATAAACCTGTGGGAATCACAGTGTTTGAAAACAGGGTTGTTGTGCAATGCAATGAAACCAATAAATCATTCCAAGAAGAACACCCAGTCTCACTAGCTATTAAAGGAGTGAAAGTTAAAATAACCCTGCAAAACTATTACACGCTGTCTAGACCAGGAAGAGAGTGGAGAAGGGATGGATTGTAAAACGGCCTGCACTGTGGGCTGGGACACCGTGACACAGCACCAGTGAGTCAACCTGCCATTAGGTAAATTCTCCCAAAAAACCATCTCAGCCAGGCATGTTGGCAAAAGCCCAACACTCTGGGAGGCTGAGGCAGGAGGATCTAGAATTTGACTTCCAAGTGAACAATTTAGTGACTTATGAGGGGCTTGTCTCGAAATGAAAAATTTAAAAAGCATCAGGGAAAGAAAAAAGCATTAGGAAGCATAGCCCCGGGTTCAATCTCAAAAAAAAAAAAAAAGCCACTTAATCACTACTATTTATTCAATAAATAGCTGGTATTGTTATTGTGGTTTGGGGCAAAACCCCTGGATTTGGGCCAACAGATTAGGATTGGCCACCTGCCACCAAATGTCAGTCCCAGAGATGGTGCCTCTAACTCTGGGACAAAAAGATAAAGGGTTTCAAGACCTGTCTTCCAGGGGCCGGGGGAAGCTCTGGGGTTTTATAGCAAAGGGTTGGCAGAGCAGCCATCGCCTGGTCCCATTGGTGACTGCTAGGTCAGCCCTGGCTCCGGGTGATTTTGGTCCAGAGGAGTGGATGAAGGGGGCTCTGGGGCATCACCCCCAGGGATGGCAGAGCTCTGTGCTCCTGGGGTGGGGGAGACTGCCCCTCCAGGCCCATCCAGCCCCAGAGAGGGTCCCTTTTCCTGAAGATATCTGTCAATTGATCGCTGCTCCTGGAATCAGAGATGCTTATAGAGCACAGCACAGAAGGGAAAGTCAGACAAATGGAACCAGAGAGGGACGCAACAGTGACACTTAATTATTTTAAAATTTCCTTGATCTTGAACATGCTATGGAACTTGATCTGGTGTGGAGTGGCTGGTGATTCTCCTGCCTCAGTCTCCTGAGTTCTGGGATTACAGGCATGCACCATCATAACCAGCTAAATTTTTTTTAGTTAAAAAAGTTTTTAGTTATTTATGTTTCGGATACTGACAATTGAACTCAGGACCCTGAGCTTGTCAGGCAGGTGCTGCTCCACTGAGCTAAACACCTGGCCTTAAACTTTTATCTGTGTCCGTCCATGTTTGCAGTAGGTAATAATTACATTCCTTGTGGGGACTTGGTGCCTGTGTATAACACGTTTTAACTCTCCTTACTTCCCCTCCCTTAGCATTACGTATTGTCACATATTGATAATTTAAGGTTGGTAGGTATTTTAAAAATAGGGCCAGGCATGATGGTGCAGGCCTGGAATCCCAGCACTTGGGAGGCTGAGGCAGGACGATTGCTGTGAGTTCAAGGCCAGTCTAGGCTACATAGTGAGACCCTGTCTGAAAAAAACAAAAACAAGTCAGCAAACTCAGGTTCACCTTTGCCTAGGTGGAGCCAATGTTTAGTCTCAAACCTGGAAAGATTACATTTCCTCTCAGTTTATAGAATTACCTCTCAGGGAATAGTACAATGGGTAGAGGAGGACTTTCATTTTTCCAGTACAGAGAGTTGAACTCAGGACCTTGCACTTGCCAGACAGGTGCTGTGCCACTGAGCTATATCCCCAGCCCCCCGAAAGACATTTTTAGTAAAAATGTGATTGCTGCACATTATTGTATGAAGAACAACTGCAAAATGCCCGTGGGGACCAATGTAGGTTGAGCCTGGCATGTTCAATGTTTAATATAAAAAAAGCAATTCGAGGGGCTGGAGATTTAGCTCAGTGGCATAAGCGCCTGCCTTGCAAGCAGGCAGTCTTGAGTTCTATCCCTGGTACCGGTAAAAATACAAAAAAAAAAAAAAAAAAGTAATTTGGTCATGCCTATACCCAGCAATTCTATACTGCATACTTATCACAACTGATTGAGTATTTTTGGCACTCAATCTGAAGCGGTGCAGACAAAATGAGAGCGATAAGAAGGAGATAAAGGAGGAGGCCTTTAATGTGAGCATGGGAGAGCCTCACGGAGCAGAGGGTACAGAGGGCCTCAAATGAGAACAAACAAGTGGGGGTACTTTTATCAATCTTGGGTTGTGGCAAGAGTTCGGGAGGTGGGCAAAGTCACATTAACTGTTGATTTGAAGGAGCATCTGCCCGTGTAAAACAGCAGACGGAAAGGTTTACTGGGGGCTGGAGGTGGAGGCTTAGGTGGTGGAGGGGGCTCGAGCAGGAGGTTTGTCTCTGAAATGAGGAGAATGTACAAGTTAGTCTTGGAGAGGCAAGTGTTTCTCTGGTTCTGGTACCAAGTTGAGAAGAGGAAGCTAAACCCCAGGCTTGCAGAACCGATCAGCAATAAGTAAAGTTATATAAAACATTGCCAGGTGTGGTGGGTAATGCCTGTCATCCCAGCATTCTGGTAGGCTGAGGCAGGAGAGTCACAAATTTGAATTTGGCCAGGGCAATTTAAGGAATTAAGGAGAAATTGTTTCCAAAAATAAAAAAGGGCTGGAGATGCAGGTCATTGCGAAGGTCCTATGTTCAATCTCTAGTACCACAAAAACAAGACAAAACAAAACAACACACACACACACACACACAGCTCGCCAAAAAAAAAAAAAAAAAAAAAGAATATGCACTTCAGGAAAAGATACATAGTATGATTTATTTTTTAATTTTTATTTATTTATTTATTTATTTATTTATTTATTGTCTTTTTCGTTTTTATGGGTACCAGGGATCAAACTCACGACTGCCTGCTTGCAAGGCAGGCGCTTATGCCGCTGAGCTAAATCCCCAGCCCTATTTATTTATTTTTTATTTTTTAAATCAGAGTGTTATCTTCGTGTGGGGGACCCTAGTGGGTGTCATACACCGCAGAAAATACATCGAAGAAATTGAAAATGCACGTGCAGTAATCTCAGTGACCAAGATTATCCCAGCAGCCGATCGCTGTATTAATAAACGTATGGAAGCCGGTGGTCACCACTGTGAGCACCTCTTAGAATTGTAGAGCTCAGAGGTAACTCGTATTAATTTCATGATGTCTCAATAATTTAGTATTAAAATATTTACTCATTTCTCTTCATGAACTGTGTGTACCTTTTTTAGGACTCTATGTGGCATATGCGTGTGTGTGCTGTGTATATGCATATATATATCATATATACAGATATCAAAACCACAGTGTTCAGAGCGTCCCCGGCTCTGGGCCTTTAAAAAAGCCGGAGGCCGATACGGACAGGGGGCGGGTTCTGAGGCTGACGTCATAAGCGTCTTGCCTTATTTAAATGAGCCTGCGTAAAACCTGGTTCCTGTACTCACTGCGCCTGCGCAAAGTGAAGCGCGACCCGCTCTCTCGCTCTCTCGCTCTTGCCTATCTGGTGGGCGGAGACACTCGCGTGAGTTCGGAGAACCCGCATTCTCCCGCTCAATTAAACCGTGTCGTTCTTTTGCACATGCGCAGACCTCAACACGAGACTGGGCGATTCCTAAGTGGCAGGTGGAGTGGCGCCTGCGCTCTGACTATCCTTGCCGGAAGTGGGCGGGGTCCGTCACAGTGCCGAAAAGGCGGAAGGAGAGGCGCTGGGTAGAGCGTGCGGTGGTGGTGACTGCGCTTCGGCGCGTTACGTACTAAGCCTCCAAACGTACGGAGCCGAGTGCGAACGCGAGCTTAACTTTCCAATTTTGTGATTGAGACAGGGTTTGGCCGTGTAGTCCTGGGTGGCCTCGAACTCACTATGTAGCCCGGGCTGGCTCGGACTTGCAGTGATCCTCCTGCCTCAGCCTCCCACCCCCGCTCCTTTTTATTCTTAATTTTGATACAGGGCCTCGCTAAATTGCCCAGGTTGGCTGAAGCCTGAGGTCTTCTGTGTCAGCCTCGGGTGCCTCGGTGTGCCTGGCTGTTTTTGTTACACTTTTTACAACTGCGCATGTGCGGGCATCCAGTCTTGAAGTCCTCTAGACAGGAAGAAAAAGAACATTGAGATGGAGGGGGCAGTTTCGCTGTGCTAAAACCTTTATTAAACAAACTTAGACAGAAATAACTTTGTGAAACCTTTTTAAAATCTAAAAGTAGAGCCAGGGATACAGCTCAGTTTGCCTGGCAAGTGCAAGGCCCTGAGTTCAATTTCCACTATAAAAAAGGGAGTAAAAACTGGAAGAGGTGATACATATCTGTAAGACAAAAGAATAAAAATGCACAAACCCCACAGGTTCATCTCTTCAAGGTTGCAAGCGCTTTGAAGTCCCGCGCACGCGTCTATTAGCTGTAACCCCTGCGCAGTTAGGAGAGCAGGTTGTGGCCTATAGGCGTGGCGAGGCGCAGGTGACAGGCATTCTGCCTCCGCCAGGGCGGCTTCCTAGAGCAGTTAGCTATAGGAGCCGTCTGGGCAGAATCTCAGGTGGGTGTCTTGGTCAAGCGGTAGGATGACATCTGCGAGCCTGGGAAACCGGCTTGGTGGTGCACACCTGTAATTCCCAGCTCTCTGGCAGGCTGAAAGTTGAGAAATTCAGAAAACCCTACGTTGAAAAAAAAATTGGGGGGCGGGCTGGAGATTTAGCTCAGCAGTGTAAGTGCCTGCCTTGCAAGCATGCAGTCGTGAGTTCGATCCTCGGTGTCAAAAAAGAAAAAAAATTGTTTTTGAGACAAATGCTGCCTGTGTAGTTCAGATTGGCCTTGAAGTCACTGTTGAGCCAGGCTGGCCTTAAACTTGTGGTGATCCTCCTGCCTCAGCCTCACAGGTGCTAGGATTACAGGTATGAACCACCACACCTGACTCAATATAAAATTTCTAGAAAGGAATGTAGCCCAATTTACAGGCCCCAAGTTCAATCCTGTTACCAGCAAAAGAAAAAAACAAAAAAACCAACCCGTGGGCAGCTGTGTCAGGTTCCTAGTCCCCAGGTGATGAAACAAAGTAACTGAGTAGAAGCTGCTGTGTTGGGATCTGGGCAGTGACTACTCTGTTCTTATTTTCTTGTTTAGTTTTTTGAGACAGGGTTGTGCTGCATAGTTCAGACTGGCCTCAACCTCACTATGCAGCCCACCCTGGCCTCGTAGTTGTAGCAACTTTCCTGCTTCAGCCTCCCAGTGCTGGGATCATAGGTGTGTGCCAACACGCCTTGCGGGTACTATTTGCTTGGTGCTGAATTTCATCTTCTCAAAAACACACAGTAATCACATTTAGCTCTTGGAGTTCTTAGGAGGATTAAACAAAATGGCATTTGTGAAAATGTGCTGTAAACACTGATCTGCTGCTTGGCTGAAGGATGTGGAAAATGTCCCAGGTGATGTTTGCCCTCTTGTCAAACACGGGGGACTGAGCCTGAGCTGTCAGAAGCCATCCGGGTGCTCTTTTCTGCAAGCAACAATTCTCTCCCCAGTGCAAATTAGCCCACTGGATGCCTCCAGGAAACCCACCTTGGCTGGTTTTAAGCCACCAAGCAAATGAAAGCTGTTTTTCTTTCAAAGGTCAGCACAAGCTGAGTGTAGTGGCACATGCCTGTAACCACAGCACTCACAGGATGAGGCAGGAGGATCTCCAAGAGGTTGAGGCCAGCCTGGGCTGCATAAGTAAGTTCGAGGTCAGCCTGAACTATATAGCAAGACCCTGCCTCAAAAAACCAAAAAGGGTAGCTGGGGATTTAGCTCAGCGGCATAAGCGCCTGCCTTGCAAGCAGGCAGTCGTGGGTTCGATCCCTGGTACCGCTAAAAAGGAAAAAGACAAAAAAAAAAAAAAAAAAAGGTCAGCACAAACAAGAGTCTGAAAGAGATAATTTTGTTTTGTTTAAGCCTGGGTCTCGCTATGTAGTTCAGGTTGGCTTGAATCCAAGCTGACCTTGTATTGACAGCAATGCTCCTGCCTCAGCCTCTCAAGTTCAGGCATTACAGGTATTCACCACCAAGCTCTGGTATTGTTGATTGGGAAATCAAACAGTTTTTCTTATGAAGCATGAATGAAACTGAAGTATTTTTCTACTCAATCATATATATATATTTTTTTTCTTTGTTTTTGTTTTTTGAGACAGGGTCTCACTGCGCATTTCAGGCTGCCCTTGAGCTCATTTCGTAGCCCAGGTTGGTCTTGAATTTACAACAAGCCTCCTGCCTCAGCCTCCCAAGTGCTGAGATTACAGGCATGTGCCACCACCCTTGGCTACCTATCCAGTCATATTAACTGGCTCTTCTGTGGAGGTTTTCAGGTCAGGGAAAAAATAGTATTAATTAATAAATTGTTGAGAACGTTTTGTCTTTTGTTGGAGGAAATAGAAGAATTCAAAGTGTGACCAGTAGGTGGCGGTATGATACAAGCTTTAATTTGCTGCCCTCAAAGCAAAGCAAGGCAAAAATATCCTCCTCACTGGAAAAATTTTCTTGTTAATTTTCCAAATTTTCTATGTTTAGCATCAGACAAAAGAACTTGATAAATATGGCTTAATTGTGGAACGGTTAGAAAATTCTTCAAGTGCACTGAATAAAGTTAAAAATATAACGTTAAAAACATAACGTTAAAAATATAAAAAAACACACATTGTTGGTGTCTCTCTGCAGTGGGATTTTTGCTTTGAAATAATGGGTTTACCCCAGCATGGTGCTGCACACCCGTAATCCCAGCACTTGGGAGGCTGAGGCAGGAGGATCGCCATTTCAAGGCCAGCATGGATTACAGAGTGAGTTAGTTCAGAGTGAGTTAGGCCAGCTGAAGTACATAGTGAGGCCCTGTCTCAAGCAACAAATTCCGCCCCCAAAAGTATATTACATATATATTTTTTTTTTTTTTTTCTTTTTCAGTGTGAAGGCTCTGAGGTTCATCCCCAGTGCCACACCAAAAAAAAAGACATTAAAATATTTCCTCAGTGTTAATAAAGGGTCACCAGCCTCACTTGCCCTCTTCTTATGTTTATTTGGGGCAAGCAAAGCAAGGTGTCAGCCCCGGGGAGAGGAGGGTGGTGCGGATGGAGGACGGTCCCACATCAAAGGTGGTGATTGGACAAGCAAATTGCTACAGATAACTGACTCATCCAATCCCGTTTGAGAATAGAGAAGAGAGTAGAATGGAAGAAACCAGAAATAACACTGTGAATTGGAACTGGGTATTGGTGTGGTTGTAATTTTTTTTTTTTTTTTTTTTTGAGAAAGAGTCTCACTATGTAGCCCCAGCTGGGCTTAAATGCACAGTAATCCTGCTGCCTCAGCCTCCAGAGTGCTGGGGTGACATGTGTGCCAACAGGCCTGGTCTTCAATTTTTATTTTTATTTTTATTATTATTATTATTTTTTGAGACAGGGTCTCCTATGGAGTTCAGGCTGGCCTGGGGCTCACTTTGTAGCCCAGCCTGGACTTGAACTTTCAAATTTTGTATTACAGCCAGACAGAGCTGCACAATGTCATCCCAGTAACTCTGGGAAGCTGAGGCAGGATAATCACAATTCTGAACCCATCTCGTTCAATTTAATGACTCAAGACCCTGACTGAAAAAAGCAAAAAACAAAAAGGCACTGAGGTGACACCCTATACCCTGGGTTTTTAATTGTGGTACCAAAAATTGTAAATATATATAACTATAAAACTGTGAGTGCATAGAGACACACATACACATGCACCTGCATGTTTGTGCACACACATATACACACATGCACATATATACATGCACGCACACACGCACACATGCACACACATGTCACTAACCAGCCCCTGAGATAGCCTGGCCTGTGACAGCACCCCAATGCCACACACCTCTGGAAACCACAGCCTGGTTTCTTTGTACTGCTTCCCACTAATGGAACCAGCGTCTCCTCCAAGAAAGCCGCTCCCCCAGATAGGGCACAGAAAGCACAGGCTACATGGGAAACAGCTTCTTACATAGGCAAGAAAGGAAACTCCTAAAGCATGATGGGGCCGGAAGCCAGCCTGGCCTCTACACAGTCACATTCAAGACAATCTGAACATCAGAATCCAGAGCCAAGCCAGGAGTGGTGGTGTCTGTCCCTGTAATTCCAGCATTTGGGAAGTTGAGGCAGGAGCATTGCTGTTAGTTTGAACTCACCCTGGGCTATATGGTTCAAGACCAGCCTAAATTGCATGACACCTTGTTTCAAAAAACAAAACAACCCCCTCTCCAAAGAGCCCGTAGCCAGGGCAGATCATAAATCATCTACCAAAGCAGAAAACACAGGTTTGTGCCTCTACACATAAAGGACAGATGGTTCAAAGAGCAGAATCTTTACTAGGGAAATTATCTGCCTCTCACACTGGCCCTGGTGGCACAAGCCTGGAATCCAGCACTCTGGGAGGCTGAGGCAGGAGGATCACAGACCAACCCAGTTTGGGCAATTTAACAATTTAATGAGATCCTGTTTCCAAATGAAAAACAAAAGGGCTGGGAATATCTCAGTGGAACAGGGAATTACACGCAGGAGACAACTAAGTGCACTGGAGGATCGGGACCAGATCCTTGCACTACAAGGACATTATCAAGTCACTGGCAGAGTCAGAAAGCAAGACCGTGGTCTGAAGAGCAGAGAGCTGTGGCAGGTTCTGAACATTTTTATTTTGATGATCATACTGTAGCTTATTAGGAAAAAAATATTTTTTGGGCTTTCTGAGACAGGGTTCACTATGCAGTTCAGGCTGGATCTGAACTCACTTTGTAGCCCAGGCTGGTCTTGAATTCATAGTGACCCTCCTGCCTCAGCCTCCTAAATGCAGGGATTGTAGGCATGTGCCACCACTGCCAGCTGGAGATTGCTCTTCATTTTAAGGAAATACCGCTAAACTCTTTGGGCCCGAAGGAGGGCGCTGCATCCATAATTTACTCTCAAGTGGATCTCTCAAGGAAAAATGATTTTTTCCTTTGTTTTTGATTTTTTGAGACAAGATCTCGCCATGTAGTCCAGGCCAGCCTTGAACTCAATATGTAGCCTCAGCTGCAATCTCCCTGCCTCAGCCTCCCAGGCTGCGATTACAGGCATGCACTATCGTGCCCAGCTTAACCGTTTCTGTTATATTAAATTTGCCCAGTCCTTCACAAGTGGGTAACAATCAATAACTGTAATCACGAACGCATTGCTTTCGGTGCTACCTTTTTCTTACCAAGCGAGCTTTCATATCTGTCGCCAGCAGCCTGCACAGTCCCATAATCGCCACTAGAAGCCACGCGGGGGGCGACACAGACAGAGCATGCGCGCTTCACTGGCCCGTGCGTGGGAAACCCCGCGGGGAGCAGGTCGGGAAAGTGCTACTATAAACATCTTTCAACAAAACCAAACCAAGCTTTGCTTCAATGGCTCTTCGCAGTCTTCAGGACTCTTTTGAGCAAAGACATGGGAAGCAGGAAAGGGAAAATTATTTCCATGCAGACTTGGCCCTGGGTATTTTGCAGGGCATGGGTAACACTGCTCCTAGCAGCTGCTGATCTTTCCCCGAGCCTCAGCGTGATAGCCCAGAATTCAGGGCGTTGGGCTCTCCTGGCATCTGCTGAATCCTAATCTGAACTGTGCCCAGTGTGGTGGTGCATGCCTGTAAATCCCAGCGTTCTGGGATGCTTAGGCAGGGAGGATGGCCAGTTTGAGCCTACACTAGGCAACTGTTACTTAGTGAGACCCCGCCTCAAAAAATTAAAAAAGATTTGGTGTCACTAGGCATGATGGTACACACCTGTGATCCCAGCACTCAGGAGGCTGAGACAGGAGGATCACTGTGAGTTCGAGGCTACCCTGAGTTATTAAGTGAGTTCAAGGCCAGGCTAAAACACACAGTAAAAATCTTTTCTGTGGTTAGACTTGAGATTGTTTATTGTTTGTGAGACAGGATCACACTATGTAGTTAACGTTGGCCTGGAGGTCATGGAGATCCTCCTGCCTCAGCCTTCTGAGTGCTGGAAGTACAACCATGCAGCACAACACTTCACTGTTATTGGGGATATTTTCAACCTGGGAGGGGTTGATTGGGATGTAACCTCCCTATCAGCGGATGAGCGTCTGTACTTTGCTGTCACCAAGAGGAGTAAAGCTCCTGCTCTGTGAGATGGCTTGAAGACTCCCTGCACCGGGCATATGCCCACCGTTACGTGTTCTCTGCTCTGTGACTCACTGGTTGGGGAAACTTCAGGCTGGCTGTCCCCAGGCCCAGGGAGATTTCACCTCGGCATGCTGGGCAGGGTGGTAGGAGAGTCCACAAGGTGCCCTCCCCTCTGTCACTATCAAGGCCATAAAGAAGCCGCCGGTCCAGTTGCAGGCCAGGTCTGCTGCTCTGGCGGAGTCTGAGTGCTTGAGACAGGAATGGGGCCACCAGGCAGGAGGGGACGCTTCCCACACCTGTGAGGTCACGCTGATGGGGTAGGCAGTGCCACCTGTGAGTCTCCCTGTGTAGCCCTGGCTGGCCATGAACTTGTAGTGATCCCCCTGCCTCAGCTCCCGAGTGCTGGGGTCACAGGTGTGCACCACCACGCCCGGCAGGAACTCATACATCAGTGTCTACAGCAGCTTTATTAAAGAGTGACATTGCCCTGCCTGGCAAGGTGGCCCATGTGTGTAATCCTAACACTCAGGAGACTGAGGCAGGAGGATTGCCTGAGTTTGAGGCCAGTCTGGGCTGCAAAGTGAGCTCAGGGCCAGCCTGAACTGCATAGTGAGACTCGGTCTCCAAAAAAAAAAAAAAAAACCCTCCCAAATAAACAAACCCACTGCTCCCACAAACAGAGCTACACTTGGGGGTCTCAAAGGTGGTATGCCAAGCAGGCTGAGTCAGGGGTCTGGGCTCAGCTTCCGGGCCCAGACTAGCACCACAACAACAGGGCACAAGTGACACAGCGTCCTGAAGGACGACAGGCATCAGTCAGCAGAGCTCAGAGATTCCAGAGGGGTAGGAAGCAGGTGACACCGCCCCACGCTGCTGCCCAGTGTCCTGGGGGAGGTCCTTGGAGCCTACCAGCCTGAGTTGGGGACAGAGGGAAGCTGTGGGACTGAGCAGAGCTCGGGTGTTGGGTCTCACAGCCCTCAGAACAGTGCTCATACCAAAGTGTCTGTCATTCCAGCACTCAGGAGGCTGAGGCAGGAGAATCTCAAGTTTGAGCCCAACCTGGGCAATTTAGTGAGGCCCTGTCCCAGAATAGAAAACAAAAAAGGACTGGGGATGAATTTAGTTTGAAGGTCCTGGGTCCTTTTCCCAGCAACACACACACACACACACACACACACACACACACACACACACAGAGGAATAGTTTTAGGAATTCTTTTTTAGTACCAGAGATCAAACTCACGATCTTGTGCTTGCCAGCAAGGCACTTGAACCACTGATCTAGATCCCCTGCTTTAGGAATCCTGAACTAGAAGAAGCAGGAGGAATCAGAAGGAGGAGAGGAAAGGAGGAGAGGAGAGAAGGAGCTCCGGAGAAGTGAAAATAACAGGTTAATCTGACATCCACAGTAAGCAGGCATGCAGACAATCAGATCACCAGAGAAAAACAGTAAGATCGTCAAAAGAATCCAGACTTGACAGAGAGGTTACAATTGTCAGACAGAGAAACTTAACAATAGTTCTTACAGTCACAATTTGTACACCGACAAGGTGGAGCAGGCTATGGGGAGATGTGGAAATGATCACATAATGCTTGCATTTTGGCAGGTTTGGCATCACAGAAGAAAAGATCAGTGAAAAGCCGATGTAGCCCTAGGGACTGCCCATTTTTGGTGAGTGCTTATAGCACTATTTGTCAACACACATGGAGCCACGTACCAGAGAGGGCGAACTTCCCTGTGTGGCAGTTACACCTTGCTACAGGATCTTACAGGAAGCAACCACTTTGGGACTCAACATCTACAGTTTACTTTGAAATAACGCGAAAGGCAGGGAAATAAGCGTGGATGTGGATGAAACAAAATGGTCATCAGTCAATTTTTTTTTTTTTTGTTTGTTTTTTTTTGAGCCAAGGTCTTGCTGTGTAGTTCAGGGTGGCTTTGAACTCCTCGCTCGATAGCCCAAGCTGTTCTTGGTGACCTTCCTGCCTCAGCCTCCCAAGAATGGCTCACTGTTTAAACTGAGTGTTGGGTACAATTCTCTTTACAGAGGGATGAAAGCAACAAAACAAAAAACAAAATATTTTCAACACTCAGGAAACTGAGGGAGGAGGATTTTTTTTTCTTTTTCTTTTCTTTATTTATTTATTTTGGTACTGGGGATTGAACTCACAAACTCAGGCTTGCCAGGCAGGTGCTTATGCCGCTGAGGTAAATCCCCAGCCCTGGCAGGAGGATTTTGAGTTCACAGTCAGACTCTGCCACTTAGTGAAACCTTGTCTCAGAAGACCCAGGAAAACAAACAGAAAACACATAAATATTCCAGGTTGGAATTTTTTAGGCTCTCAAGAAAATAAGCGTCATTAGAGCAGGAATTTTTGTCTTGTTTTGCTTGTTGCTGTTTTCAGATCTCAGCCTCAGCCTTCCAAGTGCTGGAATTCTAGGGACATGCCACCATGCTGGGCTTGCATATGTATTTTTTTTTGCATATGTATTTTTTAAATAGATAAATGTGAAGGGGGAAATTTTTTTTTTTTATCGGTACTGGGGATGAAGGGGGAAATTTTAAACTCTAAATAAAAGCCTGCCCAGGATGCCCACTAAGACCAAGGAGTCAGGCAGAGCAGGCCCAGTAACAGGACGACAGGACAGGACGGTCCTTCCTTGTGTAACTCGGGCTTTGCATAATTGATGGCCTTATGAGGTAATCTGAAATGTCTAACCTCCTTCAGCACCGCGCGTCACCCAACCCTCCAATCATTGGGGCCAAATCTACCGATGCCCCTCCCGGCTCACTTCCCCTTTAAAAGTCCCTCCCGAAGCCCTGCATGGCAGGGCTCTGGCTCTGGGAGAGATCCCAGGCAGACGCCCACCAGTGTAATAAACTGCCTCTTTAATCTCCTTGGTGCACTTCTTCCTGTGTTAGATCTATTTTCCACCACAATTGCTCTTTTTCAGTTTTCAGGTCCAGCACTAGACTCTAGAAAGTCCTTGTCCGAAGACAGAAACCAACTGTGTTTGTCATCTTTCAGTTGCTGTGAGAAAATATTTTAAAAACAGCAACTAGAGAGGAGGGACTCTGAGTTCACGGTGTCCTGGGTTTCAGGTCATGGTCAGCCAGCTTTGTGGCTTTCAGGCTTATGGTGAGGTGGAATAATCATGGTGATGCCCAGAGTGGTGGTGCATACCTGTAATCCTAGTACTTGGGAGGCTGAGGCAGAAGTGTCATGAGTTTGAGGCCAGCCTGGACTATGGAGTGAGTTTAAGGCAATTTGGACTACATATTGAGACCCTGTTTCAAAAAAAATATCATGGTGGAGGCTGGGTGTGGTGGCACACATCTGTAATTCCAGCATTCAGGAGGCTGAGGCAGGAGGATTACTGTGAGTTCAAGGCTGTCCTGGGCTAGAAAGTAAGTTCAAGTCCAGCCTGAACTGAATAGTGAAGCCCTGTCTCAAAAAAAAAAAAAAAAAAAAAAAAAAAAAAAAAAAAAGTGGAAGGTGTGGTGGACAAATCTCAGCTCACAGCAGCAGAAAACAGAGGGACAGAGCACCAGGGGCACAGGGCCAGGGCCCCACGTTCTCCAGCCAGGCCCTTCCTTTCAGCCTGGTCAGTGGTGAGCACCTCACCGGAGGAGCCCACCTGAGGAAGGAAGAGGGCCCTGATCCAACCACTTCCCCCAACCCCACGCCCTTAGCACAGCAAGCCCCCGGGGACCCTTCTGGTCCTCACCCTAACACTGACCCGTGTGCCGGAGCATCCACAACCCAGGTTCTGACACCCCAGTATAATAAACAGTTTTGGAATCTGTTTTTTCCTAGCACACTCTGAGCTTCGGGATTTCTGGCTTCCTAACCAGGAGAGCTCTGTCTCAGTCAGAGGTGGGACCCTAACTCACAGCTGGTCACTAATTACCTCTTGGCTGGATCACACTCCTGTCCAGGCCCCAATTAAGAATTATAGCCAGGGCCAGGGATTTAGCTCAGTAGTGTAAGCGCCTGCTTGGCAAGCACAAGGTCCTGAGTTCAATCCCTGCTACCAAAAAAAAAAAAAAAAAAAAGAGAGAGTTATAGCCAGGCCAGGTGTGGTGGCACATGCCCGAAATCCTAGTACTCAGGAGCTGAGGCAGAAGAATCACTGCGAATTTGAGGCCAGCTTGGGGGTACACAGTGAGTTCAAAGCCAGCTTGGACCACACAGCTTCTCACTGGAGAGATCTTGGAGCCCACACCCAGGTGCCTTTACAGGGGATGATACTTATCCTGGTTGCTCGTCAGGGACTCACTGAGGGTCTGCACACACTCCACACTCTGGGGACCCAGTGGCAAGGGACAGCTTCCCTGTGGTCTCCTGGGGATTATTCACCTGTGGAAAGCAACCTACACAGCTCCGGAGCAAACCCTCCCGTTCCTAGCCGGTGATTTGCATGGAGGAGACAGCAGGCAGGCGGTGTGTTTTGGGGTGAGGGGAAGGCTGTGAGCTGGGGGCTGGTGAGGGCCCTTGCTCAGATTGCTGTTCTGGGTTTGCTTGTGCCCTCCAGGAAGGTCTGTGGATAGTGAAACATCCAGGACTTCACAATGTGACCTTATCTTTGCAGATGTGTAAAGTTTAGAGTTTAAATAAAAAAGGCTGCGGCCAGCAGGACATGAGTGGGCGTAGAGGCGGTGGCTGGAGAGCCAGGTTTAAAGTTTAAAGTTTAGAGTCTGTCACACTAGAGTATTCCCCTTCCACCCGTTTTGATCCTTAGGACAGAACCCAGAGTTTTTGTGCTAGAATACAATTTCCAGCCGTTTACTCATTTATTTATATTTTTTGAGACAGGGTCTCACTAAATCGCCCAGCTGGGCTGGACCTTGTGATCCTCCTGCCTCAGCCTCCCAGAGCGCTGGGATGACAGGTGTGCCCCGCCACACCCGACTTAAGTGTATTCGTAGAAAAGAGGAACCACAGGAAGCCATACAACAACCGGTCAGAGATGGGAAGGACGCTGCTTCCATCCAGGGAGCACCTAGGATTGGCGGCCACCACCCTGAGCTCTGAGGCGGCATGGGAGGGTTTCCTGAGTGTCAAGAGAGAGCAAACCCTATCTCCTTCCTCAATTTCCGATTTTTAACCTCCAGGGCCCTGAGCTAAAGACCTTTTAGTGCTGGGGCCTGGGTTGTGGTACTGAAATATCCAGTCTGTGATTATAGCAGCCCGAGGTGCCTTCTGAAGGGAGGCTCGGATGAGGATGAGGTGAAAGAGGCCACCAGATAAGGCTTTAATGCTACAGTAGTCCCCAGGACAGACCAGATAAAACTACAGCCTGACACCTGGTGCAGGCCTGCAACCTGGGCATTCGGGAGACTGAGACAAGAAGGATCGCTGTGAGTTCGAGGTTCGAGGCCAGTGTGGGTCACAGAGTGAGTTCAAAGCCAGCCTGGGTTACATAGCAAGATTCTGTCTCCAAACAAAACAGGCTGTGGCCAGCAGGACGCGAGTGGGCGCAGAGGCGGTGGCCGAAGCGCCAGGCTGGGCAGGTCGTGCTGGGCTGGGCAGGGGAGGGAACTGGCGTCTGTGCAGAGTCACCCACGGGTCTTGCAGGGCTGGACTGCAGAGAAATGATCGCAGTAAACGACAATGACAGTATGACAAGGAGACCTTGCAGCTCGGCCCTCGACTCCCGGGCGCGGGCTGTGCTCTGGGTCGGGCTGCGAGCAGCGTGGGAACCGTCACCTTCCCACGAGCTCCTTTCTCCACCTCCACGCGCCCCATCTACAATCTAAGGACAGCGAACTCTGCCAATGCAGCCGGAGGACAAACTGGCAGCCTCTCTGAGAGTAGAGAGATGTTAGAGGTGCCAAGGTCCTCTCGAGGGTGCGGTGACAGAGCCCACCGAGATCTGCAGACCTGCAGAAATCCTGGTCCACGCCTGGAGGGCTAGGAGCTACGTGCGCATGCGCGGCCCCGCCTCCCAGGGCGGGGCGGGGCGGGCGCTGGGTGGGGCGTTGGCGTCACCGCGCGCGTGGCTCCGGCTGCGCAGGAACAGCTGGCGCGGCGCAGGGCTGCCGGGGAGCTGGCGCGCGGGCGCGCGGGCGGGCGCGCGGGGGGTGCTGGCGGCCGATTGGGGCTCGGCTGCGGGAGCAGCCTCCGCCTTGCACCATTGCACCATGTCCGGGCCGCTGGAGGGCTGCGAGCGCGAGTGGCTCGAGCTGGAGGGGGAATTTCAGGAGCTGCAGGTAAGGCCGGGCAACCTGGTCCCGCAACTCTGCTCCCTGCGGGGCAGCGCCTCTGCCTTCCAGCCGTGCCCAGTCCGGCCGGGCCCGGAACATAGGGCGCTCGGGGCCCAGGGTTCTCCTGGTCCGGCCCTGGGCGCTGGTGGCCCGCCTGGACCCGATGCCTCGCATCTCCCAGCGGCGCAGCGCCTCTTTGGGGCGCACGTTGGGAACCCCCCACTCCTGCTCCTCTCTCGCCTGTCTTTGCCCCGCGCATCTCCTGCTGCACAAAGTTGCTCCGTGGCCTCCGAGGGTCAGTTCCAAGCGTGAACTCGTAGGGGAAACCTGAGGGGGGGGAGGTGGGTGCGAGGGATCAGAGTACACCCCGCCTTCACTATGGGGTCCCCCCCAATCTTGCGCCCCAGTTTTCTTGAAAGCTCACCTCGGGCCCCGCTGGCTGTGCATGGGCTACTGCAGCTGCAGCTTGGAAGCTATGCTTAGGAACCTCGCTCCTTGAACCCCAGGCTGTGCTGGGGGGTTAGGGACCTTTAGTCCCGGCTTTTAGGGGCCCTGTTGTAGTGCCCGCCCTTCTGAGCTGAGTGTTCTTGTGAGCAGCGTCTGTCAGCCACTCAGCAGAGCTGCCTCCCCCGGGGTAGAGACTGCGCCCTGCCTCGCCCTCCTGGCCCGGGCCTTCCAGGGAGGGGGTGGGGTGAGGCGGGGGTAGGAGGTTGGAGAGAGCAGTGCTTCTGATAGGAGGTTCCCAGAGGCATCAGTCACCTACTTTGCCAACTGGAAGAAGCTCGGGAAACCCCCGGGCTTGACCATGCTGTGGGACCCATAGAGCATTTGGGAATGGTTTTCTCTGGAGGTTGTGCTGTCTGCTTGAAGTCCCTGGAGCATCCGTATGACCCTGTCCACGCAGCTGGTCTCTGGCCCTGTCCATCCAGCGCTGTCTGCCATTGACTTGCCCTGCTAGGGTCCTGCACAGAGGGGAGGAGGTCACCACGTGTGTCTTGGGTCTTTCATGCTGTGGTGCTGGTGGGTGACAGAGGAAGCCTGGACTGGAGGGGGACTGCTGTTTTCAGCCGGTGCAGGGGACAGGACTGTCCTCTCTTTCTCGCCCTGCACAGCATGTGGGGTGTTGGCACCTTCTTCAGATCTAGGGCTTGGGCCCCTCCCACGCCCCAGGGGGACCCTTTTGCTCCAGTCTCTTGGAGGTGACTTAGCCACTTTCCTAGCACTTTGTCCTATTGGGCTCTGAGGTCAGGTCTAGTGCAGAGTGCCTGGGTTGGTCTCAGCTTTGGAAGTGGGGTGAGAGCAGAGGTTTGTGGTGGCATTTTCGTTATAATCACTTTCCTTGCCCTGCCTTAGACTAGGAGGACGGGGAGGAGGCTTACTCTTGAGACCTATGCAATTAATGCAATTAACAGCAGTTGACTTGCATGCCTTGGCAGGCAGAGTCACAGAGGAGTGCTTTGATTTGTTATGTTTCTTTCCGAGTCTCAGCTGTCCAGGTGTGTCAGGAACAGAGCAGTCTGGATTTCATCTCAGGGGTGCAGCAAGGGCTGGCTGACCGGAAGCCCTGCTGTGCCCAGCTGTTCTTTAGTGGTGGGAAAGCTGAGCTGGAGGCCAGGGTGTGGTGGTGCACACCTGTCTTCCCAGCGCTCTGGGAGGCTGAGGCAGGAGGATCACAAGTTCAAGCGTAGCCTGAAGAATTTATCAAGATGCTGTCTGAAAATAAATAAAAGGGCTGGGACGTAGCTCATGGCAAAGGCCCTGGATTCAGTCTCCAGTACTGCACAATAAAAGAAAAAGAAAAATAATGGGAGGTTAGGGGAGGCACCAAGATAGAGTGCTCTGACGGGGAAGGGATTTTGTTCCTTTTGGGCTTTGGTGGTCTGTTGCTGAGGCAGAGGCCAGGGTCAGTGACAGTAGCCACATGGGGGTCAAGGTCATTCTTTTTTTCTCTTGGTACTGGGAATCGAACTCAGGGCCTCACGCTTGCCTGGCAGGTGCTGTGCTACTGGGCTGTGTCTTTGGCCTGGGTGGAGGCCCTTGACCATAGAGGGGAGCATAAGTATGTCTCCACCTCAGTTCACAGGAGCTCAGCAGGGGAAGAACCGCCTAAGTATTGGGAGGCCCTGCTGTCTCCCCGCCCGCCCCCTGGTGGGAAGTAGGAGGGCTCTGAAGGGGATGCCTGTGGGGCTGTGTGTGTGGTGAGTGGGCACACTGTGACCAGTGGCAGAAACCAGTAGGAAACATTTGGTGGGTGACGAGGAGGACACAGACTATGGGGTAGGACTGGGGACACTGCATCTAAGACAGTTGATAGTACAAAATACCCACGTTGTTGTTGTTTGGTTTGGTGTCGTAGACAGTCTCCCTATGTTAATCAGGCCTTGACCTCACTGTGTAGCCCAGACTGGCCTGGAACTCCTGTGATCCTCCTGCCTCAGCCTCCTGAGTGCTAGAATCACGGACGTGTGACACCACACCCAATTTACAGAGGACTTTTTTTTTCTTTTTTGAGGTAGGGTTTCACTATGCAGTTCAGGCTGTCCTTGAACTCACTCTGTAGCCCAGCCTGGCCTTAAACCAGAGGCTTTTTCCAGCAGGAAATCCTAGTCTGTCTAGATCTCCCTACATCTATCTGCCCCATCTCTCTGAGCCCGCGGTGATGCCTGTGTCTCTGTTGTAACTCTCTTTCCCCTGCTGCCCTTTCTGAGATGAAGGAGGCAGAAGTTTAATTCTCGGGTCCTGGAGGACCTGAAAGGTCTTTGGAATCTCCCCCACAAAAGTCCCCAGCGTCCGCCCTGCCAGCCTGGTTTTCTCTGGATTGTGATTCGCCTCTGTCAGGGCCTTGCTGGCCTCTGGGGACAGCTGAGCCTGGTCACCATGAGGACGTGGTTTTGGGCCCTTGGGGTTTTTGGTAAGTTGAGCGTCATTCTGCAGCCAACACGTGCCTGCTTCCCTGGCCTCCGATGTGACCCTAGAAGGTCACCGCTGTCACGTTGGCAGGTAGCTTGACCAACAGTTCCTGCCTTGCATCACCAGAAACCTGACCCCGCCCCTCCCAGCCCAGGGTGGAGGTGACTCGAGGTACCTTTCCCTGGAGCCTGGCCTGTAGGGGTTTTGGGGCCTCGTGAGGCCTTGGGAGGGTTTTGGTTTCAGGGACTGGACATCCTCCTGGCTGCTGTGTACATGGTTCAATCCTTGGCACAGCCAAAAAAACAAAAACCAAAAGAACACATTAGGAAGTGGCCTTCAAGTAGGGAGTTGAGTATTGTTTTCATTAAAACCCTGCATTTTGGCGTTATTCCATTTTATAGAGTTTAAGGAGGTTACCTAAGGTCAGGTGGTTCCTAAGTGCCGGAGCCAGGATTCGAACTCAGGCTGCTACACACCAGGATCTTAACCACTGCTCTCCAGGGGCTTCTTTGTTTCTCTTCCATCTTTCTTTTTTTCTTTTTCTTTTTGTTTTTTGCTTTTTGAGACAGGGTCTTGCGATGTCATTTAGGCTGGCCTCAAACTCAAGGTGATCTTCCTGCCTCAGCCTCCCAGTGCTGGGGTTAGGGTGTGCGTGCGCCACCACACCCAGTGTGGGCTTCTTTCTTTAGACAGGTGGTGTGAAAACACTGGACCAGGAGGCAAGATTCTGGGTTGTCAATAACTGATACCCACACTGGGCCAAGGTATCTAAGCTGAAGTTTCCTAACCATGCCATCTTCCTGCCTCAGCTTCCCAGAGCTGGGATTGAAAACACAGGCCGCTGTGCCCAGCTTCAGTTTTTATTTATAAAACAAAGGACAAAGGCTGGCCGTGATGATAACTGGCAGCAAACCAAGTGATACATGGATAGTCTCATGGCAACCAAACAATCCTCCATGTTACAGAGAGGAGATGGAAGCCGAGATGCCAGGAATCACGGAGCTAGAACCATTGTTAGTAGTAAGGTTTTTTTTTTTTTTTTTTTTTTTGTTCTTTTGAGACTGCAGTTCACTATGTATCTCAGCCTGGCCTTGGACTCACTATGTAGCCCAGGCTGGCCTCAAATTCCCAGCCTTCTTCCTGCCTCAGCTTCCAGAGAGCTGAGATTATAGTGGTGCCACCACACCCAGTTTTGAGCCAGAATTTGAACCCATGCCTCCCATACTTTTGTTTTCTTGATACAGTGGGTTCCAAAATGATCTCGAGACACTTAGCTTCTGAAGAAAACTGTTCGATTTGCTGCATTTCTTCTTAATCATATAGAACTTTGACACAGTGTATGTATCAGGACTCTTGGTGGCCGGTGACAGGGTTTTAAGCAAAGGAGGACACTTATTGGCTCATGGATTGGGAAACCTAGAGGCTGTGGCTTCAGGCACGGCTGGATCCAGGTGCACACCTGTCCTGTGTTTCTCCTCTCCGTGACCTCCCTGAGGTGCTCTGCACGGTTTTGGTGCATGTAGCCTCAGGCAACCTCAGGCCAGCACCTATCAGCCTAGCCAAGCAGGCATCTCTCCCTCACACTTGAGGCTCATCCAGAGTCTAGGACCCGCTCCCATCACCCGCCTGGCTGTGGTCCTGTGATGATCACTTACCCGACCCGGTGGTGCTGGGTAGCCAGGGGTCTCTTCAGCCTCTGGAGCCCGGGAGCTTCGGGATTCAGGGAGTACGAGTGTGGACGTATGGAACCCCACACAGGAGAATCCAACACTGGAGGTGGAGAGCAGAACAGGGGTTCCTGGGGAGAGAGATGCACCAGGAATGGTGGCCTCTGTGAGCCCCGAGGGACCTGCAGCGATTTCATGAGTCCCAGTAGCAGCACTCGCACAGACCTCACTTTGCACAGTTGAGAAACTGAGGCACAGAGTGCTTGACAAACTCAGCTTGCGATCAGCAGCAGAGGCTTTGGGTTGGGCTCCAGCAGCCCAACGGCAGATTCAAGTGACCACGTGTGCCATGGCAGGGACAGCACAGACCCCCACATGCAGCAAGCCTGAGGGGGAGACGCATGCGATCCTTGCCGTGTTTTGGTAGTCGGCGCCTGAAAAGCTCCGCGAAGACGACGTCCGAGAATGTGAGTCACCATTTGAAAATGTGCTATCCCGTGGGAGGCGTGCACTGTGGCACTGCTCTGGTGGCCGCGCTGCCTTGCTGTAGTTCACTGGGTCACCACCAGCTTCCTCTGCTCCTGGCCTGGAAATTCCCATCTCACAATTAATTCATTTTTTTTCTTTGTTTGTTTTTGGTTTTTTTGAGACAGGCTCTTACTATGTAGCCTAAGCTGTCCTTGAACTCCCAGCGGTCCTCCTGCCTCAGCCTCTCGAGTGCTGGGATGACAGGCGTGCACCACTACACTGGTTGTCCATCTTCTGTGTGTGCTTGAAATATTTCAGCATAAGCAGCGGTTGAGGCACTGATGCAGTGATACCAAAGGATTATAAAGGAAAACAGCCCAGTGGCTCCCCGTCAGCTCCATGTGCCCTGAGGACCACAGGGACGTTGTTCGTGTCAGATCATAGCAGCTTGGGTGCCTGCTCTTGGAAAGGTGTCAGCATCTGACCTTTTGCTGATAGCATTTTCTGTGGGATCCCCTCTCTCCCCACAGCTGTGTTTTGGGGAGTTCCATCCAGCGGGCTGCTGTCTGGTAGGGGGTGGGAGGGCAGCAATGAGGGGCTGCTGTTGAGCCAGATGATAGGGGACGAGGCTTGCTGGGGCTGCCGCTCTCCTGTGCCCCCTGACACCTTGGGTGACTTTTT
Organism: Cavia porcellus; assembly: GCF_034190915.1. Taxonomy (NCBI): domain Eukaryota; kingdom Metazoa; phylum Chordata; class Mammalia; order Rodentia; family Caviidae; genus Cavia; species Cavia porcellus. The sequence goes on along the minus strand of NW_026947499.1, from coordinate 8,067,013 downwards.
AGGTTGGGCAACTTGATATGGCACTACCACTGTTTAGCAAGCCCGGGGAAAAGCACTGTCTGCAGAGCGGGGTCCTGGCGTGGGGTGCGCATCTCCCACAGGGCAGTGCACTGCTGTGCAGCTTACAAGTAAAAATGACACTTCAGCAATTCAACATTTTTCTTTAAAGATTAGAAATTTAAGACAGGTGTGGTGCACACCGGTATCCTAGCCCTCAGGAGCCTGAGGCAGGAAGATCTCTGGGAGTTGGAGACCAGCCTGGGCTGCACAGTGTGACCCTGTCTCACAAAAGTGATTTGGCACCAGGTGGCTTCCAGCTAGCTCTTCCCCAGAGTTGAGGTGACAGTGACAGCTAAGTGTTTGGAAGGGATGCGGCCGCAGTGGCACAACTAGATACCCATGAGAAAGGACTTACAGGACTTGTCAGAAAGTGGCCAGGTGTGGTGACCCATGCCTGAAACCCCAGCCCCGGGGAGGCTGAGGCAGGAGGATCCCTGTGAGTTTGATTCTAGCCTGGGCTGCCTGGTGGGTCCACAAACAGCCTGGACTGCCCCACAAGACCCTCAGATAAATGAAACAGCCAAAAGAAAGTGGCAAGAGCAATAGGGTAAGTAGGGGGTTTGGGGGGAGGATTAGTGGTAATGTCTCTCTCGTGTGATTTAAATTTTCCCCACACGTTGGTCTTAGTTTCTGCTCACGCCTTGGGAGTCCAGTTGGGTGAACTAGTGAGCAGGAATGTGGGGGAACTGAGTGCCAGTGAGTGGTTTTCCAGAGGCTGGGCGGGAAGGAAGGGCGGGGCTTGATGCTGAGAACCCCAGGTCTGAGTGACGGGGTTCGAACCCCAGAGGTGGTGGTGGCCGTACCAGGTAGTAAATGCATGAAAGTCACCAAGTTACATGCTTTGAATGAGTACATTATATGTTACATAAATCACACACCCATGGAATCGTTAAAAATAGTGCTTTTGGTTTCAGCTTGGTAGAAAATAACCCCTCGGGTGTTGGGGTATTGGGGTGAGGGAGGGGTCGTGTAACCAGGCTGCAGCCCTTGGTTTTGGCGTCTTAAATCTGCCAGTGCCCAGGGCAAGAGATTGAGAATAATGAGCCCAGGGTTCGAGGCTTCTCTTCTGAATTAGCGTTGGGTGATTCTTTGTGGAAGGAAGGCTCTGTTCTTTGACCCGTTGTTCTGGATTCCGACATTTGTCTCTGAAATGAACACGGCAGAGCCACACCCAGCAGAGAGGAATGTGTTTGCTTGCACAAGTCGGATGCCAAAGGTGTGCTGCTGTTCGCTGGAGCAGATTCGGGGGTGTCGGTCAGCTTTTCATTGCTGAGATGACACACCTGCCACTTGGCAAAGGTGAGAGAAGGTTTGCGGTGGCTTACAGTTTCAGAAGGGTCAGTCCATGGTCTTCCAGGTGTAAGGCAGGAAACATGTTTGCACAAGGGCACGGCAGAGCAACACTGCTTACTTCACAGTCAGTGGGGAGCAGAACAAGAGAATCAGGGAGCTGGGTGTGGTGGTTCATACTTTTTTTTTTTTTTTGTCTTTTTCTTTTTCATTTTTATTGGTACTGGGGATCGAACTCACGACCGCCTGCTTGCAAGGCAGGTGCTTATGCCGCTGAGCTAAATCCCCAGCCCCGGTGGTTCATACTTCTGATCCTAGCACCTTGGAGGCTGAAGCAGGAAGATCCCAAGTTTGAGCCTAGCTTGGGCAACTTTAGAGATTTAGGAAGAACGTACCTCAAAATAGAAATTAAAAAGGGGTGGGGGAGCTGGAGATGTAGCTCAGTGGGAGAGGGGTTACCTAGCTTGTACAGAGCCCGGGGTTCCATCCCCAGGACCACGATGAATGAATGAATCAATAAACAGAGCTGGAGATGGAGCTCAGCGTGAGAGTCCTGGGTCCAATCCCTGGTTCCTGGGTCGAGGGTAGGGGAAAACACAAGAGGGGCTGGGGACCAAGGCACCCCCTATGGCCACTTGCCTCAGGACAGCCCGCTCAGCTGTGACCTTGGCAGTGGGTGTTGTGCTCTGGAGTCACCTCTGATGCTGCTGCATTGCAGACGAGGCCTGGAAATCTTTGGGGTTTGGAGTGGACTTCCTGGTGTCAGGCAGCTGGGGAGGCAGGAGGCTGATGGGTTCAGGTTGGTTCTGGTGGGCCAAGCCCGAGCTCTGTGCCCCATTCCCAGCCAGTGTCTTAGACAGGAGTGGGAGATGCTGTCTTGCAGAGAACTCCCGGCCCCGCCATGCAGAAATGCTGGAAGCTCCACCTGGCCACTGGGTCCTGGGCAGAGGTTGGTGGTGGAGGTGGAGGCCAGGGGGTGGCTGTCTCACAGGCACCTCGATCCTGGGACAAGCAGCTCACTGGTCAGGCCATGTGCAAAGTGATTCATATAAGCTAGAGGTTGGAACAGTGCACTCATCAATGCACGAGGAGACAAACGGAATGTGAGGCAGTGGTGTTGTGGAATACCATGCAGCCCTCAAAAGGAAGCAGAGTCTGACGTCCACTGCAGCGTGGATGGGAACTTGAACACACTGTGCCCAGTTCACAGAAGAATGCAAGCCCGCTTGGATGATATCCAGAGAACAGACTGAGGTTGTCAGGTTGTGGAGGTGCAGAAGCAGAGAACCCAGTGCATTCATCACCTCAGAAAGTTCTGGAGACTGGTGGCCTGGAGGGTTTGCAGCAGTATGAATGTGATTAATGCCCCTCACTGTACACTTGGTGGTCGGCTCTGTGCTATGTGTGTTTTATCATAATTAAAAACGAGAGAGAGCTGTGTGTGGTGGTGCACGCCTGTAATCCTAGCACTAGGGAGGCTGAGTCAGGAGGATCACAAGTTTGAGCCTAACATGGTCAGTTTAGCTCTTAAGGAGATCCTGGCTCAAAGTGACAAGTTGATGGCTGAGAATGCAGCTCGGTGTGAAGTTCAGGTGCCTGTGGCACCAAAACAAACAGACAAAGAACAAAACAACAAAAAAGAGAGAAAGTGAGGCACCACGAAATGGTTCAAGCTTTCCTGCAGCTTTCAAAACTGGCCTGGGTGTAGGTGAAGGGACCCCAGCACACATGGTTGCACGTGGAGGCCCTCGTTTCTGACCCCCACCCCAGGAAGCGCTGGGAGGCCGGGGTAGGGTCTCCCCAAGATGCCTTGGTCAGATGCACATGGGGTGGGGACCTGCAGAGACGCCGGATGTTGAGGCTCAGGGGTCCCCCCTACCCAGCGCCCCCATTGGCTGAGGAGCACATGCGTGTGGGTGGGGTGTAAGCGCGGCTGTGCGTGGCAGGCGTGCACGTGGGAATTTACTAAACTCGGATAAGCTGCCTCCTTCGGGCTGGGGAGAAGCGGGTGTCGAGCGTGGGGTGGCCTCACTGTGAGCCTGGAAGCCGGCTCAGTGCTGGGCAGTGGGGCGGCTCAGGCCAGCCCTAGGATTTCTGTGGCTTGGACGCGCTTCACAGCAGTCAGAAGGGTGAAGCAGGGCCGTAGGGCAGACGCTCCGCTGCTCGGACAGTGGGGTCCCCAGGGAAGGGGCTCCTTCCTTTCCCCTGCGACAGTCCAGAGGGACAGGGCCTGGTAGTGCGAGGGAGGCTGTAGCCGGCGGTTGCTGCGTAGACCAGCACGAAGGAGACTCGCTCCGGGACGCTGGGTCTGGGGTTTGCACAGGGCTGCGGGGGAGCTGAGGCTGTGCTTTAGGACATTCGGAGTCTTAGGTGGGAGACTTGACTGATCGGGGCTGCAGTCATCTGGAGATCTCTGTGTCTGTCAGTCTGTCTGCCTGCTTCACTCTTTTTACACCGAGCTACATCCCCAACCTTTATTTATGTATTTTGAGACAAAATCTTACTAAGTTACTACATTGCCCAGGTTGGGCTTGAATTTGTGATCATCCTGCTTTCAGACTGCTGAGATTATAGGTGTGCACCAGTGGGTCCTTCTTGGGAGGTTTTTTTTTATGTGTATGTGAGGTGTTGGCTGCAGTAACAAGATGTGTCTCTGTACCCTTGATTGGAATACCCATATGCGATCTCTCTGCATTGACACAGCACGATAGCCATGGGGTGCCTGGGTTTGTTGTTCCCAAGAGTGAATATACCACCAAATAAGATGGATGCTACGTGGCTTTTTGTGATGTCTTCTCAGAAGGTATGTGGTGTCAGGTACGATGGTGTATGCTGTTATTCCGGCATGCAGCGGGCTGAGGAGGAGGATAGCTGTGAGGCTCTGTCTTGAAAAAAGAAAACAAAGCCACATGGTGTCATTTTGCCACATTCTGCTGGTCAAATTGATCACAAGCCAACTTAGATTGGAGGAGGAGGAGCAGAGATCTCAGCTGTCTAGCAGAGGTGTGCTGTGTTTTAAACCCATCACAAGTGGAAGCTCTGCCATCTGAGTTCCCTGTAGGGATCCTGGGTGGTTTGGTTGGGAAGGCAATGGTGGACTCTGCTATTTGTGTCACTTGGCCTCCAAGTCCATTTCCAGGATAAATGGACCCATTGTTGCTATATCACAGCCTGGGAAGGGGAGTGCAGAGAAAGCCATTGCACATGGTGGCTGGTTCTCAGTCCTTGCCACCCGTCAGTATACTGGCACCTTATCAGCCAAGTCTTGACAATACTGTCACGCCTAGCTGCAAAGGAGGCTGGGAAATGTAGTTAGCTGCAAGGGAGGCTGGGAAATGTAGTCCCTATCTGGGCGGTGTGGTCCCTCCCTGGGCAGCCATGGACCCAGCTACAGCTTACAGGGGTCCTGCTACTGAAAGAAAACAGAAGAGACTCAGTATTAAGACAATTACTTTTTGCAGAAGTCTGTTTTTTTCATAGAGGTGCATACAGTCACACACACACAAAATGTTCCATGTTTCTGTTTGCATAGAAATAGGTCTGAATAGCACCTTGAGACCATAATGTGAAGTGAAATAAATCAGACACACAATCTTGCGTATTGTACAATTTCTCTGAGATGAGAAACCCAGTATAAATAATTAAAAATAACGAAAGACAGGAGGAGGTTGGGAGCTGGAGTATCTGCAGATTGGAAAGCCATCCAGAGCTGGAGGGAGGGGCAACACCGACGAGGGGAAGGGGAACAGACAGAATGTATCGGTGTTGCTTGGGTCATGACAGATGTACGTAGGGATCATTCATGCTCATTTTGAAAAGCGGTTCTAGCGAGAATGAGCACCGTGAGGAACAAATGGTGCCACTGCCCAGCTCCACGTTATGGGTTTTCCTTCACGAGAGGCAGCAGCTACACAGGGCGGCCACTTCTAGACGGATGTCAGAGCCCGGGGCTGGTGTGCTCTGCACGGTAGGCTTCACTAAGAAAAGGAAAATGGCTCTGAATAGAACAGACGTCCAGGCAGGGAGGGCGCAGTGGCCAGAGGGTACACAGTGGTGGTCACGCAAGTGACAGAGCCCCAGCCACTCCACAGCAGGTGCCTGCAGCTCTCACTACCCTGTTACACACTTAATGGTGTGCTAAGAGGCCAGCATTGTGTTACATGTTCTGTGTTACCTGTTCTTATTTTATGGAAGTAAATAGAACTGAAGGAGGCAGGAGGAAATCCTCAGAGGTGATGGATAGGTTTGTAGCAAAGACTCGTAAAGATGCAGAGGTTACACTTATCTCCACACTTACCACATTATATACACCAAATGTGGATGGCTCACAGTGTGTAGGTCAGTCATTCAGCAATGCAAGTGTGTGTGTGTGTGTGTGTGTGTGTGCGCGCGCGTGCCCATGTGTGCGCACTGGGGACTGAAGCCAGGGCCTTGCACATGCTAAGCATAAATTTTAAAAATTATTTTTAAAGAAACCCAGTGCTAGGGATGGTGGCACACACCTGTAGTCCCAGCATTGGAGGCTGAGACAGGAGGATTGTTTTGGGTTGGAGGCCACCTTGGGCTGCATGATGTGATTCTGTCTCAACAAAACAAAACCAACCCTTCCCCCCAAATAAAACCCACTCCTCCTCCAGAGGCTTAGAGTACAGCCTGGAAAAAAACGTAGAAAAATGACCAGAAGGAAAAATGGGTTGCAAAGCTTTCTAGGGAAGAGGGAGGAGCTGACTTCTCGGGATATTCAAAGGGGATGTCAGCAGGTGTCGTGTTTGAATTTTTAACAAGGGTAATGTCTTCATGTTTTACTTGTGACATTAAATATTCACACACTCCCCCAAGAGGCCCTGGCACGTATCTGGTGGCTGGTCCTGCAGCCCTTCTTATCTGTCTGTGGTAGAAACTGACACCAAAGGCAGCCCTTTATCTCCTGTGCCCCACCTTCCTGAGGGGTCTGTCTTCCTCGTCCTCCCGAGGTGGATCTGGAGGGTTCCCTTTGTTACCAGCAGAGAGTTTTTATTTTTATTTTTATTTTTATTTTTTGGGTTTTTGAGACAGAGTCTTGTTATGTAGTTCAGACTGGCCTTGAACTCACAGCAATCCTCCCGCCTCAGCCTCCTGAGAACTGAGATTATAGGTGTGTGCCACCACACTTGGTATTTTATTTTTGATTATTTAATTTCTTTACTTGTTCAGTGGTGCAGGCGATTGAATCCAGCAAGCATTGTACCACAGAGGTATATTCCCAGCCCTTTTTGTTTTCTGAGATAGGGTCTTGCTAAGTTGTTCAGGCTAGCCTTGAATTTGTAATCTTCCTGCCTCAGCCTCCCAGGTAGGTGGATTAGCGGCAGGCCTGGCTCTCACTTGATGTTTATTGACAACAGAGGGCTGTCATGACTGAAGACTTTTTTTTTTTGAGACAGGATCTCTTTTTGAAATTCGGGCTGGCCTTGAATTTACTTATGTAGCCCAGGATGACCTTAAACTCAGGAGATTCTCCTGCCTTGGCCTTCTGAGTGCTGGGATTTTGGGTGCGTGCCACCATACCCGGCTCTAAAGAATTAAAAAGTCTCTCCCTTCACACAGATAACTGAACATTTTATGTACTTATTAATTTTTGGTGCTGGGAATTGAACCCAGGACCTTAAGAATGATAGTCACACACTGTTCCACTGAATCATACCGTCAGCTCTGCAGTGATTTAATAATTACACACTCTTTACACATCAATTACACATAGAAAGTTGGTCACTGCCGAGTGTTGTGATCCTCTAGACAGGAGGATTTACAGAGAACTTCCTGTGACTCTCCTGCCTCAGCCTTCAAGTATTGGGATTACAGGTTGCACCACCACACCTGTCTGAGACCCTGTTCAAAATACCTTTTTTTTGGTGTGTGTGTGGCAGAGATTCATTATATGGTTCAGGCTGACCGTGAACTCACTATGTAGCCAGGCTGGATTTGAACTCACAGTGATCCTCTTACCTCAGCCTCCCGAGTGCTGGGATTGCAAGCATGTGCCATCACACCTGTTTCAAAATAAAAAAGGGCTGGGGATGCAGCTCAGTGGTTGAGTGTTCAGTCCCTGGGACCACAAAAATAAGTGGTAGTTCTTGAAAGCGTTCGAGGCACTGTTCCCTGTTGAAGGACATTAAAGATATTAGTGGTTCTATAAGGCATGAAACTGAATGGGACCCCAGGGTCGGAGGAAAAGAGTTACAAAGGGGCCAGCAAAATGTGAGTGGGGTGGCACAGGAGGGCATTATCCTGGGTTTAATTCCCTGTATCTGACCGTTGTATCTGAACATGTAAGAGATATGCTGTTTCTGGGACAGATGTTCTCAAGAACCATGGTGTTCACAGCTGCAGAATGGGCTGGTACTGGAATAGGCAAAGTTTTCTGGTAAAAGCCCAGATAACAGAGATTTATGGTTTGGGGCCAAATGGGCTCTGTCGTAACCAGTTACCCGTCACTGCAGCGCCCAAGCAGCCACAGAGCTTGTGTAAAGAGTGGGCGTGGCTGTGCCAGGAACACTGGCCAGGGCTGCAACTCCAAAAGCACGTTGTTTTCACCAGTGGTGAAATATCCTTCTGAGTGGTTTTCAACCCTGTAAAACCCAGTTGCATCTTATGTGCAAAACTAGGTAGCTCGATTTGGCCTGTGGGCTGTGGTTGGTTTATTGATGACTGCTCTAGGGAAAGACACACAGAGTCTCACACATGTGCATGCACACACACACACACACACACACACACAGGAGATAAGCAAATATGTATAGCATGATACAAATGGTGAACCTGGGGGAAGGGTAAAAACAGAGATTTGTATCATTTTTAAAATTCTGCAAGATTGAAGTTATTTTAAAATAACTTCATTAACTCACATAGTGAGTTCACGGTCAGCCTGAACCATATAATGAATCTCTGCCGCAAAAAAAAAGTATTTTGAACAGGGTCTCAGACAGGTGTGGTGGTGCAACCTGTAATCCCAATACGTGGAAGGCTGAGGCAGGAGGGTCACAGCAAGTACTCTGTAAATCCTCCTGTCCAGAGGATCACAATGCCCGGTAGTGACCAACTTTCTATGTGTAATTGATGTGTAAAGAGTGTGTAAGTATTAAATCACCACAGAGCTGAGGGTAACGGAGTTATTGTAAAGCGGTAAATGGAGGCACACACTTGTAATCCTAGCACTTGGAGAAGCTGAGGCAGGAGGATGTCAAGTTCAAACCCACCCTGGGTGACTTGGTAATTTAGCTGGGGATGTGGTTCAGTGTGAAGGCCCTGGGTTCAAGTCCAGTAGTGAAAAAATATTTTAAAGGTCAAATGAAAAGGAGAGCATGGTTTTCCAAAGGACTCTGCCCTTTCCAGCCGAGTGGCAGAGTGACTTGCTTCTTATGGTCATCTGCTCACTTCCTTGTCTTTACTCCTTCTCATTTCTGTTTCCTGTCTTCCTCTGGTTTAATTCATTTCATTTTGCTTTGTTTTGACAGACAGGGTCTTGCTAAATTGCTAAGTTTCCTGGGCTGGGCTCGAACTTGTGATTCTCCTGCCTCAGCCTCCCTTCAACACCATGCCTGACTGGTTTAACTTTCCTATCTGGGGACTCTGCTCAGAAGGCATGAGGCTTTAGGCTCTGTCCTCACTGTCCGACTGCCCCTTTTCGCTCCCTCTGGTAAACACATGTCTTCTCTACCAGCTAAGGAACTGGCCACTTTACCAGTGCCCACTGGCCTGGTGATTTTAATTTCATGTTCTTCACCCCTCATCTCTAGAGGTATAGTTTATTGGCAGGTGTTAAAGAACTTAACATGTTCCATTCTTCCAGCATTGGAACAAAATGTCTTGTTGTGGCCCCAAATGGTTATTTGCAAGAGTGGGATACTGAGTTTATCGAGTGACTGTATCTGGGATAGGCAGGGTGGCCCTAAGATAAGGAAGGGAAGAGATAAGTGCTTTTCCTACAACACTCTTCCTCGCCTGGGTTGGAAATGCAACTCGAAGTGAACAGGAAGGGAAAAGGAATGAATCCTATAATCTAGAGCATTGGACAGCCTGCCATTCAGACTTACCAAGAGTAAGAGCTGAAACCCATCTTGTGTTGTTGTAACAAAATACCCGGGACTGGTTACTTGGTAAGGAACAGAGGTGTATTTTGGTTCATGGTTTCCGAGGACAAAGACTCCAAGCTCAGGACACATCCAGCAGAGGCCTCAAGCTGTCATGAGGTGCAGATGGTACCCCATGGGCGGAGCGTGTGTGAGTAGCGAGTGGTGCGTGTACCGGAGCTCAGTTTGAGAAACGCTCAAGGGGAGGTACCAGGCTTGCTTCTAAAGGAGCCACTCTCGAGAATACTGACCCAGTCCTGTGAGATCTAAGCCACCCAAGCTAGATGGGTAAGAGTCCCTTCCCAGGGTGCTAATTATTACCTCCTACTTAGTCCTGGTTCTTAAAGGTTCCACCCCCTCTCCGACCTACTTACTACATGCGGACCAGCTTCCAGCCTAGGAACCTTTGGGAGACAAACCATTTCTAAGCTGTAATGATACTGTAGGAATTTCGTCTCTTACTTTCAACTCTCTATTTCTGCCTGGCTGAATTTCTGAGAAGGCTGCCCCAACTCACCACAGCCCAAGCATAAGAGTCACCAGTGCAGAAGAGCATCTGAGTACCAGGCTTTCCAGCCAGAATCCCAGGGCTGGCTCTCATTGGTCAGCAGGAACCACGTGTTCCCATTTGAACCAATCAACTGCCAGGGTGCTGGTAGACTCTGATTGGTTATCGTGAATCATATGACTACCTTGAAGGCAGGAACGTCTAGCTTCACCCAAAACCCTCTGTACTGGGAATTGGCTGGAAGTGCACCCTGGGTGATTGGTTCACGTAATCATAGTTGGTTGCTATTCTTATCAGAAGGAGTGGGACCTGGGAAGTTACAGACACAGATGCTGGGTTGGGCTGACTTCCCCAATTCCTGTCTGATTTTTTAAGGTATATGCTTGGTAGTTGGAGGGCATTAGCCCTCTGGTGTCGTGTCCCCTGACCCCTGACCTGGTCATGTTCTCCCACACCTGTCCTTCAGGAGACGCACAGGATCTACAAGCAGAAGCTGGAGGAACTGACTGCCTTACAGACCTTGTGTAGCGGGTCAATCAACAAACAGAAGAAGCGTCTCAAGGACTTGTGGCTGGAGCTCCAGAGGTAGGTGGGAATGAAATGTGAAGCGAAGTGCTGAGCTATAGCCTCAGCCGATTTTAAAATTATTTTTATTTTTCCTGTGCCTGAGAATGAACCCATGGCTACTCTATCACAGAACTATGCCCCTGAACCTTTTTACTTATTTTGAGATAGAGTTTTGCTATGAGAGTTGCTCAGGGTGGCCTTGCACTCGTGACTGTCCAGTCTCAGCCTCCTTAGTAGCTGGGATTATAGTCATATGCTGCTACCTTTTTAAAATTGAAAAAAAAATTTTTTAGACACATTGGCTTCCTGTGTAGCCCAGACTGGCCTTAAACTTGTGGTAGACCTCCCACTTCAGTCTCCTGAGTGCCAGGTTTACAGATGTGCACCATCACACCCAGCCTAAGGCATCTCTGGTTTTAAGGAACCAAAACTCAACTCAAAAGAGGTTTAAACAGAGAACGGAAATTTTAATGGAAAAAAACTAAGAATAGCTTCAGGCCTCAGTGGATCCAGGGATCAGAGGTTGTTTGTTGAAATTTTTTTTTTCCTTCTCATTTCTGCCTTTCTCTAGTTTGGCTTCATTCTCAGGCTGTGTCCTCCCGGTCACTGAGATGGCGTCCTTCCTAGTGGCCTGGCTACCCAGACGGGAGGAAAACTGTCTGTTTCTATTGTTGGCCTCACAGGCCTCTGTCTCCACTTAGTAAACTTTGGGCTCTTCCTAGAGAGCCGTGAAGGGAATGCTTTCCCAGCCAGGGTCCACTGAGTCCCTGCCACCTGCCAAGTATTACCCTGAGAGCTCTCTGCTGCGGGTACCCAGTCTTCCTCACAGGCTGTTGTCTGGCAGGTAAGCCTCACTGTAACCCCTAGAAAACAAGGAAGAGAGATTCAAGGAGGTTGCCAAGATCACAGTGCTGGGGGAGCCAGGTAGGTGCCCAGAAGATACAGATTAGAAGCAGCATCTGGGCATGGTGGTACAGATCTGTAATTCCAGCACTCTTGGAGGCTGAGACAGGAGAATTTCAAATTGGAGCCCAGCCTGGTCCATTTAGTGAGGCCATGTCTCACAATTTAAAAAAATTTTTTTGTTTTAAATTTTAAAAAGGGCTGGGGATGTAGCCAGTGTGATGTACCTGGGTGCAGTCCCCAGCCGCAGAGAAACAAAAACAAACAGGACTGAGGTGTGAGCTGTGGGCAGTGGACTGAGGGTGAGGCCCTGGAGGTTCAGCCCCTTCCCCATTCGAGTGATGTTTGCTTGCCTCCCTCCCACCGCAGGTACAAGCGCCATGCAGGTTCGGAGGAGGCCGAGCTGGTCCAGCAGATGCGTGCATACATCAAGGAACGGCAGAACATCTTCTTCGACATGGAGGCCTACCTGCCCAAGAAGAATGGGTAGGAGCGGCAGCCTAGGCCTGAGATGCACAGTGGCATGGGGAGTGAGGACAGAGGAGGGGGGCACAGCCCCGCATGTTCTTCCTGCCCGGGACAAGCCCTCAGCACTGAAAAGACTCTTGTGAGGTCCCAGCCCCTGGTAACCACAGGTGCCACCGGGGGTGCAGAGGGAGGTGTTCCCTTCCGGGTGAACCAAGCCGTGTTGAGTGCCTGCTGCCCCACCCCCATCCAGCTCTGTGTTGGCAGCACCCACCATGCTGGTCACTTAACCTCAGCTGCCCATGTTCCCGGAGGTTCGGAGTCCTGAGTGAGCTCTTGGCTTGGGGGCGCAGCTCAAGCGTGACCAGGCCAGGAGTTGGCAGTCACTTTCTCCAGAGTGGAACAGTCATGACCCTCTTTCCCAGTAGTGCTCTGATCTCCCTCCCCGATTCTCTCTCCCTGCAGGATTCCTCATGCATTTTACAATAGTCAGAAATCTTTATGTTACAAATGATATAAAATCTAAGTCAAAATTTTAAAAGAAAAAAAGAATGGCGAATTAGCTGGGTATGGTGGCGCATGCCTGTAATCCCAGCGCTCTAGGGGCTGAAACAGACAGATCATTAAGAGTTCAAGACAAGTCTGGGCTATGAAGTGAGCTCAAGGCCAGCCTGAACTGCTTCGGGAGACCCTGTCTCAAAAAGATTAAAAAAAAAAAAAAAGGATTCATTGGCTCCGGTTAACTAAAAGTCCAGCTATAGCTTTAGTTTTGGCTGGATCCTGCTACTCCAGTGATACTGTTAGAAACTCTTAAACAGCTTTCTTTCCTAGTGTATACATTCCCTCCTTAGACTTTATGAACTTTATAAACCCCCCCACCCTCCAGGTCTACTTGTTTAGTGATTCTAGTAAGTGGTTATGGGAAGAGTCCTAGGCTGATTCCCTGGCCTAGATTGTGTTACATGACCATTTATAGACCAGTCAGGTGGATGTACTGCTCTGATTGGTTGAGTTGTGGTCATGTGCCTTCCCTTAGAGGTTGGTTACATGATCATTCTTAAAGCCATAGGACACCCTGTTTTGATTGGCTGAGCCATGGTCATGTGCTTTTCTCTATGGCTTGGCGGGTAAGTGTGATTCTCTGAAGAGCGCTGCATTACTGCTGTAGGAAATAGAGGTTGATTTCTTGTCTGGTTCCAGCAGACTGGACGTGCTCTGAAAGTCCACTCACAGCTAGGGAAAAAAATGTCCTTCTATTTTCTTTTCCCTTTAAACTCTGCTTATTCTTTAAAAGCCATTTCAAAATATCACCACCTTGGGCTGGAGGTTTAGCTCAGCGGCATAAGCAACCTGCCTTGCAAGTAGGCAGTCGTGAGTTCGATCCCTGGTACCGATAAAAAGGAAAAAGACAAAAAAAAAAAAAAAAAAAAAAAAAAAAAAGTCACCACCTCAGCGAAGTCTTTGCAAGCCTCTGTCCCTCTGCAGTTTATCCTTTCTCCCTGAGGTGCTACCGCCCTTTATTTACACCTTTGTGAGTACAAGCATGTCTCGGCAAATAACACTTGTGTTTCCTACAGAAGCTAGTCGCGCGGGCGTGCACACACGCACAGAGGGACCCAGAAATTCCACTCCTGGGTAGTTATGGGTACAGTGAGTCTACGCCTGTATGACCTGGGCATGAGACCGCTCACAGCAAATCAGCCAGACACAAAGGTCAGCGGTGTGTGATTGTGCTCATAGGAGACGTCCAGAATGGGCAAGTTCCTAGGGACAGAGAGTAGGTGCCAGGCTGCGGGGTGTGGGGGGATTGAGGTAAGGAGACTGTTAGTGGGGTGGAGGTCTTTTCGCCTGATAGGAAGGTAATACAGTTCCGGAATGGCGATGCTTGTACAACATTAAGCGTATTGGAAACCACTGAACTGTGTACTTTAAAGGGCTGAATTTAATGGCATATGAATTATGCCTCAATTTTTTTTTTCAGAAAGTGTGTTCACAGCCAAAAGCAGAAAACACATGATGAGTCTGGAGAACCTTATGCGCAGTGAATTAAGCCAGATTTAAAAGAACCGTACTGCATGATCTCATTTGAATGTAGAATCAAAAAAGAGTAAAAACCGAAAACACAAAAAAGAGGCGGAAAGAGTTGTATCCAGTCGCAGGGGACTGGGCCAGATGGGGACATGTTTTTTTCCTCCTTTTTTTTTTTTAGTACTGGGAATCAAACTCAGGACCTTGCACTGTGCCACTGAGCTATATTCCCAGCCTGGGCAGGGGTTTCAAGGACAACAAACTTGCAGTTTTGCAGGATGGATAAATCTAGAAATCTAGTGTACAGCATGAAGACTATAACTAGCATTTTTTTGTATCAGGAATGGAATTCAGCAGCTTGCACTTAATAGGGAGGCACTTTGTCACTGAACTATATCCTTGACTCTGAAAAAAAATTTTTTTTTTTTGAGTCAGGGCCTCATCATGTAGTTTAGGCTGGCCTTGAATTCACTATGTAGCTCAGGCTGGCCTCAAACTTGAAGTAATCCTCCTGCCTCAGCCTCCTGAGTGTTGGGATTACAAGGATGTGCCTCTCTGCCTGGCTTACGTTGAAAATTTGCTAAAACTAGATTTTTTTGGGAGGATACTGAATATTGAACTCCAGAGCCTATCCACTGAGCTACACCCCCAGCCCTTTAAAAACTTTTTTATTTTTATTTTTTTGTATTGGGAATCGAATTCATGGCCTCACATGTGCCAGGCAGGCACTTATGCCACTGAGCCAAATCGCTGGCCCCTTTTTATAACTTAAAAACTTTTGTTATAGGAAGGGTCTCATTATATAATTCAGGCTGGCCTTGAATTCGTTATGTAGCCCAGCATGGCCTCAAACTTTTGGCAGTCTTCCTGCCTCAGCTTCCCGAATGCTAGGTGTGCACTCTAGGTCTGGCTTGTGAGAGAAGATTCTCAGTACTCTCCGCATGCATCAAAAAACTAAACTAAAAAACAAAAACTGGATACTCAAACACTCAACAGCAGGAAAACGAAATCAGTGGTAGTCATTCTACTCAGTGGAGTACTGCTCATAGTAACGAGGGAGGTAGGGAAGTATGTGTGACAGGGGCTGCTCCCAGGTGCGCCCCTGAGTGAGAGCCACCAGACTGAAAGGTGCCACACGCTGCAATTTATGTGAAGTTCAAAAACAGGCAAAAGAGGACAGGCCTGGTGGCGCATGCCTGTAATCCCAGCGCTCAGGAGGCTGAGGCAGGAGAGTCTCCATAGATTAAAGGCCAGCCTGAACTACAGAGCGAGACCCTGTCTCCAAAAGAAGAGTCATGATGCTGACACTTAAGACATACTTGTGAAGGTTACATCTATTTTTTTTTTTTTTTTTTTGGTAGCAAGTTTACATTTTATTTAAGATAGGAAAAGAAACACTGTGTGGAGCAGATTTGGGCTAAGTTAAAGTAAGAGATTACACCTTACAGCATCAGTGGGGACCACTATGCCAGAGAGAACACATGGCCAGGGCTTAATTTTAAAGAGTGTCCTTTTTGTTGTCCAGGCTGGCCTTGAACTCACTGTGTAGCCCAGGCTGGCCTCTAACTCTCAGTGATCCTCCTGCCTCAGCCTCCTGAGTGCTGGGATTACAAGTGTGTGCCATCACATCCAGCCGAAGAACATCCTGTTCCAATTAGTGATCATACGTGTGCCTTTGTCTCATTGGCTGGAACTTCATCACGCTACCTCTGGCTTTAAAGGAGGCTGGGAATTGGGGGTTCTG
The DNA here is from genome assembly GCF_034190915.1 of Cavia porcellus. Lineage (NCBI taxonomy): Eukaryota > Metazoa > Chordata > Mammalia > Rodentia > Caviidae > Cavia > Cavia porcellus. The sequence continues at coordinate 8,051,343 of NW_026947499.1, read as the reverse complement.
GGGCAAATTCCCTGGGAAGTGGGTTCAGTGTGCACACTGTTGGCAATGCCTGTGGTTAATCACTTTTGTCCCCTGATGGGGGGCTTGTGGCCGCCCATTGAGCACCCTGTTTTCTGCCGATGAGTACCTGCCACACACGTAGGTTTGGTTGAGTGCGGTCTGGGGCTCAGCGGCCTGGCCCTCCCGACTCTGTCTTCCAGGCTCTACCTGAACCTGGTCCTCGGCAATGTGAACGTGACCCTGCTCAGCAACCAGGCCAAGTGCGTACCCCTCCCCCCAGGGGCCCAGGTGCTTGGGCTTGTGCAGACATTAGGACAGGCCAGTGGGTTTTGGTCTCCCTGAGCCCCCCGTCCTCAGTGGCTAGAGCACGGGGAACTTTGCTTCCTTTCCTTCTTTCATGGTGGGGGATCAAACTCGGGGCCTCTTGCATGCTGCGAGCTGGGTAGGTGCTCTGCTGCGAGCCACGCCCCCGCCTGCCATTGTCCTTCCCCAGGGTCACTATATGGTGGCCAGAACTCCCCCTTTCCACAGTGGCCCCTGCTCTGTTCCGAGCTTGTCACAGCCTTTCTCACAGGAAGCAGGGCCTGCTGTCCATCTGTGTCAGTCCATTTCCAGGTGGACTGTGAGCCCTGGCATTTGTTTTTGGTCAGGGAGGAGGGCACAGAGGCTCCGGATGGTGGGGGGACTCCGGACAGAGGGACCTTTTATAGTTGACCCTCTTTCCCTCTTGGTTGTCACCCGCTCAAGGCCAGATCTCGGGGAGGGATGGCAGGTCCTTTGGGATGGGGCAGTGGCACCAGGTCTGGGGCCGGATGGGGGCTGAGATCTGCCCCTGGCCTTGGGGAGCAGAGTGAGCATCCTGTGTGACCTTCCCGGGGGTGTGTGTTGTGGCAGATTCGCCTATAAGGATGAGTATGAGAAATTCAAGCTCTACCTGACCATAATCCTGCTCCTGGGGGCTGTGGCCTGCCGCTTTGTGCTCCATTACAGGTAGGGGCTTTCGGGGCTCCAGGAGGAGGGGCAGGGGAGGGGAGGCAGCAGGGGGGCGGGGTGCTCTAAGCGTGGAGAGGAGCGGTATCCTGCTGTAAGATAGAAAGGGCAGGACCCGTGCTCCAGCCGGATGACAGGCAGCAGCCTGCCCACAGCAGGACGCTGGGGTAAAAGGCCATGTGTACAAGTCCACACAGGAAAATCCGTGGAGTCAGAGTAGCTCAGTAGGGAGAGACTGTTGATGTGTTACAGGGTTTCTTTCTTTTTAAAAATTTTTAAAAATTTTTTTGGTTTTTTGAGACAGGGTTTCACTATATAGTTTACACTGACCTTGAACTCACTACATAGCCCAGGTTGATCTCAGACTCAAAGTGGACCTCCTGACTCAGCCTCCCAAGTGCTGGGATTACAGGCGTGCACCACTACGCCTGGCTCAGAATTCTCTGGAGCAATACAGATGTAGTGGAGTTAGGTAGTGGTGATTTACACAATTCTGTGAACATAACAACTTAGTTGCACATTTTAAAAGGGTGAGTTTTAGCTGGGCCCTGTGGTGCCTGCCTGGCATCTCAGCAATCTAGGAGGCTGAGCCAGGAGGATCACAAGTTTGAGTCCAGTCTGGGCAATTTTGGGACCCAGGGGGATTCTGTATAAAACAAAACAGTTATAAAAAGACTAGGCTTGTAGCTCATATGAAGGCTCTGGGTTTGATCCCCAGTTCTGCAGAAAAAGAGTAAATTTTGTGTTATGCGGATTACATCTCAGCTATTAAAAGAAGAGAAAGAGCAAAGCAGACGGCCTGACTAAGTCTTAGCCTTGGGATGGGCTGTCCCCATGTACGGGTCCCCTCTTGGGCCCTGGTCTCCCTGTCTGCCAGCAGAGGCCACAGCAGGCCGTGCCTGGTGGGCTGAGACCGTGTAGTGAGGTCACAGTGTCCCCATGGGCCTGGCCCTGTGCTCCCCCCGCCCCCCACCTGTGTTTTCTGCCCCTCGGGAGGTGGCCAAGCCCAGCTGGGCCTGTGGCCTGCGAGTCCAGGGTCTGTGTGCTGGCGGCATTCAGCTGAGAGTCCTGCTGCTGCCTGTGCCACTTGTGTGGCCCTGAGCCCAGCCAGCTGCCCCAGGGTGAAGGCTGCACTCACCAGCAAGGCCCGCTCATGGCACCTCCAGAAAGGGGTGAGAGTTCTTGGTGTGCAGCCAGTGTCCTTGCGCTGGGCCCTCCAGGGTCCTGCACGGATCCTGTGATGAGCTGTCACATGCTCAGCGTTACGTCAAGCACCCTGTCTCCCCTCGCCCCTTCCCTCCTGCTGCGATGCCCTGGGCTGCCCTAATCAAGTAACAGTTCCATCAGGGTTTAAAACAACAGGATTATGCCCTCTCGGTCCTGAAGGCCAGAAACGAGAAGTCAAGGTACGATGGGGACATGCTGGTGACCCCAGCACTCTGGGAGGCTGAGGCAGGAGGATCTCAAGTTCAAGCTCAGCCTGGGCGCCTTAGAGAATGAGTGATGTGCCTGCCTCCTGCACTTCTTGTCCAACTCCCGAGAACTCTGGTTTTCTCAGTAATAAGCTGTTGAGCCTCCTTTTTCCTACCGTGGCCAGGGTGGCATTTTCTGGAGTTAGGACAGAAACACTGCCGGGGGCACTGGCCCGAACATGTGGTATGTGAGACTCTGCTGCTACCCACAGCAACCCGCTCAGTAGGTGCCCTTGCTCCTGGCTTTGTGGGTGACAAGTGTCTTCTCGGTGACAAGTGTCTTCTCAGGAGAGTCACTCTAGCAAGGGGCAGGTTCAGGATCTGAACTCAGGGTCTGGGATTCCAGAACTTGCTGGTCTCCCAGGACCATCTCCAGTTCTTGGGCTGAAAGTGACCAACCTCGGCCACCCCAAGGCACAGTCGCTAGCTTGCCCATTCTCCTTGCCCATCCTAGGCCGTTGCAGTGGGGTCTTCCTCCATTCAGGGTCAGGGAGCAGGAAGCAGGGCTTTCTTCTGTCCTCTGCGTGCAGACAGCCCCTGCCTATGCTGTCCGCTGTCCGTTCTTCCAGGCTGTCGTCTGGGTGACACTGGAGGGATCATCCCCACTGGGGTCAAGGACAGAGCCCTCATCAGAGCTTATCAGGGGCACCTCAGAGGGAGGGGCGTGTGTCACTGTGTGTCTTCCAGAACCCTTTACCAGGGGTGCTCTGAGAGGGGGTCAGCTTCCCGCTTTAAAGGTAGTAAGCTGAGGCAGGTGGGTCTCTGGATGACCCCCCCCCCCCGTCCCCCTTGAACCCGGAAGGCTCCAGCTGCCTGTCTGCCTTTTTTTTTCTCCCCAGCACAGGGGATTGAGCCTGGGACCGTGGCCCTAAGCTACATCCCCAACCTTTTAGAAAATATTTTTTATTTTATGACAGCGGCGTCTCACTAAATTGTGCAAGCTGCGCTTGAGTTGATGATTCTGTTGTCCCATTCTGCTAGTCCTGGGATTATAGGCGTGTGCCCCATATCTGGCTCCTGCCTAGCCACTTTTTTTTTTTTTTTTTGTCTTTGCCTGTCCACGTTTGAGGCCTGTTCAGCTTTGGGGGGACCTGAAATGCACATCTTAGCCCTCCAGGGAGCCTTATCTAAAATAGTAAGTTTCCCATTCTTCAAGGCCAGCTGAGTTAGGCATGGCGGTGCACACCTGATCCCAGCATGGGGAGGCTGAGGCAGGAGGCTCACCTTGAGTTCAAAGCCTCCCTGGGCCACATAGTGAGACCTTGTCTCAATAAAACCAAAACACGAAATGAGCAAATAGGCCCTGTGCCATCCTGCCAGAAGCTTCCCATCAGTGGGAAGCATGTGAGAGACGGCCAGATCGCCCTGGGCTGAGAGGGCAAAGGGCCTTCGATGCCAAAGGGCTCCTGCTGCTCCCCTTTGGGTCCTGGCCAATTTGGGAGGTGACCCCTGGGTTGGGCCAGGGTGAGTGCAGGTGGCTGTCCTTGCTTCTCATGCAACTCCCCTCGCACCCCAGGGTGACGGACGAAGTCTTCAACTTCCTGCTGGTGTGGTACTACTGCACCCTGACCATCCGAGAGAGCATCCTCATCAGCAATGGCTCCAGGTAACATGGAGGCGGGCGGCACACCCTGTGTTCCTTTACCCTGGAGATTCTGTGACTGTTCAGACGCAGGAGGGGCCACTCTGGTGCAGTGTCCTTTATCAGTGCCATGGGAAAGAAGCCCTAAAGCAAACTGATTTAGTCTAATAGTGTAAATGCACTGTCCAGAAAAAAAGCAGGATCATTGGGACCTCAGATAAGGCTTGATCCAGGTGTGCAGAAGATGTCATCAGGACCCAGTTTCTCTCTCCATCCCTCATCTCTTGACTTCTGTTGCGTGACCTTTATCCTCAGGGTCCCTGTAGGGAATCTCGGCAGCCTGGGGCTCAGGTCTTCATGGCTAACAAACAAGGTGCATCTCCTCAGTGGAGGATCTCACCGGCTGGGTCCCCTGGGCTGTGTCTAGATGCTGTCTGGTGGTTCCCTTGCCTATGTCGGAACCAGTCACTATTTTGTTGTTGTTGTTTTGTCTTTTTGAGATTGTCTCACAATGCAGTTCAGGCTGGCTTGAGCTCACTTTGTAGCCCAGGCTGGTCTCGAACTTGCAGCCATTCTCCTGCCTCAGCCTCCCAAGTGCTGGGATCACAGATGTGCGCCACCACACCCGGTTTGAACCAGTCACTGTTGCTAGACAGTGCATAGCTGTGATTGGCCAGGCTCAAGCCTGACCCAACCCCCTCAGCCAGTATTGACCCAAAAACTTCTTGGAATAGCTCCCTAGGGAACACTGGGATATCGGTACAGGTAAATTTGGGGGACAAAAAGGGAGAGCCCCCACAAGGAAGTGGGAAGAGGACGGACAGGTGGCTGGGATGGAGGACTCCTGGGTTCCAGCCCCGGTGCTGTCACTCAGCAGCTTCAGGACTTCAGTCTGTTTCCAGGTGATTGTGTCACTGTCACTAAATGAATGCAGGTACTGTTGGTCTGTTTCTCTGTCTCGCAAAGGCTCTGAGCTTGGGACTAGGGATAGAGCCCACCGGCACAGTGCATGCCTGGCAAACTCTCGGTCATGAGTTTGATTCCTGGTACCAGAGAAAAGGCTCTGGGTTCAAGAAGCCCTACAGTTGCCTCCATCTGCTTCCCACACTACCTGAGAGGGGTTTTGACTCAGTGAAGACCATGGCTGGGGCGGAGAGCAGGGACTTAGTGGTGCTCAGCATGAACTCAGCCCTGGCTGTCATCCCTGGCAAATGAGGCGGCTGGGGAAGATGCATGACTGGGGAGAGTGAGGGTCAGCAGGAGCTGTGTATTCCAGACTGGGGACTTGGCCGGGTGTTGGGGCTGCATGCCTGTGATCCCAGCACTCTGGGAGGTTAAGTCAGGAGGATCACAATTTTGAGTCCAACCTGTTCAACTTAGAATCTGTCTCAAAATTTAAAAATAAGCACGGGGAGAGGTGGCGGGGACGGGGTGGATGTAGCTCAGTGCAAAGGCTCGGGGTTCAACCCTTGGGGTTGAAAAATAGAGTGAAGCATCTACCCGAGACTGTCCTTGGCTGAGTTGGGAGGGGGGAAGAACGGAAAAGCTGGCATCTTCCCACGGCTGGCTGTCAGGCAGGCTTAGACCTAGTGTCTCCTGAAACTGCTGGGGAACATGGAAGTAGGTAACTTTAGCAGGGGATCAACACTCACAGCTTCCCTCCATTGTCGAGGGAATAGCATCGTTCACTTGGGGCATAGTTAGTAGGAAGCAGGGTAGTATTTGGGGGGTGCCGGGGCCAGGGCAGTGGTCGAGGCACCCTTATCACTAACTCTTCCTCTTGGCCTTGCTCTCAGCCTCGGGCTTTCACCCTTCTGCTGAGTCAGCTCTGGGATGCATTGTCTCCGACAGTCATTCACACTTTAGCAAGAGTTACTCTGGGTAGCATTGTTTTTTAAGTATGTTACTCCATGGGTGCAGGGGTGCTTACAGACAGAAGGGAGCAGGATTGAGACAGGGCCCCTGAAAATACGGAGTTCTTAAAGGGGTGCTAAAGGAAAGGAAGATGTTGCCTCAGAGCCCAGTGACATTTGCTGGTCAGTTGACGAAAGGCCATCTCTGGTGTGTGCTGCAGAGCTCTGCATGGGATCTGCTGGGCACTCCTTAGTGTCAGTCACCTACATTTCTTAAGCACATCCTAAATGGCAGACACTGAGGAACACCAAGGTACCTCACACTTGCTCTTAGGAACACCCACAGCATTCTCTAAAAAGACCCTGTTGTGGCCTGCAGGATCCCAGCAACCCCAAGTTGTAACAAAGCCACTCTCTAGGCTGTCTTCCAAGCTGGCCTGGGCAGAGAAGTGAGGATGGGGCTGGTAGCCTATGTGGGGGCATTCACTTTCACAGTGACCCCAGGAGTCTTGGCCCCGGGTAGGCGCAGAGATGAGTAGGTGGGCTGAGTCTGCCGACTAAAAGCCACGGCTCATCCTCTGCACCTGGCAAAGATTGCAGCCTCCAGGCAGAAGGCAGCTAAGGGACCATCTCGAGGGAGGTGCGGAGGGGTGTGGAGGCGTCCAGACCTGGGTGAGCCCTACCTGCCTCTGCCTCGGGTTACTGCCCATGGTCAGTAACCAGTGGACACTGTGGGCTGTGACAGAAGGCTGTGACCCACGCAGTGAGCATGCCATAGAGGCCTCCCTCGCTGCCCTACTGGGCACAGCCGGGACTCTTGATCTGTTCCTGGCTGAGACCAGAACTGAGCCAGGAGGAGTGATGGGGAACGAGGCAAAGGATGACTTATATGAGATGCTGCCTGCCTGAGATGAGCTCCTCGGCTCACTGATCAAGTCAGCTTCCCTGGCAGAGTATGCAAAGGCCAGCAGCTCACCCAGTCAGGACTGTATCTGAGGGGGACGGGGGTGGGGTGGGGGGGGGGAGCCTATAACTGGCCCTTAAAGGAGATGAAAAGGCAGTGTACTAGCCCACCCTACCCCGCCCCCAGAGCTAGTGGGAATTCTGGGTCAGGTTTGTGATTGGCTAGACTTGGGTCACCTGCTGGCCTGCTGGCCAATCGCTGTTGTAGAATGGTTGCAGAGTCCTGATTGGCCAGCTCTGGGTCACGTGCCCTGACATAGCCCTCAGTACCACCTAGGGTAAGTGTGGGTGTGAATCGCAGACTGCAGGGACTGGGAGGGTTGGTGATTGACAGATGGCAAAACAGCCGGCGTCCACTGCAGTTCTGGGCCAGAAAGAGTAATGAATCAACAACGATGTTGATTTTCTAACGAGCCAGCCTACACTGCCGACTCTCATTGGCTTAAGGCTCTGCCGTCGGAATGGACACATGGCGCTGGCAGGCCGCGGAGAATGTCACAGTAGAAACACATGTATTACACCAGCTCAGAGTCCTGGGGCGGCGGATGGACGATGGGGCCCAGGAAGATATGATTTTCAGCTCCCTCAGTGTCACTGAGCTTTGTTGATTGGTGGCATTTGTCAGAACTTGGCTGTGGGCACAATGGGCTGTGAAATTAAAAGCTGCTGCTCCATCAGGCTTGATGCCAGAGTCTGTGACTGGCTCAGGTCACTCTCAAACAGGGAGAGGGCATGTCTCAGGGAACCCTTGCAGAGTAGGACAAAGGAGAAGCGGTAGCCCGATCTGAGGGCTCCCAGTGGCCTCCAGAGCCAGGGGAGGATGCCACCAGACCTCTTGGCTGCCCTTTGAGGGTCAGGTCAGCTGCCTTCACTCTTACAGAATTGCAGGTGGAACAGGAAGACAGGTTGGAGGGTGCTGGGGACAGAGAGGTATGCCTGAGGGATGTCCTGTCCTGTTCCCTTCCTCAGCCATGCCTCCTGGAATGTCATGCATATCAATTTTTACTGAGTGCCTTTTGTTTATCTGGTATTGCACTAGGAGCACAGAGCCACATAAAACCTCTTCTCTTAGGTAACTCCTCAGGTGTGATTAGCTGTCGCTGGAGGAAAGAGGAGAAAGGAGGTGGTTAAGATGCAGTCCTTGTTTTTGTGAAGTTATGTGTTCTGATTGGAAGATTTTAAGACACATCTAACCGACTTGGTAGGAAAATGAAAATTAAAACTTCAGTGATAGACTGAAGGTGGAGTTCAGTCACAGAGTGCAGGGCCTAGTGTGCAGGGCCCGAGGTTCTGTACCTGGCACCACAGAAACAAAAACACGAAAACAAGCTGAGTGTGGTGGTGCATGTCTGTTATCCTAGCTCTTGGAGGCTGAGGCAGGACAATCACAAGTTCTAGCCCAGCCTGGGGGAACATAGTGATTTAGTGAGACCCTGTCTCTAAATAAATAAAATAAATACCAAAGGCTGGAGAGTATAGGTCAGTCTTAAGTCCTGGGTTCAATTGGTGGTACCAAAAAAAGAAAAAAGACTGGCAAAAATATAAAATGTGATCGACAGTATTGGTGATGCTTTGGGGAACCAGGTACTCAACGTACTGCTGATGCGTGTGTAAATGGGGGTGACAGTTCTGGAGTATAATATGCCAAGTCTCACCCCTAATCCAGCTAGCCTGCTTCTGGTAGTCACCATGGAGAGAGTGTCATTGTGCTAGGGAACTTGCACAAGATGTCACAATAGCATTGAGAAGCATGAGACGTGGTGGAAGAGCCATAGAGACAAGGCTAGAACCACACGCTGGTGATGGTGCACTCCTATAACCCTAGCACTCAGGAGGCTGAGGCAGGACGATCTTTTAAAATTCAAGACCAGCCTGGGCTACAAATTGAGCCCAAGGCCAGCCAGAACTGCATAGTGAGATCCTATCTCAAAAAAATAAAATAAAAATAAATGACAGGTGTGGTGATACTTTTTAATCCCAGCACTCGGAAGCCTGAGGCAGGACAATCATGAGTTCAAGTCTGACCTGAGCTACATAGTGAGATCCTGTTTCAGGGTCTATTGTCTTTTTTTGTTGTTGTTTTTGTCTTTTTCATTTTTATCGGTACCGGGATCGAACTCACGACCGCCTGCTTGCAAGGCAGGTGCTTATGCCGCTGAGCTAAATCCCCAGCCCAGGGTCTATTGTCAGTAGGCTTGGCAGTTAAGATAGGAGAGCGGGCTGCAGGATTTGAGTTAGAAGAGTCAAGCAGAAGCCCCCAGGCTAGCAGCAAACTCTCTTGGGTCCCCCTTGTGAGGGTGGGCGGGGCCCCTTCCCCTTCTTGGCTCCAGAACCCCGGTCCTTTGTTCCTCAGCCAATGCCTGGGGCAGGGACCTAACCAGGCTCCCTTCTCACTGTATTGAGAGGGCCTGGTGCTGGGGGAGCCCTAGTTCTGATATCAGGGACCCCACAGCTCCTGGAATGGGGACAGGAAGTCAGGGCTTGGAGAGGGTGGCAGAGATGAGCCTGCGGCATGTGCCACGCCTGTGCCAGCGATTCTGTGCACATGCTCACATATGTTTATTCAACATGTTTACGGAGCAACTGCTCCAATCCTGTTATTACAGATGCATTGGTGAACACACTAGGCTCCTGCCCTTTCGGGGCTTCCGTGTATGGGGGTGGGTAGTTCTAATAGTACCTGAGCCACCTGGACACGGGTCTCAGGATACATGATCTCAGACTGAGGACGGCATCAGGAAGGGAAATAGGTGTGACCGGGGGTGCGTTGTGCAGCTGCTTGGTCCCTGTGGTCCAGGGAGGCCTTTTGGAAGAAGTGACGGGTGATCTGAGCCTGCCCAGACCCACGTAGGCAGTCTCAGAGCAAAGTTGGGTGAGGTGGCCCATGCCTATAATCCCAGCATTCAGGAGGCTGAGACAGGAGGATCGCCTCAAATTTGAGGCTACAATGCACTACATGGTGAAATGTTTTTGCACCCAACTCCAGAGTCTTGGGGCAGAGAAGACAGCAAGCACAGGGCTCTGTCGGGTATATTAACAGACACTTCTGCCTCTGTGCTGCAGGCTGAAGTCCTGGGGTGTGGGCTAGCTCCTGAGATCTGGCTTCTCCTGAGACCTTGCTCCTGGGCTGCGTCCCACAGGGCTTTTCTTTGGGCATAGACACGGCATCTCTGCTGTGTCTCTCTCCTGCAGTGGCACCAGTCACAGCGGATCAGGGCCCCACCTTTGTGACCTCCCTTTGGTTGAATCTTTAATGCTTCTGTCTGCAAATACAGTCACCTAAGGAAGCTGGGGACCCACTCAGTCCCTAACAGGCTCAGACAGGTCAAGGAAAGGCGGTGCAGGTGCTCCAGCTTCTCAGTGAAGTGGGATTAGCTGTGTGTTGAGGGGTTGGCGTAGGACAGAGTGGGGCGGGGTGGCTGTGCCGGCCTGCAAGGCCTGGAAGCAGAGGTACCTTTCTCTCCGTCTGAGCATCTATTCTCTCTCGCCTTCTCCCAAGAATCAAAGGCTGGTGGGTGTCACACCATTACGTCTCCACGTTCCTGTCAGGGGTGATGCTGACGTGGTGAGTCGCCCCCATGGCCCTGAGCCTCCCCAGGGAGCTGGCACGAACCAGGGCTGGTGCAGGGGGACCTTTGGGGCCACATGGGTCTCGGAGCTGATGAAAGGTTGGAGGCCCTGCTGCCAGGGCCCTGTGGATCCTGCCGGGAGCTTCCTGGGGCAGTTTCAATCCTCTGCTGGGGCAGAGTTGATGGGGTGAAGGGTGGGGCGGCTGGAGGGACTGAGGCTTTGGAATCACCGGCACCGGGCCAGGATGAGGAAGGGCTGACACCAGGGACCCTGGTGGGAAGGTGAGCGTCCGGTTCACCCTCACTTTTCCTCCCTCCCTCCAGGCCTAACGGACTCATTTATCAGAAGTTTCGAGATCAGTTTTTAGCGTTTTCTATTTTCCAGAGTGAGTACCTGATCCTCGTTTTGGGGTGGCAGGGGAGAGGCTGTCACCCCCAGGTCACCTGCTCCAGTCCCCAGCACTTCCCAGAGGGAACAAGACCAGTCTTTTGGAGGGCGCTGACCTTGTCTCACTGTTTCAAGGAAATCCTCAAAGTAGAAATAAGTATTAACTTTTCCCACTGTAGAATAGCTCTGGATTTGTACGCAACGTTTGGTGCTGGGGTTGGATGTGCTGTCCTGCTGAGTTGTCCCCAATCAGAAATCTTTTTCCCTGGAGGTGGGGGTCTTGTCATGTGGCCCAGGCTGGCCTCCAGCTGCTGGGCTCAAGTCATCCTCAGCCTCAGCCTCCTCAATAGCTGGGACCATAGCACACACTGGGTCTGTATCCCCTCTCCCAGAATGCAACTCAGTTGCCAGTACTTGGGAGGCTAAGGCAAGAGGATTTCATGAGTTGAGACCAGTGTGGGCTACATAGTGAGTTCTAAACCAGCCTGAACTACATAGCAAGACCTTGTTCCAAAAACAAACAAACAAAAAAGCAACCAAACATAAAAGCAACCTTATTTCTAAATGAGAACCTGCTTACAAACAAACACACATTTGGAGAAGGAAGAGTGGGAATTGTGTATAATTCCTTAGGAGTGATCAGTGATGTGGTCCTGTTTTTATGCATGCACATGCATGTTCATATGTACTGAAGCAGTTCAGGGCTGGTCTTGTGTCCCTGTATCCTCATTTTTTAAGCAGCTACAAAGTGTCCCTCGTGTGTCCTAGCCCTGCACGCAGGTCCTCTCGCAGCTCGGCGTGGTTTGCAGCGCAGCACCTGTCGTGTGGCTGGGAAACCCCAGTCCTTTAAGTCTGGTGGGGTTTCTGCTGCTTGTGCATCCGAGTGCTTCTTGGATTCTGGATGAAGGATACGGTGGCTTCTGGTTTAGCGAGGGGGTGGGGAGGAGAGGGTGGCCCCTTGGCCCTGGGACCAGCCATGCCCTGGCAGCCCTGGTTAGCTGTCAGCCCTGGGCCTGGAGGACAGGGGCACCCTGTCCTGTCCCTGCGTCAACCTGAGCCCGGCGTGCGCCCTCTACAGGCTGCGTGCAGTTCCTGCAGTACTACTACCAGCGGGGCTGCCTGTACAGGTTGCGGGCGCTGGGCGAGAGGAACCATCTGGACCTCACTGTCGGTGAGTAGTGGGCGGGGTTCCAACCCCCGCCTGCCCGCCCCCCACTCAGGTATTGCTCTGCACAATTCATAGTGGGTTCTGCATCCTTCGCCGTGCGGGGACAGCTGAGTGCTGGGGCCCTTGGTGCTGGGGTTCCACTGTGTCCCCCTTAAGAGGTCTGTTTTGTCCATAGTTTTTATTTTGTTTTGTTGGTATTGGGGGTTGAACTCGGAGCTTCCTGCATGCTGGGCAAGTGTTGTACCCACGAAGTATATTCACAGCCATTTTTATTTTTTTTTAATTTTGAGACAGGCTCTCATTAAGTTAGAGCTAGCCTGGAACCTGTGATCCTCCTGCCTCAGCTTCTGGGGTAGCTGGGATTACAGATCTGTGCCACCACATCTGGTTCGTCTGTGTTACACGTATGCAATGTTAGCATATTGTCAGTCATGCATCTAACTGATATATAACATGTCTACATACAAGTATGCATAAACATAACACTCGTTACATACACTGGGGTGTATGGCCAACTTTCACCCACAGCCATACCTAGTTAGAAAAGCTTGCAGTCCCCTCGTCTGAACTTTAGAAGACAGACTGCTTCTAATAACACTCTGCTACTGTTTGTCATTTCCTCTGCAAATTACTCTGCAAAGGGAGTCTACTTGGCAAGATGCAATCAAAATGGTGCATGAAAATGTCCAGGAAATAGCTGGGCAGGGTGGCACACACACCTGTAATCCCAGCATTTGGGAGGCTGAGGCAGGAGGATCGTTGCAAGTTCAAGATCAGCCTGGACTACAAAGTGAGCTCAAGGCCAGCTTGAACTGCACAGTGAGAGCCTGTCTCAAAAAGACAAAAAAAAATAAAAGTCTAGGAAATTACAAAATCCTACACAAATTAAATATGTACTGGGTGGGGTGACACATTCCTGTAAAGTCAGCACTCTGGGAGGCTGAGGCAAGAGGATCACAAATCTGAGTCCAATCTGGGTAATTTAGTAAGATCCTGGCTCTACATAATAGATTAAAAGTATTTGAGTTGTAGCTCAGTGCAGAGGGCCTGGCTTCAATCCCCAGTACTGAAAAACAGCAAGAGAGGGACAGAAGGAGGGTGCAGGAGGGAGAAGGAGAGGGTGAGGCATTTGCACAAGTGTGCACACACACGAAAGAGAAGAAATCAGTAAAGACACACTGCCCGTGCACCAGGGAGTTCTCAGGCTTGTGCCTGCCTGGACTGTGCCTTGTGGATCTGAGGGAGCCCCGCTGCGGCCCCTCACTCCTGCTCCTCCCTGCAGAAGGGTTCCAGTCCTGGATGTGGCGGGGCCTCACCTTCCTCCTGCCGTTCCTCTTCTGTGGCCACGTGAGTCCCCTGGTGCAGGCGTCCCGCATCCCTTGTTCTGCCCGAAACAGAGGTCCTCAGGCTGCCCCCGGTCACCAGCTGTGCCTCTGTGCCCTGCTGTTTTGGTGACTGTTGAGCCCTGAGTCCTCCAGCCTCTCCCAGCTCTGCCTGCAGGCTACAGTTTTATGCAGTGGCATCTTGGGCAGCTGGCGAGGGTGGGGGGTGGGGAAGCTCCGTCTCCATGGCTCCCACAGAGTCCCCAGGGGAGCATGTGGTGACCATGCCTCGTGCCTGTCCCCCGTCTGTCTGCAGTTCTGGCAGCTCTACAATGCCGTCACGCTGTTTGAGCTCTCCACCCACGAGGAATGCAGGGAATGGCAGGTACGGCCTGCCTGCTGCCCAGCTGTGGAGGGCTGGGCCGCTTAGCTACCTCCTTTTCATGGCCTTGGGGCCCTGCTGCCCCAACTTCTCTGCTGCTAGGCCGTGGGGTGGGGGGATCTCAGGGCACCAGGCCCTTTCTTGTTCCCTGAGCTGAGGGGCTCCCAGGGCCTTCATCTCCACCCTCTGCTGGTGGCTCTGCATCCCAGGGTCCAGGGCAGGGGGCGGCTGCTGCCCCGGGGGCACTGACCAAAGCTTTCCCCTGCCCCACCTGTCCACCCCGGGGTGCCACCTGGATCCCCTAGGTGTTCGTGCTGGCGCTCACCTTCCTCGTCCTCTTCCTGGGCAACTTCCTCACCACACTCAAGGTCGTGCACACCAAACTCCAGCAGAACAGAAACAAAACGAAGAAGCCGTAGCCCGGGTCTTCGCGCCCTATGGAGCTCCGGGCAGGAGCAGGACTGAGAGGCTGTGAGCCTCGGACTGCACACCCGGCCCGGCTCAGAGATCCTGGGCTTCCCGGGCAGCAACATCTCAGGGGCCAGCACGGTGCTGGAGCGAGCGCGTCCCGCCTGACGCAGAATGCGACGGCGCTGTCCTCGCAGTATTAGCCCTATTTATGACGTATTTAATACCAGGTCCCCCAGCTGCTCTCAGCGGAGGCCGAGTCCCGGTCATCTTCCTGGGTGGGGTCCATGCCTCAGGGAGCCCCTCGGGGTGGGGTTCAGATGTGCCTCTCTGGGTTGGATTTCCGCTGCCCTGTTACCCACTGCATCCTGTGTGGGACAGGTGACACCTTCTGCATCCTGTGCCCCCCCCAAGTTGCCCCCACCCTGGGTGGGGTTATTTAAGTTCTCAGAGAACCACAGCCTGTCTCCGCCACCTCGTGCTTCCTTTGTCTCCTGCCTGCCTGAATCTCACATGGGGACCTGGCCCTGTCCCTTAGAGAGCCCGGCCTGGCACGGGAGAGGGGTTAAGGAAGGCTACCACCAGGGGGCGCCCCAGGCTATGAGTTCAGTGGCTGCAGATTTGAAGGACCCAGAAAAGTTCAGTCCACTCTTGCTGGCCTTCACGTGACCTTTCCCTCTGCCTTAGTTTTTCATTTTGGGTTACTGGGGATCCAGCCTGCAGCTTCCATACTGAGCTACATCCCCAGGCCATTTTACTTATTTTGAGATAGGTTTGCTGGGTTGCCTGGCTCAGTCCTCCAGCCTAGGCCTCAGTCTTACTGTCCACACCCAAGGACCCCGCCTACTCCTCAGCTCCCTCCTCCACCAAGGTTCTGGGCTGTGTGTGTGTGTGAGGGGGCAGCTCGCATAGGCTTACCCCCTGAGGACCACGTGGCATCAGGTTTAGTGGCAGGAAGGGTGGGGAAGCCGCCTGGCTTGGGTGAAGGTTCTGTCCCCTCTGGCCTACAGGCCTTAGCTGCCTTTAACAATTTCCCTGTGGATCCACCCCACCAGCCATCCCTGATGGTGTCCATGGTCCTGATTAGTTTCACCTTCAAAAGTGTTTCAAATTGTTATATTTGAAAAGATCCCCTCCCTATGCTGATTTCACAAAAATTGAAAGTTTTACTTTCCCTGAAAAAAGATCTGACCAGCCATTATGCTGCACACTTGTAATCCCAGCACTCTGGGAGGCTGAGGCAGGAGGGTTGCAATTGTGAGCTCAGCCTGAGTACCTTAGTGACTTTGGCGAGACTCTTTCAAAATAGAAAAAATCGGGCTGGGGTTACAGCTCAGTGTAAAAGCCCTGATCCAGTTCCCCAACACCAAAGGGGGACAAATAAAGGACAGATGTGGCAGCATTCCTGCACAGCCAGCTCTGGCCCTCAGGTCACCTGGCCTCCATGCCCTTTATGCCTGTGCTTTCCTCCTGCCTGACCGTTTGCAGGCCCCTGGGTTTGCCCCGTCTTTAGGGGCAGCAAATCTTTTCTGTCGAAGCCAAATAATATTTTAGGCTTCTCCGTGGACTATGAGGTCTCTGTGGCTCTAGTGTGCAGGTGTCAAGCAAGTCACCAGCGCAGGTGGGAGCGGGTATGGCCATGTGCCAATAAAACTTTATTTACAAAAATAGGTAGTGGCCAGGTGTGGCCCACAGGCTGTGGTCTGCTGGCCTCTGCCCCACGCCAACACTTATGCGTGACACCCTGGGTTCTATGAGAACAAGACGCTTAAGTCCTTCCCCAGGGGTGGGGCTTCCACAGTCTTCCCCGGGGCAGCCTGACTTGATCTGGCCGGCAGAGGGAGGCTGAGGCAGGAGGTCGCCCACCAAGCCCAAATCCATGGCTGCTTCTCCAGCAGTGCCAGGTCCTAGTGGTTCTACAACTAGTAGCTCTCAGCAGAGGGCGTCACAGTCTCACGGCCCCGACCCTAGAGCTTTGGGAAGGCTCTCTGGACGCTGGCAGGCTTGGTCTTGGGCTGGTCTGAGACGCTATCCTTGTGCATGAGACGGGCTGCTAGAAGTGGGCTGTCGGGGCCCCTGGGACTCCGGACCCTTTACCTGGCTTTCCGCTCCTGGGCTTTCCATCCGGTCCCTGACCCGGAAGATCTGCAGCAGGGTCAGATGGGTGGCCTAGGGCAGGCACTCGGCATTTCAAGATTGTTCCTCTCCACATGCCCAGCTCTGAACACAGTGGCCCTGCTGAGGCCGAGCTCCTCTGTGTGGGATGGAGGAGGGGGGTTTGGCTGGTGCCTGCCCCACATCCGGGGGTGCTGCCTGTTGCATCCTGATAGGCCCTGGCCCCACAGGGCCTGGTTTCCCGGGGGAGGGAGGAAGAGGCAGGAGGATGCAGCCTGCCTATCTCCGAGGTGCAGTGAGGCGGGCACCGGAGAGCAGCGGCGCAGGCACTGGTGCAAGGCGGTGCCAAGTCGCGACCACGCAGGTACCTGGCATCTGCCAAGTTCTCCGCGTGAGCTGGGTGTGCACAGGGGACCCCCGCGTTGGGGTGCGCCCAGGGACAAGGGCTGGCTGGGTACAGGGACCTCAGTGGCCACCAGCGTGGGCCCGCGGGTGAGTCGAGTCCTGAGCGGGTCCATGCCCCCAGCCCCGGCCCGCGCCCCTGCGTCCCCGCTGTGGCTGCCCACGGGTCACAGCAGCACGCAGAGCCGGCGCTGTTTCTGCCGCTGCGCTTTCTTGAGTGCGCTGAGCGCCACCTTGGCCGCCTCGCGGAACACGTCCTCCACGTTCTCCCGGAACTTGGCGGAGCACTCCAGGTAGAGCGCGGCGCGGATCTGCTGGCAGGCGCTCAGGCCCTGTGGGGAGCAAGCTGTGAGGGGGCTGCAGCCCCGCTGGGGGAGTCCCCTGCGCCCCCTCCCACCTTGCCCTCTCAGCAGGCAGAGAAGCCAGGTGGTCCCAAGAGACACCGAGGACCGATGTACCCCTCTCTCTGACTGCACTGGTCGCTCCTAGCTTTCAAAAATCTTTTAAATATACATATACTTTTGAGACAAGAGACTCGCTGTGTAGTTTAGGCTGGCCTTTGCACTCACTATGTAGCCCAGGCTGGCCTTCAACCCCCATGATCCTCCTGTCTCAGCCTCCTGAGTGCTGGGATTACAGGTGTAAACCACCACGCCTGGCTTCTTCCTTTTTATGAAAGTTTCCTTATTATTAATCTGCTTTTGTGTTCTGTCTTCTATGTATTTCCTATGCCTCACCCCCAGAGTTACAGGGTTTGGACTGGCCCTCCACTCTTCAGGGACACCTACTTTTTGGGGGCAGTTGGTGGGAACTGAACCCAAGGTCTTCATGCTGAACTACATCCCTAGCCCCTTTTATTTTTTATTTTGAGACAGGATCTTAAATCGCTAAGGTGAGCTCAAACGTGCATCCTCCTGCCTCAGCCTCCCAAAGTGCTGGGTTTTGGGGTGCACCACAATATCCAATGGCCAGTTTTCAATCAAGGGCCTGCTCCACTATCCTCCAGGCAGACGGGACTGGAAAGAGGCTCAGTGCGACCAGATCCTGGCTTCACATCTGCTCAGCTGTTTGTCTGTGGGAAAGGTACTTAACCTTTCTGGGACTCAGTTTCTCCCCTGTAAACTGGGGATGTTAATCGTTCATGCCTCAGAGGCATGAGGGTAAGAGAAGGTAAGTACTATACTCAGTGCTCAGCCCTTTCAGCTGTAATTTAAAATTATTCTTAGGATCCTCCTTGCTTAGTCAGGCATGGTTGTGCATATGGTAATCTTAGCACTTAGGAGGCTGAGGCAGGAGAATTTCAGTAAGTTTGATGCCAGTGAGCTACACAATGAGACCCTGTCTCAGACAAACAAACAAGAATCCTCCTGGAGAAGCTACCAAGGCAGCCCTAGTGCAGAGACCAGAGATCCAGGCCATGGCCTTGTGTGGAGTTGGAACTGGGTGCCCGGGCTGCCCACCTGATTGTAGGTGATGGGCTCCAGCTGGGCCGCCCTCAGCTTCCGCAGCTGCTCCTTGTCCTTCCGCAGGTCAGTCTTGCAGCCGATGAGCACCATGGGGGTCCCTCGGCAGAAATGCGTGACCTCAGGGAACCACTGGGAGAGGAGGGAGAGTCAGCCAGGGCTGTGCTGTGCTGTGCTGCCCCGCCCCCCGCCCTGGACCCAGGCAGTCTGGGCCTCACCTTGATGAGGACGTTCTCATAGCTGGTGGGGTTCATGACGTCATAGCATATGAGCACGAGGTGGGTGTTCTGGTAGGACAGGGGCCGCAGGCGGTCATAGTCCTCCTGTCCTGTGCCAGAGAGACCTTCCCTGTGACCCGAGTCCCCTGCTGGGCTCCCAGGTGCAGCCGCCCACATGCTCCGAGCTGGGCTGATCACAGCTAAGTGCTGGGAAGACTGCCAGCTGGTTCTTTCTTTGTGGTGCTGAACCCTGGATCCTCACACTGAGCTGCACCTCCAGCTCATTTTTATCTTATTTTATTTTATTCCATTTTTATTTTTGAGACAGGGTCTCATTAAGTCACAGAAGTTGTACAAGCTGGGTTTGAACTTTTGATCCTCCTGCCTCAGCCTCCCAGAGTGCTATAATTATAGGCATGTGCTTCCACTACAGCTGCCAGCAGTTCTGCCCACAGTGAGTGCCCTCTGGGCAGCCCATGCTAGAGTGGCAGGGAGAAGGGTGCCAGAAATAACAGCAAGTACCCCCCACCACCTCACCCCGGTTAGCAGCTGTGGGCTCCAGTTGCACCTCAGGCTTCCCCAGGGAAGTCCTGGCTTCAACACTGCTACTCTGACTCTTTTTTCTTTTCTTTTTTTTTTTTTTTTTTTTTTGAGACTAGGCTCGCCTTGAGCTTGAGGTGATCTTTCTGCCTCAGCCTCTAGAAGGTAATGGTTAGCAACTACATCCAGCAAGTTCTCTTATTTTTTTTTTTTTTTTTTGTCTTTTTCCTTTTTATCGGTACCAGGGATCGAACTCACGACTGCCTGCTTGTAAGGCAGGCGCTTATGCCGCTGAGCTAAATCCCCAGCCCCTTGTTTTTTTGAGACAGGTTTTCACTATGTAACCCAGACCGGTCTTAAACTTGAAGCAGTCCTCCTGCCTCAGCCTTCTGAGTGCTGGGACTACAAGGCATGGGCCACCTCGCCCAGTTTGGTTCTCCTGCTTTTTAAAGAAATGTGTAGGTTAACTTTTTGTGTTGGCAGTTTCAAAGTTAGACAGAAATTGCAACCAAGGGTGCAGAAAGCTCCAGGCGGCAGACTGTTCACCCTGCCTGCTTGTCTACACCTGAACATCTGTCTCTGGACCCTGCGATCACTGCAAATGCCCTGAGCAGCTCAGTGGTTTCCTGAGGCGGCGGTCAGGGGCCTATGCTCTGATCCCAACCACAGGTGCATTCCGGTGTCACCCAGTCCCCGACAGCGACCTTTATTTTTTCCTAGTCTAGGAGCAGTCAGGGTGCTGCACTGTTTAATGGAAGTACCCTGGGATTTTTTTTGGAATTACTAAGTCTGCAGGTGCATAGGCTCCCCGCCCCCACTGCAAGGACATGGAGGCTCCCACCCCACCCCGGTCTTTGGCTGCCGCAGTGCCAGGTGGTGTCAGCCTCCCTGAGTCCTCTCAGCATGAGTGGCCTCTCCCCCGGCGTCTCCTGGCTCCGTGCCACCAAGGACCTGATACAGCCTGGCTCTGCTTGCCTCAGGGACCAGCTCTGGGCAGCTCTGCCACAGCGCAGTGCTTAAGCTCACGGGAACAAGGCAGGTACAGCAACGCACATCTGTGATCCCAGCCCTGGGGAAGCTGAGGCAGGAGGATCTGAAGTCCTAGTCTTGTCTGGACAACTGATTGAGGCTACCTCAGAATAAAAAGGGTTGGGGATGAAGCTGGGGGACGTGATTTGGGAATCCAACCCCAGCTGGGGGAAGTCATGGGCACGAGAGGCAGGGAAGACATGAGTTGGTCCCAGGCCCGCCCCCTACCCTCACGGCACTGTCGGCACTGTCACCGGTATGCAGCCATGCGATGAAGGCGGCTGTCCTGCTGTCCTTCAGCCAGGGCCCCCAAGGTGGACGAGTGCTGACCACAGACCCCTCCTCCCTCCTGGTGAGCAGTGGGGAGCTGGCGCAGGGTCAGCTGGCACCTGTCCCCAGCCTGTCCCCCATCCCCTAGCCTTTCTCCCTGTCCTTCAGCCATGAGGCCGCTTTAACTTAATGGCACTAAACCAGCAACACCCACTGCAGCTCCTCGGAGATTCCATTCTCCACCGCTGCAGGATGGATCGTACAGCACCGGCAGAGCCCGCCCCGCTGAGCCCTGGTGCCAGGCCCCACTTTCGCTTCCTCACTCCTGGCTGTCTAGCAGTGCTTCCCGAGGTGCCCTACAGCCTCAGTGAACACAGTGCCCGCACCTGGAACACTCACCCCACCCTTCTCCCCTCACCCTCAACCAAGCCATACCTGTCATCTCAGCCTGCAGGAGGGTGGAGCCGGAGGTGTGCAAGTTCAAGGCCAGCCTGAGCTGTTCAGCAAGACTTCCTCTCAACATTTATGTTTTCCCTTTGGGCTTTGAGACAGGGTCTCACTATGTAAACCAAGCAGGCCTCCAACTCACAGGAGTCCTCCTGCTTCAGCCTCCTGAGTGCCAGCATTATACAGTGTGTGCCACCACGCCTGGCCAAAAAAAGAGTTTAAAAGGGCTGTGGATGTAGCTCGTGCTCCCTGGGTCTAATTCCTAGTACTGGGGAAAAAAATCAGACTGTATGACTCCCTCTTGAGGATGCCTTCTCCCTGCCTCTGCTTTCATAATGGTGCCTCCATGCGACATTGTATAACAGAAATCCTCACGTTACAACCCAGTGGGTTAGGGGGATTATGAACACAGTTGGTCCCCATAGTGTAAAGTCTTTTTTTTTTTTTTTTAATCGGTATCAAGTATCGAACTCACGACCACATGCTTGCAAGGCAGGCACTTATGCCACTGAGCTAAATCCCCAGCCCAAGCCTGAGGTCTTGAATGCACAGAAATGAGCTTGACTAGAAAACGCTCAAGAAAAAATGCATCTGTCCTGAGCGTGGACCATTTTTGGTCACTGATCCCCCTTTGACAGCAATTCCCATTGTGCTAGGTGTGCCCAGGAATTTAGGGATGGTTTGAGGAGTGCACAGTTCATGTGCAAATACCACTTTTTTGTGTGGGGTGGTACTAGGCATCAAACTCAGGACCTTGCACTTGCCAGGCAGGCGCTGTTGCCAGACCTACCACAGCACTTTATGTAAGAAGTTGTAATCTAGCAACTAGAGAGGCTGAGGCAGGAGGATTGTTGTGAGTTCAAGGCCGGCCTGGACTACATAGCAAGAGCCTGTCTCAAAAACCCCCAAAGCAAAAAACCTAGCAGGTCGAGCATGCATGGATTCTGTCACTTGTGGGAACCTAGTTGGCCATCCTGAGAGACCCATCCTCCTGTTTGTAGAGAGCTACTGCATTTTGGTCTGGCATGGTGGTGCGCACTCCTGTAACCTCAGCGCTCTAAGAGCTGAGGCAGGGGGATCACAAGTTCTAGCCCAACTTGGGCAACTTAGCAAGCCCTGACTGCAAAATTTTTAAAAAGGAGGGCGGGCAGGGAGGGGGCTGGGCCTATAGTTCAGTATGAAAAAAACAAAGAGAACAATGGAGTGTCACACAAGTGACAGACCTGCCCACTGCCAAGGGATTCCCAGGGAGCCTTGCAGAGCATTCGGGGTCAAAGGTGAGGACGCCCTGGGCTCCAGCCCCAACACCCCAGCTATGGCATCTTCCTGTGCTGAGCCAGACCCACTCCCATCTGGTCTGTGCTGGTGAAAACAGGCCTGGCCTCTGCAATCTAACGCCAGGCTCCATGGGTCTGGTGACTGCACTCCTCACTGCCCTGCAGGAGGGGGCCAGTGTGCAGACACAGTGGGGCCAGTAGCTCTTGCTGTTCCTTTCTTTTTTGAGATAGGATCTCCTTACATAGTGCAGGCTGGCCTTGAACTCATGGGTGATCCTCCTGCCTCAGCCTCCCAAATGCTGGGATTACAGGTGTGTACCACCATGCCTGGGTATTTTTTTGCTTTTAAGCACTGGCACTGAACCCATGGCCTTTGCACTGAGCTAGCAATATCCCCAGTCCTATTTTTGTTCTACCTCAGCCTCCTGGCATATGGAATTCCAGGCTGGTTTGCTGTCCCTCTTCCAGCGGGGTCTCTGGACAGGGAGCTGCCTGGTTCGCGCCCCTGGTTTCCTGCAGGTCTCCACAAGGTCGTCACCTCCTCCATGAGCCTTTTCCTGATGCCCACACAGCTCCCCAGCAGCCTGACCCATGAGCCTGGCTTTATTGTGCTCCTAGGCACAAGCTGTCACCTGTTGTCCCCTTTCTGGCTTTGTTCCTCTCCCCGAGGACAGGGCCACCTCTGTGCGGCTCCCTGGAGCACAGGAGAGCTCAGAATGCAGGAGCACAGGGGAAAACACACGTGTGGGCGAGCGAAATCCGCCCTTTGGCGCTTGCTCGTGTGGCCCCCGACTTCCCGGCCTGAGATCTGTCAGCAGCCAGGGTGTGAGAGAGAACTCGAGGGGCAGGAACCTTTTTCCTGGGAGGAGCCCAAGCGGGCAAGGGGCATCAGTCAAGGTCAGATGGACACCTGTGATGGCGACACCAGCTGGTTCTCAGGACAAGGTCACTTCCAGCCAGGCTGTGCCGGAGCACCAGCTCAGCCAGGTGTGGTGGAGGCTGAGGCAGGAGGGTTGCAACTTTGAGCCAAGCCTGGGCAATTTAGTGACGTAGTGGGACCCGCTCTCAAAATGAGAAAACAGACTGGGGATGAAGCTCAGGGAAAGCCCTGAGTTTAATCCCCAGTACTGTAAATACAAAACCAAATCAACCAAACAAATGAAGTTCAAATTCTCCCAGGGAGCCATCCCCAGAGGAACTAACCCTGGTCCCCAGTCTCAACGGGTGTGAAAAGCAGCTAAGGCTTGGTGGTTAGCCAGGCGCTTATACCCAGCACTCCGAGAGGCTGAGGCAGGAGGGTACACATTCAAATGCAGCCTGGGTGATTCACTGAGATCCTGTCTCACAGGGATACAGACCATAGCGCTCCGCCAGCTTGTGAGGGGCCCTAGGTTCCACCCCCCCCCCCCCGAGAAACATCGATTGCCACCCAGCAAACGATGGTGAATCAATCGCACGGCACCCCTCCGAGGTCCCTCTGCCTGTGGTATGTCATCACTGCCCCAAAGCACAGAGGGCCGAAGTGACTCACCCCAGGGCACGAAGCTACAGGCAGGGCTGTGGGGTGCCTTCCTCCAGTTACCCCAGAGAGAACTGGGGAGTAGTGCCCACCTCAGCCACCCTGCCCAGCCCTGCACCTTCTATGGGCCGCCTTCCTGGTCTGACTCTGTCCTAGGGCCTACGGGTGCTGCTGTAGCTTGTGCCTACCTGGAGGGCTTGGGTGTCCTGGATTCCTTGTGGCACCCAGGTCAGGAGCATCCTGTGCCATTCAGACACCCTCTTCTCCTGGGTCTGCTGGCTTCTTTTTCTGGGAAAGGGACTGCTTAGCCCTGCCTGACCTGCTTAGTAAACGGCCTGCAGGCCACGGGCGGGCGTAGTGATACACACCTGTGAGCCCATACTCAGGAGGCTGAGGCAGGAGGAGCCCTTCAAATTTGAGGCCAGCTAGGGCTACCCAGACCCTATTTCAAAAAGACCTAACCAATCAGTAAATACCAGCCCAGCCAGTGATCTGTACAGGGGATGCTTGTGTCTGGGGGCAGGGAGGCATCTAGAACTAAGCTCCCCAAGCTGCCCACCTTCCTGTGGTTGGTGGAGCCACGAGAGGGTGGAAGTGAAGCTCGCTCCACCTAGGTGTTTCCTTTGCGGCAGGGGTGCTGTCTCCCCAAGGCCCAGAGCTGAGCTGAAGCAGGAGGGGTGTCACTGCCCCCACTCCCCGGGCTGGGGCGTGGCAGTGTGAGAAGGGGAAGCAACGGAAGAGGAAGCCACAATCGCCAGCAGGCGGCCCACCCACCTGCGCTTCCTCCTGAGACAGGAGGGGCCATGAGCTCCCAGTCTTGCAGACCTTGATGGGACCCCATGCTGCATCGTGCCCCTTGTGTCCCCAAACCCTTGCACGAGCGGCTGGCTTGGGTCCCCTTTCCCCACTACGGTCACCTGGGGCTGTGGAGGGATCCACCTCTCCCGCTGTGCGCCCCAGCCTGATAAGCTAGTGTCTTGTCAAGCCCTCGCCCCAGCCTGGGCCCCACCACAGCTTCCGGCCTCGGGATCTGTCAGGGAGCAGTGGGTACCGGACCCTGACCCTGCAGCAGACACTATGGTGCCTGCAGCAGCTTCCACAGCAAGATGATCAACACATGTGGCCAGACGGGCCTTGGGGCCAAGGAAGGGCCTGTCACAGCTGTCCTGGGCCACCGCTGTCCCCAGCTCCACTCACTGCTGCCTGGGCCTAGGCTATCAAGGTTCTAGAACTTTCTACACCTCTGGCCTGGTGGACTCTAGCCCGGCCCTTGCGCTCATACCTGTGGTCTCCATGTTTCTCCTAGTGGTCACCTGGCGTCCTCCCCCCACCCCTGTCTCGATGAATCATCTGTGCCACAGTCGCTTCTGAGCTGCACTCTGACACCCACTGAAATGACCCAGTCAGTTAGCAGTCCAAAAGCTGCTAATTGAGGGGGTTTCCTAGGCTACAGGCTTCCCCAGTCACAGTCTCCCCCACCGCAGTGTGCCTGCTGTCACCAGCCTACTGTAAAGCCACTTAACAGGGGGCTCAGACCTTTGGCCAGCTCTGCCTGTGAAGCCAGGCCGAGGGGGACACAGTCCTCATCCCGAGTGACAGGAGGATGTAAAAAATATCACCAGAGGGCCGGGAGGGTGGTGCAGACCCATGATGCTAGCACTCGGAAGCTGAGGCAGGGGGGCCAAGGCCAGCCTGAACTACACAGCCTGAGGTTTTCTCAAAAACCCCAAATAAACAATAAATCACAGGATCCTGTCGAAGTACAGCACTCCTCCAGTACATACGAAGCCTTGGGGCTGATTCTGAGCTCCACAAAAGCAAAGCAAAACAAAACAAAATCACAACCACAATACCCCCAGAGCTCCCGACAGCCAGCCCCCTGTTGTGTATGGTGATCTGATTTAACTCTTAACCGTCTCAGCCCTGGTGAGACAGACGTCATAGCTCGGGTCTGACCACAGAGCACACATCAGGGTGGTGGTGGGGGGGACAGGTTCATCCCTGCTTCCGGTGGCCACCCACAGGAACCCCTCGGTCCCTCCGTAGTCTGGCACAAAATTCCTTAACAAGCAGCAGCCCTGGGGACCAGTTGCAGGCCCTGTCCTCTATCTGGTCCCTGGAGCACCTCTCAGCCTGAAAGGGGACACTGGCCTCACAGGGAGCCTGCTGGGGACTGGAGCTGCCAGAGGGCCCGCAGCAGACATGGCAGATGTCTCTGTCTCTCCCAGGTGCCAGGTGGTCGCACCAGCTGTGCACCTCCACTGGGGGGGAGGGGGAACAGTCCTGTCTGAAGGCTCTGGAACAAGAAGCATATGAAACTAAAAGTGTCCCCAAGACCTTTAGTTCTGGGGACTGGCCACGTCTGGGGAATTCTTGGGAAGTCTTGGGCTTTCCCTGGGGCTGCAGGCTGTGCTCTGGGACAGTCCTGTGGGTCCCCACCCATAGCGGGGCTCATCAGAGGCCACTGCAGGGCAGGGAACCCCCCTCTAGGGTGGGCTCAGGCCTAGAGTGGAATGAGAGGCCCTATTCCTAGCCTGGGAAAGACAGGGTTGGGGTTTCAGGCCCATCTAAAGTCAGTGAAAACGGGTTTGCACACAGGCTGGGCTCCAGGGGGAGGGGACAGCTAGAGATGGTCCACCCAGGTCACTAAACCCTGAGTCACACAGCTGGGTGAGGCTCCACCTGGGGATCCTGACCTTTGCCCCCAAATTGTGATGCAAAGAAGGGAATCCAGGGTCTGTCTACTGTCTCCTAGGCTCCCTTCCAGAAAGGCTGTGTCCTGGCCTAACTTCCCTCCGTGATGAGCTAGCTGTAGGGTGTCACAGAAGCACACTCTGGTCACTTCCTAGCCTCTGTTCCTCCCTCCCTCCCTCTTCAGTTTTTGAATTAATTTATTTAGATAAGGTCTCACTGTATATATCCAGATGGTCCTAAACTCACCATGTAGCCTTGGCTGGCCTTGAGCTCTCAGCAATCCCCCTGCCTCAGCCTCCCAAATGCCGGGATTACAGGTGTGTACCACCACAACCGGCTCTTGTTTTATTTTTCTGAGACAAGATCTCACTATGAAGCTGGGTTGCCCAGTCTTCCTGCTTCAGCCTCCCAAGCACTAGGTTTGCAGGCGTGCGACGCCACATCTAGCTTTCCCTGTTCGTCTACTATAGTTGTCCAGTTGCTGGGGGGGGGGGAGCGGGGGGGAGATCAAAAGTAACTGCAACTGCGGGATTCCACATAGGCCACCTGAAATTCATGGGCCCCCAAAAGCCGGGAGCACAGAACTCACATCCACAGGTGCCCTGAGCCTCAGACACACAACTAACTGCTAACCACAGCGTCCTCAACTCGGGGCCTCTGTCCGCAGCATCCTGGGCCTAGAATCCGTGATTCTGGAATGGGGGGGGGGCAGGAGTGTAGCCCACGCTTTCTAGCGCAGCTGGAGAGGAGCGAGCCGGGGCCTCCGAACAAGGCGTTGGGAGTCGCCTCCACTCCAGGTGCGGCCAGGCTCCTCTGGCCTCCTGGCTTGAGAGGCAGGGATGCCCGGCGTGGGGGACCCTCTCGGGTCGGGTTGCCAGAGGCGCACACTCACCGGCCGTGTCGTAGAGGTTCAGGGTCACCTCCTTGCTACCGACCGTCACGCTGGTCGAGTACTTCTCAAACACCGAGGGCGCGTAGTGCTGCGGGGCAAGAGGTCGAGTCGGGCTCCAGCAGCGGCAAGCCGGGCCCAGGGCCCCCCCATCACGCATCAACCTCACTCACCCAGCTCAGCTCCCCCACCCGCTGGGTCGTATGATTCTCGCGGGGGCGCCGGGGAACCCAGGGCTCAGACTAGACGCGATCTGAGGGTCGCCCCTCACCCGCTGGGGGGGTCCCCAGCCTACCAGCGACCCCAGTCCAGCCCCCGCGCACCGGCGACCTCACCTCGGGAAAGGCGCCCTGGCTGAACACCATGAGCAGCGACGTCTTGCCGCAGCCGCCGTCCCCCACGATCACGATCTTCAGCTCCTTCCTGCCCGGGCCTGGAGCGGCTGGGGCGTCCATCGCCCGAAGCCGGCAGCACTGCGGGACCTGCCGCGCCGAGCTAGGGGAGCTGGTGGGCGGAGCCAACAAGGCCACGCCCCACCCGCGCCGTCACGCCCCCGTCGGGCCCACCTCCTCGCCCGCCCGGAGTGGCGGGGGTCGGGGCCCCAGGGTGTTCAGCTCGCAGCGCAAGGGAAACTGAGGCGGCCGGGGAACGGGGTACGTAGCCGCAAGCGCAGCTCCCACGCCCACCCCGCCGCGCGCATCCCGCCGCGCCCCCTGCCAGTAACGCCAGACCGTTTGCGGCTCCCTTCACCGGCTGGCTCCGCCCCCAAATTGGCAGGCCCCGCCCTCTTGCGGGGACCCTGTGATTGGCCGACTCGCCTAGTACCCCGCACACCGCACCCGGGTTCGAGCCGGGGTCTCGAGCTGAGTACAGCCTTCAGCTCTGTCGTCTCCCGGCTGGGTGGGCCTCGGCGCAGATCAACATCTGGCCTGTTTCCCCATAGGATGTAGCTGTCGTGCTGCCCGAGAAGATGCAGGCTTGGGGGTCACGCCTGCCCCCGACGCTGGGGCCTCTCTTCATGCCGTGCGAACCGGCGGAGGGGATCCAAGGTTCCACTTCCCTGCCCTCTGCCGGCCTCCCGGGCCGCAGTGTGGGTAGCAGCGCCCTCTGCCGGGTAACCAAAGCTTGGCCCCAAATCACTAACCACGTGGGCAGTGACATCCTCTGGGCAGGGCCGGAGACGGCGTAAACTCAAGACTCGGCCGGGGAGATCATCTGAGGTCTGCCAGTCCTCTCCACGCAGCGTGAGGATACTGGTAACCCCACTCCACGCCGAAATCCCAAGCATGGGACCTTTATGCCAGGAGCCCTTCCATCCCCGCAAAACAGCTCCTGGCTGAGCTCACGTGTGGCTTTCTCTTCTGTTACAATGGGCCGGCTACCCCCTCTGGTGGCACGCAGCAGGTAGGCACCAGCCACGAGTGGATGAGTGCGGCCTCCTGGCTGGGCCGGGTTAACTTTTTTAAAGCTTTATTTCTAATAAAACTCTGTCCACAGCGTGATAGTAGGTGACAGGACCTAGGACCTTTTCGCTCCTGACCCCAAAGATTCCTAATTTTTAAGCTCTTAGCAAAGGTCAAGCAGATTTCACGTTGCGGAGGAAACTGCCAACTTGGCATTTTTGTAAATGCCAAATCGTTTCCCGCCCCCACTCTCCAGCAGTTGCAAGACAACGTACGGCCACCAGAGGGCAGCAGTGACCGCCCGCGGAAACCCGAGACAGCCTAGCTGGGGAGACTAGATTCTCAGGTGGGCGCACGCTCCCTATGCAGGGCAGAGGATCTTCTAGGTCAAGGGCCCCGTTAATAAATACACAGCCATCGTGCGTTCCTGTTTTTTGCAACAAGTTTATTGAGAAGCAACTGTGTTCTTGCATACCCAGAGTTCACAGTCTGGGGGGCAGTAGTCTGATGGGGATTGCGGAGATGTGAACCCTGTAAGGCCACTCCCAGCAGGAGGGGCACTTGGGCTTGGGGTGAAATACATACCTTTGCAGCTGGCTTCAGGCTCTGCATCCAGGATGGAAAGCTTGGGGAGAGCCAGGGAAGCAGGCTGGCCAACTAACTGGCCAGGGCTCTGGAAGGCTGTCTGCTTCGCTGCACCCCCCACAGGAGGGCACCTGACTTTTCTTAGCATCCTCAGACTGCCAGGTGCCTCAGCACACACCAGTAAACCCAGTATTCAAAAGGCTGAGCAGGAGGATTGCTGTAGAGTTCGTCACCAGCCTGAACTACATAGTGAGACCT
Source organism: Cavia porcellus (assembly GCF_034190915.1). Taxonomy (NCBI): domain Eukaryota; kingdom Metazoa; phylum Chordata; class Mammalia; order Rodentia; family Caviidae; genus Cavia; species Cavia porcellus. The sequence goes on along the minus strand of NW_026947499.1, from coordinate 8,022,137 downwards.
TGTCTCAGTTAAAAGAAAAAATGAAAACACTCTCGGTCCTGTTTCCACTCTCTTCACCTGAGCAATGGGCCATCAAACTGCTCAAAACCAAAAGCAGAAGACAAGCAAGAGCAGCAGCTTGGCTGGGTGCAGACAGAACAGCTGCCAGTAGCCCCCGCCTACCGGCCCACCCACCCCAGGCTGCCTGGCCAGGAGGCTGGCAGAGTCCCAGTCCCCTCCGGCCTGGATCATGTTTGATTTGGACCTGGCTCTCATGCTGATGGTGAGACTAAATCTGTAGCTAAAAATACCCAAGGAGCCCAGCCAGCTGCTCCAAGCTTCCTCGGAGGCCCGGCTGGCGGGTGCAGGAGGTAGGGGACACCTGCCCACCCTGGGACTGCTCCCCAGCTGCTGGGTGCCCTGGGGACCCACACCAAGCTATTGCTCACCACAAGGTCGTAGACAGGCCCAGGATGTCGTGTTGGTTCTTGCCAAGACATCTGCTGGGGCCCAGGAACCCTGCAGTGCTGCCAAGTGGCCTCTGCAGAGTGAGCTCATGTGTAGTCACCCCAGGCCTGTGACACAGGGAGGCCAAGAGGGACTCTGAGCTGGAGGGCAAACAGGGCAAAGTCCCCCAGCCCAGGCCATGATGGGGGCTGACGACACCCACTTCCATGGATGTTGAAACCATAAATCAATCATTGAACCATCCTGCCCAGCTGGTGGGAGATAAGGACCCCAGCCCCAGACAGGGACCTAGACACCTCAAGCTGTTCCCTGAGGGGCCTAAGAGGGCCAGTGGCCACCAGGCTCCCTGGGAGACCAGGCCATCTATCTACCTCCTGACCCTTCGGGTCTACCAAGGTCCCTCCTGGCTCCAGCAGCCACTAGCACTGGGGGCAGTGGCACTCACTTTCCACAGCTGCTAGGGGCTGAGGCAGGAGTTTGAGCCGGGGTAACAAGATCCTATCTCTTTAAGGCTTCAGAAACAGCTCTGAAGGTTAGCACCCAATTCTCTCCCCCATCCCACGGGCAGGAGCTTGCTGGGGGTCACAGGCAGTTGGAGAAAGCACAGAGCACGTGGCTAGACAGCGGCTGGCCACCTCTCTCCTTGGTCCAGGCAGTGGCTGCCATCTCTACCCACAGGATCCTAAATAAAAATCAAAATTCCACTCTCTCGGGCTCTCACTGGAAGCGCCGGAAGGGAAGGGGCGGGGACACAGGCAGCTCGGTAGTAAGGCTGGTCAGGCCACCTCCCAGCCCGGCCGCCCTTCCGCTGGCGTGGCCCTCTCCCTGCAGGCCACAGCAGCCCCGCCCCGGGCTCCCGGAGTCCCCGGAGGGTCAGGAGGAGGAACAGCAGGACAGACGGCCCCGCCCTCGAGGCCCCAGGACACAGGGTGAGGAGTGGGGGAGGGGAGGCCAGGAATACAGGAGAGGCGGTCACAGAAGTAGATACAAGATAAGGCCCGGGCCCTTTCTCCAAGAATCCCGACTCACACCCAGAGCATAGAGCAGCCCCTGACTGCAGGCTATGGGTCATAGGGTCCTGCAGACCTAAACCAATCATTCAGCTTAGGAGGGGAAGGCCAACCAGTCACCCAAGAGCGCAGGCAGGAGGAGGCAAAGATCCATGCCTGGAGCTCTTATCTATCCCGGGCAACAGACCCCAGGCTGCCGGGGCAAGTTCGGCGAGGTTGTCCACCAGGAAGAAGCCAGAGGTCTAAGGGCATCAGTAGCAGGCACAGCCTCGAGCTCTTTCTCCCTGGGGCTGGGGAGCTGCAGGGTGCACCTTTCCTTTAGCAAAGGACACTGGTCACTGGAGACCCGGCCAGCCGGGAGCCAGCAGCACCACACAGGCTAGTTCCCACCCCACAGCTCCCGGACACGGCTGCCAACAGCCGGCTGGCCCTGGCTGGGGGAGCCTAAAATAACCCAGACAGCTGAGGCCAGGGCTGCCACGGGACCAGGCGCCAGGCTGCAAGTCAAGACACCTGGAGCTCATCCTGCCAGTGGTGGCCTCGTGACCGGAGTCATTTCTTCGGGGGGCCCACGAGTGGGTGATCCCAAAGCAGCCCGACTCCCGACAAGGGGGGAGGAGCCAAGCAGGCTGCCAGCCCCTCCCCGCCACCCGGAGGCTGTGCCACGTGCTCCAGGAGGGGGACTGGCGGGGAGGAGCTCCGGCAATAGCCCAGCCCCCACCCGCGGCCACTCCCAGCGCCTGCGAGCTCACAAAGGAGGTCCGGGAGCGAGGCCGCTCAGAGGCAGGCCTTGTAATCCTTCGCCGCCCTTTCCAGCGTCACCACCCATGATTTTCCAGGGAAGACACCGCCCAAGGTCATTGGCACAATCCAGCACACATTCCAGCCCATGGGGGCAGCCTGATTTAGGTCCCTGGGTCAACCACCCAGAAGCCTCAGATAAAGCCTGCCAGGCTCCTCCAAGCCACAGCTAGAGCTCAAGCTGGGGTGGGTAGCGAGGGGGCAGGGCAGCAGTGGGATGGGCGGCACCTGGACCCAAACGGCTCATCATCAAAGTAATCGCTAACTGGAGCTCCCAGGGAAGGGCAGAGATCAAGGGCCTCACAGCCCCCAGCTGTGGAGCTTCCAGACCCGAGGAGAGGGCGGCTGCCAGGAGGTCGCCTTAGTTCCAGTGACAGCCACACGGACAGCTAAATGCCCTGCACAGAACCCAGCCCACAGGGTCTCAGAACACGGCCTCTCTTGGGATCAGATGGAAAGCCAAGTTCTTAGGTTCAACCTGCTGAATCAAAAACTTGGGGACCAGGGCCAGTTTTTATAAGATGGCTTCTGATGCCCCGATAGCTTCCGAGCGTGGCAGCCCAGAGTCCCATCTGTAGGTGGGGAAGCTGGGGCTCCTGCGACTGGGTGACTTTTTATGCAGGGTCACAGTTTGTCAAAGCCAGCTAAGGTTTCATAGCTGGCTTGTCAGAGTCTAGAAACCAGGCCACATACGCCTGCCCATCTGGGGAGGCAGGAGGGAGCTGGGAATCCCAGGAAGGGGGAGGACAGGCAAGGAAGCCTCTTTCTCCAGGAAAGCTGGCCCAGATCTTGGCTTCTTGTGTTCACTGCCTCTCTAGCAGCCAGGGAGAGAGTAGTTTGCTCCAGTCACCCCAAACACCCCCACTGGGGCCGGAAGGGAGGGCCGCGGGGTTCCCTAGCAGTGGCCAGTAACCTTCGGAAGGAGGTGGCACCAGAGGCCCGCCTCCCCCTACTTCAAACACCTTATCCCTGAGAAATACCCACCAGCCAGCCTCTAGTAAGTGGCTAAACTCAGCAGAGCACTGCCAGCCCAAATGCCTGACAACAGAAGCTGGCAGGCAGGGCTGAAGGGACCCAGCAGGCCACCGATTTCACACACACAGCCGCGGCATCTGTGTGGGGGAGGGGCTGCAGAACCAGCCCAGCAGGTTTGGGCACAACCTGCCCTCCTGGGGTGTAGGCCAGAGCTCCTTAGGCACCCTCACAGCTTGGCACAGGGCTGTCACCTACCTTTGACGGATGAATTGTCAAACTAGGCCTGCTCTCGCTGTCCAAGGGAAGGAAGGGTTGTCCACTCTGCGGGTACCAGGTTGTTGCCCCTCCTTCGGCCAAGAAACTAGGGAAAGAATGGGGAGGACCTGTCAGGACAGCCCCCAGGTTGTGAGTCTGAGAATGTGACTGTCCCAATGGAGAACTGTCGGTGTCCTAGAAAGACAGACTCGCAAATGCCACCCCCTTTCACAGCTGCCAAGGCGCCCTCACGCAGGAAGGGATTGGGGGTGTGTGTGTGTGTGTGTGTGTGTGTGTTTGGGGGGGTGAGTCATGAAAGGTTCAGCTGGGGCGAGGAGCGGCAGGAGGCAATTCATCTGCATTTCCAAAGGCCCGCCCTGTCAGCATCCCCTCCCCCAGGAAGGCCAAGATCTGAGGCACTACCCTAGAGCCTGGCTAGCTCGGGGATCCCGGGGGAGGTCCAGTCTGCTTTCCCAGATCCCAACACCCCCCCCCCCCACATCAGCCGGGAGGGCAGGGATAGAGGGGTGTGCCCTGGACGGCCAAATGGGGCGTCAGCGGCCTTCCCCAGGGCCTCCTTACCCAAAGTGGGAACAAAAGGGGAGACCCACCCCTGTGGCTCCGCCAAACTAGGGCGATAGGGCAGGCGGAGCCCGTGGGCATCCTGGGGTAGAGGTGGCCTGGGGTCAGGGCTGGGAGCCCTGGGCCATGGCTCCCGCCAGACAGCGAGGAGTCCCCCCGCCAGTCAGGGGCGCTGCGGTGATCCAGAGTCCCCGCCGGCCCGGCTGCAGGCAGCGCGCGCCATGGCGCCGGTGTGGCCGCCGAGCACGGAAACCGCGGCGCGCGACGCCCCCGAGATCCGCGCACCGCGGAGCGGCCCAGGCGACACCTCCCCGAGTTCCCCACGAAACCCGACATCGGAGGAGGAAGGAGGCGAAGGAGCAGTCGCCATTGGCACCGCAGCCCACCGCGGCCCGGCCCAGTCCAGCCCAGGGGCCCGCGCCGGTTCCGACCCCCAGCTACCCCCACCCCACCCCCACCTCGGCCCCGGCCCCGGCCCCGGCCCAGCCCGCGGCTCCGCGCTCGAAACCTGAAAATAAAAAGAGTCGGCGAGGCCGGCGCGGTGCTGCGTCATGGTGCCAACATGGACGCCAGCTTTTGTCCTTCCTCCCCGGAAAGCACGCGCGCCCCGTGCCCCGGGCAGCCGGCTTCGGGGTGCACAGCCACCACCAAGCCGAAGGCGAGGACGCCCTAAGTCAGTTGGGGAGGTTTCCCCGTCTTTTAGCCCCCCCCCCCAAGCACTTCACTATCTCCTCCCCTCCAAGGCTCAGGTCGGGGACAGCCAGGGAACCGCTCCACGGCCGCTCGAGGGTCGCTGGCAAGACCTCGCCTTTGGGACAAAAAAAAGGGATCTGAAGAGCCCTCCTTGGCCTCCCTTCCCGACCCTCTCCGGCTGCCAAACACAAAGGTCCAGAGACCATCTCCTCTTACAGCCCGGGCCTGCCTGCTCGCTAAGCTTCTCTAAGGGGCAAAAGGCACTTTTATTTTTATTTTATTATTATTTTTTTACTTACCCGCTCAGCCCGGTGCCATGGAGTCTAGAAGATGAAGCTGGGCGGTGGTTTTGGAGCTATTATAAAATATCTTTTTTTTTGATTGTTTAGTTGGGAAAATTGGGAGTTATGGTGTTGTCTTTTTGTTGTTGTTACCTTTTTTGTAAGTTACACTCTTATGGCATTTTCCTGCTCCTTCCGCTTCTGCAACCTTTCCAGAGTTGGGTTGGCAAAAAGGCGGCTTCGGTGAGGACTGTTTACTGCTCTGGATATAGCAATGGTGTGACCCTCATTAAGAGACAAAAGGCGAAAACACACAGTCAAATCAAACAAAAGGCAAAAGGCGCACCAGCATCCCAACCACCACAGAAAATACGACCGAGTTAACGTCGGTGTTTGGCTTGAACCAGCTAGGACTTGTTTTCCAGCTTTAATCTAGTTTCCTGTGACGGCTTTCGACTTTCTACACAAAGAGAAGGTCTTCCTTTCTCTAACCACCCCCCCTTCCACCACCACCACCATCACCAAGACGAGAAAAACAGAGCTGTTTTTCTTCAAATAGATCGATTTTCAAAGAGTGTAAACGTTCCTGGGAAGGCTGACTAGCATTTATTTCTGTAAACATTTTCAAAAGCTTGAAGCGAAAACCTTAAGCTTTATCAAAGCAAAATCGTCTAAAAAGCATTTTAACTGGCTTATATTAGACAAGAGAGACAAAGACAGACATGCAGATGAAGGTTCGGAAAATTAAGGACAGCTCAGCCAACAGTAACAAGAAAACTGCACTGCGTAAGGACAGAATGGATTGGGTACTTACAATGTAAAAGGTTTTTAGAAACTTAAAAAAAAAGTCATAACGACTGCTCACATATTTTTTTGTTGCTGCCACTTCGCTCTTCCTAAAACTATACATTTAAAACATTACCTTGTTAAAAAGAGGAGTTAATAAGATGGCCAGGTTTAAGTGTTTAATAAAGGAAACTATATTTAAAAATTTATTGTTCAGTCAAGAGAATACAGATTAAGACAGCGCCAAGCTCCCCCCACCCACCCACCCAAGGAAAAAAAAAAGGAAAAAAAATCAAATATGTCATTTACTTAGATTTTTTGGAATTCAAAACTGTTAACTGCTGACATTAATGGTGTGCTATGACCTAGTTATACAAGACAAAGATGGATTCCAAGTCATAAGGAAAAATCCAGATCTTTTTAAAAGGTCTTCTTCATTCTTCCAATTTTGAGTCCTTTAGCCTGTTGACAAATGTTAAACAACACATTCAGGCGTCCTGAACTGGATGGTGGAATCAAAGGAAAAGCACTCCCCACTCGCAACAAAGGAAAAACCCACTTGGCCATTTAATTCCATTGCAGAAAAATGGCTCCCCTCATCTGTTGGCCTCTCCTTGGTGTCTGATGAAGGATGTTTTGAGATCAGCGTCTAATAACTCAAGCCCTATAGAAGCCGCGCGCTGATTGGCTGCCGCGCCTCGCCGCCGTGCTCCAGCCAATTACCTACCCACGGCCAAATTACAAACCCCGAAAAGAGCCCCAATATGAAATACACCGCCACTAAGCCCCAGTGAGGCGGTTCGTTCGCCTCGGCCGCCCGAGAGAAGAGGCAGAGGGGGCTGCGAACGCGTCTTCGGGAAGCCCGGGAGCCTCGGAGTTGAACTCACAAAATGGAAGCCGCGCGCTGATTGGCCGCCGCCACTCCCGGACCTTTAATAAAGAAAGGGGAAGGAAAAGATAAATGCAAAAAAAGGAGGGGGGAGACTGTCGCTGGTGGCTGGAGGAAAAGAGGTGGGGTGGTGGTGGAGAGGAGAAGCATGTGTTCAGGACAATTACAGGGCTGCTCCCCTTCAAAAATAAAAACAGAAGGGGAAAAAAAAGCTATCACCCAGTTCCAGGCGAGGGCTGCAACATTCCCAGGAATGCGAATGCTAATGTGGTTCAAATCCTGTTTTCCCCTCCCCAGCTCGGCTGGGGGGGGGGGGCCTCCGGGCCGGAGAGGAAGCCCGGGCGCGGAAACCTCGATTGCAACTCCTCGGGGTCCACGTCTGTCCACCCCCCCAGCACGTTTACCCGCGTCCAAAACACACCATCGACCCCCCCCCAAGAAGCCCGGCCCTCTCCCCCGAGTCCTCACGCGGCCACCGCCGGGCCCCGCAGTTTGCAAACACTTGGGGAGGCCCCGGGCGCACGCCGTGGCTGCCGCGACTCGAAGGTCGCCGTAGCCAGCTGCGGGAGGTAGAAGCCGGGGAGTCCTCCTACCCCCACCCCGCCAGTTGAGCCCCCCACCTCAGTCCCAGCAGAATAAATAAATTAAAAGGCCTCCCCCGGGGAGGGGGAGCAGTGTGGGAGCGCGCGGGCGAGGGTGGGGGACCGCTGGGGCCCGGGCTTTGGCGGCGCAGCTGCTGCCGCCGCCGGGAGAGAGCCCGGGGAAGCGGCGCGGAGGGCGAGGGGAGGAGGAGGAAGAGGAGGAGGAGGAGGAGAGGAGGAGGAGGAGGAGGGTGAGCGCTCGGGCCGGGCTCCTTGGCGGTGTATTGTGGGATGTGCGGCCACTGGGAGCCGAGCCTCCGCCGCCAGCCGCCTCCCGGGCAGCAGCGACAGCAGCGCGAGCAGCAGCGGCGGCGGCGACAGCTCCGGGCCCGGCAGCCGCGCTTGGCGGCGGCGCCCCCCCTCCCCGGCCGCCCGTCCGGCCGCCCCGGCCTCGGCTCCGCGGGGGACACCATGTACTGGCTGGCGGCGCAGGGAGGCCGGCGCCCGGCGGGGATGTAAGCGCGGCCGGCCGGCGGGCCGGGAGAGGGAGAGGCCGCGGGCGGGCGGGCGGGCGGGCGGCCCCCGGCGCCCCCGGCCCGAGTCCCAGGGCCGCGGCTCCCGGCCGGCGGGTGGCGCCAGGCCTGCGCCGCGAGCCCCGCGCCCGAGCCGAGCCGAGCCGGGCCGGGCCGGGCCGAGCGCGCGCCACGCCGGGCGGCCGGGCGGGCACCATGGGCCGGAGTCCGCGTTCTCCGGGCGCCCCGGGCCCCGCCGGCCCGCAGCGGGGACCCCCGGAAGCCTCCCAGCACCTCCCGGAGCCGGCGGCCGGGCGGGCGGGCGCGTAATGTTCCCGGAAGGGTTATTCGCTTCGCTCCATTCTTCGTGTTGTTGTTTTTTTTTTTTTTTAATTTTATTTTAGAGGGGGGAGCCGGCGAGACAGCTCCTTTCGGGGCGCGCTGGCTCCAGGTGGGAGGGGGTGGGGGCAGGCCGATCGGAGTCGCGCTCGCGCGTGTGTGTGGAAGCGGCCCCCGCCGCCGCCCCCGCGGCGGAGACGACAACAACTTGCTGGTTTCCAGGTTGGGTTAACGGCATGGAGAACAGTCACCCCCACCACCACCATCACCAGCAGCCCCCGCCGCAGCCCGGCCCTTCGGGCGAGAGGAGGAACCACCATTGGAGAAGTTACAAGTTGATGATTGACCCGGCTCTGAAAAAGGGGCACCATAAACTGTACCGCTATGATGGGCAGCATTTCAGCCTGGCGGTGAGTACGAGGCCACCCCCGCGAGAGGGGCCGAGGGACCCCCTCCCGGCCACTCGCCAACTGTCAGCCGGGCCCCAGCCCCGATCTGACGGGTGCCTGGAGAGGGGTGGACCCCTGCCTGGGGAGGGGGGGCAGCCTTCCCATTCCACACCGTCCCCCAATTTCCTCCCCCCACAGATGTCCAGCAACCGCCCGGTGGAAATTGTCGAAGATCCCCGGGTCGTCGGGATCTGGACCAAAAACAAGGAGCTGGAGCTCTCGGTGCCCAAATTCAAGGTGGGACCCTTTCCCCCTGCCCCGTGGATCGGTCGTCCCCGCCCCAACTCCCCCGAGTTCGAAAATAACGCCAGTCCCGGCCCAGCCCTGCGGGATTCCGAGTTCCCGCCGAGCAGGGCCCGGGAAGTTTTGGCGGGGAGGGGGGGAGAAGCGGTGTCCCCTCCTGGCCACTGGAAACAAAATAACAGTGGGAGAAACTGTAATGGGGCGCTGATACAGTGTGTCCCGCCGGCCCAGCTTGGGGCTCCGGGTCCCCACCTGGCTCCTACCCACCTAGCGGCCTGACTGGGGACCCGCCCCCCTTCCCAGCCGGCAGGTTGTGGGGGGACAACTTCCTGGCCCAAAAGGGTCACCCTTTGACCCTGCAGTAAGGAGAAGGGACCGGAATGGAGGCTAGGGAAAGAGAAACTGTTTCTTTTTCCCCTTTCCTTCCGAACCCCGAGGACTTCCACGTTCCAAACGATTTAATCCTAGGTTTCCCGGGCCCGCCCGCCTGCGTGCATTCCCCCCCCTCCAAATTTTTTTTAAAAAAATGGTTCATTGTTGTTAAAAGGCTGGGCTGAGTAAGGGAATGTTACGTTTTTCCTCTTCGGTTTCAATGTTTTCCAAACTCTCTTCCCCTTTCGGGCCCCTGGCAGATCGATGAGTTCTACGTGGGCCCAGTGCCTCCGAAGCAGGTGACATTTGCCAAGCTGAATGATAACATCCGCGAAAACTTCCTGAGGGACATGTGCAAGAAGTATGGGGAGGTGGAGGAGGTGGAGATTTTGTACAACCCCAAGACCAAGAAGCACCTGGGCATTGCCAAGGTGGTCTTTGCCACGGTAAGGGGCGCCAAGGAGGCCGTCCAGCACCTGCACAGCACATCGGTCATGGGCAACATAATCCACGTGGAGCTGGACACCAAAGGTAAGTGCCCAGGGGGCGAGCTGCAGGCTTCAGGACCCTTTCCCTTCCCTGAGTTCGTTTGGCCGCAGGCTAGGCAGCGCCCCCTTCCCCAGTCCTCCTCAGGAATCATCCCTTAATCTTATTTATTTTTTTGCCCCCTCCTGAGGGCAGAGTCACTGGGAGCTAAATGTGTTGTCCGTTGCTAGGAAACAAGCTGTAATTTACCAAATGTGCCGGGTCCTTGGCCACAGTACCCGTAGGGACCACCTAGAGGCTTCCCCACTGTGACAGCCCTCAGGGTCCCTCCCGGAACCCTGGTGGCCTGGGTTTGGATGGTCCCCGGTGTTGTTACATGTGATAGGGGAGGAGGCAGAGTTTATTTGTGGGGTCTGAAGGCGCGCTAGTAGGGCGCCTTTAAACACACAAAGAGGAGATCAGTCCCACACCTAAGGAGAACGCTGTAAGCACTGGGGTCCTGCCCGACACCCCTTCCCCCGAAGCTCGAGGGGCCGCGGAGTTGTTCATTGATAACGCTCCCCGCAGAGCCAAGGGGGCGGGCTGGTCTGGGTGCTGGGGTTGACAGTGTTTCCTCCCTCCTCTCTCTTAAAGAGACCGCAGCACCTCCCTTCACCAAGCCCCGCCTTACACAGCCGGGCTAGGGAGCCACACCTCCCACCCTCCGGGGCCTCGGATCCTCCCTTGGGTGCCAGCTGCAGGGGCTTTAGGAACGGGGAGGGGTCCTTCAAAAGCTCTCCTGCAGCCTCTACAAACTTCCCACCTGCTTGAAAGGTGCCAGCCGCTGTGGGACCAGGCCCAGTGTGGGCTGACACTGCCAGGTCCAGAGTTGCTGGGGCCACCAGGGAACCCTGGCTGGGAGGACGTAGGTGCAGCTCCAGGGTTTTCTGAGCATAAGCTCTGGGGACAGCTGAACACATCAAGCCCTGGAGAGGGACATCCAAACTTTTGCTGGTGTTGTTTTGCTTCTCAAAGCTGACTCGTACTGATTTGGGTCCCTTAGAGCTCTCGGGGTGTTGGGAATGGGTATGGCGGCCCTTGTGGGCACATTTATCCCCTGCAGGGTGCCCAGCCCTCTGCCTGGTTGTGACTCCTGGCAGGGGCACAAGCCTGTGGCTTCTGCCCAACCCACAGTCCACCCCCCAACAGTTCCTCAATCTCTGGGGGCAGGGGTATGCAGACTTTGAAATCGGCCCACTCCCATGGGTGGCTGCAGTCTGCTGTCCCCCTGAGAGGTGAGTCTGCTGTCCCTCCCCCATCACGTGCCCACATCTTAAGGAGCCGCCGGGTCTCACCACAATTTCACTTCTGAAAAAAACCAAGCCCTCGGAGACTGCTGCCCGCCTAAGTTTGTATTTCGAGAAAGAGACCAGCAAAGTGTAAAGTGTAGCTCAAGGAATGCATCTCCTTTGCATATGTAAGCGGCGGCCTCTGGGGCTCTATAGAGGCTATAAATACCGCTAACTACTTGCCCTGTGAAGATCTCTCTTCTGAGGGACACAGGTCTGCAGAGCCCAGGGGGGGACCAGGAGGACCCTGTGAGGTGGGCCCGGGCCCCAAGCAGACCCTGGGCTGACTCGGGGCCCTCCTGGGTCCCCCGATGTCACAGCAGTATGTTACTAGGCTGTGTTTTGCAAACTGTCGGGTCGCTTGGCTCCAGGCAGTTAACACACTGTCACCTCAGTGTCCTGTGACTTTCTCTGTTCTCTGGCTGCCTGTTTAGCGGGACAGTAAAAGGGAAGCCAGGAGGAGAGCAGGAGGGCATACCCGGCCTTTCTTTGGGCCCCATGGCCCAGGAAGGGGCAAATATTAGATCAGGGGAGTCCCAGCCCCTCAAGGAATTAAAACTCTGAATGTTAGCATCCGAAACACCAGGCACTTTTGCATCTTTGTCACACAGGTAAGAAGAACAGGGAGGGTGGGGGCGCTTGGAAGCCTGGGGCTCAGGAGGCCAAGCAGGTTGGAGACCCCTGGGGGCTCCCCTATCCTGGAAGGTTCCTGAATTCCCCCTCTTTTGCCTGTCTCAGGGGAGACCCGCATGCGCTTCTATGAATTGCTGGTCACCGGCCGATACACCCCCCAGACCCTCCCGGTGGGTGAACTGGACGCCATCTCTCCAATTGTGAATGAGACCCTGCAGGTGCGTGGTCAGTCGCCAGCTCTCTCCCATGTCCCCCACTCCCTGAGCCTCACCAGTGTCCCTGTGAGACCCCCCCAGCCACCACAGCCCAGCCAAAGGCATCTCAGAGCCTCTTCCCAGCCTTCGATCAGCTGCTGCCCTGGATCCAGGTCCTGTTCTGGTGGCCTCTGGGCCTGTACAGACGGACCTCCCTGCAGCGCTCAGGCAGAGGTTCGGGGTTCCATGGACCCCCCCTTTTCCATCTTAATGCAGGAACTCTGCTCTGTCCAGGGTACTAGTGTTCGGGGCCCCTCTGCATCTGCCCCGAGAAAGTGGGGTTCAGTCCCCCAACTCCAGAACCCAGACCACTGCCTCCTGGGACACTCACCTGGCAACCCCACACGGAAGCTAGCACTGCATCTTCCCAACTCAGGCACCCACCCCAAGAGTGGCCTGCACTGCGGTCAGCCAGGCTGCCGTCAGGGCTCCCCTGTCACACTGTTCAGACCCGAAGACTGTGGGGCCGGGCAGAGCAGAGCCCTTGGCCACCCTCTCTATCCCCAAATCCTAGTCCTTGTTCCTGGCTCTGCTAGGCTGCTTTTGATGTCTGACCACTGGAAACTGGAAGAAAATCACAGCTTCTAGCAAGATGTCAGGGCCTTCTCTTTCCTCTGGATTAAGAAAAATCCTTAAAAGTTCCTGAAGATAAAAATTAGCTAATCCTAGAGTAGAGGAATATCCAAGAGTCCACGTCCTTTACTTATGCTGTGGAACAGTTGCTCTGAGCGGCCTGGCTGCCGAGCCAGGCGGCCACACTGCGGCCTGATGTCTCTGTCTCTCTCCAGCTGTCGGACGCCCTCAAGCGCCTCAAGGATGGCAGTCTGTCTGCAGGCTGTGGCTCTGGCTCCTCCTCAGTCACCCCCAACAGCGGTGGGACACCTTTCTCCCAGGACACAGCCTATTCCAGCTGCCGTCTGGACACACCCAACTCCTACGGACAGGGCACCCCGCTCACACCGCGCCTGGGCACCCCCTTCTCGCAAGACTCCAGCTACTCCAGCCGCCAGCCCACGCCCTCCTACCTCTTCAGCCAAGACCCAGCCGCCCCCTTCAAGGCTCGGCGCCATGAAAGCAAGTTCACGGACGCATACAACCGCCGCCACGAGCACCACTATGTCCACAACTCTGCAGTGGCTGCCGTGGCCGGGGCCACAGCCACCTTCCGAGGCTCCTCGGACCTCCCGTTTGGGCCATTGGGAAGCACCGGAGGCAGCAGCGGCCCTGCCTTCAAGGCCCAGCCTCAGGACTCGGTCACCTTCGCCCACACTCCACCACCCGCCCAGGGGGCTCCCACACCCACCTTCAAGTCAGCTTTCTCCCCATACCAGACCTCAGCGCCCCCGTTCCCACCTCCCCCAGAGGAGTCTGCAGCAGCTGCCGCAGCTTTTGGGGCCCGGGACAGCACGGACTTCCGCAGGGCACCAGCACCCCCGCCGCTGCCACCCGCCGAGCCCCTGGCCAAGGAGAAGCCGGGCACCCCACCTGGGCCACCACCCCCTGACACCAACAGCATGGAGCTGGGGGGCCAGCCAACCTTCGGCTGGAGTCCGGAGCCCTGTGACAGCCCGGGGACCCCCACGCTGGAGTCGTCACCTGCCGGCCCGGAGAAACCCCACGACAGCCTGGACTCACGCATCGAGATGCTCCTGAAGGAACAGCGCACCAAGCTGCCCTTCCTGCGGGAGCAGGACTCGGATACCGAGCTGCAGATGGAAGGCAGCCCCATCTCCTCCTCCTCCTCCCAGCTTTCCCCACTCGCCCCCTTTGGCGCCAACTCCCAGCCAGGCTTCCGTGGCCCCTCGCCATCCTCCTCACCGCCCTCCAGCACGGGCCTGGAGGACATCAGCCCGACCCCACTGCCCGACTCGGATGAGGACGATGAGCTGGACCTAGGCCTGGGGCCTCGACCCCCACCTGAGCCCGGCCCCCCGGACCCTTCTGGGCTTACAGCTGATGTGACCTTGGACTTGGGTGGAGATAGGACCCCAACTTCAGAAAAGATGGATGAGGTACCACCGCATCTTTCCTTCTGTCTGGGATGGATTCTGTCTGCTTGAGCTCTCCCTCTTTTCCCCTTGAAAGGCTTACGATAACTGGCTAAGACAGGAATAATAGGGCCGGGGAAGCCAATAGAACAGTGTGAAAGTAAAAAACTGCAGAAAAGCACCAGGGCTGTGACAGAGCAGCTGAGTTGGTTGGAATCTGAGCTCCCTAGCTGCCATGGAGAAAAGGGAAAACACAGCCAAGCCAAGGTCTGCTGCTGTGTCAGTGAAGTACAGACTTCCCTGAGACTTGAGCTTGTTTGGAGGAGTTTGCAGAGACCACAGAGGGTCAGAGCTGTGGGGCTGATTCAGCCCCTTCTGTGCTGGGTGGGTTAGCAATGAGCAGGGCTGGGGTGGTGCTCAGGTAGACCAGGAAAGAGGGACTGGCCAGAGAACTGTACTCTTAGAGCTTGTTGCCCAGGGGAGAGCTGGGCAGGTAAAGCACTGCTGCCAGTTCCAGGAGGAAGCAGTGAGAGGTCATTTGGTGGTGGTGGTGGGGGAGCAGTGACCGGAGGCAAGCGGCTGATTGTCCTGTGCCCTCAGCCTCAGAAGCTCTGCCCAGTGCCTCAGGCCAGGTTCTCTGAGAGAGGGTGGGTGGCTGGGAGCAGAGTCCCTCCCTGGGGCCTGAGGCTGCCTCGGTGCCTCAGGGAGGAACTCGGGCACCCAGCCTGGTAGGGACCACAGGTGTCCCCAGCCAGCAGCTTAGGGATGCGGTTTCTGGTGTTGGAGTACAGGCAAGGGGAGCTGACAAGTGAACAGGTGTAGGGGGCGGCTTTGGGTCCAGGGTGCTCACTGTGTCGAGGCCCCCACGGGGCCATAGTATGGAAGGAGAAACTGAGGATCTAGAGCAGTAGTCTGGTCCACCCCACGATAGAACCCTTGGCTGAACTCCAGGATGGACCTCGGAGGCCCCCTGCTGGCGGCCTAGAGAACACCCAGACTTGGGGCCGCCCCAGGGGGTCTAAGTGTGAGCACGGTGGCCCCAGCTGTGGCGCGCACAGGTGGAGCAGGGAGAGCCACGCAGAGGGGCCAGTAGGGGGGGGGCTGTTGTCTCCCCAGGCGCCGGGGGGCGGGTGGTAAAGGTGCAGGACCCAGACCTTGAGCCGCAGCTGCCACTTGGGCGTTCTGTGACCCCAGGGAAGGAAGGCACTTTCCCTGCCTGCGTCTCAGTTTCACACGCGGGGACTGACCGTGAGAGCACCTGCCTCCTGGTTTAGCCAGGGCCAGCGGCAGTACTCGCGCATGTGTGACTTCTGTGGGCTCCTGCCGGGCCCCACCTACCGCCCAGGGAGGGCCTGGGCCAGGGATTGGCTGGCTGCTGGCGGCCTTAACCCTCTCTCTGCTGGGCTGGCAGGAACTTGCTCTGCTTAGGGGTGCGCTGTGGAGTGCCGGCCTGCTCCTTCTGTGCTGGGCAGGGCTGGGAGGGTGTGTGTGTGTGTGTGTGTGTGTGTGTGTGTGTGTGTGTGTGTGTCTGTCTGTCTGTCTGTCTCTGTGTGCGCAGGCACCTAGCAAAATTGAAGCTTGCCGCTCCTTTCCTAGGTTTGGATTCCTCCTACTCTCCCACCCTGAGATGCCCTCCTAGGCCCCCTCAGCTCCCCCGGTCCTTCCAGACACCCCCTGCCTCCTTTCTACAGAGGGGTGTGTAGGCCTAGCTCCACCCCACTGGAGGACCCAGGGGCCTCCTTCTGGTTCCAGCTCTGTGCAGCCTACTCCCCAAAGCCCCAGGTCCCCAGTCTGGGGCGCCCTCGACTCCTCCCCCATTCTGCCCCTACCTTGTTCTGCGTTCCATCGGCCTGCCTGGGGGGGGGGGGCCTCCAGCCCTACTGGGGCTTTCTAGTTGGTTAACTGGTCTTTCTTCCTACCTTTCTTGCATTTTCTCTCTCTTTCTCCTTTTCTTTCTTTGAGGCAGGGTCTCTGTGTTTCAGGCTGGCCTTGAATTTTTTTTTGGGGGGGGGGTACTGGCAGTTGAACTCACAACCTCGTGCTTGCCAGGAGGGCACTTGTGCTGCTGAGCTGAACCCCTGACCCTGGCCTTGAATTTGTGGGACTCTTTCTGCCTCAGCCTTTCAAGTGCTGGAATGACAGGCATGTGCCACCACATCCGGCTTCTGGTCTGTTTCTTCACCTGTCAGAGGAATCATAGTGGAGCCCCACTTTGGGGTGTGTTTATTTTGGGGTTTTGGGGGAATCCACAGATAGTTGTTTTAATAAGTAGTGTGGGCCAGCCTTGAACCTGCAGTCTCCTGCTCAGGCTCCTGAGTGCAGCTATTATAAGCAAGGGCTGCCACACCTGGCCACATCCCTGCTCTGTGAGGGCTTTGGGCAGAGAAAAAATGGGACCCTATGCCTGCACCTCTCAGCCCCGCAGCACCCCTACTAAGTTGTGCTTGCCCTGGGTGGAGGAGTGGGGCAGGGAAGAGGGAAACCACAGCTCCTGGCTGTGACCCTGCAGTGCTGCTGAGCCCCCACTCTCTTGCCCTGCCCACACACCAGGCATCCTGGCCACAGATAGGGGCGGCTGGGGGCCACCTTGGCCTGGACGAGTTACTTAGCTGTGTCCTAACTTCCCCATCGGTGACAATGGAAATAACCTGTCCTTCGCAGGCAGCTGGCGGGCTCTGTGCACACAGGGCGCCCTCTGGAGCCATACCCCTGGGGTTCATCCTCTGAGCACATCCTTAACTGAAGCTCTCGGGCAGAAAAGAGCTCTGCTCACCCTTCCCTCCCGGCTTTGTTTCTCCATGCAGTACACTACCACTACTGCCGACCTTCCCCTCCTGTCCTGGAGTTCAGTTCTACAAGAGCAAGATGTCTTGGGCACATTTGTGTCCTCAGTAGCTAGAACAGTGTGCCCGGCACGTAAATGTGGAGCCGGTGCTTGTGGGAGGAATGCACAGGTGCTCATGTAACCGGGGAGGCAGGTACCTCGATGGCCTTCGTGAGAAATGGGCTCGGAGGAGCTGAGTGACAGATACACGGCCAAGCGGCTTGGGATCCACCTTGGTCTTCTGAGTCCTTTTGTTGTTGTTGTTGTTGCTTTTTTGTTTTTTGAGATCGGGTCTCACTGTCAGGCTTAACTCGGGGCCATCTTCCTGCCTCAGCCTCGGTGCACTGGGATGACGTGCGTCATCATGCCTAGCTCCTGGAGTCCTGTAGACGGCTATGCTCTCACACAGATGCTCCAGGACCCCAGGAGCCGCTCTGCCTCCCCTCCTCACCCTCCATGCTCTCCCCACAGGGCCACCAGTCCTCAGGAGAGGACATGGAGATCTCGGATGATGAGATGCCCTCGGCCCCCATCGCCAGCGCCGACTGCCCCAAGCCCATGGTGGTGACCCCAGGGGCGGCGGCTGTGGCAGCCCCTAATGTGCTGGCCCCAAGCCTGCCACTGCCCCCGCCACCTGGCTTCCCACCGCTGCCGCCGCCACCACCCCCACCGCAACCCGGCTTCCCCATGCCACCTCCACTGCCACCACCCCCTCCCCCTCCCCCACCCCCAGCCCACCCCGCCGTGGCAGTGCCCCCACCGCCTCTGCCGGCGCCACCCCCCGGGGTCCCTCCCCCACCCATCTTGCCCCCGCTGCCGCCCTTCCCACCTGGACTTTTCCCTGTGATGCAGGTGGACATGAGCCACGTGCTGGGCGGCCAGTGGGGTGGGATGCCCATGTCCTTCCAGATGCAGACGCAGATGCTGAGCCGGCTGATGACCGGCCAGGGCGCCTGTCCCTACCCACCCTTCATGGCCGCTGCGGCTGCTGCCGCCTCTGCCGGGCTGCAGTTTGTCAACCTGCCGCCCTACCGTGGCCCCTTCTCCCTGGGCAACAGCGGCCCCAGCCGTGGGCAGCACTGGCCACCCCTGCCCAAGTTTGACCCGTCGGTGCCACCTCCGGGCTACGTGCCCCGCCAGGAAGACCCGCACAAGGCCACAGTGGACGGTGTCCTGCTGGTGGTGCTCAAGGAGCTCAAAGCCATCATGAAGCGGGACCTGAACCGCAAGATGGTGGAGGTGGTGGCCTTCCGGGCCTTTGACGAGTGGTGGGACAAAAAGGAGCGGATGGCCAAGGTGAGTCCAGGCACCGTCATGTGTGTCGCCTTCCTGGACACACTGCTGGCCACCATGGGTGACGGATGGCGAGGCGGAAGCCCTGATCAGCTTCCACATCTGCCCTTGGCACGCTTGGTGTGCTCAGAAGCGGCTTGGGGCCAGTGGCACCAGCAGGAGCATGGTGCCCTTCTCCATGTCCTTGGCATGCAGTCCTGTCTTGGCAGGGCCGAGCGCTCTGTGCCTCTTTCACGGAGAGTTGGTCTCCTGGCAGTCTTATAAATTATCTGCAGCCCTTCTCTCTGCATGAGAGAGATTGTCTTTTCTTCTTTTTTCTTCTCTTGAGATGGAACATTTCTTTGCTGTCCAGCGTGCAGACCAGCCCTGGACTGGGCTCAAACGGTCCTCCTGCCTCAGCCTTCTAAGTAGCTAGCACCTCATATGTACCGGGCATCTTTAACATTTTAAAAGCCCTCCCACCACTGCCCTGCCCTTGGCCCCTCTGCCTTGCTATCCCTAGAGATGACCTGGGCTATCAGTTTCGCTGTCCCCAGTGTGCTATGGACAGTGCTGCCAGGACTTCGAGGCTCTTCACTACAGCCCAAGTGGGCCATACCAGTGGGCCTGGTCCTCAACTGTGTAACGGGACCGTAAAACCCAAGTGAACCCTGGGGCACTGCTGCAGGGTGAGTTTTTATGAGGCTTAATTACATAGGCCCTAGCTGGTGAGCAGCCAACGGACGGCTCATCCCTCATGATGAGAATACAGCGCCCCCTGCCTGGGGAGCCTGGCTCCCACGCAGCTCCATTGGTGCTGTCCCCCACCCCACCTCCCTCAAGGCAAAGTGTTTGAAAGCACAGGGGCAGCCTCTGGGAAGCCATGTGGGGGCCAAGTTTGTGTATGTCTGGGGGATGGTGCAGGGTACTGAACCCAGGGCATTTGCACTGAGCCGCACCCCCAGCCCTTTTTATCTTTTTTTTTTTTTTTTTTTTTTTTTTGGTACCGGGAACTCATGACTGCGTGGTCACCAGGCAGGCACTTATGCCACTGAGCTAAATCCCGGCCCTTTTGTCTTTTATTTTGAGAAAGTATCACTAAGTGACTAAGTGGCCTGAGCTGGGCTCAAACTTGAAATCCTCCTGCCTCAGTCTCCCAGAGTGCTAGGCTTGGAGACCTGTGGACCCTCATGCTGGGTTTGTGAGTGCCGCTGAGCCCAGAAGTAGGACAGCGTGACTGTTGCACATGACGCAGACTGCTTTTGGATACCGATGTCTCTGCCCCGTGCTAAGGGTGGTGGCAACAAGGTTACCATGATTGTCCCCTCCCCCCAACAGGCCTCACTGACCCCCGTGAAGTCAGGGGAGCACAAGGATGAGGACAGGCCGAAGCCCAAAGACCGGATTGCCTCGTGCCTGCTGGAGTCGTGGGGCAAGGGCGAGGGCCTGGGCTACGAGGGCCTGGGGCTGGGCATCGGGCTGCGCGGCGCCATCCGCCTGCCCTCCTTCAAGGTCAAGAGGAAGGAGCCGCCGGACTCGGCCTCGTCTGGGGACCAGAAGCGGCTGCGGCCCTCCACCTCGGTGGACGAGGAGGATGAAGGTGGGCGCCCGCCCGGGCCCCAGGCCGTGCCCCTGCCCTGTGTTGGGCCGGGCTCACCGCCCTTCTCCCTCCCCAGAGTCCGAGCGGGAACGGGAGCGCGACCCGGCCGACGCCCCCTGCGAGCTGGCCAAGCGGGACCCCAAGGGCGTGGGCGTGCGCCGGCGGCCGGCACGGCCCCTGGAGCTGGACAGCGGCGGGGAGGAGGACGAGAAGGAGTCCTTGTCAGTGTCCTCGTCCTCCTCGGCGTCCTCGACCTCGGGGTCCTCGACCTCCTCACCCTCATCCTCGGCGTCTGACAAGGAGGAGGAGCGAGAGAGCACGGAGGAGGAGGAGGAGGAAGCGGAGGAGGAAGCGGAGGAGGGGGCGCAGGGCGAGCGAGACCCCAGGAGCCGGGTCTCGTCCTCCTCATCGACGTCATCCACGTCGGAGAAGGTACAGGGGGGCCGGTGGGCGGGCGGCCGCCTGCAAGGTGCGGGGCCAGGCCTGGGCTCAGCATCCCTCTGTGCCTGGCCTTCAGGGTGACGATGAAGACAGTGATGACCAGGAAGAGTCCGACAATGATGACGACACGGCTGCACTGTCGGAGGCGAGTGAGAAAGACGAAGGGGACTCGGAAGGAGGTGAGCAGGGGTGACGGGTACCCCAGGGACCAGCCAGGGCGGCGGTCGGTGTGCCGTGAGCACTGTACGTGAAGGACACCCAACGTGGCTATGTCCATGGAGACGGAGGGCAGATGGGCAGTGGGTTCAGGGGCTGCCAGGCTGGAATAGGCAGAGACATTTGGAACGTACCAAACAAACAGCACCAGAGGTGGTCACTGTGATCATTGTGGGGCGGGAGGTAGCTCAGCGGCACCATGCCTGCCTGGCAAGTGCGAGGTCCTGAGTTCATCCCGCGTACCAAAAAATGAGTAAGTAAAGTGAGCACAGCGGCCAGGCCCACACCTGGGAGGCGGAAGCCGGAGGATCGCGACTCCAGCCTCGCCTGGCCCATTAGGGAGCCCTTGTTGCAGATTGAAGGGTCAAGGGCTGGAGACACAGCTCCCTCGGTGTGAAGGCCCTGAGCGGGTGGGGGCGAACTCGCGGCACCCCTGCTCCCGCAGGCCGTTTGTACCATTGGAAGCTGAGAGGTCACTGTCGTTGCCCTAGGTTCCACCCCCAGTGCCAGAGGGAGAGGGGAGCGGGGGAGAGGAGAGATGGCGGAGGACAGGAAGGAAACCAGTTAGCCCTGCCGCAGGCCCGTGCTGTGTGAGGGCTGTGCTCAGCTGGGGCCCTGCATGAGGAACTGGGGCGGGGATGGGGACCCCGAAGATGGTGACATGACCCCTCCCTGTGTCCCCACATCCAGAGGAGACCGTGAGCATCACGATGTCCAAGGCCGGCGTCCAGTCGTCCAGCGAGAGCTCCGAGTCTTCGGAGTTTGAGTCCAGCTCCGAGTCCTCATCCGAGTCCTCCTCTTCGGAGGATGAAGAGGAGATGGCAGCGGAGGAGGAAGAGGAGGAGGAAGAAGAGGAGGAGGAAGAGGTGGCAGCAGCGGTGGCAGCAGTGGCAGAGGACACCTTGCCTCCTGCAGGGGCTGAGGACGCTGAGCCGGGCAGGGAGGAGGTGACACTGGCCCCAGGGACACCTGCGGTGGAGCCGCTGGCCCCAGAAGCAGAGGTGGACATTGAGGCTGAGGACAGAGCCCCTGGCGAGCAGACCCCCGACCTGGAGGAGCCCCCTGTGCCTGTGGCTGCTGAGGAGCCAGTGGGGCTCAAGGAGCCCCCCGAAGAGCTGAGCCCAAACCAGGAAGCATCCATGACGATGTCACCAGCGCCCCCTGCCGAGGAGGTGGAAGCACCACTCCCCACATCCCCAGAACGAGCTCCAGGTAGGGCCTTTCCGGCCTTGCGGGGATCGGGTGGTGGGTGCGGGAGCCTGTCAGAAGTGGGTTTCCCTGGATGGGACCCACGGAACACACCTCCCCTGTGCAGACACACAGGGCACAGGGTGACATGATGCTGGCACTGAGCCTGGCCCTGGGATCTGAGCCCCAAGGACCTGGGCTGTCTTCGTATCTCAGGGCCAGGGTGGCAGCATCGTGGTCACTTAGTAACAGTCAAGGAGGCAGCTTTGGGGCACCGCGTTAGGGGAGAGGGGCTGCAGGCACCATACCCGCACCCCATTCCCCAGGCCGCACGGAGCTGAGGAAGCTGTGCTTCCGGCAGTCACACACGTGCCGTCTGTGCCATCCAGCACCCCGGCCCCTAGACACGGCGCTGCTGCCGAGCTCCCAAAACATGGCCAGAGCTACGAGGGAACTGAGTTCCTTTTAATTTAGTAGGCGAGTGTGCCTTTACCCACCTCACCTAAGCCCTTCAGGAGAGGAGAGAAAACTGATCTCCTTTGTTCATTTTTTATTTTGTTTTACTCCTCTGACCACAGGGGTTGGAACAGTAGCTTAATATTCAGGTTCTGTTGGTCCGCAGTACTATTTTAGGCATGAGCAGTACAGCAGTGGGCGAGCAAACAAAAGTACGTGTCCTTATGAAGGTAATTCCCAGTGAGGGCCAGGCATAAGCCCAGCACTCGGGAGGCTGAGGCAGGATAAGCACCACAAGCATGTGGCTACCCTGGGTTACGTAGTGAGTTCAAGGCCAGCCTGAACTGCATGGTGAGATCCTGTTTAAAAAAAATCAAAAGCGGGAAAAAAGGCAGAGAAAGGTTGATCGATTTGGCTCCAGGGACCTTGTTACCACCGAGTTCATGCCTGCTGTGACCCCGACCCCCGGCCGGTGCCGAGTGGTCTTTGCATTGGTTAACTGGGGACAGCGTCTGTCTTCCCAGGATGGGGGTGCAGGGACAGCACTCAATAGGCAGTTATCTAGGGCACCTCGAGTTAGACCCCAATAACCCGGCCCCCATTCTCACCCGCTTCTCTGTAGAGCAAGACGTGGAAGTGGAAACCGAGCCCCCTCCAATGCCATCCCTGCCCGTACATCCACCCCTGCCACCACCCCGGCCCCCTCGCCCACCCAGCCCACCCCCAGAGCCCGAGACCCCGGAGCCCCCGCCCCCTCCTGTGCCTCTGGAGCGCCCTCCCGAGGACCAGCCCCCTCGGACTCCAGGCCTCTGTGGCAGCCTGGCCAAGTCACAGAGCACAGAGACAGTGCCAGCCACTCCCAGCGGGGAGGCCCCACTCTCGGGGGGGAGCAGCAACCTGTCCCTGAGTTCCCCACAGGTGCCTGGCAGCCCTTTCTCCTACCCGTCCCAGTCCCCCAGCTTGGGCAGCGGGGGGCTCCCGCGGACACCGGGCAGGGACTTCAGCTTCACGCCCACCTTCCCTGAATCCAGCGGGCCCCTGTTGCTCCCTGTGTGTCCCCTTCCTGCCGGCCGGCGTGACGAGCGCCCTGGCCCCCTGGCCTCCCCGGTGCTCCTGGACACAGGCCTTCCTCTCCCACTGCCCCTGCCCCTGCCTCTGCCCCTGGCATTGCCTGTCCCAGTCCTGAGGGCACAGGCTCGGGCGCCTGGGCAGCTGCCACCCCTGCTCCCTGCCCCTCTTGCCCCCTGCCCGCCCCCCATCAAGAGGAAACCGGGCAGGCCCCGGAGGTCCCCACCGTCAATGCTGTCCCTGGATGGACCCCTGGTCCGACCGCCTGCAGGGGTGACCCTCGGGAGGGATCTCCTGCTCCTGCCAGGCCAGCCACAGACCCCCATCTTCCCCAGCACCCATGACCCCCGGGCTGTGACTCTGGACTTCCGGAACGCGGGGATCCCGGCCCCCCCACCGCCCCTGCCCCCCCAGCCACCTCCCCCCCCACCTCCGCCCCCCATCGAGCCCGCCAAGCTGCCCTTCAAGGAACTGGACAACCAGTGGCCTTCTGAGGCCATCCCTCCAGGCCCTCGTGGGCGGGACGAAGTCACCGAGGAGTACATGGAGCTGGCCAAAGCACGAGGCCCATGGCGCCGGCCCCCAAAGAAACGCCACGAGGACCTAGTAGCTCCCTCAGCCTCCCCAGAGCTCTCACCACCCCAACCTCTCTTCCGGCCTCGCTCGGAGTTCGAGGAGATGACCATTCTGTATGATATCTGGAATGGCGGCATCGACGAGGAGGACATCCGCTTCCTGTGTGTCACCTATGAGCGGCTGCTGCAGCAGGACAACGGCATGGACTGGCTCAACGACACACTCTGGGTCTACCACCCCTATATCCTGCCAGATGGTCCCGGGCTGTCCTCACCCACCCTCAGCCCGTCTCCCAGGGTCGCAGTCCAGGCCCTGTGGTGCAGTCGAGGCAGTCATTGTCACCTGCCAACCAGCATTGGTATGGTGCCTCACCAGGCTCTGGGCTGAGCTGCCTCTGGCATGTGAAATCCTGTGCCGGGCACATCTCAACCTGAGTCAGCAGACTGCAGCCATCAGCACACCATCTGGCCCCTCGTCACCTTGTCGAGTCTTCCTGGGAGCCTAGTGAGGTGGGGCCGTTAGGATTCCCATTTTATAGAGGGAGAAACTGAGGCTCAGGGAGGTTAAGTGACTGCCCAAGGTCACAGATCCAAAGTGGCTGAGCTGAGATTCCAACCCAGGCAGGTCTGGATCTAAAATCACAGTGCTGCCCTAAGCTTAAAGTTGAAACCTTATGTGGTCTCCATGATATCGAGGTAACTGGCGGAGCATTTGCTACCTCTTGGGGCCTCTGCCAAGTCCCCTTTATGTATTTTGCCATCGACAGGCAGCTGTATGCATCCCAGCCCAGTGTCGGGTGGAAGACTGAGGCAGGGCCAGACAGCTAGGCACTGAGCATTGGTGGGGTTGGCCAGTGGGCAGCCACGTGGAGGTGGAGACGAGCCTGAGGGTGGGGAGCGTGTCTCCGGGGTGCTCTGAGAGTGTCTGTGGCCCTTGACACACGCCCACCCACCAGCCTGTCTTCTGCTAAGAAAAAGAAGCGGGACGATGGCATCCGCGAGCATGTGACAGGCTGCGCCCGCAGTGAGGGCTTCTACACCATCGACAAGAAGGACAAGCTCAGATACCTCAACAGCAGCCGCGCTAGCACCGACGAGCCCCCCACAGACACCCAGGTGTGTGGCTGGCCGGGTCCTGAGGGTGGCGAGCCCTGAGGTTTCCAGGGCATGGCTATGTTTCTTTGTTTCTAATTGTGAAAGCCTCTGTTGAGCCGCCGGTGTGGGCCAGGCCCTGTTCGGGCCGCAGCAATGCTGTTCTTGGACAGCTCGCCTAGTGGGGCGAGAAGCAGTCACATGCAAAAGAGCAGGTCCCTCAGGATGTGTAGATGCCGCGGGGAAAATAGGCAGGCTGGGCACGGTGGAGATGCTGTGATCCTAGCACTTGGGAGGCTGAGGCAGGAGGATCAGGAGCTCTAGGCCAGCCTCGGTCACACAGCCAGACCCTGTCTCAAAAAACCAAACAGAAAGTTTAGGCTGGAGGGCAGCTTCTCATACCCAGTAGTTCACCTTCAAAGAAGGCACCCCATGGCGGTGCCCTGCGGGGTGATGGTACTGTGGTGCTGGGGTTTCCAGGCCTGACATGGGTGTCTGCTGGATTTAGGGGGCTGGGAGGGGAAGGTGGTTGCTGGTAAGGACAGGAGGAGGTTGGAGCCCACCTGGGGAGGATGGGAGCTGCAGAGCTGAGTGGAAAGGGCTGCCAGTGCGGGAGAAAGACCTGAGGTCCTGGGGCCGCGGAGGTCAGGAGGCCCTGCGGTCCTCGGAGCTGGGGTTGGCAGCTGAGAGGCTGCTGACAGCAGCGCTGTGCGCTTCCCCTTGGAAGCACTGGGGTGCATTGGCCGAAGCTGGGAAGCAGGGAGGAGAGAAGCCACTCTGGGTAGAGAGGGACAGACTGCCCAGAGTAACCAGAGCTCCAGACGGCGCTGCCCTGATGGCACCGCCCCGGCCCGCAGCTGTCTGCCCTAACCTGTCTGTCCTAACCCGCCCTCCGGCCCCCTCCGGCCACAGGGCATGAGCATCCCTGCGCAGCCCCACGCCTCCACCCGGGCTGGCTCGGAGCGGCGGTCGGAGCAGCGCCGCCTGCTGTCCTCCTTCACTGGCAGCTGTGACAGCGACCTGCTCAAGTTCAACCAGCTCAAGGTGAGGCCCCTGCCCGCCCCGCCGGGCCTGGGCAGCCAGGGAGGGAGGAAGTGGGTAAACCTGGGACCCGGCTTACTCCTCCCCCTGCAGTTCCGGAAGAAGAAGCTGAAATTCTGCAAGAGCCACATCCACGACTGGGGCCTGTTCGCCATGGAGCCCATTGCGGCCGACGAGATGGTCATCGAGTACGTGGGCCAGAACATCCGCCAGGTAGGCGCTGCCCTGCGGGCTGGGTCAGGGCAGGGGCACAGGCCAGGCCGTCACTGACAGGACGTCCTTTGGGACCAGGTAATTGCGGACATGCGGGAGAAAAGGTACGAGGACGAGGGCATCGGCAGCAGCTACATGTTCCGGGTTGACCACGACACCATCATCGATGCCACCAAGTGCGGCAACTTCGCCCGCTTCATCAACCACAGCTGCAATGTGAGTGCCCGCCCACCTGCCAGCAGCGCCACACCGCCTCCCTTCCCCAGCCTGCTCCCGTGGTGGTGACAGGAGGGACATGAGGCTGTACAAAGATCGTCCTTAGCCAGGTTGGGTGGTAATCTCAGCACTCAGGAGGCTGAGGCAGGAGGATCACTGGAGTTCGAGGCCAGCCTGGGCTACATGGCAGGACCCTGTCTCACAAAACCAAACAAAAATGGAGGCTTTGTCCCCTGAGGTCTGGAGCCTGCTCTATAAAACAGGCACTGTCAGTCTTGTGCAGCCAGTGACAAAGATAACAGGTGCTGGGGAAAGTGCTGGTCCAGTTGGCGGTGACCCTGGAGCTCCTTCCCCGAACAGGCTCCACAGGATGGAACTGTTCATCACAGAGCTCTCCAGGGTGGTAGCCTCCCGTCACGTGTGCTCCTGTCCATGTGGAGTGGCCACGTGTGATGCTGACCCTGAGACAGGACCAGTGTAACCGAGGACCAACACTGGCATTGCTACTTAGCAGGTTCCAGTGGAACAGTTACTTTAGGTCGGAGACAGGGCAGCTCTCAGGACTGTGACACAGTCACTGTCCAGGAGAGGCGCCGGTTGAGACCTTGCGGCAGTCAGCAACTTCTGAGATCTGAGAGACAAGAGAGCCATGCTGGGGTGTCATGGAGGGTGGGGCATCGTTGCAGGTGAAGGGCAAGGTGTGGTCAAAGGCCCTGGGGCAGCAGAGAAGACACAGGGTTGAGGGTTGGCATCAGGGTGGGAAAAGCCAAGAGTGGGAGAATTGGGCCCAGCCTGGTCACTCAGCCTCATTGGCCTGGCTGAGGAGCTGCAGCCCAAGCAGGCCCTGGGTTCAGGTCCCAGCCCCGCTGGAGTGGGTATCCTGGGAGGACGGATTTGCTGCCCCTTGGGAAAACTGTCCCCATGTGCTAGTCAGGAGTAGATTCTTTCTGGGCGAGAGTGGCCACAGGACCTGCGAGGTGCAGATGCACTGTGACAGAGGCCTGGCTGTGTGGGCCACCTCAGAGGTCATTGGGAGAGTGAGTCCTGCATGGTGGGGCCGAGCGGGTAGCCATGGAGGCCGGGAGGTTGGCGCAGGGCCTGAGTGTATGGCTGGCCACCACCTGGCGCCCATGGAGTGGCACAGCAGGCACAGCCAGTGGCTGCTGGGGTCCATGCTCTGGAGGGCCCTGGGAAAGGCCTGGCGGTACACGTCTGGCTTTGTGCCCACAGGGCTCCGCAGCAGCTCTCTAACTGCATTGTGCAGTGCACAGGGGTGCACGTCTGTCACCCAGCACCTGGGGGGAGGCTGAGGCAGGGTGGCGAGCGCAAACTCAGCCTGGGCAGTTCAGTGCCGTAGGGAGAAAAGAGCTGGGGAGGAAGCTCAGTGCAAGGACGCTGGGTTCAATTTCAGTGCCACAGAAAACAAAAACCAACCCGACAGTTGTTGGAAAAAGAACCCCAGACCAAGGGGTGGACGGCGAGGTGGCCTGCGAGTCCCTGTGCCCGTGGAACCCTAGAGGCAGCACAACACAGGCCTGTCACACAGCGCTTCGCAAGGCCGAGGCAGGAAGGTCCCAAATCAGGTCCCACCTGCGTAACTTAACAAGACCCCGTCTCAAAAAATAACAAGGAGGTAGAGGAATGGGTAGGTGATAGTGTCCCCCTCACCCCGCTGCGGGAGCTGAAGACAGGCCCTGACACCGCAGGTTACGACCACTGTATCACAGCTCAGAGTGAGGCCACATAATTTGAGGATTCACCTCAGTGAAAGCAGAAGAGCCAGGAAGTTATTTCCATTGCTTTTTCTCTTTCAGTAAGGACTGAAGCCAGGGTCCTTGCATGGAGCTACATCCCCGCCCTTTTCTAATTTGAGAAGGATCTGCGTGTTCCCCCCCTGGCAGCTCCTGTGCTAAAATCGAGACAGGGTCTGGATGGGTTACTCAGCTGCCCAGGTTGTAGTTAGGATCCTCCTGCCTCAGCCTCCAAGAGTCCCGGGATTGCAGGCGTGTGCCGCTGGGTATGGGCTTCTGTGGCCCTGAGTCAGGCCCTGGGTGTGAGGCCGTCTGGAGCTTGGGGGACCTCACCAGCAGGAAGGGCCGAGGGCTGTCTCTGGGCCTTACCGCCCCCTCCCCCTGCCCGCAGCCCAACTGTTACGCCAAGGTCATCACGGTGGAGTCGCAGAAGAAGATCGTCATCTACTCGAAGCAGCACATCAGTGTCAATGAGGAGATAACCTACGACTACAAGTTCCCCATCGAGGACGTGAAGATCCCCTGCCTCTGTGGCTCTGAGAACTGCCGGGGGACCCTCAACTAGGCCTGTGGTGCCAACCACGCCCCCCATTTCAGGTGCTGTCCCTTGTCCCTTGGCCTCAGCAGGGCTTGGCGCCCCAACACTACCCAGGCCCGGCCCGCAGCTCCCGCCTGGCCGCGGAAAGGGCTTCTGTCTCTCACCTGTGTCTCTTTCATTTAAAAAAAAAAAATGCTCCTTACAGGATCTCGTTCAGCTCTGATACCAACCCGTCTCTGTCCACCCCGCCCGTGTCCCCTGCACCCTCCCTCCATGTCCTGCAGTCCCTTCCGCCCTCACCGCCAGCGCCGGTCTCTTCTGTGGATGCTGCTATGTCTGTGTGTCCTCCTCCTTCCCCTGCCCATCTAAGAAAAGACATTTTAACCGTTGAAATGTGAAGGCAGAATGAGAGGGGCTCAGTGGGGCGGCGGAGGCCTCACGTGGCCCTGTGTCCCATCGGTGCGACCCAGGACGTCCCGAGAGGCCTCTGTGCCCCTGGACACCCCGAGCCGAGGCCCACTCCTCAGCGGCCAGATTGCGCCACCCTGCCCGCCCCCAAATTCTTGGGTTCGATGTTTACTTTCTCATTCAGATGCCAGCAACGAGGGAGCCCAGTGCAGGCAGAGCGCAGGACAGCGGTCTCCGGCCTCTGCTGCCCTCACCGGCCAGGCCAAGGGGCTCCCGGGCAGGCGGGTCCCCCAGCCCCGCCATACGGGTTGCCTGAACCCACGTGTGTGTGGCATTTCTGTTGATAAGCTTTCCGCTCACCCCACGGCTGTGGCCCCCTCTCCCAGCTCTGCTAGAGCATATTTATTTTCGGAGTGAGCATTTTGTTTCTCCCAGAGAAAGGAAAATCTTGCGAAAGATTTTAAAACTCAGATCTTCTACGTCTTTTGACAGCTTCCCCCTCCCTCACCCTTTCTCCCTCTTCCCCCCACCCCTCCTTTTCAGGGTTTATTTCCATGAATTTTTTTTTGTGCGTGTATAAAATCAAAACGAAGGGAAAAAAATAGGTTTTTGAAGTTCAGAACCAACTTCTGTATATAGACTGCCATAAAGGACTTTTTCTTGGGAACATTGTTTCTTGTAGAAACATGTGGGAAGACTTTTTTGCTCATTTCTTTGTACTTCCAAAAAAAAAAAAAAAAAAAAAACCCACAAAAAATAAAAAAAAAAAGACACACAAAAGCAAGTCCCCAGTCCCCCGAAAGCAGAGCCGGCGTGTACATCATTCCGGACCGGCCACGGGTCCCCACCGAGATGCGTCTGAGCCCGCTCTGCAGACGGCTGGCGGCCGCCTCTGGTATCTCAGCTTGTGTCAAGCTTGTTATCATGTAAATTCTGTACAAAGAATTGTTATTTTTTCCTTTTCTCTTTTTTTTTTGTCGTTGGTGGTTTTGTTGTGTTTTTTTTTTTTAATTTCTTCTCCCCAGGCCCTCTCTGTGTGCGACTGTGCCCACGGGTTTCCAAAGGTCTGGGAAATCAGTGGCCTTAACACAGAGACGGGTTTACCTGGGCCCAGCGGCGACCTTCTCTTCCGATGCAGTTTTCCGCCTAATTGTGCAACTGAGGAAATATTTATTTTTTACACGTGGAAATGGTGTGGCTTGTAGAGACGGCTGACTTAAGTTACTTATGCAACCCCCAAGGGGCTGTCTTCATGCTATCCCCCCGTTAAACAAGTGGGAGAGACCAGGGGAACCCACTGGAACCCTGGCCTGGCCGCAGCCCGGGTCGCCCGGCGGCCGTGTGCCTGCAGAGGCCGGCCCCTCTCCCCAAGTCCCCGGGTGACTCCGGAATGGTTTGCAATAATCCACGTTATGTGTTGGCCCATTTCCCCCTGCGTTGAACAAATCTCTACTTTTGAAGTGTAGGGGGAGGGTTCTGCTTTTTTTTTTTTTCCTTTTTTTTTTCCTCTCCCTCTGCAAAGAAGAGAACAGATAAACTTTAGGGCTGTTTGTACATAGACTCTGCCATCCATATGTCACTTGTTTTGAAGAGAAGTGTTTCCCTTGTGGGTGTGTCTTGCTGTAAATATTTGTTCATATTTTTGTGAATTCAATACTATGTACCATTGTATTATAGTAACTTTTATAAAGCAAACCATAAATATACTGACTTTTCTTACAGAGATCGCCGTCTCTTGCTCTCCTCTCTCCCTCTCCCCGCTCTTCCTCTCTGCTGAGTGGGCACCCTGCCCACAGGAAGTGGGAGGGCAGGAGCTGGGGTGTGGTGTGGCCGTGGAGCCTCAGCTCTGCCCGAAGGCAGTCTGAACTGGCCCGAGTCCAGCACAGGCTACACCTCCTAGCTTTGAAGTTTTTCTTGTAGATTTAATACAAAACCTTGGGAATCCAATCAGGGGGAGCAAGATCAGGTAGCCTGTTGCCATCTCTAAAACTGGGTTCCTCAAAAATATTTAACGCTAACCTGGCCTGGTGTCTGTCCTACACTTGTAATCCTAGCACTCTGGGAGGCTGAGGCAGGAACATCCCAAGTTGGAGTTCAGGCAAAATGATTTAGTAAGACACTGCCTCAAAATAAAAGATGAAAACAGCTGGATGTGTAGCTCAGTGCAAAGGCCCTGGGCTCAGCCCTCAGTCAAACAAGGGTCTGCGTTTGATGGGAGGAAGTCAGGATGAAGCACAGTTCTTGTCCCCAGAGGTCTGTAGTGTCCGACGTGGGGCCATGCGGCCATGGGGCATGGTGAGGCAGTTAGACGAAGTCCAAGGTCAGACAAAAAGCAAGTCTGCCACAAGCAACCCTCCTGCCCCGTCCAGCAATGTGAGTGACACCACCAGACCCTTTCTCCTGCCAAACTGGCCAGCACCAAAAGTTACAAAATACTCTTGTGTCTGTGGGCAGAAGGTGAGGAGAAGCGGAAGGGCTGCAACCTTTAGGAGGAAAAGTTAGATCCTGACAAGTGTTGAAAATACGTAAGCCAGGCATGGTGCATGCCTGAGGTCCTGGCACTTAGGAGGCTGAGGCAGGAGGACAGCAAGTTTGAGGCCAGCCTGGGCTTTGCAGTTCCGGACCAGGTTAAACTTCATGGTGAGATCCTATTTTGATCATCAGTCCAAAATGCACAAAAACCCTAGGTCCAAATTTCCGTTATCAGGGATTTAGCCCGACAGTCTCGAAACAGTGACATGGATAAGCACCTTCTTTGCAGCTGCATGAATGGTGGGCTGGTTTTAGGAACTGGGTGTCCAGGGGGGTCGTACTGTGCAGAGAAAGCTGGGGTCAGAGCTGTGCCAGGAAAGAGGAGGTGCCTCTAGGCTATTCATTTGTTCAACCAGTACGTATGTATGTCTTTATTTAGACAGGATCTCACTACGCAGTTCAGGCTGGCCTTGTACACAGCGATCCTCCTGCTTCAGCCTCCTGAGTGCTGGGATTACAGGCATGCGCCACCAGGCCTGGTTCCACCAATATTTATTGAGCAGCTACTGTAGGATGTGTCAGGCATTGCTCCAGGCACAAGTTGCAACAATGAAAAGAATACGCCCCAAGTCCTTGTGGGTACGAACAACAAGAAGAAATGCTCCAATAAGGAGAAGGAGCTATCGGTGGCCACGGTGGGTAGATGCTGAAATTTGTAATGAAGACTCTGGGAAGTCTGCTGAGCTGACATTTGAACAAAACTCAGAAAGAAAACACATCAGCCCTGTGGCCATCGGTGGGGAGGGTTCCAGGCAAGAGGGACAGCCATGCAAAGGCCCTGTGGCAGGGAGAGCAAGGGGGCCTCAGGGCTACAACTGAGGGTGGAGTGGGTTGGGGGAAGGGAGGAAAAACAACCCCACCACCACCGGGAGCACTGAGTGGGGTGTATGGGGGAGGCAGATAACAGCTCCGTGAACCCAGGTCCTGGAATTTGTGAGATAGACCAACTTTCTAAAATATCCACTTGTTTGTTTGCAAGCAAAATAGAATATATGTGTGAGCCAAGTTTTGCCCAGAAGCTGCCAGTTTGCAACCTTCTGGGTTATAGAATTTCCCCGTCTTTGCATGAGCCGGGCAACAGAGGGAGAGGACATTTGCATGGCCCTGGGTGGACCCTGCTCCTCTTGGTTCTTTTCATTTCTGAAGTTTAAGATTCCAGAGACCCTGATATTTTTTCCTCTGATTTGGAAGAAGAAACCCCTGATTCCTCATCATACCCACTCAGATAGTTTCCTCGCCCAGCCGGTTCTGAGCTGACTCCTGAGTTAGGGGTAGCAATCATTGAAAGCAGAAGAACCAGGAACAACCTTAACCCCACCCCTCCTTCAAACCCTGCGTGGCTGGGGCCTGGAGCTTGCTGGGTAATGCTCTCCATGGAGCTGCGCTCCCAGATCCTGCTCAGCCCTGCTTCTTCTGAGCACTAGGCATCAGCTCCTCTTCTTCAGATGTCTCATGCTTTTTTTCTCTGTCTTTTTCTGAGGCGGGGTCTCAACGTGTAGTGCAGTCTGGCCTTCATGCCCACTCACACTTGAGTATAAACAAACCCCTTTCCCAAAGGCGTGGTCCCTAGTGGAGAGGGGACGGTGCCGCTGCCTTGGGTGGGACACTGGTGCCCGGGCCTAGGGTGCAGGGCAGAAGCTGGATCCCTCATACTCTCTGCCTAAACAGGGAGGAACTGTGTCCTGCGGGTGCAGAGCAGGGTCCCCTGCCAACGCTCCCATCCCGCACACTCTGAGCAACAAAACCGAGTTATACTCAGGACCACAAATCTATCAGCGGTTCCCTCTTCCTGGGATACTTTTTCCATGGCTGGCCTTCAAGTGTCCTTTTATCACGGGGGTCTTCCTTCTATGGAAGCTAGTTACCCTGAGACCTTTGGTGCCACAATCCTCCTGCCTCGGCCTCCCGAGTGCTGGGATTACAGTCGTGGGCCATCACGCCAGGCTTCTCATCACCTGCTTCACCGTCCGCATTTGCGATAAAATGATATTGCCTGTCCTACCGATTGCAGAAATGCCCTTCGCATCAGTGCCTGCCCAGGTCGCGCTGCGCCGCTGGGGTCCCCTAACCTGGACGCGGGCCTCTGACTCCCCCTGGCGGCACACGTGCGCCACTGCTCCTCGCCGGGCACAGACAGGAAACCACAGACACCGCCTCCTTCCCAGGCCGCTTTACTCGGGAGGGAGGAGCCAGCGGGAGCGGCTCCGCGAGGGGGCGTGGCCTCTGGAGGGCGTGACCAACGGGAGAGGCTTGGTGTGGGCGTGTCCTGGGCGGGACCTGGGGTGGGCGGGGCCTACATGCCGGACGCCACTCCATTGGGCTCCAGATCCGTGAGGTTGCCTCGCAGGTCCTGCTCCGCCTCGAAAGCCTTGAACAGCGCGTTGAAGTTGCCGGCTCCGAACCCCTGGGCGGGGAGAGCAGGTGAGCCGGGACCCCGCAGAATCTGCCCTGCGGCCGAGGAGGGTCCGGCCGGAGGGTCCGGCCTGGGCCCAGCCGTACCTGGTGGTTGTGGCGCTGGATGACCTCTAGGAAGAGCGTGGGCCGGTCCTGCATGGGCTTGGTGAAGATCTGCAGGAGGTAGCCCTTCTCGTCGTAGTCCACCAGGATCCTCAGCTCCTGGGGGAGAAGGGGGCTCCTCAGCGGGGCCGCCCGGGCACGGAAAAGACCGTGTCCGGCAGTGCCAGCCACCTCCAGATTTGTCCCCATAGGGTCCCGGTACCGGGGCCTGACCCAGCCCCTGCCTAAACCACCATGGAGACCGCTCCTTCCTTTTTCTGAACTTACCTGAGCACGCCGTCCTCCCGAAGTCACATTGTGCTGTTCGTTTATTATTGATTTCTTTACTTATTTTGCAGTCTGGGGATTGAACCTAAGGCCTTCACTGTTAGCCTATATCCCTAGTCCCTTAAAATTTCTCTCTCTCTCTCTCTCTGTTTTTTTCTATTATGAGACAAAGTCCCACTAAGTTACTAACTTGCTGAGGGTATGCTCAAACTTGACATCCTCCTGCCTCAGCTTCCCCAGAATATTGGGATTACAAGTGTGCACCACCACACCCCTCTGTTTTAAGAAAAGACCGGTTGTGATGGTGCAGGCCTGTAATCCCAGTACTTGGAAGGCTGAGGCAGAAGGATTGCCATCACCTCAAAGCCAGCCTGAACTGCATAGTAAGGCCTTGCCTCAAAAAAAGAGGCGGCCCTGGGTTCAGTCTGCAGTGCCTCCACACTGGCCCCTCTAAAACTAAACAAAAACCTTTGAATGGAAATTAGAATCATGATGTGTTGTTGATGAGAATATAAAACAGTGGCAGTTTCTCAAAAGGTTAAACATAAAGTGGCCATGTGACCTGCAATTCCACCCCCAGACTCAGAGGAATGAAGACACAGTTACTGCAAAACCTTGAACACCTATGTCCATAGCAGCCAGTAATTTTTAACACCCAAGGACAACCCAGGAACCCAACTGATGAATGGATAAACCAAATGTGATCTTTTCAGACAAGGGGATATCATCCAGCTGTAGAAGAAATTCAGCACTGATATATGTTGAAATATGAGTGAACTTTAAGCCAGGAGTGGTGGCACATGCTCATAAATCCCGGCACTCTGAGAAGCTGAGGCAGGAGGATTGCAAGTTCAAGTCCTGCCTGAGAAATTTAGTGAGATTCTGTTTCAAAATAAAAACATACAAAGTGTAGAGGATGCAGCTCATTGTGAAGGTCCTAGGGTCAATTCCCAGCACCACAGAAGAAAAAAGGGCGGAGGGTGAACTTTGAAAACATTACATTAAGTGAAAAAGCCATCACAACAGACCGTATTGTCTGAGGTGTCTAGAAAAGACACTGTGAAGGTGGACAAGGGTTTGCCTAGGGCTGTGCTGGGAGGACCAGAAGGAAATGGAGGGCTGGGAGGCACTGGGTAAGAGGGTCATGGGTTTGGGGTTTAGGGGGCTTGGGGGTGATGAAAAGGCACTAAACTGATTTCAGTGATGGCTGAACAACTTAGCAAATAGCTACAAGCCAATGAATTATATACTTAAAAGGGGTGGTATAGTTTGTTTGTTTGTTTGTTTCCTTATTTCTTTCTTTCCTTCCTTCCTTTCTTTTTCATTTGTACCAAGAATCAAACTCAGGGCCTCATGCTTGCCACGCAGGCACTGTGTACTGAGCTACATCCCTGGCTCTTTATGTGCTTTCTATATCAATAAAGTGTTTAAAACAAATCCAACAAAACTGTCAGTGGTCTCTGGCCACAAAAAAGCAGAATTCAAAGTCACTAACAGCCTGAAAGTGGAATCGGCGGCCTCTGCCTGCCTCCTACCCTCGGTCACCACTTCTCTAATGTGGTGTCTAACTTTTATTCACTTGCCTCAGGACCTTTGTACCTGCTGTTCCCTCTGCCAGGAATGTCCCCTAGACCTTCACATGCTCAGGGCCTTCTCATTATACGGGTTTCAGTTAAACTTACCTTTTCTGAGAGGACTGTTCCTTGTACAGTTGCCCTGGGCTGCATTTTATTGTATTTTGAGGCTGGATCTTGCTATGTAGTCAGGCTAGACTTGAACTCACTATGTAGTCCAGCCTGGCCTTGAACTTGCAGCAATCCTCCTGCCTCAGCCTCCCCAGTGCTTAGAATTACACGCATGTGCCACCACACCCAGCTCCTCTGCATTTTAATTTTTGCACGGTGTAATTCCTCTCCCTCCCCCTCCACGGCTGCTGCAGGGTAGATGTCTTTGGTTCCCCATCCCACCCCCTGCCTCACCTCCAGCATGTCAATGTTCTCCTTCACCTGGACCTTGGCCGACTTGAGATTCTCTCGAAGCTGCTTGTAGTACGTGGATGGAACAGCCAAGAACTCGGCTCCGC
This sequence comes from Cavia porcellus, assembly GCF_034190915.1. Classification (NCBI taxonomy): domain Eukaryota; kingdom Metazoa; phylum Chordata; class Mammalia; order Rodentia; family Caviidae; genus Cavia; species Cavia porcellus. The sequence goes on along the minus strand of NW_026947499.1, from coordinate 7,985,935 downwards.
GCTCTCGCAGGTGTCGAATCTGGCGGAACCGGGCTAGGGTCGGCTGTCTGTCCGCACAGGCGGGAGGTCTGGCCACTGCAGGGCCACTGCAGGGCCTCCTAGCTTCCCCCTGGCTTCCTCATTTCCCTGCTCTGTTTTCCCCCCAAGCACTCACCGTTACCTATGTACCCCACATCCCTAAAATAGCACCAGGCACATAGTAGGTGCTCAGTAAGCACTTCTGAGTGACTAAACGAAGTTGCCCAAGTCATGCCGTGAGCTCTTGGCTGGGCTGGGATCTATTAGGACAGTCCAGGCCCTCATCCTTAAAGGACACTTAGGACCCGGCCTCCCTAAGGGCTGGACCCACAGACACAGGATGTTTCATTTGGCTAAAAGGACACAGCGCATTCTGTAATCTAACATCTTCATTCTCACAGTCGGGCAGCTCCAGCTCAGAGAGGGCACGAACTCCCAGAGACACACAGCCAGGCCCAGGATCACAGTCCCTCCCTCGGGCCCTGCCACCTCCAGAGCCCATCTCGTTCTGCAGAGCTTGAGCTGGGGTGAGGCCTGCACCCTAGTGGCAGGAACTGGGCAGGGAGCCCTGCCCGCCCTCTCCGTCGCAGAGATTGCCCCTGGGACAAGAGGGGGGACTCGGCCAGGAGCCAGGCTCTAACCGCAGTGATGATATCCTGGGTCTTCAGAGCGATGTGCTGGACTCCGGCGCCCCCGTTATAATCCACGTATTCCTAGAAGGCCAAGCGAGGAGACCGCTGTCCTGCGTCTCGTCACTGCAGCGCCGGCCCTGGACGCGCCCTCCGCCCCTCCCTGCCCGGCCAGGTCGGCTCCACCTGGATCTGAGACTTCTTCCTGCCCGGGGCTGGCTCGTTGATGGGCATCTTGATGGACTCCTCGTAGTTGGTGACCACGATGGAGCGCAGGGAGCTGTATTCCGTGTGCACCTGCGTGTCGTCCACGGACCAGAAGCGGTGGAACTGCAGGTTCTTCAGGTACCTGCGCGTGGCCAGCGGGACATATTGTCCTGAGTGCCAGCCTGGGAGGGGGCCCCTCCATTCCTCCCTGTGGGAAATGTCCCCAACAGGGTCCAGAGCGGGGACAGCAATCGTTTGTACACATCAAGCATCTTGTAACAAAATCTGTTTTCTTGTTCTGTTTTGTTTTTGAGACAAGGTCTCCCTATGGAGCTCAGGCTGGCCTTGAACTCACTACAGAGCTCAGGCCAGGGCTTGAATTTAAGAGGACCCTCCTGCCTCAGCCTACTGTGTCAGCTCGGCCCAGCCTCCTCTGGTCTTTTAGGGGGAGTTTCCAGTGGATAAAGGGCTCTGTAGGCTCAGGTTAGCCTCCTGCCACCTCCTGTTCTTCTCCCCTCCTCAGGGCGGGAACTGGCATGGGTCCGTCCCCCGGTGGTGCTCACCATTCCGAGGCAGACAGCATCTCCTGATCAGGCTGATTTCCCACGACGTGGTCAATAATCTCGAGGCCGCAGTTGGGGCTGGGAAAGGGAAGGAGTTCGGGGGTGAGAAGGTTGTGCATCTCTGCCTCCACACTGACCTCTGCATAATCACAGCTCACGCTTAGCTTTTTTGTAAAGTCGCGCTGTTAAGGTGACCCACTGAGGTTGCGTGACTGTAAAGGGTAACAGAGGTGGGATTCGAACCCGGGTAGCCTGGTCCCAGAACCACAGCCCCATGCACCTCTGTGCGCCCACCGGAAGCCCAGGCCCCAAGGAGAAGGACCAAACCTCCTGCCCCACTCACAGCTTGGAGAGCAGGGAGTCCTTGACTCTCGGGGCCTCGAACCCAGGCAGGAAGCTGCCCGTGTAGCCAGTCTTCTCCACCAGCGTGTGGGTGGTGTCTCCGTACTGCAGGGGGGGCGGGTAGGAAGCAGCCGGCTCAGCCCCCCACTCTGCACCCCACCCCTGGGCGAGTCGCTCCGGGTTCTGAGCGCTGCCAGCTGTCCTATGCTAACGGCCTGGCTGCCCTGGGGGGTCAGCGGTTGCCCACAGAGGCATGGCCCGTGTGGGGCTCGGCTTCCTTTCTGCAAACCCTTGCTGTCCCCTCCCCACCATCCCTGGGGACCCAGGGGTGTCCAGAGCAGGTGGCTGGTGGCTCCTGTTGGTCCCTGCACTCTGGTCAGGCATCATGCGGGAGGCCACACCAGAGGGACGCCATGGTCGTGGGGTGCATTCGGGGTCCCGCATCTCAGTGGCTTCCGACAGCACCAGAGGTGCCTGGGGACACCAACTTACCGTCTGCAGCACAGCGAATTTGACCTTTCCGAACCTGTCCTGCTCCACCCACGGCTCCCGTACCACCTTGGCGCCCCGTTCCCGGGCTTTCTGCAGGGGAGAGATGGGGGGAGCCCTGAGGGTGGGGCCCCAGGTCCTGCAGCTGCTCTTGCTGGGCAGCCTTGACTCAATCAGAGACCCCAGCCAGCCTCAGCTATCCCCCCACCCGAGCCACGCCTGTGTCCCAGGACCACTGAGAGACTGAGGCTCAGGCTCAGAGCTGGGGTAAAGGGTGACAAATTCTGTGGGAAATGGGGTCGGCCCTGCCTCTCCTAACTCACTCTGTGGCCTTGTTCCCTCTTCAGGCCTCAGTTTCTCTCTAAAATGACTGGGTGGGCTAGTTGTTCACGCCTGTCATCCAAGTGACTTGGGAGGCTGAGGCAGGAAGATCACCATGAGTCCAAGGCCAGCCTTGGCAACTTAGTGAGGCTTTGTCTCAAAGTAAAAAGGGCTGGGGATTTAGCTCAGTGGTACAGCACCCTGGGGCTTAGTCCTTGGTATCAGAAAAAAAAAAAAAAAGGTTGAATAAGGGGAACACAAATTGACTTTTTTTTTTTTTTTTTTTTTGAGACAGGACCTTGCTGTGTAGTCCAGACAGGCCTCAAACTCATATGACCCTCCTGCCTCAGCCTCTGGCGTGCTGGGCTTATCAGCGTGTCCCACCTCCCCTGGCCCCTCTAGGCTCCAGAAACGGACAGTGCCATCTATCTCCTGTCAGCAACTCACAGAAGCCAGCGCTGTGAGTCTCTGTTTTACATGTGTAGAAACTGAGGCTCAGAACGAGGACACACAGTTGGAAAAGGGCAGCCAGCTGTCCCTGGGGCTCAGGGGTCCCAGCTGGCCAGGCTCCTGGACAGCCGGGCCGGCCACGCCCTCTGTACCCTGCCCTGCTCAGCCGGCCACTGTCACCTGCACGATGTAGTCACAGTCCTCCACCTCAAAGGCGATGTCCTTCACGCCGTCACCGTGTTTCACCAGGTGATCACCCAGCTCTGTGGACGGCAGGGGACGCTGATGTGGGCCCCCCTGCTGAGCCTGGCATCCACTGCCCACGCCGCCACCCCAGGGCCTCACCTTTGTTCCCGGGATTCAGTGGCGAGGAGAAGACAAACACAATCTAAAACACAGGAGAGGCTGTGGGCAGCGGCTCAGAGCACCCCACCCAGGAGCACCCGAGACCCACCCTCGTGGGACCCTGGACCTCGGGGTGTGGCTCGCCCCTGCTTCCGTGGCCCTCTGGACCTGTGGCCTTAGAGCCATCCGTTGCTGGTCCTGCCTGGGGCCTGAAGCACAGGGATCCCCCTGCTTAAACCCCCTGTTCCTCTGATTGGCCAGTGCTGGGCCGGGCTGAGGAGGCAGAACCAGGAAGGTCTCTGCTGCAAGGCTGCCCACAGGTACCTGGAAATCCACCCTGTGGGGCTGAACTGCGCATCCTGAAGTCAGCCAGGCTGTGCATTTGGTGTTTGTTTGTTTGTTTGTTTGAACCCAGGACCTTCACACTGAGCCACAGCCCTCCTCCTTTTCATTTTGAGACAATGCCCTAAGTTGCCCAGTCTGGGCTCAAACCTGCAACCCTCCTGTCTCAGCCTCCCAGTGTGCAGGGATTACGGGTGTGCACCACTGTGCATCGGGAAGCAGGTGTGCACAAGGCGAAGATGCGGGTCCAGGGGGCGCTGGCAGGACCCACCTGCCCCTGCTTGATCACGTGGCTCGCCACCTCTCTCGAGCCAGTCTCCAGGCCCCTGTAGGCCAGTGGCTCGAAGCCCATCTTGCTGCAGTAGAAGGCGGCGGCCTGGAGGACAGGGGCAGCGGGGTGGGCAGCGGGGCGGCTGAGGGCAGAGCATGTTCCTGGGACCCAGCCCCCCCCAAGAGAGCTCCGCCCCTCCCCTCCCCCTCTGGCCCTGGGCCTTGGGCCCTGGGAGGAGTTTCCTGACCCCTTGACCTCTGATTGCGCAATGAGGCTCGGCCGCCCCTCCCTCCCAGGAGCCAATCCCAGCTGCCCGGCCGCGCTGACCCGCTGACCCCTCGGGGCTGCTACCTGCTTGGCGTTGCCCACCCAGAAGGTCACCGAGTGGAAGTGGAGGAAGCGGCCTCTCTCGGGCTGCAGGAGGAGACAAGGGGTGAACCGAGATCTCAAAAGTGGAGAGGGGTCCTCTGTTCCTTCCCTTACCGCTGCTCAGTCCTAGGAGGAGCTGAACCCCACCTTCCCTGGCCTCATAAAATGCACCTCATGTGGAAAGAAAGCTCTGGGGATTCAGGACGCAGAGCCCCCTGGGAAAGCCTGTCCGGTTTCCAGGAAGGAAATAGCGTTGTGTTGGAGCAGCATGAATTTTTTGTTTGTTGGAGACAGGGTCGCACGATGTAGTCTAGGCTGACCTTGAACTCTTGGAGATCCTCCTGCCTCAGCTTTCTAAATGTTGAAATTATAGGCGTGTGCCACCATGGCCAGCTAGAGCAGCATGCATTTAAGGTAGACTTTAACAAGAACTTCCAGTCAAGATCAAGGGTACGCAGCGATGTAAGAAGTCAGTTTCTCAGTAGGGGAAGTTGGATCCAGCCGGGACAGTGAGCTGGGGTCAGTTTGAGCCTGCGCACAGGCTGGCCTCAGTCGTCCGCTGTCATGACCCCTCGTGCTCTGGGTTGCTGTCCCAGTCTCTGTCCCCACCCGCTGTCCCCAGCCCTGGCCCCACTCCCCTCCTGCTTACCTTTTCCCCTTTGTCGCTGTAAGTAGTCTGGGGAGACAGAAAGAAAGGGGCAGTGAGATTGGGCGGTCCAGCCCGGGGCTTCGGGAGGTCTCCCCTTACCATGGCCCAGGAGCCCCTTACCATGGCTGGTCTCGGTCTCGCTTCCCAGGAGACTGTGCCAGGAGGCCAGGGCATTGCTGGGCAGAACTATTTACCACCGGTGGGCCCGCCCCGCACCTCCTGGCCTGGGGGTGGGGGCGCGGGGCGGGGACCAGAGCTCCTCCGAAAGGCCCTGCCTGGTGGCTGCAGAGCCCAGGGCCACGCTGCCAGGCCCGGAAAGGGGTGGCGCTTGTCTCTATCCACCGGCCAGTCTGGGGCAGAAGCCAAGTCCAAGACCTGGGTGAGGACTGTGATCTTTGCTGTCCAGATCCAAAGCTCAGAGGTCTTGGCACTCTTGGGTATGGGGTGGGGGATAATGTCAGCGGTCAGCTTTGCTATTTGGAGGGACTTGGGTGATGATGGGGGGCTCGAAGCTCCTCTGGCAGAGCCAACACACAGATTAGACTGAAGGCAGAGGGGTTGTGCCCTGCGATGGGTAAGGGCATGGGTACAGGGGTTTGCCATTGGCTCTGCACCTCACTGCGTGACCAAGGAAAGTCAGCAGCTCCTCTGAGCCTCAGTTTTCCTCATCTGTAAAATGGGAACGATAACAGCATGATGGCATTCTGTGAGCTAAAGCACACGTCTTTGAAATAGGATTGGGGACATAGTGTAGAGTCCGTTCATTTTTATGATTTGTTGTTTCTTTGCGATTCAAAGGGGGAGATGGGGATTGCATTCAGGTGCATGGCTATAACTGGGCAGTGGATAGAGGTGCTCTTGGCCCTGCCCAGGAGCCAGTGGTCCTGAGCACTAGGAAGGCAGAGCAGGCGGCCCTGGGAAGCAGAAGGCCCAGGGCTGCCCCCCAGTATCCCCCACCCAAACCCTCGGGTCTTGCCTTCCCAGGATGGTGGGGTGACTGCTGGCATTTTTCCAGGGGCTCCAGGACACCCCTGGGACCTGCTGCACACCTGCTCCTTGAAACTCTTGCCACTGCTTTGACAACAGATACCTCGGCCCGCAGCCCTGGAGGTGGGGCCCAGGACGGTGACCCAAGCAGCTGACGAGTGGCAGAGCAGAACTGGACTGTCCGACCCAGGTTATCCCCACCTGGCATTCTCACTGTAATTGCTGTGTGGTCCTCCTACCAATGGGAGTTGTGGGTGTTCCTGCCTGAGAGATGGGGAGACAGACCCAGCTGGTGAGAACCCAGATCCAGACTCCACCTGTTAGGGTTCTTGTTTGGGGAGCAGGGTCTGTGTAGTTCTGGGTGGTCTTGAATGCACTTGTAACCCAGGCAGGTCTCACACTCGTGGTGCCCCTGCTGCCCCGGCCTCCCAAGTACTGGGATACAGGCACGCACCCCCGGTGGGCTTCCCGTTAGACTCTGAAGCTGCCTCTCATCTACCTATCCACATTTCCCGCTTTTTGGGATGGTCAGGCGGAAGGTGTCCATTTATTCTGCCTGGCCTTTGGGGTGTGCAGACTTCTCCCCAGTCCGCTTCCCGCCAGGAAAGCTGGGGTGGGGCATACAGACCCGGAAGCCTCCAGTGGCAGGGAAGGGCTCAGTGCCACCTGGCGCTACCTCCCCAGGCCGGCTGACGGCTTGTTCCTTCTTAGCTGTGCTCCATGCTTGGAGCCAGGCCTGCGCACAGGTCAGGGTTCGCTGGGCCCGGCCTGGGGTGGCACCAACGCTTGGGCGGGCAGGGATCTGACTTTGTCCCTGTCTCTGACTCTGCAGGTCCTGTATGACTCCATGCTGATGTCTCTTTCTGTTCTTTTGCTATAATAAATCTCAGCCCTGGTGTGGCCAAAGCTGGGTCCTGGGAGTCCTCCCAGCCGATCTGCAAACCCGGGGGTGGTCATGGGGACCCCTGAGGCAGCAGTGGCTGTGGTGGGGGTCACCAGATTGACACTGACTCACTGAAATATGGCAAAGCCATTGTTTGGCCAGTCCTGAATGTGAGGTTCCCAGCTGCCTGAGGGGAAGCTTCCCGGCTCCTGGCCTCTTCCCACTCCTGGTGGGGAGCAGCCGGCCCTGGCCCGAAGCCTGGCATTCAGGGATCCAAGTGGCTCAGACTGGACCCCGTGCTGAAGCTGGGTGCTCTCTGCTGGGAGCTGCTTCTGCTGTGCTACGTGAGTCCCATCACGGTCGGAGAGCACTCGGACTCCAGGACCTTGGCGGATCTGAGCTGCACCTGGGTGGGGCTGGGCATCACCGCTGCTGCTGGACTGCCCGCTAAATGCCCAGGGCTAAAGGGCTCTCGTGCAGGTGAGGCAGCTGCTCTTGGCTCTTTAGTTCTGTTGCTGACCCCTCATAATGTGATTCCGGCCCAACGCAGGCATCCGGGGAGGGTACGTGGCAGGGGCCACCCTTGTCCCACCTGCTCCTGGCAGGTCAGACCTAGCTGCCCCTGGGGGCCTTGCTGCCGCTCCCGGTTCCTGCCTCGCTGCTGTCCACAGCAATGTTCGGATCGCTTGATCTGCACCCTCACCTCGCTGTGGTGTGCACGACTCAGCACACGCTTGGTTCTGTGCCAGCTGTCACTGTCTTTCCTAAAGGCAGCTCAGGTCCCCAGCCCAGCTGGTGCCACCTGCCAGCTCCCAGCCCACTCACACTGTGTCTCTGCCCAGCACTGGGCTGCAGAGGTGAGAAACAACTGACTGACCTGGTTGTAGATTAGCAGCTCCAGAAATAGTGGGCCTGCGCTGGCCCAAGAAAAGCCCCAACTGTTCTAAACTATAAAACAGTGTAAGTGAGTGCTTCACAGCAGGCTAGAGTTGGAGATGAGACCCAGTGGGGTACCTGCTGTGGCCCAGAGCAGGTTAAAAAAGGCACCATTTGGGGAAAGTGTTAATTGTTTAAGACTAAGTCACAGGACAACCAGATCCCTTTGGGGATTCCAGGGTTCCCCCACACAGTGGCTGGGTGAGATACAGTCACAGGAGACAGCTCCGGAGGGGCCTGGGCTACATAAAGACCCATGAGAAGCTTAAACTCAGGCCAGGGATAAGCCAGGCACGGTGGCACACACCTGTTTCCCAGAACTGGGGAAGCTGAGGCAGGAGGATTGCCATGAGTTCAAGGGCAGCCTGGAATTCCTAGTGAGATCTTGTCTCAAACAAAACAAAACAAAACAAAGCAAAACACATCAGGCCTGAAAAGACACAAGCCTCGCCCTGTGTGGTAAGGAAGTAGACCCAGCCAGGGCAGATTTCAGAGGCAGCTGGATTTCAGAGCAGCAAGCCCTGGTATTATGCCCACCTGTCTGCTTGAACTTTGGGCTGCTGCCCATATCCAGCAGAGCCCAGTGGTCTGATTGTTTTCTGTATCTACAAACACCAGCAAGGACTTCCGTTGGCTTGGATGCTTGCCACTGTCCGGCGTGTATGGACAGAGAGACCTCTGGGGGAGGCACAGGTCATACAGCGAGGTGGAGAAAATCATGACTTGCTGGATTCTAAAACTGTCCACCGTGTCCAGTAGAACATTTTAAGCCAAGCCAGAATGCTCAGGTGAGAGATATGTACAGGAAAGGACAAAGTTAAATTTAACTCTATCTGATAAATATCTGATCAAAACTTTTATCTGGTAAAAGTTAAATTTGTCATTATCTGCAGGTGTTGTGGTAGACGGGGTCTGAGGTTGGCATCGGACACTGGGAGACTCTCTGCCGCCTCCTGTGATGTTGGTAGGCGCCAGGCAGAGCCCTCATGATGGCACAGATGATTCTCTCATGGTCCTCTCCGCTCATGGACAAGGCTGTTAGGCATTGCTCATCTTCTGCTGGAAGCCTAAATGTCCGACTGGACATGGTAGATCCCACGCCTATAATTCACTGTGTAGCCCAGGCTGGCCTCAAACTCGCAGTGATCCTCCCGCCTCAGCCTCCCTAGCACTGAAATTGTAGGTGTGTGTCACCATGCAAGCCTCCATGACTTTTGAAGGACATTTGGATATAAACCATAACAACCATTAAAAAGGGAAGAAGGTTGGGTTCATAGCTCTGGAAGAGCATTTGTCTAGCATGTGTGAGGCCCTGGATGAGGTTCCCCAGCATCAGGAAAAACAAAAAATAAAAAGCTTTTCATGAAAGTGACAGGAAAAAGTGTTTTTTTACCATTCGTGTAGAAAAAAAAAAGGCACTGTTTACAGATGTTTTAATTTAGTTCTAGCAGTCAATTCTAATTCTCCACAGTGCAGAACTCGCCCTGGGGAGCCAGGAGCGTGCACGGCTGTGCAGGGGAGCAGGCAGGGCCGGGGCACCCCGCCCCGTGCACGGACCCCAGCCCCGGGCCCCAGGGCTGCAGAGCTGAGCTCGGTGAGCAGCGGGGGTCGCGAGCCAGCCGCGTGCACACACGCACGGCGGGCGGGCTGCGCGGTTCCTGTCCCCCAGCAGGGAGAGGACCCCGCTGACCCCTGACCTCTGCGTTTCTGCACCCTCTCGCCGCCCCCAGAACTGTTTTTCTCCCCCTCCTTCCCCGCCCAGCGTCTGCTTTTTCCAGAATGCTGTGTAAATGGATCAGGCTGTACCTCATCTTATGAGTTCGGTTTGGATGGAACAGGGACTTTGCACATGCTAGGTAAGGGCGCGGCCACTGAGCTGCAACCCCAGCCAGCCTGCCTCCCTCCTTTCCTTCCTACTGGGTACTGAACCCAGCACCTTTGCACTGAGCCTTACTTTTATTTTGAGACAAGGTTTTGCTAAATCATCTAGGGCATACTTGAATTACATCTATTTACCTATAAAAGTCTCCAGTTTATCCTTCTTTATGGCTGAGTAGTACTCCCTTGTATAAACGTATCACATCTTTTTTATCCATTCCTCAGTTGATGGGCATATAGATTGTTTCTAACATCCAGCTATTACAAACTGTGCTGCTATAAACATGGGTGCATATACATCACTGTGGTATGATGTTTTTAATTCTTCTGGGAAGATACCCAGAAGGGGAATGGCTGGGTCAAATGGGACCTCCAATCCTAGTTTTTGAGGAATCTCCACACTCATTTGCACAGTGGCTGCACCAGGCTACACTCCCACCAACAGTGCAGAAGGGCTCCTTTTCCCCCACAGCCCCTCCAGCATTTGTTATTGCTTGATTTTTTTGATGATAGCTATTCTTTCTTGGGTGAGGTGGAATCTCAGTGTTGTTTTAATTTGCATCTCTAAAAATACCAGTGATGTTTAACATTTTTTCACATATTTATTTACTGTTTGTGTGTCTTCATCTGAGAAGTGTGTATTCATCTCAGATGCCCATTTTTAGATTGGATCTTTAAATCTGGGGGGACTGATTGTTTTGAGCTCTTTATATGTTCTCCATAGTGATCCTTTGTCTGAGGCACAGCTGAAAGACATTTTCTCCTACATTGTGGATTGTCTGTGCACTCTAATAAGATCCCAGTGGTTGATTCTTTGTGAATTCCTGTGCAATCCGGGTTTTGTTCATAAAGTCTTTGCCTCTATCTGTGTCTTCAAGAGTTCTCATCCACTGTCTTCAGCAGATTTCATGTTTCTGTCTTAATGTTAAGCTCTTCGATCCGTTTGATTTCAGCTTAGTGCACGGTGAGAGACACGGGCCCTGGTTCATCTTCCACAGGCAGAGCAAGCTTTCCGGCACCGCTGATTAAAGAGGCCACCGTTCTTCCCCATGTCCCCCGCCTCTCCCCCCTCCATTCCGTGCCAGGGCAGGCCTTCCCATCCCAGCCCACCTCATTTTACTCTATTCCACTCCATTTCTGTTTTTGTTGTTGTTTTTTGTTTTTTACTTTAAAGAGGAAAAAAAACCCAGTGAAAACAATGATACAGAATTTCAAAACAAGACAGGAAATCAACAATGGTTAATACACTGCACGTGGTTATCTTCAAAGTACTTGTGCAGGAGGGAGAAGCAAAGGTGGCGGATAGGTAACAGCTGGCTACGAGGCTCCCTGAGATAGTCAACGTAGAGTTCAACATAATACAAAGTGGGGAGCCCCGAACAGAGGGAGATGAATTCTCTCAGCCCAAGAAGAAATTAAGGCGACTTACCAAGCCATCTGAGGTCCCGCCGCTTCGACTCACTGGAGGCGCAGTTACATTGAGTTTGGGGGTCAGCAAGCCGAACGGAGGGCTGAGTTGGGGGGGAGCCTACATCAACCTGTGGTGAGTGACGGGAGTGGAGCCACTCCACAAATAGGGGGGCTCCGGCTGATGACATCCTGGGACCGGGCAGGACTGGCAAGTACCAGGGGCAGCAGGGACTCCAGTCCCTTGTTCCCTTCCCGAATGGGATCGGTGGAGTGAGCCAGGCCTGGGCCACATGACCCGGCTGAGACCCAATAGGTTTTCCGAGGTCAAGTCCCTGCAGCAGTGGTGCACACTAACCACACTGGCCCAGAGGGGCCTCGGAGGTTTGGCTGGTCCAGAAGGAAGGCGGTGCAAAGTAATACAGTTCAGGCCACAGCAGCTTGACTGATCCGGAGGGGAGGGACTGGCATACGCTGTCCCTGTCTGCAACTCACTAGCACACAGCAGTGTGAACGGTCATCTAGCCAGCACGCTTCAGAAGAATTGTAACCAACAAAGAAAGAAACTGGGGCCTCATGGAAGAAGCAAAAAACGATGAGAAGAGGAAGCAACAACAAAAAGTCCCCAGGCCCCAACCCTGAGAACATTGACCCAGGACAGGTAAATACAAAGGAGAATGAGAACAGTAAACATGCAATATCAGACATAGTGCCAGTGGACATAAAGAGATATATTTGGGCCTCATAGATAAGTTCAAACGTGAAATATTTAGCCAAATAAAGCAAGATATAAGAAGATTTTTTAAAAAAATTTTTTTCGGTACCAGGGATCAAACTCATGACCGCTCACTTGCAAGGCAGGCACTTAAGCCACTGAGCTAAATCCTCAGCCCCCAAGATATAAGAAGATTAATAAAAGAGATACTAAGCAACCCTCAAGCAAATACAGACGGAAGAAGGGAGGGACTCAAAGGAGAGAACCATTTGGTGAAGAATATAAACAAAATATAGAATATATGAAGCAGATTCAAAGAGATTACCAGGAAATTAAAAACTCTATGGAAAGATGGAAATCAGCTTGAAAGAAACTAAGGATAGATTATCCAAACTGGAGAACAATTTTGCAATGTGGGAGTATGAAAGGGAAAACTTTTTAAAAATAACAAGGAAATAAGCAGTAACAATACAAAGGCTAGAAGATGACAAGAGGATCTATAACTTGAGAATAAAAAATGTGAATGAAGAAGCAGGAATACAAACAAAGGAACTACAAAGGTTATTCACAGAAATAATTAAGGGAAACTTCCCAAACATAGGAAAAGGAAATGATATTCTGATGTATAAGGCATACAGAACTCCGGCCACCTACAGCCAAAACAGAGCTACATCCAGGCATATAATAATCAAGATCCCAGAAATTCAATATAAGAACAAAATATTAAAAGCTGTCAGAGACAAGAAACAGGTCACCTATAAAGGAAGGCCCATCAGAATAATGGCAGACTTCTCGACACAAACCATCAAGTCAAGAAGAGCCTGGAGCGAAATATTCCAAGCCCCGAAAGAAAATAACCTCCATCTCAGATTGATATACCCTGCTAAACTGTCTCTAGAAATTAATGGAGAAACAAGATGCTCCCAAGACAAAGAGGAACTTGGGAAATTCGCAACCACCATTCCAACTCTACAGAGAATACTGCAGGGCATTCTAGAGAGAAAGAAAAGTACTAGGATTCCAGGAACAGTGGCAGACAGGCCTCAATGCATGGAGCAGAAAACAGAATGAAGAAGATAAACAGACAACTGATGGCCAAAAAAGAGCATAACAGAAATGAGGCAGAGAAGATTTTATTCAAAACTGATATGATTGGGGCTGGGGATTTAGCTCAGTGGCATAAGCACCTGCCTTGCAAGCAGGCAGTCGTGAGTTCGATCCCCAGTACCGATAAAAAAGAAAAAAAAAAAAGACAAAACTGATATGATTGATAGTATCAAGTCTGAGAGTATAGGCAACTACACTGAAGATGACAAGACTCCATGATACACATTCTGGTTTGATAGCTGCCAGTTTTTGAAGTTCTATACTATATACAAAGTTGTATTTTTATTAATACTGTTATGTACTTACATATTCAAGTATACTATGATGATATAGCCAATTCTATTGGAGATAACAAGAGACAACTCAAGAACCATGGTAGAACTCTTTGTACAACAGTCTTATATGTTTATTTCATTTCATGTGTTTATAGGAATATGTTTTGTTTTGCCTTGCTTTGTTTTGTTTCTCCCTGTAATATAGAAAGGATAGAAATACATGTTAAGACTCATACCTATGTAGAATCTATAAACAGTTTATGAGAACTGATCTTATGACACATGATGAAATGAACAGATACTTTGAAGAAAAAGAGACACTAAAATACCCAGTGCTGATCCTGGAGTGTCATGATGTGAAATCCAGAAATACTATTATTCTTTGTTCAGAATGATTTTAACCTGCTTAGTTTGTTTAATCTAAACATAAATGAAGATATGGATAACTGCATGTATGTTTAAGTGTAGGATTGACAACCATGTTACTAAGTTTTTGTTGGACAGTTGAACAGAACTGTTTGCAGTCTCGCTGTTTGAAATCCCACTTTACATGTTCCATTTTTATATCTTGAACAACTATTTGTAACATGACAATATGTAAACATCAACTAGTGATTTCTTACTGCTTATTTTTTTCTCTGAGCGTATGTACTAATTCTACCTATTTTCTGTTTTGTTTAGTCTTTCTTTAAATAAAATTTTAAAAAATTAAAAAAAAACAAGTAGTTGCTCAGATCACAAGATATAGGCATGTGTAATTGATCAAACAATATAAACACAAACTTTTTCAGTGAATTAAAAGAAATCATAGTATATCTTACTCCTTTTTATGTGTGTGTATATATATATATATTTTTTTGTTTGTTTGTTTGTTTGTTTGTTTTCTTCTCCTTTTCTCCTTTTACCCGTTCCAGTTCTCTCTCTTTGAATGTTTTCTTTCCCTTTCACAGTGTCGATTGTAGATTTTGGGTTGCATTTGCTTTTTCAGCCTCTTACACAGGGACACAATGTGATGTTTACATGTGAATCTGATTTACTCACTTATGAGTATGGTCCCTAGTTGCTCCCATTCACTTATAGAAGCCTTGAGTGTATCCTTCTTCGTAGCTGAGTAGTACTCCATTTGTAAAAACATCACATCTTTTTTATCCATTCCTCAGTTGATCAGCATTTGGGTTGTTTCCAAGATTTAGCTATTACAAATTGTGTTTCTGAAACATGAGTGTGCATACAGTACTGTGGTGTGATGTTTTTAATTCTTCTGGGAAGATACCGAGAAGGGGAATATCTGGGTCTAATGGGACCTCCAACCCTAGTTTAGGAATCTCCACACTGATTTCCAGAGTGTTCACATCAGTCTATACTCCCGCCCAGTAGAGAAGGGTCCCTTTTCCCCCACGGCCCCTCCAGCATTTGTTATTGCTTGCTTTCTTGATAACCATTCTTTCTGGAATCTCAGTGTGGTTTCAATTTGCATTTCTCGAATGACCAATGACGTTGAACATTTTTGCATGTATTTACTTGCCGTTTGTATTTCTTCAGCTGAGAAGTGTGTATTCATCTCAGATGCCCATTTTTGGATTGTGTCTTTGAATTTGGGGAGTCCTGATTGTTTTTCAGTTCTTTATATGTTCTAGATAGAGCTCCTCTGTCTGAGGGACACTTGGCTAAAATTTTCCACTCTGTGGGTTCTCTTTTCACTCTGTTGGTGATGTCTTTTGATGTGAAAAAAACTTTTTTTTTTTTTAATTTTATTTAAGGAGAAAAGAAAAAAAGCAGAGAAAGGGTACAAGTTATACAGATTTGCAGAAAAAAAAATGAACAGTAGGAAATTACTAGTTAATGGATTACATATTGTCATCTTAGAAATAATTGTTCAAGTCACAAAATTAAAGCTTGTAAAGTAGACATTCCATCAATGATACTGCAAACAGTTCTGTTCAATGATCCAATAAAACTCTGTGATATCATTTTCTATCTTATACACTTAAATATACATGCAGTTATATAGTACAGAGCACTTTCTTTTCCTCTCTTTTGTACAATGACTATTACACATTTTGGGTTTCATTGCTCCCATGGTTCTTATTACTTTTTTGGAAGAGAGTAAAACCAAATGTGACATAACAGAACAGAATCGGTCAAGTCAAAGGGGTGGACATAATAGATAATGTGAAAACATAATACAAGGTGATCAACAATGGTTACCATAATGCCTCCCGCTATCTCTAATAGAATTGCCTATATTGTTAGTTACAATACAATTGAACAAAACTGTAAAGAATAAAACCGACAAAACCAAAACATTGGAGACATTGTAGGTCTTCAAAAATAGATAAAAGTCAATGAGAATGGGCGTCATAATGAATCTCATTATCTTCACAGCTGATGCCTAAATTTTCGAACCTGATACTATCCAGCAAAACAGAATGGGGGAACATCAGTTAAAAACCAGATGGTGAGAGTAATACAGGGCTTTAAATCGAGGTAATGGAAAGTCAAAGTGGGTTACTATAATATATCCTGCTATTTTTTTCCTTTAATTAAAAGGATAAAAATAAAAAAGTAAATAATGGAGTGGAGATTGAGATAAAAGAGGGCATAACAACGAAACAGCACAGATCAAAACATAACCATTTAAGCAGAATAGTGTTTCACCACCAGATAATCCTGACCTAAAAGTAGTTACCATATTATCTCTTTCCTTGAAATCCTTGAGTACAACTTCGTATACTGTAGCATTAAGTATATCAAAACAATGTAAAACCATTCAAGAGAATGACAGCATTACAGAGTATTTAGAATCGACTAACAGAAAATGAACAATGGTTTCTGTATAATCTCCTTGTCTTTAAAAGGTTTTTGCTTATACTATCATACATAATAAAATCCAGTAAGATACAACCTATTTGGACCATTGGAGACAGAAGGACAAAAGCTAGATGAGACTTCAAAACAAGATGATACTAAATCAGTATTACCTATTAAGATGTCATTTTCTCCAAAATAGCTGTTCCTATCATCCAATCTTCTCTGCCTCATTTCTGTTGAGCTCTTATTCTGTCAGTAGCTGTCAGTTTGTCTTCTTCACTTTGTTCTCTGCTCCATTCGTTGTGGCCTCCATTATTTCTGGATTCTTTGTATTTTTCTTTTTTTAGAATATCCTGCAATACTCTCTGTAGAGTTGAATTGGTGGTTGCAAATTCCCCCAGTTCCTCTTTATCCTGGAAGCACCTTGTTTTTCCATCAATTTCGAGGGACAGTTGTGCAGGATATCTCAATCTTGGCTGGAGATTATTATCTTTCAAAGCTTGAATTATTTCCCCCCAAGCTCTTCGTGATTTGATGGTTTGTGCAGAGAAATCTGCTGTAATTCTGATGGGTGCTCCCTTGTAAGTGGTCTGCTTCTTGTCTCTGACAGCTTTTAATATTCTGTTCTTGTATTGAATTTCTGGAATTTTTATTATTATATGCCTGGGTGTTGCTCTGTTTGGGTTGTAGGTAGCTGGGGTCCTGTATGCCTCATACATCTGAGTATCTTTACCTTTTGCTAAATTAGGAAAATTCTCCTGGATTATTTCTGTGAGTAGCTTTTGTAGTTCATTTGTTTGTGTCCCTACTTCTTCTTTTATGTTCTTAATCCTTAAGTTATGGCTCCTCTTATCATCTTCTTGTCTTTGTATTATTGCTGTTTGTTTCTTTGTTATTTTTAAGAAGTTTTTCATTTCATTCTCCCATATTACAATTCTGCCCTCCAGTTCAGATAGTCTGTCCTTAGTTTCTTTCAAGCTGTTATGCCAGTCTTCGATAGACTTCTTAGTTTCTCGGTAGTCCCTTTGAACCTGCTTCACGTATTCTATGCTTTCCCTGTTTTCTCCATCAAACACTTCTCCCCTCTTTTTCTGTTCTTCCATTCCACCATCTGTTTTTTCTTGGGTGGTGCTTAGTATTTCTCTAACTATTTTGCATACTTCTAGCTTCAGGTCGTTGATAACTTCATTCCTGAATTGGTCTATGAGGCTCTCTATATGGCGCCTTATGTGTAATGGTGCGGTGTCTGTTATTGCCTGTTTCTCAGAATTGGGGGCCGAGGAGCCTTTCTTGTTGCTGCCTCTTCCCATATTCTCTGTTCCTTATGTATGCAAGCTTATATGAGAGGCCTAGCTTCTCTCTCTGTCAGCCACAGCCTGATCGAATTGCGCCAGTTAGGTGTTTCCACTCACTGCTGCACACCAGGCAGCCTACGCGGGGGCCCGCCCCTCCCGGCCTCCGTCAGGCTCTGGGATCTGGGTTGGGCCAGCCTACGGGGTCCGCCGGCAGCGTCACGCAGGCCAGGCACTTTTCACCAATCCCGCCCGACAGGGGAATGTGTGGCTGGAGTCGCCAGCGCGCCCTGCTCCCGCAGGACTGCCCGGGCCCAGAAAGTCCGCTGGAGTCAAACTGTGGTGGAGTGTCAGTTTCTCTCACTCACCTCGCCACAAGTCAGAACATGCCTCCCTGCCTGTCCTGTTTTTGACTCCGTTCACAGACTCCCGTTCTCAGAGTTTCCGTGCGTCTCTCTCCTTGCCGAGCCGATGTAGAGGCAGCCAGCCACCGCGCGGCGGGAAACCCAAATGGCGTGGGGTCCAGCCTCAGCAGCGAGGCTTTTCTGTTCCTGTTTTAGCACCAGGACTGCATTCCGAGTTGGTTTCTCTCAGCCGAGTTCGTTCCTGAGTCAGCAGAGCATAACTCCACCTGCTTATGTCTCTTTAGTCCGCACCATACCTGGCTTCTGAGCCTAGTTTTCAGAGAGCCTCCGGTAGTTGCTGTTATCTGTCCGCCATGTTCTCCCGGAAGTCAAAAAAAAAAAAAAAAAAACTTTTAATAAGATGATATCCCAGTTGTCGATTCTTTGAAGTACTTCACATGCAGTTTGGTTTTTGTTTATGAATGCTCTGTCCACCCCTCTGTCTTCAAGATTTCTACCAACTTTGTCTTCCGGTACACTTAGTGTTTCTGCTTTAATATTTAGATCTTTGATTCATTTTGACTTTAGTTGCCTATGGTGATACATATGGGTCCGGTTTTAGTCGTTGGCATGTGGAGAGCCAGTTTTTCTAGTACCATTTATTAAAGAGGCTGTCTTTTTTCCAGCAAATGTGTTTTGCCATTCTGTCAAAGATAAGGTGACTGAGTGTGTTTGGAGTTGTTTTTTCATCTCCTTTTTTCCCTGTCTTTTTGACACTGTATCACTATGCCATTCAAGAAGACCGTGCCATTCACTTTGTAGTCCAGGCTGGTCTTGAACTCACAATGATCCTCCTGCCTCAGCCTGCTGAGTGCTGGGGCTACAGGTGTGCACCTCCAAGCCTGGCTCCCCAGGTCTCCATCTTCCAATCTGTTCCATTGATCTTCAGGTCTATTTTTTGCCAGAACTATGCTGATTTTATCACAGTAGCTTTGTAGTATAATTTCTTTCTTTTTTTTTTTTTTTTGGTACCAGGAATCGAACTCAGGACTGCCTACTTGCAAGGCAGGTGCTTATGCTGCTGAGCTAAATCCCCAGCCCCTTCTTGGTAAATTTTTAATCACATTTTCAATTTCATTAACTGATAATGGGTTCTTCAAAATTTTATGTCTTCTTGATGCAGTTTTGGTAATTCATGTGTTTCTAGGAATCTGGCTGTTTCTGTGTTTTCTATCATATGTGAGTAAAGATTTTTGAAACAGGTGTTGATGATCTTCTGAATTTCCACATGATCTGTACTGATTTAGTCCTTTTCATGAAAATTATTGCATGAATTTGAGTTTTTCTTTCCTTTTTTGGATAAGATTTGCTAGCAGTTTACTAATTTTATGTATTCTTTCACAGAACCAATTCTTCAGTTCATTACTTCTTTGTATTGTTTTCTTGGTCTGAATTGCATTAACTTCTGCTCTGATCTTTATAATTTCCTCCCTTTGGGCTCAACTTGCTCTTTTTTTCCCCGAAGCTTGAGGTGCAGACTAGGTTGGTTGTTTGTGCTCACTCTTTTCCTGACGTAAGAACTGACCGCTATAGATTTCCCTCTTAGGACTGCTTTCATTGTGCCCACAGGCTCGGGAAAGTTGTATTTGCATTTTCGTGTGATTGTAGGTATTACTTCATTTCTTGTTTGATTTTGTTTGTGGCCCATTTGTTGTTACTTAACTTCCGTGTGTTTATGAAGTTTTTGTGATTTCTTTTCCATTACTTTCCAATTTCATTGCACTGTGGTCAGATAATACGCATGGGATCATTTCAATTCCTTTGCACTTACTTGAGCATGTTCTGTAGGCCAGTGTGTGGTCTGTTTCAGAGAATGTCCTATGTGCAGCTGAGAAGAATGTGTATTCTGATGATTTTGGGTGGAAGTCTCTGAAAACATCTACTAAGTTCATTTTATTTATTTATTTATTTATTTATTTATTTATTTATTTTGGTCTTTTTCGTTTTTATCGGTACCAGGGATCGAACTCACGACTGCCTGCTTGCAAGGCAGGCACTTATGCCGCTGAGCTAAATCCCCAGCCCCCTAAGTTCATTTACAGATTTGGTTCAGTTCTGATATTTCCTTGCTGATTTATTGTCTAGTTGATCTATCTCATTGTAACAATGGGCTTTTAAGGTCCCCTGTTATGTTTTATTGCTTATTTGATGCTTTTGTGTCTTAATAATTGTCTTATATAGTTGTGTGCTCCTGTATTTGGTGCATACATATTTATGATCATTATCCCTCCCTCTTGAAGTTTTCCCCTAACTAGTATGTAGTGACCTTCTTTTTTTTTTTTTTTTTTTTTTTTTTGTCTTTTTCGGTACCAGGGATCGAACTCATGACTGCCTGCTTGTAAGGCAGGCACTTATGCCGCTGAGCTAAATCCCCAGCCCCTGTAGTGACCTTCTTTATCTCTTCTGATCATTCTTGAAGTTCACATTGTCTGATAGCAGAATAGCTAATCCTGCTTTTTTCTGGGTTCCTGTTGCATGGAAGATTGTTTTCCATTCTCTGAGTTTCAGTCTATGAATTTCTTTTAGAGTTAAATGTGTTTCTTGTGTATAGAATATTGTTGAATCTTGTTTCTTTTTTTTTTTTTTTAAATTTTTTTTGGCTTTTTCGTTTTTATCGGTACCAGGGATTGAACTCACGACTGCCTGCTTTCAAGGCCGGCGCTTATGCCGCTGAGCTAAATCCCCAGCCCCTGAATCTTGTTTCTTTTTCTTTTCTTTTTTTTGTCTTTTTTGAGACAGGGTCTCGCTATGCAGTTCAGGCTGGCCTTGAGCTCACTTTGTAGCCCAGGCTGGTCTCGAACTCACAACAATCCTCCCACCTCAGCCTCCCGAGTGCAGGGATTCCAGGCATGAGCCCCACGCCCAGCTTGAATCTTGTTTCTTGAAGCATCCAGTCCGTTCTTTTCATTGGTGAATTAAGACCATTTACATCATGGTTATAACTGATGTGTATTGGCTTGCCTTTGTCATGATATTTTCCTATTAGTTGCCTGCTTTTTCCCTCTGTTTAATTGCTTGCCCGGCCTGCCGGTTTCTTTCTGATGTTGTTCTTGGAACTGTGGTCATTTAAAAAGAATCTCTGTCTAGAATTTCTCTCAGTACTCTTTGTAGGATTGGTTTGGTGGTCATGAAGCTCTTCAGTTGTTCTTTGTCATGGAAATATCTATGTCTCCATTAATTCTGAAAGATAGTTTTTTTTTTTTTTGGTACTGGGGATTAAACTCATGACCTTGCACTTACCATGCAAGCAGGTGAACCACTGAGCTAAATCTCCAGCCCTTGAAAGATAGTTTTTCAGGGTGCATCAATCTGGGTTGGAAATTTTTTCTTTCAGGACTTGAAATACTTCACTTGAGATTTTCTTGACTTGAGAGTCTGTGTTTAAGAAGTCTGCCGTGATTCTGATGGGATTTCCTTTATAGGTGATCTGTTTCTTTTCTCTAACAAATTTTGCTATTCCATTCTTGTGCCGAATTTCTGAGTTCTTGACTATTACATGTCTGAATGTAGATGCGTTTTGGTTATGGCTAATTGGAGTCCTTTGTGCTTCAGTTATCTCTGTCAGATTCTTTTTCCGTGCTACTTTTCTTCTGTTACTTTGCAGATAGTTCTTTCTTTCTTTTTGGACTGGGGATCGAACTCACAACCTCGCACTTGCCAGGCAGGCGCTGTGCCACTGCACTATCTCCCTGGCCCTTTAAATACTTTTCTAAAATGTAATTTGTGTTGGTGCCTGCTTTTTCATTAATCCCAATTATTCTTGTGTTATTCTTCTTTGCTTTGCCTTACAGCTGTTGAATGGTTATTTCCTAATCTTTTGTTGTTTTCAGGAGATCCTTCCTTTCGTGACTGATGGTTGCTATCCTGTCTTCAAGGTCTGAAAGTCTGTCTAAAGTTTTGGTTTTTTGTTTGTTTTGGGTTTTGAGACCGAGTCTCACCATGTGGCCCAGGCTGGTCTCAAGCTTGCAGTGATCCTCCTGCCTCAGCCTCCTGAGTGCTGGGATCGTAGGTGTGCACTACCACACCTTTCTGTCTATGGTTTTGTTCAAGTGGTTTTGCCAGCTCTCAAAGGTATTTTTAACCTGCTGGGTATCTGTTTGAAACTGTTTCATGCATTATATTTTTCTATATTGATTTTTCACGGCTTCCATCCTTGTTCTATCATCTTTTAAAAATCTATTTCTTTTCTAGATTTGCTGAGCAATTCCTTTATAAATGCTGACATTTCTTTTTTACCTGAGAGATTGTAATTTGATTTCCTCTGTGGCCTCATGGGTTTGTTTCTTTACTTCAGTTGCTATCATTTCAGAAATACCAGGTGTGTGGCTTCCATATTTTTCTATGTTGATATCTTCTGGATTTGTTTAAGTGGGCTGGAGTTCTGAGATTACATTTTTTTTTGTCTTGTCATTTTCTATTTCAAAAAATTTACTTTCTTTTCTGTGATGACGGTTTTTATAGTAGGTAGCTACATAACTATTATCAAGGCCTCTCTAAGAAAAGTCTGTTCTTCAGGGATGTCTTCTGTGTGTAGGAGGTTCTTGTTTTATCTCTGCTTCCAAGGTGAGTGGGATGTTGGTATCTGTTTGGCTCTGTCCCTGGTCCTTTGGTGTAGTGCTGTGGTGAGGTTGTTACCCCAGAACTTCCTGGTATTGTTACAGAAAGGGAACAACTGATTACAGCAGTGACATTCGAGCTAAGGTAGTAAAATTAGCAATAACACTAGCATCAAGCACAGTTCAGAAACTGACAAGCTGTGGTCTGATTCTGTAAGTTAGACGTAAGAGCAGAGACGATAATTATATAACAGAACTGAGCATAGACTGGGGGTTAGTGTTCAAAGTGGGGCCCCTTGGTAGAGTGGTTTTACCCTGTGGTGGGGAAGCTTAGGGGGGACAGTTTATAAAACAAAGATCATGGAAAGGAAGTGGAGCCGAGGCTGAAGGACGGACAGTGATTGTGCCAGGTTTGGGAAACAAGAGCGGGGTAAAAAAGTGGGAATAAGGGAGTATTGCAGGAATCATCTGAGATTGTTCTTTGGACTTGGGGATTGACTAGTCTTCGGTGGTTGGAGTTCTCCTCGACTGTTTAGAAAAGAGAGAAAAAGAGCAAAAGAAAGAATAAAAAAGGAAGATGAAGAAGAAAAAGAAGAAAGGATTCTTCCTGCGCTGGCTGCAGTCCTGCGGGGGCCTCCGTCACTGTGGTTTGTGTCAGAAGTGTTACTCCAGACTTTCACGGCGCGGCCTCACCTGCCCGACCTGTGGGCCTCAGCCGGGACCTCCTGTGTCCCTGTGTTCCTTCTGGTCCTGGGCCTTCCGGAGCGGAGCGTTCACCGTGGGAGTGGCATACGGGGGAGCTGCTCCCCTGGGGTCCCTTGGTGGCACAGAGGTGGTGGGAGGCTCTCTCTCCTCCATGCCCTTCAGCTGGGTTCCGCGGTGGCAGGGAAACCCTGAAGGGGTCTGTGTTCTGCTCCATATCATTTCATCATTTAATTTAATTTAATTTCATCTCAATTCATTTCAACATTTCACTTTTATTTATTTGGAAGAGAATAAAACCAAACAATAAAACAAAACAATGAGAACAATGTTGAATTTCAAAAGCAGGGCTGTAGGAGACCAACCATACTTACTGTGCTGCATCCTGTTAGCCTCCGAAGAGGCCCAGCCCGCCAGACACAGGCACGCAAAGTCAATCAAATGCACAAGCACTGAGTTGTCTGTTTACTTCAGATGGCAACTTCTCAGAAGCATGGGGTGTGTGACTGCTAATTCCTTCTGTGTCTGTGTCTCCTGGACTTGCTCTGGGAGGTCTGAGGTCTGCGATTGCTGCCTGCTCCTTGTCTTGACATCTTCCTGTGCTCCTCTGGATCAGCAGGTTGCTGAGTCCCTGGCGTTTCCCGCCCCACAATGCAGAGGGCTGGGTTAGGCACCTGCGTTCCTCCAATTCGAGGTTCCCAGGATGGCGAGAGGTGTGGGCTGGCTGCTCATCGAAGTTGCCCAGACAGCTGTAGGACCCTGGCAGGACCATCACATTTCTAAAGTTCTGAATTGGCCCTTAGACCACAGGGCAATACCTTTATACTCCTGCTCAAAACCAACAGCGTAAGAAGACTGCCTGCCTCGATTCAGGGCCATTTACGATTCCATTTCATTTCATCTCATTATTTTGTGATTTCATTATTTTGTTTCATTTCATCTTAAATTCTCTTCTCACTTCATTTCATCTTATTTGAGACAGGGTCTCGCTATGTAGTTCAGCCTGGCCTGGAACTCACTTGTGTAGCCCACACTGGCCTTGAGCTCAGGGCGATCCTCCCGTCCCAGCTTCCCACCACCACACTGTTCACTGCTGGTGCGAGGTGAGGGCCATCCTTGGTACGTGGTGAATTTGAGGCAGCCTGAACGATGTAGTAGGACCATGTCTCACACAGTCAATCAAGCAAGCAAATAAGCAAACAAGCAAGTAAACAACAATAATAATAAAAATTGATGGCCCAACACATATAACATAAAATTCCCATTGTTGACATGTAGTATCTCATAGTGTTCAGTATCCACCTATATATTTTTTTTTTGTCTTTTTGAGACAGGATCTCACTGTGCCATTCAGGCTGCCCTTGGGCTCACTTTGTAGCCCAGGCTGGTCTCAAACCTTCAGTAATCCTCCTGCCTCAGCCTCCCAAGTGCTAGGATTATAGGAGTGCACCACCATACTTGGCTCCACCCATGATATTAACCCAGAAGAGTCTTGGTCCCCCGCAAAGGACCCCATGCCCTTAGTTGTCAGCCTCTTGTTCCTTCCTGACCAGAAATACCTACTAGTCTGCCTCTGTCCTCTATGAATTTGCCTAGTTTGGATTATTTCATACAAATGGGATTGTGATGGATGTTTGCTTTTGTAACTGGGTCTTTCAATTTAGTATAAAGTTTTCAAGGTTAATCCTTGTTAGCCAGGCACACACCTGTCATCCCAACACGCTGGGGGGCTGAGGCAGGAGGATCACAAGTTCGACCCTAACCTGGGCAATTTAGCAATACTGTCTCAAACTAAAACTAAAGTGTTAAGTCCTTGTTTTCAACCCCTGGCACCGAGGAAAAGAGATTAACTCATGTTGCAGAAGGTACTGGTGCCCTACTGCTTGTTTATGACTGAACAGTCATCTATGTCTGTGTGTACATCATTTTGTGCATCCGTTACCCGCAGCCGGTGAAGCCTGGGATTGTCATTTCCTTTTGGCCTAGGAATGATGCTGCAGTGAGCGTTTGTGAGCAAATTTAGCATGGCTACGTGGTTTCAGTTCTCCTGGGTCCATTCCTAGGGTGGCACTGCTGCCCTTACATTCAGTATTTTTGGATTGTGTGTGTGTGTGTGGGGGGGTTCCTGGGGCCCGAACCCCGGTTCTTCACACTGAGCCACCTCCCCACCCCTTTTTATTTTCCGAGACGGGGTTGCACTAAGTCACCAAGTTACACAGGCCGGGTTCCAACTGGTGATCCTCTGGAGGCTTCTCACTGAGACCCTGCAGGAGCCTCCCTGTCCTCTGGCCATGGCTGGACGGGAAGGACAGAAGTGGCAAGAGGTCAGGGAGGGACATAGAAGGCTGGTGAGAGGACTCTGGCCCAGCCAGACGGGAGCACAGCCTTGGCCCGGGCGAAGACTCATCTTCCTTCATCCGTCAGTCGCTAGCTGAGCAGCCTGGGGCGAGTGACTCCACCTCTCTGAACCTTGGTGCCCTCACCGTAAGATGGGAACTGTCACAGGGGCCCTCGAGCATCTGACCTAACATGTAGTTGTGGGCACCAGTTAGGTTTGTTACTCTAAAGGAAACAGGAAGGTTCCTCACGTGTCCTGAGGGCCTCTAGATTTGATCTTTGAAGGATGGGGAGAAACTGAAGGTTTTATAGCACAGTTGCAATGGGGTCAGCCTGCTCTGCCCAAGGTGAGCACGGGGAACAGAGCTGAGCAGGACACCCAGCCAGACGTCTGCAGGTGACTAGAGTGGCCCAGCAGCCAATGCATGACTCTTTATTAAGTTTGGGAAACAAACCGAGAAGCTTTAGGCACATTTTAAAATTGCATCTAAGCAGATGTGATGGTGCACACCTGTAATCCCAACACCAGGAAACTGAGGCAGGAAGACCGCATGAGTTCAAGGTCAACCTGAACTGGGTAACAAGACCCTGTCTCAAAAAATTTAAAAAATTTAAAAATAACAAAACTATATCTAAACCAGGCACAGTTGTTCACACCTGCAGTCTCATCTGCTTCAACAGCTGAGGCAGGAGAATTCCTTGTCATAAGGGGTTTGAGATTAGCATGGGCACCACAGTAAGACCCCATGTCAAAAGGAAAACAAACACTGGGTCTAACAGCTATCAGATAGTACTACACTCGGCTTCCTGGAATCAGGGGCTCCAGCCTCCCAGACCCACAGAGGACGCGAGCGTTCCAAGACAGAGGCTGTGTGTGGACAGTGTCCCGTCCCTTGCCAGACCCCAAACCGATTTGGGGACAGAGAGGTGAGGGCTGCCCAGGGCACTAGCCAGTTGTTATCAGGTCCTGCGCAGCTGGGGCAGGGTCACTAGGCGGGGCTGCTCTTATCTTTGGAGGCACAGAGCTGCCAGCCCGAGCTCTGCGTCAGTGAAGGCCTGGAACGTGCCCAGGGCCCCTGGGCACTCCAGGCTGTGACCGTAGGCCCCTCCCACTCCTCTCTGAGGCTCAGGGTCCTATCTGTGCATCAGGGAGCCCAGAATCCGGGGGCCCTGAGGAGCCTTCTGACTGTCGCTCTCGTCTCTCCAGTCTGTATTCCTCTTCTAACACTAGCTTCTGACCTTTCCTTGGGAAACCAGCCTGGGCAGCCCTCTGTGTACGTGGTTGGGGTGGGGCGCGTGATCTAGAACTCGGATTGGATCGAGGATGATCACATGACCAGGGTAGCCAATGAGCGTTTGTCTTGGGATTTG
Organism: Cavia porcellus; assembly: GCF_034190915.1. Lineage (NCBI taxonomy): Eukaryota > Metazoa > Chordata > Mammalia > Rodentia > Caviidae > Cavia > Cavia porcellus. Next base: position 7,959,279 of record NW_026947499.1, on the reverse strand, counting down.
GGTTTGAGAAACAGCCTGAGCTCGAGTTGGCTGGGCAGATGGAGCGGGCAGGGTGGGCGCTCCTGAGTCGACGCTGGAAAAAATGGGCCCGTGGGGATGGCATAAAGACAGGCAGAGCAGGTCAACAGTTTCTGAAACGAGTGAGGGTAAACACTTCTGCTTTTGAGGATCATGGACTTTGTTGCAACTCTAACTCTGCAGCTTGAAAGCAGCAATAATACATAAATGACCAGCATGGCTACGTACCAATAAAGTTTTATTAGATAATGTGTAAGAAACAACAGCTGTCCAGATTTGGACCATAGTTTGCCTCCCCCTCCCCTAAACATTGAGCAAAACAGTGACTCAAACCTCAGTTTGTGGTACTTGCTAGATCTGTGGTGTAAACTTTCCCGGTGGCCAATTTTAAGCTGCCAGCATGAGGTCACTGAACTTCAGTTGAGAAACACAGGCACCATGACACATCACACGGGTACAGTGGGTGTAAATAACCCTCGAAGGATGGGTAATACTAGAGGGAGGAAGATGATTAGGAAGAGATGCGACTTGAGCATTTATTATCAGTGTTTTACTCCCCCGACCCTTTTTTTGTCTTTTTGAGACAGGGTCTCTCTATGCAGTTCAGGCTGACATTGATCTCACTTCATAACCCAGACTGATCTCAACTCTCTATGATCCTCCTGCCTCAGTCTTCCAAGTGGTAGGGTTATAGGCATGTGCCAGCATACGCTGCTTTATTTCATTTTTTTGAGACAGACTCTTGCTATGTAATTTTGGCCAGTCTTGAACTCACCACATAGCCCAGGCTGGCCTTGAACTCCAGGTGACCCTCTTGCCTCAGCCTCTTGAGTGCTGGGATTAAGGGCATGCACCACCATTTCCAGTATCACTTAGTTTTACTCTTTTATTTAGTTGTGGGTTTTTTTTTTTTTTTTGGTTGCTTTTAAACTTTATTTTATTTTTTTTGTCTTTTTCATTTTTATCGGTACCAGGGATTGAACTCACGACTGCCTGCCTGCAAGGCAGGCGCTTATGCTGCTGAGCTAAATCCCCAGCCCCTGAAACTTTCTTTTTAAGCACTGTTTCAGGGCTGCTGTTGAAAAGCTGAGTCACAAGCTTTCTGTGGAACTCACATGTGCTCTCCGGAGCTGCCCCTCTGCTTTGGTGGCCTGAGGTTTAGGGGGTGGAGACAGCACGATGAGGACCATGCAGAGGAAAACAGGGCACATCAAAGGGCTTTTCTTTCCTCTCTGACCACAAGTGCGTCAGAGGCAGCACCGCTTGTGTAAGTCCAGGGTGAAGTTACCTAAGCCACTGCCCTCTGCCAGGTGCAACCTGTGTCCTGCTGGGCAGAGTCCCCAAGCTTGTGAATATCTCCCACCTCTCAGTTTGGAGTGCAACATTCGTGCTTGGCCAGGACCACTCGGCTGTTTGCTTTTGTCTCTGATTTGCTGAGCTACTTGCGGTTTACTACTTAACTCTCCTCTGCTGACCCCTGCGGAGAATGAGTCTGTCATTGATGGGGTGGGGATGCTATGTGTCCAGTGCTTTGCTTTCAACCTAACAACCTCTGAGCTTGACCTCACTATTCCCATTTTACAGTTGAGGAAACTGAGGCTCAATGAAGCCTAGAAGCGCACACCAATAGGTTTCATTGGCATTTATTTCTTCTTCTCCATCTTCTCCTTCTTTTCTTCCTTTTCCTCCTCCTTCTTCCTTTGAGACAAGATCTTGTTGTATAGTCTAGACTGGCCTTGAACTCACTGTGTAGCCCAGGATAGGCATGGAAGCAGCATTCACTGTATTTTTTTTTTAATCACACTCCATAGAAACACTCATACAAAAAGAGGAAAAGTAACAAGAATAATGGGATGGACTTAGGCAGGAAGATTGCTGACAGTTTGAGACCACCCTGAGCTACACAGTGAGTTGAGGCCAGCCTGAACTACATATCCAGAGCCTGTCTCAAAACAGAACAAAACAAAACACGACCAGCCAGGCAAGGTGGCACACACCTGCAATCCCAGCACTTGGGAGGCTGAGATGGGAGGATCAATCTGAGTTCCAGACCAGCCTGGGCTACACAGTGAGCTCAAGGCCAACCTGAACTGCATAGTGAAACCCTGTCTCAGAAAAACAAAATCAAAACCAAAAACAAGACAAAACAAAATTTCAAAAACAAACACACACACACACACACACACACAAATGATGGGGTGCTGGGCATGGTGTTTCAGACCCATAATCCCAGCACTCAGAAGGCAGAGGATCACCAGGGTTTGAGGCCAGTGTAGGCTACACACCAAGACCCTGTCTCAAGACACAAAAAATAAAAGAAAGAAAGCAGCAAAAAAGACGGAATAATTATTCAGATTCAAATTCAAGGGGAGTTTTGAGGACCCAAATGGCATTGTGTCACATAAACATGCACCGGTGTGTGTGGTGAACTGTTCGCAAGTTGCATAAGTGATACTGTATCTCCAAATGCTGTGGCAGCTTTTCCTTGCATAATGAGATTCTCCTACGTAACTGCAGTAACACAGCCTTACGGAGGATACTTAACATCTGTATTCTGTAATTTAACATAAAGTCCACATTCAACTGGCCACACCCGAGACTGCATCCAATTGCTCTACCACTGAACCACACCCCAACCCTTCTCATTTTTTATATCAAGACAGGGTCTCAATACACTGCTCAGGGTGACTTTAGACTGGCAGTTCTCTCATGGCCTCCTGGCTGGCTCAGATGACAGGCGTGCTGTCCCATTCCTGGCCTGATAGCTTTGGTTTTCTTGGTCTTTTTGAGACAGTCTAGCTATGCAGTTCAGGCTCTCCTTGAGCTGACTTTGTAGCCTGGGCTGGTCTCGAATTCACAGGGATCTTCCTGTCTCAGCCTCCTGAGCGCTTTCACTAAAATTTAAATCCACCATCCAGTATCCAGCCAAGCAGTGTGTATTGCATTCATTCTCCCTGTCTTTTTTCAGTATTAAGGATGGAACCCAGGATCTTCGCTTTGAGCTACACCCTCAATCCTTTTGTTTTGTTTTAAATTTTCATTTTGAGACAGGACTCTTGCTAAATCACTAAATTTCCCAGGCTGGGCGCCAACTCGCATGCCTCCTGCCTCAATATCCCAGAATGCTGGGATTACAGACAGACGCCACCACACCCGGCTCCTTTTGTAGCTTTTCTGAGGTGAAAAAAGAGAAAAATAGGATCTCATCGGGGAATATAGATTGCATCTAGTTACTGCATCTCTTTTCTTTTCTTTCTTTTCTCTTTGGATATCACGGAGTGAACCAAGAGATCCCTGTGACCCCGCCCACCACCACTGCCCCGCCCCTCGTTTACCTCGGCGCGCACAGTTGGCTGAGGTGTTTTGGCCCACAGTGGGAGCCGTAGTTACAGTCTCCTCCGGCGTCCGTGGCCTGGTATCCCAGTGGCCGAGCTTCTAGGCTGGTGTTCACGATGTCTGATGAGGAAACCCGGCAGAGCGGAGGCTCCTCGGAGGCCCGCGCGGCGGCTGTCAGCGACATCCAGGAGCTGATGCGGCGCAAGGAAGAGATCGAGGCGCAGATCAAGGCCAACTATGACGTCCTGGAGGGCGTGAGTGTGGTCGGGCTGGGAGCCCGGCCTGAGCTTCCTGCCCGCGCGGCCCTGGGCGCCGCAGTTGCGGCCGCTGTTGGCCCCAGGCGGCACTCGCGTAGACGCTGGCCCGGGGTGCGGTGCCTTTCTGGTGTTTTAGGTTGCCAGGCATTAGTGCGTTTTGGGTTTTGTTTTTTATTTTGAGCCAGGGTCTCGCACCATAGTTCATGCTGGCCTTGAGGTCAGTGTAGCCCAGGCTGGCTTCGAACTCATGGCGATCCTCCCGCCTGGTGTCCCCCCCCCCCCGAGTGCTGGGCTTACAGGAGTGCACCACCGCGCCCGACTGGAGTTTCTTCAACTCAAATATTAATATTTTTTAAAAGAGTCACTTGGGGTCGGGTGTGGTGGCACGTGCTCGTAATCCCAACACTGTGGAGACAGGAGAATCACCGCAAGTTCGAGGCCAGCCTGGGCTACAAAATGAACTCGAGTCGCTTGAGGATCATGTTAAAATGCAAATTCCAGGTGGGGCCAGGGACTGCATTTTTTTTTTTTTTTTTTTTTTTGGTCTTTTTCGTTTTTATCGGTACCAGGGATCAAACTCACAACTGCCTGCTTGCAAGGCAGGAACTTATGCCACTGAGCTAAATCCCCAACTCCCAGGGACTGCATTTCTATCAACTCCTAGCCATGCTGAGGCTGGGCCGGATTTCCACACAGGTAAGGCTCACTGTCCTTAAAAGAAGGAAACTGAGGCACAGATTGGGGCCAGTGCCCAGTTGGGCAGCAAAAGACCTGGTGCCCAAGCCTATCCCAAGACAAAGGGGATAGTGTTTGTTTTGTTTTAATGCTACTTCATATAAAAGCACAGACCAACATGCAAGCAAGGGTAAGTTAATTCCACTCAGACCTGCTGGCCCGAGATGCACTTAGGGGATGGCATCGAGCTGTCATGTCGCAGAGAGGCCCGGGTGTCATTTTCTGCCTGCTGCCTGTGTGGCAGAAAGGTGCTGCCTTGTGTGTGACGTCGTGCAGTCCTCACAGTTACCCTTGAAGTTCGTGATCACAAAGGGAAAGTCGCTTAGTCACAGGTAGGAGCTCAACTTCCGGTCTGTTAAATCCAGAATCTGTTTTGAACAAGTTGCCAGCTATTTCTAAAACAAGTTATTTTACCACTACTAGCAGAGCCATACCCTTCTTGTGGATTATTCCTTCCATACTGGTGCACTTGTTTGCTTACATAATTTGGTTTTAAAAGGAAAATTACCCGCTGCCTTAGTCTCATGAAAAATGAGAATCTGAACTCATAAGTCTAAGGTTAAAATGTATATTAATGGCTGGGGGTTTAGCTCAGAGGCACAAGTGCTAGGGTTTTTTTTTTTTTGTCTTTTTCCTTTTTATCCAGGGATCGAACTCACGACTGCCTGCTTGCAAGGCAGGCACTTATGCGCTGAGCTAAACCTCCAGCCCCCCAAAAATAGGTTTAAAACAAGATTTTTGGGGCTGGGGATTTAGCTCAGCAGCATAAGTACCTGCCTTGCAAGCAGGCAGTCGTGAGTTCGATCCCTGGTACCGATAAAAAGAAAAAAAAAAAAGATTTTTGTTTTTTTAAAAAGGTTAAGCCAGATGTGGTGCACACCTCTAACCTCAGCAGTAGGGAGGTTGAGGCAGGAAGATTGCAGTGAGTTTTGAGGCCAGCCTGGACTGCATAGTGAGACCCTGTCTCAAACAAAAATCATGAATAAGGCAAAGGATTTGAATAAATATTTTTTCAACGAAAATGTGGACAGTACAAATGGCCCGCAAACACATGAAGTAATACTGATTATTGAGGAAATACAGACCAAAACCACAGCGAGGTACTACTTCATAGGCTCTAATAAAAACTAGGGAGGCCGGGGAGCAGCCGGGGCCTTTGTGCGTTGGTCTTGGGAACGTAAAATGCTCTCCTGTGAGTCCTGCTAGCCGGCTCTGGAGGTAGCTGTGCCATCAGGGTGTCCTTCCGGCTGGGGAGCTGCCCAGCCATAGCCAAGTGCTCAAAGGTTTTCAGTGCCTCAGGTCCAAGGCCACAGCTGCTCAGTTTGAGGGGCCCAAGGCAACGAGAGGCAGTGCCTGCGGGGCCTTGGATGTCAGATGTGTTGTCCTACCTTTTGAAAAGAAGCCTGCGTTCTTGCCTTGCTGTGTTATTAGAAATGAACCTCAAATAGTGCCCACCTCCGTGCTGAGCTCCGAGGACGTGAGTGGAGCCCCTGGTGTGTGCTGAGGAGTTTGTGTTGTTGTCACCTTTATTTTATTTTTTTCAGTACTGAGGATTGAACCCAGGGCTTTTACACTGGGCTACATCTCCAGCCCTTTTTTAATTTTTATTCTGACACAGGGGCTTGCTGAGTTGCTAGGTTGCCCAGGCTGGGCTCAAATTGGAGTCCTCCTGCCTCAGCCACCCAGAGTGCTGGGGGCACAGGTGTGTGGCACTGTGTCCAGCTGCTGTCACCTTTATTATGGCTTGATGGGGGAATGGTGTCTTGAGGACGTCCTGCCTGTGTCATCTGTCCACCCTTGTGTCTTCCCTGCAGCAAAAAGGCATTGGGATGGACGAGCCGCTGGTGGACTGCGAGGGCTACCCACGCGCGGATGTGGACCTGTACCAAGTGCGGGCGGCCAGGCACAACATCATCTGTGAGTGGCCCCGGGTGCATGCCCTGTGGGCTGCTGATGACCAGGCACAGACTGCCCGTGTTGGCATCCTCTGTCATCTCTCTTGTGCCTCCACTCAGTCGTCTCACTGCCCCCATCAAGGGAGCAGAACAGGGCGGGTTAGACTCTGGGGCTGTTCCTGGCTTTTGTCTTCAGGGCTGAAGCTATTATCCTAGCACTCAGGAGGCTGAGGCAGGAGGATCTCAGCAAGTGTGAGGCCAGCCTTGGCTACACAGTGAGTTCAAGGCCAGCCTGCTGGGTGTTCATTTGTTTTGAACTAAGGAACTAGCAGGAAATAGAGATTGGGAAGAAGACTTGTTCTCTATGACAAACGGCCACAAGACTTTCTGGCTTAGAACACTCCTCTCCTCTCCTCTCCTCTCCTCTTCCCTCCTCTTCCCTCCCCTCCCTTCCCCTCCCTTCCCCTCCCCTCTCCTCTCCTCTCTTCCTCTCCTCTTTCTTTCCCTCTTTCCCTCTTTCCCTCCCCACTTCCTCGCTCCCCCCTGTCCCCCTGTCTCCCTTCCTTCCTCCTTTTTTTGGGAGACACAGTCTCACTAAGTTGCCAATTTGCCCAGGCTGGGCTCTGAGTTACAGACTTCTCGCCTCAGCCTCAGACCACACAGAGTAGCCCCTCGCTGTCGTGGTGGTGTCAGCCGGGCTGGCTCCTCCTGGAGGCCCTGGGACCTGTCTCCTCGCCTCTTCTGCCTCTAGGCCCCATGCTGCTGAGCTGGCCGCTTCTGCCTTCACCCCAGGGTCCGCATTGCTGCAGCCTGTGCCTGTTGTCTTCCCCCACCCGCCTGTTTTCTTTCCCAACAGGGGCTTGACCCAGGGGTGTCCATCACTGAGCTACATCTCCACCTCTGTTTATTTTTATTTATTGGGGGTTTTGAGACAGGGTCACAGGTTGCTTTTGAACTCATTTTGTAGCCCAGGCTGGCCTGGAACTTGGGAGATTCTCCTGCCCCAGCCTCCCGAGTGCTAGGATCACAGGTGTGTGCCACCATGCCCAGCCATTTATTGATTTTTTTGGGGGTAGGCTCTCAATATATAGCCCAGACTTAGCTTGAAATTGCAGTCCTCCTGTCTCAGCCTCCCAGAGCACTGGTACCTGTACCTAGTGTTATTTTTAGAATAGTTTTAGATTTACAAAAAAATTGGGGGAAAAATTTATAATTCAGAGAGGCCCCAAGTACTTTGTACCAAGATACTCTGATGAACACTTATGTGAATGTGGTGCATTTTCTATAACTGCAAGCTTGTTTTTTAAAAGCTACTGCAGAGATATCTGCCAGGAAAAGAGTACCTTCCAAATGATACTTTTTTTTTTTTTTTACCTTTAAAGAGAATGAAACCAGAATAAAACAGAATAAAGCCAGTCAAAACAAAACAGTGAAAGTGATATAGGACTTCAAAACAGGATAATAGGATAATAGGAAATCAGCAATGGCTCCCATAATGCCTCTTGTTATTTTCAAAATCGCTCCTCATACAATCATACATGATAAAATCAGATCAGAATGAAACAATCAAAACAGAACATTGAATAAAACAGAACAAAACAAAACAGTATTGGATTTCAAAAAAAGAAATCCCCTATATTTGCTACAATGCATACTGTTACCCTCTTAATAAAAGCTTAGACTACTGGCGTTAGGCCTGCAGAATCAGTGAAACAGTACAAGCATTAAGTTGTTTTTGTACCTCAGTTGCTGTCAATTTGGTCTGTGATCTTCTGAATCAGAGGGTTGCTTGGAGGGGTGGGGGCTCAGTCTCCTTTTCTCCCAGCCCGCACACAGTCTGGCTCACGGGAAGGGTGAATTGTTCCTCCTCGCAGCCCACAGCGATGGCTGGCTCATGGGAAGGGTGCGTCTTGTTTGTCCTCCCCACCCACAGGAACCTTTTGGAATCTGATGAGGGCTGCTCCCCAGCAGCCTATCATGTGCAGACGATTGTCGGGCTTTGTCAGGGATCCTGGCCACCCTTGTGGATCTGCCTTTCCTTGGCAGAGCAACCATGCCTGGCCTCACCAGTGTCTGGCTGTCAAGCACTTCTGTGTGCTGGGGAGTACATGCAGGTGTCTGGGGTCCCCCACGGTCTCCTTGGGCCTGACGCAGCCCCACTCCCCGCAGGCCTGCAGAATGACCACAAGGCAGTGATGAAGCAGGTGGAGGAGGCCCTGCACCAGCTGCATGCCCGAGACAAGGAGAAGCAGGCCCGGGACCTGGCTGAGGCCCGCAGGGAGGCCCTGAGCCGCAGGTCTGGGCAGGGCGAGAGCCAGGGCCCCCCGCAGGCCTTCGCCAGGGTGAACAGCGTCAGTGCCGGCTCCCCGGCCAGCTTTGCGGTAATCGGCCTGGAGGTTCCATCACACCGAGGGAGGGCGCTGGGTGAGGCGGCCCTGGGGTTGGGTCCGTGCTGCAGCCCTTACTCCACCGCCAGATGCTGCCTGGGGCTGCTGCATATATGGGCCAGGCTTCAGTGGGTGCCAGCCTCTGCTGCCTACCAGCCTGGTGGGAGGGAGGTCTGTTCCCAGGGACAGCTGGGGCACAGATAGAAAGGGACAAGTGGCTGGGGGTTTAGCTCAGCGGCATAAGCACCTGTCTTGAAAGCAGGCAGTCGTGAGTTCGATCCCCAGTACCGATAAAAAGGAAAAAGACAAAAAAAAAAAAAAAGAAAGGAACAAGTGTCCCACAAGAAGCCAGACATGGTGGTACACTCCTGTAATCCCAGTATTGGGAAGGCTGAGGAAGGGGGATCCCTGTGAGTTCAAAGCCAGCCTGGGCTACATAGTGAGTTTGAGGCCATGCTGAACCGAATAGCAAGACCTCATCTTAAAAGAACTAACAAACTAAATAAGTAAATTAATAAAGTGGGTGCTGAAGGGCAGAGACTCCAGAGCCCCTGTAACCCACCGCGCACCTGATTCCGTGTCTCCCCCTCCCAGGGCCTGCAGGTGGACGATGAGATCGTGGAGTTTGGCTCTGTGAATGCCCAGAACTTCCAGTCGCTGCAGAATGTGGGCAGCGTGGTGCAGCACAGCCAGGGGGTGAGTGGTGCAGGCCGCGGGGGCTCCCAGCACCGGGGCTGCCCCGTCCCCAGGTCAGGGTCCCAGCAGGTTCAGGAGGCACCTACTGTTACCCCACTGGGTGCAGTGGCGCGGGGCCTCAGGGGTCTCAGGGGTGCCCTTGACCTCCAGAGGCCCCATGCTGTCTTTCCTTTTGTTTCCTTTTTTGCGGGGCCCACGATCAAACTGAGGAGTGTTCTACCACTGAGCTCCATCCCTAGCCCTAGGGTCTTGCCCTAGGGAGTTGCCTAGCCTGGCCTAGAATTTGGGGATTTTCCTGCCTCAGCCTCCTGAGTATCGACTGTGTGCTGCTGTGCCTGGCTTGAAGTCTACGCAAAGAGTTAGGATTTCAGCATGGGAATCTAAGCAGGGGGCACAGACCGTTGAGCCCACAGCCTCCACTGTGCTGTCCCCCAGCAGTCCCCGATTGAGACCTCTGCATTCCCCATTCCTCTGCCTAAAATGCTTTTCCTCGCTCACCCTGGTGTTTCTGGCTGTGCACTGATACAAACCTGCCACTGCTGTGTGTGACTGTGACACATACACATGTGTCTCTGGTAATTATAGTGCCCTAAGTGTGTGCACATTTGGCTGGGAGTGGTGGCACACACCTGTATTCCTAGCACTCGAGGCTGAGGCAGGAGATCCCTGAATTCAAGGCCAGCCTACTACATAGTGAGACCCTGTCTGAAAAAGCCAAAGAGAAAAAACAAAATAATTCTTGGCAAGCTTTTGGCTCCCAAATACAGTTTTCAGTTCAGCCAGCAATCCCGGGTTGGCTCCCAGTGTGCAAATGCAGGTGTGAGGGTCTCGGCCAGGTGGCCCCTGCTGCACCCCCAAAGGTTGGCCTCCTCTGTGCCTACACCTTCCGCTCTGAACTTGGTGGCTGGTTCAGCTCTAATTTTTTCACTTTTTACTTTCTGGCTTTTACCTTTAATGTGTACTTCAGTGCTTTTATTTCAGTTTTTTTAATGCATTACAATTATTTTTATAATAGCTTTATTGAGCTATTTCACATTTAGTACAATTCACCCATGTAAAATGCATAATTTAGTGCTTTTGTATTTTTTTTTTGGGTACTGTGAACTGAACTCATGACCTCATGGTTGGCAGGCAGGCACTTATGCTGCTGAGCTAAATTCCCAGCCACTTTTGTCTTTTTGAGACAGGATCTCAGTGTGGACTTCAAGCTGGCCTTGAGCTCACTGTGTAACCCAGGCTGGTCTCGAACTTACAGAGATCCTCCTGCCTCAGCCTCCCAAACGCTGGGATTGCATTTTTCCTTTTTAATAGAGTAATACTCTGTTGTATGAATGGGCTACACCAGCTGTCCAGCAGTTTGAGCTGCCCCCAGGTGTTTGCCATTAAATGCTGCTGTGAATGCAGGTGTACAGATCTCTCCTCCATTCTGTTCTTGTGTATATTCCTGGGGATTCAGGGGTTGAATCGGATGGTGGTGCCAGGTTTCCTGTTGCAGGCCGCTGACAGTGGCGCCCAGTGCTCCTCACAGTCCTGATTCACTTTCCTTTCAGAGGCCGCTGACAGTGACGGTGATCCGCAGAGGGGAGAGACAGCAGCTCCGCCTAGTCCCGACGCGCTGGGCGGGCAAAGGCCTGCTGGGGTAAGGGCTCCACCTCACCCTCCTTCACACGCAGGGTGCAGGGGCTCCTCAGATACCAACCCGGGGTCCCAGAGTGTGCAGACACCAGCGTTAGGTGCCTGTGCTCGGGCCGAAGCCGAGGTACAGGTGGAGGGAGCCCTGGTGGCTCCTGAGGCTCAGGTTCTTTCATCAGTGGCACTGGCTTTAAGAAAAAGGAGAAGCCGGGCTTGGAGATGCACATCTGTGATGCCAGCACTTGGGAGGCTGAGGCAGGAGGATTGCGGTGCGTTCAAGGCCAGCCTGGACTACAGAGAAAGGCCCCATCTCAGAAACAAGCATGAAAGGATGTAGGCCAGCGGCTGGGAGGGGCTCATGCGCCGTCCCCCAGCAGAGCCCGTCTCAGGCGCCCCCTCTTTCTCCCTGCAGCTGCAACATTGTTCCTCTGCAGAGATGACTGCCATGCCCTGGACCTAGGCCCTCGCGGGGAACCCCATTGTGTTTGCTCCCTGAAGTCTTAAGAGTCGTCTGGTGGCCAAAACCTGGCCCCTCCTGCTGCCATCGATGGGCAGAGGCATTTCTGGAAACAGTCTGTGCCCAGCCTCTGTGACCAATCAGGACCAGACGGAAATGAGAACTCCGGGGCCTCAGGGCAGGTGGGCGGGAGCTGTGTGTGCGGTGCTGATGAGACTTCTGGGGATTTCTTTTTCCCTGAATATGGCTGTGCAGGGTGGAGGTGACCACGGAGTCACCCTCGGCGAGTTTCTCCTGAGCATCTCTCACTCAGGAGAGGGTTAAGTGTGGGGCTGGAACATCCCCAATGCGCTGGACTCCGGCTCCGTGGCATCTCTCCTTGCTTTCGCTCCTGTGTGTACAGAGAGCACTGAGCACTTCAGGGCAGCCTCAGTGGCCAGAGCCCTCGGCCCTCTGGGGGGTAGCGTGGCCCCCACTGGAATGAAACCCACTCTGTGCTGCCAGCTTGACCCTCTAAACAACCCAGCTATGGCCCAAATCAGCGCCGGCACCGAGGTGTGCCTGCCACTGCTGATCGCAAGTGTTTACACATCCGCCTTCTTGACGATGCCACTTGCTTCCTTTTCTCTGTTGAGATGCTAACGGCCTTCCCTGGACTCCATGTCTGAGTCTCCTGCCCTCCCTCCATGGTCCAGTGTTTATAGTGTTTATTGGCCTTGGTTTCGCAGACCGCTTCCTCTTGTGGAGGCCTGGGGCAGTCTGCTGAGGACGCCTGTGCCTATGGTTTCCTGGGCTTGGCCTCAGTGTGGGCTTCTGGCCGAAGATGTCAGGCTCCACCGCAAAGCCTTCTGCCTGAGTGCGCTCCAGCCCCGCGGACTCTGCACACCACATCTTCCAGGGCTTCCTGTTCAGACCATGCCTGGCAGGGCAGGTATCTTCGTCTCCAGACCCCGAACTGTAATAAAGTTTGTGTCCACTTCCACCTCTCCCTGCCTCCCTTCATTCTGAGATGCTGCCGAGCTCCTGTCCCTGAGATTCCGGGTCCCCAGGGTGAGGCTGTGGACTGAGCCTGGCTGACTCTGCAGAGACCCCTGGGGCAAAAGCAGTAGGACCTTGCGGCTTGCCGCTTCCAGCTGGCTAAAATTCTCTGCCTTCACTGCCGCGTGAGCAGCTAGGACAGGTGTGTGTGGCATCTGTGGGACCAGGAATTGAACTGCATTTGGGCAGAGATTTTTTTGTTTTTGGAGCCGGGGACTCTCAGCCTCCTGCTCCAGGTGTGCACAACCGCACAGCAGCAGAGGGGATCGCAGCACGTGGCTCCCATTCTGGAAAGTCAGAATTGCCAGAGCTGGCCACCACAGCTTTTGGGGCGCCCAACGGGAGAGGGAAAGGGGAGGGGGTGTAGGGGAGGACAGGCCCAGATGGCGGCCGGCAGGGGGCGCGCGGCTCGGCTCGCGCTCGCGGACGCTTGCCCGGCAAGTGAGCTTGCGCTGCTCCTGCGCTTTACGGCACGACGCCCAAGGCGGCGGCGGTTGCTATGGGGACGAAGCTTGGGTGGCAACCGTAGCTAGGGAGTGCGTGGAGGCAGAGGTGGCTGCGCTGGGGGTCCTGGAGGATCTGGCTTGTTGAGGAACTAGGTGGGCGCACTCCGTAAGTGCAGGACCGAGGCCCCGGGGGCCCCGCCTGGCTCTGCGCCCTGCGACCCCCCAACCCGGTCCTTACCCTGCAGTCCTCCGGGGGCTGGTCCCCACCCGTTGTGGCCAGTCAGGGACACATGAAGCGTTAGCCGCACCCTTTCAGACGAGGAGCCAGGTGTCCCCAGCTCCGCCATCGTTGACAAGTCGCATCGTCTCTCAGGGTCCGAAACTCTGGATCGTTGTGTGGGAATCACCAAGCGCATGGCTTAGAGGGCTTTGGGACCTGACTGTTTATTTTTTTTTATTTATTTATTTTTTTTTCCTTCTCTTTTTGAGGCAGGGTCTCACTATACAGTTCAGGCTAGCTTTGGGCTCACTTTGTAGCGAAGGATGTTCTCCAACTTGCAATGATCCTCCTGCCTCAGCATCCCAAGATTATAGGAGTGTGTCACCACGCCCCATTTTGCAAAATCGGAGTTGCTTTCAGCTGTGTAGTGACTGCTCCCATATATTTTAAAGCTCTCCGTGCTAAGCTATGTTTAGCCTTTAACCCAAAAGGGAGGGCAGCTGTTTTACTTCCCCTGTGCAGAAATTCAGATGCCAAGGGGTACAGACACTTGCCTAAGGCTCAGAGCTAGTGAGTGGCAGAAGTGGGGTCCGTGCCAGGCTTCTCTTTCCCCGATCAGAGTTGCTGCTGGTGCCTGAGGATGTGTTCTGCTGCTTGTGGAAATATGAACATATTTAAAATTAAACAGGAGCCTCCGGGGCTTAATCCTAAGAAAGGAAGAGGCCATAGGGTCAATGTTTTTAAGACTGGCCAGGCTTAGGCTGAGGATATAGCTCAGCAGCACAGTGCCTGCCTGGTAAACACAAGGTCATGAGTTCAACTCCTGGTCTCAAAAAAAAATTATGTGAATTAGGATTGGCCAGGTTTTCTTGAGAGTATAGCGCCCTCTTCACCCCCAGCAGGGCAGGTGCAGCGCCCTCCTCAGAGGCTGGGGAATCAGAGTGGGAAGCGGACCTGCTGGTCACTGTGGGCTCATCTTCTCTAAAGGAAACTTCGTGGAAGAATGTCAGAGCCAGAAGAAAATCCCCTAGAGGAAAACAGAGAAAAGGAAATGGAAGAAAAAGAATACAGCCAAAATAATGAAGAAGTGGAAAAGATGCGACTGACATCAGATGACACATTAGGACCAAGAGAGTCCCAGGAGGGAGAGGGAGAGGGGGAGGCAGACGGAGGGGAAAAACTGGAGGAGGAGGATGAGGACGAGGAAAAGGATGAGGAGGAGGAGAAGGAAGATGAGAGTGAGGAGGAGGATGAGGAGGAGAAAGAGGCTGAGCGGGAGGAGGAAGAGGCCTACGAGGAGGGAGAGGTGCGGGAGGAGGAAGAGGAGGAGGAGAAGCAGGAGGAGACTGGAGCGGAGGCCCACAAAGCCCCGGCTGTCCCTATCATGGCGACCCCTCCCTGCAACCTGCTGGGCACCTTCCTGGTGAGTGGTGACTGTCGCTCAGGGCTGCTTTCACTCTGGGTGCTGAGCTAACACCAGGCCGGGGGCCCCATGGCCAAAACAGAGCTGCCCTGCAGGAGGCTGGACCATGGAGGGCCAGGGTCACAGGACACATCCCTGCACACTAAGCCTGGCGATCCAGGGTGGGGATGTTGCTTATTTATTCTTATTTATTTGTTTTGGTGCTACAATCCTGCCTCAGCCTGCTGGGATTATAGGGGGGCACCACCACGCCTGGTTTATGGGGGATTTGTTAGAAGGGAAAATGTAACCTGGGTTGAAGGGCAGTCAGGGCACTCTTCCTGGAGGAGGTGTGTGCCTAGCTGAACTTTAAAGGGTGGTGGACAGGAGCTCACTGAAGTGGGTGGTCCCAGAACAGAGTGAGTATGACAGTGACGGCATAGACTGTGTCCTGCTGAGCCCAGGGCAAGGACTCTGCCTGGCCCAGGAGCGGCTTTCTCAGCCCAGGGGCATGGTGGTGCATATCTGTCACCCTAGTACACAGGAAGCTGAGGCAAGAGGATTTATGCAAATTCCAGGCCAGCCTGGGCAACATAGTGGGACCCTGACTCAAAACACGAAACAGAACCAGAAGTTGTGACCAGCAGCTTTTTGGTCACCAGTGTCATTTGGAAGAATGGTTTTGCTGTTTTGGCTGGTAGGCCAAAATTAAATCCAACACACCCTTGATATTCGCTCTCTGTCTCTCTGTCTCTCTGTC
This sequence comes from Cavia porcellus, assembly GCF_034190915.1. NCBI lineage: Eukaryota > Metazoa > Chordata > Mammalia > Rodentia > Caviidae > Cavia > Cavia porcellus. The sequence goes on along the minus strand of NW_026947499.1, from coordinate 7,944,000 downwards.
TCTCTCTCTCTCTCTGTTTCTCTGTCTCTCTGTCTTGTGTCCTGATTTAGTGAACACAGGCCCTTCACACTGAGCAACATTCCCACCCTTTTTAACTTTTAACCCTTTTTAAACTTTTATTTTGTTGTTAAATTGCCAAATTACCCAGACTGGGCACTAACTTGATCTCCTCCTGTCTCAGCCTCCCACGGCGCTGTGTCACAGGTGTGTGCCACCCTACTCAGCTTTGGTTCATTTCTTAAGTACAAAATGTCCCACGGTCTTTTTTTGCTTGTTTGTTCATGACAGGGTCTCACTAGGTAGTTCAGGCTGGCCTCAGACTTGAGGCATTCCTCCTGAGTGCTGGGGTTACAGGTGTGCACCACCATGCTTGGCCTCAGATTCTTTTTAAAAGAATCTCATAAATTCTAGAGAGGCTACCGCTAAAGGGGGCGGGGCGGGGCTAGCACAGGGCAGCCCCTGGGAGAATGTGGCAGTCGGGGCCGTGTTCTGAGTCGTACCCCTCTGCCTCCTTCGTGAAGGAAGTCCTTAGAGACACCAGCTCCCAGCAGTCTCTGCAGTCAGACAGCTCCGAATATGTCGACTTGGCCCAAGTGCATCCCGACAAACAGCAGATGGAACCCTTGGACGAGCAGGGAGAGAGACCTGAGCCCAGGCTGCAGGACAAACTGGGACAGGAAGAAGGAGACCTGGCTCAGAAGCAGGGAGGTGCCAGGGGAGAGAAACCCAGCAGGAAAATATCCTACTTCCTTGGCGATGAGGCCAAAGCAGGGGGCTCCAGGGAGTCGCTGGTGTCCAGGTCCACAGAGGACACTTTGTTCCAGAAGGACAAGGATGCCCAGGTGTACCCCTTGGTAAGTGCCCGGCGTTGAGGTGGCTTGGTGCCGGGAGGTTGGGGACATGAGGGGCGGGGGAGATACTCCTCCAGAAAGACGTGTTTCAGTTTTGGATGTTTTGGGTGTTTTTGTCTTTTTGAGACAGGGTCTCATTATACAGTTCAGGCTGGCCTTGAGCTCACTTTGTAGCCCAGGCTGGTCTTGAACTCACAACAATCCTCCTGCCTCTGCCTCTGAGTGCTGGGATAACAAGTGTGCACCACCACGGCTGGCTGCTGCTGTGTCTCTTAAAGTTTGGTTCTGACTGACCAGCCGTGTGTGATGGATAGGGACTGCGAACAGTCTGTGCTGGACAGGGTTGCTGCAGGCAGGAGCTTGCGACCCGGCTGGTCTCTCCTTCCCCGCCCCCCTCCCCTCTCCTCTGCAAACCCTGCTCCTCCCTGGTTCCTCTTGGCCCCACCTCTGCCTTCCCAGCCCCCACCTTTGAAAGTGACAGGTGTGGCCCAGTCGCCGGCTGTGCTGACAGCCGAGGTGCCATCTGGCATCCTCCGAGCGGGAAGGAGGGGTCCTCCTCCTCCTCCTCCATCTGCTGCTCTCGGTGTCGTTCTTGGGACTCATTCTCAGCCCCCCCCCCTGGCTTTCTTCTGTTCCCCTTTTCGGTGTGGAGAAATACTGTGGGAAGGCTTAGCAGTGATCAGTGCTGTACACCCGCAAAGTCCCATGGTTCGCAGCACAGAGAGTCCCTGAGGCAGGAGTTGAAGCCAGCCGAGGCCCACGGTGAGTGTAAGACCAGCCTGAACCACATGGCGAGACCCGGTCTCAGGAAGCCAGGTGAACCAATGAGAGGATGAATGAGTGGGCTGGCCCTGGTGCTGCACGCCTGTGACCCTAGCTAGCACCGAGGCTGAGGCAGGAGGGTCGGAATAGCAAGCCCACGGCCAGCCTGGACTACATGAGGCTGTATCACACAAACAAAAAATAAATACGAAAACAAAATAATCACGTACTTGTAAAGCAAGAGTCTCGGGAACAGCAGTATAGTAAAACCCAGCCTTGACAGTAGTGTCGTTTTCCGCGTCCTGGTGTGGTAGGCAGTAGTGACGCGGAGGTCCTAACCTTCCTGCGGGGACCAGGAGGTGGCACCGGAGGACCAGGGTGTGCCGACCCACTCTGAGCGCTGTGATCGCCACCACGTGAGGGCGCCCTGTCCCCGCGGGTGAGGCTGGCAGCAGGTGTGAGTCCCCTCAGACCTGCAGCTTCCCAGAACAGCCCCGAAAAAGGCAAAGAAGCCCCAGGTGGATAAGACGACCCTTTAGGGTCCGCACGTTTCAGAAGAACAATCCCGAATAGCTGGTGAACCTGTGTTTGAGACAGTCTTCTTTTATATCTCGGCAGGCCTCAAACTCGAGGTGACCATCCTGCTTCGGTGTCCCAGGTGCTGAGATGACAGGTGGGCACCACCCTGCCCAGCTGGTGCTAGTTAAGATTTTAATAGACAGTCCTTTTTGCTTAAAGAAGTTTTAGAGTTAGAGAACACTGAGCTGAAGGCGTGGAGAGCTCCCATGTTCCCTGGTACTCTCTCCCGTGGCTTCCCCTTCAGTGATGCATTTCTTAGCACTGACGGGCCAGTATTTTTATTTATTTATTTTTGGTACCAGGAATCGAACTTACAATCCTGCGCTTGACAAGCAGGTGCTTATGCCACTGAACTAAATCCCTGGTCGATGAACCAGTGTTGATTTAATACTATTATGTGTTTTTTGAGAGAGTCTCACTATGGAGCCCAGACTGGCCTCAAAGTTGTAGCAATCCTCCTGCCTCAGCCTCTCAAGCCCTGGCGTTCCACAATCAGCTTGATTTAAAGTATTATTAGTCAGTCTTAGTCTACCTTAGGGTCCCTCTGCGTCGTACATTCTGTGAGCTCTAAGGAACGTGTGACGAGGCGGGTATCACCACTTCCTGACAGCGCAATGGATTCAGAGCCCTAAAACACCCCCGAGGTTCCCCCACTGCGCTCCCCCACCCTGACTCCCGCTCCGTCTCCAGAGCTGGGCCTTTTCCTGAACATCACGCAGCTTGGGCTCCTCCATGTGTTGGCGTAGCTTGGCGGCTCATTTCTTCCTGTCCTGTGCCTCCATGGATTACCACAGCCTGCTTAGCTTATGCTGATAAAAGACTTTGAATGCAAAACCGTTGAAAGAGAGCCCAAGGCCAGCTGGACGGAACTGCGCATCGGCCCTCTCTCAAAAGAAGCAAAGTTACTGTGGAATTACAGCAGTCAGGGTTATCGGACCTGTGCCTTTTCATTCCGTAACATTTCTATTCTGTAGTTATTCTGGCAATGTGAGAATTTCAGTTTTTCTACGGGTATTTAGTCTTTACTGTTTTCTTTTCTTTTTTTTTGAAGTCCTGGGGACTGATCCCAAGGCCTGCCCACGGAGCCACATCCCTGGATCTTACTTTTCAAGTTTTTCAAACCTGAGTCAGAGTTCCCAGGTGGAACTTGAACCTCTCCTCCTCCTTCTCCTGCCTCAGCCTCCCAAAGTGCTGGGGTTACGGCTGCAAACCGCCACGGCCGTGGAATTTTGTCTCTTCATTGAGATCCTTCCAGGAGACGTGAGGGGATCTGGGTGAGGTGCTGCACGCCTGTGACCCCAGCTCCTAGAAAGCTGAGGCGGGAGGACGGACATGAGTTCAAGCCCCGCCTGGGCCAGGTAGTGACACCCTGTGTCAGGAAAACAACAAGAAAAGCACCATTTCCACAGGCTGAATAACTGCCCATTTGCAGTGCTGCTTCGAGTCTTTATTGTAACATCACCCGGCTTCAGGAGTAAAGGGAATTCACACATAGAGCACTCACTGCTTAGTTACCAGGGGGGCTTGGACAGGGGAATGGGAAGCTCTTTCTAGTTATTCTTAAAGATTTTCTTTGCCGCTTTAATGCCATAAAATTCACCTTGAAACTTTTAAAGTTTTTGAGCCAAGCATAGCAGCACACATCTGTAACCCCAGAGCTTGGGAGGCTGAGGCAGGAGGATTGCTGTAAGTGCAAGGCCAGTGTGGGCTACATAGTGAGTTCGAGGCCAGCTTGAACTGCATGCCGGGACCCTGTCTCAAAAAAAAAAAAAAAAAAATCCACAGTATGGCCATGTCACGTTGACCGATCCACTTAGCAGGGGACACCTGGGTGGCCGCCATCTTCTTTTCCCCTTGCAGTACTGGGATTGAACCCAGTGGCTTAGCAAGTGCTCTTCTGCTGAGCCACCCTAGCCCTGTGTGTGTGTGTGCGCCCGTGTGTGTGTGTTTCCAGGGACAGAACCCAGAGCCGTCAGGCTCATCCACAGCCCCAGCTCAGCCCTTTGAAAATATTTTTTTGTTTTGGGACAAGTCCTCACTGTATTTCCCAGGCTGGGAAACACCTTGTGATCTTCCTGCCTCAGCCTCCTCAAAAGCTGCAACCTCCTTGACATGCACAGGACTCCAGGTCCCTTGTAACCCGAGCACGCAGGTGACCGGCTCTGGTATGTTCCTGGGCGGAGGATTCATCACCACTGTCGGACTCCAGACCATTTCACCTCCCCGAAAAGACACGCCCCATAGCAGCTGCGCCCCATTCCATGCCCTGCTGGGTCCCTGCCTGGTCACTGATTGCACAAGTGCTCGGCCTTTTGTAAGGTGTCACCGTTTCAGGGTCCCTCCCAGTGCGCGCGCGGCCCCCCCCCCCGCCGCTTTCCTCCCCCACCTTCTCTGTCTCCCTCCTTTCTCTGAGATGCAGTGCGTGGCCGCTAGCGACCCTCCAGCCTCGGCCTCCAAGTAGGCGGGGCCGGACGTGCGCACCTCCTGTCCACCAGGAGGCGCTGTCTCCGAGTGTTTAAGGGTGGCGTCCTCCTGGCCCGGGCTCAGCACCCCAGCGCTCCCACCCTGTCTTCCAGGCCCTCAGCTGGTCGTTCGGGTGGAACAGCTCGCTCCCCGTCTTCTACATCCGGGAGCGGGGCCAGAGGGTCCTGCTGTACGCGTGCAGCAACACGGCGGTCATCTACAACGTGGCCAAGAACGCGCAGCACCATCTGCAGGTAGGCGGGGCCTCTCCGCGCTCCTCCCTCTTCCGGGCGCGGGGCAAATCCGTCCCGGGTGCTGCACCCCCAAGCTGGGTCTCAGCACCTGCAGCCGGGCACAGTAGGCTGTGCTGGTTTTGTTACAAGACTTCAAAGCGGCTGGATGTGGGGTGCACACTGGTAATCCTAGCACTCGGGAGACTGAGGCAGGAGGGTCTCCAAGAGTTCAGTGCCACCTTGGGGTTTGCACTTCTGACGTCCAGAAAGGTGACAGGCCCGTCAGTGGCACAGCTCAGCCGAGAGCCTTCTGCTGTAGGGGTCCCAGTGGGACCCCAGGGAACCGAGTCCCTGACCTCCAGGACAAGGCTTATTCGCCAGCGTCTCTGCAGTGCCGGGGGTGGAACCCAGGGCCTTCACACCAAGCCAGGTCCCAGCCCTTTTACTAATTTATTTTGAGAAACAGAATTGCTAACTTGTCCGGGCTAGACTCGTATTTGGGGTCCTCCTGCCTCAGCCTCCCAGAGTGCCGCTGACTCTCCTCCGTCTGCGCAGGGCCACCTTAACGTCATCTCCTGCCTCTGCGTCAGTGAAGACCGGCGGTGGATCGCCACGGCAGACAAGGGGCCCGGCTGCCTGATCATCATATGGGACTCCTTCACGGGGTAGGCCGGGGCTGCGGCGCCCTCCTGGTCACCACGGAGTCCCTGGGATGAGTCTGGCGGGGGCCTTGCAAGGCTGACTCCCAGCAGCCCAGCTCACACGAGTGTGAAGCATAAAGTAGGTCTGGCGGCTGCCCAGGCTGCCTCTTCTGGGAAGTGTGAATGGTGGCCACCAAGTGTCCCAGCCCCAGCTCCAAATGTCCTGCTGCTGGCTCCGTCCCTTTGCCCTGCTTGGTTTTAGTTAATGACAGACTTTCCAAAGCTGCTGCTTCTCTGCAGCCCGGCGCTCCTAACAGTGCCCTTCTGCTCACAGCTGTGGTTGCCTGCTCTCTCATTTGTTTGAGACAGGGTCTCGAGATATATAGTCCAGGCTGGCCTTGAACCGGCAGAGATCCTCCTGCCTCTGCCTCCTGAGTGCTGGGATTACAGGCAGGCCTCGCCATGCCTGCCTCTTTCTCTTTTTCAGGATTGCAGACTTATTCAGAATGGTTTTATGGTTAGAAACAGATTGAGAAGATAGCTGGGCAGGTCCCCTTGTGCCTGACCCTTTACAAAGTACTTGCCTCTGTGTGTGCCTCTTGTTTCAGTGAGGGGACCTGGCAAGGCATTTAACAACTCCCGCCCAGAGCCGATTCCTGGTTCCCAGTTCCCTTAACTCCAGATCCTTCCCTGTTCCAGGACCCTGTAGGGCCCCAGAGGCTCCGCACCTGTCTCCTGAGGCTCTCCTGGGCTTCCACGCTGTGACTGTTTGGGCAGTACGGCTCAGGGTTTATGGGGGCCCCTCTGTGGCACCCTGTGATGTTCTCCTGGGATCAGACCCTGTGGCCTTGGCCCCATGCCCACCCCCATGCCCAAGGGCAGCCTTCTCTTTGGGGCCATGCACACACCTCTCAGTCAGAGGCAGAGGCCACCTGGGTGCCGAGGAGGCCAGCCAACCCCACGCTTCCTCTCATTTCGGGAGTTTCCTATCCGGCACGGCACGAGCCACACTTGGAGTAGCTGCGCTGTCCCTAGTCTGCTTCCTTAGGTTTGTTTGTTGAGACAGGGTCTCGCTGTGTAGTTCAGGCTGGCCTTAAACTCACTGTATAGCCCTGGCTGGCCTCCAACCCGCAGCGATCCTCCTGCCTCAGCCTCCCAGGCTGTGGGGTGACCAGTGGGTGCCACCGAGCCTGGTTTGAGTCTGTGTGTGCAGCTTGGTCCCCTGTGTCCCTCCTGCTGCTAACACAGTGGATGGGGAGCCAAGGTGGTCATTCTTCTGCTTCCTCCTGACCGTGGACTTGGTGTTCCCGGCCTGCTCTCACATGTGCCAGGAGAGACTGTTTCCACCGGGGACAGCACAGCTGCTCCTATCGTGCCAGATAGGAAAGTCCGGAGATGAGAGGAAGCTCGGAAGCTTTTGAGGCATCCGAACTTCCTACAGTGTTTTGTACAAACGAAATCAGTGATGAGGAGTTGGAGGAGTCCTTCACCGAAGCTAGCGTGGGAAACGCTAGGCTGGCGGGGATGCGGGCCTGTAAGCCAGCACTTGGAAGGCTGAGGCAGGAGCACCGCCTTGAGTCTGAGGCCAGTTAGGGCTACACAGTGAGTTCAAGGCCAGCCTCCCCACATAGGGAGACTCTGTCTCAAAAGAATGAAAATTAAAAGAGCCAACCTGAGTATGCAGGTGAGCGGGTGGTGCCGCCTTGGACGGGACCAGGGTTTGGCTTTCTGCGGCTGGTCTGGAGGAAGAGTGGAAGGGACCCAGGGGCTCCAAACGGCCCAGAAGAACAGCGTGTGTGTTGGGGGGAGCTTGCACAGGCTCTGGGGCCCGGCTTCCACCCCAGGACTGTCCCCCGCTGCTGGTGGCAAGCAGCTCTTGGAGTATTTTGGCTTGTGGCTGTGACCCCCTCTTTTTTTAATATCAGGAATTGAACCCCAGGACACTGTACCACTGACCCACAGCCCACCCCACCCCACCCTATCATTCACATACTTACTTTTTTAATCTTGTAACTGAGTCTCACTAAATTTCCAGGTTTGAGGCACTCCACAAGCCTCCTGCCTCAGCCTCCCCTGAGTGCTGGGATCACAGGCATGTGCCACCATACCCAGCTAACGTGCCTCCAATGTTAGCTCTATTTTCTCACGGCAGGGGACTCCATTTCTCTGTGTCTCCCCTTATTTAAGACACCAGCCATTGGATTGAGGGCCTTCCTAATCAGGGGACCTCATTTTAACTAACATCTGCAAAGGTGCAAAGGTCCCCCCACCTTTTCTTTGTGCTGCTGGAATCGAACCCAGGGCCTTGGCACTGAGCCCCACTCCCCACCCCCGGCCTGCTTTTCATTGTGTAAATTTTGAGACAGGGTCTCACTAAGTTGCCCGGGCTTGGCTGCTCCAGCCTCAGAAAGTCTGGGATAACGCGTAAGGCTGGCCAGCACCCTACTTCCAAAGAAGGCTGCATGCCGAGGCTCTGGGGAGACGTGGATTTGGGGGGCATTTCAGGGGATGGGTCCGCACTGGGGTCCCCGGCTGGCAGCGACAGCTGCTCGCCGCTGGGTGCTTCCCTTTCTTCCCTCCTGTGTCCAGGGAGAGTGCAGCTCTGGCACTTGGCACTGGGAAGGCCCTGCGGGGTGGGCACGGCGGAGGCCGTGGGGTGTCCTGGAGCCGGGGACCTGACATCTGCTTCCTTAGCCCCTGGCGACCTCACAGCACCTGTCGCAGGTCCCCATCCTCTGGTATCTCCTCCTCTTCCTGAGGGCGTGGCAGGGGGACATTCCGCCTGGGTGTCCCTGAAGTGTCTCCCAGACCCCCCAGTGCCCGTCCCTGCCGCCTCCCTGCCCTCCTGCACTGGGGCCATTGCAGCAGAAACTGGCCCCCTCCCACAGGCCCAGCCTGGCACGGGGTCTCCTCTCACCGCGCTACAATACAGGCCTTTTAAAACCCCCTGCATAATCAGACGTGGTGGTGCACACCTGCTGTCCTGGCACTCAGGAGGCTGAGGCAGGAGGTTGCTGGGGGTTCGAAGCCTGGGTTACATAATGAGATCCCCATCCAGAGAAAGCAAGACAAACCCACCACTCTTGCCATTTCTAAACGTATAATTCAGGGGTGTTAACGACACCCACAATCTGCAGCCATCACCTTTCCCTATTTCCCCGCCACTTTTGTTGCTCTGAGGGGAAGCTCTCATCCTGGTGACTCCCCCTCTGCCGCCCACCCCTGTAGACACCACGTCTACGCAGGACCCAGCCTGGGGATGGAGCCCTGCAGCCGGCGCTCTGTGGATGGATCTGCAGTTCTCACAGAGCACTGTGCTGTCAGGCCTCGTCCACAGGGAAGCTCGTGTGGGTGCCGCACTGAGTCCTGTCTCATCTTATGGATCAGACATGTTTTTCCTTTTTTTTTTTTTTTGTCTTTTTCGTTTTTATCGGTACCAGGGATCGAACTCACAACTGCACACTTGCAAGGCAGGCGCTTATGCCACTGAGCTAAATCCCCAACCCCAAGATCAGACATGTTTTGTCCACTCATCTGCTTACATTTTTGTTTGTTTGTTTTTCAGGCAGGACCTAGCTATGTAGTTCAGGCTGGCCTTGAACTCACTGTGTAGGCCAGGCTGCTATCAAGGTCACAGAGATCTTCCTGCCTCAGCCTCCTGAGTGCTGGGATTACATTGCACCTACAGTCCTCTTTTAATTCCAAAGCAAAGCATACCCATGATTAACTGAAATGCATTATGCATGAATTTTACCATGACTTTGGGGACAGAAGAGATTTAGAGACTGTTTTGGTTTTGGAATTAATATTCACGTTATTAACATGATTCATGTTGTTAACATGAGAAACTAAGGTCTATGGTTCTTCCTTATGCTTTTAATTCAATTTAAAGATCTTACTCTGCCTGCAAATGCAGCATATTTTTGCAGTCACCTGTGAGGAGGCTTTGATTAATGTTTGGTCTCACACACTTGGTCCTTAATTCTTTTTAAACATCTTCAGTGGCATTTAGAGATGTAATGTTTTCAGCCTTATGTTAAGTGTTTTAGTGCTCTAATTAAGAAACAAATCCTTCACCAGTATTTAAGTAATTCTTGTAAATCTAATACATTAGACATAAATATGGTAAATCTTAAGTTCTCCTCAGTGCTCTAGTATTGTTTATAAACCTCATGCGATTTCAATTTAAAATTGCAAGTCTAAATCAACAGCCTATTTTAAATTAGAATCACAAATCGTGGCTGCCGAGACTCCAGTATGTCAGACTCTCTTCAGTGTTAGGCGCTGCTTCAAAATGAATTCATTTTCTCTTCATAACTGTGTCAGCACAGATCTGATTGACTTCATGTTTTACGTATCTTCAGGGATAGGGTTCATTTTCCCAGTAAGAACCCCAACTGCATCTTCTGACAATTTGAGGGTTGTCCTCCAAGGGCATTTTTTGTTTTTGTTTTTTGAGACAGGATCTCGCTATGTAATTCAGGCTGACCTTGAAGGCAAGGGTATCCTCCTGCCTCAGCCTCCCAGGTGCCAGGAACACAGGCCTGGCCGCCAGCCCAGCACTCTCATTGTGTTTTGAAGGCAGCCCAGTTGTTCACTATACGGCTCTGCCGTAATATTGTAGTAAACATAATTCTTTGTTTTTTGCTAGGAATGCAGCCCCCCTGCTCCATGTATTTTTGCCCATCTCTGTGTGACATTGGTGCTTTGCTCCGGGCAAAGCTTAGGGGTGCCACACTGTGCCCATGCCAAGGCCATGCTCCGGCCATCTCATTTTCCGGCCCCATCACCTCTTCCGTGTCTGCCTCTTCCCTGTGGGACACAGGGCCAGGCAGACAGCACGCAGGGAGCAGGCGGGCGGACACCAGCAGCCTCCCTCTGTGACTGCCAGTGCGGTCACAGGAAATCGGGGGCCGGGACCTTCACGATGCCCGCAGCTCTCATTGACCCACAGTAAGCCCCGCTCCCCTCCCTGATGGCGGGGACCCCACTGAGCCAGCACCCCCTGCCTTGCAGCATCCCCGTGCACACCATATTTGACAGCTGCCCACAAGGCAACGGCATCAGGGCCATCGCCATCAGCCGCGACGCCAAGTACCTGGCCACCATCTCCGACACTGACGTCCAGGTACAGGGCCGGGCTTGTCCCAGGAAACTGGGCAGCCGGCCGGGTGTCACTGCGGGCACCTCTGCTCAGGGACCCCTGTGGGTGGCTTGGCTCTCGGGCCGGGCGCAGGGTCCCCCGGGAGGAGGCGGCCCTCCAGGCTCCTCAGGGCCTGGCCCTGCTGTCTCCGCAGAAATTCTGCATCTGGAGGTGGACCCTGGCAGTGGAGACCCCCGCCTGCACCCTTGAGCTCCCCAAAGAGTACGGTTTCCAGGTGAGCCCGGTCACCCCAGAACTGTGCGTCAAGGAACCCCGGAGCCAGGCCTACCCCACCTGTCGCCCCAGCGTTCTGAAGACTCTGTCCTCCCCGGTCTTCCTTTCATCTCTGCTAATCACAGCCGATGAGTTTTGAGCGCTTTGGATGCACCAGATCCTGCTAATTCTTTACCTACCTAATTTCACACAATGCACGTAGACATTCGGTGAGGAGGAGAGGCTAACACCTGTGGGCTGCTTCCATGCACGGTTAAGTAACCTGGCTGGAGCCGCCCAGCCGGCGGCCATTCTTATTCTAGACACATGCTCTTAACTGCTTCTAATCCTGTCCCAAACTTGCAAAGTGTGTAACGAAGTTGTTATTACTGGCGGTGGTGGTACTCACCGCAATCCCAGCTCTCAGGAAGGAGGCTGAGGCAGGAGGGTCAACGTGAGTCTGAGGCCAGCCTGAACTGCGTAGTCAGACCTTGTCTCAAAAAGAATAAAAAGGTGCATTATTCTTGGTTTCCATGGAGTGACGGGACAGGGCCTTCTGGACTTTGCTAGGGGCTGCACTGAGTGCATGGACAGTGCCGGTGAGCGTTGTCACCTTAATTGTAGGGTTCCCCAACCTCAGGCACCTGAAGCCTTGCTGTTGATCTCTGGCAGTGTTTTGTAATTTCCAGTGTCTACATCTTTCGCCCCCTGCGTTGTTTATTCCTGTGTGTTTATTCTTTTTAATGCTTTGATAAGGGGAATTGTTTTCTTAAATCCTTTTTCTGATTGTTCTCTGCTGGCGTGTAGCAGCCCAGCTGGGTTCGTGGGTTGGTTTTGTGTCCCGCAACTTTGATGAATGCATTGTTTAAATTTATTCATTTTTTTTTGGTCTTTTTCCTTTTTTATCGGTACCAGGGATGGAACTCACCACCGCACACTTGCAAGGCAGGCGCTTATGCCACTGAGCTAAACCCCTAGGCCCCTCATTGTTTAAATTTAAATTGATTACAATGAAATAAAATGACACATTTGGTTTCTTAGTTTTACTAAGCACAATTTTTTTTTTTTCAGTACAGAGGATTAAAGCCAGGCCCTTCGCCCTGAGCAGGGTCCCCAAACCCTCTTATTATTTTTATTTTGAAACAGGGTTGCATTAGGCTGGTAGGCTGGGCTCGATTCTCATTCTTTTTTTTTTTTTTTTTTTTTTGTCTTTTTCCTTTTTATCCGTACCAGTTATTGAACTCACGACTGCCTGCTTGCAAGGCAGGCGCTTATGCCGCTGAGCTAAACCTCCAGCCCCTGATTCTGCATTCTTCCTGCCGTGTTCTCCCCGGCGCCTCCTTTCTCTCACTTCTCAGCCTCCACCTCGCGTTCTGCAAACTTTCTGCTAGGTCCGGAGGAGCTGACTCTCCACTCCTGGTCTCTGCCCCGCCAGGCCCCACCCACCCGGTGGCCCCGCCCCCTGCGGCCCCGCAGCCTGGGCACCTTGCTGACCTCCGTCTCAGCCCTGCAGCCTTACCCCTCCCGTGTGTTGTCTTTCTTTCTTTAATTTTTTTTTTTTTTTTTTTGTCTTTTTTGAGACGGGGTCTCGCTATGCAGTTCAGGCTGGCCTTGAGCTCACTTTGTAGCCGAGGCTGGTCTCGAACTCGCAACAATCCTCCCACCTCAGCCTCCCGAGTGCTGGGATTACAGGTGTGAGCCACCACACCTGGCTTTCTTTCTATAATTCTATGCCTCCACCTACATCCCCAGTCCTTTTTCATATTCGGGTTTGGAGAGCCTGTTTGGAGGTCCTAGCCAGGCAGCGAAGTCGCCCGTGTGACCCAGGCCAGGAGGTGGCATCCTCTGCGGGGGAAGGTCCCTTTCCCTGGAGGGGTATTTGGGGAACAGTGAGGGAGGAGGAGGACACCCCCTGCCGGTGAGATCATCCACATCGGCCTGGACGGTAGGCGGGGTGATATATCACAGCCAAGCCACCTTGACAGCCAATGTGTTTTGTAAATTTTGAGATAGGGTTTTTGGCAAATCACTAAATTATCTAAATTGGACTCAAATTTGCAATCCTCCTGCCTCAGCCTTCCTGAGTGCTGGGATTACAGGTGTGCAGCACCACACCTGACCAGAATGGCATTTTTTGAGATAAGTGAAACATTACATCTCTTATTTAAAATCCTTCAGTGACTTCTTTTTTTAAAATCCATTTTACTTAAAGATAAAAAGAACAATAAAAAACTACAACAAAATTTCAAAACACATCAATCAGGGGGCCACAATGGTACATACATTGCGCACTGGCATCCCCAAATCAGTCACCCAGGGCACAAGATGTCTGCATTCAGCTGTCCAAAGAATACCAGCCCAAATATTTCTCTTCAGTGAACTCAGACAAATCAGTAGTATGACTATGTTAACTATTTTATATGTACATATTCTACACATACACATGTTTTTTTCTTTTTTCTTTTTTTTTTTTTGAGACAGAGTCTCTATGCAGTTCAGGCTGGCCTTGAGCTCACTTTGTAGCCCAGGCTGGTCTCGAACTCGCAATAATCCTCATGCCTCAGCCTCCCGAGTGCTGGGATTACAGGCATGAGCCACCATGCCCGGCAACACATGTTTTTTTCTTACAGCTTCTCACAATAATGAAACAACATGATGTTTACACGTGTGTGTCTTATTTATTTCATGAGTATGGTCTCAAGTTGCATCTATTTACCTATAAAAGTCTCCAATTTATCCTTCTTTATGGCTGAGTATCCTTCTTTATGACTCCATTGTGTAAAAGTATCACATCTTTTTTATCCATTCCTCAGTCGATGGGCATCTAGGTTGTTTCCAAGATCTGGCTATTACAAACTGTGCTGCTATAAACATGGGTGCACATATATCACTGTGATTTGATGATTTTAATTCTTCTGGGAAGATACCCAGAAGGGGAATATAGCTGGGTCAAATGGGATCTCCAATCCTAGTTTTTGAGGAATCTCCACACTCATTTGCACAGTGGCTGCACCAGGCTGCACTCCCACCAACAGTGCAGAAGGGCTCCTTTCCCCCACAGCCCCTCCAGTATTTGTTACTGCTTGATTTTTTGATGGTTGCCATTCTTTCTTGGGTGAGGTGGAATCTCAGTGTGGTTTTAATTTGCATCTTTCAAATGACCAGTGCTGTTGAACATTTTTTCACGTATTTATTTGCTGTTTGTGTGTCTTCATCTGAGAAGTATATATTCATCTCAGATTATTCATTTCAGATTGGGTCTTTAAATCTGGGGGGATTGATTTTTTTTTTTAGTTCTTTATATATTCTCGATAGTAATCCTTTGTCTGAGGAACAGCTGGCAAACATTTTCTCCCACATTGTGGGTTGTCTCTTCACTCTGTTGGTGGTTTCTCTTGCTGTGCAAAAGCTATTCAGTAGGGTGAGATCCCAGTGGTTGATTTTTTGTGAGTTCCTGTGCAATCCAGGTTTTGTTCATAAAGTCTTTACCTCCATCTATGTCTTCAAGAGCTCTACTCTATCTTCCAGCAGATTGAATGTTTCTGTTTTAATATTATCTTTATTCCATTCTGAATTTAGCTTCATACATGGTGAAAGATATGGGTCCAGTTTCATGTTTGGTATGTGTACAGCCAGTTTTTCCACTGCCATTTATTTAAAAATATTTTTTTTGGTACCAGGTATCAAACTCACAACCTCATGCTTGCCAGGTAGGTGCTTATGCCACTGAGCTAAATCCCTGCCCCTCCAGCACCATTTATTAAAGAGACTATCTTTCTTCCAATGGATGTGTTTGGCACTATTTCAAAGATAAGGTAGCTGAGTGTGTCTGCAGTTGCTTCTGTATCTTCTGATCCATTTCATTGATTTTTGGGCCTTTTTTTTTTGCTAGTACCACACTTTTTATCACAGTAGCTTTATAGCATAATTTCATGTCAGGAATTGTGATGCCCTGTTTTGCCTTTGTAGTACAGGTCTGCCTTTGCTCTTCTGGTTCCAAATGAATATTAAGGATTGTTTTCTCTAATTCTGTAAGATGTGTTAATGGAATTTTGATTGGGATTGCACTGAATCTGTATCACAGTTTTGGAAGTATAGCCATTTTCACTATATTGGTTTTTCCTACACAAGAACACAGGATCTCTTTCCATTTTCTAATATCCTCTTCAATCTCCTTTTGCAGAGTTTTCTAGAGAGGTCTTTTACATCCTTTGTTAGATTGATCGCTAGGTATTTCTTTCTTTTTTTTTTTTTTTTGGATGCTATTGTAAAATATATTGTTTCTTTGATTTCTTTCTCAGTGAGTTTGTTATTCGTGTACAAGAAGACTATTGATTTTTGAATGTTGACTTTGTTTCCAGGGATGTTACTGAATTTGCTTATTAAATCTGGTAGTCTTTTGGTGGAGTTTTTGGGGTCCTCTAGAGTATCATGTGATCTTCAAATAATGATAGTGTCCCTTCTTCCTTTCCTGTCTTGATTCCTTTTATTTCTTTCTCTTGTCTAATTGCTCCAGCTAAAGTTTCCAGGACTATGTTGATTAAGAGCAGAGACAGTGGACAGCCTGGTCTTGTTCCTGGTTTTAGAGAGAGAACTTTCCGTTTTTGTCCATCTAGTATGATGTTGCCTGTTGGTTTCTCATAGATGGCTTTTATCAGATTGAGATAAAGACCATCTATTCCAGTTTTCTGTAGGGCTTTTATGAATGAGTGCTGGACTTTGTCAAAAGCTTTGCATGCATCTGTTGAGATGATCACATGATTTTTGTCCTTGGCTCTGTTAATATAGTGGATTACATTCATGGATTTACGTATGTTGAGCCATCCCTGCATCCCTGAAATGAATCCCACTTGATCATGGTGTACAATCTTTTTGATGATTTGCTGCAGTCTGTTTTGCCAGTATCTTATTTAGGATTAGGGAGATTGACCTGTAATTCTCTTTCTTAGTTGGGTCCTTCTCTGGTTTTGGAATCAGAGTGATGCTTGCTCCCAGGAATGAATTTGGAAGTATTGCTTCCCTTTCAATTTTACTGAAGAGTTTGAGAGGTAGCAGCATCAGGTCTTCACTAAATTTCTTGTAGAATTGAGCACTGAATCCATCAGGGCCTCTGCTTTTCTGTGTTGATAGGTTTTTAATTACATCTTCAATTTCATTTATTGATATGGGTTACTTAGGACTTTTATATCTTCTTGATTGAGCTTTGGTAATTCGTATGTATCTAGGAGTCTGTCCATTTCCTCTGTGTTTTCCATTATTAGAATACAAATTTTCAAAGCAGGTACAGATGGTTTTCTGGACTTCTGTAGGGTCTGTTGTGATTTCACCCTTTTCATTCCTAATTGTGTTCATCTGAGTCTTTCCTTTCTTGATAAGGTTCACTAAAGGTTTGTCAATTTTATTTAATCTTTCAAAGAACCAACTCTTCAATTCATTGATTCTTTGTATTGCTTTTTAAATCTCTAATCCATTGATTTCTGCTCTTTATCATTTCCTCCCTAGTGTGAGCTTTTGGCTTAGCCTGCTCTTCTTTTTCTAGAAGTTTGAAGTTCACCATTAAGTGGTTCGTATGCTCTTGCTGTTTTCCTGATGTGGGTGCTTACCGCTATAAATTTCCCTCTCAAGACTGCTCTCACTGTGTCCCCTAAGTTCTGGTGTGTTGTACTGCAGTTATCATTCAGCTGTAAAAACTGGCTCATTTCCTCTTTAATTTCATCTGTGACCCGCTGGTGTTCAGCAGGGTGCTATTTAATTCCCACGTGTTTATGACGTTCTTGTGGCTTTTTTGTCATGGATTTCCAGTTTCATTGCCCTGTGGTTTGATGGTGTTCATGGGATGATTTCAGTCCCTCTGCCTTTACTGAAGTGTGTTCTGTGGGCCAGTGCGCGGTCTGTTTTAGAGAAGACCCAGGTGCAGCTGAGAACTGTGTGTATTCTGATGTTGTGGTGTGGAACACTCTATAGATATCGACTAAGTCCATTTGTTTGAGAGTTTGATTTAGTTCTAGTATTTCATTACTGATTTTTTGTCTAATCTGACTTTTTGTGGCACTTGGGTATTGAGGTTTCCTAATACAATTGTATTAGGGCTTATTTGATTTTTCATGTCTGTAGGTATTTGTTTTTTATAGTTGGGTGCACTGGTATTTTTTTTTTATCAGTACCAAGGATTGAACTCATCCCTTCAGTGATGTTTACGTCTCTGAGGTTTCTTCCAGGTGTAGCTGGTTTTTGGGTTTTGAGGCTGTTGCATGTTTGGCCCAGTCCCTGGTTCTTTGGTGCTGTGCCACCATATTTTCTGTGACCCTAGTCAGTCTTAGTCGTGGATTATCAGGACCAACAGCTGTTTAGAACAGTTATGTGACTTTGGCTGTAATGGTACCAGTAGCATCAAATACAGCCTATAAAACAACAAACAGCTCACCCTTAATCTTGCAAGGCAGGTGCTTATGCCGCTGAGCTAAATCCCCAGCCCTCCCCCCCTTTTTGGCACTGGTATTTGTTCCCTTTACTAGGATGTAGTGACCTTCTTTATCTCTCTTAATCAGTCTTGGCTTGAAATTCACATTGTCTGAAAATGGATTAGCTACCCCTGCTTTTTTCTGGGTTCCTTACATACTTTAACTTTCAGTCTGTAAATGTATTTTTGAATTAAATGTGTTTCTCGTATGCAGCATATTGTTGGATCTTGCTTCTTGGTCCATTCTGCCAGGCCGTGTGTTTTGACTGGTAAACTGAGACCATTACTGGTTAAAACTGCTATGTATGGACTTATCTTTGTCGTGTTATTTTCCTGTGGTTGGCTCCCCCCCCACACACACACACTTTCTAATTGTTTGCCTTTCCTGATGGATTCCTTCTGCTGGGGTTTGTGGAGCTGGAGTCCTCAGTATGTCTTTCTTGAAAGTCCTTCAGAACATTCTGGAGTGCTGGTGTGGTGGTCATAAACTCCCTCAGATGTTCTGTGTCATGGAAGCACCTTATGTCTCCATCAGGTAGTTTTGCGGGGTACGCCAACCTGGGTGAAAGTTGTTTTCCTTTGGAGCTTGGAGTGCTTCACTCCAGGCTCTCCTTGACTTGAGAGCTTGTGCGGAGAAGTCAGCTGTGATTCTGCCGGGCTCTCCTTTATCCGAGATGTGTTTCTGTTCTTGTGTTGAATTTCTGGAATCTTGACTATGATACGCCTGGCTGTAGATTGTTTTGATCACTGCTAATTGGAGCTCTATATGCCTCATTTACCTGCGTGTCAAATTCTTTTTCTCTACCAGGAAAGTTTCCTGTCATGATGTCTGTGAACAGTTTTTGATGTCATTTGTGGTGTCTCCTGCTTGTACACTGACTCCAGTTAATCTTAGGTTATTCTTTTCTCTCTCATCTAGAGCTGCTGGACTGATTTCTCATTGTCTCCTGCTATTTTTGAGAACTCTTTCTTTTCCCATTGCTAACTGCAAGCCTTCAGTGTCTGAGGTCCTGACCTCGCACTGCCGAATCTGCTTTAAATATTTTCAGTGCAGTTTTACCCTCCAGGGTATCCGCTTGAATCTGCTTTAGGGAGCCCACTTCTTTCCTCTGTTGCACTTCCATGATTTGCTCAAGTTGGTCTATTTTTTTGTCTGCATCTGCTCTAATGTTGCTAAGCACGGTATTTTGGTAGTCTCTGTAGTTATCAGAGAGATTACTTCTGATTTCATTTTTCCAGAGCCTCAATTAATTGCTTTGTCTCCACTTCAGAGAGACCCTGCGGGGGCTTTCAGACTGTCCCCCTCATTGCCCCTGGGTTTGCCTTTGGTGACCTGGATGTCTTTGGCTGCATCTTAAGTGTCTTCTCTTTTACTTGCTTTTTTCAGTTTAATTCCTGGGGCGGTGCTTGTACATTGTCCATGATGGGCTGCTTTATTGGTAGTATTTTGGGCCCTTCAGTGATGATTACGTCTCTGAGGTTTCTTCCAGGTGTAGCTGGTTTTTGGGTTTTGAGGCTGTTGTAAGATCTCACCTCTTCAGTTTGTTGGAGATGCGAAGCTGTTGCATGTTTGGCCCAGTCCCTGGTTCTTTGGTGCTGTGCCACCATATTTTCTGTGACCCTTAGTCAGTCTTAGTCGTGGATTATCAGGACCAACAGCTGTTTAGAACAGTTATGTGACTTTGGCTGTAATGGTACCAGTAGCATCAAATACAGCCTATAAAACAACAAACAGCTCACCCTTAATCTGCAACTTTTAACCCTGTGATCTAGCTTTGTGAATGCATAACAAAACGTAAAACAAACCAGATAATGATACGGGACGTGTAAGTCCGTAATGTGTCAATTTTGCCCTCGGGGTTGAAATTTAAAATGGAGTAAGGAGAAAATTAGAGAAGTGGAAAAACAGATTACAAGTCAGGTTGGAGGACAAAGATGGATCAGGACCACTTGGGGAACTCGTGCACACGACTGATTCGGGGGGTGGGAAGAGAGGTGGAGGAGATGAAGGGAGGGACAGAAGAGAGCCACAGCCGTGAGAGGAGAGGTCAGGAGCGGCTCTCACCCATAAAACAGAGAGGAACCAAACCAAGCCAAACCAACAAACAAGAAAGGACACAACCAAGAGTCCACCTCCAGGACTGTCTCCGGGTTCACAGTAGACAGCCCGTGGCCACAGAGCCCCGAATGCTGCCGCTCCCCGCCAGCAGGCCAGCCTCTGTCCACAGGGAGAGGTGGGTGGCCGCAGCAGGCCGCCGGGCCAGGCTCCCTGAGCTAGCAGTCTGCACAGTTTCCCTGGTCTGCCCCCACCACGGAGCCGGAGCCGCAGTGGTTCTGGTTCTGCGCTTATCAGCCCAGCTCCAAATGGCTCCGGCCAGTCGCTGTGTCTCTCTGCAGAGGCCTTGCGCCATCAGCTGCCGCCGTCATCCTGACCACAGGTCCCCAGGTCGCGGCAGCTCCTCCTCTCCTGTAGGGAGTCCAGCCCTGGGCAAAGGCACGCCAGCTCCGCCTCCTGCACTGAAGTTTTTCTTTTCACTCTCTGTGGGCTTCAGCTGGCACTTGAGATTCTCCCCGGCCCCTGGGGGCCTCCTCCTCCTCCAAACCCCCTCCCAGGTACAGTCCCACCCGCGCACTCATCGCCCAGCGTCCCTGTCCTCTTGATGCTCAGTGTTTGCCTTTTGTGTTTTCTAGGATTTTATACAAATGGCCTCCTTTCCCCTCCAGAGTCAGGGGCTTCACTCAGTTATGTTGTCACAGGGATCAATAATTTATTCTTTCTTCATGGCTGGAAAAGTTCTGTTTTTCCTCTCGCTGGACACTAGCATTGGGCCCTGGTTGAAGAGATACGTGTATCTCTTCGTTTCTGCTGGACACTGCCCTTATTTATTTATTCGGGTTTCTGAGACAGGATCTCGCTATGCAGTTCGGGCTGGCCTTCAACTCACTTTCTAGCTCAGACTGGTGTGCAACTTGCAGCGATCCTCCTGCCTCAGCCTCCCGAGTGCTGGGATGACAGGCATCACCACCACTCCTGGCTGTGGTTTTTATTTGTTAAGGACGCTTCCTCTGAGTTTTGTGTCCCAGAGTGGTAGATTTTTCTCCTGCCAGCACCTTGAATTCCACTGACTTGTACCATTTCTGTTCAGAAGTCAACTCTCAGCTCTTCTCTTCAGAGCAACCTGGATGAGTTTAAAGATTCGTCTTGTTGGTTTTTAGCAGTTTTTCAGTAATGTATCTTTGTGTAAAGGGGATTTTTTAAAAAGGCATTATTCTCGGGGGTCTCTCAGAGCTGGGACATGTTATTTCTGTCCTCAGATTTGGGAAATCCTCAGCGCTGCTTCTCTCCTGTCCCTTCTGCCACATTTCAGCCCTCCTCTTGTGGGACGCGGGTCACCTGTAACCGGGCCTTTTTCCATTGTGTCCTCTGCTGCTTCCTGGTTTTCTCTCCTTGACCCTTTGTGCTCCAGCCTGGATAATTTCCCTAGGTCCCTTTCTTTTCTGCTGGCCAGTCTTTCTTCAGCTGTATCTCATTCTCTTTGAAACCATGTTTTGAGTTTTTAAATCGTGTTTCGGAGCTGGGATTTCTATTTGACTGTTTGCTGGGGTTCTCCCTTTGCCCTTGCTCCCTCACGCACATTGATGCCGGTTGTTACCAGGTCTGTGTCTGTAACCCCAGCACCCAGGCCCCCACGGCCTCTTCCTGCTGATTGCTGTACCGTGGTGTTAGGTTATGTTCGTGTGTTGCATAGGCTTGGCTATTTTGCATTCAATGCTTGTTGGGTTTTTTGTTTGTTTGCTTGCTTGTTTTGTTTTGTTTTTTTAAAGATCTGGCCTCATGATATAGTCATTCAAGCTGGACTTAAACTCATGATGTAGCCCTGGCTGGTCTTGAATTTGCAGTGATCCTCCTGCCTCAGCCTCCTGAGTGCTGGGATTATAGGCCTGTGCCACCACACTGGGCTTGTTGTGTTTTAAAGGTATAGAAATAATTGGACGTTTGGGATGGTAACTTCCCCCAAAAACAAAACAAAACGAAACCTCCCTTTTCTTGTGACAGAACTCACCAGAGCTGTCCAGTGTGGGCCGACCTGATTTGCAGTCCCCACGAGGTCACCTCACCCTGGCCCCTGGGTTGACCTTGGTAGTTTAGGTCCCAGCAGCCTCGGGGACACAGTGGGCGTGGAGATGGGGCGGCAGCGCAGGGCAGCCGCCTGGTGGACGGATGGCATCTCCCCTGCGCCCCAGCACTGTCGCACTGGCGGCCTGGGGGCACCCTCCGTGCTGTTTGCTCCCTGCGGCGCCTGTTGGTCCCAGCTGCCAGGGTCGAGTCCCCAGCTGGCGGCGGCGTGTGGCTTGGCGAGGGAGGAGGGTTCGATCCCCAGCACCAAAGACAAAACAAAGCCCAGAACCCCCTCCAGCACCCTGGCTTCTTCCTGCCTTATCCTTTACCATGCAGGGGCAGGAGAGGGTCGTGCAGCTCCGCGGCAGAGCAGTGGAGTGAATGTTTGTTTATTGTTTCCTGCTCCACTTTCTAGGTAATGAATATAATAAGAAAGGTGTGAAAATGAGCACATTTTATACCGCTTACTGTGGCAGCCAGTATTTAAATGATATTTTTATTGCTTACTGAACGCCATGTCTTTTATTTATTTTATGTTTAGTTTTTGGTTTTTGTTTTTTTGAGTCAGGCTCTTGCTGTGTAGTTCAGGCTGGCCTTGAACTCACTGTGCAGCCCAGGCTGGCCTCAAACTCTGCAATCCTCCTGCCTCAGCCTCCCGAGAGCCAGGTTTACAGACGTGTGCCACCCCACCTGGTGCCATGTTTTTTCTTGCATTCATTCAGAGCCCCACTGAGTTGTTTGTTTCTCGCCGCTCTAGGGATTGAACCCAGGACCTCTGCACTGAGTTACACCCCAATCCCTTTTTATTTTCATTTTTCATTTTACAGTAGCTTTTCACTAAATTGCCCAGACTGGGCTCAAACTTGTGGTCCTCCTACCCTAGCCTCCCAGAGTGCCGAGGTTATAGGCATGCACCCCCTCACCTGGCCAGTTATTTAATTAAAATTATCGTTTAAGGGGCTGGGGATTTAGCTTAGTGGCTTAAGGGCCTGCCTGGCAAGTGCAAGGTCATGAGTTCAATCCCTAGCACCAAAAAAAATAAAAATAAAAATAAATTATCATTTAATTCTAACATTTAGCTTAATCATTGGGAAAAACATGTATTACTATGTAACATATTTCCCTTCTTATATTTCAGAACCACCTTGCTTTTAATCCAGCAAATAGTAAAGAACTGGTCAGCAATAGTAAAACACACACAATATACTACTGGTGGGTAAGTGGAAATATTCGATTCATTTACATATGGCGACAAGCCAGGTATAGTGGCCCACACCTGTAACCCCAGTGCTCACGAAGCTGAGGCAGGAGGATTGCTGTGAGTGCGAGACCAACCTTGGCTACAAAGTGAGCCCCAGGCCAGCCTGAACTGCATAGCAAGACCCTGTCTCAAAAAGACAAAAATAAATAAATATATAGATATGGGTACAAGTTTAAGTTTGTTCTTCGAGTGCTTGTATTTTGCTAATGTAGCAGTATGGTCTCTAGTTAGGAAGCTGTGAATACACATTGCACGTTTTGATTTAATTATAGTGTTTATTTCAGTTCTGTTGGAAATTAGCATATTAAATTGAAAGCAGATAGTGACGTTGTATTTAATTTTTTAAAGGAATGAGGCAAATGTTTATTTCAGTGTATTTAGCAGGTAGTAGCGGTAGGGGTTCCCAGAAATCTTGGATTTCAGTGGCTTTGGGGAAGGAATTAGCAGACAGCTCAGCACTGCATATCCAACCCCAGGTGACAGGGTGGACTCAGAGGAACTTTTGGAGTCAAGCTCAGAATTAGCATAGGACTCAGCATTTCTGGGGGACCTGAAGGCACCAGAAAGGGCACCCAAACACGTCCTCCCCACAGCATCCCTGACGGGGATCAAAAGGTGGGGGAACCCTGCAAGCAGCATGGGAGGGCAGTCACCAGGCGCGACCCCTGTGTGTCCTGGACACAGCAGCGGGTGCTCTGGGTCCCTGGTGGAACACAGACATGGGTGCCAGGCACGGCATTGGAGGGTGAGGGGTGGGGATACATGCTGCTGAGTCCTGGGACTCAGCCAGTCCGCAGGGGTGAGGAGACAGGGTGAGGGTGACTGCGGGTACTGATGGGGTGAGCATTAGCTGAGGGCGCTGGCTTGGGATTAGGCAGAAATGGCGGTTGTACTGCACGCTTTAGGATAGGTACGGAGCCAGGCATAGTGGCTCATGCCTGTGATCCCAGGAATCTCAAGGCTGAGGCAGGAGGATCGTTGTGAGTTTGAGATCAGCCTGGGCTACAAAGTGAGCTCAAGGCCAGCCTGAACTGCATAGCGAGAGCCTGGCTTGAAAAAGAAGGAGGGGGAGGGGGAGGAGGGAGGAGAAAGAGGAGAAAGCCCTGGAGTAGTTAAAGGTTAATTATATTTTAACCTACTTTAAAAAAAAAACAGTCCTGGTGCAGTGGTACACACTTCTAATCCTAACTACTTGGGAGGCTGAGGCAGGAGGATTGCAAGTTTGAGGCCAGCCCCGGCAATTCAGTGAGACCGTATCTCAAAGGGCCTGCAGAGTAGCTCCGTGGCAGAGCACTTGCCTAGCGTGTGTGAGGCCCAGCGCAGGGTTCAGGCCCAGCGCAGATACACATTTGTGCACACATGCATACCCAGAATCACTGCTGTCATTGATGCTTCCTGTATTCAATTTTTAATTTAGTTTAGTTTTAATGTAGAATTGAGATTTGTATGATGGACCATGTAAAGCCACAGTCATTTGTGGCTTGTTTTCTGGGGTTCTGACGATTGAGCCTCGGGCCTCACAGTGCCAGGGAAGCTACTCAGGTCTCCCCGGCCTCTTTTTAATTTTCTGCTTTGAAACAGGACCTCACCACATCTCCAGCTTCCTGGGCTGGGCTTGAACTTGGGACCCTCCTTCCTTAGCCTTCCAGAATGCTAGGCTCACAGACATTTTCTAGCATTTGTAAATGATGTTTTGCTTTCAGAATGTTTTTAGCTGTTGCCCGAGGTAGCAGTTTCTCTTACCTATAAAAATTGTAACCCTCGGACCTCACTTAGATATGATTTGTTTTATTTTTCTATTATGTAGGTCTTTGGAAAAACCAAGGTTTTTCAGTAGTGACATTTTCTTTTTTTTCTGTGCTTCTCAGCATGAAGAGAAAGACACACTTGTCTACAGTGCCCCGCTGTTAACGGAAAATGTGAGTATTTCTGCTGCATTTTGTGCATCGGGATAAATATGTATGTGGAGCTCGGTTGTTTTGTGCCTGCTTTTGTACGTCTGAGAGTTAAGCCACAGGGAAATAATCTGAGAAATTTTGCCTGGGTCCCTTGTCCATAGTGAACTGTCGGTTGGACAGAATGGGAACATTGTTAAGATAAAATGTTCTAGAGAAAAAGACCACTATTCTGAGAAAATATCCCTCCAGACGGTGGCTTCTGTCAGGGCTGCGTGCATATTGATAAAGGGAGAGTGAATTCTAAGTGTTTAAGTGGAATAGCTGAGCATCACTGGACCCTTTCAAAATGCTTTAGTTTCAGGATGATAAAAGAACCATACTGAATATTTCGATGTTTAACTCCGCAGGGAGCCGCCGAGGTGGCACATGCCTGTAAGTCCTGCTCTCTAGGGGCTGAGGAAGGAGGTCACTTTGAGTTTGAGGCCAGCCTGGGCTACACAGTGAGTTTTAAGAATGACCTGGACTCCATAGAGAGACCCTGTCTCAAAAACACAAAACAAAACAAAAACTCACAGAAAGATGGGCTTTTGTTGTTTATAAACAAGGTCTCCCTTTGTAGCCCAGACTGGCCTTGAATTCATAGCAACCTTCCTGCTTCAGCTTCCTGAGTGCTGAATTACAGTGTGTACCATTGTATCTGGCTAGACAGGTATTTAGTGTGCTTATCAGTCTCTATAACTGACATAAGGAAAAATTGGCTAGGTATAAAGTGATTAACTGGGCTGTCCTTTGCTGTAAACAGTCACCAGGCAGGGTGGTGCATGCCTGTACTCGGGAGGCTGAGGCAGGAGGACTGCTGCCAGTGCGAGACCAGCCTGGACTACATAGTGAGCTGAAGGCCAGCCTGAGTTGCATAGTGAGACCCTGTCTCAAATAACGTAGCATAGCATAATATAACATAACAGAACCATACAGCTAACTGAACACAGGCCTGACCCTTCCCTTGTCTTTTTGAGACAGGGTCTCACTGTGCAGTTCAGGCTGACTTTGAGCTCACTTTGTAGCCCAGGTTGCTCTGGAACTCACAGCAATCCTCCTGCCTCAGCCTCCCACATGCTGGGCTTACAGGTGTGAGCCACCAGGCCTGTTCAGCATGGTGTCACAGGATGGCCTGTTGACCAGCGCTTGGCTGGGTACTTCTCACCAGTGCCAACTCCTGCCCTGTGTCCTCACCCACAGACATTCAACAAGCTGGTGGGGAAGTTCAGCCAGTCCGTCTTCCACCCGAACTCCAGCCAGATCCTCTCAGCGACGTGGGAGGGGAAGCTGGTGGTCTGGGACATCCGGCGCTCTGCCGACAGCCCTTCCATCAAGCCCTGCAAGCTGGTTCACCTGCAGAAGGAGGCGATCACCGTGCTCACTGTGGCTGACGGGTAAGTGGCCTCGTCCAGCAGCTGTGTGGGGCAGAGACACAGGGAGCTCGAGCATCACACAGGGGTCACACAGGAGTCACAGGGCCCAGGGAGTCGGTTGCTGCTGGGCGAAAGAACCAAGCCAGAGGCTGGGCCTGGGGAGGGCTGACTGAATTTTTTTCTGTGTTTTTGAGACAGGGTCTTGCTGTGCAGTTCAGGCTGGCCTTGAGCTCACTTTGTAGCCCAGGCTGATCTCTAATTCACAAGGATCCTCCTGCCTCAGCTTTGGGATTGCTGGGATCACAGGCGTGAGCTGCCACACCCAGCCGACTGCGTTTTATAGTCTCACTTCATTCACTGGCTTTAGAAAAAATCATGGACTTGGGTTGTGTCAAAAATTCCTTTGTGTTAATGAAAATAACTTTATTTTCTGTGCCAAAGGGACTTAGTTTGTAATCCCTTATTGTAGATGCTTTAGATTAAAAAAACAACTTGAATGGTTATTGTTTATTTTATTGCAAAATGACATTTATTACATAAATACAGTATTTTGAGACAGGGAAACTGCACTGAGTTCAGGTTGGCATTAAACTCATGGCGACCCTCCTGCCTCAGCCTCTCAAGTGCTGGGATTACAAGTGTGTGACACCAGGCCTAGAAAGATTCTTTCTTCTTTTTGTAGTCCCAAGGACTGAACCCAGGGCTACACGCTGAGCTGCATCCCCAGCCTGCCTCTTCCTTTCTTCTCGTTGAGACAGGGTCTCACTAAATTGCTAAATTGCCAGGTTGGGCTCAGATTTGCCAGCTTTGTGTGTTAATCTCAGCACTCAGGATGCTGAGGCAGGAAGACTGCCATGAGTTCGAGCCCAGCCTGATTTACACAGCAAGACCCTGTCTCAAAAACAACCACAAAAATGAACTAGCTCGAGGTTCTTCTGCCTCAGCCTCTGTGAGGGCCGAGATTACAGATGTGCACCATTACAGCCAGCTAGAACGTCATAAAACCCACCAGCTCTTCAATTTTGAGTGTCTGTGGGGATCACAGATGACCACTAAAAGCCTCCGAGGGGACATGGCTGGCTCCCCAGCTGCGCCCCTTTCTTACCAAATGCCCTTGAGCAAGAGCAGTGGCCTAGCCCAGCCTCCATTTCTCCATCTGTGAAGTGGGTGCAGCAGCACCATCTCCCTGAGAGAAGCAAGGGGGCGTGGCATGGAAGGCTCACTGCTCATGGGAGGCTTCAGGCATCCAGGTGCCCTGGCAGTGCCAGCCCTGCCCAGGTGCTGAAGTCCCCCAGGTGGAAACAGCACAGAGCACCCGTGAGCTTCCTCTGCCTGTCCTTCACGCAGGGGACAGGGAGGCCTGCGTGGCTTTACGATGCAAACTGTCCCCCTTACCCTCTGCGCATAAAGACACAGCGGAACCAGAACCTCAGCTGGTGCCCTGTGCTCTAAAGGCCTTGTGAGAGCGCCCGCCTGCAGTACTGCTTCTGTCCGGCAGAGGGCGGCAGAAGTGCCAGCCAGTGACCCGCGGCCGGCGGTGAATCATACTGGGCAGCCCAGGAGAGGATTCTCTCCCCTCTGCTCTCCACTTGCCGTTAGATTTGGGGCCACTTGGGCCGGTTTCGAGGGCTGGAAAGGAAAGCCACTCTGTCACTTAGCACTAGCTCTGGCTGCGACAGATGATGGCTTTACCATGGTGCTCACAGCTGCGCCTTCCTAAGAGCCAGTGCCCTCAGCTGCCAGCCTGGCGTCCGGCATCAGCTCACCAGGTTCCTGTCACCCGGGTCTCGCAGAGGGTGCAGGTCACTGACTGTTATGGCCCTGCTGCCGGGCCACGGGCTGAGCTGGGAAGGCAGGACGAGGGTCCAGCGTGGTCTTTGCTTGTCACCAGGGTTCCCTGAGTGTGTGGCCTTGGTGGCATTGCCATGCTTGTGTAGGACCCGGGTGATATCCAGGATCTCCTTACCCGAGAGTAAGTTTCCCAGACAGAAAGGGGGTCAACTGTGAGCCGGGCACCGGGGGGCAGGCCTGTAATCCTAGGGCTTGGGCAGGCTGAGGCAGGAGGATCACCGAGAGCTCCAGGCTGTTCTGGGCTACTTAGTGTGTTCAAGGCCAGCCTGAACGACATAGCAAGACCCTGTGTCCAAAAACAAAAACACAGCAAACCCAGTAAAGCCAGCTTCTGGGCAAGAACCCATAGCCCAGACTCTGGTGTTCGCAGTGTACAGTGGATGGTATTTGCTGCTTCACCCACTGATGCCCTCTATGTCCCAGCTACATTGTCACAGGCGACGTGAAGGGAAACATCAAGTTCTACGATCAGACGCTGTCCATCGTGCACTGGTATGGTAACCTCAAGCTGGGCTGCATAAGGACCTTGTCCTTCTCCCAGAGCGAAGCAAACCCCAACCCCGAGAGAAGGAGCTTCCCCCACGACTGCACCCTAAAAGGTGACCTTTTTGTCATCAGGTAAGTTGTTCACAAATCGGTCATCCGGGTGATTGAAATATTGCTGGCGTGGTCTTTAGTCTGCACACAGTGGGCTGTGAAATCCAGGGACCTGGCCTGCCCTGTCCTTTGCCTGATTTGTGGGGGGCTGCCCGTGGCCGATTGTGATCTCTGTTGGATCATTTCACTAATTAGCTATGGAGTTTTTTTAATGTTAAGAAGCTTACAGTTGGGCATGGTGGCTCACGCCTATAATCCCGGCACTCAGGAGGCTGAGGCAGGAGGATCCTTGCAAGTTCAAGACCAGTCTGGGCTACAAAGTGAGCTCAAGGCCAGCCTGAATTCATAGCGAGACCCTGTCTCAAAAAGACCAAAAATAAAGAACTGGTTAATTAATTAATTAAGAAGCTGGGTAAGTGGGAGCTGGAGAACCCTGCCTGGGAGCTCTGGTTTCTCAGGCCCTGGCCGAGGGTTGCTAGCTCATCCTCCTCCATCCTGGCCACGGTGGTTAAAGGTACAGGGTAGTTAATAGCCGTAACATCTCGAGACAGAATTATCTGTGAGTCTGCTTAATTACCCTTGCAGTCTTTATGGGCACATCTGTATGTGTGCACCCAACTCCGTATTTGCATACACAAATCAGCATTTGCATGTGCAGATTAGTTAATTGTGCCAGCCACTGTCCATCTGCATACTTAATGACTCCATTTCCACGTTCAAAAGTGGACCTTTTTTCACTTGCAAATGGAGGCGGCTGGCTACTGGCGTTGTATTTTCAGAGTGGCTGGGTTAATAATGTCACTAAATTACAGACGACAGAGGCGTTTTGTGTGCAATTAGAGGCAGAAGAGCTGGCGGGCTCCCCTCCCCACACGCACTCATCCTGTTTGGCGTCTCCTTGGCAAACAGGAATTTCATCATCGCCACATCCAGTGCCACGGTGTACCACTTGACGACAGATGGCACCAGACTGGAGAAACTGTTCGTGGAGCCCAGGGCCTCGGTCTGCGCCATCTCCTGTCACCCGTACCAGCCACTGCTGGCCGTGGGCAGCACGTGTGGGCTGATCAAGGTGTGGGATTACGAGCAGAAGAGATACCTGTTCAGCAGGGTCTTTGAGAAGGGGTTCGGCGTGCAGAGCCTGACCTACAACCCCGAAGGTGACTTCCCTCCCGGCCCCTCCCAGGCCTGGCCTGCTCCAGAGCACACCTGGGGCTGTGGTTCTCAGGGCTGAGTCCTCCTCCAAGCCGGTCCTCCCGGTGTCCTTTCAGGGGCCCTGCTGGGAGCTGGCCTCACAGAGGGCACAGTTTACATTCTCGACGCGATGTCCCTGCAGAACGAGGCCCCCGAGCCCTTCAAGTACTCCAGAAGCAGCGTGACACACGTCAGCTTCTCGCACGACTCCCAGTACATGGCCACTGCCGTGAGTCCTGGCCCCAGTCGTTCTGGTGGCTTTGACGCTGGAAAAGGGGGCTGGGAAATGGGGCCAAAGAGGTGAGGACCATGCTGACACTTGTGCGGCTCTGCACATGCCGATAGCCTGAGGGATGACGTGCCCGTGGGTCACGGCTCAGTAATAGGGTCACCCTCTGAGGAGGGGTACAGGTAGGACAGTGTTTGCTCCTGGACCAGGCTAGGCCATCCCCAATCATTTATCATTTTTTGTGTTGGCACAGGGCCAATTTGAGATCCTCCTGCCTCAGCCTCCCAGAGTGCTGGGTCACAAGTGATCCTTCTCATGCTTGATAAGATCCCATTGTCATTGACTCAGTGTTTGCATTCTGCTTTTCCCCCTGTGAACGGGGCCTAGGATCTCCAGGAAGAAAGGTCCCTGACTTCTGAGCTCACCCCAGCTGCCCCCTGGGCTGCCTCTCTGCTGGGGGCACAGTGACCCACAGCTTTGTCCCTGGCTCTGGCGACCACAGCCCTTCAGGCCACTGGCTGCCTTCTCCAGGCCGGGTCAGCCCTTCTGACGTTTGCTGTGAAGAAGAAGGAGACCACAGTGAAAGGAGCCTGGGTCTTGGTTTTCCCTAGAGAGTGAGGTGGGACCAGGGGAGGAGAAGTGAGACCATCGTGTCAGCTCCGGCCTCTCCTCCCTCCTCCCTTCGTCTACCTGGATCCTTCACTTCTCATCTGTAAAATGGGCGTTTTCTTCCCACTTGTTCTCAGAGATGTATTTGTGTGTGTGTGTGGATAAAATATTTGTAAAGTGACATTACTGTGAAAAGCGGAGCGCTGCCTCCCGCATCCTCGAGGGCAGGGCTCAGGCCTGCCCTGCTCCTGCAGGACCTGAACTTCACCGTGGCCGTGTACACCGTGGTGGTGCGCAGCGGCCGCCGGCTCTGGGAGTACCTGGCCCGGCTGCGCTCCCATCGCCAGAGCATCCGCAGCCTCCTGTTCGGGGTTTACCTGGACAGCAACGAGCCGCGGCTGCTGAGCCTGGGCCAGGACAGGCTGCTGGTGAGCGGCCTTCGCCCGGTCCCACCTGGCCCTGCCCCGCCCCGGCCCTGGCCCTCCACCTGCAAGGGCCCGGGGCTCACGATGTCCCCCGGCCGCTCTGCAGATCGAGTACAACCTAAGCAGGAGCCGCAGGAACCACCTGGAAGTGCTGGACGTCCACCGCACCGACCAGGGCCACCACCCGACCTGCATGGTGTGGTATCCGCCGCTCACCAAGGAGCTCTTCCTGCTGGTCTGCAACAGCGGGTACAAGGTGAAGCTGTTCAACTCCACCACCAAGATGTGCAGGTGGGTGGGCAGCTCGGCCGCAGGGCGGGGGCCAAGGGTCCTTGGGGAAGGGGACCTGCGGCAGCAGCTGGGACAGCCGGGGGCTGAGGGCCGGACCCATCCAGGACCACTTTTCCCAAAGGGTGATGACAAGCGCCGTGTCCTACGGCAGCAAGGGAAATCCAGTGCCAGCGTTTAAACAGCTACTAAATGAGGCCGGGGATTTACCTCAGCAGCACAAGCGCCTGCCTGGCAAGTGCAAGGTCATGAGTTTGACTCCTGGCACCAGAAATAAAATTTAATAAAACCAGGCTGGACATGATGGCGGACACCTGTCATCCTAGCACAGAAGGAGGCTGAGGCAGGAGGATCGAAAGTTCAAGTACCACGTGGGGCAACATGGTGAGCCCCGATCTCAAAATGAAAAACAAAAGGGGCCAAGGCACTGGGTTCAATCTCCAGTACCACAAAAAGTAAATGAATAAAAGTGAAATAAAAAATACAGCCCTCTCTTAGCACACCTGAAAGATGTGGAAAGAAGAACTGTGAGAGGCTGTCAGAGCTTTGTGCATTGCTGTCAGTGGACGCACTTTAGGCTTTGTCTCGTTTTACTTTGATTTTTTGAGACAAGGCGGCATTATGTAGTCAGGCTGGCTTTGAATTTATGGGGATCCTCCTGCCTCAGCCTCCTGAGTGCTGGGATTACAGACATGGGCTGCCATGCCTGGCTTTTTGGACACATACTTTTTAAGTATCCCATACCTCTTCCCAGTCCTGAGAAACTCTAAAATTCGTGAGGCAGAAGAAGAGGGTCAGCATGGCTCAGGCTGGAAATTCCTGCTAACAGTTATTATTTTTTATTTTGAGTCATCTTCTCCTTTAGGAACTGGGGCTCCTCCAGCCTCAGCCTCTGCCCCCACATCTCACTAGTTTACCCCTTTTAAGAGTATAATTTATCAGTGTAAAATTCATGCAGGCTAAAACCGGCCACTTTCAAATGAATGACACAATCAGACGAACCCAATCCAGTCCAAAGAATGATGCGGCAGTGACTAGAACATTCTCAGTAGGCAACCTCGGCCTCCATCTGGTTCCAGAACATTCCTGCCCTTCCAAAATAAAACGCCTCGCACAAAACGTCTTTGAAACTGTAGGAATACAAAGCCTCATAACCACAGTGTAAGTGAGGAGGAGTTTGCTTTCTATGAGAAATCCAAAAGAATTTTAAAAATGCATTTTAGAAATATTTGAAACAGCAGGAAAAGGCGTCCAGAGCAAGAGCTGTAAGAAAGGGAGCAGGTGCCGGCCAGGCGGGCAGATGTGGGAAAGCGGGGTGCGTGTCCTCCCATCAGATCTGCAGAGACAGCGGGGACCGTGGCCCCCCAAGGGTGGGTGCAGGGCGGCGGGTGGGGAGGTGCTAGCCTGCCAGCTCTGTTAAATGTCCCCCAGCCCCAGGGTCTCTTGCTGGAAAATCTGTTGCAGGAGTTGGGTTACAGGATGAATTTCGGGGACCCTGGGGCACAAAGTGTCCACGGCCACTTTTAGAAATGAAAACAGCAGCTGGGCATGGTGGCTCAATTTGGAAGGCTGAAGCAGGAGAGTCACAAGTTCAAGCCCAGTCTGTGAGTTGGGAAGATCCTTCCTCAAAATTAAAAATTAAAAAAAAATATTAAAAGGGGCTAAGGGCTGGGGATAGAGTGGCATAAACGCCTGCCTGGCAAGCACAAGGTCCTGAGTTCGATTCCTAGTACCAAAAAAAAGGGGGGGGGGCTCGGGAATGTGACCAGTAGAGAGGCCCTGGGTTCAGCCCCTAGTACTAGAAAAACCGATCAGTCAGTCAGTCTGGCACCCACCAGCCTCCCCTCCCCGGGCCCTGGAAGCCAGTGTACTTCCGGCTTATGCTTTGTCTGTTCTGCTGTGAACAGAAACTCAGTCACGTAAATTCGATCGCCAGCGTGTGACTGCTTGTGTGGCTTCTTTCACTTCCCGTTTCCAAGGCCCACCCGTGCCAAGTGGGTGTCAGGGCTTCACGCCTCTCCATGGCTGGCCCTGTCCTCTCGTGTTACTGTGCTCCTGCTGCGTTCTGTTTGTTTGTTTTGTTGTTTTGAGACAGGATCGCCCTTGTAGCCCAGGCTAGCCTTGAACTCATGGCGATCCTCCTGCCGCAGCCTCCCAAGAGCTGAGTGTTTCTCTTAGTCAGCCAGGGGACCCCTGGGTCGTTTTGGCTTTGTGGCGATGCTGAAAGCAGCACACGGGCTCTGTGACTCGCTTCCTGTGGTCCCGTTACCCCGTGTGACCTTGGTTCTCAGCATCCCAGCGAGGCACGGCTGTCCCCTGGCTGCCCCCCCCCCAGGGCCACCTCCACATCTCACCCCTGTGCCGAGGCTCTCTCCTCCCTGGGCGGTGCCCCTGCCTCATCACCCTGCAGCCGTGCCCCTGCCTGGTGCTGGACCTCATTGCCCAGTCAGGGAGAGCAGGTGAATGAGGGACAGCCCCTATGGGCTTCCAGGGTCCAGACCCCAGGTGTGGGGAGCCTGCATCACTTTTATTTCATCAGCCCTCAAAAAAGAGAAATAAAAAAATACAATTAACAATAAAAAATGGGCCTGGGGGTCGTGGCACACGCCCATGATCCCCGCACCCGGGACACTGAGGCAGGAGGAGTCCCGTGGGTTCAAGGTCAGCCTGGGCTCACTGTGCAGCCCAGGCTGCACAGTGAGACCCTGTCTCTAAATCGGTCCCTCCATCACTCAGTGGGTGGAGCTTCAGTGTATGGGATTCTGGGGTTCGTGGGGTAACAGCCGAGAAGTTCAGAGGTGGCTTCGTGGAAGGGCGCCGAGCACGCCAAAGCTCGGAGCTCCCTTCAGGCAGGCGGGGTGTGCAGCTCAGCGTCCTTGTCCGCCCAGGAAGACGCTCCTCGGGCCGGTGTACGGCTCCCCCGTGGAGCAGGCGCAAGTCCTGCCGGTGCGAACCGCGCCAGAGCTGCAGAAGCGCTACCTGGTGTTCATCAACAGAGACAAGGTAGACCCTGCGCCCTGTTCCCAGCCCCGGTTAGTCCTGTCCGGGTCAGTGGGTTCTGAAGAGAGCCACGCACTGGTGGGACTGGCGATTGGGAGGCATTTTCTAGAAGTTCCCATTTTTTCTTTATCCCCAGGGAAGACACATGACCCAACAAATGATTTTTAATCTCTTGTTTGAAAAAAATCTTACTGGGGCTGGGGATTTAGCTCAGCGGCATAAGTGCCTGCCTGGCAAACACAAGGTCATGAGTTCAATCCCCAGTACCACAAAAAAAAAAAAAAAAAAAAAAAAAAAAAAAAAAGAAAAAAGAAAAAGAAAAAGAAAAAAATCTTAGTGAGAGGCCAAGTATAGTGGTGCATGCCTGTAATCCCAACACTCGGGAGGCTGAGGCAGAAGGATTTCCAGGAGTTCAATGCCAATTCGGGCTACAAAGTGAGTTCAAGGCCAGTTTGGGCTACAAAGTGAGTTCAAGGCCAGCCTGAGCTGCACTGCAAAACCCTAAATAAAAAAATAATTTAAAAAAGAATAAGAAAATCTTATGAAACTTGGAAAGCTGAGACAGGAGAATTGCCACGAGTTTGAGGCCAACCTGGGAGACCCTATGTCTCAAAAAACCAAAACCAGAACTGAAGCCTTATAAAGTCACACACATTGGTTAACACTTATTTGTGCTTTGGTTTTGTGGTGGTGGGGATCGACCCCAGGGCCTTTGCACTGAGCTACTTCCCCAACCCATTCAGTTTTTATTTTCAGACAAGGCCTTGCTAACTCACTGAATTGCCCTGGCTGGACTTGAATGTGGGATTCTGCTGCCTCTGCTCCCTGAGTGCAGGGTTTACAGCCGTGCACTGCCACACCCGGCTTTAGTTACAGATTATGAGTCACCTGTGTAAGCCAGGGTAGAGCCACAGTTTGGGAGAACATTCTGGAGAGCCTTGGGCGGCTGGCTTGGAGACAGGCAGAAGGTGTCCGTGTGGACGTCGGGCAGCTTCACCATAGTTCTCAGCCCCAGGTGGCCCTGGTCACTCGGGTACCCCCAGCACGAGGATCTGGAGGTGGTGCATGGCTGTTTCGGGCCAGGTCCCACTCGGGGCCATTGAACCCCAACCCCATCTTCCCGTCTAGGTGGGGCTGCAGATCCTGCCGGTGGATGGCAACCTACACAAGACGTGCGCCATGGTCTGCCACCCAAACGGCGTGGCGGGCTTGGCCCTGTCCTACGATGGCCGCTTTGCCTTCACGGCAGGAGGACACGACCACTCGGTGGTGCAGTGGACAATCAAACTGAGGTGCGTGCCAGCGTGGGCTCCTCTTCACCCAGCAACAACAGCCAGGGAGCCCAACTCTGGGGGGAGGCTGAGGCAGGAGGATTGCAAGTCGAGATCAGCCCGGGCGGCTTAGCAAGCTTTTGTCTTGACAACATCAAAAAAGTTAAAGCGTTGGGCTGAAGCTCTGAGCCTTCTGCTTCATCCCGGGCACTGCTGGAGACCATGGGGAGCTTCTCCTACTCCGGGGGCCTCAGGGTGCCCGCAGAGACACCTGCTCTCATTAGCACACACACCCAGGGTCACCCATGGTCCTGGCAGCAGTGCCCCGTCCCTGAAATACTTCCCAAGCTGCCTCACTGGGTTGAAATAGGGGACCTCTCTTTGCTGCCTGTGGGTGTGGGGTCTCTTTCTTCGATGGTCCTAAACCGGGTATGGGGGTGCACGCTGGCAGTCCCAGCACCAGGGAGGCTTGGGCAGGAGGATTGCCTGAAGTTCAAGGCCAGTTTGGGCTACAGAGGGGCACCCTGTCTCAAAAACCAAAAAGTGAAAGCTTCTGACCCTTGCTTCCTTGTCTATCAAATGAGAGGTGGCCTTTGAAAGAGTGGCACTGCGGGCACAGGCACAGGACAGCTCGTAGACGGGGCGTGCTCTCCCTCCAGAGCCCTGGCCGACCCTGTCCCTGCCTGAGCCCCTGGGCTGTGTGTACCCATAGCCCTGGGGCGTGTGGCCCTGGGAGGAGCCCCTCTGCGCCCATCCACAGCCTCTGCTGGGCCCCAGGGCCTGGAATTTAGAGATGCACCTCCAGCTCCCAGCCCTTCCCTGGGCCTGGCCCCCGTCCAGGTTTCTGAGTGTTCAGTTTAATCTGTTTGGGGACAAAGGATCATTATAAACTAATTAGCACTTTATTGCTGGTTCTGGTGACTGATGGAGAGAAATGTAAAAACCCTAACGAGTCAACAGAAACCCCCTCCTGTTCCGGGTAGCAGCGTAGGGGGGGCTGGTGGATCCCCTCGGATTCTGAGGACAGCACTGCCCCCAGCCCTTCCGGGGACCCCTAGGGCTCGTCCTTCTCCGCATCTTTGCCAGGGCGCCCCTCCCCGGCTCTCGTCTGGCATCTGTTCTTTTTCTTTCTGAATGGGGCCGAGACCCAGCGATGCTCTGCTGTGAGGCTGCAGCCCAGCCTCTTGTCTCCTGAGACGAGGTCTCCCTGAACTGCCCTGCTGCCTTCAAACTTGTGATCCTCCCGCCTCAGCCTCCCAAGGAGCGAGGATCCCGGCTGTGTTAAATCTCCCGTCCTCTTTCGTCACCACTTTCTCCTGCCTCCTGTGTGAGGAAAGGCAGAGCTCTGAGCCTCAGGGTCGCCCACTGCCCGAGGAGTGGGAGCGACATCCCCAAATGTCGTCACAGCAGGGTTGCAAGGGCTGTGACCCCCACCACACAGCGGCCTTTCCTGAGCTGCTCCTGGTGCCAGGCCCGGGCTCTTGGCTTCCTGGGGGTCAGGCGGTCACCCAGAAGTTCTGATCTGTTGCCAGGTGCAGTCCATGTTGTCACTGTGACCTCCCTTTGCTGCAGTCACATTTTGTATGGTGTTAGGAACTTGGCACAGGCCGTGGCCATCGGCGTCCCGCTGAGGAGGTCATGGGATCTTGTGTGGCTTCCTTGGTGGTGGGGACAGGGACACAGCACCCCCACCCGCAGTCCCCAGTGTGGGATTGCAAGGTTTTGAGCACCATCTCAAAAAATCAAAACTAACAAAAACCCTGTCCCCAAGCCTTCCTGGGCCAGCCATGGGCAGAACTGGGATTTGCCCTCAGGACCGGTCTAGCCGCTTGTCCCCACCGCAAGGCCTGGGCGGGGCTGGCTCTGAGCCAGGGCAGTGGCTGCGACCCACAGCCTTCCCACCGGGAAGGTCTGCCGTCTGGAAAGTAGGTCTTCTGCAATCCCAGGGCCTATTTTTGGAGTCCGTGACCCCGAGATGAAGAGCACAGGGTTATTTTTACCAGCCTAGAGCAGGTCCCCGCGGTCCCCAAGTTTTTACAGCAGCCATCAGTGGTGGCAGCAGCCTCTGTACTGTCCCAACCTCGGCTCCTGGCTGGAGAGAGCACAGCTTGGGCAGAGGAGTGCTGCAGACGGGAGCAGCGTGGTCCCCAAGGTGACAGCGGCCCGGGGTGCCAGTCTCTGCTGTCACTCAGGCAGGAGTCCTGTGCCACCAAGCTCCGAGCTTGAAATCAGTTTGCCGTCCTGGGCTGGTCACGGAGGGACAGGGCCGTCTCTCCCCACGCACAGAGGCCTCATCTGCCGTTGCAGCCCGGGCCAGGCTGCCCTAACGCCCCGTCTCTCTCACTGCCCAGTGCGCTGGAGGCCGCCGTGTCCCTTGGGGGTGAGGACCTGACCCCGTTCTACGGCCTGGTGCCTGGCGGCAGAGAAGGAAAATTCTACAGGGTAACCTTGCGGGGTCAGGGCTGGGGACGTGGTGGTGCCCGGGCCCCGGCGTTGCCTCCTGCCAAGCCCTCTCCCGGCCCCTCCCGGGAACTCTCTAGAAGCCCCCGCTCGGCCTCTGGGGCTACATCCGCTGGCCACACTGACCACAGCCTTGGTGTCCCCTGCAGGAGCTGGAGGACTATTTCTTCTACTCGCAGATCCGCAGCCAGGGCATCGACACCATGGAGACCAGGAAGGTGTCCGATCACATCTGCCTGGCCGAGGTCCCCTTCGTCATGAGGGCCATTGGCTTCTACCCGTCCGAGGAGAAGGTAGGAGGAGGAGGAGGGTGTCGGGCACTGTCGGTGCAAAGGCCTCTGGGAGCTGCAGAGGTCGGTGTAGAGATTGAGCAATTTTTTACTTAAATAAAGATAAGAAAAAAATAAGTTCTGGGCATTTCAGGGGCGCTCTTGAGCAAGGAACTTATGGGGGAGACCCAGGCCGTGTCCGGGGCGGTTTCTGTTGGGAAGTGTGGTGTCGGTTGCAGTGCGGGTTCTGCCCTTGCTGGCTGAGGACCAAGCCAGCAGGGTATGAATATGGACGTTTGTTTTTGTTTACAAAACTGCTATGCAGTTCAGGCTGGCCTCAAACTCAGCAATCCTCCTGCCTCAGCCTCCTGAGTGCTGGGATCACAGGTGTGTGCCACCACACCAGCGCAACTGTGCACTGAAACGAAGCATCGCTAGCTCAGAGTTGGGCAGAGATGCGGCTGGGATGGGCATCTCTGGGTGTGGATTTCAAAGACTTTTTAAATGATTAAGAATTACGGGGTCAGAGAGTATGAACTGTAAGGCCTACTGCCAGTGGCTTTCACACACACAGAAAGCGTGTCACACAGCCCGAGACCCCGCTAGGACCCAATGTCCCTCCTTGGTGACCAGGACCCTCTGGGGAAACGAGCTGTGGCTCCAGTCACTTCTTGTGGCTGTGGTGCTCACCCAGAACCACCTATTCTGTGTGCTCTGGGCGACTTTCATTCTCCAGGTGGCACCCAGAGACGGGCGCTGTTGGAGCCCACAGCCCCAGAGCTGAGTCCTGGTGAGAGCCTCAGAAATACCAGGTTTTAGCCAGGCTTGGTGGTGCATTTGTGTTAGCCCTGGATGCAAGAGGCTGAGGCAGGAAGATCTCCATGAGTTCAAGGCTGACCTGAGTTATGGTGAGTTCAAGGCAGCCTGAACTGCATAGTGACACCCTGTCTCAAAAAGACAAAAAAACAAATAGAACCACGCCAGAAGATCAGCACCCGATCCTCAAAGCCCAGGCAGGGACAGCCAAGTGACATAGCTCCACAGGTCCCCCAGAGGAGCAGAACCCGAGCCAGTCACGGCAGCTTGGCCCTGCTGGGGACTAAGGAACGGGATTGTTTGCGCTTTGCAGATGGGGCCTCTAAAGTAGACTGGGGAATTCATACCCTGATGCCAGAGAAGCTGCGCAGCATCCAGGGAGGCTGCCTGGCCACAGGGCCAGAGTGAGAGACAGAGAGAGAGAGAGAAGCCAGCAGCAAGTCCCTGCAGACAGGCCAGAGTGACACAAAGCTGTTTCTGTCGATCTCACTGAGAGCATCTAGAGAAATCCTGGAAGGCCCTGAGCCCTCAGGAAAGACTGCAGGCGTTGCCAGTGCTGTCCCTGTCCCTGCAGGCAGCCGCAGCCCACTCTACTCTCTGGAGCGACCCTGCGTGCTAAGTGGGGTGCTGACTGCCCTGCGGCTTGGTCCTCTTGTGCGCTTGAGCTCTGAGCGAGGCGGGCCGTGTGCGGTCACTCAGCTCCCAAGAACAGAGCGTTGGTGTTAGCAGCTGCTTCGCGACCCTCCCTGCACCACCAATCTACTCCCAGTACCACCTCTCAGGATCTGCCCGTCCTGGGGTTTTATGTTCAGGGAACCACACAGTGTGTGACCTGCTGTGTCTGCCTTCTCTCACTCTGCTTGATGTCTGCAAGGTTTGCCTGGTCGCAGCCCAGTCAGTCCTCTGTCCTTTTTATGGCTGCAGAGTATTCCACTGGCCCACAGGAATGTGCCACGTCTTCTCTAGCCATTCAAAACATTTCCACGCTGGGATGTTTTGAACACTGCTGCTGAGAATGTTCCGGTATAGCATGTGTGTGTGTGTGTGTGTGTGTGTGTGTGTGTGTGTGTGTGTGTGGCTTTATCTCTCTTAAGTACGGACCTCAGATAGGAATTGCTATGTAACTCTGTGTCTGCCTGAGGAATTGCCAGGCTATTTTCCATTCATGATTTCTTGATTCCCCCAGAATCCATCTGCACCCCAGGGTGCAGAGGCAGGAGCAACATTTTGGAGCTATAGGCATCCCATGGACTCTCAACTGTGACTTGGGACAAGGTGTAGGACTGGTCATTCAGATCTCTCTCTCTCATATTTTATTTCTTTGAGACAGAGTCTTGCTATGTAGCCCAGGCTGTCCTCGAACTCATGACAAGTACTGGGATTACAGGTGTGCGCCACCACCCCTGAGTGTGTGATGAAAGCTTGCACCTTCCTTTCACGTCCTGCGGAGCCCCGAACCATCCCTTCCCTTTGCTCAGCGAGTCCCGCGCTGGGCACCGCCTGTGGGTTAGGCACTGAGCCGCTGCCCCTGTGCCCAGTCTGCCGTGGAGCCCGGGTCCTTGTCAGACTCCTTTGCTTAATGGCCTGAGCTGTGAGCAGACTGAGGCCGGCAGCTGGATGTGGCAGGGAGAGGCCATGAGTGCTCCCTTTAACTGAGGAGGCGAAAGCTCCGCTTCACACAGAAAGGAAAAGCCAGGCGCCCAGGCTCCGAGGTCAGCGGCGAATCTTCCACCTGAGAAACTGGGGAAGACCAATGCGTGTTCCTTCCACCTCGGCCTCGCACACTGCGAAGGCCACGGCTGCAGTGCGGCGGGGGCTTGGTCCCTACAGAAAGGATGAATCCCTGGGCCCGTCGGCACACACCGTGAGCCTGGCTGCCTGGGAGGCTGAGGCAGGAGGATGGCGAGCTTGAGGTGGCCTGTGTGACTTAGCGAGAGCCAGTATCAAATTAAAAATAAAAAGAGCTGGGAACGGAGCCAGCAGTAGAGCCCTCGCCTGGCATCCGTGAGGCCCTGGGTTCAGTCTCCAGCGCTGGAAGAGGAAAAGCAAGTACATGAGGGATCAGAATGATCTGTAGCTCCGTGGCACCCGGTGGAGGACTCGGAACCCCCCCTGGGGATAGGAAGGGTGTGGCTGCCGGAGAAGGGGCAGGTAGTTGTGATCGAAGCGTGATGCATAGATAGCAGAAGGGGCACCCTGGAACCCCAGCACTCTAGAAGGCTGAGGCAGAAGGATCCCAAGTTCCAGCCAGGTGT
Source organism: Cavia porcellus (assembly GCF_034190915.1). Lineage (NCBI taxonomy): Eukaryota > Metazoa > Chordata > Mammalia > Rodentia > Caviidae > Cavia > Cavia porcellus. The sequence continues at coordinate 7,902,700 of NW_026947499.1, read as the reverse complement.
GGGAAATTTATCATCTTTTAGAGAGACCCTGCTTCAAAATGAAAAACAAAATCTAAAAAGGACCAGAGATGTAGCTCAGTGCAAAGGCCCTGAGCTCAACTCTCAGTACCAAAATAGGTACATAAATAAATAACCAGCAACAGAGGGGGCTCTTCTGGTCTCTGGAGGTGGTCAGACAGCACAGCTCCCAGCCCGAGGCCTCCCCGCCAGCGAGGAAGCATCAGGGGACGGCAGGAGAGGGTGGGGGCGTGGGCAGCACCTGTAACACAGGACTGTGCCCTGTGCATCTGAGTGTTTGGGACAGGGTCAGTGTGGAGAGACACTCATCATGCACAGGAAGCCGCCCCATGGCCCACAGCTGGCCTTCTGTAGAAACCCAACCAGCCAGGGTTACATACACAGAGTCCCTTTTAATAGAGAGACATAAAACTTAATTAGAAGCCGGGCGTGGTGGTGCACACCTGTAATCCCAGCTCACTGGGCTGAGTGAGGCCGGAGGATCGGCTCCAGTCTGAGACCAGCCTGGGCTACACGAGGAGACCCTGTCTCAAAAACAAAGGAACAAATCGTGCAGTGACTATGTGAGCCCTTCTTGGAGATGCGGACACAGGGCTGGGGGTGGCGGGGGACTTACCCACATGTGGCTCTAGGAAAGCGGCAGCGATCGTCCTGCCTCAGCCTCCTGAGTGCTGGGACCACAGGTGTGCACCGCCCCACCCGCCCAGAGCGCACATGTTTAAGGTGCATTTCCTGCCACGAGTATGCTCCTTTTCATGGCAGCAGTGTGTGGGATGTGTTTTAATTTTATTCAGCCCCTCCTTTTTTTTCTGTTTTTGGAAGAGCTGTGGGGAGACCAGTACTGTATTTCTCGTTAAGTACTTGGTAAATTTCAGCAGGGAAGCCATCTGTTCCTTTTCTTTGTGGGAAGTTTTAAATTACTAATTAAGAGCCAGGTGTGATGGCGCAAGCCTATAATCCCAGCACTCAGGGACCGAGGCGGGAAGATCACCTTGAGTTGGAGACCAGCCTGGGCTACATATTGATTTCAAGATCTAGCCCCAACTACATAATAAAACTGTGTCTCAAAAAAAATTAATGAATTAATTTAATAACTAATTCATGCTAGGCTTAGTGGCCTATAATTCCAGAAATCTTGGAAGCTGAAGCAGGAGAGTGGCAAACTGGGCCCAGCCCAGGAATTTAGTGACCTAGCAAAACTTTGTCACAAATAAACAAACCAGAGCAGGCGATGTAGCTCAGAGCAGAGGCCCTGGTTACAGCCCAGTACCACAGGGAGGGATTTTTAAGGGATCGCTAGTTCCCTCTCTCCCGGGCAGAGGTCTGGCCGGTCATCTGTGTCCTCCTGAGTCCCTGTGGTCCCTTGTGGCCGTTCCTGGGAGTCCGTCCCGTCGTCTGGGTGGTGACACCTGTGGGTCCAGGTGTTCGCAGCGGGCCTCCTGGGGTCACAGCTGACGTCACTCTGGTCCGACTTTAGTCACCGCGTCTTTCTCCCCCTCTCTCGCTTGGCCTGGCTCCCCAAGGCAGTTTTGTTGGTCTTCCCGGTGACTGATAGCTTCCTCAGTGTTTATTTTAAAAATTACGCCCCGTAAGTTAACATGCACAGCACACGTCATCTTGTACACGTAAAATGGAGAAAAGTGGAACAAAAAAAGAGGAAGAGAGTTTGGTGCAGTTAATGGTCTTCAGCTTACTAGGCTCACGGCTCTAGTATTTGAGTTTCCTGCTGACTTATTTCTTTATTCAGCCAAACTCATTTCTAAATTTTGAAGATGGTTTCGTTCTGTCTGTCTTTCTTTTTTCTTCTTTTTTTTTTTTCCCCTGTCTTTGTGAGACAGACTCTCACTGTGCGGTTCAGGCCGGCCTTGAGCTCACTTTGTAGCCCAGGCTGGTCTCGAACTCACAGTGATCCTCCTCCTGCCTCGTGTCTGTCTTTTGAGATAAGGTCTCCCTCTGAAAATAAGAAATTAGCTCTCGTGGAATCCAGAAGGGAGGCGCCAGCAGGGCCAGGCTCCCTGCGACCCTTCAGGGAGAAGCCTGCTCTCCCTCTGGTGCCCTCGTCCTTGGAACTGTCCTTCTCCAGCGCCCGTGTCCCCTTCTCCTTTCGTCTGTCCCCGGTTCCTGCCATCCTGGGCTGAAAGCCGCCCTTCTCCAGGGAGACCTTGTGGCCTCATTTGACTAATGTCAGCTCCTGTGACCCTCTGTCGTGTTTTTGTGTTTTGTTTTGTTTCGTTTTGTCCTGGGGATTGAACCCAGGGTGCTCTGCTGCTGAGTTACACCCCCAGTCTTTTTTATTCTTTGAGGTAGGGTCTCACTGAACTCCTCAGGCTGAGTGTGAACCTGTGATCCTCCTGCCTCAGCCTCCTGGGTCGCTGAGATTGCCGGTGTGTGCCCCCTCCTGGCTCCGGGGACCCTATTTCTAATCAAGCCTTGAGGGTGGTCAGGAGGCAGAGGCAGGAAGAGCGCCCGACATGGGCGCCTGACCTTCCAGTCTGTCCCGCAGATTGAGGACATGTTTAACGAGATCAGATTCAGCGAGTACGCGGACACGGGAAAGCTGATCGACAAAATCAACCTGCCCGACTTCCTCAAGGTGTACGTCAACCACAGGCCGCCCTTCGGCAACACCCTGCAAGGCATCAGGCAGAGCCTCGCTGTGCTGGGCGCCCCCAACGCGCAGGGCGAGAGCGCGCTGGGCAGGGAGGAGTTCCTGGAGCTGCTGCTCACCAGAGGTGACAGGGGACCTCCCTGGGCCGGGACCTGTCCCAGCACCTGGGACCTTGCGCCTTGGTGCCGTGCCACCTCAGCGTCCTCATATGTAGCACTGAAGCACAGGCACCGCCTCCCGGACGCCAGGGCTCTTGTGAGCTGGGGATGCATTTGATCCTGCAGTTTGTTTGTCTGTCTGTTTGTGACAGTGCCTCACTGTAGTTCAGGCTGACCTTATACTCTTGGAGATCCTCCTGCCTCAGCCTCCCGAGTGCTGGGATCACGGGTGTGTACCGACATACCTGGTGCTGGGAGGCATTGGTGAAAAAAGCCACAGCACTGCTGTTTTATTTGATGTGGAAGAGTCGGGGAGGCTTTCTCTGTGTGGGACCTGCTTATCTCAGTCAAATTACAGAGGGTCCAAAGCCAGGCACCGTGGTACACTCCTGAAATGCCAGTACTCAGGAGGCTGAGACAGGAGGATCCCTGTGAGCTTGAGGCCAGCCTGGGCTACACAGTGAGACCCTGTCTCAAAAAACCAACCAAACTGAAACAGAAAAACTAGAGCAGACCAGAGAGGAGGGAGCCTGGAGGAAAGCCAGGCTGGGTCTTTCTTCGCCGGACAACGAGCTGCTCCCCGCAAGCCCTGGAGCTGAAAGGTGGTCTTGGGTTCTGCACCGCAGGTGAGCACATGACCAAGGAGGAGCTGACTGACTGCTTCGCCACACTGCTGGGCCTGAACCCGGAGGGCTGGAAATCGGAGCCTGCAGCCTTGGCGGGCAGAGGTAGGGCGGCCGGGGCACTGACCCGCTGGGGACGGGTTCTCTGCTTCCCATCGGCGCCCCACTGTCCTCAGTCCCCCACCACCTCCCACTGACCTGCTGCTGGCGTCTCCAGCTGGGCTGGGTGAACGTGCGCCCCAAGGCCAAGGCACAGTGTGGAGGCCGGGGGATGGTTTGGGGCAGCTGGCCCTTTAAAGTTCTCTCTCTCTCTCTCTCTCTGGATTTTAAGCAGTGTCTCACTGGGTAGCCCAGGCTGTCCTCCAAATTGCGACAGTCCTCCTGCCTCAGCCTCCCAAGTGCTGAGATTACAGCGGGCACCACCACAGCCCTGCTGTGTTCTCAAAGGTCCTGATGGACTGAGCCCTTGGCTAGGATGTGTGAGGCCTCAGGCACAGGCACGCGTGCACAAGTGCATACTCACACACACACGTGCACACACGCAACCCCATACGAACATCCCCTCTCCCTGCCCCTTCCTGCTGTAGCCTCTGTGCTGTTCTCTAGTCCCCTGGGCCTGGGGCCTTGGCTGAGAAGGAGGCGCAGGAGCCAGTCCACCCTCGCCATGGGCCCGTGTGGGCTGCGTTCACCCAGCTCCCACTCAGGACCAAGGTCAGGGGCGAGGATGAACAGGAGAGGCCCCCGCTCTCCCAGTGTCCCTTCCTGATGTCAGACCCCTGGGCTCCGGGGCCCGGCTGGCTTCAGGGTGTCTGGTGGTCACCTCCAGCCTGCAGGCTCTGCTGCCCCGTTCTGTGGGTGCTTCTGGCCTTGGAGCCAGAGTCTCAGCCCTTACATCCCGGAAGGCCACATGCCTTGGAGGCCGGAAGCCCACACGCCACTGCTCCCACTCGGTCTGCAGAGATTGCTAAGATGCTGCATCCTGCAAGGGAGGAGCGCAGACCAACTCCCACCAGGCCTTTTCAGGGAATCAGAAACAAAGCATAGAGTCCGGCATGGTGACGCACCCCTGTCACTCAGGAGGCTGAGGCAGGAGGATCCCTGAGTTTGAGGCCAGTCCGGGCTACATAGTGAGACCCTATATCAAAAAAAAAAAAAAAAAAAAAAAAGACAAAGCATAGCACAGAGTAATCTCTCTTTCGTTTAGTGTCATTTCCTGGTTTTTAGGAAATCCTCAGCATAAAAAAGCCTCATTGCGGGGAAGTCATATGCTTTGTTCCTTGTTGGGCTAGGATCCGAAATCTGCCTCGAAGAGGAACTTCCTGAAGAAATCACCGCGGAAATATTTGCGAGCGAGATTCTTGGCCTCACCATCTCGGAAGACCCCGGGGAGGACGGCCCCTGAGGCTGGGGACAGTATTCCAGGCACAAAGGACTGTGCGCCTCCACATGTCCCCCCATCCCTGCCCCTCTAAGGCTGCCAACTTCAGGCATTAAACATGGATTCTTAGAGACCGAGCACCTGCATCGGCCAGTGCCTGGGGAGGCCAGGCCTGCTCCACTGCAGGCCTCCTGGTGATGGGGATGCGTGTGGCCCTGCCTGTCCTGAGGCTGGGTGGGCCGGGTGCCTCAGAGGCTTCTTGGGGGGCATCTGGCAGCTGTGTGTGGCCATTACGACAAGCATCACCGGCCAAGCCTGATCTGTTACAACCGCCACAGAGAAGAAAGAGCCAGGCTGCACCTGGCCCAGAAGCCGCACACAGCCTCTCACGCCCCACAGGAGGCCAGCGTCTCCCCTTACACCCCACTCTGGCCAGCACAGTCGCCTCACCACCCTGGACCCCGCTGGGTCTCCAAATGTACAGTGGACAAAATCAGGGGCCGGTTTCCCAGCTCTGGACGTTTAGGGGAGGTTACTGCCCAGTTTGTGGTGGGTTTTTGTTTACTTATTTTGTAGATGGTCCCGATATGTAAGTCAGACTGCCCTTCAACTTGTTATGGGGCTCCAGGCGCCCTCAGAGTCTTGGAGATCCTCCTGCTTCAGCCTCCCAACTGCTGAGATCATAGAAGTCCAACACCGTGCCTGGCAAACATAGAGAGCCCTTCAGGAGCTCGCCTCAGTCCAGAGGAGTCCACATTTGATCCCAGGGGAAAGTTACTGAAATTCCAATAATTAATTCCAATCTACCACTTCCAGTGCAAGCCACAGAGAGAGTGTATAGACACTGAGGCATGTTTATAGGGGTGGAGAGCCAGGGGGTCCTAAATCCAGCTAGGGTTGTAAAGACCCGGAACAAAGGCCTCGACCCAGGGCTGAACCCAGGTTTTATTCACGGGTGAGGAGGGGAGTGGCTGGGGGATGCGTGAGTGTGATCCTGGCGGGAAGTGTGGGGAGTACCTGAGTGCTGGGCTGGGCTCGCAGAGGTGAGATCGCACTGCAGCCTGCAGAGGGCCAGACGGAAAGAGCTTCTGCACAGCACAGTTCGGGGTGTCTGATGCTTTGGGGTTTGTGCCTCAGCTCTGCCGTGTAACCTTCACGCTAGGACACATCACAGCCTCTTGTCCAGGCACAGTCTCCACGGAGGCATGGGTTGCCCAGCCTCGCTCACACTGACCGCTTGGGAGCCACAGGCGGGGTGTCACTGACCTGTCGCTGGACCCTTTTGCATGGACCAGAGCCAGCCGAGGGAGAAGGAAGTGCCCTAGCCGCTCTGTGCCTCTCGGTACACAGAAATAGAGCTAAATGCGCATCCGGGCAAATGTGCCAGCTATGGCCCCCAGCACACTCGGCCCCAAGTACTCGTCCACACCAGCCTGGCCTTCCCCAGGGAAAGCCCAATTCACGGCGTCCCTGACCACGGCATCCAGCTGGCAATGTGGCCAGTTGTCTTCAGAACATTCTGGAACACGGAGCCAAGCCGGCTGCCCCAAGCCAGCCTGTGTCACAGCGACTGGGGCAGGCGACCACTCAACAGAGCACGTCACACACTTCAAAATCGGATTTACACTTTGTTCTTTAAAAATCACACCAAGAAAAACAAGCCTTATGAATCAGTTTTGCAGCTGTGGGCTTAGGAGACATAGCGCCAAGCCGGGTCGGAAGTTCCTGGGGACATTTTAGGGAACCGGGGCTCTCAAGTGACTTCTTGTCCTCTGCAGAGTTGGACAGAGGCTGGACACCACCAGAGTCTGTCCTTAGCCGCAAGCATTGTTGGCCGCTGTGAGGACCCCTCCTGCAGGGGCGTGGTTGTTGGTCCCCTGTGCGACATCGGAGCTCAGGATGGGTGGCAGAGAGAGCGCAGACTCCTCAGCAAGCAGAAATGACGAAACTGGGACAACAGGAAAGGAGGACGAAGAGACAGAGACAGGGTTTATGCATCGAGATGTAGGGTCAAAGCAGGGCACGCCAGTGTGCACCTGTGATTCCAGCATTGGGAGGCTGAGGCGGGAGGATCTCCTTGAGTTTAAGGCCACACTGAGCTACAGTTCAGGACCAGCCTGAACTACATATCCAGCCCCTGCCTCAGATATACACACAAAGAAAAGTTTAATATATATATATATTCCTTCCTTTTTTTGGCGGGGGGACTGGGAGTGAGCCCAGGGGGTGCTGCTCTACGTCCCCAACCCTTTTCTTGTTATTTAGCTTTGAGACAGGGCCTTACTAAGTTACCCAGACTGGCCCGGAACCCGTGACCCTCCTGCTTCAGCCTCCTGAGTCTCTGTATCACTTTCACGCCCCACCCTGCAGCTTTTCATTCTCCAGTGGATGATTTCCAAGCCACCAGTGCCTGCCATTCCCGTCCCTTCCCTCCCTGCCCACCTGGACGTTGAGGTGACACAGAGGAAGTGGATCTCAGGAACATCTGTGTCCCCCAGCTGTCGCTGCCTTGGACACAGGTGTTTTCGAGGAGCCGGTGTCCTTCGGGGATTTGGCCACAGTCCCCCGGGCAGTGTCTTCACAAATGACTGTGACACACAGACCCGGGGCCCTGGGGATGGCAGCAGGTGGCCTCCTCCTCCTGCTGCATCACAACCAGGCTCCTCAGGTTTATCGAGGAGGTGAGGAGGAGGGGAGGGAGCAGGCTGCACCCCAGCACCAAGAGTCCAAAGCCGGAAACCCGCTTTTGTCACCGGCAGCAGGACAGTTACCTCTCAGGGCAGGGACTGAGTGGCCGCATGTCAGTGCTTACCAGCCTCAGACGAAGGGCTGGTGTCACTGCCTCTCTTCAGAGTCTGGAATCACTGCTGGCACCAGGAGCAGCCGTGCCCGAGTCACCCAGGGGGAAGGGGACGGACCTTCCTGCCCCTCCCCCTTACTCTGATGTCAGAAAATGTCAAGGTGCTGGGGTGTAGTTCAGTGCAGAGGCCCTGGGTTCAGTCTCTAGAATGGCACACACACACACTTGCACACACATGCAGACACACACATGTGCACACACGTGCAAACAGTTTTCTCTGACCCCTTGTCTCTTCCTGCAGTCACACATGCACACGCAAACCCCCCACTGTTGGTGCCAAATGCAGCCTGAAACACGTTAAGGCTGTGCCAGACACCTACTTATCCTTCTGCAAGGTTGTGTCAGTCATCTCTACCTTTCTGTTTTTGAGACAGCTTCTCACTATGTGGCTGCCCTCCGACTGGAGGTGACCCTCCTGCCTCAGCCTACCAAATGCTGAGATTACAGGCATGGGCCACCACTCCCAGCTTTCCTCTCTTTTTCCAGGAGACAGCATGGTGTCTCAGTAGGGTGTGTGGACTCCTGAGCTGTGAAACAAAGCATGAACCTTGCTGTAGAAGGTTTCATTGGGTGGGGCGTGATGGTACAGGGCTGTTACTCCAGCACCTGGGAGGCTGAGGCAGGAGGAACACCAAGGGTTTGAGGCCCAGCCTGGACTACATAGTGAGACTTTGTCTCAAGAGCCACCCACCTCCACACAATACACAAAGGCTACCTTGAGGCAGGGTGGGTGGTGCAGGCCTGTAATGCCAGCTACTCAGGCAGCCTGGGCTGCATAGCGTTTTTTGTCCCAAAAACAAACGAAAGATTAGGTACCCTTTCACCTGCTCCAGGTTGGCTAAATAAAAAGATAGACAGTAACAAGTGTTGGCGAGGATATGAAGAAGCTGGAACCCTCTCACATGGCTGCTGGGAATGCAGCATGATGTTGTGCTCAGAGCAGCTAGCAGATCCTGGAACTGTTAAATGGAGAATCCCCACATGACCCAGCAATTGCCTGCCTTGATTTGCAGCCAAGAGAAAGGAAAATGGGCACCCACAGGAAGAACTTGAACACTAACTTTCCTAGCAGCTGTGCTCATGGTAATTAAAAAGTGGAAATAACCCAGCATCTGTCAGTGAGTGAGCAGATACTGGGGTACACTGATGGCATGGAATGTCTCTCAGCTGTTGGTGTGTGCTACTGCGTGGGAGGCGGGACCTGAGAACACAGCATGTGAGAGACCGTGTACTGCAGGATCCGATTTATGTGGAAGTTGGTCCTGGAGGGATGCCAGCCTGTGACCCCCTTGGGTAGCAGTGACCTCTGAGAGGGGTGGGAGCTTGTGCCGGGAAGTGAGGCCGTGGGCATGGCCTAGTCTTTGAGGGGTGTGGCCTTCTGGGCAGGCTTGGGGGCGTGGCTTTGAGGGTGTGGTATTGTAGGACAGCGTATGGTCGTGGCCTTCCATGGGAGTCTGGGGGCGTGGCCTCGAGGGGCGTGGCCTCGAGGGGCCTTGGATGGGGCTGTTGGAACCCTGGCTCCTCCTTGTCTCTGCTTCCCAACCACCAAGTCTGGAGGAGTTTCCTGGCCTGGAGCAGAGATATGTGCTCCCGAGGAGGAGCTGCAGGGCATCAGCATTTCCTACTCGAAGGGGCTGACGGACTGGAGCGTGGGCCAGCACCAGCCAATCTGGTGCAAGAAGTGAGTGTTCCCAGCTATGGTTCCCACCACAGGAGACCGCGCAGAGGGCACGCTTTCCTCTGCAGTGTGCTACGGGCTACTGGGGCAACTTAGCAAGACCTGGCCTAAAAAAATGCTGTGAGCGGTTGCCCAGTGTGCGTTAGCCCCTGAGTTCAATCCCCAGCGCATAAGAATTTACCGAGCCTGTGTGCGAAGAGATGCAGTTTCCATGTTGAGCCGCTCACTTTTAAAAGAGTATTTGGAGCTGTTATCCACGCCTCTGTGGTCATCATTGCCATGCAGTGCTGGGGACAGAACCCAGGGCCTCGTGCCTGATAAGCCTGTGCCCGCCCTGAGTGTCACACCCACCCCTGTGCCTCCGTTTCCAGGGACCCCTCCGGCCAGCCATTGGATGCGTGGGTGAACAGGCAAAGCGCCGGCCGGCTGGTCTGTGGGCTGGTGCTCTTTTCATAATTGTGGTCATAGGCAAGAAAAAAAAAGTATGCAGAGAGGCTCACTGCAGCGTTTGGGGCCCACAGAGCTGCTCCCCAGGTTTCCCCAGCCCATGTGCAACGCACGGCACCGTGAGGCTGGGACCTTGTGCTGCCCCACTGTGTGGTGGCCAAGCTCATTCCCCAGGGATCAAGGAGCAGCCCGAGCCAATCTGCACGGCGCAGGCCTCCTGAGGCCGACTTCGGGCCCCATCCCCACCTGGGGACGGAGGAGCCCCAGAGCCCACTACTCCTGGCTGGGAAATGCTTCCAGCCTTGGTGGTGAGCAGCTGCGCCCTGGAAGACCCCCCGACACCCCCCCCCCCCAGCAGTATGGATTCGGAGTTGAGGAGTGGGCCCACGCTGGAGTGAGTCTTCGCAAGGCTGCCTTGTACTGGCTCCTGCACTTAGCAAACACTTTCCAGTGTGATGTTGTTCCCAAGCTGTCCTCACCTCATAGGGTCTTTTTTTTGGTCTTTTTCCTTTTGATTGGTACCGGGGATCGAACTCACGACTAGCTGCTTGCAAGGCAGGCGCTTATGCCGCTGAGCTAAATCCCCAGCCCCTTCTCATAGGGTCTTGACCAGGCTACAAGGCTGGTGTCACTGTTTTAACCCCTGTTTTAGAGATTGGGCAAAGAGAGGTGAAAACACTTAACATGAGCAATAGTGAGCTCACTTCTTTTACTCTTAATGTGTTGACAATGTTATTACCCAGCTAGGCAGAGTGGTTCAGTAATCCCAGTATTCAGGAGGCTGAGGCAGGAGGATCACCACGAGCTTAAGATCAACATGAGTGAGTTCAGTGCTAGTTTGGACTACAGAGCAAGACCCTGCCTTAAAAACAAAATGAAACAAAATGGAAAAACTTGAAAAGAAACATCAAGAGATACACAGCAAGAAAACCACATCAAGCCTGCAGGTGTTTACCAACCCCAGGAGATCTGAACTTGACTCTGAGTGGTTCTGTGGAGCAAGAGGCCAGAAAACTAAAGTCCAAAGCCCACGCTCAGCAGGAGATCTTTCCTGTGATACAGCCCTGGCCCAGAAACCCTTCCAGGTGCTGCAGGTAAGTAAATGTTCAAGATCAGCTCTCATGAGGCTGGGAGAGCGGGTCCCTACCACAGTATTTACCAGTCAGTCCTCCCACCCCAGAGACTTCAAACTGGAAACACTCAGAGCTCAGAATCACAAACTGCCCAGCACAGTGGTGCCCATCTTGTAATCCCAGCACTCAGGAGGCTGAGGCAGGAAGACTGTTGTGAATTCAAGACTAGCCTGGGCTACTTAGGGAGTTCACAGCCAGCCTCAACTACATAATGAGACCCTGTCTCAAAAAGCCAAATAAACCAACAAAAAAGAAGCACAACCTGTAAGCCAGCAGGAGCTGGTCCAGGCTCCGCCCAAGGCAGACTGGCACTTGCGTGGCTGGCGTGGTCAGGGAACCACAGCCCTGAGCTCTGATGAAGGTCTCCCGGATGAGCAGGGATCTCAGAAGCAAATATAAATCATCTGGGCAGGGAAGCCTCCAATTATCCCTATAAATAAATTTTAAAATACAGTGTCCAGCATAGTCTAAGAGAGCTAGGTGCGTCACAAAGAAACGTGACACCACGAACCTGGTGTGGAGAGGCAAAACCTCAGATATGTCAGATATCAGTGTCCTCAGACACAACCTCTAAAACAGCTGGGCCTTGTTGAAAGGAAGAAGCTTAGAAATATCTGCAGGGCCAGGAATCTATAAAAAGTGACATATTAGATTTAGGAAAAATATTCGAGCCAAGTGTGGTGGCAGATGCCTCTCATCTCAGCACCTCTGGAGGCTGAGGCCATAAGTTCCAGGCCAGTCTGGGCTACATAATGAGTTCAAGTCCAGCCTGATCTACCTAGGGAGACCCCGTCTTAAATTATTTTTTTTTGGGGGGGGGAGAAAGTTTATGGTTTAATCAGGGACCAAAAATACGACACCTTCAAGGACCAGACGGGTAACAGAAAAGAGTCCAGAGGCTGGGTAAATAGTACACTGGTCACCTCACAGCTCTGTCTGAAGGGCACCAGCAGGTGGTGCCAGGGTTTCACAGGGTTGCTAGGTTGCACAGGCTGGGTTTGATCCTGTGATTCTCTTGCCTCAGCCAGCTGAGTGCTAGGATTACGGTGTGTCCGCACACCTGACTTTGGGTTTCAAATATACGCAACATAGAACTGATCACTGCAACCAATTGCAAGTGTACAATTCACTGAAAACTTGGGATATTCAGAGTTAACAACTTCGTCCTCTCTAGTTCACAGGTCTCGCATCACCCTAAAAGGAAGCTCCATGCCCCAGGGCGGCCTCTTCACTGTCTGTCACATCCTCAGCCCCTGGCACTACCTGCCTGTTTGCTGGCCCTGCAGATGGGCCCAGATAACTCACCTCTTGTCCGTGGAATCCTACAGTACCTGTCCTTGTGAGCCCGGCCTCTTTCACTTAGTGGAGAGCACTGACAGCTGGTGGTCACCGTGTAACACCAGCTGAACTGGGTCAGCGCGATGCTGGGTGTTGGAGGCCCACCTGAGGATGGTCAGGTCAGCCACATAGAAAGGAGACCTAGAGAGGATGAAGAGGCGCTGTTGGTTCTTCTGTTGCTGTGGGATCTCCTGAAGGAGCTTGTCATGCTGGCTGTATTCTGCTGTCCTCATTTTCGGAGAAGCTTAGAACCTCTCTGTTGCTGAGGCTGGCTGTGGTACTTTTTTGGAGACCCTGGTCCTTATTTTGAGCATCACTTCCTGGTTCCAGTGCAGATCCCTGCTGGCACAGACCCTTCATCCTGCTAGCACAGACTTTCTAGCTTCCACCGATGAACTTTAGGCCTTCCCAGTGGAGATCTGTGAAAAAGACTTGCATGAGTCATTGTCATGGGCTTTGGGCCTCCATGAGGATTTATGAGGGTATTGTCATGGGATCCAGGCCCTCAGCTGGATTCTTTGGGATCTTCAGTGTGTGGATAGATTTCCTGCACTTTTGGGTGACTACTATAAAATAATTCTATAAATTATGTATCCTGTATTAAATTGTTTTCCTGACTACCACACTTAGCATGTTTTCGAACTTGTATCTAGCATCTGTTCGCTACTTTCCATGGCTGAATAGTACTTTACCGTGTGGAAATACACATTTACCTACTTGTCAGTTGATTTATTTTACTTATGGTTCTGGATATTAGACCCAGGATCTTTGCCATGAGCTACCTCCCGAGACTTTCTTTGCTTTTCTGGGACAAGTTCTTGCTAAGTTGCTAAATTACCCAGAGTGGGCTTGAACTTTCCATTCTCCTGCCTCAACCTCCACAAGTGCCGAGATTACAAACATGCACCATCGTGACCAGCAGTTGTTCTTATTTTCTTTGAGTCAGGTCTCACTGTGTAGCCCAGGCTGCCCTCAAACTCGTGGCAATCCTGCTTCAGCCTCCCAAGTGCTGGGATTACTGGCGTGAGCCACTATGCCCTGCATTGTTATGTTCACTTTTCACACTGGGAACTTGCATTTCAAGATGGGAAAAGGCCTGAAATTTCCCACATTTCCCCAGTCTCCCACTCCAAAACCCCGGGTAACCTGCTTGGTATTGCTACTGCACCCAGCAGCAGCCTCAACTTTGTGTGTGTGTGTGTGGAGGGGTGGCTCTGTCCCCCTGCAATACCTGGTGTGGGGAGAGTTCAGCTCCCCAAGTGGGCTCTCCTTTTCCTAGCATCCACCTAGGCAGGTATTGGCCATGGTCTGATCAGTGGGGGTGTAGCTGTGCACGGCTGTGGCACCTGGTCATTCTGAGTCTTGCAGCTGCCCCCACAGATCCTGACATGAGGCCAAGGAGGTGGGAGAGACCCTCAGAAGTCTTTCTCCTAGTTCTTGTCACCTGCAGGGCCACCTGCCCAGGGGCAGTACCTGGCCTCAACCTGCCCTCCCACCCATCTGGAGCTCCTGAAGATTGCCTCGCGCCCCCTCCCTTGATCCAGGACAAGGCCACATCTCCTGGAGGGAAGCGTCCTGTGATACTGCTGGCCCATCATCGCGGGGCTCCGACCACCTTTCCTGCGATCCTACTTTTCCAAAAATGCAACAAGGCGTGGGGCAGGTGCCTGTCCCCTGGCAGCGGAGCAGTTGAGCGGAGCCTCGTGTCACCTCCTCTGGGAGCCCCCGCGTCCGGAGCCACCTCCGTCAACTCCGCTAAGTGCAGAGCCCACAGCAAACTTGCATCACCGCACCAACTCGGGCGGGGCGCGCGGCGCCGAGCCGGCTCCCTGGAATGCGCCCTTGCGCTGCCACCCGCGGTCCCCAGGGTCCCCCGGGCACCTGCGGCCTCGGTTCCCAGGCAGCTCCCCCCACCCCGCCCCACGTGCTCGAGATGTTCGCGTCCCGGGGATCGGGCGGGCCCCAGGCTTGAAAAGTCGGGGTGCGGCTCCCCGGGGCTGCGGGGGTTGGGGAGCCGATGGCACTCGGAGGCCGCACGGCCGGAGACCGCGGCGGCGCTGCTCCCCCTGCCTGGTGCAGCTGGCGCCTGGCGCGTGCGCACTGGGCCCCGGGCGCGCGGCGCACAGGCTTTGTGTGTGTATGTGTGTGTGTGTGTGCGCGCGCGTGAGTGTGTGCGTGTGTGAGTGTGTGAGTGCGCGTGTGCGTGTGCGCGTCTGTGCCGAGAGAGCGAGCGGGCGCGAGTGTGGCCGCCGCGGAGCGCGAGCAGGGCCGGCGGGCGCGCTCCCCAGCCCTCGGCGCCGGAACCATGTCGGGCAGGTCGGTCCGAGCCGAGACCCGGAGCCGCGCCAAGGATGATATCAAGCGGGTCATGGCGGCGATCGAGAAAGTGCGCAAATGGTGAGCGCGCGCCCGCCGCGCTCGCGCCGCCCGCGATCGCCGGGACCCCGGAGCCCGAGCCCGAGCCGGGGCGCAGCGCCGCGGGCCGCCCGGGCCCGGAGTTGGCGAAGGCGGCGGCGCGAGCCGGGTCACCTGCGCCGGGCGGGGGCCGCGGCGCTGCCCAGGTGGCGCTCGCGCTGTCGCCCACCTGGCGCGGCGGGGGGCGGCGGCGGGGGCCCCGCGGGGGGCGCGGGCCGGCGGGGGGCGCGGCGCGCGGCGCGGGAGGGGTCGGGCCGGCCCCAGAAGCCATTTCGTTTTGTGCGAGTCACATGAAAGCGGCTTCCCGCGCGCCGGGGCCGCGGTGCCGGCGGTGGCGGCGGGCAGAGCGCGAGCTCCATTGTGCGGCCCCGCGCGGGCCCCGCGCCCCGCGCCCCGCGCCCCCGCGCCCTGCCCGGCCGGGCGCCCCCGACTCTGCGGAGTTTGCCGAGCGCCCGCCGTTTAAATTTAGCGCTTTGGGCTGCCCGGAGCCAAGGCTCGCGGCGGGGAAGGAGGTTGGGGGCGGGCGCGGGGGCACCCTCGTCCCACCAGGGCATCCGGGGACACGGACCGGCTGGTCCCGGGCGTCACGAGCCGGTCCTGGCCCGCGCCTGCCGGCCCCACCGGCGCCCGCGGTTGTTTTGCAAGCAGAGCCCTTGTTTTTGTTCTCGGCTGGGGCGGGGGAACCCTGAGACCCCGGTGGGCCGCGTGCGGTTTCCACGCGCGAGAGCGATCGGGTCCTTGGCGTGGTCTCGCCGCGGAAGCGTGGGGCGGGACAGTGCCCCGGCGGCGGCGGGGTCGCTCTCCGAAGCGGCCTCAGGGCCAGGCCCTACGTGCGAGCTGATCGCCCCTTTGGGTCAGACTTGCTCAAAACTCCCCGCTCTCTGATTTCAACTTTATTATTTTTTTTTCCCACGGCTTCGGTAGGGTCTGAGAGGGGGAGGAGAAACCGCGATGGTGTCCCCGAGTGTCAGCGCCCGCGGGTTCGTCCTGATCCTTTATTTAAAACCTCCTTACCAGCCAGGCCCATGGCAGGCTCTATTTATATTTGGGGGTGTCATTTATTGGGGACTGCCTGGGTCTCTGCAAACCAAGGGGGCTGAGCCTCTGGGCTGGCCTGGCGGTGTCACAAGTTAGCTGTCCTTTCAGAGTCAAACCCAACAAAAAAGGCGAGAGGGAAATCAATAAAGTCCACGTGCTCCTGGGCCTCCTATGGAAAGGGCCGCTTCGATGGCCGGATGCCCGGCCGTGGGCAGGGTTTGGCTCCAACGGGACAAAGAATTTTCACAACCCTGAGAGGGGGGAGGCTTTTCAAAGTTGAGATCCAAGTCCTGGGTGCTGCAGGGGGCTCCCCGGCTGCTCAGGGCACCCCAGGGACCAACTGGAGCCATTTAAAAATGGCAGAAACAGCTGCAGGCCACTTGCACACAGAAAAACAGCCCACTGTCCCCTCCCGCCCTGTGGGACTCATTGGGCGGAGGTCGGGGTGGTCTCAGCCCCTGTGTGAAAAAAAAAAAAAAACGGGGGTCCAGACCTGGGTCCCTTGTCTCTCCCTGGCGTATGACGTAGGAGGGACCCCAGGCCAGCTGCCTTTCTCTGTCTGCTCCTGGAGGCATGGCAGGGGCCTCCTGCCCCAGGTTGCAACTGGGGTCCAAACTCCGGTGCTTGTGACAGCTGTGCCCAGGGCCACCAGCTGCTCTGCAAGGAGGGCAGATGGAAGGGCTGGTGCTCCCCACTCTGCCAGCCTTGGGGCAGACCTGAGTTGGCAGCCAGAGGCTTCCAGCCGGGCTGCCCAGGGCTGCCCAGGCCTGAGGCTGAGGAGGGGGATGTGGCCACTCCTGGCCCTGTGTTTGGGAAGCAGGCTGTTTCCTGCGCCTACAGACCTCAGACTTGGGGTCTCTGGGTTGGGCTTCTACTGTGTCCTTGGAACCTGGAGCAACACAGTCACCGTGCTGTGTGCAGGGGCTCCGGGCTCCAACACATTGTCCTTACAGTGAGGGCACTTTAGGAACTTGGCCCCTTTTCCGCAGACAGCTTGGCCTTACTGCCCCGGGCCCTCCAGCCCCAGAGAGGCTGAGGCTGAGGCTGAGGCTGAGCTGAGCCTCCTTGGGCTTTTGGATCAAGTCAGAGTTGTTTATTAACTGTGACCACCAGCCATCCATTTCACTAAGGCCTGGGGTGTGCGGTTGCCAGATTTAGCAAATAAAAATACAGAACACACAGTTGGGTTTGTCTTTCAGATACATGAGAAAATAAGTTTTAAAAATAAACGCTACTAGGGTGTGGCGTTGCATTCCCAGTACTCAGGAAGCTGAGGCAGGAGGATTGCTGGTGAGGTCGAAGCCCGCCTGGGCTATGTAAGGAGACCCTGCCTCAAGAAAAGAGTGAGAGCAAGAGTGAAGAGAGAGGGAAGGAAGGAGAGAGGGAGAGAAAAGGGGGAGTGCACCTGCTGGGGTGTAGTCACCGGTGGAACACTTGCTTAGCGTGCACAAGGCCCTAGTTCTCTCCCCACCAAAAAAGGAAAAGGTTTCTCAGTATAAAAGTAGGTCCCATGCCATATTTATAACAGGAAATTACCCTCTTACCTGAGGCGCCCATGTGAGCAGGTGGCTGTGTTTTACCCCAGAGGATAGCCAGGGTGTCCGGTATCACCACTGCCCATGAGCTGAGGGTGGCATTTCTCCTGAGCCCTGGGGACCCTTAAACACCGCCCTCTGCCAGCCCCGCGGGGCTCCCTGTCCATCACCAGCGGCCTCTCCTGTCTGTCCTGGTGGAGCAGGGGTGGGGGCTGAAGGAAACAGAATGTGGGTCCCTGCTGAGGAGACTGGGTGGGGTTTGGGCCCAGCCACGGGGGTGACACCAGGGGGGACTGCGCTGGAGGTCTGAACACAGGGATCTCGCATCCCCTGGGGTCTGTCACATATCCCCCCAACAAGGTGCTGGTGGGTGCAGTGGCCCTGGGTCTGGTTAGGATAAAGCCAGCCTGGCCTCCTGGGGAACACATGCTGAGCAGGGGCCTCAGAACACTCTCCACAGGCATCACAGTCACCCTGGCCAGTGGGTGACCCCGAGGCGGTCTCCTTGTTTGGTCCTCGTCGTTTCTAATAAGAGCCCATGCTAGGGAGGAGGGTTTGGGAGGTATCCTACATTTGGGGGACCCAGGATCAGAGGGAAAGAAAGAGGTGGTAAGCAGGGCCCATAGAGACAGGATGGGCTCAGAGAGTGCCCCGTGGTTTTGGAGAATCTGGCTGAGCACCTACAGGAGCTGTCGTGGGTTGACTGGAGCTGTCAGTAGCTCCGTGAGCCCAGGGCCCCCATCATGGTTTTTTTTGTCTTTGTTTGCTTTTTGAGACAGGCACGTGGTATAATTCAGGCTAGTCTTGAATTCAATATGTAACCCAGGCTGATCTTGAACTCCTGGTGATTCTCCTGCCTCAGCCTCCTAAGTGCTGGGATTACCAAGACGTGCACCACCATACCCCCAAATTGCCCGGGGTTGGGGCCTGACAGCTGCTTCACAAAGCAGCCTGGCAATGGGCCTTGGGTGAGCATAGGTTCCATCTCAGTGCCTCAGTTTCTTTACGAGTCAAGCGGGGACAGTAGCGTTTCCCACCACCCAGGTTATGCAGGGATCAGAGCACTGTGTAGTTCTTGCTTGGCACGCTGGAAATATCACTGGTGCCAGGACAGGGCCAACCCTTGCTCCTACTGGTGGGCTGGGTGTAGGCCCTAAGTGAGCAGGGTTTGGGGTTGGGGTGTCTGTGGTTCTGGCTGGCGGGTTTGGGGTGCACTGGACATGCAATCATGTGGGGAGACCCACAGACAATTTGCAGAGGCCAAAACAAGCAGGGAACAGTCAGGTACAGAGGTGCACACCTGTAATGCCAGCTAGGCAGGTGGCCAAGGCAGGAGGGTCCCAGGATCTAAAATAAAACGCACAAGGGCTGGGGTGTAGCTCAGTGTACTGTGCTTGCCTAGTGTGCATGGGACCTGGACTTTGTGTCCAGCACGGATATAAAAGTGTCAGGCAGCCCGGGGACAGAGCCTCAGTCCACTGCTATTCTTGGTTTCAATGAGACTGTTGTCCCTGCCGTTGCTGAGGGCTCCTGGCGGCTCTGCCACCTGTGCCAGGAGTGCGTCTTGCTGTGATGTCCCCCTGGGGTCCCTTGCATCAGCCAGGCTCCCTGCGGGGCCACCATCAGGTCCCCAGTGACCTTGGGGTTCAGACCCCTGCCTTGCCCCTGGGGGCTCCCCAAGACGGCTCCCCCCAGCCCCCCACTCCCGGTCTAGGAAGGCTGAGTGCACAGCCATCACCTGGGCTGTGGTGGCGCTAGGCAGCAGGGCAGTCTGGCATCACACAGGACAGGGCACCCACTTCCTTTGCGCCCTTGTCATTTTCCCTGTCCCCGTCGGGCTGGGCCACCGTCCTTCCACAGTGCCAAAGGCGGGGTGCAGAGGGTCTGGCTCTGTGAACCCTTCACAGCCCCCAGGGCCAACCCGAGATGTCCCTTTCCTGCCCTGCCCTGTGTCCTTCAGGGTAAGCAGGCTCGGACCCCTGACATCCTCTCGTCCTTGGCAGGGAGAAGAAGTGGGTCACGGTTGGCGACACGTCCCTCCGAATCTACAAGTGGGTCCCTGTGACGGAGCCGAAGGTTGATGATGTGAGTGTGGGCCCAGCCCCTCTGGGTGTGGGGTGAGAGGCACAGGGCCCTCCTCGGGGCCTGGGTCCCCTCGCCCTGCATCATCCTGCCACAGAGGGGCGGGTGTCCTGCCTGCGAGCCCACGGGGACCCAGTTTAGCCCAGGTGGCCCTGTCCTCATGGCTGTGGCACATGCTGGTGTCCCAGGCCACCGCCAGCCATGCCTGTGGGTCACCCGGTTGGGTCATGTGCTTCTCCTGGCAAGACCGTAGCATCCATCAAGGAGGACCCGGGCTCAGAGAGGGGCAGCCATCTCCCCAGGCCACACAGAAAGTCTGCCTAATGCTAAAGCACCCCCTGGAAAGGTGGGTGCTCCTGGGGGCAACAGCGGCCCCCAGAGTGAGAAGGCAGAGCGCAGAGTGCCTGGGGTGGAGGGGTGGTGCCCGTCCCTGAGCCCCAGCCTCTCCCTGGGTCTCGGTGGTTCCCGGGCTGTGCTGGGCCTGCTGGTTGTGACTGGGCTCCAGGGGGTGGCCAGGGCCTGGCCCTGGCCCTCCGTGTCCCTGGGGAGGAAGCACAGGGACCCGGGACCTGGTCAGGTGCAGAGAAGTGGTCCCCGCTCAAGGAGTCTCCGGTAGCCAGAATTACCAGCGTGCACTGTGCGCCTGGGGAAGCAGTTTTAATAAGATAATTCACAGATCCAAAATTGATTTTTCTTCTTTTTAAAATGTCTCAGTGTTGGGGGCTGAACCCAGGCCTCGGGCACGCAAAACTGGTGTTCTAACCCTGAGCCCAGGATTTACTCTTTTTTCTGTAGTACTGGGGATTGAACCCAGGGCCTTTAAACTACACTATGTCCCCAGCCTTATTTATTTTTTATTTTGAGACAGGGTCTCACCAAGGGCCAAATTGCCTGGCCTGGGCTTACACTTGCCACCCTCCTGCCTCAGCTTCCCAGAGTGCTGGGATGACAGGCGTGCGCCATTGTGCCTGGCTCCAAAGTCACTCTTTAAAGCTGTCCAATTCATATCCATAGTTGTACAACCGTCTCCACTGTAATCCCAAGAACATTTTTATCCCCTCAAACACAAAATGCGAAGAAATTCATTGTATCATTCAGTTAATACACGCCAATAATTATAAATAGGGCGGGCAGTTTCCCTGTACAGTTCAGACTACTCATGAACTCGCTGTGTAACCCAGGATACTTTTAAATTTGCTGCAGTCCTCCTGCCTCAGCCTCCCATGTGCTAGGGTTACACATAGGCACCATCACACCTAGCTAATAATTATAATTTTGTAAAAGAATTAGGTGTGGGGCCACATAGCTATAATCCCAGCACATGCGAGGCTGAGGCAGGGGGATTGCTGAAATTTGAGGCCAGCCTGGGCTTCATCATGAGTTCAAGGCCAGCCTAAACTACATAGACCCTGTCCCGAGAAAATAGGAAGAGAGGGCTGGGGATTTAGCTCAGTGGCATGAGCACTTGCCTTGCAAGCAAGCGGTCGTGAGTTCGATCCCCAGTGCCGATTAAAAAAAAAAGAAAGAAAAAGAAAATAGGAAGAGAAGGAAGAAGAAGACCAGCAGGCAGTCTTGGGACACACCTGTAATCCCAGCTCCTCAGGGCCCTGAGGCAGGAAGAACCCAGATTCAAGCCCAGCCTGGGAAATTTAGCAAGACCTTGTCTCAAAATAGAGTATGAAAAGAACTAGAACACAGCTCAGTGCAAGGTCCTGGGTTTGATTCCCAGTACTACAACTCCCGCCCCCAAAAAAAGGGAGAGGAAGGAAAGGAGGAGGTTCCTGCGTGGTGGCCGCTGCCCCTGTGCCCGTCTGGGCCCCCTGCCTCCGCGGAGCTGTGTGTCAGCGTTACCCTACCTTCCGGCATTTGCCTCTCACCACAGCTCTGGTGATAAACCCGCTCTCATGTCCCATCCTCCCTGCCCTTCCCTGGGGGGCAGCCAGCAGCCCCAGTTTGTGTTTATCCTCGCAGAGAGCCACGCTGACACACACGTGTGCAAACTCCATGTGCCGTACTCAATGACGGCCCTCACATTTCTGTACCTGCTTTTTTCATACATCTTGGAGATACTGAAACTTTCGTTTTGTTCTTGTTTAGGGTTGCTGGGAATGGAACCCAGGGACTCACACCAAGCTGCATCCCCAGGCCTTTGTATTTTGAGACAGAGTCTCACTAAAGGAGGGGTTTGTGCTGGGGTTTGTGATCCTCCTGCCTCAGCCTCCTGGTGTGTTGGGATTATGGGTGTGTGCCACCACACCTGGGTTTCTGTTAATATTTTTGGCAGACTTTGTTAGTTAAGTGAAGATCTGCCTTGTTCTCTGTGACCGTTACTTTGTATGACACTGAAGAAACTTTGTTACTCAGTGGCAGAGCATTTTGTCAGAAGCATGCAAGGCCCTGGCTTCCATCCTTGGTACTTTTAAAAACAAAAGAATGGGCCAAGTGTGGTGGCACACGCCTATGAACCCAGCACTTGGGAGGCCGAGGCAGGAGGATCGCTGCGAGTTCTAGGCCAACCTTAATTACAAAGCAAGGTCTTGTCTCAAAAAAATAAAATGGCCCCCGAAGGGTGTGGCCTGCGTGCCCCTCTCTCTGGATGCCCCTGTGTCTCAGTGCCCTGGGGCCCGTGGAAGAGAGTGACCTCTGTCTCGTCCACCTGGCTCAGGCTGCATCTGCTCCTCGGGCAGCGCCCAGCCCCTCCCAGCTGCTGCCTGGAGAAGGAGCCCCTGGGCTCGCAGTGCTGCCCCCCCGCTGCCTGGCGGTTGCCTCCCTAGTGCTGTGTGTGGGCCTGTGCCCTCCACCAGGTGTGCACACACTCCAGTGATCTGGTTTCCGCTCCGTTTCTCCTCCAGAAAAACAAGAATAAGAAGAAAGGCAAGGACGAGAAGTGCGGCTCAGAGGTGACCACACCGGAGAACAGCTCCTCCCCAGGGATGATGGACATGCACGGTGAGCGCTCCCGGCCGGTCGGTTCACATTCCGGGCCGGGCGGACGGGCTGGGCAGGCCGGGGGCCTTCGTGCCATGCCTGGAGGAGGGCACAGCTCCTTCCCCAGGGCCACGCCAGGAGACTCCCAGGGAGCCTTGAGATGGGACAGGGAGACTGACCTGAGCCGGGCATGGTGGTGCATTCCCACCGTCAGGGAGGCTGAGGCAGGAAGGTCACCTGGAGTTAAAGGCCAGCCTGGGCTACATAGCAAGACCTATCTCAAAAACAAACAAAAGAGCCTGTCCTCACCCAGTGACAAACCCCGCACGCAGGACGTGTTCCTAGCAGCCCCGTGGGCCCAGGAGGGTGCACAGTTATTGTCCTACCTGGCCTGGCCTGGCCCGGCTGCTGTGTAGGTGGTGGTGGTTTCCAAGTTGCTGTGCCACTGGGGCCCGTGGGTTCCTGACTGCAGCACTCGTCCAGGCCCCCAGGCGCAGCCTGACTTCCTTTCTGAATTCTGAGCTCATGGCCAGGGTGCCTGGTGGCAGAGCCGGGCAGAGAGGAGACTGAGCCGCGGCCCAGCGTCCTCCCCTTGGTGCTGGTTGTTTCTCTCCCCCTTGCTCAGCCTCCTCCTCGGCCACCAGCTCTGTGCTGTGTGCATGGACCCCACACAGCCCTGTCCCCAGCCAGATCAGAGCAGGGCGCTCCCAGCCCGTCCTGGCAGGCCACCTCTGTCCCCTCCTGTTGGTCCCAACCCTATGAGGAGAAGCACCACAGAGGGTCAAACTGGCATTTGTATAAAACCGAGTAAGCTTTTTCCCCCTCAGTACTGGGGACTGAACCCAGGGCTGTAGCACTGAGCAATGTTCCCAGCTCATTTTATTTTTATTTTGATACAGGGACTTGCTGAGTTCCCCAGGCAGGACTTGCACTTGGGATCCTCTTGCCTCAGCCTCCCAGAAAGGGGAACGGTTAATTTTTGGCTTAGAGTTTCCCTGGACTGTGGAAGAAGGCTCAGGGAGGCTGTGCCCCCCCCCCCCCCCCCCGTCTCAAACTTGAGAACAGCCTGCTTCAGCCTCCCAGAGAACTGGGCTTGCAGGCATCTGGCCCAGGCCCTGGGCACTGGGCCTGGTCATGTGTGGAGAGAGAGGGAGCTGAGTTCTGGGCCCCGTGGCCAGCTGCCCATGAGTCCCTGCTGCTGTCCTTGGCGGATGGGGTCGCACACGTGCCAGTCTCGTGAAAGGAGGAAACCAGCAGCTCACTGGCGCTTCTGGGTGGAGGCTTGGCCTTCTGGGTGAGGGGCTGTGCTCTTGGGTCTCAGTTTACCCCGCTGTAACGGAAGGTGGCAACAGCACCTACCAGTAGGTCTCTGGAGAGACTAAAGGAGGTGACTCAGTGCCGATAGACCCAGCTCTGGGAGGCTGAGTCAGGAAGATTGCTTGAGCTCAGGTGTTGGGGGCCAGCCTGGGCAAGAGTGAGACCTCAGCTCGAGAGAAAACAGCTGATAGAGGAGGTGCCAGTCCCTGGCACACAGTTGGTACCCAGGACTGCTGTTGGGGTACTGCTATGCCCCTCCACTCTGTCCCTCTTTCACAAAAGTGGCTTTGATCCCAGGGGTAGCATGGCCCAGAAAGCCAGCATCAGGCAGTGGTGATATTTTTGGAATCACCACTTGGGTACCTGCGGTTAAAATGATTCTCTGGTGCCAGGAGTGGAGCTCGGTGGCACAGCCCCTGTCTAATGTCCGGTCCACCCTCAGCGCCGCAGAACAACAAACAGAAAACAAGAGCTGGGCATGGTGGCACAAGCCTGCACACAATCCCAACATGGGGGAGGCTGAGGCAGGAGGACTGCCACAACTTTGAGGCCACCCTGGGCCACTCAGGCCCTGCCGCCTCTTAACTCTCTGTGAAAAGCGTCACTGTGGGAACGGTAGAGAGAGCGGGAAGAAGGGCCCTCAGAGCTCCTGCCATGGTTTGTATCAGCTCCAGGCCATATTTGCCACATTATTTTTTTCGAGCATGTTAAAGTTTTAATTGACATATAATCCACATTTAAAAAAAAAAAAAACCCACACTGCTCTGAGCGTGAGGTGCCAGAGTTCTGACAGTTGTTTGTCCACAGCCTGTGTGGAAAACAACACAGAAAATCCCCTGCCTCTTGACCTCGGGCCACGCATCTCAGCCTGCAACGTCTCCTGTGCCCGCGCTGGTCCCACAGCCGACACACTTTGCCAGCATCCCCAGCAACTTGTAAACCCCAGGCCAGGTTCACACCCCCAGCCATGGCAGAATGTGTCCCAGCCGGCACCTCCTGCAGGAGCCGAGTGATTTCCAGCCTGTAGTTTTATGGTCTCTTACGTTTCTTATATTTATTTGTTTGCGTTTTGAGGATCTTGCTGTATAGCCCCAGCGATCCTCCTGCCTCAGCCTCCCCTGTGCAGGCATCAGGCATGCTTGCCTCATCCCGTCTCTTGCACTGCTTCAGTCTGCCCCGCTCCCTCTTGGGAGGTGCTCAATCCATGCAGCCTTGACACTCTGGGCCCCTGTCCTGGAGCTCTGCTGCCTCCTGGTGCTTCCTGGTCCCTCCCCACTTGCTTGTGTCTAGAGGCTGCACCCAGCCAGCCACGTGGGACCTCCCTCCTGCCCCGCCACGCCCAGCCTCGGGGCCCAAGGGTGTTGGATATGCCCGGTGGCCAGCTCCAGCTGGCAAGCACCCAGCCTGCCTTTCCCCAGCAGCACGGGGGTCATCCTGTGCCTCTGTCCCTCTGCAGATGACAACAGCAACCAGAGCTCCATAGCGGACGCCTCCCCCATCAAACAGGAGCACAGCAGCAACTGCAGCCCTGCCCCGGAGCCCGGCGTGGCCCTGCCCAGCGACAGCAGTGAAGCCAAGGCTGATGAAGTGCAGGCGGACGGCAAGGAGCACCCAGGGGCTGAAGGTACAGGGCCCATGGGGATGGCGACTTGAGGAGGGCCTGCATGCGTTGGCCCCAGAGGTGGCTGTGCAGGGAAGCTGACATGGGGACCCATCCTGGTGGGGCCATTAAAAAGCAGCTGAGCTTATATTTGGAAACTTAAGTGTGGAGAGAATTACAGGGTAGGAACAGTTAATGAGAGCTGGGTGCGGTGGTGTTGGCTGCAATCCCCGCACTCTGGAGGCCGAGGCAGGAGGTTCACAAATTCAAGCCCAGCCAGAGCCATTTAGGGAGTTAACAAGACTCCGCCTCAAAAAACGTAAAAATAAAGAAAGACTGGGCAGGTAGCTTAGTGCTAAGGCCCTGGGTTCAGTCCTCAGTATCTAAATAAATAAAGAATTGAAAGGGCAAGGTAAAGGACAGCAGAGCTGTGGTCAGTGCTGGACCAGCAGGCCCTGCAGCCCAGGAGGCCTGGGAGCAGAGGTTCCTGGGCTCCCGCGCATGCAGCAAGGGCGCCCCCTCCAGCAGGGTGTGGGCTGGAGTCACCCAGTGTCCCACTCCCTGCCCCGTATGAACCCAGGTCTCAGATGACCTCCAGCCGGGGTTGTTTGTTTGTTTTGAATTTGAATGTGATCTTAGAATTTAAAAATTGAGCAACTCCATGTAAAGTAAGATTGATAGACAGGCATGGCTGTCACTCTCAGCTCACCCCAGCCCTCCGGGAGGCTGAGGCAGGGGGATGAAAAGCTTAAACCCAAGCCAGACGTGGTGGCACATGCCTGTGGTGGCACTTGGGAGACTGAGACTGGAGGATGGTGGTGAGTTCAAGACCAGCCTGGGCTACAAAATGAGCTCAAAGCCAGCTTGATCTGCATAGTGAGACCCTGTCTCAAAAAAACCAAACAAAACCAAGAAAAAGTTCAAGCCCAGCTTGGTCCATTTAGTGACTTATCTAGACCTGATCAAATAGACAAGGGGCCGGGGGCCAGGGAAGTAGTCCAGGTCCAGTACCCAGCGCTGGGAACAGAACAGGGTTGGGGTGGGGTAGGTAGGGAAGGCACCGTAGCCTGTCTCACTGTCCCTCGGGGTATCAGCAGCCCAGGCAGTGCTGGAGCCAGGAAGCCCCTGTTCTGCAGGGAGCCTGTCCCTGCCCCCCAGGCCTCTGCCAGCCAAGGCCGAAGGACCTGTGATCATGGTGTTTCTAATTGAAAATTTAAAAGAGAATTGACTTTGTTTGTTTGTTTTGAGTCAGTCTCCCTGTGTAGCCCAGGCTGGCCTTAAACTCACAGAGATCCTTCTGCCTCAGCTACCTAAGTGCTAGGAATACAGGCGTGTGCCACCATAGCCGACTTTTAAATTCTTATGTTGAGACAGGGTCTTATTAAATTGCTGCTTTGCCAGAACTGGGTTTGAATTTGCCATCCTCCTGCCTCAGCCTTCTAGAGTACTGGGGTTACAGGTGTGTGCCACTATACCCACTATCTTTCTTCGTAAAGTTTATCTGTGTCCTGGCTCATTCATGGCATGGCCCAGTGTCTAAGGGGACTTCTGAGCTCTGATCACTGCTTGGTAGATCCGGTAAGGAAAGGCAGCCTGGGCTCCCGGGGAAGGCTTCCTGCCTTGGAGGTAGAGTCCTCTGCAGCAGGCTTGTGGGCTGCGCAGATGGGAGGAAGGAGCAGGTTCCAGGCAGGGCACAAATGGAGTGGCGTGGTGTCACGGGCCACATCGCAGCAGGGCATGCAGGGGAGGCACCTAAAGTGGTTTCGAGGCCTCACCAGTGTGTAGCCTGCCCCGTTCTGTCTCACAGCTGCTTGCCCTGGTGACACCTGCTTCATTTATACAGCCCCTGGTACTCCTGTAGGTCCTCTGGGTTTGGTTTCGGTTTTGCTTTTGTCTGTTTTGTGTTTTGAGAGAGGCTCTCACTTTGTAGCCCAGGCTGGCCTTGAACTCCTGCTGATGGATCTACTGATCCAATCCATCCATCTGAGGGCTGGCGTAAGCTCTGCATGTGTGTGTGGTTCGGGAGCCCGGAGCCCCGGCCCTGTGGGAAGCGCCCTCCTCGCTCCTTCCCCCAGTGGGTGTGAAGTTGGGAACCTGGTCCCAGAGCCAGGGCTGTGGCTCCATCGTGGAGCATTTTCCCCTCCTTGTCCAGGGCCCTGGTCCTCTCCCAGCACTGGGGACAGCTGGGAAGGTGCTTCCTTGGGGGCACTGTCCTGTGCCCTCAGGACTCAGAGCGTCATTCAGGTCTCTATGCACCAATGCCAAAGCTCTGACCTCCAACTTGTGGTACCAAAAATGTCTCCAGACAGTGCCCAGTGTCCCCAAGAGGAGGTTCCCAGCCGACTGTCACGGCGGCTTTGCTGCCCGCCTCTGCTGCGTGCAGTGGGTGCCTCCTGCCCTGCCCTGCAGCCCGCACCGGCCTCCCGGGCTTGTGGTCCGCAGCTTAGCTCTGGCCTGGTCCAAGCCGCCGCTCCCTGGCTGAGTGCACCAATCTGCCTTCTTGGGCCTCTTCCTGGCTTATAAAATGGGATAGAGAAGTCACCTCTCTTGTTGGGTCACTGCAAGCAGCGAAAGGACAGAAGCAGAGGACAGGAGTGGCAGCAAAGCGCTGGACAGAGGAAGGGCCACTCGTCCACCCGCCACCGGGGAGCAGTCTGGGGCCACGGCAGCAGGCGTGGTGTGGCGGCCTCCCAGCATCTTTCCTCCACGGCCCAGCAGCTCCACGGGTTGGTGTCTGCGCCTCCCTCACCTGGAAGGCAGCTATGGTGGCACCGGAGTTAGATGTCCCCGAAATGCTTCTGTGGCCGCCACTCTGGGTACCAGTGCCCAACACTCCATTGCCAGCCAGGAGGCTCCTCTACACCGCCCCAGACCCTGGGCCTGTGTGCCGTGGCCCCTGGGAAGGTGTGGGCAGACAGCGTGGTCTTCCCGGGCAACAGCCCCGGACCGCAGGTCGGCCACCAGCTGTTGACCTTGCTTTGAACTTGTTTACTGCTGAGCAAGTGCGAGGAGTGACATAATGTCCATACTCCCTGGACTAAATTTAGGCCCCAGGAAAAGAATTTCCCCTGGGTGAGTTCCAGGGCCAGCGCCCTCTGAGAACTGGGCAGCTGCCCCAAGGCCTGATCCTGCCGGGGCCCCGGGTTCCCAGCCGGTTCCCACTGCAAAGCAACAGTCCAGGGTCAGCCCCGTCCCCGCCTGTGACCGCACCCTCCTCCCGCTGTGGCTGCGGAGCTGGAGCCACAGATACGGCAGACTTTTTAGGTCAATAAATATTCTAAATGCTTTAGTTAAAGCAAGTGTGTTATGAAAGAATAAAAATGCACAGGGATTTCTTTTCCTTATTAAGATGAAATTTACATAAAATTAACTGTTTTGGGGCTGGGGTGTAAAGTCCTATCCTAAGTTTAATTCTTAGCATAAAAAAAGCTTAATCTATGTGTTAAACCAGGTGTGGGCTAGAATGCAGCCTGCCCTGCCTGGTAAGTGCGAGTTCCTGAGTTCGAAAAAAATAATAAACTTGGTGTGGTAGTACCCACTTATAATCCCTGCGCCTCGAAGGTTGAGGCAGAGAATGAGCCCAGCCTGGGCTACAGATGGTAAGGAGTTCAAGTTCAGCCTGTACTACTTAATGAAGCCAAATCCAAAAACCAAAGGAAATAAAATTTGTAAGGCATGTTGAGGTGTGTGCACATGCGCTCTGAGAGGCAGGAGGCTCACAAGTCAGAGCTCAGCCTGGGGAATTCAGCAACTTCCATCTCAAAATTGAAAAAAAAATTTTTTTTAAGGTCAGGGACCCGGCTCGGTGCTAGAGATCCCAAGCTCGATCCCCAGTACCTTCCCCCCATCAAAGAATCCGCTTTCTGTTCTTTGGGAATGAAATTGCTGGGTTATCACTCGTTCTTTGTCTAACTTTTTGAGGAACTGCCATGAGCTTGGATTTAAAAGGTAAGACTAAAAATGTCCAAGGAATCGCAGGCTTCGAATGGGGCTCTCTACCCAGATTACCCCCACACTTAGTCTCGCTGGGGCGAGCTCGAAGCCTGGGGCCTTTTTATCTCATCTTCTGGCTCTCATGAGAGCGAGGCTGGCCTGGCACCCTGTGCCTAAGGACCATGGGGTCTACAGACACAGCTGGGCTGGGATACGGCCCACCTTGCCCTGACACCGGCTTCCTGTGGGATCAGAGCTTATGTCCCTGATGACTGTTTGTGAACACAAGGTTGGTGGCCTCCCTGGGGACCCTTCTTGTGACAGCAGCAGGCAGCTCTGAGCGGCCACGACAGGTCAGGGTTGCACCTGGGGCGCCACAGAGAATTGGCCTGCAGCGTCTCGTCCCCACCCAGCCTCTGGAGGGGGACCCTGCAGGTCCTGCCTGGCCACCGGCTCTTCCCTGCTCTCCTGACGTACTCGCTGGTTTCAGCTCCAGCCCCTGTTTCTTTTTGTGCTCTGTTTCTTCTCTGCCTTAGAAAGCCCAAGAAGCCAGCCCGTGGTGCTGGGGTGCTGGCCAGTGTTGTTTTAGTGAGCTCTTTAAACACCAGGGCAAGGCCCTGCATGAGGTGTGCTAGGCCTGCGTGAAGTCTTGTCCCTCCCTGAGCCCCAGCAGCTGCCCTTCCTCTGAGCCATGTCCCCTGCTCAGCCCAGCCCTCCCTGCTGCACAGACACCGAGGGCCGGTGGCTCTGGGATGCTGCACCCCGGGGAGACAGGAAGATGACCCGCATGGGGGCCACTGGAGGGAGGGCTGCGTCCTCTCAGGTGTTGGTGGGGTGCCATGAGGTGGCAGGCGACCATTGTAACCTTTCTCTCCTGCATTCCCCACTTCCTGCAATGACCAGTCATTTCTCAGACCCCATTTCTCAAGGTCTGCGTACCTCCAAGGACCCGGGAGGAGATAGCAGCTTCCCTGGCCACTGCACCGGGATTCGCAGCTGTGGTCATGGGGCGCATGGGCCACCAGGGGGCCCCCTGAGCTACAGCATCACAGCTCTGCTATTCGGCCGCCTGGCCGGTGATAGGTGTGCGAGCAGGGCTGGGACCTGCAGCCTGTGTGTGACCTGAGTGTGTGTGGGGTGGGGTGGGGGAGGCGCCTGGCTGCCCAAAGCGACCTCACTACCAGATAAACACAGTGTTTTTGCAGGCCATCAGCCCAGCCAGCTCTGAAAGACACCAGCTACAAGACTTCAGAGTTCTGGGTATTTTTAGAACCGGCCCATCTGCTCTCGCCTGTCACGTGTCTGAGAGCAGCCTGTGTCATCTTGCTCTCTCTCTCAGATGCTGCTGACGAGCAGAGCTCACAGTTGTCGGTGGAAAACTCCAGCGGTTCGGAGAAAGTGGAGCGGCAGCCGTCTGCAGAGTCGGGACTGGCCACGGAGTCGTCCACAACTTCTCAGGTAGCTCACACCTGTCTCAAAAATGTAAATTGTTTTGTTTTTTGGACAATTGGAAATGTCTCTTGCGTTTGAGCAGCTTCCATGAGGCTCATCGTGTTCTGCCCCAGGCACTGGTACCACAGTGATGCGGGGGATAAGTGGCCCTGCTCCCCAGGAATCTTTAGGGTGGACGGGGCGGCCACAGCTTCTTCCTGTGTGGCTTTGGACCCACAATCAAGTTGGCTGCCCCAGAGACCCCAGCTTATGTCCATTGGGGCTGGGACCCGAGGCCTCAGAAACCCAGAGCCCCAGTCAGCCTTGGAGTCTGCAGCCGAGCGTGCAGTCCTGCTCGAGCCCAGACCTTTGGGTGCAGATGCAGGGACCCTGCGGTAACAGCGGATGTCCTGGAGGCAACCTGGGTTCAAATCCCAGCACCATCTCTTCAGATTTAGGCCTTGGTTGGGTGATGAGGGCCAGAGCACCCTGGGCCTCGGGAGGATTAGCGGACAGCATGGTGGTGTCGCTCTGAGTCCTTTGGAGTAGTCTCAGGGGAGCAGAGCTGGGTGGGGCACAGTTGTCCTCCCTCCTTCCTGGGCAGGCGACTCCTGTGGCTGGGCTCTGCCTGAGCTGTCACTGCATCTCTTCTCTTCCTCCTTCCCAGGAGCTGGAAGGGGGGCCGCCCTCCAAGAAGCTGAAGCTGGAGGCCTCGCAGCAGAACCCCGAGGAGATGTAGGCTCTAGCTTCGTCTCCGGCCGTGTGTCCTGGCGGGGGGCACCCGCAGGCTGCATCCTGAACCCCGAGGCCCGGGCGGGACCCTCAGGTGCGGACAGAACCACTCAGTTTCCAGTTTACCAAGTCGAATCCAAGGACACCCGAGCCCCTGCGTCACTTCTCAGACGCTGAAGACCTCTGCTGCGAAGCAAGACCCCTCGAACCTTGACGGGACCCCTCCTCGGGGAGGCGGACGACAGCTCAGGAGTCTGCACACTGTCCTGGGAGCCAAGATGACATTTGTGTTGCTGCTGTGTCCCCCCCACTCTGTCTCACAAATATAAGCTATGGGAGGCTGGAGCCCTTCGGGAGCCCGCTTCCTGTCGGGGCTTGTCACTGTTCCACCGATTCCTTCCGCTTTCTTTTTCTGTGCCTTGTGCCCTTGAGGTGACCTCCGGCATGTCTCCTGGTTGTTTTGCGTCTCCCTTTGCAAAGTGCCCTCTCTCGGCGGTGGCTGCCATCTGACCCGCCTCTCTCCTCCCTGCCCTGAGACTGCTTGGAGAGCCAGCAGGGTGCAGCTGTGGGGGGAGCCGGGCACCCCAGCCAACCTGGCCTCCTGCTCCAGGCCACAGCCCCTGCCCGCCCGGGCCTTGGGTGCCGGGTGTTCCTGGGACCCGCAAGCCCTTGGATGTCTCTGGCACTTCTACACCCCTGTCCTCACTTAGGCCCCCCTCTTCCGTCCTCTGCCATCTCCCGGGCCTCGAAGGACAAGACTGTGGCGACTTCATCTCCTGAGACAGCATCAGGGGTGAGGGCCGGGGAGGCCGGGAGCAGGTGGCAGGCCGAGCTGGTGCTGAACCCTCCCTGGGATGCCGCTGGATTCAGATCCACGGGACCTATCACCCCGGCACCCCGAGGGCGTGGGCAGGGAGCCCACTCCTGTCACGTGGTACTGACTCAGCCACAGCGTGGGGCTCAGTCCCAGGACGAGCCCTCGGTCTCAGCGGAGAGCGGCCTTGATGATTGGGCCTTAAAGGCCAGAAAAGCACCCAGGACTTGGGAAGCTTTGCACACCTTCCAGGAAGGAGGCCCCACAGAAGTGGCCCCTGACAGCAACTTCCCATCTCCATGGAGATGATGCAGGCACCCACCCTACGACAGTCAGTTTTGGGGCCTGGTTTGTTCTGATGACTCTGGGACTCGCTCCTTAGACCCTAAAGCTTCTCCTAAGCTTTCTTTACTGCACTGGAGTTTTGGCTCCCTTTGAGTCACGTGTTCCTGGGGTGGGGGCTGTGGGTTTTGTTCTGTTTCTGTTTTGTTTTGGGGGCTAAATTGGTGCATATTCAGGTACCACCTTCGCTGTGGGGCTCTTTCTCCCACCGCCTCGGGAAGTGTCTGCCAGATTCCGTTTTCTAAGAGTTTCTGAGGGCGAAGCTCCTTTTTTTTTTTTTTTTTTTTTTAAAGGGAGCCTATCTATTTCCTGCACTTCAAAAAGAATCAGAAATGTTCCTGAATTTCAAATACCTCATGCAAAATGTCTCCTGAAATAAGGGAAAAAAAAAAACTTTGAAAATATTAATGTTGAAGTTAGCAATGCTGAAAGATTTCTGTCTTAAAAAAAAAAAAAAAAAAAACCCTCGTACTTCTCCAGCCTGCCCCTCAGGCAGCCAGTTCTGCTGAGCATTGCAACCTGGGTCTCCTCTCAGCTGTGACCCACTGCATGCGACCTGGCAACCGGTCTGAGGCTCTAGGCGGCTTGACCTCCAGATCTCTCTTGGAGATAGGATGACGCCTTTCTTTGCAGCAAAACCATTTCGAGGCAAGACAAATTAAGATATTTCTCTAGGGAAATGAGAGGTGACATCTGATGGAGAGTCCCACACACTATCCACGGGGACAGCCGGCCAGCCAAGACCCCCCTGTGCCTGTCCGCACGGGCGAGGGGAGCTGGCGCAGCGGGGGATGATGGTGACGAAGTCCGAGGTCCCCAGGCTGTCCTTCGTTCTCTCTGAAGTGCCTGTAGGTAGGAATGGGCCAGTGGTAGGGACCAGCCAGGCCCCGCCACAAACCACGGCCAGGCCAGGCAGAGCGCCGGCAGCCCCCTGCCGGCCAGATGCCTTCCACACGGATCGGTGACACTGCAGAATCCAATGTGCTTCCTTCTCAGCCACCCGCACCCCGCGCCCGTCCCACCGCAGAACCTGAGACCTGGCCGTGCCAGGGTGGATCCTCGGGGACACCAGGCCCCATGGCCTAAAGGGCTCCCAGGGCAAATGTGATCCCCAAGACGCCGAGGCGGGGAGGCTGTGGCTCCACATTCCAGAGTGCTGGCACCAACCCTGGAACCCCGAGGCCGGGGACCGTTTCTCCTAGGGTGGTGACTGCCACCGGCAGGTGGTGTCATGGTCAGAATGTTCCTTAGCGCCGAGGACCTGCTTAGAGGGATAAAGACCTTCTTTTCACTGTTACTTAATGTTTTTTTTCCTCTTATGATTTTTTTGGTGTGTTGTACAGCAGTATAATTTTTCACTTATTTATTCCATCAGTAGATATGGTTTGTACAATGTACAATGGTTCCATTTCAGAGAATAAAATTCAAATCATGAGTACACGAGGGGTTTTTGTTTTGTTTTTTCGAGGTCCCGGGGGTATAACCCAGGGCCTTCGCTGTGAGTGACATCCCCAGCCCATTTCTCATGTCTTATTTTGTGACAGGGTCTCCTTAACTCACTAAGTTGCCTAGGCTGGACTCAAACTCCCAATCTTCCTGCCTCAGTCTCTTAGGGCGATGGGAGTACAGATGTGGGCCACCAGACCAGCTGCTCTGGTTTTGCCACATGAAGGAGTAAAGTAGGGTGAGTGGTGCAGATGGCCTGGGCCTGACGGCACAGGGAGGTGAGCTCGTGGCAGCCGGCCTGCTGCCCACCATCACCGCGCTGGCTGTTGTTCCGAAGCACCAGCCGGGCTCCAGGCCAGCCCCAGGCACTGCTGTCCGTGGGCAGGTGGTGTTGGTCCTCTGTGTCAATGAGGAAGCAGTTCAGAGGCCTTGTTCAGCGCGCCAGTCTGAAAACCTCACCTAGGCCTGGGATAGCTCTGTGGTAGAGGGCACAGGCCCCGAGTTCGATTCCTGGCACCACAAAACAGAAAAAAACCAGATAAAAGCCACATACAACCTTGTCTTGAGCTGGAGGAGGGCGGTCATCTCAGCCCCCAGGCTCAGGCTGGATCTGGAACCTTCCCTGGGTCTCTCCTCCCTGCTTGACCTCCTCACTTAGCAGCTGTCACTTGGTCTTCCCACCAGGGGAAGCCTCCAGAAGCTGCTGAGGGGGGAACACAGCTAAGTCAGGGCAGGCCGACATGCAGACAAACGCTGTCCCCTCCTGTCCTGCCGCCCCACACGCTCCAGGCTTTTTTTTAACCAGAAGTCGTCCTCAGCTAACTCAGCTCCTGATATGGAAAGTTCAGCTGGACAAAGCACAAATCACTGGAGCCTTCCCTGTTTACTTAGCAGGGAGAGGGAAGCCAGACTGGCTGAGGCTCTCCTGCCCACTTCCCTTCCAGACGCCTCCCTGTGGATTTTTTTTTCATTATTGGCAATTGAACCCAGGGCCTTTGCAACTGAGCTGCACCCGTCTTTTTTTTTTTTTTGAGTTTTGTCAAGTTGCTGAATTGCTCAGGCTGGGCTTGAACTTGCGATCTTCCTGCCTCAGCTTCAAGTCCTGGGTCTGCAGATCTGTGCACCACACCCTGCCCCTCATGTCTCCAGCTCCATGTGGCTTCTCCTGCTGTCTGCTTTTACCGGGGAGCAGCCAAGCACAGGCTGGAAGGCGGACTTCGTGGGGTTTCCTGGAGCTCTGTGCTGGGCGCTGGGCAGCAAGATTCAAACTTGATTTTACTTCTAGACATAAAAGTGAGCCAGAGCTGGGTGTGGCGGTGCTTGCCTGCAATTCTAGCACTCAGGAGACAGAGGCAGGAGGATGCTTCAAATTCTAGGCCCGCCTGGACTACACAGTGAGTTCAGGGTCAGCCTGGACTGCAGAGTGAGACTGTCTCAAAAAAAAAAAAAAAAAAGATCCAGGGCACTAAAGAGAGTGCTAGCACAGCCTGGGGTAAGGGTTTGCGTTCCGATGGAGGGAAGAGAAGCTCCTAGGATAGAGACAGAAGCCCTGGTAGGGGCTAAGAAACAGTTTTTGTTGTTTCTTGCTTTGTTTGCTGTACTGGGTGGGGACTGAACCCAGGGCTTTGCACCTGCTATGCAAGCACTTTACCTTACAGAGATACAGCCCCAGCCCTCTGTACAGCTTTTGTTTTGAGACAGGTCTAACTTCCTCTCCTACCCCTCCCAGCAATGTAATTTTCCTCCAGAGGCTCAAGATAGATAACCATGGGCTTGGTCCAGTTGCATTGCTTTCCTCCCTGGAAGAAGCTGCTTTCTTTCTCAGTCTGTAAATGGAGCTGCATTAGTTGGGCTGGTCCTGGTTTGTACGGTTCCCGCCCCCAGGCGGCTGCTATTGGTTCAGGGAGGGGCACATGACCCCAGGTGGTCCAATGAGAGTCAGCCTTGAGATTCTTTTATGGGAACTGGCGGGAAAGTGTTGTGCTGGAACATGCAGCTGGAGCTTTTAAAAGTAGAGGAGTGTGAGGACCCGCACCTGGAACTCCAGCACCCTCGAGGGTGAGGCAAGAGGGTCGCTGTCAAGTTTCAGGCCAGATTGGGCTACAGAATGAGTTCAAGCCCAGGCTGAACCGCTTAGGGAGACCTTGTCTCTAAACATATAAATAAGTAAATAAAATTTTAAAAATGGGAGAAACTAGGGTGACTTTGACCCTGCTGGAAGAGTCTGTCCAGGAGTGAAGCCAACCCAGGAAAGAGCGCTGGCGAGGGTGAGCTTTTGAGAGCGGTGCTCCAGCCTGGCCCCAGCCAGCCCTGGAGCCCTGACCTTGACTTTCCAGTCTGTGAGCTAAGAACTATCCTGGATAGCTTAGCCCAGTATCCGTCACCTTTCCGCTGCTGAAACAAAATCCTAACGTACAGCATACAGGGACGGCATTTGCCATGTCAGAGGGTTCAGTCCGTAGCCAGATGGTTTCAAGGCAGAACCACCACGGGAGAAGGGGGAAGTGGAGGAAAGAAAGCTGTTCGCTTCAGAGCAGCCAGGAAGCAGGGCAAGGCGGGCATGGGTGGGGGAGCCAGAGCGCAGGGGCTGGCCCAGATGCAAAGTGCCCTGTTTCCTCCAATGGGACCCCAAAGCCTGACAGCCCACCCAGCTCTGAACCCACCATGGAAGGATCCAAGGCCTTAATCACCGAAGTCAGCACCCTCATCACCCCCAGCCTGGTAACAGCAGCCTTGGGGATCCCGCCCTCATGCATGAGCCTGTGGGGACACTGCCTGTTTAAACTGCAACAGTTAAACTGGGTGTTTCCCTGGGTCATTCCCCGCATCCCTGTCCCAGAGCTTCAAGTTAACAAACCCAGCCTTGATGAATCCGGGAGCCCCTCCACCTCCCGCAGGATAGTTTGGAATCCTGAATGCCATCTCTTGGAGGAAGGGTGCATCCCCTCCAAATCACTCCTCTTGTAGTGTCTCAAATGACAAGGATTTGGATGGGTACCAGCTGGTGACGGGAAATAAACAGGAAAACACCCTTAGACCTGTTTAGACTATGAGCTCCACCCCTCCACAGCTATGGCACTGCAGGCAAATATTCTAACCTCTTTGGGCCCCAGTTTCCTCATCTGTAAAATGGAAAGATTCATAGAACCTACTAGCCAGGTATGGCGACACACGCCTGTAATTTTAGCCCTGGGGAGGCTGAGGCAGGAGGATTGCTGCAAGTTTGAGGCCAGCCTGGGCTACATAGTGAATTCAAGGCCAGCCTGAGCTATGTAAGGAGACCCTGTCTTTAAAAAAAAAAAAAGTTTCTTTCAACTACCTAATGTTTCAACAGGAAGGTGTGGTCTAGGAGCTGGGGCTGGCAAGCTTCTTCTGCACAGAGCCGTGTGGTACAAAGCCTCCCCTGCACTTCCTTGGCTCTGCTGTGGTGGAACGAAAGCAGATACTGTAATGAACAATTATGGCTCCATTACAATAAAACTTAGTTTACAAAGACAGTTGGCAGGCTTGGTCTGTGGCCCTCTGATTCGGGGAAGAAAGCTGGTTCCAGGCTCCTTACTGAGGCCGTGTAGGGCCCTGTTCCTTTCTGTTTGACGGAGAGGCTGCTTCTCTGCCCAGATTTGGGGTTGCCGGGAGGTCAAATGAGATCATCACAGCTCTGGGTGCTTGGGGAGAAGGAGCCGCAGAACTTAGGGCCGCTTGAGAGTCTGATGCAAAACACGTTGTTGTTTCTGCTGAGATCTGTAGAGAGAGCCAGGACCCCAGCCAGCAAATGTCCTGGGCACCTGTGTCCCAGGGGCTACCACAAAGGGCATCGGGATCCAGGGCTGTGGCAATGCCTGCAGCCCCAGCCTCCTGGAGGACAAGGGTGAGGGACCCAGAAGTCTCTGATGGGCTGTGACACTGTGCCTGGGCCTGCTGTCCTGACTGCCCTTGGGACCAGGCTCTGTGTTCCCCAGGGCCTGCTGGGTAACCCCTCCAGGGCAGTCACTTCAGAAGAAGTGGGCTTTGGTGGTCCAGAGGTCAGTCCTGAGACAGGGGGAATGGCAGTTTCTTCTTTTTCCCTGTGGCCCCTGTACATGGCACTGGACTTCTAGCTACCCAGATGGGCTTGGGGATAAGACCTGTAACAGTAGTGAAAAATAGCAGCTGCAGGGCGTGGTGGTGCACACCTGGGAGACTGAGGCAGGACGATCCCACATTCTAGGCATTTTAGCCACTTAATGAGACCCTATCTCAAAACAAAGAACAAAGAAATGGTTGGGGATATATAAAGGTCCTGGGTTCTACTCCCAAATAAAAAAGTTTTAAAAACATGAATATCCATTCATGTAAGACTTTTCTGAAATGTGTACCGACATGTAAGGCCACAGCTCAATGAATTTTTTTCCCATACTTCCTTTCTTGTTGGAGCTGAGTAACACATGCATGCGGGGCTTGGTGTGATCCAGGCACGCCTGAACTGAGAATGAGGAAACCCCTCAGGGGGCAAGATGGGCCACCGCTGAGGCCGCCTGGAGACCTTGTGGATGGTTTTCCTTAGTTAGCATCGGCCCCCTCCCAAGGTGCTGCTCAGGTTTCCTCCATTGTCTGCTCAGCTCCTTGCTGGTCCTGATTAAATACGGGCTGCCCAGGGTCAGTCAGCGCGACTGGCGGAGTTAGGAGCCCTGCTGAGGGTCTCACTCCTCCTGCAGCCCTGCAGACCAGGCCGCTTGTCTCATCCCTTTGGGCCCACGCCGTGCACCTGATAGGGGTTGGGGATCCAGGCACAGACCCTAACACTTTCTTTCTTTCTTTCTTTCTTTCTTTCTTTCTTTCTTTCTTTCCTTCTTTCTTCTCTTTCCTTATTTCTACTGCATTAGGGACAGAGGCCAGGCCCTTGTGCATGCCAGGCAAGTTCTGTACCATGATGCTATCATGCTCAGTTCAGAGCTGCTGCTTCTTTTTTTTTCTCCCTTTGGAGACGAGGTTTCACTATGTAGTTCAGGCTGGCTTCAAATTCATCACAATTCTTCTGCCTCAGCCTCCTGAGTGCTGGATCACAAGTGTGCACTGCCACAGCCAGCACAGAGCCTCACTTTGAAGATGTGAAATGGGGTGTGCAGACCTGGTTCCTCCCAAGGTCCAAAGCAGGGGCACAGTCTTCAGGGAAGGTGATTTGCTGTCCTGTTGGATCATGCTTTAAAATCCCACTGTGACCCCAGGCAGCTGGCCCTCTGCTGAAGATATACAGGGTCAGTTGAAGGGTTTCAAGCATCCTTAAGAACAGAAGATTAGCCAGGCGCAGTAGTGCAGGCCTGGAATCCCAGCTCTCGGTAGGCTGAGAAAGAGGATCACTGAGAGTTCAAGTCCAGCCTCAACTGCACGGTGAGACCTATCTCACAGAAAAAGAAAGCATAAGATTAATTTTATCATCAATGCACAGAAACATGGGTCTGTCAGACTCACATTTATTCTTTAGAATATTTCTATTGCTGAATTATTAATTATAATTTTATGAGTTTTGGGGCTGGGGGTTGCTCAGTGGCATAAGTGCCTGCTTTGCAAGTGCATGGTTGTAAGTTTGATCCCCAGTACCAAAAAAAAAAAAAAAAAAAGAGGGCAGGGGTTTAGCTCAGTGGTGTAAGTGCCTGCTTGGCAAACTTAAGGTCACGAGTTAGATCCCCGGCACCAAAAAAAGGAAAAAAAGAAAAAATTGTATGAGTTTTATTAAACGAGTCCTTAACAGGAAAAAAAAATCACAAAAATAAAATATTGAATTTATAATATTAAGTGTTTGTAGAAAAGCATCAAAATTTTCAGCGTCGACTTTTGTCGGTATACCAAGTCTAAAAAAGAACAAAAGTAAATTCTTATATAAAGTACAATGAAGATACCAGTAGCATTTTACAAAAAACATCTTTTTTCAATGATCACACCCGAGGCAGTTTTCACACCTGACACTACATGTTCCACGCGCACGTTCACACCGACAGCACCTGTGTTTAGCTTTCCTTTCCTGTGTGGCAGTCTCGCTACCTTGTCCTCTCCCTGTCAGGAGCTTCCTAGTATATTGTACAATGAACATATAGCAGAGTAATAAGATATCAATAAAGTAAAATATCAAACATGTAAGGAGCACCGAGAAGAGACATCGACATTTTCACATCAGCTGTGTACTTGCTTACGAAACTTAAAAGATAACAGAAGTAAAAACCTACGTGAACTACAGTGTAAACACAAACAAAATTCTACCACTTACATAAATTTGCTTTCACACCCAAGGCAGCCTTCTCACACAACTGCGTGTTCCCTACACAAGCATCGCTCACACTGATGGCACATGTGTTTTGCTTTTCTGCACTTTCTTGTAGGGCACAGTTGACCTCTTTTTGTTTTCCTGTGGTCATAGGAGGTGTTCAGGATGCTGTGCCTGCCAATTCGCCTGTCAGTGCACCGGTGTGCTCCACAATTTTTGTGTAGCTCCCGAGACAGAAGCATCTTGTTTTTCCTCTGCTGTAAATAATCTCTTATGAGCTTGGGCCCCAGTCCTCTGAGAACCTTTCTCTGTGCCATGTTGCACTTTTTTTGGTAAACGCTCCAACTATTTATGCCACACATGTTTAGGATCAAGTAAAACCACCACTGGCCAAGGCTTTGTGCGTCCTCACACTTGCTACGTAACTCATCAACATCTGCCCTGCTTTTGGTTTTGTTGTAGGAAGTTTCTATCCCGGGTTCCATTTTGTCAAGATTTCCTACCGATATTTCTGTCACGGTGGAATGTTATCATCAGCAGGGGCAGTGTTTAGTCAAGGTTTGCAAGGAGTAGATTTAATATAGGACACATAATTTATAGGATTATTTTATAATATTCACCCCAAATGTCAAATGCAGGGGGGTGCAGGACACCTGTCCACATACTAGAGACCCCAAGAATCCAGCCAAGGGCCTCAATCCCATGGCAATGTCCCCGGGTTCCAACGTCTCAAGCGAGTCTGTATGGAGGATCTGCAGGGGGAAGGCCCCAGGGTCAGCGTGGAAGCTAGGTCGTCTGCACCAGTAGGATGAAGATCTGTGCCAGCAGGCTGAGGGATCTGCACTGGAGCCAGGAATGATACTCCAGTAAGGACCGGAGCTCCCCCAAAAAGAACCACGGCCACCCTCAGCAACAGCAAGATCTCAGCTCCTCTGATGATGAGAACAGCTGGGTTCCTATCAGGAAGCCAGCGTGACAGCTTCTCCTGGAGAATCAACAGCTCCTTCTTCCCCTCCAAGCCTGCTTCCATGCTGCTGGCCACAATCCTCAGGTGGGCCCTCCGCACCCAGCACCACACTGCCTCCGTTCAGCTGGGTGTTACAAGCAGCCCATTAGTAAATCCACCACAACTAATTTGTTTTTCTTTGTCATGCAGGAGGCCAATATTATCATCACTCTCAAATCCAAAGGTTGTACTCTACAATTCATGGCTTTGAAATGGCAACGTTTCATTTGGAATTTCTGGTTTGTTACTGGGCACAGCTCCTGCACTGGTCAGCTCCTGGTCTGTTATCAAATGTAACATCAATTGGAAATGTGTGCACCAATTGTGGAAATGATGTGAGTAACAATGTTCGTAATACCATTCAGTTTATTACAATACAAATAAGGACCTGACAGCTGAGTTCCAGGATAAAGGGTTAAACTGAAAGCACAACAACTCTTCACATCTACAAGAACATACTTTTTTTTTTTTTTTTTTTGAGACAGGGTTTCACTTTGCAGATCAGGCTGGCCTCAAACTCACAGCCATCCTCCTGCCTCAGCCTCCTGAGTACTGGGATTACAGGCCCAACCACACATTTTTATGCCGTATTTAGACCCATGGCTTTTCCATAAATCTTTTCTAGTCCTGCGATCACCATGAGAAATTCTTGCTAAGTAGAGCAGACCCACGAATGCTTTCAGTCCCGCTACTGAGGTTTCATGATGAACAGTTTTGGCTACAGCTACTGGTACCTGCGGAACACTCTACTTGCACGTCAGCCTTTGTGTATTTCACAGCATCTCGGAGCATTTGATCTGTCACAGTTTCCAGCACTGAACGGCAGTGCTGGCATTCTGTCCAGCCCATTTCACCCCTGCCAAGACCCTCACTGTGTTTCAGAGATACTCCTAACATGGGGCGGTTCCGCTGGACTGTGTGGCCGTTGCGTAACATTCGAACTGCTCAGATGTAAGTTCGTCCTCACATTGTTGTTCTCTTTATGGTCTGAATTTGGGGTCACATGGCCAACATCAAAGTTGTCGTCATCATCCAGCCACACCATTCTGTCATTATGAAAACATTTCTTTCACCGTAACAGATCATCTCCATCATCCATGCATGAATAATCTGATGAGTCTTTTCTTTGGTACCAGGGATCGAAACTCAGGGTCTTGTACTTGCTATGTAGGTGCTAATGCTGCTAAGCTCCATCCCAGCTCTGATGATTCACTTTTGATCCCCTTCAAAATTTATAAATCTGGTTTCTCTTGTGCTATTTTACTGAATTGTGCTACCCCTAGGCCAGGGATATAGAGCTCAGTGGCACAGTGCCTGCCTGGCAAATGCAAGGTCCTGAGTTTGATTCTTGTTACAAAAACAAAAAAAAACAAAAAACAAAACAAACAAACAAAAAAACCAACCAACTTTAAAAAGGCTACTTCTATCAGAAAAATCAAAAGAAACCTTTAAAAAAAAAATCCTAGAGTGGTGTGGGTCTATTGAATCCTGTGTGATGCTCGAGTAAAAATTCACAAAACAAAGTTACATGGAGCATAAGGTGGGTAAAAGTCCCATTTTGCTACTTCTGCACACTTGCATACACCTTTCCTTCATCACACCAACACAGACTGCTTCCTGTATCCTGCAGGGAAAGGTACTGAGTTGCACTGCTGGCTACTACTACCCTGAAATACAACTTTAGACTAAAAAAATAAGGGGCGGATTTGGTAAACCCACTAAAGTTGACATCCAATCCCAGAACTCAGGAGGCTGAGGCAAGAGGATCATACCAGATTTGAGACCAGCCTACCTACATAATGAGTTCAAGGCCAGTCTAGAATATACAGTGAGACCCTGTCTCAAAAACAAAGTGTTGGTATCCACCAAGCACCCTGGAACCAATCCCCTGTGGATAACAAGGGAAAACTTGAACTGTATGATTCCATTTCTCTGAGATTTCTAGAAGGAGCCAAACTCTGGAGACAGAAAGCTGCACCCAAGTTGCATGGGGCTGGACATATTGTATGACTCCAAACACACACAGGGCAATGTTCCTGGGTGATAAATGTCTAAACCTAGGTAGCAAGGATGATGACACATTATAAGCTTTTTTTTTTTTTTTTTGTCTTTTTTGAGACAAGGTTTCACTATGCAGTTCAGGCTGAACTTGAGCTCACTTTGTAGCTCAGGCTGGTCTCGAACTCTCAACCATCCTCCTGCCTCAGCCTCCCAAGTGCTGGGATTACAGGTATGAGCCACCACGCCTGGCCTTGTTTTTTGTTTTGATACTGTGAGTTGAACGCAGGACCTTGTGCTTGCCAGGCAGTTGCTTGTGCCACTGAGCTACAGCCCCAGCCCCCTAAACTTGTT
Source organism: Cavia porcellus (assembly GCF_034190915.1). Lineage (NCBI taxonomy): Eukaryota > Metazoa > Chordata > Mammalia > Rodentia > Caviidae > Cavia > Cavia porcellus. Next base: position 7,859,250 of record NW_026947499.1, on the reverse strand, counting down.
AAAGCTCATTAAATTGTACGCCTGTAACGGTGAACTGGGGACGATACAAACTACATCTCCAGCATGCATCGTGCTGGGGGCGGTGGTGCATCCCTGTAAATCCCCACACTCTGGGAGGCTGAAGCAGGAAGGTTGCAAGTTTGAGCCCCTGGTGACTTTAACCACCAAGAGCCTGTCTAAAAACCAAAAAAATCCTCAAAACCCCAAGCCACACTGGCCTATTCACCAGCACCTGCCTCCTTTTCTGATACATAAGATGGGGGTACCATGCCTGCCTTGCCCACGCCCCGGTGTGGGGAAACTGTGGTGGTGGCTGAACTGTGCAGACCCTCCCAGCTGACCCCAAGGTGAGTGCTGCATGGGATGGCGATGTCCCAAGCGATCCAGATCCTGTTTTGCTTTGCACATCCGACCTGCCGCCCGCCAGGCTGGGAGCCACGCGCGGCGGATGCACCAGCCCTGAACTCTGGCCCGAGCTGTCCCCAGAGATGGCCCTGGTCTTTCAGTTTCAACGCTTGTTTATTTTCAAAGAAACGTTGCCAGACCGTGTGGCCACCCCTGCCTGCCCTTTTATGATTTGTTTCATTCAGAAGATTTCAGGCAGGGAGAGAGGCGAGGTAAAGAGGCCAGTAGCCAAGCGTCTGCCAGCAAAGACCTGCAAGGTGCCTGGCCGGGGGCTTGAGGGGCGCAGGTGTTGGTGGCTCAGTTGCAAAGTGGGGCCAGGTCACCCCCTGAACCCCAAAACACCAGGAATGGCAAGGCCACTTGTAATAATTATAAACATTTGCCAAACAGCGCTGGAATAACTGGACATCTTTGGGGGACGAAGATGACTCCCTGCCTCGGACCATATCAGGAACTCGCTCAGAATGGATTATAAACCAAAATGTAACATGTAAAACCACAGCGTTTTTTGGAGACAGAGTCACACTGTGTAGTTCAGACTGGCCTTAACTTGCAGCAGTCCTCCTGCCTCAGCCTCCTAAGTGCTGGCATTACAGGCATGTTGCCCCCATGCCTAGCAAAAACAATATTTTGGGGGGAAAGTATAGAAGAAAATCTTTGTGATCTCAAATTAGACAAAAATTTTTCTTTTGGACATTACTCAAAGTATTAGCTGTAGCCAGGCATGGTGGCCATGAGTGAAATCTCAGCACTTGGGAGGCTGAGGTAGGAGGAACACTGAGACTTCCAGGCCAGGCTGAGCAACATAATGAGATCCTGTCTGCAAATAAATAATAAAAAAAGGCCTGGGGCTGTGACCAGTGGAGAGTGGAAGGGAAGATTGATGACACTGGGTGTGGCTGAGGAGTCAGACCACCGAGGATTTTCATGCACTGCCAGTGGAAACATAAAATGTGTGGTCACATTTGCAAGAGTTCAGCAGATTTGAGTCAGGCTCAATGGCCTGTCCCTATAGTTCCACTACACAGGAGGCTGGGCAAGGAGGATCCCGTGAGTCCAGGGCTAGGGGTCAGCCTAGTAAGAGCATGTCTCTCCCCTCCCTTGCTCCTTACTGGAATCGAATAGAGGGCCTTCTGCGTGTGCAACATGTCAGCACTTTAGTTTTTATTTTGAGACAGGGTCTTGCTAAATTGCTAAATTGCCTAAACTGGTCTGGATTCTCCTGCCTCAGCCTCCCAGAGTGCAGGGATTACAGGCAAGTGCCACTATCTGACTACAGGTTCTGTCTCTTAAAGCTTGCAGATTTCCTATAAAATTAAATCTACGATTACACCACCACCTAGCCACACTACTCCCAAGTAATAAAAGTACAAAAACCTGGATGGGGGTGTTTACAATGTCCTTATTCATAATCACTGCAGCCTGAAAACAGTGGAAAGGACTTTCCACTGGTGACAAGCAAAACAAACTATGGAACACGGCTGAAATGAAATGCTGCTTCACCTCTGGGCACAGCGGTACATGCCTACAATGTCAGCACTTGGGAGGCTGAAGCAAGAGAATCTCGAGTTCAAGGCCAGTCTAGGAAACTTAGCAAGACTTTGTCCCAAAATTTAAAAAGGAAAATATAAAAAATAAAAAGGGCTGAGGGTGTAGCTTAGTGTAAAGACCCTAGGTTCAACTCACATTACCATCATGACCCCAAAAAAAAAAAAAAAAGAAAAGGAAAAAAATGAAAGGAGGAGGAGGAGGGAAAGGTGAAGAAAGAGAAGAAGAAGAAGAAGAAGAAGAAGAAGAAGAAGAAGAAGAAGAAGAAGAAGTGCAGCAGCAGAGGAGGAGGTGGAGACAGAATACTGTACAACAATAAAAATGAACCTCAGGGGTATACAACATGGAAATACACACAGGGATCCATTATCCTAAGTGAAAGAAGCCAGACTCAAGGCTACTTATTGAATGATTGCATTTATTTATTGATGCATTTTGAGACAGAGTCTCTCTACATAATGCAGGCTCAACTCAGACTCAAGATCTTCCTGCCTCAGCTTCCCCAGCATTGTGATTATAGGCATGTGGCCCTATACTTGTGTCTGTTACTTTTCTCTCATTGCTAAGACAAAATACCCAACACCTAAGATTAAAGAGGAAAGGTTTGTTTGGCTCACAGTTTGTAGAGGTTTCAGTCCATAGTCAGTTGGCTCTAAAATACCAAAAGCAACAAAAGCAAGAGAGCCACGAGACTGTTTTGGTCCCTTGCGTGGTATGCATACTACCCGTCCTTGAGCAGGTGTACACTCACAGCCTCAGCATTGGACCATGAATCAATCACACTCTAGATTCAGCCACTTATGAAAAATCTGCTCTCTGCATGACTGTATGAGGCTTTGGGGGCACGTCCAGACACAAACCACAACAATGTGGCTTACTGATTTATTTACTGAGACACAGTTTTGCCGTTACCGCTCCTGAGCTTACGGCATCCTCCTGGATCACAGCCCCAGAGGCTCCTTTCTGGGCTTCTGCAGAGCTTCCACGGTGACGAGTTCAAAACAGACCCAGGAGGGAGGAAAAGAGAACAAAACCATACACAAGGCAGACAACAAAGATAACGTCTGATAAATCCAAGATTCTGGGAGAGATAAGAGATGATATTGTATCCATGAAACCAGAGCAGATAACACTTCCTCAGACTAGCAAGGAAGGAGAGATGAAGAGAGATACGGAAACAAGGAAAACTTCTAAGAAAGTTTTGGTTCATTTTGTTTTGCTTTATGTTGAGACAGGGTCTTGCTCTATAACTCAGGCTGGCCTCCAGCTCACCCAGGCTGGCCTTGAACAGACTACCTGTGCATCTGTGGGTTTTTCACTCCAGGATTCAACCAATCTTGGACTGAAAAAATTTTGAAAATACCCTGCGTATGTAGTGAACACCACAGACATTTTGGGGAGGGGAATTATTCCCCAAACTACTATTTACACCCATTTACATTGTATTAGGTATTATGAGTCACCTGAGAGTCACTGACTCTCAGGAAGATGTGTGTAAGTTCTAGGCAAATACTCTGTCATTTTATATACAGGACTTGGGCTTCTTTTTGTTTGTTTTGTTTTATTTTTTGGTACCAGAAATGGAATGCAGGACTTTGTGCTTGCCTTATTTGTGCATAGCCACTGCGCTATGTCCCAGGGCAAGGACTTGGGCTTCTGTGACTCAGTGTCTGGGGGGCTAGGGGTGGCCTGGAATAGAACCCTTCCAAAGATGTCATGGACTGACTAGAATGGAAATGGAGAGAGTTCGTGCCCAAGCACAAAAAAAAGGAAAAGGAAAGAAAGAGTTGGGAAACAAATTCAACGTTTAACAGAAGTTCCAGAAAGACAGTAGAAAAAACAAAAAGAAGGCCCCAGATGGAGCTCAGCCCAGCGCTAGTGCCTACCACGAAAGAGCCTAGCGTTCAAATCTTTAGCAGAAGGGAGGGAATTAGGGCGTGGCAAAGAGCCGGGCAATAGGGCGTGACCTGTCAATCACAGAGAGCTAGCAAATCACAACGGAGATGCATATGCAGAACAGCTTCCCAGCGCAGGCCCAGATTTGACCTCAAAAGAAGAAAGATGCCATTGACTTCGTCACCACTGCCTTCTTATTCTTGCAGTGGTCAGTCCTGCTTGCAGGGTGTTTCTTTGGAGCACATCCTCTTCAGCACTTGGTTTCCTTCTTTCTTATTAACTTTAAATAGACTTTGCATTTCCATCTTCATCAGTTGTCCCATTCAGTTCTTTGCACGGGACAGCAAGAGACTGGAAAGGACCGTTGGCCTCTATACTGTCCCAGAGCCAAAGGAAGGAGGGAAGGAAGAAACATGGTGATTGGCTCAGGAGGCTGAGGTAGGAGGGTCTCCATGAGTTCCAGGCCAGTTTGGGCTCCGCAGTGAGACCCTATCCCACCCTCCCCACAAAAAAGTAAAATCTAATGAGTCCGACGATGTCCAAAATAGATGATGGTAGACGATAACTATTTTCAGAAAGTTACAGATCAGTAGTAGAAGTAATAAAACTATTTCAAGTGGTGATCACGAGGAAAGTAATGGCTGGTAAGGGGCAGGAGTGTGTTGGGGAGAGGCAGAAAGAAGAATACTTTTTTTTATGGTACTGAAGATTGAATCAGGGCCTCTGTACTGAGCTACATCTCCAGCCCTCTAAAACTCACTCTCTCTTTTTCTTTTCTTTCTTTTTTTTTTTTTTTTGTCTTTTTGAGACGTGGTCTCTCTATGCAGTTCAGGCTGGCCTTGAGCTCATTTTGTAGCCTAGGCTGACCTCGAACTCGCAACGATCCTCCTGCCTCAGCCTCCCGAGTGCTGGGATTACAGGTGTGTGCCACCATGCCCGGCTTTTGTTTCTATCTTTTTAAATTCTGAGACAGGGTCTTGCTAATTGCCCAGCTAGGCTCAAACTTTCAGTCCTGCCTTGGTCCCCCTGGAGCACTGGGAGCCTCCCAGAGTGCTGGGATGACAGGCAGGCAGCACCAGCTCAGTTGACCCTGTTCCCTATCAGCCTCCTCACACAACATACATCTCGTTACTATCTTGTTTCCTCCTTAGAGAGTGATTTTCACTGTACTACTAGAGTAAAGGTAACTATAGGTTAATTTAGTGACTACACATGCTTTGTCCCTGGCCACCTGGAATTTGCCTCTTATCATCTGGGAGCATTCCTTTTTTTTTTTTTTTTCCATCTGGGAATATTCCTAATTGGGGTCTGTACTTTTTAGGAGGTGAGGGGAGGCACTGAGACAGGGCCCTGTTATGCAGATCAGGCTAGTCTTGAACTTTAGTGGCCCAGGCTGGCCTAGAATTCAGGGTGATCTTCCTGTTTCAGCCTCCCCCAGAGCTGGGATTACAGGCATGTGTCACCACCTCAGCAGTTTGATATTAATGATCTTTTTTGGTTCCATTTTCTGGGTATCTCTGCTGACTACACTGTCTTCTCACACTCCTGTGTGTTCTCTTAGTTTTATATCCTTGAAGACTGGTTCTTTTTCTAAACTCTCGATTCCTGCTATGATTGCTAATTCTGAAAAATTGTGGGTCAGCCTAGCTATCTCAACACCTGGCCCATATTTACAACATTAAATATGCAGTATTGCATTATACTGGGTGGGGGGCTAGGCTGTATTTAAGGAATTCACTGGAGCTGACATTACATTGCTTTCGCTGTTCATTAGGGTTAAAATCCCCATCCCCTTGCTGGGGATTGAACCCACGGCCTTGAGCACGTGCTATATTACAGGAATTGTCCCTTTTTTGACAGAGAAGAAAACTGGCTCAGAATGTTCCCTTTGGAATTATCAGGGGCTGCTGTGCTGGCCGGGTTGCAGGACAACAGCCACAGCTTTTGGACTGCACACAGGCGGCGGAGTCCAGAGCAGACGGCTGGGCTCCCGCGGACTCTGCACTGGCAGGAGAGGGTCTGCTTCGCACGCTAGAAAAATCCCTTAGATATTCCATGACCCAGTCTTTGCATTGATAAAAAGTAATGCGGACAGCAGCCACGACCCCCCACACAATCAGAAAGGTGCTTTGAGCGCTCAGTTCCGGGCCTCGCAGAAGAAAGCCGCCCACGAGGGAGGAGCCCCACCCCCACCCACCACGTGGAGGGCCCTCCCCGCACCGCCCGCAGCCAGGCCAAGCGCCAGTCCCTAGGGCGGACCCGGCGGCGGGGACAGCCGTCGCCGTCCCTGGACCCAGTCACCCACGAGGGCCGCCGGCTGCAGCCAGCGTCCCGCAGCTCCCGGGTCAGCCGAGAGCAGAGGGGGCGGTGGCGAGGGGCGGGGCTGGGAGGCGTGGCCTCCCGATTTTTTTTTTTTGTCCTCCTAAATAAGTAGCAGTTTTCCTGTACCTTTAAGAGGCGAGTAAGGGCATACAATTGGCTGGCGCTCGCGTGACGTCACACCGGGGCCGGCGCCCTCCCCTGCAGCGCTGCCGCGCGCCCGCGGATAGTCCGCGCGCGGGCCCTGGAGCCCCTCAGCCTCTCAGCGTCCGTCGTCTCGGGCCCCGGGGGATGCCCCGGTTAGGTCCCCCTCATGGCCGCCGACGTTTTCATGTGCTCCCCTCGCCGGCCCCGCAGCCGGGTCCGCTCGGTGCTGCTCAAGTCGCCGGTGCCAGAGGACGACGACGACTCGGACACGGATGAGCCGTCCCCGCCGCCTGCCTCCGGCTCGGCCTCCGTGGCCCGGGCTCACGCGAGCGCCGCGCCGCTACCGCCCCGGAGCGGCTCGGGCCGGGAGGAGCCTCCGCGCCGCCAGCAGATCATCCATAGCGGCCACTTCATGGTGTCGTCGCCTCACCGCGAGCACCCGCCCAAGAAGGGCTACGATTTCGACACGGTCAACAAACAGACATGCCAGACCTACAGCTTTGGCAAGACCAGCTCCTGCCACCTGTCCATCGACGCCTCGCTCACCAAGCTGTTCGAGTGCATGACCCTGGCCTACAGGTAGGAGCCAGCCGGACCCGCGTTCCTGCAGGGGCCTCCTTTTCACACAACGGAGGGCTGGGCCGCTGGGCCCCCGGGGCTTCGCGTGTTCCGTGGAGAGGAGGTGTGTGTCAGGGTCCCCAGGTGCCAGAGACGCCGCGGTCCTGGCCTTTCTGTTGGGAACTGTGTTCTGCTTCTTCCGCCTTCTTACTGCTCATCCAGGCCCTGCCTCCTGGGGTCAGGGGCCACAGATCTAGGGCGAGAACGAGGTGTGGACACAGATGCACCTTGCGTTACTTGGCACTGTCTGCCCTGCCCTGTTCCTCCAAGTGTGGATAAGACCACCTGTCCAGGCCGTCTGTGGCCCAGGTTCCAGTGTTTAATGATTGTGTAATACCTTGGAGCCTGCTTCCTCCTTCAGAGAGAATGACAGTAGTCTCTGCCTCCAGGGGGCTCTTGTGCGGATGGACTGAGGTAGGTAGAGTGCTTGTTCCTGTGCCTAGCACAGAGTTAGGTGCTCTGTACATTTTAGCTACTTCTTTTCTTTCTTTCTTTCTTTTTTTTTTTTGCGTTACTGGGAGTTAAACCCAGGACCTTCCTGTTGAACTGCCCCCCCCCTTTTAATTTGTATGTTTAATTTGGAGACTAGATCTTGCTAAATTGCTAGGTTTCCCCTGGCAGAACTGAAACTTGCAACTTTCTTGCTTTAGCCTCCCAGGGTGCAGGCATTAAAATGTTAGTTACTTTTCACGTTGTACCTGTGCCAAGAGACTGGGTCCCCTATAGCCCATTTATTGGAAGGCTCTGGGGGAGGGCCATGAGGCTGTTGGATGGATTTCTGGCTGCCCTGAAACATATAAGGGAGATGGCAGTGTCCAAGACAGATATCCCAGATACCAACTTAGGTTGAGCTCTGAGTTGAGAGTCCTTTATTCCCCCCCCCCCCGTTATCATTTTTAATTTTTTGAGACAGAGTCTTACTGGAGTGTCCAGGCTGGCCTTGAACTCAGTATGTAGCCCAGGTTTGTCTTAAATTCCTGATGCTTCTCCTGCCTCAGCCTCCTGGATGTTGGGATTACAGGCACCCAGCACCACACTGTGCTCTAGGTAATAGAAATCCCTGTCCCTTGAGGTTAAAACCTCTGTCCACTCTCTACCTTCCCCAGGATATATTAGGTATTTACTTTGGGTGACTTTTGCCTCAGTTGAAAAATTCTCTAGACTGACTGCAGACCTGAGCAGTCCAGCCCCACACAGAGCGGGTGCTGAGATCTCTGCAGAGTTAGTTATCCTCAGGCCCTAGCTGCTAAGCTCTGCTTTTCAGGCAGCCCAGGAAGTGTCCTGGGAGACTCCAGCAGCAGCGTAAAGAACAGTAGGAATATTCCCCTGGCCCCTTTTCTGGAGAGTAGTGAACGGCTCAGATAAATCCAAGTTAAAACATCATGCCTGTATGGATTTAACACACTAGCTACTTGGCCCTGGATGGCATTTCTCCCCATGGAATAAGTGATCAGTCAGCTTGTTCCTTTGTTATGTTCCTGAGATGCGTCCCTCACCCTTTCGCCTTGTGGGGTCTGTCTTCATGCCGGTGCTGGAGCTTTTCTCCTGCACTCTGACGTGGCACCTCTGGTAGTCTCCGCCTTGGCTCTCAAGTCCTGCTGGTCCGAGCTGGCATCAAGCCGGTGAAGATGTTCTGCTTTTAAAAAGACAAATGGCACTGAGGTTGCAGCCTGGGCGCCCTTCAGTCTCAGATTTGGAGCACTTTCATTGGCATCAGACTCCACTGGGTTTTAGCATAAACTGTGCTTTCAGAAAGCCTTTTCAAACAGAACTAGAGATGAAAGACAGGAATGTGTTTTATTAAGAGAACTTAATCCTCTCCTTTAATATAAACTTCTGCATGTCGAGGGGAGAATGAATGCTGAAGTCACAGTAGATGCAGGCTAGAAAGCTCTCACCTAAGTAAGCTCTGCAAAAGGAAAAATAAGCCGGGCTCCCCTTTGCCCTTCGTTTGGGTAACCTAAAGGCCTATTGAGTCCACCGGGAATTTTCATAATGACTTTTTTATTTCCATTTCTTTCAAAAATGTTTTGGCAACTGGCCATTGCTCAGTCAACTTCTTGATTGCAAAATGCACTGCTAGTTTGGTGTGTGCTTACCTGACTGTCAGCTTCCCAGCCCTGGTGGCTATGTGCTTGTGTCACTGCCCTCCTCCCCAGGGTCTGCTGCCACCTATGGCTACCACTTAAGGTCCTAATGGGCCCTGTCTAGTGAGGTCTCCCTGAGATGCTGTCTGTTTCTGGGTAAGGCTGAGTTGGCCCTATCTAAGTTTACCCGGCAGGGTGGAATTTGGTGCAGATTGACAGAAAAGCTGGACAGAAGAGGTGGTAGAGCTCATGACCACCCCACTGGCTTCCAGAGAAGTAGGCTAGGTGCAGTGAGGAGAGAGCAGGTCTGAGCAGGGCTGACCTCTTGGTCAGCTGAGCCCGAGCCCTGGCCACCGCCCTGCACAGGGCTTCTGCTCAGGCTGAGAGGAAGGCCAGCTGGTCTCCTCCTCTGTGTGACTGTTCCTGGCCTCGGTCCTTTCTAACTACAGCTTCCTGTCTGTCCCCTGGCCTCTTGGTTCTGGCTGCTTAACCTCCCTGGTACACTCTGTGCTGTTTTTTTTTTTTTTTTTTTTTTTGGTTTGGTTTGGTTTCCTGTTAACTGCTGCCTCCCAGCTGTTTCCAGATGAGGTTCAACAGCTCCCAGCTGTTTCCAGATGAGGTTCAACAGCTCTTCGGGGAGGAACCAAGTGCAGGGGAAGTTGTGCTTATTTTTCACCCAGTCTGGAGAACTGGAATCGGGATCGTGAACATGGGCTGTTCCGGAACATGTGAAGGCTTTCATTCCTGACGCCTGGCCGGGGCTGACGCACTGGGGGCACGGGTATCTGCAGACTGGGAGGTTCCCACGCAGGTGGGATTCCATGTGCTGGCAGAATGTCCCATGGCAGTGCACTTGAGGTTAGCTACCCGGAGGGGAGGAGGTCGTCTTTCCCAAGGCGAATCCAGGCAGTGGGTGGTAGGGAAAGCAGCCTGCGGCTCACCTCCCCTGACCTCCTGTCTGCCACTCCCCAGTGGGTGGCCCAGACTCCCCGAGGGTGGAGGCAAGGATTAACTGCTCTCCTGTCTGTGGATGTGGCTAGGACCTAGCACAGTTCCGTCAAGGCGGGGTCTCTCCAGCCAGAAGGTCTCGGGAGGATTGTGGAATTTCAGTCCTGCATCCTTGTTTAGCTGATGGAGAGTAGGATCCGGGGTTTCCCATCTGTAACCTGAACATTAGGCCCACCCCACCCTGTGGAGTCTTTTCTTTGAGTGCAGCCTTCAGCTGCCTGCCTAACCCATGCTAAACGGGAGTCAACTAGCTAGCTGGTCCTGAGCCTAGCAGAGGAGCTGTACCCTGTGGAGTGACTTGTGGTTCCCGCCCCCTTAGTGTTTGAAGGAATATCACACATGGGCACCTCCTCTAGACTTGAAGCACATCTTGTGTGGGACTCTTTGCCACTGGGCTTGGTTTACTTCTCTACTTTTATTAATGAGTCCCTTGTCCCAGAAGCTTAGTATGAGTGCTTCAGAGGGGTGGAAGAGGAGGGCTTTATCTGTAGAGGTAAGAAAGTGACTTTCTGGGTGAGTGGATGTTTGGGGTTCAGTGGGGAGCTGCAGGGTAGCTTTGGAGTATTAGTTTCCAGGGTGTGGCCTCTGAGTGTGCACCCTGTATGGTAACCTTGCGACTCGAGGTTGGAGGCTGTGTCAAACACAAGGGGTAGGGAAGCCAAGGGCTTAGAGCACTGTGCCCTCCAAATCCCAAGTTTTCTAGGGAGGAGCCTTCTGATGATAGGCGTGGTAATCAGGGTAAAGGGAAGTCATTCACGCAAGGAACTAATTTAACTCTGAGATGAGCCATTTTTCTACCCTTTTTCTTTTCTTTCTTTCTTTCTTATTTATTTATTTATTTATTTATTTTTGTCTTTTTGAGACAGGGTCTCACTATGCAGTTCAGGCTGGCCTTGAACTCACTTTGTAGTCCAGGCTGGTCTCAAACCCGCAACAATCCTCCTGCCTCAGCCTCCTAAGTGCTAGGGTTATAGGCATGCACACTATGCCCGGCCACTTGTACTAGTCTTTAATGATTAGCTAGCATGCCTGTTGGGTGAGCATTAGTAGTTTGAGCCTAGCCTGGACAATTTAGCAAGATCCTGTCTCAAAAAATAAATCCTGTAGAGGTAGCTTAGTGCAAAGGCCCTCAGTTCGATCAACAGTAGCAATATTTGTCTTCTCCCATTTGGTTCTCCAGGAACAAACTTTCATTTTACATCCAAGCTGACTGGTTAGCTGCCTGCCACATGAAAGGACAGGGGAGTGTGGGTAGACCTGGGAAGAGTCTGGGTGAGGAGGACGGGGACAGGCTGGAAGGGTTATTTGGCAGGGTGAAAGGAGACTCCCACTAACTGAGCAGTAGTGCTGAACCCATGGCACGTATGTGACTGTTTTTAAGGCAAGATGTTAATGTAGAGTTGTTTTCTCAGTGTTCAGGTCTCATTGTGTCGTTGGTACTTTGAGGTAAAGAAGTGGATCTGGGTTGGCAGTTTGGCACTCGGTCTCTAGAAGGTTCACGTCACTACTCCAGATTCTTTCCATGACTTTAAGCAGCTCCCACAACAACAGCCAGGGCACAGGTGGTGGAACCCTTGGTTTTCAGATTAAGCAGCGAATTACCTTCTGAGCAAACATGAGCTCAGAAGGTAATTTGCTGTGTCCCTGAGGTTAGGCCTCCTGTCCGAGGGGAAGTCTCGTGCTGACCAGCTGTACGGCCAGCTGCCGGTCCTCTCTCAGGAGCCCACCTTGTGTGTGGAAGTGGGCTGCCAGGACCTCCATGCTGGGGGAAGAGGAGGGCCCGCGGCAGCTGCGACTCCCCTTGCCCTCCTCGGGTGACATCCTGCCTCCCTCAAGGCCTGGCTCAAGCCCCTGTGCTCTCACCTTCCTCAAGCCAGGGGGAGGTTTTCAGGGAGGATTCATGGCAACTTGTCTTTACTGTAATACATTTTATTTAAACATTCACTGTGTGTTTTGGCCGTAGCTCATATAGATTATAAAGGGACCACTGGAAGCCACTTTTATTTAGTCAAATGTTTAATTCTGCTAAGGTAGTGTGTGCGGTTGTGCTTTAGGAGGTGTTGGTCCGGGATGGGACAGTGGGAAAAGCTTTTACCGGGTGGTTTTTACCCAGTGCATGATGGTGCACTGGGACTGGTGTCAGAGCCCTTCAAACGTGTCTGTGCCCTGCCAGTGTGTTACTGGCGTTTAACTGTGCATTGTGGGAACCTAGTAGCTGACATATGTAACTTAAAGGAACAGAAGCTTATTTTGGCTCATGGTTTCAGAGATATCAGTTCATGGTTGGCCAGCACAGAGCAGCAATGTTCCGGCAGAGGGCATGGCCTAGGAAAGCTGCTGTGGCTGCCAGGAGGCACAGAGACAGAAACAGCCTGGGAAGTCGCACCCGTGACCTTCTTCTTCCCACTCCTGCAGCTTACAAGCTGGACACTGGTCTGCGAATTAATGCATTGACAAGAGGTAGAGGCCTCATTATCCAGGTCTTTCTCTGGGTCCCACCTTTGCCATTGCTGCCATTGGGGTCACCTCCTGAACACATGAGTGTTTGGGGAATACCACTCAGTTTTGTAAACCACAGCACACAGCAAGCCTTGACACTGCTGGCTGGAGAGCTGAAGGAACGGGCTGTGAGTTAAAGAATGAGGGTGACCTAGACGCTGGGAGAAGCGAGGACCAGTTTGGAGGCTGCAGTGACAGGCAGGTCTTTGTCACAGGACATGAGTGTGATCAGGTCCAGTCCTGGTCCCTGCCTTGTGTAACCCACAGTGGGATACTGTAGAAAGCTGATGACTTATTTTGAGGATTCAGGTAATAGCTGTGGAGAATTCAGAGCGTGAGCTCCTTCTGCATCGAGTCCCCTCTGCCCATGTTTCTGTGGTGGTTTTCTGTGTCTTGACTTCCAGCCCTAGGGCCTGTGTTTTGGGCTGAGCTGTTTGGGCAGCAAGCAGCGGGCCCTCTGGTGCTGGCTGGCAGGTGAGGATATCGCCAGGGTCCAGAAGGGGCTGCTCATGCCCTGCTGGTAGGATCCAGACTGCGGGGGGCCCCTTGAGCGGCCCACAATGTGGAGCAGCACGGCCCTCTTTGCTGTTAGATGCAGGCTGCAGGCTGCATCTCCCTGCACCGCCTGCTGGGCCCACTGGTGTGCGGCCCTCTGTGCTTCCCCTCACTGCCCTCTGCTTTTTGCTTGTCCTGTTAAGCCGTCCTGTCTGCTGGCCAGAGAGCTACATTGGCCCCTTAGGCTTGGGTCAGGCCTTGGAGAGATACAGGTTGGCCGACCTGCCTGGGCTGCGGAGCTTAAGGCTGGCTGTGTGATGGTGTAAGGTCATCCTGCCCGTAGACCTCCGAGGAGTTGACATTTCTGCCTGAGCTTGGAATTCAGGTGGCAAATGGAGCTGCCACAGCTGTGGTGGCGGGAGCCAGCTGCCATGTGGCATTCTGTGGGGGGTAGGGGAGTGGAGCAGAGGGCTCTGCTGCATGTCAGGACTCATGCTTGGTGCTGGATGGCAGCTCTGTGGTCAGTCTCCTATGGCCTGGCCCGTGCAGCCCAGAGTGGGGTGAGGACCTGGGCTTGTGACATAAACTTGGTCATCAAAGCAGAAGAAAGCTCCTGGTGTACAAAGAGAGGATTAACTTAGTGTATTAGCTTTTTGAAAAATAGCCCAAAGATCCTCTTTCTGTGCTCTTATGGCCCCTGGCCTGTTTGCAAGTGATTCTCCAGAAAGCTTAAAAGTAAGGTTTTTAGAGAAAGTTTTTAAATGTGTGAATCTCCTTCATTTATTAAAATGGAACACTTTAAATGAATTCCTTATTTTTAGACAGGGTTTTGTTGTATAGTGCAGGCTGGCCTTGAGCTCTCTGTGGAGCCCAACTGGCCTCAGACTCAAAGTGATCCTCCTGCCTCAGCCTCCCAAGTGCTGGGATCATAGGCATGCACCACTGTGCCGGGCACTTTCAAGGACTCTTTAAAGTAGTACCTAATTACATGGCTTGCTGTTTTAGATAAAGTGAGTCCCAGCTTATGAGTGAATTCTGTTCTAGAAGAACACTGTCTAGGTCGGATTCATTGGTAAGTCTGACTAGAGGAGTCTTCTACACCTATGACACAGATAGGCAGTGTAAAGTGTGAAGACCTGACATTCACAGAAATGCAGTGAGGGTCTCACACCATGGTGCTATCATACACTATTGTGTGGTACAGTAAGCACAAACAGCACAACTGTGACCACGTCCAGCAGACAGGTGAGCTACTTCTGCGGTATATTTGAATCTGTGAATGCTCCTAACATGAGGTGAGATCGTCAGTATCTGTGAACGTTCACAGGCTGAATGTTCATAAGTTGGAGGCTTTTTGTAACTGCTTTCCAGTTACACAAGCAGGCTCTTTTAAATTGTCGTGTGTGTCTGTGAGTGTGTAGCAGGATTGAGCCCAGGGCCTTCATGCCAAGCTGCATCCCAGTCCTTTTTATTTTGGTACGGGGTCTCGCTGAGCCACTAAGTACTTTGGCTGCGCTAGAACTTGCCATCCACCTGCCTCAGCCTCCCAGAGCTGGGATGACAGTGTGCATCTCGCTCCCAGTTAAGTGTACCCATTTTAAGCATAGAGTGATTATTGGATGTGTATGGTCTTTATCAGGATCCAGCCTACATCCAGTTTTAGGACATTCTGTACAATCCTCATGGCCTTTTGCATTTAATCCTTGTTTCTACACCTGCCCCAGACCACCACGAATCTGGTTCCATAGCTTTGCCTTTTCTGGACATAACTGTTGGCTCATAGCCTGTGGGGCTTCTTTGCCTTGCCACAGAGTGTCCAAGTTCCTGTAGTGTGTGCTGTGCTTGTGTCCTCAGTGATGGCATCCTGTTGTGTGATGTACCTCATTCAGCCTGCTCTCGACAGACTTGCCTTGAGAGGACCCCTAGAACCTTTCTTCTTGGTATTGACTTTCCATTTCCGATAATAAGGCTCTCTTAATAGAATCAGACAGAAACTTCCTTACTGGCTGAAAATCAGGAAATGACCACTGTGTGTGTGGCAAGATGAGTGGGTCAGGATGGGCGCTGCTTGCTAGTGAGTGCGTGCTGCTGGCTCTTCCGAGCCACGATGTGCACAGGAGCAAGTACAGGAGCAGGGAGAGAGGATTAGACTGGAATCGTGCTTATCAACCCACGAACCTTACTGTGTGGCTGATACTGTCTTAGGAGCAAATTGCATTCAGTAGTAAAAAATAAGAAACAAGTGGTATATGCAGCATCATGGCTGGATCTCAGAAACATTACGTGAAGGAAGCGAGGAGTGAGAGCCACTGTACCCCGCTTATGTTTTACATTGTTGTAGTCAGGGGTTGCAAGGAGAACAGTACATACAGCACACATCATTTATAATGTTTTATGATGGTCACCCAAGGAGTTCAATATAAGCAAGTGCAGGAATCTGTCCACAACACAGAAGATCTAGGAAATCTAGCCAAAGGCCTGGATCCCACAGCAATGCTCTGCATGAGGCCAGCTGAAGACCTAGAGCCCATGACAATGCCTCCTATAAGCCCAGCTGGTAGCCCAGAGCCCATGACAATGACTCATGCAAGTCTGCTTCATGGATCTGCGCTGGGAAGGCCCTGAAGTCAGTGGTGGAAGCTAGAAAGTCTATGCCAGCAGGATGAAGGATCTGTGCAAGCAGGCTGAGGGTTCTGCACTGGGACCAAGAAGCAGCATTTGAACCAAGGACCAGGACTCCCCCAAAAAGTACTATAGCCAGCCTCAGCGACAGTGAGATTCTGAGCTCCTCTGATAAGAACAGCCGAGTTCATATCAGGAAGCCATTGCAACAAGCTCCTCCTGGAGATTACACACCTTCCCCTCTGGAGCCGGGAAGCAATGCTCAGAGTAAGAACCAGGGCTCCCCTAAAGTGAACCGCAGCCACCCTCAACCACAACGAGGTCCTGAGCTCCTCTGATGATAACAGCCGAGTTCACATCAGGGGAGCCAGCACGACACATTCCTCCAGGAGAACCAATGGCTCCAACATCACAGTACTTAGGAGAACTCTCTTCCCTCTAGGTCTCCTTTTTATGCTGGCAGTAGTCCTCAGATGGGCCATCCACGCACAGAACCGCACTGGTCTAGCTCAGTTGCTATTTAAGTTGACCATTTACCAGTCCACTATATATGTCTCACTGGACTGTATACGCACTGGTCAGAATTCATCTAGTGGCACACTTATGACTTGTGCATTATGCCTGACACAGGGATATATATATATATATAATCCTAGCTACTTAGGAGGCTGAGGCAGGAGGATTGCAAGTTTTGATACCGTACCTCAAAATAAAGTAATAAAAAGGGTTAAAGGATGTAACTCAGTGGTAAAGTGCTTGCATGTGCAAGGCCCTGTGTTCAATCCCCAGTACTGCCACTAAAAGTTTTGTAGATTTTATTATATAAAATTTCTTTAAAAACCAAAAAGAACCAGATAAATATTAAGCTCGGGTTAATGATATGTACACCGAGGTATTGGAGATGAAGTGACCAAGTATTCTTTGCATCTTACTTTGAAATGCTTTAAATTAGTGGCTTTCACACCTTTTGGTCTTGGCACTGGCTTACTCTCTTAAATACTGACAACTTCAAAGAGTTTTTAATATGTGGTTCTGTGTACCTACAATTGCCGCATAGAAGTCAAAACTGAGAAGAACTTACTTATTAAAGCACTTAAAACTGACCTCATTATATATTAACATAAAATACGTTTTTGTAGAAAGTAATCGTGCACTTGTAAATGTCTTTAGTGTTTGGTGTGTGTCTAGTCAGAAGGCAGCTGGGTGGCCACCTCTGCTTCTATGTTAACTGTAGCTATGTCACGTGGCCGGAAGCTTCCCATACATGTTGGTTTTTGGTGGGGTTTTTTTGCTTGTTTGTTTGTGGGTTTTGTTTTGTTTTACTTAGGTTTTGGGTTTTCAAAACAAGGTCTTGCTATGCAGTCCAGCTTGGCCTTGAACTCACTATGAATGAAGTCCAGGTTGGCCTCGAACTTGTGATGCCTCTGCCTCCTTAGTGATGGGGTTATAGGCATGCATCATCACCATGCCCAGCACTATTGAACTTTTTTAAAGGGATGAAGTTATGGTATGTAAATTATATTAATATAAAACTGTTCCTCCTTTTTTTTTTTTTTTAATATTGAAAGCAATTCAAGACCAGTTTAGTGGTGCATGCCTGCCTGCAATCTCAACACTGTTGTCAGGCGAGGTGGAGCTTGCCTTTAACCCCCAGCACCCGGAAGGCTGGCTAACTTGCAGACTAGCCTGGGCTACATAGTGAGCCACTCTGTCAAAAAAAAAAGAAGGAAAGAAAGAAAGAGAAAAGGCAAAAACCAGACAGGCTCTTCCATCTGCATCCAGAGTGCATGATTCTCTGTCTCTTATGCACAGACCATGGGGGAGTAGTTGAGAAGTGGCCTTCCGATAGGCGAGCAAGGACTTGGGAAGCATTCTCTCTGCTGTGGTCCAGAGCTCTCTGGGTAACCTCAGTCTGGGAGCCCTCCCTCCCCTTATTGTTGTTTCTGAGTCAGAGATTGCAGACAAAAATACCCACAAGAACCAGCAATCAAAAAGGGTCTCTTTCTTTCTTTCTTTTATTTATTTATTTATTTTTTTTGTCTTGTTGAAACAGGATTTCACTATGCAAGTTGAGGCTGGCCTTGAACTCTTGTGTGTAGTTGAAGGCTGGCTTTAAACTCATGGCAATCCTCCTGCCTCAGCCTTCCAAGTGCTGAGATGATAGGTGTGTACTGCCGTGCCCGCTCTGAACTCTACTTTTTCATGTTGGTTCAGCTTATAACGTAAGCTCCGAGTTCAGCTGACTGGTATTCCAGGGAAAGGTTGGTCTGTTGAACCTGGTTTAGGGTGAGTCCTGGCTGTGCTGTGGCCAGGTTTTCGAGAGCTGTCCTTGAGGTGCAGACCTCCTTGCCCTCCTGGTTAATGCTGCAGGGCTGCGGTCATCCGGACCCCTAAGCTAACCTCTTGGCCTGCTGCCCCTTAGGTGTGTGCGCTCCGCGGGATGAAACGACCTGGAGGCGAGGCTTTGCTGTCCTCTCTGTGCGATCCTTGGACTCCAGGTTCTTCCTGGCCTTATGGATCCACAGCTTCACTCTGGCAGGGCTGTTTTCCTAGGGCAATTCTGGGGTTGGAGGAAAACAGGAGAATTTGGACCTAACTCCAAGGAGTTGGTGTGGTTTCAGTTGAAACAAAATTGTAACTTAAAGTTAGAAGGAACAGACGTGTCCTTGCGTGCTGTGTGTGCAGGCGCGAGTCCTAAGCGCGCACGCTCTGCCCCCTCCCCACTCATGTGCGTGCATCTGCGTGTCGTTCATGGGGTCGCCTCGCCTTGCCTGAGTTCCTTCGCCTTCCCAGCTCTGTTTCTCTCTTTTAATCTGATTTATAAAGATGCTGCCAAATGGCTCTAAGGTTCCTTGAAAGCCATTACTTCTGCTTCTAAGGCGGATTGAAATAGTCTATCTGTATGGAGGCCCAGAGCCTCCTCTCCAAGGGCTGGAGCTCTGAGCTTAGAGCCTTTCTTTGGATCCTGCCCTGTTTCCAGGCCTCCAACTAGACTTTTCTCATCATTATTTCTCTATGTCCATAGTGTTTTTAAACATTAACCTTTTCCTTTAAAACGGCATTTTATCTTAGAAAATTAGAAAATATAGATAATCCTAAAAAGAAAAACTAAAATCACAGCACCCCAAAATAACCTGCCAATTCAATTCAGTAGTATTTAGCTTTCTTTACACTTGGTTTTCAATTTGTGTTGGGTGTGATGGTGAATATGTACTTTTTTCTCCTTAGGGATTACCAACACCTTCCAAGTCCCCAGGTGCTGTTTGCAGTGGGAGGGGATAGTAGCCCTTCTCACTGTGAGTGTGCTGTGTTTGTTGTTGGTGGTTATTTTTGTGAAAAGGTTTTGCAGTGTGAGCCTTAAAGTCACTATGTAGCCCACTATGGACTTGAACTCACGGCATTCTTCCTATTTCAGCCTCCCGAGTGCTAGAATTCCACCACCCCTGGCTCCACGGTGATTTTGTAACCCTTGGGTGTTTCTGGGCGTGTTTTGTCTTTTTGAGACAGGGTTTCACTAATGCAGTTCAGGCTGGCCTTGAACTCACTTTGTAGTCTAAACTGGCCTGCCTAGCAGCTGATCCTCCTGCCTCAGCCTCCCAAGTGCTGGGATTATAGGTGTGCATCTCCGTGCCTGGCCTTCTGGGCCCATCTTGTTCATCCCTCTTACCAGACCCCAGGGTGGCCCCTTTCTTCACTTTGCTTTACCCTGAGAACACTGCAGGACTCCTGGAGAAGTGGTGGCCATGTAGGCACCATGCCTCTTGTCCTAGAGGCCCCTACACCAGCAGGTGTGTGTGTGGGGATGGTATGTGGCAGCCATGCTGCAGAACAGTGGTCTTTCAGGTGCCCTAGGCGGTTGATTTGAAAGCTGCTCTGTTCTCGTGTGTTCTCTGCAGCTCACAGTGGGGCAGGGGACAGAGTGGATGTTGGCACATGCCAGCTGGAGGCTGTGTCCCTGTTGTGTCCTGCTGGTCAGCAGACCTCGGAGCAGCTCCACGGTGACCTGGCCTCTTGTTCCTGTAGCGGAGCTCCCTCAGGGTGGTGGTGCCGTGGGTGCCGGTTCCTTGTGGCACAGACTGGGCTGGGCCGGGTCTGTGGAGCGGCAGCTGACTTAACTCGGAAGGGACATAAGTGCTTCTGTCAGGTGGAACCCCTAGCAGCTGGCCTAGCTTTGGCTTTAAAGGCCCCCTTGACAAGTTGCTTGCTCGGGGCCCTCTGTGGTCCCAGCCAACCGGGTGCCCGAACAGTGACCAGAGAGCTGGTGTATTGAGCAGCTCATGTGGCCTGTTGGGGGGTGGGGCGGGATGGAGAAGCCTGGGCATCTGGGTGCTGCCTCCTGCTGTGGGCCTGCTCACGCATCCCTGTCTGCTGGACCAGCTCCTGGCTCCGTTTAGTTTTGCTTATGTCTTGTTGTTTCTGTGTTTGCTTTTGTGGTGCTAGGGATTGAACCCAGGGCTGCATGCATGCTAAGCACATGCTGCTGAGCTTCATCCCAGGCCCCCCCCCCCTCTTTCCGAATCCCTGTTTTTCCCCATAAGAAGCCTCAGCAGGGAGCTGTGCCATGAGAAATCCTGCCCTGGCAAAAGCAAAGAACCCAGTCAGTTATCAGCTCCGCCCTGGCTGTCCTTGATGCTGTCCTTGCACAGGACCTGTGAGCCTGCAGGTAGGTGAAGCTCACCTTGATGTGGCCCTGGGCCGTCCCAGAGCAGCCCTGCAGATTACAAGCGGGGGCTGTCGGCTGGGCCTGTGTTTATGCAGCCAGCTGCTTTCCCCTGATAAGTCTGTTTGCTTATCTTTGTTTTCGAGCTTGCTGCTGGCTGTTGGGAGCCCTGGGTGTGTTGTGGAGTGCTGGGTGACTCTCCTGTGGTAAAGTAGGCATGAAGTGCAGAGACAGGGTGTGGTGTGAGAAGTCTGCTCTTCCCCAACTCCACTTTTCCAGCGGAGGGAATGCCCTCACATTTCCTCTTCCTACGGACCCCCGGGTGGCGGCTTTCAGGGTGCTGTAGAGATGGGGAGCTGCCCCCCGGCTGGGTAACTCACATCCAGGTCTTGGGTGTACTGCCCTCCTCAGTGACTAGAACCTAACATAGCAACCCTGAAGAAAGACTTGGTGTTTCAGCCCTTTGTTCTTTGTTAACTGGATCACTGGGAATTTATCAGGGAGACCTAAGCGTGTCCTGGAAGCCCAGGCTTAGGGTGGGAGCCCCGTGCGTGGTATGGGCTCGGGTGATGTGTCATCTCTGAGGGCAGCAGGCCAGCCTCTGTGTCACGTGGCTTGGCTGGTGTGGTTTATGCGCATAATTCCTTCTCCTTTTAACACGATGCCTCAAAGTCACGGGCACTGGAGGGTAGAAATTAGCAGGGAAGGGCAGCCTTTTCAAGTGGCTTTTGTCAGGCTGTCGCAACCTCCTGACAAAGCCACTATTGTTTTGAATAAAGCCCCAATTGGTTTGGTTCGAATCGCTGTGATGCTCCATGCCCCAAAACTGGCTTCTTTTCTTCCAGCTCGACCACTGTTCCTGGGGGGAGTCTAAGAGAAGAACACCAGTCTCAGAGGAGAGAGTGCCACCTCTCTGCCATCCCCCTTGGCAGCCACAGCATCTGAGGCTGATCCACTGGCCTCTCAGAGTAGCTTGCTGTCTCCTGGGCATCTCAGGCCCTCCCCTGTTCCGCCTGGGCCCCAGTGATGTTGCCTCTTGGTAACACCCCCAAGCGTTCCCTTCCAGGAATCACACTGTTTGCTGGTGCCTTGGCCTCACTTGGCACTGGCTGCGCATACATAGACCACCTGCCCTGGCCAGACTGCGCCAGCTGTCCCTGCTGACCGCGCAGCAGGCCTGTTTGGCTTGGTGTCTCTCCCTGCCTTGCATATGATGTGGCAGCCACACCGGCCCCATTGGCGAGGCGAGGAATTCCCCTGGCAGAGCGCCCTTGTGGCTGGGAGCAGACCTTCTTGTTGTGGCTTCTGCTGCCTGTGTCCATGCTTGGCCACCTGCACCCCTCAGTGCATTCTCATTTGTGTGTCACTGGGTCCCCAGGCCTGAGGGCAAGGACACCAGGTTTTCACAACCTTTTCCTGGAGGTGGCTCACAGGAAGGGATTTGTATGAGAGGCTGGAGACTACTTTTAAGGACTTACTTTCTGTGCATTTGAATGAATAGATTCCAAGGGTCTGAAGCTCCAGGAGGAGAAAGAGCAGGGCTAGACTTGAGGGACAAGGTAGAACACTTGCCTGACATTGATGAGGCTGGTTCTGTCCCAGCCAGAAAAAAACAAAGAAAAAACGAGTGTTGAGAGACTGCCAATTAAAAAAAAAATTCCTTAGCACTCTTGCCCTGGACAGCCAAGTTAAAGTACTATTTCTCTTCTTTTTCTTTTTGTTTTTTGAGGCATGGTCTTTCTGTATGGTCCCGGCTGGCTTCGAACTCATGATGATCCTCTTGCTTCTGTTTCCCTAGTGTTGGTATTGCAGGAGTGTACCATCACAGCTGGTTTAAATTCTCCTTTAGCTATGCAGAGTGATGCACATCTGTAATCTCAGCACTTGGGAGACCAAGGCAGGAGGGTCATAGTTCAAGGCCAACCTGAGCAGCAGAGTGAGACCCCACCTCAGAAAACAAGCAAAAGGATGGGTGTGGTCGTACATAGACATAAAAAGATAAATTCTGTCTGTGCCTGGGCAGTGCTGGGGATCAGCCCAGGGCCCTCATAATGCTAGCAAACGTTCTGTCACTAAGCTGAACCCCAGCTCAGTTTTTTGAGACAGGGTCTTGTTATGTAGCCAGCCCAGTTTGGTCATGGTCCCCCTGCCTCAGCCTCCTGAGTGCTGGGATTACAGGTGTGTGCCCCCACACCTGGCTGCTTAGCACTGTGTTCAAGGGTCACCCATGCTGCTGTAGGCATCATTACATGCTTCACTGTTTTTATTGAGATCAGACTTTTTTTTTTTATGGTAGTAACTGAGGATTGAACCTAGGCCCTTTATGTTGTAGAACATCCTCAACCTTTTTTAAAAGTTTTTTATTTTGAAGCCGAGGGTTTAGCTCAGCAGCGCAAGTGCCTGCCTGGCAAGCACAAGGTTGTGAGTTTGATCCCCAGTACCAAAAAAAAAGTTTCATTTTGGGACAGTGTCTCAGTGCGTCTCAGTTGCCCGGGCTGGGCTCAGACTTTCAGTCCTCCTTCCACCTTCCAAGGCGCTGGGGTTATAGGCAGGGGCCAGCATACCTCATGGAGTCGTGTGTTTTATTTTTTTCATCTTTTTGAGACGGGATCTCGCTATGTAGTCAGGCTGGCCTTGAGCTCACTTTGTAGCCTGGGCTGGTCTCAAACTCAAAAACGATCCTCCTGCCTCAGGCATGTGCCACCACACCCAGCTCTGAGTTGTATACTTTAAATGGGTAGATGGTATGGTATACGAATTATATCCTAATAAAGCGGTATCAAGAAATTGTTGTACTAATTAATATTCCAACTAGGAATAGAATTCATTAAGTTATAGCAATAATTTTAAAGTTTAACTCATCTCTCCTAAGATAAAACAGTTAAACAATCAAATTCTCTGTTTAAAGAGTGCATAAGGGCAACCCATTTAGGACCCCTCTGCCTCTTGGGAGCCATCCTAGTCCCTGTTCCCATTCCCTTTCCTTTCCTCCAATTAACTTTCCTACTATTAAAGAAAAAGCAGAAAGAGCACGCAGTGCAGGAGCGTGCAGTTGTACAGTGTTAACAAACGGATGGTGGGTGTCACCTTGTGTTCCTGTGACTCCAGGGTTTTTTGCAGGGGTCCAGGAGTGGCTCCCCTCTGTGTGGCTCTTGTAGATTTGATCTGTGTCGCCTGTGCTGTGGGAAGAGAACCCTGGAGGATGCACCTTCAGATTAGCATCTTGGGCAGTGCAAGGCAAAGGTCTCCGCGCTGCCCGGGGTGGTCCTGGACCTGCTGTAAGCCACTGGGCTGTCTTGGATTGTTTTCAGCTTCATTGTGGTTAGGGCCTCTCTGCCTTCCCCTGCAGGTCTGGCTGTGGAAATAGCTTTCTTCCACTAGGTAAATGCTGGGTTACATGTAAATGCGTATTCATCTTCCTAAGAAACTGCCGAAGTGTTTTCCAGGACAGCTGTGTCCTGTGTGTGCAGTGTGCATGTATGTGCAGTGCTGGAGATGAGACCCGGGGCCTGGGAATGCGAGACACACATCTTTACCAAGCCAGTCCCCAGCCCCCGGTTTTCCCTCTTTTTACTATACAAACCCTCAGTCAAAGAAGTTGAAGTGACAGGGCCTCGTGCCAGCCCTGTTCATTAGCTGTCTCTCCTGCTTCCTTTCCTTTTCCTTTTCCTTGTCCTTGTCCTGTCTGTACCAGGACTCAAACTCTTAGCCTTGTGCTTGCCAGGCAGGCCCTGTGCCACTGAGCCCTCCTTTGCTTTCAAAGGCTGCGGACATTTATGCCCTCTTGCTCCTAAAAAGCCAGAGTATTCTCTTCCATAACTGTTGTGTCTTCTTTGTGCCAAAGAGAACATGAGCTCTTGTAATGTCATATGATACACAGTCTGCGTCCTGCATACAGCTCGAAGCCGAAAGGCTCCTTTGGGTTTGGGCGCCTTTGGGTTTCAGTGGGTGCTTTGTGGGTACTCATGTGGAAGGTGTGTGTGTCTGGTTACCCCACTGCCTGCGAGGGGAATCCAGCACTGATCAGGGTGCCGGCAGCTGGGCCTTCTCCCTGCAGAGGTCCCCATTGGCACAGCCGCTGACTCGGGAGCCAGCTGATGTGGGGGCACCGTCTGTCTCTCTCACCGTGTCCCGTAGAAGGACACTGCTGACTTCATTCACTGAGCTTTTCAGAGAGCTTTTCTCACCTTTTGGCACTGGGGACTAAACCCAAGGCCTTCGCTTGCCTTAGAATGTTACTTGTTTTTGTGATATTGGGGTTGAACCCAGGGCCTTCACGTTGACAACATCCCTGTCCTCTTTAAAGTGTTTGTATTCTGATCAGGGTTTGGCCAGGTTAGTGAGTTGCCCACGCTGGGCTTGAACTCGTGGCCAGCCTCCTGGAGTGCTGGGATTACAGACTGCACCGCCAAGGCCTAGCTGAGGTTTTTTCACTTTTATGCGTACAGTGAAACCACCAGCAGTTCAGAAAAGCTGTGTCTTCAAAATGACCTTTTAACAGACCCTTCTACTCTTATTCTCCCTTTTCTCATTCTGCTCACTTCAGACACTGGTGTTAGCCAGTGGTGCGCACCTGTAGTAATCCCAGTGCTCTGGGCAGCCAAGGCAGAAGAGGTGCAAATTCAAGCCCAGCCTGGGTGGCTTGGCAGTTTAGTGAGACCCTGTCTCAGAAGTAAAGCTAAAAAGGGCTGGAGATGCAGTTCAGCAGCAAGGCCTGAGATGCAGTCCACAGACCACCTGTTGGCATTGCAGGCTGGCTGCCTTCTGTGCATTGAGTTTTTGGCCCACAGGTTCAGAAAACTGTGCTTTGTCTGGAAGTTGGAGAGGTGGAGGAGCTGATGGTCAGTTGTCCTTTTCTGACTTGCTGTCCCTGAGGCTCCGCTCAGCCTCCCAGCCACCTTAGTGGCCAGTGTCCTAAAACCTCCGTCCAGCCCTGGAGCTGATTCCCGAGAGCTGAGGAAGGGGGTGATGCATTCTCTCTCCCGGGGAGCGAGGGCAGGGTGCCAGGGTGCAGGTGTTGGGAAGTCGACCTGAAGGCCTGTCCTGCGCTGTGAGTCTGCATGGTGCTCTTCGGAAACTCCTGGGGACCGGTGGGGCCTGTGGGAGGGAGAAAATGCAGAGGCCTCCCACTCCTGGAGCAGACTGCCCATCACTTTCCTCTGAGGACTTCTGCTCTGCAGTTTGTCTTAGGCAGTCTGCACCCTGGGCATTGTCATTTTGTTTATATCCGTTTGGCCTGGAGGCCTTGGGTAGAGATTCCTGTTCCTTCCAGCTTGATTTTCCAGCACTGCAGTAACCAAAGGTGCTCACCCTCCCGCAGCTGTAGAGTCTGCTTTTCTCTTTACATGCGTTCGGTAACCATCTCTAAAGATCCGAGGTTAGAATGGGTGGGATCATAAGCTGCAGTGCCACCTTATCTTCAGCTGCTGTTTTTAGTTTTGGGAAAGGGGCAGAGAGGAAAGGTGACAGCCGCTTTTCAGCAAATGGAAGGGGAATGACCCAGCAGGCACAGGGAGGACAGATTTTATCTGGAAGTTCCTTTACCTGAGGAGGAGCCACGGAGGTGTGTGCTTTGCTGAACCGAGGTGTGGATGTGTCACCCACCCGTGGTCCTCTTGCCCAGTGGCTGTGGGTGTGGCCTGCAGGCCCCCATCTTTGACAACACTTGCTTTTTTCTCTGTGGATGAGGCGGTACACTTCCAGACCCTTGGTACTGGAAGTGAGATTTGGCTAATCCAATTCTGTCCCATCTAAAAAGGGAGACGCTCCTGGAAGCCTATTTATAGGTCTTGGCTACCTGTGTGTGTCACCTTATCCTCTTCGAGGCATCAGAGGGCTTCAGGTTTCCCTGACTTTTAAGTGGATTATGTAGCGGTAATGCTTAAATGACTAACAGTGATAAAAAAACAAATTTGTTTCTTGCTCGTTTTCCAGGGAGCTCAGAAACATTTGTAAGTGTGATCTCTCTGTGCTCTGCCCCACTAGTCAGTTGCTAGGGCCCTTGCTCTTGGGGTCATCTCTGGCCAGAGACCTATTGACCTATTTGTGGTTTCACTTCCTCTTTAAGCCAGGTCTGGGAAGGTTTTGTTTTGGGTGGAGGTTTTGTTTTTCCTTCTTTACATAAACTCTTACCTTGGTTTTCCCCACCCCCACACTGACATCAGGGACTGAAGACAGGCCCTTCTGTGGCCAGCACCTGCCCCTGGGGAGGCTGGACCTGGCTTTCCTGCAGGTGTGTGGGAAGTGCACCCTCCTGCTGGCACAGCCTCTTGCCCAGGGCAGGGCGGCAGTTGCCTTATCAGCGGGCGGGGTGCTGGCCATAAAATGTGCTCTGAACCCAGTACAGCAACTGCAGTTTGGTTTGTTTTCAGCTGCATTTTCAACTTCTGTCATTACTGGCAAACTGCTCTGAGTGTTATGATCAGAAATGGGAAGGGTACATGTGAAGAATATTATAGAAAACCAAGCAGCTTTAGATTTCTCACTAAGTGTCTTAAATTACTCCAGTCAATAGAGAAATGGGTCCCTACCTGGGCCCAATTAGATATGGTCAGTGCCACCCACACTAAATCCAACGCCGATCAGAACACTAGAAGAGTTTTCCTCCTTTTCTTTGCTAGGAAACAGGGTCTCACTGTGCTGCTTGGGATGAGTTCAAGGGATCCTCCTCCCTCAGCCTCCTCATAGCTGGGGTAAGTGTGCGTGGCTGTGCCCAGTGCTCCTGAGGCTGGCCTGTTGAGATTGGGCAGCGTGACTGTAAAGGTTAAATGTAAGAATAGCCAGACGTGGTGGCACATGTCTATAATCCCAGCACTCAGGAGGCTGAGGCAGAAGGATCATCTTGAGTTTGAGCCAAGAATGGGCTACATAGTGCATTCAAGACCAGCCTGACCTATATAGTAAAACTCCGTGTCAAAAAACAAAAACAAACAAACAAAAAAACTGGAACAAAAATAAATGGAAGAATAGAGAAGTGAGAATTCTAAAATATGCATTTAAAAAATGATGGTACTGCCAGGTATGGTGGTGCATGCCTTTAATCCCAGCACTCAGGAGGCTGAGGCAGGAGGAGCATTGCAAGTTCAAGACCTGCATGAGCTCAAGGCCAGCTGGAACTGCATAGATAGACCCTGTCTCAAAGAGACCAAAAAAAAAAAAAAAAAAAAAAAAATGCTGCTGACCTTGCCTAGATAGTAAAGCATGCCGGGAAATTCTAATTCTCAGCACTGGATTGGTCTTGGGCCTGCGACTGAGGCAGCAGAGTGGGTGCCAGCACAGGGCATGATTTCAGGTGTGTTCCTGCCCGTGTAGTCGGTGAGGAAGCTGAGCCTGTCGGGTGGCCATCATTTAGAGGCCTAGCTGGACTCCCAGTGAATCAGATTTAGATGTAAAAGTGAAACCATTACAAGCGGGAGTGCTCGGGAACATGGGTGTGTTTAGGGGTCTGCCTGTACCCACTTCCCCAGCACAAATTCCAGACGGGACAGAGCTGGGCACAGCTGTGAGAGTCAGAGGAGTAGGCAGGGGACAGCATCACAATTCACACAGCTTGGGCACAGAGAGACTTTTTAGCTGTGGCACAAAAGCCAGACACAAAAGCAAGCACTTCTGAGTTTTGATCACATTAATGAAAAATTTCTACTAAAAATAACAGTAATAACCCAGTGTACATTAAAACGCACAATAGCACAAAACAAAACCAAGTACACCATAAATCTTCAAAACTAAACGCAGACCCAGGGTGAGCACCAGCACTGCAGGCATCTCCACCAAAGTAGGAGCTGGAAACCAGCAGGGGAGGAAGCAGAAGACCGTGAGGGCTGTGCATCGTTCAGCGGGGACAGCGCGGACAGCCCGGCAGCTGGGGCCTGGGAGGCCCTGCCACACAGGGCTCCAGGCCTGGAGCTGAGTGGTGAGGGTAATGTGAGGAGAGGGCAGGGGGAGAGCCAGTGTCACCGCTCTGGGGACGCTCACTGATGCACAGTGTGGAGGACTTTTGTGTATCAGGGAATCATAGCCGTACACCTACCTCATGACTCAGCTTTCCCATCTCTAGGCGTGCTTCTTACTGGAACAGCATGCAGGTGCACGAAGCTGTGAATAGCAGAGCTTTCACCAGAGCATTATTTATCACAGCGAAGCATCAGGGCCGGGGGTTAGCTCAGCGGCACAAGAGCCAGCCTGGCAGGCATGAGGCC
This sequence comes from Cavia porcellus, assembly GCF_034190915.1. Taxonomy (NCBI): domain Eukaryota; kingdom Metazoa; phylum Chordata; class Mammalia; order Rodentia; family Caviidae; genus Cavia; species Cavia porcellus. Next base: position 7,830,748 of record NW_026947499.1, on the reverse strand, counting down.
AGGAGTTCAGGCCCTGGTACCAAAAAATAATACTACTAATAATAGTGAAGCATCGAAACAGCAGTTAATAAGCATATCTGTCTATGGGAAAATGGTTAAATATATTAAGTAGGTACATAGAACATTCCATAGCCAATTAAAACAATGTGCCACACAACTGTTGGCGTAAGATGCCTGACTGCAAGTGAGAAAATAGGTCGTAAAACAAGAACATCAGCCGAGTGTGGTGCACACACACCTGTGATCCCAACACTCAGGAGGCTGAGGCAGGAGGATTGCCATGCTACAAAGTGACTTCAGGACCTGAGCCACACAGCAAGACCCTGCCTCAAACAACAAAAACATACAGCCACCCTCAAAATAAACAGCAGCATGACCTTATATACTTAGATACTATGCATATATATATTTATATGTCTTTATCTAAACATGAGAGTCCACTAAAAAATATTTACACACTTCTGCATTTTGCCATCCTAATAAATGTCTGCAAGTCACAGCCCCCACTGTGAGCACCTCCTGTCATTGTGGACACCAAAGGTCACTTGGGTTAATCTCATGATGTTTCAGTAAATTCAGCATTGAAACATTTATGTGAGTCTTTCTTTCCCTAATATATACATTTTTGGCTGAATTTTGGGTGTAATCTGATAAATATGGTCCAACTACAGTCCATAAAGCTACCTTTAGTAGAACATAAATATGCATCCAGGGCTCTCAGAACCACCCCAAGTGTAACGATTTGCTGGAGATCCTAGGACTCCCTGGGAAGCCTTACGTCCGCTGTGATGCCCACTGTGACGGTTAGTTGCAGGGTGGGCTCCGACCTGCTCACCTGGGAGCAGTTCCTCAGGCGGACTGCAGGCCCCACCCCCTCGCCCTCCAGCGACAGAGGTGTACCCTGCTTCAGGCGCCTGGGACATCACGCTGGCAGCTGCCCCTGGGCAGGTCTCCCATGCAAACAGAACACTCCTGTTGGGCAGCATGTTGCGGAGGCCAAGAATTCACGGCCGAGGTGCTCAGGGTAAAAGTCTGGTCTGTGTCTAAGGTTACTTCCCGAGTGCGTAACACTCTCACGGGGCCTAACAGCAGTTCCGCCTAGCTGGTGGGATTGTGTGTGGCTTTACTTTTGTTTTTTTGCACTGCTCAATATTACTTGATTTTTTTTTTAATGTAGGTATATAATTTAAAAAAAAAACAGTAAAACTGAGCAGGGTATAGTGGAATCTCAGCACTTGGGACAGGAACACAGCAAGTTCGAGGACAGTCTGGTTACACAATGAGACTGTCGCAATCCTGACCCCCCCAAATTGTAAGACTAAACTCAAAAAGAGATTAAAGTGGGAAGGGAGGGAAGCAGTCAGGAAATTATCAGGAAAGGCTGCATGAGCACATAGCCCACTGATTCGAACGATGCTGCAAAGTAAAGGGCAGACCGAGCTCAGCAGTGGAACGCTGGCTCTGGGTCGGATCTCCAGCGCTGGGGAGAAACCCACAAAAATCTAAGGGAAACACTTGTAGAAACATCACTAATACAGTATCACAGACAAAATAGCAAGAAAACTGACCAATCTTGTAGTGGAACGTGGGTAACTGAGTGTAGTAGTTCTAATGTACATGCCGGTATGGTGGCACATGCCTATAATCCCAACACTGGCAAGGCTGAGGCAGGAAGATTGCTGGGAGTTAAAGGCCAGCCTAAGCTAGACAGTAGGACCCTGTCTCAAAAACAAAAACAAAAACAACAAACCCCTCCAGTGTAAAAAAGCCATTTTCTTGGCTTTGCTATTCTGCTGCTGCTATTTAAGACACTCCTTTAGGAGATAGAAGGACGCATGCAACTCTGATCCATCTGTGTGACTTTCTGTAAGTCTAATAATTATTTCAAAATAAAAATTAAAAAAAAAGGCAGAGGTCATGGACAGCTCAGAAAAGAGATGCAGCTGAGGGACAGAGTTTTTATTTTGTATTTTTAAAAATTTTGGGGGTACTGGTGTTTGAACTCACAGCCTCATGCTTGCCAGGCTGGTGCTGTGCCCCTGAGCTAAATCCCCAGCCCCAAGTTTTAAATTATTAAATTTCATTAACAAATGATGCATATTGAAGTGAAATACCACCTTTTCTCTGTTGCAAATTTGATTCTTCCCATCCCCAATCCAGAGAAGCCTGGGCGTTTATTCTCCTGCAAATGAACTCTGTGTGTGCACCCACCATGGGATTAAAGCCTGGGCCTGGTGCTGGCTAAGCACCACTCTGCTGCTGAGCTGCACCCCTACTGCTGACGAGGCTTTAGTACCTCTGAGCCGTGTCCACCCTTGTGTCCAGCTCTGGCTGGAGTGCAATACCTGGAGACTTAGGCCCAGGCCCATGGTGAGCGGTGCTTGCTGTGTGCCAGGCAGGCACGGGCAGCTTTTATGACTTAACCAGAAGTGGAACACTCTGCTTTCTTCACATGCTATGGCTGGTGTGAGCCTGGCAGTGTCTGCCCACAGGTCACTGCAGGTCGCAGGCAGGGTGAAGGAGAGGTCACCATTACAGCCAGGCAGGCTTCTTGTCTGCTTTCTACTCCTACAGGTTCCTCCCGCCCTCCGTGTTGTGTGTGTCATGGAACTGATTATGCCCTGCTGCCGCCGCCGCCGCTGCTTTTTTTTCGCCCAGCATCTCCCTATGGAGTCCAGGCTGGCCTCAAACTCATTGTGATTCTCCTGCCTTAGCCTCTGGTGTGCTGGGGTTACAGGCGTGCGCCACCACAGCTGGCCACCTGCTTTTTAGGTAACACAAGGCACAAACACAAGTCCTGGAGAATCTATGCACATGGGCACATCTGTCCCACTGCACCAGCACCCCATACGGTGACTCCTGCTCCCCTTCACAAGGTAGGACAGGCCTAGAACAAGGAACATGGAGCCCATGCCTCTTCACAGGCCTCTGGGTATAAAGGAAACGGATGCCTGCAGCCTGCAGGGAGGTGGATGTCAGGCGTGGGCCTCCCGGGGCCCTCTGTGGGGGATGCTGCTCTCCCAGTGGCCAGGGCACCAGGCCGGTTCCTGCACACACCTCATCCTCCTGGCCTGTTGCTCCCTGGGGCTGCTCCCCACGCCCCGGTGCCTCAATGAGCCTTTGTCCCGCTGCAGCCTGTTAGTTTTGGCTCTGGAAGTTTGTGGGACCAGGCCCAAGTCCCAGGACAAGCCCACAGAGGCCAAGCGTTTGAAGAAAAAGGCCAGTTCTGGAGGAGATGAGGGCACACAGGCCTCACTCCCTCGGTCCAGACGGCTGTAATAACCATTATCCCCATCCCGCTGCCGCCGCCGGATGACTCATTCACAAGTTTGTATCTGCTTCTTCGCTTAATTGCCTTCCCCAATTACCTTCCCCAATTAACTAGAAGCTGTAGGAGACCTTGGACTGTGTCTGGTTTTTTATCCCTGTTTATTTTAGGGGAGGGGGGGATACATTCCTGTGTTGTAGTTAAACAGTAAGCAGTGAAAACTCCTTCCCACCAGACTCTTGAATTCTTTCATTTTTGTTTTTTGAGAAAGTCTTGCTGTGTAGCTCAGGCTGGTGTTGAACTTGCACTGATCCTCCTGCCACAGCCTCCTGAGTGCTGGGGTTACAGGTGTGCGCCACCACAGCCGGCTCAGACTGTCCAGTCCTCTTCTCTGGAGGGAATCACCGTGTCCTGTTCTTGCGTATCATTCCTGATTCTGACTGGGCGTCTCTCCTGCTAGGCTCCTGGGGCCGGAGCGTGGTGCAGTGGTAGGCCGTGTGCTTAGCCTGTGGAGGCCCTGGGTCCACGGGCAGCGTTACCAGTGGAGGCCGTGCTGGGTGTTTCATGCTTTACTGTTTTACTTTTTGTAGGACAGTGCCCCATACAGATCTTGCCATGTGTCAGCACATACAAGTACAGGTTTTAGTTTCCCCATCGTGTTAGTTCCCCTCTGGATGTACCACGGTGCTCTAACTGGTCCCCCCATGATGGCTGGCCTGTCCCTAGCCTTCTGCTGCCACAGTGCTGTGTGTGTTCAGCGTCTGTGCCCGTGTGCAGTGGAGGTGGAAGCCCTTCTGACACGCAGCCCACAGGTGCTAGACAGCCTTGCCCTCCGACAAGGCTCTGATTTTGCCCATCTCTGTGTCCCCAGTGTCAGCTCAGTGATGAGAACCTCTGTCCCCTGCCAATTCTGAAATGGTTGGGAAATAAAAGAGTCTGCTGGTGGCAGCATGCTTCCTAGTAGCCTGGAGGTGGAAACAGCCAACACAGCCTCTTCGGGTGCAGTGCGGTCTGTCCATGGAGTGGAAAGCAGACTGAAGACCTGTCACCCCTCCACTCCTCCAGAGGGCACCACCACATCGGTTACCGCTTCCTGTTCCTGTCCTTGGACCAGTGTGGGGAAACCTTGAAAATGTGCTCCAAAGCCAGACCCAGAGGGCCATCCTGTGTGACCCAGCCATGCGGTGGAGACCCAAGCAGGGGCTGGGGAGAGGAGGCGATGGGCAGGCAGCATCAGGGGGATGGAGAAATGTCGGGTGACACACGTGGTTGGTTGAACAAACAAAAGGACCCTGAGGCCCATGACAGGAACCATCCTCCTGTCTGCTTCTTTTGGAAGAGAATCTCAATGAGGAGCCCCGCCCTCCCCTGCACTTCACTAGCCGCCCGTTCCCTCGCCCTCTCCATCCATCCTCAGAAGGCTTCCAGTTTAATCTTCTTCTATTCCCAGGCAGTCTCTTGCCAGACCTTGGAAAATTTCATGGTTTGCTAGCTCCATCCAGCAGTTCTGAGGGACCTTCATCCCCTCTAGGAGGGGTGGCCATCGACAGGATGCTGGGCAGACTTCAGGGGGCACCTGGACTTCAGGCACTGCCCCTGGGCTGGCCTGTGCTGCAGGCACGGCACAGGCACAGGTAGGGCAAAGGCTGGAGTAGGACCTCTCTAGGCACAGAGGGACGACTGCCACAACAGTTCCGTGATATGCAGTATCACACCTGGGGGTGGCCCTGGTGCACTGTGAAGGGAGCACTGGGATGAGGAGAATCCAGGGGTCTCCCCAAAACCTCCATCAGTGTTTCTGGTTATACTTTGAAGAAGGAATCATTTGGACCAGAAAGCATCCCGGTCAGCATTATGTGGAAGTGGAGCCTGCTGGGACGGGGCAGGAGCAGGTGTCCAGCCAGAGCCCTTGACAGCTCTGCTCCTTCCTGTGGAGCCTGAGTGTAGCACCTCTGTTACAGCTTTTGTCGAGAGGTCCCCAGAGCCTCATGTGCTCACAGAATTCAGAGCTGGGGATGTGCGAATGTGGATTAAGGCTGTGTGATAACTGAGCCTACCCATGGGCTTAGCGTAGTCCTGGGTGTGGGCCCTGGAAGGCCCACCCGACTTGGGTGGCACCACCCAGCGGGCTGTGGCCTGGGTGGGACCAAAGGGACGGGAAGGCTCCATGCTGCTGCCGCTTCCTGCCCACCCTGCCCCTGCCTGGAGCCGGCCAACTGCGGCCTGAAGCTGTGAGCCAAATGGACCTAACTCGTGGGTGTCGGGTGTTCTGTCCCAGCAGTGAGAGAGTAACAGAGTCAGCCTCAGAGTGTGTTTAGTGGGCAAGGAGACCTGGGCAGCTCTGAAAGGCCTCCTGGTGTCTACACAGAAATGGCTCCTCCTCCTCCCTCCAGATGGGGCCTGGGTGGTGGGACTTGCAGGCCCGGGGGAGAGACAAGACTCTGTCCCATGCTCCCTTCTCAGTGCCTGGGGCTGTCCCCATGTGAGGCTGCGTATCACAGAACCGCTGTGGCAGTGGCCTGCTCTGCCCTCGGTGGCTTTGCTTGAGGGCTTTTGTTTCGCGCTGGGTCCTGCTTGTGTGTCTGTAGGGTGCCACCTGCTGGCCATGGGTAGGACAGAAACCGGGGTGTTTCCGGGTCCAGGACCCCTGAGTAAGTTCCTGCCAGAGTTTGACTGAATGTGACAGAAACACGGGCGAGAGGGAAATGATGCCACGCGGGAGAGGCAGCACGGAGCCCTAGACTGAGGTCCCCCAGCTGGGGTCTCTGGTCCTCCTCCGCCTGGTGAGGCAGACTGGGGCGCGGCTCCGACTGTGTGTGCAGCCCTGCCGCTAGCTCTACACGGACCGTGTCACCCCAGCAAGCCAGTCCCTCACAGCCCTGCCCCGAGTGGGCCTCCACAGCCACAGCAGGGGCCAAGGCCTGGTCGCTGGGGTGCTAAGAATCCTGGCTGCAGTGCAAGGCAGGAAACGGTTCCGATTGGGGTTCTGGTTTCCCCTGAAGGAAATGAAAGGACCAGACCCGGCTGGTTTTCATTCCTTTTCCTTTCGTTGCCTTTCCTCCCCTCCCTTCCCTCCTCTACTTCCTTCCTCTCCCCTCTTTTTGTACTGAGGATTGAACTCAGGCCTTCTCACTAAACCATATTGTTAGCCCTTTTTATTTTTTATTTTTGAGACAGCTGCCTAGGCTGGACTCTGATTTGTAATCTTCCTGCCTCAGCCTCCCATAGTGCTGAGATTACAGATGGAGGCCACCATGCCTGGCTCCGGTTTTGTTTTCTTTTTTGCTTCCGAGAATCACCTGCCTCACCAGGCATCGGCTGCTGGCAAACCCTGCACAGGCAAGGAAGAGACCTAGCTTTGTCCATGGTGGGAGCAATGGCCAGTGGTGCCCTCTGTCCGGTTACTTGGGGTTTCCCTCCCCTGACCAGGTCCCTCTCGAGCCTGCTCAGCACCGTCACCGGCCAAGAGAAGGAGAAGCATGGGCCTCCCTGCCCCGGCCGCAGCTTAAACGTCACTTGGTACAGAAGCCTCTGTGGCTGCTCTGGAGGAGGGCACGAGGTGTGTGCAGCAGAGCCCGCTGCATGGCAGTGTGGCGAGCATGAGGACTTCTCCAGTCAGGAGGATTTGTCTGAAAGCACAGTTCCAGGAGCTAAGGGTTTAGCTCACTGGCACAGCACCTGCCTGGCAAGCGAGAAGTCTTGAGTGTGATTTCCAGAAAAAAAAAAAAAAACAAAAAAAGAAAAGAGAAGGCACACTTTCAGCAATAACTTAGGTCTGAGCAGTGAAACGGTTATTGATGTCTTCTTATCTTTGCCTTAGGTTTGCCAGGCTCTGAATTTTTATGCACTGCATACACACTCTCATTTGGTCCTTACACAGCAACATTGTGACTTTAAGCAGGCAGAGGCAGGGCCTTGCAGAGGTGCCCTGAGGGGTGCCACAAGCAGGGGGCTCTGACCTCAGCTGTCCTGGGAGCAGAGGTGGGGGCTGGCCTGTGAAGTGGAGGTGGCCGGATTCACCTTGGGAGAGCCGCTGTGGAGGCAAGCAGGAGTGTGAGTCCCGAAGCTTCCGACCCACCTTGCATCCCCCCACAGAGCTGCCTTGTGACCTCTCATGGTGGTGATGGTAGAGCCCCAGCTGTGCGGATGATGTAAGCTGAAGTTGGGGCTCTTTGCTGGCTTGGATCAGGAGAGCAGGTTTGGTTCACCAGGTGCTTTCTAGCCAAGCTGTAGATCTTCTCGATGTTTACTTGAAGACTCCAGCAGCTTGGCTGTGGCACGTCTGTGCCTGCCATGTGGCCTCCCTAGTAGATCTGAAGAAAATCAGGGCTGTGGCCTGCCAAGAGGTGACACTTCTAACTTCTCTTTGATATGGACTAAAGATAATGCTGTGGCTGAACATGGTGGGGCATACCTCTGATACCAGCATTCTGGGAGGCTGAGGCAAGAGGATTGTGTTCACTCTAGCCAGGGCAACTAAGCAAGACACTGTCTCAAAAAATTCAAAAGGGCTAGTATATAGCTCAGTGCAAAGGTCTTCAGTTCAATTTCTGGTAGTGCAAAAATAAAACAACAAACAAAAAACCCAGTGGCTTGTTCATCTCAAATGACTGAAATAAAGGGCCCCTTCAGGGGTGGCTCTGGCACAGCACCTGGAAAGTAGAACCTTCCAAGAAGGCTGTGCCACCAGGGAGCTCCCCTTCCTGCTGTCATCCAGCCTGCCAGAGCTCAGGAGAATTAGCGAGCGAGGCCCCAAATCCTCCCTGTGCTGCAGCACATGGGTCGCCGTGCATAGTGTCAGAGAGCACTGTCCTAGGGGAGAGGAGGCAGGACACATCTTGGGCAGTGACAGGAGAGGCCGCCAGGGCTACTGCTCCAGCCCCGCCTGCAGGGCTGGGGATCCAGCCAAGGCAAGCTACCTGAGCTACACCCTTGGCCCTTTCTAGTTTTTGAGACTGGGTCACACTGACCGGCCAGGTATGCTTGGAGCCCCTCTGATAGCCGGGAGGCCGTGGGTGCCTTGTAACCCTCCGAGTGAGTTAGAAGCACTTGCGGTCCAGGCTCCCTGGGCCCTGAGCAACAGCAGGGCATCTCCTTCCTGCACAGCTTGAAATAGCAGCCTCCTCATCTAGTGGACAGCAGCTTTTCTTTCTTTTTTTTTTTTTTTTTCATTTTTATTGGTACCAGGGATTGAACTCACGACCGCCTGCTTTTAAGGCAGGTGCTTATGCTGCTGAGATAAATCCCCAGCCCCCAGCACCTTTCTTTTCAATGTTTAATTATGGAAACTGTAAAAGCTTGTGGAGAGTAGCCAGGAGGCGAGGCCTTGCCGCGGGGTGCCATCCCCGTGCCTGGGGAAGCCCGAGTGCCGGGGAGGCGGCACCTGGCCTGTGGCTGCTGAGGGGTCGGGCAAGAGCTCTGCTGCCACTTCGTTTTCCAGGGAAGCCGACTCTCACCCCAGTCTTGCCTTCCAGTGGGAAGCTGGTGTCGCCGAAGTGGAAGAACTTCAAGGGCCTGAAGCTGCAGTGGAGGGACAAGATCCGGCTCAACAACGCCATCTGGCGGGCGTGGTACATGCAGTGTAAGCGCGTGGCTCTGTCCGGCCCCTGAGCACACACAGGAGCGCTCAGTAATTCGGGCTGCCCCAACTGAGGAGGAGTGAGGCAGGGCCGGTCCTTCAGGGCTGTGAAGAGTGGGGAGGGGCTCCCATGGCAGCGCTCCAGTGTCCTGTCCCCTGCTGTGCACCTGGTGTCTCTGCCCCCCTGAGCCCTCTGGTGTGCGGGACAGGCTCTCGGAGCAGTGATGCCATCTCCCCTGTCTCTGCCCAGATTTGGAGAAGCGCAAGAACCCTGTGTGCCACTTTGTCACCCCGCTGGACGGCTCTGTGGAAGTCGATGAGCACCGCCGGCCAGAGGTACTTGTGGGGTCACAGGTGGCTGTAGTGGGAGATGCCGAGCTGTGCAACCTGGATTGACTCCCTGGCCCCTCTGCTCCCCCTTGACATTGGTCTGCCTTCTGGAGCCCTCTGGGGGGAGTCTGGCTGCTTGTAAGGCAGATGAACTGAGCAGTGTCTTTCTCCTGTTCTTTTCTTCCTTTCTTTTTTGGGCAGCATTCACTATGTAGTATAGGTTGGCTTAGAATTTGCATCTGTCCTGCTTCAGCCTCCTGAGTACTGGGATTATAGGTGTGCACAACCACACTTTGCTTGAAGACTTATTTGACAATTAAAGAGACCGGGATACCTTTAGATACTGACATGAAAAAAGGTTGAAGAGTAAATATTTTTAAAGCCAGTTGCTAGCCGGGTACGGTGTTGCACACCTGTACTCCTGGCTCTCTGGGAGGCTGAGGCAAGAGGGTCACAAGTTCAAACCCAGCCTGGTCAACTTAGAACCTATCTCAAAATAAAAGTTTAAAAGAGAGAGAGAGAGACAAAGAGAGAGAGAAACGTCTGGGGGGGGGTGTAGTTCAGTGTAAGGGCCCTGGGTTTAGTCTCTAGTACCATTAAATCAAAACCAGTTGTATAGCACTACTTTTAGTACATTTATATTCTTGTTAGAAACGTGTTCCTCGGGGGCTGGGGGTTTAGCTCAGCGGCATAAGCGCCTGCCTTGCAAGCAGGCAGTCATGAGTTCGATCCCCGGTACCGATAAAAAGAAAAAAAGACCAAAAACAAAACAAAACAAAAAAAAAGAAATGTGTTCCTCAATCTTACATGCAAAGGAAATGCCTCAGCAGATAAAAAGAAATTTTCCCAGGTTCTTCTTGTAGAATACAAGATTCAGGAGGGTGCAGGTCTCAAAGGAGGAGGGGAGACCTCCATTTACACTTGTCTGTGTGTCTGTGTGTGTCTAATCATGTCTCACTGTTACAGTAAAAAGGGAAGCTTTAAAAGTGACCAGTAAAACAGTTCTTCCCTCTTGAGTAGAAGCTGGCATTTGATGGTATCAAGGAATATATTCCCGCTAGGTGTGGTAGGAATACTGTAATCCTATTTTTGCTGTTTGAGCTACATCCCAGTTCAGATAAATACTGCTTTTTCTTCTTTTTTTGGGTGGTGCCGGGGGAGCCTGGTTTTACAATCTGATCCTTCACTGTTTCAGACACACAGTGAAGTGTGTGGCCTAAGAGGTCAGGTCTGCAGGCGAGACACGTGCCAGGCGGGTGGGCTGCGCTTGATCAAGGCTCTTGGGGTGTACGCTATGCTCACCCTCAGATGCAGGGCAGAGGCTGCTGTAACGTGTGTGGGCTGCCATCGGTGTCAGTAATATTCCTCACCTCAGGACCTCCCCAGGATGAGTACCCTGCATTGACCGTGGACCCCAGGGCACAGCCTCAGGACCCAGACACACACATACACGTGTCAGCGCACACACGCATGCACACATGTACACCGCCCTGGACATCTCACGTCTTGAAATGATGCATTTTGAGACCGAAAGCCAGCTGTAGCACAGAGGCCATAGGACAGGCTTTGAGAACGAGGGTGTAGCTGTGTGCAGGGCATCTCCTGATGCCCCTCTGAGTGTCCACTGCTGCTTCTGTGTTCCCGGGCTGTGTCTGCTGGTCACTCAGGTCACTTCCCTCCAGTGTGGTCTCTCTGTCGCAGGCCATCACCACTGAGGGGAAGTACTGGAAGAGCCGCATTGAGATCGTGATCCGGGAGTACCACAAGTGGAGGACCTACTTCAAGAAAAGGGTATCTGCTGCCTGGGGCTCCCAAAAGTATGAGCTTGGGAAGCCCTGGGAGGGGCGGGGTGGGGCAGGGCGGGGCGTGTGGTGCTCGGGTTCACAGCACTGTCCCTGGAGCCATGGCTCAGTTTCCCTACTGCAGACTGACCCGTGTCCTCCCCAGACCTCTCCTCTGTTCAGCTTGTGGAGGGCAGGAAGTAAGCTCCCTCTCCTGGCTGCCCCCAGAATGATGAGGCTGGCTTGCGGGGGCCCAGGGGGACCTCACAGCTCCCTGGCACTCAGTGCAACCTCACCCCGCCCTTTGTCCCCAGCTGCAGCAGCACAAAGATGAGGACCTTTCCAGTCTGGCCCAGGTGCGTGCCCCTGGGGTCCTGCCTGGCTTGGGTAGTGGGACAGGGATGGGACATTGCCCTCTCCCAGGAAGTCCTCATCCTCTGCAGAGTGGCATTCTCTGCAGGTGACCTGGAGGGGGCACTGAGTATCTCCACGCACTGGCCTCGGTATCACCGAGCAGCCCTGTAACCTTCCAGGTTCCACTGAGCCCTCTGATGCTGTCTCTTTGGTGGCAGGACGATGACATGCCTTACTGGCACAAACATGGGGATGGCTGGAAGACCCCAGTGCCCATGGAGGAGGACCCGCTGCTGGACACAGACATGCTTATGTCGGAGTTTAGCGACACCCTCTTTTCTACCCTTTCCTCACACCAACCGGTGGCCTGGCCCAACCCTCGGGAAATAGGTAACCTCCTCTGCCTGGGCATTGAGGCCGGGCTTCCCTTCGGAGCTGCAGCCTGTCACTTGTCTAGGCCAGGGAGACAGGAGCCAGGTCGGCCAACCTCTGAGGGCCGCCTGCATTGAGTGGCTGGATACTCCAGATCCTACAACTCGCTGGGTGTCACTGAGGAACCCCCAGGAGGCGGGCCAGACCAGGTTCAGCTTCAAGTGCTGTAGCCTCAGGGCCTGGGCCTAGGCAGCAGGGCCACATGGAAGCCCCTGTGGGCACAACCACCTCCGGTGACTCTCAGGCTTCAGTCAGCCCCCAGGGAGGAGCCCCCGGGGTACAGTGAGAGCAGGAGGGGAAGCCGAGGGCTGGGTCTCAGGGGCACTCCTCCTGGCCTCCACGCTGGCCCTTTCCTCGCCTTCAGCTGGGTGCACAGTTGCAGTCCCAGCCACTCGGATGCGAGGCGGGAGGGTTGCTTGAGCCCTGGAGTTGTGGGCCAGCCTGGGCAACAAAGCCAGACCCTCCCTCCCAAGCCAGCAAGCAAACAGCAGAGCCACAGGCTCCTCGCTGCCCTCAGGCTGTGCCGCATAGTGCGGGCTCTCTCTCCCTCTCCCTGCAGCTCATCTGGGGAACGCAGACATGATCCAGCCGGGGCTGATCCCCTTGCAGCCCAACCTGGACTTCATGGACACCTTCGAGCCTTTCCAGGGTGAGGACCCGGGAGAGGCCTGGATGGCAGGGAGGACTCAGAGTTTTCCACAGCTACAGTCTTGTAGTGACTTGCAGACCTGGGAACTGCCTGGGACAGTACCCTCTCTGACTGTGCTGGGAGCTGTTTTCCCTCTCAGCAGCAGGGGGCGCTGCAGTCTCCTGCAGTCGCTTAGGGTCCCGGAGTGTGTTACAGGCACACATGTGGCTCCCGCCTGACACCTCCCTCTCCAGAAAACGTTATTTAGGGGGATGCCCTGTGCCCAGGGCATCCCTCAGGTAAGACAGGGTTCAGGCTGCCATTTGTCTGCACCTTAATTCCAGGAAGTGGAGCACAGTTATGCTCAGAAGCCCCTGCGTTCTTTTTCAGACCTCTTCTCTGCCAGCCGTGCCATCTTCGGTTCCGTGCCGCCTGTGCCCGCCTCAGCGCCTGTGCCAGATGCCAGCAGCTCACCTGCCGAGGTAGGGGAGGGCATGGGCACAGCTGCCACATGCTTAACAGCAGGGCCAGGCTGGTGCACAGCCATAGAGTTCCTAACAGTGTGTGGGCACTGCTACACCTGGCACTGAGCACAGGCACAGTGTGAAAAGCAAGAGCATGTTCTTCCGAGCACCCCAAACCCTGGGCTCCTGCCCAAGGCTGTGTCTACCCAGGCAGTGTCAGCCAGGCAGAGGCGACAGCCGGGCCTCTAATGAAAACAAGTTCTGCGTCTTTCACTTGTCACTTAGCCTACAGAAGCTGGCACATGTGCTGGGCCCCTGGCTAGGGCCATGCCTGCTCAACCCTGTATCCCAGCCCCACACCCACACAACCGGGGACTCCGGCTCTGGTTTGGGAGCTTGGGCTCCGCACTCGAGCTCATAGTGCTTCCTGCTTTTCGAGAAGCCGATACCCGACACTACCCTGGGGGGGCCCTGAGCAGCTGGGCCCGGCCACCTCTTGGTATAATAGAACCCTGGAAGCCAGGGAGCCCCTAGGGACTAGAAACCGGACTCCCTGGGCAGCCAGGGCCATTTCGGGGCTGTGCGAGTACACATCTGTGTGGTTTTGTTTTTTTTGTCTCTTTCCTTTTTATCGGTACCGGGGATCGAACTCACGACTGCCTGCTTGCAAAGCAGGCGCTTGTGCCGCTGAGCTAAGTCCCCAGCCCAGGGACTGCGCTGTGGTCCCAGGTGCCCCCTCCCTGGACCTCGTAGCCTGTGACCTCGAGCAGTCTGCACTGGCCTCAGTTCTCTCTCCTCCCACAGGACAGCATCCTGCCGGCCACTGCGCTGCCTACCGTGAGCCTCCCCGACAGTCTCATCGCGCCCTCCGTGGGGCCCCCCCTCCAGCCTTCGGCCAGTCAGGGCTGTGACCGTGCCTCACAGCCTGGGGACCCCTTCCTGCAGTCCCCGGACTTCACTCCCTCAGAATCGCCGCTGGGCGTTGCACAGCCCTTCCTCCCCGTCTTCCCCATGCCCTTGCTCTCCCCCGGCCCCACCCAGACGCCCAGTCCACCTGGGATTCCCTCAGTGCCCCCTCCTGGTCCAGCCCTAACGCCCCCTGCACCTCCTGCCTTCCAGCAGCTGCCGAGGTTTTCAGGGCTCAGCAAGCCTCCCCCCGTCATCACCCACACAGCCTCTACCACCCTCACCCACGCAGCTGCCACCACCACCTTCAGCCAGAGCCAGGGCCTTGTGATCGCAGCCCCCCATCCGCCACCTTCGCCATCCCCCTGCCCCCTCACCCTGTCACCGGTCCCCCAGCCACCGGCCATCGGGTCTTCCCAGACTCGTTTAACTTTTGTACACCCCAAACCTGTGTCCTTGACTGGAGGGAGGCCTAAGCAGCCCCTCAAAATAGTGCCTGCCCCAAAACCCGAGTCCATGTCCTTGGTGTTGAAGAGCACGCACCTGACCCCAGGTGAGTCCAGGGGGCACCCCAGCCAGTCTGAGGTTCCAGGAGGGCTGTGTCCCTGTCAGGGCTGTCAGATACATGAGGTCCCCCCCCCCATTTAAATGAAGCAGAATGTCATGGGTAACCTGTGTATGTGATCTGCTCCATGTTCTGCTTTGTATCTTTTAAAAGTCACATCCCAGAGTCGGAAAACATGGTCCTGATTACTCTCTCTGGAGTCTGGAATGAGTCACCACCAAGAAGTCACAAAGCAGAGTTCCCTGGCCTGGTGGCACTTTTGCCCTGCCCGCCATGGGATGGAGCAGGATGCCCACTGACCACCCCGTTTACCGCCAGGCCGCTGAGCCAGGAGCTGCCCGGGCCCTGCCAGCTCAGGCCTGACTTCCTCTTCCTCCCCAGCAGCTGCCTTCCCAGGCCACCCACAAGCAGTGATCATGACGTCCGGCCCTCTCAAGAGAGAAGGGATGCTGGCGTCCACAGTATCCCAGCCCGGCGTGGTCATCACACCTGCTTCCATCCCCAGGGTGAGGGGGCCCAGTGCACCTGTGCTGCCCCTCGGACCCCAGGTCGGCCTGCAGTTGGGTAGCCCTCACCAGTGTGACCGCCCTGATCTGCTATGCATCAGCAGTTGGATAACCTCTTTGCCATGTTACCTCAGGCTCCTGGAGTCACCGAATTCCACAGTGGCATCCTGGTGACAGACCTCGGCCACAGCTCAAGCAGCCAGCCGGCCCCCGTCTCCCGGCTCTTCTCCCCAGGCATCGTGCAGGACTCGCTGGTGAAGGTGGAGCAGGCCCCACTTCGAGGGGGCAGCCCCCAGGTCCCTGCCACAGGGCCCGGTGAGTGTCCCTGCAGTGGCATGGCCTGGGGATGTGCTTAGCGTAAATGTCACAGTTACAGACCTGGTACTTGTATTTATTTACTTACGCGTTTTGGCTTTTGGAGAGAGGGTCTGGCTGTGTAGTCCAGGCCTGCCTCAAATTCATGGTAGTCTTCTGCTTCAGCCTCCCAACTGCTAAGCATACAGGCATGTGTCACCACGCCAGGCTCTCGGGGAGCCATTCTTAACTGGTTACTCAGAGAGGCCCACCCTGGAGCCCCTGATCTCATGCAGTAAGGGACTGACGAGTTTTGTGGGCAGTTTCCAGAAAACACTGACCTAGGGTCATTGTTGCTGTGGGGCTGTAAAGCCTCATCTGAGTGGTCCCCAGCACGTGGCGTACCATGGCCCCTGGCTGCAGAGACAGGCTGGCCCGCCCACAGCCAAACGTGGGCCTCAGCTGTGCCGTGAGGGCTGCCAGGGTTAGGGAGAGTCCCGTGGTGTGGGTGAACCTGGGAGATTGCTACAGGAAAGCGGGTCTCTCGACACATGGGTGACTGCAGCAGGCCCTGAGGAGGTCTCGGGTCTGCCACGTCCTGCCTTCGTGGTTAGAGAGCAGTGGCAGGGGACGGCTAGGAACAGTTTAGGAAAGTGAGCATGTGTGTGGAACCCAAAGAGCGGTGGCAGACACTAGTGTGTCCAGCACCAGGCTGGGAACCAGTGGCTCCAGGCCACTCTGGAGGCCCTGGCTGCCCCTCTGACCTGGATGGCAGAGCCCAGCTGCCACCACCACCACACATCTAATTGCATGTCATGTGTGCCACATCCTTTTGGGATGTGGGCGTGGCTTTCTCAGTTTGGCCCTGGGTGGGATCAGAGGTTAAAAACAGGCTTCCGAATCCCACCCCTGCGGGGTTGCCCCTCTGCAAGGGCCCCTGACCTGTGCAGCTCACTTCTTGCCTGTGACGGCCCCCTCTTCTTAGGTCGTGATGGCCTGAACTCAGGCCAGGCCTCTCCATGTGCATCGGAGCAAAGCCCCAGTCCTCAGTCTCCCCAGAACAACTGCTCAGGGAAATCTGCAAACCCCAAAAACATGTCTGTATTAAAGGTATGCCAGGTCTCTGGGGAGGGCGGGGAGAAGAAATCAAAGAACCTCTGGGAACGCTGTGTTACCTGGAAGGGAGGGCAGAGCTGGCCAGTACTGCCCAGCCTGGGGCAGGAGAGCAGCTCGGCCCCTGCTTGCCTTCTCCCTAGGCTGAACATGGTGACGGGGTCTGCTCTCTGCTCCTTCCTGCCACAGGGAGGAGGAGGCTGGGGAGGTGTGTCGGGGGCCGCCCTCCCCAGCCTGTCCTCCCACCCCACCCCTGCTCACTGGAGCCGTCTAGCTTTTTATTTTTATTTTGTGGTGCAGGGCTTTGCACCTGCCTGGGCCTGGGGTCCAGGGCTTTGCACCTGCCAGGCAGCCATGCTACCGCCGAGCTGCATGCCCGCCCTTCCATTTTTCAAGACAAGGTCTCTGAGGTGTTCAGGCTTCTCTCAAACTGGAATCCTCGTGCCACCGCACCTGGCTGCCTTTGAGCCCTTTGTGGTGTGCTATCCCTCCCTGGCTCTCCAGCCCACCTGCCCCACAGGCCAGGGCCATCTGCCTGCGGCCACCTGGCATCAAGCCAGGTGTCGAGGAGGGAGGGGCTCGGAGCCAGGTCTTGGCCTTCCTCTCAGTGACCGGTCAGTTCCCCGACAGAACCAGCAGCTGAAGCACATCTCAGCCGAACAGAAGCGACGCTTCAACATCAAGATGGGCTTCAACACCCTCAACAGCTTGATCTCCAACAACTCCAAGCCGGTGAGTCGCCCAAGCACGGCAGAGCAGGGTACAGGACGCGCTGCCCAGGTCGCCACTGAGCTGCCTGTCCCTGCAGAGCAGCCACGCCATCACACTGCAGAAGACCGTGGAGTACATCACCAAGCTGCAGCAGGAGCGCAGCCAGATGCAGGAGGAGGCACGGCGGCTGCGGGAGGAGATCGAGGAGCTCAACGCTACCATCATGTGAGGCCTGGCTTGGTCCCCTCCCTCCCCACAGCTCCTCTGCCCTCTGGTGCCCCAGCTCCTGCTCTGCCCTCGTCCTGCCCCTGACTCCTCCCGTTGTTTCAGTTCCTGCCAGCAGCTGCTTCCCGCCTCAGGGGTCTCGGTCACCCCGCGCCAGGTCGACCACATGACAGACATGTTTGACGAATATGTGAAGAGCCGGACGCTGCAGAATTGGAAGTTCTGGATTGTATCTTTGCAGTGTCCTCACCCGTCCGTCCCCTCAGAGGCTGTGCACACAGCGTCTGCAGAGAGACGCTCTTCCTGAGGTCGTCCCGGCCCATTGGGACAGACAGGGCCAGCCTCTGTCTCAGAGTGGGCCTGGCCGGGCTCTGCGGGGTGGGGCTGCGGTCGGCAGTGGTGTCCACAGGGGCTTCCAGGGCGCTTTGCAGGAGGGGCCACAGCAGAGCAGCAGGGTGGCAGGAAAGGGTCTGACAGCCATCCCCACTGCTGTGGAAGGCAGAAAGCAAGGTGCACAGAACCGCAGGCGCCATGTGCCACCTGGCCTGTGGTGTCGTGAGAGCACATGCAGCTGGGTACTAGGCCGACCCCTGCCCTGGGGTGCCTACTCAGCCTCCACTCCGAATGGTGCACACTTACGCCAGCTTGGCCGCAGCAGGCAGGTATGCCCAGGTCCTGTGAGGTGACCAAGTGCTGCCCAAACCAGCTGCTGTAATGGGAAAGACAAGCACCACCTCTAGACGGCGTCTCCTTCAGACCTGCGCATGCCCTGGCATCACATGGAACTGTGTGTACATGCCTTTGTAGTCACCTTCCAGACCAAAGACCCAGGTCCTGGCTCCTGGCTGCTGAGTGGCCTGTCATAGTTGGAACACAGCATCTGGTCACACAAAGGACTTGACCAGCCCAGGGGAGGGAGGACCCTACCCCACCCCATAGCTCAGGCCCTGCTCCCCCCCTTCCTTAACCGAGACCCGCAGTTCAGCATCATCATCAAGCCGCTGTTTGAGTCCTTCAAGGGTGTGGTGTCCACCAGCAGCCTGGAGGAGCTGCACCGCACGGCACTGTCCTGGCTGGACCAGCACTGCTCTCTGCCTGTCCTCAGGCCAAGTGAGTTGGGTGCTGGGCCTGAGGCGGGGAGGCCCCTTGGTGAGGGGCGTTTGGGGGATTCTGATAGGCTGTGTGGGTGGCCCCGGGCTGGAGTGCCATGGTGGAGGCAGCCACAGGGCTCAAGGGCGCAGCCATGGTGCCCCCCATTTGATCAAATCCTGCCTTGCTGAGTACTTGCTGTTGGTGGGGCTCCGAGGGTCCATTCTGGTAATAACAGACACCCCCGTTCCTGAAGAGTGGGGCCAACAATGAGGGTGTGAGCGCTGTGGTGGCCCAGTAGGTTGGAGTACTGGGGGTGGCTGCTCCCTAGGATTTCAGGAGCTGCCCTGTGATGAGCTGGGTCTCCACTGGGGGCCTCCCTGCACCTGGGCTCTGTGGCTATCACGCCCTATGGCCTGTGTGCCGATGCCCACCCTCGAATCCCTACTGACCCTACCGCTGACCCTGTTTTACAGTGGTGCTGAGCACCCTCCGGCAGCTGAGCACCACCACCTCCATCCTGACAGACCCATCCCAGCTGCCGGAGCAGGCGTCTGAGGCTGTCACCAGGGTCGGCCCGCGGTCGGGGGAGTCCTAGCCCTGTGGCTGGCGCATGGTGAGAGGCTCACAACCCCTCCCTGCCTTCCTGATGCCCAGCCTCGGGTCTCCTCACCTCCTGGGCCTTGAGCCATCAGGATCCACACTCAGGTCTAAAGCAGGCCCGGGGCCTGCCCACAGTGATAGCCCCCCATGGGGACCTTGCTGTGACCTCATGCAGCGACCTCAGCTATCCGTCTCCGCTCTCTGGAGGGAATCGTGGCCTGGCTCTCCCATCCTCCCCAGGGAGGGAGCAGATGGTACAGAGAAACAGCCTGCTCCTGTGGGTGGGGTACCTACGGTCCCCCTCAAGCCCACCCTGAGACTTACAGACTTGCCCCTGTCACGTCCTTGTCCACCGGCCCTGCAGGTCTGCACACGCTCTGGCTGCAGGAGGGCCCCAGTGGTGTGACTGTGGGGGACCCAGACTCCCGCAAGGAAGTGCCTTCCCATCAGGCTCCCCACACGTGTGTCGATCCTCCGCCCCCAGCAGAAGGGTGGCGCTTTCCCAGCTGGGCTTGCTGCTTCGTTGTACCCCACCTGGTGCTGCCTGGCCGTGGCACAGGATCCCCACGTGACCCAGCAGCGGCCACCCACTCTCTGCCTCCATCGCTGCCACTCTCTGGGGACAGGTCCACCTCCATCCTGGCTGTGGAAGGTCACACTCCACTTTGCCACCAAGGCCTGGTCATCTCATGTTTTAGCTGAGAGCCCCAGACCAGGCTGGTCTTCAGAAGGAAGCTGTCACCACCCCGACAGGCAGGACCGTAGGGCCCAGAGGGCAGGGAGTGGAGCTGCATGCGACCAGCAGGTGCCCCCTGTACCCCCTGCCAGTGGCTGCAGGTGCAGGTGACACACTGCCCTCAGGGAGCCCAGCCAGGGTGCCTCCTCCATCCTGCTGGGATGTCCCCAGCAGCCAGCCAGCTTTCCTCCTGTGCACTGTGCACTCCACACCTCAGCACCCCAGTCACCCCGAAGCTCCACTCCACTCAGAGCCCCACCAGTCCTGGAGGCTCAGTGCTGAGGCCTGGTTGGACCCCAGCCCCTGCTCACCTTACTAGTGGAGGACAGAAAGGCAGGGCGGCGTCTCTTGGCCACCAGCAGTGCCACCGTGTGGACCGTGGCCCATCTGCACTTTTGTTCCACAAAGGAGCAGCTTGGTGGCACCCCTCAGTCACCCCTGAAAACGTGTTTACAGACTGAGGGGTGCACACGGGGTGCAGACTTGGGGTTTCCATTGGATAATGGCAGTGGGTTGGTCCCTCACCCCAGGGACACACAGGTCGAGGCTACTGTGGTCAGTGGCCCACTGGGGTAGGCAGGAAAAGGAAAATCCAAATGTTGCAGAGGGCCTGAGCCTGGGGCTCCCCCCCCCCGTGCCTTGTGACACGCTGATGACGCAGTGGCCATTGGCCAGGGCCCTCCGGATCACTAGCTTTCTCCCTGCCTCTGGGAGTGACTTTTTTAAACTCCACGGGATATAAAATTGGCCTCTTGCTTCTCGGGCCAGCCTCTCCCTTTGGTGAATTACTGTGCGGTTCTGTTTCCCTGAGGTGTTTGCGACCGCTGGGGGGTGCGTGTGCACGCGCATGTGTGTGCGTCCTGGCAGGCTGACCCAGGCGAGCTGTTTTGAGACTGACTTTGATTCATTTCACTTGGTGCTGACGCACGCCGTGGCCACGGGGAACCACGCTGCCCACCCGCCTCGCCACCGCTTTTCGCCTGCCTGGGCCTCCGTCCCGGGTCAGCGCGCAGGGTCTCAGGTCACCATTCGCACTCCTGCCCACCTCACCCACACAATCCCGGATTTATGTGAAATCTTGGGGCCATCGGCGCCTCGTGTTCTTTCACTATGAGTGGGAGGTGGGAGTGGCGCACGGCTGTGGCATGGGGCTTTCTGAGTTGACGGTAGCCACGCCTGGGGGTCCCCTCAGGAGAGGCCCCCGCAGCCCGTGGTTTTCCACTGCACGAGGAGAGAAGCAGCGCGGCCTCCAGAGTCGGTGCTGACTCCGCGCAGCCCTCGGCCTGCCTGCACCCTGCTCCCCGCCCCGTGAGGGGCCAGGCCCACCCTGCTCCAGCACCCCGGCGGGCCTTTCTCTGGTTGAGCTGCCCCCGTGGACTCAGAGGATGAGGCGCGGGGTCCGGAGTGGAGGGGGACACCCAGGTCGCTGGGCCGCCTTGGCAGCAGCCTCCACAGGTGGGGTGGGGGTGGGGCAGGGGCCTCACCCCGGCTCGGCTCCGCGTCTTCTCCCCACTCACTTCCCCTTCTGTCCTCACCTACTTTTTGAGGAGCTCCGCACCTCTGCTGAGGCCTTCCTGGTGCGTCTCCCGAGACGCTGCGTGCCGGTTCCTGGTAGCCTTCCAGGGCAGCGCTGACTCAGCAGCTCAGGCGCCCTGCCGGAGGGATGTGCCGTGGGCTCTACCCACTTTTGGATGCCCTGGCCGGCATGTGTAAGGGGATTGGGGCTCCCGGCCACCGTGGGGCCATGTGCGTGTGCAGCAGTGCTCTGACACTGGTCCTGGCAGTGGGGGCTGTGGTCACGACCACCTGGGGTGCATGGCAGGTGGCCTACCCCAAAGACGCAGAAATGGCCTCAGGACACAACCTGACTGCTTCCCAGGCACCTGAGGACGAGGTCCTTTCCGCCATTGCCGTCTGCCCTGCACACCACGCATCCTGCTCCTGAAGCCAGAAGGCGTTCTTTATGTTGAATGTTGACTTTGGTGTGCACTGCCCCCAGCCGAGCCCTGTGTGTGTGTGTGTGTGTGTGTGTGTTCATGGAGTTTTATTTTTGTGAAATTCTTCCACTTATTTAGCAAAATTCACCACTATCTCCCTGGCTGACTCGGGTTCCAGGCTCAACCCCAGGCGCAGCCGTGGCTCGGCTTGGGTGTGCTGAGTGGTGCCATCTCAGGCAGGGGACAGATAGGCCTGTTATACGTTTCTGTCCCTTATCTTGAGGGGTGCAGCCTGGGGCTTCCCTGTGGCTGGGGTGGAGGTGCAAGCCTGTCACTTCTGTATCTCCTCGGGGCAGCTCTGTGTATGTGGTCACTTCTTCCTGTTGTGAGCTTTGGTGACTGCGGGGCTCCTTCGGTGACACTTGGAGGTCTAGAAACCAAATGGAAGGGTTGGCTGTAACCCAAGGTCCCCCAGAGTGTGTCCCCTAGCACAGCCCTGTCTCATTGCTTTTGGGAAGCAAGCTGCCACCAGCTGGACTCAACACTGCAATGCATTTTCAAAAGTATATTTGCATCCAAGACAATAAAACCTTATTTTTTGGACAAGTCTGCTGTGTGACCTTCGATGCTGCCCACCAAGCTGTGGGGGAGCTGGGGTGGGGATGGGGTCAGAGCCAAGTGACACTGTCCTGGCTGAGCCCTTGAGAGCCAAGGCATCCAGAAGGACAGCGTCCCAGGGAGATGATGGCAGTATGATGAGCTCTGCCCTTGTACTCATGTGTCCAAGTCCACGGTGACCTGAGGTGTGTGTGATAGCTGACATTGATCCAATCTCTTTTTTAAGACTGGATTTCACTATGTGATCCAGACTGGCCTTGAATTCACTATGTGATCCAGACAGGCCTCAAACTCTCAGCAAGCCGCCCGCTTCAGCCTCCAGGGTTCCAGGATTACAGGCTTGCATCTCCATGGTTTAAAAGCAAAGCCAGAGCCTTGTGAGTTTGGCCTGCTCAGAGCCGCTCTCAGGGTTGCATCGCTGCCCGCAGTCAGTCACTAAGAAGCTCCCAGAAGCCTTGCGGGCAACTACAAAGTCACAGTGGGGAGCAAAGTGAGGCCTGGGCATAGTGATTGATCAGATTTTCTGTTCAGCTGAATCGTTAACTAGAAAACCCAGTAGTTTAAGAGGGGAAAGCAGTGTAAGATAAGAGTACTTTCCTGCCTCAGCCTAATCTCTTCATCTCGCTGACTGATTGTAGCTCCTGGGGAAGACACCAGGCAGGGCAGGGCCGGTTGGTTCCGTTACATCTCATAGTGGGGGTGGGGGCTGAGCCACCAGGTCGCCCCCCCATCCAGGCTGATCCCAGCCTGTTCTGTCCCAGATCACTAAGGCATCCATCAGTGGAATGCAAGCAGGTCTGAAGAACCCTGTGGGAAGTGGTCGGGGCAGTCACGGGGTGCCTGGTGGCAGGTGGCACCTAGGAGGACAGGCACAGTGGGCCAGGGAAGGAGGGGTTTTGGCAACAAGACCCGTGGGGACGAGTATGCGAAGGATGGCACTTCCACTCCATCCCGCACACCCTCGGGGTTTTCCTCGGGCACCTCTTCCGGCTCTGCGCATTGCTCCTGTTCCACTGACTCAGCCCCTTCAGTTTCCTTCTCTGATCTCACCTTCTCCTAACCTCACTGCCAGGCACCTGCTGGTGCCCAGTGCTCTGCACCCCGATGACACTTAGAGCCTCCTTCCTGGCCTCTGCCAGTGCCTGGGGGCGACCCCAGCCACCTCCTGCTCCGTCAGCTCCAGTGGCTGCCATCCCCTCAGCTGTCACAGCCAGGCCTGCAGGACATGTGCAGTGGGCCATGGCCTGCTCAGGCTCCCCATGTTCCCGGACAAGTCCACGTGGGTCCAGCGCCCTGGTACCCTGGCGCCCATCTGTGGGCCATGCGGTAACACGTCTCCCCATGGACTGTGACAACTGCCCCGTGAAGTCAGTGACCTGCACCTCATTCCCTCTCTCACTCCTGCCGCCATCCAGAGCCCTGCCCTGGCGGCGTGGCATCCCCGCCAGCCGGCTCTCCCTCACACCCCAACTCCCAGCTGTGGGTCTCCCTGGAGAGTAGCCCACAGCGGCCCTCCCACGCCCTGGAGAGGCTGGCAGAGGGCAGAGCTGCCCCTAGGACTCCTGAGACAGCCTTCAGTTTGCCAAGGATCTGGGCTTCAGGTGTGTGCTGCCATGCCCCACCACCCACACCTTTCAGAAACTCTTCCTCTCCTACTCCTGCCACCACAGAAAGTCTTCTAATGTGCTCTCTGCTCTTCCAGAATGAAGTCCCCCAGCCCTGGCTCCACACTCAGCAGGACACCAGCCCTGGCTGTGGTGACCCCGGACTGCAGACCCTGGAGCCACACTTTAGCCATCCCGCCCCACCCCCATGCCACCTCGAAGCCGCTGTGGGTGACCTGACCTGGCCCACCCCACCGTGCACCTCAAATCCCCTCAGTGCTGTTTTCCACACTCAGGGTCGCATCACATGCCACTTTCTGCTTAGTCCTGTGGCCCCTCTGCATCTTCACCCCAGCCTGAGGTCAAGAGCGCCTTCTCCTGTTATCAGTCATCTGTCATGCAGCTTTAGAAGTTCGCAGTTTAAATCACGTCTGCCACTACCTACCCTGATAGAGCAGACTTCCATCAGCCTGGCACAGAGATAAGGAAACCAGGGTTACATAACATGCCTGGGCGCGTCCGGTGGCAGCCCCCACCCTCAGGCTGGCAGCACACATATGCAGACCCCGTGCTAGGCATTTTTCTGCCCCCCCATTTTTATGCCCTGAAGACCTCACAGAGCAGGGACAGGCATCCCTGTTTCACATGTGGGCGCGGAGGCTTGCATTCCTTCACAGACCACTTAGTCCTTGGGCACAGGGCCTGTCACCCTACCTAAGAAAGGGTGTCCAGGCCACCAGCAGCTGCCTCACCCTGATGGCTCCCAGACAGGACGCGTTTCCAGAAGGCCAGCATAGGGCAGGCTCGCTGGCCTCCACACCTCTCGTGGTGTCGCCTTGCAGATCCTGGTCAGGATGACAGAAAGATGAGGCACTGGGTTTGCGAAGCAAGGCAGAAAACGATCTGTGTTTCCCTGCTGAGAGCAGATGAGACGCTGCCTTCCTTCGGATGTGACAGCACAGACGGCAGAAGTGTTCACATGAGCAGAGAGGCAACACCTCGAACAGAAAACCCTGAAGGGTGTGCTTGCACACGCATACACACACATGCGCGCACACCTCCAGAGCCTGTAGGGTCACAGGAAACAAGGTCCCTATACAGAAAGCAGCTGCTTTCTGCACACTAGCAACAAGTGGCAGCTCCCAGATGAAACCAGGAAGGCTGGGGTGGTCGCTCGGTGGAAGGGCCGCTGCTGCTCAGCACGCAGAAGGACCTGGGTTTGGCCCTCAGCACGTTCTGAGTGTGATGCCCAGGACAAGAGAGAAAAACATCCCGGGCACTGTAACACTGGGCAGGCACTGTGCCACTGAGCTATGTCCCAGCCCCACAATAACATAAAGGGAAACAGAATCCTTAAGACTAAATTTAACCAAGAGAGTACAGACTGTCACACTGAAAACTACACAGGCTTGCGGGGAGTAGGGCTTAGCTGTCAGGAGTGCTGCAGTGTAAGGAGCTCAAAAGCACGCAAAGGGAAAGCAGCCTCTGGTGTGAAACCCAAGCACTTGAGAGGCTGCGGCAGGAGGATCACTGGGTTTGAGGCCAGTGAGATCCTGTCTCAAAAAAAATAAAAATAAATAATTTTAAAATGTATATATAAACAGTAAAAGACACCTGGAATTAACCCTCAGATCCCCTCACACACAGCCCTCCGTTCCCACCACTTCCTGAAGCTGAGCTGAAGTCCTCTCCCGAGTATCTTCAGTTGCGCTGTCCTGCAGCTTTGATACCCTGCATCACTTCAGGACGCTTCCTTTCATGGTGACTTTGAATTTGGGATGACCTAAGGTGCCGGGCGCCAGATCTGGTGACGAGGCAGTGAAGACAAAGGGTCACGTTTACCATTGATGGTGCTTGGCAGCTGCTGTCACCAGTTCTTTTAATTGCACCTCCCAGATGCTCAAGGAGGAGTGCAGAATGATGTAGAGAGGGCGGGGATGGGGGCTAAGTGTGTTCAACACAGAGGAGAGGGGGGTATTTGGAAGGGGATTCATGGCGACTTGTCTTACTGTGATAATTTTAAAAATTGAAACATTCACCCCATGTCTGATAAGAAGCTAAAATCTAGAACACTTAAAGGACT
This sequence comes from Cavia porcellus, assembly GCF_034190915.1. NCBI lineage: Eukaryota > Metazoa > Chordata > Mammalia > Rodentia > Caviidae > Cavia > Cavia porcellus. Next base: position 7,804,923 of record NW_026947499.1, on the reverse strand, counting down.
CTTACAACTTAACAGTGAAAAGGCAAATAACCCAATTAAAAATATGGGCAAAGGAGGGTGTCGGGAGCTCAGTGGTATAAGCGCCTGCCTGGCAAGTACAAGGTTGTGAGTTAGATCCCTGGTACAAAAAACAAAAACAGAGGCTGGGGATTTAGCTCAGTGGCATAAGCACCTGCCTTGCAAGCAGGTGGTCGTGAGTTCGATCCCCGGTACCGATAATTTAAAAAAAAAAAAAAAAAAAAAAGAGGCAAAGGATTTAAGTAGATTTTTCTCCAAGAAGAGGGGATGCTATCAGTCAGGGTTAGAGAAATCCAAATTGACACGCAGGTCGATGGTTCACACAAAGCCAGACAGAAACACCTGTGGCCTGGAGCTCCGGCTGGCTCAGGGCGTGGCCATCGTGGAGAACACAGCCACTCCCAGATAAGTCAGAGGCCGGCTTTAAACACAACAAGCAGCTCGCCCGGGGCCTGTCCCCAAAAGAAATGAAGAGCGCAGGTGCGCATGTGAAAGCCTATTGGAAAGTCACCCAGATAGCCTTGAAGAATGAACAAGAGAAATTCGGTTTGGGCAGTGAGGGAATGAGGAACCGTACAGGCTACACGGATGAAGTCTAAAAAATAGCACAAAACAACACGGATCGCGTGGTTCTATGTCCAGACAGACAAATCCCTGGCGACAGAGACCAAATCAGTGGTGGGCAGAGGCTGCTGACAGGAAGACAAAGATGTTCTGGAAGCTGCACACAATGGTGAGTGGCTGTAATCTTAGCACTCTGGGAGGCTGAGACAGGAGGATGGCAAGTTTGAGCCAGCCTGGCAACTTGATCAATACCCAAGGCTGCCTCCTCAGCAGCAACCCAGAGAGGGCTGGGATGTAGCTCAGAGAAAAGGCTCTCCACAGGAGAGCAGCTCTGCAAGGAGACAGTGACAATGCTGAAACACACACACACACACACACACACCTGAACCATACAGTTCAGAGGTGAAGTAACTTGTCTACAGTTGCATCACAACTAGACAGAGGAGGAGCCACTAAACCCAAGGCTATCTGCCCTTAGGGATATGCTGTCTCCTGGACCACTGAGAAAATAAACAAAGTTGGGATCTTGAGAAGACTCCAAATTGTTCTTTTGGTGGCTTATTTTTGGTTTGGCTTGATTTTGGGGGGCTAGGACCTCCTGTGTAATTCAAGCCGACCTTAAAGTCATGGTGATCCTCCTGCCTCAGCCTCATATGAGTGCTGGAGTTGCGGTGCATACCACAGGACCCAGCTAAGGGAATGATTTCAAAGGATCCGATAATATCCCCATCATCCACCTATCTGTTGTCTTCCTTGTGGTCCAGCCTGACCAAGTGCCTGTCAAACCCCTGCTGAGGAGCCTAGCTAACCTTCCCTTCTCCCAGCCAGAGACTGCTCTGACCCGGGAGACCCAGGCTTCTCCCTCACCAGATGCTCTGGGACCTGCACTCCTCCCCTGGAGTCAGCCTGGGTCCCCAGCGCCCTCAGCACACCCAGGGTGCTTCCACTTTTGTCTGGCTTTCCTGTGCACTTCCCACGAGTGTAGGCTGGTTCGTGTGTACACCTTGGCCACGCTGCTGGGGTCCCCTTGGAGCACTGGGTCAGGTGGGCACACAGGAGAGGTGCGGATCCTTCTACCACAGGCGCGGCTCCTCCCGCCCGCCCAGCCCCTCTGCGCCAGCAGAACTCTGCGGCCCTCACAGGTTTATTTGCTTTTCTCGGTCACCATCACATGAGGCCCGTGGTTTCTCACTCGCCAGCTGTTTACTTTCTTGGGTTACATCTCAGCCTTCTCTCCGTTCCTCTGCTCTCCCCTCCCTTCCTATCACACTCATCTGGGCACCTCTTCTGTTTCCTTTTTACTCTTCCTCTCATCTCTTTGTTGTCTAGAATAAGACAGTAAGAGGGCTTTAAAGATCTTTTGCTTGCTGGCTATGGAAGTGCACACCTGTCACCCCAGCTCCCCAGGAACCTGATGCAAGAGGGTCATTTGAGCCCAGGAATTTGGGAGCAGCTTGGTCAAGGTAGCAAGAATTCTTCTCAGAATTACAAAATGTATTTTCTTCCTTACAACGTTATTTCCTAGTCTTTTCCTTTACAAATTGGGCAGGCATAATCTACTCTGTTAGCCAATTTCCTCTGAAACAAAGCAATCTGTGCTTCTCCATTACTGGTTTTCCTTTCTCAGTGAGTCAGTGGAACTTCACTTTCTGCTTTTCTATTTTTTATATTTTCCAGTACTAGGTATAAAATTCAGGGGTACTTTTCTATTCAGCTACATTCCCAGCCCTTTTACAGTTTTTACTTGGAGATAGGATCCTGCTAAATTGCCTAGACTGGCCTGGACTCTCATTCCTCCTGCCTCAGCCTCCCGAGTAGCTGGAATTAGAGGCTTGCACCGCCATACACTTGAATTTTAGAAATCATTATTTTGGACAGTTTGGATCACAAGCTAATGTCATGGCAGTTACTTGACAGCATCACTGGGCTGGGCCCCAGTGAGAGTCTTGAGCTGAAACCCCTGGAGAAGAAGCTCCAAGCTTCCCAGGTCACTTGGTAAGAGGCCTGAGCAGGGTTCTGAGATAGATTTTGGGGTGCAGTCTGAGCAAAGTGTGAGCATAGTACAGTGCTCAAAGAAAGGAGAGGCCATGCCAGCTGGAGCAGGGTATACGGGAGGGGCTTTAGGGGTCTGCAGGATGGGCTGTGGGTCCCCACTGTCGAGCAGGCTCCCCATCTGGCGGGATGAGTTGCAGTGAAAGCCAATGAATGTTTCAAGTTGAGATGCTGCCTGAGGGTGCAGGGAGCACAGTTTACAGGTGGGAAGGACAGGGCCAGAGCTGCAGTTACAGGTGTCTTGTGCCTCCAACACCTACCAGGTGTTGGGCATGATGGTTCACGCCTGCAATCCCAGCATTGGGAAGGCTGAGGCGGGAGGCAATGAGTTTAAGGCCAGCCTGGGTTACACAGTAAGTTCAAGACCACCCTGAACTACACTGTAAAACCTACATGGAGAGAGAGAGAGAGACAGAGAGACAGAGGGAGAAGGAGGGAAGGGTAAAATTTCTGGGGTCAGGGATTTAGCTTAGTGGCATAGCACCTGCCCGGCAAGTGTGAGATTATAAATTCATCCCCCAATACCTCCCCCCAAAAAATATCTGCCTAGTTTTTATTTCTTCTAGCCTATCTCAGTGGGAGGGTCCACTATTCAGAGCCCCTCTTTTATTTTTTAAAGGGAAAAAGGTTTATTTAGCTCACAGTTTGTAGAGGTTAGTCCAAGGCAGGGTGGCATGGCAGGAGTACAGGTCGTGGTGGCAAAACACAGCAAAAGCAACAAACAGCACTCACACCCTTAATCCCAGCACTGGACCATGATCAGTCACACAGTCTGGCCAGCCATCACTGGGAAAACCATCTAAAACTCCATGAGGCTTTGGGGGACCCAAACTGTAGATCCAAACTGTAACATCCTGCCCCTGGCCCCCCAAAGACTCATGTACAGTCCTTTATGCAAAAGGCATTTATTTGGTCCATCTCTAAGAGCTGCTAAAATCCTGACAGTTTCAGCACTGTTGAAAAGTCCAAGTCCCTCATCTCCTCCGAGATGGAAGGCAAACTCAGCTGTGAGTCCCTGAACAAATGAAAAAAGTTGAACACTTCCAACATACAGTGGGGCCCAAGGGAGACTGGCCAGAGTGAGGTCCCCAAGTTAAAGAATGCATGTTTGCAAGACAGCAGCAACAACAGCACGCAGCATGGAGCAGAGAAGAACACAAGAGCCAGAGCAGAAGAGCAAGAGCAGGAGCTGCCTGCACCTTTACTTATACAAGTTATCTCTTATTTACAGTCTTACATAGTGCCATAAGCAACACATGCATGTTTACCTGGGCTAAGTCACGGTAACACAACTGTGCCCTGCACTAGACAAGCAGGGTCACATCCTCAGGCGTCCTTAAGATGGCCCTGAGCTTTGAAGCAGTCCGAGTGGTTCCCCACGTATCTCCTTACTTACTCATCTTAACCATCCCTTTAGATGACTCATGAGAACCAAAGCACAGTATAGTTCATATATATATACAATTTAACCAAGGAAAAACTCTTGAAAGTTATTGTACACAGAAAGCAATGGACATTGCATTTGGAAGAACATTCTTTTAGATAAATATCATTTTGACTGGCCAACAATCGAGATGAAAGCAAATCACCAACTTTAGTCACCTTGCCTGGATAATTTATCTCTGAATAAACATCAACCTTTTAAAATCTTCTATCTTAATCAGGTCCCCAGTTCAAAAAATAGAACCTAAAGGTGACTTTTGAGGACAGACACCGAGCTACCCAAAATCGTGCAAGATGTACTACTTGCCTTTAAGAGCTCTCTTGTGCACTTATTAAAAGAAGTAAAGAAAGAAAAGAAAACACAAAAGCTAAGGCCATGTGAATGATCTATCTGTCCCAAACCAGGTTTCTGCCTTACAGCAGCAGCAGCCAAAACCTTCCAGGCCACAAATGCTACCCAACTCAACTGGATGCAGGTGCCACTGTGTACCTCGTGTAACACCTGCGTCACGCTGCTACCAAGGTTTCCTGGACCAGAACTGCCCAGGGAGGGGACTCTGCTCTGTTAACCCAGAGTCAAAACCATCCCCGATTGGCAGCTCTGTGCTGTTTTCTGTCACTGACTAGTCCAGGTATTTGGTAATGTGAGAATCTTGTTCAGAACAAGCGTCCTTGTTCCTGGCCACATACTATTCCATCTTTTATCAAGGCTCAGGAACACAAGGGATCCTACACAAGACCTGTGTTTTACTCAAAAATGTACCTTCCCCAGATACTTATATCTAGGGGCCTGTAACACATACAAGGAACTCAAAGAGGGTTTGAAAACTCCAGAAATGTCACTTAGCCACTACAGGTCACATTCCATTTTAGATAGGATGAAAACGTGAAGCCAAAATTATCATATGGAAAATCTGCAGAATCAAGCAAGATGGAAGGCAGGAGGGAGCTGGTATTGGAGACACAACCCCAAGAGGCCCCAGGAAGAGACACCCAGGCAAGGCGGGGGGCTGAGCCCGGCCCAGAGGCTACGCATTTTCCCTCCCTGCCCCCTCGGGGGTTCCGCACCCAGAAAGCCTGCGTGAGGGAGCAGGGACAAGAAGCGGACTGGGGCTCCTACCCGAGAAAAAACGAAAGAGTACCCGGGGGATCCTTCCCGGCGTCCGTGGACAGCGTCGTTACCGCCTGAATCTGCAAGGCGTGGGCCCCGTCCTGACCACGTGCAAAGCGGAGGATGCGTTCAGGCCGAAGCGCAAAGGGCAGGCCGGGAGGTTGGGCTCAAGACTCTGGCCGGGCTTTGTCCCTGTCTGGTGTCTTCCTGGGACAGAGAGACTGCCCAGCCACCTAATGGGGTGCCCCAAAGGGCCCGGCGAGGCCTACGGTGGCCGCTCGGCTCCAGTCAGACCCAGGCTGCTGCCCACTTCCGGCCGGGGCGCGCGGGGTCACAGAGCTCCAGTGCGCAGGGCCCGCAGGGCTCCAGTGCGCAGGCGCGCGCTCTCCACAGCTGCCCGCCCCGAGGCGTCGAAGCTCGCGCAGCTGCAGCCCTTGCCTTGGCCCCAGTGGGCAGCAGGAAAGGGAGAAACGAGCGACTGAGTCTTTTGGCTGAATTGACCAAAGTCGCCCCTTTCACATCTGCCGTTCTATCCTGGCTCACCTGAGAGACACTGTCACTGGGCTGAGCCTGAGTGAGGGCCCGGAGCTGAAAAGTGGAGGCCGACCCAGCCTTGCGGGACACGCGGTGAGAGACGCGAGCAGATTTTAGGGTGCAGTCCAAACACAGTGGGGTGGCGCTCAGAGAAACGAGAGGCCGCGTCAGCTGGAGCAGGGTGTGTGGGAGGAGCCGTGGGGGTCTCCAGGGTGGGCTGCAGGTCCCCACTGTCCCGCAGGCTCCCCATCTGGCAGCCGCGTCACAGTGCAAGCCATCGGGTGTTTCAAGCTGAGATCGCTGCCTACAGCCAGGGCTGCCTGCCTGAGGATGCGGGGAACAGTTTACAGGTGGGAAGGACAGGGCCAGAGCCCGCTATTACGTGATCTTATACCTAAAATTTCTGCCAGGACCTGAGTGTGATGGCGCATGCTTGCAGTGCCAGCACTGAGGAGGCTGAGGCAGGAGGATCGCCAAGAGTGCGAGGCCAGCGTGGGCTATACAGTGAGTTCAACCCCACCCTGAACTACGTAGTAAGACCCTACATGGAGAGGGGAAAAAAGATTGAGAAGATACGGTAAAATTTCTGCCTAGTTTTACTTCTTTTAGCCTACCTCAGTGGGAGGGACACACATTTGTCACAAAATGCCAGGACCTACTTATCTTATTGTCTCCTGGATTTTGGCGATTATTAGCAAACAAATTCTAGTTATCCGGGAGTTTTTCTAGTTGAGTTCCAGATAATTTAGGTTTTGTCCCACTTATCTGTACCCATCTGTGCCCCATATTACTGCAGGAAAGCAGCTGTAACGAGTTCTTCCTCATGCATCATGCTGTGGTTGGTGGTCTCGAGTTAGAGGCACATTGCAGCCCAAATCTCCTCTCCTATCTGCCCTGTAAATTTTTCTCTTCCTTGAAACCATACTCATAAGTGAACTAAATCAAACTCACATCTGTGAACACCGAATAGTTTCCCTAGTGTAGGAAATGATTCAAATATATAAAAGTACGTGATAACCATGATTCCCATTATGTGGCCTTGAAGCCTTATAAAATTTTCACTCATTAATTGGAATGGCTTTATTCTGGGCTGTTTGATGTTATGGCCTGTGGTGCAATGAACAGCTACTTTGAAGAAAATAAGACATCATAATAGCTAGTGCTGATTTAATACCATCTTGTCTTAAAGCGCACCAAACTATGGCTCTTCTGTCTCCATTGATTTTATCATGTTGTAACTTGCTGGATTTTATTGTATGTGGTAGTATAAACAAAAATTGTTATAGGCAAAGAGATAATATAGAAACCATTGATCATTTTTTCTGTTAGCTGGTTCTAAATACTCTACAATGTTTTCATCCACTTGAATGGTGTTACACAGTCTTGATATGTTTGATGCTATAGCATATGAAGTTATATTCAAATATTTCAAAGAAAAAGACACTATGGTAACTACTATTAAGTCGGGTTATTTGTGGTGGTAAAGCACTAGGTTGCTGAAAGTGTCATGCTTTAACCTGTATTGTTATGTTGTTGTGCCCCTTTTTATCTCATTCTCTCCCTTATTCATTAAAAAATTATTTAATTTTTTAAATTCCTTTTTTAAACTAAGGGGAAAAAGTAAAAAATCTAGCAGGATATATTATAGTAACTTTTTTGATTTCCTATCAACTTGAAGTCCTGTAATACCCCTGTTATCTTGTTTTGACTGATTAGACTCTATTCTGCTTTGTATGAAAGTATCAAGTATCAGAGTATAGGCAACTACTATAAAGGCAATAAGATTCACTATGATGCCCATTCTGGTTTGATTATTATCCTCTTTTGAGGTGCTGTAAGACTTACAAAGTTTAGGTTTTATTGGTCTTGTTCTCTACTGTTATGTTTAACTCTATAATACCTAAAGAGATAGACAATTCATCTTATGGATACAAGAGGCATTATGGTAACCATTGTTGATAACCTTGTACTCTGTTTTTATATCATGTACTATGTCTATCCTTGGTTTTGACTGACAGCTTTGTTTTATCATGCTTGATTTTATTCTCTTACAAAAAAAAAGTAATAAGATCTAAGGGAGCAATAAAGCCCAAAATGTGTAAATTTTGGTGTAATAAAGAGAGGGAAAGAAAAGTGCCCTGAAGGATACAACAGCAAAGGTGTTTAGGTGTGTTGCATAGAAGACCATATTAATAGTTTGGATTGGATTACCGAACACAACTGCTTGCAGTCTCGCTGTTTGAATGTTCGCTTTGTGTGCTTTGATCCTGTGACCTGAAACACCGTTTCTAAGATGATAGCGAGTAATCTATTAACTGGTGATAGCATACTGTTTTTTGTTTTTTTGCTTTTCTGTAGTTCTGAATTACTTGTACCCTTACATTGTTTTGTTTTGTTCTGCTTTTTTTTCTTTTTCCTTTTAAAAAAAAAAAGTGGACGCCTATCAGAAAGTGGATTAAAAAATAAACTATCAAAATAATTGCTCACAATTTATATATATATATATACACACATATATATATACACACACACATATATACACACATTCACCTGTCTTTCATGCAGATTTCCCTGTATATGTAAGATATATATCATATCTATTACCTTGTATAAATGTATGTATCTTAAATATGATATATATATATATAATGTGATATGCAGACATAAGCTCCTTTCACTGTGTAAGAAATGTCCCCTAAGTTCAAACTCAGCCTAGTCAGCTCACTGACTTTGTGAGACCTAGTTTCTAAATAAATAAATACTGGGGAAAAAAAATTTTCTCTTCCTGAGGATCTGTGGGGGAACCGGTAACCAGGCAAGGGTCATGCACTCCTGAACAGGCCTGAGGCTTATGTCCACAGTACTGATATCTGCCTGGTGTGGTGGCCCATGCCTACAATCCCAGGACTCAGGATGCTGAGGCAACTGAGTGACTTCATGAGATACTGTCTCAAAATATTTAAAAAGGGTTGACTGAGGACACAGTGCAGCAGAAAAGCCCTAGGTTCAACTACTGGTGTCACAAAAACAAAAGTAAATAAAAAGTAATGAGCTGGGCATGGTGACACATACCTGTCATCCTAGGCGCACTCAGGAGGCTGAGGCAGGTGAATCATTGTTAGTTTGAGACCAGTCTGGCCTACATAGGGTTCTGAACTACATACTGAGAACTTGTCTCAAAACTAAACAAATAAGTGAATAATATGTTTAGAATAATATGTTTAGGTGAAGTCTGTGGACTCAGTAATAATAATTTTAGATTTCCTGAAAAGTAGTGAATAGTGTAGAGAATTGCCTCAGTGCCTTCGCTGGCCTCCTGCAGTGCTAACTCAAACGCAGACTTGCTTTGGGTGGTCACTAGTTTTCCCACTTAATGTCCCTTTTTACTCTGAGAGGAGACCCAGCTTCCCATGTGGCAGAGACCCCACATCACCTGTGTCCCTGCCCTTGACAATTCCTCAGCCTTGTCTGTGGCCTCTCTGCTCCTGGAGTGGACTGCTCAGGACTTTGTTGCCTGTGCCCATGTGGGTCAGGCAGGTGTCTTCTTGTGCTGGGACCTGCATGGCGGGCTTGCAGAGGACACCACCGAGCAGTGAAGCCCCTCACCCTGTCCCATCTGAGCAGGCATCTGCAGAGCTAGTGACAGACACCTGTGTGGCCCTGCCATGGTAGCATCTACCAAAAGCTCCCAACCTGGTCACGGTGCTGTTTCCCTGTGTGTCCCTGAGTGCAGCCTGACAGGGGACAGTTGGGCACTCCTCCTGGAGCAGGAGGAGCACTGGTGAGCAGCCGGAGTAGGAAAACCCAAATGGGAAAGAAGGAGAAGTCCGAGACCCAGCTGCATATCTGAGTCCTGACGGCACGCCTTCTCTCTGTGGATTTACACAGGCCACACCATCTCTTTGGGCCTCAGTTTCCCCAAAGATTAGATGATAGTGAAGGTGCCGCTTCACTCAGGCTGGGTGGGTGGCAGGTGTGAGGGCTTAGAACTCCTGGAATAGCTGCTGGGCTGGGTTTAGTCCCCATCACCCCCAGAAACAATACAAACACTCCAAACTGTTGACCCCACTCTTGGGCTGTATGAGTTAACGGGTGGGGCCCAAGGATTTGCCTGCCTCTTTCTTTCTTTTTTTTTTTTTTTGTACCAGAGATGGAACTCACGACCTCACACCCGTCAGGCAGGTCCTTAACACCACTGAACCAAATCCCTCGCCTCTTTCATTCTTCTTTCGTTCATTGCAGTCGTGAGCATGTAGCCCAGGCCTTCAGCACACTAGGCAAGTGTGTATTACTGTGCCACCACATCCCCAGCCCTTTTTATTTTTATTTTGAGACAGTTTTGCTAAGTTTTCTGGGCTGGCTCCAAACTTGCCATCCTCCTGCCTCAGCCTCCCAAGTGCTCCCAAGTGGGATTACAAATGTGTCCCTGAGCCCAGCTGGAATTTACATTTCTAACCTGTGCCAAGCACTCAAACTCTACTCTGAGAACCATTTGCTCAGATGATCACAGAAGCCCTAAACGGCTTAGGACACGACTTGTATTCACAACTTGGGCCAGAGGAATCACACAGTGGGTGCTGAATGATTGCTCTGTACCGGGCTTGGATTCAGTGCTTCTAAGGCTGGTCACTGGCCACGGAGGGACAAAGATCAGGCAGAGCAGTGAAACCCTAGTCCTTGCATAGCCTCAAGCAAGAGACTGAGTTACTTCTTCCCTCAGTTTCGGCACTCAGGATAATGATGGGTATTTGAGGTGGCAGAAAGAAAATGCACGGCTGGGCATGGCGATGCAGCCTCTAAGCCTCCCTTTCCCCCAAAATAAGCCCAGCAGAAGAAACCAGCCATTGCTATCTCTTGCTCAGTAGCTACTCTGTAGGCAGGTGAGGCAAGGGGGGGCTAATCAGGGGCGGCATTTTTGATTTCTAGCTGTCAAGGCTCATTATTTTCCAGTTAGGTCTTATTTTCAAAGATGCTTTGTAGCATTTAGGAGGCTGAGGCAGGAGCATTTCCACAAGTTTGAGGCCATTTTGGGTTGCATAGTGAGACCTGTCTCAAAAATCAAAAAGCCCAGGAAATGGTGGCTGCTGCTGGGATTTGTTACTGAGTCTGTCCAGGGAAAGAAATGGTGACAGAGGTGTCTCCAGAATAGTCCAACCTCCCACAGCCATACTCCACCCAGCCTGAATTTCCATCTCTCACAAAATCCACAAGACATAATGAGAAAAATTCAATATAATTTATTAAATAGACTTCTCGAAGGAACATTAACAACTTAGTACAATAAATAGAAATAACTTAATACAGCTGACAAAAGTATAAATACCAAGCCTAATAACAATAATCTCTTTAAAGTTAGCTCACAGTAGTTTGGAGGCTGAGGCAGGAGGATTGCTGTGAGCTTGAGGCCAACTTGGGCTACATGACAAGAACCTGTCTCAAACCCCCCCAAAAAATGTTAGCTCACAAATTTAAATCTCATTCCCCTTAGAATTGGCTCACCAAGGACTCCCTAGGTTGCCCTCGGGGCACATGGTTCTGACTCGGACTGCCGTCTCTTTCTGGAGGGCCCCAAAGTGTTCCCCATACAGTCTGAAAACTGCTGTAAAATCCCTAGGACATAGCGCTTGTGTTCAAAGCTGCCATTGCAGGCGGGCACCTGTGGTTCTGAGCTCGGTTGGTGTTGGAGTTTTTCTAGCTGTTCCATGGTGTAGTTTAGATCTGTTTTGTTTAATGGTATATGCCTGCACTTTTCAATCTGTTTAAAATGCGCCAGGATGATAGAGGCGTTGTTTGCCAACTCAGTGGAGCCAAGGGTGAGACAGGGCAGCTGGTACGTTTCGCTTGTATCCTTCATCTGGTATATATTCAAGCTCCTCTCCTTCTGTGGAAAGAAGAGGAGAAATTCACTTGGCATTAACATCTCAAGAATACCACATTGCTGCCAAGGCCACCCCAGCACTCACTCAGGAGGCTGAGGCAGGAGGATCACTGTGAGTTCAAGGCCAGCCTGAACCCTGGCAGTCAGACCCTACCTCAAAAACCAAATAATTTTTTAAAAAGAGTCTAACAGAAGATTGTAATAGAAGCAGTGGAATACTTCCTCTGGCACAGGCCTGGTTCATGCCTTCCTTGTCTGCCAAGCTGTGACCATCACTGACCCTCTTTCTAGAAGAAACTAGACTTCAGTTGGCTTACAGATTTGGGGCAGGCCCAGGACATGGTGCCACCCAGCTCCCACTCCAGCCTTGCACAGTCGGCTTCTAGGGCCCGAGCTGGGGAAGGGAGTACATCAGCCCTGGACGAGGAGAACTCCCCAGTGTGCCCCTCCCTCTTCTGAGGACAAATGGCTTTGGGGGAGGCCAGATTGCTGAGACCCCAGCAGCCAGGCTGGCATTACATTTCAGAGTCAGGCCTGGCAGGGACACCTCATTCATGCAGGAAGAGACCCGGAAAAGGCCCTGACTGCCCTGTACCCCCAGGCTGCTCCAAGGATCTGCTCTGCAGCACACGCCCTCTGGGGTCACCTCTGCCTCTGCCTCCTTGAGTGCATGTGATCCTCCTCAGCCTTCTGCCTTGGCTGCCCAGATCCTCCCCAGCCAGCTTAGATCAGGACATAGCAGCCACTTCTGGGACGGCAAGATGCAGGGGACACTTACGTAGTCACTCAGAAGCTTCACGGAGCACCTCTGCAAATACTGGAGTATTTGAGTTAAATCCTCCTGCGATAGTGGCTCAAGGGTCGTCACCATAGGGGCCATGGTCGTCATGGGAGCAGACAGGCAGGTCCCCAGGCAGCAACAGAGCAGCAGCAGGCTGGGCTTCGTGGATCCTGGAGAGAGAGAAGGGTGCTGTGAGGTGGTGACACGCCCGGCGCCTCACCAGGAAGCCGTGGCCGCTGGCGACTTCCCCGTGGAGAGATGGGGAGATTGGGCCGGGCAGGGCTACCTGAGCAGCGGGCCATGGCGACGGGGCGAGTGGGGCCTTTGGTGCCAGCGGCCTTGGGAGCCAGGTGTGCTCGCCATGGCCACGAAGAGGTATATAAAGGCTGGCACAGGGAGGAGGAACCACCACCGTCCCGCCCCTGGCAAAGCCGCTGCACAGCTTTTTTTCCAGAAATCACTTTCAAAAATTCTGCCCCAACCCTGAGTGAAAGCAGGACTGGGAGGAAACGCTGAGGTTTATCTCAAACACACAGGCACCCGGCGCAGGGCACACGCACACGCACACACGCGGTGGGGCACACGCACGCCTCGCAGGGAGGCACCCATTTGGCCATTGCTTTCTTGGAAAGAGCTGATGGGTTTCACTAGAGGAAATTCTGAAGCCCAGAGCCGATAGGCAAAAACACCGAGGAACAAGTGAGTAGCAGGAGCCGGGGGTCAGGGCCCCCCAGGGAACCCCTAGAGGCTGCGCAGGTGCGTGTGGGCAGAGCGGCTCATCTCCGGGAATTCCTGGTCGGCAGCGTGCCGGCCGGCAGGGACGGAGACTGCAGCCCTCTTCTGTCAGCCTGGGCTGCACTGGCTCTCTCTGTCTTTTTTTTTTTTTTTTTTTTTTTTTTTTTTTTGATTCAAATCCATTTTATTTCAAATAGAAAAAAAAATGAAACCTACATTTCAAAACATGACAATAGTGGTCCATACATTGTGCATTGTCATCCCCAGATCGGTCACTCAGGGCACAAGACATCTGCGTTTAACTGTCCGAACGACACTAGCACAGGCCTTTCTTTTCAGTGAACTCAGAGAAGCCAGTAGAGCTATACTAACTAGTTTGTTATGTACATACACATACACATACATGTATGCTGTTTCAGTCTCTCACACTAGGGAGACACTAGTTTACACGAGAGTCTGATTTATCTCACTCGTGAGTATGGTCTCGAGTTGCATCCATTTACCTGTAAAAGTCTCCAGTGTCCCCTTCTTTGTGGCCAAGTAGCACTTCGTTGTATGAAAGTACCACATCTTCTTGTCCATTCCTCAGCCCATGTTTCCTGTGTCTTTACCGCCTGGCCCCAGAACCGGGCTGCATTATTTACTGAAGTCATTTATTCCCCGAGGGATTGACTAGGACTCTTCTGGGGCCACAGGAACAGCAGCAAGCCAGCTAGACCAAGCCCCCCAAACTTGGCGTGGTAGGGGATGGGATGGCAGTTACGGGGCGCACAGCAGGAGTTAGGGCTGGAGTGAGGGTGACGGCTTTGAAGTCAGGGGCCAGAATAGCGCCTAAGGGCACGGCAGTGCATACCAAGCCCCGAGAGGAGGGTGGCCCGTGCCAAGGGGACAATGCAGGCAAAGTCTGTGGGACTCCATGGTGGCTCTAGATAGGGACCAGGGTAGGGCAAGCTTTAGGAGGCCAGGGAAGATGGCCTGGCTGGAGAGGAGCAGGGAGTCCTGATGACCTGGGCACTGACGAGGAGACGGGGCAGAGGGCAGAGCATGCGGCTGGGCCGCACGGGGGAAACAGAGCAGACCGGGGTGGCTCCGGGGCCTGTGGGGAGCAGCCAGGGACGGAGGTGCTGCTCGCAGGGAGTTCAGCTGGAGACGCTGCTCGGTGTGGGTTCCCTGTGCACCAGGCGCTGCCCAGAGCCCAGAGCTCAGGACGACATCGAGTGTAGCCACGCCGGGACCCCAGGTACACTCCCTTCCCTGCCGCTCCTCCAGCCTCTGCTGCTGCTTTTCCTCTGTCCTCCTTGGCAGGTGGCCCAGGCCTTGCCCCCCAACCGTCTGTGCAGCTTTTGGCTGGCTGTTGTGTTACAGCACGTGGGAGAAGGTGGCCACAGCTCCTGTCAGCTCACTGTAAAACGTGACGCGGTGCCCGCTTCAGCAGCAGCCGCACTGCAGAATAGAGGAGGGTAGCATGGCCCCTGAGCAAGGGTGACACACACATCTGGGAAGCGTCCCATATTTAGAGAGAAAATGGACCATCCACCAGGTGTGTGGCACATGCCTGGAGTCCTAGCGCTCGGGAGGCTGAGGCAGGAGGATCCATATGAGTTCATGGCCACCCTGCACTACAGAGTGAGACTCTGTCTCAAAGCACAAAAACAAATAAGATTCTTGTGGATCACACGGTGGCCCCGTGTGATCATGTAAATCCAGGAGATCTGAGATAAGCACTTGTGTGATTTGTGCAAGGCCCTCATTCCATCCCTAGCACTGCAAAACAAAAACAAAACCAACAGAAAAGAAGAGGAGAGCAGAAGAGGGTTGGAGCGAGTCCAAGCGTGGGACCAACCAGGCTGCCATTGCCACTTGAGATGGAGGGGCCACGCGGGACGTGTGGAGAGGACACAGGGTTAAGTGGTGATTGGTGAGCTTGGAAGTGGACCCTGAGCCCCCTCAGGAGACCCCGAGCAGCACAGCGGACTTCAACCCTGCAAAATAAATCTGTAGTTGGAAACCGCTAGGGTGGTGGTGTCTGTAACAGACTCAGCCAACAGGTACAAGCGCCAGGGGCGTGATGCTCACCCATCTTTATTTTTAGAGATGGGATCTCTCGCTATGCAGTTCAGGCTGTCCTTGAACCCACTGTAGAGCCTCGACTGGCCTCCAGTGCATGGCAGTCCTCCTGCCTCAGCCTCCTGAGTGCCAGGATTACAGGTGTGCACCTCCAGGCTCTCCTGTCTTCTTTGAAACTTCTCTGTCTTCCCACTGGGTAACAGTGTTTTCAGCTGAGCATCTGTCCCCATGTCCCCCTCATTCCTCAGACTCTGTGACCAAAGGAGGGACCTGAGCTGGCCTAGCAGAGCCAGGGACTGAAGAGAGGCAAAAATCAAGGGTATGACGGTTGTATGGGTGCGGAGGAAGGGGATGGAGATGGCTTCTGGGCCTTGGTGTGGGTGACGGGAGGGACAGGAGTGCTTGAGACTCGGCAGAGGAGGTTCCATCTCTGTCGAGGTGCAGGAGGCAGGGGAGGGGGGCACTGGGACTGCCCTGGGCACTGGGCCTTTGTGTCCTGAGGGGAGCGGCTGGAGACATAAAGTGAGTGCCAGGAAGGCATCACGACTGATAGGACTGTTGGCCTGAAAGCAGGATTGCTCTGAGATGCAGGGTCCAGTTCCCTAAAAGGGATGGGGGAGAGGAAGGTGGCGGAGCCCGTGGCCCGGAGGCAAAGAGCAACCCTGAAAAGCGGCTGTCATGGAACAGGACGAGAAGTGGTTTTTCAAGTCAGAGGAAGCGGGTGGCATTTTGTGAGCCATGAAGAGGTCAAAGAAGATAAGGCTGAAGACACTGTGGGGTTGCAAACATGAGGTCACAGGAACTTTGCCAGGGGACTTTGAACTGTTAGAGTGGAAGCCGTAACTGGGGCAGTTTGGGCTGGGAGGAAAAAGTGAGGCCAGAGCCCGTGGCTCCTAGAGAGGCTGAGGCAGGAAGATCACAAGCCAGGTGCCAGGCCGGCCTGGCAACTTCAAATTCTAAAAACTTCAAAAACTTTTTTTGTAAACTCAAAAGGTCTGGGGAGTGTGGGTCAGCGCTTCCCAGTTTCAGTCCCCAGTCCTGGGCTAGGAGCTCTCCATGAGAAAGGAGAGAAGAGATGGCGGGGCTGAAGGGAGAGGTGGGGTTCGGTGCCTGCTTTCCAGACTCTCCAAGTCTGTAGCTCACCCCGACCTGCTGTAATCTAGGGAAGACTTGGGAAAGCCTGTAGCTTCATTCTAGCTTTATTTTTGTTTGTAGCTGGCCTTCAGAACCATGACTTTGAAAAAAGTCTCTCTAGTTGCCCAGGCTGGCCTCAAAAGTCAGAGATCCTCCTGCCTCAGCTTCTTAAATGCTGGGATTACAGGAGTATGCCACCAGGCCCAGTGCTCTTTTTGTTCTTTTGAATGTAGACCCTTGCACCCACCATGGGAGCACCCAGCCACACAGCTACAACCCCAGCCCTGTCACGTTTTTTCCTTTGAGATAGGCTCTCCCTAAATTGCCCAGAATGGCCTCAAACTTTAAATCTTTCTGCCTCAGCCCCCTCAATAGCTGGGGTTATAGGAGCAGACCATCAGGCCTGGCTCTCTGTCACAACTTCTGACTGCCCACAGCACATCATTGACCCCAGGGGCCAAGCCGGGTGTGGTGGCACATGCACAAGTGTAACCCCAGCACTGGGGAGGCTGAACCAGGAGGATCACCACAAGTTAGATGCCTGCGCACCATAGTGAGGCCAGCCGGGACTGGGTAGCAAGACTGTGTCTCAGAAAACAGCACAAAAGCCCAGGGACCAGCTGGGGCTTCTTGTTTTGGCTTAGATCAGTAGGGACCCCTGGGTGTCTGTCCTTTGTTTTTTTTTATTATTATTATTCAAAGGACATATGATCATCTTTTTGCCTCGTTTCTCAGTTTGGGATAATTCTTTTTTTTTTTTATTTTTGAGACAGGGGCTCACTGTCTAGTCCAGTCTGAGCTTGAACTCTCAGCACTTTCTGCCTCAGTCTCCTGAGTGCTGGGATTGCAGGGTGAACCATAACATTTTTGGCTTCTAATTTTTCTAACAATAGTAAAGATATTCCAATATAGGTCAGTCAAAGAGAACACAGGATATTGACCACAGGGGTGTGTTTGGGGCATGATTAGTTGAAATTGCTCAACACTAAAAATCTTGGCTCTTCTAAAGATACTGACAAGAGGATGAAATGATAAACCGACGGTGGGAGAGGAGGGTTAGCAAACCCCAAGTCTCACGGATGACCTGTGAGCAGAGTATATGATGAAGACTCAGACTCAGTGGAACAGGCAACGGTTTCTTGGAAATGACAGCAAACGTACAAGCAACCAGAAGAAGAACGTGGATAAATTATACTTTGTCAAACTTAAAAACTCTTGTATGAGAATTGGGGTTAGAGCTGAGTGGCAGAGTACACAGGTGACCCTGGCTTAAATCCCCAGTACTGAAAAAAGAGAAGACCTTTTATATGTTAAAAACAAAACAAAATTAACAAAAAGGGAAAGCCAGGTATGATGGGGCACACCTGTAATCCCAGTACTAGGGAGGCTGAGGCAGGAGGATCCCCTTGACTTCCAGAGCAGCCAGGCTAAGTAGCAAGACTCTGTCTGGAAAACAAATAGTCCCTAAAGCTGATTAAGTGGGAGAAAATATTTACAAATTGTCTTTAAGATAAGGGGCTACTATCCAGAAGGTATAAAGAATTCTTACAAATCAACTGTAAAGAAAGAGCTGCTTAAGAAATGGGCATAGGATGTGAGTAGACTTTTCTCCAATGAGCTACGTGAAAAGATGTCTGATATCATTAGTCAGGAATCGGGGCAGCGCAAATGAAAACACACCACTTCACACCTGCTGCGGTCGCCATCCTGACACAAACCCTGGAAGTCTGGGAAGATTGGAACCCTGTGTGTTACTGGTGGAAAATGTAAAACGGTGTGCGAGTGTGGGAAACGGGCAGTTCCTCAAGGTATTAAAAAGTACAGTTACCAAGTGACCCAGCACTTCTATTCCTCTGTCTACTCAAAATAAATGAAGACAAACATTCATGTAGAAACTTGTACACCAGTCTTCATACCAGCGCAACCATGATAGCCAAAAAATGGAAGCGATCTAAATGTCCCTCTGCATGAATGGGTAAATCATGTGTCGTCGGATAGAATATTACACAGCCTGGAAAATGAACGAAACGCAGACGCATGCTGCAGCGTAGATGAACCTCAGAAACATGCTACGTGAAAGAAGGCAGACACACAAAAAAAGTGTGATTCCACACACACAAACTATGAGAATGGTGTGACCTGTAGGCAGCATACATGTGACCGCCAGCGGCCGAGGAGCTGGGAGAATGTGGTCTGAATGCTTATGCAGGCAGAGTGCCTGGCCGGTTGAAAACGTTGCAGTGACGCTTATGGTGAATATACCGAAAGCGTCCTCCTTGTACACTTGGAAAGGGTAAGATCTCTGGTAGGGGATTTTGTCTGGGGGAGGGGGAGGAAGGGGGGAAGAAGACGGATCCAGCGGTTAAGTCGCGCTGGGCGCTGCAGCAGGTGGCACCGTGGGGGCCCCGTGTCTGACCCATGACCCCGCTTTCCCAGAACCGGTAGGAAGAGAGCGCGCCAGGGTTCCGGGCGCTGTGAGGGCGTCTGGCGCGCACGCGTCCGCGGTTGCCTAGCAGCGCGGGGTCCGGGCATGGCGGCCACGGCAGGGAGAGAGAGCGGGAGCGGGAGCTGGAGCGCGCCCAGCACCGTGAGCGCGGCCGTGAGCGCGCACCTGCGCCAGCTGTGTCTGCGCGAGTTCCCGTGCGGCACCGGCAGCTGGGTGCGGCGCGGGGACCAGGCGGCCGGGAGGGAGGGCGCCGCCGGGGCAGAGCAGCCGCGGTGCGGCCGGGAACTGGGCGGCCTTGGGGTCTGCGACGGACTGGGCGGGGGATGGCCGTGGGGGACCCCCGGACCCCAGCTGGAGGCTCGGAACTGGGCATTGCGGGCCGTTTGGTGAGGGTGGTGGGCCGGCTGCGGAGCTTCACTGCTGGCAGACCCAGGCCAGGGCTTCTTGCAAGCGTGGGAACGCCCTGCATCTGGTTTCCGGGCATCTTTGGGGTGACAGACTTGGTCTGGCCAGTTTCACGGCCTGAGCCAAAGGACTCACGGCCGAGGCCCAGCACGAAAGGGGTTTCTGCTCCCCCACCCCCTCCTGGGCTCTGAGCACCAGGCCTTCCTAAACCCCCTAAAACCCTAACCCGTGGTGCTGTGCCCGAAGGGTGGTGGATGTGGCCCGGGAAAGGAGCCAGAGGGCACAACAGCACGGGGCGTAGTGGCCACCGCTCCCAGAAGGAAATCCTGGTGTCGCTGCCCAGGATGGCCAGTTCCTGTCTGCGCACTCCTCCTGCAGACAGGCCTCGTGCAGGGCTGCCAGAGGGGCCATGTAGTCAGTGAGGTGTCCAGGTGGGGACAAGGAGCAAGAAGTCTAACCCAGGGCTGCTCCGTGAGTGCCGGGGTCTGATGGCCCAGGCCAGAAGATGCCACCTCCTCTGCGCCCCAGCTCGGGCACAGAAAAACTTTCCTGAGAGCGCACCAAGGCGCAGTGTGTGCAGCTGTGTGCAGGTGCCTGTGTGCAGGTGCCGCCCTGGGCGCAGGCTTTCACAGCGGTCCCTTGGACTGGGGGTGCAGCTCAGAAACCAGCACTTGCGTGAGGCCCTGAGTTCAATCCCGGCACCCCAATACAAACCGCACAGAATCTGGAAAGTTGTGTCGGAGCAGTCCCTAGAGGCAGGGGCAGGGGAGTAAATTCAGGGGCTGAGTCCTGAATTTTCTGGGAATGACTCCTCTTCCACACTGTCCCACCTCCGAGCTGAGGGCACCTTGCAGCCTGGCCACTCGTTTTCTTTTTTGTCCTGTCTTTTTGAGACAGGATCTCTCTATGCAGTTCAGGCTCACCATGAGCTCACTTTGTAGCCCAGGCTGGTCTCAAACTTGCAAGGATCCACCTGCCTCAGGCTTCCAAGTGCTGGGATTACAGGAGTGCACCACCATGCTCGATCTGGCCACTCTCTTTAGGGAACTTCTGTCATGAATGGTGTCCCCACATTTGCTCTGGGAGCCTCTTGGCTGGAAGTCATGACTTTTGTGTTTAATATGGTTCCCAGCTGTAGAGTGAAGCCTTGAGGGCCGACCAGCCCTTGAGTTATCTCCCCTTTCCCTTCCCTCCCTTCCCTGTAGCCATGGCTGCTGCAGCCTCATCTGTCCCTGTCAGTCCCCGGCTGCCCAACCTAGGCCCTGGACTGAGAGGCCAGAGTCCGTAAGAGGCCTGAGTGAGGCCCCTCACTCCCGTTCGGCCTGCAGAACAGATCCCGCTTTCTTCCTCCGAAGTTTCGAGCCTGGAAGGAGCTGGTGCCTGGGGAGGAGGAGGCCCTGGGCCCCGAGGAGGAGCCGGTGGAGGCCCTACTGGGTCTGGTGCGCAGCCCCCAGTCGCCCTGGGCTCTGTCTGAGGACTCCAGTGCGGAGGACCGGTTCCTCCGGGAGCTAGCCATCCAGAGCCCGATGATGATCAGAGACACCTTCTTCTACTCCTACTTCCGGTCCTTGAGGGTGGTGGACAAGCAGGTGAGGCAGGGGTGGGCAGAACTTGGGCGCCCCCAGTAGGGGGCCAGCCTTGCCTCTCCCTGTCCAAGTTCCCTAGTGCATCCAGCAAGCCAGGCCTCCGCAGCTGCAGCCTGTCCATATCTCCTCTCCTTGTGCCCTTCCTCAAGGGAGCCCGGAAGCTGGATGTGTTGACACCCACCTGCAATCCCAGCACTCTGGGAGGCTGAGGCAGGGGGATCTCAAGTTTAATCTTAGCCTGAGTGACTTAGCAAGACCCTGTCTGAAAAGTAAAAAATACAAGCACGCTAGGGATATGGCTTACTCTGAAGGCTCTGGGTTCAGCCTCCAGTACCACAAAAGAAAAGGAAAGGAAAGGCCTTTTGAAAGATTAAAATTTGCTTTAACTTGATACAAACTGTGGGGCAGGTTGGGGAGGGGCCATGACCACACTTACCCCACTCATTTCTGCCCCTAAAAGGCCGTCTCTGCCTCATTGGTAGTGGAGACCGCGAGTCAAATGGAACCTTGGTCTCGGTCATCCAGAGCCTCTGTCCTTTTCCTTGACCATTTGCCAGGGACTTTCCCAGCATGCACGCTGAAAGCTTAGGGAAGCCCGGGACAAAGCTCTGGTCGACGTAGCCCAGAGGGACCCAGCCACGTCGCCTTGTGTGTGGCACAGGAACCTGGGGATTCGGGGCTGGCGTGTAAGCTCCTGGGCCTGCTCTGTATAAGCCAGAGTGATTCTGACAGACCTGAACCGAGCCACTCCAGAGGCTGAGGCAGGAGGATCACCACGAGTGCCAGGCCAGCCTAGGGTACACAGCAAGGCCCTGTTTCATCAAAACAAAACAAAACACCTGAGCTAGGGTGTAGACAGCATGGAAAATGGGGCTCCTGCCCTCCTGAGAAGGTCGAGGTCTAACAAAGGACACAGAAGCTGGTCTGATGATCACAGGACCCCTAGCGTGTGGGGGGCGGTGCACTGCAGTGGGGGAACAGCCCCCAGGGGTGGGCAGCCCCATGGATGTCCCACCCCTGGGCTCTGCCCCCCAGGTGACCCAGGTGGACCGAGGCCTCCTGAAGTTCGTGAAGCTGGAGGAGCTGGTCCTGAGCGCCAACCGGATCAAGGAAGTGGATGCCACCAACTTGCCCCCCACACTCAAGGTACAGCACCCCACAAGCCCTGACCTTAACCGGCCCCATGCAGCTGGCCAGGGTAGCTGGGTGCCGAGCCCCAACACAGGGCTTTAAAAATACAGGTCGTGTTCCTCACACAGCAGAATTTCCAGGGGGTGTCAGGGCTCCCAAAGGCCAGGACAAGGCCAGTCCTTGCCCAGGGTTCACAGCAGCACAAAGGTGCAAGGGACCCATATGTCTTTAGCCCAATGAATTCCATCCAGTGAGTGGAATACTACTCACCCACAAAAGGAAAGTGCTCTGATAGTTGCTACAACATGGGTGGACTGAGAGGCCCTCACCACAGTGAGAGGGGCCAGACATAATGGAACAATCTCGTGTGATTGTCCCTCAGTGGAAGGTCCTGGGGAGGGGCGGTTACTGCTTGGGAATCACAGAGTTTCTTCCTGAGCCTGTGGGAAAGTTTGGAAATGGACAGTGAGGGCGGTGGCTCCACCCTGAGCGTGTAAGGAATGCCACTGAACAGTGTACCATGCAGTGGCCAAAGTGGCAGCTTTATCTTTCACCACACAGGAGGCTAAGAACCCAGGCCAGGCCTC
This sequence comes from Cavia porcellus, assembly GCF_034190915.1. NCBI lineage: Eukaryota > Metazoa > Chordata > Mammalia > Rodentia > Caviidae > Cavia > Cavia porcellus. Next base: position 7,782,451 of record NW_026947499.1, on the reverse strand, counting down.
CGTGACCTTTAGCAGAGCTGCAGTGGCCCTGGCCAGGGGTTCAACTCAGAGTGGGTGCTGGGACTCAGGTGGGCTCTGCTGCCTTGGCCCTGTCACCTCCCTTCCCACATCACCTTCACTCTCTTCCATGTTTGAAAAGGGAGTCCAGGCCGGGTGTGGTGGCACACATCTGTTGCCCTAGCACCCTGGGAGGCTGAGGCAGGAGGATTGAAAACTTGAGCCAGCTTGGGTGATCCAGCAACTTAGTGTTTCAGAAAATAAAAGGGTGGGGATGTGGCTCAGTGTGAAGGCTGGGTTCCACCTGAGTATCTCAAAGAAAGAGACAGACAGCACAGGTGCAGGAGAGCAGGCCAGGACGATTCCGGGTCCTCTCCAGAGTTTTCTGGGGGGAGCAGGAGCTCGGGCGGGAGGTGGAGCGGTCAACCTGGGGCCGCTGCCGCCACAGGTGCTGGAGCTGTACGGCAACGAGCTGGCCAGCATGGAGTGTCTGTGCGCACACCCGCCACCTGGCCTGCACCACCTGGGGCTGGGCCAGAACCAGCTGTGCGGGGCCTCCGAGAGCCTCTACCTCACGACCAGTCACTGGTAAGGAGGGCAGGGCGGGGCACGGGCTCTCCTGTAGTCCCCAGACCCCCGCTGAGTCAGGCGTGGTGGCACACACCGGTGATCACAGCACTTGGGAGGCTGAGGCAGGAGGACTGCTGTGAGTTCGAGGCTGGCTTGAACTAGATAGTGAGTACCTTTTCCCCAAAATAATGTCTCGGGACAATGCCCAAGGGACCATGTCACCCCTGCCATGTCTCAGAGGGTGTGACTGTGAGAGGTCATGCAGAATAGAACCCTGGCTGTCGCCCTGTGACTCTGTCTCCATGCTGGAAAATCTGGAACTCTGGGCCTAAGGGGGTGGCCAAGAGAACCCACAAAGGGCTGTAGAAGGGAGCTGGCCCGAGGCTCCCAGAGCACCCGGGGTTTCCGCACCCTCTCCCAGCCCCCTTCATGGCCGCGTTGTGGACCTGGACTTCCTGTCTTCCATTGCTGTGGCCGTTGTGGCCGTGGCGCAGGCAGGGACCCAGCGCTGTGGACTTCCTGGCACTGCTGCTGTTGAGAGGGCCGAGCACTCAGGTTGGGGGTTGCTTCTGTTTTGGGGTTTAGAAAGATGTGACACAGGGCCTGGCTAACTTGCAAGTTGCTCAAGCTGGGCTTGAACTTGGTCCCCTCTCGCCCCCCTCCCCCCGTCGACCCAGAACACTAAGATCACAGGCGTGACCACCCAGCTGGCTGTATCACCGATTTTGATTTGCAGTACGAACCGCAGCCTGGTACTTAGTGTGGATTTCGTAGAACTGTGTATGTGAAGCCTCCAACTCTGGCTGTTCTGGAATTAGAGGACCTATTTTTTGGGCACTGATTCTGCTGTTCCAGTGTGCCTCCCCCTTTGCAGCCCTGGGGTTAAATCCGGGGCCTTTGCACGGAGCTGCATCTCCAGCCCTTTTAAATTTCGAGAGGAAGTCCCACTAAATTGAACTCCTAGAATTTGTACTCCTCCTCCCTCAGCCTCCCGAGCGTAGGATCGCAAGTGAGCACCACCAGGCCGGCTTCCCAGTTCTCTGGTCTGGCGGAGGGGAGGAAGGAGAGGCGGCGGATGGGAGGCTGTTGGGGGACACGGGAGAGGTCGCCGCAGGCAGGTGGGCAGCGTCTCCGCCCCGCCGCCCTTCCAGGCCCAACCTCATCTCGCTGGACCTGGGCTTCAACGACCTGATGGACCTGCCGGCCATGGTGGCGGCGCTACGCTCGCTCGGCCGCCTGCGGCTGCTGGTGCTGCAGGGGAACCCGCTGGCGCTGCTGCCGCACTACCGCGGCTTCACGGTGGACAGCCTGGCGCGGCTGTGCGTGCTGGACGACGTCACCGTGTCCGCACATGAGAGGCACCAGTGCCGCGGGCTGGGCCAGCAAGGCGGTGGGTGTGGGGGCTTGGGGCCGGTGCAGGGAGGGGGCGCTCCCGCCGTGGCTTGAGGGCTCCCCCTTGTGGCCCACGGCCTAAGCGCAGCCGAGCCTCTCGGTCACCGGGGTGCGGCCGGGGGCTGCTCCCGGGCTGGCGCAGGCGGGAAGGGAGCGTCCGCCCGCAGCTCCCGCCAGCTCTCCCCGGCCTCGCTCCGTAGAGCTCCTGGCGCAGGAGGCGCAGCTACTGGTGGCCGTCCGGAACATCACGGGGGTCGTGGACTCCTCTGTCTTGGACCCTGAACCGGGGCCCGAGGGCCCCTTTGTCACCTACAGCTACTACGTCACCTACGACTTCCTCGAAGAGGAGGAGGCCGAGGCGGAGGCCGGCGAGGCCAGCAAGTACGGCGAGGTCCTGGCCGAGGTGCGCGTCTCAGAGCCCGGGCCTGGGCAGAGCAGCCCCTTGGGGCCCAGCACCTGTGTGCCCTGCAGTGCCGGGGACTGAACCAAGCCGAGCCACATCCCCAGTCCTTTTAAAATTTTTAATTTTGAAACGGGGTGTTGCCAAGTTATTAAATTGCCCAGATGGGGCTTGAAGTTGGATCCTCTTGTCTCAGCCTCCCAAGTGCTGGGATTATAGGTGTGCTCTACCATAGCCAATCCCCAGGACCATCTTTAAAGTGTGTGGTAGCACAGGCACTGCAGGAGGCTGAGGCAGAAGGATCACTGGGAGTTCAAGAATAGCCTAGGCTACACGGTCCAAGGCCAGGCCGAACTGTAAAGTAAGATCTTGTCTCAAAAAAAAAAAAAAAAAAAAAAAACCCTAAATTAAAAAAATATATATATAGCCAGGCGTGGTGGCTCATGCCTGTAATCCCAGCACTCAGGAGGCTGAGGCAGGAGGATCTTTGCGAGTTTGAGACCAACTTGGGCTACAAACTGAGCCTACAGGCAGCCTGAACTACCTAGTGAGACCCTGCCTCAAAAAGAGAAAAAATAAAGATATAGAAGCAGGGCTGGGGTGTGGCTCCATGGTCCCGTGCATGCCCAACCTGTACCAGGCCTTGGGTCCCATCCCTTGCACCCACAAGAACACCCTGAGACTCTGGGGCGTGGGTTGGTGTGGACCCCTCCAGAGGATGGTGGTGATGGACTGCTTTTGCGTCTCTGGCAGATTGTGAAGCCCCGGTCCAGCACTGAGCCGCTCAGGGAGGAAGTCCCTGAGGAGGGCACTGAGGAGGACATGGCCATGGCCGAGGAGTCCCTGGAGTCGGTGGAGACCATGGAGCAGGTGGAGTCCGAGTCCTCGCTGGTCTCGGGCCGCTCCGCCCCCAGGCCATCTTCTATTGAGTCGGCTGAGGAGCTGGTGAAGCTGCGGCCGCACGTGGATCCCCGGCTATGCCCCGCACCAGGGTAGGAGTTGGCGGCTGAAACTGTCCTGCAGTCCACAGGGTCTCCACAAGCCCAGGCCGCACCGCTGCCCCTGCAGTCCTGACGCTGAACCACCCTGGGGCCCCTGGAGTGACTCCTTAGCCTGCCGCAGGCCATGGGCTTGGGTTCGAGTTCTCTCTCCTTCCCTGGGCCCTGAGTGGAGTGGGACCCAGCAGGGCCAGCACCGGGAGGCTCGGGTGGGAGGACCAGAAGTTCAAAGCCTGGGCCTCTTAGTGACTTAGGGGGACCCCGTCCCAAAATAAGGGAGGGTGGTAAAGTACAGTGGCCCAGGGTTCAAACCCCAGAACTGCAAAGGCAGAGCAACGAAACCCCTCACAGCCCTGTCCTCTGCCGTCCGGGCCCAGCCCCACGTCCTGGTTCCTCCTCTCTGACGTGGCTGCTGCAGGGGCTCTTTCGTGGATCCCGTCCTTGTCCCTTTGCTCCAGGATGATCTCGCTGAGCACAGTGGTTCTTTATCCATTTGTCCCTCTGGCACTGGACACACAGGCCACGTCCACCTTGGGCTGCTGTGGATGTGGCACATGGTGTCCGCCGAGTCCCTGTCACCTCTCACACGTGTCCAGTTCTTGTTCTCCCCTCGTGAGGCCCCACCCCGGTGACATTTAAAGGACAGAGCGTGGCCCCACGTGGGGAGTCTTCAATGTCCCTGCCTTTTCGCTGCAGCTGTGGGAACTTCAACCCTCGCCAGTCCCAGGCAGCCCTGCTCCTAGGAAGCCCCTTCCCACCTGTTGCACCGCCTTCTGTGGTGGTATCAGGGCACCCAGTCTTGCGCTGTTTGTCACGCCTTGTTCGCCCCAGGGCCCCAGCCCTAGGTGACAGTGGCATGTCTGTCACCCCCCAGGACGGTGCTCTTCAGCACAGAGCACAAGCCCTGGGCCAATGTCATTGCCTGCGGTTACGAGGCGCAGCACAGCGTCAAGGACCTGAGACCCTTCAAGGCCTTCCTGCTGGCGGGGACCGTGGTGACCATCGTGGAGGAGAAGGTGCGTGCAGGAGGTGATGTGATGCCTGAGAACCCCGGCCAGCCTGTCACATCTGCTTACGCAGGGTTACCGCCTGTCCCCAGATCCTCTCCTGGCCTGTGGTGACCCCTCCTACTGACAGTCCCCTGGCAGCCAAGAAAGGAAAAGGGGTGAATGACAAAAAGAAGGACAAGGACAAGAAGGACAAGGACAGGAAGGACCAAAAGGGGAAAAGAGCAGAGGAACCCACCAGGGTCAGATGGCGTGGGCTGGGGCCAGGCCTCAGGAGAGGGTGACAGGCGTTGGCACGGTCTCCTGCCCTCCCTCCCGGCGCCCCACAGGAATGGAAGGCATCGCAGAAGAAGAGAGACATCCCCAAGGAGCTGCGCCATGACCCGCCCGTGCTGCAGGTGCTGGGCAGCGGCCTGGTGGCCCTGGAGCCCCTGCTGGCTGGGGAGTCTGTGGTATCCACTGTGTGCAACTTTGGTGTGGTCCGCACCCCGGAATCGGACAGGCTGACATTCGCCAGGGTACCACAGGCCCCGGCCACATCCCTTCCCCTCTACCTCGTCCTCCCCACAGGGAGCTGGGCGGGCGGGGCAGGGCCTGGCCCTGGGCTGGCAGCCAGAGAGGAGGGGACGCAGCCACCACCTGGGATGGCCATGTTGGGCAGCTGCTTGCCAGGGGACCCCTAAACAGTGCCTGGGCCTGGCCTGCCCAGCCTCCCCTCAGCATCTTGTTTGTGCTTCTCTCTCTCGCAGGACTCAAAGAAAGTTAAGAAAGGAGTCAAGAAAGGTAAGAGCCCCGGTGGCAGGTGGGTGGGTGTGGGGCGACCTGAGCTGTGGCCATGGGGCTGGGGGGAAGGAGCTGACACCTGCCCACCAGAGGAGGCCCTGTCCGCCCTGAGGACTGAACCCCATAGACCCCCCACAGCCCCAGAACAGCAGCAAGGCATTCTGGGTAGGTGCCAGGACAAGGTGGGGTCCTTCCCCCACCAGGCCTCTTCCATTTGATTTATTCTTACGGTGCCTGCTGGAAGGTTGTAAACTAGGTTAAGTTGTAGATTTGAGTTTGAAAAAGAACTGTCTGGCTTGGGTGGAGAGAACAGCTGGCAGCTCCTGCAGAAGTATAAGACAAAGGTAGGCATGGTGGTGTGTGCCTGGAGGCCGAGGCAGGAGGGTCACCTCCCGTTCAAGGCCAGCCTTCCATGGTGAATAGTATATGGAGAAAACCCCACTTTACCTCATCCTCTCATAATTGCAAATGCAAGGAACATCTTAGTAGGGTTCTGAGGAATGGTGACTATGCTGCCGGGTGGGTGGCGCCCGCCTGTGCTCTCACCACGCTGGAGCCTGAGGCAGGAGGACTGAAACAGACCAGCCAGGGCAATTTAGCTAAGAGCTTGTCTCAGAATTTAAAAAGGTTTGGGGGTGAAGTCTACTGTGAAGGTCCTGTTTTCCAAGTGTGGCCTGTGGATAATCTTCCTGGGTATCAGCGCAGGTGCAGTAAGCACTGGCTTCTCGTAGTGTGAATCTGTATTGGTTTTTTCATGACCCGCTTGTCATTAAAGCGCTCTGGTCTGCCGCACATTCTGACTGGATACTTACCACGTGTGATGTGTCACATCAGTAGAGTATCCTGTGCACTGTGAAATACGAGTTAACCGATTTAGACAGATCTTTGACAGCACTACCCAAACCACTAGAAAAGTCTGCACATTGAAAACTTCAGTGCTGATGGCTGATGGAATGTTTCCAAAATTCTCATTTCTAGCAGTTCAAATGTTACACATCTAACAAAACACGGTCACTGTCACTGTCAGGTTTTCCCTGAGGTGCCCAAATTACTTCGTTATTTACCGAGGATTTGGTACCCGCCTGGATCCTGGCTGTCCGTTCCTCTAAGGAAAGGTGGTCTTTGGGGACCAGGCGGCGGCTGCCCTCCCCAGAGCCCCGCCGACCTCACTCGGCGCTGGCGCGCCCTGGGTTCCCTGCCTCGCGGCGCTGCGGCCTCATCCGCGGCCCTTTATCCCCCAGAAGGGCCTGGGAAGGCAGCAGCTCCGGCCTTCGAGAGCGACTACCAGCCGGCGCCGCTGACCGTGGAGGTGGAGATCCAGCTGGGCCAGGTCCGCTCGGTGGAGGAGGCGCTGCGCGCGGTCGCCAACCGGGCTCAGTAAAGTGGTGCGAGGAGCCAAGCCCGAGTCCGCATGTCGGGGACCGGACGGGACCGGACGGGACCGGATGTGGCACCACCGGGGCTCGGGGGAAGGGGACAGGGAACCGCGCAGCTGGGGGGACAAGCTCGGGCAGGTCCGAGGGTGGGGTCACCAGGGCGCGGACCACTGGGGCTGTCACCCTCCCCGGGAGCACCGCGGGCCTTGCACCCTGCGCTGCATGCGCGGCTTCCCGGACCTGGCGACCAAGTCCCCTGCGCCCTCCCCAGCTCTTTAAAGAGTGCGTGGCCTTGGAAAAGGACACCAACGGGTCCCTGTCACCCCAGGGGTGAGCTCCGCCCCTGGCTCTGCATCCTGCCGGCTCCATCCATGCGCCCCCTTGGCAGGCCCGACCTGCACCCGGAAAGCCATGCCTCGCCCTGCGCACCTTGGACAGGGCCGCTCCCACCCCGGGCTCCTCTCAGTCGAAGCAGGGTGGGACACCGAGGGCGCGGTGGCCCGCACCGGGTGGACACCGTTTCCAAGCCCTTCTCGGGCAACTGCAGCGTCAGGAGGGAACGCTCGCTCACCTCGCAGCCCAATGGCCTCGCACCTTAAGTCCCCGGTGTCAACTATCCCCTGGGTGACACTAGGCCCCAAGCCCTATTCCTCACCGGGAAGCCCAGAGCAGGTGGTGGAGGTGCGGGGTTTCCCAGGCTGGCCGTGCTGTGCCGGCTCTGCAGGATTCAGAGGGTGCGAATGTCAGGGGCACCGTGGACCACCCCAGATGCCGGCCCACGTGCTCTCCCCGTGGGGCCTCCAGCACCCCACTGTCCTTCTGGGCTCCCCTGAGACCAGGGCCACCCAATGCAGTGGCCCACGCCTCTTCGTCCCTGCCTCTCCGCCCCGCAGGGCTTCCTCACCCTTCTTGCTCCTCGGGCTGGGAAGCCGAGGACACCCTGACCCTCAGGGAGCTTGCGCCCGCGGCAGTGGGGAGTGACTGGGCCCAGGTCCTGCCAATGGGCTGGAGCTCCCAGAGCTGTGACCCACCCAGGACAACTTGGCGGGAGACAGGACACGGGGTCACAGCTTCCTCCCGCCCTCCCACCGCTTCCTCCCACCGCTGGGGGTGGCAGCTGCATTGCATCCAGAACCCCAGGGAGGGGCCGCACTCTCCTCCACGCTGGCTCCATGGCTCCTGCCGGGCACCGCCCCGCCCCCTGCAGATGGGGACAGACCAGAGGCTCAAGTGTTCAGGGCCCGCAAGCCCCAGCCCCGGACCGGCCAAAGAATTCCATCGGCCCTCACCCCGCCCTCCCGCACCGCAGCTGCCACCACCCCACAGCCCAATGGGCGCCATCGGCCTGGGCAGCAGTGGACGCTGGCTGCACGACCTCCACTGCACGACCTCCAAAGACATACATACATTCATTTTAAATGCAAAAAAAAAAATTCTTCAGGATACAACAGACACCCCGGTCACGACAGGGACAGCGGGCCAGGCAGGCGACACGGTGTCAGCGAGGCCCGCGGAAGCCCTGGGTGGATGCGGTTCTCCCCTGCCCACGCAGGGTGTGACCACAGGGCTCCCAGCCCGCTGACTGCAGCCTCGCAGGGGACCCCCGAGTCTGCAGAGTGGCACCTCAGCGTCTGGAGAAGGCTGAAAACTAAGGCTGAACAGCTGCTGATTGTGGGTGGCAGGGGCACCCCTGGAAGGCCCCTCGGCAGGCAAAGAGGCTTGGGTGTGAAGGTGCCCAGCTCCCATGTGGGCTGTGGGGCCAGGCCGTGCGCTCTCCGTGCTCCCTTGGCGGCCTCAGTCCTCCCGCAGGTAGGCCTCCTGCGCCTGCTCCTGCTCAGCCGGCTCGTCCGCGCCCGCCTGCGCTCTCTGGCGCAGCTCCTGCGTCTGCGCCTCGGCGAGCTTGGCCTCCGCCTTCTGGCAGAGCTGGCGCACTTCCTGCACCTGCGACTTCACCAGCTGCACGTGGTTCCTGGCGGTGATCGAGGCCTGGTCGGCTCCTGCCGGGAGACGGGCCAGGACACTGCGCTGAGAGGCGAGCAGGAGTCCACTGCCCACGGCCAGGTCTGCACCAACCTACCAAACCCCTGCGTCTCTCCCGCTAAAGGAGCGAACCTATTTATGAAGCCCAATTCCACCATCATCTTTATGCCTCACAGCGCTCAGTAATGACCTTTCAGCAACTGAAGTATTAGTTAAGTTAGGTTTCTTTTTTGTCCTTTTGAGACAGGCTCTTGTTATGCAGTTCAGGCTCATTTTGTAGCCTAGGCTGGTCTCGAACTCCCAAAGACCTCTCTGCCTCAGCCACTATAGTGCTAGGACTACAGGTATGCACCACCATGCAGTTATCATAACTGATAACCAATCAGTTTGGTTTGGTCGGGGTAGGCCCGAGGTACAGAGCGGCGGCCCAACTGTCTGATTTCTCACCCTGACAGAAGCATTTGTCATTTTGCGACCATGCTTAAACTTAACTCATACCCGGTAACGGTATTTTCCCGAGGGCCTGGCATATGGATGCCATTCCTCTTAGTGATGGTAACTGGCTAAGGTGAGAGCTGCTCCGGCAGCAACTCCCTGGGAGGCCCTGGGTGTTGGGGGGCCATCACACCCGCTCTGCATCTACACTTAGAGGCCATCTGGGCTCCAGCTCCCTGCCCGGCCTGGCACCTGCACTGGGCTGGCTTCAGTCCCAGCCTTGCTGCCACTTTCTGCATACTGGGGTGTTTTCTGCAAGGCAGGAATTACTATTATTATTATTGAGCCCAGGCGTTTTTGATTTTTAATTCTGAGATAGGATCTCCTATGTCACTGAGCTGTCTAGGCTGGGCTCTTTAATTTTTCACCCTCCTGCCGCAGCCTTCCCGAGTGCTGACGCAAGAGAGGCTCCCGCCCTGCGCCTGAAGAGCCTGGTGTCTTTTTTTACTTGATACTACTGGGACTGAACCCAAGGCCTTCGCTCCCTCTAATTTTGAGACAAGGACTCGCTGAGTTGCCCAGGGTGAGTTCAGACTTGTGCCTTGTTGCCAGAGTGCTAAGGTTATGGGAGTCAGTCACTGCCTCCGCCAAGCTGGTGGTTTTTAAGAAGCATGCTTTTAATTCTTAAATTCGGCAGTGCTAGGAGTCAAACTGTAGGCGCAGGGCTTTATGCATGCTAGGCAAGCCCCCCACATCAGTAAGCTACGTCCTCAGCCCAAGAAGCACGTTCTTAGACTTCGCAGGATAAGGAAACTGTTTTGGCCGTGGGCCAATGAATGTTAGAATTTTAACGTTATGTTGTCTTTCAGCTGGTATAAGATCATTTTTGTACATGTTTTGTGTCTGAGTATGTGTTTCTCATGGAAAGGGGGCGAACTTTTATATTCGGTTAAGTTTTTTTTTTTTGTCTTTTTCATTTTTATCGGTACCAGGGATCAAACTCATGACTGCCTGCTTGCGCAGGCGCTTATGCCACTGAGCTAAATCCCCAGCCCCTCAGTTAAGCTTTTTAAAGCAATTCTATTCCAATCCAGAACAGCTTTAGAGTCTGGCCTTACTGATCTGAGTCTCTCTCAAACATGTATAAAATTTAACTTCTAGTTGGGTGTGGTGGTGCATGCCTATAATTCCAGCAATAGGGAGGCTGAGGCAGGAGGACTTTGCAAGTTCGAGACCAGCCTGAATTGCACAGCAAGACCCTGTTTCAAAAAGACAGAAACAACAACAAAAAAACCCCAAAAAACCTAACAAAAACCCCTTAACTTTCTGTAACTCCATCCATTTTGACTTACTAGATACACATTTATGATTGATACCATTACTTGTTCTTTGATCCACTTATAGCTTTTGCCTTTTCTGATGTTGCTGTTAATCTTTTATGAGGGTTTTTTTCATTAATTCCTTAGTTTATCTTTCCATAATTTTCCACCTTTTTCCCATTTTGTTTTCCCCCAGCACTCTGGAAGGCAGGAGAATCACAAGTTCAAGACCCTGTCTCAAAAACAAAAAGGGATGGGACAGAGCTTAGTGTGAAGATCCTGGGTTGAATCCTCACTGTTGCCAAAAAATAAGTAAAATAAATTGGCTATCCATCCTCTTGATAGGTGGTGAGATTCAAAAAGTAAAAAAATAACAAAATTGCAAAGCTGGGCATGGCGGTACACACCTGTGATCCCAGCGTTCAGGAGGCTGAGGCAGGAGGACTGCCATGAAGAAAAGGCCAGCCTGGGTTACAAAATGAGTTCAAGGTGAGCCAGTCTCACTAAATTTAAAAAACGAAACCAAACAACACTGCATTTTCAATGTTGAGGCAGTTTAGGTCACTGAGGTGACAGAGGACAGACCACTAGCTACCAGACACAAGCCCTAGACTGACCCCACATAGGTGCATCTCACTTTAGCCACTTCCCACCTGTGCTGTGGTAGGTTAGGTGTCACCCAGTTTCTCTGGCTGTAAATGGGAATGGTGACAACAGTTTCTGCTTCAAGGAACTGCAGGCATGAAAATGCCTATGAGGTGCTCATCGCAAAGCCTGGAGAGATAAACGCTCAAAGATTTGCACCAGTTTCACCACTGTGATTCCGCGTTTTTCTTCCATTTGTACAAAAAGGCTCTTGTACGCTGATGAGCTTGAGTCTCACTGTGCTATTCTAACACAGTGTCTGTGTTATCCAACAGTGCTCAAACTGGAAACATTTCCCGGGGCAGTGGTTTTCTCATATATTATTTTCATTTTTCTAAATCTTGACATCCTACCTTCTACTGATCTGGTCTATGAGACTGCATTTTTCCTGCTGTGCAAATAAAATGTTAACTTTTAATGAAGTTACAGTGATACTGGATGTCATCAACTTAAATCCCTCATTCTACAGCTAAATGAAAAAATCAAACAGCATCTCCCCTATAGAAAACAAAAACAAAAGCCCCTGTAACCTACCAGTTTGGTACGCAGCTTCTGCTGCCATTTCTGAAAGGCTAACTGCAGTCATCCAGGTGGTTTCCAACTTCAAGTATTCTTGCTGTTTGGAAGTCATCTGTGAATTCAGATGACACGAGAGGGTTAACGCAGCTAGGTGGACTATTCAACTAGCAGGTTCCAGAGCCATTCCTGAGTAGACTGCTTAATGCAGTAATTCAGATTACACCATGAGGCAGGAAGATGAACAAACGCCTGACACCTCTCTCCTTACCTCCACTCGGGCTCCTATGATCACCTGCCACACCTCATCTTCTTCCTGGGAGTTCATCTTCCCAAGCAGATTTGTGTATTGTCGGTACAGAGAAACTAATGTATAAACAGCCTACAAAAACAATGAATGAGCAAAATAAGCGAGGCACATGAGAAGGGCTGGTGATATGATTCTAGGATGTCAAGTTCCTTTATAGCAAAATGGCTCTCCAGGCCTTGCACCTCACTGAAACTGTGCACTGTATGAAGCAGGGGCATCATTCAGGACATCAGTGTATCCACCTATAAAATCCGGTTTCTTTGAGTCAGTAGCTCACTCTGTTGTTCAGAGCGGCTCCGAATTTGTGATCCTTCTGCCTTAGTCTCCCAAGTAGCTTGGATTACAGGTGCTTACACCACACCTGCCCAGAATCTGTTTTTTTAGAACAGGTATGTTGTCCAGACTGGTCTCAAATGATCCTCTTGCCTTAGCCTCCCAAGCAGCTGGCACTACAAGTATTTGGCACAGCAGTGAAGGCTTCTGAGTAATTCTGATTACTCTTTTATTTCAGATTAATGGTTTTCAAACAGTTCTCACAGGGAAACCTCTGAGAGTAAGCCTTGGACTCTTTTACCCCTTACTGAAGACAGATCAGCTTGGCTTCTATTTTATATACGGGGTTCTCATATTTAATAAGTTTTTTTTCGGTCTTTTTGAGACAGGGTCTCACACTATGCAATTCAGGCTGGCCTTGAGCTCACTTCATAGACCAGGCTGGTCTCCAACTTACAAGGATTCCTGCCTCAGCCTTCTGAGTGCTGGGATTCCAACGATTTTTCTGTAAGACCCCCCTCGCCCCCCAAAAAAGGTTCCTAGAGTAAAAATAAAAAGCCAGCGATTTAGATCACACTTCGTAACTGTAACTGTTTTGTAAGGGGCCAGACAAAACATTTTTGGGATTTTCAAGCTCTTGAAATTATTCAGAGACAATAAATGAGCCTGGCTAACCTGCAATAAAATGCAAATGCAATCAGGCATGGTGGTGCAGCCTGTAATCATATACTGGGAGGCTGAGGCAGGAGGATTGCTTCCAGTTCAAGGCTAGCTGGGGCTACATAGTTCAAGGTCAGTCTGAACTACACAATGAGACACTGTCTCAATACCCCACCCCAAACCAAACAAACCAAAAACAAAAAAAAACAAATGCAACCAGCAGACTGGAACTGGTGGTAAGCCATGGCTTGCTAAGCCCTGGCTTAGAAGACCAGGACTTAGCGGAGCCTTACCTTAGTGTATTCAGTGATGGCTTCAATCAGTGCGTAGGTGGTCTGAGAGAGAAAGGTAGAGGTGCTATCCGTTACCAAAGACACAGCTCTTCTCATTAAGGCTTCATTACTAAGAGAATGGGGCTCCGATTTCTGAAAGACAAATATCGTAACTCAGCTGTAAAGCCTAACCTGAGAACGTCATGGATACTTAAGACAAAACCTGCTTCTCTGCTCCTTTGTGTTTTTTCTTGGTACCAGGAACTGAACTCATGACCTTCGGGCACTTATGCCGCGGAGCCACACCGCTGACCCTGCTGGTTTGTGTTTTAAGCTCTAACTGTACTAAACTGCTCCAAATTTTGCTTAGACTTAATTTGGTTACATAAAACAACACAGGGAAGTAACTCCACAGTAAGGTTTCTACCTAACTTTCATTTTATCTCCAAAGATTTGTAAAATTTTTTTATGGTACTAGGCATTGACCCCAAGGCTGAGTGCATGTTAGGCAAGCTTTCTACACTAAGTTACATCCCTATCCCCCCGTTTTTTTGGTGCTGAGGATCGAACTCATGATCTCCTGCTGGCCAGGTTAGGCACTTATACCACTGAGTTAAATCCCCAGCCCTCAACCCCCTATCCTTTTCTGACTTGGGATTCCACCAAGTTACTCAGGTAGTTTAAAATAGTTCCAGAGAGGCTTAAAATAGTTCCTTAAAAATTTTTTTTACAAATGAAGTGCAAGTTCATAGTAGTTATATAATTTTCCTTAAAAGGTCACAGTCTGGCCCTCAAATCAAATTTTATCCTTCCAAAGTGTGTACCCTTTGCTTTATGCCATGCTGACTCACAAAAGTGCCAAAGGAATTATCATCAAATATCAAAATGTATAATAAATGGCCAGGAGGAGACAGATGATTATTGGTTGGGAGCTAGGCAAGGTTTTAAAGGAAGGAGGTGGGGCCTGGCATTGGAAGCAGTTGGAATTAAAATGATCAGGGATCCTAGGAAAGAGGAACACATTTGCTGCAGGTAGCAATGTCCAAGAATCCAGCCTTGTTAACACTGACTAGGACACTGGAGTGCAGAGTAAAGATGTTACTTCTGTGACACAGGAGGAGGGACCAGGGGTTCTAAAAGACGGAAGTGGGTCTTCTGTACCTCAGGGGAGTGACTATTGCTCCTGTCACATGGCCTGGAACTGAGGAAATCAGGGTTTAGAACTGAGAAGGGACAAACCCAACAGTCTTTTGAAGGACAAGACAATCATCCCAATCCTGGTATTCATGTGGGGATTTTAAGGCTCTGGCATGCAGAGCATGCCTTGCTGAAATGAATACAGCAAGGTTTTGGGCTTGTAAGTGAGCCTCAGAAGATAATGAAAATACTGACAATAAATGGCATCAATCCTGATAAAGCTGTCGGGAATATTTTGATGAAATATTGCTTGCTAGTTTCCTGCCTAGCTCTTCCTCATGAAGTACACAGCCAGGGATTCTTAAGACCAGGAGCCACTTTGGTATTAACTGCCTATGTGGCAAATCCACCTAGATGTCTATGGACCACCACACACACTTCCAAAACGGAAAGATTTCCTCCTCTAAAAACTCAATCATCTATATCCTAGCCAACCGCATTCTTTCAGTTGATTAGGCCTTTAAAGAAATCTTGAAATACACATTATCCATGTGGAATCCATCAATAACTCCTGCTGGCCATATTCAGCCAGTTTCCCCACCTCCTTTGCTGCCTGCTTAGTCCAAGTCACTATCATTTCACGCCAAGATTATCATGTGAACCTCTTAGGAGTCCTACCAGAGCCAGACAACAGCCATTTAAAAACATGTCAGATCGTAGTAGTCCCGAGTTAAAGTCCTCTGGCTTTCATTTTCAGAATAACACCCCAAGCCTTACAGTGGCCCCCACAGCACACATCTGGCTCTACCTAGTAACTCATTCCCTTCCCAACAGTCACATCCTGCTGTTCCTCAACACAAGCAGCACAGTAGCGCTCCCAGCCCTTTACATTAAAAGGGCCCTTCTGCCTGGCAAGCTGTTTGCCTCATCAGACATTTTTATGATGCACTCTCAGATGATTCAACTCTAATACTTTACTTTATCGGAGTAGCTTTTCTTGACCTACACTTAAGTAAAGCCAAATGACCCTCTCCCCAGGAGTTCCTATTACTGTTTTCTTCACAAAGGTTATCACCAGCTGACATTTTAAACATTTTTTCCCTTTTCTTTCATCTGTCCTGAATGTTTCATGGTGGCAAGAAGTTTCTGCTTGACCCTTTTTTTTTTTTGAAGACAGGATTTCACTGCCCAGTTCAGGCTGACCTTGAACTCACTTTGTAGCTCAGGCTGGCCTCAGACTAGCAGCAATCTTCCTGCCTCTGCCTCCGAGTGCTAGGATTACAGCTGTGCTCACTCTTACTACATTCCCAATGGATGACACACAAAAGTTGTTCAATTAAGTTTCTGCTGAATGCATGACTTTTGTTGACACACTACAATACTCTTCAAGTTACTCTCCATACAACTTAAAGGTTCTACAAAATGAGACAATCTGGTGGGAGGATGAACTCTGAGAACAAGCATCCTCTCAGGCGCCTGGCGGCTTCTCTTATGCTTCCCCGTGGCCAGGGAGATGGAAGGCGGGCCAGCAGTCACCTGAGCGATGGGAACCGCGCACAGGGCCACGCCGAATCCAGCCACTGCCGCTCTGTGCCATGGTCTCAGCAGTTCCCACAGACAGCGCTTCCTGGAGTTGGCCGGAACGGGGACGCACTGTCTGAGCCTAGAGACAGGAGTCGAATTTATAATAAAGGCACAAATATCAATGGGTACAGGACTTATTTGCAGGGGTCGGAAACTCAAATCGAGCCGACACGGGGCAGCTCCCCACCGCCGGCGCCGGGTACCGCCACCCCGCCGGAGGCTCACGGCCCCGCCCCCGCGACAGACGCTACGGTTTGGCCGGGCTGGGGGTCTCGAGGGTCGCTCCCGACCCCTTCCTGACTCCCGGTCCTCCTCGGGAATTTGGAAGGGGCGGAGGGGCCCGGCCGGCAGCGGGGGCGGGGCTGGTTCTCAGGCACTGAGTAACGGGACCGCCGTCCGCGAGAGGGAACCCAGTGGCACCTAGCGACCGAGGGTCCACAGACTTCCGAGGGGGCGGACGCCTCTCAGAGCCGCCTCAGTACTCTCAGCGTCCCTTGGCTGCCTCCCTTCCCGCCTACCTGCGCGGCCCCAGCTGTACCTGAACAGAGAAGTGACACTGCGCGACACCCAGGTCCTCAGAGCCGCCATTCCACGCCTAGCGGACGCCGGACACACACGCCGGAAGTGACGCAGCTCCGTGAGGGGCGCGGCCTTCCGCACTTGAGAGAACTCAGCCTCACGGCCACGCCCCCACCGAAGGACGCAGTTGGGATTGGACAGACGGGAAGGCCGGGGGCGGGGCCCAGGATAACGGCGAAAACGGTTGCGGCTGGCGCCCAACCGCCGGAGTGGCAGCGCGGGACTAGGGATGAGGCGCGGGCGGTGGCGCGCATCGCGACGTGGGCATGGGCCTGGGGTTCGAGTCGAGGGTGTGGCTGGAGAGGAGGCGCAGGCGCCACGCTGAGTTGGTTCTTTAGCTCGGGAAGCGGCAGAGGCTCGGGGTGGGGCGGCGGCGCTGTCACTTCAGCACCAGGAAGTAGGTGGTCCAGCCGGCCAGCAGCAGTGCCCCGACCAGCACCGTGTAGCTGAGCAGCACGAAGGCCAGCAGCTCCCGCAGCAGCTGCAGCACGTGGACGGCGGGCGAGGCCGGCATCGCCTGGGGAAGCGGGGAGCTGAGAGCTGGTAGCCACCGACACGGGCACCGCTGCCTCCCACGCCGCCCCTTCATCTCGAGGCGAGGTGGCAGCAGTCAGCGCTGGAGGCCTGGCCCTCTTCCCGCCATTCCTGCATTTTTAATGTTGCTAATGGCGGGCAGAGTCAAGCTTTCCCTTCGCGCAAGCTTTGGTTCCCTGAAGCTCCCAGATTCTGCCTGGAGCCTCGGGAATCACCCTATGCCCCCTGCACCCCCGGGTCACCCTTCCAGCCCCAGGTCACCCCTGCAGCCTCCAGACTCCACCCCTGCAGCTCCCAGGCCCCAC
This sequence comes from Cavia porcellus, assembly GCF_034190915.1. Taxonomy (NCBI): domain Eukaryota; kingdom Metazoa; phylum Chordata; class Mammalia; order Rodentia; family Caviidae; genus Cavia; species Cavia porcellus. Next base: position 7,765,379 of record NW_026947499.1, on the reverse strand, counting down.
TTGCACCCTCCAGCCCCCCAATTCAGCCCACAAAACACCGCTGCAGCCCCCAGTCTCCTCTGCAGCTCCCAGATCCTCTCTGCAGCCCTCAACTTCCTGGGCTGCAGGCTGAGCGCGAGAAGGGGGCACCAAGCTCTGAGGTCTGTCCCCTCCACGTGCCCCCGTGCACTATCCCAGCCCTGCTGACCCTCCTCAGATGTCCTCTGATTTTGGCAGCCCATGTCCCTGGCCACAGGTCCCCTCAGTGCTGCCACTGACTTGTCACCCGGTTTCACTCACTCGTCGAAGTTGCCGGACTCCTGCCTGAAGCAGCCTGCAGCTCCTTGGTCTGTGTGGATGGCTGGCTGCGCACTCCAGCGATCCAGGCAGCTCTGAGGTCTTCAGGCAGCAGCCGCACTCAATAATAGGTGTGGTCTAGCGGCCAATTACGAGCGCCGCGTGGTCCCTGGGCGCTGAGGAGCTGCAGAGGGCAGCAGGCAGTCCCGAGCCAGGCGGGCACTGCAACCCTGTTTGCCCTCTGCCTGTCTTCTCTGTAAAGGTGAGGCCCATGGGCGTCACACCTAGGAGCATCTCAAGCCTACTCTTGCCCTGCCTGTCTAGGTGGGCTGTCATGCCAACAATGCTAACAGCAGCAGCCCCATGTACTCCGTCTGGGGACCGAACTGCACATCCACTCCTGACTGAAGCGAACCCTGCTGTTTCAAAGCACAGGCAAGCATGAACAAGCACATATGCGCCCGCAGACGCGTGCTTTGGTGCTCAAGTGCTCAGCAGTGTTTGCCTAATTCAGAGTTTATCCCTTCCCAGACTCGTTACACAGGTGTCCACCCAGTGCATCCAACTTCAGCTCTGCCACATGTGAGGCAAAAGGGCCCAGCTGAGGACGCAACACCTGCCCAGAATTAACAAGGAAGGAAAGCATGCACAAATTCTATGCTGCTTTTTAGTATTTCACTTGAACCAAGTATTAAAAGACTATTTTTGACCTTGGTGGGAGAACCAAGAGTGTGGACATCAACCCTCTTATAAACATCATCATCCAGGAGCAAATGGCTCCTTAATTTAATCAGGATCTCTTATTATCAAATCATTGCCTCAGCTGCAGCCTGACTGAAAACAGGAGCAGAACATTATCAAGCTGCTCAGGAAGTCAGTAAGTAGTAATTGCTCCCCCAGAGAACCGGTCATCTGAAGGGCTCCCGTGTCCTGCCTGGTTACCGGAAAAGAAAAGATACCTCACTCGTCTCCAAAGTGACAGATGCAGAAGCCAGGCTGCCTGATTTGTTCCCTTTGGGGTCTGACATCCTTCAAAAGCGGTCCCCCAAGGGATTTGGTCTACACGCTGCAGCCACGTCTCACTCCTGGCTGGGGGCACCTTACCACAGTGGGGTACACGAAGCTAAGAAACAACAGAGCCTAAGACTGGCACGAATCTGTTTAGAAACAGGACTCTGAGAAGTTTTGTATCATTGCTTTTTCAGTTTTTGACCAAAAGGGAACCTCTGTTTCCTACAGTATGTCACTGTGAAACAACCCAAGGCACTGTACTCTGGAGGACAGTTCACCGTCTGCAGGAGACAGGTCCACATGATGTCCCCATTCCTGTGACTTGACAGCTCTCTCAGAGCCCCCACTTCCTGTTTCAGACACCTGATTCTTTCAGTAGTTTTAAAAGTACTTTTGTTTGGCCGGGGATTTAGCTCAGCGGCACAAGAACCTGCCTTGCAAGCAGGCAGTTGTGCATTTGATCCCCAGTACCGATTAAAAAAAAAAGTGCTTGAATTCAATTTTCCTGAATACAGAATTTCCTCCTGTGACAGGCCAGTCTGGGGAGGGGGTGGGAACTGAACCCCAAACCTCTCACAGGCAAAGCACAGCCACGCCCCACCCCTGTGGGTCTCTAATGTTCAACTGAGCCCAGGGCAGGGAGCAGCAGCACCGCCCCCCCCCCCCAATCACCTCCACTTCCAGGGAGGCCAGGGCTCCAGAGGAACAGGACCCACAGCAAGACCTTCCCAGTTCTCTCCAAGAATTAAACGTCCTGTGCTTAATCTTTGCTCCCCTAACCATTACTTTCTTGCTCCACAATGAAAGCACAGTTATTTCTCTGTCGGCCAAGAATTAAAACCATGTAAGACACAGAACTGTCTCTGCAGACTTCTCCTCTGAGGGGACTGCTTGTGTAGCACAACTGTCTGCCTCCCCAACTAGACGGAAGCCAGGCATGATGGAAACAACCTGCCTGCTCCAGGAATAAACACACCATTCACATTCCCCGTCTGACAAGGGCACGGTGCTCAGAGACAAAGGCGGCTTCCAGGATGCACTGACCTTACGCAAAGGCACACAATGCACAGTTACCCACCGCTTTCTACTGGTGTACAAATGAGGTGCCTGGTGTTTCTAAATCTTCTGCTAAATGCATTTTCAGGAGCTGATCTGCTATGCTTGACAAGCAGTCTTGAAAGAACACAGACACCAGACTCTCAGACTCTGCACCGGAGGGGCAGGGTAGGTTCATTCTCTGAAGCAGCTGAAGCTCACACGGCCAGGGCCCAAAGTATACACTGATCTCCCGGGATGACAAGTGTGGTAACAAGTGCTTGAAAAAGGATTCTCTAAAATAAGAATGGCTTTCCAGTTGGGAATAGTTCTCCATTTCCAAATAATGTCAAGCACAAATTAATTCCACGAGAAACTCATCTTTTAAAACATTATCCTCCAATGGTGTTTTGAAATTTTTATTTTTTTCTCTTTGAAATAAAATGCACTGGAAAAATACATAAACATCACCTCTGCTGCCTCTTCATTCTTACACTAAATAGGTTTTTGTTTGGAAACAGGGTCTCATTTTGTAGCCCAGGCTGGCCTCACCCCTGCTGTTTTCTTAAAAATCCATAATGTCTACCACTCATAACATGCAATGTAGCTATCAGAATGCCACTGTAATCCCAGTACTCGGGAGGCTGAAGCAAGAGGACTGCCATGAGTTCGAGGCCAGCCTGGGCTACATAGTGAAACCCTGTATCTAAAAACCAAAAAAAGAAGAAAAAAGAAAAAATTTCCACTAGTGAGAAGGAGACAGAAAATGTGCAAGTTGTGATTAATAAGGGAAACCAAAACAGGAATGTGACCCAGCAACGCTGGGGACCAGCTGACTTTGCTGGATACCTGGGCGTGGCAGGAAAGCCATCCACGTGGCCACCCGCTGTGCTCTTAACTCCCCTGGACACTGGGGTGAGGCGGGAGGTGGGGAACACACATGGATCTCTGAACTCTCCGCTCTCCATCACAGCCAACAGTGCCCAGCAGGAGTGGCGGCTGTGGCTGCTGGACTCTGTCAATGAGATCCATCAGGTGTGTCCAAGGTCACCAGGCCAGGGACTGAAACAGAGCTAGGTATCCACAAACAAAATGGATGGAGAGGGTGAGTCCGTGTGGCCCCAGACGACCGTGTGGCATTACCATGGAGACAGAGTGGCCAGATGCCCAAGGAATAACAGTTCCACTGCTCATGGTGGAACCAACTAGAAGCTGAGCCCAGGACGGATGGGGAATAAAAACAACATCTCCTTGGCAGCAGCTATCACAGAAATTCCTGGAGTCACCAACACAGGCGCTAAGGGAGTGTCTTTGATGGCGGAATTACCTGGAAGCTGCTCCCCATTATTCTGTTCCTCGGGGTAGAAAGTGCTTGACAGGCATGGCACCACACAGGCAGCTGACCGCAGAGCGTGCACCTTGTTTCTGGTAAGAATCTATGCAAGCTCTTCCTTCTTGAAGGAACAAAATTTGCTCAGCGATCAGACAGGAGCGAAGTTAGAGACACAAACACAAGGAGCCTTCCTCTTGAGGAGGAGTCATGCTGGGACAGCGACATCGGCTCCAGACCTCAACGCACAGCCACTGCCACACACCCCAGGTGCGGCGTCTTCCAGAAATACAGCCCCTTGGACCAGGGCCCGGACTTTCCATTCTGACCTCCCCGGTCTCTACTCTCCTACTTTAAGAACCTCCTCCATCTGGGGGGCCGTAAGGATCCTCCGTCCCCACATCCTGCTGTAATGCCAGGGGCCTCGCATGAAGACCATGAGCTTAAAAAATTCAAAACCCGTATCTCTTTTACCCAGGGCAATACAGTCCTCCTCTTCTTTCTTCAAATAATTAAGAACCCAAATGGGAAGCAGGCAGGAGAAAACACTAGCACAAGAAACAGACTCCGAGGCGAGGCCGCTGGACTCGGTTCCCTCTGCAGGGCTTCCCTTTCTCTCAGTGTCTCCTTCAGGGAGGCAGCTGCTGTGCAGTGCCCTCCGCGTGTCCTGGGACATCCTAGAAAGGTTTTTCCATCAGCGCCTCTATCCAGCTGGTCCCGTTCATTAGCTTGGTGGTGGCAATGACGTACTCTGTGCCTCCATCTTCCAGCTGGGACAGAAAGCGCAGGGCGGCGATTTCAGCAAACGTTACACCCCCAAGGAAAAATATCAAGGTGACTCGGTTTTCCCCAGGTTGCCCTGCAATGTAAACATTTCAGAAATTAGAGGTATTACAGGTGCTTGTCTTTCTGATTTAAAATATTTTTTTTGCACTGCTAGGAATAGAAGGGTCACATGCAGCTTGGCACAGAACCCCTGAAACTGCAGCACGCTGACTTTGCTCTCAGAACCTTTTCTGACTTTGGAGAGGCTCGAGGCAGACTGGAAGCTGTGGCTCCCGAGGGCGGGACACTATAGGCATCAGTGAGGAGTCAAAGGGGGGGATCTGAGTGTGACTCTCAAGCACTTCACGCCCCTTCTACACCGCGACTCCACAACACACACCGACAGCCCGGGACCACTGTGGATGCTGCACAGAACTCACGTTTCTTCTGCAGCCCCGTGGGCAGCGGCTGGCGCTCCTCGAAGTGGGGCCCCGGGAGGATGCGGAGCACTTCCTCGATGCTGCGCCAGCCCGGCCGGGACAGCAGCTGGGCCAGTCGCACGCTGAGCGGTGCATAGCCACTGTACACGTAGGATATGTCTGTAGGGTTCTGTGCATAATGAAAGGGAAAAAGAACCTGTAGGCAGCAGAGGCCGAGAGCATCTCTGGTCCTCTGAGAAATCCAAGGTGTGGCGGGAGGACAGAAACTGATGATGCTCTGGCAAAGTCCTGTTCCAACCCCCCTAGACTAGCTGACCTGAATCTCAAAAAGCTGCTCAAGGCAGCTTGGAGTACTAAAGATGAAAAACTGCTGGGTTTGGCCTTCGAGCTGAACAACAGTGCACAGCACCTCTAAATCCTGCAACTGTACTGTTAACTGTACTGTACTGTTAGCGATTACCCTGCAGCAGGGAATAAACCAAAGGATAAACACACAAACTACAACCCTGTCGAAGCAAAAGGCTAGAAATGACCTGAATTTTTACTTTCCTTTACAAACAAGGTGTGGCCTCAGACCACTGCGGAGACACTGGGGGTGTAGGTTAGCAGTAGAAAGCTGTGAGCACTTAGCATGCCCAGGGCCCTGAGCTCAATTCCCCGAACAGAAAGCACAGAAAGAAACAAAAACTCCCTCAGTAGCAACTGAACAGAATTAGCAGAAATGAGGTAGATCAATGAAGGATCTTGGCGATCACCCCCTAAGTGGTGTGGGTGGATTTAGGGGAACAGCAGTCAGTACAGCAAGGAAAGCTGAGCTAACACATACACGATAACATGCACAATTAAGGGAATCTATTTCCCTACTGGGAAAAATAATCCAGTCTTGCTGCTGCTGGAGAACGGTCTAGCTATAAGCCCTTATTGCTAAAGATAGCCCAATAAAGATCTTTATGGAAAACCAAAAACAACAATGAGAAGATGAAGTCTAGAAACACTACAAGAAACAGTGAATGTTAAAGGTGGTGGACCCCACTCTGCAGATCTGCAAGGAGCGGCCTCTGCAGGAGCACGGCTGTGTGCAGGGAAGCGCCCTCACCGCTTGCCTTAGTCCTGGACAGCTGTGTTGCTCAGGCAAAGGGATTCCATGCGCACCTCCTGGGCTGCCCTCCTTCCCCCGGGGCCATGTGCCTCCCCGCACCCCCAGGTTTCCAGATGGACTCCCTCTCCTGGCCCCACAGGCCTCGCAGGGAAGAGCTCCCACAGCCCAGCTCTCCTGGCCAGGCACATCTTTATTTATTCATCTGCCCTCGAAGACCACGTTCCCTACTGAGCTTCTGATGGACACAACACACGAATGCGTTTCGAGTTCAAAAGCACAAGAGAACTATTTTCCGAAAGACAGCTGTGTCGACTAAGTGACTGTGTGTCACCTCCACACGCTTTGTAACCATAACCAGGCAGCGCCGGCGTGACACTCACTTGCTCATTGACGTCGTCCATCCAGAGGCGGAGCGTCTTCCGAATGGTGGGGTAACTGTTCCTGCCCCCCGTCTGCGGTTTCAGCAGGCCAGCCTTCTCCAGGTTGTGCAAGGTCAGGATGTGCTCGTAGCCGTAGGTCTGCAAGAGAAGTCACCAGCTCTGACGTCAGGTCAGAAGGACGTCTGCAATTCTCAGAACAGCTCACTTCCAAGTCAGTCTGTTACCAGGCTCCAGCAATGACTGCTGCTGAGCACGGGACGGAGCGCAGGGACGAACCGCACGGACGCTGTCTGCCATTCCTGGCAACCCAGCCCTCTCTCCCTGCGGGCTTACAGTATTCACAGTCAGAATTACTGTGGGCAACCGAAGCATCACAGAAAGTATAACACACAAGAGATATAATTACTACCGAAAAAGAAAGGCAGAGCGGGAAAGCCAATCAGAAGAATTTCTGGATATTCTTTTAAGACAAAAAGATGGTAATAAAGTAGAGTTTTGGTTTTGGCTTTAGTTTTGGGTGTGTGTGTTGAGACAAGGTCTCAATGTAGTTCAGGCTGGACTTGAACTCAATATGAGCACAGCCAGGCCTCGAACTCAAGGCAACCCTCCTGCCTCAGCCTCCTGAGTCCTTAGATAACAGGAATGGGCCATCATGCCTGGCTTACATAACCCCTTGTATGAGCTGAGCATTGTCCTAAGCACTTCCTATTAGCTCAGTCCCCTTGTGACCCCAAGAGGCAGTTGTAACTATCTCTACTTAACACGGACGTTTAGGGACTTGCCTAAGGTCACCAGTGACAGCAGAGCTGGGCCCCTGGCCAGTCTCACCCTGCCACACATAAGCACTCAAAGCTGAACAAATGGAAGGAGACAAACCTAATTTTTGGCACGAGTCACTTCTACGGAGGAAGGCAGAGACGCACTCAGGGTTGGAGATGCAGGGATTCTGCCCTGCACTCCTGCGCTGTTGGATTATTAGAACGTACATTACACGTGAAACTTAAGAAAGCCGAGTGACCCACTTCCAGGAGCCCAGAGATCTCTCAGGACCTCTCTCTCCATAAACTCTTTCCACTTGTGAACAAAAGAAATCCAAACCCAGCCTGGCAAGTTAGCACTTAGCAAGGTACTGTCAAAAGAATTAGAACAAAGCGAAAGAAACACAAACACAAAAAGTTCAGTGCAAAGGTCCTGGCTTCAATCCCTGATTCAAAAGTAAAACAACAAAAGCATAATAAATTCATGAGCACTTAATTTTAACAGTAATACATTCCCTCCCAGTGACTGATAATAGCAAATAAATACTGTCTAAGGCATATTCAAACAGAAGGGAAATTTTTAAAATGGCAGTGGGATTTTCCTCATTCTAAAGTAAGACTTAAGCCTATTAAGCAACTATTGTCAGAAATTTACAAGAAGTTCTCTTTCTTCATAACCTTATGAATGAGTGCTAGATCCAAGTGACCTGGGTTTTGGTGCTGGCTCTGCCATCAACTAGGTGGGTGACCTTGGGAGGTACATCTTTGTCTATGGCTCAGATTTTCACCTAAAATGAAGATTCCAATAGCTAAGACACAGGGTTGTATTAACTGCATACACATACAGCTCCTGTAACAGACAACAGAATAATTCCTCTAGGTACTGAAAAATTAAAAGGCCAGTGATAGTAAAACATACCAAAACAGCAGCTTTGTGAAATACTTTTTAAAGGAATGTTTTCCCATTTGGCAAACTAAAAAATTTAAAATACACTTACCTGGAGGATTTCTCTTTTGTAATAATCCAAAACCTTCTGCTTGAGTCCGCTGTTGCACACGGACTGGAGGCAAACCAGCCGTAGCACTTTGATCAGTGGGTGCTTTTGGGCGATACAGTCCTCAATGTAATTGTTGACCTAGAAACAAAGTACACACATAGTTTATCTGCTTCACTGACTTCAAGAATTTGATATTTACGCTTACTTTTCTAAGTCCCAGAAAGGAAATGTACAGGAAGATGATCAGTTCTTTTCTCTCCCTCCCTGGCCCCTGTGCAAGGCAGTTTACCACCCTGGGCCACTGGGCAAACACACCAGCTAGCAGACCAAACCCCAGGGGCGCAGGGCAGCAAGGACACCACCAGCCACTTGCAGGGCCTGCTCCAAGACATCACTGTGGATGCCACGTGAAAGGCTACCGCATGCCCGGGGCTTCTGTGACCTCACCGACCTCCAGGATAGTGGCAACTTACCTAGAGCAGAGTAATAGGAATACTTCTAGAAGGTGGGGATCTTCATACATTTAATTAAGAAATTTAATAGAGCAAAACATTTAAAGAAACATTATAAAAAAATATCAAGTTTTGTTTTGGGCGGTCCTGGGGATTGAATCTAGGGCCTCAGGCATGCGAGGGAGCTGCCCCGCCGCTGAGCTAATTCTCAGCCCCAAAAGCAAAGATCTTCTTTATCTACTATAGTGCTGAAAAATCCTGAATTTCAGGGAACAGTTCTCATCTCACCATGTGCTACCAAACTGTCACATAAAAAGTAATGCTAACTTCTGTGCTTTGATAAAATTCGTATTTTCTTTTTTGTCTTTTTCCTTTTTATCGGTACTGGGGATCGAACTCACAACTGCCTGCTTGCAAGGCAGGCACTTATGCCACTGAGCTAAATCCCCAGCCCCCAAAATTCGAATTTTCACATGTTGCACTTGTTCATAAACTTAGGCAAGGTATAAAAATCAGAGCAATTGATTACTTGGCTGTAGTTATGTCTGATAAACTGTCCATCATTTTTTAGAGTGGTTTATGGTCTACATACCTTATCAGTGTCTATTCCAGACATAAACTCCTGTTCCATTGTTAATTTATCAAAGAAGTCTTCAGAAGCTGAAATGCAATTAATATATTTGCCGCTTAGAAACTCAATAAATGTTCACTTATTTGAAGGGTGTACTTTTATACGTGAAGCATGATTAAGAAACAAAACATAGGGGCTGGGGATTTAGCTCAGTGGCGTAAGTGCCTGCCTTGTAAGCAGGCAGTCGTGAGTTCGATCCCTGGTAAAAAGGAAAAAGACAAAAAAAAAAAAAAAAAACATGTAAAAAAGAAAGAGAGTCTGAGTTCAAATCATCAACCAAAGAGACTTGTCTAAGAAACATGGAAAACCTAAAACTCTGAACAAAATCACATTTGACATAGCTGACTACTGTACTCTTTTGCTGTCCCTAGAATTTAAATACAAATGTTAGAATTTTGCATGATGAGTATATCCATGAAAACAAATGTCCCAAGAGTTTTGCTGTTTTTAGGCTAGCTTTCAAACTGGTAACATTCGTCCTGCCTCATCCTCCCGAGTGCTGGGACTACAGGCATGCACTACACCATGTACTCCTACCTTGTGATTTATTTAAGATTCAAAGTATACTACATAGGGCTGGGGACATAGCTCAGTGGCACAGGCACCTGCCTGGCAAGCATGAGGCCATGAGCTCGCTTTCCAGTGTGTTTGATGTAAAGCTGAGCTTTATCAAAATATTCAAGTTTGGCTCTCTGTACCAATTCTGCAGACAATTTTCCAGGGAAAGCTAAAACTCCAAAGAAACACTGTTGCTCTAATTAAAAAGTTCTTCATGATGTGGGGAGGGGGAACTAGACTAAACTGCCTCTTGTTATTATGGGGACAATCTCAGGGATCAATTTCTTCTGTTTTTCCAAATATTCCGTCACCTACTTAATCATAAAATGAGTTAACCATAATGGGCTACCCTTATATCCAACACAGAGAGGCACACCAAGGTCAAAGCAGAGCTGAGCCATGAAGAAGGGGCCGTGTATACAAGAGGCCTTGGGTTCCAGGCCCAGCACCGCTCCCTGGAGAAAACCCGGAGCTGACTTTCCCAGGGAAGCACCAGGGTGCCGCTGACCAGGGTGCTGGACGCTGCGCGTGTAAGTTTGCCCCAGCAGAAAGAACTGTGCCCCAGGGGTACAGGGGTACTTACTGGTCACGTCTTTGATGAGCTCTGCGATGGAGGTGTGGTTTGCGAGCGAGCCCCTGGCTGCCTGCATGTGGGGCAGCTGGGACACGAACTGCTTGATCTCCCCCACTGTCTTGGCATTGTGCCGCTCCTGCGGGGCAGAGGCAGCTCTCAGGCAGGGCAGCCACTTCTGGGGCCGTCTAGTTTGTAATGATGTGAAGGAAAAATGCAAATGCCAAAACTGGGTCCACCCGAGTTTCAATGTTATTCTGCGTAACAGAAAAATAAACGCACCATAGCAAGAGTTCCAGGGGCCCAATTCTCATGTTTGTGCTTCTCTAGAGAGCAACACCTATGATCCTCTTCTGCAGTCAGCAGCTCACACAGTGCGAGGACGCCCCAGAGTCAGTGGGCATCCGACCGTTACTGAGGGATGGTGTTAGTTAAGTCATACAAATTTCTGATTAAAAATCTAAAATGGCTGGGCGCAAACCAAGCCTGAAATTCTAGTACTCAAGATGTTGAGGCAGGAGGACTGCCATGAGTTCAAGGCCACCCTGCGCTACATAGTGACTTCAAGGCCAGCTTGAACTACACAGTGAGACTCTGTCATAAAAACCAAAAACTAAAATGGAAAAATTAGGTTGTGTGCAGAAGGGACCACAACCAGTAAAGAACTTCCTATGTGATAGGGACAGATCTGGCCCTGCTGCCAAGCCTTAATCCTGAGTCCTGCCAATAAACAAAGTGCATCCCGCTTAGCAATGAGGATACATTGAGGGGCAAACAGTCTTGACTAAAAGCATGAAGAGAAATCTGAAGTCACTTAATATATGTAATTCCTGAGCTGAGCGTGGTGGCTCACACCTGTGATCTAAGCACTGGGGAGGCTGAGGCAGGAGGATCATTTTAAGTTTGAGACCAGCCTGGGCTACAAAGTGAGCTCAAGGCCAGCCTAAACTGCATAGTGAGAGCCTGGCTCAAAAAACCACACACAGAGACAAAAATATATATATAATTCCTCACAACAGTAAAAACCTGGAACTACACACTCAGAAAAAGGTTAAGCCTTTAAAAACTTCTAATTTGTATCTCTAAAGTCTAAATATTCAGTTTATCAGCTTTCTGAATTCCCCTGTTTTAGAGAGGAGCTTAGCATGAATAAACCAGTGCCGGGGCAAGACCAGGCAGGAAGGTGCTAACAAGCCTCCGATCAGAGCTCTGGGCTGCCAGGCTCGGGATCCATTATCACCTGCCATGTATGCAGGGTCCCCATGGCATGGTGAGCCTCTGTGCTACCCCAGGGGCGCTTTTGTTCTTAGTACAGCTGGCTTCCTCTTCGGTGAGGTGGGAAGCGGAGGAAGGGCATGATGACAGTGATCATGATAAAAGCTTACGAACTGCACACACCTTGGTGGCCCCACAACCTCTAAAAACAGGAGAAAACTTAACACAGCCCTTTCCATTGTGGGGCTGGGAAGCTGGTTTTTGGGTTTTGAGACAGGGTTTTGCTATGTAGTGCAGGCTGGCCTCAAACTCACTGTGTAGCCCAGGCTGGCCTTGAACTCACAGTGATCCTCCTGCCTCAGTCTCCTGAGTGCTGGGATGACAGACAGGTACCACCATGCTCAGCCCTGGAAAGGTTTACGAGAAAGAAAACCTTCTGAATCGGCAGCTGCTGAGGGTGGGAAGGATGTGGTGACACTGAAGCCCTACCTGAGCCAGTCTTTTCTCAGAGTGGACACTCAGGGCCAGCAGGGAGTCTCACCTCAAAGGCCGCAGAGATGATCTTAGCCTTCTTGCTGAGCACGGAGCCCACTGCGTTGAAGTTCTTGTCTCGGATCTCGGCGTAGAGCTCCTCTGCCGAGTTGAGCTGCAGCTTCTTGGCCTCTGTGGGGAGCTCCTTCCCACCATCACCCTGCTTCTTAGGCGCGAATTTCTCTGGGGGTAACTTCACATAGCCTGCACAGGGGAAGGACCAGTACGGCTCCAGTGTGCAATGACTGAGGACCCAATCACCAAGTTCCTGGGCGCAAACCCCAATTTCTGTCTCCTCAGAGAATGGAAGACAGCTTTAGGGGCAACGGCACAGGTGCTGAGTTTCTATTTCCCATATGGAAGCACAGATCCTGTGACTGTGGTTTTGTTTGGTACCGGGGATTGAACTCACAGCCTCGTGCTTGCCAGGCAGATGCTTGTGCTGCTGAGCTAAATCCTCGGTCCAAGAAGCTGTGACTCTGTACTACAGAAACAGGAGCTCTAATTTTCTTTGCAGCAACAGTGACCTATTCCTAAAATTAGGCTTTAGCCACTTTTCCACTCAAATCTACAGAGCTTACCTGCACTGTCTCCCCTGGAGGTCATGCCCCACCAGCATGCTAAGGAGCATGGCAACAGAAAAACACAAACAAAACAGAAAATATCGCACAGCACATGGAGTAAGGGAAGACAATGGCAGCTTTCTGGGTGTTTCATTCTCAGTAAAACTTGTTTGGTTCTATACATATGGGCGTGCGTACCCACCTGTATGTTAGCACTGGGTGGTGATAGAAAACAATATATATACACATGTCATAAAACATGTTTTTTTGGGGGGGTACTAAGTACCTGAACTCAGGACCTTGCGCTTGCTAGACAGGAACTTGTGCCACTGAGCTATATCCCCAGCCCTAAAATATATTTCTTATTGTGGGCTGCAGTCCAAGAGTTTCAGCGGCAATCCAGACGGTTGGGCCTAGTGTCACATGCTTGTAATCCCAGCACTTGGGAGGCTGAGGCAGGAGGATCAACATAAGTTTGAGGCCAGCCTGGGCTACACAATGAATTCAAGGCCAGCCTGACCTGCATAGTCAGACCCTGTCTCAAAACACCAAACAAAATGACTTTTTAACTGGGCTCAATGCCATCTGCCTGTGATCCCAGCCAATCAGGAAGAGTGAGGCAGGAAACGGTCCAGCCTGAGCAACTTAGCAGGAGCCTATCTTAAAATAAAATTTCTACAAATGGCTGGGAGGTAGCTCACTGATAGAGTTACTCTGAATCTGAGATGCTCACAACTGCTAAATAAATAAATTTTTAAAATATTTTTTAAAAAATAAAATGATGAGCCGGGCGTAGTAGCTCATGCCTGTAATCCCAGCACTCAGGAGGCTGAGGCAGGAGGATTGTTTTGAGTTCGAGACTAGCCTGGGCTACAAAGTGAGCTCAAGACCAATCTAAACTGCATAGTGAGACCCTGTCTCAAAAAAGACAAAAAACAAACAAATAAATAAAAATAAAATGACCCTTTGGAATCACTGTCTCATCATTCCTCATCCAGTTATTTTCCTTTGAGTAGGGAAATTTTACATATTATAGACATACACGCATACAAAATATACAACTGAAGTTTGGTTGTACACTTTTCCATTTTTCACCTTTATTGATTTAATGGTTCCTTGATGTTTCATAATGATCTCAAAATTCAGATTATTTAGAAAATTCAGGAAAATAAATGACAGATTTTTTTACAAACCTGCCTGATCTCTATTTTTGGAACAATTCCTCAAGGGACATCCTCAGACTGGATTTTCTTGGAACCAAGAGTTAAAGTTTTACATATGGCTAAACTGCTTCTAAAGAGTTTAATCTACATTTTAAAACCATTACTAAAAGTGTCTTTAGATTCAAACAAACCTGAAATATACAACACAAAAATGGTATCCTCCACATAAAGGACATTTCTGTCGAATGAACTACCACTAAAAACAGATGTCACTTCACTTACTGTTCTGAATGCCATAAATTTCGTCAATGAGCCCTTCATAGGTGAGCTGCGTAGCCAGAGGTGTCAGTAAATCCACATTTCGATCAAGCAGCAAGAGGTTATCAAAAACAGGAAATACTGAATTCTGGCTTCCTGTGAACTCTCTCTTCATCCTGATCATCATGTTGGCCACTTGCTGGAAACAAAATATGGGATCAGGTGGGGCCTCCTGGGCACTGGATTTTTTAATTCAGCTAAAAACAGGACAATCAAAAGAATTAAAACCTTAAAAAAATAAAGAGGAAAACTGTAAAAGTTTCAAGAAACTTAAATAAATAAGAAACTTAAGAACTTCACATTATTTAAGCTTAACTTTCAGAAGCTTAAAAAATAAATAGCAATCAGGGCCAGAGATACAGCTCAGTGGCATAATCACCTGTCTTGCAAGCACAAGGTCCTGAGTTCAATTCCCACTACCAAGAAAAAAGAAAGAAAGAAAGAAAAGAATAGAACAGAAGGGGCTGGGGATTTAGCTCAGCGGCATAAGCTCCTGCCTTGCAAGCAGGCGGTCGTGAGTTCGATCCCTGGTACCGATAAAAATGAAAAAGACAAAAAAAAAAAAAAAAAAAAAGAATAGGACAGAAATATATAGCAATCAAAGAGCATGTACTGGGCTGGAGATTTAGCTCATCTGGAGCGCACTTACCTAGCATGCTCCAGGCTCTGGGCTTGACTCCCAGCAACACACACAGACAGACAGACAGTACTTGCTGGCCACCCATGCCAGCACACTTTGGCACTGACAGCAGCCACACCCAGGGGGCACAGCAGCGGACAGTCTGCGCATGTCACTCAGGGAAGCTGTGTTCTACACAGTCACTCCTGACACCGAATTAGCCAGCGCTGAAGCGCTGCTCACAGGAGACACACGCTGAGGAACCCGAGCCCCACCACGACTCTCATCACTGTCAAAGCACAGCTTTGCTTTCCATGTTGACAGACGTGCCTGCCCTAGTGGGTGTGTTGAGCCAGTCACACTGAGCACACACGGCATCTTCTCAATCAGACCCCAGAGAGCCGGGCGGAAGACCAAAGGACACTTGGCTTGGGCCCAAGAGCTGAACCACAGCAGCAAAGTCGCCTTGCTGAGCAGACCTTCACCTGGGACAAATTCCTCACCACTCTGCACCCACAGAGCACTGGGAAACCCACCTGGGGTGACATCTGCACGGAGCGAAGACACAAAGTCCCACACACCATTCCCACATGCCAAGGCCCGGCTGCATCTTTCAGGCCCCAGCATGGGGGCCAGGAGCCTCCCTTCCCCACCCCAGATGCTCCTGGTTCTCACCCGGGCGCATTCCCCTTTCCCAAAGATCTGGGGGATCGTTCCATATAGGGCTTGCAGGGTCATCAGCCCCTTGGCCGCGTGGTACAGGCTCGTCTGATCACCCTCCAGGTAGCACTCCTGTGGGGAAAAAGGTCAGTCACTGGGATCCAGAGTCCCTTCATGGGCACTGCCAGATGCCTGCTGTATTTATGGACAATAAAACCATTTCCCAGCTGGGCATGGTGGCATACACCTGTGATCCCAGCACTCAGGAGGCTGAAGCAGGAGGATCACTGCAAATTCGAGGCCAGCCTGGGGCACAAAGGGAGTTCAAGGCCAGGCTGAATTGCATAGTGAAATCTTGTCTCAAAACAACAACAACAACAACAAAAAAAAAAAAAAAAACCCCAAAAACAAAAAAAAAAAAACAATTCCTGCTTTCTCGGGACACTCAGACTACAGTTTCCCGCAGGGCCAGCCATGGAACCGTGCTCCCCGGCACGGGTGCAGAGAAGTGTGCAGCCGCATCAGCTCGCCTTGAAAGCCTGATGGATAAAGGCTGCATCTTACTCAGGAGGCTGAGGCAGGAGGATCAGAAAGTCTGGTGAGCCTGGGCAACTTAGCAAGATCTTGCTTCAAAATAAAAAATAAAAAGGGGTGGGGATATAGTCAGTAGTAAAGTATCCTGGAGTCTATCACCAGTAGTGTCAAAAAAAAGAAAGACAAATACGATGTAAAGTATGCTGCAGGTATGGGCTCAATGCACCACAAGTAAAAAATGATACAACCAGGCATGGTGGTGCACGCCTGTAATTCCAGCACTCAGGAGGCTGAGGCAGGAGGACTGCATTGAGTTAAAAGCCGACCAGGCCTCTATGGTGAGGTCAAGGCTGGCCTGGACCATACAGTAAAATCCTGACTCGGAAACAAACAATATGTTCTGTAAAGTGTTAAAAAAAAGACTTCATGCACTTCCCCCAAAATGCACAAAGCCAGCAGGGACACAGCAGAGGTGCTCAGCTCACTGGGTCTAGGCCCCCAGGCCACCTTGATCTGACTTCTAGCTGTGTCACCTGGCTGTGGCCCAGGCTGGGGAGGTGACCTCTTGGGGCTGCAGTCTATGCATCCACAGAACAAGGCATGTTCCACAGGGCAGGGGCAAAATGAGAAAAGGACCTCCGCATTAACCCCAGCACTGAAACACCGCCCACGCTTGGACACCACTTGCTGGGATTCTTTTAAATCATCATCAAGCACTTCTAAGCCACAATGGCGCCTGATGCTGGGACCTCAGAGTCAAGTTCAAAAAGCCAACCTGGCAGACACAGCGAGGTCAAGGCTGCCTGGGTTCAAAAGCACCGCCCCAGTGTCCACAGCGGGCAGGGCCAGGAACAGGAAGGGGGGCCTAGGGACCGAGGGAGGGAGGGAGGGAAATGGCAGGAAAGGAATGTCATGATGAGTGTCACCAAAGCACTGTACATCATGCACTTTAACGGAGGATGCTGAGACACCTTTCCTGAAAAAATTACTTAAAACTCCTGATCAGCGCTAAAATGAAAACTAAAGGGAAAAAACATTGGAACATTTCTTTTTTTTGAGACAAGATCTTGCTATGTAGTTCAGCCAGGCCTTGAACTTACTGTGTAGCCCAGGCTGCTCTCGAACTCATGGCAATCCTCCTGCCTCAGCCTCCTGAGTGCTAGGCCTGCAGGTGTGAGCCACCACACCCAGCTAAAAGAGAACATCTCAAACATCAAAAAACATAGGTAATGAGCCTCAGCTTCACAGGATCATGAAAACGAAATACAGAGACACTTCCCTACTCACATATTCGGCGAAAGAGTCTGTCAGGAAAATGCCAAACTTACTTTGAATGCAGCCTCTGACTCCATGGACAAGAGATCCCCATCGAATGGGATGAGATCTAAACTGTACTCTTCCCTGTGGATAAAGGATCCCAAAACACCCAGGTCCTTCAACCGCTGTTCACATAGCAAGCTACGGCGCGGCACAAACAAAATGTGGAAATCTCTTGCTGGGCCACGTCTATCTTCACTGCAAAAGAAAGAAGGAGGTTAGATTAAATGCTCAGAAGGGGTCAGACACTATCTGTCATGTTTTATGCCTGGTTCCTGCTGCACATCAGCCCCAGAACCCTGGTCAAGTAAACAAGAACACTGTCTCTCAGGCTCAGAGGGTCACAGCTCCATGCTTTCTTTCTTCTATCCCCAACAGGAAGGCGGCCCTGAGTCACAGCCAGTACTTTGTGGCTTACCTTCTGGCATTCTCTCAAGCCATTAGAGGGCATTAAGCCCTTGGGTTGATTAAAACAGGATCCCAGTGTCTTACGGAAAACAAATGGCTCTTTAACCCGACCAATGCAACTGACAGTCTCCTATTAAACTGTGAGGCCACTCCTGACTCCCACCCTCTTCCCTTGTTCTCAGCGGACTCCAGAAATAGCTCAGAGGCTTTTAAGATTTAAGAAGCTGCATCAATCAATTGTACCGGAGTGCAGACTAGGCAGAGAGAACTTCCTCTACAGAGTGAATGCTACATTAAATTTTCATTGACTTACTTGTTTTGCTTATGAGATTCAGGCCTGTTACAGTCAGTAATTGAAAAACAAGCATTAGAAGATTTAAAAAAAAAATAGCCCTTTGTTCTGACACAGGTTTAAACTTTTAGCTATTTCAAAAGAATGAGGTTATGTATAAGGCCCATACTGTTTAGAACAACTTCACAAGTTTCCCACCCACCATCCCCTTTTAAAAACTGTTAGCCTATTTCAAGACAAGATATCACTGTGTAGCCCAGGCTGGCCTTGCACTTGCAGCAATGTTCCTGCCTCTGCCTCCCCAGTGCTGAGAGCTCCCATCTCCCTTTTGCACTGTTCTATCTCTGCCCAGTTTTCCCAAAGACCACTCCACTGCAGCACTCCCACTCCGGCAGGAGTGGGAGCCTGTGAGGAGGGGCTCAGGGTGCTAAAACTATTATAACGCTCAGCCTTTTTTACCCAACACAAGCGCTGAGGTACCTGAGCACATTTTCAGCAATTATATCCATCAGTTCTAGCCTGGGTCTGACAAAAAAAATAATATTCTTGACATCAGCTGCCGGCAAACGACTTCCTTTAAGTGTGAACATTTTTTCCACTTCATGTTCCTAGGAGAAAACATGCACAGATGATTAACCAAAACTGGAATTTTACTTATCACTTTCAGGATCAAAAATCATTCATGCTCCCAATCAAACACATGGTCATAGCTTATTATTAAAATCCAAGACACACACATGCTTTCTGATAAAGTCACAGCTATTGCATTGGCATTCAAATGACTCCAACATGAACTAGTGAAGACACAGGTAATCGTCACATAGTTTAATGCCAAGATCTGCAAGGACCACTGCACAGAAAACATTAATTGCCTGTTAGTATCAGTGTTTGTAATGATCACATAGTTTTGCAAGGAAATGTAAAATTCTACCACTGCTCAAGTTCAGAATGATTAATTCTGGAACAACACCCACAGAGCTTATTTACCTTCAGTAGTGAATACTGGGCAATCAGGCCAAAGGGTCCCGTGAGGTACTCATCCCAAACTATTGCCTGTAAGAGGAGAGAAACAGTCTCTTACTACAGACTTAGGAATTTCAATAGCAACAGGAAGCAGTGGTCATTCACAGCAGGCATATTTCCTTCAAACTCAAGTTTTAAAAAGTGTAACTGGCATTGGGCATGGTGGCACACATCTATAATCTTAGCACTCAGAAAGCTGAGGCAGGAGGGTTGCTTTGAGTTCAAGCCATTCTGGGATATACAGTGAGTTCAAGGCCAACCTGAACTACATAGTGAGACAAAGGTCATGCTTGGATTTTACAGTGCAAGTGAGTCAAGACTTTAAACTAGGACTTTCTGCTGTAGGCCCTCTAAGTATTTCTACTACTAAACTGGTTACATTTTTTCTTTAATTGAAAATATTAAATACCTGTAGATTAACCTTCAGTTGCAAGAAACAATACAGATCTGTGCCTTCAGCCCAGTTTCCCCCAGTAGTAACATGTTGCAAAGCTACAGCACAATATTACATACAGGTCTCGACAATGATTCAATCTATGATCTCAGATTTCAGAATCATTTGCTGAATTAAACGGGGCTTCTATATGCTTCTCCGTGCTCTCAATGGCTGCAAGCAACCACTGTATTTCTTGAGTCTAACTAAGTCTGGTTCTTGAAGTTCCTCAATCTTCCTTTATGAGAAATGCTGCCAGCGGAATGATAGATCATTCCAAAACAACAGAGAGGCGGCCACTCTTTAAGGGGCTTTTCAGTCACTAGCCGGAAGTGGTGGCTCACACCTGTAATCCCAGCACTTGGGAGGCTGAGGCAGGAGATCCCTGCGATTTCGAGACCAGCCTTTGGGCTACAAAGTGAGCTCACGGCCACTGCACAGCGAGACCCTGTCTCAAAAAGACAAAAAAAAAAAAAAAAAGCTTTTCAGTCCCTGATCCAGTTATCTGCCTCTCCTGTGAGCTCGGTGCTCTAACAGGGTAATTCATCCTATTTTAGGAAGGCCGAGTTAAAACCCCCAACAACTACATCTTCTCATCTTTTCTGTGTGCACGCTCTAAGACGTCGGTGCTTCAGAGACTTGTGAAGCTGGGTTTGTACTAGCGCGTACGGTCATGGCAACAAATGGACACCGGGCCATCTACATCCCTGGGCCGGGCGCGCCCCTCCGGTCCCACAGCAAAGACATTGAGCTGCTTCTCCAGACCTGGGGAAGACCCGGCACAAAGTGGTTCGCCAGAAACTGAGACACAGCAGAAGCCTATTCTACTGTCTCAGAACAGACGCGGGGGCACGCCGCCTCTAGGCCTCCTGCCTCGTCGCCGTCGCCCGCAGTAGCTGCAGTAGAAGGGTCCCCAGGCTCGCTTCCTACAAGCCCTGCAGACCTCATACACAGCAAGCTCAGGAGCTCCAGCAACCGGATTAGGCCAAGCCGGACCAGGCGAGGCGGGAGTGGGGTCGCCGTCCCGTGCCCCTCACCTTGCTCCCCGCGCACTTGTCCAAGAATTCGCGCAGCTCGCGACGCACAGCTTCGCGCAGTACATTGAGGTTCACTCGCCCGTAGGACAAGTGTGCCGCCATCTTGCTCCGCGGCCCGTTCCCTGGGTGAGGCCCGGGCGCGGTCACCTGACGGCGCGTCCACGTGACCCGGGCCGCCGACGCACACTACGCGGGGATCTAGTGCGGTCCTAGTGTCCGCCGCTTTTTCTGGTCTAGTGGCCTATTGTTTTATGCGCGGAGTGGCCGGGGCTGAAACAGTTTTAAGGACGGAGACTGGATCTCTGGTCCCGTTTAAAAGAGCGCCTCTTCTTTGTTATCATCACTAAGAGTGGTTGACGTAAAAATCCGAGGCTCAACTTGATTGCAAATCTTTTAAATTATGAAAACCATGTTCTTCGCTTGGCACTAATGAAGGCTTCTTTGGTTTTGTGAATTCCTAATGTATACTTAGGGGCTGAAGGAAACTTGTGGATTTTCGGTTTTTACCTTTTCCTAGCAAACTTTTACAGACTTACTTATTTCATGCAAATACTATCAGACCTGGAATCTAGGTCCACCACTTGCTTAGCAGTAAAATTAGCTTGAGACCCATGAGTTACGAGTATCAAGAGGACCAATTCATGTGAAAGTCTGAGCAGGCTCCCTGGAACTGGATTAATCATTAGGAGCCAGATGTGGTGCATATCTGTCATCGCAGCACTCCAGAGGCTGAGGCAAAAGATCGTTGCCAATTTTAGGCTGGCCTGGGATACAAAGTGAGCGCAAGGCCAGTCTGAACTGCATAGGGAGACCCTGTTTCAAAAATCAAATCAAATCAAATCATTAGAATATAAGCGTTTGGATACTTTAATGGGAAATGGGTCATTTGGTATCTGCTGAGACTTGCTATTGTAATGTATGTCCCTCTCAAGGTATCTTAATATTTTAAGACTCTAAGCAGGGGCCAGGGTTTAGCTCAGCGGTGTAAGAGTCTGCTTGGCAAACGCAAAGTTGTAAGTTCGATCCCCGAAACTCTAAGCAATTACTGTAGTCTCTAATTAAGCAAGGGTGATTTCGGAATGATGCAGAAAAGCAAGCATTCCTTCGAGATTTACGTTCTCAAATTCTTGATTTAATCGAGCACAGACAATTAAGTTTTAGATATTTGTTTTGAGACAGGGTCTCACAATATAGCTCAGGCTGGGCTTGAATTCACTATGTAGCCCAGGCTGGTCTCAAACTCTGGATGATCCTCCTACCTCAGCATCTCATGTGATGAATTATGGGTGGCACCACCATACCCGTACAAACATTTTGATTTTGGAGTAACTTGTTGGCAACACAAATGTAAACCCTTCTATGCACGCTTCTCAACTCAGATTCACAGTGGCTCTCTTGACTGGCCCAAACTCTTCTCATGTGTACTCTTGTATCACCTTAACACCTGTGAGAATAAATGTAGCACTCACAAGCCAAGCCAGAGCTGTTGAGTGAAGGTCTCAGAGGTAAGATGCCCACAGCTGGTGAAACCTCAAGCATGTATGAGTGTAACATAGCAAAGTCATAGCATAGTAAACTGCCCCTAAGCAAGATGAGGACTGTAGATGATGGAGGGAGCAACAGTGCTTTAGGGAATACTCTTGACAGTTTTACCACCACCACCACCACCACCACCACCCCCGCAGAGTTTCCCATGTCTTGAACAGCCTCAGTGGGTGGGGCAGCTCTTTTGTGAAGTCACAGTAGACCCATTGTGAAGTCACTGAAGACCCAGAACGCTTTCCTCTAGCACTCTTAGCCTTTGTGGGGTCAGACAGCAGTCATCTCGTACTTGGATATCTGAATCTTCACCCTGGTTCTTATGCTCCATTATACCACCCAGTGCAGAGCAGCCTTCTGCACCTGTTTTTCCCGTTTTTATAAAATTCCCAGCGACTCAGTCAGCAGGGAGCTCAGGAAGCCTCCATCCTCCTGAGCCGCCACTCAGGACAGAGCAGTCTCTTCAAGCTGTTTACAGCAGTAAGTGCTGCTGGGGAGCTGCTTAGTGGTATGCTTAGGACACAAGGTGCTAGGTTCAGTCCCAACGCCAAGAGGAGAAAGGAAAGGAACTGGTATTTGGATCTCCAGGATTTACTCATTTAAAGAACAGCCACTGTGGATTGGGTGTGGTAATGCATGCCTGTTAATCCCAGCACCTGGGAGGCTGAGGCAGGAGGTTACTGGAGTTCAAGGTCAATTTGGGAGCTACACAGTGAGTTTGAGGCCAGTCAGAAGTGCACGGTGAAACCCTGCCTCAAAAAGACACACAAAAAAATTGTAACAAACTGAGAATAATGAGTTTACTACTATTGGCAAAAATAATAATAGTAACCATTTATTAAAGTAGATACAGAATACTTTACTCAGATTTTAATACTGCTTTACAGGTTTTCTGCCTGTGAAACAATTCTTACTTTATCAACCAAAAATTTCAGTTGATAACAGATTTATTTATTCACTTGTCAAACACACAGCTGAAAATCTTGGGGGGAATACACAGAGGCATATATACAATTATAGAAATTCTTATTATACATGTGGATGGAAGATAATATTTTATTACTTTTTACATATTCTAGAAGACATTCAAATGAAGATAAATATATTCTGTTGATAAAACTGTTCTGATGCTTGAGGTTCTTCATTTCATTTTTTTGTGATAAGAAAATCTATAATTATTAATACTGATTTTCTCATCATACATTCATCTAAAAACGGTAAAAACAAATTGTTTTTTTTTTACCAGTACCAGGGATCAAACTCACGACAACGCTCTTGCAAGGCAGGTGCTTATGCCGCTGAGCTAAATCCCCAGCCCCAGTAAAAACAAACTGTAAAGGAAGATTGTAGGTTGGTTAATTTAGGCGTCTTATAGGGGCTTAATTCATTGCTGGGGGTATCTGCTACAGAATGAAAAAAAAATGGGAAAAAAATCTTTCCAGTTATTTAGATCTGCTTAAAAAAAAAAAAAAAAAAAAGGCTAAATGGAAATGAAAAATCCTGAAGTTGCAAAGCCACATGATGTTGTTCCTGGCCTGGTCTACTCTGCCCTGGCCATCACTGTGAGTGTTTTCTTTTTCATATAAAAATCTGAAAAGAAAAACAAATTGTGTTTTTTCCCCAAAATAGAGATTTTTTAAAATATATATACATATAAATATAGAAGTTGAAATTATGTAAAACCAATAAAGAAAACACCACAGTCGAGTAGGTGGGCATAGCATATAGTCTGTAAAATGTCCCCAAAGTGATGTGGGGGCTTCTCCTCCCTATGCCTGGTTCACGATTCATAATCACACTGGAGTACTGTCAAGCCTGAAAAAAGGCACTACTGTAACTCGTAGTGCAAAGAGCTCAACACTCCTTTAAGAATAAAATACTCTTAGTAAATGAAAATGCAAAATGGTACTTTTTTGCAACTCATTCCAGTGTCAAAGCTTAACCAGAAAAAATCTAAATATTCAAATTCAGCCTGGAAACATTTTAGTGCAAATATGAAAAGTAACAGCATAATTTAAAATTTCTTAAATAAGGTATCACAGGATAGGGCTTGTACTATGAAGTTTCCCTAAGGACAATAAATGTACTGACATCTGGTACAATGTCTTAAACTTAAAAATCAATTAAAACATAATTAGAGGTAAAAGCTCACCTACTAAATATTTATTTATTCTAACTTAGAAGGGGAGACTAAAGGGCAATTTGTTGAAAACCAAAATATTTTCTTAGATTTGCTGATGGAGTAAAAAATAACATGAGTTCTCCTGAAGCCACTCGTGATGCTGGTGTCAAGACTGCTAAGTGCAGGTGCCCCCATAGGCCCGCCCCTAGGCTGCGTCAGAAGGTCTCGTCGTCATTGCAGTTGGTGGCCCAGTGCCCAAACATCTCACAGATTTCACAGTAAGGCCGCTCCTCGCTGCGGCTGCCGTGGTGTGTGGAATGGGGCGGGTCCTCAGAGATCTGTGTCTGCGTGGGACAGTCCTCTGTGTCGTGGAGGTCAAAGCAGTCACAGATGTCACAGAAGAGTCGAGGTTTCTTCTTGGACTTCTTCTCCTGGTCATCACTATAAATGTCAATGTGTAAAATCACAACTTTATCAAAAGGAATTCAAGGGATGACTGTACTTACAATGAATCTGAAAAATAAGAACTAATTCTGACCAAGTCCATGTGGCTGCAGGATAAGTAGCACCTTGGTATTTAAAATTTTCAGAATGCACCAGTTGTGGACTTATGGAAATTTATTTATGGCAAAGTTACCACAAAACAATCCTTTCTCATTATTCTCGTGATAATTTACTGGAGGGCGACTAACTTGAAAGCTCCTCTTGGGGCTAGACGTAAAGCTCAGTGGCATAGTACCTGGCTGGCAAGTGTGAAGTCCTGAGTGTGATTCCTGGTACCCACAAAAAAATAAACACGTCTATACCACCCCATCTCCTTTTAAAAAAAAAAGCAAGCAAGCGCCTCTGCGCAAGGCAGCGCAGGTGCAGTGCGCGGGCCAGGAGAGGACACACCTGTCGTAACTGTTTAGGTCATCCCCGTTGCCGTTGAGGGCTGCTTCTGACATCATCTCCACCTTCATCTTGAGGTCCTGATTCTTTCTCTGAAGGTCCACTATTACTGAATTTAGGAAATCAATCTGATTTGTTGAAAAACAGAAAGAAAGAGGAAGAACCAGTGAGGTGCTTACTGGCTGTCAGGAAATCAGAAGTGCGCCCTCCCTCTAGGCTGCCCGAGCCTCTGCTGGCCCTGACTTCCAATCTCCAGCTGGAGCAGGATTGCTGCTATTCTCTGACCAATAGCTGAATCCGGCAAAGCTGGGTAATCTGGGTGATGGGGTTAAGAAGGTTTCTTTTCCCCCTTTCACTCTCTCAATAGTCTTCAACTGTTCCTTGCTAGGTGACTACTTTATGTTGAAAAACACTTTCTTTTGTTATTTTTTAATAAGATTGTCTTGCTAGGTAGTTCTGGCTGGCCTTGAACTCATTATGTAAACCCAGGCTATTCTTGAACTCACAGGGATCCTCCTGTCTCAGCCTCTAAGTACTGGAATTACAGGTATATGCCACTTATGCCCAGCTTGAAAAAGCACTTTAAACAAATTTCACTGAATGTTTCCAGTTATAAATGGGTAAACTGCATTTGTCATTGAGGCAAAGGAAATTATATTTAATAGGTTAAATCTGAGATTTTATGGTGCTACTGATTTATGCAAAGTATAAGAAACATTTCAACAGAAAAGTCACTTTTCACTGTTCAGAAATAATACTCTCAGATTTTTGTGGATGCATGGCAGAAATTCTACTTTTTCCTTCTACTACCCAACAACATATACATTTTACCCATTTTATAAAATGGGTAAAAAGCTCTTTCATTAAATTCTGGAATCAGTTCAGGACTTTTACATCCTGAAATCCTCTAAGACCACACTTCAGTGTCTGAGTGGTCTGGTGGAACAGGAAGTCTGCCTCTCCTGGGACATGGGCTGGGGGACAACACCTGCAGGTGCTGACACCAAGTGTTCAGGTCACACACAGGAGGGGCACCTGCAGCCAGGATGCGAGGTAGAGGACACTCTTCTTGAACAGTACTTCATAGACAAAAAGATGCTTCCTGGGCTGGGGATGTAGCTCAGTGGCACAGTGTCTGCCTGGTAAGCACAGTTCATTTCTTGGTACCAAAAAAAAAAAAAAAGTCCACTCGTACAAACAGTGAAAAGGTCTCATTTTTCTAAATTGAAATATACCAGTTTGCAACATTAAATGGGCTCGCCTGCCTGCACGCTCTCTCTCGCTTGCTCTCTCTCTCTCCTCACTTAAAAACTATTTGGTCCTTTTTCCTGCCAATGTAAGTTATGAGGAAAAGGTAGCCACCAACAGGCTTCCATGGCAGTATTGTCTTTCAGCTTCAGTGAGTCCACCTTTGAAGGCAGATGTACTGGAACTATTTTTACTTCTTAAACTGCATTTTCTAAGTCGTTCCCCTGTTAGAAGCTCCATTTCAGGAAGAAGAAAAAGCCATAAAATGCATGTAAGTAAAGCAGAAACACACACGCATCATGCATCCATGCAAGCATACACACAAATTGGAAAACATAAAACAAACCATTTGCTGATGAGAGGAAAAGTGTTGTCAGCAGCAGCAGAAACAGATGGAGCAGAAACAAAAGGAGGAAGAGAAAACAGTGTTAATCATGTACTGGCCTGTAAGGAACACACGCTAAGCAGACAGTGCTAGTCCAGGTAAATTTGTATGACACTAATCAAAATAATGCTTTACAGCGTTGTTTGTAACACAGCTAAACAGTAAAAAACATTAGAAAACGCCCTGTCAACAAACAAGTTGGGTGTGGCAGCACATGCCTTTCATCCCAAGTATACTGGGCAACTTAGCAAGACTGTCTCAAAATTAAAAATACATGGTGTGAAGGCCCTGGGCTCAATCCTCAATATTGTAAAGAAAATAAAGAAGAGAATAGACTGAAAATGATGTCCATGTAATAAAATACCTCACAGCTACAGAAAAGATTGATGCAATATAGTTCATGTAGTATATTACTGAAATATATATATATATATATATATATATATATATTTTTTTGTCTTTTTCTTTTTTATTGGTACCGGGGATCGAACTCACGACCACCTGCTTGCAAGACAGGTGCTTATGCCGCTGAGCTAAATCCCCAGCCCCCTGAAATATATTTTTAAAGCAGGGGGGTATGACTATACTAATATTGGCTTGTATATACATGTATTTCTTTTGAGACAAAATCTCACCCAGCTTAGGTGTAAGCTGGCCAAACTCCTGGATTCAAGTGATCCTCCTGCTGCAGCATTTGGGGGACTAGGACTAGCAATGCTCCCATGGTGCCCATCTATGTACTTTTTGTTAAATCTCTGCAAAGGTGAAGATACTTAGAATCAGTAATTACCTGTCAGGGGGTTTAGGAAATGAAAGTTTGGAGGAAGACCTTTCATTGTATATGCTTGGAATACTGTTTATATTTGTAGCACAGGAATATTTTACCTATTCAAATGATTGAATGATTTTGAAAAACAGGAAGACAGCAAAGCAGTAAGAGAAAGTATTACCTGACTCTCCTGGGCTCGCTCATCCTCTTCTGCTTGAGTATCCGTGTTACCTGATATTTAAGAAACAAAGACAAGGGGCTGCGGATTTAGCTCAGTGGCATAAGCGTCTGCCTTGCAATCAGGCAGTTGTGAGTTCGATCTCCGGGTACCGATTAAAAGGAAAAAGACGAGAAAAAAAAAAAAAAAAGAAAAAGAAACAAAGACAAATGGGGTGGGTTACAAGTCGTAGCCCTTTTTCCTTGCTGTGGGAATGGAGGCCATTTTCCATTTCCACGTGGACAGCTCAGTGCATCTCTAAAACCACAGTTCTGCTCCTGAACCCTGGCCTCCAGAGAAGCAGCCCCGGCCCATTCTCCACCGGCCCATTCTCCACACACTTAATTAGACCCTGCAGCTGCTGCTGCACTGCAGAGGTTGTCTGTTGCCCTATATGATAGGGCCAGGAGCTGGGATGGGGCCCAGGCCGAGGTGTGAAGTCCTCAGGTGACTGAACACTGGGACAGCTGTGGGGAGGGAGGGGAAGAGGAAGCAGGGCGGAGGGCAGGTGGCACTGGTTTACCTGAGGAGCTGCTGAGCTGCCTCCTGTTTTCCTTGAGTTGAAGCTCCAAGTTCTTTACCTTGAGCTCAAGCTTCACCTTATCAGACTCAAGAGTCTGAACAACTGAATGCAAGGACTTGGCAGAGGCGTTTTCTCCCCTGAGCACTGTGACCTGCAACACAGTTGTCAGCTTAGCTGGTAGGCTGGGCAGAAAGAGGGCAGCCGATCTCTGGGGTGGGGCACCTACCTCATTTCTCAGCTTCTCCAGCTCTGCATCCTTCTCCGTGAGCAAGGCGCTAGTGACACTGATGGATTTCTGCAAGGAAGCTTTCTCTTCATCAGCCTCTTTTATGTACTCGGATTCTCTAAAAGACCAAAGAGTTTGAACAGAGTTCCAGAAATTAACTGGGCAAGCAGTCAGCACACAGCTGTTCTAGAACAAACTCACAAATAACTTTAGTTACTGTTTAAAGAAAAAAAAGTATAATAGGAAATTTTAAAATGCAATTAAGGCTACTACACTTGCAAAATTTTACTTGAAATTTTACTTACTGTGAAGGGAGAAAAAGTTTACCTATGCAGACATGCCAGAATCTGCATATCATTGTATCCATTTGAACTTAAAGAGACAAGTTAATAAATTTGGAAGACATACAATTAAAAAAAAAAAAAAAACTACTGCATCCCTCCCAGCCCAATTATATCAAAATAGAACCCCAGGTTGAATTTTGTTACTTCTGGAATAAATTACTACCAAGCATTGACAATTAAAATACATACATGCAAAGCAATTATACAGATGTCATGCAGAGCAGTTTATGCTGGAAATATCAGTTGGTTCTCACTAATTTCAGTAACTTTTTAGCACGTTTTTGGATCATATGGGCCAAAACTATTGCTCCAACTGAAGGATTACTACTTTTCAACCACAGAATCTGAGGAGGATGTGGAGTTGTTCATAGCAATTAAACTGCATAAAGGGTAAAGCAGAAATTAAGACAGAAGGGTGGGGGCTCTGAGGACCAAGTTTAAGCCTGCCTGTCCACCTGGCCCAGCAGAGGGCGGGCAGCCTTCAGTGAGAGGGAGCAGCTCCCTCCAGTGCAGGCAGAGGGCAGAGAGCGCGGATGGATGAAGGGAAGTAGGCAGGGAGCACAAGACAGATCTGGCCCAAAGGCAGGCTGCACTTTTATGTGTGTTTTAAATCTCTGATGTCAAGAACAAACTGAGACTCTGGCTGCCATGGACTGGGTGAGACTAAGGCCACCTACACACTTCCAAGCTTCCTAGCTCGGATGGATCCTGGATGAGAAGGCTGGGGGAAGTCAAACACAGCCAAGTGTACCCACGGCCCCATGTGCCACACTGTGCCCATGTTCACATTAAGGGCAGCTGGGTGAGGGCATCAGGAATTGGCTGCACTTCCTTTGCACTTTTCAACTGGTTTGAAGTAAAAGTTTCTTTTAAATTCCATGCAGTATGAAATGCAAGAGGAAAAAGACCTTGGATTACCAAACTACACTAGGGAAACCAAGCTGGAAAAAGTGTCCTAGACCTGCCCTCAAGGGACCCAACGGTCAGCACTGCAAATGCAACCTGAATTGCAACCAGTTCTGCTGGAAGAAGCGGGGTGAATACACAGCATGTGATGATTCAGTCTGTTTTCGACCCAACTGGAGGAGTAGGAGGCTGAGGCCCAGGTTAGAAATGGTAGAATGTATGCCTGGTTAGTGAGACCCAAGATATCCGGCACAGGAATTACAGAATCCTCGTGGTTTATGGTAATTGAAATTCTATACAAAAGATGAAAGGAGAAGTGTTGTATTTATCTTGTGGTGTGGCTCATACTTATATTCCAGAATGCTAAGTAGTAAGAGAAGAATCTGAGACTCACAGACGTTTCTTGAATTAAATACACTGGCAAGTAGTGCATATCAGTGCAGCTGATCACGTGTTAACACCTCCCTAGAAAACGGGGTCTGCTTAGGTTTAACTATAAATGAAGGGAACGGGCAGGCGGTTTGCTATGCGTACTGTATGTGATGTGCGATAAATTATGTAACAAAGATTAGGCTCTTTACATTTATATTACACAAATTTCTACTTCTAGAAGTCTGTTCTATTATAAAAATGATTTCCAGAGCCTTCCTTGTTATAAACCCAAGACAAATTTGAAAAATGTAATTTTAAAGTTTTTGCTGATAACAACCATGATTGGGGTTGCTGAGAATAGAAGATTTTCCCACACTCAGGGCTCTAGCTGGCCACGATCCCACAGACTCTGGGTTTGGGGAGGAAAAAACAGTACCTGCTGGCAGCAGGAAAAGGGAAAGGTACACTTCTCCATGCCACCAAGCAGACTCTTTGCTTCCTGTCACATACACATGTAGCATCCTAGCCAGGCTGTTTCCAGAGGAGATGGCCAGCAGAGCACTTCCTGTGTAAGTTACCAAAGGACATGTGGCTAAGAAAGTAAATGACAGGACAAGTGATTCCTGAAGCTTGGCTCTGTGACAGTTTCACTAAGGCTTTTAAGGCCACTTCTAAGCCCTAATTCCACTGGGCAAATCAAGAGTGGCTGAGTTAATCATGTATGCCAACAAGACTGATAGCTGAGTTGTGGACTGTGTTAAGCTGAGGCCGCGTTGGCTGGCATGGCTTGGAATTCTAAAGATGCTGAAAGAGGAAGAATACATAATAGGACACCTCTCACCCCAGGGGACACACCACTCAGATTCTGTTCTTACTACTCACTAAAAAATAAATTGCAGTAATGAAACAAATACCTTAATGTGTTACTGAGCAAGCTTTAAAAATGCAAGATAACAAGAACCAAATATTAGAAACATGAGGAGAAATGCAAATAAAGTACGGAGAACTAAATTTGCACTAAAGTTCTTTGCTGTATAGGTGTTGAAAAGAAAGAGTGTATGTGTATATATATGTATACACTGCTAGGTATATTTTACAAAACAAAAGCAAGACACAGAGGGACAAAGGCAGCCAAAAATATATACAACAATTTGGTTTACTAAAAATATATGAAACTTATTTATTATAACGTGGATAGACTTTCTTTAGTCTTACCATGAAAAACACACAGATATAGCAAAGGAAGCAAGAGTAGGAAAGGGAAAAGAGAGGGGTGAAATGAGCATTGGTAAGTAGCGCAAGCTCAGAGACAGTCAGACAGTTACAACCCACATGAGCTGAATGAGCCGAGGCAGCACACACCGCTTCAAAATTGGCAGCCAGTGTCACCAAATCACTCCTCATTCTGACAGAGATCTTGCATTTACACTGCCGGGATAAAGTCTGCCTACAGAAAGCCCATGTGCAGCCTTGGCTTTGCTGTCCCCTCTTTGGCATTAAAAAGCCCCGCAGTTCCTCTACCTACAACGGGACTGCAGAGTCCTGGCAGGCAGAGTAAGGCAGGGCTCACTCTGCAGTTTTGAAAGAGGTTTGTTCTGCCTGGAGACCAGTTTTTCACATGACTACATTTTTAAGCTTGGAGAAAAACCTTTACTACATATAACTCAAAGTAACAGACACAAGAAGCCCACAGCAAATACAAAGGAGACTGCTACCTTCTTAACAATAACCAGTTTCACCCTAGTCAGAAGTCTGCAGCCCAACAGCTTGCCCATTTGAATGAAGTAATCATATGTCCACTTAACTTCTATGGCCAATGATCAATTTCAAATTAAACTGCCGACTAAGCTCTTGGTTATGGGAACTACACTCTGCATATCCTTATAATGTGCGTACCTGCAAGTCTTTTAAAACTAAAAAATTAGGACTCTTATGTTTGATAAATTTACTTGAACATAACACATAGATCCACATAGAAATCCTTACCAAACTGATGTTTAGAAAACATCTAAAAGTCTAACTTGTTAGATAAAATGCATTTATATTTGCATATTAAAAACAACTCACCAGGAGGGTTAACAAAAAGTTCTATGTAAGTAGATTTTTAAGTATTTCACTCCCAGAAAACATGGTCATCTTTATATATATTTACTTATCAAAAGTAGCAGTTTTCAAGATACCCTTCCTAAATATCCATAAGAGAAAATTGGAAAAAATAGTGAGGTAAAAAGAAAGAATTTTACTAAATTTCCATTCTCAAATTTATTCCATCTTTTTTTTTTTTTTTTTTTTTTTTTAGTACCAGGGATCCAACTCAAGACTGCATGCGCGCTTGCAAGGCAGGCGCTTATGCTGCTGAGCTAAACCCCCAGCCCCATTATTCCATCTTTTTAAGCCATGAAAAAAGTCACAGGCCTCATCATATTTTAAAATGCCTGTAATTTAGTTAAAGTCACATGATAAGGACTAATGAAGCATAGTATCCTTAAAAACAAACAAACAAACAAAAAAAAAACAAAATAAGAAATGCATAAAAAGGTTAGCCATTCAAGGAGAAGAGAACCCCTGCAAATCCTGAGGCCCTGGGTGTGAAACCTGAATCAATCAACCATCAGCCCCTGGCTCCAGCCGAGCAGCCTCACTGCTACTGTTTTAAAACGCCAGTCCTAGGGGCTGGGGATTTAGCTCAGCGGCATAAGTGCCTGCCTTGCAAGCAGGCAGTCGTGAGTTCGATCCCTGGTACCAGTAAAAACGAAAAAGACAAAAAAAAAAAACAAAAAACAAACAAAAAAAAAACGCCAGTCCTAAGCTGTCGTTCAGTGGGTTGTTTGGAAGCTAGATGACTTTTAGGTAGGGGCGGTGACACAGGATGATTATGTAGGCCACCTAGGTTGGTCTCAAACTCACAGTGATCCTCCTACCTCAACCTCAAGTGCTGGAATTACAGGTGTGCACCGCCATGCCCGGCCTAGATGAAGTTGTGAATTAGCCAGGGATAGTCTGTGAGTCCTGTATCAGCCCACTTTTATGTTCCCAGGCCGGAAAACTACAAGAGCAAGTTCCAGTTACTTTTCACATTTCCTTTGTAACTGCATTCTAAGGCTCTTCTAAGAAACAAAAGCTTATTTCTGTGAAGTTAAAAACCCTGAGACTGCAAGGGACAGAGCAGCTCTGCGCACAGGCATGGGCATGGGCATGGGCAGAGGCAGCAGTTTGACTGAGAAGCCACCACTCCTTACTACCTCAGAGGAAGCCTGGCCATGGGGCAGTACAAGCGCCACCTTAGTGAGAATGCATCTAAGTATTTCTTACTAAAAACAGAAAGAGGCCTGGGGATTTAGTTCAGTGGCGTAAGTACCTGCCTGGCAAGTGCAAGGTTGTGAGTTCGATCCCTGATAACAACAAAAAAAAAAAAAAAAAAAAAAAAAAAAAAAAGAAAGAAAGGCACTCCTGGACAAAAGCTTAATGTCCTTTATTTCCGGATGCTAGGGATGAAACCAGGGCCATGTGCATGCTAGCTGCCTCCCAGCCCTATGGAATACCCTCTGGAATGTAGTTGGTGCCATCCAACTATCTCTGTGGACCAAAGTCTTAGTTCTTAAGGCTGAGACACACATGGAAGTTATCTTAATGGGGAAAGCCCTTCTGCCCTAAGAGAGTAATATACATAAGAAATTCTGATGAGGTCATCTTGATTTATTTTTTTAAAAATAAGCAAAAAAGCATTCCTATGTGAATGACAGCTGGAATCACCATCTATTTAGTGTTCTGCAGCAATTCACTTGGTGAGTTACTGTTCTCAGCTCCTGTGTACCCTACACGTGCTTGACAAAGAAAAGAATTACCTTAGAGCACTGAGGGTGAATCTTTTAGTTTTCAATGATACAGACAGCCTACTGCAGTACACTGCCACTGCTGCTCTAGACTGAACTGTAAGGTTGTTCCCCATTTTGCTTTTGAGACAAGGTCTCACTAAGTAGTTCAGGCTGGCTTTGAGCGCACTATGTAGCCCAGGCTGGCCTCAAACTCAAGGCAACATTCCTACCTCTGCCTCCTGAGTGCTGGGGTAACAGATGTGTACCACCACAGACAGCAAAAACTATATGTTCTATTATATATATATATTTTTTTTTGGTACCAGGGATTAAACTTAGGACCTTGCACTTGACAGGCAGGCTGATACTTTACCGCTGAGCTAGATCCCCAGCCAAAAGTGAATGTTTTAAAAGGGCAGACAAAGATCAGAATGTATAAGCATCAGGCTTCTGAATAATTTCTGTGGGCCATGTTCATCCTTGCACAAAAGCATTGGGAAAATTATACTAGGTTTTCTTTTGAGTATCATGGCAGTATAATAAATAACAGAGCTTTTTTTTTTTTTTTTTTTGTCTTTTTGAGACAGGGTCCCGCTATGCAGTTCAGGCTGGCCTTCAGCTCACTTCATAGCCCAGGTTGGTCTTGAACTTGCAACCATCCTCCTGCCTCTGCCTCCTGAGTACTGGGATTACAAGTACGCACCACCATACTGGCAAACAGAGCTTTTTTTTTTAGAGCTATTTTTTTTTAGAAATAAAAACACAAAATAATGGCACTAATTATCACTGAAAAATCATCACTAGTGTGCTACTAGGGATGGAGCCTGGAGTCTCTACATTGAACTACACTTCAATCCTTTTTTAACTTTGTATTTGGAGACCGGGTCTCAATAAGTTGCTATGGCTGGGCTCAAACTTGCAGTCCTCCTGCCTCAGGCTCCCCAAGTGCTGAGATTATAGGCATGTAACACCAAGCCCAGCAAAAATCAGAATTCTTGTATCACTGAAATCCCCAGTATTTAGGCTGGGCACAAAGCTCAGCAGCATAGCACCTGCTTGAGGTTGTGAATTCAATCCACAGTAACCCCAACAAGAAATCAGTATTTACAGGCACAGTGATTACTGTATGTTAAGATGTAATATCTTTAGTTACTGAAACTAGGAGTATGAAGCAATCTAATTATATTTAGGATTTAATGAAATTCAGCATGGCTTAAAATTTCAACTATTTGAAACTTCTGCAAATGGATGTTGATAATCTGTCAACTATGAAAACCAAATTATGACAACGAAATCTAACATAAGGTCTTTTGTTTTTTACAAGTTACCACATGTATCATGTTCTGAACGTTTCCTTATTAAACACAAGTGTACAAACACAAAAAAACACAGAAAGGAAGCCTACCTCTTTTTCATTTCTAACAACTGATTATTGAGTACAGATCTTTCTTCTTCCAGCTGGAAAACAAAAAAAAGACAACACACACACACAAAAAAAGAGTGTTCAGTTCATAACAAGTCTTCAGAGAGACCCATCTCTCACCCCACTGCCACATCCCCAGCTCCAGGACCGCAGACCAAATTGTACCCTCACAACCATGAGTGGGGCAAGCAGCTGCCAAGCATAGCACACACAATTACTGCCCCATAAACCACCAATCACCTGCTGGCTCCCCTTCTTTGTGGACCCGAGAACTGAAAACATTAAAAACAGCAACTGGAACAGCCCACAGTTCATCTAAAGTGTTCAGGTTTGTTAAGTGAGCGGCAGCTGCACTTCTGTTGTTTCTTTGGTATTTCAGACAGGGTCATGTTACATAGTTCAGGCTGGCCTCAAACTTGAGGTGATCCTCCTGCCTCAGTCTCCCAAATGTTGGGAGCATGGGTGTGTACCACCACACCCAGCCATCTCCATTGTCATCTCAGAGGCCATGTGTCATGTCACTAACTCATGAGGGCTAGGAAATGGTAATCTGTTCTCTGGCCCTCATTTCATTCAATAATTCAGGATCCAGTCAATGACTACTGTATTCCAAGCACGTGTTAGCAATAAAGTAACGAGATAAATGAGAATTTCCAGCAGCTCCTTTTTTCTAATTATTCCATGAGGAATTAAAAAAAAATTCAAGTAATGAACATGTGGGAAGAGGTGTCTGCACCCCCGCCTGTCCTAAGCGCAGTCCTCCCAGACACCTGTTTCAGTGCACACATGAACAAAAGTGGTGAGGAGCTCTTGTGAGTCTTAATCAAAAGACAGCCAAAGATTAACATAGGTGCTAAACCACTGCAGTTCACTGTGTGCAGCTATCATCACTACATATCAGCCATGGACATACTTTGCTAGGAAGCCTTTAGAGCCAGACTTCTTGAATACACGTATGTGTGTGTCCTGTACATGAATGTACCCTGGTCATCAAGTTACAGGGCCTAACGTTCAGGCTTGTTGCTCTGGGCTCCCTGCTTTCATGGTCTGTTAAGATAGATGCTAGCCAGGCATGGTGGCTCATGCCTGTAATCCCAGCACTCAGGAGGCTGAGACAGGAGGATCATTGCGAGTTTGAGACCAGTCTGGGCTACGAAGTGAGCTCGAGGCCAGCCTGAACTGCATAGAGCGATCCTGTCTCAAAATGACAAAAAAAAAAAAAAGATAGATGCTGCCTCTGTCAGGTGAGGTAGTACATCCCTATACTCTTAACACTCAGGAGGCTGAGGCAGGAGGGTCAGCAAAAGTTCAAGGGCAGTCTGAACCACATAGCATGACCCTGTCTTAAGAGGGAAAAAAAGATACACACTGCTATTGTTGTAGGAATAATTCAGGGAAATTTTATAGAGTAAAAGAAAGCAAGGAGTGGGAGGCAAATTTTAAAGTGAAATGAGAAGGACAACATCTGCAAAGTGGGATGTGAGGACCTTTATTTTCGCCTTTATACTTTGTATTCAATTAGTAAGTTTTAAAACATGAAAGTTTTGTTTTTATCATTAAAAAAAGTCAGGTGTGGTAGTACATGCCTGTAATCCCAGCACTCAGGAGGCCGAGGCAGAACTGCCTCGAGTTCAAGGTCATTCTGGACTACATAGCAAGACCTTGTTTATTTTTTTATTTTTTTCATTTTTCATTTTTACCAGTACCGGGGATCGAACTCACGACTGCCTGCTTGCAAGACAGGTACTTATGCCGCTGAGCTAAATCCCCAGCCCCAAAGACCTTGTTTATAAATAAACAGGGACCAAGGATATAGCTCAGCAGCACAGCACCTGCTGTCATGAGGCACGCATGAGGTCATGAGTTTCATTCCTGGTACCAAAGAAATACACAAACAAAAAACCCCCAAAGCAAGGGACTGGAGATGTAGTATGTATGAGAATTTGATCTCCAGTACTGCCTCCCATTAAAAAAAAAAAAAAAAAAAAAAGGAAGAGGAGAAAAGAATGTGGTGGCTAAACACAACTTGTTATTCTGAACCAGAACAATTAGAGCAGTTTTCTACAGACATATAAAGATCAACATATTAAGTACCAAAATTATATCCCTTAAATTTTTAAGTGGACTAGGAGTGGGCAGGGAAGGAGGATATGGAGGAGAGAGAAGCTCTCTGCTTTTTGTGGGGCTGAATGATTCTTCAAATGTTAGTGATTTGCACGTTCTCCTCTGTGAATTATTTGCGTGTCACTTGGCCATTTATTTATTCCTCATAAACACTTTCCAATTGTTACTGTATTTTCTCTTTTTTTATTAAAGAGAAAGAACAAAAAAAATACATGGAGATAAAAAAGGGTAGAAATAATACAGAATTACAGAAAAATAAATGGTAAGAAATCGCCAGTTGATAAGTTACATATTGTCATCTTAGAAATAGCTGTTCAGGTTATAAAATTAAAGTATGTAAAATGACATTCAAATAATGACATTGCCAACAGTTCTGCTCAATGACCCAACAAAAATTCAGTAATATGGTTATCAGTCCTACACACTTGTTTTATATCTTAAAAAGGATAAGATTAAACATATCAAAACAGAACAAAACAGTTTAAAAAAAACAATTTAAAGAAATACAGATTTCAAAGCAAGTCCACTGGAGATCTTCACTGTCTATCTAATTGTCTCTAATTTCTTCCAACTAGTTGTCCCCATCTTCACATACATTAAATAGATACTGCATATTATAGAACTAATCAAATCATTACAGGATGATGAAGGCTTTTTAGGTCTTCAAGATCTGACATTGGGGAAGACAATAATAACAACCATCGCATTTCCCATTCTCTTCGTAGTAGCTGTCCTTATCTTGACACATGCTGAAATTGAACTTAAGAGACTAGACTAATATCACTCTGATCAGTGAATAATAGTATTGCTAGATTTTATATCATAATGCTATAAAATTAGCATTGGGTTTCTTAGTGTCTCTTCTTCAGAGTATCTGGTCATTACATATTGCATTATATAATTTGTTCCCGTAAATAGTTTTTTTAAAAAAATCTTCTCATGTGTGAATTTCTACATGTATATCTATCCTCTCTGTATTATAGGGGAAAACAAATCATAACAAGACAGCAAAACAAATTCCTAGAAAAATATACAGTGAAAAAGACACATAAGACCACAATATTAGGTTATCTACCATAGTTACTATGCTTCCTCTTGTTATTTTCAATAGTCTTGTCCACATCATTGGGTTTAATACAGTTGTACATAGTATTATCCCGACATAAAAGTAGTTACCATATTGTCTCTTTCCTTGAAATCTTTGAGTATAACTTCGTATACTGTAGCATCAAATATATCAAAACAATGTAGAACCATTCAAGACAATGACAGTATTACAGGGTATTTAGAATCAACTAACAGAAAATAAACAATGGTTTCTGTATAATCTCCTTGTCTATAAAAGGTTTTGCTTATACTATCATACATAATAAAATCCAATAAGATACAACCTGTTTAGACCAATGGAGACAGAACAAAAGCTTGATGAGACTTCAAAACAAGATGATACTAAATCAGTATTACCTATTAAGACGTCATTTTCTCTAAAATAGCTGTTCCTATCATCCAATCTTCTCTGCCTCATTTCTGTTGAGCTCTTTTTCTGTCTTAGTTGTCAGTTTGCCTTCTTCATTTTGTTTTCTGCTCCATTCATTGTGGTCTCTCTGCCACTATTTCTGGATTCTTCGTATTTTTCTTTTTTAGAATATCCTGCAGTATTCTCTGTAGAATTGAATTGGTGGTTGCATATTCCCCTAGTTCCTCTTTATCCTGGAAGCACGTTTTTCCATCAATTTCCAGGGATAGTTGTGCAGGATATATCAATCTTGGCTGGAGATTATTATCTTTCAAAGCTTGAATTATTTCCCCCCACGCTCTTTGTGATTTGATGGTTTGTGCCGAGAAATCTGCTATAATTCTGATGGGTGTTCCCTTGTAAGTGATCTGTTTCTTGTCTCTGACGGCTTTTAATATTCTGTTCTTGTATTGGATTTCTGGAATTTTAATTATTATATGCCTGGGTGTGGCTCTGTTTGGGTTGTAGGTGGCTGGGGTCCTGTATGCTTCATACAACTGAGTTATCTTTACCTTTTGCTAAATTAGGAAAATTCTCCTGGATTATTTCTGTGAGTAGCTTTTGTAGTTCATTTGTTTGTGTCCCTACTTCTTCTTTTATGTTCTTAATTCTTAAGTTATGGATCCTCTTATCATCTTCTAGTCTTTGTATTACTGCTGTTTATTTCTTTGTTATTTTTAAGAAGTTTTTCATTTCATTCTCCCATATTACAAATCTACCCTCCAGTTCAGATAATCTGTCCTTAGTTTCTTTCAAGCTGTTATGCCAATTTTCGATAGAGTGTTTAGTTTCCTGGTAATCTCTTTGAACCTGCTTCACGTATTCTATGGTTTCTCGATTTTCTCCATCAAACAATTCTCCCCTCTTTTTCTGTTCTTCCATTCCACGATCTGTTTTTTCTTGGGTGGTGCTTAGCATTTCTCTAACTATTCTGCTTATGTCTAGCTTCAGGTCATTAATAACTTCATTCCTGAATTTGTCTATGAGGCTCTGGAGATAGTGCTTTATATCTATTGGTGCTGTGTCTGCTATTGCCTCTTTCTCAGGATTGGGGGCCGAGGTCCCTTTCTTGTTGCTGCCTCTTCCCATATTCTTTGTTCCTTATATATGCAAGTGTATATAGGAGGCCCCGCTTTCTTCTCTGTCAGCCACAGTCTGATTGAATTGCGCCGGCTAGGTGTTCCCGCCCACCGCAGCACACCAGGAAGTTGCAGACCAGGCAGCCTATGCGGGGCCCGCCCCTCCAGGTCACC
Source organism: Cavia porcellus (assembly GCF_034190915.1). Taxonomy (NCBI): domain Eukaryota; kingdom Metazoa; phylum Chordata; class Mammalia; order Rodentia; family Caviidae; genus Cavia; species Cavia porcellus. The sequence goes on along the minus strand of NW_026947499.1, from coordinate 7,725,289 downwards.
TTCAGGTGCTGGGACCTGAGTTGTACTAGCCTACTGGGTCTCAGCCAGCAGTGTCACGTAGGCTAGGCACTCCTCACCAATCCCGCTTGACAGGGGGATACATGGCTGAAGTCACTGCAGCGCCCTGTTCCCACAAGTCTGCCCGGTCCCAGTATGTCCTCTGTTGGAGTCTCCTAAACCGTGGAAGAGTCCCAGTTTCCCTCACTCACCACAAGTCAATGCACAGCTCCCCACCCATCCTGCTTTCAACTCTATTCACGGATTCCTGATCTCAGAGCTTCCACCTGTCTCTCTCCCTGCCGAGCTGATGTAGATGCAGCAGCGGCAGCAGGAAACCCAAATCATGGCTTCCAATGCCGCGGGATCCAGCTTCCACACTGAGGCTTTTCTGTTCCTATTATAGCACCAGGATTGCATTCCCAGTTGGTTTCTCTCAGCCCAGTTCATTCTTGGGTCACCAGGGCATATCTCCACTAGCTTATGATAACTTACTCTGTACCATTCCTGAATTCTAAGCTGGGTCTTTCAGAGAGCCTCCATAGCTGCTGCTATCTGTCCGCCATGTTCTCCCGGAACTCTGTGCTACTCTACTTTACTGCTATAATTTGTCCACCTTACTTCTCTTTCCACTGTCTGCCCTGTTCATTGAGGCCTCTCTGCCACTGTTGCTGGAATGCTGGTATCCCTCTTTCTCTGGAATGTCCTTCAGCACTCTCTGTAGGGTTGGGTTGGTGGCCATGAACTCCCACAGTTCCTCCTTGTCTTGGAAGCATCTTATTTCTCCATTAATTTTGAGAGAGAGTTTTGATGGGTATATGACTCTTGGTTGCATATTATTTTCTTTCAGGACTTGGAATATTTCTCCCCATTCCCTTCTTGATTTAAGAGTTTGTGTTGATAAGTCTGTTGTTATTGTTATTTTGATAATTTTCCCATTGTAGGTAATCTGCTATTTTTCTCTGGCTGCTTTTAATATTCTGTTCTTTTGGTGGATTTCTGGAATCTTGATTATTATGTCTGGGTGTAGATCTGTTTTGGTTGTAGGTAGCTGGAATTCTATATGCCTCTTTTATCTGGATATCATTTCTTTTTGCTATACATGGGAAATTTTGCTTTAATGTATCTGTGAATATTCTTTGTATTTCATTTTTGTTTGCTCCTGCCTCACTCACATTCTTTATTCTTAAGTTATGTATCCTTTCGTCATCTTCTAACCTTTGAATTATTTCTTTCTGGTTCCTTGTTATTTTTAAGAGGCTTTTTCTTTCACGATCATATATGATATGATAAATCTCTCTTCAAGTTTCAAAAGGCTGACTTTAGTTTCTGTCAAGGCATTTTGCCAGTGTTCAATGGAGTTTTTAGTTTCCTGGTATTCTCTTTGGATCTGTTTCATGTATTCTAAGTTACGTTTAAATTCTTCTTCAGAAGTTTTTCTTTCTTTTCTGATTTCCTCAGTTCTTCCATCTGTGTTCTCTTCAGCGGGGCTTGGCATTTCTTTAATTAATCTCTTTATATCTTGCCTCACTTGGATCAGGAGTACCGCTTTAAATTCATCTATGAGGTCATGGAGGTATTTTTTTATTTCGGCTGATGCTGTGTCCAGTATTGGATGGTTACTGGGCTTGTTCTCTTCAGTGTTTACTTCTCCTGGGCTTATTTTCTCATGTTGGGCAGCTGGAGAGTTTTTTTAATTTCTATCTCTTGTCATATTTCTGGTTTCTTTCAGACTGGAGTGTTCTGGGGGTCTCTGGCCCTCTCTGTATTGCTTATGGCCTTTCAGAAAGGTGTTGAGTTTTTGCTGTCCTCCCCAATTTGCTGTTATCTGGGGTAGGCAGGGATGCAGGGACGGTGCAGGCTAGCCTCCAGCCTATGTGCCAGTCAATTTGCAAATTAGGCTGTACTTTGTTGATGTCATAGAATCATGACTATTTTGTATCTGCTTATTGGATCCCAACCAGAGGCTTGGTTCAGCCCCAGCAGATCCTGCCAATTCTCTCTGTGCCAGAAGCAGCTGGCTATTATCACCGTGGCACAGGGCTCTGCCCAAATCCCAGCTGTCTCTTCCAGACCTCTCTGTGCCAGGAGCGACTATCTAATGTCACCGCTGCTGCAGGTCTGACCAATTCCAAGATGTCCTCCACTAGTTCTATGTCACTGATGCCGATACGGTGCCGGGCTCTGCCCACTTTCAAGATGTCCTCCACCAGACCTCTCTATGCCAGGGGCGACTGTCTGATGTCACTGAGCCGTAGGCTCTGCCCAACTCCAAGATGTCTTCCACCAGACTCTCCATGTTATTGATGTCGTCGTGGTTGGCGGGCTCTGCCCAATTCTAAGCCAACCACAGCAGCAGTGGGACCCAGTCCCCACTACTCACCAGGACTCAGTGCAGGTCTTTCTCTTGAGTCTACTGCACACTATGCCGCTTGCCTTCACTGCATTCCCGACACAGCGCAGAACGGTCAGAAAACTGTACGGTGCCAGCTTCGGAACTCTGGAGCTTCTCACAATCTCCCCTGGCGCAGCTGGGGAGCCCTGACTGCTTCGCGGGGTCCTGGGTCTCAATTTCCAGCAGTCACCAAAAGCCAATACAGCTTTTCTTCTTGGATCTACTGGTCAGTGTGCCACATTAAAGATGCCGGATTTGCAGATTCCCATTATCAGCCATCGCAGTCTCAGCACGACCTTAAATCCTCCAGCCGTGCTGTCTTGGTTAATAAGAATTGTTATCCATTCATCTGGCCCTCTCCATGTTGTCCTATTCTAGCATCTAATATGATTTCTCTGGAGAGACTCTCCGCCCAATCTCCTAGCAAGCCGCCATTTTTGAAAACTATTGTTCAGAAATTCTTTTACATTGTTCTGTACAATGCACAGGAGTTCACCAAATGTTTGGGAAGCCTTCCTCCACTGAGGAACATCACTACACATCTCTCAATTCTCAGGACCTTTGCCACCAGCTCATTGGACAGTTCATATAGTTTGCCTCTTCCTCACTGAGTGACTCCTGCTCTCCTGCCCTCCTCCTGAGTCAAGAATAAACAGGAAAAGGAACCCCACTCATTCCGTGGGTAGAGGGGCTCCTAGGTTCTCTGCTAATCAGGCCACAGGACATCAAAACCACTAACTGAGATCTAGTAAGTATTCTGCTCCCAGTTTTGTGCTCAGAACAGGTTAAAAACAAAATCCTGTATTATTTCTTTCTGTAAAAGTTTTTGTGGTGCTGGAAACCAAACCCAAGGCCTTGTAGATATCAAGCACACACCCTATCTTTATGCTCCTGACCAAGCACAAATCTCCTTCCCCATGGTTTGTCTTCCACTCTTTCTCCTTTGACTTCTAATTTCATACACTATAGGCAGAGGCCCTCCGAGACTGTAATTCTTCTATCTGTACTGAAAACTGTCTCATAGCCTAGTATGTGATCTGGCCTGGAGACAGCCAAGGTGCAACGGGCAGTCTGTGTTCTCTGCCACTATGGGAGAGTACACTACCAATGGCTGTCAGATCTGTAGCCGGCATCCAACCTGTTCCGAGGGAAACTTCCTGTGCAATTGTTCTGTCCATCACTGATGTGGGGTGTTGAAGCTTCCACTTGTTATTTTGAGTTATTTCTTTTTTAATTGTCAATTTTTGCTTCGTGTATATTGGGACTCTGTTGTGAGGCACGTGCGTATTTTTGAGGGACTGCTTTTTATTATTATGAAATATCTCTCTTTATCTAGATACGATTTTTCATTAAGGTCTTTCTCTTATACTAATACAGCCTCTCCAGCTTGCTTTTGGTTAGTTTAAGTATGTTGTTTTATTCTTTTACTTTCAACCTATTACTAGCTTTAAATCAAAACTGCCACTTATGCATAGAATATAGTGAAGACTACACTTTCTAAAATCTATTTGAGCCAAGTGTGATGGAGCACACCTGTAATCCCAGCACTTGGGAGGCTGAGGAAAGAGGATCGCCATGAGTCAAGGCCACCCTGAATTACATAGCAGAATCTTGTCTCAAAAAAACCAACAATACATTTGCTAAGATGTGTTTGATGCTATTGGTACAACTATAGCAAAAGTTGACGTAACTGTCCTATACAGCTGTTGGTCCTGGTATTCCAAGACTGACACTAAGGGTCACAGAAAATACTGTGGCACAGTGCTAAAGAACCAGGAACTGGGCCAAACCAGCAACAACTTCTCATCTCCAACAAACTGAAGAGGTAAAAATCTTGCAACAGACTCAAATCCCCAAGCCAGCGACATCTGGAAGAACCTCAGAGAAGTAGCAATTATCTAGGGATCCTAACACTAGCAATAAAACAACTCGCGATAGGCAACTTACAAGCATCATCCCAAGAATTAAACTAACTAAATAAATAAAGAAAAAATGAGGGGCTGGGGATTTAGCTCAGCGGCATAAGCGCCTGCCTTGCAAGCAGGCAGTCGGGAGTTCGATCCCTGGTACCGATAAAAAGGAAAAAGACAAAAAAAAAAAAAAAAAAAAAACATATCTAAATAAAATCAAGTTCACCAAAAGCAACTCCAGAGGGCAATGAGTGGGACAATCCAAAAGCCTCCCAAATGGCCTCCCTGAAGTGGTAACAACAAAGCAATTGAATGAAGCTCTGCAAAAAATGAAATCAGAAATAATTCTCAGATAAAGACCATGCTTAGTGATACACACAAAACAAAATAGATGAGCTTAAGAATATTATGGAAGCTCAACCTATTAAAGAAATGGAATCCACAGAGCAAATTCAAGCAGACATCCAGGAAAATAAAAACTCCACTGAAAGTATTTGTAGCAGATCAGGCCAACATGAGGTTAGGATCTCAGATATTGAAGATAGGCTTGCAGTTAGCAATCAGGAAAAGAAAGATTTCTCAAAAATAGCACAGGACAATGAGAAATCAGTCCAGCAGCTGCTAGATGGGACAAAGAAGAACTTAAGATGAACTGAAGCCAATGAAAAGCAAGAGATACCACAAATGAAATTTTAAAAAATTCACAGGTGTCATGGCAAAAAACTTCTCTGGTAGGGAAAGATTTTGACATACAGGTAAATGAGGCATATAGATCTCCATTTAGCCATCTTCAAAAAAATTCTATAGCCAGGCATACCATAATCAAGATTCCAGAAATTCAACACAAGAATAGAAACAAATCACCTATAAAGGAAAGCCCATCAGAATCATAGCTGACTTCTTAGCAAAAACTCTCAAGAGAGCTTAAAGTGAAGTAATCTAAGCTCTAAAGAAAAACAACTTTCAACCCAGATTGATGGACCCCGCAAAACTATTTGATAGGGAAATAAGGTACTTCCATGACACAGAACATCTGAGGGAATTTATAACCACCAAACCAGTAGTATGATGGACATTCTAGAGCCCCACAACTTGGGAGAAAATGTTTAATCAGCTGTTCCTTAGACAAAAGATTACTGTCATGAATATGAAAAGAACTAAAAAAAAATCAGTCCTCCCAGATTTAAAGACGCAATCCCAAAAATGGGCATCTGCAATGAATATACTTCTCAGATGAAGACACAAACAGCAAATAAATAGGTGAAAAAAGCCGGGCATGGTGGCTCACGCCTGTAATCCCAGCACTCGGGAGGCTGAGGCAGGAGCATCATTCTGAGTTCGAGACCAGCATAGGCTACCAAGTGAGCTCAAGGCCAGCCTGAGCTCACTTGTAATCCCAGCACTTGGGAGGCTGAGCTCACCTGTAATCCCAGCACTTGGGAGAGACCCTGTCTCAAAAAGACCAAAAAAAAAAAAAAAAAAAAAAAGTGAAAAAATGTTCAACATCACTGGTTACTTGACAGATGCAAATTAAAACAACACTGAGATTCCACCTCACCCAAGAAAGAATGGTTATTATGAAGAAATCAAGTAATAACAAATGCTAGCAGGGCTGAGTGGAAAAAGGAACCTTTCTCCACTGTTGGTGGGAGTGTAGACTGATGCAACCACTATGGAAATCAGTGTGGAGATTCCTCAAAAAACTAGGATTACAAGTCCCATTTGACCCAGCTATTCCCCTTCTGGGTATCTTCCCAAAAGAATTAAAAACATCATACCACAGTGATGTATGTGCACCCATGTTTACAACAGCACAACAGACAGATGTTGGAAATAACCTAAATGCCCACTGATTGAAGAATGGATGAAAAAGATGTGGTACTTTATACAATGGAGTACTACTAAGCCATAAAGAAGGGTAAACTAGAGACTTTTACAGGTAAATGGATGCAACCTGAGACCAGATTCGTAAGTGAAATCACACAAATGTGTAAACATGTTGTCTCACTAGTGTGAAAAGTTGAAACAAACAATATATGTACATGTATGATAGTTAAGATAATTACACTACTGACTTCTCTGAATTCATTGAAGAAAAAGATTTGTGCTATTGTTCAGACAACTAAATGAGAATCTCTTGTGCTCTGGGTCAGTGATTTGGGGATAACCGTGTGCAACGTTTGTAACATTGCTGCCCCTGTTTGATGTGTTTTGAAATTTCATTTTAGGGCTGGGGATTTAGCTCAGTGGCATAAGCGCCTGCCTTGCAAGCAGGCAGTTGTGAGTTCGATTCCTGGTATCGATAAAAAGGAAAAAGGAAAAAAAAAAAAGGAATTTCATTTTAATTTTCTTTTCCCTTTTTTCTCTTTGAAATAAAACGGATTCAAAATATTAAAATGAAAATGAAAAATAAAACAAGAATAAATTAAATCTAATCCATTCCAATCTAATCCATTCTGAGCAAGGCATAGTAACAGATACCTACATTTCCAGCATTATGGAAAGCTGAGGCAGGAACATTGCAAGTTCAAGCCCAGTATGACAAATTTAGCAACTTAACAAGACCTTGTCTCAAAATAATAAAGTAAAAAAGAGGATAAGGATATGGCTCAGTGCAAAGGATCTGGGTTCAATCCCTATTAACTACTCCCTCCACTCCAGCCAGGTGTGGTGACACACACTTGTAATCCCAGAACTCAGAAGGCTAAGGCAGAAAGATCACTATGAGTCCAAGGCCAGCCTTGCTACATAGTGAGTTTAAGCCCAGCCTCAACTACATAGTGAAATCCTGTCTCAAAAATAAAGAAATAAAATAAAATCTGTTTGCCAGCCACTGCCTTTTAATTAGAATATTTAATCCATTTATATTTACTGTGATTATTAATAATGTTACATATCATTTTTAAAATTAACTTTATTAGTACACATACATATAATGATCACAGTTGCCATACTGTTTTGATTGTATTTATGTGACCTATTAGAACAGTCAAAACTACAGGGTCAGAAAAGACATAAGGTTTTTTCAGGGATTCTATATAGAAGCATAAAAGAACCTTTTGGGGATAAAGAAACTCTTGCTTGTGAGGTCAGTTATATGACTATGTATATGTATCAAAACTCACCAAACCACACACCTATGAAGTATGAATTTTATTTTCTGTAAATGAAACATCAACAAAGATGATGGGGGAATTTTGAGTAATTTGTCAATACACCTTTTATTTAAAAAAAAAAAAAAAAAAACCAGTGTGGTGATGCATTTAAGAAGCTGAGGCAGTTTGAAGCCAGCCTGGGCTAAGACCCTGTCTCAAACAAAACAAAAAACATAACACTCTAGGTATGTGTGTATACTTGTAAATGCTGGCGGAAAGAATAGCAAGGAAAAATATACCCAACCATATAATGCTGCCAAACGAAATGGCAATAGAAACAATACTTTTCAAGTATCTATATCTATTGATTCATGTTATGAACATGTATGCTATTTCTAATTTTATTTATGTTTTTTGTTATTTCTAATTTTAAACTAACATTACAATTTAACAGCAATTTTTTTTTAAGAAATAAAAATATTTTTGATGACATGTCAAGATCTCAGTTGCTTCACAACACACAGGTCAGATGGATAGGAGGCAAGAGAAACTGTAGCTGAGAATGGTCAGGACCTGGTCACTGCCAGTGGAAGTTGACCCAGGTGCACCGGCCCATCTGCTGCATCTCCGGATACACCTGAGATTTCTCACAGTCATAGGATAACAGAGAATATGAGCAAGTGAAGGACAAAAAGGGAGGGTAGAGCCATGCATGGTGGTGCACTACTACAATCGCAGCCCTCTGAGTTCTGAGCCAAAACACTTCCACAAGTTCAAGGCCTGCCTGGGTTACATAGTGACTTCAAGGCCAGCATGAACTACAGAGTAAGATTAAAAAAGGAAAAAAAAAAAAAAAAGAGAGGTAAAGAATAAAGAAAATGTAAGATACTATGACAAAGAAAGAGCACAGCTGATCAGTCTGGGGAATGCTGAGCCAGAAAATGGCAAGAAGCTAATCTACTCATGTGGAAATAAGCATGGTAGGTACTTTGCTTTAAATTCGTCACATAAGCTCAGACAAATAGGACTTTGAGTACAGTAAAGGCCATTACACAGGTACACAAATGCTGCTTTGTAGGCTTAGTAAAACCACTTCAATAAAAATCCTCAAGAGGAGTAGCGCGTTTGTGTTTGCTCTCTGCTATCTCCTGTGTTTTCAGAACACTGACATGCACTTAGTAGATGCACAGCAGCTGCATGGCTTGAATGAATATGCCAGACTGGCGCTGAGCTCTCAATGGGGAGGAGACAGTAGTGGCTCTTGGAGGCCACGAACTCGTCTCATTGAGCCAGTGCAGCTGCTATTTTTTCATCATTCCCCTAGAGAGGGGGTTCATTTGGGCTGTTTCTGTCTTTCCACTAAGCAAGTGGTCTGAAGCCAAAATAGCATCTCTACCTTGACGGCATAAAACATATCCCATATCTGAGGATTTCTAGTCTCATCTCCTACGCACAGATTTCTGCTCTTGGAAAAGAAGGGGTGAAGGAAGAGGCAGATTCAGTGAATTTTTGCGGCAAAGCCTGTTCAGAGATGAAAGGAGGGCAGGGTGGACAAGTGTGCATTCTCAGCTCCCCCACCTTTAAAAGCAGGTCTTGTCACTCCACTTTGGGAAGTGCCGTCAGCAGGGACTGAGAAAGTGGTAGAACCCTCTCTGCCAGAGTTGGACCCCTTCATGGAAGGACAACATCCAGTGACTCATCAGTGTGATTTCAGTCTTTTTTTTTTGTACCAGGAGTCACGCTCAGGATCTCGCACCTGCCAGGCAGCCACTGCCTCTGACCTATATCCCAGGCCCTGGATGTGATTTTAACCAGTTACCAGTTCAATTATTTAAATACAAGATGACCAAAAAGTGCACATTTTTCCTATTAACTTTTATACTGTAACAAGAAACATAAAAATGGTAATTTTATCAACTTATTCAATACAAGAATCAAATGATTGCAATGATACTGCCTCAGTGATGCTCAGCACAGTTTGTAAATGAATGTGCTCAGCATAAACTGTGAAGTGATTAAAAACTTGGGCTAGGGATTTAGCTCAGCGGCATAAGCGCCTTCCTTGCAAGTGTGTGGTCGTGAGTTCGATCCGTGGTACCGATAAAAACGAAAAAGATGGGGGGGGGGGACGATACTTGGGCCAAACAAATTCACGTGGATGTGTTTACATGCACAATGGCCCACCATGTACAGGTCTGGAGCATCAGACATGACCCATGAGACCACGGGGCCTCAGCACGCAGTACCTGGTATCTCTCACATCCTCCAGGCTCATGAGAGTACACTTGCTGGTGTCCATGCCGTGAGGCCATTGCTTAACAACACATGTTTCAGAAAGCATCCCTGGCATTAACACAATCACAATGGGGCAGTGTGTAATTCACACATCTAGCTGGACCACTGCTGGCACATGCATGACTAACCCATGGGGGCACAAGACAGTCATGCATTTACCACTGGCAGCTCAAGGCAGTGGGAATGTGTTAGGCAAAACAAGACTGTACTTTTTCTGCTGCACTTGGATTAGCTTTGTCTTCCATTGTTACTAAGCTTCCTCTCATTGCTGTAGTAACTTTGTTTTCCTCTCCACTTAGGTTCACTAGCTCAAGCCCTTCCTTTGTATTTAGAATCTCCACAAAGTTTCTTTTGGTTTCTGATTTACTTAGCAGTTCTGATATGATGAGGTTTGGATCTTCGATTTGTTTCCTTAACTCTTTACTCCCTGTTAAACTGTTGTCTTTTGTCTTGTTTTTTGTTTGTTTGTTTGGTTTGGTTTTGAGGCAGGGTCTTAGTATGTAGCCCAGGCTGGCCTTGACCTTACTTATGTAGTCCAGGCTATTGTAGATTCATTGTGATCCTCCTGCCTCAGCTTCCCAAGTGCTGGGATTACAGGCAGGCACCACCATGCTCAACTATCATGTCTTCTTTGGATAGTGGTTTTATTCAGAAATATTTTTATTTAACACAAAGCACTATTTTCTTTGTGACCCGAATTTCGCATTCCTCTTTGGATTCCTATGTTCATTTTTTTTTTTAAATCCTCTTGTGGTGCAGTATGTATTCAGCTATTCATCTTTTGGGCAGCTTTACTCAAGATCTCAATTTGAGTGAATCTCCTTTTCCTTTCCTACCTTACCTGAGGCCTTTGCCTTCATCTCCCAGCTACAGTTGAAAGCCAGCAGTTCAGTCTACACATTTCTGTAGCCACCCTTTCCCAGAGTGGGGGCAAACATGAAGGAAATGCGAACAGAGGAATCTGGTGGGTCTCCTTCTGTAACTTTTCTTTAGCCTCCTGTATCTCATCCATGCTGCCTGAACAGATATGATCCTGTCCCCCTGGGATGTCTTCCAGTGCTGACCTCAGGGCAGGTGTTCACGGAGGTCACTCTTGATCCCTTCTCTTCCTCTGCTGCCTTCCCCTGTCCACAGAGGGAACAGCCTCTGGCTGGAGGTGGTCACAAGATGCAAGATTCAATGATGCAGATAGCGAATTTCCTTAAATATCAAACACAGAGCCCTGCGAGGAGAAGCCTTCTACCCTTCCCACCATGTCTTTCTGTTTTCTCCCAGAAGGCTCTGCAGTGCTTGTTGGCATGAATACTACTGTGATTGCATGGATGAAAAGCACCTGCTGCAGGTGATGGCAGAGCAGGAAGAGCAGGTCTCCAGAGGATGTGCCGAGGCTGCTTCCACCTGACCAGCGGACCTGCGTCACTTGCCCTGCTCACTAGATGAGCTCTGGGAAGGTCAGCTGGAGTTTCCTCCTGTGTGGTAAGCCCTGTAGAAGAAGAGGAGGGCTCTTTCCTCCAGGGTCTCACCTGGACTTTGCCCCACCTTTCTGCTCACCTCTGTGGTTTAGGATTCTCCCAAGTGGACCAGGCTGAAGGATATAAGGATTGGTGAAAATACTCAAGATTTTACTACTCTTCACCTTCTTTGTTACTTAGCACTGAGAGAACGGTGTGAACCAGAGTCAAGCCACAAAGTTATTTCTTTCCTTAATTACCAGTTTTGAAGATTGTGGTATGAAGCTGACTGGCTTTGTTGGTTTCTGCTGGGATAGTGCTAGTTATCAGAATATGTTTGTATCATGAGATTACTGGAGAGATTCTGTGATCAGATTCACTCAGCCCCATTTGTCGAGACCCCTGGGCCCAGACCGAAATTACCAAGGGTGATCATCTTTCCAAAATACATGATAGCCTAAAAATATCTTTCTTTTTCTAAACATTCATGTTGGAGAACTCAAGCCTATTTAAAAGGCAAGCAATTATTCATGGATCAGTTTTTTACACACTGCCTCTGCATAACCTGTTGAAATAAAACTGTTCATGATATATAGTTATTGACTCATCTAATCCCTGTCCAATTTCCAAAAGCAAATTGTGGCCTCATTTTGAAAATAGCCAGGAGAAAAATCCGCATGGTTCCTATAGTGACAGGGTATCTTTGCAAGGTGGAATACATGTGTGGTTTGGAAATGACATAGCGGACATCACAAAGGTGACCACCTGAGGGGATTTACTTGTGAAGAACTTAACATGTTTTTAGAAATCCTCTTTATAAAGTAGAATACATCTAAGACATAGAAATGGTAAATCAAACATAATGAAGTACCCACCTAAGGTGTCTACTATTAAAGAAAATCATACTGCTATTGCTATAAAAAGAAAATTGTATCCTGTATGGTTGCCATTAATCCTGAAGCTGCATGACTTCGCCTGAATCCACACTGACTGCTTCCACACAGCAAACACCCCTGATTAGGCTTTGGCAACCCCAGCCCTGAAACAAAGCTATGAAATAGGAAGTAGCTGAAACCATAAAACAGGATCAGGACCTTGCTGCAGACAGGGTCCTCATTCACCCCTGTGAGGATGGCCACCACCTCATGTACTAGGGGAACAAGGCAGCTGCAGCTCAAGCTGCTGGACACAGTAGTGGTAACACTGAGAACCAACTGGCCTCTGATAATGATAAATATCTACCATGAGGATAGGGAAAGAAAAGATCAAAAGGCAGGCACAAGAAAGCTAGGAGCCATGTATGGCGGGAGAAATTTGAGCAACTGGGTGGAAAGAGTCAGGAAAAAAGTCAGGATTGTGGGTGGTGGCAGGACCAAATACTGAGGGAGTCATTGATTTTGCAATTCTGAGGTGTCATGGTTTGTGTTTGGACGTCCTCCAAAGCCTCACAGAATCATGTGGGGCAGGCCACCACATAAAATATAAGGGAGGGAAGGGGGCGTGCTCTTTCCTTTTTGCTCTTGTCACCTTATACCTGTCACCTTTGGTACCTGTTGACGCCATGAATGGCTGCCACTGTGCCATGCCACCCTGGCCTTGGTGCCAGCTGATTATGGACTGAAATCTCCAGAAACACTGAACTAAACAAACCTTTCCTTTCTGCATTTTGGGTGTCAGGTATTTTGTCCCACCAAGGAGAGAAAGTACCCAAGACATGAGGTAAAGGATGACTTTAGCAAGAGTCATTCCAGGAGTCTACTAGGGGGGAAAAGAGCAGGCAGCAGGGGATGGGACAAGTAGAAAGTGAAAAATAAAGGTAAGGCCATGCAGCACACGGCTCCTTTTATATGAAATGTCTAGAAAGGGCAAATCCATGGAGACCAAAAGACTGGTGGCTATCAGGCCTGGGACAGGGAATCAGGAGTGACTGCTAAATGGGCATGAGATTCCCTTGGTAGTTATAAGAATGCTTTGAAACTAGTCAGGGATGGTGGCATTACAACATGGGAAGTGTACAGCGGCATGCCTCTGAGCTACGCATGTGAAATGGTTCAAACCATTGTGTGCGCTCCCCTCATACACCCAAGCCGGGACAATAAGAGCCTGTCTGGGCATCAAACAAGAATCTGAATTGGAGCATAAATGAGCCCACATCTGGAAAACAATCATCATAATTTTTTGAGGGGGGTGATTTTTGAGATAGGGTCTCACTATGTTGCTAGCCCAGGCTGGCCTGGCCTCCTGAGTACTGAGAATACAGGCATGCACCACCACACCCAGCTCTTCATAATCTTTGTGTCATCAAAACAAAGTAAGTTATGACTATTCTTACACTGCTGAACAAAACAGTCTCATATGATTTAATCTAATATATTCTCTTTTAAAAGACAGCACATTTGAACCAAGCATTGTGGCACATATCCATCATCCCAGCACTTGGGACACAGAGGCAAAAGGATCACCAGGGGCTGGAGCATTACCTGGGCTTCACAGTGAGTTCAAGGCCAGCCTGGACTACATCGTGAGACACTGTGTGAAAAAGCCAACTCCACCACCAAAGACAGCACACTGATGCATGCCTGCATGCGTGTGTCTGTGTCTGTGTTTTGTTTTGCTTGTCCAGTACTGGGAACTGAACTACAGGCCTTCACACTGTGCTATATTCCCAGTCCTTTTTTAATTTTTATTTTGACACAGGGTCTTCCTAATTCACTAAATGGCTCAGGCTGGACTTGAATTTGCAGTCCTCCTACCTGAGCCTCCCCATGTGCTGGGATTACAGACACGAGCCAGCATTCCTGTCACTACATGGGACATTTTACTAAGACTCCTGTCACCATTGAAGCTAGGTAAATCAAACACTTCTGCTGCTCAAGAGTCCTAACTGACCCTGGCTGTTGTATTTCTCTTCTTTTAAAATGAAGCCTCAGAAAGGAGACTTAAGAAAGGCGTTTAGCTGGAAAGAGATGTCTGACACAGAAAGCAAGCAACACAAGCTTTGCATATGTGGGCTCTGTTTCTGGCTTGGCCCACTCCTTCCCAGAGGACCATAAGCAAGCATGGACCCCTAGTTTCCACCACATGCTACTCCTGACAGTCAGGTCAAATGAGGTCCTCCTCTCCCTGCCCTGCTATGCAGTTCAGGTTGGCCTCTAACTCACTGTATACTACAGGCTGGCTTTGAACTCACTGGGCTCTTCCTGCCTCAGGCTCCCAAATGTTGGGATTATAGGCATGCCCCACAATGCCTGGGCTCAAATGAGGTTTCTGATGAGAAACAGCAACTACCATCACTAAAAAGCAACTGCTATCCAAAACTGAACAGCATTTCTGCCAAACACTTTAGCTCTGTAATATATTTCTCAAAGGGCTGATCAACAGTTTGACTTAAGTGCAAAAAATAACTTAGTGACAATTCATAATTTCCAGAAGGAAACAGCACTCTAGACTCTTGGAAAGTATACAATATGAACAATAAATCCTGATGAATTAATCAGTCTTCCATAATCTAAGATTGGATATAAGTTTTATTTATTTCTTACTAGAGACTGAATCAAGAGTCTTCATAGTGAGCTATCACCCCAGCCCTTATTTTTCTTTTTTAAATTTTGAGACAGATCCTTATAAAACCACTGTCAGGCGTGTTGGTGCACACTTGTAATCCTAGCACTCAAAAGGTAGAGACAAGAAGATTGTCATGAGTTTGAGGCCAGTCTAGGCTACATAGTGAGTTCAAGGTCAGTCTCAAACATAGTAAGACCCTGTCCCAAAAAAAACAAAAGCAAACTAAAACAAACAACAACAACCACAAAGTCACTAAGTTGTCCAAGCTCTACTAAAACTTGCTATCCTCCTCCTCAACCTCCTGAGAGCTAGGACTATAGAATGTCCACCACATCTATGTATTCAGTGCCACTATTTTTTTTTTATATCAGACATCAGACTCAGGACCTTGCACTTGCCAGGCAGGAGCTGTGCACTGAACTGTATCCCTGGCCTTCAGTTCTACTTTTAACTATTCCCATCAACCCAATTTTTCATGTTTTAGTTCACACCCACTTGTCACTACTAAGTAAAACACCAAAAACGACAAATGGCAGAACCACCATCCTATTCTATAGTCACTTCAGCTAAGCGTGGTGGCACACGACTGTAATCCCAGCATACAGGAGGCTGAGGCAGAAAGATTGTTACAAATTACAGACCAGCCTGAGCTACAAAGTGAGCTCACGGCCAGCCTAACCTGCTCAGCAAAATCCTGTCTCAATAAGACCCAAAAAAGAAAAAAGTCACTTTTTTCCCCCTCTTTTTTGGGACAGTGGTCTCACTATGTAGACCAGGCTGAACTCCTTGAAGCAAGCCTCCTGCCTCAGTCTCCTGAGTACTGAGATTACAGGTGTGCAACACCAAACACAGTTAAGGTAGTGACTTTCTTAATTGTTCCTTGTAGGCACTATTTTTCTACCACTTTTTTGAGAAATAAATCAACTGAAATCCCTGTTGTGAAGAAAACAGAGTTGCTAGCATGCAGAGCTGCCCAGGGACTTGAGGTCTTCTGGTTCTGAATGACAGAGAAAAAAATTGTAATTATGAGTGAAGGTCATGGCATGAAAGTGCAATCTCTGTTCTTCCCAGGAATGGAATCCACCCTTTCCACCAGAGACGTCCAGTGACGGAAGAAACAACGAGAAGGGAGCAGACAGCACTTGGCAAAAAACCCTTGCATTCCAAGCCCTAGTGGACACACTGAATTTGGGGATGCCGAATGTTTACAGCTCCAACTTGTGCCAGGAAAAAAAGAACCTCTTCAGGTCAAGAAGCTTCCTTTTCTCATGAATTCCATTTGCTCCCATGCTGACTGTTATGGCTTGTGTCCAGATGCCCCCCCAAAGCTTCATGTGGTCATAGGTGGGGCTTCTTCCGAGGCGGCTGAAGAGTATGCGATGTTGGTGTATGATTCCTCAATCAGTACACTGACTGGTTTGGCATTTCCCTATCCCGGTAGCCTGGACACAATATAAGGACTGAGAGAGACTTATCTTCTCCCTTGCTTACTTGCTCCTGGCCGTCTTACTTGTCATCAACTATTTCTCCTCTGCGATTCCCCTCTGCCAAGCCACCCTGCCTTGGAATCAGCCAGGTATAGACTGAAACCTTTACAAACTGTGAACTATATAAACCTTTCCCCTTTAACTTTAGGTGTCAGGTAGTTTGTCTCAGTAATGAGAGGAAGGTAACGAAGATGCTGATCCAAGTCGAATGCAGTGATCCTACATAAATCAACAAGCAATGTTTCTTTTCCAGCCTGAGTCAGAAGACGGCAAACAGTTTTTAACTGTACTTGCCAGGGGATGTTGACCAAATGCCTATCTTCTTTGTGGATCTAGTTTTTCTTTTATAAATGAGGACAATAACAGATTAATAGAATTGTGGTAGGGTTTAAGATGATAGCTGTCATTTAGTTGTGTCTGCCAAATAATGAACCCATATATTAGCTCTTATCGGCAACAGTACCTCCATCGTGAGGTCTGGTCTAGAGAGATATGGCACTTCTCTCATGAAATGAGAAAACTGTGAAAAGCTGTAATAAAGATTTTAAAGTGGGAAATCAACTCTCAAAAAAGTGCTTTCACCAAAAACTACACTGTGTCAATAAAACTCAATTCAATGACTCCAAATTCCTTCATCACAGGTGATAATTAATGTTTGCAAGGTACAGTACCATAGGGAAAAATTAGTGTTCCCAAGGTAATGTATAGCAAGAATGAATGAACATACAGTAAAAGTCCCTAAAAAACATCATTCCAAGCTGCTACTCTGGGGTCAGAAACGATAGAGATTCAGCATATTGGTTCAGTGTTACAAACGAAAAGCAGAATACGGTACCCTGATAATCAATGTCCATGTTTAACCAACTTAAGTCAGAAGCTCTGTAATTTAAATATAGAACAAATGGGTTGTGGTGCCCTCCAGTTATAACCCATATTCCATTTATTCCAATGCATACAAGTGCACATACCATATATTCACAGTTCCACTAGGAAATGCTTAAATATTTTTAGAACTTAAAGAAAAGCAGAGTTTTAAAATCAACTATGACCCCTCATAACAAATCCATAGTATAGAATCTATTTCCTTAAAGTCAGTTTTGATAAGACAAAAAAAAAAAAATCCTGAGGAAAAACAATTTGAAATCTAAATAATAGTAGGAAAATACAATCCCTTTCCATTAAATGCATTGCTCTACGATCACCAATTTGGACTTTTTCCCACTTGCTTGCAAGACCCAGTGTGCTTTTTTTTTAAGTGGAACTATCAGTTCACTCCTGTCCTAAATCCTACAGCAGCATCTTAAGGACAAACACAGGGGACTTGCCGTCTCATTTGGAATGACCCATCCTGCTGGGATCTTCTAGTTGCTTCTAGGTGCATTACACACTGCAGCAGACATCAGCAGGCACTTCTAGAAACCCCCTCTAAAGGTCCACTGACCTTTTGATGACTTGTGACTTCGTCCCTGCTTCTTCCCAGCTCCTTGGCAAGTTTGACGTTCTCTTCCTGCAATGCTGAAAGCTGCTGCGACTTCTGAGCTGCCGCCTGCTTTAGGGTTTCTCTGCAAGGACAGTGAGCACAGGGTTACCATAGAAACAAGACAGGCAAGGAAACTGTGGGAGACAACCAGCTTCACAGCACCAAGGAAAACAGATCTGGTCACGTGTCTGACAGGCTCTGTAACAACAGGAGACAGTGTCGTCTGCAGGCAGGAGGGGCCACACGGCTTTAACCTCTCAAAAGAAGCATGGCCGCCCACAATTATTACATTTTTAAAAACTTAATAAACACTACTGCCATCCTCTTACCACCTACACACACTCCATACAAAAAAAGACTTCTGTTATAAAATAAATGACAAAAGAGATGGTCAGAACAGCATTCCTGTCTTTAAGAATACTTCCATCCAGATAATTACATTTAAATCCACTACTTTGGTAAAGTGATTTAATTTGCTACCAAGGCACTGTTCTGGCTGCACAGATTTATAATCTGTTTCACAGAAATAAAACCAAGTGGTTCTATTTACTTTGCCTGTCAGAGTCAACTGCTGATGTGAATCTGAGCTGCCCCCCAAAAGGTTTTCTACTTAAACAGGTGTCTTATTTTCATGGCATTCTTTCCAAAATACCAATTTATAATTAAAAGAAGCAAATAAAAATATAATAGTCTTATACCCAATATTATGAGTATTAACATATGAACACATATGAATTTATAAATACCTTTCCAACATTAAAATTAACTCAAAATACCCATTCTAAATTATTATTTATACATGGATATTCAAAATATTTTACCTGATCGCTGGATTTTAGTGTTATTATTTACACATTGATATTCAAAATATTTTACTTGATCACTGGATTTTAGTCTATCATAGAAGGTTTTGATGCAACTATAAATTTTAAGTAAGTCTGTGCTGGTTAAACTCCACTCCACAAGCTGTCATATGTAGCTGAATTCCACATTCAGTCATCTGGGTATGAATCCATCTGCTGAGGCATGAACACATCTATTTTTAACGTCAATTGTCTAATGGGTGACACTGCTTGGCAGCTTCAATTTTCTCGAGATTTTAATTTTCCACCTACCTATAATGTTCATACTGTGATGACCTCATGGTGATTTAAGGGGATAAATCTCTAAAACCTCTCTTAGCATATTCAACCAGGCTTTTTAACAGGGATGTTTATTTACCAAGTAAAAAAATGGGAGAAGAGGTATTAACCTCAGGTAATTAGCCATTCAGAAAAAGTCATAATTTTAATTATGGATCCATCTACCCATCCATGTACACATCTACATTTCTCTCTACACATACCCTACAGCTAAAGTTCCTTCCTTGTAAAAGTCCACCAATCCTTGACAAATCAGATGATCAGCAATCACCATAAGCCGAACATTATATTTCACAGTGGCCACTGCCTTTGTGGAGCTATCTGGTCTTAGCATTTATGTGGTCTGACAAGAGTGGTATCTGTGTTCCTCTTCTTTCCTCCTTAAAGATTTTTACCTTTTCAAGGATTGTTTTGGGGTGGGGTTTTTTTGTTTGTTTGTCTACTTGTCTTCAGACAAGAGTCTCACTAGGTAGTTCAGGCTGTCCTTCACTTGTGATGTAGCCCAGGCTGATCTCAAACTCAGAGCCATGCTCCTGCTCAGTTTCTTGAGTCCTAGGATTGCAGGCATGTGCCACCATGCCCAACTCTTTTAAAATTTGTTAAACTCCTGGCTTATATTAAGAGCCTGTAGTAAGGAAAATTAAAATGAGGAGTCAAAGTAGTAGTCTAAAAAATAGCTAAAATATTTATAAGTATTGACCTACAAAAATGATATTTGCTGTTTTAAAATACACCAAATGATTTCAAGTACATTTTCTTATTTAATTCCCAAAGCACAGGGAGGCTTTTGCTACTATTTGTTTTAAGATAGAAAACTAAAGCTCAGAGAAGTAAGATGATTTGCCTCAAATCATAAAGTCAGTAAGTCACAGAATCAGAGCCAGAGTTACAATTGGCAGGTGGACTTCAGCTATGATTTTAATACAAGGGCACATTTCAAATTATCTCCAGGGAACTGTGGGATGTGCATTCATGAAGGAAAGACAGTCCCACTGTCCCAAGTCTGGACATTCAACTGTGAGTCTGAAAACACCAAGACTACATTTCTAACAATTTTAAGAAGCACTTACTCCCTCTAAGGGACAAGGTGTCTTGAAACAAATAAATAAAAGAATTCTTTAGTTTAAAAACTGACAGCTGAGTATAGCTGCACACAAGTGTAATCCCAGAAATTGGGAGGTAGAGGCAAGAGGATTGCTTTGAATCCAAGATTAGCATGAACTACATAGTGAGATCATGTTTCAAAAAACTAAAACAAAAAGAGAAACAAACTCCCTCAACTCAAAAGACTAGAGAGAAACTGTTTTATTGCTATTCTCCAGTTGAAAACAGGAGCTGGCTAATCAAAATCAAGGACTTTTCTTTAACAGCAGCCCAGTAGGCAGCAGAGAGAAAGCGCATCAGGGACAAGTGCTGACTTCCAGTGCCAAGGGTGGAGTTCCTGATGGAAGCCCAGCCCATCCATAGCATCCCTTTCCTCCAGGAACCTCCATGCCACTGGGTGACGAGAACCATCACACTTGAGGATTTGAGGAGCCCTGCACATACACAGAGCGAACTACAGGACAACAGCTGCTCATCCTCCAGGTCTGAGAACCAAAGAGCACAGCTAACAACTACAAGGAAGCTGTGCTGGTTTGTTTGTTTGTTTTTTTAATCGGTAGCGGGGATCGAACTCATGACCACCTGCTTGCAAGGCAGGTGCTTATGCCGCTGAACTAAATCCCCAGCCCCAGCTGTGCTGTTTTGAGCAGCACTGTTCCGGTCCCTGACAGCAGACAGATCTTGACTGATAGTGGTCTAGAGAACAAGCCAAATGGCAGAACTTTTCAACCACTTCCCACGCTGTCCCTGCTGAGCTTCTGTGGAAAGCTACACAACAGCTGTGGGGGACCCAGTCACTCATCAGAAGGTGGTATCCCTCAGTCCTAATGGGCAGGAGAGAAGCAGAGAACCTAAAGTTCAGCCTGCTCTCTCCCTCTCCAGGGCAGAACCAGAGGGGAGGATTGGCAGCAGTGACTATGACTGTGATGCAACTGGGTTAATCTTTTATTCCCAGGTCTTTGCTTCTATAGGCAGGAGATAAACTTTCGACTTGTCACTGGAATAATGGTAAGAAAGGGACACAAAGAGAGTTTCTTTCCCTTTTTGGGAGGAGCTGGGAGGGGAACCTAAGGCCTTATGTCTGCCTGGTAAGTGCTCAACAGATGAGCTACACCTCTGGCCTGATAACCTCTCTTAATGGGGATGAGCCCAACCCCACACTGTGGGCAGGTGACATGTTAGGATTTGGTGAGGACTCTGACCATCGAAAGTGATCGCAAGCTAGACTAATGCAATGAGCCTCCTCAGCAATATGGTCTGGGATGTTACCTAAGCCTCAAGAGCTCTTTCCACTCATGCCTGGCCCCTGCATTACCTAACATGGCCCAGAGAGCTCAAGAGTAGGGCTACGGCAGCGCGAGGTTAGTTAGAGACTGTTCTGGTGCTCACATCCTCCATCTCCAGCTGCCTGTACGACAAAAGAACTAAAGCCAACTCAATGTTCCAGAACGTTCAGGGTTAGCTAACTACTCACATTGTGGGGGAAAACATTCTAAACTGTAACTAGACCCACGCTCTTTGAATTTAACTAAATTGTTATATTCCTACAGTTAAGTTTGTTTTTCCTGCCAAGTGACCAATTATCTATTAGTATTATTTGGCTTTAACAGGCCAAAGAGATGTGTTTGTCATTTAGTACCAGGAATCAAACTCAGGACCTTGCTCTTGCCAGGCAGGCGCTGGTATCGCTGTGCTATATCCCTGGCCCTTGACTATTTGAATCTTATTATGTAGTTTAGACTGGCCTTGAACTCACCATTGCCCAGGATAGCCTTGATCTTGTGGTGATCCTCCTCCCTTAGACTCCCGAGTGCTGGGATTACAGGCATGTACCACCACGCCTGATATCCACCAAGATTTAAGATTACTCCTAATGGTCATGATCACACTGTGAGTTTTTAAGCGTATGCAGGTGTAACTGATGGGAGCTGCTGAAACATCATAGAGCAACACCATTAATACCAAGGCTGCAGAGGGAAACTCAATCACCAACAGCCTATGCTGAGCATATCCTCAAGTGAGTATCTCGGATCAAATTATTCCTAGGAAAGTTGGAGGAACTCTCTGGACAGAAAGACATATATAATATAATCAGGTCAGATAAATAAATGGTACTGATGATGCTTACTTAGGAATTGCAGCTTTGAACTGATGCTTTTATTTCTGTTCCAATTTCATGTTTTATTAAAATTAGAAATAAATGGTATAAACCTTTGAAAGGTAAGGACCGCAGACATTTATCTGTGCACCTATCCAGCTGAATAATATCTAGTAAGAGGACACACATATCCACTTGTTCACCAGAATTAAGTGGCATTAGATTTTTGGTTTATGTTGTTGACACGGTGAAGTTACTGAATACAAGACCAAATGAAATTTACACTGTAACCATCCCTTAAAATGTCTCTCAAATACTGAGCATGGTGGTGCATGCCTGTAATCCCAACAATTGGGAGGCTGAGGCAGGAGGACTGCCATAAATTTGAGGCCAGTTTGGGCTATATACACAAGTTCAAGAGCAGTCTGCATTACATAGTAAGATATTATCTGCCCCCCTCAAAAAGCAAGGTAACTTCCAACTTCTGACAATTACAATACCACTACAGCTCTCTTTGTTTCTTGTTTTTTTTTAATCGGTACCAGGGATTGAACTCATGACCGCCTGCTTGCAAGGCAGGTGCTTATGCTGCTGAGCTAAATCCCCAGCCCCGCTACAGGTCTCTTAAAGGAGAGGGCTAAACTGGTATTGAAAAAAGAAACATGAACAATGTGTCTGAACTGAGCAGCAGACTGGTGGGTAAACCCTAGAGAGTCTCAAAATATCCCGGTATTTACCTTCCATGCCAGATCTCAGTACTCTTAAGAGGAAAATATTTACAAGTCCTGAAAGTGACATGCTGTTTTGGTTTCTTCTCCTACAGAAAAGTTTTGAGGGATTTTTAAAAAGGTCTGATAGTTCTGCTTTGTGGTGGTTGTGATGGTTGTTTTTGGTACCAGGAATCAAAATTCGTGACCTCATGCTTGCCAGGCAGGCACTGTGCCATTGAGCTACATCCCCAGCCCTGGTTCTGACTGTTTATAGACTGGCTATCAGATAAACACATTACATTAAACTTCTGATTCTATTTGTATCTTCAAAGCTTTGCAAAGTCACAATGGATCCCAAATGTGCACCTATCCAGCTGAATTATATCTGGTGGGAGGACACACATTCCCACTGGTGCCAGTCAGCACATAGTCCCTGCCACCCTTTTATCTACCTGTAGTTCCTTCTTAATGGTGGTTGAGATGCTTCTAGGGGTGGCAATAGTGTTTAGGGTACAGAAGGGTAACTTTGTGGGGTTTCTGCTTTATTGTACTTTTCAAATTATTTTTAAAATAACTACTTTCACTTTTGCAATATAAAAGTTTCATCACTCAAAGGAGATAAACTTACATTTCTTTCCTGAATTCTTCCATTTTTTGATTCTCTACGGTCAGAAGTTCTTTGGATTTGTTCAGCTCTTCCATATTTTTCAAGTTGTTCTCTTTGAGTGTGTCCAACTTAAAGACCAAAAGGAAAAATTCATGAAACAATTTCATTTTCCGGTGGCATGGTTAGAGAGACAAATTATTCACCAAAATATGTATTTAAAAAGTAGATAAAATGAATCACCTGCTAAAATAAGAGTCTGTTGGCTGAAGAAATTACAAATGACAGATGTATTATAAATCACAAACACTCCTTATGTTTCGTAAATTTCCTTCATACTTGGTCAAAATGTCAAACTAATTTGCTGCATAAATTTAAATTTTTTTTTCATCTTGTACACAATTATTATTTATCAGTGAGCTTGCTACTCATATATGATCCATCCTTTAAAAGCAAGAGTTACAGTGCCACAGCAGGGATTATTCTTTTTCATAAAATGAAACTCCTTTCTGTCCCCATAGATCAGCAGTGTAGGAAACTTTCCAATGTCAGTACCAAATTTACACAGTCCTTGTTACAAAAAATATTTATTTCAATCAAAACATTTGTAGACTGGGAAAATTTTAAGCCACCCATCTGAACATTTTTTGTTTTGTTTTGCTTTGGTATTTTGGTACCAGGAATTAAACTCATGACCCTGCACTTGCCTGTGGCACTATGCCACTGAGTATATCCCCAGCCCCCACCCACTGAAACTTTAACCAAAAGAGGAAGAAGTTTTGCAGTGAGCGTGAAGGTATCCATTAGGTTAGGGCTTGAACCCCTTGTGGGAAACAAGGTATGCAACTGGGATGGATGCTCACAGGCTCCAGAGATGGCCAGACTTTTAGCAGGGGTCCCCAACAAGAATGTGGGGTTCATATAGTCATTCAGGATACAGGACCTGCTCCTGGCTAGGATGACTCTCTGAACCTTGAGTCTTTGTCTCCCATAGGTAGAAAAGGGAGTTTTCTTCCTTTATCTTGTCACACAACCTCAGCCAAGAATTCCAGAAAGTGTCGCTAAATTCTATGACCCTCGGGGCTGGGGATTTAGCTTGGCGGCATAAGCGCCTGCCTTGCAAGCAGGCAGTCATGATTTCGATCTCCGGTACCGATAAAAAGGAAAAAGACAAAAAAAAAAAAAAAAAAAATTCCATCATCCTCCTTTTAATGCCCTGCTATTATTTCAGATTTACAGAAGAAAACCAAATACTGAAATGGGCCCAAGATAGGTTCATCTGGTCTTGTATTTTGGCTACAATGAACACACACACCAAAGGGATATATTATCAGAGGACACACGTTCCCTGGTTTCTATCCCCAAAGGTTAAAAGATGTTCCTTATAACGTTGCCATTTACTCTAGCTTCTAACTGTACTTATCATCTGTGATTTCTGTACTGCTTTTATATTTTTAGCTTGTCAGTTTCACAAGTTTTGTTTGTTTACCCTACAATTACCTCAAAATGTCCACATCTTTGGAGATCACCATCTCTAGCCTTGTACTATCCATTTGGCCATTCCCTCCCTTGCTTTACTTCCTAAAAACCTCATCTATCTTTTTTTTTTTTTTTTTTCTTTAACCTCATCTATCTTTACAAAGAATCTGAAGTGACAGAATTTTACACACTAACTCCAGCGAATCAGTCTGCAGGGGGTTCAAGTAACAGCTTTCCAAAGAAATAAAGGTTGGCATGAGGTGGGAGGGTGTGATCAGGGAAACAATGGGTACAAGGAGGAAAAATGCCACTTCGGAACTAAATGAAAATATTTTGGTGTCATAAATTTGTCCCAGCTACAGAACTGGTTAATTCATACCAAACTACCCTGAGCAAAGGCCTACATCAAGCTGGAGAATATAATTTAGCAGCTCCAAGCTGGAACAGAGTTGAGAAAAGTTCGTAAAATGCAGGATATAAGAAGAAGGGAACTCCATCTCTACAGTCTCTTGCCAGAGCCTTCACTATATCCACATTGGCCTCTTGCCAGTGCCTTGGACAGCAACACTGTTTCCCCATCAAGTGACAAAAATTGGTTCTGTGCCAGTGTGGCACACACCTCTAATCTTGGCATTTGAGAAGCATTTGAGGAGGATCACTGCAAGTTCAAGGCCAGCGTGAACTACATAAGAAGACCCTTTCTCAAAAAATAAAACTGATTCTGCTAGATTCTGCTAAACAAGTAACAAAGTAACATACTTTATTTAACATACGGCTCTTGTATAAGTGCAATTCTACTAACATAGACCAAAACTGCACAAGGCCACACTAAAAAATACACAATCTTAAGTTAGTGACCAAACATTCCATAACATCGCTGATAAGCTGTTCTCTGTACAAAAAGTCGTTTAAATCTAATTACTTCATTTTGCAGTTTTGCGTTTGTTTGCTTCGTGTCCTCCAAGGAGGCGAGAGTTTCGGTCTTCTCTTTGGTCATCTGTTCCACTATCTGCATGGCATCTTCTGCAGTCTGAGACGCCTAAATACAAGAAAACACAGTGAGGAGGGAGTGAGGCCTGCTTGACACCAAGGCTAAGCTCAGGCTGTGCTGCTTGGGCAGCCCTTAGCCTATGTGCCTTGGCTGAGAGAGGCACACAGAAGTGAGACAGCCACCAGCCCGTTGCTGAAGGCAACAAACAAGACAGGAAGGATCTGTCCCTGACACAGTCACAGACCCTTATTTGGCCAGTAAGTTAACCATCACATAACTTTCATCTTTTCAGAGCCCTCTAAACCCAAATATTCCAATGACAGTTCCGAGTTACACTGACAACTATGCTCTTACACTCCGACTTACACTGGAGAGACAACACTCTGTGTGGATAAAGAATAACACTCTGGGCTGGGGATTTAGCTCAGCAGCATAAGCGCCTGCTTGGAAAGTGTGAGGTCCTGAGTTCAATCCTCAGTACAAAAATAAAAAGAATAACACCCTGAGGTAGCTGGATTGCACTTAATCACATTTACACTGTGGCAGTTTAACATACTACTTTTGCTATTACAAATCTGAAGCTTTTGACATCACTTACACTGGGAATTCTTCACATAAAAATTAAAATTGTTTGGGAAATTGTAAAATAAAACTGAAATGTTTCATGAGACACATTTAATGGAAAAGCCTAAGGGAAACTGGGTAATGAATATAATCATGATTGTGAATAAAAAAGACATTTGCATATGGAGACGAATTCTTAGCTGCTAAGTACCAAAAATAATCATAAAAAATAAAATCATCTTAGGTACTTGATTACAATTTCATTTGCTCTAATAAAATTTATGGGAATTTTGTATTAGACGTATCCTACTGTTAGCCATGGAGAGTCCAATTCCAAACAGATAGACCCAATCAGATATTTAAAAGCCAAACAGCAGATAATATATCTCAATTCTACTGTTGCTGTTAAGCCTTTGAGAACCACAGTTAACTTGCTCACAAGGTTTCTCCAACTTCTCTCAACTAATAATAAATCCTTTTTATTCACAGTTTGCAATGCTTTCCAAGTAGAAAGAAATTACTGCAATTAGACATTTAGTAAAGAATGCCCTAGCTGGAATGAGACAAAAACTATACTTATCTAGTGGAATGGATTTTTGTAAGTGCAATGAAAAAAAAATCATATATGCCACTAACATTAGTGCACAGGGTTAGTAAATAATCCAGGTGCCCAATACTGGAACCGCTCACTTTACCGTGAATGAATGAAGAGTCTCAAGCTCTCTAATTTTATGGGTAAGTTTGCTCTTGTCTTTCCTCAAAGTACGGTTTTCACTTTGAGATTCTAGAAGGTTGGCTGAAATGTGGCTGTTGGTTTTGGCCAGCTGGCTAATCTCTTTCTGGAGGATGAAATAACTTTCTTCCAGCTTTTCTTTCTCCTTCAAGAGCTCATCCCTTCTCAGCATCATTTCTCTCTTCTCAGCCAGGAGGTTCTTGTTTTCTTGCATGAGCTCGGCTCTCTCAGCCACAGTCACCTCATGCTTCAGCTGGAGATCATCTAGGATCTTGCTGAGGTAAGTGTGCAGTTCCTGCAGTTCCAACTTGGACTTGGACATGGCAGCAAAATCACTTTTCATGGTCTCTATCTTGGCGGCAAGTTGAGCCGTTTCTGCACTCAAGAGTTCCTTTTCCTTAATAATCTCCACCACCTTTTGCTCAGACTTGGTCTTTTCTTGGATTAGTACAAACTTCTCAGACTGGAGCTGCTCGGTACATACTCTTAACCCCTCTACCTCCTGCTCTAGGAGCACCAATCTCCCATGGAGTTTATTGTTTTCATACAAGGATGACTCTTTTTCCTTTGCCCTGGCTTCTTTTTCTAGGACTAAGGACTGCTGCATTTCATGGAGCTCCTCAGTTAATTTCTGACACTCTTCTTTCAGATTCAAGCCATCCCTCAGCAAAATGCTCTTTTCACAGCAACAAGTCTTTAGCTCAGCATTCAAGTTTTCCTTCACTTGCATCACAGTGGTGTGTTCTTTTTCAAGATTCCTTTTGGCATCTTGTGCCTCTTTCAGCATCAAAGAAAGGTCATACTTGCTGGCTATTAGCTCTTGGTTTTCCTTTTCCTTCTCCTGAATCTCCTTCTTAAGAGCATCAACATCACCAAGTAGTTTCATCTTCTCATGCACAATTATTCTTCTGTTTGCAGCCTCTTGGTCATATTTTCTCTTAAGTTCTCCTATGGCTTTGATGGAATTTTCTCTCTCTGAAAGTAAATCTCCATTTTGTATTTCCAGTACTGACTTTTCATTGAAGAGAGTCTCTTGCTGTTTTTTAAGCTGAGTAATTTTCTGAGAAGCTGCCTCCTTCTCAGAAGTTAGTTGTGTGATCTTGTCATTCAGGCTTATTTCACGATGGGTGGCCTCTTGTGATTGCTTATTAAGTTTTTCTGTAATGATCCTATTTTCACTCACAAGTTCCTCTTTCTCAGCCAGGAGCCTCCTCTCAGAGGCAGCCCAGGTCTCCTTCTCATGGAGGAGCTGAACGCACTCTGAGTCTGTGATGGCCTGGCTGGCCTTGATCTCTTCCAGGAGCTGTGTGAGGCTCGTGTTGGCAGTCTGCAGCTGTCTGGTCTCCAGCTCGGCTTTCCTCAGTGCTTTGCTGGCACAGTCTAGCTGTGTGCGCAGCACCCCGGCTTCTGTGCTGAGCAGCTGCTTCACCTGCAGGGTAGCCTCCAGACTGGCACTCAGTTTTTCCTGACCCTGATGCAGCGAGTCCTTCTCAAATTGCAAGTCTCTGTTGCTCTGGAGAAGGCTTTCTCGTTCTGCTGTTAGGGCCCGGCATGCGCTATCGAGGCCTGATTGCTTCTCGGCCGCTGCCTCCTTTTCAGCTGTGAGTGCCTCAAGCTCCTGAACCAAGGCCCTCTGATCCTTGGCAAGTTCTTCATAAGCACTCTGAAGCTTCTGAATGACATCATCCTTGTCTTTCACCAGGATGAGGTTTTCAGCAGCAAGCTTCTTAACCTGATCCTCTAGGTGGCCTTTTTCTGCCCGAGTCTTCTCAGCTTCGGCTGCCAGGGTATCTCTGCAGAGCCGGAGCTCATCCATGAGTACCTGCATGCTTGCCGTGGAAGCTTGCAAAGAACTGTTACCCATATGTATCTTTAAGAGCTCTTCCTGGGCAATGTGGATTTCTTTAAGCAATTTTGCTTTCTCTGCAGCCAAAGCTTCTTTATCAAGCTGTTCCTGCCGGCAAAGCTTTTCAGCAGCTTCCTTCTCTTCTAAGACTTTCTCCTTCTCTAAATTAAGAGTTTTGTTTACTGACCGTAGTTTCTGCTGGTCTTGCTGAAGTAAAGTTACTTTGGCCTCCACTTCTACAAGCTTTGTTAAAAGCGAACCTTTTTCTACCTTTAAAGTATTTCCCTCCTGTGCGAGAAGCTGCTTCTCTGATTTCAGACCCCTCAGCTCTTCTGAAATTAGTTCAATTTCTTTTTTGGCTGATGTTAACAAATAAGTTAGCGACTACAGAAACAAAAAGATGAGAAGAATGGAAACAAAAATGAAATCAAGCACACAAATGCAAGCCCAAATAACTTAATGTAGCCTAAAAGTTTAAAATTTTCTACAATAAACTTTATAGAAGAAAAATGTCATAGAAACTTCATATGATACCAAGGGGAGACTAGAGAAACACAGCCCACAACAAGGTAGGCTCTGCAAAGTATTAAGACATCCACTGGCCTGCTGCACCTCTGAACAGAACATGAGTTTATTCCTGGAGCTCCCCAGAAGAGAAGAGCAACATGGTAGTGCCAGCCTGTAGGATCAGCTGCTCAGGAGGCTGAAGTGGGAGGGTTTGAGGCCAGCCTGGGCTACACAGTAAGACTCCATGTCAAAACCAAAAATCTCAGTAATTTGATTTTAACATAAGAGTGTAAAATTCTCGAGCTGGGGATTTAGCTCAGCAGCATAAGCGCCTGCCTTGCAAGTGTGTGGTCGTGAGTTCAATCTCCGATACTGATAAAAAGAAAAAGACAAACAAAAAAAAAAAAAAAAAAGAAAGAAAAAGAAAAGAAAACAAGAGTGTAAAATTCTCTACTGCCATTCCATTATCCAATTATTTCTAGTATAGAAAAGATACATAAAAGGATTTATTTATTTGGACTGAGGATTTAGCTCAGCAGCTTAAGCACCTGCCAGCCAAGGGCTAGGTTGTGAGTACAATGCCCCGGTACCAAAAAGGAAAAAAAAAGCACCACAAAAAGGATTTATTTCCTTGTTCAGTAAACTGTTGCTGTTTTTGAGACATGGTCTTACTATGTAGTCCACGTTGGCCTCAAACTTGTGGTAACCCTTCTGCCTCAGCCTCCCTAAGTGCTGGGATTATAGGCATGTACCAGCACAATGGGCTACATTTGAAATATATTACGTCATGTTTCACTTAATTAACAGGAAGCTGTTATTTTGACTGGTTTGATTTTTGTGGTGCTGGGTATTAAACCCAGCTTCTCATATATGTTAGGCAAGCACTCTACGAATTGGCTATCAGTGACTTTTTTACTGGATTGGTTTCAAGTTCTTTATAATTTCTTTGTACTAAACTCCTAAATATATATTTCTCTAACATTTTAAAAACAAAGATAGGTATTTATTTTTCTTTGAGCAATTAAAAGTTAAATAGTAGTAGGACAGTTGAATTTCACTGAGTTAATACAGCCAAATACTACACTGGGATACAGATACAACCCTGACGCTGTAAGCTGAAGTTCAATGTACGAAGTGATACTCTCTTCACTAACTGGACATGTCCTCCTCACTGCCCTTGAACTTGGCTTCCTGGTCAGTAAGCTCACAGAGCCACCCCAGGAACACAGAAAAGCCTGTGTTCTCACTTCTAGTGCTTTCTATAAGAGCTCTGTTCATCCAGTGAGCTTCCTCCACACCCTGACTCCTTTGTGGTCATGGCTGCAGCCTCTGGGTATCCTGCGGCTTGTCTCTCCTAACCCTAGTGGCAAGGTGGCACAGCTCAGTCCAAGATTAGAGGAACATGCTTTCCCACACCAGAGTCTACTACAAGTAGGCAGATAAGAGCTTAGGCAACTAGGAGGCTTTGTGATAGCCAGGCACAAGCAGCGTAAGGGGTGGTGATGGCTACACAGGACACTCAGGGAAGCCCTGTAGCCATCACTGGCACCAAGAAGGAAGAGCAGCTGGTACAAAACACTTGAAGCCACAGGAAATGAAATTCATCACCCTGTTGTGGAGGGAAAGGCTAGTGCACGAGAAGGCTACACAACACATCCCATCTGCTGCTGCTTCCTAAGCACCCTGAAGCCTTGATGCTGAACTTGGGCAAGCCGCAGCACAGCTACAGGGCTCTGCCAAGCACATACTTTGGCTTTGTCAGCCTGTATCCGCAGTTCCTCCACCTCCTGCGTCAAGCCTCTGTTCTCCTCTTGGACAGCTTTCAGCCTCTCCCCTGTGTCCAACAGCATCTTGCGCAGGTTCTGCAAGATTTCTTCATGCTTTGTTTTTGTCTCAGAACTGGCTTTTTCATATCTGGCTTTCAGATCCTCATACTGGTTGTGGCTCGTTTCCATCTCCTTTTCCTGCAGAAACACCAAGGGAAGAAGTCAGTCACCTGGCAATCTATGTACTCTCTCTTCCTTCCTTGCCAGGGAACAAGTCCCATTTATTCTCCCCTTACCAGGTCCAATAATTTTTCCTCCAGTGCTTTCTTTTCTTCCTCGTGCTTTCTGGCTATTTCCTGCTGGCTCTGCTCAGCTTTAAGAGTTATCTCTCCAATGCTTTTCTGTAGAGTATTTGCATTTTCATTAGCCTTTGTAAGCTGTAACTGTAATTCTTCTACACATCTGCAAGTTTCAATAGAAGGTATCAGATTTCTCATAAGAGTGTTTTAAATTTAAGAATTATAAGAAAAACATTAGTGACAGTTACACTATTATAAAATTTGAATAATCAATAACAAGTAAAATAGGCAAATAACACATACTAAATTGTTTGGAATAACAAATACTATAATTGTGAAGATTTATGTTAATAGGTTACTTTTAAAGAATGAGTGACCAATAAGCATATTAAAGAAAATCTGAGTTCCAAACTGGGGAAGCCAAGGTAGAAAGATCACAAGTTCAAGGCCAGCCTGGATCACACAGCAAGTTCAAGGAAAGAAAATACGTTTTAAGCAGATTAAAATTACCAAAAACTCATTCAAATGCTTCTTGAGAAAAGAAAATACAAAATTTATAATCAATACCTGAAGTTCTTAAAGAGAATCCTGTAGCTGAACAAAGATGTACAGAAAACATAGGACCTTAACCTAGGATGGGACACTGGATGAATCAGTAAGTGCAGAAGGGAATGTCCAGGGCCGCTCTGGTTTGCTACACAGGACGGCAGCTGACTAGCGCTCCTTGGAGGCCCTGCACACACACATCTGTGTGGCTGCACCTGACCACAGCAAGCCTGCCTGAAGCAGCCACGCTGGCCTGCTCAACAGCCACTCATCCTCTTTGGACTGTGTGCTGCTGAATGTAAATGTAACAAGTGCTGACAGTCTAAGAAATAGAATTCTAATGAGAAATAGAATTCTAATGAGTTCTAAAATATTTTGCCTTATAAGACAAACATTTTTCATGGCAGCCATGAAAAAAATGAAAGCCAACAGAATAAAGAATCAAAGAACCTCAGAATAAAGACAAGAACAAATACTAAAATAAAAAAGCTTTAGCATTGGGCTGGGGATTTAGCTAAGCAGCATAAGCGCCTGCCTTGCAAGCGTGTGGTCATGGGTTCAATCCCAGGTACCGATAAAAAAAAAAGGAGAAAAAAAAAAAGCTTTAGCATCAAGGAAGTACAACATAGTTAAGGGCATCAAGAGCTCTGGGATCAGAGGGCTCAAATCCAAAATCTCAGACATGTTCCTCAGTTCCAGCAAACCTCAATTTCTTTTGCTTTACAATGGAAACTATGCTATACAGTACTTGCCTCACAGATTAATATGAGAATTAGAAAATATGTAAGCTACAGGCACAGGGCATGTCAAACAGAAAGCCCTCATCACACTGTAGCAAGTCAAAAATACATTAAATTGTTTGTAAAAGGTAAATGACTGTCTGTTCTTTATAAGTCACCATGAGGCATATAAATGCCACTGTATTATTTAAATCTACCCTTGCTGACAAATGAGATAGATAATATCATTTCAAAACATTACATAGTTGATTTAAGGACACACTGTATATTAGAAAGGAACAGAGGACCGCTATACTGCGGTAGACCACCTGTCTACCATGTGTAAGGCCCTAGGTTTGATTCCCAATGCATGCATGCTCGTGCATACATGCACAGAGATACAAAACCAAACAGGGATAGGAAACTTTACCCCTCAGCTTTTTGTCTGTTTCCTTCCCCAGCCAGACCTTGCTGCAGAACCAAATGCAAAGTAGACACTCTTACACTGATTCTCTTCGCGCATACCTTTCTTTCAGACGTAATTCATCGTTCATTTTTGTTAGCTGAGAAGAATTATCTCCTGACATCTTCATTATGTCGGCAATGTCATTTTCCAATTTTTCCTTTGCCTTTAGCAAGTACTCTTCTCTTTCATCTCTCTCTCTAAATTTTACCTCCATATCTGAATATATACAGGAAAATAATGGCATTGCTGTGTTAAGAGTAAGAAAAATGTACAGAACACATTTTTGCTCTAGGATTGCTTGCATATAGCAATGCCTGTCCCCTTAAAAATCACATATTCTAAGCCAGGTGTAGTGGTGCATGTCTGTAATCCCAGTACTAAGGGAGGCTGAGGCAGAAGGATCATTGCAAGTTCGAGACCAGCCTAAGCTACAAAGCAAGCTTGAGACCAGCCTTAACTGCATTGAGAGACTCTATCTCAAAAAAAGACCAAAAAAAAAAAAAGAAAGAAAGAAAAGAAAAAAGAAAATAAATACATTCTAGTTAAGAAAAAAGAAAAGAGTAATTACAGGTGTGGCAGCACATGCCTGTAAATCCAGACTCTCATTGAGTTTGAGGCCACTCTGGGTTACATAGTCTGAACTGCACAGTAAAAACCTCCAAAAACCAAAAATATAAAAAGAAAATAAAAGAAGAAGATAATAATGTAGTAGGTAGAAGTAAGTGCTGAGAGAGGGAAAACTGAAAGAGAAAGGGAGCTGGGAAGGAATGGGGGTGATTAAAATCCTAGATGAGGCCCCTTTGAGATGGTGTTATTTAAGCAAAAATTTGAAGGCAGAGCAGGGAAAGGCAAGTACAAGACACTGAGGCAGGAACATACCTAACGAGTCTCCTACCAGCAAGAAGGCCAAAGAGCAAAATGCCCAGGGGGAGGGTAGTCTGGGATGAAATCCCAGCCATAACAGGGCCTGGTGGGGCAAACCCAAAGCTTTTACTGAGAGGGGAGACAACCACCTAGCTGGAGCAGAAAAATGACATGGTGAGACATCCTGTTAAAAGATCACTCTGGCCGCTGTGTTGAGAAGTGCCGGAAGAGGCAGGTGCAGTGGCAGGGAGAACTGGCTGTGCTGTTACAGATGCTCACAGGAAAGCAGCCCTTGCTGTGGATCAAGGCCAGTGTGGATGTGGTAAGATATGGTGGATTCTAGTGTTTTTGAACACTGAAAACAGATCAAAGAGACTCGCTGATCTCAGATCTCAAATGAGTATTTCACCATATTCTATCACTATAATGAATGAAGAAGTTATACATGAATGGTAAGTATGTTGTTATAATGTAAGACAGTATCTCAAACCACAGGAAAACCAGTAAATTTAATTGTTAGTCACCAAAGACAGCTCCTTACCTGCTAAATTTTCTCTCAACTTCTCCAACTCAGAAGACAGTTGATCAAACTCTTTTTCTTTCTCGTGTAACTTATTCACAGTTTCTATTTAGGATAAAATTAAAATTTTAATGTACTTCATATTTAATAAGCCGACTGGATCCTGGCTGTCTCACAACACAATCAAGCCATACACTGTGGGAACTGAAAACATAGGAACGCTAGCAGTCCCACAGTGAGCCACTCTGTTGTATGATCAGGAAACACGCATGTGGCTCTCCACACCTCCTCACATCTTTGCAGCAGGCAGGCACCAGGTTAGCCTTTGTTTGCCACATACCTCTCCTCCTTTCAATTCAAACTCAATAAAGCAGCGTGGGAGTGGTGGCTATTACTATAATACCAGCACTTGGGAGGCTGAGGCACAAGGATCACCGTGAGATCAAGGCCAGCCAAGGGTAAATAGTGAGTTCAAGGCCACCTAAACTACATAGCTAGACTCTGTCTTGAAAAAAAAAATTGTTTTTAAAAACTCAATCCAGCTATCAATGACAAAAGCTTAAATAATACTTTTCCCAGGAATACTTACATTTTAATACAGTATATGTTTTAAGTCAAAAGAAGAAAGAATTAACTAGGAGTCTGAGAGTCTAAGCAGCCCACAGGAAACAGTATTCATGTGCGCTGCAGAACTTCCTGGACAATGAGACTGGACCACAGCAGCCGCTACTCCAGGGCCCTGGTAGGAAAACACGACACTCCCTAGGGCAAGCTGCTAACTTTTGCCAAACATACCTTGCATACTTCTCTGAACAGAGACAGCCTCCTCTGAAACAACAGCAAAGTTTTCTTTCTAAAGAAAAAGAAGCTGATATTCAGAACACAAAGATCTCAAATGTTAAGGATAAACAATATAAATTATAAATATGTTATCTACAATTCGTTGCCAGTTTTGCTTCATTAAAACTAAAATACTGAAAACATTTTGCATCAACTACTACCCAAGTATTTTGTGCACTTACCTGTGTATGTGTGCATGTGAGTGCATGGTGTGTACATACTGATGTGTATATATACGTGTGCCTATATACACCTGGGTGCATATGCTGCATTCTATCACTTACCCTTGAAGAACGACTTTCTCCCCAGAAATCTCCCCCAAGACAATAAACAGAGTTCTTGACTCTTTGCTTTTGAGAGTAACCTGAGAAACTTGAATTAGATTTAAATCTAGTATCTCGAATCTGGGTCTATGTCAGCAACTTTTTTTTTCTTTTTTGAAGATGAGATCTCGCTATATAATTCAGGCTAGCCTCGAACTCACAGTGATCCTTTTGCCTCAGCCTCCCAAGAGCTGGGATCACAGACATGTGCCACCATGTTCAGCTTGTGTCAACAACTTTTTAAAATGGAAAGATGTTGGTCACCTACTGTTCAAAGTCTCCCTTTCTTTTTTTTTTTTCCGTCTTTTTCGTTTTTATCGGTACCAGGGATCGAACTCACGACTGCCTGCTTGCAAGGCAGGCGCTTATGCCACTGAGCTAAATCCCCAGCCCAAAGTCTCTCTTTCTAAACACAACAGTAGTCCGTGTCCTGAGATGGGCTCTTCTGGTTGTCCCAAGATGAATTTTGAGCTAGCTACACCAAAAAAGTTTTAGAGTATGTCCAACTAATTTGGGTTATTAAAAGATTGACACAGCCATAAGTTCATCAAAACCCATATTGGTTACCCCAGATTTCAGGGGCAGGTGTTCTCCACAGAGCATACAAAGGGATTCTCTCACTCAAAAAACACGGTATACTGAAAGTTTAAGAAGGACAGCAGAAAAATGTGGAACTCTTTTTGTTTAAAGGACACCAACTTACAAAATGGGGAGTCCCAGGTCCACTTTTTCCTCAAAATGTAGCTAAAATACTACATACTAGTGCCAGGGGTGATGGCACACACCTGTGTTCCCAACACTGTGGGAGGCCAAGGCAGAAAGACTGCCAAGTTTGAGCCCAGTGTGGGCAACTTAATGACTTAGCAAGACCTCTCAAAATGTGAAAGAGGCTGGGCGTGGTGGCACACATCTGTAATCCCAGTAGTTGGGAGGCTGAGGCAGGAGGATTGACATGAGTTCAAGGCCAGCCTGAAGAGCATAGTAAAACCTTAACTCAAAAAAAAACAAAGTAAAAGTTGGGGGGAATAGCTCAGTGCAAAGGCCCTAAATTCAATCTCCATTACTGCCTAAAAAAAAAAAAAAAAAAAAAAAAGAAGAAAGAAAAAAAAAGTGGAACAGAAGAACTTTAATTTTTTTTTTTTTTTTTGGCTTTTTCCTTTTTACCGGTACCAGGGATTAAACTCACGACTGCCTGCTTACAAGGCAGGCACTTATGCCACTGAGCTAAATCCGCAACCCCCAATATTTTTTTATTTTATTTTAGTTCATTTAAATTTATAAAGCCATATGTGCATAGCAACTATCACTGAACATTGAAGCTTTAAGTATTAAAAAGTAGAAATGCATAATATTTATAATATAAGATTTTTAATACCTGAGGGAGGTTTGGTCATGTACGCACATATGCAAGGATAAGACAAAAGATTGTACCTTTCATTCCCCACCATGATTGGCAGAGAGGCATACTAAGTGGCAAATGGGACACCTTACACAGAGGAGCCAAGACAAGTGATCCTTAGCAGCTCTGTCTCCTATCTTGTTTTTCTATAAGCCAACAGCTTTCCTCTTCCATGGTACCTGGGTACCTGGCCACTATTCATGATTATTAGCCTTGATTAAGCTCCGATTTTGGTGCAGGTGGCAATTTAGGAAAGAAAAAAATTGAGAAAACTTCTGAGATGGAATCCGACTAGACAGCACCCTCACTAACCAACAGAGGGCGCCACAGCCCGGCGCAGCTTAGCAGTGACTGATCACAAAGATGGGTGAAACCAGACAGTGCCTTGCGCTGCTGGGAAGGGCTCTGTGGTTCCTAAAAGCAAGTGTCAAAAATGTCTCAAAGCAGAACTTTACCAGAGGCAAAGGGCAGGCTTTTAAAAAAAGAAAAAGTAATACCTACTTTTATTGCTATTTTGGATCTCTCCAATTCTTCCTTACAGTATTTATCAGCCAGTAAATAATATAGTCAATTTTAACCAACACTTTGAAAACAAGAAATAGCTGTGCTATTTGAATTGTTTAAACAGAAAGGGGCTAGAAACCCTGATATTCAGATTTGCAACAGGTACTTACCAACATCTGAAGTTCTTTTTCCAAAGCCTCTTTTACTTGACTGACTTCACTCAGATTGTCCTGCAGGCTAGTAAGCTTTAGCTCTTTCCCCTGGAGCTCTTTGGTAATGCTACTAGCCTAACGTACAGCAGTACATGATACAGAAGTAAATGGACAAAAAGGAAACAAACAAAAATGATATGAACAAACATAAAACAATGTAAAAGATTATGACACAGAACAAAACAAGACTGAAAGGAATAAAAAAGTGATTTTTATAATTTTAAGAAACCAATGACTTTTTAATTTGTTATTTTGAGTCAAGGTCTTACTAGGCATTCCAGACTGGTCTTAGCTCAACAATTTTGCTGCCTCAGCCTGAGTACTGGACGTACAGGAATATGCAACCATACTCAGCAAATAATTCATTTTCTCTTTAGACAAGGTCTCACTATGTAGTCCAGGATGGCCTTGAATTCACAATGATCCTTTTGCCTTAGCCTCCCAAGTGTTAGAGTGCTGGGATTACAGATGTGTGCCACCATACCTGGACAATTCGTGCTTGATATGATCATCTAATGGCTATTTTTTAAAAAGTCAAAGTAATTATTTTACTATACTTAAATCTGGACTAACAACATGATCTAAAGCAGAAAGTGCTAATGCTTACTTTCAAAATGAGTTCCATTTTCTGAACTGTAAAAACCTGAACACTAGGAGTGTATTAGGAGAGCCTGTGCCCAGCAGCTTACAAGGCCTTGGGTTTAATCTTCACCACCAAAAAGTAAAAATAAAAATAAAAGCCTTAACTAGGAATGGCCAGCACATGTAGTCTGCTATTTTTTTCCTACTCTGTTATATGTTTAAAGTATTTCAATGTTTAAATCCAACTAACTTCTGTGTTTGACTGGTATTTCAGAAGCACATGAGATTAGAGAACATTTTCCTACAGCCAGCCCATCATCTCCTATAGTCACTGAGCAATTTTTCACTGTTTATTCAATCACCACTCCTCATTTAACCAGCACAATCACTGCTTTTTTGCCAGCAGAACAGCTGAACAAATAAACTCAGAACATTCAGCATAAGTATCAGTGCCCCAACTAGTGGCAGGCAGGGAAAGAAGTCCTCAAACAATCCTTCAACGTGAGGATGACAAAGTCTAGTTAACAGGAAATGCAGCTGGCAAATACCTCATGTGGTTCCTAGGTGTGATGAAAAGCTCCCTTGTTCAGTCTACCCTCAAAAAAAAAAAAAGAAATAGATTGTGTCCTGAGCATGGTCTGAAAAAAGCCTTTCACAAAATGTAAGTAGCAATTCAACAGGCTCTGTATGTACTCCTGATGCGAATGTTATTTATCATAGCATGTTAACAACAGTCCAGAAGCACTCAGAATTCACTGTTTTTATACATAATCCTATAGTCAAGGAAGTAATTTGGTGGGAAAGAGCCTTGTAACTTTCTGTCTCACTCATTCCTTTACCTTATCACCATTGTCTGGAGGATTTCTCTATTTTAAACAGAGTATGGAACTAAGCTTCAACAGGAGTTACTGTCATAGCTGAGGCATAAAGTAATGGACCCAGGGATCAGATTCTAAGAAACCAAAATAAATTTATATGGGGGGCATTTCTTTTTTTTTTTTTTGGTCTTTTTCAATTTTGTCGTTACCAGGGATCGAACTCACAACCGCCTGCTTGCAAGGCAGGTGCTTAGGGGGGCATTATTTTCTCTACTCTCCTCGGATGGAAACTATACTTCAGGCCCTCAGAAGACACTATATTCTCACAGAAGCACCACTTCTCATTAAATCAGACATTCAAAAGATGAATGACCTCAATTCAAAAGGAACACATAATGCAAAACAATAATCAAAAAAAAAAAAAAGAAGGACTTTGATATGATACAAACCTTGCCACTTTCAGCATTCTTTTCAATCTCTAAATTTTTAATCTGTTTCTCAGCTGCCTCTAGCTGCTGTCTAAGTTTCTCGATTTCCAATTTACCTTCGGAACTGGTTTTCCGAAGCACATCAAGATCCAAAAGCTTTTCTTCAGTAGCCTTGAGCTGTGATGTAAAATTATCAATAACCTTGGTTTGTTCATTGCATTTGGCCTGCAGTACCTCTAGCTCCTTTACCTTTATTTCAGCTTCCTGCAATTTGTTTAAGGTGTCCTCCATTTCTACCAGGTGCTGGTCTTCCGCCTTGTCCAGTTTGGATTTGATGGCTTCCAGGCTGTTCTCCTTCTCTTTAATGACATTCATCAGGTTAGCCCTCAAGGCTTCCATCTCTTTAGCATGAGCAGACCGTTCAAAGTCTTGTTTATTCTGCAAATTTTCTATTTCTTGCTGGTAATCTACTTTCAGTTTGTCTATTTGCATCTTTAACTTGGCCTGTTCTGCTGTCTCCATCTCAAGCCCTTTGAAGGACACCTTCAGCTCCTCCATAGCCTGCTGGTGAGACGCAATAGCAGTCTGGAGCTTGGACTTCCACAGGGCTATCACATCTGAATTCTCCTTATTGGCATGGTCCAGCTTGCTTCTCAAGGACTCATTTTCTTTAGAAAGCTTCTCCATGGCTGAGTGCAGAGCCTTTATCTCCTTCTGATGCGTCTCTTCACGGGCTCCAAATTGCTCCTTCAGAGAAGTTATTTCTCTCTGATGGTCTGTATGGGTGACTTCTAACTTTTCTTGCAAAGAGCTTATTTCTTGCAAAAGGGAAAGTGACATATCCACATCTCCAGCAGGCTTATTGGACTCCAGCCTTCTTCGGAGCTCAGTTACTTCCTGCACTCTCAATGCTAGGTCTTTTTCTAGTTCCATTATACGTGACTTTTCTGACACTGTAGCCACCTATTAACATCAGGTCAAAGAAAAGAGAGATCATTACACTGGGGATTGGAAAGTTAAAAAAAAAGAAGAAAGAAAGAGATCATTTAATAAATAACAAATCATTAATGATGGTCTCTGATCCTGAAGATCTTTAAAAAGTATCTCATCTTGGGCAGTAGGCAAGCTATTTCAAATGCTTACAGGTTAATTTATCTCACTGTGATAAAACCTTAAACCTAATTCTGATGGCTCCAATTCAAAATTATCATCTTTTGTAAATTTCTACCATTCTGAGATGCTGCAAAATGAATATTGAGCTCATGTGTCTCAAAATTACTTCTTTTTCCTCTAAGAAGGTTAAATCATTAACTAATTTAGCAGAAACTAAATTTCAAAGTTCTCAAATACATCTGCTTCCTGAGAAAATGAGCATTCCTCATCTGGCCTGCTTTTTCTACCCTACTTCACTGAGGCTGCATAAATCCTTCTCCATCTGACCCTGATGATTTACAGAACTGTGCTGTCCAATAAAGCAGTCATTGGCAAAATACAACATTCAACTCCACTCAAGTGAGAGAGGGATGCTGTAAGACACACATCAGGTTTTGAAGACTTCACAAAAAAAAAATGTAAAATATCTTAATTTTTAATATTGATTATGTGGTGAAACAATATTTTGGGAATACTAATTTAAGTAATTATTCAATTTCATCTGTAACTTACTAAAAAGTGTATGTGAATACAAGCAATCAATTATATATAAAAACATGGATATTATATTTATATATCTACATTAGACATCTATGGACAGCACTGATATAAAGGTCTAAAATTACCTATCAAATGTTGCAACGAATAATGCATCATCTATAGTACAAAGGTCTGAAATGAATAATGAAAAATACATTAATCTTTTTTCAAAGCAACAACGTGAGAGTGATTACTTACCTGCAATTATACACTACAGTCTCACAGTCAAGTCCCTGTGGGAGATCTGATAATTCTATCAGTATCTGAGGTATGCATCTCATCCCCTAGCGTAGAGCTCTCCATATTAGCAAGCACATGAATCATCTGAAATGCAGTTCTAAATGCAAGTTCCCCACGACTCCCACACATTTTGACCCTATCTGAGCTCTGGAATTTTTAAAAAAATAAACACCCCAAGGCTAGAAAAAACTCTTATCCTATATCTAATTTTAGAAAATTATTTCCTAATGTCACCTGTTTAGTACACAGAATGTGTGGAAATTGGTAACTTTGGGCACAACGATTGGACTAACCTGGGAAATAGAAGGGACTATAGGTATTGTAATTTAAAATTATTAGTGAGTCCCCAAATGTCAAGTATCAAAACTCCAAACTTAAAGACTCCTCTCAATACTGCCTTTACTGGGACAGAAAATAACAGGTAAGTTTCTTTCATTTCCTCTGTCCACTTACTGAGTTTGTAAT
This sequence comes from Cavia porcellus, assembly GCF_034190915.1. Taxonomy (NCBI): domain Eukaryota; kingdom Metazoa; phylum Chordata; class Mammalia; order Rodentia; family Caviidae; genus Cavia; species Cavia porcellus. The sequence continues at coordinate 7,683,154 of NW_026947499.1, read as the reverse complement.
ACTGATAAACTGTCGTAAGTAAAGAGGAAAACAAAGCACCTGATTCTGAATAACTGCAGTTGAGCTGACTAAAATTGCTATGCCATGGTTATAGGTGAATCAGATTATGATTCAGTTATAGACCATTTTAGATAAAGGGGAGGGATCAGAATTTGTGTTCCAAATATAAGATATAAAACTTTAATAAACCCCACAGAGGCAGACACAGCAAAATAAACTGGAAGAACACTAAGAAAAAGTGAAAACAAACCAGGTGCATGTCTATAACCTCTGAACTCTGGGAATCTGAGGCAGGAGAGGTACAAATTCAAGCCTAGCCTGAAGTAACTTAGCAAGATCTCATCTCATTAATAAATAAATACATACATATATACATACAAATGGGTTTTTTAAACTTTTATTTTATTTTATTTTTTGATTCTGGGGATCAAACTCATGACCTTGCACTTGCAAGATAGCCACTTATGCCACTGAGCTAAATCCGTGGCCATTAAACTTTTAAAGTGAAAACAATAACATGATTATTTTTTATGTAAAATTTTCATATTAGGACAAGCATTTCTATTTTTTAATTTTATTTCCCAGTCAGGAGTTACTTCTTCTTGTTGCTCATACTTCTACAGTGCCAGGTACACTGTCAGTTTACTGGCTTAAAGAAATTCTAAAGTGCTTCCCAAAAGGAATGTAGGTAATGCAAAACTCTGAGATTACTGGTTATTTTCCCACGTGGCAAATCAAGTGTGAGATCACAGAAGAAACATCATTACAGAAAGACACAGCTTTGATTTGAAACGCTTGGATAAACCCTGCTATATGTGGATGCTTTCCCATCAGAGCAAAAAGAAAGCACTGAAGTTCTTTGTTGACAAAATTAAAATATGAGAGGAGTCCAGAAGTTTTATATATGTATCAAATACATATATTTCCCTTAGTTTATTGGCTACTCACACAAGGGACCTCACTCCTTAATCCATTGTATTTCCCAGATCAGGACCTTGGCTCTCACGCAATGAAGAAATAGCACCAAATTACCACTTTTCCCTCTCTTTTTCTTCTCAGAACTGTACCAGGAATCTTTCATTTTGAGGCTAAGAACACTTTCCTCTTAAAATATAGACTCAGATTTGAGAGACGATTACCCAGCTGTCCAGATTTTTAGATCAATGATTTTTCACAACGAGAAAGTTCAAATAGTAATCAATTAAAAAAAAAAAAACCTGGGATTCCAAATTTGATCAGATAAAGAGTACTTTTTTAAAATATTAAAGACCACATACAGCCAAATGTATGATTTAAAAGGGATATATGAATACATATCTTCATATATAAGTGATACTTATTATTTCTTAGATCTTTCAGCCCAAAACTATATCCATAGCAGACTTCATCCTTGTGGTTAAGAATAGATTCTGAAGCCAGGATACAAATCCTGGCCTACAAGAAACCTGGCTCTACTATTCCTATTACCTGTGTGACCTTGAGCAAATTGTTTAACCTCTCTGTGTCTTAGTGTCCTCAGCTATAAAAATGGGAACAATACCACCCGAAAATTGTGCCAAGACTGAGTAGTACTTTCAAAGCACTCTGGGTAGTATGTGGCATGAGAACAGCTCTCTCACAGTTCTTTCACACCCAGACGAAGTAAAGACGCCTGGTGCCCTTGCTCCAAGAGCCAAACACCGTGAGATGGGGACAGTAAGCAGCCACTCCATTCCCACCATATGGGCCCTCCTGACCACTGAGATTTCAATCTCCTGGGTGACACATCGGAGGGAGATGTGGAGAGAGGTCAGTTGTTAAGAAAAAAAGATAACTAGAATCTGAATCCTTAACTCTCACTAAAAAAGAGCCAATGTTTCACTTTCCTCCCTGCAAGAGGCCTGAGGGTTGAAAAGGCAGGAAACAACATAAATTTAGGAAATTCAGTAAGCAGGAATATGAGAACAAGAGGACAATTGACTGCTTGTGGCCAACTGGAGAAATATCAAGGCATTAATACAAACAAGTCCAAACACAGCTGTGGCTATCCACAGTGCATAGAGCCATCAGGTTACCACCTTTTGAGGCTGGCTTAAGCAGTGGTGAGTCTCCATCTTGGACAAAAGAGCAGATTCCAAGCACCGGGGCTTGCCCTCCGCACTATGCTCAAGCGCCCGAGCAGCACCGTGAGCACACTCAGGCCAGCCGCAAGGCAAGTCACAGGCAGTGTTCACCACTCACACCCAAGAGGCTGCTTCATGAAATAGTGAAAGCCATTACCCTAGTGTCTTCTAACTCCCTCTGGAGTTTGTCAGCTTTGGTCTTTTCAAAGAGCAGGCTCTGTTCAAGCTCCTTAATGCGGGCATGCTCCAGTTTGGTCTGCGTCTGTTAGTAAAAAGGAAGAGGAAGAGAACACAACAGTGCCACCATGACATGCCAGCACAAGAGGAGAGGTAGCAGCATGCAGGCTGAGCCACCAATCCCTTCCGCCAGAAAGGGACACAAGGGTGATGGAGAAAGGAAGAGGATGGAACTGCGATGAGAAGGGGTGAAGATGGAGACTATGCACAGAAGGGTGAAGGTATGCAGGGGATGAGCTAGTCTCCTGGGAAAGAAAAACAGTGGAAAACACATGAGGCATGATGATGTGTCAGATGCATGCAGCCAAAAAGATGTTATACTGCTCAGTGAGGTTTATCAGCACAAATTAGAACAGTTAATATTCCCCTAACTAGCTCCTTCCCTCCACCCCAAGTGGCTACTTGACATCAATATGTACTAACTGACTCCATGACTTTAAAAGTAGATTGATCTCAGAACCATCAGAACTGTCAACCAAATGGAGAAAAGACAGTGAGTGACATACATCTTCAAGTGTTCAGGGAGCCCTAAGGCCAGGTCTAGGCAGCTAGTATACAACTTGCTATGGACAAGGGTCAAGAATTAACAGACTGCACATGGTGGCACACATCTGTGACCTCAGCACTCAGGAGGCTAAGGCAAGAGGATCACCACGACTTCAAGGTAATAGGCTGAACTACGTAGCAAGGTCTGGTCTCAAAATTAAACAGAACAAAACAAAACAAAAAATTCTTCTTAATAAGGAAACCTGGAAACCAGAGCTAAGCAAACCAGAGCAGGGGCATCTGCTGAATAGATGCAAAGCAAGTACGGCCCTCAGTCACATTTTCAGATACAACAGAAGAGGAGCCCTGAGGCTCTGATTTCCTTCTGGCAGGGATTCTTCAAAAATTATTTGTCTCTAGCAAAAACGAAAAAGAAAAAAAAAATTATTTGTCTCCAGAGGGGAAGGAAAATAAGTAGAATCAATACTGCAAAGAAAATACTCAACAGTGATTACTTTTCACAGCTTCTGTCCCTGAAAAGAGCAAGTAAGAAGCTAAGAGAGTAACAAAACAACTCCAACTCTAAGGGACTCTTCTCACACTGCACTCAAGTGGTTCTGACCAGCTCAGGGGTAAAAAAAGGCAGGAACTGGGGCTGTGCCAAGGCAGGAGTTCGAACTCACACCAGAACAGCTGGTAGGAAGGATCCCATCATGGCCAGTCCTCCACCAGAGGCCCCTCACGGCCTACTCAGATCAGTGTATGGAGCCAAAAGGAGACAGCATTCCAACAGACTCAAGGGCACAGAGTCTCACCTAATTTGAAATAACTTAGCACAAGGCCTGGCAGCACACACTTGGCATCCCAGCACTCTGAGAGCTGAGGCAGGAGGACTGTAAGTTGAAGCTCAGTTGAGGAAACTGAGTGAGATCCAGTGAAAAGATCTGGAAAAGGGGCTGGGGGAATGTAGTTTGGTGCAAAGAAGAAAAAAAAAAAAAATCTAGGTATCGATTCAAATGTACTTTTCTTCCACCCATCTCTCCTACCCAAAAAGCCATCTGAATAAATGACAGTTCTTCCATGGACAGAGCTGTTCCCAGCAGCTGCTCACAACTTGGATTCACTTTCACCACTTTTTTTTTTTTTTTCTTCTTTTTTTTCCTTTTTATCGGTACCAGGGATTGAACTCACGACTGCCTGCTTGCAGGGCAGGCACTTATGCCACTGAGCTAAATCTCCAGCCCCTTACAACTTGGATTCACTTTAATATTTTGTGGTTCTTTTTGGTTGCCTCCATCAATCTGGACAATTACAAACAATGAGAAAATGATGACAGCGGGGCTGGAGGTTTAGCCCAGCGGCTTAAGCGCCTGCCTTGCAAGCAGGCAGTCGTGAGTTCAATCCTCGGTACTGATAAAAAGGAAAAAAAAAAAAAAAATGATGACAGAATCCTAATAAAATGACACCAAACAGTGCAGATCTTGAGTAGAAGGCAGATGCCTAAATAAGGATACAAACATCTTCACTCACTCCATCAGTGCTCTGGAGACATGAATGCATCCAAGAGCCTTTGTTGCTAATTAATCAGATATAAACAAATGATCAAGGGATAGTTAAAAGGTGGATGAAAACCATTTTAAAAATTCCTCATCTGCTTTGGTTCTTTATGCTCCACAAAAATAATGAAATAAAATTCAAAACCCAGTCAGGTATAGTGGTGCAAATTCCAGCATTTGGGAGACTGAGGCAGGAGAATCAGGAATCCAACACTAGTTTGGGCAGAGACCATCTCAAAAAAAACAAAACAAAAAAATTCAAAATCTAATTGTCTGGATAGTCTCCTTGTGCACATGTGCCTCAGACAGAAGTTATTCGATTTATCTGCTCTTACAAGAAAAAATCAAATTCAGGCAAACATAATTAGGGTTATAGCTTCAAAGAACTGAAATACAAAACTAAGAGAAAAAGTGAAAGGTAACAGATCCTTTCTTCTTTTGATAGTATTAAGTATCCTCTGGGCAAAAGTTCCCACTTGCAGATAAAAAGCAAATACCCTTGTATTGTGATCTTCCAGAGATTTTCCCACTGAACACAGCAAACTCTCCTCTGCCAAAGGCGGGCCTTCACCACCCAGCATCAAAGAGGCCCAGCCACTGGACAGCACTTCCTTTAAAACTGCCGCTTTCTTAAAGCAAGACGCAGGGTTTCCCCAGAGGCAAGTCCCAGGACAAGGGCTTGAGAGGAAAGCAAAGACCGGCAGGAAGCGCACAGACAGGCAGGAGGGGGCGCCCATGCACACGGACACCGAACGTGGAGGAGCCTGTTCTGGAAGCAGCGAGGTGACCCAGAGCACAGAAGAGCCTTGCAAAAAGGAACTTTTCAGAACAAAGACCTTTTTAAAAAGTTCTGTCTTGAGCTGCCTATTTCTGCTGCCTGGAGGTAGAGGGAAAAAAGGTAACTTTTAATTTTGTTCTCTTGTGCCTGTAAATCAAAGCAAAAGGTCTTTCCAATTGGCATCACAGCTAGCTGAGTACACCAAGAGACAATGCTCTGGAGGCCATTTGGTGAGCTGTCAGCTGGGTGTCTCATCTTAATCAGAGGGAGAAGGAAAACACCGCATGCCTGGTAGTACTGCTACTAGAAGAAGCTGCCTTTAACAACAGTACATTTAAAACACACGGTGTCTTATGCCAGTCTCTAATTTCAGAAATTAGAGAAAATACTGTGGCAACAAACGAATTTTTGCATTTTTGTCAGTGTATTGGCAGACACTGACCAGCAGGGGGAGAGCTCGTCAAGGCAATCCGCGTGTGGCCAGCCCTCAAGACTCCATTTCTCTCTCAGGGAAATCATTGGGTAATTTTTAGGAAATGTTCCCCAGAATTTCTACAACTCCTTTATCTGTTTCATGCTTCAATCAGTTATCATTCCCTTCACAATAATGCTACTAAAATCGGAAGACATGAATTAGCTAAAGGCCAGGCCCTCAAGACAAAATGGTTTTTATCCTTTTGGCAAAAAATTCTGTGTAAAGGAAAAGTACAAAGTCGTTAAACAAATGAATTTACAAAGCTTAGTCATTCCACACAATTTCTTTGGGATGTACATGTAATTGCTTTGAAAGCCACATGCACAGAAATATCAAAGTCCCTGTCCCAAGGTCAAATTATGCAGTTAGTATTTCAGTGTATCAATAAGCATTTTAATCTGGAATCAATCTGTGTTAACAGGGGAAATACCCACACAGTTAAGTGCCCTCTTACATTCTCAGGATCTTCAGAAATATGTTTCTTTTGCTATCAGTAAAAAAATAAAAAAATTATACAACAATCAAAAAAGATTCATAAATCTTCTATAAGTGTTAGGGCTTCAAGATAACTTTCCATGACTAATTCTCAGTCAATTTATCACACAGACTGCACTAGCCTAGTGCTGATGTGAATATTTAACTCAGCCCTCTCCACAAGAGCTTCTCATTCATGTGAATTAGATGATGATATGAAACCTCTAATGAGACTCTGAGATGTTTTTAAAATGGATGGATACCACACAAAAGTCAACTGAAGAAATGCAACTGTATATGGAATGAGTGAAGATGTCTATTAAATTATTAACAAATCATTACTAGGTCCTATAAAACTAGAAAATGTTTCCCCTATTCTTTGATGACTATAAAGATGTATTTATTTTCAAAGAAATTAGAGTTCTTGTTTGGAAGGACCTTGAGCACAGCATGGGCAGCCAACAGACTCTGAAGTAATAACAGTGGCAAAAATATATCTTTTAAGAACTGCACCAGAAAGTGCAATTTCTCCTAAAATAATATAGCTAAAGATCACAGAATTTTCGAAATTTGAAGAAGTTAATTTATACCTGTCATATATCTGGCAGTGGTTTAAGCATCAGAATCACAGGGTGTGGTGGTATATGCCTATAATGCCAGCATTTCAGAGGCTGTGGCAGGAGGATCACTTTTGAGTTCGAGGCTAGCCTGTGCTACATGTTACGAACTACATAGATGAATCATGTTATAAAAAATAAAAAATAAGGGGTTGGGGATTTAGCTCAGCGGCATAAGCGCCTGCCTTGCAAGCAGGTAGTCGTGAGTTCAATCCCTGGTACCGATAAAAAAGAAAAAGACAAAAAAATAAAATAAAATAAAATAAAAAATAAAAAAGTATCAGAACCATTTCATTTAATTTTGGTATCTAATTCAAAACTAATTATTAAAAAAATGAATAACTGTTATGTGAAATCTGATGCTAAAAATTCTTTATGACATGCCTATAATCCTGGGACTCAGGAGACTGGGCAGAAGGACAGCTGCAAGTTCAAGGCCACACTTATACAGCGAGGGTATCTCAAAAAATAAATAAATAAAATCTAAAAATCTCCATGATTTTTTTTTTTCTGGTAGCTACTTTTTCAAGGAAATCTACTATTTGCTACAGCTCAGTGATAGGCATGCATGTTGATTCCCAGCATGTACGCTTGCATGTGCACACAGAGACACTGCTGGGCACACGCCTATAATGCTAGCGCTCCAAAAGGCTAAGGCCAGAGGATCATAAGGTAAAGGCATAGCCTTGGTAACGTAGCAAGACCTTGTATCAACAAATAGAGAAAGAGGAAAAGAAAAAGGAAAAGGGACTAAGGATGCAGCTTAGCATGAATGCCCTGGGTTTAATCTCTAGTACCTCAAAGAAAAGAATAAAAACTATGAGAAAATATAATTTATTCCTTTTATAGGGTTATAAAAGGTTCTACTCAACTGAAAAGCAAAGCTAGGGTGAAGCAAAAACAGAAAACAAAAGAACTTGTGAACTTATGAACAAATGGTCTTTTGTGGAGCGTGGTGGCACATCACTACTCCCAGCTAGTCGGAAGGCTGAGGCAGGAGAACCTCAAATTCAAGGCAAGCCTAGACCAATTAGTAAGATCCTGTCTTAAAATTAAAAAGGACTAAGGACGTAACTAGCCTGCCTAGTATGCACAAGGCCTTGGTTCAGGCCTAGTACCACAAAAACAAAACAAATCAAAAACTTCTTTTAAAGTAGTATTTCTAATAACTGGAAGAAAATATGCAGTCTCACACTTAGGACTGCTTTAAAATGAGAGCACACTGCCAGATTTATGACTTGACTAAATCTAATTCTGGATTGAACTCTGAAGCACAAAAATAGCTGTAAATATCTGCTGTGCCATAGGGACTGGGATGTCACAGTCATAGGACCATAGAGGCCAACTTGTCAAATGCCTGTGTGCCCAAAGCCCACAGTGCCTGCCATTCTCTGGGCGGACTATCCCAGCCCAAAAATCAGTGGGCGCACCACTGCGCCCCCACACTTTTCCACACCGATCCACTCAAAACTCTAGTGAGCTGAAAAGGTTTACCTCAAGATCGCCTTTGGTAATTGATTCTTCTTCAACCCGGAACTGAAGGTCCTCAACCTTCCTGTAAAATAAATCAACACAAAGCACATAAGACGGTAACGAAGGAATGTGACTGCATTATCCACCCACAAAGTCTACAATCAGTTCCTGCCACACTCAGCAAATGACAGTGAAAGGAATGCTTTTGGAGAGAGAAAAAAAAAAATAAAGAAATCCACTTTCAGGACCCCACTTTTTAAGAGTTAAACACTAATTAATTAGGGAATTCCAAGGTTTGTCTAGGTACTGATCCCAGAGGTCATGTGACAGCACTGAGAAAAATTAACTGGTTCTCTTGATCACAGATAGCAGAATGGATCTATCAAGGTAAGACCAGCCTACATAAAAATATTTCTGTAATATTTGGGAAGTTGAAGAAAAACAACAAGACCAGTCTAGACTACATGGTGAGACCCTGTCTCCAAACAAAAGAAAAAAATTTTATTACCACAGAAACAGATTTGAGATGCTAATTGCATAATTTCTACTTTGCAATATAGGCCCAAGGGAGAGTGGCATGGAAACCAAATCATCTGTTACCCCATCAGGCACCTTGAGCCAGGATCAGCAGACTTCGCAGAGACCCCGCTCAATACTTCCCACCCCTTAACCTTTAACACCACCAGCATCTGCTTCCAAGCCTGGGAGAATAAGGTTGTGAATGATCTGGGGGAGAAACAATCAAGAATCTTGTTCTAGGGCCAGGGACTTAGCTCAGCGGTACAAATGCCTCCTTGGTAAGCGTGAGGTCATGGTCGATCCCCAGTACCAAAAAAAGGAATCCTGTTCTTCAGTTCTAAAACGCACACCTTCAGATGTGCTGCAGTAAATCTGCTGCTGGGTGTGCTGCCTTCAATGCCATCACATAGTCTGTGAAATGCAGCAATATTAGATGTTCAGCATCTATGTGCCATCTATGCCATGCAGCTCCTCGTGGCTGCCTTGTGCTGGGGGCAGAACACAGAACCGCATGTATGCCAAGCAAACACTCTACCACTGAGCTACACCCCCTTACCTCCAAGATACCTGTCTTCACAAAAGAGAAAATAAGGCAAAGAAAGAAGGACAGAGTTCATAGTCTTTCCAAGTAACATTTCTGGCAAAGTTAAGAGAACAATCGTCCACAGTTCAGTGAGAACTCCCATTGTAATTTAAAGCCCTCGAGCCTACATGGGAGCCGGGGACACATCGGTCTCCTGCCCAGCAGTCCACAGAGCCAAAGCAAGTTAAGGACAGAAGCAAGTGGCACTGGTATTCTGGAGGACACAGAAGAGCCCAACACAGTCTGTGACTCATGGATGCAAGGAGAGGATTCTAGGCCTATTGTGTCTCTCCACAGAGGAAGCGGTTTCCTTGCTAAGAACTAGCACAGCAACACCTGGTATCATCCTGCACATGCCATGAGATTGTATTACTGACCTAAAAAATGATCAGAAACCAAGAAGTGGCTCAAGTCCAACAGGAACCAACACTGGGATAGTCACATGGCTACCACAATATTCTTATAAACGTTTTTTTTTTTTTTTTTTTTTTTTTTTGGTACCAGGAATTTGAACTCACAGCCATGTGCCTGCCAGACAGGCACTGTACCGCTGAGCTATGTCCCCTGCAGAACTGAACTTTTATGCCTCACACTATTCAACATCTTTTTTGTTTTTGATTTGAGGCAGAGTCTCAAAAGCAGTTCAGGCTGAATCTGAACTCCCTATGTAGATTGAGGATGGCCTTGAAGTCGTGGAGATCCGTTTGCCTCAGTCCCAAGCTCTGGAGTCACAGGTGTGCACTGCCATGCTTGGCTATACCACTTACTACTGATTTCACACTGAAAAATTGTTTCACATGCAAGAGCTTTGTTTTTCTAATAAGTTCTGGAATTCTCAAGGGCAAGGACCTTGTATCATCTCCCAGACATAATATAACTTCATAAACATTATGCAATTTGGACCTAGAACAACGAGGGTGAACCTTTGAGAGCTTTCAGTGATGCTAACAGCCTACTGTGGCACACATGCCATAGGTCTGCTGCCATTATTAGAGTATCCTCTCCACAGAAGAGGCTGCAGGTGAGATCTGATTAGAAACACCACCACAATACTAACTGAAGCTACCGTTAGGAGGGAGGAAGATTAACATGCAGGTGGGGCTCTATTAAGTATTTGCCAGATTAATCAGGTCATGTCTAAATGATCCCAAACATCTAACAAAATATCAAGTCAAAGTGCTCACTACTCACACAGCATGCAGAGTCTGATTTTTGCTGAACACAGTTGTTCCTTCGGTTCTAAGAGTGAACACCAATATGATTGCTTTTTGTTTTTCTTTTTTTCTGTGCTAAGGATTAAACCCAGGGACTAAGCTATGCCCCTGGCATCCCCCTTCCACTATTTAAATTAAATCTGAGGCTGGTCCAATGGCAGTGGGTTATCAGAACTTATTAACATTAGTGTCACTAAAGTTGGTATACCACCCCACACACACACACTGCTAAATTTGACTGGCTTAAAATAAATAAATAAATAAAGAGAATCTGAGTCCAGGTCTTGCTAAATTGCCGAGGTTAAGCTTAAGGTTTCAATCTTCCTGAATCAGCCTCCCAAAATACTAAGAATTCAGGCATGTACCAATATGCCCAGCTACTAATAAAGGTTTTATTGTTTTGTTTCATTTTGTTAGTTTTTTTGAGATAAGGTCTTGCTGTATAGTCCAGGAACCAGGCTAGTCTTGAACTCACTATGTAACCCAGACTAGCTTTGAATATGTGGCCTCCTGCCTCAGACCCCGCAGTGCTGGGATTACAGGCATGCACTACTATACCCAACTACCAAAAAAGTTTCTGATGAGAAATTTCTCTCAAAGATCATTTAAAAGAAAAGACTACATACACAGTGAAAGCACAGTTAGGGATTACCTTTTTTCTTCTTCTAGTTGATTGAGAAGCTCCACTTTCTCTCTGTCAGCTGCTTCCACCATTGTTCGTAGCTGATCCATCTTGGCCTCCAATTCCAGGACATGCTGAGAAAGGAAAGACATCAGTGTGCAGCCCATTCCTGATCAAATATAGACTCAGAGATGCTCCAGTCACATGACGGGTGCCCATTATGCTAATACCTTGTCAAGTTAAAATGCTATCTTAATGGATTATTCTAGGCAGGTTTCCTGGAAACTAGATGAAGAACCACACCATTGAACCAACAGAGCACAATAAACTCTCATCTTTTCTGAGCTGAAACACATGTCAGTAATCCATAGACACAAGCTGTAATCATTGCTCATGATCACCTAGTAAACAAGATGGCTTAACACAGACAGCCCTAAAGATATGGACATAAAGACCAAAAGACTAAGGCAGAATCAACAAGAACAAATTTTCATCTTTATGATGATGGAAACTGGCACCCAGGTCACAGCTTTCAAACAAGCTCAGCAAAGAAAGTCATACTCATTTCCAGTTCTCTCAAGTCTAGCTCTCTGACTCCGAGCACCATGAACACCTTTCAGGCTCCTCAAATTAGGAATGATCACCATCTCCACACCAAGGTCAGCGCCAGACTTCACCTGGTCATGCCCGTCCCGAGCCAGGGCTAGTTCCTGCTCTATCTCCCCCACGTGGCTGGTGGCCTTGGCCACCTCGGCCCGCTCCAGGTCCCGCTCAGCCAGCAGCTGTTCAATGTGCTGCTGCTTCTCCTTCAGCGCCTCCTGGAGGGCAGTGGTGCCCGAGATCTTGCGGGCGTAGCGGGAGGAGGTCTCAGTCAACTGCAAAGGAAAGTTAGAGAAGTGAAGGGCAATGGTGCTACAGGGACGCGGGAGCGATACATGCATGGCCGTGTCTCCGCAGTAAAGCAAGAACGCTGCCCCAGGTGCATAAGTTGCCAAAGTCCCAAGCAGGGTTTTGCAGCAAGAAAACATGGCAGCTCACATCTCTGTCCTTCTCCTCACAAAGAACACCTCAGCAGAATACACTCATGAAACAATTGGAGCTTGTTTAACAACACATGGTTCAAATCAAAAGTACTCTAGCTGGGCAGACAGGGCATGGTAGGCATCTAGAAACATTCCTTGGAACTACTTAATAAGTCTCTAAATTCTGTTTCAGCCTGTGAATACTTTCTTGACTTCCAGGCGTAGTGGGACATGCTAATAATCCCAGCACTTGGGATGCTGTAGCAAGAGGATCACCATAAGTTCAAGGCCAGTTTGGACAACACAGCAATTCTGGCTCAAAAAAAAAAAAAAAGTAAGGTGTGGTAGTGTACATCTGTAAGCCCAGCACTCGGAGGCTGAGGAAGAAGGATCCCTGCATGTTTGAAGTCACTCTGGGCTACCTAGTTGAGTTCAAGGATAACTAAACTGCATAGTGTACTCTGTCTCAACCTTTAAAAAGGTTACCTTGCTTTTGCTTTTGTTGGATTTTTTTTTTTTTTTGAGTGGGGGAGTACCAGGAATCCAAAAGGTTATCTTCTTGTGATAACATTTGGGCAAATCTATTGATCCAGAGACTTGGAGACTTTTCTAAGCTTCTTAAACTTGTAAATACCATTAAGCTATGAAGCAACCACCTTAGAGTCACAGACCTCCATCTCTTATTAGACAACTGGGTTTTTGTCAGGATTTTCTACATCTTTCTTTCAAAGGAAAGGCAGGGATAGCTTACCCAGAATTCTAGTCTCTAGGATCTGAACCCCCATCGACAGAAAGGTTGAGAGAGATGAAGAGGAAAACTCTCCCTGTCTTCCCATGAGTGACATGAGTGAGTGAGTGAGTCTGGGCACATACACACACAAGAGATAAGGGAAAACCAAAACTTGTGTCAAAAGGGAAGTAGTAGGTAAGGAGAAAGAAACAAGGAAAAAAAAGGCAATAGAGACGAGAGAAAGGAGAGCAAAAACAGGAGTAATGTATGGAGAAAGACAGGAAGGGAACCAGGGAATGCCAGTTCAGTCGTCAGCTAATCTCTGCTGTTTCACATACCTAAGTGCTCCAACTCAGATGGACGGTCACACAAAAACCAAGAGAAAATGACCCTACCAACTGTCAGCTGTGTGAGTGGAACTACTTGTTCCTCTGTCTATGGCTCCACAGCTGAGAAGAAAGAAGGTGACAACCTCCTCCCTTGGCAAGTATCTGTCCAAGGCTTTTCATTAGCAAACACAGGCTCCAGACAATGGAGCCATTACTTCACCTTCTGCACCCAAAGCCTCATTTGTCACCAGATAGCAGCCTGTGCAGTCCTTGCTACAGGAGGCATACTGGCAGCAAGGAACATTCACCAATGAATAACTCAGCAAATCTGATCAAACTAATACTGCCCTCTGCTGTTTCACTGCGTGAAATTTCTTGAATTAAACACACTGGATGGGAATTTCTCTCTTAACCATCTGGCCCACTTTCATTATATGGTAAAGTTATACTGTTTCTTATTGATATCTCCTCCAACGTTCTCACTAGGTCTACAATCCTACCAATGCTGTAATCCCAGCACTCTGAGATGCTAAAGCAGGAGAATAACAAGTTCTAGCTCAACTTGGGCAAGTTGGCAAGATCCTATCTCAAAATAAAAAATATTAAGAAAGGCTAGGAGATTAGCTTGTGTGAAGGGTAAGTATTCATTTCCCAGTACCACCCCTCAAAAAAGCAAGTGCCTAAACCATTAGCAGTGATGCCCTAGGAAGTTTTAGCAGACTCCAAGGGCACTGCAGTATGTTTTAAAATGTCAAGAGAAACAGAGTTATCTGCTGGACACCAGGCAAATGACTAAATGAAGACAACTCAGTGCTAACAATAGAGTGTATTCCATTCCTTTGAATAGCTTTGCAAAGTTAGGTTTTGGCTGCTGCCTAGAAGCGGGGGAGGTACTGTGTGAAAAATCAATGTAGCACAGGAAACGAAGGTAGCAGTGATAGATATGATTCCATGATTTGACGAGATGTGCGGTGTCTGCTGGGAATATATAACCTAACTGTAAGTCACTGCAATTAATGAAGAATGAGTAAAAATATTCGTTTTTCTTTCAACTTGTTTTCTAGTACAAAAATACATCTCGAACAACAGAACTGAAATCAAAATTTTCAATGGTTTGATATCCTTGTCATATTCTTTCATAGTTACTTTGGTTTAGGTTTAGAAACTACAGGACACTCCATGAAGATACAGAAACAAGCTGCTACATAAAGCAAGGAGACTCTTTTCTTTTACCAACTGTCTTCCCCGAATAAGCTGAGTTTACAGAGATCAGGACTTGTCTTAAAGTCAGTCAACAGACTGCTAGCCACAAGGAGAGCTTAATATTCCCCAAACAAGGACACATACCATTTACAAGGGAATAAAAATTACTCAACAAAGAATTTTACGTCAGAGCAGACACTCCTATAGAATTGTTCTTGTAACAGAGAAGAAAAATAAAAGTCTGTGGTGGCACTCACTGAATCTTTTCTACAAGGCTTTGTCTAAACAAAAGGATTTGTTCTTTGCCTCCGTTCATCGTTCTTGTCACCCTTTCCCCATTAGAGTCCATCTGTCATTTTTCTGTTGAGATACACCCCTTTTCATATACAAACTGAAACAGTCTGAGTGGTCTTTATTTGGTGGGAACAAAAGAAGAGGAATCTAGCTGCTGGCAAAGGAGCACAACCCACACTTCAAGATGCCACCACCTCGCCTTTCTCTGCCTGATGACAATGGAAGAGAAGGTGAAACCAAATTGAGGATGACAAATGCTAGCGCCCTGCTCCGCCACATTAATTTCCTAGCGCCTGACTGGGGGCTGCTCTCAGGAAGTACAGATCCTTCATTTAGTTGGGAGTGAAATGTCGTGCTGCCATTTCTGATGTCAACAGTATCAGCTTTGCTCCAAGTGAGTAAACTCAAGGGCATAGGATGAAGCCAAAATAGTCACTGCTTTTAACCCAAATACAATATCATGTTAACAAAAATAATGAAGCTCTATTTTAACTCTAATGATTCTATTTTCACTGCTATAAATGGGGCAAAGGAGACAGTGAGAGGACCAGGAGCAGGAAATGTAGAGGGAGGAGGAGACAAGGTACAACAGGGATTCTCCTAGCATCCTTTAAATTCCAGAAGGGCTCCAGCTGCCCATTGAATCCTCTGATCTATGTCACAAAAACCATGCAATAATTACTTTCAATGGCCTAGATTGCATTAATATTAAAATTCTTTTTTATATTAAAATTCTAAGATGTGAACTTTTTCAAACTACTTTGGTTCCTAAAATTGTCTGAAGTCAAAGAGAAAGAAAACTACAGTATGTACTTGAAGAACAATATGTACGCCTCTTCTTGTCATTTTTAGCCCAAAATAATTTCAGGAAAAAAAAAAATAAACAGTAGTTTACCAAGAACTGGTAGATTTGTAAATCTTTATGAACCTGAACAGTGTTATTTCAAATTCTGTATTCCTCTTGCTGGAGCTACATTTGCACAGACCTTCCCTTCCAGCAAGTGACAGCCAACACTCAGAAAAAGACAAGCAGAGCAGGGACCAGGCGGCAGCATCCAGGGTGCCTGGAGAGCAGGGGATGCAGCAAGAAGTGGGAAGGAGGCTCACCAGTCCCGTCCGGCTGGGCTTGCTGCTCACAGAGGAGGCCACAGAGCTCATGGAGCTGAGGGAGGAGGCAGACGGGCTGCGCTTCAGACTGGCAGGTGTGGTGGCCATCACTCGTCGCACGGCGGCTGCCTTGGCTTTGGCTGGTGTGGTTGAAGGGAAGCCAATCTTGGTCACTTTGTGGACAGGAGCAAACAAGCCATACTTGGGTTGACACTGGAAATACCTTTAGAAAGGAACAGTAACAATGGAAATGAAAGTCAATAGATGAAAGGCTTGGGAAATGTCTCTTACCCTCCTTTGTACTATTTCATTTCCACCTTTACTTCGCATCCTGTACCAGGAGGCAAAAGTGAGGTTACCCTTGCACAGAGAGATCTGCTTACTAGCTAGTCCCATGCCACAGGACACAATTTTTATCAGATAGTCCCCAACAAAAGCAGCCACCTTCTCTTTACCTCATTCTATCCCCAAACACCTAGAAATTTGCAGAGATCAACTGCTAATCAAAAGGAAAAGAAATCCCCCCCCCCTAAAAAAGTAAAAGAAATCCCAAGGGTAATATGACATTACCTATTTTAAAAAATAAACCAGATGCTTATTTAGAATCTACTCAGATGTACCTTACATATTATTAAAGAGGTAGTCAAAAGAACAACTTCAATTCTGGCAGGGGTGGAGGTTGCTGGGCACAGGAGTATATATCTGTAAATCAGCCACTCAAGAAGAGGAGACACCAGGACCACAAATTGCAGGCCAGCGTGGACAACTTGGTGAGACCCTTAGTTTCTTTTCTTTTCTTTTCTTTTCTTTTTTTTTTTTTTCCTATCTTTTTGAGACAGGGTCTTATTATTATGCAGTTCTGGCTGATCTTGAGCTCACTTGCAGAAGTAGTCCTTTGCAAGTGGTTGCTTTTATAGTAGCCCAGGCCAGTCTCAAACTCACAATGATCCTCCTGACTCAGCTTCCTGAATGCTGAGGTTACAAGTGTATGCTACCACACTTGGAAAGACCCTGTTTCAAAAATTAAAATAGTAACAATTTTTAAAAATATTTAAAGAGTTAGGATGTAGCTCAGTGGTAAAGCACCCCTGGGTTCGATTCCCCAAGAATATTCTGCTGAATAAAAGAGCAGGCAAGGGAAAAGAAGGGGGTAGGAGAGAGGGAGAAGGACAAGCAGGGGGAAGGGACGGACAGAAAACGAACCCAGCAGGCAGAAAATAAAAGTGCAGCCTTTCAGAACACTCATTTCCATTGTACTCCACACACTTGCGATCCATGGAAGCACTTTCCCATGTAAGACATACACATTTATCCTAAACCAACCTTGTTCCAGCAACAGCACCATCGTTCTTCCCAAGAGGTTCGTCTAACTCCACACCACACCACTCCCCCTTGGCAAAGTCGGTCTCCCCAAGAAACCGGACTACGCCAGCCTTGGTGCCACCAACCTGGAAGAAGAGAAGGCTCAAATGAAGCGATGGATGTAATTCCATAGCTCAGTCCGTCAAGGTCCCAAGTAATGGTTAAGTGACACATCCCATCATTTCCCTCAGCAGCTTCTCTACTTTGTCTTCTCTTCGAGTCTCCAGAGTTCTGGCAAACTGACCTGGGGACTTACACTGCCAGAATGATTCAACCTGGCATTGTCCCATAACAACACAGCCTATGTAACATGTTGTCATTCAGGCTATCCACCAAACTACTCACTCTGTTCCTTAGAAAAATATTTTATTGGGGCTGGGGGTTTAGCTCAGCAGCATAAGCACCTGTCTGGCAGGTGAGAGAGGTCATGAGGAGTTCAATCCCCGGTACAAAAAAGAAGGAAGGAAGGAAGGAAGGAAGGAAGGAAGGAAGGAAGGAAGGAAGGAAGGAAGAAAGAAAGAAAGAAAGAAAGAAAGAAAGAAAGAAAGAAAGAAAGAAAGAAAGAAAGAAAGAAAGGGCTGGGGATTTAGCTCAGCGGCATAAGCGCCTGCCTTGCAAGCAGGCAGTCGTGAGTTCGATCCCTGGTACCGATAAAAAACGAAAAAGACAAAAAAAAAAAAGAAAGAAAGAAAGAAAGAAAGAAAGAAAGAAAGAAAGAAAGAAAGAAAGAAAGAAAGGAAGGAAGAAAGAAAGAAAGGAAGAAAGAAAGGAAGGAGGAAGGAAGAAAGAAAGGAAGGAGGAAGGAAGAAAGGAAGGAAGGAAGGAAGGAAGGAAGGAAGGAAGGAAGGAAGGAAGGAAGGAAGAAAGAAAGAAAGAAAAAGAAGGAAGGAAGGAAGGAAGGAAGAAAGAAAGAAAGAAAGAAAGGGTGGTAGTGTGACTAAAATCACATGAGGGGAGCATGTCACATTAGTTAAAGATGATGCAATCTCTCCAAATAATCAGCTGAATTCTTTGGGGGTGAGTCAAAATTACTGTTAACACAATTGTTTTTCTTATAGGCATCTAACAGGCTACATACAGTCTATAACTCTCCAAGAAAACCACAGGCTTTGCTCAGATGGCTGTATAAAAGCAACCACTTACAAAGGACTACTTCTGCAAATGCACATAACATATATTTATCCTGAAAAATATATCTTCCCACAAGTTTGTCTAAAATGGATGATCAAAAAAATTTAAAAAATAAAACGGATGATCACTAGGTCCTAGAATGGGACCTTTTCTTATGCTTGTTCTCCCACCAAATTTGGAACTTTTGACTCATCAAACAGTAAGTTTTAAAAAAAAAAAAAGTTCAACTTCACTTTCCTTGTGAAAGAGCATCAGTAATTATTCAAAACATCTTCAATGAAGACAGTAACTCATTTAAGTCCTAAAACCACTCAAACATTTTTCTACTTATATATTCCATAGTCAAAAAAATTGAAGCATTCAAATATGACTTCACAAAGTAATCCTAGCGCTTGCGAGGCTGACACAGGGGGATCATCATGAGTTTAAGGCCAGAACTAATAGCAAGTTCAAGACCAGCTTACACTACATAGTTAGAACCTGTCTCAATAAAAGTTAGGAATGTAGCTCAATAGTTGTGTACTTGCCTAGAACTTTTGCTACTGTAGACAAACAAAACAAAAAAAAACATGTACAAATATGTCTTTTGTAGTAATTAGATTCTTCTGGGATTTTGCAATTTTTTTCACTTGTGGCTTAGAACCTCCGAGTCTAGGAGCCTGGTTGTGACACTCCAAAGTTTGTTCATCCTCTGTCTGGATGGTGCTTGTGTTCCTTGTGGCTGGGGCTCATGCCTTGTGGAAGTCATTCTTTGCCCAACTCCTGTTTTCTAATTTCTGTTACTTTGTATGGCTCAAACTTGAGAAGACTTCACCTGTTCATGTTGTAAGGAACAGAAAGAGGCAAAGACCTGCCAGGACCTCCAGGCTTATGTAAAGGCAACAAACATCACATGGAATTTATTGTGCCTGGGTGCAGACAGACAGAGGGCAAAAAGGAACAAAGGAAGCAGCCCTTTCTTATAGGGGTTGAAAGAAGGTAAGAGATGTTAGGTGGGCAGGGACACCAGGCAATGTTAATAAACATCACTTTCCAGCTAATTCTTTACACTAATCCATAAAGTTTTCCCAGAAAAAACACTCCCATCATTCCCATTTCCCACTCAGGCCTATGAGCACAGTGAGGGGAGGACAAGAAGGCTACTCCAAGTTTCTGGAGATGTCTGCGAGTGGCACAGGCCATAGGAGCTCTATTTGAACAGCAGAGGTGACCAACTGAACAGCTATCCTAACCTAGGCTTTCCCTTCCCTCCTGTCCTGCAGTGAGAAAAGGAGCAAGAGTTACACAGGCCACAGGGTGTGGAGAAGTCAGGCTCAGTTGCTGCCCTGAGTCATTGTGGCAGGAAACCTGAGGTGGCATAGGTGTGGCACTGGGGAAATTGTGGACCAAAGCTGGCATAACAGTGGCTGAATGACTAGTTTGTTACAGTCTTGGTGATCAATAATTTCCCTCCACTGGAGACTGAATCCACAGCCTTTCTCATAGTAAGCACATACTCTGCCACTGAGCTAAATCTCCAGCCCAACAATTAAGTTTTAATTACAAAGATTCCAGGATGTCTCAGTGACAGGGTGCTTGCCTAGCATGCACAAGGTCCGGTTCAACACCCGGCACTGCAAAAAAAGAAAATTCCAAATCAAGCATTCCAGATATCTAATTATTTTCATTAATTTCAACATCAAAATGTTTTCTATTTTTAAAACAAAGATTCCTATTTAAAAGAACTGCATGATAAAGTGGGGGAAATAACACAGCAACGAGGATGATAAGAAGATGTGTGCACACATGACTCACCAACACTCTGTCTCCGATTTTGAGCTCGCGTTCTCCTTTCTTAATGGAGCCAGCCTCTGACAGGTTGGAGATTGACTCACTGGTGGTTTTCGTAAGGTTGCTGACCTGAGGCGTGGCTGCAGGCTCCTTGGCTGTTGGCTGGGAAGACTTATGGGGAACATGTGAAGCCATAGCGAGACAGGAGCCCGCCGTGCTGGCTGCAGAAGTGGACAGAGGCGAAGCCGCTCTGGATACATGAGCCATCTGTAGGCCATTGGCTTCATCTTCCACTTGTACCTTCCGTGTTAACTTTGAAGGGCGGGTAAATATACCCCTCAGAGGTTCACACTGGAAATAGCGAACTCCTGCCACTGAGCCGTCATTCTTTCCTATGGGTTCATCTAAAACAATCCCAGCCCACTGGCCTGGTGCAAACTGGGTCTCTCCAAGGAACTGGATATATCCAGGCTTATTTCCATTCACCCACACACGTTCCCCAACTCGAAAATCATCAACAAATTCCTCTTGAGTCTCAGAGGATGGAGTGCTTGAGACTTTTTCACTGGATGTTGTTTTTTCTACTGAAGATACCACTGAAAACAAGATCAGAAAGATTAATTTCATATTCAAGGAGCCAACCTCTAACTTAAAGCAAAGAAACCAGAAAAAGCAGCAGCAAGACTAATTCATAATTGTTACAAAAGAGTTCTATTGTTTTTTCAAGCAAAGAGGCACAGTACTTGATCCATTATTACTATGTTCAAACTGCCAAAACCCAGTGAGCTGGAGGTAAGGTTTATTCTATTTGTAGTTAAGAGAAGAAGAAATAGCTGGACATGGTGTCTGATGCCTGTAATCCCAGTACTTAGGAGGCTGAAGCAGGAGGATCACTTCAAATTTGAGGCCAGCCTGAGCTACATAGCGAGTTCAAGACCAGTCTGTTTGACTGACAGCTTTGTTTTGCCACATTTGACTTTATTCTCTCCCCCCCAAAAAAGGTAATAAGAACTAAGGAGTAATAAAATCCAAAACGTGTAAATTTTGTTGTAAAAAAGAGAGGGGAAAAAAAAGAGCTCTAACGGATATAACAGCAAGTGTGTTTAGGGGTGTTAAATAGCTGACTATATTAATGTTTTTGGATCATTGAACACAGCTGTTTGCAGTCTCTCTGTCTGAATGTCCACTTTGTATTCTTTGATACTGTGATTTGAGCAACTGTTTCTAGGATGATAATATGTAATCTATTAACAGGTGATTTCTTACTGTTTTTTTTTTTTTTTTGTAGTTCTGTATTACATGTACCCTTACACCGCTTTGTTTTGTTTTGTGTTTTTCTCTTTTTCCTCTTAAATAAAAAGACGAGTCTGAATTACATAGCAAAACCTAGTCTCAAAAAAAAAAAAAAAAAAGACTAGGAGTAGTAGCCAGGGTTGTGGTATACAGCAATATATTATAGTTTTATGTTCTGTTATACACTACAGTACTGCATGTGCAAATAAAGCAAAGTCACCAAGCTGGAGTTTTCTTTGACCATTTCTTTGTTCTGAATACATATACAATTCCTGTTTAGAGACCAATTCATTTTAACAACCTAGTTGCAGGAACAAAACTTGGTCATTAAATAAGGGTAACCTAGACATTACAGTAAGGCTGTGTCTCAAAAAATCTAAGACACTTTGAAATAAAATGGACTTGGGAAAAACTAAGACAACTAACTCAAAGCAAGGAAAACTTAATCCTTTACCTACATATATTTACAGATTTGATATTCTTTACTCTACCTCTATCCTACACATGAGCAAATACCCACAGATACACTGAGATGGGTTCTATTAAAGCTGACAAAATTGCCATATTTAACCACAGAGATTTGTTCTGTTTTGTTTTGTTTTGGGTTTTGTTTTTTTTTTTTTTTTTTTGTCTTTTTCCTTTTTATCGGTACCGGGGATCAAACTCACGACTGCCTGTTTACAAGGCAGGCACTTATGCCGCTGAGCTAAAACCCCAGCCCAGGGACGGAACTCAACCACCGCGTACTTGCAAGGCTACTCGGCCCTAACCACAGAGATTTGCAATTAGGCTTGATGATCTAAAGGATACAGTACTGTGGCCCTGGCCAAGATTATTGGAAGACCACATGAACTCTATTTGTTTAATGGTGAAAGCATAAATCATAGCAAAGAAAAAAGACAGCACCTGGCCAAAGGTCCTGTTAAGGCAATACAACTTTGTGCAGTCACTACCTGTGGTAAAGACAGCAATGACAGTGTCCCAGAAATGTGATACTTACCCAGGAAACTCATCTACACAGCCATCCAATGGCATTAGTGTGAACTGGGATTGTGCACATCCTTACTCTATCATTCTCTTGGGCACACTCTGATCCCAGGATGTGACACCACCTCTCTATTTCATTTTTTTTTTTTTAATCTGTAAAGGGGCAGTAATATCTTCTTGAGAGCTTTATAAATAAGATTAAATAATGTATTTATTCACTGTGCATAAGTTCATTGATCTCTTACAACTCAGTACTGTTCCGCACTAGGAAATAAAGCAAGATTGCACTGTCTGTGCTCTCAGACAAATCAGAGTCCAGAGGTGGGAAAGCAGAGGGTAAAACACCTCATCAGGTAATGGCAGCAGTCTAATTGCTATGGAGGAGCAGCAGCCCCTCCAAAGAGGCGGTTAGGCAGATCTCCTGGAAGAAGCAGCATCTCGGTGAGCCTGGCAGATGAGAAAGAGTGAGTCATGCACACTGAGGGGAACACCCCAACTGGCAGCCAAAACTCCACTTCAGGCATTTGTTTCACAGCACTCATATATTCTACATGAGTTCAGATAGAATATGTCTGGGAAGACTCCCTGCAGGGAACAGGACCTCAACCTCTGTCCTGCCTGCTCCTCTGCTCTTGGCAGTCAACCAGGGCTGGGGGAGAGTGGTTAGTGTCCTAGGTTTCAGGGCGCCCTAAGATTTCTTTTCTCCATACCCTAAGGAGAAAGATCATAAGGAGTTCAGGAACACAGAGGAGACAGAGAAAGAAATAACAGGTAGGATCGAATAGTTCAAATGACTTGACAACTATTTTAACACCTTAGATTAGAACTAAATAAGAAAAATGATAACCTACAAGGAAGTGACTCCACTAATTAAGATTTCCATTTGCAAAAAAAATTTTTTTTTCTGCTTTTTGAGACAAAGCTTCACTATGCAGAGCTAGCTGGCCTCAAACTCCTGGGTGATACTCCTGTCCCTGCCTCCAGCATCCTAGGTTTACAGTTCACCCACCACCATCCCCAGCACTTTTTTAAACAGTGTTGCTATGTTGCCCTGGCTGATCCCAAACTCCTGGGTTCAAGTGATCCTCCTACCTCAGCCTCCCATGTAGCTGGAACTATGGGCATGTGTCACTGCATCTGTAAAAATTATATCTATTTATTATTTATTTTTTGAGGCACGGTCTTACTGTGTGTACAGGTTGGCCTTGAACTGTGTATGTAGCCCATGGGAACGCTCCTGCCTCAGCTTCCCGAGTGCTGCTATCACAGGTGTGTGCCATCACATCTGGCCTATTTTTATCTTATTTTGAGACACTAGGGATTGAACCCAAGAACTTGTACATGTTTAGGCAAGCAGTCTACTACTGAGCTACTACATTCCCAGGCACAAATTCTTACCTTTTTAAAAAGTAGTATTTTGCGGGGTTTTTTGAGCCAGTCTCACCACTACATAGTCTAGCTGACTGCTGACTCAGTCTCCTGAGTGATAGGATTACAAGTGTGCAACAAAGTACCCAGCCAGGTTACCGTTTGTTTGGGTTTTTTTGTTTTTGAAACAGGGTCTGACTTTGTAGTGCAGGCTGACCTTGAACTCAGTGTAACCAGGCATCAAACCCTCAGCAATCCTCCTGCCTCAGCCTTCCAAGTGCCAGAATTATATGCTTATACCATCATGCCTGGTTTTAATTTCTGCCTTTTAATTCAAAGTTTTTTCAAATATTTTTGAAATAATAAATAAATTTTAAAGAATATGAGTGACTATAACGTTTTCTTTTTTAGAGGTCTAAAACTGAAGTTTGATACAGGATAATTTATCTGCTACTAAAGAAAAATATGGATTAAAAAAAAGAAAACAAAGGAAAAACATAAAAAATTACCAGTAGCAGGTGTCTTCAAGGCTGTGCTTCCAGGCTTAAGGATCTTGGTGGGGGCCTTTAGCCCACTTGGTTTTAGCATGCTCATTGTTTTGGTATTTCAGAGCTGTTTCTCCCGTGCCTGTCACCACTATCTTTCCCCAACCATCGATACAACTGTGTTTCTATAGTGAAGTCAGGCTCTGGATTAAATCTGCAAAGGGAAGCAAATAAAAAGCCTTTTAATTTTTGTTTTTGTCCATAAAATAAAAAAGACGGTTAAAAAAAAACTTTTAGACCTGTAGGAGAAAGAACCCAATACAACAAGTATTATTAAAGCACATTTCACAGCCTAAACTTTTCCTTACACACCGTAATAAAACATCTCCACATTGAACATAGAACAACTAAATGTGGCTACATGAAGGTCCTGCTGAAGTGGACTTAAAGGTGATTTATTGGGCTGGGGATTTAGCTCAACGGCATAAGCACCTGCCTTGCAAGCAGACGGTTGTGAGTTTGATCCCTGGTACCGATTTAAAAAAAAAAGACCAAAGTGATTTATTATCCTAAAGATAAGCAATGAAGGCTAGCAATACATTCACTTTGGTTTACATCAGCTGATATTACCTGCTTATTATAGTACTTACAAACCACATCAAAGAGGGGTCAGGAAAATTTGCACCTATCTTATGGGAAGATGGCAAGTGAGTTTCCGGTTTTTAATTTATGCACTTATATTTTCCTTAAATGTATTACAAGCCTGTGTGAACTGTATGTTTCACAGCCTCTTCACCTCCACAGAAAGTATGCAGAGAAACATTCCCAGATACAATACCTAAAAACAAAAACTCCAATCAAAGAGAACTACTACCAGCTGCCCAGTGCTTGTTTCATATTTCTCTCCAGTTGTCTTGGACAGTGAAGCACAGTCTCACTCTCTGGCCCCGTCTCTCTTACAAGAATGTCAAGCACTTAGACGACTCTGCCGAGCAATGGCAGAAGAGCCTGCATGGGCACTGCAGTGTGCTTAACAATGTACCCCCTCCACCTCAAAAATGTGACTGTGACTGTGACCTTATCTGGAAAAAGCATCTCTATAGATGTAACTAAACTAAAGAACTTGAGGTGAGATCATCTTGAATTATCTGGGTGGGCCCTACTCATTTCTATAAAAAGAGAACACAGAGAAAAGGCCAGCAAAAGTAGAGGCTGAGATGAACTGCTGTGTTTATAAAACAAGAACTGCTGGTATCACCAAACATTAGGACAGAGGCATGGGACAGATTCTCCACAGATCCTACAGAAGGAACCAATCCATTAACATTTGATTTTGGATTTCTAGCCTCTGGAACTTTAAGAGAACAATTTCTGTTGTTGTTTTTGGTTTTCGGTTTGTTTGTTTGTTTGTTGAGACAGGATTTCACTCTATAGTTCAGGCTGGCCTTGAACTCACAGCAATCCTGCCTCAGCCTCCCAAGTGCTGGAATTACAGGGATGCACCAACATGCCCAGCTAAATTTCTACTGCTTTAAATCAACCAGTCTTCAGTAATATTTTATGACAGAGCTAGGAGGGAAATATAGCCATGTAAATTTTTCTGTTCAAAGTTAACTAGAATGATATAGGCATGGTGATAAACATGGGAGATAAACATGGTGATAAACTCTGGGAGGCTGAGGCAGGAGGATCACAAGTTCAAGCCCACCTTTGGTGAGACTACTTCAAAACGTAGAAAAGAAGCTGAGGATATAGCTCACTCCTAAGGCCTTAGGTTCAATTCCCAGCACAAAAAGAAGGAAGGAAGAACAGAGGAGAGCAAGAGAGAGGGGGAGAGAGAAAGGGAGAGGGAGGCAGAGAGTGCACGAGAAGGGGAGAGAGGGAGGAGGGAAGGTACTGAACCAAGACAGATGCTTCATAAGCTTCAGTAGTCTCTATGCTTCTTGAGGGCCCAAAGCAGTTCAAGATGTTTTTCTAAACATCAGAGATAATGCCAAGCATGGTAGGTATATGTCAATAATCCCAGCACATGGGATTCGAGGGCAGGAAAACTATGAATTTAAGGTCAGCCCTGGGCTACATTTGGAGATCCTACCTCAAAAAAAAAACACAAGAAAATAAATTAAAATGTGAAAGACCAGTTGTGCAGTTTGAGAGAAGATTCTGATTAACAGAGAAAAAAGAACTTCTGACTTGAAGACAGTGATGGCCACTTCTGCTTATAAGCACAAAAGTCCCCATCCTCACCACTCGAATCATAACCAGGACCATCTAGAGATAGTGGGGTCCAAGTGGTAGACTGTACAAGTCTGGAGGCTCTGATGCTAAGTTGGGATTTTAAAGCACTTGCTTTATTTACCATCAGATCCCCCCATCCTGGCTTGGACTCGACCACTGCCTCAGGACAGACAGATCAGCTGGTCTCTTCTAGTCTCTGCTGAGAAAGGCTATTAATGTGTCCAAAGAAGTTGAGGAGGCTGGGGATGAGCCAAGTGCAGAAATTCCCATGGTAGTTGCTCCCCTTCACCCTGCTCCAACATCATTGAATAACAGAGTCAGGTAGGAAAGAAAACTAACAAAGAAAAAGGCATAGTTGTCCTGGAAACAATTACAATGGCAACAAGAAAAAACAAAGTGCTCCATAAAATATTTTACTCAGAAGCTGGGCACAGAGGTGCACGCCTATAATCCCAGCACTCAGACGGCTGAGGCAGGAGGACAGCTGGAATTTCAAAACCAGCTGGGGCTACAAAGTGAGCTTGAGGCCAGCCTAAACTGCATAGCGAGACCATGTATCAAAAAATAAAATAAAATAAAAAATTTTTTTACCTCAGGCAAAACAGCAAATTCATGGGCTCAGTTTAAGTACTAACGAGACAGAAATTTTGGAATTCACGATTAAACCAGGCTAACTAGGAGAACCTCAGTCAGTCTCAATTCCTGCAACCAATATCATGAATTCACAAAAACTCAACAATCTACAAACATCAGCCTACAACACAGAAGTATGTGAGTATTACGCACAAAACAACGATTAGAAATTCAGCCTATGACTTCACTGTCTAATCCTCATGTCTCAGCTCTCAGTCTATTGGAGCTTTACAGTACTATGGATTAGCTGCTCTTACTACTCCTTCTTACACAAACAATACCTTAGGAACTAACATGTATCTCCTCATTTGTTAGGTCATGCAGCTCAGAAGCAGAAATGAGAATACAGATTATTTGATCCCAAAATCCAAGCTCTTCCCATTAATCTAATGTTCAGATTTAGGAGACACCACACATTAAAATTACAAATACTATTACTCAGATGACCTACCACTAGGTAGAACACCTAGAGTTCACACAGCAAACTTACCACTGCCTTACCTATGTCTCAGAATTTAACTGTGAAGGTAGATGAGAAAGTATTGTAAGTTTGAAGATAAACACAATGAAGGTCTACGAGGTTAGGTGCTTTTCACAAGTGCCAATCAATTAAAGCAGCACTACAGCTCTCCTGGGACCTGGTGCTCAAAGATTTGCCCTCTGACGAAAATCTTCCCATAGGATGCATGAACGCATTCAACAAACATTTCCTGAGAAGCTACTACACAGAAGGCACTTTTCTATTTCCCCACTGGTGATGAATCTGTAGGAGGGAGAAGGCTTTGAGAAGCTCAGAGTACTAAACACAGAAAGCATAGGACTTTGAGTGAAGAAACGGGAGCTGCTCCTAAGCAGCAACAAACACAATCTGGTTTGTGATCACAGATCTAAAATGAAACTAAGACAAAGGTCACCACAGGGACAGCAGACAAACTCCTGCCCTTAACTTGTTACTCAACTAAAAACATGGCTTGTGGACCAGGGATTTAGCTCAGTAGCATAAATGAGGTCATCAGTTCAACTCCCAGTACCAAAAATATAAAAAATTTAAAAAACAAAAACATGGTTTGTTTTCTTCTGGGACAGTCAGGGGCTGCTTTCGCTTGAAAAGGGGGGAGGGGCAGTGATTCTTCATTTGGGCCTGTGGATGCCCAATAAATAACAAAAAGCAGAACAAAGCTTAACCTTCATTCTGTATCTGACTTTTTCACCTTAAAACTTGGCTCAGATCACAGCTCCGCCCTGCACATTTATCTATTCCTCACTTAGGGAACCCACTGGCTGTCTAAAAGGACACAATGCAAGGTTGATCAGCCAGCGTTGTATTTACACAACCATGCCACCCTTCCAGACCAGGACACAGGGACACTCAGCTACCTCTGAGTACCTATGAGTCCTCTGTGCTTGTCCTGTGGTTGCCTTAAGCTCCACACAGCCTCCACAGAGCAGAAAGCACCGCCTCACTAAGTGACAAAGCCTGCCCAACCCATCCTGTAAACCAGAGCCCTGGGGGCTGACAGACCCTAGCCTGCTCCAGTCCTTAGAAGCTCACCCCATGCCACTGTCCACAGGCCTTTTAAAAATATTTCTGCTCAAGCATAGGCACAAGATGGATGGATAAACTCAACCATACTAAAGTTCTGCCAGTTAACCTGATGCAACGGCTCATGCCTGTATTCCAACACTCACGAGGCTGAGGCAGAAACACCACTGAGAGTTGGAGGCCAGCCTAGGCTAATGGTGAGTTCAAGACCAGCCTGAGTTACAGAGTGAAACTATCTCAAAAAACAATACCTAAATAAATAAATAAATAAAAGGCCAGGAATTTAGCTCAGTGGCCTAAGCAGCTGCCTGACAAGTACAAGGTTATGAATTCAATCTCAGGTACCAAAAAAATAAATAAGTCTACCAGCTGAGTCAAAATGGAAGAGAAAACCATTAAAGTTAATGGTGATTTTAAAGGAATGACTAAAGTAAAACAGGGCACCTGAGAGGCAAAAGGAATTACGGTGATGGGGCTTGTGGGGGATGAGGTGTCACTTTGAAGGCCCCAGCCCCCTTGGACCTGTAGTAAACAATAGCCCCCGGTATGCGAGACAGAGGCAGGACAGGAATGTCTGTTTTTAGTGGGATCTTTTTACCCTCTAAATACCATATTGTGTGACCTGGCTTTGTTTTATAGAGTCATGAGGAAGTGGCCGGCCACCCTTTGTGACATTAGCAACAAACATAATTAACAACATTTTTGGGCTAATAAATTTTTGGGGGGGGGCTAGAGGAGTTAGGAGAACTGGTTGTGTTTGTTTATTTTATTTAGATAGTTTAGAATAAACATTGTAGTTTGTCACATTGTAGCTTGTCACAAAGAATGTTTTTTTATTATTTAATTGTCTGTGTTTTGTGAATTGATCCGGTTTACTATATAAGAATCTTAAAATAAAGATTGTGTATACAGTGCAGTGCAGGCAGTAGCAAGTGCCGCATCTCTTCTGTTTCTTTTCTGAGCGCTGCACCCCCCGTGTCCCGATCGGTGTGTGCGTGTTTGCCTTTCCCAGAGTTCAGAGTACACTAGACACTCACAACAAGTGGCGCCCGAACAGGGACTCCGAAGGTCGTCTAGGAAAGGTGAGTATATTTTTATTATGGGGATATGGGACAATCTGCCTCTTCTCCTTTCTTAAAAATTCTTAAACATTTATTATCTATGTATGACATATCGCTCAGGTCAGCTGACTTAGATATGTGTATTGATACAATTAAAGAATACAATCCTTGGTTTCCAGATGAAGAAACTTTGGATGTAAAAGTATGGAGGAAGGCAAAGGTTAGTACAGAAAGGGCTATGCAACAGGAGAAGAAAATTGCTTTACGTTTTTGGGCTATTTGGTCGGTTGTGTACTCTTTATTAAAAGCTATGGAAGATGAACATATTGTAAAAAATCTTCAACTAAAAATTAAACCGGTTATTCAGGAATTGCCCCTCACAGAGGAGGAGCAGACTGTAGTTCAAAATGACGCTATTGCTTTAAGTAGTGAAAAAGCGTCCAAACCAAAAGTAAAATTCGCTGCAGCTGATTCGGCTTTAGCTGCTGCAGCAATATCAACTTGTGAAGACCACCCAATTTTACAGGCTATACAGCGTTTAACACAAGGGGTAGAACAGCTTCCCGTTAAGCAGAACCTACCTATACCTCCCTCTGCACCTCCTCCATCTAACCCTAACTGAAATACAGCCAAACTAGCTTTGGCTGATATACCAAAAATAGGGGATTCTGACGAGGAAACGTCTGCCTTTGCTTTCCCTGTTATCAGGCCACAACCTGTAGATGGAGCGGAAGTTCCCCCTAGATGAAAAGGATTTAATATGGATGATTTAGCAAAATTAAAAAAGGCCGTAACCCTTTATGGCCCTCAGGCTCATTACACTAGAAAATTAGTAATGTCGGTAACAGATCAATATGGTAATCTTGCTCCTTATGATTGGAAAACCTTGGCTAAAATTCTTTTAAAAGAGCCAAAATATTTACAGTGACATATGTGGTTTATGGAAGGTTGTGCTAAAAAGGCAAGACAAAATGCTGATGATTGAAATCCTAATATTAGACTCATTTCTTATCCCATGCTCTCTGGTACAGGTTTTTTTGATACTGTCGAGCATCAGGCTGCGGCCCCAAGAGAGATTCATGCTCAATTAAAAAATATTGCTTTAGAAGCTTGGGATAAAATACGGCCTCAAGGATCAAAATATGGATCCTGGGCTAAAGTTCTGCAAAGAACTAATGAACCATATGTTGAGTTCATTGCAAGACTTCAAAATGTTATAGAAAAAACAGTAGTGGGGCAAGACTTACAGCAACATTTCTTAAAACTTTTAGCCTTTAAACATGCTAACGATAAATACAAAAAGGTTTTAATTCCAATAAAAGATACTGGAACGATTGACAGTTTCATAAAACAATGTAAAGATTTAAATTAAAAATCTAAAAAAATGCAACTGTTTGCTAAAACCATGGTAACCACGTAGAATAATTTACAGTCTAAAAAGGAACAGTCTTTAAAATGTTTTAGTTGTGGTCAGACAGGGCACATAAAAAGGGCCTGTCCAAAACTTTTAGGCAATGATCAAAGAAAAAAATCTAAAGCCCCTGGCTTATGTCCAAGGTGCCATAAGGGACATCATTGGGCTCGTTAAATACAGAAGTAAACAAGTTAACTCAGCTGAACAAAAGGAAAACGAGAGAGCGGGCCTCACCCCAGGCCCGGGACAAATCAATGGGGTAAACCTACCATATTCTCCTTACAACCAGCCACCCAACACAGCGCCACAGTAGATATACCAGCCTTAAAAGACATAAAATTAAAAGGAGGACAATCTCCCGTGAGAATTCCTACAGGAATTTTTGGTCCTGTGCCTGCAAGAACTTTTGGCTTACTCACGGGTCGGTCTAATTTAAATCAAAAAGACATTACTGTTGATTTAGAAATTATTGATACAGATTATACTAAAAAATTCAAATCTTGATGTCCTCACTTACAGATTATAAATTATTAAAGAGAGAACATATAGCTCAACTCATTTTACTGCCCTATATCCCAATAGGATCCTCTGTTGTTCAGCGAACAGGAGGGTTCGGCAACACTAACCCTATTAATGTAATGTGGACAGCTAAATTATCTCAACAACAACCTCTTATTAATATTTTTATTGAACATAAAAAAATTCAAGCTCTTATAGATACGGGCTCGGATATTACTATTGTTAAATCTACTGATTGGCCTTCTCATATTACTTATACTATTATTCCATGTAATATAAAAAGAGTAAGTAATACTCCAATAAATACAATTGGACAAGCCACAATACATATACATATAAAAAATAAAGAGGGTCTTCGATCCCTGGTACCAATAAAAAAGAAAAAGACAAAAAAAAATTTTTTTTAAATAAAAAAATAAAAAAATAAAGAGGGTCAGTTGCTGTTATTAAACCTTATATCTTAAAAGTGCCAGTTTCTATTTTAGGAAGAGATATATTAAAACAATGGGGAGCTCATATACATTTTTAATATTTTACATGTTTCTGCGGCTTTGGGGAATAAATCCTTTAAAGCTTAATTTAAAAAATGATGACCCAATTTAGATAGATCAGTGGCCTCTGACTACTCAAAAGTTACAGGCAACACAAAAATTGATTGATCAACAACTTTCTCTACATCACATAAAACCATCCACATCTCCTTGGAATTCTCCAATATTTGTGATTAAAAAAAAAATCAGACAAGTAGAGACTTTTAACAGACTTACGTGCTGTCAATACATCTTTATTTCAAATGGGAGCCCTCCAGCCCGGCATTCCTTTACCTTCAGCGCTCCCTGCTGGTTGGTTTGTTTATATTATAGATTTACAGGATTTTTTTAATATACCCTTACATCCAAAAGATAAAAAACAGTTTGCCTTTTCAATTCCTCAAACAAATTATCAAAGACCTTATCAATAAAAAACATTACCCCAAGAAATAAAAAATTCCCCAACCATATGTCAAATTTATATTGATACAGCATTAAAACCAGTGCGTACACGATGGCCTCAGGTTTATACAGCTCATTTCATAGATGATATATTATTCTCATATAATGATAAAAATGTTTTAAAAGATATTTTAAAAACCTTACCTCAGTATTTTTCCCCGTTTAGACTTGTAATAACACAAGATAAAATTCAAAAAAAAATTAGTCATTATTTGGGATATATTCTTACTAGACAAAAGGTGATTCCACAAAAAATGTCTAACCCTGAAAACTTGTTTTTGGCTTTATGTGCCTTGCTCACCGTTGCATCGGGGACTGAGGTACCCCAACACTCTTATTGGGCTTATATTCCAAATCCCCCTTTACTGGAACCTGTAATATGGGGAACTATTGACATTTCACTTTATACTACACCAAGAAAAATTCTGTCAGCACCGTGGGCTGATTCAACCCCCCATAATCAAGATGATGAAACATTATTCAATTTTACTTATTATGGTAATCAAAGGCCTATTTACATTAGAGAACCGCCTTGCATCCCTCTGGGATGGCAGTATTGGATTCAACATAGAATAAAAGCAGGCAGCAAAAAAACAAGGCTTCAAGCCTTGGCTGCTCAAACTTTTAATGTTACCTGAAAAAATTTAACAGCACCTGATAAAGATACATATCCTATATGCCCTGATTTCACTTATAATAATATTTCTTATTATCCCATAATCTGGCAACAGTGTATGGGGAAGTTTGCTAAAAATATTGATAGATATATTATTTGGGGACCATTTAGAAAATTTGTTAATGGATGTGCTAAATGAAATGAGACAAGATGTAATCTCTCTGTTGTATATAGCCTTCCAGATCCAAAAAACATAACTGACGGAGCTCCTATCCTCCCTCAGAAGACGCCTCTCCGGTGGTGGGGAGATGGTGAAATTGCTAATCCTGCTGTTGCAGCCAAAAAATACCCTCATCATCTCCAAAATCATATTTAAAAGATTCCAGCCGCTATACAACCTGTAACCTTGTACAATGTTTCCTATTCAAAAACTAGTCGATCTATATCTACTACTTATAATTTTACTAGGTTTAAAATATATAATATTACTGTTTGTGCACCTCTGCCTTATGTCTTTTTAGTGGGAACTTTTAATTTTACACATTTTTCTTGTACTTGTTTAAATTGTCAATTGTTTACCTGTTTAAATAGCACATTAAATTTCACTAAGCCTTATACAGTTATGCTGTTACAACAAAAAACTCATATTTGGTTACCTATAAATTTAACTCGACCATGGTCTCAAGACCCAATAATTTCTGTTACTACTAAATTTTTTCAACATCTGTTAAAACATACAAAAAGATTTATTAAAATAGTGGTCGCTGTACTGTTAAGTCTGATAACTGTGGCCTCTTTAGCAGCAGTCTCAGAGATAGCTTTACAAACCTCTTTGCAAGAAAAACATGTTATAAAATTATGGCATGAAAATTCTCATAAACTTTGGTTAACCCAATGGCAAATAAATGCCAAACTACAACAGCAAATAGACCTTCTTAAACAAACAGTTAAATGGATGGAAAAAAAAATATTGACTCTTCAGCATCAAGTGTTTTTAAAATGTGATTAAAATTCAACTACTTTCTGTATAACACAACGACCTTATAATCAAACAGAACATAAATGGGAAGTGATTAAAATATATCTAAATAAAAACACTTCTGCCCCCCAAAAAATAAAATCTTTGCATAATCAAATTGACAAAGATTTTGCAAAGCACAATGATGATAAATCCCTGGCACAATTCGCACAATTGCTCGCTCAATCTTTAAAAGGGTTAGATTCTAAAAAAATCTGACAGAGCCTTACCCACACTTTAAGCGGCATGGGGCTTAGCTTAATTATAGCTCTCATTGCCGTAGTTCTTGTATATTTTTACTGCATAAGACAAAATGCGATTAATAACCTGGTCTTATGAAAATTGTTGTTAATAAATAAAAAGGAAGGAAGTGTGGGGGATGAGGTGTCACTTTGAAGGCCCCAGCCCCCTTGGACCTGCAGTAAACAATAGCCCCCGGTATGCGAGACAGAGGCAGGACAGGAATGCCTGTTCTCAGTGGGATCTTCTCACCCTCTAAATACCATACTGTGTGACCTGGCTTTGTTTTACAGAGTCATGAGGAAGTGGCCAGCCACCCTTTGTGACACTAGCAACAAACATAATTAACAACATTCTTGGGCTAATAAATTTCCTCCTGGGCTAGAGGAGTTAGGAGAACTGGTTGTGCTTGTTTACTTAGATAGTTTAGAATAAACATTGTAGTCTGTCACATTGTAGCTTGTCACAAAGAATGCTTTTTCACTACTTAATTGTCTGTGCTCTGTGAATTGATCCGGTTTACTATATAAGAATCTTAAAATAAAGATTGTGCGTACAGTGCAGTGCAGGCAGTAGCAAGTGCCGCGTCTCTTCTGTTTCTTTTCTGAGCACTGCACCCCCCGTGTCCCAATCAGTGTGTGCGTGTTTGCCTTTCCCAGAGTTCAGAGTACACTAAACACTCACCACAGGGGCTGACGGTGAAAATGGGTGAGAACAGTAGAAGAGACGCCTTTGCCTGGATGAAGGGAAGAGGCTGGGTACCCGTGTGTATACACAGACCTCCAAGTGCTACCCTGAAACTGTGCAGTGCACCTTCTAACAACACAGGGGGGATCAAGTAGCAAGAGGTCAAAAGATAAGAGGTGCAGTTTAAAGGAGGAGCTTGAAGCCTTTGATCTTGGGCAGGGAACTCAGAGGCCCAAACTGAAGGGAGGGAGTCTCCAGGTTTGTTGAGGTCTACATTTAAAAGGAGTGGCACATTAACAGTAGGGAGCAAGCAAAAGTTAAAAGGAATGCAAAGAGAAGCTGAGGTTAGTCCTGTCAGCTACAAAAAGGTGCCAGGTGGTGCAGTCAGAGGTCAGACTAAGTTTCTTAAAGGATGAAGAAAAAGCATCATAGGGGGACAACAAGGTCAGATACCCACACTCTTTCAGCTTCAAGGGAGTCCCTTTAGAGAGCTTGCAAAAAAATCTGTCCCAAGGGAAGCAACCTCTTGGGGCTCCAAGTTCTAGGAAAGGCAAAAAGACAAAGAGAATGTTCTGCGAGACTCACAATCACACACCTGAATTACAGAAGGCAGAGTTAAAGGATTTGGAAAGGAAGCAAGAGGAAAGAATTAGAGCCTAGTGTCATGGTACATGCTGGTCACCCAGCACTCTGGAGGCTGAAGCAAAAGGATCCCAAATACAAGCCCAGCTTGAGCAACTTAGCAAGATCTTATCTATGAAAAATAAAAAAAAGGATGGGGATATAACTCAGTATGAAGGTCCTGGGTCCTATGCTCAGTATCTGTCTGTCTGCTGTCTAACTCTCTCTCTGTCTCTCTCTCTCTTACACACACATACATACACACATACACACACACACACACACACACACACACACACACACACAAAAGGCTCAGTGAGCAGGTGAACCATGCAAGCATGCAGTGCAGGGAGGGTGACATCTGTCCACTAGGCATGGGGCCACATGCCTGCTTGGAATCTCAGCTTCTGGAGAGACTGAGACAGCTACAGACCAGCATTCAAGCTAGATTGTCTTGAATCTTAAAATACAGAAGATTAAGAATAAGGATACAGGGGCTGGGGATTTAGCTCAGCAGCATAAGCACCTGCCTTGCAAGCAGGCAGTCTCTCTGGGTTTGATCCCTGGTACCGATAAAAAAAAAAAAAAAAGGATGAGGATACAGGTCAGTGGTGGAGCATCACTTGCCACACATGCACAAGGTCCTGGGTTCAAATTCCAGCAACACGCACACAAAAAAACCTGTCCATATTGCAATGAAGACTAATTCATAGCCAATGTGGTGGTGTAGACCTATAATCCCAGCACTCAGGAAGCTGAGGCAGAAGGATCACCATGAGTTTGAGGCCAGCTTGGGCTACACAAGCAAGTTCAAGACCAGCCTGCACTATATAGTAAGACCCAGGAGCAATGTTCAGTTTCTCAGGCTGCGTGGAGTTTGTGGTTGTCTGTTTTATAGTTATATGTACACAAACCTCCTGGAGGAGTCGTTTTATCAAACTGGAGATTCTCATATCTACACACACACACACACACACACACACACACACATACACGTACAACTTTAGGATTTTAAAAATGAAATGCATCAGCTGGGCATGGTGGTGCACATCTGTAGTTCCAGCACTCAGAAGGCTGAACAGGTGGACTGCTGTGAGTTCAAGGTCATCTGGGCTACAAAGTGATTCAAGATCTGCCTAAACAGCATAGTAAAACACTCTTGAAAAAAAAAAAAAGAAATAAGGAAAGAAACATCAAAGTGGAGAAAAATGATCCCGTATTTCCAAACTAAAAAGGTAGAACCCAAGAAGCCAGGGAAAGAAGGGTAAAGAATATTTGCCTGTTTCACTGACCCTGGAGAAGAGCCTGTCCTCTGGAAACGGCACTGGTATAGGTGTGCTGTTACTGTGGAATTTGGTGAGTCAATGTCCAGGGCGATCTTCCAAAACTCCAAGCGCTGATTGCAGTTTGGGTTTCCAATAGTGACCAAAGGAACCGTGTATTTTTGGCATTTCTCTCATAAACACACAGCTATAGTTTATAAGCTGCAGTTCCTAAGTCTATTGTTAAATATGATTCAACAGTAACCTCTGAGCTCTTGACAATGACTTCCTGAGCTGATGCAGCAGAGGGTTAGGTCTCCAAGGGAGCAGGGCCACAGTGCAGCACATGCTGCCAAGCATAGCTTTCAGCTCTACAGCACAGTGGGGCTCAGGGTGTGGCCCTGTGCCCCTAGGACTCCTCAGGGGCCCAGTAACAACAATATAAGATACTGCTTGCCTTTTTCACTGTTGGCTTCTGCACTGTGGCCCACAAGCAGCAGTGGACGGAAACTGCAGGTGCTCCTAAAGGTAATGGAACTAAGCTGTCCTACATGTGTCTACTGGAACAGGACATGCTGGCAGGGGCAGAAAGCCACTTTCATCGAACATGAGGAAGGATAAGAACATGATAAAGGATTAAAATATTTCTATTAGCTTTTTTATTTATTTATTTATTTATTTGGTACTGGGGATTGAACTCACAACCTTGTGCTTGCCAGGCAGGCACTGTGCCACTGAATTAGATCCCAGCCCTTTTTATTAACTTTCAACCCTTGAATATAGGCCTTTCTAGCCTGTGTGCCAAAGTGGAAGGGACACAATTTCTGCTGTGCACCACCACATGATGGCTATCCCAGAGAAATACCATGTGACTGAGACACGAGCTCAGCCTCATTTCCCTGGAACACCACAGCTACCTGAAAGGGACAACTGGCAAAGCAGGGCTGCTCCTCCTTGACACTAGGTACTCCACAGCCATCTCCTCCACTGTGTACCACTGTGTGTTATATGCACACAAATCTCCTGGGGTCTTTTCAGTCAAGCTGTTATTTAAAGAAGATAACTATTTGCTGACAATGATAAAGCTTTTGAGAGAAAGAATTTTGAAAAAATTTCATCCTCATTGTGAACTTGGCAGCTTCCTAATAATATTCATGACCTTTGTGACAAGACCAATGGCACTGAAGAACTCCTAGTGTACAACGACAATCTCACCACTCAATGAATCAGTACTTTCCACCAGTAGTACCTGACATTACAAGACCGTGCCTGGGCCCAAGATTCAAAGCATGAATCAGACCAGTGGATTTTTTTTTTTTTTAAGAAAACTTCGTTTCTTACTTTTCAGAATTTACCTTTAAGAAACTATAACCTATCAATCTTGTAGTACCAAACCAGAAACTCCACAGTTAACCAAAAATGCTACATTTTAAAATTTCACATTTTTTTCCAAATCCATTTTATTTCAAGGAGAAAAAAACTATAATAAAATTTCAAAACACATCAATCAGGTTAACAATGACACATACATTGCACATTGGCACCCCAAATCATTCACCCAGAACACAAGACATCTGCAATCAACTGTCCAAAGAATACCAGCACAAATCTTTGTCTTCAGTAAACTAAGAGGAATCAGTAGTATGACTATGTTAACTATTTTATATATATTTATATATATATATAAACAACATATATACATGTTGTTTCTTTCAGTTTCTCACACTAATGAGACAGTAAGATGTTTACCCGTGTCTTATTTCACTAATGAGTATGATCCCAAGTTGCATCCATTTACTTTGAACTGAGCCACCTCACCAGCCTTTCATATATATATATATATATATATATATATATATATATATATATATATATATTTTGTTGTTGTCTTTTTCTTTTTTATCAGTACCAGGGATTGAACTCACGACCACACACTTGCAAGGCAGGTGCTTAGATTTCATTAATTACTAAGAATGTAAAAATCTCATGAGAAAAATGTTTCCAAACTATTCCTATATTCATTTTTCCTTTACTAACAGAATCACAATGGTCTAAAATCTTCTTTTTTTTTTTTTTTTTTTTTTTTTTTTTTTTTTTTTGGTACTGGGAATCAAACTCAGAACCATTTGCTAGGCAGGCACTATGCCACTGAGCTATATCCCTGGACCTCATTTTATAAATGCTTCCAGAAGCACGTTCCTCCCAGTTTGATTTTTTTCTCAGGTGGAGGATGATAGGCACTGAACCCCTGGCATTCCCACTGAGCTACTTCCCCAGGACTTTTTATTTTTTCACTTTGAAACTAAATTGCCCAGGAGGGAGTTGAATTGTAGTCCTCTTTCAGCACTGGGATATGGGCACGCACCACTGACCCAAGCTTCTAGTTATCTATTTAAAGTGTTGGGTGCGAAGTGAGCAAGGTCAGTATTTACTGCTTTCATGGCCATAGCTTGAGAAATGGAAGCCTGAAGCTACCTTCTATGGGAGGACTACATGCAAGTGGCCCAGAGTAACAAGAGCACCATGGGTACTAAGGCTGGGGGTTCAGATTCACTACCAGACACTTCTATGGGCAGCTGGCAGGTGCACTGGTGGCCACCATGTGCAGCATCAGCACCACTGGGAATTTTTACTAGAGATGCAAACCTTGAGCCCACAGAAACCAACCATGGCGTGGGCCCGTCCATAGTTTAACAAGCCCTTTCAAGGTGATTCTGATGTTAGCTAGCATTTGTGAGCCATTACTAAATGACTGATCAAAAATAACTTGAGAGTGAATTTCTCAACTACATGCACATGAGTCATCCATGTGACACTCCCAGATGCTTTTACATCACCACGGAGCTTTCTCTCCTCCAAGTTTATTTCAGGGTTTCCCTCGGCCTCCACTGTCCTTTCCAAGGCCAGTCAGCTTCCCCTGCAGAAGCCTTACCAAGGGCATGTGCAGTCTTCGCCTCCTCGATGAACAAAAACTTCTTCACCCATTTCCCACAGTACTGAGTCGGTGTGCTTTTCATAGTACCTGGCACACTTAGCTTTCTGTGTGTGATCTACAGATTCTATCAAAGTATAAATCCCTTGAAAGAAACTATTTTAGCCATCTTTATATTTCCCATATTGCTTTAGAAACAATGCTCACTAAAAGAAAAAATAAATAAACAATGCTCACTAAACAAAACTGAATGAAAAAGTCTCAGGTGCTTAAACAACACTACAAACCAGCTGGGGTGCATTCGGTATTACAGACAGAAAAATATGATGGATCTAAGCACAATTTACAAAGTAATTGGAGAGACAAAACCCACATCTACAAAAAGTAACTAAGAATACAATGCAATTTGTGAAAAATAGACTCTCATTAGGTCTGCAGTGTTGGGGCTGGGGATTTAGCTCAGCGGCATAAGCACCTGCCTTGCAAGCAGGCAGTCGTGAGTTCGATCCCTGGTACCGATAAAAAGGAAAAAGACACCAAAAAAAAAAAAAAAAAAAAAAAAAAAAAAACAAAGGATCTGCAGTGTTCTTGTAGGTGTCAGAATAGAGTGGCCTGGGGAAGAAGAAAAGGACCCTGAGCAAGGAAGGGCTGACAGGGAGGTAGACGGCAATAGACAGATGTTTTCTTAAAAAGCCAGGCATGGTGGTGCATGTTCATAATCCTAACACTTGGGAGGCTGAGGCAGGAGAATTACTTCAAGGCCAAGGACAGTTTGGAATACATAGTGACACCCTGTCTTAAAAAATAAAAAGGGTACTGTTTTTGCCCAGTGCAGTGATCCATGCCTGTAACCTCGGCACCCTGGGATGCTTAAGCAAAAAAATTCAACCCCAGCCTGGGAAACATAGGACCTGTCTCAAAACAAGAAATAATAATAATAATAATAATAATAATAATAATAATAGGGTTGGGGATGTAGCTCAGTGTAAGTAACTCCTTCCTCCACCAAAAAAATAGATATGACAACTTTTAAATTCTTTCAAATTTAAAATTCAGCCAGGTATGATGGCAGATGGTACATGCCTCTAAT
The DNA here is from genome assembly GCF_034190915.1 of Cavia porcellus. Taxonomy (NCBI): domain Eukaryota; kingdom Metazoa; phylum Chordata; class Mammalia; order Rodentia; family Caviidae; genus Cavia; species Cavia porcellus. The sequence goes on along the minus strand of NW_026947499.1, from coordinate 7,642,071 downwards.
CCTCCTAACACTCAGGAAGCTAGGGTAGAAGGATCACAACAAATTCAAGACCAGCCTCAGCCACAAAGTGAGTTTGAGGCCAGCGTGGACTGCAAAATGAGACCCTTTCTCAAAAAATAAGTAAACAAATCTTCAGTTCCTTAATCACATTCAAGTGTGCAGTGGCCAGTGTGACACAGAGGACAGTCTCTACCATGGCACACATCCTACTGGATATGACTCCGCCAAAATCTCCTCTCTCCAGGGGTAATCTCCTTGACAGAAGATCAGTGTCTACGCAGTGGTCACCTGAGATACCATCAGGTATTTCAATAATGCACTTTCTTGTTTTGTGGTAAAGGGGACTGAAACTGAGGGCATTCTACCCTCTACCCCTAAACTACATTCCCAGCATTTTTTATTTTGAGGCCAGGTGAGGTAGCACACGCCTGTAATCCCAGCACTCAGGAAGCTAAGGCAGGAGGTTGCCATGAGTTCAAGACCAGCCTGGGCTACATACGGAGACTGTGTTAAACAACCTGATGTGGGCTGGAGGGATGTAGTGCAAACCAGCCTGGAATCTCGGTACCCTAGGCAAACCACTTGTGCGGTCCAGATCAGTGTCCTCACTATTGGGAGCATCTCCTTGAAGGCACCTAGTTTATAAACACACCCAACATAACACCCATTCACAAGCCCATGCCAGGGACACACAGTGAAGGCACAAACCCAGCACTGTCTAGGAAGTGGCCATTCTCTCCCGGTCTGTGGAACAGAAAGCCCTAGAGTGGCAACTCTGTCTGGGTTTCCTTTGACAGGATTCTGCCTGTAGGACATGAACTCATGACCCTCTTGCCTCAGCCTCTCAAATGTTAGGATTACAGCCATGGTACTACCACATCTGACTAGCCAAAATATCTTTAATTCATCTTTTAGAAATAACTTCAGAGATAGTCTTAAAAGATGGTAATGATCAACTCAATTGCTCAATGTTCTTCACTAGATGTAGCTTTAAAACAGCTTCCAAAATGAGCCAAAATACCAGCACCTCAAAAATATAAGGATATGCAAAAATGTCCCCAAGCCTCAGCTCACAGGGCAATTCAAAAGAGTTCCAAAAATTTTCATTATAGTGAGTGAATGACATTTTGCAAAATAAAAAACTTAAGTGAATGTTAAGAATTAAGTGGTGGTTTATGTTGTTGTGAGAGTCCCACCATGTAATTCAGGCTGGCCTGACTTTGAACTCACTACACAGCCCAGGCTGGCCTCAAACTCAAAATCCTCCTACCTCTGCCTTTGAGTGCTGGGGATTATAAACATAGGTCACCATTAAACTTTTTTAAAAGACACACTGCTTTATAATCTCACTTTCCAAACAATAATATTGCAATGCACACCTACACATTAACCTTGGAGTCCTGTATTTACCTGACTGATACTATAATTATAGCTGTATTTTTAAGCCAAGAACTATTTGTAAAATGTGTATCTTTAGGGCTAGGGATATTGCTCAGCAAGAGACTGCTTGCCTGGCATGTGTGAGGCCTTAGGGGAAAAATTATATTAAAATCACCTCTGAACAGTTACGAATAGTTACATTTTAGTTGTGCTGTCTCAAATGAGAGAAGCAGGGAGCAAGCATCAGCTCCTCAGTGAACAGGGCTCCGGAGCAGACTACTTATCTGTGCACTCCCTCTTCCTCTTTTCAAGAAAAGATTTTTACTTCCTCCCAAAACAGGAAGCCTAGTTGTTAAACATCAACATTAAAGCAACACTTTAATTGGTTGTTTTTGGTTTTTTCTGTGTGACCCACAAGTTTATTTTATGAGACAAAACCAAGGCCAAAATAAGCAAAACTTTTCAATTGAATTACATCAAAAGTGTGTAGCTTAAAAAGAAAAAACAAACAAACAAAAAACCCTTGTGACTTAATTTACAACTGATCTAAGTAACAAAGGCAAAGATACTTACTTCAGAAAGAAATAACCATAGAAGACCTAACCAAGAGAGATTTCTAGGGCTGGAGATGTAGCTCAGACGATGGGAATTCAAAAGCTGAAGAGTCAGTTCTATTCTACCTCTCTGGCAAGCAATAAGGTCAAGAGTTTGAGTCCTGGTACCAAAAAAAAAAGTAATTTCCAAAACAGCACTCCAGCAATCCTCCAGCCTCAGCCTCTGGAGTGCTAGGATTACAAGCATGCACTATCACACCCAGCTGAAAACATTTCTTGTAATAAAAAAGAGAGGGCTAATTATCAGAACTTTGAAGGAAAAATACAAAACAAAGTTTAAGAGCTAAAGTCCAAGCTGCCTAACACTTCACACAAAGCATAAGGATCAGGTCTTAATCTAGTGGCCCCAGGAAAGCCCCATTCTGAAGGCTTCTAGCCTGGCTCCCCAATCTCCTCTTCACACTTGCTTCTATCAGAGCAGACTCAACCTTTCTTCCTTCAGAGATCTCACAAAGACAATGGGAATTTAAAAGCTGAAGAGTCAGTTCTATTCTACTTATGCAAGGATGTGTGCCGAAACCACAGAAATGTTTTTTAACAACAAAACTGTTCTAAAGACAGGCACAGTGGCGCATGTCTCATCCTAGCACTTCGGAGTCTGAGGCACAATGACTGCCCCAAGTTCAAACCAGCCTGAGCTACATAGTGAGTTCAAGGGCATCCTTGAACAGTGAGCCCGTCTAAAAAACAAAACAACAACAAGAAATTGATCTAAACTATTTAAATATCATCCCTTGGTCAAAAATTTCCCTTTTCTTAACTGGAGATGAAGCCCAGGGTCTCACACTGAGCTATAGCCCCTGTGCTTTTAATTTATTCTGAGACAAAGATTCACTAAATTGCCCAAATTGGCCTCAAACTTGAGATCTTCCTTCCTCAGCCTCCCAAGTAGCTGGGATTAACAGGTTACACAACCATGTTTAACCCCAATACAATTCTCCCAATTCCAACTAAAACAGGTACAAGGGGCAAAATAATACAATTTTTTAAAAACCTCAACTGTGGATACAACTGTATTTAGGTCACTGAGTCATAAACAATTTATGCTACTGTTAATCAGATCTTATCATTTGACTTAGCCTTGCAGATATAGTTTTAAAGAATTAAAAATGTGTTTACTTGCAGAAAATCTGATAGCAAATTACACAGCAAATAAAGTACTGACTACCCACAGATCTATTTACACAGTAAAAATATTTTGCTACTCAACTACTGAGTTTCTGGTCCTTCTTTTTTGAGACAGGGACTTGAACTTACTATGTAGTTAAGGTTGGCCTCAAATTTACAGCAATCCTCTGCCTCAGCATCCTGAGTGCTAGGATTACAGGCATGCGCTGCCATGCCCAGCTGAGTTCTTGCTTTTAAATGTCTTCCCAGAGGATATCCACAGGGATTTTCTTATTATTATGCAATCCACCTTTCAGTAAGGTACAGGAGTTTGACCTCAAGGTCTTTACTCTTTATCTGCACAAATCTAGTAGTAGGAGATGAACTGGTACCTCATGGTGTCTGTGGAGTTGGGCCGGGGCTCAGCTCACATCCTGAGAGACCCTAGGCTCACACATGGAGCCACCTGGCCATGAGGTCACACCATGGCGATGACCTCACAAACAGGAGTTCTGACAGTGATCTGCTTCTGGGCTGCAGTGTTCTTTTTAAAGAGCAAGCACCAGGCTGGGCACTGGGCTCAGTGTCAGAGAGACTGCTTGGTACACAAACTGCAGCAGTATCAACTATTGATAGAAATGAGAAGGTTGTAATCCTGGACCTGGTGCTGATAACTCAGGGAATATACCTTCTCCCAAGGCAGCAACCTCCCTCTGAGGTCAGCAGCAGAACCACACAGGTGAGCAGAGAAAAGCACACCTCAAAGCCAGCTCAACAGTCATAATTATATACATGTAGACTTCAAAATTTGCAAGCTGTAGCCAGGAGTGGTGGCACACACAGCACTCAGGGAGGCTGAAACAGGAGGATCGTTGCAAATTTGAGACCAGCTTGGACTACAAAGTGAGCTTAAGGCCAGTCTGAAATGCACAGTGAGACCCTGTCTCAAAACACACACACACACACACACACACACACAAAATCCCAAAAGCCGTAGATATAGCTCAATGGCACCTGTCTGGCAAGCACCTGGTCCTGTTTGATTCCTGGTTCAAAAAAATAGTCCCAAAAGCCTAAAGACTCCAAAACAGTGTCTAGAACACAGCTCTGGAACAGTGTCTCTCTGCTAACAACAACTATCACCAGCTGCTTGGTGTTTGGCCCTCACAAATACTTGAGTTTAGCCAGTACAGACTACAGAATGGTGAAATTTTATTGTTATTTCTACATGGTTAAAATCTTAAACAAGAACAGACTAACAAGTAATTGTAACTATCACCAGGGAAAGGGGGAAAGGGATTACTGGCAATTTTTCTATCTACTTCGTAATTTCTTGGGTTTCTCAAACTTTATTTAATGAATAAATAAAATTAAGAAATTGGGGCTGGGGATTTAGCTCAGCGGCATAAGCGCCTGCCTTGCAAGCAGGCAGTCATGAGTTCGATCCCTGGTACCGATAAAAAGGAAAAAGACCAAAAAAAAAAAATTAATAAGCAGGAGGGAAAAATCTACTGATTCTTGAGCCATAGTGCAATGGCTTCAACAGAGAGAGGAAGGAAAGATACTGCTATGCTGCTTTCTTCCCAGAATGTGACTAAGGGACAGCAAAGCAGGGTGGCAGTGGGTACCTCCTTCTTTTGTTCCTGCATTCACACCTGATCTCCCAGCTCTGTGGCAGTGCCTTCCAACCACAGACTGCGTTTACCCAACAACCTGAGAGAAGCCTATGCTCATCAGCTCAGTCAGCTTGAGCCTCCTTCACCCCTAGCCCCATCCTTTCAGAGGTCTGAAGGAGCCTAGAGCCCAGCACCCCCAAGGGTGCATACTGAGGACAGTGCAATCCAGCATGCAGCTGTAAGTCTCCTCTCCCCATCAAAAACACCTACCCTGGACTTTTCCAAAACTGAAAATAAACTTCTATCAGTTTAAGTCACCAAAATCGGTGGGGCTATTTGTTACACAGGCTAACTTACCTGTATAGACCCAAAGAGAGACAAAAAGATAAGAACTGGGGCTGGGGATTTAGCTTAGTGGCATAAGTGCCTGCCTTGCAGGTGTGTGGTCCTGAGTTCAATCCCTGGTACCGATAAAAACGAAAAAGACAAAAAAAAAAAAAAAATAAGAACTTGGCTTAGAGCCTTGGAATCATCGTGGTTAAGCAAACTGCTGAAAGAAATAACTTTAATGATGCAGCTGCTATGGAAAATAGTAACAGTGGTACCTCAAAAATTAAAAATAGAAGAATGGTATGGCGATACACAACTGCAATGCCAGCGCTTCAGAGGCTGAGGCAGGAGTATTAGTGAGTTCAATGCCACTCTGAAATACAAAGACAAACTTTATCATTAAAAAAATTAAAAATAGAATAATATATGAAGCTGGGCATGGAGGTGCACATCTGTCACCCCAGCACTCAGAGGACCGAAGCAAGAGAAGCACTGTGAATTCAAGGACAGTTTGGGTGGGCTACATAGTAAGTTTGAGGACATCATGAACTATATGAGACTGTCTCAAAAAAAAAAAAAAAAAAAAAGCAAAAATTACTATATGACCCTGCAAATGCTCAAAGCCAAAAGTATAGCTCAGTGACACACTGCCTGCCCGGCAAGCACAAGCTTCTGAGTTTGACTCCTAGTACCAAAAAAATAATAAAAAAGATTGAAAAATTGGAAGCAGGATCTCCATGTACATCCATGTTCATAGAAGTATTTTTCACAATAGCCAAAGGTGGAAAAAAAATTTAATTGTCCTTCATTACATGAATGGATAAATGCAATGTGATTCCTGATACTAAAAAAAAAAAGGAAAAAATAGCTTAAATTTACAGAATGAAGAATTTCCTTAAAACAAGCAGTTCTCCAAAATAAGCATGATATAAATCAGTCAGATAATAATTCACCTAAATGATAATTATGGTTTTCCTTCACTTTTTTTTCTTAATCTAATTCTTCAACCTCCCAGAATACTACAAATACAGACACACACCCTGCACCCAGCATATTTTTTATTTCTTTAAACAAGGTCTCCCTGTGTCACTCAGTCACCCAGCCTAAGTGTGAATCTTACTTTACTTTTTTTTTTTTTTTGTCTTTTTATTGTTACCAGGGATCGAACTCACGACTGCTTGCAAGGCAGACGCTTATGCCGCTGAGCTAAATCCCCAGCCCCCTTACTTTACTTCTTAAGAGTTTTCCCTTTCTTATTTTTAAAATGTCAAGGCCCAAATAAACAAATATATATACAAAGTGAAAGCTAAATGGTAAAATTAGACACTAGGATTCTGTCCCAGATTGATGATCCTGAACAAACCATTCCCAGATCTGTGGAATCAACTATGATCAGTTTCTAAGTATCGTTTGTTGTTCTACTAACTTTTCAGATTTCAAATCTAAACCCCAAAAATAAAAAGTAAAGGATTCTTAACTGGGGGTTTAGCTCAGGGGCACAAGCAACTGTCTGACAAGTTCAAGGTCCTGAGTTCAATCCTGGGTAATAAAAAAAAAAAAGAGAGAGAGAAAAGGATTAAAGGGGCTGGCGATTTAGCTCAGCGGCATAAGCACCTGCCTTGCAAGCAGGCATTAGTGAGTTCGATCCCCAGTACCGATAAAAAGCAAAAAGACAGAAAAAAAAAAAAAGAAAGAAAAGAAAAGGATTAAAAACTAAAAGCAAAGTGACTTGTGGCTCTAACCTTGCCAAAGCAAAAATACTCCACTGCACTAGGAAGGAACCTGCACCTGACAGATCAGCTTCCAAAGGCTATATCTCTCCTGGCACAGCACTGTCCTGGGCAAATCATACCTCTACTTTGAGAGTTCCTTATGTAGCCCAGGCTGGCCTTGAATTCACTGTGATCCTCCTGCTCAGTCTCCCAAGTGCTGGGGTCACAGGCATGTGACACTGTACCTAACAAACCCAGACCCTTTACATAGTTCAGTTCTCCTTGTCAGCAGAATGCAAACAATCCTTTATTTACTAAATCTGGAAATTCTGCTGGAAGGCAAAGTAGAGTTGAAGAATTTGCAATGAATTTAATCTGCCAGGAGAGGGAGTTAACACCCAGCTGTGAACAATTGGAACACAGAGGGCCTTACCTGAAAACAGCTGTCTCCTGAAACTTGGGAGCATGCTTTATGCTAAAACAAAACTTCTACATGAACTTGGTGACAAAGCAAAGAGGAAGAAGTTTGGAGGACAAAAGAGTCTAGTTTAAGAGAAAGATGCTTCTGATTTTCAAGTCAAGCATGATAGAAAAATTACAAGGCTGGGTTCTAGTACCATCTTCCTAAATTTAGGAGGTTCATTTTCAGCTTAATCCTGTCCCCTGAAGTCATAGTTATATAAGTGTCAGTTGCTTGCTGTGTCACTTACTGTCCCCACCTCCAACAGAGGACACAGTGTAACTTGAGTTACATGGCCTCAGTCACCAAAAACACTTGCACAACACTGGGTAGCTTCCCTAACTGCCTGGTACTCCAGTAAAGCATGGCAAGTTACTTGCTCTCTTTCTTTTCTATTCACATGCATACTTCTATAAATACAATAAAGACTGGAAAAGGAAAGCCAAGAATTTCAATCTTGCGGCAGACCAACAAAACCCTGTCAAGCTTAGATTTGCTTGGGTTAAGCCCCTTATCTCCACGAATGGAGCTCAGGCCCTCAGGTGGAAAGACAGAGTCAGGCCTGCATCCCACACAGGGCTTCCACATGCCAAGTCCCATCCTTGCTGCCACACACAGCAGGTCACCACACAAGGACACAAGATACGACCCTAAGAAAACACAGAGAAATGAGCCCATAGCCACAGTCCTTTCTGATTACCTCTCCTGCACTATCTTGTCTTTTTCCCCACTGCTGGGGCTGCCAGGCAGGCTTGTGCTGCTGAATGCCGAATCTTAAAGCTCTCCTGTCCCGTTTAGTCACACTATGACTAAGCTCCTCAGAGCCAGGAATGAAATCTGACTGGTCTTGGCATCCAAGACAAGAGTATTTAATCACCAAGAGTTCAAAAAAGTTCCGACCTGACTCAGCATCAAAACAGGAGCCCAGTAAGTGATGCTAAATGCCGTGATACTCTAAGTGAAGCACCAAGTAAGTGTACCTTACCCTGAGCACTGATGGCCATAGCAGAGGGCTTTCCAAGTCCCAAACCTCTTTTACAAACGAGGTTGTTGAAGCTAGAGTCAACTGGTCAATTACTACCCCCACTGAGTGGCATTTATAAGATTCAAGTTAGAAAATTACATTTGTTGACATCACTATACTTTCTAGAAGTGCACTTTCTAGGCAGAAATAAAATGCAAGGCAAATAAGTAACTGTGAATCTTTTTTTTTTAATTGTGAATCTTCTAGGAACCACATTTTTAAAAATTAAACAGAAAATGAGTGGAATAAATTTAGTAATACTTAGGTCAATATAGCAAAAATGTAATTTCAAACACTGTAATCAATACGAAATTAACAATATCTTACAATCTTTTTTTCTCATACTATGCTTTTGAAATCCACTGTGCACTTCATACCTATACTACATATGCACAAAAGACTTATGTGGGGCTGGGGATTTAGCTCAGCGGCATAAGCGCCTGCCTTGTAAGCAGGCAGTCGTGAGTTCAATCCCCGGTACCGATAAAAAGGAAAAAAGACAAAAAAAAAAAAAAGATTTACGTTAACCAGGTACACTGGCACATGCCTATACTCCCAGACACTCAGGAGGCTGAGGCAGTAAGATCACTTGAGTTCAGCAGTTTAGAAATAGTCTGGGAAATATGTCAAAACTTAAGTGTCAAAACAAAGGGGCTGGGGATTTAGCTCAGCGGCATAAGCGCCTGCCTTGCAAGCAAGCAGTCGTGGGTTCGATTCCTGGTACCGGTAAAAAGGAAAAAGACAAAAACAAAAACAGAACAAAAAATAAAACTCATGTGGCTTGTGGCTGCTGAATTAACAGCAAAGGCCTACAGCAGGGCAAGCCTGGGCTACATAGTAAGTTAAAGGCCAGCCAACGGCATAGAAAACCCCTGTCCCAAAAAGACCACCCCCCCCAAAAAAAAAAAACCAGCAAATGCATAGAATATATATTTAATACAAACAATAAAGTATTCCCTTCTTAGCCAGACGTGGTGGCTCATGCCTGTAATCCCAGTATTCGGGAGGCTGAGGCAGAAGGATCATTTCGAGTTCGAGACCAGCCTGGGCTACAAAGTGAGTTGCATAGAGAGATCCTGTCTCAAAAAGATTAAAAAAAAAAAAAAAAAAAAAAGTACTCCCTTCTTGATATCAATAATACCCCCACCAATCAAATTACCTCAGATCCCTCCTTGGGATGTGACATTTGTCTTTCATACTCCGTTACAACATATATATGAGGAAAAGAGGAGAAAATGTAAAACTCTTTAATATAAAATCGTGAAGAAAAATAGTGAGCAATTTAGCTATTCTTAGGATAGAAAAATATAGCACTAATAGGAAGAAGACCGTCAAAATCTCTGTGACAGGTGATGTGTAACGCCTAAGGAATCACTGCTGGTAGTAGAAGGCACTGCCCAGTAAAACTAATAGCTCAGCACTGAGTCTAAAACACACCCACAGAACTCAAAGCAAAGACAGAGACTGAGTTATGGATGAAAAATTCAGCATGTTTCACAATGCAAGAAAGGAACCCCAGAGTTAGTAGTTGGCATATTTAAGGTCAATATAGCAAGAGGCAGCATTTCAAGTACAAAGGAAAGGGTGTGCATTATTCTACAGGGCGAAGCGTCCTGCTGAGCTTTTGCCGCCAGTCTGCTTGCAAGAAGCCATGCAGAGCAAGAATATGTGGAAAAGACAGGCTTCAGGGCTGCCGGGGAAAACTGTAAAAAGGTGAAGGATGCAGCCGCTGTGTCAAGTATTTACGTCATACCACTATTTTATATCCCCACTACTCCCCAAACACCAGCACACTGCATAGGACTTAGGAAGTAAGTCTATTGGTTATAATCCAGAAAAGAAAAAGCGTAACTGTTTTACTGTAATTGTTTTACTAACTTCCAGCATAGCATCTGGAAACTTGTTAGGCTTCTGAATGGAGATCAGAATACTACTTGTGCATACTAAAGAATGGCCAAATGGGGCTGGGGATTTAGCTCAGTGGCATAAGCGCCTGCCTCAAATGCAGGCAGTCGTGAGTTCGATCCCTGGTACCGGTAAAAAAAACGAAAAAAGCCAAAAAAAAAAAAAAAAAAAAAAAAAGAATGGCCAAATGACAGAGTAGTATCTGTGATTGATCAGTGTTTGCCCCAACAACAATCCAGTGACCCAGAAAGTAAAACAGTAGGGACTGGAGAGAGCAGTATCTACTCTAAGACAAAGTATCTGGAAAAGGCCAGAGCACTCAGCCAATTCAAACAGATGCTGGGTAACTTAAAGCCATCTCAGAGCTGGGTGTGCTGATGTAGGCCTGTAACCCCAACACTAGGGGAAACTGAAGCAGGGTAACTGAAAGTTTGACTGATACTTGGGCAACTTAGCAAGACCCTGTCTCAAAATTAAAAATTAAATGGGCTGAGGATACAACTAAGTGCTAAAGACCTGGGTTCAATCCTTCATACCACCAAAAGCCAAAGAGGTCATCATTAACTTTGGTCTCCCAGAAGCTCACCCCTTAAACAAAGAAAAGAAGTGTAGATGCCACAAAGAAACAATTGAGAGGGCTGGGGTGAGAGCTCAGTGAAGAGCTCAGTGGCATAGCACCACCTGCCTGACAAATGTGAGGTCTTGAGTTTGATTGATGGTTCAAAAAAAACAATTGAGAGCATAGGCCACAGAAAGGCCACTGTTTCAAATCAGTGTAAAAACTAGTGAGGCTGGGGGCTGGGAATTTAGCTCAGCGGCATAAGTACCTGCCTTGCAAGCAGGCGGTCATGAGTTCGATCCCTGGTACCGATAAAAATGAAAAAGACAAATAAAAAAAACTAGTGAGGTTAATTAAGGAAGATGGTAAGACTGGCACTACAGCTCTAGAAACTGACCTAAGAGTTATAGGATAAAATCTGAAACATGGCTGATGCCTCTTAGGGTAAAAGGGGAAACTGCAATCTGCCTTCTCTGTTTCTTCACCCCTCCATGACTAACCTAGCATCCCAAGACTCAGGAAGAACCCATTCAGCTCTACCAGAAATAAGCATACAAAAGTAAAGAAAATTATGCTCCAAAGTCGAGAAAAACAGAACCATCTCCCACAGAGCTAGGTCCTGTTAAGGGATATTCCTAAAAGGGTGAAGTAATGTCTCCGATTTGTGCAGGAAACATGGAAAGATGAATGATCTGAGGGCATCTGGAAATAACGGTGTTCTTAACAGAATACCATAAGTTACTAAAATACAGCACAAGGGGCTGGGGATTTAGTTTAGCTGCATAAATACCTGCCTGGCAAGCACTGGGTCATGATTTTGATCCCCAGTAAAGAACAAAAGAAAGAAAACAAGCAAGACAACAAAATGACAAACTCAGTTAAAGAAATGGAAAAGGAGCCCAGTGTGGTGGCTCACGACTGTAATCCCAGCACTTAGGAGGCTGAGGTGGGAGGATCACTGCAAGACCAGCCTGGACTACAAAATGAGCTTGAGGCCAGCCAGAACTGCATAGCGAAACCCTGTCTCAAAAAAGATAAAAACAAAACAAAACAGAAGAAATGGAAAAGGCCGAGGATTTAGTTCAGTGGCTCAAGTGCTTACTTGGTTAAGTGTGAGGTCATTAATTTGATCCTCGATACCAGAAAATTAAAAAAAAGAAGGAAAGAAATGGAAAAAGAGCCAAGCATGGTGGTGCACACCTGTAATCCCAGCACTTGAGAGGCTGATGCAGGAGGATCATTGTGAGTTCAACACCAGTCTGGGTTACAAAGTAAGCCCAAGGCCAACCTGAACTGTACAGCAAGACCCTGTCTCAAAAAGAGAAAAGAACAAGACATGGAAAAGGAGACATGGGAGAGAAGCAAGGAAAATAGCGCTGTGCGTACAGATTTGGACTCAGCTTTCCACATCTCCACCATGTCTATGACTTCATCCTTATCAGATTTCCTTGTTATACCAACTCCACAGAGCCAGGTGAGGCAATATGCATATCAGAACTAACTCCCAAAACATGTCCTCACCATCTTCCTCACAAGGGAAGGCAATTGTGAAGCTGTGATCAGGGAGCCTCCCCAGCGCAGGGTACTGAGAACAGTCATGAAGTCTGTCATTGTCCCACTCTACTGTCAACTATTCAGCCACCAACACTTCATCAGCCATCGCTAGGCCCATGTAACCACATGAAACATCCTAAGACATCTCCATGGACCCCACTCCTGTCATCTCTCTGGATCATCATCAAAAACATGTTAGCATGACTCCAGGGGGCCACATTCTTTTTTTTTTTTTTTTTTTTTTTGTCTTTTTCATGTTTATCAGTACCAGGGATGGAACTCACGACCGCTTGCTTGCAAGGTAGGTGCTTATGCCACTGAGCTAAACCCCAGCCCCCAGGGAGCCACATTCTGAGTCCTCTTTAGCCTCTGCTACCTTGAGGAACTGGGACCACTAGATTTAACGTCACTGCTTTTTCTCAATAAGTGTGTGTATTCATACACAATATATAACTTTTCTAAAGGGCCAGTCTTAAGCAGCTACAATTAACAGATTAAAACAGCAAACTGCTGGCTGGGTATGGCAGTATAAACTAATAATCTAAATTACTAAAAGGCTGAGTCAGGAGGATCACACTTTTCAGGGCAGTCTGGACAATTTAGTAAGGCACTGTTCCCACCAAGAGGCCTGGGGATGTAGCTTGAGACACCATGGGTTCACTTCCCAGTGCAAAAAAAAAAAACAAAAACCTACTTATCTCTAGTAAGAATAAAGTACAAAAAAGTAAAAGATACGTGGATAGTGTAGTCAATGTTTAAAAGAACCAATGTGAAAAGCCTACTAAAACACTAAAGGACACAACCCAGTAAGGGTCAGAAAATCAATTGGCTCTTAATTCAAAAGATGTTACAAGGGAGTTTTACTTTCAATTTCTTTTTTGGGGGGTGGGGCAGTACTGGGGTTTGAACTCATGACTACAGGCTTGTAAGGCAGGGGCTTATGCCGCTGAGCTAAATCCTCAGCCCAATTTCTAAAAGATAAAGCTCTAACAATGCAGTTAGTTAGTTGTTTGTTTTGTAGTTCTAAGGACTGAAACCAAGGCCTTTACACTGAGCTAAGGTCCCTGCCCGCCTTCTCGTAGGGTGTGATGACCCATGTCTGTAATCCCAGCCTGGGCAACATAGTGAGTTCAAAACCAATCTGAACTACTTCTGGAGACCTTGTCTCAAAAAATAAGTAAATAGGCCTAGGCATGGTGGCGCACCCGTGGAATCCCAGTACTTGGGAGGCTGAGGCAGGCGGGCTGTTGCAAGTTCGCGACCAGCTTGGGCTACAAAGTGAGCTCAAGGCCAGCCTAAACTGCAAAGAAAGACCCTATCTCAAAAAAACAAAAAATTAAAAAAAAAAAAAAAAGGTAAATAAAGAAAAATATAAGGTGAGACTCAAAGGACAGGGAGATTTGTCTAATGGGTATCTGAGAAAAGCAATACATTTTAAAACACGTGTGAAAGAAAGCTGGCCAATTACCAGAAGTTGAAATTCATTAAAAATGATATCTGAAATTAGGAGTAATTGAAGATGAGACTATACAGGAAGTTTTAAGAGTAGCAATGGAACTAAATTATGTAATTTTATATGCTATGCAAAATACTTTAAGGTTTCAATATGATAAAATAAGTCAATAAAGAAATATAAAAGAAAAAAAGAAATCTAAATGGGGAAGGGGTATGGGTTTTGATAAGTCACTAAAATGCCAAGGCTAAATTTGTATTTGCATTCCTTCTGCCTCAACCTCCCAGAGTATCGTATTGGAATTATAGTTTGCACTGCCACATCTAATTTACTAAACATTTTAATTTATAAAATCAATCTGTCAATATTAAGAGTTGTTTTAAGAACATTATACATAAGGCACTGATGGCAAATAGGAAGTTTTACAATATCCTTCCATCAAAAACCAGAAGTAAGCATAACACTTTGAAAATTATGTTGTGCTTGGAAAGTATATGGTTTTATACACTGAAGTGTATATGTACAGAGTACAAGCTGTTCCCAAAAGAAGGGAGGGGAAAAAAAAAAGAAGGAGGGAGAGTTAAAGCCCAACCCAGACAGAGGGCTAGGACATTAGACAATGTTTTTTTAAGGATGGAATGCTGTGCTATGATGCAGCTGCCTGCAATGAACATCCTTGTACAGCTCAGTCAGAGTAGGATTTATTCTACTCCTATGACTTATATATACAAAAATAAGCAGCCTCCCAAAGTTCTTCCATCTGCAAAAGAATTTTTTTTTAAAAAAAAAGCATGGAAATCTGACTAATTTGATATATTCTGCTCATTTACACAACGTTCTATAAAATTCTTGCAACTTTGTAACTGTAACATATACCAACTCTAACATATACCATTGCCTTAGAGACAGATCCCAAAAGAGATAAAAGCCGTGCAAGTAGCATATACCTATAATCCCAGCACTTTGGGAGACTTAGGCATGAGGTCACAAGTTCTAGCACAGCCACTCAGCAAATTAGTAAGACCTCGTCTCAAAAACACACAAAAAAGCTAAGAATGCAGCTCAGCATAAAGATCCTGGGTTCAATTCCCAGTACCAAAAAAAAAAAAAAAAAAATATATATATATATATAATTATTGGTACCTCCCAAAAGAACTTAATACATCGAAAGCAGTTAATTATATTAATGTGTGAAAAGGACATTAATATAACAACATAAAATTTTAGAATCAGAAGAGGTTTTGGCAATCCAGTTCAACTTTCTCATTTTATCACCAAGGAAAATGATTCTAAAATGGAAGGCACTTGGCAAGGTCAGTTACTGAAGTGTAGGCCTATGGCTTCAATCTCCAGCTTGATTAAAGACTCCTGACCCTCAAGCATACTGATGGACAAAGGTTTCTGATCAGCAAAAGTCTGAGCACACCCCACACAACTTAGCAAGATCTTGTCTCAAAATAAAAATTTTTTTTTCAAAAAAAAATTTTTTTTTAAAGGCTGGAGATATAGTTCTGTGGAAGGCCCTGGGTTCAATCCCCAGCACCAGCAATAAAGCAAACAGAAAGGAAAAAAGGAAAAATGGAACAAAGAAGAAAGAAAAAGTTTCTGATCTGTTACAAACAATGGCAAGATGAAAGTGTCCCTCTCAAATGTATTAAAATTAGATTCTCTTTCCAGTCTTCCCAAAGGAAGGCAAGTTGTTGCCTGCCCTTTAACAGACAGGAAAGGCCCACACTAAAAGCCAAAGCACACCAACTGTTTGTTCTAAACAAGAAAAGGACACAGGCAGCCCACAAAAGAATCAAGCATTCCTTTATTGGGTTTTTTTCCTTTTCTTTCCTCTATAAAAGCTTTCTTTCTACTCTGCAAATGAGCAAATGTAATAGTTGCTGCATAGCGGCTGGGGATTTAGCTCAGCGGCATAAGCACCTGCCTTGCAAGCAGGCAGTTGTGAGTTCGATACCCGGTACCAATAAAAAATAAAAATGAATAGTTGCTGCAGGACCTGAGATTAAGTGGAAAAGGTAACCACATTTTGCAAAACTATAGGTCACCTGGCTATTCAAGAGAGGAGATCAGTCTACTAAAATGCACTCACTAAACAGAAAAAAAAAATTAAAAATGCATTTACTAATCCATGATTTTCTGAGCAACCATCCTAGATGTTGTCAATTGTTATTAGGATTTGGCTTCATCTGGGTTTTAAAATCAACTTCAATATTTATTGCTGTTTTCCAACACTGGAGCTTGAACTCTGGGGTTTTGTACCAAGCTACTCTCCTCCCCACCTTTTCTTAAATTTTGAGACAGGGTCACACTTTCTCAGGCTTGGCTAGAAATTCAGATCTTTCTGCCTCAGCTTCCCAGAGTGCTGGAGTAACAGATGTGTGCTACCATGCCCAGATTTATTTTTCGGAGACAGAATCTAAACTGCCTGGATTAGGCTGAATTTGTGATTTTCAGGAGCTGGGGATTTAGTTCAGCAGTGTAAGTGCCTGCCTGGTGAGCGCGTGATCATGAGTTTAATCCCCGGTACAGAATTTTAAAAAAATGCAAACTGGTGATTTTCCTGCCTCAGCCTCCCAAGTAGCCTCTGAAGTAGTTAGACACACCCAGTCTGGCACAATAGGTTGTTTTCACCTGCTTAGGAAACCACCCAGACACACACACAGCAAGTCCTATCAGACCTTAGAAAAGTAAGTCTTACCTTTAAACTGTGGGAAACAGGGGTGACAAACATACAAAAGGCCCTAAAGTTGGAAGGCACAAGTTCCAACATGAGGAATACAAGTTGCTTTTCCATGCTGAATATGTAACACTTTATAAGCTACAAGTTCTTTGCTGACAACTGTTCATTAAAAATGTGCCCTTCAATAATGACAAGACACTCTTACTCAAATTAAGTATCTAAAACATGGCAGGAATAAAAGGTTTCTTCCCCTGCAGGGAAAAGTGTTTTCCTCCAATTCTTTGGGAATCTTTGTTTTTTTGAGAAAGGGACTCTGTAGTACAGGCTGGCCTCAAACTCACTGCAATCCTCTTGCCTCAGCCCCCAGAGTGCTGGAATTATAGGCTGTGCTGCACACCTGGCCCAATTCTGACTTAAGTGAAAGATTAAAACCGAGGAGTTAAACCTAACTTCCCTTCACAATAGGAGATGAAGACACAAGGAATTACAAGTGAAGAAAAAAAAAGAATTCTAACATTTACTGAATTTAGCAGGGCTTTATTGGTGTGGGCAAAGGGGGCTACTGGGGATTGTGCATGCTACACCAGTACTTAACCACTGAATTATATTCCATCCCTTTATTCAAGACAGTTCTTCCAGTGTGCACGCTCATCTGAAAAGCTTTATTACCAGTTTACATAACCATGCACAGAACAAACGCAAGTAATCCAGCGGCTCCCAGAGATAGGGCTGGCCTTCCTCCACCTTTCCCTCCCCTGGCCTCAGGTAGGTTTGAAAGCACAGACTGCCTCTCCATCACCCTTCTCACCTTAAAAGGTACCGGGTTTGTCAGGGCCAACTCATCCATTACCCCTTCATCGGTCAGCTAAACTCACAGCCAAGCAGGGCAGGGTGCACAGCACCCCACTGTACAGAGCAAGCCACAGGTGCATAGAGGACACATATGCCAAAATACATGTGACAGACAAGTCAGGTGTCCAGCACTTGGGAGGCTGAACAGAAGGATGCCCAAGAGTTCAAGGCAGTCTCAACTACACAGTGAGACCCAATTTTTTTTTTTTTTGCATACCAGGAATCAAACTCAGGACCTTGTGCTTACTAGGAAGGCACTGCACTGCTGAATTATGTCCTTGGCAGACCCGTTTCAAAACAGCAACAAAAGCAAGTTCACAGGGCAGAAGAGAGGCCATGGCAAAGCCAGGACTTCTTTCTTAGTCTTCTGATTCCTCACACTAACTTGCTAAGAGTACTGCTAGTGAAAACATTACACTCCTAATTACTTAAAAACAATATAGGTTGAGGGGTACAGCTTAGTGATGCAGTGCTTGCCTAGCATCCATGAGGCCCTGGGCTTCATCTACAGCTTAAAAAAAAAAAGACAAAACACAAACACAGGTCCAGACATGAACATTTCTTTTTAAGTATAAAGCAGGGGCTGGGGATTTAGCTCACCTGCCTTGCAAATGTGCAGTCGTGAGTTCAATCCCTGGTACCGATAAAAATGAAAATGAAAAAAAAAAAAAAAAAAAGCAAAAAAAGACTGGAAACAGTAGATATGGTGATGGATGCCTATAATCCCAACACCCTGGGAAGCTGAGGCAGGAGGATCATAAATGCAAGCCCAACCTAGAATTCAGCAACTCAGAGACCCTGCCTGAAAAAAAGTAGAAAAGGGCTGAATGTGGCTCAGTGTAAAAGCTCTGTGTTCAATTTTTAGTAAAACAAAAAGCAACAAAGGATTAGAAAGATATACCGTATTCGAGTTCATTTGTTCTTGTTTTTGGTTTTTTGAGACCAATCTCACTATGTAATACAAGCTTGCTTTAAATTTATGCTGATTCTCCTGCCTCAGCCTCTAGAGTGCTGGGATTAGAAGTGTGTGCCACCACATTCTAAGCAAATAGGATTATGGATAATTTGCTTTTTCTGTGTTTACATATATGAGTATGCTTTATAATTTACAAAGAATTCGTAAACAGCCAGAGATGGTCTTGAGGAACTTTTTTTGAGGGTGGGGTTTATGTCAGAGATCTTAGTCAACGCAAAAACCTAGGACTTCATGAGTGCTAGGCAATCACTCTACCACTGAGCCACATTCACGGTCCCTTTTTGAGACAGTCTTACTAAATTACCTAGACTGGCCTCTAATTTACAATTCTCCTGCTTCAGCCTCCTGAGTACCTGGGATTACAGACATGTAGAACCATACCTGGCAAGCATTCGTGTTTTTCGGGTTTAAGAATTCAGATATTTCGCTTGCCTAGTAAAAAGATTGTGAGTTTAATCCCCAGTACAAAAAAAAAAAAAAATTTCATACATTTTAAGAGAACATGTGTTACCAAAATGTTCTTAAAATATATAAAATTATAAAATTGATACAAATAAATCTAAGCCCCCCAAAAATGAGAAAAAAGAAACAAGCACAAGAAAATATTTTATAAAAACCAAATTTGACTCTAACATTAGATTCTCAGTTTAACAACCTAAAAAGCTACACATTCCTTACAACAGTAATTACAGACAGGGTGCTATAGGAACATATACTTTCTTCTAGTCATCCATGTACAAGGAACACTTTAAAGTTTTCTTTCACATAGGCTATAATAAAATTCCCGTTTATGAAGCTTATTCACCCCACATCCCAGAAAGGAAAATCCTGTACCGGTTCCTTCCTGGCCAAAGGTGTCAGAACAGAATGTCTCCAACACAAAGGCATTATATCACAGATCACTGAGAGAGAACAGCCAGAGACCAAACAACTCACTTAAAAGATTGTTTTCCCCTTTGGAAAAAGCATCCCTAGTATCACTTATTTTTCCTAAGAGTGGGAAAATACATCAAATATTTCAAGACATTAGTTGAGTAAAAGCATTAATAGGATCAAGAGTATAAAAAAAATAGTATTCCCTTTATAGACTGAACTAAAATTCATGATGATCTGCACTTCCTGAACATTTGGATCTTCAGGCCCCTAACTTTGGAGAAATAAATCAAGGACTTTGCAATTTGGTGTCAAAAATAGGCAGAATCCATTAGGCATAGTGGCACACATCTGACATCTCAGCATTCAGGAAGCAGAAGCAGGAAGATCACTGTGAGTTTGAGGCTATCCTGGGCTACACAATGAGTTCAAGACCAGCCTGAATTGCATAGCAAGACCCTGTCTCAAAAACAAAAACAAGGGCCAGGGCTTTAGCTCAGCGGCATAAGTGCCTGCTTGGCAAACATGAGGTCATAAATTCAATGCCCGGCAACAAAAAAAAAGACAAAAAGAAGCAGAATTAAACTGGAATCTAAACCAAGCTATTCTTAGATACACGAAAGCAAATGCAAATATCGAACTATCTATAATTAGCTATAAACTTATGCTTATATAAAATATTAGGGTAGCAAAACAATTGTCTTAGTCTCACTATGATTTCTGAGAAGATGAGAGTATATATTTCCCAAGGGGTTGAGATATTAAATAGGTTTCTCAATAAGGGTTTTGTAATAGGTCTATTCAAAAACTGTAAAACTGTGCAAAGAAATTTTTTTTTTTTTTTTTTTTTTTTGTACTAGGGATTGAACTCATGACCACTCATGCTACTGAGCTAAATCCCTGGGCCTTATTTATTTTTGTGGTGCTAGAGCAAAAGATACTTGTTAAAATGTTGCTGCGGGGCTGGGGATTTAGCTCAGCGGTATAAGCGCCTGCCTTGCAAGCAGGCAGTCGTGAGTTCGATCCCTGGTACCAATAAAAAAGAAAAAGACAAAAAAAAAAAAAAAAAAAAAAAATGTTGTTGCTGGATCACAACAGACAATTGAAAAACAGAGGCACACGAGTTCCTGCTAGTGAAATCTATCCTTCTGGAGGTGCAAGATGGAGATTAAAAAAAAAAAAAAAAAAAAAAAGCTCTTTACTATTGTGGCCAAAATTCCTTGGTACTTGGTGCCAGGGCCAGGATATTAACCCAGATGTCCAAGCCAAATTCAAGGTTGGTTAAGTATACTCTGCCAATCTAAAAAAAATGTCTCCTTCTGTTTCTTTGACTGGAATATGAAAATGTTCCCTGAAATTTTCAGAGTTCAACCAATCAATATGTTTTCCTTTAAAAGCGCACTATACCTCAAATACTTATTTAAAGCATATGAATTGAGTTCTACTATGTGGAAACATACTATGTATATAAAAATATGTATTCAGTGCAGCCAGGCATGGTGGCACATGCGTATAACCTCAGCAGGAGGGATTTCCATGAGTTCAAGGCCAGCCTGGACTACATAATGAATTCAACATATGCCTGAACTACACAGCAAGACCCTATCTCAAAAAAAAAAAGAAAGAAAAATATCTGAAAAAAACAGATGCATAGTAGTTTAAGGCCAGGGCCAGAGTTTTAGCTCAGTAGTGCAATTGCCTGCCTGGCAAGCAAGAAGTCATGAGTTCAATTCCCAATATCAGGAGGAAAAAAAAAAAAAAAAAAACCACAATAGTTTAAGGCCTCCCTAAACAACTATCTAAAACATTCATGTCCGAAAAAATAAAAAACTCATGTCCAGAATACTGACACTGCTTCCCAATTAATACTCAAAAGACTTACATAAATGTCTACATCAAATATACAGTTTGAACCATGGAACTTTTTTTTAAGACTAAAATGACAACTGCTGCCAGAAGCACAATTCTGGGAGAAATCTATACATGCAAATATCCCAAGAATGCCTCCCAAAATGCAAAGATCCTGAATAGATGCACACAAACAGGAAAGCATACACTCAATACCAAGAATGAACATGGAGGGCTGGGTATTTAGCTCAGTGGTGTAAGTGCCTGCCTGGCAAGCACAAGGTCATGAGTCTGATCCCCAGTACTCCCTCCCAAAAAAAGAATGAACATGGGCTAGGCATGGTGGTACATGGCTGTAATCCCAGCACTTGGGAGACTGAGGCAGGAGGATTTCTTGAGTGCAAGGCCAGTCTGGGCTACTCAGTGAGTTTAGGACCTACCTGAACACACATAGCAAGACCCTGTCTCAAAAAACAAAACAAAAAACCCATGACAATGCCCAATGTATGTACCATTATTAACCACTGTACTTTAAAATTTTGGGTTTTTTTCTTTCTTCTTTTTTCCTTTATCTATGAATAAAATGGTTTTTAAAAAAACAACATGATCTGGTCGTAGGTCAGACACTTGATACACTACTACAAGTATTCTGTGCATTGCTTAAAATAACATAAACCAGGGTTCAACTTCTAACCATAATCACTAGCTATGTGGCCTTTTAGACAACTCAGTAAAATTCTTCTAGTCTTATGCCTCAGTGGCCCCTCCCTTCTTTCTCATCATCTAAATATTAATGATGTGGTATAAAATTATTCTGCATCTTTTATTATTTTCCAATAGTTTAACAAACATATTTTAAGGACAATAGCCTATAAAGCCTTAAATTTTTTGTTCCTTACATGCTTTTTACTCCAAGACATTGAACTTGTTCCTTCTTCCAAGTGTGCTCTTTCCTCTGGGAGCAGCATTTCTCAACTTGCTTTATGCGTCTATTTACAAGTCACATTTTCAGTAGATTTCCATTACTATAATCTTTGTCCTCCAAAACTTCATCTTCCTCTTTGCTTGACTTCTTGTTTTCCTTGTCATGTATTAATTTCTTTTTTCTTTTTTTTTTTTTTTAAAAAGGACTGGAGAGCGCCCACGGGTCTCGAATCACCGGATCCGGGTGGTTGGGAAGCCAGACTCGAAGGAACCGCTCGGCTAAAGCCAGCCCTCCTTGTAATGCATTATTTTCTAACATACAATATAGCCACTTAGTATGTTTACTGTCTTAGTATGCTTATAGATAAAGGGGAGTTCCAAGAGAACAAGTATTTGTCTGTTTTATTCATGGCTGTGTCACCAGCCTCTTGAATGGTACCTGGAATACAGTAGATGGTTCAAAACATATCTATAGGGGGCTGGGGATTTAGCTCAGCGGCATAAGCACCTGCCTTGCAAGCAGGCAGTTATGAGTTCAATTCCTGGTACCAGTAAAAAGGAAAGACAAAAAAAAAAAAAAAAAATCTATGGGAGTGTGGGGTAATCACACTTTAACTATACGGTAAAGAGAACTGTGGCCTGGCCAGGGCTAATAAACAACACCATCTACTCTTCTGATCAGAGAAAAACACACTTGACCTTCTACCTCGAGGAAGAAAGAAGTTACAGGTATTTGAGTGGTGGAAATTTACAGGAGGTAAAAAGTCACCTCAGTAGGGCTAGGGATTTAGCTCAGCAGCATAAGCTCCTGCTTTGTAAGCATGTGGTCATGAATTCAACCCCTGGTACCAGTAAAAAAAAATTTTTTTTTAAAAGTCACCTCAGTTAACAATATAAAGCTTTCTTTTACTACTAATATTAAACCATCTTGTGTTACTACACTATCTTGTTTTTGAATCTAGCTTTGACTTCTATAAAAATAATCTTGCAGGGTTGAAAATGAGGTTCAGAGGCAGAAATGAGCTTAGAGTGAGCATGGCTCTGGGGTAGAGAACTACCCACACACCCCCATAAAAAAAGCTCTATGGTCTTCATAGTTTTAATTATCAAATAATTATTTATTGAGTATATGAAAGCTGCAGAAGCTAGGTACAGTGGTGCAGGCCTATAATCCCCCTACTTGGGAGGCTGAGGCAGGAGATCACTACAAGTTTGAGGCTAGCCTGAGCCACAAACTGGAATTCAAGTCCAGTCTGTAATGAGACCCTGTTTCAAAAAACAAAACAAAATAGGAAAAAAAAAAAGACTGCAAAATTCTGCAGAGGGACCCTTAACATGAATCACAACTCTCCATATCACTGATAGAGATTCTCAGAAGATGCCAGGGATTTAGTTCAGTGGCATAAGCACCTGCCTGGCAAGCGTAAGGTCATGAGTTGAGTCCCTAGTACCAAAAAAAAAAAAAAAAAAAAAAGACTAGAAATTCATCTGTAAATATAATCAGCCAACATGTGACAAACTCAAAGATAACCACTTTTGTATGGGATGAAGAGGACCAAGCAGATCAGATAGCATTTAAAAAGCAAGAGCCAAAAAAGAAAAACAAGGGGCTGGGTATTTAGCTCAGTGGCATAAGCACCTGCCTTGCAAGCATGCAGTCATGAGTTCAATCCCTAGTACCAAAAAAAAAGGAAGAAAAAGAAAAAAGCAAGAGGCTGGTAGGAGATGTAGTACAGTGGCCGAACTATTTGCGTATGTGAGCCCCTGAGGTTCCATCTCAAACACCATTAAGAAAATAAAAACAGGGGCTGGGGGTTTAGCTCAGCAGCATAAGCGCCTTCCTCTGGTACCGATAAAAACGAAAAAGACAAAGAAAAGAAAAGAAAAACAAATACTAGAGCCAAGCATTACTGCATTCCTTCCCAGGCACCTTGGGTCACACAGGATGTGAAAGACTCAATGTTAGACATTAGGTTATACGCCAGGAAAAGGATAGCAAGCCCAAGGATAGCCCTGGCAACATAACAAGACCTTATCTCAAAATTTAAAAAAAAGTTAAAATGTTCAAATGGGAAGGGAAACAAGGGGTGGGGGAAGGAAGAAAAGAATATAAAAAAGAGGGGGGAGGACGACACAAAGCTTTTGTAAATGAGGGGAATGGGGGTTGAAGGGAGAGGAGGGGAATGGGGAAAAAGAAGTAGCAAGATATGTACCAGCACAAATTGTCTTCAATGAATGTTATCATCAATATATACCTAAAATGTACCAACAAAAAAGATGAAGAAAAGGGCTGGAGATGCATCTTAGTGCAAGGCCCTGGGTTTGATTACAAGTACTGCCAAGAAAAAGGAAAAAAAAAAGATAAATAGAAAAACCATCAAATTCTAAACTCCTTGAGGACTGAAACCAGATTGGCTCATGACCTGCCCAAGCAACAATGAAAATAGGAAGAAGCCAAGGGTGGTGGCACAGCCTGTAATCCCAGCACTAGGGAGGCTGAGGTAGAAGGATCTCAGCAAGTTCATGGCCAGCCGGGGACTACACAGCAAGACCTGATCTGAAAAGAAAAAAGTAGGAAAGAAAACAATTCTGATCTTCAGACAGAGATCTATGCAAGGTCCCAGCCAGTTCCAGTTTTTAGTTTTGAAGTAGGCCTGGTGAGAAGCCTTAGCCTATTTACTCCTTGCCTGCTTTCTCTGAACCTCAAAATCTGGGCACAAGCCGTTGGCCAAGCTATTATCCACTTACTTTGCTAAAAGGCTGGCCTTGCTCCCTGCCAGAGTTTCACCACAGTGGTGAAATAACTGCACCTGGAGTCAGAAAATCTGAGTATAAACCCTGCCGACATCACTTACTAGCTGTGTGGCTCTCAAATTACTTGACCTTTCTATGCCCTCTTTGTAAAATAGGGATAATGACAACACCCTTATAAGGTTTGAGTCATTCAAAGAGATAAAATGCAGGATGCGAGACTTGCCCAGAGCCTGACCACAGAAGCCCTCAATAAATGTTAACTGTTATTATTTCCAGAGGGGAGGAAACGCCCCCAAGGCTGAAGAACATATGCAAAAAGGTTACCATAAAATGGGGAAGTCGAACATTGTTCTCCTGACTCATGAACACTATCGGTAATAGTACTAATAATACAAATAAAACCAAGATGAAACCATAAATCTGAGTGTCTCCTGGGAGGCTGACCATAGCAAATAAGGGGGACTTTCTTCTACCATCTTTTTGAAGGCAAGTATTTTTGTTACTGTTTTGCTCTTTTCTGATTAATGGTACTGCTCTATTCAATATTCTGTTTTGATAAGTTCTATAGTGTTCTATATTTCATCTCAATTTGATATACGTGATTGAAAGAACAACTATTATAAAGATAACAAAATCTACTGTGATACCTATTACTGTTATCCCGGTAACCTGCTGTTAAGTTCTGTACCAATTTCACTGTACGATCTTAATTAGCTTTATTCTGTCTTGTTCTGTTGTATACTTTCAAAATAAAATAAAATAAATAAAACCAAGATGACCATAAAAACAGTAGCAGGTACAGCAAGATACTTACAGCGCTCTAACCAGCCAGCCAGTCCTAACCTAAAAGAGGAAGAAGTCAATGCTGCTGAATCACACGCGCGCGCGCGCAAACACAAACACAAACACACACATTGAAAAAAAATTACAGAATCTTCCCCACCTCCTTTTGGAAAACAGTAATCGGTGCCAAAGTTTTTGCTAAAAACGGGAATTTACACCGAATGGAGACTTAACGTGTAATTTCTTCAGACCAAAGAGGTGGGGCTGAGAAGGGAGGAGGGGATGGTGCTCGGCTCCTGCCAGATGGAAAAGCCACACGCAGTGGAGACAGCCGGATTCTGAGTTCGCCTCCCGCCATCAAAATCAGATTTCTGCAGCACAGGAGATTCAAATTCAGGAAAATCAAAAGGCTCTGCTTTTCCAGTAATCTCTGAACAAGTGTCGTCTGTCTCCCGAGCCAATCCCCGGCCGCAGCAGCAGGTTCGAGTTACCCGGCGGCGGTGATTTCAGAGACCTGGTCCCCTCTCGCCTTCCACCCTCTCAGAATATCACAGCCCCGCTCGGGAGGAAAACAAAAGCCGAGCCGATCGGGCCGGGCCGAGCCCGGGCGGCCAGGGCCGCCAGGGCCGGGCGCGCTTCATTCCAGCTCGCGGGCACCGGCGGCGGGGCCCTAGGGAGGCTTGGGGGCGGGAGGCGGAGCACCGGGCAACAGGTCTGGCCCGGGGCCCCACTCGTCGGGGACCTGGTCCCCCAGAGCCCCTCGGCGGAGGAGAGGACGGGTCGCGGGAGGGCGCGCGCCGGAGCGAACAGTTCCACGCTCCATCTTGAGGCGGCGGAGGACGGGAAGGCCCGGGTGCGCGCTGAGGGACGGCTCGGGCGCGCAGGCCGGGGACCCCGGGCGGCCAGTGTGTCCCCTCAGGGCCCGCCCGGCGCGCGGGGCTCGATACGCCCTCCCGGACGCCGGGCCCGACCGCGAGCGGGCAGCAAGGTGACAGGAGGCGGGAAAGGGACACAGTCGGGAAGGGGGAGACCACACGCCCGCTCACCTCAGACACCACGGGTCGTCTCCACCTGCCCCACGGCACAGTAGGAGCGCCAGCCGCGGACGCCACCTCCCGACTTGTGGGCTCCAGGCCGGACAGAGTGTGACACGCCGCAGCCGCCGCGGGGCCGGACGGGCGCGCGCCTCTACAAAACGACGCCTCGCGGCCCCTCCCCGCGCGCCGCGCCCCGCGCCCGCGTCGCCCAGACCAAAGCCCCGCCCCTTATCCGCAAGCCCCGCCCCTATAGGCCCCGCCCCCTTCCCGCCGGTCACAGCCTTTCCCCAGCCGGCCCTTCGCGGCCCCGGGTGAGGCGACCCCGGCCCTGAGCGCTCCCTCGGTACCTTGCGAGCCTCGGAGAAAGGAGACCAGAGGTGCGAGGGAAAACTGACAGGCCTGCACCTAGGGGCGCCTATCAGCCCTCCACCCGGCTCCCCGTTTCCTGCCAAGTGTTCCCAGAATGCGGGCTGTCACACCCGTCGGCCTCTCGGGGCTCCCTGCGTGTCGGCCTCCGCCGAGAAGTCCTCGAGAACGAGTTGGAAGGCACTGCCCATGCCGGGCCGGGCCGGGGGGAACCGCATCTGCTCTCCAGGAAAGCGCCGAGGGTCAGTACCCTCAGGAGAGAACCCGGGGTGAGAAAAGCCTTTTATTCGTGTAAGTGGCTGCTGCGCCACTTGGAGCAAAGCCCAGGTTTCTGTCACGCCGCCGCCGCCGCCGCCGCCTCACCCCGCACCCCGCCCCCAGCTCCGCGGAAAGCTTTTGTAAAGGAACTGGAGAGGACACGGCGGCAACCTGCTCCAGCCAGGGGGCGGGGTCGGCCTGCATTTCGCTCCCACGGCAACCCTAGGGGCTGTGCGTTCGGGGGACTGCATGCCGCCTGCCCGGAAGCCCGAGGCTCAAGGCGGATGCGGCTTCCTCCTCCCCGGTGCAAGGGGAGAAGCGAGAGCGTGACCTTCCCGGCTGACCCCTATTGAAAGCCCCGTGATGTCCGACCCCAAGCAGCACTGAGAGAGGAGGAACCCACGCTGAGGAGGAAGTCCTGGACAGAGGCATGGGTCTTAAAGGACGCAGTATTCTGTGATCTCATTCAGCGTCGCCCAGATGTGCAGGCACGGTTAGGTGGTAATGATGTTCCCTCGTATCCGGGATCCGTGTTCGTGATCTGAAAAAGACACACCTCAGTCGGCCCCCGCCTCAGATCGCTCTTTTCACCTGTTAAAAAACAAGCGATATAGTCACAGATACCAAAGAATGCGGCCAAGACGATAGGATGAACTACTGAAAGGAGACAAAGAAAATCATACCTAGAAATTGTACTTTTTATTTTTTGGTTGATTTGTTTTTGAGATAGCGTCTCACTTTGTAGGTCAGGCTGGCCTTGAACTTTCTTATACACAAGCAATCCACCGGCTTCGGCTTCCCATTTGCTGAGACCACAGGTGTCTACCTCCACACCGAGCCTTAAAAATTGGACTTAAAAAAAAAGACTACAATTGCCAGACCCAGTCGAAGTTATTCAGGGTGATCCACATCAACATTCCTTTGATTAACTTGGGCTATTTCTAGATCTATGACACCCAAAATTCCAGAATACTGTAAATTCACATTGGCTTACCTGACAGAGCAGAAACATGATCCTAAGATAAAGGAACAAGTTGAAAGAATTCAGAGAATGCTTAGATAATTCATTTCAGGGAGGAAAAAAAAAACTAGGCTCATATTTATGAAATGGGCCAGTATCCTTTTTGAGGGACTGGGCCACTTTTTCCTAGGGTTACCAGGCCCTCAAGAGAAGCAAAAGTGTCCCAGTTCTAGGAAATAATGTACCTGTCTCTCTTGAGGGCCCCCACACTATTTCTTTGAGTGTGTACTTTCAAATTTATCCCTAATAGCTGGGTGTGGTGGCCTATACCTGTAATCTCAGCAGGCAGCAAGTTAGGGCCAGCCTGAACTACATAGTGAGTTGAAGACTGGCTGAAAAAAAAAATTTTTTTTTCCCTAATAAGTACTTTTATACCTCTGCAGAAAGGTGTCCTGAAAATTTTTATCCAGTCAGCAAACTTGCACTTTATCCTACAAGTAGGGTGGGTTCAAGTGCTTTATCTTGGTAGAAGCTGCCTCAAACCCTGTCTGGCGACCCCTCCTAATAATGAGTTATAACCTTTTCTGCTTTTTCTGTTTTTCCTTCTACTCATTCCGCTGGCCATATCTGTATTAAAAATATCATTGTGAGGGGCTCGGGATTTAGCTCAGCGGCATAAGCGCCTGCCTTGCAAGCAGGCAGACGTGAGTTCAATCCCTGGTACCAATAAAAATGGAAAAGACAAAAAAAAAAAAAAAAAAAAAAATATATATATATATATATATATATATATATATATCATTGTGAGCCAAGAGAGTGGTGCATGCCCCAACTACTAGCACCGAGGAGGCTGAGTCAGGATGATTGTCCATAGTTTAATCCCCATAGCCATGTTGCCTGGCTACTTAGTGAGTTCAAGCCCAATCTGAACTACTGAATTATACGTACTGAGACCCTGTCTCAAAAAAAAATATGTGTGTGTGTATGTTCATTATGTGTTAATTGGCATTAGTTTTCACTAAGAAAAACTGCATTCCAATCTCATTTATCTGTACTACTGAGTGTTTAGCACCCCCTTCCATATTGTGATCAAGGTAGAGCCATAAAAGTCCCAGGGCTTCCACCGGGATGGTGACAACTCAGTCCCACAGCAACGCCAGGGTTAGGCCTAAAGAAATTGCTAAGCACTACTGCAAAATAAACACATTTTGTTTTTGGATGGGTTCACTGCTTTTACGGGTCTGTTGCAAAAGCTTGAGGATAGCTCAATTGCCTAAACTTTGGAAGATGAAAGTGAAGTAGAAAACCAAGAAACAGGTTAGGTGTGGTGATACATGCTTATAATACCACCACTAGGAAGGCTGAGGCAGGAGGATTGCTGTGAGTTCAAGACTAGCTTGGCCTCATAGTTTAGGACCAGTCTGATCTGCATGGCAAGACGCTGTCTCAAAAAACAAAAGGAGAATAATGCAAAAATGTACTGGTTTGGGATTAACAGTGGGGAGGGGTGGGACTGAAGAACACTTGTGTCTAAGAAACCCTGATGTTGGGGTTTGTTTTTTGTTGTTTTCTCTCTCTCTCTCTCTCTCTCTCTCTCTCTCTCTCTCTCCTCTCTCTCTCTCTCTCTCTCACACACACACACACAGAGAGAGAGAGAGAGAGAGGGTCTCGCTATGCAGTACAGGCTGGTTTTGAGCTCACTTTGTCACTCAAGCTAGTTTTGAACTTGCAGCAGTCCTCCTGCCTCAGCCTCCTGGGTGCTGGAATTTCAAGTGTATACCACCACACCTGGCTGATGTTATTTTGTTTTGTTTTGTTTGCACCTGCAATCGAATTTGTGACCTCATGCTTGCCAGGTAGGTGCTCAGGCACTGTGCTACTGAGCTATATCCTCAACGCTGATGTTCGTTCTTTGAAGAGATGGTTTTATTTGTTTGTTTGGGGGGGGGCTTGGGCGGTACCAGGGATAGAACTCACAACCTTACACTTGCCAGGCAGGTGTCTATGCTGCTGAGCTAAATCCCTGGCCCCAAATGGTTTTCTTTCTCACTTTTTTGGTATTGGGGATTGTACACAGGCTTGGCCCTAAGGTACATCTTCAACCTCAATTTTTTGGGGGGGCAATCCTCCTGCCTTCACCTCCCAAGTGCTGAGATTACAGGCATGTGCCACCACACTCAACATGGCTTTGAATTGCCCTCAAACAGCGATCCTCCTGCCTCAGCCTCTGAATGCTGGGATTACATACATGCACTACCTACTGCCATGCCTGGCTCATCTTTTTTTTTTTTTTTTTTTAAACAAGGTCCTACCAAATTGCCCAGTCTGGGCTCCAAATTGTAATCCTTTTGTCTCATTCAACCTATAGAATAACAGGGATTACAATCATATCTTTTTTTTTTCTTTTTGTTTTTTTATCAGTACAGGGGATTGCCTCAAACCCATCCCCCCAAAGCCAAAAAAAAAAAAAAAAAAAAAAAAAACCCAAAAACCTAGAAACAAAGAAACAAAAAAAAAAAAAAAGTGAGTTCAAGGCCAGCCTTAACTGCATACTTAACTGCATAGTGAGACCCTGTCTCAAAGAGACTAAATTAATTTATTAATTAATTAAGTAGACAATAGTCTCTGTAAAATGATAGGTGTTTACTAGGTGTGGTAGAGCATGCCTAATATCCCAACACTCTGAAAGGCTGAGACAGGAAGATCTCACATTCAGACCCAACCTGGGCAACTTAGTGATTTAGCAAGACCCAATCTCAGAATAAAAATAAACACCCTCATGGTGGGATTACCACTCAGGAGGCTGATGCAGGAGGATTTCTTTCTTTTTTTTTTTTTTTTTTTTTGTCTTTGTCCTTTTTATTGGTACCGGGGATCAAACTCATGACTGCCTGCTTGCAAAGCAGGTGTTTATGCCACTGAGCTAAATCCCCAGCCCCAGATGCAGGAGGATTTCTGAGAGTCCAAGGTAACCCTGGACTCCAAAGTGAGTTCAAGGCTAGCCTAAACTACAAAATGTGACTGCCTCAAATGACAATAAATAATAAAAAAAATAAGTAAAAAGAAAAGGCTCCGTATGAACACCTTTGGTTCCATTTCTAGAACTTTGAACAAACTACATAAAAGGATGGCAAAGACCAGGCTGGCTGAGCTAACCTACAGTCTGAGCTCCACAGGAAGATTCCTTGAGCCCAGGAGTTCCAGAGCCGCCTGATGACATAACGAAAACCTGTCTCAACAGAAAGAGTAGAATGCCCTCTGCCAACACTCCTTTCTCTAGAAGCAATTACAACTGGATGTGGTAGCACATATCAGCAATCCCAGCACTCCTTAAGCTGAGGCAGGAGGATCCACCCAACTTCAAGGCCAGCCTGGGCTCCATACTGAGTTTAAGGCCAGTCTGAACTAGGTAGCAAAATCCTGTTTAAAAAAAGAAGAAGAAAGACTATTGTAAATAACTATGTTTTGTCTGACTTATTTTTTGTTTTGTTTTGTTTTTGGTACCAGGGATCAAACCCACAGCCTCACATTTGCCAGGCAGGCACTTGTGCCACTGAGCTAAATGCCTGGCTCCTCTGTTGTGCCTTTAAGTTGTTCCATAAAACTAAGACAAACAAAAAAGAAGCAAACACAGCAGTGATAATCCGAGTCTGGAGAAAATTACTGTAAACAATGTCTTCCAGTGAATTCATTACTGTTTAGAAAAATTTTCAGTCTCGTAGTAAGGCACTTACGGTTCTTATCACCATTAAAGGACAACTCAAAATGAAATTGTGGTTGACTAGTACTTTGAAAATTGTTCTAGGGGCTGGGGATTTAGCTCAGCAGCATAAGCACCTGCCTTGCAAGCAGGCAGTCATGAGTTCGATCCCTGGTACCGATAAAAAGAAAAAAGAAAAAAAAAAGGAATAAAATAAATACTGTCAAAACAGGAACACTTTAAATTAAAAGCAAATTGGCTTTTTCTATTTTTTAAGTTCCTGAATCACAGTAGAGAGTAACAATTATAAATTTTACTCCATTTTGTACATCATTAATAACTATATTTTTAATGGTTTTGTTTGTTGGCTTTGAAGCAGGATCTTGCTATGTAGCCCAGGTTGCCCTCAAACTTGGAGTGAGGGAGCTGGAGGTTTAGCTCAGCAGCATAAGTGCCTGCCTTGCAAGCAGGCAGTCGTGAGTTCGATCCCTGGTACCAATAAAAAGGAAAAAGACAAAAAAAAAAAAACTTGGAGTGATCCTCCGGCCTTAGCCTCCTGAGTGCTGGAATTACAGGTATGTGCCATCACGGCCAGCTTTGCATTCTTAAAATTAGTAAGAGTAGGTTTTCACACACAAAAAAAGGTAATACATACATGTTAAGTACCTTGAAGTCAAGGTGTTATATATATAAATCATGTAATATACCATAAATATGATTTTTACTCACCAGTTAATACATTAAAAATAACAACAAAAAAAAATGTAGCCAAGTCTGTTGGTACACACCTGTAATCCCATTCTAGTGCTCAGGAGGCTGAAGCAGGAGGATCTTGAGTTCTTTACTACAGAATGAGTAGCTATCTCAAAAATATAAATAAAAAGAAACTGTTAATTTCTAAGAGACAGACCTTTCATAAATTCATTTCACAATGCTATTTTTTACATTACACTTCCTTTCATTAGCAGTGTTTCTAGAGCCCAAATCAAGCCAATCTATGGAATTCACGCATTCCACAAATCCTGCCAAATTCCAACTACAGGCTCCTGTGCTCCCCTGACTGTCACTTCTGTCTGCCTCCCTGAATCAGGGCGGGGCATCACTCCCCTAAAAGGTCCCCTGATCTAATGCCCAAATGAGTGGCATCCACCAGACCACAACCTTGTCAGTTTCATTGCTACTCCAATTAAAAATGTAGGATTTTGTGGGGCATGGTGATGCAGGCCTGTAATCCCAGCACTGGGGAGGCTGAGGCAGGAGGGTCACTGCGAGTTCGAGACCAGCCTGGCTACAAGATGAGCTCAAGACCAGCTTAAAGTGCACGTAAGACCCTGTCTTTAAAAAAGAAAAAAGTAGGGGCTCAAAACTGAGCATAAGGGGCTGGGGATTTAGCTCAGCGGCATAAGCACCTGCCTTGCAAATAGGCGGTCGTGAGTTCCATCCCCGGTATCGAAAAAAAGAAATAAAAAACTGAGCATAAGAAAAATGTTAACTATGTCTGTTTTAGGAAAGTCAAGTCACTAAGGCTGGCTCATTTAGTCAAAAAGCAATTCAACTGAAATCCTAGTCAGAAGGCTTCAGCAGGAAAATCTCAAGTTCAAGGCCAGTGCAGGGTAACTTAGCTGCTTAGCAAAATCCTGTTTCAAAACAAAAAATGGCTGAGGATGCAGCTCAGGGTAAAGGCCTTCGGTTCAACTCACAGTACCACAAAAAAAATAAACAAAAATAAAATGGGCTGTAGATGTAGCTCACTGCTCTGCAGGTTCAATCGTCAGAAGAGCCAAAAATCAAAGCAAAACAAATTAAGTGACCCTGCCAAAGCCAGACAGTCTTAAACTATAAAGAAAGTGAACAAAAATATAAATCCCACCAAATGAATTTTATCACTGAAGCCAGCCCAGGCTTCTGTGCATGCTTGATTCAGCTGCTCATCTGCTAAAGTGGGAAGGATGCAGAGATTAGCAGGGGCCCTGCACAAGGGCAACATGCAAATTCGTGAAGCATATTGAAAAAAGAAAAAAAGACCACTGCATCTACACAATGTGGATGGCAGTGATTTCATGGAATTTATTTGTTTAGGTTTTTTTCGAGACAGGGTCTTGCCGTGCAGTTCAGTCTGGCTTTGAGCTCACTCTGTAGCGCTGGCTGGTCTGCAACTCTCAGCAATCCTCCTGCCTCAGCCTCCGGAGGGCTGGGATCATAGGCATGCACTGCCATGCTCAGCTCTCAGGGAATATTTTTTAAAAAACAAAACTTGAAAGAATGACAAAGTACTAAATTTAAATCCAAGCGATCACTTCCCACAGGGAAGCAGGTTGTGACAAAAGCAGTTGTCGAAGGTGCCCATTTAACAAAGCTGTGATGTCAGCTGTGCTCCTGGCCTTGGCCTTGGCCTTGACCTGCCCCTTGCGCCCACACCCTCTCCCAATCAGGGTCTGGGGCAGACCCCTCATAAAGTTCCTAGCACAGAGGATCTGGAAATTCTGTAACTTTCTCCATCAAAGCAATAGATTAGTGAAATCAGTGATTGATCCCACAGTTTTTTATTTTTTTATTTTTATAGGTACTGGGGATCAAACTCACAACCACCTGCTTGCAAGGCAGGTGCTTATGCCGCTGGGCTAAATCCTCAGCCCCTGATCCCACAGTTTTAATGCAACACATGCTTGCTGACTGGAAAGTTGATTTGATCTTCAGTTTACCAAGCTAACTCCAGCACGTGTGTACACATGCACACAACAGCACTGATGACATGAACCAAAAAGTGGGCACCAGGTATCCGTCACCTCACTAGTAGGGAAACAAATGGGCTGCACAGGTACAATGGAATATTACTGGGGCCTGAAAACATTCTGGCCAAGCATGCTGACACACACTTATAATCACACCATTCCAGGAGGCTGAAGCAGGAATATCACCGAAAGTTCCAGGCCAGTCTACATAGTGAGTTCAAGTTCAGTCTGGACTATACAATGAGACCTTGTCTCAAAAACAAAAACAAAACCATATCGACAGATACTACCACCCTTGCTGAGCCCTGAGCCTCTATGTGCTGAGTGTAAAGCCAGATACAAGCCAAAGTTATACTTAACTGGTTGAAAATGCTTAGCAAGTGGGAGTCCCTGGGTTTGATATCCAGCAACCCCCAAAAATGTTAAAGCCATTACTAGTTTTATTGTTGTCTTACTATTTGTTTGGATTTTTTTTGTTTTTTTGAGACTGAGTCTTACAATATATCCTGGCTGGCCTTGAACTCAGTGATCTTCCTGCCTCAGCCTCCATGCTGAAATTACAGGCGTGCACCACCACACCTGGTGTTTTACTGCCAAACTCACTTCACTGATTTCATGCATTACTGTCTGTCTGAGTAGATGTATATGTGTCCTCTTGCGTATACATTATTAGATGTGAAGAAGGCCAGTTGGATAGCACAGAATTAATGGTCATAAATGAAACTGATTTCTTGGAGAAAATGCATTAAACAAAAAAAAAAACAAGCTGAAACTGGGCTTGGTGATGCATGCCTGAAATCCCAGCACTCTGGGAGGCTGAGGCAGGACTGATCCCAGCTGGGCAATGTAGCAATGTAGTAGAACTCTTTCTCAAAAAATAAAAAAAGGTTGGGGCTGGGGGTTTAGCTCAGTGGCATAAGCACCTGCCTTGCAAGCAGGCGGTCGTGAGTTCAATCCCTGGTACCAATAAAAATGAAAAAGACAATAAATAAGGCTGAAGATGTATATCAGCACATTCATTCCCTAGCAACAGACACAGATACACACAAGCACACAGGCGTGTTAAACTGGGCTTAGAGATGCTTGATGGGATACTGAGGCAGGATGATTACAAATTCAGGACCAGTTTGGGCAACTTAGCCCCTCTTAATTTTTATTTTTATTTATTTATTTATTTTTGTCTTTTTCCTTTTTATCTGTACCGGGGATCGAACTCACAATTGCCTGCTTGCAAGGCAGGCACTTATGCTGCTGAGCTAAATCTCCAGCCCCAACTTAGCCCCTCTTTAAGACCTTGCTTCAAAATAAAAATTAAAAAGAAGTCTGCAGATATATTCAGTGTAGAGGTCCTAGGCTCAATTCTCTGTACTAAAAAAAGATGAATTGGGGCTGGGGACTTAGCTCAGTGGCATAAGCACCTGCCTTGCAAGCAGGCAGTTGTGAGTTCGATCCCTGGTACCGATAAAAAGGCAAAAAGACCCCCCCCCAAAAAAAAGATGAATTATTTTTCCTTTTTTCCTTGATTGGATCCTGTCTTAGTTACTGTGCTTCCTCAGTGCTGAGACAAAATGCCTGATACCCACAATTTAAGGAATGATTAATTTGGACTCACAGTCTGTAGAGGGTTCCGGGCAGTGCTGCATGAGGAGGGTTGAAGCAGAGGGATCAAGGGAGGAGGAGGGAGGCAGATATAACCTTCCAGGCCACACCCCCCGGACACCCCTCCAACCAGACTTCTCCTCCCAACACACCACTCAGCTGTGTAACTCATGTTACACCCATGATCCAGTCACTTCCCCAAAGCCCTCTGATAGCACGTGAGGCTTTTGGGGGGCCATCTAAATACAAACTCTTAACATTTGACCTTGGGTCTCAAAAGCCTCAGGCACATTCCTTTACGCAGGATGCATTCAGTCTGTCTCTAAGACAGCCAAAGTCCCAAAATTAGTTCAAGCACTGGTGAGAAGGCCAAGTCCAGAGCCCCCTCTGAGACATAAGGCAAAATCTTAGCAGTGAGGTCCCATAAAAATACAAAGAAAGTTAAGCTATGTCCACATAGAAAGGCACAGGGTGAACACTCCCAGGCCAAAAGGGAGAGGTGGGGGTGGGTAGAGATGAATGGGACCAAGGCAAGACGGAAATCCAGCAGAGCACATGTTAAACCTTGTAGCTCCAGGTCCAGTGCCCATGGCAATCTGTGGCAAGATGTGACCCTGTCCTGTTCCAAAGGGCTTGGGCTGCCCTGTCCCTACAGCAGCCCTTGGAGCTCTCTGCTTGCAGCTCTCCTCAGAGGGTCCACGTTCCTGGCTTCTCCATCCTCCTGGGGTCTCCACTGCACCCTCGGTTTCACTGGGACCACATGGATGATACCATGGTCTGCTGCCAGCTGTTGCAGTAGCCAGGCCCTTTTGCATTTTGCTGGTGGCTCTAGAGGCCTCTGAGTGCCTGGATGGCTGAACACAGTCAAGCCCTCCTCCAACAGAGCACCCTGGGGCTCTTCTCAAAGCAAGGTCCTTTGCCTTTGCAATGCTGAACCCCCAAAGGGTGGAGCCTTGCTATTTCCTCACATCCCTCCAGGCATTTTTCCTCTTGTCCTGTTGCAAAGAACTTCATTTTTTGGTTTTTCTGGGTTTTTAGGGGAACGGGATTTGTTTTGTCTTTAGACAGGCTCTTACTGCATAGTTCAGGCTGGTCTTGAACTCACTATGTAGCCCAGGCTGCCCTCAAACTCACAGTGATCCTCCTGCCTCAGCCTCCCAAATGCTGGGATTATAGGTATCTGCCCCTGCATGCTTGGCCTAAAGTACTTTTTTTGCGGGGGAGATGGGGGTTGAGACAGGGTCTCCTATGCAGTTCAGGCTGGACTTGAGCTCCCTTTGTAGCTCAGGCTGGTCTCAAACTTGCAACAATCCTCCTGCTTCATTCAACCTGATGAGTGCTGGGATTACAAGGGTGCATCACCACCCCCAGCTTCCCAAAGTACTTCTGATGAAAATCTTTTTAGCAACCAAGTTCACTTCCACTCCATATTTGCAGGCCTAATCTTTTTTTTTTTTTTTTTTTGAGACAAAGTCTCACTGTCTCACTATGTGGTTTAGGCTGGCCTTAAACTTACTATGTAGCCCCAGCTGGCCTCATGGCCTCATGTGGCACCCCTTTATGCATTTCAGAGCTGCTTCTCCAGCCAGCATCTCCAAACCTTTCCAAAATCCTCTAGCAACACGCCAGTTTCAATATCTAAACTATTCAGTCAGATAATCACAGCAACAACCCTACTTCTGGTATCAAAATGTATCTTAGCTACTTTCTCATCATGGAGACACGATATCTGCCGTCATAACTTAAAGCCTGCTAATCACCCTTTTGCCTCAAACCAACTCCCCAAAGCTCCACTTGCCAGTACATGAGGCTTGGGAGGGGCATCCAGATCCAAACCATACTAGACTCCATTCTCAGTCACTAACAAAAAAAGGTCTTCTTGAGAGCCAAGCGTGGTGGTGCACACCTGTAACCCCAGCACTCGGGGACCAAGGCAAGAGGAGCATGTGAGTAGGAGTCCAGCCTGGCCTGCATGGGTAAGGTCAAGGCCAGCCTGGACTACATAGTGAGGCCTTGTACCAAAACAAAAAACACTTGTCTTGAAAATGAGGATCAATTTGAGGTTCAATTCTTAGTACCACAAATTGAAAGGAAAAAAAAAAAAAAGCAAACCCCAGTGTGACAGCACAATAGAGGCTATAGAAATGCTGCCAGTTCAGATCAAGGCTGGGCAATTTTAGCCCTGCTTTCAAAAAATAAAATAAAATATTCAAAGGCTTAGAGAAGTAGCTGAATTTTAGCATGCTTGTGTAGTGTGTACAAGGCCCTGTGTTCTAACCCTTTAGTAACACACATACATGTACACAGATACAGACATACATATGCATAACAGCACAGTTAAAACAGTATTCCTAGCAGTTGTGGTTGTGCATGCATGTAATCCCATCACCCAGGAGGCTGAGGAAGGAGGACTGCTTTAAGTTTGAGGCAGCCTGGGACACACAGTAAGTTCAAATTCAACCTGAACTACACAGCAAGACCCTGTCTCAAAAAAAGAAAGAAAAGAAAATAGTGTGCTTAATATGTCATATGTTTGTTTGTGTGTTAAGACAGGGTCTCACTCTGTAGCCTAGGCTGACCTCAAACTCATGGTGATCCTCCTGGCTCAGCCTCCTGAGTCCTGGGACTACAGATGTGCACCACTATGCCTGGCATGTTTTATTTTTAAAAATTAGCAAGGGAAGTGGATGATAGACATTTAGATGTTTAACAGAAGTTTTAAAATTTTTTGAAAGAAAAGGCGGGGTTAAATCTAGGGCTTCCCACACATGCAAGGCAAGCCCTCTACCGCTAAGCTACATCCCCCAACTTTTACTTTTATTCTTTTAAATATTGAGGATCTAACCCCAGAGTTGCTCTGCCAGTAAACCACATCCCCAGCCACTTTTTAATTTTTAAATTTTCAGGCCCAATCTTGCTAAACTGCCCAGGCTGGGCTCTAATTTGTGATCCTCCTGTCTCAGCATCCTGAGTAACTGGAAAACATGTGCTACATCTGGCTGGGGGACCCACTTTTAAATGTATAGCTCAGTGGTGTTAGTTTCCACAATGTTGGACCACTGAAAATAAAACCTGCATATAAAAAAAAAAGGCATTTTATTTTGAGTAACAAAAGATTTGTACAAATTCCTTTAGATTCAACCAGGGATGGTGATAGTGTGGGCCTGTAGTCCCAGCTATCTGGGAGGCTGAGGCAAGAGAATTGCAAGTTCAAGCCCAGCCTGGGTATTCTGGCAATGTAGTTACCTTGTCTTTTTTTGGGGTGGGGGGCGGTACCAGGGATCAAACTCATGACCTTGTACTTGCCAGGCAGGTGCTCATGCCGCTGAGCTAAATCCCCAGCCCTTGACCTTGTCTTGACACAAAAAATTAAGTGTGGAGGATGTAGCTCATGATAGCGGCCCTTGTTCAATGCCCAGTATTGCAAAATTAAATACAACTTGGGGGCTGGGGATTTAGCTCAGCGGCATAAGTGCCTGCCTTGCAAGCAAGTAGTCATGAGTTCGATCCCTGGTACTAATAAAAAGGAAAAAGACAAAAAAAAAAATTTAAATACAACTGCTGTAGGTGCCACACAGTCACAGTCAGGATGTGGGGGACCAGAGTGCCCTCGAAGCTGTCCGGAAGAGACCTCCTTGTGGCTCGATGATCGGCACAGGCGTGTGATCCCAGCACTCAGGAAGCTGAGGCAGAAGGATGACTGTGAGTTCTAGGCCAGCCTGGACTACATAGTGAGACCCTGTATCAAAAACCAAACAAACAGACAAACAAAAAACCACTTCCCCAGGGAGGAGAAGGAAGACACAAGACATGGCACTGTCCCAGCCACGGGAGGTGACAGGGAGAAAAGGCCCAGAGGTGGAGCAGGCAGATGCCTGGTGGGGTCTGGGAGACAGCAGTGTCACTTGGTGGGCTGCGGTGACAGTGTGGGAGGGAGGCCTTGGGCTGCGTGGCCAAGCCAGCGCTGAAAAAAGAGGCAGAGCTGCTCCAGGGCTCTGGGCACTTGTGCTGGGACCCACGAAGCCCGGCCTGGAGGGGAGGCAGGCAGAGGCCCTCGGAGTCTTGACAGGGCATGGGTCAGGAGCAGCCTGGACCACTCGCGAACACGTCCGGGCGACTGTCTTCCAATGACTACCGTGGCCGGTGTTGCTAACTGAGGACACTGAGACCTCCCAGAGCTACTTACTCCTCATTCAGTCATTCATTCTTGACCCCTGAGCTACTTCTGAGCCCCCTTCATTATTTATTTGTTTACTACTTGTTTACTTACTTTGAGACCTGGTCTCGCCATGGACGTAGTTCAGACTGGCTTTGTACTCACTATGTATGTGGTTTAGGCTGGCCTCAAACTTGCGGTGACCCTCCTGCCTCAGCTTGCGAGATGCTAGGACTAGGGATGTTGGACAATGATAGACTCAGCTAACTCTGCAACTTTAAACATGTCATGATGTCTTCGATGTACCAGGTGTAGGACATACCTATAAATAACAGCACCTGGGAGGCTGAGGCAGAAAGACTGCCTCGAGTTCAAAGCCAGCCTGGCGTAGGCATCAGGATCCCATTTGAGCAAACCAAACCAAACCAAACCAGAGGCATCGACAGTGGGTTGCTTTCCTCTCTCCGGGCTGTATCTTTGGAAACTTCGAAGCAGGTGGAATAGCACTTGTTTGTAGTAAAGGGCACGGAGGACCTTTGGAGTGGCTCCTGGTAAGAAACAAGTGGATTTCCACTGCCACCCTCTAGGAATGGCCTGGGATGACACACATGGTGGCCTGTGTCCCCATACTTGAGAGCCAGAAGCAGAAGAATCGCAAGTTTGAGGGCAACCTGGACTACACAGCCTGTGTTCTGGACTGAGCCACCACCTGCCTGGCAAGCAAGCAAAAGCAACAACCACAATCCTGGAGAAACACAGCCGAAGACACCTACACTGCACGTCCCCAGAAGTCAAAGGTGGGCTGAGCCACAGACCTGGTTTTATGCCACTGAAGTCTGGTGGCCAAGGCTGCAGAATGTCACAGCATCCTTCTCGGCCAAGTCAGGAAGAGGAAGCACCACTGTCTGGTTGGCTCTGGCCCAGCACCAGGAGTTCAGAATCTGTCCCCCGTCTCCCTGATTATAATGACATCTAAGCAGCGGCAAGCGACATATGACTGCTTGTCCTCCAAATCTGAAGGTCTTCTGGGCTAAACCACCTCAGGAGAATAACTGTGTCTGAATTAATGTGTCACTACAGTGGCCAGCATGCTGTCCACTTTCCCATGTGGTAATGGTAACAATAGCAACTCAGGGATTCTTGTGTGGTAATTTTTATTATTTATTTGTTTATTTTATTTGACACAGGTTCTCCATGTGTAGCTCAGGCTGGCCTTGAACTCACGGCAATCCTCCTGCCTCAGCCTCCCGAGTGCTGGGATTGCAGGTCTGCCCCACCATGCTAGGGTCCACTTTTACTATTTTACCAGTAACCACGAATAGGTATTACAGCTCATTACTTCCGATCTTCCCCTTCGGCTGGGGATGTAGCTCAGAGATGGAGCATTTCCCTAGTGTGCTCAAGACCCTGGGTTTGATTCTTAGCACAGTAAAAGGAAGACAAGAAAGAAATTCTTCCACCCATTGCTAGTTTGCCAGGCCTAAAACTTGCAAATTTCTTAGAATCTCAAATTAGTTTTCTTTCTCATTAAAACACAGGACTTTTTCTTTTACTTTTGAAGTATGTGAAAAATGTAAAAGCAAAAATTGGCACCTTCGGTGTGAAAGTTAATTTTAGTTTAATGAACTGCTTTTCTCAGCAGGGAGCAAAGCTTGAGGCTACTAAGTTAACTCTCTCTGTTTGCTTCAAGAACCTTATATGCCAAAGAAAATCAGTTTGTCATTTTTTCATGATACAATCTTTTTTGTTTGTTTGTTTGTTTGTTTGTTTGTTTGAGACAATGTCTCACTATGCAGTCTATGCTGGTCTTCAGCTTACCACATAGCCCAGGCTGCCCTAGAACCCACACCCAATCCCAGTCCTTTCTTAATTTCTGATTTTGAAACTGGGTCTTACATTAATTCACTAAATTAGTTGGGTGAAGTGGCATATGCCTGTAATTCTAGTACTTGGGAGGCTGAGGCAGGAAGACTGCCCCAAATTTAAAGTACAAGTACAGGGGTTGGGGATTTAGCTCAGCGGCATAAGCGCCTATCTTGGAAGCAGGCAGTCGTGAGTTCGATCCCTGGTACCGATAAAAAGGAAAAAGACCAAAAAAAAAAAAAGTGCATGGTTGTGAGTTCGATCCCAGGTACCAATAAAAAAAAAAAAAAAAGCACAAGTACCTGGGCTACATAGTGAGTTCAAGGCCAGCCCGAATGCATAGGGAGACCCTATCTCCAAAAAGAACAAAATGCAATGACTTACTCACCAAGTTGCCCAGACTGTGTTCAAACTGGTGATCCTCCTGCCCTAGACTCCTAAGTGCTGGAGTTTCTGCCGGGCATTCCCATTCCCAGTTGACATTAAATAAATTATATATCAGTGATTTTAATCACATATGATGTCTCCATCAGGAAACAAAGCAAAGTGAGATGGTCAGAATAGCATTGCTCAAGGGAAGGAAAAATACCCCTTTTCCTAGTAGAAAAGTTAGTTTTCCAAACTTCCTTCTGGAAGGCTGAGGCAATTTAGCCTCAGGCTGGGTAATTTAGCCACTTGCTGAGTCTCTGTCTCAAAATAAAATATGGAAAAAAAAATTAGGCTCAAGCTGGGTAATTTAGCCACTTGGTAAGCCTCTGTCTCAAAATAAAAGACAAAACAAACAAACAAACAAAAACCCTCTGGTGATGTGGCACAGGGCAAAGGCCCTGGGTTCAATCCCTGGTGGAAAAAAAAGGTTTACAACTGATGCCTGCAACAAGCTATTTGGCATGGTGGCTCACGCCTGTAATCCCAGCACTCAGGAAGCTGCAGCAGGAGGATCATTGTGAGTTCGAGACCAGCCAAGCCTACAAAGTGCGTTTAAGGCCAGCCTGAACTGCATAGCGAGACCCTGTCTCAAAAAAGACAAAAAAAAAAAAAAAGCTACTAGGCAACAAATGCTAGGAGAGCCAGCTACTGACATTTTCTATGTCTTCAAGCTAAAAATATGCCAAGTAGGGGCTGGGGATTTAGCTCAGCAGCATTAGCGCCTGCCTCGAAAGCAGGGAGTCGTGAGTTCGATCCCTGGTACCAGTAAAAACGAAAAAGCCAAAAAAAAAAAAAAAAAAATGCCAAGTAATAACAAGCCACCGGGCATCATCCCAGATCCTGCATCTGGATAGTACAGACTAATTAATTGCCTGTTCCCATAATGCATCCTGGCAGGACAGCAGGCAAAGTGGTGCTAACCCCATTTCACAGATTAGAGAACTGAGACCAAGTACATTCACTGCTCCAGGGCACTGGAGTGAGTGACAAGTAAGATCCAAACTCAAAGTGCATAGGCCTTGCTACAAAACGCATGGGAGTGTGGGGTGTGTGGGTGAGCGTCTGTAACCCCAGCAATCAGGAGGCTGAAGCAGGAGGATTGCTGGGATTTGAGACCAGCCTAAGTCATGTACTGAGATCAAGGCCAGCCTGAACTATATAGTGAGATTCTAAAAAAATAAAACCAAAATAAAAATGCACCACTGTGAATGTCTATATCCAGACTCTTGGCAACTCCTAGGTTGAACCCAGTGAAACTGTTGCTAATCAATTACTTTTGTCTGAAAAAAATGGCAGTTTTTGCCAGGAATGGTTGTACACATCTATAATCCCAGCACTCTAGAAGCCGAGGCAAGAGGATTGCTGTTCAAGACCAGCCTGGGCTACAGAGTGAGTTCAAGGCCAATCTAAAGTCATAACAGGCTGGTCCAATAGCAGTGGGTTATCAGACGTTATTAACATTAGTGTCACTAAAGTTGGTATACAACCCCCCCACACACTGCTGAATTTGACTGGCTTAAAAAAAATAAAGTCATAACAAACCCTTGTTTCAAAAAGACAAAAAATAAAGGCCAGTACTTAGCTCAGCAGCACAGCAAGGTCGTGAGTCTGATCCCTGGTAACAACAACAACAAAAGCAACTTCATATTGTTCAGTTTCATGGTCTGTTTACATTTAGTGTGGTAGAGGATCTGCAGGACTCCAAAAATGATGGTGACCTTCTCCTCCTCTCATTACTGAGTATGGAACCTCATCCATGCTAGACAAATATTCTCTTCCTGAGCTATATCCCCAGTCCCATATTTTTGTCTACTTACAGTGTCATCCAAAGCCAAAGGTCCTTGACAATACAGTTTTTCATCATCTATCTTCTGTCTGTCTGTCTATCTGGGACAGGGTCTTGCAATGTAGTTCAGACTGGTTTTAAGCTTTTGGTGGGCAACCTTCCTGCCTCAGCCTCCTGAAGGATGGTGGGATTATAGGCATGCACCACCACAATGGGCTTTGTGACAGTTCTTTTTTTTTTTTTTTTTTTGTCTTTTTCCTTTTTCATCAGTACCAGGGATCGAACTCACAACTGCCTGCTTGCAAGGCAGGTGCTTATGCTGCTGAGCTAAACCCCCAGCCCCCTTCGTGACAGTTCTCATTGTCATTTATTTCAGTGCTTGGGTCTTCCACTGTTATGACTTCAAAAATTTAATGTTAGCCAGGCCTGA
The DNA here is from genome assembly GCF_034190915.1 of Cavia porcellus. Taxonomy (NCBI): domain Eukaryota; kingdom Metazoa; phylum Chordata; class Mammalia; order Rodentia; family Caviidae; genus Cavia; species Cavia porcellus. The sequence goes on along the minus strand of NW_026947499.1, from coordinate 7,597,341 downwards.
TGACTCACACCTGTAATCCTAGCACTTGGGAGGCTGAGGCAGGAGGATCCTTGTGAGCTCGAGACCAGCCTGGGCTACAAAGTGGGTTCAAGGCCAGCCTGAACTGCATAGAGACCCTATCTCACAAAGATAAAAAAAAAATTAATGTTAATTTTATTGGTTTTTATACTGAGATTGAACACAAGGGCATGCTATCTGTGACCTGCATCTCCAACCTATTTTATTTAATATTCTTTTTTTTTTTTTGGTCATGTTGTTACTGTGTATCCTAGACTGGCCTTGAAGAACTCATGGCCATCCTCCTGCTTCAGCCTCCCAAAAGCTGAGATTACAGCATGTGCCCCCATGCTCAGTTTATTTCATTTATCGACTTGTTTATTTATTTAGGTATAGAGTCTAGCTAAGTTACCCAGGCTGTGCTCAAGTTCACAATCCTCCTGCCTCAGTCTCCCAGGAAGCTGAAATTACAGGCACGTGGTGCCATTAGGAAGTTTAGTGTTTTTTGAAGTTTCACCCGTGCTTCTCATCTCTATTTGCCCACGGCAAATGCATCCAGGCAGGCAGCAGAACTCAGCCTGCCCCATCTCCTAGAGCACTTTGCAGCAGACGTGATTTTGATTCAGGGGCTGAGGATGAATCTGGGCCCCTAGGTGCTAGGCAAAGCGCTCTGCCAAGGAGCTCTGGGCCCGGTTTGGGACACAGGGTATTTACCATGGCCTGCCTCACTTATTAGTTAACCATATTCTCTCTCTTCCCCTGGGTCTGGAGGTCTTACTCCTTTCCCATGGCTCCCTGAAAAGTGGGTGAAACGTATCCATTAGTGATTATCAACCACGTGATGCACACACATTAACTTGAACTGGAACATGACCCGCTGGGCCAGTCTCCCAAATTCTTGGGAGAGCGATTTGTGCATGCAGGCCAAATGGATAACATTAGAGTGTTTTAAAAATTCAGTGTGCAAAAATCAGTAAGTTTGTTATTATTATTATTATTATTATTATTATTATTTGACAGTCTTTACCCAGCAGTTTCTGATTTCAAATAGTATCTTATTTCACTTATTTATTTGTCTTTGTGAGACAGGGTCTCATTATGCAGTTCAGGCTGGCCTTGAGTTCACTGTGTTGCCCGGGCTGGTCTCGAACTCACAAGGATCCTCCTGCCTCAGCCTCCCGAGTGCTGGGATTACAGGCGTGAGGCACCATGCCCGGCATTTCACTTAATTTTTTTGTTATTCTAGAAGTTTCTGATTTTTAATCTCTGTTTCAAAATAGGGAAGTTTCAAAATATATTCATATTTTAGGGCTGGGGATTTAGCTCAGTGGCATAAGCAGCTGCCTTGCAAGCAGGCCGTCGTGAGTTCGATCCCTGGTACTGATAAAAATGAAAAACACAAAAAAATTTTTTAAAAATCATATTTTAAAAATACATTTCAAACTCATATATGGTAGATTGAATAGATTTCTCTAAGTGATCATGTTATGTATGAGACTCTTCAATTAAAAAATATTTTGTTTGCCTGAGGACATAGCTCAGAAGCACAGTGCCTGCCTGGCAAGTGCAAGGTTATGGGTTCTATCCCCAGTACCAAAAAAAAAAAAAGGGAGAGAATCTTGTCTGGCATGGTGGTACATGCCTGGAATCCTTGCACCCAGGAAGCCGAGGCAGGAGGATGGTCATGAGTAGAGGCCAGGCTGAACTACATACTGAGAGACTGTCTCAAAGAACAAAAAGTAAGAGAGGGAGAAGAATTTCTTAGCTGGGCTGGTCTTGCTGACATGTGGTAAGGTAGCAGAACACGGCAGAGGTAACATCGCATGAATTCCAGTTTGTCCAGTTTGGCCTCAAGAGGACTTACAGCTTCTGCTCTTGGGATGGATTCTGCTGTGAGGCTATAGGTTACGGAAGGACGGGGGCCCTCAAGGAGAGGGCGGGCCCACTGGGAGCCAGCACTGAGGCCTAGATGCAGGAGTCCAGTGTCTCAGACCTTCTGTCAGTGTAGGTGTGATGAGAATTTCCCAGTCCACCTAGAGCATCATAACAACAAATTGTCCATATCATCATCAGCATTACTATGATTTGCAGTGTAGGGATTGAACCCAGGGAATTCACAGTGACTTATATCCCCAGCCTTATTTTGAGTCACCAGATTGCCCAGATGAGGCTCAAATATGGAATCCTGCCTCAGCCCCCTAGAAGACTGAGCTTAAAGCATGCTCCACCACGCCTGGCTTGTTTTGCCTTGCAAGGTTAGGGTTAGCAGGAGGCCCTGACTGCTGTTGAATCCCTGGGCTCAAGTGACCTTTTCCATCTTGGTCCCCTGACCCACCGCTGGGACTAGAGGCCCGCTAGAATGAGTTTATTTAAGCTCACAATTTGGAGGTATTTACCCGAGATCAGGCGGCCCCTCGGTTTGGCTTCTGAGGACAGCAGGTGGCAATGGCCAGAACACAAGTAGTCACAAGATAAGGCAGGAAGTAGAGGCAGAGAATCAGGGGGTCCTGTAAGACACGGCCCCAATGAAGCAAAGACTTCCCGTGAGGCCCCACCTCTCAAAGGCCCACACCACTCCCAAAACCCCCCTGAAGGACCGCGCCTTTATATACAGATTTTATTTTATTTTATTTTATTTTATTTTGTCTTTTTCCTTTTTATCAGTACCAGGGATCGAACTCATGACTGCCTGCTTGCAACGCAGGCGCTTATGCCGCTGAGCTAAATCCCCAGCCCCTATACACAGATTTTAGAGGACACTTAATTCAAACCACAGCACCAAGTTTCAATTATACAAATAAGCGAGAGGCAGTTAGAAGTAACGTGTTCAGAAAGCAGCTGTTTGAGGTTGAAATCAGCAAATGATTTTATTTAATTTACTAAAAGGATGATAAATATATGAAATTTAGTAACAAATTTATTATTTTTTATTTATATTTTGTTACTAGGGATTGAACTCATAATCTCTCACTTGCCAAGCAGGTGCTTATGCCCCTGAGCTAAATCCCTGGCCAGTAACAAATTTATTAGCTGCTGGGTATCAAGCATTCGTGACTGTTATAGACACCAAGGCTGGGCTATAATTTCTCTTGAAGCTAATAATGAGATGAGCTTTTTCAGTAACTCAGAAAATGTAAAGGGCAAGAAAAGCTTTCAATAATAATAGTTCAGGAATGTAAATCCTCAAATGAATGGACCCTTATCTATGGATTGGTTAAGTCTTATTGTACTTTCGGAACTGGGTTCATGAAAAATATAGGAATCCAAGCAGCCAAATTGATAAATTTGGGATTTAATTAGCAGAGCTCAGCAACCACCCGTTTCAGAGTCCAAACAAGTGGTCCTGAACTGGAAAGTTACAGAGCTTTTAAAAGAGGAAAACACAAAAAGACATCCTGATGGAAACAATTGAGCTAGAGTCTCATATTAATTTTTGGTTGACATTTGTATCCTGCTTCTTTGTTGAGCAGGTTAATTTTTGTGTGTGTGTGGGTATAGCTTATTTTGCTTTTCTCATGGGACTTGTACCCTGACCGGCGCAGCTCCCCAATGAGACAGGAGACGCGCTTGTGGGCGACAGTTAACTGCTGCTTTATTTACGGGCTCTGGTTTATATATTTGGCCGTGACCAATCACAGGCTGCCACGAGGAAGCAGGGCGGGAATGGGACGCAGGCTCTGGCTACTATATCCAGCTGTGGCCAATCAGGAGTTGCCACAGAGTACGGAGTGAGCACGAAGTGCGCACGGGTTGGCTAATTTAAAGAGGGACGTAGCGCATTGCGGAAGCTGGCGTGGTCCTTAGTCCCAGGTGGGGTATGGTATGTTGAGCGCCTGCGCCCAACAGTACCCTGAGCAATTTTTTACTCTTTTGAGTCAAACACAGGGCACAAGATGGCATTACTTATGCCAAGCTTCAATACTTTCAAGAATCAATACAGCCAGGCATGGTATTGCATGACTGTAATTCCAGCATTTGGGAGGCTGAGGCAGGAGGATTGCTGCAAATTCAAGGCCAGCCTGAACTGCACAGTGAAACCCTGTCTGAAAAAACTGAGAGAGAGAGAGAATGAGAAAGAGAGACAGACAGACAGAGAGAGAGACAGACAGACAGAGAGAGAAAGAGACAGAGAGAGAGAGAGAGAGAGAGAGAGAGAGAGAGAGAGAGAAGGAAAGGAGCTGGCAGGCTGGGAATGTAGCTCACTGCAAAGGCTCTGAGTTAAATCCTCAGTACTGCAAAATAAATAAACAAACAAATAAATAAAAGAATTATACAATCTGTCCAAGTAAGGTTAATCCCAGGAACCCAAGGTAAGTTTGTCATTAAAAATCATAGCTAGGGGGCTGGGGATTTAGCTCAGCAGCATAAGCACCTGCCTTGCAAGCAGGCAGTCGTGAGTTCAATCCCCGGTACCAGTAAAAACAAAAAAGACAAAAAAAAAAAAAAAAAAAATCATAGCTAGGTGTGGTGGTGCATGCCTGTAATCCCAGCACTTGGGAGGATCCTTGCACATTTGAGACCAACAAAGTGCTGAGCAAGACCCTATCTCAAAAAAGACAAAAAACAAAACAAAAGTAATGTAAGGTAAACCAAAAACCAGAGACCACATGTAATCTTGCTGTAAAGCATTTGACAAAATTTGATACTCTTTTGATATAAATACTCAACAGACTTAGGAATTTTTTTTTCCTTTTTTTCAGTACCGGGGATCAAACTCACAACTGCCTACTTGCAAGGCAGGTGCTTATGCTGTTGAGCTAAATAAATCCCCAGCCCCTTGATTTTGAAGATCTAAAACGCCTTCCTCATTCTGTTCGGATCAGTTTTATACTATGTTTTATTATTTTTTTATTATATTGTTTTGTATGAATTCTCTGTATGCAAAGACATGAACAACTATTTGGAAGAAACGGGGGCGGGGGATTTAGCTCAGTGGCATAAGCACCTGCCTTGCAAGCAGGCGGTCGTGAGTTCGATCCCTGGTACCGATAAAAATGAAAAAGACAAAAAAAAAAAAAAAAAAAAGTCAACTATTTGGAAGAAACAAGAGACAATATGATAGGGTGCTGGGGATTTAGCTCAGTGGCATAAGCGCCTGCCTTGCAAGCAAGCAGTCATGAGTTTGATCCCCGGTACTGATAAAAACGGAAAAAAAAAAAAAAAAAAAGAGGGACAATATGATAGATAGTGAAGATCTCAGGTTGTCTAGCTTTGAAATTTATTGCTTTCTTATATCCTATTTTGTTGTTTAATTTTTAGCCCTTTAAAATAAAAAATTGAACAGTAGATTGCTCAGCTGAAAAATAAATTTAAAAAAAGAAAACAGGATGGTAGATGAGGGCAGGGATTTAGCTCAGCAACTTAAGAGCCTGCCTTGCAAGCCTGAGGTCATGAGTTCGATTCCTGGTACAAAAGAAAAACTGCTGCGATTTATCAAAGTGACACGCAGCACTTGGTGAAGAAAGCTTGAGAAAAGATGAAACAAAGAATCAAGAGTTGGGAGTCAATATATGTGTAACCCCAGCACTCCTGGAGGCTGAGGCAGGAGGATCCCAAGTCTGAACTGGAATTCAAACTCATTCCTTTTTATAGTTTGGATCTATGAAAGCCGGGTCCCTGTGTTTGCAAGTTGATTGGCTCACTGGTAGAGGTAGCCGACTGGCTGTTAGAGCAGGAGCCCGGGCAGAGGGTTGTCTTTGGGACTTGGCTTCCAAGGCTCCAGCAGGGCTTTTGCTTCTCTCAGCCTCCTGCCTGCAGGATTGAGCAGCCCGCCTCCCCTCTGCCCTCCCTTCCGACACGCCCTCCTGCTGGGGAGCAGGCAGAGCAGGACTGTAGCCTGTGAACTGCCTCCTTTAACTTGTGAAAAAGCCCAGAAAAGCCACTAAGATCCGTGTGTCTTAATATCCTAGCGGGGTCATCAGCCTCTAGGCAGCTGTGTCACACTGAGCCACACCCCAGCCCCACCGACCTCAGCCTTTCAGTGAAGTCTCTCTTCCAAGCAGACTGTAGAGCACGTGCTAGGCTAGGCCCTGTGGCCAGTTCAGGGGAGCAGGAGATTCCCGCATCTGTAGAATTCAGACTCCAGGGAGCGAATGCAGACAAGAGGCAGAGCGCAGGGGATGTTAGCCAGTGAAACGTGCTGTGAAAGGGAGAGAACAGATTTAGGGGTGGGTGGGGAGCAGTGGAGGTGTCTGTTAGAGACAGTGTCTCTGCTATATAACCCAAACTGGCCTGGAACTCAGGCCATCCTCCTGCCTCAGCCTCTCAGAACCTGGGATTGGGCATGTGCCACCATACCTGGCTTGCCTGGTTTAAATCGGGAGGTCGAGGCTGTCGTCTTGTAGGAAAGATGAAATTTAGACTCAAGCTTGGAGGTGAAGGACTCAGCCAATTGATTTTCAGTTGAAAAGTAGTCACCTCCCCCCAAAAAGAAAAACTGATCCAAGCATAGGAAATAACACAGATGCTCAAGAAGCTTCTCTTTTGATTACTCTAACATGAAGCTCTTAACCCGCACCTCAGGGATCTTTGGATACAATTTCCTTTGGCTATGATCGTAGCTGACAAATTCTGTTCTTACCAGTTGCTATGCCTGTTTGGATCCTTGAGTCTCTAAATCATCAAACTATGTTAGGGTTTTTCCTTTTTTTTGTACCGGGAATGGAACTCAGGACCCTGCACTTGCCAAGCAGTGCATGGGCCGCTGAGCTTTTCCCCTGCCCTCTTTCTTCTGATTTTCTGAGGTAGGGCCTCATCACATGGTGCAGACTGTGCTTGAACTCATGGCAATCCTCCTGCCTCAACCTCCAGAGTACTGGAACTACAGATGTGCACCATCACACCTGGTGTTCTTTTCTTTTCTAACCTTTTTATTAGTATATATTTGTACTATGTAATAATTACATTCATTTTGGGGAACTGCTACATATATATCGCATTTAATCATTTTTACTTCTGCTGGGTTAGCTTCCAATACCCTAACATAGAAGTAGGGGCTCAGTTTCCTTCAAAGTCTTATAGATAAAAGCCGGAGAGTAACCTGCACCCAACAGTTAACAGAACTGTCACTGCTGCTGGGAGCCCGGCCCAGGACAGGCCCAACAAGCATGTGACAGGAACAGAAGGAGGCTTGTTACCAGCTCGTGAGAAACGCGCCTTGGATTGCATCCCACAACCTGTCCTAATCCAGTTTCACGTCTTTCTCACTTATGACTAATGAACTCACATCCACGCCTCAACTTGAGAAGTGTCTGTGGTATGAGGTCACCGTGCTGTGTGGAATGGTAGAGCTGACAAAGAGTTTCAGCCTTTGTATTGCAGAAGTGCCCAAGACAGCTGGGCATGGTGGCAGCAATCCCTACTCAGGAGGCTGAGGCAGAGGCTCACTGAGCTACAAAGTGAGTTGAAGGCCAGTTTGAGCTACTTAGTGAGACCTGTCTCCAAACAAAAAAACAAACAAACACTAGGAATGCAACCACCTGCTTCTCCCACCCTTGAGGTACTGGGAATTGAATCCAGCACCTTTGTTCTGAGCTACATCCCCAGCCCTTTTATTGTATTATTTTTTATTTTGAGACAGGTTCTCACTGAATTGCATAGTTGCCCAGGGTGGGAGTGCTTCCAATCCTCCCCACCTCTGTCCCCTTAGAAAGTGGGCTACAGGGATGGGGTGAGTGTGTCTCAGCTGCTAGGCCCTGGAGGGCTGCTGAAGTCAATTGTCCCGGAGGACCAGGGGCTCCCGACAGCCCTGCCTCCCCGCTAGAAACACAGTCACACTCTGTTTCTTGTGTGCCTGGAGAGTCTAACTGATAGTCCTCCCAACAAATATTACCACTCTGTACTGGAAAAACTTTACAGCAACCAACAGAAGGGGAAAAAGATTAATTTTACAGAGGCTATTTTCTCAATCATAAAATCCACACAGAATCTGAACGTGGACAACAGAACCTCCCTGCAAGCTCTGTGGATGGGAAGAACGGCTTTAGCCTAACCTCACCTTCCATATTCTCCCGACCCAGTATCGATTAAAAAAATAATAATAAATAAGGGGCTGGGGATGTGGCACAGTGTTCAATCCTTTATATTAAAAAAAAAAGCTATTATGAGCTTAACAACATAATTTAAAACATTTTGAAGTGGATTTATACTATTAAATGAAGTGAATGAATGCACAGGCTGTGTGAAAACATTAGTTTCTTAGAAATTGAGTTGTGACTTGTAAGAACTAGTGTTAGAATTTTGTCTTTTTTTTTTTTTTTTTTTGGTACTAGGGATTGAACTTATGACCTAGCACTTGCCAGGCAGGCGCTGTGCTGCTGAGCTAAATCCCTGGCTACCTTTTTGTGTGTGTGTGTGTGTGTGTGACAGTTTTGTGTGTGTGTGCAGTTCAGGCTGCCCTTGAGCTCTCTTTGTAGCCTAGCCTGGTCTCGAACTTGCAAGGTTTCTCCTGCCTCAGCCTCCAGAGTGCTGGGATCACAGGCCTGCGCCACCACGCCTGGCAAGAAACTAGTATTATAGACACCTAAGTTAGGTAGAAGTATTGCTGGGGTCGGAAAGGGCTGTGGCTGGAGGCGCATTCACTGAAGGCCAGGCTTCCATAGCAGAGGATCTGCTCCTCCACATACTTCCAGGGACCCAGCCAGCCCCTTCCAGCACATCCTGTTGTCCTTTCCCGTTTGACCCCCACAGAATCAAGATTACCCAGGCGGCTACACACGTTGCAATCCTATTGGCTGAGCACCGCTTTGTTCCACCTCACAGCCAGTCCGGGCCCTCCCATTGGGTCAGTAGCCCAGGGGCCGGCCCCTGTAATCTTACTGACTGGTTCTGCCCTACCTAGAGCCCCCCTCACCTGGTAACTTTGCTGAATGAACCCCCTTGAGAAGGGGCGCCCCACTTTCTGCGGCTCCTCTGTCTTCTATTTATTTTGTCTTGGACAAAAGGTTTTTCAGTAAGTTCTTCCTACTCTTGGCCCCCACTGCTCCTAGAACCCACACTTGGGGGTTCCGGCCTGGGGCAGGCTGGCAGTTTCCCTGGATCACTACCTCTGCTGCTTTCAGAAGGCAGAAAAACCAAATAGTCCAGCAGGCAACGTAAAGACAGTGCTTTGGCCACGGGAGGCACGCAGCCTTTTTAAAGAAAGGAGAAACAGGTCCTGGTGCTTGGGACAGGAGTGGCCTTCTTTCACTTACCTGGGAAACAAGGCAGTGAGCTGACTTCAGCACTTGTGTCACAACCCACATTCCTCTTCTCCCCAGGCAAAGATTACTTTCAGGTCTCCACCTCGCTGAATCAGCTGTATCACGCTGCAGGTCCAAAGTCTGTCACCTCCCACCCCACACAGGCAAGCCCAGGCTGCAGCTACCTCCCTCCCCGAGACTGGATTATGAGAGGTCACAGTGCCGGGTGCATTTCAAGATGGGGCACAGCAACCCACTCTTACCTGGCCTTATTTCAAGTCATTCTGGATTGTTTCATCTTCATAAACAAAATCTCACAGGTCAAGGGTGCTCATGCACACACAATCCCAGCTACTTGAGAGGTTAAATTCAAGGCCAGCCTGGAAAATTTAGTAAAGTCTTGTCTCACTTAAAAATAAAGCCAGGTGGGGCTGGGGATTTAGCTCAGCAGCATAAGTGCCTGCCTTGCAAGCAGGCAGTCATGAGTTCAATCCCTGGTACTGATAAAAACGAAAAAGACCAAAAAAAAAAACCCAAAAAAACAAAAAAACCAGGTGTAGTGGTGCAGGTTTGTGATTGCAGCCCTCAGGAGGCTGAGGCAGGAAGATCTGAACCCAGAGACTAGCCTGGTCAACAGACACTTTTTTTTTTCTCGTTTTTTTGAGACAGGGTTTTGCTATGCAATTCAGGCTGGCCTCAAACTCACTTTGTAGACCACACTGGCCTTGAACTCAGTGATCTTCAGCATAAGACACTTTTCAAGGCCAAAAAAAGCAAGCAAGCCAGGCAGTGAGCAGGCATGCTGGCACACACCTGTAAATCCTAGCACTTTGGGAGACTGACAGGAAGATTGCAAGTCGGAGCTCAGTCCAGGCAATTACTTAGTCTTTTTTTCTTTTTTCTTTCTTTTTTATCAGTACCAGGAATCGAACTCACGACTGCCTGCTTGCAAGGCAGGAGCTTATGCAGCTGAGCTAAATTCCCAGCCCTACTTAGATACAGTCTTAAAAAAAAAAATCCAAATGACTTATTAAAAAAAGTTTTAGAGAACAAAATATGGCTATTAATACTTTTATTGACCCAAAACATATGGGACACAGTCTTCAAAAAGTAACTAAACAGATGAAATAGGACCCCCTCTCCCATTTTTTTTTTTGTCTTTTTGAGACAGGGTCTCGCTATGCAGTTGAGGCTGGCCTTGAGCTCACTTTGTAGCCCAGACTGGTCTCAGTGATCACAATGGTCACAATAATCCTCCTGCCTCGGCATCCCCTATTCTGGGATTATAGGTGTACCCCATCACACCCAGCTCAGACCCATATTTTTGATTAACCCGAGGCTTACAGAACTGTTCCAGGCAGGCTGGATATGGAGTTCAGAGGTGGGGACTTTGGTGTCTTAAGATTCCTATGTGGCTTAGGGATTCCCTCTACAGAAAACAAGTCAACAGAAGCCACACAACATGGCAAGTGTGAAATGGGGTAAAGTACAAAGCCACTTTAGCACGCTACCTGCCGTATGGCTAGGAGGTAACTGTTTGGTAGCCCTGGTATCTGCAGACTTACCAATGCAATGCTGAGAGCACATTTGAACAATGACTTCTATAGTTTAAGGAATAGTCAAGTTTTCCCTTGAAGACTGATCTTCCACGATCCACATTTTTATTTTATTGTGGTACTAGGACTTGAACCCAGGACCTCTGCACTGACCTATGCCCCCAGCCCTTTACAAAATTTTGTTTCTTTTTTTGTACAGGAAATAGAAAACATGACCAAGCACTTGCAAGGCAGGTGCTGTGCTGTATGCCCAGCCCAAGATTTTCCGCTTTGAGACAGGGTCTTGTTAAGTCACTAAACCAAGCTGGGCTAGAACCTGGTATCCTCCTTCCTCAGCCTCCCGGCGTGCTGGGATTACAGGTGTGCACCCGCACAAGCCTGCTAGGCAGCACACTGTACACAGCGCCAAGCCCTTTCACTTCTCTGTGTTACCTGGGCTTTTTTTTCCCCTCAGTTTAACTGACAGAAAAGGAAGCCTGTCTTAAAACAAACAAAAAACCAAAAAGAAGAAAAAAAGCAATCAACTTGTTTCATAACATTGTGAGTTCAAATTGAGTGTCTATTTTTGTATGAAGGGTAGCTCCCCTCTCTTCATTTTTTTCAAAATAACAACTACTTTTAAAGCATTTTGGTTTCTGTATTTAGGGCTAAAGTCCACTAAATGCATCCATACTTGCAATTTTCTTGTTTCCTTTTTTATCAATAACTTGTGCAACCACAAAATTTTCTTTCAAACATAAAGGTAAATACTTAACTGTGAAACCTTTTTTTTCAGTATGTGTATGAAAATTAATTTATTAACTCTCTGTACCCAGAGGGGAACATACCCTATAGTAAGCTTCTGTTTGGAGAGTGAAGTTACAAACAGTAAAAGTGTTGCTAACACTGGAGCCCGCAGTCTTACAAAAATGTCCCAAATGGGGAAAAGCAGCTCATCCCTGATTTTTCTCATTTGGTTGTCGGAGTTGGGCTATGAATTTCAAATGGCTAGTTTTTTTTCCTTTAAAAAGTGATATATTAAACTTGTTTACAGGATAATTAGCAAAAAGTAGAAAGGGAAAACAATGTACAAAAGATGATTAAAAAACATCACTCTCGAGGGACATCCACAATCTGAAAACAGTAAACCCTGAAACGCAGCATCTGTAACCGGCCCCCACCCCGCTTCCTCACTCAGAATAAAACAGCCACGCGGAGCTGTCTTTCTACTCTTTAAAGCGGGCCGAGCCCGGGGCCGGGAGTCCTGGGGCGCGGGGCTGAGTGGCACTGTGCCCGGCAGGGGCTGTCACTCGGGCTTCTTGTTCCTCTGCTGGTTGCGGGGCGAGTTCCTGAGCAGGCTGCGGATGCGCAGGTACATCCCCGTGGACTCGGCCAAGTTCTCGAACTCAAAGGGTGTGATCCCCATGGCGAACCTGCTCATGTCTGGGACGGGGCTGTGCAGCTGGGGGGCGGTCGGAGGCCTGGGGTCGCCCCCGTTGCTGATGTTGCAGTTTGGCACAGCTGTGCCGTTGCCGAGTGGGGCGGCTTCGGGCTCCGGCTCCACGGATTCAGGCTCTGCAGATTCAGGCTCTACGGGCTCGGGCTTGGACTCAGGTTCGGGCTCGGGCTCAGGCCCCAGCTCCTCCTGTGGGCCCGGGCCAATCTGTGTGGCCTCCGGGGCTGGACTTGGGGCCCGCTCGGCGCCCGCAGTCTCTGCACTGGGGGCTGGTGCCTCGGGCGCCTCCAGGACCTTCTCCTCTGGGACCTGGAGGTCCAGCTCGTGGGGACAGGGCGATGAGGCCACGGAGGTCCCGGTAAGGGGAGTGTCCAGCGGCGGGTCTGAGTCGCTGGCAGTGCCCTCCGTCTGCTCCAGGGCCGCCCAGATGCGCCGCTGCTGCTCCTCCAGCTCCTCCAGGGTCAGCGCATCCTCATCCACCGTGGCCGTGCCCCGAGGCTGCGGCGAAGCACTGGGTGTGAGCGGTGGGGTACCCTTGGGCAGCGGGGGCACGAAGACGGGCGGTGGGGTCCCTCGGGGCAGCGGTGGCTGGAACTGGAAGGCGCTGGCGCTCTGGGAGCCTTGGGCTGCTTCAGCATCTGCGGGCGTCGGGAGACACATGAGGGCTACGCTCGGGGCCACTATCAACCTGCTGTCCCCTCTACCTGGGAGCTCAGTGGTTGGCACAGGGAGCCGGGAACGGCCGAGCCCCATGCAGGAATAGGGGGCCTGGGGTCTGGGGCGCCACTCAGTGGCACCCAGCTTGGCCCCCGCAGGGCTGGACGCACAGTATCCCTGGTGTCACCGATCTGTCCAAGCCAGAGCTGGGACCCTGGGCCTCGGTCTCCTCCCACCACCGGGCTGGGCTCCCCATCGCTCCTTCCGGGTCGCTGGACAGCCACTGTCCTACCCCAGGTATCAGAATTGTCCTTGCCTCTGGGTCTCCCTGAAAACACTGGCCCAGCAGCACCTCCCTGCCGGCCCCACACTGCCCCCTGGTGGCGGCCCGGGCTGCAGCTCCTGCTCCCACCTACCGCCGGCTCACTGGCCTGTTTCCAGAGCCACTGTTAGGTCTGCGGTTTGCTCTGTGGCAGCAAATAGTCACACTGCTGTCCTCTGTGTACCACTGCAGGCCCCTACATTTCTACCAAAGTGAAGCTGGCAACACCCTGCTGCCATCCCTAGGTGACAGCACAGTGTGTCCTCTTACTCCTTCCCTCCTCAGGGTCTAGTAGAGGGGTCTCAAACACTGTAGGTTTTCAGAACACCGACAATTCAACTGGACCCTGAGCCCTGTGTAAAACTAGCCCACACCTCACTGCACGAATAACACACTGTCACTTAGGCCGAGAGAGGAAGCCAGGAACGACAGGTGACACACTAACTGCATCTTTGAGATGCAAATTATCATCTCTGCCCTCACTCCGAAAATAATGACTCGGCCGGCTATGAGGCGCATGCCTATGATCCCAGCACTCCAGAGGCTGAGACAGGAGGATTGTTGTGAGTTTGAGGCCAGTCTGGGCTACACAGTGAACTCAAGGCCGGCCTGAAATGCATAGTGAGACCCTGTCTTAAAAAGACCAAAACAAAATCAAAACAAAGTAGCTCACCCTGGCCATCTGGCTATGCTCCTTTTGTTCTCTGAGCACGTCCTCTTCCCCTATGATTATACCATTGGCGCTTAGGCCACTGGTGGTACAAAGGGCCCTACTCACTTTTGTGGGTCTTCTTAGAACGGGTCCCCATAGAACAGAATCAGTGCTGCCTGGACGCAGGAGTCTCGGGCCCGTCAAAATGTGGTAAGCGTTACTGAGCCCGACGCAGGGAGTGCTGACCTCAGTCCCCAGGCCTTCTACACCGTCTGAGCCTGGGTCTCTCTGGCTTCCTTCTTTTATGTGAAGCTGGGGCCAGAACCAGAGCAGCCCTTCCTCCCAAGCTCCATTCTGGCCCTCACTATGCAGTTTTAGGCTGGTCTTGAACTCATTACATAGAGCCTGGCCTTGTGGCCACCCGAGCACTGGGACTGTTCATGTGTTTTATCATGTCATAATTTCAACTGACTTCAGACATCTGACAGGCTACACAGAACAAAGGCGGCAGGTATAATTCAGGATGGGAACTAGAACAAGGAACACATTCTTGGCTGTGGAACACAAAGCTTGCATCCACCCCAGGGTTTTCTGGGGGCAAAAATCTAAACTACATTCAGAATTCCCAAGGCAAGCACACAGGCAAGGAGTGGTACCGGCCGAGGTGGTGCAGGGCTACCTGGCCTGCTGCCCACAGTGCAGGACGTGCCCAGAGTGAAGGCAGCACAGGCAGAAGGTGGGGTCTCTTTCCAGGTGGATGGGGGCTGACTTCCCCGTGGCCTGTCTCTTGGAGAGGAGCAGTAGCTTGTGGGAGTAACAGCTCAGAAGGCACCTGGCGGAGCCTGGCTCAGCTCTGTCCCTTCTCTTCTGGGGACAGGACCACCATAGGGGTAACAGGCTTTCCTCCACCAGTCCCAGCAGAGCGGCATTGGGTTGGACACTGCTCTGTGTGTGCTCTGCTGAATGCAGGGGTTCAGCCAGCTGGCCTGGCTGGCTCTCACCCCAATGCGATCCTGGAGACCGAAGGCGTGCGCCCCGCCTGCACAGCGCAGGGCCCTGTCCTGCTTTTCCAGAGAGATGGCCGCAGCATGCCAGGACCTACCCGAGTCCAGCTCCATGTCGGCAGGCGAGGCTGCGGAGCTGCCTTCCCTCCTCTGCTTCTTCGGGCTACCAGAGCTAGACTGTGACGAAGACCGCTTGCTGCTGGACTTAGCGCTGGGCTGTGGGAAGGACCAAGCAAACATGTTAGGGCGGACAGAGCACTGGACTCCAGGGACTGCAAAAAGCCGGCCTGGCCGAGGCCAGATAACTGAGGGGTTCATTAGCTAACAGTGCTTTAAATACCGCACAAGAAAAGGCCACAGACGTTTCTAGTCCACACCCTTGGACTCTATTTACCGCTTGGAAGTTAGAAGACAGGTAACTGGCAAACACATCCTTCTGCTGACAGGCCTGCATGGGGATGGAACCAAAGATCCTCCACTCCTGTGACGAAAAGAGAACAAAGGGTTTGGACTTGGAAAGCATCCTGAGACTGCGCTCCAAGGAGTCCAATGATACCCCCGCTCCTTAACTGGAGACCAAGAAAAGTAACTGTGTTGGTGAAAACAAAAAATGCTTACAAAGTGATCAGAATGGAACATGAAAGGTCACTGCACACAATCACTTGGTTCAGCATGGTCCCCATTACAGTCGGTAGAGGCTGCAGCGACGAGGCTGGCTCGGCCTCAGCCCCCTGCCCTCACGCCCAGTTTTCAATCCTGTCCCCTTTCCCATAGCTTCAGTATTGGTCCTTGAGGCTCAGTGCTGCTTCATGCACCTCTCCAACAATAAGTACCCTCTGTATGCTCAATGGGAACAATACAGACTTGGAGTTAGTTGGGTCAAAGGCTGGACAGCTTTATTATTATTATTATTATAATACTCTTAGGGATCCTCCTGCTTCAGCCTCCCAGGTGCAGGAATAACAGGTGTGCACCACTATGCCCGGCAAGCCCAGGCATTTCTACTGAGCCCTGGCAGGGGAACATGATGCAGCCTGGCACTCGATCCATGTCCAGGAGCTTCATCACACAGGGGAGCCTTGCTAAGTCACACGCTGCCTTGGGGCACTCATCATTTTGTGTCTATTCACTAGACCAGAAGCTCAGGTCTTTGGCCTCTTCCCTAATGCACAGACCCTAAGAACAGCAGAAATGTAGTTTTTATTTAAACAACATCAAAAATACTACAATAGTTAATTGCTGATTTTTGACACAGAAGATGAAAACTAGTCAAGAATACGTGTGAAAAACTAGTCAAAAACAGAATGCCGGCTGGGAATCTTAGCTCTATCACAGATGGAAAACCACTTCTCAATGTTAAGTAATTCTTAACATTCATAATATAAAAAAACCAAACATCAGTCTGGACGGGGACTTAGCTCAGCGGTATAAGCACCTTCCTGGCAAACACTACGTTGTGAGTTTGAGCCGCAGTACCAAAAAAACCCATAATATAGCACTGTCTCAGAATCATCTCACATTGAATTTTTAAAAATGTGGTACTCGATCAAACCCAGGGGTACTGAAACCCTAGACCCTTTCCCAAGACACGGTCTCCCTAAGTTGCAGTTGTTTAAGCTGATGTCAAATTTTAAGATAATTTTAAGATATTTAAGAGTAAATGAGGCTACAGTTAAGTATCACCACGCCCAGCTGAAAAATAAAATCTTTTAATTTTAGAATAATTACAGATTTAAGAAACCTCATTAATCTACTTTATCTCTTATATTGAACATAGCATCAACAGCAAACTGACTGTGATGAACACAAGATTTAAGATTTTATTCAGGAAAAAGGAAATGAGGCCTGAGATTATAAGCAGTGGTAGAGCATTCCCCTCAAACAGTCAGGAAGCGCCTGGGGCACCACCAAAAACAAATCACAAAGTTTACTTCTCCCTCTTCTGAATCAACCCAGATCTTTTGCTCTCAGTTACACCCCAGACCTTTCTCATAAACTGTTTTTTTAACTTTGGGACAGGTCTTGCTAAACTGCATAGGCTGGGCTCACACCTATAATCCTGTCTCATGCTGGGTTCTTTTTTGTTTTTGGCAGTACTGGGGATCAGTCCCAGGGCCTTCAGCATGACTAACTTACTTCTTTATCTAATGACAACAACTATGTAATACCTTCATCTTTAACATAAAAATATTTCATTGCAGAAGGATTTTTTTTTTTTTTTAAACTTTTTAACGGTACCGGGGATCGAACTCGACCGCCTGCTTGCAAGGCAGGTGCTTATGCCACTGAGCTAAACCCCCAGCCCCTGCAGAAGGATTTTTTAAAAAACTTACATCTGGAATTCCTCTGGGAGTCGATATATTAAAACCTGGGTAGTTCACCAATTTTGAGAGATCATAAGTGACACTTTTATTCTGATGTATTTCTCCAACTTCCGTCTCTCCATCAGCATCATCTATTATAGACCATCAAAAGTATTAATATTGCTAGATACTCACACATGCTCTTCCCCAACCAAAAGTACACCTGGAAAGTGCTTACCTTTCAACATTTCAACAAAATTTTAGTCCGGGAATGACATTAATTATAGTTTTTCTAAACTATAGATTAGAATTTTAAAACAACATGGACATATTAGTATGATAAACACAAGTATTTAAAATCTTAGAAACTCTAGTACTTTCATAGGTTGCTTAAAAGTCTATTTTTAGCCAGGTGTGGTAGCACATGTCTGTAATCCCAGCACTAGGGAGGCCGAGGCAGGACTGTCACAAGTGAATTCAAAGCCAGCCTGGAATACACAGCAACACTCTATCTCAAAAAAAGTCCATCATTACACTTTGTCTAATGTTTGATTCCAGTTCTTCTACTTAATAAACATTTATGTAGGGCTTACTATGTGCCAGACAGTATTTTGAGTCAGTCCTTTATTTTTACAAACAAGAACTCAGGAGATCTTTGTAACAGCACTGAAAAGTATTACTACCAAAATACCTTTTACAGATGAGGAGTCTTTGAAGGATTATTTGTGAACTGCTTTATTTAACTCTGAAAACTACTGAATAAATCAAATATTTATTTTGTTTTCTGGGGATCGAGCTCACAACCTCACATTTGCCAGGCAAGCATTTGTGCCACTCAGCTAAATGATCAGCCCCCAAGGATTTACTTTGCCTGTTCCATAGTGTCAACTTAGGTAAGGTTACCAAGTAGTTTATGAGAATTTTCTCTTGCATAAGTACTTTAGCTAAGAAGCTAAGAAGCAGTGAAAGAATGAGAGCCATCATTGCAGTCATTAGTTAACAGGTGCAGGCAGTGCCTGTGGTGACTGATGCCAGTACGGCTTACAGGAAATAAAACATACTGTGAAAAAGGAAGCACCTGAGCAACACCTCAGGGCTGCATCAGCAGGATCTCAAAAACTCTTTATAAGGGGCTGGGGATTTAGCTCAGTGGCATAAGCATCTGCCTTGCAAGTGCGCAGTCATGAGTTCAATCCCTGGTACCCAAAAAACAAACAAACAAACAAAAAAAAGTCTTTACAGCAAACCACAGCACTGTTCTTTTTTTTTTATCTTTTTCCTTTATATCGGTACCGGGGATCGAACTCACGACTGCCTGCTTGCAAGGCAGGCGCTTATGCTGCTGAGATAAATCCCCAGCCCCAGCACTGCTTTTTTTTAAAAAGGAAGGAATTAGGGCTGGGAATATAGCTCAGTGGCTGGTCCTGAGTTCAAGTACCACTACCAAAAACAAACAAATAAATAAATAAGGATTACAGATGAAAGATTGAAGAGATTTTCAATAATCTACCATTTTCTGGCCAAAGAATTTTGATTCAAGCAAACTAAAAAACAAAGCAAAATGAAAGCTCAACAGGTGACAGTTGAGGTGACCCTGATAGACTAACACGCTGTACCTTTTCCATCGTAGAGGGCAAGCCCTGAGTTCTCCAACTCAGCCTCCTTGAGCCACCCTGGTGGGTATCCTAGCTGGCGCATCCGGTAGATAAAAGGGGGGAGACTCTTGTCCGTCACCCCCAGGGCATCTTGAAGTTCCTCACTACATAAAAATAAGAGGAAAAATGTACTGACTCCCATTTGCACGAGAACGTACAGTGTCCTGGTGTTGGAAAACATTTTAGTTTTATTTACACAGCATGGAACACGGTGCCTAGTACGCAGTGTTAAGATTTCAGTAACTGGGCCGGGGGTTTAGCTTAGTGATGTAAGCACCTGTTATGGCAAGCGCAAGGTTGTAAGTTTGATGCCCCGTACCAAAAAAAAAAAAAAAAAAAAAAAAAAGATTTCAGTCACTGTTTTGGAGTGACCTGAGTGTCTCAGGCAGGTCTTGCTACAGCACGCTTCCACCCTGATAACTACCCTGCAAAGATACAGAACATTCCCAACACTAAGGGACGACCTCCTATGGTAACATGAAGGCCGTACCTTATCACACCTGGCTTGAATTTTCCAAATCTTTCTTCAACTTCTTCTGCGTGGTATCGCTGCTGAAAATTCTGATTGTTTGCCTCACTACAGGCGTCCATATATTCTTTTCTCTTCTCACTGATTCGTGCAGCATTCCGGGGCTAAATCATAATGTGTTAACAAAGAATGGTATTAAGCAATTTAGAGACAGCTCAGAAATTAATCACTTCTCTTTTAAGTAAGTGAGTTGTGTTAGTTTGCTGTTTTTCCTTTTTTCTGTTTTAGTTTCAATATGTAACAGTCATAAAAGGAAACAGGTGCTTTTGGAAAGTGAGTAAGAAGAAGCAATCTCTTTAATTTCCTCAATTTTTTTTTTTTTTTTTTTTTTTTGAGACAGGGCTTCACTATGTAGTTCAGGCTGGCCTCGAACTCCCAGATTCTTCTGCCTCAGCCTTGTAAGTGCTGGGATTACAGGCATGTGCCACCATGCCTGGCTCTTTTTGTTTTCTGAGATGGGTCTTACAATATAATTTAGGCTGGGCCTAAACTCACCATGTAGTCCAGCCTGGCCTGCTAGGATTACATGCCTGAGCCACCACATTTGGCTTTCAATTTCCTGAATTTCATCTCAGTGTTGCAACTTAAAATCAAACTTGCTAAATCCCCAGCCCCAAAAATCTAATGTCTTAAAACACAAAGATTTGCAAAGGTTCCAAGCTCAGTGGTAACAGGCGAGTAATAAAGAAGTTTCTTCACATCACATATCCGTGAATGTGTGAAAGACAAGCTTGGTTCAGAGACACTTTTTGTATGACAGTACTTTACCATCGGGCAGTCTTTCATCTGATGCTCTTCCGAACCACAATTGAAACAGTGAGGCTTTGGCCTAGGTAGTCAAAAAACAAAACAAAACAGAGATTTTCACAATGTAAATGAAAACATAAAAGCAAAGCTATAAATTCTAGATGACAGCAAAGTATCAGAGCAACAAGAAAGCAAGAGGATCACAGATCATTCTTGTCTGCCACAGGGGTACACGGACACCTCCCGTCCTCAGAGGTTTAAACGAACAGTGCCGTGCGGTCTTTTAACCAAGAACCACTCTGTTCCTGACTGATCGGCTGCCCCTTGGGAGTTCTGGGGGGGTTAAGTGGGATCTGCAGGTGACAGGGCAGGCAGGCAGATGGTTAGAAGACGGCAGGGCTCGCCTCTCCACCCCCCCAGCTGCATCAGGTGGGAGCCAGCTGGTTCAGGAACCACACGACTGGTGTCAGCACGGCCTGGCACTGACATTCCCACTCAGTCTAATTTACTTCAGCGTAAACCAGCGATAAAGATTAACTTTACAAGCTAAGAGTTTATGGCTTTTGGCATTTAAAAAAAAAAAAAAAAAGAATAAAACAAAACAACTCCCCACACAAACCTTTTTGCCTTTACTTGTATCTCTTGCCCTTCTAGAGAAACAATGTGGCTGAAGACTTGCTGGTACCTTTAGTGAGTTTTATTAAGGAATAGTTAGCATAGTCTGCAAAATTTGGTCAGCTTTTTAAAAAGGTGAACTTAGTGGCAAGATGCATAAAGGATCTTCATTCACTATGTAGGATACTTGGGTATTTCCCATCCTTCGGTAAGCTGAGGGTTTTCATTTAGAAGCGGTTGCCCCAATTTATCAAGGCAAAAATTAGTAAAATACAGGACACTTCCTACAACCTGCAGAAAACAAGTCAAAAAATATTGCTATTTAAGCAGGAAAAAAAGACATTAAATAATGTAAGACTATGATTACTTGTTTTAACAACTTATTTTTGGATGAAATTATTAGAAATACCAATCAACTCCCTAGCAAGGGAGCCGATGGTTAGCACGTGAGCCTGAGCGACAGCTTCGTCCCCCTGCTGTGCTGCTCCACTACCACCACTGCACTCTCAAAAAACCGAAGTGTCTACTCACTTGGCCCTTCAGCACTCCTGTTTCTTCAGCCAGACCCTCAAAACCTATGTTTATTGTCTTAATTTCCTTTGCTTGTTTACCCTTTTCCCTTCGAAACTTTTGGAGAAACTGTCTAATCAGAGAAACAATACAGTGTGCACTTGGGCACCTTTTATCTAGATTTGACAGTTGTTAGTAATTCGTCACATTTCTCGTTACACAAACATGCTTCCAGGCACTTGGAAGTCAGCTGTAGCTGTTTCACCCCTGAACAGCAGGAGCCTCAGGACAGTGAGAACACCCTCTTACAAACCACAACGTCAGGGCTAGAGGTTTAGCTCAGCGGCATAAGTGCCTGCCTTGCAAGCAGGCAGTCGTGAGTTCGATCCCTGGTACCAGTAAAAACGAAAAAGACCAAAAAAAAAAAAAAAAAAAAGAAAAAAAAAAAAAAACCCACGACGTCACTGCCATACGTACACAAATCAACTCACCAGCATCATCTGTGTCTGGTCTCCATTATCTTCCCCAAAGGTCCCCTAAATGATCCTTATAGGTTATTCTAGGATTTCACTAAGGTTCCAATTTTAGTACCTCCCTCCCTGTGGTACTGGGGATTGAACTCAGGGCCTCCTGAGTTCTAGGCAAGTGCTCTACTGCTGAGCTGCACTCTAGCCTTATTTTAATTATCTTTTTGTGTTACTGAAGGTTTAATTGTGGGTCTTCACACCGAAAGACATCCTCAACCTTCCTTCCCTTTATTTTGAGACAAGGTCTCACGAATTGACTAAATTGTCCAAGTTGGTCTTTTTTGGTCTTTTTCCTTTTTATCGGTACCAGGGATCGAACTCACGGCTGCCTACTTGCAAAGCAGGAGCTTATACCGCTGAGCTAAATCCCCAGCCCCTCCAAGTTGGTCTTGAACTCACAATTCTCTGCCTCAGCCTCCCAGGATGCTGGGATTACAGACGTGCACCACCATGCCTGCTTCCCAGCCCTTTTATTTTGACTTGGCCTCAAACTCACAATCTCCTACCAGGCTCCTGAGCAGCTGGGATAACAGGCTCATGCCACCACATCTAAATTGTTCTCGTCTCTTTTATGTAGAATGTTTGCCCCATTTGAAAACACACAACACTGCCATTCTTTCCACAACCGTGTCTCTAGCATCACTGCCACTAACCCAGTTGCCTAGGAGCTCAGCAAGGACCCTCACACAGCCATACTCATCAGAAACTGAGCAGCTGCTGTCTTTATCTCCCTCAGCCTGTGGGAACAGTGGACAGCGCTGTCCCCCCGCCCCCCAAACCCTCCTGTGGCTTCCAGCACCACCTTCTCTCTCAGCTCTCTTCCTGCCTCGCTGCCAAGCCTCAGCTGCTTTGCTGAACTTCTCCTGGACCAGCCAGCCACGGGGCTGTCTTTAGTCTTCTCTACCATCAGCCCTGGGTGAAGCAGCAGGCCCTGCATCTGAATACAGTCTAAGGGCTGAGTTCAGGTTGGCCTTGGACTCACTTTGTAGCCCAGCAGATGATTCTCCTGCCTCAGCCTCCTGGGTGCTGGGACTACAGATGTGCACCACCACGCTCAGCTTGGTCTCATATTGTACAGCCAACTCATCAACACACCTGAGCAGCTCTTCCTTCCAAGCACATCCAGCTCTGCCCACACTGCAACCTCATCACCATTGCCCTGCTCTCAGCTACCACAACAGCGTCTTACCTGGTTTACATTTTCTTTCTTTCTTTCTTTTTTTTTTGTCTTTTTCATTTTTATCGGTACCAAGGATCGAACTCATGACTGCCTGCTTTCAAGGCAGGCGCTTATGCCACTGAGCTAAATCCCCAGCCCCCTCTTTCTTTTTTGAAGCAGGGTTTTGCTATATAATTCAGACTGGTCTTAAACTCACTTTGTAGCTTAGGCTGGTCTCAAACTCACAACCATCTTCCTGCCTCAGTCTCCTACGTGCCAGGATTACAGGTATATGCCACCATGCCCAGCTTGGTTTACATTTTCTATACATAACCATCTACTGACTATTTTCCATGCAGAATCCAGTCCTTTTCAACTTGCAAGTCAGAATGGGCCTATAATCATAACACCTGGGAGCCTAAAAGGCAAGAGGATCGCCATGAGTTTGCGGCCAGCGTGGGTTACATAGTGAGTTCAAGGGCAGCCTGCAGTACACAGTGAGATCCTGTCTTATAAAACAAGTAATACGGCAGGGGATATAGCTCAATGGCACAGTGTCTGTCTGGCAAGCAAGAGGTCATGAAGTCAATTACAGAAAATAAAAAAATCACGCTGGGGATTTAGCTCAGCAGCATAAGAGCCTGCCTTCCAAGTATGCAGTCCTGAGTTCGATCCCCAGTAACAAAAATAAAAAAAAAAAGTAAAAAAAACCCAGTAATAATAATAATGATGATGATGATAAGCATTCAAGTCATGTTTCTCTGTAAAACCTTCCAGTGGTCTCTCACCCTCCTCAGTGAAATCCACTAGGTAGAAGCCCCCACTACGGCCTTTAAGGCCCTGGCACCTGCAGGCCTGGCTTCGTACTCTGGGCCTGCACCTGCCCCCTGGCGGTGTCTCCTCGAGTTTCTCCCTTAGGACACAAATGACGGCAGTGCCCGGGGAATGACAGGGTAAAGAGCTCATCACTCAGCACCAGAAGAGCCTCTCCACTACACTGCAGCCTCAGCCCGCCTCACTCACCCGATCCTGATTTGAAACTGTCACCAAGTCCTCATGGCAAGACAGGACCCACCTAGTGCAGAGACTCCCTCTTCCTCCTTCCCCTGCTTCACTTTGCTTTTGAAAGTGCTGCCTTCTCCCATGAGAATGTAATTCAACCAGAGCTAGGGTTTTGCCCTTTTTCATTGCTGTGTCCCTCAAAGAGGATGATTCCTCGCATAGAACCGTATCCAGTAAATAATTAATACAATGTTTACTAAAGGACTGAGTATATAAAATTCCCAATTTGTGTCACTTTAGATACCTAAACTTTATTTTTATTTTTGGTACCAGGGATCAAATTTACAACCTCACGCTTGTCAGGCAGGTGCTTATGCCACTGAGCTAAATCCCCAACCCGCAGACACCTAAACTTTAAAGTTTGAAGAGATGGCTGGGTGTGGTGGCACACTCCTATATTCCCAGCACTTGGGAGGCTGAGGGAGGAGGATTGCTGCAAATTCAAAAACAGCCTTGGCTACAAAGTCAGCCCAAGGCCAGTCTGAACTGCAGAGCGTGACCCTGTCTCAAAAAATAAACCAAAAAGCTAGAAAAACACAAAATTGGAAGAGACATGAAAAGTTACGGAGCTGAATTCAAAATCCTGTTGGTATTCTAGCCTGTAAATTCCAGGAACATGGAATTGATTTTTTGAAAATGAGGGGCTGGGGATTTAGCTCAGCGGCATAAACGCCTGCCTTGCAAGCAGGCAGTCGTGGGTTCGATCCCTGGTACCGATAAAAACGAAAAAGACAAAAAAAAAAAAAAAAAAAAGAAAATGAACCACAGGGGGCTGGGGGTTTAGCTCAGCGGTATAAGCGCCTGCCTTGAAAGCAGGCAGTCATGAGTTCGATTCCTGGTACCGATAAATACGAAAAAAGACTTAAAAAAAAAGAAAGAAAGAAAGAAAATGAACCACAGTACTTCATTTTTAAATTAATTTATTTATAAAAAGTTTTTTGACCCAGGGTCTCACTATGTAGTTCAGGGTGACCTTGAACTTGCTTATGTAGCCTAGGCTGGCCTCACATTCACAGTGATCCTCTTGCCTCAGCCTCCCAAGCGCTGGAATTACAGGCAGGGCCACCAAGCTCAGCACAATACTTTACTTTTAGAAATTTAATTTTTTTCTCCCCACCTCCTCTTGTGCCAGGAATCCCAGGGCCTTGTATGTGCCAGGCAAGTACCGCACCACTGAATTAACACTCTCGGTGTGGATTTCTAAAAGATGACTTAAGATCCAGCTCCTTGGATTCAACTCAATCACTGATCCTAGTTCTGACACTTGGCACTGTACACAGTGACCTGTGGCAAACTTTGTCTTATTTGGAGAAATGCAACACTGTTTATAAATGTTTTTTTTTTTATTTTTTATCGGTATCGGGGATCGAACTCACGACCACATACTTGCAAGGCAGGTGCTTATGTCGCTAAGCTAAACCCCCAGCCCCTGTGTTTTCAAGTTTGTAGCCATTCACAATCTCTATAGCCCCACATCTAAATCTAAGGTACACTGATAGTGACATCCCCAAAACTTGAAAACTGGTCGTCCTTTAATAGAATTCGGGACTTGCAAAAATCCAGCACCCTTATAAAATACCATCAGCTGCAAAATCACACATTGTATTGGGTACTGGCCTCCATGGTCCTGAAAGGCCTGAAGTCATGCCCTATTAAGCTCCTACTCTTTACACACTGGCTGAGATGCATAAGTTAAATCTCAGACACATCCTCTGATAAAGTAGCTATCTCTGCTTCACCAATGTGCAAGTTCAACAAGTATGTTTTCTAGATCTTTGAGTTCTTGAAGAGAAACATAAAGAGGTGGTTAGGACAAAAATAAGCTCTCCCAAAGAATGCCTGGAGTGCCCTACCTCCCACCCCAACAGTTTATTTAGAGGCTGAAGTCTATGCTATTGTTCCTGACAAAGGAATGCTGAGATATGAAAATGCATGACTATGCCCCTTTATCACCTAAATGTCACCCAACTGATAAAGACTAGGAATCATGCATCTGTAGAGTTCAAAAGTAAGATGTCCAAACTTACACTGAAAGCTTCCTTGCTGTTTTTCCTGGTACAGGATTCTTCTACTTTATGGTCCTCTTCCAACACGACACTGGATGGCTAAGACAGACAGAGATGTGCGTTACGGAGAAGACAAAAACACATTACCAACAACTCCCTTTATTTCCTGGTACACACCATTAAGGCACGCAATCTTATGATAGCTGGGGTGAGTTGGAAAGTTCAGGTAGGGACGTTAGTGAAAGAATTTTCACAAATGGGCAACTAAAACAGGTACCAACAGCAGCTGCCCGGCAGCACCAGCATGTGGTGGTGGCTCTTATGTGAGCCAGTGTGATTACGAAACTTTAAAATGTCCACATTGGCATGGTAGACTTTATTTTCAAAACAGACAGCCAAAAAGATTTTAAAAATTCGTAATTCAGTATCACTGGTTAGTATTGACAAAACAGCTCCGATAAACCACAAGCAAAGGTTATGGGTTTAATCTCTAACACCACCACCAAAATTCCTAAACTTTCCTTGAAGCCAGTATGGAGGTACACAGCAGTAATGCCAGCACTCTGGGAAGCTAAGGCAGGAGGATAGGAAACTCCAGCCCCGCCTGTACAACTTAGCTGAGATCCTATCTCAACATAAAAAATAAAATGTAGTTCAGTATGAAGACTATGAGTTCAAGCTCCAGTACCACCAAAAAAAAAGATTGCTTAGAGATAGGGTTTTAATAGTTTGCCCAAGGGCTGGGGATTTAGCTCAGTGGCATAAGCGCCCATCTGCCAAGTGTGAGGTCCTGAGTTCAATCCCCAGTACCAAAAAAAAAAGCCCAGAAATCATAATTCTGATTTATGGAACTATACACTCATGCTCTACACACATAGTGAAATTTGTCAGATCTGTTTAGACATGTTATTAGTTTTCTAAAAATAAAACAAGGGAGTTGGATGTGGCAGCACATGTCTGTCATCACAGCTCTTGGGAGGGAGGCTGAGACAGGAGGATCACGGTAAGTTTGAGACCAGCCTGGGCTACAAAGTGAGCTCAAGATCAGCCTGAACTGCACAGTGAGACCCTGTCTCAAACAGACAAAGTAAAATAAACAAAGTAAGAGGGAAAAAGGATGACACATATTTATTCCACTGGTTTTCTTTTTCTTTTTTAATCCATCTTTTTTTTTTTTCTTTTGGTACCAAAGATCGAACTCACAACCCTGCATTTACCAAGCAAGCGCTTGAGCCACTAAGCTGAGTCCCCAGCCCAAATCTGTCTTTGATAAACCTATAGTGTACAGAATTTTGTATTGGCCTGAATTAAATTTTTCTGCCCCCAAATCACGTATCCATTCAGGAAAAACAGCCAGGTGGGAATATGAGCTGCAGCTGCCAAGAGGCCAGGGGTGGCTGGGGCAGCCTTTGGAGATGGAAGCAGGCGGGAGGCGGGCAGGCCACCTTAATCGTCAGTCTGGTTTTGATTCGAGACCATCCCATCGCTGAGTAACTGGCAGCAAAAATGCATAACCTACTAATTGTATAGTCTCTTAAACATGAAATACCTGGGGCAAAAGATTAAAGGACGTTCTTTCCACATCATTTTTCTGCTGTTCCTCAAATCTTTTTACTAAACTTGACACAAATTCCTCTATTTCTTGATGATATTGCCTGTATAAGAGGACAAAATGATCCCAGAGTAAGACATTTAATAGAATAAAATCTTACACATTATTGTCAAATGTTATGTCTTAATTTTACTTTTCAGAGGCTTATCAAACTACTGACTTTTTTTTTAGTACCGGGGATCAAACTGAGGACCTTGCCCTTGCCAGGCAGGTACTTAGGCCACTGAACTAAATCCCTGGCCTTAAACTACTGACTTTTTATAACACTCAGGGACCTATTCTTAGGAAAAGCTAATTATTGCAAAGTTAACAAAATGATTACCATAACCTAATACTGGGCATGACATTGAACAGCAGCTGCCCTCCGGTTGTGCAGATAAATGTATTTTCTTTATAAATCCTATGCAATTAATTTTTGAATAAATCTTATGAGTACATGGCTCAAAATCCAAAAGAAGTAAAAAGGCTGCACAATAAAAAGCTTCCTCCGTATCTTGACAACTAGTTCTGCAATACAGAGATAATGCATTCAATTCTTCCATATCTTCCTCCCAGACTCTTTACATACGAACATCCATTTTAATAAGAAACTGAAATAGAAATGAAAATCAAGCATGCAATACAGGTAGAAGAAAAACAGAAGCTCTACTTTCTAGTCTTCTGGGTCAAGAACCATACAGGTCTTGTGATCTGCAATGTTCCCTTTAAAAAGTGATGTGCAGAGCCCAGACCTGTGAACTGCAGTAGGGAGCAAGGATGCTTCACACTCAGTTTCCTTCTCACCTGATGCTCTTCCAGGCTTTTCTTTTTTCCCCCCAAGGTCTCACTTTGTAGTTCATACTGGCTCTAAATTCTATGTAGTCCAGGCTGGCTTTGAATTTACAGCAATCCCCCTGCCTCAGCCTCCTGAGTGTTGGGATTACAGTCATGAGCCATCATACCCGGCTTTTCCTGCTCTTTCTAACTCGAACACTAAGATTTTTGCAGGCAAAACAGCAAGTGAATAGTGCAGAAATCAGTCCACTCTCCAGAGTTAGACTAATACCATTTCTCATCTAGAGGCGACAACAGAGCCAAAGGCCAGCTATCTCCAGCACCTTGCTGCAACTGCAGTCACCACCCTGCTTCCCCACTGACAGCATGGCTTCTACTTCTGTGAAGACACAGTGGGTTATGAATAGGCAGTGCCTTCATCTCCTCTGCAGTGCCCAGCACATGAAGCAATGACGTGATCTAATGACTCAGGAGAGGCAGGTGATTGTCTGAACTATCTCTCACCATGCTCCATGCTGCAAAGAGGTGACAGAGCAAGGCCTCAGACCACCTTGGGACACTCTCGCTAGCCTGCAGGAAGGCTCTGCATCATGGGACTCACATGCTGCAAGGCTTGCAAAGGTGTAGCTGTATTACTAAAGAAAAACCCTCACTAGGTATGTTATGAAGACACCCAGTATGGAAGGCCTCTGTTCCCCAATTCTGGGAGAGAAATGGCTCCCATCATTACTGGTAGTAGCAGTTATTTTATTTCTTTTCTTTTTTTTATTTGGGTGTTGGGGATCGAACTCATGACCTCATGCTTGCCAAGCAGGCGCTTAAGCCAGTGAGCTAAATCCCCAGCTGGTAGCGGTTATTTTATTAGGAGGGATTTATTGGGCCCTTACAGCGCTCTTTAGCCCCTGGCAGTAGTCAGTGCTGGCACAGCGTTCTGTAGGGGAAAGCTAATGACACAGAAGAGCTATATGACCTGCTAGGCTTACGGTGTAAAAACAGAAGTGCCAATTCCAATTCACACCTCTATGACTCCCCCAGGTTTTTGCTCTTAAATTGATTTCATACACTTTAAAGATGATATAAGCACAAATGAAAACAGATGGAAGACACTGTTTCATAAATGCATTAACTCATTGTATTTAGGAAAGGAAAATGTTACTTACTTTGAAATAACATTGTTCATAAATAGAATTTGCAATAAAGGTCCATCTAATTTAGTATTGTTCACCAATATTCCACTAAAACAGAAATTACAACATATTCTTAGACAATATTAAAGTAAAACTTACAAATGTTCATAAAAACTATACAGCCACATAATTTTTTTTCTTGGTATCGGAAATCAAGCGCATGACCTCACATTTGCCAGGCAGGTGCTGCCTTACAGTCAGATAACTTTTATAATACTTTGTCTGAGACAGGGTCTCACTATGTAGTTCAGGCTGGTCTCAAACTCAACTATGAAGTCCCAGTTGGCCAATTTGCAGCAACCCTCCTGCCTTAGCCTCCCGGTGCCGGGATTATGGGCCTCATAATTATGACACTCATGGCAACTGGCTTAAAAATTTTATCTCAATGATTTTATTTCTCCTTGTTCTCTGGAAAACACTTTACTAGTCTGAGAATATGGAGGACATTAATCCTAAAAAATACAAAATAAAGTGATTTATTCCTTTTTCATATTGAATATTCTCCTACAAACTGGCAAAATTTATAACGCTGTAATCATTCACTCAGGTGATTATCATCCCTTTTGTGTAAATGATGAACTATACTTGAAAGGTATGCTTATCCGGGCTGGGGACTTAGCTCAGTGGCATAAGCGCCTGCCTTGCAAGCAGGCAGTCATGAGTTTGATCCCTGGTACCGATAAAAACGAAAAAGACAAAAAAAAAAAAAAGTATGCTTATCAATATAGAATACCTAACATAAAATTTAAGATTTTGTCTTTTTGAAACAAGGACTCACTATGTAGTTCAGGCTGGCCTTGAGCTCACTTTATAGCCCAGGGTGGTCTTGAACTCACAATGATCCTCCTGCCTCAGCCTCTCGAGTGCTAGGCTCTAAAAATATTTAACACGTAATATCTAACCACAAAGTGTGCTCCAGAATAAGAAGGACAGGGCATGAGGAAGGTTTTTTTTTTTTTTTTTTGTATTTTTACCAGTACCAGGGATCGAATTCAGGACCACAGGCTTGCAAGGCGCAGGCACTTATGCCGCTGAGCTAAATCCCCAGCCCCAAGGAAGTTACTCTTAAACACTTCCAAAATTCTCAGACTTCAGCTTTCATTCAAAATGTAGCCAGCTTTTCCAGCCAGCTCTACGGACAAAAAAATGCAGGAAACTGACATCATGGTTCCCTCCAACTTTGAAAGCTTCAAAATAACACTCCATACAATAAATTTGTACTTTAAGGGCTGGGGATTTAGCTCAGGGGCATAAGCACCTGCCTTGCAAGCAGGCAGTTGTGAGTTCGATCCCCAGTACTGATAAAAAAAAAAAAAGACAAAAAAAAAAAAGAAAAAGAAAAAAAGAAATGCTAATAAATTTGTACTTTAATAAATAACTTAGATTTAATGATGGTAAATTTATACTGAAGTACTAGCATTTGAGCTGCTAAAACCAGATTCCTGAATATAAACCTATACACTGTACTTTTCCTCAAAAGCTCATTAATTTTTCTTTTAAAATGTTGCACTTTGCAATTGTTTCTGTTTATGAACACATTTTGTGTAAATAAATTTTAAGCTATAGTAATATTATAAATTTAAACTTTCCAGAAATATTGAATCACAATTACTGAAGCTGACAACTTACTTAATTATTCTGCTATTTGGTCAAAATTTCCCACATTGTGCTACAACAATATTTTCACTCAGTAAATATGTTTTTTTTTTTTTACTTTTTTTTTTTTTTTTTTTTTTTTGTCTTTTTCATTTCTATGGGTACCAGGGATCAAACTCAGGACCGCACACTTTCATGGCAGGTGCTTATGCCGCTGAGCTAAATCCCCAGCTCCAAACATGAGTTTTAAATTTCACTCAATTTAAGGCACTTTTGAGAATTCAGATTTTAGTTGCAAAATTTAAGAATAAAAAGTGTTATCTCTGATTCCTTGAGAATATGCTAAAGAGAATGATGCAAAAATCCTAGACAAGTTTTACAAAAAAATCCCAATTAAACTTAATATCCAGATAAATAATACAGTACGTAACAACTGTGGTGTAATTTTAAGATCTCATACCTGGGTCGAGTCAGAATGTTCAATTTTCTTTTAAGTTCTTGATGTTATCACTTGTTAAGGCGTATTAACACTCATTAAACAGTATTATCTTGCCATAAAGTTCAACATTACTATGATTCTCACTTTTGGTATCAGAATGGTACAAACATAACACTCTCACATATTTTGAAGAGGACACACCAGACTGTTTACCGGCCAAAACGATACTCAACCTAGAAACCGAAATACAGTTTTCAATCCTTTGAATATATAAGACAAGATACTAATGTTCAAAAGAGTCTAACAGACTAAACCAAAAACGTTATTCGACAAGAGTATTCCTGACACGAAGTTTAAATATCCAAGTAGGAACGTTTTCCAAGTCATGACTGATACTTGTGGCCTAACAACTACTGAAAAACCTTGAATGTAATCTATGAACGTTCATTGTACATTCTTTTAACTTTTTTATTTCGAACTTCTTGATAATAAATTGTCAAGGAAAATAGAAACGTGCCAAAAAAAAAAAAAATCAAGACTTCAAACTTAAAAAGCCGTATCAATACTGAACACTTTTAAGGCTTTTTACAAACTGTAAAAGGAAAGATCTGAACCAAAATTATCTGTAAGTGGTTTTAAAACGCTAAGATCACAAATAAACGTAGTTGCAAACCAAGAAAATCTGTAATTGTGCGAACTTACTTGGTCCATTTTCCCTAAAGGACTTCAATGCAAGTAGGACTGCAATACAAAGTAGCTCAAGGTGCAAGAACCCTGAAATTAGTTCTGGATTTTAAGGAATTAACCTGACTCCCAAGACTCTCAACTTGGCATCCTAACAGCATCAGCGCCTAGCCCGCCACAAAAACTCATCAGCGATCCACGGTCTCCTAACGCAGCTGGGTCACGAATATCTCCACTTGCGCTTAGCGGCAACGAGTGAGCCGGGATAACGACCTCAAAGACAGACAGGGAAGTGGGGACCGGTCCGCGCGCACGAGGAGGACTGCACGCCTCGCGCCGGAGGGGGGAGCAGCTCGGACAACCCGCACCTGCACTCTCCGCCCAGCAGCCGCGCGAACCAGCGGGCGAGTCACCTCACTTCCAACGCGGGTCCTCCCGGAACTGTCGCCGCGCCCGCGCGGACCCCGCGGCGCGGTGACAAGGCCCGGCCAGCCGGAAGGATATTCTCGGCGCGGAGCTGCTCCACGGTCTCCTCGCACCGCCGAAGCCGCTCCCGCAGCTCCGCGTCGCCGCACCCATTCTCGTCCTCCTCTTCCTCCTCCTCGTCCTCCTCGTCGCCGTCGTCCTTGAAGCGGGTGTGAACGGGCTTCGGAGTCGACTCCTCCGGGGGGTCGAACGCCTCGAACAGCTCTAGGTCGCCAAAATCCACTTCCGCCGCCATTTTAGGTGGTGGGAAAGCTTCGAGGAGAGGCGGAGCCAGCCGCGGGAGCTGGGGACGAAGGTTGTAGGGCGGCACCACCGCTTTCTAGGGCTTCGACCCGCGTCGAGCTACCCGGTAGAGTTTTTCCCAAACACGGGCCGCCACAACCGCACCGGAGGCGGAGCCCAATCGCGAGAGACTACAGCTCCCAGAATGCAACGGTGCGTCTCACTTCCATTCCGCGATTGCCTAAAGCGTGGCTTGCGGATACGCGTGGTTCCTAAGCGACTCTTCATTGTTTGCATTGCATGCCGGGATTGTCAGTTTTAAAGGCGAAGAACGCCTGATGTGCTAAAAAGGTGTAAAAAGATATGGATTGTCCCTGTTAGGCCACTAAGGCTGAAGAATCAGCACGACGCGTGACTTTTTTTACAGATTCTGGTGTGTGTGCTAAATCACAAGAAAAAGGATCTTCAGCTTTGTCATGGACTACTACTAAGTTTGTGATCTTAAACTAGTTTATTGGAGTTTTCTTTTTTATGCAAAATTAGCTCATTTATTAAATTTGCCGGCCTGGTTGTGCACATCAGTAATTTCGCACTGGGAGGCTGAGACAGGAGGATCTCTGCGATTTTGAGGCCAGCCTAGCCTACGTAGTGAATTCGAATCCAGCCTGGACAGCATATCGAGAACTTCCTCAAAACAAAACAAAACAAAACAAATTGTCTGATGAGGACTTCTGTGGTTTTTCATGTTAACGCATTCATTCAATAACATTAACTCATAACGTGTCAGGCATTTGTATGGGTTCTGAAGATGCTGGAATGAGTAAAATAGCGAAAATTCTGCTCTCAAGCATATACACAAAGCCAAGAAACAACCAAAAAAGGCTCCATAATTATAGATCTTCTGCTTTACAATCGAATGTGTGTTGAGGATTTTTCCTCATATTAATGTGAAAAATACAGGCTATTTGAGTTCGATCCCTGGTACCGATAAAAACGAAAAAGACGTCCCCCCCCAAAAAAATACAGGATATTGCCAGGTGTGTCGGAGTACACCTGTAATTCTAGCACTGTTGGGAAACGAGGCAGAAGATAAGTTTGAGCCCAGCCTGGGCAAATTAGCCACTCAGCAAGACCATCTTATTAAAAAAAAAAAAAAAAGAAGCCTGGAATACAGATCCATCTCCATTATTCTCCATCCAGGAAAAAGTCAGGATTGAGAGTATTGAGAGTATTTAAGAATTGAGAGTATTTAAGAGGGCCAGGGATATAGCTTAGCAGCACAAGCGTCTGCCTGGTGAGTGTGAGGTCCTAAGTTCAATTGCCAACCAAAAAAAAAAAAAAAAAAGGGATAAAAATATCTTAAGTCAATAAAATGGCATGGGAAAGGCAGTACTTAGCAGAACAAAGGTGGAACGTTACTAGGCCAGTAGTCCAAGTGTGTGACATTTTTTCTCAACCTCCAACACTGAGAAGTCATTTAAATATTTTAAATAAGTGATGTGTTTACCAGCAAGTTTTCATTTTGGTAAGGTTGTCCTGGTTACAGTGTAGAGGACAGACTAGAGGTAGAGCAAAAATGAAATTCTGAGGCTACTACACAGGGTGATAAGATGTTGGCACTTGTATTAGCTAAATCAAGAATGTTAGTGGTAGCCAGGTGTGGTGGTGCACAACTGCAATCCCAGCACTCAGGAGGCTGAGGCAGGAGGTTCGTCAAGAGTTTGAGGACAGCCTGGGCTACATAGTGAGTTCAAAACTAAAACTACACAGTAAGACTGTCTAAAAAGGAGGGGCCAGCTGGAGATTTAGCTCAGCAGCTTTTAAGTGCCTGGCAAGCGTAAGATTGTGAGTACCAAAAAAAAGAGGAGGAGGAGGAGAGAGGGGAAGAAAGAAAAGATGTTAGCTTCATACTAGGGGTGAAACACAATAGCAGAGTGCTTGCCCAGTGCCCTCCAGGCTCTGAGATTATTTCAAGTGCCCATGTGACACACACAGAGTTTGGATTAGGTAAGTGGGACAATAGTGATGAAGAACATTGGTTATTTAGAAGATTTTGAAAGATGAAAGTAAATCAAGAGATCTCAATTAATGACCAGATACTGGGTAATGAGAGAAAGAGGGTCATATGTGGTTTGCCCAGACTGTGATTTAATCTGGTTGTGTAAGTGATCATTGAGATTGAGAACAATAGGTATAGATCAGACTTGGGAGCTAAGGTTCTACTATGTATTTGGTAACTTGAGGCAATTTTAACCTGATAGGTAATAGAGAAGTAGCTGGACAAACTGTTGGAAGAAAAAAGTTTTTAATTTTTTTTTTTTTTTTTTTCTGAGGCAGGCTCTCTCTGCAGTTCAGGCTGGCCTGGAATTCACAGTGATCCTCCTGCCTCAGGAGTGCTGGGATTACAAGTGTGAGCCACCACGCCCGGCAGGATCAGTTTTATACTATGTTATTTTGTATGAGCTTGTATGCGAAGACATGGACAACTACTTGAAAGAAAACAAGAGACAATATGATAGTGAAGATCTCAGGTTGTCTAGTTTTGAAATTTGTATATCTTACATTGCTTTCTTATGTCCTACTTTGTTCTGTTTTGTTGTTTAATTAAAAAAAAAAAAAGAAGAAATCCTCCATAGCTGCTCTATTGCATACTTAATAGATGCACAGACTGTACTGGCTTTAGGCCTGCAGTCAAACAATACAAGCATTAAGTTGTTTTTGTACCTCAATTCCTGTCAACTCAGCCTGTCAGCGGAACCAGCCAATTGCTTAGAGTCCAGGGGTGTCTTGTCTAATGCCCATTTGCCAGTTGGCTCATGGGAAAAGTGAATTTGCTTCATTTCTCCTCCCCAGTCCTGCATGGCTTGTGCCGGCTCATGGAAATGGTGAATTTGCCACCCCCTCCCCCCTTTTAAGACAGAGTCACACTATATTTCAGGCTGGATTTGAACTTCCTATGTAGCCCAGACTGACCTTGAACTCATGGTGATCCTGTTTCAGCCTTCCAAGTGCTGGGGATTACAAGTGTGTGTCACCACACCCTGAAAGATATTTTTCATGCATTTGATTAGCCATCATTGGTATACTGGAAGACAATTGCAGGTCACAATGGACAGTTTAGGTAGATGGATGTTTGGGTTAAGCTAGTATAGTCTGAATTAAAGATTAACACTTGGCTTGAACTACATGAGTGTAGTTCAATGGTAAAGTTCAAGTCTCAGTACTACAACAATAAGCAAGGTTAACATGGGCAGACCCAGCGACAGAGGATGACATTGTAGGAGGAATGAGGAGGAGACAGGAAGTCTTAAGAAACTCCAAGGGTTGGAGCTGGGGATTTAGCTCAGCGGCATAAGCGCCTGCCTCGCAGGCAGACATGAGTTCGATCCCTGGTACCGATAAAAAGGAAAAAGACCAAAAAAAAAAAAAAAGAAACTCCAAGGGCTGGGTTAAAGAGGACCATAAACTAGAGACTAATGCTTGGGTGGGACAACTAAGAGTGGGTCCTCTAGAGATTATATACTTAAACCTTTTGTTTACGAAACTCTAATTGAATGTGGAATTACATATAAAGCAATCTCTGCTTTCATCTCATTCCACCCAACTGGTAAATGTTTTCCTAAGCTTTATGGAATCAAAATCCACTGTTTCCTAACTGTAAACCTTTACATTAGTTTTTTCTTCAAGACCTACAAAAACCAAATACTATACTTCCAAATCACTCTGAAGCCCAGTGGTTGTTCACTCATCGTTTTTTTGAGACAGTTGTACTACACAGTTCAGGCTGGCCTTGAATTCTTTGTAGCCCAGGCTGGCCTCAGCCTCAAGTGCTTGGATTTTAGGCATGCACCACCACTCCTGGCTCACCCGCTGTTTTAATTCCTATTTTGCCTTTCAAATATTATGAGTATAGTCCTTGAATGTTACTGTTTCACCTAGCTGCCATGACTAAACTATTTCTTCATCAGCAACTTACATCCTTGTTGCTTGGAAGTGTAAATTATCGATTACATGTCACCATTATTGATTGCATGTTTAATTTGGGTGTCCTAATGAACTTCACAATTCAACTCGTTATGGTACACTACACATAAGCAGAGGGGCCTCCTGTTCATACTGTACTCACAGGAATCCTATTCCCACTGTCTCATGTGGCCAGAGATTTGTAGGCTGTGGTGCTGGAGCCCAAACCCTGGGCCTTTGTGCTAGTCACACTGTACTATAGTGCCACCCTCAGTCAAGCCATCAACCGTTTTAAAGACATTTGCGGGGGGGCTGGGGATTTAGCTCAGCGGCATAAGCGCCTGCCTTGCAAGCAGGCAGTCATGAGTTCGATCCCTGGTACCGATAAAAATGAAAAAGACAAAAAAAAAAAGACATTTGCGGATGAAACTTCACCAAAAAAATTTTTTTGGTACTAGGGGTTAAACTCTCCACAATGCTTGCCAGGTAGGTATTTAACAGCACTGAGCTAAACCCCTGCCCCCCAGAAATGTGATGACCCCAAATGCAACATTCATGGCAGTTTCCTCAAAGGCTTTGTCACTGGTATGTGGTAAGAACACTTCACAGAATTATGCTGACAAACTTTACCAACTTTTTGACACAGGGTCTTGCCATGTGACTGACGGTTAGCCTTGAAATTGTAGTAATCCCCTGCTTCAGCCTAAGTGCTGGGATTACAGGGGTATGCCACCAACCCCCAGCTACCAAGCAAATATTCTAAAAGCTTTCTAACCCACTTTTCATGTGTAACACAGATAGAGCTAATCAGATGGCAAGAATTCCTTTTTTTTTTTTGGTAGTAGGGATCAAACTCACCACTTTATACTTGCCAAGCAGGGGCTACATTGCTTAATTATATCCCCGGCTTTTATTCCATTTTTTGAGTGTAGGGCTCAGTCAAGTGTGTGATGCACATCTATAACCCCAACAATCAATTAGGATGAGGCAGAATTGTTCAACTTGAATCCTACCTGAAAACTTAAGAGAGGTCTCAAAAATACTGAAAAGCAGGGTGGGAATTTAGCTCAGTGGCACGAGGTCCCAAACTCAATCCCCCGTACCAAAATAAAAATAAAAAGCTTAATTGTCAGGGATGTAGCTCAGCAGCACAGCACCTGCCTGGGAAGCATAAGCCAAGTTCACTTCCCTGTATAACCAACCCCCTGCCAAAGCCTATGAGTGGGACTGAGCGGTTAGTCCTCTGGGTTTAATCCCTCAGAGAAGGGTGTGTAGTGCTGT
This sequence comes from Cavia porcellus, assembly GCF_034190915.1. Taxonomy (NCBI): domain Eukaryota; kingdom Metazoa; phylum Chordata; class Mammalia; order Rodentia; family Caviidae; genus Cavia; species Cavia porcellus. The sequence continues at coordinate 7,559,182 of NW_026947499.1, read as the reverse complement.
GGTGTAGCTCAGAGGTAGAATGTTAGCAGAAATCACTGGAATTCACTCCTAGCATCAAAAAACAAAGACTTAAAAGTTTTAGCCGTATAAGCTTTGCTTTTGTATTGTGCTAATTATTACTACATTGTGATTTCTCCAAAGGAAAATAAATCAAGTTTTGTAGTTTTTCCTACACCCAGATTTAATTAGTGACAAATCTGTTTTCTAGTATTTGTGTTTATGGTAGAGATTTTAAAAGGGATAATGAGGCCAAGGATTTACCTCAGCAGTATAAGTGCGCGAGGTCATGGGTTTGATCCCTGGTACCAAAAGGCATAATGAGCAAACGACTTGTTGTAAGGCACTTTATTACAACAAAAGTGCTTATATCCCTTTAATGCATTAACCTATTTCCTAAATCACGTGGACTGTTTAACACTAATTCCATGTCTTTTTGTTAGTAGGAAACCAGTATTCTTTGATGTCTGCTCCTCTCATCTTTTACATTTTCTGCTCAACATGGTTTTACCTACACAATAGTTAACTAATCTGGTAGGTGTACTTTTCTAAAAGCAATTGCAAAATGCTATAGAACTCAAAACAAATTCAAACAAGAATACCAGGAAACTTAAGGTAACAAGTTTTGAGAAAACCATTTTTATTATTATTACCAACCAGCTTATTTGCGCTGGAATATGTACCAAATGGCCAGATCTTCTAAAGAACATCTACATAACATTTCTTTCATGTTTCAAGAGATGAAAATAACTGTACAAGGTTAAGTACAAAAGTACACAAGACAGCAGACACGAAAAGATTTATGTATGAGATTTTATCCCACCTGCAGCTTTAATATATTTGAAAAGTAGAATTCATTAACTAAAAAATATTGTCCTTCTATAGTCCTGTCAAGTTTAATGGAAGTGGGTTTAACCTGATTACAACACTAACACCAGTATCACTGATCTGATATTTACAAAAAATTGCATTTTTCAATAAATTAAAGTCAATGCAACACCCATGCAAGCTAGAATGCTAGCTGTTTGGTGAACAAGGACCTGACATCTGAACAAGAAGTCTATAAAGTCCCAAGCTTTAAAAGTGTGATCTTTTTCACACTGCATCCATTCCTCGCATTGAAGATGTAAATCCCAAACCCATTCCTCTTTGTGTATGGGTCTGTGATCTTGCCATTTCATACTGAGCATCCAGATTTCTAAATACTTCTTCTTGTTGCTTCAACGTCTTGTAGCTTTCTTCATCAACTGAGCTACATCCAGCTTCATCTTCACTCTAAATATCAAACATAAGATATTAAGATGCATTCAGACCAGCAAAGTGCCTTTCCATTTAAGTATCTGGCATAGCTTCCACATATTAACCATCTACAGGACATATTGCACACAGTACTCTTGATATGGAATACGGTAGAATGCAACAAAAACTCACTTCAAGTTCACAGGTGTGAGAGAGGCAAAGATCACACATAAAATGAAGCAGGTGTTAAAGAGTTTAGAGGACACAAGTAAAGAATCAATTAGAGGTAAGTGTTTCAGGCATAGGAATGGTTGGTTATTTTTACAACAGTGGTGAGGAAGTTTAAAGGTAGGTCAGACTTGAGCGCAGACCAGACATTTAAAAAAAAAACAAAAAACAAAGAACTCAAATCTGAGAGTAGAACAGTTCAATAATTAAAAATGGCTAATAATAAATGCAAATGTATTATTGTTTCTTCAAGGAATAGCACCTCACCCTTGGTAATAACCAAGATCAGAGCACTTGTGGATCTTTTATGTTTTTTTTTTCCTTTTTGTTTGCAGTAACGAGGATTTCAATCCAAGGCTTCTCATACGCTGTACCGCTGAGCAACACCTCCAGCCTTTACAGGTTTTTAAATTAAAATATTCTTTCTACATTTACAGTTCAATAAAATCCAACTTTTTGAAACTTAAGAGCTTCCTTGAAACTTTGTAAGAAGGTCCTGCTCAACAACCCTACAAAAGCATTTAAGTTAAGCAATAAATTGATTTTTAAAATTTAGCCAGGAAGATGGACCACCCTTATAATCCTAGCACTTGAAAGGCTGAGGAAGGACTGCCAGAGTTTGAGGCCAGTCTAGACTGCAGTCAGTTCAAGGCCAGCTGGGTCTATACACCAAGAGCCTGATTCAAATACCTCCCTAAAAGATTTTTTTACTGACTAAGGAAGCAAACAAACTTGGTAACAACAAATGTTACTTTAAACTGAACAATTTAGCTAGGTCTTGCAGTCTACACTGGTAATTCCAGCATTTTGGAAGGGTGACGCAAACTTAGAGAGACCCTATCTCAAAATACAAAGTTAAAAAGGGGCTAGAAATGTGGCTCAGAGGCAGAGTGATCTGATCCTCAGTACAGAACAAAAGATAAAACAAAAACAACAAAACCCGAAATATAAATACATTAATTCAATCTTACCTTGATACCCATCAACTTCCTAAATTTGACATTTTGGTCCTTGTTTCCAAAATTTAGTTTTTCCCATATTTCAGCAGACTGGGATTTGTCCTGTCAAGAAACACTAAATTTTAAAATGTACAAAAACATAGTAGTTATTATCAGTATATTACTCTTTCCATAAGTAAAAGATACAGCATTCTCTAAGATACACATTATGGAATATAGAAATATAAAGTTATCTTTAAAGTAATACCTTAAACCAAGGAGATTTTTCCTTTATAAATTTATGTAGTAATACTAGTTTTCTTAAAAAGTTTGAGCTATATACACGATTTTAATCATAAGCTTAATTTTTAAAAATATAACTGCTGAATAGGAGTAAATGATAAGAGAATAAAATAACTCACCCCTTCTTTCTTGCCTTGCCAAAGCATTTTCCTTTTCTTCTCTTGTTCGGCAAACTTCATTGGGTTCACAGCTGCTGGATTGTAGTAGCTTGGCACAGCTATCCCAGTCTCTGCTAGTGCTTTGGCTTGAAGGGCTGCCATCTGAGCTGCCATAGCTATCTGAGGAGTCACTTGTGTACCCGATGCCAACAGGGCAGCAACATTGAGAACAGAACCTCCAGTGGCTGCAGCTGCTTTAGAGGATGTAAATATGGGCTTTTTATTTTTTACTTTTTTGAGACAGGGTCTCTCTATGCAGTTCAGGATGGCCTTGAGCTCACTTTGTAGCCCAGGCTGGTCTTGAACTCGAAACAATCCTCCTGCCTCAGTCTCCCAAGTGCTGGGATTACAGGAGTGCATCACCACGCCCGGCTAAGTATGGGTTTTAAAAACATACATTTTTTAGTTTTCATCTTCTTACGTACAAAAAGACAGGGTTACATTCAGCAAATGTAAGGAAGTACAATTCCTAGCATATAATAAAACCTCAGTTCTCTGTGGAAAAAGTTTGCAAATAGGTCTGATTCCAACAGACTTAACTATATACTATATAATGTCTATAATTATGATTAAGCTGCACTTCAAAAAAATTCTTCTAATCACCCATTTTTGCCAGTTCAGAATTCAGCCTTAAAAACCTTTGATAGCCACAGTAACATGTCATCACCACTCATTACCAACACAAACCAAATCAAAACAGTAACCTAATGGGCTGGGGTTACCTCAGTGGCAGAGAACCTGGCTCATAGGCAGGATGCATTTGCTTTGGCCCCAGCACCAAGAGAGACAGACAAAAGATTAAGTGCAGGAAGACAAAAAATTAAGTGCAGTTACAGTATACTTTACCGGTAGTGGAAATCAGAGGGCTTTTTCAAAATTTCTAAACAATATATCTCATCCATAACAAACAAAAATTACCTGCGGCCATTTCTTGTTGTTTTTGTTTTTCAACCATTTCTTTTTCTCGCTGTTCTTGTAATTTCTTTGCCCTTTCCAACCTGTCAAACACAATTTAAATAAATATGAAACAATGCCAGATGTAAAACCAGTATTGTTACATACGTAAAACTTTATATTTGAATTTTACTTAACATTTACGATTTTTAATCTTAAAATTAGCTATCAGTTAAATCTCACCATGATTGTTATATTTTTATTCGTTTATTATTTCTAATAGGTTGGGTTTTGGTCTATTTCGTGGTCCTGAACCAATCGTACTGTGAGCCTGCATGTGTCTTGTGGACTGAATCTAGGGCCTGGTACATGGTAGGCAAGTGCATTACCATGAAACTACAGACTGCTCCCTGCAATTTTGTGTTTAAAATGCAGTTCCTACAAAGAAGTAGTCAAAAATTAAAACTTCTTCAGTATCACTGTTGACTGTAAGAGAAAATTAAAATTTACTAAAAATATAGTGTTATGCATGTATTTGGGATGCATTTCCAATTTGTTCAAAAAGTTACCTAAGCACTCGTTGGGGAAGAATTGCAAGAGGATGAGAAAGCCCATCCATACATTATTGACTTTTTTTGAGACAGGGTCTTACTTTCATGTTTGCCTTCAGCTACTTTGTAGCCTAGGCTGGTCCTGAACTTTCAACGATCCTCTTGCCTCAGCCTCACATTATCAATACATTAGAACATGATATTTTTTTTTGGTTGTTTTGAGACAGGATTTTGCTATGCAGTTCAGGCTGGTCTTGAACTAACATTGACTCTCACTGCCTCAGCCTTCTGAATCTAGGATTACAGACCTGTACTACCATGCCTACCTAGAAAATGAATTTTATACTTAAATGGACTTTAAATCTCCAAGTGAACACAAATTGTAAAAAGCCAAAAACAAAGGGGCAAGCAAATTGTGCTACTTTCCTCTCATCTTTGAGATGGGGTCTTGGTATATACTTCAGACTGGCCTTGACTAGTCCAGGCTAGTCTCAAACTCTTCCTGCTTCAGCTCCTTTGTGTTGGAATTACAGGTGTTTATCACCTTGCCTAGCAAATTGTGTTATTCTTTATAATCTAATAACATGGGGGGACATTGTATGTATTTGGGAGGGACCACGTGTATTATCTTTAGTAGTTCAAGAACTTATCAGGAAAGGGACTGGTAACAAAATATGAACATGCATACTAAATCTGTCAAGTCTATTTCATTAATAACAAAATAAGCAAGCAACATCTTCACAATCCGTTCCTGAAAGAGAAAGCTTTTTCCATAAACGTATCTTAACAAATCATAATATGCTACAATCCCCCCTCCCTTTTTTTGAGGCACTGGAGATTGAACACCCAGATCTTACCACTGAGCTACAACCTCAGCCCTTTCTTAATTTTTAATTTGGAAATGAGGGGTTTTGCTAAGTGGCCCAATTGGACCCAAAATGCAATTCTCCTGCCTCAGCTTCCCAGACTGCAGGGAATGTATGTATTGGTCATACCTCCCTCCTCAATGTGGTAAACAGGCAAGGATTGGGGAAAAGGTTGTTTTGATTGAGACAGGGTCTCTCTATGTAGCCCAGGCTGACCTCAAACTCTTGGTGATCCTCTTGCTTCAGCCTCCCGAGTGCTGGGATTACAGGTGTATGCCACCACGTCTGGCAAGGTTGTTTTTATTTAGGGGCACATGGCTAATAAAATATAGTAAGTTGGTATTTGTATGAAGAATTGCTGAAATCTACACAGAAGATACTTAACAATCTATAATTTTACTCATTTTTAACTCAGTGCATTGGCAAGAACAACAGTACAGACTTGATTGTATCCTAAGAATAAAAATTTTCTGATTAGGACAAACTATAACTGTAGGTTGTAGATCAGAAAACTATAATCAAAACAAAAAACAAAAACAAAAAAACCCCCAAAAAACTAAAATCAAAACGTCTGCAAATTGTAGCTACACAAGACCTTACTTTCACATTCTGAGGTAGCCAAGAAATAATGTCATAATCTGAAATTGGATTTCATATGAAACTGACATACCTCAAAGATCACTAGTCTTGGTCAAAAAGTTTTAGAAACTAATGGTTTCACTTTAATCCAAAAATAAAAATACATATTATAAACTAAGTAAAATTTTTAAGTATTAGAAAATACTTGCCAAGATTTAATAGACCATTCATGATTAATTATCTCAGATTTTGCCATACATCATTTGTATATTCGGCGGGTTTTAGTTTCACAAAGAAGACTTGACTACTCCTGGTTACATTAAAATGGCCACTGCTGGTTTGGAATTAAGACCATTCACACAGGTGAATGGAATGAAGAAGGGGTGAGCTCACACCTTTGCTGCTGCTGTTCAGCTGGAGTTTCTGCCAGGCTGGGTTCACAGGGCAGCAGCACATCAGGTTACATTGTGACAACTGTATTTTTATAATGGAAAAAAGATACAAACTCAATTTCATAGAGAAAAAAAGGAAAAAAAAAAAAAAAAACCCCAAATTCAAAGAGTATAATTTTAAGTATAAGTGGGAACCTGCCACCTGAGTGTTTAAGTTTGTATTTCTTGCCTTCTCTGAGGCTGTTCTTTCAAGGATTTTTGGAGATTTCAGTCATAGCCTTGCTGTCTGTGCTTCCACAAGAACTCATCTTTGAAACAGTATAAAATCTAAGAAATACAATGTCTCCCCGTGTTGGAAGGTAATAGATTGGCACTAAAGTATGTATTTGTTTGCTACCTTAAAAAAAAAAATCTCCAGAAACTATTCACACTACTATTTCCAGTATTTGTTTTCTTAAAAGAAAAGAAAAAGCCATCTTTTTTATTTTTCAGTGCTGGGGATCAAACTCATGACCTCAAGCTTGTCAGGCAGGCACTTATGCCGCTGAGCTAAATCCCTAGCAAAAAAGAAATCTTAAAAGAGGAAAAACTAATTCCTGATCAGATTCATAACTCAAAACAAAAACAAAAATCAAAAAGCTTAGAAATCTAAATTTCCTCACAGAAAATAATCAATTAATCATGAAGGAAAAACTAGGAGCTGTTCTGGACATCAACCTTCCTAATTTGTATAAGTGAATGTCTAAAACACAATTTCAAACCTCTGACTTAAAAAAATTTTTCATTTCCTTCACACAAGTTGAAAAGGAAAAAATGGACTAAAAAAAAAAAATTAAGAAATTGTACTCACCTTCTTGCTAAAGCTTCCTGCGCATCCATCGCTGTGTTTCTGCCTCGAAAGGGAGGTGGACTAGGAGTTCGGCTCAAACTTCTGCTAAATCTTCTTGGTTTTTCAATTCTCTTTTTTCTATCTCTGTAAGAAATTGTATCACATATGCCTCACTGTGCCCAAATACTTTGAAGGACACTCAGTTCTATTTTCATATTACAATAATAAAAATCATACATTTTTAGTTACTATAACTTTCTTTCATTTACATGGCCAGGGTATATAACCAAGGATAGTGTGGGAAGACACATAGGAAACAGCTGTTCTCTCTGGAATAGTAACCAGTGTTGTGAAGACAGGCTGTGTATTGTTTTCATTTTGCAGTTTAGTATGTTACACAATACTGATAACTTAAATCTAGGAATTAAAATTATGGTAATTTGGGGCTGGAGATTTAGCTCAGTGGCATAAGCGCCTGCCTTGCAAGCAGGCAGTCGTGAGTTCGGTCCCTGGTACTGATAAATATGAAAAAGACAAAAAAAATTATAGTAATCTTACATATATTGGAAAATATAGTACAATGAAATAATTAGCAAAGTGAAAGTCATTGATCAGAACAGCGGTATTAGCAAAACTGAAAATCTAAACATGATATAATTAACTGTCCTCCAAAGTATTAAAAAAAAAATCACCTCATCTACTACCCACTCAATTTCAGAAATGTATTACACAAATTAATGTACTACAGAATAAACCAATAAATAGAAACTAATGCTCATTTTTTGTTTTTTTTTGGTATTGGTATCGAACTCATGACCTCATGCTTGCCAGGCAGGCGCTTATGCTACTGATCCCTGGTCTCTGATGCTCATTTCAAAGTTCAAACAAGTGATAAGCCAAAAAACTCAAGTGTTCTTATCAGTATTTCAACTTATCTTTTCTACATACTGACACTACCAATCAACTTTACTTCTGTGCTACAAATTATGTTTCTCAACAGGAAGTTATTTAACATCTTCCAACTCAGACTGCTGGTGTGTAGTGGCGCACACCTGTAAACCCAGCACTTGAGAGACAAAGGCAGGAGAATCATTGAGTTTGAAGCCACCCTCGAGTATATAGCAGGGCCCTGTATCAAAAAAACCCCCAAATATATATTTTTTCTTTTTTAAGACAGGTTCTCAGTGGCCTAGATTGGCTCTGAACTTGTGGTCTTTTTGCCACAGCCTCCCAGACTACACACATTTGTGGAATTACACGAATGCATCACCACACCCACCTTAAATGTTAGGTCATATGATCATGAAATTAATGAATTTGGTATTCAAAAATAACTGATCCCATGGGGAAGGCTTTGGCGTACTGAGCTCAGGAATCACTGAACTACAGATCCCAAATCCGTCACTTACTTTTCTTTTAGCTATGGCTCGCATTAAACTCACAATTCTCCTGCTTCAACCTCTAGAAGTGCTGGCCTTGAACTTTTGTGATTATCCTCCAGTCCTAGCCTTCCCAGTGTGGGGAATCACAAGTATACACTGTGTTGACCTCAGAGCGCTTTTTTAAAACTAATTTTGAGACAAGTCTCACTACCATGCCCAGACTAGCATAGTTCAGCCTCCTAAACAGATGAGATTATAGGTATGTGTGCTCCTATACCCAGCAGAAACTGAATTTTTATAGGATCATTCATATAACGCATACTAGTGATTCCATCAGAATATGAAGGCAGATGTTTGTTTTTTTTTCAATGTTGTTAGCCAACAGTAAGCACTTGTTGACACTGCAATTAAATGAATAATGACTGAGATTTTAGCTGGAAAAAACCAAAAAGCTCAGATCATGCATTAACTTTTGTTTTAAAACAGAAACAACATATGTGCCTTAGCTCTGTTATCACTGCTCTAGAGCTATAGTCCCAGACTCTAGCCTTATTTTTTTCCTTTCTTCTGAGACAAGATTTCACTATGAGGTTCAGGCCAGCTGTGAACTCTTTATAGTCCAGGCTGACATTGAACTCGCAGTGATCTTCCTGCCTCAGCCTCCTGAGTGCTGGGAATACAGGTGTGCATCACACCTGGCCATTCGAGCTTTGTTTTTAATGGTCAGGTTATGATTAAAATAACCTCTCAATCTGTAAGTAAAACTGTGAATCACAACTTTCATATTCATGAAGACAGGAGTCTGTCAGGAATTCATTAGCCTTTTTTGGGGTAACAAGGACCTACCGACTCCTACTTCTTGTTCTACTCCTGCTTCTAGTCCTATGCCTGTGTCTTGATCTTGAGCGGGAACGAGACCTGATTCGCCGTTTTCTGTCCCTGCTCCTGGATCGTGACTTTTTCCTATCTCTGCTTCTGGATCGTGATTTCTTCCGATCTCTACTCCTGGATCGAGACTTCTTCCGCTCCCGGCTTCTACTCCGATGCCGCCTGAGATTCAAGTGCAGAAATACGATTATTTGTAACTTTGCTTCTCCTATTTTAAACATGAATTAGTTACATAGTTAAGAAAAGCAATAATCTATTGTTTACAGAAAGAGTAATTAAGGTTTTTTTTTTAAATTGAGATTTTCAAAAGGAGTTTCAACCTACAAATGTAACCTAACAATTAGATAATTCCTAGTAGGTCAAGGTAAGGTAATGAAATGTTACAATGTTCAATGCATCCTATTCCAACTTATGGTCCTATTTAAGGTGGTGTGGTGGCATACACCTGTGATCCAGCACTGGGAGGCTGAGGCAAGAGTGAATTAGGCCAGCCTGGGTAACAGTAAGTTTAAGGCCAGCTGAACTACAGTCTGTTTCTCAAAAAAAAAAAAAAAAAAAAAAAAAAAACAAAATCATTTAATACCTTAAAGCAGACTTGTCCAAACAGAAGCTGGATAGAAAGGAATTTAGTGGCCTATGCCTGTAATGTCAGTACTTTGGGAGGCTGAGGTGCTTTGTGGGGAATGTGCGGCAACCTGGAATTCTGTTTAGGGAAGAGTGAAGTACTGTGCTACCTTTTACATCTGGTGATTAGTAGAATCCCACACATACCTCATGATACAGAGCCGATGTGACTTGGTAAGTAAAAAGCAATTCCTGACAGCAGTATCCCAATCTGCCTACATGTAAGCATCTGAGGGAACATGCCATTTACTGCTGTAGAGCAGGTATGTAAGTTTTCTTAAATTTTAAATGTTACATAGTAAAACTTAAAAGCAAAATTATATAATACGTAGCCAAGACATTTCCTCTTCACTCACAGTGGTTAACATAAGCCACAAACATGGACACCCATGTTTTAAAAGCTATGCCTTACCAAGTTACTCAAGAGTTCAAATACTTAAATGTGACTTAAGTGATAGCATACATACATCACCCACAGATTTCTCCAAAAATATGATATTTATAAAGTCTTTTAACTGCAGGAGATAAGTCAAGAGGTTAAAGAAAATTTAGCTGTAAATAACCATCCTGTTCTCCAGTCTTTAAAACCATTTTTAGATTTAATAGAAAGCAAAGCCCAAAAGGCTTTATTAGTTGGCAAAGAAATACATCAAGTTAGTGAGAAATTTCAATCTGTTAATTAAATCTTTTGTGTGTGCAATGCATGGTTAATGAGAAGCTTTACGTAATTCAAGGCTATGAAAAGGCATAAAATCATAGTGTCAAAACTCTTTACCTTTCACGGGACCTAGACCTTGAATGACTTCTGCCTCGTGATGATTTTCTTTCTTTGCGTTTGTGTCTGTCTTCCCCATTTTCGGAAGAATTTAGTCGTTCTCTTCCTTTATCAGAAGAATGGTCTTTGTCGTTATGTTCCTCAGACTTGTGTTTCTTAGAAGATTTATCTTTGGATTCATGTCTTCTTGCCTGTTTTAAGAAGAAGTTGGTTCTTTCAGGAAAATAGTGCAACAAAAAGAGTTAGTATGGGTATCAGTAGACAAAAATGTTGTGATGTAACATTAGTAACCTTAGGAGTGCGTGGCAAAAAAAAAAAAAAAAAAAAAGGTTCTAGTTTCACACCACCCAAATGCTGCAGATATTTTACTAATTTTATTCTTTATAAATACCCAAATGCAGTTTTCCCCCAAATATTTTCAGTATCACAATAAAAATGATTTTCAGAAATGAAATAGTGAAAAACCATTCTATGAAAGATTCCCTTGTTTATTTTATCTAAGAGTACACACCATGTATATATCATTTTCTAAAGCCAGAATAATTTTAAATAAACAATGGAAATAACACAAACAAATGCATCTAAAAAATATTTCAAATTAAGTGGGTAAGTGTATTATATTAGTCACTGAAAGTAATTTTCTGTAACTTAGATCAGTTTTTATAGCTAGACTACTTGCCGTACTTTTCCTAAATGACAGGACTTCAATTTTCTCCCAAGTCTAAATAATGAAGCTATCACTTATCATCTTGCTATATTTATTCCTAACAGGTTTTCACTTCTATTATATTTCCTGTGCTTAAGGTACAAAACAGCAACCATATCTATTTTTAGAAATCAAAGTAGGGTGACACATTCAATACCTCTACTATTAGACTATACATACTTCTCCTATACTCAAAAATTAAAACCAAAACTTTTGTGGGTACAGGGGATCAAATTCATTATCTCACCCTTGCCAGGCAGGTGCTTATGTCACTTAACTAAATCCCCAGCCCAAAACCAAAACTTCTATAAAAAAAGATTCTACTAAAATTAACTGTATGATTATATTTCCATCCTACCAAAGACCAAAGTAAAAAGTGCTAAATTATTCCATACAATAATTTGTCAAATCTATCTTGCACTTAAAACTTAAAATCCCAAACATCTTAGAAACACTTAAGTTTAAATCTGGAAACTCACATCTTCTCATTTTATAAGAATTCCTTCTTTATGTCCAACTAAGATTTAAGGCCACACAGCTACACAGGAGTTAAACTGAACTTGGATCCCACATTCTTCTGATACCCAGGCCACCACTTCTCCAGCATAATATGACAGTTTATGTTTCCCAATTATAAATCAAAGCATTCTGCTTTCCTTTTGACATACACTTTAAACACAAACTTAATCATTTTAAACATGCATGATGATACATCTGAAAATAATCTTTTGTTTTGTTTTGTTTTGCAGAGAACAAGAGACCTGGAGGCACAAGTTAAAAATTTTAGTTTCATTGCCAGTTCTCTATTAATATGACCTTAGAAAAGAAAATGTCCTTGATTTTGCCATGTAATGGCTAACTGGAAAAAGTTTTCAATGGTTAAATTTTCAAAGTTTCAAATTTTAGAGTTTATTTCAAACCACTTTTCCAAATATAACATTAATTAAAAAAAACATTAAAACCCTTAACTGATTTAAGATATATTTAAGGGAAATAGGAGTTTGAATGACTAATAGTTACCTTATCATGAAGTAGGCTTATTATTTTGCTATCTGAGTCTGCAGCGTCTTCAGTTCAGTCTCTTCGCGCATTAGCACGCTGAGTATGATTTATTATAGAAATGTTATCATGTGAGCTAAACAAAATAGTCATTTTTCACAAAAACTCTCCTAAATTAAAAATTTAACAGAGCTTCCATTAGGGGAAGAGGTGAAGTCCCTGCCCACGTTTGTTTTAGGAGTCCCTTGCCCAGCCCCCGTAAGAATCCTCTCCTCCCTTTCTGGCTACTTATGTGCTTATGTATGGCTCAGTCCTCATCTTCTCAGGTGGGTGAGCAAGTTCACTCCTGTGCATCACAGCTTCTACCTTTCTTTTCCTCCCTCAAGTTTTGGTGTCTCTGCTACCTTTTCAGCTGTCCCTCATTCACACTTTCATTTCAAAATAAAATCACTATTAGGAAAATCAACCTAGTTTTACTAAAGAAAAGAGAACTCTTATCTTTCACGAAGAAAAAGTAGTGCACAGATATAGGGTACTGCTACTGACAGATGGCTGCTATTTAAAAATCCTGAGCAGATGTCAGGTGTAAGGAGACTCGGGACCTCAGATATTAATGGAAGCTCTGTGTGACAGGCCTAAAAAAACCAATTATATTCTTCATATGAAATTTTTATTGTGAATAGTTTCACAATGTAATAAAATTAAGTTTTTGAAGGTACTCAAATAGACTATCTTCTTGAAAACTGATGAATCCAAATCATGCTTATTTTATAACCCAATTAATCTTTCAAATTTCAAGTTTTGGTACTTACCGTGACAATATCATATATTCACACAAACATTTCTACCAGATTCCTCACAAGTATTTTAAAGTACCTATTCACACAAAGTATTAATTACCTCTTTGCTTCTGCTGCGACTTCTGTGTTTTCTTCCTTCATTATCTGTGAACACAGGAAAAAAAAATCACCATATACAAAGGCACAGAAATATCCTGAAACATAAATTCCAACTGTGCATCACAATTTCTAGTCTGGCTAATTATAGTTAACATACTGTTCATCTTCCAGTAAGTATACATTTCTTCTGCTGGTGTTGGAACTAAGGGACAAGTACATGCTATACAAGTGCTGTATCATGAGCTGTAACTCCAGAATGACTACACTTTTATGGCAGGGATAGGATTATTCTACCATCTTAACACTCTATGTACATGAAACACACCAATCTGAACAAACCAGAACCTACTAAAAGCATTAGTAACAGGTTTTTTTCCCCCCTAGTCTTTTGAGACAGTGTCTCATTATGTAGGGCTGACCTTGAGCTTACTTTATAGCTCAGGTTGGTCTCAAACTCAACCACAATCGTCCTGCCTCAGCCTCCAGAGTGCTGGGAAGATTCTTAGTATCCTTAAAAAGCATTCTAACTAGTTCGTGTTTTCTAGTATAGACATATTTATGGTCATATTAGAGGCAAAAAATTTAGAAAGCAAAAACTTGAAATAAATGCAAAAAGAAAAAGTTTGAGGTATATGTGATATGTCATATAAGTCAGAAGAATGTTATCAGTTACAGATTTTCCATTCAAAATGGGTTATGAAGGCAGGGTATGCATGGCACAGATCTATAATTCTAATACTGGGGATGATGAAGCAGGGGGATTGCTGAGTTCAAGTTCAGTCTGAACTATAGCCAGACTCTGTATCAAAAGACCAAAAGGATTACGGTAACATATTTATATTATTTTTGGCTAGCTTGGTGGCCCATGCCTGCAATCCTAGCACCCAAGATTACCCTGAGCTCCAAGCTAGGCAGAACCACATAGCAAGACCTTGTTTCAAAAAACAGGGCGAGGGGATTACGGTGCTAAGGCAGAAAAATTGCAAATTCAAGGCCAAACTCAAAAGCCTGTCTCAAAAGAGATGTGAGTAAAGTCTAGTTCAAGTCCCTGGGCTCAATGCCCAACACCATGATAAATGAATAAATATAAATTAAAATGGGGGGGGATTACCTATAGGCACAAATGATAAAATGACTGAGGCCCAGGTCTTAAAACTTTTGAATTCAGCTTAATTAGCACTATTCTTTCCCTCTCCCTCGCTTTCTTGGTACCAGGGATTGAATTCATGACCTTGTGTTTGCCAGGCAGATGCTTATGCCATTGAGCTAAATCCCTGGCCCTCTTATTTCTTACTTAACATCTTTTTTTTTTTTTTTTTTTTTTTTATCGGTACCAGGGATTGAACTCACGACTGCCTGCTTGTAAAGGCAGGCACTTACGCTGCTGAGCTAAATCCCAACCCCTATTTCTTACTTAACATCTTCACTCAATTATTTTCTTGGGGGAAAAAAAATTAAAAAAAAAAAAAAAAAAAAAAAGGGATTTACAAACACCAAATCTCTTCTTGAGAAATATTCTAGTGATACAGTGCTTGCCTGTCACATGTATATTTAGCACTGTAAAACAAACCCAGTTTTTTTTTTATAAATACTCAGAATCAAACCCAGGGCCTCAAGCTTACCAGGCAGGCACTGTACCACTGGAGCTACATTCACAGCCCCAACCCCAGTTTTTAACAGCAAACTAAATTCATCTTACCTGACTTCCGTTTTCTTTCTCTAGACCTTGATCGTGATCTTGAATAATGATGTTTTGACGTTTTAGGAGAAACAGAAACATCTGGCTGTTCTTTTTTCTTATCTCTATCTGGGGATGTCTTTTCAGGGGCTAGTCCATCTCGTTCTGTATCACTAGCCTAAAAGTTTAAAGAAAATTGTTAAAAATTCTTAATCATTTAAAATGTTTCCATTTCCTAGCCAAGTATGATAGTGCATGGCTGCAGTTTAAGCACTTGGGAGGCTGAAGAATGAGGATCAAGAATTCCAGTCCAACATGGGCTTATATGAGTTGAAGGTTAGCCTGTACCATGTAGTAAGACCTTGTCTCAAAAAAGATAAAATGTTTGTGACTTTTTTTTTTTTTGGAGTTTTTCCTTTTTATCGGTACTTGGGATCGAACTCATGACTGCCTGCATACAAGGCAGGCACTTATGCAGCTGAGCTAAATCCCCAGCCCCCATGTATGTATTAATTTTTAAATGATAAAGATTAATTTTTAAATGATAAAAAAAGATCATCTCCAGAATATTTCTGATAATTGTTTAAGCAGACAAAATACTATTTCTTTTGGATTTGCAAACTCGCTTGACATTATAAAAGGCATTTAAAAGAAACTGTTACTAAGCATGATGGCAAATGCCTGTAATCCCAGCATAGGGAGGCTGAGGCAGAAAAGGCTGGAGCCCAACCTGGGCTACACCTAGTGAGTTCAAGGTTAGTCTGA
This sequence comes from Cavia porcellus, assembly GCF_034190915.1. Lineage (NCBI taxonomy): Eukaryota > Metazoa > Chordata > Mammalia > Rodentia > Caviidae > Cavia > Cavia porcellus. The sequence goes on along the minus strand of NW_026947499.1, from coordinate 7,543,492 downwards.
ACTATATATAGTTAAGCCTGGTCTCAAAAGAATCCCAACCAAACAAAAAATCCCATACTGCCTCTCCTAATTTGCTATGGCAAATTAAGTTGATTCTGCTGTAAGGCATTTTATAATTAGACTTTATCATTAAACAATATCCTCAGCCTTTACAACATAAGATTAAAAAATGAAGCCAGAGCTGGGCATGCTGGTGACAGCTGTAATACCAGCACAGGGGAAGCTGCAGCAGGAGGATCACAGTGAGTTCCAGTTCAGCCTGGGCTACACAGTGAGATCAAGGCCAGTATGAACTTCACAGTGAGACCTGTCTCAAAAAGCAAACAAACCTGAAGAGATTAAAAAGTTAAATGATTTCCAGTTATTAGGTTCCATTTAAACTAGTTCTGTGACGCTGGGTGTGGCAACACATGCCTATAATCCCACAGCGACTGAGAGCTTATACCCAAGAAAGGCCCTGAATGAGGGTAGCCTGGGAAGGCAGCTTGAACTGGGTAGGGAGACTGTCTCAAAAAAACCAAACCAAAACAAAACAAAAAACCCAAAGTCTGTAATGAAAGGTTTTATCCCTCTAAAGAGTTCAATTCTTTTTTTTTTTCTTTTTCCTTTTTATCGGTACCAGGGATCAAATTCACTACTGCCTGCTTTACAAGGCAGGCGCTTATGCCGCTGAGCTAAATCCAGCAACCTAGCTAATTGCTCTAAACTGACACTTCATCTCTGCTGTGTCTACTACTAATAAGTCATGCTTATACATATTAAGAAAATTGATGCACAATAAACATTGGGGATCTTTTTCTTTCCTGATCTTTAAAACCTATTTCAGACTGGTACATTACAGTAAGTATTTATAGAGTTCACGTGTGGTAAAATAAAATCATGAGCCGGGTGTGGCGGTTCACACCTGTAATCCCAGCACTAGGGAGGTTGAGTTGGGAGGTTGGAGGTGGGAGTTCCTGACCAGCCTGGGATCTACAAAGTGAGCTCAAGGCCAGCCTGAACTCCATAGCGAGACCCTGTCTCAAAAAAGACAAATAAATAAAAATAAAGTCATGAACTTCTGGTACATCTTCATTTTTTAGGGAATGAAGACTAGAATTTGAAACATTTTCATGAAAATGACAGCCCACTGACCCAGGCAGTAGAAGTTTTCAGTCAATCAATGTTTTATTAAAGCTTAATATCACAGAAGTCTGGCAACTGAGAAGCCACCCTGTGACACACTTATAAAATAGCCATTTCCAACTGTAGAATGCACAACAGAACAAAAGCTATGCAATCCCTAACTCCCCACAAGAACACAATGTACTGCAGTCGTTTACGGATAATTAAAAACAAAGCAACCACAAAAAGATGTGCTAGGTGGTGCAGCAAATCTTATTTCCCTGAGGATATTTTTTTAGTAGCATAATGGAGATAAAGGGAAAAAATCAATTGCATATATTAAAATTACTTTGAAAATTTCTAAGCTTTATTTCACTCCTAGAAATCTCTAAGCAATAGCGCCCACAAAATCGCACTCTAGCGATTAACTGACTCGGTCAGCCACCTTTGTTTGATACAATTTACAGCTCAAGAATCCTAGTAACGCTCGCAACATAGTATACAAATCTACTTCCAGATTAAAGATTAAGCACTGAATGTAACACTAGGCCATTTTTCTAAAATGTCTTTTCATTGAAGGAAGCACTACAAAAGCAAATGTTTAGTTCATTTCACTTTTTAAAATGCTGGACCCTAAGAAAAAACAGTGATACCCTTTTAATTTTATTTAATGCTACTCTTTAATACTCGAAGTGTGCTACTGAAAGGCCCGAAAGACTAAGCAATTTAGTTTCACACATGCCAGAGCAATCTACCAACTCTTTGAAATCAAACTAAAAATTACTCAAAATCCAATCACAAATGCGGTGGCAGTGGGGGTGAGGGACAGAAAAATCATCAACCTTTTCTAATTTGTCTCGATTATTAGAAAAAACAAACTTTACGTTTAATAGTGTTATTTTCGGAAACTAAGATACAAGTTTCCAGCCAGTAAAAAGGAGTACTAAAATTACATTTTTCTTTTAACAGGACAACTAAAAACGAGGTAATCACACTATGATCTATCAGAAATGGGCAACTTGTGCCCATGGTCACTGTTCAAAAAGGTAATTTACGGGGTTGGGGGGGCACACCTCTATCCTAGAACAGCCAATTTACCAACGGCCGTTATTTGCATCAATAAAGGCGCCTTAACTTTAAAAACTTAATTATAAAGCTTTTTAAAGGCTTCAAATTGATTACAAAATGGGTCATATAGAAAACCGAGCCTATAAATCATAACTGGTAGTTCTCAAACCTAAGCAAGCCCAGGACGAGCCCATCACCGCTCCTTACTGAGGATTACGGTTTACGCCAACCCTAACCAAAATCAGGCAGGTACTCCATCCCTGAATGCAAGTATTTTTAAAAAACTACAAGACTGCGGCCCTTCTTCCCACACACACTATCCCTTACAGACATCGCCTTTTTTGATTCAATACTTCTGCAAGACGCCTCATCCCTTTTCTGTTTTCCTAAAGCATAGCTGAATACTCAAGCCCTAAAAATACTGATCACGGTAAGCTAAGAGACACTTGCGGGGGCCGAAAGAAACATGGGGCTTAAGAAGAGATGAGGAAAGTTCTGGAAAAAAACTGCACTCCCTGCGGCTCCCCCACCCCCGCCGACACCGCCTTACTTCCCCCTCCCTGCAGCGGGCAGCCATGATGGCGGACGCAGAAAAAGGCCGCGGCGCCATTTTGTCCACACAGAGGCGCGGACCACAGCTCTGGGAGCTCTTTACCCACTCTTTCAAACCATCAGGGACACACTCCAGGCTTTAAACTCAACACATGGCACCTACCGCCATAGTCCGGAGTCCTGGCCGCTAAGGCGGCGCCTCCACTCAACGCTCTCAACCGTACCGGCCGCCACGAACCTACGTTCCAGACCAAATCGCTCGTGCGAGAGACCCGGATGACACAAAGGGGATGAGGCCCGGCGTGTCGCACAGCTTGCTGGGAAAAAAAAGGGTGGTGACTCGCCTTTATAGCAACGTAGTTCAAGGCAGTGATTGGTTGATCTTTCGAAGGCGGTGCGTAGGGCCAGAAAAAGAGGGCGGGGCCTAAAATATAGCCTAGAATGCATTTGCTAGATGGAAAGGGAAACGTTTTAGGGTGGGGCGACTTCCTATTTCGATTTTAAAGTAATCTTGACCTTCTTAGGCAGCCGTAGAAGGCGCTGGACGTGGTATTCTCCCGCCAATTCAAACACCTGGGACGGAGCCTAAGAAGGTTAGGGGCTGAGGTGTGAGTCAGGAAGAGGGACGGAATACTTGTGTGTTCTTTAGGTTCTTCATTTGCAGGTGAGGAGGAGGGGCAGTTGCGCTGCTTTAGGGAGCTGGGATTGGGGTAGTAGCGACTCCAGCCTAGTTGGAGATCTTTTCCCTTGGCGGGAGAGTGGTGGGAGTTGGTTCTTGCTGGCAGCGTTGTCCGTGTCAGAGCGTTTCTGTGTGGAAACCTGATTGATAGTCGAGTGCGCCACCACGCCTGGTCCTTTATGTTATGTTTGACGTAAAGAGTTGCAGAGGTACGGTATGTCTATAACCCCAGCACTTAAAATTTTTTGTGCACAATTGCCCAAACCGGCTACCACCTTTGTCTTCATTTTTTTTCCCCAAAGACGGACCCGTACCCCAGGTTTGTTTCAAAATCAGGACGGTCCTTCGGCCTCAGCCTCCAGAGTACCGGGATCATAGGTGTACGAAACACCTCTGGTTTGGGCTCCACTGTTTTATCCCCTTTCCCCAACCGCCTGAACACATGGGACTACAGCCACCTCACCGGATTCATTTTTCATTTCGCTGGACCTACTTTCCCCACATCCTATTCTGGCTATGTGTGCCTCTCAGCCTTGGCACTGTTCCCTTTGCCTGCGCTGTTCCACCTGAGCTCGGTATAATTGGTTTCCCGCTGTTAGAGTCTTAGTTCAAAATCTCTCCTCTTTCCCTTCCCGAACGGGTCCTGAAGCCTCCACCCTTCTACCATTTACCCAACGACCCCCCCCCCCCAGGACATTGAGTTCTGTTTATAATTGTGTATTTACTTACTTTTTGTTCAGAGGCAGTTTAATGAGGTTAGGGGTCAAAAATCATTCACATTGAGTAAAGCATTGAGAATCGCTGGGCACACAAGAACCATCAATACGTGCTGTTTTCTTGTTCTCACAGGAATATGAACAATGGCAAAGACAGACATATCGTTCACAGCTGTATTGACTGCTTCGAGAACAGTGCCTGCCATATGATGAGCACTAAGAGAACATAAAAAGGGTCAGGGCTGTTGTTTGGGGTGAAGGCTCTGGGTTCAATTCCCAGTACAAAAAAAAAAAAAAATAATGTTGACTGCAACCTATTTCTCCTATCCTAATCTTGTCCCAGTTCCTACCCAAATATCAGCCACAACTATTCCTGTTTCCTAACATTCTTATGTTGTTACGTTTTTGGTTTTTGTTTCCCTTTTTTTGAAACGGGGTTCTGCTGCATAGCTCAAACTGACCTTGAATTTAGGGCAATCCTCCTATTTTAGTCTCCCAATTGCTGGGATTATAGATGTGCACCATCTCACCTGGTTTTTTGTTTGCTTGTTTTTGTCTTTTTTGAGGCAAGGTCTGGCTATGTAGTCCAGGCTGGCCTTGAACTCACAATGATCCTCTTGCCTCAGCCTCCCAAGTGCTGGGATTACAGGCGTGAGCCACCATGCCTGGCTTCACACCTGTTTTTTTTTCCCCCTTACACTGTTAGTAAGAATTTTCTGTATTTAGAAAACTGTAGTGGCCTTAAATTCCCAGTTCAGATGTTACCTACTTCCACAAATGAATGCAATGGAGTTGTCATAAACCAATCATTATTTAGTTATCATTCCCTACCAGTCTTTATCTAAGGATTGTTTTTTACTTTAGTATTGTTCTCATTCAGATCACAGATAATATGAATTATATATATCTTTGCTAGTGAGATGGTCGCATGACTTCTCTCAGGTTTTAAATACATTCTCTAGTCCAGTTAGAAACCTAATTTGAGTTTTTTTTCTCTTGTCTTTACCTTTAAAAACAATTGTATAACAATACTGTGAAGCTGCAAGTGGTGGCACAAACCTATAATCCCAACACTTGGGAGGCTAAGGCAGGAGGACTGCTGTGAAACCAGACTGGGTTACATAGTGAGTTCAAAGCCAGACTGAACTACAGAGTAAGACCCTGCCTCAAACAAAGAAAAACAAAAACAACTCCCCCCCAAAAAAACCAAACCAAACTGTTGAAACGTTAACAAGGGTGCTAGGGATATAACTCAGCAGCACAAGCTCCTGCTGGGTACGTGCAAGGTCCTAAGTTTGATTCCTGGTACCAGGAGAAAAATAAAACAAAATCGATGGGAAAACATTAACGGACTTTCAGAAAAAAAGTTTATCTGGAATCTTATCATTCTAACCTATCTCATACAGTCTCCCTTCAGAGCCTGTGCTGTTTACTGCTATACTGATTAAAAATTTGTTTCAGTTGAAAACAGTAATTATAACCAGGTATGGTGGTGCATGCCTGAATTACCAGTGCTCAGGAGGCAGAGGCAAGAGGATCATTTTAAGTTCAAAACGAGCCTGAGCTACAAAGTGAGCTCAAAGCCAGTCTCAACTGCACAGTGACACCCTGTCTCAAAAAATACCAAAAAAAGGAAAAGAAAGAAAGAAAACAGTAATTCAAGCTGTTGAGCACTTAGAGTACTAGAAGCTCTAAGACACACATCATGCTGGAATTGTTGGTTTGTATGTCTAAACCAATATGCTGTTCCCTGGTAGTCAGAATCTATTTTTACTTTTTGGACCCAGAATATCTGATGATCACAGAAATAACATGGATACAAAGAAGTTTTTCTGTGTTGATAGGAGTTTTTGGTTTTTTTTTTTCCTTTTTGCTTTTTTTGAGATAGGCTCTTGCTATGCAGTTCAGGCTGGTTTAGAGCTCACTTTGTAGGCTAGGGCGGTCTCAAAGAACTTGCAAAGATCCTCCTGCCACAGCCTCCCAAGTGCTTGGATTATAAGGGTGCATCACTATGCCCAGCTTGGCTTTTTTTTTTCTTTTTCTTTTTTTTTTTTTTAAATAAGCCTTTCCATTTGTTAAAAAACCCATTTCAACAAGGTGTGATGATTTTTTTTTTTTTTTTGTCTTTTTCATTTTTATCGGTACCAGAGATCGAACTCACGACTGCCTGCTTGCAAGGCAGGCGCTTATGCCGCTGAGCTAAATCCCCAGCCCCTAGGTGTGATGATGTACTTATATAATCCCAGCACCCGGGTGGCTGAGGCAGGAGGATCACTACAAGTTTGAGGCTAGCTTGAACTGCATAGTGAGACTCTGTGTCCAAAAAAAGAGAAAATTTCAATGCAGCAAAATAATTTGGTCTATCATTTTATACTTCATCTCAGGGAAGACAGTGCCTCCTGACTCAGAGGTAATTGCTGAAACATGTGGAATGATATTGAGCTGCTGACAAGTGACGATACAGGAAGTGGGTACCTAAGTGTTGATTCAAGAAAGGAAAATGGAGCTGCTTTATATCAAGTAGATTTGCTTGTCAAGATCTCCTCAGAAAAGGTAATTATTTTGGTGCTGAGGATGTAGCTCAGTGGTAGAGGGCTTGCCTAGCATGTGTGAGGGCTGTGGGTTCAATCCTCTTCCTCTCAAAAAAATAGGTAATACTTTTACCCAGGTGTGGGCACACCGTGGTCCCTTCTATTTGGGAGGCTCAGGCAGGAGGAGCACAATTTTGAGGCCAGCCCAGGGAGCTTGCAGGACTCTTATCAAAGGTTTTAAAAAATGAAAAAGGACTGGGGATGTAGCTTAGTGGCACAGTGCCTCTGGGTTTGATCAGTACTGCAAAAAAAGAAATAGTAATTTTGACATCACTTGACTTACTCACCAGATTTTTACTGCATGCTAGTAGGCCTAGTAATCTCACAGTAAAAGTTATGAATTAGCCCTGTAAAGGAATTGAGGTTCAGTCACAGATTGCTGAAGATCTACCTCTGATTTCTTCCTGCATCATCTTAGAATGAGTGTTTCCAAAGCTTCAGTGTTTCATAACTTTTTTTGATATTTAATACATACAAAGTATATGTAAGCTGCTAGGAAAAGTATCTATTGGCAGTTTAGGAAATAAAACATTATCAGGGGATTGAAGGCTGAGGCTCCCGCATCATCTCTACCTCAGAGTTACATACTCTGCTGAGGTTTGAGGGTTTACACTTTCTATGCATTTCTTTTATGTGTAAACTTTTTTTTTTTTTTTTTTTTTTTTTTTGCCTTTTTGAGATAGGTTCTCGTTATGTAGTTCAGACTGGCCTTCAGTTCACTTTGTAGCCCAGGCTGGTCTGGAATTTGCAAGGATCCTCCTGTGTCAGCCTCCCAATTTCCAGGCGTGTACCACCACACTCAACTTAAATTTCTTTCTTTTAATTCCACTATTCCTACCTCAGGCCTGAAAACTTACCCTTTGCTTTTTGATAAAAAGTATAACTGCTAGTTTTTTTTTTAATCTCAGATTTTCCTTAAAGTACTTTGTCTCATAAAATGGAATGTTGGTGACTAAGATTCCACTGATCATTTGTTACAGTATTATAGTCTAATATGATACTTCTCTTAGTGTGGCAATTATTTTCGTTTTTCTAAATGGAAAAAGGAGCTTGATGTAGTGGCTCAGGCCTGTAGTGCTACTGCTGGGGAGGCTGAGGCAGAATCACAAGTTTGTGGCCACCTTGGATACACAGCAAGTCTGTGTATTAAACAAACAAAACATTAAGGGGGAGAAGAGGAGTGTGGTGGCCGAGGTCTTTACCCCCGGAACTCAGGACAAGCTCACTGGAGTTCGAGGCCAGCCTAACTACATAGTGAGACCCTACCTCAAAAAACTAAACCAAACAAAAAACCAGAGGGAAGAAGAAACCAATTGTTGGAAGTAAGCGTTTTCATTTTCTAGAGTTTAAAATACAGGGTATTCTTTGCAGACCTTATTCATAAGTTTGAAATTTATGCTTTTGACTTTTATTTGGTTTGTTTGTTTGTTTTTGTTTTTTGGTCTTTTTTCTTTTTATCGGTACTGGGGATTGAACTCACGACTGCCTGCTTGCAAGGCAGGCGCTTATGCCGCTGAGCTAAATCCCCAGCCCCTGGTCTGTTTGTTTTGAGAGAAGGTCCCACTATGTAGCCCAGGCTGGCCTTGAACTCACAGCACTCCTGCCTCAGTCTCCTGAGTGTTGGGATCATAAACATGAGTGCTGCTACTACCATGCCGTTTGACCTTTTAAAATAAAGTTCTGTATGTTTGCAAAGACACTGGAGCTGGGGATTTTAGCTTAGCAGCACTAGCACTTTCCTGGCAAGCATGAGGTCCTGAGTTTGATCCCTGGTACCAAAAAAAAGAAAAGCAACTGACTAATAAACTCGTAAAAAAAGAAATCATTCCCTTTTTGTCTTTTTTTTTCTTTCCTGTGTTGAGGATCAAACTGTGGTCCACACATTGTCATACAGGCTGTATTACTGAGCTGCATCCTCAACCCAACAAATCACCCCTCCACCAAGAAACCCACGAGTGCTGAGCTCTATCCTCAACCCTTCTTAGTTTTATTCTGAGATAAATTTTCACTAAATTGCCCAGGCTGGTTGAACTTTTTTTTTTTTAATTTTAATTTTTATTTTTTATTTTATTTTTTATCGGTACCAGGGATCCAACTCATGACTGCCTGCTTGCAAGGCTGGCGCTTATGCTGCCAAGCTAAATCCGCAGCCCCATAGGCTTTGAATTTGTGAGCCTATAATTTAGCCTCTTGACTAGCTGGGATTACAAGTGTGTACCACCATGCCCAGTAAGAAATCCTTTTTTTGGTGGTACTGGGGATTGAACCCAGAGCCTTCAAGCTGAACTACATTCCCAGCCCTTTGTTTTTTTATTTTGAGACAGGGTTTCATTATGCTGCCCAAGTTGGGCTGAACCTGTGATCCTCTGGCCTCAGGCTTCCAAAGTACTGGGCTTGCAAATGGGGGCTACCATGCCTGGTGGTAGGAAAAGAAGAGGGGCCCAAATGTGGTGGAACTTTCAAGAATTTTATCCAAGAAAGTGACCCTCAAAAGAGGCATAAATCTGGCATATTTTGTCAGAAAAGAATGAAAACAATTAACATTTACTAACTATAGGCCGGACTTGGTGGTGCACACCTGTAATCCCAGCACTTGGGAGACTGAGGCAAGATGGTCACCACTACAAGTTTGAGGGCTGCCTGGGTGACATAGTGATTTCAAGGCCAACCTGGACAACACAGAGATCCTGTCTTAAAGCAAAAAAACAAGAAACATTTGCTAAGTGGATGCCCTGTTCGAAGTCTGTCTTCCAGGCCCTTGTCCATGGATTCGTTCACTTGAATTCCATACGCACGCATTGGAGGTCTTGTTATTGCGCTTGCTTTGCATGGAGGCTGTTGAGGCATTTGCCCGGGATCACACAGCTGTCAGCGATTGCGCTCTTAGCTGTGAAGCTGACCCAGCTGTTTCAGGGTTTCCATGGCAAGGTCTAATCCACAGATTGAATACTGTAGACTCAGAGTTGGCTTGCAGAGTATTTTTAAAGATACTGACTTTGCTACCAATGCTACAAAACAAGCACTTTGACAGAGATCTAGTGACCTTGGCTAGGTTGGCAAGTGTGGCCAAGGTGGTGCTGCCTTTCCCCAGTTGGTATTAAGTAGATTCTGCCCAGTGCAGGTTCTGCTCCGTGGGGGCATCTGACCTGCAGCCCCCAGTTCACCACCACCGCGCTCTGTAGGGTAACTGTGGTGCTCAGACTCCTGTGACGTAAGATCAGCTCTTTAGGAAACAAGAGAATCTCTCGAGTTTCCCTACTCAGAACCCTGGATAAGTTTAAGATAAACTGTAAAAAGAGAAACTTGATGGTTAGTTAAGAAGATTGAGGAAAAAAGGCCTTTCTGGGTAAGTTTTAAAATTGAGTTGGGTATGATGATGCGTGCCTGTAATCCCAGCATTTGGGAAGCTGAGGCAGGCGGAGAATCACTGAGTTTGAGGCCACACTGCATTACATAGGGAGTTCAAGGCCAGCCTCAACTGCATAGTGAGACCTCGTCTCAAAAATAAATTTTTTTTTGAATATGTGGGACTCTGAAAATACTGTTGATAAGTATTGTTAAACTTGTATAAAAATGTATAAGTATTGCTAAACTTGTATAAAAATGTTTAAATACTGTTCTTGATTTCTCTTCCTCAGGCCTCATTAAATCCAAAGATTCAAGCATGTAGCTTGAGTGATGGGTTTATAATTGTAGCAGACCAATCAGTGATACTGCTTGACAGTATTTGTAAATCACTTCAATTGCATCTTATATTTGGTAAGGCTAATGTAATGAAATACATCTGAAAATAAATATATCTTGCTATCAATTTGTAATGTACTGCCATTTCTATTCCATTATTTTTAGTAATCAAGTTTAGACAAAATTCAAGAAAATGCATACTTTTTAAAAAATTTTGAGGCAGGATCTCGCTAAATTAATCTGTTCTCAAACTTGATTCTCTTGCCTCAGCCTCCCAGAGTGCTGGGGTTGCAGGCATGTGCCACCATGCCTGTTTCATGTGTGTGTGTTTTGTGGGGTACTTTGAGTACTAAGACTCAAAGAGTGCTGTGATGAGAATCCTTTCCCTCACATCTAAGGCAAAACATATTTGTAAAGTAATTTAGTTTACTTGCCTGTTTTTTATTAGAGTACTGAATATTTCAGCCAGTTTACATTGGAATTGTTGAGTCTTTTTTGCTTGTTTATTGAAACATGGTCTCACTATGTAGCTCCGGCTGGCATTGTATTTATGGCAGTCCTCCTGCCCCAGCCTCCAGAGTGCTGGGGTTACAGCTGTGTACCACCATGCCCAGCTCCTAAGTCTTTTGTTGTCATTATTTTTTTAAGTGTTTGAATCTTATACATAGCTTCAATATCATCAACAGACATGACTACCTTTAGAATATGTAGTGTGATAAAAAATCACAAAATAGTTACGAATTCTTTAAGTAAAAGGACTTGGAGTGTGCAAGTGTGAACTAGAGAATGATTTAAGGAACAGATGAGTGATTGTACTGAAGTTAGAGGAAAATGCTATAAACTTTTTTTTTTTTTTTTTTTGGTACCAGGGATTGAACTCAACCTTGTGCTTGCCAGGCAGGCACTTATGCTGCTGAGCTAAATCCCCAGCCCCACTATGAATTTTTGTTTGTTTCTTGAGTAGAAATTTTGTGGAAAAGATGCTGGAGTATTTGTGTAAGAGCTTATCCAGGCTGGGGATTTAGCTTAGCAGCATACGCGCCTGCCTGGCAAACACAATGTCATGAGTTTGATGCCTGGTACGAAAAAAAAGCAAAAAATAAGTTAAGAGCTTAGCCAAAGAGGAATCAGAAGGCATGCATTTGAGAAAACTGTCTTGACTCCAATATAGAGGCAAGAAACCCATATTTGTGCAAGATAATAGTCATGTACCTGTGATCAGTGATAAGATTCACAGTGGCTGTGGTGTGCTTTAGTTCATTGATGCAAAGGTAGTTGTTGCTAAAAATTTTAGTCCGTAAATCGTCCGCGTTCTGTTTTTCTTACCTCTCCACATCAGTCATCTTGGTCTTGCTACTGTGAGCACTCAGGTGCGCCCCCACCTGGTGAGCCTTGCCCAAAGTGTGTTACTGTCTGCAACTACTGTTCTTACCCTTCTGCTATTTCCTTGCCTCTTTCAAGCCTTCCTGAGTGGTCTGATTAATACTGTAAAATGCATGTTCTTCCTTCCTTACCCTGCTCTTCCTTTCATTTTTTCCAGAGTACTCACCACCTTCAGACACAGCTCATCATTTATTGTGTTAACCATTTTATCATTTGTTTCTACTTTAGAATTTGAGATCACAAAGCTGGATGTGATGGCCCAGCACTTGGGAGGCTGAGGCATGAGGATCACTGTGAGTTCGAGACCAGCCTCAACTGCATAGCGAGACCCTGTCTTAAAAAATAATAATTTGAGGTCACTGAGCGTGGAAATCTTTTGGTATTATTATGTGTTTGGAAAGGACCTAGAAAAATGCTCCACGTGTAATAAGTGTTTGGTAAACATTTGTTGACCTAATCAAAGTCAGCAGTATTCTTTTATAGTTTTCAATGTTTTTGAAATACAAGTTGCCTAAATGATAGATATTTTTAATGAAAATTTGTATTTTTTTGTATTGAAAATAAACATTTTCAAAGGAAGCACATAACTTTGACTTCAAATTTTCAGACACTGAAGTAGATGTAGTTGGCCTATGCCATGAAGGGACATTTCTTCTGGTGGGGGAAAGAAATGGCAACTTGCACCTTATTCACGTCACATCAAAGCAGACGCTGCTGACTAATGTAAGATCTTGTTATGTTTTCATTTTTGTGTAGATTCTAATGATCTTTTGGATAACTAAAGCTCTTACACACTGTTACCTTGAATTTTAAATGAAGCAATAATTTTCTTTACGTTAAATTCAAGGATTAACCTCAGAAACATCTAAGTAAATGCAAAGTTAAAAAATTAATGCTCAAAGGTATTTCATACTCTTGTCTAAAATGATTTTCTATTTTAAAACTAAAATGTTTGGGATATAGGCAGAATTACTGCTAATGGTAAATAATAACTTGGAATTTGAAGAATATAATCCTTTATTGTATTTTTCTAACTTTTTAAATCAATTTTATTGATAAACAGTATTTTTCTAACTTTATTATTTGAATTTAATTTATAATTAGGCGTTTATTGAGAAAACTAATGATGAAAATCAGCCTGCTTACCGAAATCTTATTATTGAAAAAGATGGCTTGAAGGAAGGTAAATGTTCTTTTTTTTTTTTTTTTCCTGAAGGTAAATGTTCTTGATTTTTTGTTTTTTGGGTATAGCTTTTGATACATACCTAACCAAAACCTCACATTTATATTTAATCAAGAGTATAAATTTCTTGTTAAACTACACAGTGAATTTTTAAAATTTTAGATCTTTGGAGAGGATGAAATGTGTTTCTTTCTTTCTTTATTTAGTTTTAAGCAATCACTATATATTTCAGGCTGGCTTTGAAGATCTAACTATGTAGCCTCGGCTGGCCTTGAACTAATGGCAATCCTCCTGCCTCAGCCTCCTGAGTGTTCGGATTATTGGCATGCCCCACGAAGCCCAGCAAGAAACGTTATATTCTTTTAAAGTTTGTTTTTGCCTGGAAATGTAGCTTAGTGGTAGAGTGCTCACCTAGCAGTGTGTAAGGCCCAGGTTTCAATCCCAATACCTTGAAAATTAATTAAATAAATAAATTTAAAAACTCTGAACTTAGAACAGGCCTTTAATGCTAAAATTTAGATTTCACTAAGAGTTTATTTTAAAAAATTTTTGTGGGTTTTAGCAAACTTGTCATATTTTGATTTCAATAAATCTTAATTGGATAATTTATCTTGATATATCTGAATTCTTTCTGATAGCTCAAGTTTGGTTTTCAAATAAAGGTTTTAGTGGAGTGTGGTAGTGCATGCCTGTATCCCCAATGCTTGGGAGTTTGAGGCAGGAGGATAACTGGGATTTCAAGGCCAGCCTAAACTATCATAGCCAAACCCTGACTCAAAAAAATAAGTTATAAAGAAGTTGTCATCGAGGGGCTGGGGATTTAGCTCAGCGGCATAAGTGCCTGCCTTGCAAGCAGGCAGTCGTAAGTTCGATCCCTGGTACCAATTAAAAAAAAAAAAGAAAAGAAAAGAAGTTGGCATTGTTTTTATTAAAATAATGGACAAAATTTTTGTAAATTATATGATTATTATATGACTAGAATTCAAATGAGGAAATTGACTTTTTAAGCTAGTTCAAGATACTGGTTTAAATTTTATGTCCATATGCCTTATAGAGACTCCTATTTATACTATTTTAATAGGTGCCTATTATATGTTGCTTCTTACAAACAATGGATTTTTTTATATCACAAACCTTCAGCTTATAAAAATTCAGCAAGGTAAGTAATATATTATTTTCTTATTGATCTGCAGCAATATTTACTAGTTTTTCAGATAAATTTTCAAATATTCTCCTTAAGAATATTTTAGTTTCATTTTGGCATATATTCAAGTATTCAGAGTATACTTCCTCTGATAGTTTCAGCAGAACTTAAGAAATGTCATTTGGTTTCAGTTCAGGGACTGGAGCTTAGTTGAGATAAAAAGACATATGCTACCATAATAATGAATGCATTTTTTGTTTTGTTTTGTTTTTTGTCTTTTTGACACAGAATCACTATGTAGTTCAAGCTGACTTTGAGTTCATTTTCTAGCCCAGGCCGGTCTCAGACTTAACAATGATCCTCCTTCCTCAGTTTCCTGAGTGCTGGGATTACAGGCATGTGCCACCCACACCTAGCTATGTGGAGGTGGTTTTTTTTTGTTTTTTGTTTTTTGGTACTAGGGGTTGAACTCACAACCTCATGCTTGCCAGGCAGGTACTTATACCACTGAGCTATATACCCAAATAGCCTTTTATTTTATTTTACTTATTTATTTATTTTTGAGACAGGATCTTGCTATTTGGTTCAGGCTGGTCTTAGGCTTACTTTGTAACCTAGGCTGGTCTCCCAACGGGATCCTCCTGCCTCAGCCTCCTGAGTGCTGGGATTATAGGAGTGCACTACTACGCTTAGCTAAGGAATACTTTTTAATGGAGTGAATGAATTTGGAAATGGAAATGACCTTGTAGGTGTTGATGGAGCAGAGCCATAGTCCGAAATGTGTTCAGCGAGTGTTATGGGCTGTCTCAACCTATAAGATTGAAGAGTTGAATCAGGATGTGTATAAAACAAATGTTTTGTTTTATTTGATTGTTTTGGATTTTTGAGACATTGTCTACCTGTATATAGTGCAGGCTAGCCTTGAACTCACTGTGTAGCCCCGCGTGGCCTCAAACTTACAACGATCCTCCTGCATCAGCCCTCCAAATTGCAGGTATTACAGGTGTGCTCCACTGTGCCCGGCACAACAAATATTTTAAAAAATCTATATTAGATTTCACTATTCTGGTTATATGAGGAGGATTTTTTTTTTTTTTTTTTTTTTTTTTTTGTCTTTTTGAGACAGGGTCTCCCTATGCAATTCAGGCTGGCCTTGAACTCACTTTGTAGTCCAGGGTGGTCTTGAACTCACAATGATCCTCCTGCCTCAGCCTCCTGAGTGCTAGGATTACAGGTGTGCGCCACCACACCCTGCTTATATGAGGAGATTTAAGATGCATAGTTGTCTGTGGTTTTGTAAAGAAGCTAGATAAGTAAGTAAAGGAACTGTTCCAGAAGTGAGAGAAGTATGAAACTTTACAAGACTTGAGGGCTTGAATAAGAGTTGCAAAGTTGCGGCAAGAAGGCCTCCGTGGTGGGAAGACGCATGGCTGGAGGGCTGCACAGAGGCGCAGTGGTGATGCTAAGTCAGCTTGGCTGGTGCCTGAATGTAATGTGTCCTCAGAGATTATAGCATCAGACAGTGCTGAAATCAAAGTGAGCACTGACTTACTGCTTCTGCCCTGTGTTCTTTGGCTAAAATGCATTGATTTCACTTAGAAACAAGAAGAATGAATTGAATTATTTCTTAGATTGATACTGTAAGTTTAATCTGCGTTTTTTTTTTTTTTTTTTTTTTTTAATGCAGCGATTGAGAATATGGATTTGGATACAGCCCAAAGAGTAAGAAAACAAAACTATGTTACTGTCTTTCAACTAAAATTTAGTAAGAATGTAGAATCTTTCTATATATAGTTGACCTACTGTTTGATATTTTAGGAATTACTATGATAGAATATTTTAATAACTTAAAAAGTACGTTTATAGCTGATTGATGTAAGCTGATTCGTTATGCTTTTTGGTAGGTATAAAAATAAATTCTAATTTTTTAAATTCTGCAGTTACAGGGAGAAATCAATTCCAGTTTTATATCTACTGAAAGCTATCACACTCTTGGTTGTCTTAGTCTTGTGGCTGGAGATTTAGCAACTGAGACTCCTGTGATAATTGGGGTAAATCTTTGTAAAATTTTGTTTTTTTTGGGACTGTAGTGTTTCTTTGTTAGCATGTTATCCTTTTTTAGTTAAATTTCAAATTAATTTGTAGCATGTAACAAAAAGGAAATTATCAAATTAGGTTAAAAAATTAATTTTTAGAAAACTGAAATTTCTATTTTGGAAAAATACTGCATTTTTATTTTAATTATGGCTAAATTCCCTGAAATTTTAGCATTTCTTTTCGTTCTGACTATAGACAGAAACAATAAAAACAAAATAAAAAATTCCACAGTTACAGTAGTGCCTGGCCGTTTGTCACTAAATAGAAATCACAGAGCTGGGATTGAACCCAGGGCTTAGATGAGTGCTCTTCCATTAACTAAACTCCCAGCCTGAGGTTACAGATTTTTTTTAAAAAATCACATTATTACCAGGCATGGTGGTACACACTGGTTATCCCAGTACTCAGGAGGTTGAGGCAGGAGGATTGCTGCAAGTTCTAAGGCCAGCTTGGCTACATAGTGAGTTCAAGGCCAGCCTGAGCTATATGGTGAAACTGTGCCTCAAAAAACCACCAAAATGAATAAATAAATAAACAAACCAAACAAAAAATCACATTATTTTTTAAAAAAAATCACCTTGTGGCTGTGTAGATTATATATCAGCCTTTAAAATCATGGTGGATGCAGAAATGTATCTAAAGGCACATATACCTTTGGTGACAAAATTAGAAGTTCTCTGGAGCCTACTGTTTTATTTTGGCTTTTGCTTATGTTTGAAAATAAAAGAAATGCTGAACTTCAGGTGTTTACTTAAAAGGCTTCAGTAAATTTTTTTCGTCTCCTGCTTTTCAAATCCCTGTAATCTTGAAATAAGACAAGTTTTATATAAACCTCTATTCAGAGAATGATTCTGGACAGTAAAAATTCTTTAAGCAATTCTACTTTGTTCCTAGTCTTGGGTAGTACTTGTTGTTAGTAGAATGAAAAAAATGATCAAAATGGGGCTGGGGATTTAGCTCAGTGGTGCCCTGGCAAGTGAGAGTCTTGGGTTCCACCCCCGGTACCCCTCAAAAAAAAAAAAAAATGGAAGAGATCTTAAAGTTCAGGCTATCTTTAGGGCAACACTTTATTAAGTGTTATTCATGTAATAACAGTGCCAGCATTCAGTTCTTTACATTCTTGCCTGAAAGCTAGTTGGGCTTGGATATATAAATGCATTTTAAAATGGGTAATACACAATTTTTTTTTGAGTATAAGCAGTTGAACTCAGGACCTTGCACTTGCCAGGCAGGCATTGTGTCATATTTTATTCTGAGAAATGTCTAGCACTTAGAATCAAGTTTTTTGGGGAGGATACTGGGGATTGAACGACCTTGCACTTGCGTGGTAGGTGCTTGTGCCACTGAGCTAAATCCCCGGCAGAATCAAATTTATAACTGTTGTCCTTTGTGCTTTTTAGGGAACTGGTAATTGTGTCCTCTCAAAATGGGAACCAGACTCTTCCAAAAAAGAAATGAAAGTTAAGAACCTTATTGATGCAGAAATCATTAAAGGTAAAATAAGTTAATGAAACCATTTTCTGTAATTATTAACAAGTTGTAATTTTCATGTTAATATACTTGAACTATTATATAGGGTTTTTACCACATCATCTTTGATGAGCCAGATTAGTTTGATTATTGTCCATAACGTGACTGTTCTTGACATGTTGCCATTCCTGCTTTGTTTTGGGAGAGTTTGTATTTTCGTGGTCATCTAAAAGTAGTAGAGGCGGGAATAAATGCAAATGAGAATGTTGAACTTGTCTCATGATGTGAAGTGACGGCTGGGGCATCTGCTTGGCCACATGACGCGTAGGTGATGAGACATCACTGCCAAGCTAGGAACCATGGAGATGGCCCAAGTGACCCCCAAACTGCACACTGATTCTCGCCTCAGTGGAACAGAGGTTCCTGTACCATTACTGATGCAAAGTAACTTTCACACCCTATCTGACGGAGCCCTGGAAGAGCTGATGTGAGTGCAGTCCCGCTGGTGACCTGAAGAAAAACATCACTCCATGATGCAGGCTGGGTGGAAGAACTAGAAAGAGAAAACAAGACCCCGCCATGCAGAGGAGTTGAGGATGCTGACAATTTACACTGACATCTGGGAGACCTTTTTCTCAAGCCAGAAAACGACTGAATGACTTTATGCAAATAACTACTACTTGTAGACAGGTTTATATTATAGTGTGTATTTGTGGAAGGAGGACTTGTTGGTTGCTTTCTTAACAGTTTTTGTTTTTGTTTTATAGGACAAGGGTCTTGCTGTGTAAGCTCAGGCAGAGCTTGAGCTCTCTATGTACCTCACCAGCGTACCCTGGAAGTTAGGGAGGTTTACCTACCTCAGCTTCCTGAGAACTGGGTTTAACAGCATGAGCCACCACGCCCAGCTAGTGTTCTTGATTTTTTTTTGATACCAGGAATCGAATTCAGGACCTTGCCTGTGCCAGGAAGGCACTTGTGCTGCTGAGCTAAACCTCTGACAGTGTTCTTGATTATTAAACACTAAAGCTTTGGCATTTCCTGCCTATTACTGTCAGATATTTTTGTGAAGTCATTATTTTCTGCCCTTCCTTTTGTAGTAGTTGCTCTTTGATAAAAGTTAGTATCTGGGGCCTGGGGATTTAGCTCAGCAGCATAAGCGCCTGCCTTGCAAGCGCACAGTCGTGAGTTCGATCCCTGGTACTGATAAAAAAAAAAAAGTTAGTATGTAAGTTTGTTAGATAAATAGTAAATTCTTCAAATATTGTTAAAAAAGTACGTGTAGTTCTGCCTTTCTGTAAATATGTCTTTTTAATATGGCTCTCTGTAGCATGGAAATACAATTCTCAGACATCTTGCTTTCTCTTTTGTAGGTGCAGTGAAGTTCCAGCTGATAGACAATCTACTCTTTGTTCTTGATACTGATGTATGTATTTGATATTTCTCTGTCAGTGTTTCCATTTGATACTGTTTTTTGTTTATTTGTGATGCTGGGAATGGAACCCAAGATCTCATGCAAACCAAGTGCTCTACCACTGACCTATACCTCCAGCTCACGTGTTATGTTTAACTATTGACAAACCTACAGGGACAAGAACTTTAGCTGGGACAGATTACTGCCTTATGTACTGGGCTTTATTTCCCTATATGTATCAAAAATACATCCTGAAATGTAAACTTGTAAGCAGTAGTTATGTGTGAGCGAAATGTCTCTTCTGCAGAATGTGCTGAGTTTGTGGGACATTCACACTCTCACTCCCATGTGGAATTGGCCCTGTCTTCACATAGAGGAATTCCTTCTTACCACTGAAGCAGATTCTCCTTCGTCAGTGACCTGGTGCGTTACAATTAGCTAGGACAATTGCCCTTTCCTTAACAACAGGTTATGTGTCTGGTTTTATTTATATCATTTATTATGTTTTGTGTTCTAAACTGTGCTGTGAAATAGTCTGTAAGGACTGATGAGGTGTTTGCCTCTTTCCATTGGGGACAAAAAAGACAATGTGAACTTTCAAGAGTTGTATGAGATAGAACATCAATTTGGGCCATAAACCTGGAGAAATAGAGCCCAGTGTTCTCTCTCTCTCTCTCTTTTTTTTTTTTTTTGTCTTTTTTGTTTTTATCGGTACCAGGGATCGAACTCACGACTGCCTGCTTGCAAGGCAGGTGCTTATGCTGCTGAGCTAAATCCCTAGCCCCCATTTTTTTTTTTTTTTTTTTTTTTTGAGACAGGGTCTCACTGTGCAGCTCAGGCTAACCTTAAACTCACTGTCTAGCCCAGGCTGGCTTTGAACTTGCAGTGATCTTCCTGCCTCAGCTTTCTGAGTGTTGGATTTACAGGCATGCACCACCACGCCTGGCACAGTGTCCTCTCTATAGTCCATTTTAACTTTTATGCAAAAAATATTATTATTAATGTGATTATGTCTTGCAGTTAGCAAAGCTTGTTTGGTTTATTTGCGGCTTCTTTTCTCTTTCAGGCAAGGGATTACAAATCTCAAGTTAGTAGCTCTGACAATGACAGCTAATAAGAAGGTACTGTAAAGGTTTACTTCATGTCCATATTATGTGTTGAACACAGCACTTATTAACACAAAAGTAGATATTAAGCAGTGCTCACAGGATATTGGTTCTTATAGTTCACACAGTTGACAAATAATACTCTTGCAAAGTTCTTTTACTGTTTCAAAGAAAGGATATAAATCTTGGTTGCATATTTTTAAACAGCATTTTAGGAACAAAAAATGTTCCTAAGAAAGTCTTTGAAGGATTTTTTTTTTTTTTTTGGTTGGTTTTGTTTTGTTTTGATACCAGGTATTGAACTTGCAACCTTGTGCTTGCCAGGCAGGCACTTATGTCACTGAGCTAAATCCCTGGTCCTCTAAGAAAGTCTATTAGGGTGACTCTCACAAAGTTCTGAGAGTGAGGAATTACTTTCACCTTAAATGCAAATTGTAGAGTATATATACATTTTTATTCAATAAATGTAGAAGGTATAATAAAACATAAGTTTATCTTTCGTGTTTAATCATTAAAAACTTGTCTGTGAAAGTTTTTTTTGCATTTAGGGGCTGGGGATTTAGCTCAGCGGCATAAGCGCCTGCCTTGCAAGCACATGGTCGTGAGTTCCATCTCCAGTACTAATTAAAAAAAAAAAAAAAAAAGATTTTTTTTTTTTTTTTGCATTTAGCTTTGATTATGAATGTTTTGAATACATGGTTGTGATTGTGAAGTACTATTATATGTGTGTAGGTTTACATTAACCTACTAAGTGAACTGCTTTTCCATTTCTCTTAGATGAAGAACCTTGTGGTTTATGTATTACCTACAATGGAAATTCTGTATTCTTTGGAAGTATCTAGGGTTTCTTCTTTGGTTCAAACAGGAATTAGCACAGTAAGTCTATGCATATTTTAAACTGCTTTATACCAATTTTTTAAAACTTTAAAAAAACTTTTAAGAGTAATTAAGCTATGTATGAGTAGAACCTAATGGACCTGGCTAGATCTCAGGTGTGTATCTGTATTCATTATTAACAGAGCTCCTCAGATACACCAGGTCAGTCTTCATACAAAAAAAAAAAAAAAGAAAGAAAAAGAAACCAGGCATGGTGGTGCAGCCTATACACTTAATCCTTGGAAGGTTGAGGCAGAAAGATCACTGTGGGTTTGAGGCCAGCCTGGGCTATGGAGTGAATTCAAGACCAGCCTCCTGAAGTACATAGTGAGACCCTGTCTCAAAGGATAAAAAAGAAAAATAAATAAATAAAATAAACAGAAAAAAGTAAAATGGCAGTCATCTACTCAGTTTTCTTGAATATTTGGAAGAAATGTAAATAATTAAATTTTAGGGGTTGTACATTTGTTTAAATGTTATTTTAATTGTTTAAACTCATGGAGCACACTGATAATCCAATGCGTGAATAAAGTGTGTAATGATCAAGTTAAAGTAGTTAACATTTCCAACTCTTTAAAGGTTTTTGGATTAACTTATAGTAATTGTATAGAATAGCTTGATGTGATATTTTTATTTATTTTATATTGGAACCTTTTTTTTTTTAATGTTTGTATACACATAACACCTATATACACATGCTGTATTATTTGCAGACTTTCTGACCTGGTACCTCTAAATGTTTAAGCAAATGTCTTTTTTTTTTTTTTTTTTTTTTGTCTGTTTCTATTTTATCAATACTGGGGATTGAACTCATGACTGCCTGCTTGCAAAGCAGGCGCTTATGCGGCTGAGCTAAATCCCCACCCCGCAAATGTCTTTTTTTTTTATAATTCCAAATTTTTAAATTCTTTGTTTGATCCCAGCAGCACACAGCCTAGATCTAACCACCTTCAAAAAGCCCTGCCTGTGATGACATGAGGGTTGGAGGGGGCTATCCAGGCACCAGCCATAGGAGTGAGTCACATTAAAGGTCTCACTATAGATCCATGTGTCCTATTATTAATGATGTTAATTTGATTGAGGCCAGCCTAGGCAATTTAACAACATCTTGTCTCAGAATAAAGGAAAAAGGGGTAGGGATATAGCTCACCACTTTGTGGGTTCAATTTTAGTATTGGAAGAAAGAAAAAAGGAAAAAATTTGACCATTTGGATTGATTTTAAAATCCTTTGATAATCCCTGGTATTCCCTTCAAAAAAATCCAATGATGAGTAATTCTTGATTGAACCATTTGGTAGTTCAGTAATTATAAAACAAACTGCCTTTATATCTGAGTTTTAATGATATTTTTGTTATATTTGTAGGATACCATTTACCTTCTGGAAGGAATTTGCAAAAGTGATCCCAAGTAGGTCATGTTTTATTAGATAATTATCAGATGAGTTGCTGAATAACAGCTTATCTCAGTTAAAATTTACTCATTAATATGAAGCGGCAAGCCTATTTACAAGGCACTCATTTTTCAGATTCTCCGAAGACTCCGTGTCAGTGATAGTGCTCAGGTATCTTACAGAAGCTTTACCTGAAAACAGGTGACTATAGCCATTCTTTTACTTCTTACCCCTTAATGAAAGCTCACATTCCCTAGTTAATAAACATGTACTGAGATTTCTTTTCCTACTTACAGATTGAGTCGGTTACTTCACAAACACAGATTTGTGGAAGCCGAGAGCTTTGCCATTCAGTTCGGACTGGATATTGAGGTAAGTGTGCATGTGTCCCTGAAACAAGAACTTCTTGATGTCCTTGAGGCTGAGGAGACACTGACGTGGAGACCACTGGTATTTAGTGTGAGCAGGTTTAGAATTAAAGCACGACAGAGCTGGGGATTTACCTCAGCAGCATAAGCGCCTGCCTTGCAAGCAGGGAGTCGTGAGTTCGATCCCCGGTACCGATAAAAAGGAAAAAGACAAAAAAAAAAAAAAAAAGAATTAAAGCATGGCAGAGTAGGGAGGCCTCGGATTCTTCCATGAACCCCTTGCCGTTTGGGCCAGAGTGGGGTTCTACACGCAGAAGAGCCAAAAGAAGTGAACAGGGGAGGAGCCTGCAGGACTTGTGAGTTCTGAAGGGGACTGAGATTTCATCCTGTAGGTGAAGGGGAAGTAATTTTAGGCCTCAGAATGTCCTGGGTGGGCAGTTTGGAACGGTGGAGAGTTGTCTGAAAAAGGCCCAAACGAAAGGTCAAATGTCAGTTAGACGCTTTTCCTGGGAGGGCTGTTCAAGCAGTGGGGTGCAGTGGAGATGAGTGGGAGGGGCTGATGGGAGGTAAATGCACAGTAGAATCAGCGGGACACGATGGTCAAATATAGGGCAGAACGGAAGACTGGAATTTGTCTACATGTTGGGTGGTGGCGGTGTTACCTAAAACGAGGAATGTGCGTGTAAGAGCTGGTTCGGGTAACAAGATGGAGAGTTCTGCTTTATAAACGCTGGATGTAAGGAGCCTGTGAACTTAGTGCTGTCTGCTAGGAAGCCAGGGGGTGACCTGATCTGACCATGGACATGGGGAAGACAGAGGGAGGCTCAGCTTCCAGGATACCGCAGAGCAGGAGAACATGTGGAAGGGAAAGGGACCTGAGCAGGGCACGCCATGCACCAGCAGGTGAGGGGCGGAGGAGACAGATCCACATGTGTGGGAACAAATGAAGGAAGGAAAGCACAGGAATGCACCATTACAGAAGCCAAGGAGAGAGACACTTTAAACTCAGTGGTAATGATCATCAATTGCAGATGCTACAGAGGTCAGATATCAGAGTGAAGGTCGATTGAGTCACGGGTCACTAAACCCCCTGAAAAGTTTCCCAAGAAGGAATGAAGGAGACAACTTGATCAGATTTCATTAAAAACATGTACTGAATGGGTAATTGATACCCATGTGGTTGTTTTTAAAATGTAGCATTTTACACATCTAGAATAATCCTGTGCATGAGCAAAGGAGTAACAAGTACTAAGAGTAGGACTGGGCATGGTGTCACACACCTGTAATACCGATGCTCAGGAGGATGAGGCAGGAGGACTACTACAGATCTAGGGCCAGCCCGAACCACACAGTGAAGTCCTGTCTCAAAGGACAGAAAAAGTATTAAGAGCAGAATAATAGACACTTTTTGTTAGGAAAAGGAGGATGGTGTATTTTCTTTGTTTTTCTTTTCTTTTTTTTTTTTTTTTTTTTTGAGACAAAGTCTTCCTTTCAAGCACAGGCTGGTTTTGAACTCACTTGGTAGCCCAGAGTGGCCTCAAACTTGCAGCAATCTTCCTGCCTCAGCCTCCCAAGTGCTGGGGTTACAGGCATGTGCCAACATACCCAGCTCACTTTCTTTTCATCTTTGATCCTGAGTTATGTGAGGATTCATCTTTTTTCATAACAGTGTATGTGGCACAATATACCGTGAAAGTAGATCATCCTTAGCTATTCCCATACTTCAGATCAATTGATGTGCCTGCCATGTTTATATTGTAGCTTGTATATAAGGTAAAAGCAAATGATATGTTGGAAAAACTAGCTTTGAGTTCTGTGGACACCAGCGGGCAGACCAAATGGCAGCAGCTTGTAGAGGAAGCAAAGGAAAATCTTCGTAAAATCCAGGTATGTGTTCCCAGCCACTAAGGATTCTGCCTGTAGTGCTGTGTTGGTCAGGGTTGAGTTGCCTCACTGTATGTTGCCTTTGTGAAACAGGATGACGAATTCGTGGTGAATTACTGCCTAGAGGCGCAGTGGGTGACCTACGAAACTACCCAGGAGATGCTCAGCTATGCCAGAAGCAGGGTGAGTTAGCAGCCTTTTCTTTCTTTTTCAGCCTCTTTTTCTTTCTCAGAAGAATTTGTTTCAATTACTCATCATTCTGCACCTCTCCTT
This sequence comes from Cavia porcellus, assembly GCF_034190915.1. Lineage (NCBI taxonomy): Eukaryota > Metazoa > Chordata > Mammalia > Rodentia > Caviidae > Cavia > Cavia porcellus. The sequence continues at coordinate 7,518,512 of NW_026947499.1, read as the reverse complement.
TTTTTTTGTCCTTCCATTTTTCTATATCTGTGTAACAATTTCTTTTCTTTTTTTTTTCTTTTCCTAAATCCATTTTATTTCAAGGAGAAAAAGAAAAAAAGAGAAAAGAAAAAACCTAACATTTCAAGACATATCAATCAAGGGGTAACAATAGTACATACCTTGTGCATTTTCATCCCCAAATCATTCACACCAATGTCTTTTTCTTTTCTTTTCTTTCTTTCATGTTTTTTTTTGGTACTGGGGATTGAACTTACAACCTCACGCTTGCAGGCAGGTGCTTATGCCATTGAGCTAAATCCTCAGCCCTCACCTCAATTTCTTAAAAAATAGGAACTTTTTTTATTTGCTATTTTGAGACAAGGTCTTGCTGTGTAGTGCAGGCTGGTCTTAAACTCACTATGTATCCAGGCTGGCCTGGAGCTCATGGTGATCCTCCTGCCTCAGCCTCTCACATGCTAGGGTTATAGACTAGCACCACCACACTCTTTTTTTTTTTCCATTGCTGGGAACGGATCTCAGGGTTTTTCCCTAGCTCATTTTTATTTTGAAGCAAGGTCTTGCTAATTTGCCCCGGCTGGGCTCCAATTTGTGATCTCCTTCCTTGCCTCCCCAGAGCACTGGGATTACATGTGTATGCTGCCATGCCTGACCTAAAGAAAAAGGAAATTTTTTAAAATTATAGCTTTATTGAAATAATTGATATCATTTATTTCACTAATTTAGTATTCAGTGGTCATTAGTACATTTACTGATTTCTTTTTTTTTTTTTTTTTTTTTTTGAGGCAGGGTCTTGTGTAGTTTAGGCTGACCTCAGACTCAGACTCACTGTGTAGCCAAGCTGGCCTCAGATTCACAGTGATCCTCCTGCCTCATTCTCCTGAAGTACTGGGATTACAGTTGTGTGCCATCACACCTGGGTATTTACTGAATTTGTGTGACCATTATCTCTATCAGTTTTAGATCATTTTTGTTGCCCCTACTGTTAGCCGTCTCTCTTAGTTTCCTCCATCCTAGCCTCAGGCAATCCCTGATTATTTCCTATCTCTATTTAATGTGCCTGGACATTACAAATCCGCAAATTGGAATCAGATGATGTGGTGTGGTTTGTATCTGACTTTTCACTTAGCATGTTACCAGGGACCACCCTGCTGAAGCATGTGTCGGTGCAGTGCATCTTTGCACTGGTGAGTAGCATTCACTGCATACAGACCACATCACGTTTTGCCTATCCGTTCACCCTCTGATGGGCACCTGAGTTCCATCTCTGCTGTTGTGAGAGTAATGCTGCTATACATTTGGTCGTGTGAAAGTCTGTTCAAGTCCCTGCTGTCAGTCCCTCCTACCGAGGAGGTGAGTTGCTGGCTCCACGCCTGAGTTCCCTGGAGCTGCCAAGCTGTTTTCCCAAGGGTGCACTGGGTTCCCCTTTCCAGCTCTTGCTGTTCTTTGTTTTGTGACATTAGCCAACCTAATGGGTATGAAATGGAAGATATGTTTTTGTAGTGTTTGTACATGTGTGTATTATTCAAAAAGAATATTTAAAAATATTTTTCTTGTAGTTGTTGTTGGTTTTTTTTGGTACCAGGAATCAAACTCAGGGCCTGCCAGCGCTTACTTTTTAAAAAGACGGTCTCAGACAGTACAAAGTGGCCTTGAACTCACTATGTAGACCAGGCTGGGCTTGAACTCACAGTGATCCTCCTCCCTCAGCTTCCTGTGTTCTGGGATTATAGGTGTGCTTTACCACACCTGCCTTCTAGATCTTTTTTAATACGTACTTTCTGCTATTGCTAATAATAGCATTTTTGTAGTAAAGTGTTTGCCTCAGTGTCCTGAGTACAACTGTTCATTATAGTCCATAAAATCAAGGTATAACATGAGCAAAATGGTTTTTTTAATCCATTTTATTCAAACAAAAAGAAAGAAAAAAACTACCACAAAATTTAAAAGCGTGTCAGTTGGGGCAACAATGGTACATACATTGCACATTGTCATCCCCAAATCATTCAGCCAGAGCACGAGACATCTGCCTTCAATTGTCTGAACAATATCAGCACAAATCTTTCTCTTCAGTGAACTCAGAAATCAGTACTATAACATAATTTTTTTTAATATACATACACATCTACACATGTTTTTTCCTTCAGCTTGTCACATTAATGAAGCATTAGGATATTAACACATGAGTGTCTTATTTCACTAATGAGTAGCATGGGCAAAATGTTATGAGCTTTTTTCATATAATGCAGTGTTTTTTAAAATACGTAGTTTCTTTATTATTTACTCTTTTCAGAATTGTCCAGGTTAGTTTTCTCTCCTTGCTGAGGCAAAATACTTGACACCCAAAATTAAGGAAGGAAAGGTTTATTAAAGGTTTGTGGAGGTACCAGTCCATAGTTAGTGGGCTCCAAACCAGGGTGGCATGGTGCAGGGGCAACACTTTAAGACAGCAGCCTGTAAAAGCAGCCAGAGCAAAAGTGGAGAGCAGGGAGCAAGCCTCTTTTCCTCCCTTGTGTTGGAAGCAGGTTGAACACCAGATAGCACTCATTGTATCTGCCTGCCTCCTCCTGTGCAGGCTAAGGATATTTACAGAGTAAGGACCCTTGTGCCCTTCTGAGTTACTTAGTTAAGCTTTAGACTTCTCAAGTTGACACAATGTATAAACCATAACAAGAATGAAGCACAGCATTTTTTCAAAGGTAGTGTTTTCCATTCACAGAATGAGAAACCTAACATAGATGTTTTATTTTCATCCTTAGCTTTTGAAGAAAGAAGATAAAACTGTTCCCTTCTATTCTGATGGCTTGATAGAGGTAATTACGTTAGATTGATAGATTAATATGGGGATGAATGACCCTTTGTAGTTTTTTTCCCTTTCAACATAGGCTTGCATTTTTTTAAGAGCAAGTTATTTTAATACCTCAGCTTACTTATTTCCAAAATGAGACTATTAATAGTATTTCCTTATAGGGTTTTGTGAGGTTATAGCATATAACTTCTAAAAACCATTTTGCATAGATCCCCATACCTGCTGAATACTAAAATGGCTATGAACTTGGTGATAATCATGATAATGCCCAAATACATGGGCGCATGTACAAAAGCATGTGTGTATGTAAATTTCCAAAGTAAATTCAGCTAAGTTTCACAATAAGGTCACTTATAAATCATTCTGAAAATTGGTTTTTGAACGGCAGTATTATTATTATTTTTACTTAAAGAGAAAAAACAAAAACAAAACAGAAGAAAAGGGTAGAAATAATACAGAATTACAGAAAAATAAACAGTAAGAAATCACTTATCAACTATTTTCAAATAAGCATACAAAGTGACATTCAAATAGTGACATTGCTTACAGTTCTGCTCAATGATCCCACAAAAATTTAGTAATGTGGTTATCAGTCCTACACACTTGTTTTTTATCTTAAAGAGGGTAAGATTAAACATATCAAAACAGAACAAAACAGTTCATAAAGAAACAATTTAAAGAAATACCTATTTCAAAGCAAGTCCACTGGAGATCTTCACTGTCTATCTTACTGTCTCTAGTTTTCTTCCAAATAGTTATCTCCATCTTCACACACATTGAATACATACTGCATGTTATAGAACTAATCAAATTGTTAGAGGATGATGAAGACTTTTTAGGTCTTTAAGACCTGACATTGGGGAAGTCAATAATGACTACCATAATATCTCTTATTCTTTTTGTAGTTCGCTGTCCTTAACTTTACATATGCTGAAATTGAACTTTAGAGACTAGACTAATATCACTCTGAACAGTGAATAATACTATTGCTAGATTTTATATCATAATGTTACAGAATTAGCATTGGGTTTCTTAGTGTCTCTTCTTCAGAGTATCTGTTCATTACATTGTGCATTATAGTTTAAAAAATTCTTCCCATGTGTGAATTTCTACATGTATATCTATCCTCTCTGTGTTACAGAGAAAAACAGATCATAACAAGACAACAAAAGAAATTCCTAGAAAAAATGCAATGAAAAAGATACATAAGACCACAATATTAAGTGATCTACCATAGTTACTATGCTTTCTCTTGTTATTTTCTATAGACTTGTCCACATCATCAGGCTTAAAGTAGTTAAGCATAGTATTACATAGCTATTTTTATAAGAACACAACTTTGAAGACATTGTAGGACTTGAGAGTGGTTAATAATCAAAACTGGTATGGATATCTTTTACATCTTGTCAGCTTCAGAGTAGTTGCCTCTACTTTTAGACTTGATACTATTAAGCATACCAAATTTGAATAAAATCAGCCAAGGCAAAACCGCGGTCTATCAAACCAGCTTCAAATAAGATCAGTTATAGTAAGACAATGTAAGTAATACAGGGTTTCAGTTTAAGTTAACATGAAATTAAGGATAGTTACCATGGTATAACCTGCTACTTTTGGGTTAGATGTCTGTGCCCTCAAATCTTGTATCAGTGGACAGACCGGAACAAAATAAAATCAAACTAAACAGAGCGATAAGACTACTGTGACTTTTAAATCCTGACACACTATTAACAATGACCTCTGCCTTCCTTTTTTAGGCTATTTTTCACCTTTCCCCTTCTCGGGATGTTTTATATGTTTTGGGTCCCACTAGTCCCTTTAATTTTTAGATTAGGGCCCAGCCTGTTGTTTGAGTGTTACTGAACCTTTTTACCCCTGAGCTTGATCTTGAGCTGTACTCCTTTACTTACTAAAGTCATAGGGTTTTCCTTCCTTCCAGCTGTGTAGTTCTACACTGAAGGGCAGTATTATTAACATGTAGACCTTTACAATTAAACGGTGACTGGAATGTTTTCATTACTCCATTTGGAGTTGCACTGATGGGACTAACCTGTCTAGAGAATGACTCTAATGTTTGGTGTTTTTTAATTCAGTATTATTGCCAACAACATCAGATTATCAATTTCTTTCTTCTTTAGGTACTAAGGGCTCATGCAAAGTTAACTACATTTTATGGAGCATTTGGACCAGAAAAATTCAGGTACATTCCATTTTTAAATTTTTAATGTGAGTTAAGTACTCGTGTAAAATGTTGTAGAAAAATGCAGCATTCTTTTGCATGAATTTGTCATACTTGGAGAGGAAGAGCTGGGATGGTCAAATGGTGGAAAAATACTATCTTTTCATCAAAGGAAGATTGGCTTAAGAACCTGTTATTCTTTCTTACGTGTATGTTTTGGTTTTTTTTTTGACAACCAGACTGTATATAGCCAGGCTGGTCTCAAACTCATGGTTATTTTCCTTCCTCAATTTCCCAAGTGCTGAGACCCTGTTTCAAAGCATTAAATTTTTAAAAGGCAGAGGCTGTAGTTTAGTTTAGTTTAGCTTTTTTTGTAGCTTAGTTTAAAAACCTCGGGTTCAGGGGCTGGGGATTTAGCTCAGCAGCATAAGCGCCTGCCTTGCAAGCAGGTAGTTGTGAGTTCGATCCCTGGTACCGATAAAAAGGAAAACGACAAAAAAAAAAGGACCTCGGGTTTAATCCCTAGTATTTCAGGAAATAATAGTTAAAAATAATTGTTTCTGGGAAAGGGAGAAGGGAAGTGGATGTAAAAAGAATTAAGATGTGTTATGTACATGTACCAGTTCCTATGTTAAATGTAATCATTGTGTACTACAAACATACTAATAAATTTTTTTTAAAATAGTTGTTTACAGCCACCCATGGTGGTGCACGCCAATAATCCCAGCAGTTGGGAGGCTGACACAGCAGTATTGCCACAAGTTTGAGGTCAGACTGGGCTACATAATGAACCACACACAGAAAAATCCAAAAAAAAAAAAAAAGACCATAGGCCTTCTAGAGCAGCCAAGATGACATAGCAAGACCCTGGCCTCTCCCAAAATAAAATTGTTTCTATATGTGGTGATTGCCTAAGAAATACCCTCCATAAAGTATTATGGCCTCTGGGGAAGATAACAAGAGCTCCAGAAATCTAAAAAGAAAGAAACTTGACTTTTTCATTGTGTTATCTTTGACTGTTCTGTTTTTAAACTTCTGGTGTTCTTTTTTCTTGAGTCAGGGTCTTGCTATGTAGCCTCAGCTGGTCTTGAACTCACTATGTAGCTGATCCTTCTGTGTCAGTTTCCTGAGTGCTAGGATTTGTTTTAAAAATTTTTGAGGAGGGCCTGGGGATTTTGCTCAGCGCCATAAGCGCCTGCCTTAAAAGCAGGCAGTCATGAGTTCGATCCCTGGTACCGATTAAAAAAAAAATTTTTTTTTTTTTTTTTTTGAGGAAAAAAAACTTAACTGGTTGCTTTGCACGGTGAAACTCACTTGGATGGTATAAGCTTAGTAATTTATTTTTTCCTCCTTTTGATTTCTCAGTGGGAGTGCTTGGATTGAATTCCTGAATAATGAAGATGATCTTAAAGATATTTTATTACAACTAAGAGAAGGGAACATTGTCTGTGCTCAGTATCTTTGGCTGAGACATCGGGTAATACGTTTTGTTTTGCATTTTTTCTTAAAGGCTTCCCAGCTCCTGAGATGGGTCTGACTCAACTAAACAAGGTGCCATAGTTGACTGGATAATAAAATATTGTCAGATTGATGAGACGTGTCTGTCCCTCTGATGATTCTAAGTGTGAGGGAGTTCTGTAAAGATACGTAGGGCATTATTTTACCTCATTGAGTCTAAATAGCTCCTTAGCTCAACAGACAACATTTGATTAAGTCATTCACTGATAGAAGCCCAGCTTGTCTTTTATCCCAGCTACTCAGGAGACTGAAACAGGAGGATCCCTTGAGTCCACTAGTTGGAACCAGCCTGGACAACATAACGAAACCCAATCTCTTAAATAGTAAAATTGTTCATTTTCATTCACTTCACCTTGGCTGATGTCAACATATGATATTGGAACCCAAACATACCATGTTGTCATTTCATAAGCGGACACATTGCTTGTAAGCCTTTGTGCCATCATCTCCAGTTTTGTCTTCCTTAGAGCACATCTCTGCTGGTTCCCTTGCTGCACAATTTATACAGTGTTTGCCACTCATGGTCCCGTTGTGGCCCTCAACTTGATCATCTGCATAGATAAATCACCTTTAGCAGCTATTAAAATCAGCAAGATTTCCTTGGGATGACTTCCTAATATAATAGGACTTTGTGCTTTGGGAGGTTGTCAGTCTGTTAGATAAGTTTTAATTTCTCACTCTGTAATATTCAGGCAAACTTTGAAAGCAAGTCTGATGTGAAAATGCTTGAGAACTTGCTGAACTCAATTTCTACACCAGTCTCTTTACAAAATCTTTGTCCATGGCTTAAAAACGAGGTGGTCCCATTTGTGAGAAGGACTATACCTGAAGGACAGGTGAGTTTCCCCCAGTAGTTCTATTCTTAATAATCTTACGTAATTTGTGTTCCATTATGTTGGAGACCACTACAAAGTGGCTTTGAGCAGGATTTAGGATCAACTAATTGATTTTCTTTTTTTCTTTGTCTTTTTCTTTTTTATCGGTACCGGGGATCAAACTCACGACTACCTGCTTGCAAGGCAGGTGCTTATGCTGCTGAGCTAAATCTCCGGTCCCAACTAATTGATTTTCTAATTGGCTTTCTATGTTTATCTGTGAGTCTGTCCTAGGCCTCAGCCCCTTGCCTGGCAATGGGAGCTGATTCTTAGTAAGTGAACCTCTGGGAATCACTGGTTCTGGCTGAGGCCTGTAGTGGCCTGTGAGGCCGGAGATACCTCAAAGGGCAAGATAAGGCCACATCTGTGGACACCTGGCTCAGACACCAATTAACAAGGTAGAGACTGCAGCTGCAGGCGTCTCACTTTGCAGTCTCACTCCTACCTTTCCATAAATGTCGTAATGGAGATAAGACAGTTCTCCTAAATTGGCATAATTTACTACTTGGAGAAGTCTTTGAAGTTACTCCCATGGTCCTGCTCATTTCCCATGCTTTCCTTAGTTTCCCTGCTCTTTGTTTGAAGATGCAACAAACATGGGTGGTCCAGGGAAGCTCTTTGTGTTAGCCCTCCTGATAGCCACAGAGTAAAGAACTCGGCTAAAGGGTTTTGACCCTCCCAGAGGCCTAAAATCATACCACTTGTCTCAAAATTAAGCCTTTGCTGTACACTTGTTTAGGAGGTTGATGAATCTAGGTCAGGACCTAATAACATTAGATCATTGGAGATTAAGTTATAGTAACAACAATTAATTAGCTTTTTAAAATTCTCTTTTAAAAGATAGCCATAAGGCTAGAGGCATAGGTCAGTGGTAGAACATTTGCCTAGCATGTGTGAGACCCCAGCTTCAACCCCAGAACTGCAAAAATGAAACAGTTTTTAAGAGATAACCATGAAAGAGTTTGGTTATTTTAGTGATTCTGTCTTGAGAATTTTAAATGATATATGTTTCAGAAAATTCTTGCAAAATGGTTGGAGCAAGCAGCCAGGAACCTTGAGTTAACTGATAAGGTAACACTAGTACAATTAATGTGGGAAAGACTTGCACCGCCCAAAGTGTGGCATGGCACACTGTTTTTAATGGTCTGTAATGTTTTTAAAGGCAAACTGGCCGGAAAATGGACTTCAGCTGGCAGAGGTATTTTTCACTGCAGAAAAAACAGATGAATTGGGATTGGTTTCCTCTTGGCACTGGATATCCTTGGTATGATGTGAAGAATGGATTTTGTAGTCTCCTTGTGTTACAGTTTGTCTACATGTATGTAGAGAAAAGTATCTGTAAATACATGTACTCCTTAAGGTTTCTGTTTTTGTGTTCCTTTATTTGTACCTTTCAAATGCACAAAATTGAAAACTTCTTTTCTTTGTTATATTTCTATTATATTTCATAATGCATATTCTCTATTGAACCATCAAAAATGAAACTGTATAAAAGCATTCTCCTGAGTAGTATAATTGATTATGGTGCAGTAGCAGCATTTCATAATCCTAAAAGAACAAAACTACTGACATATGATTAGTTTTTAAAGTACAACCAGGACTTCTGTTTGAACTAGTAGTTCATTGCTTTTTCTGATGGTATTTGCTAGGTATTTAAAAAGCTACAAGGGCTAAAAATCAGTTTTAAGATCAAACTGTAAAAAACATGAGATATCCTGACAGGCTAAGGAAACAGCAGTGGCTGGCCATGTGCTGAGAGCCCTCACCTAGCAGTGAGGCACTGGGCTCAGTTCCGTTCTCATCACTGAAGACAAAGCAGAACCACCAGTGGTACTTGAGGGACTAAGATCAGGAATGCCGATTTTATACTTGGGGTTAATGAACTAAATTTATTATTTGGCAAAAATATAAAGTTTATTATTTGGCTTATTAATTTCAAGTTAATTTCTTTTCATTTTGGAATTTCTAAATTTTTGAAAACATTCATTATATTGGGGGAGATAATGCAGATAATGCAGATGCCTATGCAGGAGGAGCACAGTCTTACGGTCAGCCTGGTCAACTAAGCAAGACCCTGTCTCAAAGTAAAAATAAAAAATGTGTTGGGGTTGTAGTAGAGTGCTTGCTCAGCGTATGTAAGGCCGTGGATTCAACCCCCAGTTTGTTTTCTCCTTCAAAGAAAATAAGCAAAAAACGTTTTTTGGGAGTACCATAATTTAGCTTAAAATCAATATATAAGACATGTTGTAATCTCACATATTTCAATACCAGCAAAATATGTCCTTACAATATTATATAGTATTTTAAATCACATTTTTCACATTTCTGCTTCAAATTATATTACTTTTATTACCTAATTAAAAAATGATCAATTGCTTTCTGATATAGAAAGTTCTCGTTATTAATTATTACTTATAATAGTTATACTTAATGATTTTATCCTTTTTAAATGAGGATGCTCATTATAATATGTTTTTCTATAAAAGAAGCCCCCCTATACACACTTTTTAGTTTGATTTTCAAAACAGGCTCATGCTATGTAAATTACATGTGTAGTGATCTAGGCTTGTTTAGGCTAGCGCTGAACTCACTATGTAGCTCAGGTTACATTGTGGGCTTGAACTCATGGCACTCCTCCTGCCTGAACCTCCAGAGTGCTGGCCTTAAAGGCATGCACCACCATGCCCAGCTCTTTTTCTTCTATTTGCTCTTAGACACTACTTTGTCTTTTCTCCGTTAGTTGACATTTATCAATATTAAAAATTTCCTTCCATGTATATAACTTGAGGAAATATTAAAGGTACATAATCTGTGTAGCTACATGGGACATTTGAGGACCATGCAAATATTTATGTATCCAAATATAGTTCTGAAAAAAAATTGTGCTAATATTAGTCTTCTGTTTAAGAAAAAAATGCTTTGAATGTTCTAATCTCTGTTAATGTATACTAGGTGATTTTAGTTTGGTCTACAGAATTCTTATTTTGTTGTTTTAATTTCTAGAATTTACAAAATTTAAGGCATTAGTTGCTTCAAAATTGCAGGTTTCCTCTTATGTACATAACCATGGTCTTTTTTTTGTTTTTTTGTACCGGGAATCAAACTCACAATCTTGCACTTGCCAGGCAGGTGCTTATGCCACTGAGTTAAATCCCCAGCCCTAGTTTTTTTTTTTTTTTTTTTTTTTAACCATGGTCATTTTTTTTAATATTCTTTGAAATGAGTGTGGTTCTGTTTCCCTGTCATGTTTTTATTTTATGTCCTTAACCATCTTAATACTCTCATTTTAGAAGGATTACCAAAACACGGAGGAAATACGTCAGTTGCAGACTTTGGTCAACAACTTGAGGGAGCTGATCACGTTGTACAGGAAATATAACTGCAAGCTGACCCTCTCTGACTTAGAGAAGGTAAAATTCTGGGCTTGTCACCATTGCTATACTCCTTGCATCCGGTTCTGGCTGGAGCTTGCATTTATGTCATCTTTCTTGTCTGTCACCCAGGAAAACACAACCACCATCGTGTTCCGAATGTTTGATAGAGTTTCGGCCCCGGAACTTATTCCCTTCGTCTTAGAGAAGTCGATCCGCGTTTACATGAGGGAGCATGGCTTGCAAGAGGAGGAGCTTCTCTTGCTGTACATAGAGGTAACTTTCTCTTTAGATCTAACCTGTTTCTGGGAACTGTTCAGCATACCATCACATTAAATGTTCAGCTCTTTAAGGAAATTGTGCTTTACCACTGGGACTCACACAGTATTTGTACTGGTTAAGACAATGGGTTAATTCTGCTGCTAAATGAGTACCTTGAACAAGGAAGAAAAATAGGAGCTGGTTGCAGTGATGTGCGCCTGTGATTCCAGCTATTGGAGAGGCTGAGGCAGGAAGAGCCCTAGAGCTCACAAATGTGAGCCCTCCATCTCAAAAAAAAAAAGAAAACCAAAATAGTAGCTCTTTCTCCTCAGCATTATTGTGAGATAAAAGGAAAATGAACTCAGTTTTTATATTTTTTTTCTTTTGACACTGCTTATTAAACCCAAGACTTAGTACCTATAAAGCACATATTCTAGCAGCCTTGGATATCAGTTATTTTGAAAACAGTATGCAGTATGCTGTAGTAATTTGGTGTGTAGGTCTTTCAAGTAGCTTATCTTTTTTTATTCTATGAAAAAATAAAATGAAATTTCCTAATAAAATTAAAAGAGAATATCTACAGTTAATACACTGTATTGTTACCTTCAAAATAATTATTGAGTACAAGACATACACCCAAAAGAGTCTTAGGATAAAGGAATAGATAATAACACAAACTTTCTTTTCCACCAACTAAAAGAAGCTATGCTATAATTGAAACACATTAGCATATATATTGAAATATTTTTAAAACAATGAGGTATGTAACTTGGGGACTTCTTCCTACTCCTGCTTTGCTCTTTGTGTATATATGTGTATATTTTGTCTATCTATTATGTGTTTCTCATGTAACAGAAGCCATGCATTGTGAGACTAAACCATTCCTCACAGCTCTGGCTGCTGAAGAAGCCATATGAGTGGGGAGACAGATGCTTGGTTGTCAATGCAAGGAAGCAGCGTTATTGTAGCAACATCCATTCCTTTTTTTAAAAATTAGATTTTATTGGTACATTCCGGACATATATATACACAGTGATCACATTTATCAGAGAGAATCTGTACGTGCTACCACTTTTGTCCCTGATTCTCCTACCCTCTTTTTCAACCCCATCTCCCCTCCTCATTTACAAAGCTTTGTTTCCATGTTTTCCTTTTCTCGTTTTTTAAAAACTTTTCCCTTCCTTTCCCCTGTCCCTTCCCTCATGTTCCCCTTTCTATTTGAACATTTTCTTCCTATTTCATGATACATTTTGGTCCTTATTTACACTTCTGGTTTCTCACACCACAGAAACAATGCAGTGTTCACATGTATTTCAGTTTCATTTCTCTTAAGAGTCAAGGTGTATCTACTTTCCTAGAAATGTCTAGAGCGTATCCTTTATGGCAGAGTAGTACTCTGTTTTATATATAAAAAAGATCCCACATCTTTATCCACTCTCCAGTTGATGGGCACTTGGGTTTTTTTTTTTTTTTACTGAGAATCGAACTCACAACCTCGCGCTTGCCAGGCAGGTGCTTATGCTACCGAGGTAAATCCCCAATCCCAATGGGCACTTGGTTTGTCTCCAAGATTTGGCCAATACAAACTACTGCTATAAACGCAGGGGAAGCAGCGTCCATTCTTATTGAGCCTTCCCCTGTTAGAGATTTGAGGTTTCCTGATTGACTTTATGCTCATAACTAATGTGGCCAGAGAATTGGTGTTGAATTTATAGCATCAGCAGAACTAAAAGTGTGTATTTTATGCATGTCAATAAGGGAATGACCTGTTGATGTTCTACAGAAAATGGAAATTGGCATTCAGGTATCCATTGTATTCCAAAATAAGGTCTCAAATCTTAAACTGTTAGGGGCCTTGGAGTTAGAGGTTAATCTGTCTTCCAATACACTAATATAGCATTGAGTATAAGCTGCAAGTTGTCAGTGTCTGAATAATCCACAAATGGCTCTGCAGGTAATTATTTATTTTTTTTCAGTAAAGTTGTATAAACAAACAAACAAAAAAAATAGGGAACGAGAAACCATGCAGTACTTGGGCTTGTGTCTGACATGTTTCACTGAACATTATGTTCTCATGCGTAGGGATTTTTTTTAATATATTTTCTGTACCTATAAAGTTAACCACTAAAGTTTTGGCAATGTCATTTTTTGATTTTTGAGATAGTCTCATCATTTAGGTCAGGCTGACCTTAACTCATTGTGTAGTCCAGGTTGACTCTGAAAGTACAGAGCTCCTGCCCTGCTTCCCCTGAGTGCTGCAGTTACAGGTGCATACCACCATACCCAGGTTAGTTTTTAATCTACGTTCCATGACTATGTAGGATTTTTATGAATCAATAAGGGGCTATTTAAGTGTCTCTTTATTTTGCAATTTTTAGTGAGAATTTTAATTTTTGAACACATACCCATGCTTATCTTTTCTTAGGATTTACTGAAGCGATGTAGCTCTAAGTCCACATCCCTCTTCGACACAGCGTGGGAAGCAAAGGCCATGGCTGTCATCGCATGCTTGTCTGACACTGATGTGAGTAACAGTGACCACTGGGCTTCCCATTTCAGCAGGGATCTGAAAGACTTTCGGGTCACTAATGATGTGTTTATTAAGAATTTGTGTAGCATGTAAAAGGAATAAAAAGAAAGTAAAAATCACATTTTATTTTGCTTAATGTTATAAAATAAAAAGAGCCAGTGGTGTGGTGCAGGCTTATAATCCCAGCACTTGGAGGCTGAGGCAGTAGGATTGCTGAGTTTGAAGCCACCCTCCACTTTTTGGCAAAACCCTGTCTGCTCCCTCCACCCCTGCAAAAAAAAAAAAAACAAAGAAAGAAAAGTTCTCATTCCCACCCCCAGAAAAATTGCCATGGTGTAGGTGCAGATCTCTCCAGGATTTCTATGGTTGTTCAGACATGGAGATATGTTTTCAATATGTTGTACTATTCTTTTGGCTTGTCATTACATTATTACTATTTACCATTATAAAACATAATGTAAAAGCTGGGCATGGTGGTACACTCTTGTAATCCTAGCCCTTGGGAGGCTGAGGCAGGTAGATTTTGGCAAGTTCGAGGTCCGCCTGGGCTACAAATTGAACTCAAGGCCAGCCTGTACTGCATAGCGAGACCCTGTCTCAAAAGGACTTAAAAAAAAGCACATAATGTAAATTAAATCATGAAAACTAATTTTTAACAGAGACTGGAAGGGGATTTAGCTCAGTGGCATGAGAGCCTGCTTAGCAAGCATGAGGTCATGAGTTCGATCCCTGGTACAAAAAAAAAAAACTGAGAGATTGCCTGCTCTAGAAGAATGGCATAGCCTATGACTCTTGCTATGTTTCAGCAGACAAATTGCTTTCATAGTTTCATAAATAATAAAGTTCCCTTTATGTGTGAAACTTGGAAGAAATTTTGTATGTTTGTGGTTGGAAGAGGCAGTAATCTGAGATGATGGTTATGCCAGTGGTTAAAGTCTCGGACATCAGCTTTCCCCTGGGGTCTTTCTGCAGCTCATCTTCGATGCAGTGCTGAAGATCATGTACAAGGCTGTGGTTCCCTGGAGCGCGGCTGTGGAGCAGCTAGTGAAGCAGCACCTGGAGATGGACCATCCCAAGTAAGCTGCCTGCCGACCACCCAGGGTCTGTGTGCTGTTGGCATCCACTTGCATTTTTCATCGCTTGTGTCCCATAGTGTTTCAGTAAACAGACAATCAGCCAGGTGTGGTGGTGCATGCCTGTAATCCCAGCACCAGGGAGGATGAGAAAGATGGATCACCTCGAGTTTGAGGCTAGCTTGGGCTACTTAGTGAGCTCAAGGCCAGCCTGAACTACATAGTGAGACCCTGTCTCAAAAAAAAAAATCCATGCTAACTAGCATCAATAAATTTACTTTCAGAGTCAAGTTATTGCAGGAAAGTTACAAACTAATGGAGATGAAGAAACTTCTACGAGGATATGGAATAAGAGAAGTGAACCTCTTAAACAACGAAATAATGGTAAGTTCACTGATTGAAGAATCTTTTTACTATTTCAAGGCAACACAGGACATTTAGTGAGGATTTTATATTTCAAAAAGTCAGTAGAACTAGATTCTCCACTATTCTTTTGTTAGGCACATTATAAATAGGCAGTTTAGTTACTCATGAGAGTACTAAGGGCAACACATTGTGACTGAAGTTCAAAAGGAGTGACAGGACTGTCACAAAAGTCACTAAGTCATGTTTTAAATCTTTCATACAGTTTAGTTTTTTTGCTGCATTGTTTCAATTTCATGCCTATTTTGCCCTGATCAGCCAATAATTCCTGGCTTCTGTGATGTTCTATGGTAAGCAACATGTGTTTTGTCTCTTGCAGAGGGTGGTCAGGTACATTCTCAAAGAAGATGTCCCATCTTCCTTGGAAGACGCTCTCAAGGTGGCCCAAGGGTATAGGTTGGCTGATGATGAAATCTACAGTTTAAGAATTATTGACCTGATTGATAGAGAGCAGGTATGGTATGAAAGTTTGTTGTTTTATAGGGATTCTTTGTTAATTAAATGCTTGAAAACAGAAACAGTTCAAATTATTCAAATTGACTTTCACAAAATAGTTATACCAATATGAAAACAAACTACTGACATGACCACTTTTTTTGTGTCTTCTTTAAATGTAGCTAGTGGAATATTTTTTCCATACTAGAAACTGAACCCCTTGTCTTTGCATTGAGTTACATGCCCACCCCTTTATTTATTTATTTATTTTTTTATTTTGAGGCATGGACTTGCTAATTTGTTGAGGCAGTATGTTGCCCAAACTGGGCTCAACGGTGTAATCCTTTTGGCTCAGGCTCTCACAGTGCTGAGATGACAGGTGTGCACCACTATGCCTTTTTTTTTTTTTTTAATTTTTTTTGTCTTTTTCATTTTTAACGGTACCAAGGATTAAACTCACAACTGACTGCTTGCAAGGCAGGCACTTATGCCGTTGAGCTAAATCCCCAGCCCCCACCATGCCTGTCTTGCTTTTTCATATTTTTAAGTGTCCTTTTTTTTTTTTTTCCTTTTTTGGTACTGGAAATTGAACTTAAGACCTCACGCTTGCCAGACAGATGCTTGTGCCACTAAGCTGTATCCCTGACCTCTAGTGTCTTTATTTTTTATAATTCTATGGTGAGAGGAATGCCTGAGAAGTATACTAATCTTTGGTACCTAGAAAGTTACTTTATGCATTAGGGATATAGCTCAGTGCTGGAGATAGCCTACTATGTGTGAGGCCCTCTGTTCAATCCCACCCTCCCCCGCAAAACTCAACTATAATCTATCTTTCCAAAATCTCTTTACCTGTTTTCTCTTTTTTATCGTGTCAGAGAGCAAACTTGGGTCTCTTGCTTGCCATGCAAATGAGGCCAGGTTCTTTTTTTTGGTCTGTTTTGTCATCTTAAAGTAGAAGAGAAAGAGGTGAGGCCAGGTTGTCCTCTACAGACGGCAGCTGATGGTCCTGATCTCTGCCTATTTACAGGGCGAAGATTGTCTCCGTCTGCTGAGGTCTTTGCCTCCCACAGAAGCGGAGAAAACTGCAGAAAGAGTCATCATCTGGGCACAACTGGCCTTGCAGGAAGAGCCAGACCACTCTGGAGAGGTGAGATATAAATAAATCCAATTCTTCCTGATGTTAATCCAGGGGGTGGAGGAGCTAGACTTCTGTAAATGAACATCAGCCCTTCTTTCTGCAGTACTAGAATTGCCTCAACTGGGCATGGTGGTACACACCTATAATCCCACCACACCCAGCTACTTTCGTGCTTTAAGCTAGTTTTTAGGTATCTGTTTTAATTTTCCTGAGAGTATTTCCAAATGTTGGGAGTAAATGTATAAAAAAGATCGGGGTCTGTTAATCATAGTATAGTTGTAAGGTTATTCAAGAGATCTGTGCATGCTCTGAGATTTCTAAATTATATATTGAGGAGCCCACAGTAATGCTTATTGTTTCTGTCCTACAGAAGATGCACTTAGAGTTCATTTTATGACCACCCAACTACTCTTAACGTGGACTTCTCATTTTTCTTGTTTTTCCCGATTTCTTGGGGTGTTCGTTTTGTTTTGTTTGCAGTCCTGACGGTTGAACTGAGGGCCTTCCACAGCCAGGCCAGCGCTGTACCTTGCAGCCTTGTTGATGATCTAGGGCTCTTCCTCAGTGATTAAAGGAAGTACATCTCACTTTGCTTCTTTTCTTCTAGGACCAGGCCTGGAGAATCTCTGTGGCAAAGACATCAGTGGACATTCTTAAAATACTGTGTGGCTTTCACAAAGGTAGTCTCTGTCTCTCTTGGCCTTGCTCCGTTCCAAAGCTTACCCTTTTCATACAGGGCACAGTGACAACTTTCACTGAAGCCACAGTTCTCCTGCTTCTAATTGTCTGTATTGACTTTACCCATTTTTTTCATGGAAAAATTTCCCTTATTTTGTCAAAAGTCTGAGAACAGAAGCGTGTAAAATCAGCTTTCTTTTTGCTTGTGTGTATCCTTCTATAAGCCCTTCAGTGCTAGACCAGATTTTTTTTGTTACCTTGCTCATTTTTCTCATGTATCAGTTTTTTATGATTGAGGCTAAATTTTAAATTTGAACTTGAACAATTAAGAAAATAATTCTCGGGCCGGAGATACAGCTCAGCAGCAAAGCGCCTGTCTGGCAAGCATGAGGTTGTGAGTTCGATTCTCAGTACCCAAAAAAAAAAAAAAGAAGAGAAAATAATTCTCTTGGAGGGAAAACTACAGTTTATTTCAGAATAATCACTATTTGGCTTGTAACCCTTTAATTTCCCTCTTCTACTTCCAGAGATAACAGGTTCTTGTTTTAAAATTAGATCTCTTTTGGGACTTAGATTGTTTATACAGTTTACAGTTAAAAAGAACTGCTAAACAACTGAACTAATATTTCAGCTTTTAACACTTTTATTTTAAAATAGAAAGTGGTATTTTAACCATTTTCTATTACTATAACAAGTTCCCTAGCTCCCTATTACAGTGATTTGTGACAATTGGGCTTTATTCAGCACTGGGTCCCCGGGGCCAGAGGTATGAAGAGCCTGGCTCTAGCCTCTGGTTGGCGGCTGGCGAGGGTTCCTTGCTGCATCTGAACTTCACGGAGGGCAGCGTGGGCTGGGACAGGACAGTGAGCTCAGCACAAGTGCCAGAGGGGCTGCTTTTATTCCAAAGCCACTCCTGCACTAAACAGTTAACCAGACCCCTGGTGCCCCCCACAAGTCATCTGCTAATACCATTGATATACATAAAATTCTGGAGACACATTCAGAACATGGCTTGTGGGACTTTGCTGTGTGCTGTAACTTCAAATTTTAATTACAGACAATCTGCAGAAGAAGGATGAATATGAAGAATCCCTGAAACGATTTAAAGTGGTTGCTAGCCTGCAGGTAAAGATGTGCCACAGACCGCCCCTCTTCCTCCTGACTCCCACTCCCTGGCTTATTCTAGTGCTTCTCATCTCACAGCGTTCATCACTTAAAATAAGGTGGTTACATTTTAAAAGTACACCCATTGGGGGCTGGGGATTTAGCTCAGCAGCATAAGTGCCTTACAAGGAAAAGTACATACTAAAAGAAGAGAAGACACTTAATGGTGCTTGTATTTTATTTTTGAAAACATTATACACGTATATCATTGAAAAAAGTCTTAGAAAAAATAATAACCTGCATGTTATGTATATTTTATCAAACTAAAAATTAAATTATTATTTAAATTATTACTGTACTGCATGTTACAGGTAATACAGAATTAATTCTTTGGCCCCTCCAAAAAAGGTGAATACCCTATCGTGAAAAATAAGTTTTCCTCCCTTATCTGATCCTCCAGTTATCCATTTTCCATAGGACCTGCAAACACTATAATCAGCTTTTTCAGTGTCCTTCTAGAAGTTTCTGTGAAGCCGTCCAAACATAGACAGTGTTGTTCCTAGTAGAGAGGGAAATGTGACATGTAGGCAGAATCTTCAGGGGCCCATTATAGTAAATACTAGATATGAGTTCTCATATTAGTTTCTGTATATATGTTTCCACATGGCAAGTCCCCTTCAGCAAAGAACACTGATGTTTTGGAGAAAAACATTAGTTTGGAAACACTATAACATTTTATAGATTTTGTCTTTACTATAGATAAGTGCTGTGCTACCATCAAAAATAATATGTATAGCCAGGCATGGCAGCACATGCCAGTGACTGAGGAGGCTGAGGCAGGAGAACTGTTTGAGAATAAGAGTTCTAGTCCAGCCTGAGACTTTGTCTTTTAAAAAAAGTTATTATTTATGAAGACTAATTACAAGGAAAAGGGAATTATACATTATTAACAGGAAAAGGTATGAAATCATACAATGCAGCCATAAAATGCTAGTGAAAGACTGCAAAGAAACCCTGAGAAAATGGTCAGTGTTTATTAAGTTGTTTGTTCTCACTCCAGAGGGTATTTGCTAAGTTTTGAGTCATTTTTGATTGTCACAGCTGTTAGGAGGACAGAGATGCTGTCAGCAGTCCTGTAGGTTACACAGAGCAGCCCCCCACAACAAAGGACTGTCTGTCTCCGACTGTTGTGTAGATGAGGAAGCCCGTTCTGAAATCAGCATCGGTGTGAAGGGTCTGATTCGCTCGCCCCCACTATGTCTTGGTTTCTTCCTCTGGGCTTCCATGAGGTTTCTATTGAGTCGGGGAAACAAGCCCTTCCTCTAGAGTTAGCCAGAGCTTACAGAAGAAATGAGACTATTTGTTAAGCCTCTGGGGAAGATTTGCAGAAACCAAGTGTTTCATCCCTCCATCTTTCTTCTCAATTCCCCATAACACAGTAATCTAGCCTGAGATGGCAGCAGTGCTGGAACTGAGTTGTAGTTAAACCTTGTTTTCCAAGCTTTGATTGATTATTGATACCGTCGACTGAGCCCAGAGCTTTACACCAAGGCACGTGCACTGCCACTGGGCTGCACCTCCAGTCCGTCTGAGCTTTTTTCTTTTTCTTTTTTTGGTATCAGGGATCAAACCTATGACCTTATGCTTACCAGGCAAGCACTTGAACCACTGAGCCAAATCCCCAGCCCTGTCTGAGCTTTTTATAATGTTAGTTTTATGAAATTTAAAGTCTTAAATTCTTAGTTTACAAAGAGGTAGTCTCTGAGCAAGAGGTGATAAGGAAGTTTGAAACGCCGTGATGATTTTTACCACTGGCTAACCTTTGTCTTGCTTATGTTTACTGCAGGAGAACTTTGAGGTTTTTCTTCCATTTAATGATTATAGCAACAATGCGCTGCTAGCAGATCTTCGTGAGCAATACATTAACACTTATGAAGATACCCAAGATAAGCCAGGCCTGAGCACTGACACAAAGCTACACAGACAGGCGCTGGCCCTGCAGGTATCTGCGCAGGAGCTGGAGGCAGAGCTGGCCTGGAGAGCCTTGCAAAATGAGAAGAACATCGGAGCAGCGCTGAGCAAATGCAGGTGATTTCTGGATCCTAGCTTATCTGAAAGTAATACTCACTTTGTTTCTTTAGTAGTAAGTGCAGGGCTGGTGATACTTTTTTTTTTTTTTTCAAAAGCAATTTGTTTTTCACCCATCAGCCTACTTTGGGCTTCTATGTCAGAAATTAGTGGTATAAATATCAAATTAAGTGTTAGATACTACAGAGTTAAGTAACTTAACCATGGGTTTAGGCCACATTTTTGACATGGGCTTGACATGTCTTTCAAATCATTTGAAAATGAAACATATTTTATGCTCTAAAGCTTTTTAGAAGCCAGGCATGTTGGCATATGCCTATAATCCCAGCACTTGGGAGACTGAAGCAGGAGGATCACTGCAAATTTAAGGCCATTCTGGATTACAAAGTGAGTTCAAGGCCAGCTGAACTGCATAGAGAAACTGTCTCAAAGAGACAAAAAGGGGCTGGAGACGTAGCTCAGCAGCACAGGTGTCTGCCTGGCAAGCCCTGGGTCCTGAGTTCAATTTCCGGTACGAAAAAAAAATAAAGAGACATTTTCTGTGTTGCTGATTATCATACTGGTTATATACTAAAACAAGAAAGGCAAATGTATTCCAAAGGCTAAAGTATTCCAGTTTTCTAACCTTCTTTCCTCTGAAGAGACTTGTTTAAATATCATTGCAATGCCGACACGGGAAGATTCCTGTTGCTGACGTGTCAGAAGCTTTGTCAGATGTTGGCTAATAACGTCCAGGTGTCAGCACCTGTCAGCCTCAATCTTCCTTCTGAGATACACGTCCTAGCGTGCCAGGCTGCCACCATTTGCAGTCCAGGTAACAAGATTTATAATGGTTTCTATTCTCTGATTCATTGCACAGTTGTCTCCCAAATGCTGTTAATAATTGGGTCTTGTAACAGACAGAGTATCTTCTCACAAAGGAACTGCTGTAATTGACCCTTTGGAGATTATAGGTTTGAAACCAAAATACTCACAGTGTCTTTTCTGACTGCAGACAATAGCACTTTTGTAGGACTGTGAGAATCTTTATCTCCCCTTATCTGATTTTTGTTAGCTAACCTTAAAAAATCTGCCCTGCATTTAGGGTAGTCAGAACTATGTGGGTAGGTGTGGTGAGTGTGTGATGTATACTTGTAATTCCAGCATTGGGGAGGCTGAGACAGGAGGATCACCATGAGTTCAGGGCCAGCCTAAACTACACTGTCTCAAAAAAAAAAAAAAAAAAAGGTTGTATGAATACCTCTCTATCTCCTTTGTGAACCTCATTAAAATTTAGAATGGGCAGTATAAAAAGGTTGTTTTCATTCTAAAGATCTAAATAGAAACGATGATTTTTTTTCTATTTTCAGATTTTTTATTAGATGCTTTAGAACTGTGTAAATACACTTTAATAGCGGTGGAGCTTTCCAGACAATGCCAAATGGATGACTGTGGAATTCTAATGAAAGTAAATCCCTTTTGAATTTTTTCCTTTAACAAAAGCACTGTCAACCCATTCTACACTGGTTTTAAATCATATCCACAATTTAGAAAACTACTGCTTCTACCACTTATATTTTCTTACACTATACTAAAAACTTATTCTATGCTTAAAAGGATGAGACCATTTCTCTTTTCTAGTAATCTGTTAGCTTTAGTTTGCACTCTCTTTTGAAACATTAGACCTCAAAAGAGGTCTCAATATTGTCCTTCTGTTAGAGTTTAATTTAAAATAACATTTTTGGCTGGGAATTTAGCCTAGTGGTATAGGCACTTGCCTGGAAAGCACAAGGTGGTGAGTTCAATCCCTGATACAAAAAATAAATAACTAAAATGACATTTTTATAAGCTATACCAGAAAAAACAAAGTACAGTCACCCATGGGTATCCCTGGGGGAATTGGTTCTGGGACCCTCTTCCAGGTTCCAGAACTTAGGAATGTTCAAATCTCTTACTTAAAAAGTTACACATTATTGCTAGGGATTTAGCTCAGTGGCATAAACACCTGCCTGGCAAGCATGAGGCCGTGAGTTCGATCCCTGGTACCAAAAAAAAAAAAAAAGTATTATTTGCTTGTAATTTATATCCCTCCCTTCTTATACTTTAGTAATCTCTAGATTATGTGTACCTAATACAATGTAAGTGCTATGTAAATAGTTGTTTTACTGTATTGTTTAGGGAATAATGACCAAAAAATCATGTTCTTGTGTAGCACAGATTTATTTTTGTGAATAGTTTGATCTGCAGGTGGTTGAATTTGCAGCTAGAGGACTGACTGTGCATGGTTGTGTTTAATCATTCACACTGTATGGCTGCTTGGTGGGAATGCTGGCCTGGGTTTGCGCGTACTTACTTGTGGCTCTTCCGTATGACTTGCTGTTTAGACTTCTTTTGGAACTCATAAGGACCCGTATGAGGAGTGGTCTTACAGTGACTTCTTCAATGAAGATGGAATCGTCCTAGAGTCACAGGTGGTGCTCCCGGTAATTTATGAGTTGATTTCATCCCTTGTCCCTCTTGCAGGTAAATCTCACTTATTTTCTACATATTTCTGCTTTATGAGAATTTAAACTCTAGAGGTTTAGACTAGAACTGTACACAAAAAACATGGATGAATTTTGCAAGCAGAGTTGAATGGAAGGAGCCAGATACAACTGATTATATACTTTGTAGTTTCATTTACATGAAGTAAAAACAGTATTAAAAAAACACAGTGTTGCAGGTCAGGTAGTACCTACCCTCAGGAGCAGGTAATGACTGCAGAGGGCACTGAGGGGGCTGCTAGGTGCGTGTGGGTAATGTATTTTGTGATCTTCATGGTTCTATAGTCAGCTCTTAGAAATTTATCAAATTGTACATTGTTTGTTTTTGTTTTTGTTTTTTAAACCGAACATTTTTTTTATCGGTAACAGGGATCAAATTCATGACCGCCTGCTTATAAGGCAGGTGCTTATGCTGCTGAGCTAAATCCCCAGCCCCCAAATTGTACATTGTTTTGCATATATTTTAAAAATGTTTAAAGCAATGTGCCTTAGAATATTATTTGCTAATAACACAATATTTAAATACCTAAGCCTATGTAATTTATAGATAGTTATTTGTTACTTAACTGATTATTCTCTTTTGTAGAAAACAGAAGATACCCCTTGGATTCTACAAGTTTGCCCTACTGCTCCATTAGTGAAGGTATTTGACATCAGAAATGTATGGCTCAGATGAGTGTGGAGGCTTATACCTGTAATCTCAGAACTCTGGGGGGGGCTGAAGCAGGAGGACTGCAAGTTCAAGTACAGCCTGTTCAACTTAGTGAGCCCTGACTCAAAAATTTAAAAAATACATGAAAGGGCCTGGGGATATAGTTCAGTGTGAAGCATCTGGGTTCAATCCCCAGTACTGGAGATAAAAAAGAACTACAGTATGTATGATAATTTTATAAGTATGTAATACAGAACTTTCTTAAAATTCTGAGTAAGAATCTGACTTGATAGTCATTATATAATTATATAGTTATCTCATTCTTGGTCTTCTAGAAGATTACGTGTTTCGGACGTGTTTCGGCTGAGAGTGTTAACATGCACTCATCTGTTCATACATTTTAATTCTATACAGAGAAATGGTTGTCATCCAGAGTATCTCATCTAATGGACTTAGTTATTTCTTGTTTTAAATCCAGTGTCACATAAACTCTTTCATAAATTAACTTTGAGAACACATTCTATGACTGTTACCTACATTGAGGAAGTAGCCTATCCCTGAAAGCTATTTCCCAAATGTAATCATCTATTTTTATTTATTTACTTACTTATTTGTACTGGGGATCGAACTTGACTGCGCGCTTGCAAGGCAGATGCTTATGTCATGGAGCTAAATACCCAGCCCTAATAGGCTATTGTTTTAAAAAATCTAAATATTAAAATCTTCTTATCACTCTGCAGGAGACAACCTTATTTTGCCCATCATCCATTCCATCTCTACCCTGCTTCAGAACCTTCGGGAATCCAGCCAGTGGGAGATGGCCCTAAAATTTGTGGTTGGCTCCTTTGGTACCTGTCTCCAGCACTCTATGTCAAACTTCATGAATACTAGTTTGAGTGAAAAGGTATAATTTTGAGAACAAATACTTTGGGTAAATAAGAATATAAAAGGATAGCCAAACAGAAATATGGAGTCCATGTTTTCTTTTTCAGCTCTGTAGTGAGGGAAATGATGGAGTATCCAAAGAAACATTTGTCAGTGTACCAAAATTTGGGTGTAGCTAAGGTGTTTGCTTTCTTGTCACCAAGATAAAATATCTGACACAAGTTGAAGGAGGACAGGTTTAGTGTGGCTCACAGTTCATAGAGTTTTTGGTCCATAGTTGGCCAGCTCTAATGCAAGACAGCATGGCAGAGGAGAAACAGCTCACGGATGCTAGTGAAGCACAGCCATCAGGGAGTAGGAGGGTTCCAGCCCAGGCCTCCAGTGACCCACCTCTAACCAGGCTTCACTTCCCACATCACATTTAGCTATAACTTCTTCAGTTAAGTAATCTACTGATGAGTATCACACCCGCATGATCCAGTCACCTCCCCAAATCTGCCCTGCTATGAGCCCATGAGAATTTGGGGGCGCCATCTAGACAAACGATAGTAAACACATGCCCACACTTGCTCCTTCCAGCAGCTCTGTGGGTGGAGACGCTTCTGGAAGATGAAATAGGTTGCCCAAGGTTTTGGGTTGTGTTGATAAGCACTCACACTCCGAGCTCAGTGCAGTACCCTTCTGTTGTTTTTGTTGTTGCCCGAGTTACTCCTGGACAGTGTTATGGAAATGATTCAGTGAGATAGACCACCTCTCTGTACCTTATGGTGAAGCTGCCTCTCAGACAGAATTGTCTTCATTCCTACTAACTACTCTGTTGATATGTATTCAATGCTGATTTACTTTTTAAAAGCTATCTCATTGAGGTATAGATTTCAAAGTTAAGATCCACGTATTTAAGAGTATCAACCTGTATGTTCACCTTACCACTAACATCTCAATCAGGATACAAACGAAAGTTCCTGTTTTACCCCTTTCAGTCAGTTCCCCATACCAGGACCAGCTTTCTTGTAGAGCAGATAAAATGCTAATCCATTTTTGCATAATATCATGAATTTTTAAAGTTCCTTAATATTTAACACAGGTTTTCAGAGTGATACATTAACATGGACCTCATGGTTTTTTTCCTTTGTTCTTTTCTAAAAGTTACTTGGAGAAACCACATTAGTTACCTTAAAGCACGTTGTTACGGAATTGAAAGAAAAATCGGTAATGTTTATCAGGGGAAATGTCACCACACTGCTGCACAAAGTAAGTACTTGCAGTTGGTTTGTTGGTGTGCCTGTTTGCCTTAGATGCAGTCCGGTGCCTGAAATTTGGGAACTTATGACTGACTGCATTAGTGTTCTGCCATTAAAAGCTCTCTAGGACCCGCATTCCACCTCATCACTGTTGCCAGTGTTTTGTTTTGTGTTTTTAATAATGGTGACTACTGTAGCAACCATATGAAATGGTAGTGAATCATTTCCACTTTTGTCCCTGAATTCAGACTATATTCTTTTTTGGGCTGAAGGTCCCATGGATTGAACATAGAGCCTCACTAATGGTAGGCAAACACTTTACCACTGGTATATTACCAGCTCTTCATTTTATTTTGAGTCGGGGTCCTACTAAGATACCCAGGCTGACCTTGAACTTGGGATTCCCCTGCCTCAGCTTCCTGGTAGCTGGGATGATAGATGTGCCCTAGCAGGTCATTAAGATGTCCTTTTTTAAGGCTAATTATTTCATTAGATGTATGTCCACCCTGTTTTCCTTTTCCATTTGGCTGTAGAAGAACATGTGGTTGTTTCCACATCTCGGCTATTGTGAAAAACACATTAGTGAACATGGGTTTACAGGCATCTTTCCAAGGTTCGCATGCCTTTGGGATTGCTGGTAGTTATTTCTGTTTTTAATTTTTGAAAAACTTTCATGCTGTTTTCCCTAATGGTTGTAATCAGTTTACATCCCCTCTAATATTGTGTAAGATTTTTTCTTCTCCACATATAATCCCAGCTACTCAGGAGGCTCAGGCAGGAAAATTGCCAAATTGAAACCAAACTTAGCAAACCCTCTGTAAAACAAAAGCACTTTACATGGTCTATAAACCAGTTTGGTGTCAAGTGTGCCCAAGATCCTTGATTCTGTTTGGATTGTGAAGAATTGCTTCTTTTGATGTTTTCTTCCTTTAGGTATTTAATTGTCGCATAGTGGATCTTGATCTGGCTTTGGGTTATTGCACTTTCTTGCCTCAAAAAGATGTGTTTGCAAACCTCTGGAATCTCGTAGAAAAGGCCTGGCAGAATTATGACAAAATTCTGGTATGTCCCAAGCAAGCACACATTCTGTTCTTGACATACTGACTTCACTGGCAAGTCTAAAATATTTAGAAGAAATGTAATGCACATAATTCCTACCAGCTTTAACTTGACTGGTGGACAGATACACAAGTCACCAGCATTGCTTGGTTCAAAGAATTAAGACATCTTTTATTTTTTAAAATCTGCAGCCTTGAGAGCCTTATGTCCTATACTTACTCTAGTGGGTTTAAAACTCTACACATTTGAGGATGTTTTTGTTGTTGTTTATTTGGGAAAAGTTTCAGGGATAGAAAATTTGTCTTGGAAGTTTTTTTGTTTTAAAAAAATTGATCGTACATGGGAATTTTGCTTATAGAATAAGTAAAAATTTGGTATTACTTGTGAAGGAATAATTTGGGTGTGGTGGTACATGCTTGTAATCCCAATACTCAGGAGGCTGAGGCAGGAGGATCATTGCGAGTTCAATACTAGCCTGGGCTGCAAAGTGAGCTCAAGGTCAGCCTGAACTGCAGTGTGAGACCCTGCCTCAAAAAGACAAAAAAAAAAAAAAAGGAAAGCCAGCCATACAACAAACTGAACTATCTAAATATTGTGTAAGAATCAATGACTGGGTACAAAGCAATGTGTAACATTTTATATTCTTATCACAAAATTATTATGATGAGAAGGAGGAACTGGGATTTGATCCTAGGGCCTTCATTCCTGCTAAGCATATGCTATGCTACATCCTCAACTCAAGGTTAAGATTTTTGTTGTTCAGTTTTATCTAAAAGGTGTTTATAAGAACATATTCTGTTTGCCATGGACTTTTAACCCTGTTAATTTTTTAGGCAATATCTCTGGTGGGTTCGCAGCTGGCCAGTCTCTGTCAGGAAATTGAAACAGAGCTTCAGTTCCACGAACTGAGTACTGACGCCAAGTGGGGTGTTCGTCTCGGTAAACTTGGTGTAAGTATTTATATGCTTGTGAGGTTTCATTCATCCCGATAGATAACTACCCAGTTGGGGAATTTAGAACAAAAGTTTTATGCTGATGTTACTTGGTTAAAGGTTTGGTTTTTGCCTTGTTTTTCGAGAGAGTATTGTTATGTTCTTGAGGCTGATCTTGAACATACTGTGTCGCCCAGACTGGCCTTAAACTTGCGGCAATCCTTTTGCCTCAGCCCTTTTTTTTTTAGTTTTTATTTTGCGATAGGGTCTTACTAAGTTACCTGAATTGGGCTGAAACTTGGAATCTTTCTGCCTCAGCCTCCCAGAGTGCTGGGATTACTATTACACATCACCATATCCAGAAATTTAAAGATAAAACTAAAAACTATATTAGGCATGCCATGCTTTAAGAGCTGCTAGTAGAGAAAAGTTAATTACCCTTCTTTTTGACTTGCAAAGGAACAGATAAAATTTTATTATTTATTTTTTACCAAAAATTTAAAACATTTATTTGTAAGCTGTATATTTAGCAGAAAAATAATCACTGCAGAAGTGTGACTGTGTGTTTTGAAACCCAATTCCTACACAGTAATGGGGCTGGCATTCCTCTGATGTTAGCTACAAACTTGCCTGATGCAGAGGCAAGAAAAATAAAGGCAACTGAGAAGGATTTCTTTGGATCTACAGCCAGAGATATCAAATCCCAAGAACAATGACTGGTTGAGTAGCATGATAAAAATAAAAGTTGGAAGAACTATAGAGAAATGTTTCTTTTCTTAAAAAATGACAAGCATGCAAGTTGTAATATTACTCATACTGTGAAACATTTCAGTTCAAAGCGGTTTTTTTTTTTTTTCATTTTGCTCTCTTTATTCCTAGATTTCTTTTCAACCAGTTTTCAGGCAACATTTCCTCACCAAGAAAGACCTCATTAAAGCTCTTGTGGAGAATACAGACGTGGACACCAGCCTCATTCTGGAGTACTGCAGGTAGCTCTTTAAATTTCAGTGATGCTTTTGTTGTTGGCTCCGCCAGCTGTTAACCCGTACTGTGAGGACACAGAACTCAAGGTGCTCATCACTTGTGGCCCACATGCCTGGCAGCTGATGTTTTGCCAGCCTTGCCTGAGTAAATTCAGTCCAATTTAAGTACCTTATGATGTCACTTTTACATGTGTTACTTCGTGTTCCCCAGACTTGCCTCCTGATAAGAAGGCACTTCTCTAATGGATTTCTGGGCATCTTCCTGTAATTATTGCCTCAGCAGTCTGGACCAAGGCCCGTGAATTTCTTAGGACACCAGGGAATTCCTATAATCAGAAAAGTTTGAGGATATTCTTCAGAGTGCCGCATTGCCCCGTCATTCACAGGGGAATCATTCCAAGACTTTTATTAGAGGCCCAAAATGGGACAGTAACAAGCTGTATAACCTCTGTGGGCTTCCAAAATTTTTGTTTTCGGGCTGGGGATTTAGCTCAGCAGCATAAGCACCTGCCTTGCAAGTGTGTGGTTGTGCGTTTGATCTCTGGTACCAATTAAAAAAACAAAAAAGAATTGAACAAAATTTTTGTTTTGTTCTGTTTTATTTTGTTTTTGTAGTACTGGGAATTGAAGCCAGGCCTTTGCACTGAACTGCATCCCTAGCTCTTTTTTTTGGAGACAGGGTCGCACTGTATAGTTCAGGCTGCCGTTGAGTTCATTATGTAGCCTAGACTAGCCTCGAATTCACAGATCCTCCTACTTCAGCCTCCCAGTCACAGACATACACTGCCACTCCTGGCTGCAGCCCATTTTTGAGACAGTGTCTCAATAAATTTCCCAGGCTTGTTTTGAACTAATGATCCTCCTATTGAGTCCTCCACAGTGCTTCAGTTATAGGCATGAGCCTTCACATTGGCTTTTTTTTCATCACATATACTAACATACACGTAATAAAGCTTAACAGATTTATGTTTTTCTTTTTTTTTTTTTTTTTGCATATCATTTTTTCCTGTGTCATTCAGTTAACAGTGTCTTCCTGCTGAATACTTGTGCCACTCAGCTAAATCCCCGGCTTCAAGTTGCTTCCAGATCTCAATCATCACAAACATTTGGTGCTGTGAGCATCCTTTTTTGTGTATCTTTGATT
Organism: Cavia porcellus; assembly: GCF_034190915.1. Classification (NCBI taxonomy): domain Eukaryota; kingdom Metazoa; phylum Chordata; class Mammalia; order Rodentia; family Caviidae; genus Cavia; species Cavia porcellus. The sequence goes on along the minus strand of NW_026947499.1, from coordinate 7,488,615 downwards.
ACAAGATTTGCAAAAATGGTATTACTATATTAAAGGACATGGACATAAATATTTCCAGCTTTATCCCACATTTCCCTCTAATTTTGTACCAGTTCCATACCCATTATGAATAATATCTGATGTTTTTAAGGTGATAGCTAGCTTTATGGATATGTCTTTTATCTGGTCACAAATTTAGACAATTGGAAGGTTACAGTTCATGATGAGAGCAGATATCTGAGTTGTCTGTCAGAACGTTTATGTGGAAATGCATGTGCTTTGGGAGACTGGTGTGTGACTAACTGCTTCTTTTAGCACATTTCAGCTGGACTGTGATGAGGCGCTTCAGCTATTCATTGAGACACTGCTCCACAATAGTAATGCCAGCCAGAACCCCGAAGATACAAACCCAGCATCTGCAAAGCAGCAGCATTCCAGACTCTTGGCCAAAGCCAGCGAACTGGTTCCCTTACTGACAAGCACAAAAGATTTGGTCATCAGTCTTAGTGGAATACTCCGCAAGGTAGATGAATGGAGCTGTCACAAAGACCACTCCCACCTCAGTTAATTACATACATGGAACAAACTGTGTGCCTCAGTCCTTTTTTTTTAAAGACAGGGTCTCACTATATTGTTTAGGCTATTCTTGGACTCCCTGTGTAGCCCAGGCTGGCCTTGAATTTGTGGCACTCCTGCTGCTGCTGCCTTCCAAGTGCTAGAACTGCAGGCATGTGCCAATGTGCCACCATGGCAGGCTTTAGTCCTATATTCTTTTTTTCTTTCTTTCTTTCTTTTCTTTTCTTTTCTTTTTTTTTTTTTTTTTTTGTTACTGGGAAATGAAGTCAGGATTTTGCATTTGCCAGGCAGACATTTGTGCTGCTGAGCTATATCCCTAGCCCTAGTCCTGTATTCTTTTATTTTTTAAATTTTATTCTAAAGAGAATAAAACAGAATAAAGCCAATGAAAACAAAACAGTGATAGTGATACAGGATTTCAAAACAGGATAATAGGAAATCAATAAGGGCTCCCATAATGTCTTTTATTATCTTCAAAATTGTTCCCCATACCATCAGACATGATAAAAACCAAACAAAACAGAACAGAATAAAACCAATCAAAACAAAACATTGAATAAAGCAAAACAATAAAATGGAACAAAACAGTAAGAATAATATTGGATTTCAAAGACAAGACAGAAAAAAGACAGAAGGAAATCCCCGTGTTTGCCTATATTGCATATTGTTTTCTCAATAGATGCTCAATAGCCCTGCATTCTTATTAAAAATATAGAAATTTTAGAAACATGTTTTCAATGTAGTTTAATCCTGCAGTTTTTCTATCTTGCCTTTTTAAAAAATGAAAGTAACATTTCCTTTCCAGATTTTAAAAAATAGCACACATTCTTTTTTTTTTTTTAACCAGTACCAGGGATCAAACTCACGACCCCGTGCTTGCAAGGCAGGCGCTTATGCCGCTGAGCTAAATCCCCAGCCCCATTTAATAGCACACATTCTTTTAAAAAGGATAAAGATGGAAATAAGTATAAATCAAAACAAAAATTTCCCTACAGTCTACGCTCTCTTTTTATTTTTAAAATTTTTATTGTTGCATATTTGCAGTACATAGTGATCATATTCATCGTGAGGAGTTGGTGCTTGTACAGAGCACATCTGGGTTCATTTTCTTCCGCTTCCCTCCTTGCTTTTTCCCTTAACTCTCCAGAGTAATATTTTACCTTCCCGGGATAAAATGTTAACAGTTAGTATACTATCTTGTGGTAGAGGGACTATCCTATTTGCTTATTCTCTCATATGGCTAAACCATATTGCTTTTAACTAATCCATAATGGCCAGACATTTAAACTGTTTGTGCATTTTACCATTTTTACTGTGGCCTATATATATACATTCTTTTTTCCTTTTGGAATGCCAAGGATTGAACTGAGGATTTTGGCATTAAGCAACATCCTCAGCATGCCGCTGCCCTCTTTTCTGAAATAGTCTGGCTAGGTCTCTAGATTTCCCAGGCTCGGCTGGAACTTATTATTCTCCTGCCTCAGCCTTCCAGAGTGCTGGACTTACAGGAATGTGCCACCACATTCTGATCCAGGAGTAATTTTTATATCAATGGATAGATAGTTTGATGGCAGAATCAATGTGGATGGCAGGGAAAATAAGATTATAAGAATGGTAAGAAAATTTTCTTTTTTTTTTTTTTTAATCTTGCCTATAACTCAACCAAACATTACCTAAACATGCTCAAATTTTCTGGGTACAGTTGAACATCTTCCCACTTTGTTCAGTGTTGTTATTCATGTAATTTTAGTTGGCATTTCAAGAAATAGAAAAAAGTAATGGTGGGTAGGCAGAAATTAGGAATAAAAGAGTGTTCTTTTCCTTTCTGTAAGTAGATGTAGATAGCATCCAATTAATTCTTGTACTATAGCATATAGTTCAAGCTAAAATAATTCTTTGAGAATGTTTTGGATGAAGACCCACATTCTAGTCAAGTCATTTTCAAGAAAAGTTCAATTTTTTTGTTTTAATATTTTTCATCATAAATAAAAAATATAGAGCATTAATTTCAAAATCTTATAAAATTATGCTTTTATTTCTTGAGACGGGGTCTCATTGTGCAGTTGAGGCTGGCGTTGAGCTCACTTTGTAGCCCAGGGTAGTCCTGAATTTGTAACGATCCTCTTGTCTCAGCCCCTTGAGTGCTGAGATTACAGGCATGCACTTTTGACCATATGTTTATCTGTTTTCTTTATTAAAGCATCTTTATTAAAATAATAATGCCTTTTTAGTATGTTTCAATACATTGTAAGCATGTATACTTATTACAGTATAATTTTAGAGATGAGAAAATTTTATAGTTTTAAAAAAAATAATATAAGTTGTAATGCACTGAAATTTTATATTTGTAATCTGTTCCAGTGTACATTATTGAATACAAGTATCAGCATGGCAATGTCTTTTTAGGTTTTGATATATTTTTGGTTGTTTTTTACAGTTGGATCCCTATAACTATGAAATGATTGAAGTTGTCCTGAAAGTTATAGAAAAAACTGATGAAAAGATAACCAATATTAATATTAATCAGGTATGATAAATATGTTAGAATTAAAAGGCATCTTTATGGCTTTACTTATATCACAGATAATATTATAGTTGTCTCATCTTTCTCTGATACCCTTTCAGCTCCCTTTAAACTCTGCATCTAAAATAAACTCTGCATCTAGAGATATTTTTTTTTGAAGGAATCTAATAGTGAAAGGATTTTTTGCAGTTGTATTTTATCATTTACCTTTTCCGATTTTTGCTGTGTTGAGGCAATTTCAATTTGCTTCCCATGAGTAAGAAATCACTGAAGAACTAATTGAAAAATTAAGGCAACATTATTTGCCATGTAGTCCAAAAGGACCTGAATGTAGAGTTCGATTATTTGTTTGTTTGAGAAAGGATCTCACATACTTCTGGCTCATCTTCAAGTACAAGAAGAGCCTGTGTAACCCAGGCTGGCCTCAGACTTTAAGTGATCCGCCTGCCTCAGTCTTCCTACCTAACACACACTCTGAGTACCAGGATTCTAGGCATGTGCCATCACACCAGCTTCACTGACTTTTTTTGGTGACAGTATTGGGGTTTGAACCTTCGCCTGATATATGCTAGGCAGGCACTCTACCACTAAGCTACATCCTTACTCCTTTTCATTAACTTTTAATAATTTTCAAGTTTTGCTCCTAAAAATAAAATAGGTTAATTCAAAAGATTATAGATTTTCAAATATAAACATAAAATGGATAAGAAATACAGAGAATTTATTTTAGATTTATACCCTCTCTATTTAAAAAGAAATCAAGCTCAGGCTGGTGACACAAGTCTAGTCAGAGCTAATCAGAAGCCTGAGGCAGAAAGATCAGTTGAGCTTAGGGTTCACAGGTCAGTCTGAGCAACATGGAGATTTTACCTGAAAAATAAGTAATTAAACAAATGTGATAGCATACACGTGTAATCACAGCACTCTGGGAGGCTGAGGCAGGAGGCTCGCAAATTTGAGCCCAGCCTGGGCAGACTTACCATCTTGGTGAAACCTTGTCTCATAATGAAAAAAGGAGCGGGGTGGGGGTGGGGGGATGTAGCTTAGTGTAGAGGCCCTGGGTTAAATCCCCAGTACACCAAAAAATTTATAATAATAAAAATAAAATGAAATCAATACTTTTCAAGCATATCTCAAAGCCTTTGGAGAATTTGTCAAGAACTGCCAGGCCTGTGTACCAAATACCCTACCATTAACAAGGTAGTTTGTTTCCCCCATGTGATTTCCTCGGTGATCACACAAATTATGCTCTGGAAAGAAAACACGCCGAGGAACACTAGAAAAGGTTTTTGTGAAAACGAGACGGTCTGAGGAGCAAAATCCTGTGAAGGGACAGAGTAGGTGATTTTGAGACGGTATTGACGGAGTTACTCTTAGAGGAAACACTTGCTCATTTTAATGCAGGCACTGAGTCTTCTGAAACATCTGGAGTCATACAAGAGAATCTCCCCGCCAGTGGACCTGGAACACCAGTATATGTTGGAGCACGTCATCCCCATACCACCCGCAGCCCAGACACGACTGCCTTTCCACCTCATACTGTTTGGCACAGCACAGAACTTCTGGAAAATCCTCTGTATGTTCACTAACTTCTTAGGAACTTTACTGAAGATGCCCGATTTTTTTTTTTTTTTTCTTCCTAATCAGGTTGTACGCTTCTTATTTCCTTTCCAGCTTCGGAGCTCAGTGAGGAATCCCTCCCAACCCTGCTCTTAATCTCCAAATTAATGAAGGTAACAGACTGAACTGGTCTGAGGCACTGTTGTGCCGTAACCTCCTGACCCTGCCTAGGAAGTTCTCATGTGGGTTTGTCTCCAAAGTTCTCTCTAGATACTCTCTATGTTTCTACTGCCAAACATGTTTTTGAGAAAAACCTAAAGCCCAAGCTCCTGAAGTTAATGCAAGCTAACTCTTCAGCACTGATGAACAAAGAGGTAGCCAAGATCACACAGATCATTGAATCCTACTTGCTGTCCATCGTCAACCCAGAGTGGGCTGTGGCCATCGCCATCAACCTCACCCAGGAAATCCCCGAAGGTGCAGTCTTCCTCTCCCTGGGCCTTGCATAGTTCACTGTCTTTTCTGTCCTGTTTTTGTGTTTATTCTTTCCTATGGAGCTGGGGATCAACCTAGGGACTCACAAATCCTAGTCAAGCGCTCCACTGCCACCAACCTGCACCCCAGCTCTGGCTATATTGATTTTTGTTTGTCCTTTTCTTGTATTTTTTCTTTCTTTTTGGTATACTGAGATCAAACTCATGACCACGCATTTGCAAGGCAGACGCTTATGCCACTGAGCTAAATCTCTGGCTTCTTGTATCTTTGAAGAGAAGCAGTACTTTAAAATCTGTGTGTCTACCCTCTTTACCTGTGGGATTGCTGGGTTTTCCAGAACTCAAGGGACTCAGGCAGGAGCAGGGACGTGAGCACTGTCTACCTTGTGGGTAGGAGGAATAGAAACTGATTCCTGGGGCTGGGGATTTAGCTCAGTGACATAAGCGCCTTCCTTGCAAATGTGCAGTCGTGAATTCGATCCCTGGTACCGATAAAAACAAAAAAGACAAAAAAAAAAAAAAAAAAAAGATTCCTGGCGTCTACCCATGCTTAGAATGGTGACTCCTTAGGTAGCATCCCATAGTCAAGTACACAGATGCAGGCACTTACTACCACACTTTTGGTCATAGCAGAATTGAAAATAATTATCTTTGTGTGATGCTCATCAGTCAAGAACTAGTCAAAAACAAAATAGACGGGCTGGGGATTTAGCTCAGTGGCATAAATGCCTGCCTGGCAGGCACACAATTGTGAGTTTGATCCTGGTACCAATGAAAAAATAAATATAAATAAGTATTTTTTAAAAATAGAGGGTATTCATGAAATGGGCTGCTGGAGGCATATCCAGGTATAAAGTGACAGTATCGGCAGAGGGCATCACAACATGTGCGCACACAGGAAGCTTATGGAAGGAATTTGAGAGTCGGAATAGAAGTGGGAGCTGAGGAGGGGCCTCAATGGATTTTGACTCTTCTCTGTATCTTTTGTCCTGTTGAACTGTTCTTGTTTTTGTTTCTTTTTTATATTGGTAATCGAACTCAGGACCTTGCACTTGCAGGCATGCACTTACACTGCTGAGCCTTATCCCTGGCCTTGAGTATTCATTTTTATACTTTTATATTTAAAAATACATCCTAATTGGACTAACATACATTGTCCTGGAAAGACTTGGATTTGCTCAATCTTTGTTGCTTCAGGCTCCTTCAAGATGTCCAGTTTGAAGTTCTGCCTGTACTTGGCTGAGAGGTGGCTGCGCAACATCCCGCCTCAGGTGTGTCTGCACTTGCTCGCAGCCTGGGCTCCTCTTTCTCTCTAGTGCCGCTGCTCATGCTCAGCGCAGCTCCTGGGCCTGCCCTGGTGCCGGGGTTAGTGACAGACGATAAGGGTACAGGAGAAAGGGAGGGCCCCAGCCTGATAAAGGTGGGGTCCTAACCTCCGCCCAGATTTCTTTCCTTGGAACTGTTAAAGGATGAGACACGTGAAAAAGCCCAGGCTTTGCTGAAGAAGCTTCATCTCCAGTTCCGGCGCTCGGGCACTGAAGCTGTGCTCATCGCCCACAAGCTGAACTCAGCGGAATATTTAAGAGTGATCGGAAAGCCGGCCCACCTTATCGTCAGCCTCTATGAACACCCCAGCATTGACCAAAGGATGCAGAATTCACCTGGCAAAGATTATCCTGGTAAGGACAAGGGTATCTTTTGATCCAGACAGAACTGTTTTGGTTTCCTGCTCATCTAACATTGGAAATTTGAGTTTTTCTTTTTTTCCTTATTCCTTTCTGTTTTTTTGGAGGCGTAGAGGAGGTTGAGATAGGATCTCACTGTGTAAGCCACGCTGGCCTTAATCCTCCTAGTTTAGCCTGCCAAGAGTGGGGATTACAAGTGTGAACTATCACATCAGGCTCAATTTATTTTCTTAAATTCTGTGTCTTTACTATCATAGATATTCATGCAGCAGCTAAAGAAATAGCTGAAGTCAATGAAATTAATTTGGAAAAAATCTGGGACATGCTGTTGGAAAAATGGTTGTGCCCTGAGACAGCACCTGGCCAGGTAGGTGCTCCCGGCCCTGCGAGGGATCTGTGCAGCTCTGAGTGCATGGATCTCAGAGGCTGCACTCGCCCAGCATCCGTGTAGCCCTGTCTTGGGGAATACAAACTCCTCAGTGCAGAGACTTTTACCTAAATGCCTTCTGTTGTCTGATGAGTAGAGATGGTTTGCTTTTTGTTTAAATACTGAGTTTATTAAAAAGCTGTTTTACCATTCAGTTGATGATTTGAGATTTTGCTTTGCTTGGCTTTGTTTTGTTCTTTGTAGGGCTGCAGATTGAACCCAGAGCCTCATGTATGCCAGGAAGTGCTCTATCCATGGCACTTTTTTCAACTCCCTTTTTTGTCTTTTTGAGACAGGGTCTCTGTATGCAGTTCAAGCTGGCCTTAAACTCACTTTGTAGCAGGCTGGCCTTGAACTTGCATCACCATGCCCGGCTCTTTTTTTTTTTTTTTTAAACTTTGAGACAGGATTTTGCTAAATTTCTTAAACTGGACGCAAACATGCAGTCTTTGTGTCTCAGTCTCCCAAAAACTGAGGGTGCATCTCAGTGTTTTCTGGGTTTGAACCATAGTTTGAATTATGTATTTTGGGCATAATATTACATATGTGATTGTCCTTGTCAGGATATGAATTTGAAGACAAATTACTTTCTTTCCCTTGGAGTTGTTACTAATTTAGGTGCCTTGGTTAATGTGACCCTGTACTGTACAGGTGCTTTTTTTTTCATTTTTGTTATTAAGAGAAATATTTTGAAATATTCAATATCATATTTCTCTTCAAACTCCTCTCTCATGTGTGCATACTCACACACGTGCACATACATAGTGACTTAGCATCTATTGATGATTTCTATTTGAATCTGTTGTCACTGATAAGACTTTGAGAATTCAAAGGATGGAGGCCAATTGGTTTGTAAAATGTTTCATTTTGAATTATTTTACGTTTCTTGATTTGATTCAGGTTATGCATTTTGGAGAATAAGGCTTTGCAGATGTGCTGTATTCTTGTGGTGTGTTCTTTTCAGGGGATCACACCAACAGATGCATAATTTCAATTTTTTAGACATAATATAATATCTAAAATGATGGTAAGATTCAGCAGTCTACATCCACAAGTTTCTATAGTATCCTTTGAATTTTCATCTAGAACTTCATGAGTAGATTCTATGATTCCTCTATCTACCTGTTCAGGTATCCTTTAAAAAAATCTAGTCATAGCCATTTGTCCAGGTGACATACCTCTGATACCAGCCATTTGGAAGACTAAGAAGGATCACAAGTTTAAGATTAGTCTAGCAAAACTGTCCCAATATAGAGGGCCTGGGATTTAGCTCAGCAGCATAAGCACCTGCCTGGCAAGTGAGTTGAAGCCCTGGTACCAAAAAAAAAATAAAAAATAAAATAAAATTTTAGGCATGGTGACTCACTCCCGTAATCCCAGGATTTAAGAATGCTGCACCAGTAAGAGCCTATATTAGAGCCCAGTCAGGCAATTTAGCAACCTACTGAGACCCTGGCACAAAAAGTAAAAATTAATTTTTTAATTTTTTGAGACAAGGTCTCCCTATATAATAGTTCAGGCTGGTTTTGAGTTACCTCTGTAGTTCAGGCTGGTCTCTGAACACGCAGTGATCCTCCTACCCCAGCCTTGTGAGTCTTGGGATTATAAACATGCACCACCACACTAGGCGAGAATTAATGTTAAAAAGAGCTAAGGATATAGTTCAGAGGTAGAGTGTGTACCTGGCTTTTGTGAGACCCTGGGTTCAGTCCTAGCACCACACACACACACACACACACACACACACACACACACACAATCTATTTGTAAACAAATGGCATAATTAGGTTTTTATTTTTAGTTTTAATTATTTTCTTAAGACATTATGGCTATGCCTCTAACTTTCCTAGAGTCATTTCATTTTAAAAGTTATTCAACAAGGACCAGGGGTTTAGCTCAGTGCCATAAGCGCCTCCTGACAAGGTCATGAGTTTGATCCCTGGTACCAAAAAAAAAAAGTTTTCCAACAAATGTAAGCGCCAGTGGGAGGAGCAGGAATATTTGTCTTGTTTACTCTGGCTTTCTTAAGTTTCTGCCTTTTTTTTTTGTTTGTTTGTTTCTTTTCAAAGAAATCGTCAGAATTGTTTGAACTTCAAGAAGATGAAACCCTACGAAGGTATGCTTTTCCTGTACTTAGCCTGGCCTTACCTTGATGCTCAGTAGAAATCTTATCAATAAACTTCTCAGGTTGAATTTTTCTCACAGTTTAGGTTTTTTAGTTTGCTTTTTGGTGTTGTTTTGTTTTTTTAAACAAGATCTTGCTGTGTAGTCCAGGCTGGCCTTGAACTCACTTATGTAGCACAGGCTGGCCTCAAACTCACAGCGAACCTCCTGCTTCAGATGCCCGAATACTGGGATTGTAGGTGTGCACCACCATGACCCGCTTAACTGTTTCTTTCAGATGATACTAAGGATCAAACCTGGGTCTTCACACATGCGAGGCAAGTGCTCTACTACTGAGCCTTGAAACCCCCAGCCCCAGAGGTTAGATTTCAAAAGACTTGGACAGGAGTTGAGTCAGAGTCTGTGAGGAGAATTAATTCATTGATACTCAGCTATGAGTGTCTCTAGTGGGAAAAATCAGAGGCAGCCAGGGTCCAGAATTTCTGAATCCTCACACTCCTGGGAACGTGAGGGCTCCCGGGATTTCTAAGTACAGAGTTCACCTCACGCAGAGGAAAATACAATTATTAGCTAGGACTTTGGTCCCTGGTCCCCATGTGCTCGCACCCTGGTGAGCTGAGGTGGCTCAGATGTGAGCCATCATCTCCTTACCTAGGACTGAGATCAAGAAGTGTGCCTTGCTTTTAGCAAACGGGCTAATTCCGATTATTCATACTGTTCTCTTAAGAACATGGTATGTGAGCCCACATCGGAAAGAATGTTGCTTGGCCTGGGCATGGGTGAGGGCATGATAGCAAGCATGCCAGCTTTTTCCCATTCCTCACCCATGCCAGAAGTAGGTCAAGTGTCCTCAAGGCCTGTACCCTGCTTCCTCCCTGGAGATCTGATGGGCCGCAGGGGAGACTTGCATCAACAAACCTAAGAAAGTCCTTTCTCCTGGTTAGAGCATAACTGGCCCAGCCACCCTTCCCCCTAGACACCCACTTCCTCCCTGTCCCCTGTGTAAGGATAGGTATACCTTGACCAAGCAAGAGATAGCTCCTAGCCAGACACAGTGACAGTTGAATGCCAGCTGAGGCAGCTGGCAGCTGAGGCAGAAGAATGCCCAGGAGATTGTGCCTAGGCCTCCACATTAATCAGGTTTTTTAAAAAATTTTGAGGCACATTCTCCTAAGTCACTAAGTTCCCTAGGGTAGGATCAAATTTATGAGTGAGAACCTGTCTCAAAAAAAAAAACCAAAAGTAAATATAATGAAAACTGTTTTTTTCCAGAGTCATGTATCTCCTCCTGTCTCGCCCAATTGATTACAGCTCAAGAATGCTGTTTGTATTTGCAACATCAGCTACAAGCGTAAGCTCCAGACCCTTACCCAGAACCTGTGTGGGCATCTCAGCTGGAAATTTGGTCCCTGCATATTTCCCTTGCTTGACTTCCTAGCCAGAGGATTCTGATAGTGCTCACTTACACGCTCATGCAAAGTGTGTCAACAGGACCATTGCTTCCCCACTGGCCTCTGCTTAGCAGACTGGCCTACCCAGCAACATTCCCCACAGGCTCAGTGCCTTAGTGACCATTAACTCACTGGTCGGTCACCATTTCTAATGCTGGGGAACAGACAGACTGACCCTGCATAACCTGGTGTCAAGCTCTACTGACCCACTGCCCTCTAGGTGCACTGCACTTTCCATTTTCCCTGAGGACAGGCAGCCTCTTTGAGTGAGTGACATTTGATAAAGGTGGTTAGACAGCTCCCTGCTCACCTGGGGACTTCACTCCTGCTGCAGCTTCCTCTCTGCGTGCTCCCCATTTCCTCACTCAGTGCTAACGCACCCGTTGAAATCGGTTCATACTGACACTCACTCATCACACGGCCTGTATCCAGGGCTGAGCTTAATGAAACTCACTTTCACTACTGTCCCAGGAACTCTCCTAAGTAAAAACCACCTTTGGTTTCCATGATGGGGTGCATGCCAATATACAAGGTACCAGGGCAGTTGGGGGTCTAAGCCGAGTCTGCCAACAGTGTGACCCGCAGCTGCTTTTGCACCATCAGTGCCACTTTCAGCACAGAGGAAAAGGCAAAAACATCTTAGCATTATTATTATTACCCTGCCATTCCCATAAGTCTCAGCAGGGTGCCCCCAGGGATCCATGGGCCACATGTTGAGAACTGCTGTTCTTTGTTGCACATTCATTAGGGGCACAAATTGGCTTTAATGTTTTTAAAAATGGTGGTGTTTTATTACTTAAGTTGAAGCTCATTTAGCAACTACAGCATGTTGTGTGCAGCGCTCTCACCTGTTTTGGTTTTACAGACCCTGGGCATGCGTCAGTTAACTTTTGCTCACAAAACACGAGCTCTTCAGTGTCTTCTCTACTTGGCCGACAAGAAAACTGTAGAATCTCTCTTCGAAAAATCCATTGAAGAAGTGAAGTAAGTAGAATTTGGTTAATCATACTAGGAATTAGGAAACAGATAATTTCTTCTGGACCTGTGATTTGTAAGCCCCGTAATTCATTGGACCGCCTCTGAGTAGCTGTATAACTGTACTTCAGTTGCCTGACTATCCATGGCATTTTGGCAAAGAGGAAATAGGAAACAGGCCTTTGAGGCAGGTGGATTGCCCTGAGTTTGAGGTCAGCCTGGCCTACACAGTGAGTTCGAGGCCAGCCTGAACTATATAGTGCAACCCTGTCTCAAAAAACCCAAAAGATAAAGGATGATTCTTGTAAACACCTCTGTTTTTCAGATCTTACTTGAAATGTATAACCTTTCTGGCATCCTTTGAGACGCTGAATATCCCCATCACCTATGAATTATTTTGCTACAGTCCTAAAGAAGGAATGATTAAGGGCCTGTGGAAAAATCATAGCCACGAGCCAATGGTAGGTAGAGTCCTCCAGGTGTGGGGCTCCTGGCTTTGCCCTCAGGCTCCTGTCCCCTCTTAGGATTCTGGGAGATCCTTTACACCTGCACAGCCCATCTCCGGAGACCTCTGCTGTCCTGGAGTGGAGATGGATACGGCCTATCTTTCTTAAAGTCCGTGGGCTAGCGTCATCCCTTCCAACAAGACGAAGCTCTCTGAAGCTCCCTTGAAGGCCTGCGCATCCTCTGCAGGGAGGGCTGGTGCTCCTCTTCTGCCTGGCTGCCTTTGGGAGCTTAGCCTCTGAGGCAGTTGGAGCCCAGGCCAGGAAGGGCATGAGGACCACAAGCAAACTGTCCTTGGAGAGAAGAAAGGAAAGTGTCTCTGTTTCTTTCATTAGAAGGATGAGGCCTTTATTGAAGGCCTTGTGGTTTATGTGCAGATTTTGTTTTAAGCTGCCCTACCTTTTCCAGAGATTGTTGGATTTACTGGTGTCTTGAAACAAGAGAGTGATTTTATGTTCTTTGTTTTTGGCTTCAGGTAGTAAGATTGGTGGCGGAGCTCTGTTTAGAATACAAAATCTATGACCTGCAGCTTTGGAATGGACTCTTGCAAAAGCTTCTTGGCTTCAACATGGTAAGTGAGCCTGAGGATCCCTTGAGCCTTGTGCTAACTCCCCTACAGGTTGGAAGTTGCACTTGTTGCTGAGCAGGTGGGTGCTGGAAACATCCACAGGCCCTGAGTTCCTGCCAGACCTGAGAGGGCCTGGTGTTAGCCAGAGAAAGTGCAAACACCCACAGCCTTTTTAATATTTATAAACCTGCAAGTGAAACTGTATATAGTAATTCTCATGGGAAATAGTTTTTCTTAAACAGATGTACTGGGAATTGAACCACTGAGCTAGATCCTCAGCCCTTTTTATTTCAAAACAGCTTCACTCAGTTGCCCAGGCTGCTCTCAGATTGCAGTCCTGCATAGGCCTTCCACGTAGTGGGGATGACGGGTACACCGCCATACCCAACAAGAAGGTGACCTTCTAGAAACGTTCCTTTTGAAGCACAAGAATCCAATATTTTGAGGACTTTTGGGAAAATGGCAGAGTGATGAGCGGCAGGGAAAGAACCTTTCCCAAGTTTTGTGTCAGACCCTGGAATACAGCCACAAGAGGAAGAAAAGGAGGAGAGAGGTGGGTGCCACGATCACAGGAAAGATCTGAACTGAGACTTGAAACCCATGGAGAGAGATAATTCAGGAATCCAGCAAAAATAAGAAAACCAGGGACAGAAGCCCTGCCAGACGGGGAGAAGCGGCAACAAACCCACGTTTGCCTCGTGTGCACGCGCCCCACCCCACCCCCAGTAAGCAATACAGACTGAGGTGATAATAACTGAAGTAAGGAAGCAACTGACATTTATGTTTGACTTTGCAAGCCTGGGCCGGTAGCCTGAGAAACTATTTAGAGGAAAATAATATGCGATATCGTAACGATTGTGGCTTTCCTAAAAAAAAAAAAAAAAAAAAGGAAAGAAGTAAATTCTTCACGTAGCAGTGTTTACTTTGTGAAAACTCATCAAATTACATACTAACAATTTGTTAGTGACTTCTCTAATGATAAGTTTATATGGGAGTTTTTAAGAAGTACCTAGTATGGGGCTGGAGATTTAGCTCAGCGGCATAAGCACCTGCCTTGCAAGCAGGCGGTTATGAGTTCGATCCCTGGTACCGATAAAAATGAAAAAGATAAGCATCTGCCTTATCGGTAAGCAGGTGGTTGTGAGTTCGATCCCCGGTACCAATTTAAAAAAAAAAAAAAAGGAAACCATTTTGGCTTGGAACCTCCCCCTCCCAAGCTCATTCAGGTTCTCTGCTCTGTATCAAAATCATCATCATCCAACATTGCACATTGAAACTCCATTGCGGTGGCCTTTAGAACTTATTTATTTGTTTATTTTTACAGATTCCTTACCTAAGGAAAGTTCTAACAGCCATTTCTAGTATCCATTCATTGTGGCAGGTACGTAGCTGTTTAAAGTAATTCATTGAACTTACTCTTTACCCTCGCTGACTTGTGACCTTCAAAGGAGTGGTCAGCCCCTCAGTAAAGGACGAAATGGGTCCATTGCAGGCCACTGTTCACGTCCCACCTCCTGGAGACTCTGCTCTGTTTCATTCATGCTCTCAAAACCCTTGGCTCTGCAGTACCATCCACCACAGTATGGTTCATCTTAATTACACCCTGCGCAGCCCCTCCTAACCCTGGGCGGCCTCTGAAGTCAGAGCCTGTGTCTTTTCTCAACTCCACAAGATGTGTACACATTTAATCACTATCTACACACACAGGTAATTTATTCCCAGTTTAATAAGTTAGAATAGTGTAGAAAGTATGGTAAATAAATTCTCTTTTATGTTTCTCTTCGTTAACTCCTCAAAGGTAACACTGGTTTCCTATGCATCCTTCTAGAGCCTTCCTGTCATGCAAGCATGTAGTTATGAGTATTTGTGAGTGTATGTGTGTGTGTGTATAAAAATTTTTTTTTTGTAAACATATATGCAGTCACATTCTAGACAAGCTACTGGGGGGTGACCTGGGAGACTATTCTGGTAAAATTCACCCTTTTAAAGTATGTACTCAAGTGGTTTTTGGTATACCCAGAAAGTTGGGTAACCACAACCATTATGGAATACTGGCACACTTTCCTTACCCCTAAAAGAAAATCCACTGGCAGTCATCCTCCACTGGGCCCTCCCCGCAGGCCTGGAGCCACTCATCTTCTGTCATTGTACAGGCTTATCTGTTCCAGACATAGCTTACCAGTGGAATATGCAGGCCTTTGTGCTTCCTTCACTCAACATAACGCTACATAGTAGTGTATAGTAGTGCAGTTGATGCTTGGTACTCGTGGAGCATGGGTTTTAGGGTGCTACCACCACCCTGCAGATCCCAAAACCTTCCCACATCAAGTCCTTCATATGAAATCGCATCAAGTTTGCATGGAGCCTGTGCTCATCTCCCCCGTACTACAAATATCTGCCACAATTCTGACGCTGCCACTTTGTGGTGCCGGACTGTTGAGGAGATAATGGCCCAAAACAGCTGGATGTGTGCAGCAGGCAGCTAATGCTGCATGGATGCAGGCCTGAGGGTCCAGGGGGGCAGCCACCACATTGGGTTTACCCACGCAGCAGTTGGGAGGAGCTTAGGGTTCTACTTTCCGTTTTTATGAATGATGCTGCTCTGGACATGCTAGACAGGATTTTATGTGGACATGTATTTTCTTTGCGTATATACTCAGGATTGGGATCATAGGCTCTTGGGAGTTGATGTTTAGCCTCTTGAATGTCTCATTATTTAAATTTATTTTATTTATTTTGGCAATGCTGGGCAATGTAGGTCTTACACCACATATATGCCACGTAAGCTCTCTCCACTGAGCTCCATCCTCAGCCCCTCTACTTTTTTTTTTTTTTTTTGTACTGGGGATCGAACTCATGACATCATGCTCACCAGGCAGGCACTTATGTCGTTGCACTAAATCCCCAGCCCCTCCTCCTTATTTTTAATTCTTAGTTATTCCTCATATTACAGAGGAAAATATACCATAAGTTTTTTAACCATTCCTCTGTTGGTCTTCTTTTCAAACTTTTTTGTTTTGTTTTGTTTTGTCTTTTTTGAGACAAGGTCTCACTATGTAGTTCAGCCTGGCCTTGGGCTCACTTTGTAGCCCAGGCTGGACTCAGACTTGTAAACAGTTCTCCTGCCTCAACCTCCCAATTGTTGGGATTACAGCATGCACCACCATACCTTGCCCAAACTCATTTTCTTGAAATTCTCTCATCTTCTTCCTCCTGTTAGGGCCCTGGCATCTGGACTGGCACATAATAGGATTAGCATGAACTTTGTTTTCTGAATTGAGCTCTGGCATTTTGTATCTAGGGTAACAACAATAAATCATCAAGGCTGATAAAAAGGTCCTGAAGTGTATGGTTAGGAGAAAAATTTCCTAGAATCTTAACCATCTCAAAGGAATACCAGTATGATTTTGGTCTTAACATCCAAACTATAACCTTTAAACATATGGTTCCAGGATTTCCTAATACCCCAGACCTAAATTCTTTACTGTGCTTGTTTCTGCAGGTTCCCTACTTCAGCAAAGCTTGGCAGCATGTGATACAGATTCCTCTGCTCTCAGGTACTTTCCTGTCCACCCCAGGACCAGCAAAGCGTGTTGTAGCTGAGCCCTATGTGTAGCACTGTTTTTCCTTTTCAGCCTCTTGTCCTTTAAGGCCCAGTCAGATAGCAGACTGCTGTAAGAGTCTCATCGCTGTCCTAGAGTAAGTAAAATGCTTGTTCTACCTAGAAGTAAAATCTGTTGTTTACAAGGTGCTTTTCTGGTAGATACCTATATGAGCACAGCAGACACACAAACACACCTCTGAGCACAATGCACGCGTGCACACACACACACACACACACACACACCTCTGTGAGCACAGCGCACACATACACCCGTCTGTGGTTTTGCTTCTATGGTCTCCTCTAAGTTTTGGATTGCACACTGCTGTTAGTGCATGATGAGGCTCGCACTTACTCTCAGCTGTCACTTGCCCCTTTGAGCAGCACTCCTGTGCCATCTGCGTTGCCCACCCAACAGCCACACAGTTGCTCTCAGTTACCCGCTCAGCTGTTGCAGGATCATGGTGCTTACATGCAGGGTCTTGCCCTACTCATTCATGGCTTCAGAGGGCTAGCGTATGATGCCGACAATTTTATAGTGCATCATTATAACTTTTATTATTAATTATTGCTGCTCTCTTTGTTTATTTTTGGGTTGTTTTTTTTTTTTTTTTTTTGAGGCAGGGTCTCACTGTGTAGTTCAGGCTGACCTCAAACTTACAGCCATCTTCCTGAGTGCTGGGGTTACACACTTGTGCCACCACGCCCAGCTTCATCACTTGTTCTTATAGCAAAATATTTGTTTTTTTACACTGTCTGCCTTCCAGTTTCCTACTAAACTGATATTCACTAACCATTCTCTATTGGTATAAGTGTTAAGTGCCTTTTGTGACTCCTCAGTCTTGAGAATACTACAGCCTTGTCTCATAGACTTTGACTCTTCTAAGAATTGATTTTACGCATTTGTAGGCTTCCACATTTAATCCTGGTAACAAAGAGTAGTCTGTGTGCTATCGGTAGATTCTTTTATTCTAGGTAGATGTCATCAAAGATCTGAGTCACTTTATTTTTGTCTTTTTGAGACAGAGTTTCAGTATGAAGTTTAGGCTGGCCGTGGACTCACATTGTAGCCCAGATTGGCCTTGAACTCATAGTGATCCTCCTGCCTCAGCCTCCTGACTCCTGGGATTACAGGCATAAACCACCATGCCCAAGCTTGAGTTACTCATTATTAAGCACTCTGGTATTTTAAATTACTGAAAGCCTAGACTACAAAAAGCTAGAAAGGTCAATATAATGTAGTGAATCTGACAGGTTGTTAATAATTAATGCATTCTTTCAAAGATGTCCAGTTTCAGATGATCTCGACATGATTGGAGTTGCCAGGCAGTACATCCAGTTAGAGCTTCCGGCTTTTGCATTAGCTTGTCTAATGCTCATGCCCCACTCAGAAAAGAGAAACCATCAAATTAAGGTACCTCATACTTTTTCCTCAGGGTTTGCCAAGCAAATGGAAGTCCTCAGGTTGCACATCCTTTGCAAAAGATTGCATTTTCTTTACATGAAATCCATGAAGCACAAATCCATTAGTATAGTGGGAGGTGGGTTAGCGGGAAATGAGGCAGAGGAGGCAGGCAGAGAGGCAACCAGGACATCTCTCAGGAGAGGTTTGGATTACTTTATCTGCGGACAACAACCAATTGCTTGTGAGAGTAAAGTGAGAAGATGAAGGTATCCTCCATTACCTCTGTGCACTCCTCAGAGGAGAGAAGAAGCCAGCAGGTTTATGTGTGTGTTTAACCAGAAGCTGTGAGCATTGTGAGGTGGAACTTTAAAAATAACTCTCTTTTTCCTTAATAAAGAACAGGTAGAGCACAGCATTTTTAATAATTTGTTTGTTTGTTTCATTTTGTTTTGTTCCGTTGTATTTTGTTTTGTTTTGTTTTGTTTTTTATCAGTACCAGGAAACGAACTCACAACCATGTACTTGCAAGGCAAGAACTTATGCTGCCGAGCTGAATCCCCAGCCCCTTTTCTGTTGTATTTTTGTGACAGGGCCTCTCTGTGCAGTTCAGACTTGGGCTCACTTTGTAGCCCAGGCTGATCTCGAACTCCTGGTCTTGATCCTCCTGCCTCAGCCTCACAAGTGCTGGGATTACAGGCGTGCACCACCATTTCTGGCTAGCATCTTGTGTTTTATGGTTATTTCTTCCACAGGAGTATAAGGAAGAACATAGAGATCTATAGAAGTAAATATAGAATATGCAAGTTTTTGTGTTAGTCTATTAATGACGTTTTCTCCAAACTATCTTTGTTTGTTATTGATATTTTTTTTTTCCTCTTGATTATTCATACACTCATTCCTTGCTGTTTGTTTGTTTATTTAGTCTTTTTGAGACAGGGTCTCACTATGCAGTTCAGGCTGACCTTGGGCTCACTTTGTAGCCCAGGCTAGTCTGGAACTTGCAATGATCCTCTTGCCTCAGGCCTCCTGAGTGTTGGGATTACAGGAGTGTGCCACCATGCCCGGCATTCCTTGCTGTTTAACATTTCGGTATTTAAATAGATGCCTTTTGGGGGCTGGGGATTTAGCTCAGCGGCATAAGCGCCTGCCTTGTAAAGCAGGCAGTCGTGAGTTCGATCCCTGGTACTGATAAAAAGGAAAAAGACCAAAAAAAAAAAAAAAAAAAATAGATGCCTTTTGGCAGTTAGAACAACAAATGCTGATAAGCCTTTTTTTTTTTTTTTTTTTTTTTGCAGTACTGGAAATTGAACTCAGGACCTTGCGCATGCCAGGCAGGCACTTACACCACTGAGTTAAATCCCCAGCCCCTTAATAAGCCATTTTTAAAGTTGTGTTTTAATTTTTTTTCTAGACTTTTCTGGGCTCATGCAATCCTCAGATCATTTTACAGCAATTAGAAGAACATATGAATTCTGGACAGTTAGCAGGATTTTCACATCAAGTAAGACAATTTTATCTCTTTTTTTCTGTGAAAATTTGGTCCTGGAAAATAATTATTCTTTCTAAAGTAAAATTTAGCTAGACTTTCTTGCTGTTTAATAGGTAAAAACTGTTGTTTTATTAAGATCTCAATAGATTTTTTTTAAAAGGCAGGGATCCTGGCTGTTTTACTTACTTACTGCTCTGCTCATTGGAAATTTTATATCCTTAAGTGTTGTAACTGGGTATGCAAGGGTGTTTGTTTGTTGAGGTTTTTGTTTTGTTTTGTTCTTGATTTTTGAGACAAGATTTCACTGTGTAGTTTAGTCTGATGTTAAGCTATATAGCCCAGACTGGCTTTGAACTTGTGTCAGTCTTCCTGCCTCAAGCAGGAAGTACTTTTAAAGCACTTTCCCAAGTGCTGAAATTATAGGCATGTGCCACCACACCTGGCAAATGGTTGTAACTGCAAGCAGATCATCCTCATAGGAAGTTCCGAAACCTTTAACCGCAGGGGCTTTCCATTTCCTTACTGCACGCTAGACTGGGCCAAAGCCTTTCCCGCCTTCAAACAGGGGCTTGGTGTTGATGCAAAGTTCAGCTTCCAGTTGCAGGAATTTTCAGGATTGCAAAAAGAATTTAGAGCTAAGCACACTTTTAATATGATGATACCTGTTGTTCTATAGATTAGAAGTCTGATTCTGAATAATATCATAAAAAAGAAGGAATTTGGGATTTTGGCAAAGACAAAATACTTTCAAGTGCTGAAATTGCACATGATAAACTCCAACAACATCACTGAGCTAGTCAACTATTTGGCAAGTGACTTAAGGTAAGTTCATTTGAAAAAATTAACACACTGTAGAATTTCCTTAAAGTATATTTTTATTGCCGGCCATGGTGGCTCATGCCTGTAATCCCAGCACTTGGGAGGCTGAGGTGGGAGGATCGTTGTGAGTTCGAGACCAGCCTGGGCTACAAAGTGAGTTCAAGGCCAGCCTGAATTGCATAGTGATTTTTATTTGGAGGGAAAACAGTTGCAGAGTGACCTGGTTGTAATTATGAGTTCAGAACAGGAGACTACTGCACATTCCCAGAAGTTAACTGCCTTGTCACCGAGGGTGCAGAGCATGAACTTGGAATCAGACTATGAGACCACGTAGTGCAAATCCCTGCAATGGGCGTCTCATTATCTGCCTAAGCCAGAGTTACAGCTGGCTTCCTTGGAGCCTGCTAGGGCCCTGTGAGCTTCTGTGGCACACGTTCTCTACAGAGCCCCACTAGCTGATTTTCTACACAAATGTACAAACAATAAGCTTCTGGGGGCGGAGCTGGGCAGGGCGTGGAACATGAAACAGGAGAGGCTATGGGCCAGCATTGCAGACCCAGCCGCATGGATTTCTTCTGCTTGTTTTCCTCCTGAGCAGCCGTCATTGCGTGCTATTGTTTATGGATGAGTAGTAGTATTTTTTGGATGTGTATTATTTTTTGAGGTATAATTGAGACATAAGCCACACATATTTGGAGTGTATGGTTTGATGGGTTTTAACATCTGCATACCTACGAAGCCAGCCCTGCAGGAAAGAACAAACATTTATCACCCTGGGAGTCTTCACAATCAGTTTTCTTTCTCCACAGTGTAGATGAAGCATCTGCCTTGATCAGTGAGTATTCAAAGCACTGTGGGAAGCTTGTGCCACCAGATGCAGCCCCCGGGGAAATCCTGAAGGTAAAGCTGGCTGCCAGCTTCTTAGGCTCTAACCTGATGCTGTAATATTTCTGCAGTCTTGAAATTGACCCAACCTTGCCTGGTGTTCTGGTGAGAAATCCGTTCTTGTGTGAAGATAAACAGTCATGCATTGGTTAAGGCCACATTCTGAGAAACTAGTCATATAAACATCCCAGAGCCTGTTCACCCCATTTACACAAACCCGCATGGTATGGGTCAGGCATTCAATGAAATCCCAGCTACTCCAGAAGGAAGAGCACCAGTTTGCAGTCAGCCTGGGCAATTTAAATAAAAAGTAAGATGAATAGGGATGTAACTCATTGGTAGAGACCCCTGGGTTCTACTCCCAGTGCTGCATGAATGGAAAGAAAGAGAATGAATAGAAAAGAAAGAGACAGGAAATACAGGTGTGTGTGGCAGCTGCCACTGTAACTGGACAAATTGCTCGATGGTCAGCTTGTGTTTCTGAGTAGGAGTACACCAAGATGGTGATTGGGAAGTATGCTAAGTATGCGCCCTGGGGCACATTTATTATTAAGCATAGTTACTTGCGCTGTCCTTTCACACAGCTGGCAGCACAGCAGGTCTCTGTACCTGGTGGGTGTGATGCACTGTGCTAGCAGCAGGGCAGTGGCTGTGACATCACTAGCACAGGGCTTGCTCAGCCCCCTTGTCGTCTTAAGAGGTCATCATCCTCGGTGCAAACCCTCATGGACTGAAATTGCGCGACCTTTGTTCTATCACGGAGCCCTGGAGTGAAAGACAAGGAAGGGGCAGGGCTGTGTTCCAATTGTGCCACTGGGCGGTGTCTGACCCAGGCAAGCCCGTTACCTGCCACCCTCTCCTGGACTCTTGAGAATCATCATTCCTTGTAAAGTGTAGTTGCTGCCAGTGAGAAACTAAATTTCAGAAAGTATTGGTCACTGTCACATTTGAGTATTTGTTGCCTTTATTTCTTTTCATTCTATGTCCGTGTGTTACGAGGATTGAACTCAGGACTCGTGCATACTAAGCTACTACTCTACCACTTTGGTTTTTTGGCCTCCAATTTATAATCCTCCTGTTTCAGCCTTCTGAGTGGCTGGAATTACAGGCTTGCACCACCATGTCTGGTTATTTTTTTCTGTTTATTTGAGATATATGTTCCCTGAAGAAATACGAAAAAAAAAGGGTATACTGTTCTGAAATCTCACTGCTCAGACAGAAGATCACTGTTAACTATTTTTCTCCAGTACTCTGCTGGGAATTGAACCCAGGGTCTTCACACTGAACTATATCCCCAGCCCTTTTTATGTTTTTTATTTTGAGATAGGGTCTTGCTAAATCCATGCTGGATTTGAACTTGCAGTCTTCCTATCTCAGCCTCCCTGAGTGCTGGAATTACCAACATACACCACTATACCAGGCTACTGTTAATATTTTGCTATACATCCTAATTTCTTTATAGATAAAATATGTACATAATTCTCCGATTTTGAATATAAATATAAGAATGTTTACTTTGATTGAGTTTTGGTAGTTTTAGTAAATTTAGGTATGGTGTTTCTTTTCCTCCTTTGGTTCATATCAGGTATATTAAAATAAGTTTATTAAGCCAAGTGTGGTGACCACACACCTGTAATCCCAGACTCAGGAGGCTGAGGCAGGCAGGAGGATCTCCATGAGTTTAAGGCCAGCCTGGACTGTATAGTGAGTTCAAGGTCAGGCTAGAATTACATAGTAAGACCCTGCCTCAAAAAAAAAAAAAAATCAATTAATTCAAATAAAGAACTGACAAATGTTCACTTCCAGTTAACTACATAATGTTACTGTTTTTTGAGATTGTTTGGTTTGGTTTTTGAGATAGGTTCTCACTGTGTAGCCCAGTCTGGCCTCAAACTCAAAGCAGCCTTTTGCCCCAGCCTCTAGAGTACTGAGATTACAAGCATGCACCACCACACCTGGAAGATTACTGTTTTGAAAAAAAATACTGAAAAGGGGTGGGGGTGGGGAGGATACATCTGATACAGATTTTCAGCCTTTAAAATGTTTCTTCTGCCAGGCGTGGTGGTGTACACCTGTAATCCCAGCACTCAGGAAGCTAAGTCAGGAGGATCGTTGCAAGTTCAAGACCAGCCTGAGCTACAAAGTGAGCCCAAGGCCAGCCTAAACTGCATAGTGAGACCCTGTCTCAAAAAGACCAAAAAAAGAAAAATGTTTCTTTTTAGTCATATCTGCCTAAAATAACAATTAATTTTACCACTATAGTTTATTCTCAAGTTGTATAGGTTATCTGACCATTTTCTCTTTTAAAAACTGATACTCAGGGGCTTGAGATTTAGCTCAGCAGCATAAGCACCTGCCTTGCAAGCAGGCGGTCAGGAATTCGATCGCCGGTAACAATAAAAAGAAAAAGAAAAAAAAAGTGTAAAAAAAAACACCTGATACTCATAAAATATTTCCTTGTTTTTTTCCCATTTAGATGTTCCTTAATGGATTATAGTAAATCATCAAGCCTTTTTTAAAAGTGACAAGAGAAAGCTTGGAGTTTGCTACTAACTGACCGTATTTATTATAGTTTTAAAATTGTGTAATCTATATGCACTAGCTACCCACAAGAATAACTAAAAATGCCCAATATTAATATAATTATCCAATAAAGGATTTGTATGCTGAGTTAACACTTTCATTGCCAGTTGCCTGTATAATTGATAAATACTTCATTTTCTGTCCCGTCCATGAGGAGAACAATGTAAACATAGTCTGTTCTTGCCTTAAGAAAGCCGCCATGTGCTTAAATCCTCTTTCCTGCATGTATAAGAATAAACATCAAGCTTTTGCGCACCAGCCGCAGTCAGTGTTTGTATTGTGTTAGTTGTGGCGGGCTTTGGTCAGTGGTCGGACAGGTGGATCCACGCTGGGCAGCCGAGCTGGAGGGAGATTGTGCCAGGGCCCGAGAGAGTAGAGGGAGCAGAATGGGCCTCAGAGACTGCAGTTGCCACGACCATCGTGCACACAGAAGTCCAGCCACCCTCAGCCACCAGCCGGGATAGAAGTGGTTTCTGCTTGTGCTTCCTGGGCTGGGGCCCAGCAAGGATGGAATCAGAGCTGGGGAGCGGTGGGGTGGGCACCACAAGGCGGGGCTTTCCCAGGACAATGCCTATGGGCGGGGAAATAAGAGAATGGAGGTGATGGTTGAGGAAGGGATGTGACAGTGACAACTGTGACGGAATGATTCACCTGAGAGGATTTAAGTTCCGCCAAAGTGGGAAGACCAGAGGACTGACTGGGAAGTGGAAGGCTACTTCTGCTGGAAAATGTGCGGTCCCAACATTGGGGACAAAAGAAAGGAGAAATCCCAAAATGCCATGCCTTTATTTCTGCTCTTTCTGATGATTATGGTGCCATCGTTTCTCTTTTTCAGTATAAGCAGCTGTTTGGAAGTCCAGTTTGCTGGTTACCCCTAACCCATCCATTTGTCACTGGACATTTGTCCCTGAGGGTAACTGTTCTGCCTCCTTTGGGAATCTTAATGTGTTATGAGCTGCATCCTCTATCAGGGAATAAGTCAGGCACAGGGACACACAGGTGGATCCATGCTGGGCAGCCTAGCTGGAGGGAGATCACACCTGGAATCCCAACTACATGGAAAGCTGAAACGGGGGTTCCCAAGCTCAAGGCCAGCCAAGGTACATTTTTAATTTGTTTTGTTTTGTTTTTTGAGACAGGATCTCACTCTGTAATTCAGGTAGGCCTTAAATTCACTGTGTAGCTCAGGCTGGCCTCAAATTCATGGTGATTCTCCTACCTCAGTCCCCCAAGTGCTGGGATTACAGGTATGTGTCATCACCCTGTCCTGGGTAATGTAGCAAGACCTTGTCTCAAAAGGTTTTTTAAAGAGCTGGAGTGGGAAAAAAAAGGGAGCTAAAATGCTGGGTACAGTGGTGCACGCCTGTGGTCACTGCACTTGGATGCTGAGATGGGAGGATCATTGTGAGTTCAAGGCCAGCCTGAACTGCATGGTGAGACCCTATCTCAAAAAGACAAAAAAGCAGAATCAGGGAATGGAATAGACATCTGTTTTGCTGTTTCTCTTGCTAAATACAACTATAAACCCTGCATATAGGCAGAGGAAGAGGGTTTCCTTTTGACCTTTAGTGTCCCAGACCTGGATCTCAAGAAGCCAGAAAGCTGTGAACCCAAATGGGCACAGATGGAGAAACCCACAAAGGACTCTCAAACCAGGGCCCAGGTGAGGGCCTGCTTAGCAAGTAAGAGCTGCCCTGCCTCAGCCACAGGAAGAACAGCCCCACCCGCAGCAGCAGGCTTACCCACTGCACAAGCAGCTAAGTTTAGCCAGGTACAATGGCATGTTCTACACTGGGAGGCTGAGGCAGGAGGATCTTAAGTGTGAGCCTAGCCTGGATAACTTGGCTAGACCGTGTCTTAAAGAAGTGCAGGAGATGTAGCTCAGTGCATAGCTCCTGGGTTCAGCCGTTGCTGGCGGAGTATAGTAACCTATAAATTGTGAGTCAGTAAAGCTTGGAAAACAGTAAAATGTGGGTAAGGTTATCTGGAGGGTCACACAGAACCCATCGCTCATTCCTCTGGAATGGAGATTTGGTGAGGGAGGGAAATTTTACCCAGTACACTGTTCTCACAGTTGAGAGAGTTTTTATTAGGAATTTTAAAAATGTCTTTTAAAATGCAGGAACAGGGATTTAGCTCAGTGGTGCAAATGCTTGCCTGCTAAGTGCAGGGTCATGAGTTTGATCCCTGATACCCCCTGCCCCCCCCAAAAAAAGAACAAAACTTAGGGTCACTATACTTTTTCTCTTTTTATTGTTTTTTGAAACAGTAACTTGCTCCGTAGTTCAGACTGGCCTCAAATTCACTTTGTAGCCCAGGTTGGCCTCGAACTCACAGTGATTCTTCTCCCTCGGCCTCCCAAGTGCTGGGATTACAGGCATGTGTCGCTGCATCCAACCACAGTATACTTTTTGTTAGAAGTTTGAAAAAGAAATGGGTAAGACATATACAGAAAATACAAATACATGATTACCCCCTTGGGCAGGTTATATTTTGTTGATTTCTGTGCATCATTGTTTTTATGGTTTTATAAAGTGATAATCCCACTGCATATGCAATTCTGTATTTGATACTCTTCAGCACTGTTACAAATTGTTTTCAGTACTAGGGACTGAGCCTCGGGCCTTACATGTGCTAGGCAAGAGCTCTACTGCTGGGCTGCCCTCCCAGCTCTCCACCCCACCCCACCCCGAAAGTGTTGTTTTTAATGGTTGCACTTTATGGTGATTCCTACTGTAACAGGACCACTGGGTTCAGAGCCAGGCAGGTTTGGCTCGCATTTCTGCATCTATATTTAGGTTTATGAGTTAGGTGGGGCTGCTTAATCTCTCTGAGCTCGTTTTCTTATCCATAACATGAGGATAATAGACTCTCTCTGACGGTCTCTTGTTAGGATAGGACCCGAGCCAGACCAGTGGCAAATTTGGCACTTAGGAAACTCAGGCAGGAGGATTGCTTACAGTTCAAGGCCAGCCTGGGCTACACAGTGAGGCCCTGTCTCAAAAAAAAAAAAAAAAAGAAAGAAAGAAAGTTAAATTTAAATTTAAAAAAAAAAAAAAAGATGTAGGGCCCTCAAAACCCTAGGTCAGCTGGGCATGTAGTTCAATGGCACAAGTGCTTGCATGGCAAGTGCAAGGTTCTGAGTTTAAATCCCAGCACCAAAAAATAGAAATATAAACCCTAGGTCATTTTGGCTGCTGGGTGTCCATTAAATATTTACTATTATGGATATTTGGACCTCACTAATACTTTTTTACTAGGCCTTTTCCAAGCTTGGAAATAATTCCTTTAAGATGCGTTCCCAGGAACAGATTTGCCAGGCCCACTATAAGGATGGGGCATTTTGGTTTTGTTTTTAAAGGACAGGACATTTTTGAGGCGGAGGTCGATGTGTAGTACCAAGCGGTTCGCCCTGCAGAAGGCCCCTCCTCCCAAGAGAGGAAGGCTGCCCCAACCATCCCTCGCTGGGCCTCACCTGCTGCCGTCTGATTTTAATCTGACAGGTGAGAGCGGCAGTTCCCTGTGCGCACTGGTACCTCCTGGATATTTGTGTGGTTGAGCCTTAGGGAAACCAAATGTTAAAATGAAATCACAAGTGGAGTGTGTTCTTATTTATAAATCCGCAAAGGACGGAAGAGATCAAGCAGTGGCACTGGACATCACGAGTGGAAAGCGGTGTCCAGGCATCACTGCGTCATGCTGAGTCAAAGTACCTGCTACCCATCCTAATGTTGGTTTCCTCCTGCAGAAAAAAAGCCCCCGTGGGGCAGAGGAATTGCTTTTAGTATGCCAGATAGGTCACATTTTGCTTGATTGTTTGTTTGTTTTTGAGACAAGGTCTGGCTATGTAGCCCGGGCTGGCCTCAAGCTTGCAGCAATCCTCCTGCCTCAGCCTCCCCCATGCTGGGATTACAGGCCTAACCCAGGGGCAATTTGTGTTTGTTTTTGAAGCATAATTACAAGTTTAAATGTGCAGATGGCCAGGATTATTCTTGTCATATTTTATGTTTGCATTATCTCTAATCATTATTTTTATTATTTTTTCATTATTTTTATTATTCCATTCTCATCTCCCATGCAACCATGCTGTGTACTTTTTGTTGACAACAAATTTTTAGTAAAGATCTCAGCTGTTTTCTAACTGAATATCCTTTTAGTGGATTTTTTTTCTCTGTTACAAATGAAATGTCATTGTACGCCTCTAACTGGACACAGCATTCACAGCGGGCCTGTGTACACGTAAGTCAAAACCAGAGGCTGGCGATTTAGCTCAGCGTCATAAGCGCCTGCCTTGCAAGCAGGCGGTTGTGAGTTCGATCCCTGGTACCGATAAAAACAAAAAAGACAAAAAAAAAAAAAATACCCTGTGTGTTCTGCTCATTCTCTACTCTCCTGCTGTGATGTATTTTCTCCACATGTAGCCAGGACTTGTCACGGGCTCCCACTTTGTTCCGCTGAAGGCCCAGGTTGCCAGCTTATGCTTCCACAGCAGGTGGCATGGAGGAGTCCACGCAGAAGCTCCTGGCTGCAAAGAGTCAGATATTTCACAAGCCCTGAGTCTAAAATCTGAGCATCACTTCCGGCCCACTCCTAAGTGGCGCAAGAGGGGTGGGCACGCCAGCCCCACCCGCCTTTCCAGCCCCTCTGCTCTGCCTGGCTACAGCCCCACCCCAGCTTCCTGCACCTCAAGTTTCCTACGCAATCCAAAGCAATCCCCTCACTTGCTGCGGGCTATCTCACTAGGCTATGAACTGCTTTCCATCAGGCACCTTATTTGGGGGTTCATTCTTTGTATCTCCAAACCCTGGAGGGTGTCAGGCAAATAGGCAGCTCCTACATGTATTTATGAAATTAGCCAGGCATGGTGATCCTCCCGTATTATCCCAGCACTCTGGAGGTCAGCAGTTCAATTCCAGCCAGGGCAAGCCAGTAGTTTAATAAGACCTTGTCTCAAAAAGAAGAATCAGACCTGGCATGGTGGCACAGCCTTGTGGTCCCAGCATTCGACAGCCTGAGGCGGGAGTAGTGCTGCAAGCTTGAGGCCATCCTGAACTACATGGCAAGACCTTGACTAAAAAAAAAAAAAGCACTGGATGAGCCGAGGCAGGAGGATCACCATGAATCTGTGGCAGTCTGGGCTATATAGCGGGTTCAAGGCCAGTCTGGACTACGTAATGAGACTTTCTCAAAAAATAATAAGTATATTCTTTAAAAACTGGGGATGTGGTTCAATATATAGGTCCTGGGTTCAATCCTGAGCCCTGGGGGGGTTGGGGGATGAAATTAAAGAATTTAAGCTGGGCCAGGGATTTAGCTCAGTGCTGTAATGCCTGCCTGGCAAACTCAAGGTAGAGTTTGATCTCTGGCTTAAAAGAAAAAGAATTTAAGCGGCCCATTTGTAGGATAAAATTCCTCCTTGAATGTTTTATGCTCATATGAGCAAATGATAGGACTACATGACTTCATGACACAGAGAGACGGGGGTGGGGGTGGTCAGCAGTGACAACCTGGGTGGCCGCTGTGTGTACGGTTTTCAAGACTCAGGGGCTGGGGGCTTAGCTCAGCAGCATAAGCACCTGCCTGGCAAGCAGGTGGTCATGAGTTCAATCCCTGGTACCGATAAAAATGAAAAAGACAAAAAACAAAAAGACTCGAGTCTCTGTCCATCTGTCATGCCTTTGGGCAGGCTGAGAGCTCTGTTTTCATTCCTGATACTTGCATGACTGCTTGGAGGAGAAAGTGACCAGGAATATGTTCTTCCTCCTCCCAGGGATGCAAAACCTCGTCCAGTGAGAAAGGACGCTCAGTTTCTGCCGCCTGTCATGCCCTGCATCTACGCTGTGTGACCCATTGGATCCCTGCGAGGCTCTGTGTGTGTGTGGCCAGGGTCCCAGGGATTCCATAGGCCCTGCATCATTTTTGGTGCCCTGTCTTGGAGGAGGAGGCCATGCCCCATCTGGCAGCCCATGGGAGCAGGCCCCAGAGGGACAGGACTGTGCCTGTATCTGGATTTTCAAATCTTTTTTCCATTCTCTCTTTGCCTAGCTAATTCACAGCTTTGTACTTGCTATCCACATTCTGTGATCTATCAGAGAGACTCATAGAATCACGCATACTCCATGAAGCATGAGGGTATTCTTTGTAACCAACAAAATAACAGAAAAAAACAGAAATGGTGTCACTTCAAAACCAAGATTATTACCAATTTGTTTTTTCCAGTGTTTTTATATAAACTGGGCATGGTGGTACACGGTTGTCATTTGGGAGACTGAGACAGGACAATCACCATGCGTCTGAGGCCAGCCTGGGTCACATAGTGAGCTCAAGCTCAGCCTGAATTACACATCGAGATCCTGTCTCAGAAAAGAAAACAAAACCAATGCTCTTTATAGAGACTGGATTGTTTTTTAAGTCTTAGAAAGATACATGACTCATAACCAAACTGTATTTCATTCCTGAAAAGGAGAAGTGGTAATCCTCAGAATTTCTTTTCTTCTTTCGCGCCCTGTAATGTCATGACTCCTGCAATTGCCGATGTTTTGGTCATGTGGAGACAGCATTTCTAGGAAAGCTTTCATCATCGGGGCATAAGAACACATTTGCTGCTCTCTCTTTATTGACTCCGGGTGTGTGTGTGTGTGTGTGTGTGTGTGTGTGTGTGTGTGTATGATCAAACCTAGGGCCTCTTGCACAGCCGGCAAGCACTCTACCACTGACTTACAGTTCTGGCCGTTTTTTATTTTATCCCAAGACAGTCTCACTAAATTCCCCAAGCTGGCCTGAAATTTGCAATCCACCTGCCTCAGCCTTCTGAGTAGCAAGGGTCAGAGATGTGCGTACCACACCAGGCTTTTTAGTGATGCTTAACCAGCCACTGTATACTGCAGCCCTGAGGGTGACAGTTCTCCCAGCTTGTCACGTAAGAACAGGGATTCTGCACATCAGGTTAAGGAAGTAGCTCAGTGGAGGAACACTCACCCAGCATGTGCAGGTTGTGGCTTCAAAATCCACAGCACCACAAGGGAAAAAAATTCCACTTTGTCACGTACTGCTGGTGAGTCACCTTTTCTCAGGAAGTTGCATTCTTTTGGTTAAATCAAGACCACAGGTGGGTTTTTCTGTTTTCAGTTTTACTCTGGGGTTTCAGAGAGAAGGAAGAAGTCGATACCGAGGGGTGATAAGGGCTGTGAGGCGGTGAAAAGAGGCCCAGTTTGGTGCTGCATGCTGTAGTCCCAGCACTCGGGAAGCTGAGGCAGGAAGATCACTGCAAGTTTGAGCCCAACCTGGGCTACATGGTGAGACCCTGTCTCAAAAAAAAAGAAAAGCCAGTGGCCCCACTAAGCCCTCAGGTCATGTCTCAGCAATCCCAGAGAAGCCTCCCTGGTTAAGCCTCCCTTAAGCCTCTTGAGAGGCAAGGGGAAAATTCTCCCTCTAGCTGCTCCTTCTCTGTGTATTTCTTTTCCAGGGCTGCCTTAACAAATTACCACTGAGCAGATGGCTTAAAACAACAGAAGTGGCCGGGCATGATGCACACCTTTAATCGCAGCATTCAGGAGGCTGAGGCAGGAGGATCCCAAGTTTAGCACCAGCTTGGACAATTTAGCAAGACCCTGTTTCACAATAAAAACTGAAGAAGGACAAGGAATGTAGCTCGTAAGAAGGTCCTGGATTCAATCCCCAGTATACAGCCAAAGGAAAAAAATGTAAAACCAGGTGGCCTTAAATGCATTCACTTTGCTGTTCAACCATCACATCCTCTCCAGGACTGTTCAAGTTCCCTGTCCTCAGTGCTTAGCTCACATGCACTCTCCCGCAGCCCTGGCAGTCACCACAGTATTTCTGTCTCTGCACTGGACAGCTCTTAGAAGCTGTCATCAGAGAAGTAGAATCCAACCAGAGGTACCGTTTTCTGACTGGTTTTATTTCACTGAACACAACACTGTCCACATTCATCTGAGTTCCTGCTGTGAGGCAGATTCCCGCCTTGTGAGCACAGAGCAGCACTGTGAAAGGCCACCACGCCACCTTCTTGCGTCGTCGTCTGCTTCCTGGCTACAGAATCTAAGAGAAACGGAACTCCCAACCCACGATGTCAGAGGCGCCGAGTGTCGTCTCCTGACACACAAGGGTGAATTCCAAAAGACAAAGGAGGTTAGGAGGAGGAAAGGTTTATGAGGAGCCAGCAGGGGCACCCAAGGGGGCCACCGAGAGGCACTTTATCAGGGCTGATTTACCTAGCAGGGTCACCATGTGGGTATCTCAGGGTCAGACTGCCACCAGCCTGCAGGGTCACAAGTACAGCTGCTGAGCTAAACTGGAGTGGCTGGGAGGTGGGTCGGGTCGTGTGGCAAGCATGCATGGGAAGAACAAGGGCGACTGGGGAAAGGGTGGCTAGGGTGGCTGATGCCCAGCTGTCCTCCCTGGCCCAGGTGGTGCTAACTGCAGTGTTCTCCCACGTCCCTGCTTACCCTTTTGGCAGGCAAGCGGGCCAGGCCATTGCAGCAGCTCTAGCTGGAGGCCTGATCTTCAGCTGCACCTCCTTGGAGAGCCACTGTCTCTCTGACTACGATTAATTTCTACCTAATTTAGCTGCTTGTAATAGTAATTAGGCAGCGATGTCTATGTCCTCAGTGTTTTCCTCCTGATTGTACATTTGAGGTTTCAGGTTGCTTTTTTGGGGGGTACTAGAGGTAGAACCCAGGGGTTCATGCATGCTAGACAGGTGCTCACCCTATGTCAGGTCCTCTGGCTCGAGCTGTGTGAACCAGTCTTACAAACACTTCTGTTTGCTTATTTTTATGTTTTGGGACAGGGTCTCATTATGCAGTTCTGGCTGGTCTTGAACTCACTATGTAGCCCAGGCTGCCTATGAATTTGCAGAGATCCTCCCGCCTCAGCCTCCCAAGTGCTGGGATTACAGGCGTGGGCCACCACATCCAGTTTCATACACACATAATTATCCCTTTGTGTCTGTTAAAAAGTTGTGGCACTGATGGTTTCAAGAGTGGATAAGGGCTGTAGGAGAGCTCAGCAGTACAGCTCAAGGCTGTGGGTTCAGCTTCCAGCACCCTAAAAAAGCAAAGGGAACGACAAGATGAGAGTCACTGGCTAGGCACCAGGAAGAGCGTCCTCTAATCCGCTTCCTCTTCCTTTCCTCCTACCCTGCAGGCCCTGGCAAGGATTCAACTTCAGCCCAGAGGAAGGGAGCTCAGGCTGCCTGTCCACCTCTTCGGAATTCAGTGTTTGGTTTCTTTTTGTTCCAGTGCCCTCACTCCCTGTTTTGGAAATAGCTCACCTTCCGGGTGATTTAAGGCTCTTCCAATACACAGCCCCCCTCTTTCTAGACTAGATTCATCGAATCTATAAACTGAGCAGCTGAGCAAGGGGTAAAAGCAGACCCCCAGGCAGGCCATGAAGACAAACAGAAAGGTCATTCCCTTCCCTGCCAGAAGTTCTCAGAGGGTGATGTTTTAATTCATTTCATCACCACTGAATTCCTGCCACCTTCCCGACACACAGGGCACCTTTATCAGCATCAGCACAGGACCAGCTGTCAAACAGGTTCTGACCGTGGACGACTGCAGTCACTGTTTACACATTGCACAATGATTTGGGTCCGAGAGCCAAGAACTACATTAAGATCTAATCCAACAGTCTGTAGATGTTAACCCCTTAGCTTTGAATGCCCTCAGCCGAAGCTCACCAAAAGCTGGCATGGTGGCACATGCCTGTGATCCCAGCCCTTGAGAGGCTGAGGCAGGAAGATCACTGAGAATTGGAGGCCAGCCTGAATTACACACATAGTGAGACCCTGTCTCAAAAAACTAAACTAAAGGTGGTTCGGATTCCTGCCTCAGAAATTTTTCTGTGGGAGCAGAGCAGGGCCCTAGTCAGATGTCCCAGAGCCACGACAGGCGGGGAAGGCCTGGAGCAGCGACTTTGGAAAGGGGAGCTGATCCCCTCTCTGGCTGGAAGTGGCCCCTCTCAAGAAAGAAGCACGGGGTTTCCAGGCCCTTGTCCAGGTGCTAGGTCCTTGCAGAGGGAGCTAAGGGGTGGGCACTCCCGAGGGTGTTCCCACAGCCCACAGCTCTGGCAGGACTGCAGCCTAAAGCCTGTCCATCCTGTTTCCTAAACAGAGAGACTGGTTAGAGACCGGGAGTGCAACCACAGGCTGCCTGTGCTCCCATCTCCCTCCTCCTCCCTCTCTTTCCCTAAAACTGAGAATTAACTGCTGTTTAGGGTGTTTTTGTTTTTGTTTTCAGTGCTGGGAATTGAACCCAAGGCCTTCACATTGAGCTATGTCCCCAGCCCTTTTTAAAAGTTTTTATCTTGAGACAAGATCTCACTCAGCTGCCCAGGCTGGGCTGGAATTTGCAACCCTCCTGCCTTAGCCTTCCAGACTTCTAGGATGGCAGGTGTGTATCACTGTGCCTCGCAAGAATTCTTTGTTACTAGTTGCTTCCTTGCAAGCTAAAAAGCTCCCATTTCCTTCACTGTAGCGACAGCAATGCCTGGCATGGCTCATCTGCCTCCCATGAGGCAGGTAGGTATATGAAGGAGGCGAGTGCTGGACTTGGTCTTTGCCATGACAGCAGCGTCTCTGACGGCATCTTTGGCTGTGGACAATAAAATCCTCAGCTAGATGCATAGCTATTCTCTCAGTACTCAGGGAGGCTGAGGCAGAGGATCCAAAGTTCAAACCCAGCTTAAGCAACTCTGTGAGACTCTGTCTCAAAAACGAGGGAGGTACTCCCTGGTAAGCGGCGGCAGTGTGGCCCACTGCAGCCCTTTCAGGGGGAGAACCAGCAGTGTCTCCTGAGATCGATGCCATGTTGGAACTGAGGATGCTGAGAAAGCAAATGAGCATCCTGCCTCCCGGCTTAGCAATAATGAACCTACTGCTACATGGCCTAGAGTCAAATATCCCACTTCCCCTATCCTCCTTCTCCCCACCGCCTATTAGCAAATGAAAAACCAGAAATCTGAGCATCTCCTGGGAGGCTGACCATAGCAAATAAGGGGGACTTCCTTCTACCATTTCTTTGAAGGCAAATATTTTTATTACTGTTTTGCTCTTTTCTGATTAATGGTACTGCTCTATTCAATATTCTGTTTTGATAAGTTCTATAGTGTTCTATATTTCATCTCATTTTTATAAACGTGATTGAAAGAACAACTATTATAACAAAAATATACTATGATACCTATTACTTTTATCCTGGTAACCTGCTGTGAAGTTCTGTACCAATTTCACTGTACGATCTTAGTTGGCTTTATTCTGACTTGTTCTGTTGTATACTTTCAAAAAAAAAAAAAAAAAAACTAGGGAGGTGAGGTTCAGTATGTAGACCGTGAGTTCAATCCCAGTACTGTTTTAAAAAGAAAAAAAAAAGAGTGGCTGTAAGGGCCAGGTGTGGTGGTGTACACCTGTAATCCTAGCACTTGAGAGACTGAGGCAGGCGGATCACCATGAGTTCCAGGCCAGTCTGCGCTACATGGTCAGACTCTGTCTCAAAGAAAAAAAAAAAGGTTCTAAGCAAAAACATTTGTCACCTTGTGTAACCAGAAGTCCAGAGACAGAGTCCCAGAACAATGGCCCATCCAGAACCTGGCTCTTCGCTTGTCTCTGCCCTTCTCCATGCCATCCTCCACCTGCTGCTTTCCCCTTAGCTTTTTGCCTCGTGATACAATAAGGCTTCAGTTGCTCCAGACATTACATCCTTGCAAGAATTTCTACACATTATTTTTCCTCCCTGGAGTAAAATTCTGGTGCACACTTGAATCTTAGCAGGAGGACTGTAAGTTCAAGGCTAGTCTGGACTCTATATAGAGTTCAAAGTGGGTCTAGAATATATAAGGGGACCCTGTCTCAAAAAAGAAAAGTGAAATTCATATAACACTGAGTGAACCCTTCTAAAGAGCACGAGTCGCTGGCATTGAACACCCTTACACACCTGTGTAACCGCCATTTATGTCCAGGTCCACTTTCCTGCCTCCCCCGGAAGCCCAGGATGTTCCCATCCCCCAAGCAGCTTGTTTATTTTCTTTTGTTTTTTGAGACAGGGTCTCACTATATGGACCTTAAATTTGCTGTGTATCCCAGGCTGGCCTTGGACTCGGCAGTGGTCCTCCCACCTCAGCCTCTGAGTGCTAGGGTCACAGGTGTGCACCCCCATGCCCGGCCCAAAAGCTCTGTATAAAAGCAAGGGGAATTTTCTGCCCACATTCCTGGGAGACTCTCTCCTGCATGTGAGCGGCTGGCCTGTGTCCCACCTCCACGCCCAGAGCAGTGTCCCAGCAAGGATCTAGCCCCCAGGGAGAGTGTACGCTCCTCAGACTCTCCCTGCAGTGGGGCCACAGCCCAGGAGGGCAAGGCCTCTTGCAGGAGGCTCCCTGCCTGCAGGGGGTGACAGCCTCGCTGGCCAAGTACCCTTCCTGCTGTCAATCATGGCGGGCTCCGGTCCAGGGGGTGAACTTGCCGGCCTTCCCTTTGGAGGTCATGGGGCTCTCTTTGTTCCCCCATGTTTACTCTGCAGACCTGTGGATGCTGAGGATGCATGCAAGGGCCAGGCAGGCCACGAACAGCCTGGGGAGCTGCAGGGCTGAAGCTTTGCCTGGAAGAACTTGCAGGAGCCGCCGGGCTGCAGAGGTGGTGCTGGTCCCAGCCTCCCTGCACAAACGCCAGAAACACGTCTCCCTTTTTCTGTTGGCTTCTGGATCCCTCTGTGTGTGCCAGCGCCTGTGCCTTGCTCCCACCCATAGATGCCAGGGATTCACTCACTTTATCTCCTCAACAGGTGTTAGGAAGGCTGAGGCAAGAGGATTGCCAAGAGTTTGAATGGCCAGCCTGACTTACAGTGAGATGCTGTCTCATAGAGAAATCAATCAAAATTGCATGTAACCTCTGCAGTTCTCCTAAATGCTTTAATTTTTGTAAAATTTGTACTGATACACTTTACCGTGTGTAGTGATTATGTTCACCGTAGGGAATGAGTTACATTCCTGAGCACTTTAAATCAGCCTTCAGCCACTTCCCCACTTCCGTGTCTGGTGCAGTGTAAATACCATGTGCTTGGTGGTTACACTGTGTTGTGTAGAGGATGACAGAAAATAAATCCCACACACGTTCAGAACCGACCCACAGCTTTTCATTTATTTGTTTGTTTTGGTGCTAAGCATTGAACCCAGGCCCTTCACGCTGAGCTACATCCCCAAATCATTTTATTTTTTATTTTGAGACAGGGTCTCGCTAAATTGCTAAATTTCCCGCAACCTGTGATCTCCCTGCCTCAGCCTCCTAGAGTCCTGGGATTACAGAGGTGCTGATTCTTTTTAGTGGCCAAGAGACATTCTGCAGACTGGATACAGCATAATTCAGCCTCTGCCATTTTTCTTCTTCCAGGAATTCACTTAAAAAGAAAGAAAGAAAGTGACCTCCAATAAACATCCTTGTCCTTAAATTTTGGTATTTTTATTTCTCTGGGACGGATTCCCAGGAGTGGGATTAGCTGCTCAGAGGTCACGTTTAGCTTCAGTCTCTGCAGATGTCTCGTGGTCACTTTCCCAAGTGGCCCGAGTGACCCCGAGAGGGGTCTGCCCCCCATCCTCTGCCAGCAGCGGCCCCGCGCCTGCTCCGGCTCTGGCCTCTCCCTTCCTTTGCTCCTTCGTGGGCTCTGCCCTCCGTCCTTTGCTTGGCTCCTCAGCCCCAGCCCTATCTGCAGGGCTTATCTTTGCTGCCTGCTGGAAAATGCTCTTTATTCTGGGTGCTTTGGGCTTGGGCTCCAAGCTGAGTTGCAATTGAGATCACTGACCCTGGACCAGCCGCCAGTGGTCACTGCTTGACCCTGGCCGTGTGACCTCTTTAGTTATTTAACCTCATCCCGCCTCAGTTTACCCCTCTGTTCAATCATGATCCAATTTCTCATCCTAGTGCCTGCTGGGATTGAGCCCAGACCACTGCTGGGGTACATAGCGAACTCACCCCAGGCCGGGGAATGGTGCTTGCACGCACGCACACAGGCAGCACTGCCAGCTCAGTCCAGCCTTATTTACGTTGCAAATATTTCTCCAGCTTCATCATTTGAATTGGCTTTATTTCTGCTCCCTTTTGTCACACAAAGCCCTGGGATGTTTATGTAGTCCAGCAGATCCATCTTGTGCTGCCTGGCTTTGGAGTTCCCAGGCTTGGTAAAGGTCTCCCCGTTGCCTGTGAGACAAATGTCCCCACCCTGACCACCAGCAGACACTGTTGTCTGCTCCCCACTCTGCAGTGTGCTGTGTCCTCGCCCCCTGATCGCTGCTTCCTTCAAGGAGATTGCAGGTTTCACACACACACTCACACGCATGGGCCTTCCCCTCGCTGAGCGGTCCCCAGTTACCTCTGGTCACCAACTGGCTGTCCCCCAAGCTGTCCCCTTGGCCCCGCCATCCAGGTTCACATGAGGCTTTGACCTCCACCCTGAGGGACCCCATCTCGGGCCCATCCCCAGCCGCTTCTCCCCCAGCCCCCACCCTCCAGCTGTGCCCTGGTCACCACGGAGACCCGGCCCATCCGCAGGCCACCACCCAGTGTCAGCACCGAAGGGACCCTGAGAGTCCTCAGAGCTCTCGTGTCAGGAAGCAGCAACTGAGGCCAAATGTTGTCAGTGAAGATGCTCTTTGGTGGACGTGCTGTGCCAGTGGCCAGGGTCACATTGCCCCCACTATGAGGTGTGACCTGGGGACTCTTGCACTTCCCTCCTCACCTCCTTCCTCTGGGTCCCCTGCTGAGACCCATAACACCTTGCTCCCCACCTCGACCTGCTCAGGGGCAGCCTGGGTAACCTTCTTACCTTTCCCTCGCAGAATATCCATGTGCTTCAGTCCCTCTCTCTTCTACAAGAAGCCTGGACAACTTTGTCTTATTATTTATTTACTTACTTACTTTTTGTCTTTTTGAGACAGGCTCTCACTTTGCAGTTCCGGCTGGCCTTGAGCTCACTTTGTAGGCCAGGCTGGTCTGGAACTTGCAGGGATCCTCCTGCCTCAGCCTTCCAAGTGTGGGATTACAGACCTGTGCCACCACTCCTGGCTCTATACAGTGTTAAACTGTCATGTGGGTAATGTGTTCCTGACCCTGTGTTTTCCCTCTTTTCGCCTTTTTCCTCAGATTTTCTTTTCAGGTACATTTGTAACTGGGCCAATCGCTTAAGTAGTTTTACCAGGTGTAGTGGCAGGCACCTGTGACCCCAGCACATGCCCACAGTCCCAGCTACTTGGGATGTTGAGGTAGGAGGATCACTTGAGCCCAGGAGTTTGGGACTGGCCATGGCAACATAGCAACAAAGTTTTTTTAAAAAGCTGGGCATGGTGAGATTATAGGAATGTGCCACCATACTTGGCAAAACTACCTGAGAGGTGTGTGAACTATAATCCCAGGACTCGGGAGACTGAGGCAGGAGGACCCCTTGTTTTTTGTTTTTTGTTTTTGTTTTTTTTTTGTCTTTTTCCTTTTTATCAGTTCTGGGGATCGAACTCATGACTGCCTGCTTTCAAGACAGGCACTTATGCCACTGAGCTAAATCCCCAGCCAGATCCCTTAGGGTCTGAAGCCAGCCTGGGCTACATAGTGAGAATCTGCCTCAAAAATCAGAGAGAAAGAGAGAGAGAGAGAGAGAGAGAGAGAGAGAGAGAGAGAGAGAGAGACAGAGAGAGAGACAGAGGGAGAGGGAGAGAGAGAGAAAAAGAGAGAGAGAGAGAGTTGTCTTTTGTTTGTGTACCAAGTCCCTCAAAGAAGATACTACAAACACACACTAACAAAAACTTCTTAAAAATAAAAAATAAAATAAAATGAGACGCTTATAAAAGTTACATTAGGTATAAAAAAAATAAAATTGCTACACTCTGCTTCTGTGGGAGCCAGAGAGTGTGATAATTCTTTTCTCTCTCATTCAGTTTTCAGAGGAGGTGCACGGTGCCAAAGTTTACGACCTCATAAGGTTTCCGGGGGTACAAGGAGGGCGACCAAGCCATGGCCACTGCGGTGTTTGCCCAGGGAAGGTCGAGCTACTCTTAATGTCACCCTGCTCTTTCTAGAGTGCAGCACTGCAGCGTGGCAGTGTCAGATTGTTTGCCTCCCAGGTAATAAGTGGTTTTTAAACAGATACACACGGCCCTCCTGCCTGGCATATGGCCTGTTGGCTTCAACGACAGACTGTTACCTTCTCAGTTTCCTAGAGTCTGAAAGTCTGAAAACAAGGCATGGGTAGGGTTGTTTTCTTTTTTCTTTTCAGGGCACCAAACCTTTTCACTGAGCACCATCCCCAGCCCTTTCAGTTTTGAGACTGGGTCTCATGAAGTTGCTGGACTGGGCTTTGACTTGGAATCCTCCTGCCTCAGCCTCCCAGAGTGCTGGGATAACAGGTGTGGGCCACAGGGTGGTGTCTCCTGAGGCCTCTGTCCCTGCCTTTCCCTTGTGTCCACAGTGCTTCCCTCCAGATCTCTTCGTACCAGACACTGGTCCTTGGGGTCAGGATAAACCCGCACTCTCACATGACCACATTTAATTCAGTCTCCTCCATGAAGGCCAGGTGTGCACACAGTCGCCCTCCCAGATACTGGGGCTGCCACACTTTCATCCCTTTGGGAATGTTCACAGGGAACAAGGATGGAGCTCTGGGGTAGAACGATTGCCTGGCCTTATTGATTGAGTGATTTGTACTCAATGTAGAGAGCGCAGAATATTAAAGAGAGGAGGCAAGCAGATAAGAAAAGAGTTTAAAAAGGGAGGAGAGCACGGAGGGAGTCACCGCAAGGAAGGCTGTGGCGGCTCCCAGCAGACAAAAGGCAGGGTCTGCCTGATATAGGCTTAACCACCCCACTGGCCTGGGGTATTATTGAAAGGATTTGGGGAGCCCATCTGCCCAGCACTCAGCACACAGTCACAGTCTGCACTGAGCTATATCCCAGGACCCCCCTTTTCTCCCACAATGACCCAATGACAAACATATGAAAATGTGGCTTCTCTTTTTTTTTTTTTGTCTTTTTCCTTTTTTATCGGTACCGGGGATCGAACTCACGACTGCCTGCTTGCAAGGCAGGCACTTATGCCGCTGAGCTAAATCCCCAGCCCCTGAAATGTGGCTTCTCTTTACTGTGAGTCATTTACTGTCATTGCCAAGTGATTTTTCTTCAGTTTTGAAAGTTTTCAGAATAAAAAGTTAGGTGGGAAAGCTGGGCATGATGGTGCACATGTGTTATCCCAGCACTCAGGAGGCTGAGGCAGGAAGATCATGAGTCAGCATGGGTTACAGTGAGTCTCTGTCTCTAGTGGAAAAAAAAGGCGTAATATTTGCATATAATGTATGCAGATCCTTCCATACAATTTAAAGCATCTCTGGTTTCCTTATATCTAATACAGTGTAAATTCTATGTAAATAATTGCTGTATTGGATTATTTAGGGAGTAATGACACGAAAATCTGCATATATTCAGTAGAGATGAAAGTTTTTTAAAAAGTATTTTCTTTTTTTGTCTTTTTCCTTTTTATCGGTACCGGGAATCAAACTCACGACTGCCTGCTTGCAAGGCAGGCGCTTATGCCGCTGAGCTAAACATCCAGCCCCAAGTTTTTTAAAAAGTATTTTCAGCTAGACATGGTGGCTTGTAATCCCACCACTCCAAGTTCCCAAGTTCAAGTTTACACTGGGCAATTTAATAAGTTAGCATCTCAAAAACATAAGAAAGAAACAAAGAAAGAAAAGTTATTCATGTACAGGTACAAATTCTCTATGATGAATGTGATCATTATGTATATCTAAAATGTACCACTAAAATCTGATTGGAGAAGAAAGAAAGTAAAGGGGCCGGGATGTAGCTCAGTATATAAAGGTGGGGTGGGGAGCTAATTTATTTGAAAGCTAAGAAGGGGTGGAGGCAGAGCTCCTGCCAGCAGGCAGGGGTTTTGAGCAGGAAGCCCATGGCGTCCTTTGCCTGGGGCTCTTTAAGGGGTTTAGGCTGCTGTGCAGGCAACATGATCTCCACCCCTAGAGAACTACGTTCCTTTTAGGGTCCAACCAAGGCCGTGTCCACACAGCGCCTGTGCAGGGCCCACCTGCCTCCCACTCTGGGGAGGCCCCATCAGCTGCAGGGTGCCCAGGAGATGTTTCTGTGAGCTCCCTGCCTCAGCCTGCCCCACTGTGGATGTTGTAGTCAGGGTTTGAAAGGGAAAAGATTAAATACAAGACACAACGTTTAGGATTATTTTATAATAGTCACCCAAAAAGTCAAATGCAAAACAAGTGTGGGAGACCTGGCCACACACCCAAGAATCCAGCTTAACACCTGGATCCCACAACAAATATCCTGCATGTGTCCAGCTGGAGGCCTAGAGAGCACTACAATGTCTCATGCAAGTCTGTACCAAGGATCTGCGCTGGGGAGGCCCAAAGGCCAGTGGTGGAAGCTGGGACGTCTGTACCAGCAGGGTAAAGGAGCTGTTGGCAGGCCAAGGAGTCTGCACTGGAGCCGGGAAGCAATGCTCAAGATAAGGACCAGAGTCCCCTGAAAAGAACCACAACCGTCCTCAGTGACAGTGAGATCTTGAGGTCCTCGAAGGATGACAACAACCAAGTTGACATCAGGAAGCCAGCATGACAAGCTTCTCCAGGAGCATCAACGGCACACAGCTTCCCTTCCAGTTTCACTGTTATGCTGCTGGCAACACTCCTCAGGTGAGCTCTCCGCACCCAGCACCACGCTGACTCAGTTCAGCCGGGCATTATCAGCTAACCATTAGTTAATCTACCACAGTGGGGCCGCTGTCCTTCCTGCCTGATAGGATCCTGATCCTGGTTCCCAGGGGTGCAGGGCTGTGGCTGGAAGAGGATGGTTCTGCTCAGTCTGTCTGTCTGTCTGTCTCACTCTCTCTCTGTTGCTGTCTCCTCCCTACTCACATACCTTGAGACCAAGTGAACATACCATTGGCTCAGTCCAGTATGGTCTCGTTTGCACATTCATTCATGGTGCTGGAGCTGGAACCTGGGCCTGGTGCATGCTGGGTAGCACTCTGAGTTCCAGCCCAGCCCTGGTCCTATCTTAATGGATGTCGCACAGGAAACGGAAGTGTTTAAGAAACAACTAAGAACTGCTGATAATCTTGAATGCTGATGATAGCTAAATGTGATATTTCTTCCCAGCAGCCCATCTTTATTAATGATCACAGAGGTGGTACACACTGGTTGCTGACGATTTAGAAAGAGCTGGAAAGAAAATGAAAATCACCTGTGGCCCCTCACCAAGCATAATCATGCTGAGCCTCTGGTGTTTGTCTGATAGGGTCTTATTTCATGCATACATTATACACACGTGCATATTTATTTGTGATTTCTTATTTAGAGACAAGGTCTCACAATGTGTTGAAGCTGGCCTTGAACTCACTATGTACCCCAGGCTGGCCTCGAACTCACAAAAATCTTCCTTCCTCAGCCTCCTGAGTGCTGGGAGCACAGGTATGTGCCACCGTGTCTAGCTCAGATGTATGTGTGTTCTGAGACAGGGTCTCACTATGTAGTGCAGGCTGGTCTTGAACTTGCTCATATAACTCAGACTGGCTGGTTCTGAATTCATGGCAATCCTCCTGCCTCAGCCTCCCCAGTGCTGGGATTACAGGGGTACACCACCGTGCCCGTAGAATGTGTATTTTAAGAGTTGAGCTCCTGCTGTGTTTTAGAACCCTTCTCTGTTTAAGGTGATGCGATCTGTTTTTCACGTCTTTCATTCTTTTCATATGCAGGGTTTTTTACCTCACTGTGTAGCTGGCCCCATACTCACCGTGCCAGCCACACTGACCTTTCATCCCTTTCTTTCATCCCTTTTGTAGAATGTTGACTTGCAGCCCCCACGATGTATGTTCACCCCCAAATTTGGAGTGCGACATTATTGGGGCTTAGGGTCTTTGTAGTTAAGATGCAGTTGTCCTGGGGTAAAGTGGACCCTAAATCCAGTGACAAGTGTCTTTAGGCACAGGAGAGGGGACAGAGGCCTGAGAAAAGCAGGCTAAGTGAGGGGGGAGGCAGAGGAGGGAGTCAAGTGCCCTGGGCCAAGCAATCCAGAGATCTTGGGTGATCACAGACTCAGAGGAGGCATGGGACAGATCCAGAAAGCCAGGCGTGGTGGCACACACCCTCACCCCATCACTCGGGAGGCTGAGACAGGAGGATGATTGCAGTTTGAGGCCAGCCTGGGCTACTTCAGTGGGTTTAAGGCCAGCCCAAACCACACAGCAAGACCCTGCCTCAAAATAAAATAAAATAATAAGGTATAAGAAGTATAAAAGTCTTGGGGTGCAGCGCAGTGCAAGAGCCCTTTGTTCAATTCCCAGTACTGGATAAAAAACAAAAACAAGCCAGGCATGGTGGTACACTCCTGTAATCCCAGCACTCAGGAGGCTGAGGCAGGAGGACCATTGCAAGTTCAAGACCAGCCTAAACTACAAAGTGATTTCAAGTCCAGCCTGAACT
This sequence comes from Cavia porcellus, assembly GCF_034190915.1. NCBI lineage: Eukaryota > Metazoa > Chordata > Mammalia > Rodentia > Caviidae > Cavia > Cavia porcellus. The sequence goes on along the minus strand of NW_026947499.1, from coordinate 7,444,468 downwards.
GCATAGTGAGACCCTATTTCACAAAGACTAAAAACAAAACAATAACTCCAGAGGAACCAAGCCTTCCCACACTTTGGTTTCGGGCTCATGGCCTTCTGAACGGGAGAGACTTCATTTTCCACCATGATGTTGTGGCTGAGGCAGCCAGCACAAGCTCACACGCACACAGACCTCATCCTCTCCTCCACAGGCCCAGCCTGGGCCAGGCTTCCTGGGCTTGTCCCCTCCACCCGTGCCCCGAGCTTGAGCAGGCCAGGAGCTGTATGCAGAAGAGGACTCAGCCGTCCTGGCCCTGCCCTGCCCGGCCACTGGAGCAGCGCCAAGCACCTGGCAAAACCCCAGTGCGGGGCAAGGGCATCTGCTGAGCTCTGCACCCCGCCATCACCCTTCCCTTGCAAGAGTCCGGGTTTGCCCTCGGGCTCCCCACTGACTCAGCCTACTAGGCTGGGGAAATCCCTGCCCTCCGAGCTCATCTCAGTGCCTTCCGCAAGGAGGGGACCCAGCTCCTTGGGAGCCGAGTGGAATCCAGAGTCTCGAACTCCTCAGAAACACTGGAGAAATTTCCTCTCTCCCCACGCAGGCCCGGAGGCCAAGGGCCTCCAACTCTGTCAGTGTCCTGGAAGGGAGGCAGCACAAGTCTCCGCTTGCTCCGAATCAAGGTGCGACAGTGGGTAGAAATGAAAGTGTAACAGAAACCAGAATATCTCCTTTCCCTCTCAGAACCAGGAACTAAAACCACCCATAGGAAACTCTTCCTCCTCCTGCGGGAGGATCTCACTCGGGTCTGATTCCTCTTTTAACACACAGACACCAAGAGCTGGCTCACTGGGCTCTAAATAAAACTCAGGTTCCTCTGGCGACCCTACCTGTCCCACCCTTGCGAATTAAATTCCTCTTCTTTATATTTCTTGGCCCGTCCCATCCCGACACGGGTGTGAATTTTACTTTCTGTCTCATGACCTAACTCAGCGCCTGGGTCCTTTCCTCACTTTGCAGGGCACAGAATTCTCCCACCAGGACAGAGTTGACGGCCCATAAAGGTCTCAGCTTAAGTAAGACATCCAGACCGTGGACCCTAACCCAGACCAACGCAACGCCACACTGCATCTGCTATCAAAATTTATTGAAAGAATAGATTTAGTATAGGAACAAAAAAAACATAAGCAAATAACCCAGGAGGAATCGCTCCCCTGGATGATCCATCGGGCTGGCAGCACGTTGCTGTCCTCCTGGTAGACGCGGAGGCTGGAGGTGACTGTCGTCTCTGTCACTGCCCCGTAACTGCTTATAGCCCTGAGTGAGTGTAAACGGGATGATCAGAGCCCCCTGGTAGCTCTACAGCCACTGCTGTCCCTTAACACTGGTCAGCTCGGTCCCCCTGGAGCCTACTCCCTCCTCGCCACCACTGGGAACTCAGAGGTCACCCAGATCTTACAGATAAATGTCTCTTCCCCGTTCACTTCTGCCAGTGCCGGGCTGGGAGGTGAGTCAGGCTGACTCCTGACTTCTTAAGGCTGCCCGGGCTCCCTCCAGAACTGCATGGTTCTCCTCCAGCCTCTCCTTGTCCCTCCTGAGTCAGATCACCTGGGGAACTGAGGCCCATCCGAGTCTCAGGCAGGAGAAGGAAGGAGCCACGCAGCCCAGGTGCCGAAGGGAGGGACTGTGGCTCTGACAGCGAGACACTGGCGTGGATGCTGGGTCCAACCTCACAGGCTGCAGGTGGCAGAGTCGAAGAGGCAGTTTTAGTCATCTGGAAACCTCGCTCTCTGTCCGTCCCTCGGAGATCTCAGCCATCGCAGTTTGTAACCTAGCCGCTCACTCTGCCACACTGTGTGTCTGAACTTGCTTCGCTGAATCTGGAAAGTTTCAGATACGGCAGGCCAAGTCCAGGGATGTCACTGTGTGCTTCTGCAGAGGTCTCGCTTCCTGGTGATCGTCTCCCTCGGTAGCCTGGCCACTTAACGCGAGCTGGGGTCCAGACAAGAGGGGCTCCAGGGCTCGCAGGGCTTGGCCATCAGCGCCTCCGGGGCGCCCCTGCTGCTGCCCGGCTCCTCCGTGAGCTCCATGCTGGTGCTGCGGTTGTTGTCTGGCTCCCCAGTGGGTGTCCTCCGCAGGCAGCGGTTGAAGAGCTCGGAGAAGAAGTTGGGGAAGGACGGGCTGGAGAAGTAGTACACCACGGGGTCCAGCATGCTGTTCATGTAGGTGAAGCTGAGCGTGATGAAGAACCCCAGGTCCACTGAGTAGTACCTGGAGCAGTTCCGGGTGCCCCAATTGCGCAGCATCCGGAAGATGTGTATCCGCACAGCCACGCTGGGCAGGAAGCAGATGATGAAGACGATAGCCACCACCAGAATGAAGTTGATGGCCCTCTTGATCTTGGCGTGCCTGTCCATCTGTCTCTGCCGCAGGCTCCAGATGATCCTGACCGAGCAGAACAGGATGATGGCCAGGGGCAGGAAGAACTCCAGGAGGAACATGGTATCGTGCCATCCGAAGGAGTCGCAGATGCTGAAGCTGCTGCACAGGTGGAATTTGGAGTTGAGGTAGGGGACCTGCATCTGGGTGTAGAGGAGGTGGATGGTGAGGGCGATGGTGAGGACCCACAGGAGGCAGGAGATGACAGCCGCCGTGCGGTTGGAGATCTTGTTCAGCGCGTGATGGGGATGCACCACCCGGAAGTACCTGTCCACGGCCACCACCGTGAGGAAGATGATGCTGCCCTGCCGGTTCATGGCCAGCATGAAGAGCATCAGCCGGCAAGCCGGGTCCCCGAACCTCCAGTCCCACTTCTTCAAGTAGTTGTCGGTCAGGAAGGGCAGACAGATGATCAGGAGAAAGTCAGCCACGGCCAGGTTGAACAGGAAAATCCGGCTGGATTTCCAGGATTTGAGATGGAAGCAGAAAATCCACAGCGCCAGGCCATTGCCCAGGAGCCCAAACACAAACTCCAGCACCAGCACAGGCGGCAGCACCTGGGCGATGGCTTCCACCGGGAAGATACAGCAGTTCTTCCCTCGGATTTCCAACGGGTAACCCTGGGAACTCATGGTGGGCCTGGCCCGGCTGCGCCAGGGCACAGTGCCTGCGAGTGCTCCGGGAGAGGCTGGCGGTGTGGTGAACGTGTGGTTCAGCCCTCGACTTTATGTCATTGGGGTGTTGAAATAGATGACTGAATGGTTACCAGGAAACTACGAAATCGCTTGGAGAAAAAAAAAAAGCTAGCAAGGCTCTTATGCAACCTGCTGTTTGCATAAACAAGCAATAAAATCCCCTGTGCAGACAGGAACACACCGATTTCTCTAAATGTAAAGGGTAGGTTTGGGCAGGCTGACGGCCTTTATGAATTGCTAAACTCTGGGAGACGCCCCCTGGGGAAGGCCAGTTGTGTGCTCCTGACCAAGTGTGTATTAGCATTGGAGAGCTGAGCCCCGTGTCACTCGCTTGAGTGACATGACTGACAGGTCCTCCTTGGCTGTAATAGCAATGCGATGCTCAACAACACGGTTTTCCAGAGACTGTAAGGAGTAGCACGAAACCTCAGCGTGTGTCTGACATAAGAAAAGGGCAGCGTGCCTGTGATTGCTTTGGGAGAGGCTGAGCCCCCTTGCTCATTTTAGGAAGACAGATGTGTTGAACCTGCGCCCTTTTCCTCACCCACCTCTCTGTGCAAACATGGGTTGTTTCTCTGCACTGAACCCTGCAATACTTTCTAGTTAGAAAAGAATGCTGGGCTGGGGAGCCGGGTGCCAGGCGTGGCGGCACACACCTCACCCTCCAGCGTTGGGGGGTGAGTTCGAGGCCAGCCTGAGTTACACAGCAAGACCCTCAAAAAACAAATGAAAGCCAGGCATGGTGGTGCACATCTGTGGTCCCAGCCCTTGGGAGGCTGAGGCAGGAAGACTACCGAGAGTTCAGGGCCAGCCTAGGATAACTAGCGAGTTCAACGCCAGTCTGGATTGCATCAAAAAAAAAAAAAAAAAAAAAAAAAAAAAAATATTTTTTTTTTAGTTCATGTTTGCAGTATAGTGAATACATTCATTGGGGCTGCATGATTTTTTCTTAGTGTATGTGCTGCCAAAGCGAGCACAGTGCTTAATATTTTGTAATGCCCCCAATTTTGAATAATTTTTTTTTGTACTGGGGATCAAACTCATGACCTTGCACTTGTCAGGCAAGCAGTTGTGCCGCTGAGTTAAATCCCCAACCCCAACGCTCCCACTTTTGTGAAACTAAATTTAGAGCTGCAGGACCTAGAGAGCATTGAGCTCCTCTATGCAGGAAGACACCAGTTCTTGGATATTTTAGTATAACTTGAAGTCATCCTGTGGAACATTCTTACAGTTTAAGTTTGTGTTCATGAAGTTTTTATTTATTTTTTAAGATTGGATCTTGTTATGCAGTCCAGTCTGGCCCTGAACTTTATATTTAGCCCAGGTTGGTCTTAAACTCTTGATCCTCCTGCCTCAGCCTCCCAAATAGCCAGCATTACATGCATGAAATTTCTAATTATGTTGAAATTGGAAATGTGTTCCTTCAGCTGTGTGCCTACATTAATACGGGTTTGTAGACCCTTCACAGTAGAGTCTGAGTCCTAATAGATTCCCATGGGCGAGAGGACTGGTGAAGGAGAGGATGATGGTGATTACAGCATCTGTAGTACAAAGTTCCCAGCGTGTGGGACCCCATGAATATGTTATCTTCCTGTGCCTTGACTGAAACCTGTGAGGAAGGGACTATCATTGATCTTACTCCTTTTTCTTTTCTGAGTTTATTTGTTTTTGAGACAGCGTCTCACTATACCTTCCCGGCCAGCTTTGAACTCACTACGTGACCCAGGCTGATCTTGAACTCACAGCAATCCTCCTGCCTCAGCCTTCCCGAGGTTTTTGATCCAGGTGATGTGATTTTAGAATGAAGAAAGTGAAACTTAGAGAGGCTGATAATACGCTTACACCAACCAGCAGAGCTGGGATTTGCATCTGGCCCTGGCTTCCAGGCCCCGTCCTGCCAACTCCACTGCCCTGCCTCATGTTTGTTTATTTTTTGAAACAAGATCAGACTGGCCTTGAGCTCACTTTATAGCCCAGGTTGGTCTTGAATTTGGCAACAATCTCCTGCCTCAGCCTCCTGAGTCCTGGGATTACAGATTGAGCCGATCCTGCCTCCTAAACCTCTAGCTTGATTTATTAGGTTGCACTGGATCGAGGTCGTATTGAGCACTTGTACTCCTGAAATGACTGGTGTGGGTTCCCTCCCTTACTTCCTGTGAGTCCCATGCCTTCTTCTTGGATAAATGCGGACCTGTCATCACCAACACCCCACAGCGATCCTAAGGGCCCTTATTATTAGTTTGTTTTTTTGGTACCAGGGATCGAACTCACGACTTTGTACTTGCCAGGCAGGCACTTACACCACTGAGCTAAACCCCCTAAGGCCCTTATTAACCAAGAGTCCAGAAAACTATGAATGTAGAGGTTATTCTGGGAGCTGGAATTTTTTTTTGAGACGGGGTCTTGCTATGCAGTTCAGGCTGGCCTTGAGCTCACTTTGTAGTCCAGGCTGGTCTCAAACTCGCAATGATCCTCCTGCCTCAGCATCCCGAGTGCTGGGATTACAGGCGTGAGCCACCATGCCTGGAATTTGCAAAAGACCCCGGCCTTCCTTGCTTTTACCATTATATATATATATATATATATTTTTTTTTTTTTTTTTTTTGTCTTTTTCCTTTTTATCAGTACCAGGGATCGAACTTCGGGAAACCGAGAAACTCGGAGACCTCTGTACTTGCTTCGAGGTCTCCCAGTCTGATTCTAAATGGGGTCCCCAGCCTCTCAGGAGAACGCAGCTCCAGGCCTCCCTGGAGTTGGGTGTTGCTAATGGAATTTCCGGTTTTCCCACTACACAGCAGGCAGGTTTTGTCTTGCTTGGTCTTTCTTTTACGTATTTGTTTTTTTCTTTCTGGTGTGTGAGGTGTACAGAAACCTGTCTTCATGAATCATTTCAAGGACTAAGACAGTGATCCCACTGGTGGAAACTCCACTTCACTTTATGACTCTCACACCGAACTTAACCTCCACACTTGGTTACCCCCTGACAGGCTGACGGTAAGCTGAAAGACTAGGTTGAACTATTTTTTGAGACAGGGTTTTGCTCTCTTATTCAGGTTGACTTTGAACTCTGGGCTCAAGGTCCTCCTGCCTCAGCCTTCAGAGTAGGTGGGACTAGAGGTGCATGACACAAATTGCACTATTCAATACTGAACAGCTACTGGAGGTATAGTTTAGTGGTAGAGATCCTGCCTAGAATGTGCCAAGCACCACACACACACACACACACACACACACACACACACACACTGTAGCTGTCATTATCAGCTGTCATTTATCAACTGCTTTCTGTGTTGGCAGGACAGGAATTATACTAGAAATCTTCACTCATGATCACATTTAATCTTCATTCAAGCCCTTGGGAGTGATGCTATTGTTAACACCATTTCCATTTCACAGACTGGAAAACTGAGCCTTAGAACCATTAAGTACTTAGCTACTTCCTGTTTTTGACCACTCTGGGGTTCCTAATTTAGTTATTCATTTCTGTGTAACATACCACAGACATTAGCAGCTCCAGACAACACTGCTACATCATCACTTATGATTCTTTGGGTTGTCTGGGCTCAACTGGGTGTCTCTTATGTGTAGCCCTCGATGGCAGCTAAGCTAATGTTACCGGGATAGGCAAGCAGGGTACCAGCTCGTCTCCTACTTTGTAGAATCACGTGCCTCTCAGTGTGGCTTCTCTGTGTGACTTTTTTCTTCCTTTCCTTGGTACTAGGGGCTGACCCCAGGGCCTTTGTGCTGAGCTGCATCCCCTCTCCCTGCTTTTTTTTTTTTTTTTTTTTTTGGTCTTTTTGAGGCAGTCTCACTGCGCAGTTCAGGCGGGCCTTGAACTCATTTTGTAGCTCAGGCTTGCATGGAACTCAAAGCGATCCTCCAGCTTCAACCTCCCAAGTGCTGGGATTACAGATGTGAGCTACCATACCTGGCTTCACCCCAGCCCTTTAAAAAATTTTTATTTTGAAACAAGTCCTGCCTGCATTGCCCTTCCTGACTTGAACTGTGTCTCAGCCTGTAGAGTAGCTGGATGACACGTGGGCATCACCACCCCTGGCTACAAGTGGCTTTTTCAGTTGGCCTTTCCAGGGGGTCTCTGAGTGGCACTGACACAGAGTTTCTGTCCACGTCCTTCCTGAAGGGCAGGCTGGACACCATATGGGAGGCTGCTCGGTGTTCCCGGAAACCACAGGCCAGACACAGAAAGCCCTGGCCGTCGTCCCCACCATGTCCAGTTGGTCAAAGCGGGTCCCAGAGCCAGTCCGTGTCCCTCCAGGGAGACACTAGTGAGACAGCACGGATCACCGGAGGCCATGGACTGATGAACGGAACTCAGCCGTTCCACAGGGAAGGTCTGTCACAGGAAGCTGGGTGTGGATGAGGCCCACACGGGAGCCCGTCTGTCTAACCTCAGTGTCCCTCTGTCTCCCGCCCCCAAGCGCACACACGATGCAGAGGCAGCTTCCTGGATGTGCTTGACTTGTGCCCTGCAGGTGCCCTCTCAAAATCCAGGCCGGCTTCCCAGCAAGGGCTCTCCCTTCCACCTTTCCTCGGGCCCTGCGGATGCCAGCCAGTCCTGCGGGCCTCTCTGCCTCCTTGTGACAGGGTTTTGAGTCACGCTGGAGCCCACAGTGGCTCAGGGCACCCGGAACAGACAGCTGGAACCTTACATCACAGTAGGGCTGGGCCCCGGCCTCAGCCGCTGCCTCCCTGTAAATCCTGGCTGCTGCTTTACCCTCTGGCGCTGTGATCCAACCCTCTCTGGGCACCACAGGAGGCACCAAGTGCCTTCAGACACTTTCTTAACCTTTTAGATTTTAATTCTTAAAGGGTTTCAAAACAAAACAAAACAGACACATAAAAACATTCCACCAGGTGTGGTGGCATATGCCTGTAATCCCAGAGCTCAGGAGGCTGAGGCAGGAGGATTGCTGCAAGTCTGAGGCCAGCCAGGGCTACACAGTGAGACCGTGTCTCAAACAAAAAAAAAAAAAAGCAACAAGCAAAACAAAAACAGAAACAAATGCTGAGAACAAACCAGCACATAAATTTTGACCACTGGCAGCACCAATCACTGTTCCTGTGCCCACAGAAGCCCGAAGGGACTGCGGCTCGCTCCATCCGCCCTCCCCCCTCCTGCAGCTCTCCTGCCACTCTCCCTAAGAGCCTCGGGATGGAGGGACGTGGTCCCCACGAACCCAACATCTGGGCCCCAGATAGTTTAAATGGAGCTCTGCATCAGCGCTGCCCTCCTCTTCCTGATGACCCAAAATCCTTCTCGGTAACAGAGATTTGTGTCACATTCTGCAAATTGAAAAAGGGAAGCGAACTGAGAATCCAGACCTTGCTCAAAGTTTGCTTTCCCTCCCTCAGGACTTGTCCTCCCTGCTCGAGTGGGAAGTTGTGTCCACGTGTCTGCCCGAGCTTTGCGCTTCGGGACCACATGAGCCATGTTTACCAGGGAGGCCACCGTCGTGGAAGTCTTGTCACACACAGGACACACGCCTTCTTTCAAAACCTGGCTTTATTAAGATGAAGCAACCGCGGGGCGTGCGCGGAAGCAATTGCAAGGAAGAATAGGTTAAAAGCAGAAGCGCAGATTTCCACAGATTCCTATCAGGCCAGAGATGCTCACATACCCTTGGCTCCCCAAGCGGCCCAGAGCAGTGGAGAACAAGGGCTTCAGGTCGTGATAATCAAGCAGCTACTTAAAGGGCTCCTGCGCCTCAGCATGTGTGTGTTTGTTTCTGTTCTGTTTTAATTGCTTTTTCTTTTGTGTGGGTTTTTCTGAGACAAGATCTCACTATGTAGCCCAGACTGGCCTTGGACTCTGCAATCCTCCTGCCTCAGCCTCCCAAGCGGCACTGCACCTGCCTGTGCCTCAGTTTCCTTATGTGTAAAAGCGTAGCAATGTAATGAGTCGCAACTCAGCCACTGACTCCAGACACCGAGCTGCACACGTGCCTCTCTCTGCACTCACTCAGCAGGCCTTTACTGCGCATTCAGGATATGCAGGCGTTTTTCTAGGCCCCAGGGACACAGTGGTAGACAAAATCTTGCTTCAGGACTGTGCATGCATTGACTCTGGGAAGTCAATATTACTGTTACTCCTGTCTGACAAGAGGAAGCTGAAACTGGAAGGGGTTCAGTACAATCTCCCCACAATCATGCGTGTAGCAAGTGGCTGAGCTGGGATTCAGATCTGGATGGACCTAAAGTGCGGGCGGGCCACACTTTTTTTCGGCAGGCCGTGCTGTACCTCTGCAAAAGGAAAGGGTAGAGACAGCCTAGGCGCTGTTTCCAGGCTAACTGATGAGAGGCTGGCAAGGTCCACGTGTGGAGAGGACAGTAGGATCTGAGAAACAGATACAGATATAGGAATAGAGTGCGATTTTCACACTTCACACTTGGAGAACGGAGCCAAGGTTAGCAGGGAACATTTCCCCATAATTCAGGACTGGGACAGCCTGTCACTGCATGGAACCAGCTAGTTTTGATAGTTTGAGAGCAGACTTGGGATGTACATATATGTAAGGGGTCCCGCAAAGAAAGGGAAATCCTGCGGTTTGCACAGAACAGGGCAGGATGCTATTCAGCTACAAGGTGAAGGCTTTGAACCTCTCTGCCACCCCCAAAACTTTGCTGTCACACAAAGTTGACTAGTGAGCTTCCTGCCTGAGGCTGAAGTCGATAAATACTTGGAAAATTGAATGAATGATTCCAATCCACACTTGCATAACAGCAGCCGAAAGCAATTAGCTTGGACTTAGCCCAGAAGGATTTTTTTTTTTTTTTCCTTTCCCAAGCTCTCTGCTGCCTTGGAGAAGCCAGGGCAGGAAAACATAACCTTCAGTGCTTTCTTTGAAATGCAAAGATCTGTAGATAAATGTGGGGGCTCCAAGGGCAAAGCAAGATGGGCTCCCTGGGGCCCTTGGGAGACGCACGGGGTCACCAGGCTGAGGCAATGCGGTCTAAAGCACACGAAAAGCAAAGCGCCTTCTGTGAGTCTCTGCCTCCCAAGCTAAGCTAGGCTGGAGGGCCACTGGGAGGCGTTAACCTCATTAACTTGCCCCAGGGCAATCAACATTGTTTCCTCAGCAGCTGAAAATGACATGCAGCCTGCAGCCTCCGAGTTCCCTGCAGTGGTCCCCTATTACTGCAACTGCAACACAGAAATGCAAACCACTCACATGCATCTCCCGGAACCTTCCAAAAAGGTAGAGGGACGCCGTTTTCAGTTCTGACAGAGGTGGGGTGGGGTGGGGTGGGGATACCGCCTTTTCCAAGGCCACCATGCACAAGCACAGGTTCACCCCAAGCTGCCCGTCTGTCCCTTTGACGCCTTGGCCTGCCTGTCTCAGTGACACGCCTGCAGGTCCCACTGGGTGTCCAGCCGGCTCCGGAGACTACCTTCCACGCTGAGGCAGCTCTTTGGACACAGGCTCGAGGCCGGCAGCTTCTGAGGCTCGCGCGTCCTGGGGCGTCCTGGGGCGTCCTGGCCACCGAGGGCTCCAGCTGCAGGTTTTGAGCTTGGTGTAGAATCTGGGGAAGGAAGGGCTGGCGAAGTAGTAGATGAGGGGATCCAGCACGCTGTTGAGGTAGGTGAAGCTGAGGGTGAGGTGCAGGGCCAAGTGCACCGAGGAGTCGCAGGCACTGGAGGGCACCGTCCACAGGAAGTAGAGTCGGGCCAGCGCGCTGGGCAGGTAGCAGGTGACGAACACTGCAGCCACCACCACGATGAAGCGGATGGCCTTCCTGGTCCGTGCCTGTCGGGCCAGGTGCTGCCTCCGCTTCAGGCTCCCCACGACTTTGCAGGAGCAGAAGAGGATGACGCCCAGGGGCAGGAAGAACTCCAGCTGGAACATGACATCGTGCCAGCCATTGGCTGACTCCATGATGAAGCTCTCACAGGAGATGCCCTGGTCCTGCGCGCACAGGTGACTTTCCAGCAGGAGGTACAGGGTCCCCAGGATGACCAAGGTCCAGAGGACGCAGACGGCGCCGGCCGCAGTGCGGTTGGAGATGGCGTTGAGTGCGTGGTGGGGGTGGACGACCTTGAAGTACCTGTCCACAGCCACCACCGTCAGGAACACGATGCTCCCGGCCCGGTTTGTGGCCAGCATGAAGAGCACCAGCCGGCAGGGAACGTCGGCGAAGCCCCAGTGTCTGTGGCGGCGGTAGTAGTCGGTCCTGAAAGGCAGGCAGATCATGAGGAGGAAGTCGGCCACGGCCAGGTTGAAGAGGTACACGGTGCTGGGCCTCCAGGTGCGCGTGTGGAAGCAAAAGCCGCACAGGGCCACGCCATTGCCAAGGGCGCCTAGCACGAAGGCCAGGATGAGCAGCGGCGGCATCACCTTGGACACAGGGTCCCCTTCGATGAGGCAGCAGGACCCATTGTCCACATCCATGACGGAGTGGCCCTCTGGGGTCCCCGAGAAGCCAGTGATGCTGATCCAGGTGCTCCCACCCTGCTGGCTGCCACGTCCCTGGGTGCGGCCACCACACCCACAAGAGAAACTTCAGCCTGAAAATGAAACCCGGGCGACAAGGTCCTTTCTCCAGAGCTTGGATCACAAGCTGTTTGCGTCTGGAGAGCCCCAGCCTGGGGTCCAGCCTGCTTCCCAGAGGCACACACTTTTGGTTAAGTGCTTATTTCTGGGAATGGCAGCCCCAGGTCCTGAGGAGACTGGTGCCCCGAGAGCAGCTGAGTCCAGACCCCGGATAATTGCAGCTTCTCTCTTCCTCTCCAAGCTGCTGGTTGGAGAGTGCGCAGAGCTGCCCAGAGGCAGGGAAAAAGCTTATTTGTCCTCCCTGCTGGTGGAGAAATACAAACATTTCCTGGAGTCACTTTCCTCCCCTAACCTTTGCCTGACTGGCCTGACCTCTCTCCATCCCGCTGGGCGGCCCCCAGTGCCAGAGAGGGGAGGCCCAGCCCTGTGGCCACTCCGAGCCCAAAAGCGCAGCCCTTGAAACTGGGCGCTTGGTCAGATGAGGAATCCAAGTCAGAGAGGGACTTGGAAATTAATTTAAAAAGAAGAAAGAAAGACAGACAGAAAGAAATGAAAAAGAAATTGGGAAGTCTGCAGGAAAAGCTGCTCTAAGAGGGGCGTCTGTTGAGTGTTAAAAAGAAAACTATTCGACAGCATGCAGGAGGCTGAGGCAAGAGGATCACTGTGAATATGAGACCAGCCTGAACTACACAGTGAGACTCTGTCTCAAAAAAAAAAAAAAAAAGAAAAAGAGAAACATTCTTTAAAGGGTCACTTTCCTCCCCTCCACTTCGCCTCCCTGCTCTGCATCCTCCGCGGGCCCAGGTGACCAGCTGTACAAACAGCAGGGCCATGCAGTGGACCTGCAGCCCACGTGTCAGGTCTGCCTCCTGGGGAGCCGATCCTCCCCACCCTATCCCCGCTCCTCTGCTGGGAAGCAGGGCCTGAGACCCTGGCAAATTCAGCTGCTCCAAAGAGCTGAGCACCATGATACATTGTGGGTGTTTTGCTGTTGTGGTACTGGGAATTGAACCCGGGGCCTTTGCACTGGGCTTCACCCTCCTGCCCCCGCCTCCCAGAGTGCTGGGAGTACAGGCATGCATCACCACGCCTGCCTGTGATACTTATGATTTACATTTTAATCATTGCTGAACTCATCCGTGGAGGTAGATGAGGATTGTGGGAGCTTCTCGAATCTGTCTCTAAAATAATCATGGGTAAAATTAGGCTGCATAAAAAATTAGAGCTTTTGCTACAATTTCCTGTCCCTTGGCTGTAGTGATTATCTATCTGCCTATGCCTCGCCTCTCCCGAGTTAGGAGAGGCGCTGGGGGAGGGTGCTTGAAAGAGTGCCAACGCCTACTTCTTCCAAATGCTGATTAAAACTGACCTTTTCTGAGAGCTGGATGGCAAATCAGTCCAATTACACGCCCCGCACAAGATGCCAGTTCCGTTTTTCATTCAAAAGCCTTCACTTCTGCTTTCCGATCTTTTCTGATGGCAAGACTGGCGGCTTGTGGGTCACATCTGGTTCAAAACCACTTTGGTTTGGCCAACATGTTTTGAAAATCGGAAATTGTCCTAAGGAAACCCAATTTCTGTCTTCTTTTAGAAAGATGGTAATAGGTATGGTGTTGCGCGCCTGTAGAATCACCTGGGCAACTGAGCGTGAACCTGGCCTCCCTCTCATTCAAAAAGCTGGGCACGTAGCTCAGTACTCCCTCAGTTGCCGGGACTCAAAGGAGAGAAGGAAAAGAACTTCTGAAGACCCGCCATGGGCATTGAGGCTCTCACAAGGGACCAGCAGCTGGAGCTGAGTCGCTGCCCCTTGGCCAGAGTGTGGACTCTGCAGATCACCGCGGACCCGACTCCCTATCCCCCTGACTGCCCTGCATCCGGTTGGCCCCTGCCAGCTCTGCTGCGGGCAGCAGGTCCTTCAAGCCAGCTCCACCTTTACCTTTCTAGTCTCAGGTGCACCACGGCCGCCTGACACCCCACCGTTCGCCCCTGACTTCTTTTTTTTTTTTTTTTTAATCAAAACTTTTTTTTTTTTTTTTTTTTGTCTTTTTCCTTTTTATCGGTACCAGGGATCGAACTCACGACTGCCTGCTTGCAAGGCAGGTGCTTATGCCGCTGAGCTAAATCCCCAGCCCCTCGCCCCTGACTTCTAAGGAGGAAGGCCTGCAGCAGCCTCTGCGCCCAGCTCCCTGCTCCACCAGGAGCCCATGTGGACAAACCTCGCGGTGTCAGCAGGAGGGGCACAGAATCAGGACCCCTGCACTGGGGATCAGGCTAGGGCTTCACTTGTGGTAGGTCAGATGTCTAGTACTGAGCTGTCCATCCAGCCCAAATAAGCAATCTTTTTTGTTTTGGTTTTGGAGACAGGGTCTCGCTACATAGTCCAGGCTGGATCTGAAGTCACTATGGAGCCCACGCTGGCCTCGCAGTAATCCTCCTGCCTCAGCCTCCTGAGCGCTGGAGTCACAAGTGTGTGTGCACCACCACACTGGGCTACATAGCAAGCATCCTTCAGGCCAGGTTATCAGAGAGGGACAAGGATCCTCATAAATGCAAGTACTTCCCTTTTGGTCGCAGGAGTAACACTGCCTTTCTTCTCCACATCCTTGGTCATGTCTCTTTCCTCTTCGGTTTTTTTTTTTTTTGGTCTTTTTCATTTTTTATCGGTACCAGGGATTGAACTCACGACTATCTGCTTGCAAGGCAGGCGCTTATGCCGCTGAGCTAAATCCCCAGCCCCTCCTCTTCGTTTTTGACTGTGGTGGTGGCTGGTAGGCGGAGGATTACAGAAGAGAGGTCAGTTTCTCTTTTTGTAAATCCACTCTTCCACAATGGATAAGGGGGCTCAGGGGCATAAGCGCCTGCCTGTCAAACACAATGTTGTGAGTTCAATCCCCGGTACCAAAAAGAAAAAAAAAAAAGGAACTCAAATCACAATGGATAAGGGGTCATACTCAGAATATGTAATGACGCCTAAGGCCCAAGAGCAAGAAACCAACTAATTAAAACATGTGCAAAGCCTGGCGTGGTGGCACACATCTGTAATCCCAGAACTCAGGAGGCTGAGACAGCAGGATCCTTGGGAGTTTGAGACCAGCCTGGGCTACAAAGTGAGTTCAAGTCCAGCCTGAGCTGCATGGTGAGACCCTGTCTCAAAAAGAGAGAAAAAAGCAAAGTACTCAAATAGTATGCAAATGGCCAATAAGCACATCAAGAAATAGTAAATATATAATTACTCATTAGGAACATGCGCATCCAAACCATGAGGCACCAGTTCACACACAGCACAGCAGCTGTTACCAACCAAAGCAAAACAGAGCGTAACAAGCGTTGGGAAAACTGGACCAACCGCACCCTCTTACATTGTTGGTGAATGTAAAACGGTGCACTGACTGTCGGAAGGAATGTGACGGTTCCTCAAAAAAATAAAAGCAAGAAAGAAAAGTTGGGCTGCGTACGGCGGTGCATGCCTGGGATCCCAGCATCTGAGAGGCTGAGGCAGGAGGATCACAAGATTGAGTCCAGCCTAAGTAACTTAGTGACTTAGCAAGACCCAGTCTCAAGACTTAAGAAGGAGTGGCGATGTAGCTCATGCCAAGGATTAAATCTCACCACAAAATAAATGGAAATAAATGAAAAAGATAAATACAGAAAAATGCAAGGGAAGATAAAATCTGCCTCAGCTTCCTTCCGTGCCACTGACTCTGACTCCCTTCACCCCCCAGCGCCTGGGTGTGGGACGCCTCTTGTTCTCCTGTTCTTTATGATTTGAGAGTTTGGTTCTTTGAAATCTTTTATCTCTGCACAGTCACTCTATGTCTTTGGCTCGTGGTACTCAACCACGCTGGGGAAAAACCAATTCCTTTCAGCAAAAAGGACGGCCTGGGGAGGACTCAGCCACCACCTTCCATTGAGCAGCCAGCAGGCTCCCGACCTGCGGGGACACAGTCTGACCTGGCTTGGGTCTCAGGCTTGGGTGTGGCGTCTCCTAGGCCTGGCTGGAAATGCAGCATCTCAGCCCTGCAGCAGACATCTGGGTCAGAGGCTGCTGCAGTACTCAGCTGAGGGCAACCATGGAGCCACACCAGAGCCGCGCCAGTCTGGGGGTGACCTGCTGGGGCCCCAAAGGCCCAGGGCTGGAAGCTTCAGCCCTCCCTGCCTGGCCCTGGGTGGGGCGCAATGGGATCTCTGTAAGGCTGCTGGCCTCCTGAGGGTCACAGATGCACACCGCCCCTGCTTCTCAGCCAGGCTGGGATGCAGTAGTCGGGGCAGGATCCTTGGCTTGGGGGGCCAAGATTATGAGCTAAATAAACCTTCTTTTTAAAAATCCAATGAACTGGGGCTGGGGATTTAGCTCAGCGGCATAAGCACCTGCCTTGCAAGCAGGCAGTCGTGAGTTCAATCCCTGGTACCTATAAAAACGAAAGACAAAAAAAAAAAAAAAAAAGAAAAAAAATCCAATGAACTATGGTATTTTGTTGTAGGAACACAAAGCAGGCTAAGACAATTCATTTTCTCTCTCTCTCTCTTTTTTTTTTTTTTTTTTTTTTGAGACAGGGTCTATGTAGCCCAACCTGCCCTCAAACTCAGACCGATCCTCCTGCCTCAGCCCCCCAAGTGCTGAGGTTACAGGCATGCACCACCACATCCCGAATATTTTGATTTTATAGATATGATTTAATATGGGTTAGGAAAAATGCAGCTGGAGCTTTGGACCTACAATGATAGGAAGGGGCTTGTGAATGGAGGAAATGGGGGAGAACTGCTAAATTTCTATGGACAGAAAATAAAGAATGAAGGAAGATTCAAGACAAAATGAAGAGCATCAGAAGTCAGGCTGGAGGGCATCTGAGGGAGATTCGAGGAGTCTGGATTTTTTGTTGGTTTTGGTTTTTGTGTTTTGACACAGGGTCTTGCTCTGTAGTTCAGGCTGGCATTGTGAGGCCAATTTGTGAGGATCCTCCTGCCTCAGCTTCCCGGGGACACCTCCACCTGGGCCAGGGCCAGTTCCCAGCCCGTGGGCCTCTGTAGGGACCTCTCAGGAGACTCTGCCGTCTCCCGGCCCGGTGCCTCCACTGTGGGCCTCCCTTTGCCTCGGCTGTACCCGCCGGCAGATTCTATAGCTACGGAGATGTTCTCTGGTCCAAGGATTTGACCAACTGTGAGGCAAAAATACTCAAAACAAACTGTGCCTGCACTGAACATGTACTGATGTTTCTTTTTCTTGTCAAGATTCCTTAAACAAGACAAGTGTGGTGGTATAAACCTGTAATCCCAACATTCAGGGAGGCTGAGGCAGGAGGATGGCAAGTCTGAGCCCTGCCTGGAAGTGTAGCTCAGTGTGAAGGCCCTGGGTTCAATCCCCAGGGTTGAAAAATAACCCACTTTATTATTAGTTAACGATATGGGGTTCTGGGTGTGGTGTTTGTAATCCCAGCGCCGGGAGGTGAAGCAGGAGGATTGGTACAAGTTTGAGACCAGCCTGGGATACACAGTGAGACTCTGCCTCAAAAACAAAAACAAACAAACAAAAAAACCAAAGCAAAAAAAAAAAAAAAATCAAAACCCCCAGAACCACATTGGGTAGAACCACTTACATACTGCGGGCATCTCCACTGGGTGAGGTACATGTTCGAAGCCGATAGAGATGATTTAAGTACATAGAGGCTGTGTGTAATTATATGCAGATACAATGCCATTTCACACAAGCTTTTTAGAATCTGCTTTTTGGCACTGGCAGGAAGAACGGACCCTGTGACAAATCTCCAGGGGTACCAAGGGACGGCTGAGCTACTGAGCTCTTGCAGCGAGGCTTGTGGGAACCGATTTGTTAGTGTATTTTAGCTTACAGTTTCCAAGCCACATGTGGTTTGTGGCTACCACGTGGGCAGCTCGGGAGGCGACACTTTCCCAGCTCCCAGCTCACTGCCCGGAGTCTGGACTCAGCCTTCCTGCCGGGCCATCTCCACTGTCCACACGCTGCCCACGCAGCATGGTCCACTTTGCACTCGAATCTCCTCCACCTGGTGCCCAGCACCAAGCGCACACACAGCACATGCATCTCTGATGTTGTCTTTGTTGTTCCCAAACTTTTTTTTTTTTTGTCTTTTTCCTTTTTATTGGTACCAGGTATTGAATTCACGACTGCCTGCTTGCAAGGCAGGTGCTTGTGCTACTGAGCTAAACCCTCAGCCCCTGTTCCCAAACATTGTAACAGCACGAGTAGGGCAGAGAGCAGAACACACAGTGACAGCACACCTGTAATCCCAGCACTTGAGAGCCCGCAGCAGGAGGGTCCCCACAAACTGGAGGCCAGCCTGGGCCACAAAGTGAGCTCAAGGTGAGCCTGAGCTGCACAGGGAGACCCTCTCTCAAAAACCAACAAAGGGCTGGTTTATGTAGCTCAGCTTTGGCAAGTGGGAAGCCCTGAGTTTGAATCCTGCTACCCAAAAAGAAAAAAGAAAAACAAATGAAAAAATAAAGACACACTCACAATTACCAAAGAGAAAAATTAAGATTACTTAATGTAATTGATTTTCCCCAGCACTCGGGAGGCTAAAGCAAGAGGATTGCTGTGAGTTTGAGGCCGTCCTGGGCTACAAAGTGAGTTCAAGGCCAGCCCGAACTCCATAGAGAAACTCTGTCTCAAAAAGACCAAAAAAAAATTTGATATTCTATTGATAAAAACAACCTTAAGGGAAGTAAAACTTTATTCTTTCTCTAGGATCCAAATTGTTCTAAGAATTTACCTCCTACACATGAGTACTGTCTGGTATTTAATCTCCAAATCTCTTCAGGGAAATTTATCCATGCAGGAGACAACCTTAAAGGGAAGCTCAGAAAGATTTTGAAAAAACACTTTAAAATTAGAGATATTCTCTATAAGTGCATTAATGGGATATAACAATATTCAGTGGCCAGGTTTGATGGTACACACTTACAATTCCCAAACTTGGGAGGCTGAGGCAGGATATTCGCCTCAAGTTCAAGGCCAACCTGGGCTATATAACAAGACCCTGTCTCAAAAATAATTTTTCCCCCAATGCTCTGAAAACTTTCCAAAGATGGTGAGAGATATGGTCTGTTGTTTCTCGAATGATGGTAATACAATAAATGCCCCAAATAATAGCCTCCATCCAAATTAAAAATGCAGGTAGAGGGGCTGGGGATTTAGCTCAGTGGCATAAGCACCTGCCTTGTAAGTGTATGGTCATGAGTTTGATCCCTGGTACTGATAAAAAAAAGAAAAAACAAACAAAAAATGCAGGTAGAAAAATCATGTATCATGTTTGTGCCACAAGCTTTTGTCAGTGTGTTAGGTGAGAGCCAATACAATTTTTTAAATCAAAATTTTGCACAGAAAATTTGAAAAAATCTGGGTGTGGTGGCACAAACCTATAACCACAGTGCCCAGGAGGCTGAGGCAGGAGGATTCCCATGAGATCAAGGCCAGCCTGCACTATATAACTAGACCTGTCTGAACAAAAGAAGAAAAAAAGAAACAAAGAAAGCTAGCTTGAAAAATATTTAGTTGAAGGCATTCTAAATTGAAACTATTCACTTAGGTAGTAATTATTACAATCTAATTAGAGCAGGGTGTGGTGGTACAAAAAGACAAAAAATAAATTGAGTAAAGCACTGGCGTAGCTGAAGTCTGGCAGGTGTGACCAGAATGTCATCCACCTGCTCTCCTTTCAGTATGTTTGCACAGCTGGAAATAAAGTAAACCGTGTGTGTTGGGGGGGGGGGATCGTTTGCTTACATCACCAACTCCCTATGATGAAGGTAATCATCACACACTGCAGACATGAACTACTAAAAACAAAACATTTTTAAAAGAAGCAAAGGCCCGATGTGTTGGTACACACCTGTAATCCTAGCACTCAGGAGGCTGAGGCAGGAGGATTCTGCAAGTTTGTAGCGAGTATGGGCTTCAGGGTGAGTTCAAGGCCAGCCTGAATTCCCCAGTGAGAGTGTCTGAAACTGACAAAAACCAAACCAAACCAGGGCCAAGGATATGGCTCAGTGGCAAAGTGTCTGTCTAGCAAGCTCAAGGTCCTGAGTTCTAATCCCAGTCCCCCCCTTAAAAACAAACAAACAAACAAAAAACCCAAACCCAAACCAAAACAAGACAGTTACTGAGTGTTTGCTGTACCAAGTGTCTGGGTACTGAAACTAACTACAGAAAAGAGCTGGTTACATTCGTGTTGGAACCTAAACTCCTGTACCAGGAATAAACCACTGGGGGAACGGTGAAGAAAAGCGGTTTAGGGCTGCGGACATAGCTCAGCGGCACAGCACCTGCCTGGCAAGCTCGAGGTCAGGAGTTTGATCTCTGGTGCCAAAACAAACAAGCAAACAAACAAAAAACCAAAACAAAACAAAAAAAAACAACCCAAGAGTTTATATGAAGGAGAGCAACGTGGGGGACTCTTCCATCTGGAAGGTAAATTATTTAAAAGTTCTTTTGAGACAGGGTCTCACCATGCAGTTCAGGCTGGCTTTGAGCTCACTTTGTAGCCCAGGCTGCTCTCAAATTTGCAAAGATCCTCCTGCCTCAGCTTCCCAGGTACTGGAATTACACGCGTGCGTCACTACCCCAGCTAACTCCAACGCTTTTCTAAGCCAGTCTTGTTCCTCTGTGCCAAGGGCTGGAAGTGGATATTCTGGGGGTGCTCCCAGAATATCTGGTGGGAAGGGGAACTGTCTGTGTTGTGTGAATTCAGGTTTCTGCTTCCCCAAAAAGCCTTCCCTTACCCTGTGGAGGTCTGAGTACTTGACTGTCTAGCTTCCCGATTCTGATGTAACAAACTGCCACAGATGTAGTGGCTTCAATTAATTCATTAGCTTGATTCGTTTCCTTTGCAATATTGGCAGTTGAACTCAGGGCCTTCTCACTGGGTTACCTCCCCAGCACTTGTTAGATTTTTTTTTTTTTTTAATATTGAGACAGAGTCTCACTAAGTTACTAAGTTGCCCAGGCTGGGCTCAAACACAAAATCCTCCTGCTTCAGCCTCCCAGAGTGCTGTGATCACAGATACATGACTCCATGCCTGGCGGCTCCTTCCAGCTTCTGGTGGCCCTTGTGTTAATCCCTCTACTCTCCACCTCCATGGTCATGTCACCTTCCGCATGTGCCTCTTAAAAAGACATCTGCCTGGCCTGGGGATTTAGCTCAGTGGCATAAGTACCTGCCTGGCAAACACAAGTTCAATCCCTGGTTCAAAAAAAAAAAAAAAAGTCTGCCATTGTATTTAGGGCTCAGACAATCCAGAATAATCTCATTTGGAAACCTTACCTGTTTGCAAAGACTTTTTCCTAAAGACTCATTTACTCACAGGCTGCCCAGAATTAGGACAGGGACAGACCTCAGAGGAGCCACCATTCAACATGGACTGGTGACGCTTTCACCATCAGCATGAGAGTCCTAGAATTCCTCTTTACCCAACTATTTCAAAATGCTGTTCCTGGAGAAGAATTACTGATCAAATTTAAGATGTAAATGATTGATCATAATTTCTGCTCCTTTCTTCTGAGAATGACTGCGCCCAAGGAGAAATCTGGGGATCTAAATTGGAAAGAAGCCCTCCTGGGAGAGAGAGTGATTGCTCTGAGGAGTCACCCTGGCGTGATGCAGACTCTGGCAAGGAGGTTTCTAAAGGAGAAGGGATTGAATTCAGGCTCTTGCACCTGACAGGCAGGCACTCACCCCACTGTGCTGCATCCCCAGGCCTCGAAAGGAGCTTTAAAATTGCAAGTAAACCCTGTACATAATCACTCCTGGAATCCCAGCTGCTTTGAGAGTGAGGAAGGGGGAATTTCAAGTTCAATGCCGACCCCGGCAGTTTAGCAAGACCATGTCTCAAAATAAAAGTGGAAAGGGATGGGATGCTGCTCAGCGCTCCCCAGGTTTGATCCCCGGTACCCCAGGGAAAGCATCATGAACAGGGGGTTCTTTGAACATATAAAATGTAAGGAAAATTTAGAAGACAGGAGAAAACTATAGACTCAAAGAGATTTAAGAGACATCCATGGTTTGTACCCTGACTCCGTCTCAGCTATTAAATGTTGGAGGTGGCCGGGGATTTAGTTCAGCGGCATACGCACCTGCCTGGCGAGTGCAAGGTGTTGAGTTCAATCCTCGATACCAAAAAAACAAGCAAACAAAAAGGTTGGAGGTATCTGAGGAAATCTGAACACTGATGGACCAGTTGAGGATATTAAGGGATCATTAGTTAATGGGTGTGAAATGACATTTTGATTATGTTTACAGAGAGAGTCCTTAATTTGTAGAAATAAATACTAGGACTAGGGTGTAACTCAAGCACAGCCCCACAAAAATGGGATGGGAGGATTGGATATGAAATTAGTTGATATTTGGGACTTGCTTCCATGAAGGAAGGAGGGAAAGAGACACAATAGAAAAAGACATTCTGAGTTTTTAAAGAGAAAGGCGAGGGGGAAAAGAGACATAAAAATTAAAATGTGCTGGGAGCGGTGGTGCATGCTGTTGTAATCCTGGCACTCAGGAGGCTGAGGCAGGAGGATCACACGTCCAAAGCCAGCCTGGGCTGCACAGTAAATTCAAGGCCAACCTGACCTGCAGAGCAAGACCCTGAATCGGAAAACTGGAAGCAGTTTTTAAAAGAAAAAAGTGAGTTTTTGATAGTTGTAGCTGGCTGACAAAAAACACGAACATTCATTATTATATACTCTCTGTTTATGTGTATTTTCCATAATAAAAAGTTAAAAGAAATTGACAGCAACATAAGTGATTTACCAGTGGGGAATGCGATAAATAAATTGGGGTGGCCTACATACACTTTTTTTTTTTTTTTGTCTTTTTCATTTTTATCAGTACCAGGGATCGAACTCACGACTGCCTGCTCACAAGGCAGACGCTTATGCCGCTGAGCTAAATCCCCAGCCCCCATACACTTTTTAAATAAATAGTAAATGCATTTACAAAACAGTGTAATAGCATTCCTTGTATAGCATTCCCTTTGGACCAGTCTCTGTTCCAAGCAAGCCTGCTATGCACATAAAAAGACACGAAATTGTCTTTTTGAGACGGGGTCTCGCTATACAGTTCGGGCTGGCCTTGAGCTCACTTTGTAGCCCAGGCTGGTCTCGAACTCACAACGATCTCCTGCCTCAGCCTCCCGAGTGCTGGGATGAGCCACCACGCGCCTAAGAGACGAAGCTGTTAAGCACCAGCTCGGAGGATGCCCAGGTGTGTCGCTAGGTGGGGGAAAACACGCCACCGCACCGCAGTGCGTGCAGCATGCAGTGTGGGGCGCAGCTGTGGGAAGCCAGAGGTTTCCTTCCCTCGGGGAACAGCTGGGCAGCCCCCAAAGCCCCAGTGGGACTCCCGATTCCACACCTCCGCCCGCACATCCAAGAACTCAGAACCAGACCAAGCCCGGTACTCGGAGGCTCACCAGCTCCGGGGCAGCAACATGGTTCCCCTCCTTTCTTAACTTGGCAGGCCGTGCAGCCCAGAGCACCTGGTGGGATTTATGCCAGATGTCTCTGTGAGGTTGGCTTCTGGTTGACATGCCTGCAGCAGTGGTACTGGCGTAGGTCCCCGGTTTACTTAGTGTTCTGCTGACCTTGGTGTGGCCGGGCGTCAGCCAGTCAGTGAAGTGTTAGGAGATCACCCAAGACTGATCTCCTTTGAGCAAGGGGAAATCCTGCCATTAGCCAGCCTTCAGGCTTGAGCTGCAACCAACACTGGCTTTTTGTTGTTTTTTCTCTTTGAGACAGGATCTTGCTATGTAGTTCAGGCTGACCTTGACTTTATTTTGTAGTCCAGGCTGGTCTCAAACTCGCAGCAATCCTCCTGCCTCAGCCTCCCGAGGGCTGGGATGACAGGCCCGAGCCACCACACCCAGCTAACACTGGTAAAACTCAGAATCATTATTCCAAGGGAAAGAAACCAGGTACAAAATATCACATGTTGTATGATTACATGTATATGAAATATACATCAATAAATCACAGAGACACAAAACACAAATGTCAGAGGCTGTGATGGAAAAGTGGGTGATAAAAATGTTTTGGTAAGGGTGCCACGACATTGTGGATACACTAAGTGCCACTGAATTTATCACTTCATTTTTAAATCTTATTTTAAAGAGAGAAAGTAAAACAAAATTTCAAAACAAGACAATCAGGGGTAGCAATGATTAACACATTACATCCTGTTATCTTTAAATTAGTTACTCAGAGTACAAGATATTTACATTTAATTGTCCAAGTAATATTAGCACAAATCTTCCTTTTCAATGAACTAAGAGAAATTAGTATAACTATCTGAATGATCTATCTATTGATACTATTTCTTTCAACTTCTCACACTAGGGAGACAATACAGTGTTTACACATGCAAGTCTGATTTATTTAACTTACGAGTATGGTCTTTAGTTGCATCCATTTACGTACAAAAGTCTCAAATTTATCCTTCTTTATGGCCAAGTAGTACTCCACTGTATAAAAATATCACATTTTGGGCCGGGGATTTAGTTCAGTGGTATAAGTGCCTGCCTGACAAGTGTGAGGTTGTGAGTTCGATACCCAGTACCAAAAAAATTTACAACGTTTTTATCTATTCCTTGTTTGATGGGCATTTAGATTGTTTCGAAGATTTAGCTATTGCAAATTGCGCTGTTATCAACATGGGTGTACATATATTGTGGTATGATGTTAATTCTTCTGGAAATACGCCAAGAAGGGGAATGGCTGTGTCCAATGGAACCTCCAAACCCTAGTTTTTGAGGAATCTCCACACTCATTTCCCCAGTGGCTGCACCAGCCTGCACTCCCACCCACAATAGAGAAGGGCTCCTTTTCCCCCACAGCCCCTCCAGCATTTATTATTGTTTGATTTCTTGATAATAGCCATTCTATCTGGGGTGAGGTGGAATCTCAGTGTTGTTTTAATTTGCATCTCTCTAATGAATAGTGATGCTGAACATTTTTTCATGTATTTATTTGCTGTTTGTGTGTCTTCATCTGAGAACTGTGTATTCATCTCAGATGCCCATTTTTGGATGGTATTTAAATCTAGGAAGCCTGATTTTTTTTGAGTTCTTTACATGTTCGTGATAGTAATCCTTTGAGGAACAGCTGGCAAACATTTTTCTCCCACATTGTGGGTTGTCTTTGTACTCTGTTGGTGGTTTTTCTTGTTATGAGAAAGCTTTTCAGTAGGATGAGATCCCAGTAGTTGACTCTATGATAATTCCTGTGAAATTAGTTTTGTTCATAAAGTCTTTGCCTATACCAATGTCTTCAAGAGTTTTACCTACTCTATCTTCCAGCAGATGTAATGTTTCTGTTTTAATATTAAGATCTTTAATCCATTCTGAATTTAGCTTCATACATGGTATGAAGATATGGGTCCAGTTTTAATCTTCAGCATGTGTAGAGCCAGTTTTTCCAGCATCATTTATTCAAGGGCTACCTTCCTTCCAGTGAATGTGTTTGGCGCCTTTGTTAAAGATAAGGTGGCTGAGTGTGTCTGGAGTTGTTTCTGTGTCTTCTGATCTGTTCCATTGATCTTTTTGTTGTTGTTGTTCATTTGTTTTTAGGGGTTTTTTGGGGGGTTGGGGTTTTTTTGGTACTGGGGGTCAAACTGACGACTTTGCGCTTACCAAGCAAGCACTTGAACTGCTGAGCTAAATTTCCAACCTGTTTTTGTTTTTTAGTACCACACTGTTTTTATCACAGTAGCTTTATAGTATAATTTCAAATCAGGGATTCTGATGCCCCCTGTCTTGTCTTTGTAGCCCAGGATTGCCTTTGTTATTCTAGGTCTCTTCTGGTTCCAGATGAATTTTAGGGTTGTGTTCTCTAATTTTGTGAGATATTCTATTGCAATTTTGATTGGGATTGCATTAAATATGTATAACAGTTTTGGAAGTATGACCATTTTCACTTTATTGGTTCTTCCTACTCAAGAGCACGGGATTTCTCTCCATTTTCTTTTTTTTACATTTTTTTTGTCTTTTTCTTTTTTATCGGTACCAGGGATCGAACTCATGACTGCCTGCTTGCAAGGCAGGCGCTTATGCCGCCGAGCTAAATCCCCAGCCCTTCTCTTCGTTTTCTAATATCCTCTTAATCTCCTTTTTCAGAGTACTGTAGTTTTCGACATAGAGGTCTTTTAAATCCTCCATCAGATTGATTCCTAGGTATTTCATATTTTTGGATGTTGTTGTGAAAGGTGTTGTTTCCCTGACTTTTTCTCAGTGCGTTTGTTATTCATATCCAGAAAGGCTATTGATTTTTGAGTGTTGACTTTGTATCCAGCGATGCTACTGAATTTGCTTATTAAATCTACCAGTTTTTTAGTGGAGTTTTTGGGTCTTCTATGTAAAGTATCATGTCATCTGCAAATAATAATAATTTAACTTCTTCCTTTCCTATATTTATTATTTTTCTTTCTATTGTCTAATTTCTGTGGCCAAAATTTCTAGGGCTATATTGAATGAGAAAGGAGACAGTGGACATCCTTGTACTCTTGTTCCTGATTTTAGAGTGTGACTTTTCAGTTTTTTTTCCATTTAGTATGATGTTGGCTGTTGTCGTAGATGGCCTTTATCAGATTGAGATAAAGACTATCTATTCCAATTTTCAGTAGGGTTTTCTTTTTATCATGAATGGATGCTGGACTTTGTCAAAAGCTTTTTCTGCATCTATTGAAATGATCAGATGATTTTTGTCCTTGGCTGTTACTATGGTACATTACATTCATTGATTTATGTATGTTGAATCATCCCTGCATCCCTGGGATGAATTCCACCTGGTCATGAATTTTTCACTTTAAACGGTTAATTTTACCTTTTTTGGGACAGGCTCTTGCTATATAGTTCCAGGTGACCTTGAATTCACTGTGTATTCCAGGTTGGGCTCACAGCAATCTTCCTGCCTCAGCCTCCTGAATGCTGAGAATTGAACATGTGAATTACAACTCCATGTGAAAAATATCTGTATCAGTATATGAAATTTAAAAATCTGGAATACAAGAATATGCAGTCTGGAGAATCGGCCATGCTGGGTCTGGGAGGAGCCCACCAAGAAGCCAAACAGCCAGACTCTGGTGAGCTGCACAAGCCCTGTGGGGCCCAGAAAGAGAGAAATCAGATCCCCCAAACTCCTTAAGCAACCAGCAGGTTCAGAGGACAGGTTGAGCTGATAGCAACTGAGATGCAGAGAGCAGCCTGAGCATCTGTTGGGAGGAAAACAGCACAGCAAATATGGGGGTTTCCTGCTATCTCATTTTTGAGGGCCAATATTGGCCTCACTGTTTTAGTTTGTTCCAGTTAATTATTTTGCTTTATTCAATGTTCTGTTTGGATGGTTTTATTCTGTTTGTTTTGGTTTAACTTTGCTATACCTGCTGGAACGGACAGCTACTGTGAAGATAACGAGCTCTACTCTGGTGGTCACTGGTGTTTTCCTGTCACCCTGCTTTGAAGGTCTGTACCAATTTCACTGCTTTATTTCGGTTGGCTTAATTCTGTTTTGTTTTCTTGGGCTTTTTTATCTTTAAAATAAAAATAAATAAATAAAAGAACATGCAGTCCAAAGTTAGGCTGTCTGGGCTAAAAGTTAATCCTCCAACTTTTTTTTTTTTTTTTTTTTTTGTCTTTTTTGAGACAGGGTCTCTATGCAGTTCAGGCTGGTCTTGAGCTCACTTTGTAGCCCAGGCTGGTCTCAAAACTGCAATGAGCCTCCTGCCTTAGCCTCCTGAGGGCCGGGATTACAGGCGTGAGCCACCACGCCTGGCTTAATCCTCCAATTTATTGGCTGTGAGATCCTACATAGTTCTTTCTTTTTTTTAATCTTACATAATTCATCTGTTTAAAGTTGTTTGTTTTTATCCAAAATGGAAACAATATTATATGTATCTTTTTTTTTTTTTTTTGTCTTTTTCCTTTTTATTGGTACCGGGGATAGAACTCACGACTGCCTGCTTGCAAGGCAGGCGCTTATGCCGCTGAGCTAAATCCCCAGCCCCCTATATGTATCGTTTTAATGTGAAAGCAAGATGAGTTGGTCTATATAAAGTTATTATAACAGTGTAAAGCACAGAGAAGTTTTAACTTCTAATACTATTATTATTGTCATTATATGCCCTGAACTGTCAATAGTAACTGTTATGGTTGTGTATAGGTGGCCTCTAAAGCCTCAAGCAGTCTTGGAGGCAGCTGAGTCTAGCATTTGTGATTGGTTCACTGTCCAGCACTGGAATTGGTGGGGTGAGTGCTGCACCTGCCCAGTGGTGGAGCCAGCATACATAAAAGGGAGGGAAAGAGGCGCACTTCACCCTTTTTGCTCTCTTTGCTCCGGTTGCTTGTGGCCGCCATGAATGGTTGAACCTCAGCCATGCTGCACTCCCTCGGAGCCAGCTGAGTATGGACTGAAACCTCCAAAAACTGTAAGCTAAATAAACCTTTCCTTCCTTCATTTTGGGCATCAGGTATTTTTTTCTCAGCAATGAGAGAAAAGTAATCCACACATCTTTTTAAGGCTCAGTTTCTTTTTATCGAAAATGGGAACATATTTTGAAGAAAATAAGATACATCGTGGTAGCCACTATTGATTTCCTGTGGTCTTATTTTGAAGTCCTGTGTTGTTTGCATTGTTCTGTTCTGATCTGCTTTGTCCTATTTTTTGTTTTGTTCTGTTTTATCCTCTGTAAAATAAAAAAGGAACAATATTAGCTGTATCATTTTAATGTGAAATCAAGATGAGTCAGTCTATATAAAGTTGTTGTACGTAAGTGTAAAACATAGAGATGTTTTATCTACTAGTACTATTATTATTGTCATTATATGAACCAAAATGTCAATAGTAACTATCATTTTCCTCCTGTGCATACTTCTGCATTACTGAAGCACACACTCATGCATGTATGCATGTGTGGTGCCAGAGATGGAGTCCAGGGATCTATACATGCTAGGCGAGCACTCTACCATCGAGCTACATGTCCAGCCTTGACCATTTTGCAAGAAGCATGTAATTTTTTTATAGTAAGCAATTATAAGGAAATTCAAATCAAAATTACATTGAGATTCCATCTCATCCCAATCAGAATGGCTACTACCATCAAGAATATTTTAGAAACAATAAATGCTGATAAGGATTTGTGGGGAAAAGGAACACTTCTCACTGCTGGTGAGAATGTAAATGAGTACAGCCACTATGCAAATCAGTATGTAGGTTTCTCAAACAACTAAAATAGAGCTTCCACTTGATCTAGCTATATCGCTTGTTAGTATATATCCAAAGCAATTAAAATCAGTATACTTTGGAGACACCTCACACCCACATTTATTGCAGCACAATTCACAACAGCCAAGCTATGGAATGGGTCTAGGTGTCCTTCAATAGGCTTTTTAAAAAACAGATGAATGGACTGTGGACTATATACACAGTGGAGTATTTTTTCTGCCATAAAAAAAGAATGAAATTCTGTCATTTAGAAGAAAACAGATGGATCTGAAAACCTTAATGTTAAGCAGAAGTCAGACTCAGAAAGACAAATGTTGCATCCTCTCTTTGATATATAGAATCTAAAAATGCTGACAAGAATGCACTGGGCATAGTGGCTCAAATCTGTAATCCTAGCAAAGCACTCAGGAGGCTGTGAGGCAGGAGGACCACAAGTTCAAGACACTTAGGACAACCAAGCAATTTAACAAGACCCTGTCTCAATATAAAAATTGTTAAAAAAGACCTGAGACTATAGCTCAGTGCAAAGACTGCATTCAATTGCCAGTACTGCAAATCAGTCAGTCAATATTAAAAACATAAAATAAGGCTGGGCGTGGTGGTGCATGCCCTTGATCACATCACTCCGGAGGCAGAGGATCACTGCAAGTCGAGGCCAGCCTGGGCTACCCAGTGAGTTCAAGGCCAGCCTGAACTGCATACAGTAAAACTCTGTCTGAAAAAACAAACAAACAAAAAAAAAAAAACATAAAATAAAATGAATGATAACAAGACTCCCAGAGTGCTGAGGCTTTGGGGGAGGAGCTTTGGTTTGACTAAATAAAGAGCAGTTTCACTGCCTGACTTAATGAAGTCCCTGCCTTATCCTGATAAAATTGTTTTTTCTTAAAAAAAATTGTGTCATCTTTCTAATAAATACTCCTCTACACTGACTACTCATGGGTCTCTTGTGGCAGAACTTGTTGAGTCCCTTGCCAGTCTTGTGTCACAAGAAGAGCAAATGACCTGAAGAGCAAATGATTAAACATCACAATGGTAGGAGAAACTGACCTAAGTGCTTTGAGCCTGTCCGTGCCTATCATTTCAGCCCTCTATCCCTTCTCTCTTTGAAGAGGACTTCTGGGATCAGCAGCTCGGATGAGGATATATTTATACACTGTTTCTGTCTTCCCAGCACTTGCGCACCGTTATTTCAGCAACTGCAAATCCGATGACCCACTTTCCATTCCTCCTCTCTACCTCTGGGGATCGGGAAGATGAGCACTACTAGCCTTGGGTGCTAGGAATGCCCGTGTGACCAGAGCTGGCCAATCAGAGCATTCCATCCCCACAGCCATTGCCATTGGCTCAAGGGGAAGAGCACGTGACTAGCAAGGCCTGTGCGGTCCTAGGAACTGTGGGAAAAGATGGCGGCTCTCTCTGGCGTTGCTGAGCTTGTCAGAAACAATCTCAGTATCCAGGGAGGGTGAAGAAAGCATCCAGAAGACGCTAAGAAACAAAAAGAGATTCCTCGAAAACAAAAGCAACCGAACAAAAATCTTTACATTAGCTTTAGTGTTCTCTGAGAAAGATTCTTAAATATATTGTTTTAATCTGTAGGATCTAACTATTCCTGAAACTGACATTTCTTCCTATACTTTTTTTTAAAAACTGTAACTTAATTGAAGCGTCGCCTACATAGGTCACTGAAAAAGTAACTTACTATAAACATCACTTAAACATAAAACCAAGTATGTTGATGCACTAGTTCTAAAATGCTTAGTTTATCTAAAACTAAGTTATCTGAAATTTATCTAGTTATCCGAGATGATCTAAAACTAATTTTATCTAAATCTAAAGTGCAACCTCAATAGTAATTGCTTCCCATTCCCAGTCTATCTATGCACGTCACATGGAAAGATTCATCCCTTTTCATAGTGAGAATGAAGTGGGTTCACGAACAATATAGGAATCCAAGCAGCCAAACTGATATATTTGGGATTTAATTAGCTGAGCTCAGCGACCACCCAGGGACCCCTGTTTCAAAGTCCCACAGAGTGCCACCGAACTGGAAAGTTACAAAGCTTTTAAAACAGAGCACCACAAAAAGACATCCTGTTGGAAACAGTTGAGCTAGGATCTGACATTAATTTTTGGTTGACACCTGTATCCTGCTTTTTTTGTTGAGCAGGTTAATTTTTGTCTTGTGGGTGCAGCCCATTCTACTTTTCTCATGGAACTTGTACTCCTAATTTTTTATTTTCCTGGATCAAATACAGGGCACTATTTAAATGCAGGGCTCAAGATGGCATCAGTTATGCCAAACTACAACAAGAACAGCTAATATATCAAGTAATCTTTTTTTTTTTTTGTCTTTTTCATTTTTATCGGTACCAGGGATCGAACTCACGACCACCTGCTTGCAAGGCAGATGCTTATGCCGCTGAGCTAAACCCCCAGCCCCAGTCTTTTTAAATCTAAATCCTGAAGTACAACCTGTGCAAACTTGGCTTCTTCTTTTGCATAATTTCCCCCTCAGATTCATGAAACTCAAGGTGCATGGGAGATACACTGCCAGGGGCCTGTACAGTGTGTTGTTTTCCGACTGGCAAAGGAGTAACCCCGCTGGTTCCTAATTCATCTCCTCTCTTGACTAAAATAGCTCTAGCTGAAGACTACCCTAAGAGAATCCTCCACTGGTTCCCTTTCTTTTCCAGTAAGAATTCCTGCTTTACTGGCTGCCCGGATAGGGAAAACCTCACCAGGATGGATAGAGTTGAGAAGCTCAGCAGCTGGGAACAGATGTTTCATCAGCTGCTGTAGCTTTGGGATTCTTGAAGATCTCCGCAGAGGACAACCTTGTGGAATCATCTGCTGTAAATCCACTTTGATCTGAGAGACCTCAGATTTCATCTGTAAGTTTATTAAACAGTGACAAGCAGAGAAGTTCAAATCTTGCTCTGGATACATTGCAATCAAAACCTTGACCTTCATATAACGAGTCAAGGAAACTGTTGGCCTTTCCCAAGGTTGACAAAGAATGTTTTGTGACGTCAGCACCGCTTATCGGTTTCGTCATGGCTCGAGTATTTCCCTGACATATTTGAAAGATCTCTAGAACTCCGAAGCCAGGTACTGTGCTAAGCCTGCTTTGAAACATACACCTCTGATGTTATCGTCATTGTGGCAAGTTGAAAGAATCTGATACTTCTCCAGGATTTAGCTCATTGGGGTAATGCCTGCCTGCCAAGCGAGGGGTCATGGGTTTGATCCCTGGTACCACACGCACACACAAATAAAAATTAAGAAAATATTCAGCCAGAATTCTCCAGGAAAAAAAAAAAGAAAAATAAAAATCCCATACTTCGCACCATTAACTTGCGTGAGATAAGGCTGTTCCTGCAACCTTGAACACTAGAACGTTGCTTTTTCCTGTAGCGAAATCTTGTCCAATTCCATAAGCAAAAAGAGCTACAGATGGCTCATGTATCAATCGTAAAACATTCAATCCAGCTGCTCCAGCTGCTTCTCCAAGAGCCTTTCCTGCTTCTCTCCAACATCAAATGGAGCAGGAATAACCCCATCGTTTGCAGCTGAGCCGGAAACAGAATGCACTGTTTCTTTCATTTTGCTAAATTTCAGTTTGGCAACATCTTCTGGGTTAATAAAGTTGTTTCTTCTCTAGTATCTATGGTGTATTGTAATTCCCATATTTTTTTTCCCTACAATTAAACATTTACTTTCTGTGACATATTTCTGAACTCGTGGGTCATCAGAGCTTCCGCCCACGATCTGCTTGACTTTCATGACAGTACTTGAAATATTTCTTATTCTATTTGGCTTTGCTGCCCGTCTGAGCACCTCTTCATTTTCTGAGTCAGCAGCAAAAGCTGGACTAACTCTATCACCTGCATCACTGGCAATAGCACCAGCCGGGACATCCTCGCTGCCAAGGCGTCTGGGACTCTGCAGATGCCGCTGAAGCCTCAGCCAGCGCTGTGGGGCTTCAGAGACCTAGGCCTGTACTCTTGAAAATGTTTTTGTTTTTTAAAAAATTTAATCACATATTCTAAACACCAAAGACATTTTCAGCACCAAAGAGGCGGGCACCACCTTGCTAAGAGTAGTTTTCTTTTCTCTTCTCTTTTTTCTGCTTTTTAGACAGATCTTCCTGCCTCGGCTTCCTGTATCCTGGTATTACAGTTATGTATTACTTTACCCAGCAGAGAGTAATTTTTGAAGGATAATCATAAGAAAGAAAAGAGATAAGTAAAAAAATCTTTTCAGAAAAATCTGGTCTGGAGATAACAGGCAAAAAGTTTATTAGATTTGCAGGTAGCTCCAGGGGAATGAAGTGAGCCCCAATACACTTAGCAGCTCTTCTTAAGGGGAGAGGCATCTCAGCCCACAGGTATGTCCTATTCAGGTGCAAAATATGTAGCGTAGCCAGCCATGGTGGTGCAAGCCAGCACTTTGGAGGCTGAGGCAGGAGGATCACTACAAGTTCAAGGCCAGCCTGGGCTGCTGTGGGGAACCATTCAGACTGCTTTAAAGCTCAGGGGCACCTAAGGACACCTGAGGACATGACCCTGCTTGTCTAACACAGACACACAGTGGGAAACAGTTACGTAATCATGAATAGCACTGTCTAGGCCCACGCATGTGCTGGTTAAGGCACCAAGGAAGAATGTGGACATGAGATGACAACCTGAATAAGAATCACACACTATGGAGCTCAGGACTTTGCACTTGCCAGGCAGGTGCTGCGCCACTGAGCTATATCCCTGGGGCCTGTGTGTTCTTTAACTTTGGGATCTCACCTCAAAAATCTCCCTGTTCCTCCCCTCAGCAGGCTGATAGCTACCTAGTGAGTTCAAGGCCAGCCTGAAATACAAAATGAGACCCTTTTTCAAAAAACTAAAGAAATCTTTTTTTAATTGTGAATTATTATAGTGCTTTACATTCCTGTAACTATCTTAGGCACGCACTAAAATGTAGATTTATGAGATTTCATTTCTCAAGGCCCTGGGCTCCAGTGTGAGCCATGGGGCAGGCAGGGTTAAGAAACCCCAGAGGACATCAGGTCCTGACCGACCATGGGAAGCATAGTTTATCTGAGTTGGCCCCAGCCCTAACATTATGTATCTATTAGGACTAATTAGAAGCTGGAAGAAACTCCAGTTTAAACTGATTTAAGCAAAAATGAGGATTTGTTGACTTTCCTAGCAGAGAGGCCCACAGTCAGGACTGACTTGAGATGGCACTGCAAGCAGGGGTCAGATGTGCCTCACCTGTCCGCTCTTTCTTTTTTTTTTTTTAACATTTTTTTTGTCTTTTTCCTTTTTACCGGTATCAGGGATTGAACTCACGACTGCCTGCTTGCAAGGCAGGTGCTTATGCCGCTGAGCTAAATCCCCAGCCCCTTGCTCTTTCTCTTCAGCACTGATTTTGTACTCAGTCCACATGGCGACAAGATGGCTGCCAGGATCTTTATTGTGTATCCACCAAGACTCAAGTCCAGCGGAGAAAAGACAGGTTCTTTTTTAGTGCCTCATCAGAAATCTGCCGGAATTACCATGATTGGTCACTGTTACCACCACAAGACAATGTGCTGATTGGCACAGACCTCTTCTTATAGGCCCAGTTCAACCACTGCATAGAGTGTGGGGATCCATCCAAAATGGAATTGTTATCAGAGTGGGTGCCAGGAAGGCAATCAACAAATCCTCATTTCCCTCCAAGTAATCATTTAGAAAACTTCCAGTAAAAGTAAAAGTAAAAAGTGGCCCAGGTAGTATGTGGCAGGTGGCCAAAGCAAGAGGATCACAAGTTCAAGGCCAGCCTGGACAACTTACAAACATTCTGTCTCAAAATAAAAATGTTTTAAAAGGGTTGGGGATGTAGCTTAGTGGTAAAACACTTCCCAGCATGGGTCAGTTCCCAGCCCTGAAGAGAGAAAAGCAAGCAAGAAAGCAAGAAAAGAAGGAAGGAAGGAAGGAAGGAAAGAAGGAAGGAAGGAAGGGAAAATGCCTGACACTCAGGACCAATCGAGCTCCAAGAGAAACCCTTGATTTCTTGAGAACCTCCATGACATTATCGTATGACATCATATATTGTAAGAGGTCACTTCTTCTTTTCTTTGAAATAGGACTCACTTCCAGGCTGCCTTTGATCTCACTTGGCCTCAAACTCACGGTGCTCCCCCTGCCTCAGTCTCTTGAGTTTACAGGTATTCGCCACCACACGCTGCTAGGAAGTCGTTTCTAATCAACATTTCATTCTCATCAACATGCGATTTTTCTGAAAATGAATGTCAAAACCCTGCCTCCTCTGTGCTTCCACTGCGCGACCCGTCTTGCAGTATGACTTCCCCGTTTTGCTTTGGTCAGGTCTGGTCTTTG
Organism: Cavia porcellus; assembly: GCF_034190915.1. Lineage (NCBI taxonomy): Eukaryota > Metazoa > Chordata > Mammalia > Rodentia > Caviidae > Cavia > Cavia porcellus. The sequence goes on along the minus strand of NW_026947499.1, from coordinate 7,409,229 downwards.
TCTCTTACCTTTAGGTGCACTTAGGCCTTAGGTGGGCATCCAAGGCCTTAATTTGTTACTCTTTAACGGCGTGACCTGTGTTTTCTTCTGAGGAGCCCGAGACTTACAACCTTTCTGTGCTAAATTAACAGGGACCTTCATTTGGGCTGACAGAAGGCGGATGGGTAACTGAAAACAGAGCAAAGCCTGATTTCACTTTGTGTCCCTCTCCTTTATTACCCCAGCGTCGCATAGAGACATTTAAGGAGTCTGTTTTCTTTTTTGCTTTTCTTTTTTTTTTTTTTTTTGTACAGGGGATCAAACTCAGGACCATATTTGCCAGGCTGAAGGCTGGCACTTTGCCACTAAGCTAAATCCCTGGCCCCCTAAGAGGAGTCTGTCTAAAAATCTGCTGCATAAGGTCGATGAGCCCTAGATTTCTACAGCCCTTCAAGACAGAGGACATCAAGATGAGAGGTTGACAGCAATGATCAAGTCCCAGGAGGCAGTCAGTCTGCTGCAGTCACCTTGGATTCCAGCAGAGACTCCACTAAACTGAGACCGCTCCTACCAGAAGCAGCCACTTCATGGAGAAAAAATTGCCCCCCAAAGAAGTAAATACTTCTCTAGAGCCACTCTGCAGAACGAGAGCTGACATGATGACTAACCTGCCCTAGCGCACCCCAGCAGCACCCCCTCCTCTACCAAGGGGCTAGTCTGATCCTCCCCAGCTGAGGTCTCACAGTGCTGCCCGGAACACGGGCCATCATGTGTTCATCTGTGATTGTGCGTGAAAGTGGGTTCGTGAACAATATAGGAATCCAAGCAGCCAAGCTGATAAATTTGGGATTTAATTAGCTGAGCTCAGCAACCACTAGTATAGAGATCCCTGTTTCAGAGTCCCACCGAGTGGCCCTGAACTGGAAAGTTACAAAGCTTTTAAAACAGAATTACAAAAAGACATCCTGTTGGAAACAATTGAGCTAGACTCTTACATCAATTTTTGGTTGACACCTGTATCCTGTTGTTGAGCAGGTTAATTTTTGTCTTGTTGGTGCAGCTCGTTCTGCTTTTCTCATGGGACTTGTACTCTAGGTAACTTTTTATTTTCCTAGTTAAATGTAGGGCTCAAGATGGTGTCAGTTATGCCAAGCTACAACAATGAGCACACAAACTTCTGTTCCGAGTTGCCCTTTGTGGCTCCAATGAGGCTGCTGTGCCTCCTGCCTTATATTCATGATCCAGTCAGAAACAAGAGAGGAGACAAGGCTTTTTAATGTGGTCTTGCCTTTTTATTTGAGAAGCATTAAATTATAAAAATATGACCATCAGTTGTGCTGACGTGTCAAAGATTTTATTTCATTCCATATTCAGTAAGAGAATCCAGAGAGATCTTAAAACCAGTGAAAGGAGAATTAAAATATACATACACACACAGGTAGGAAATTATACTTACATATGTATATACACAGGCAACCAGAAATGCAAAATGAATTTGCAAAGACAAGAAAAAACAAGTTGCTATTAGCAGCTCTTTCAAAGGAAAACTATTTGCATCTTTATGGGGAACAGCCATTTGCACGACTATGGGTATTCTACAAAATTGGAAAATAGTGCAAAGATTGAGAAGTAAAAATGCTAATAAAGGAAATGCTGGACAAAATGCTCAGTATTCTTCTTGTGGCTTTCAAAATCTTTCAGGGTGTCCTAGCAAAAGAGGCTCCCTCCGCGGGACCTGTACTTCCCCCACTTGAATCTTGACACGTAGCTGCATTTGTCGCAAGGGTGGCTGGGAAATGCAGACTCTAGCTGGACACACAGCCTAAGTGAGGTGAGCTTCTGTTGATAAGGGCCTCTGCCCGGCTGGGGAACCCTCGTGTGTCATTTAGGGTGCTGGCTTTTTTAACCGTCTTCAGCACAAGACGCTGCAGTGGAATCAGCTGCTGTTTTTGAAACCTCAGTACCAATCCCTCTTCTGCCAACAGCCCTCAGTTTTCTTTTTTTATGAATCTTTTCACCACTTTGCAAATCCAGCGCCAATGACAGACCCTTGACTTACCATGATTGGTGATTGATAGGGGCGGGATGGACAGTAACTCGAGTCGGGCCAATCAGATTCAACTTCGAAACTCATTGGAACAAAAACTGTGACTTACCAAACAATAATATTTATGTTTAAATGATACAGAATCAATTTTCTGACAATGCTTGGTGCCCAAATGGATTCCCATACCCTCTGTAATAGTCCACCGTCTCTCAAAGGGTCTGTGGCTTTCTAGTTATAAATCACAGAATGTTCCTTGGTTTAATTATTAGTTAATTAACACATCATCTCTCCTGAGAGCTGAAAGGCTGTGGGGCACGACAGAAAGTGGATTTCAGTGCCAGCATGCAAGGCACAGGACACACCCAGAAAACCAAATTGCACTATAAAGAGCAAAAGAAAATTAAATGCAGGGAACAGATCACAGGGCACGATGGAACTGTTGAAAAGCTGAGACAGTTGGTGAGAGATTGGCGGCAAGAGCCCTCGCTGATCCCAAGCTAAAGACTAGACCTGGGGCGGGCGCAGCAAAACAGAGGAGAACCAGTTCAAGGCGTGCGGGTAAGCGGGTAACACCGGGCCGCTCCCCATCGCTGAACCCGGCGAGGGCCGGAACTGGGAAACCAGGGGCAGCAGTTACAGCGACAGCGCCCCCTTCTGGCCAAAGGGCAGAAAGGGGCGAGGAAGAAGGGGAGGCTTCCGTCCATCAGGCGGAGCCGGTCACCAGTTTCTATTTTCTCCCATCTGAGATGCAGTGAGTTGTTCCATGCATTGTTATTTCCTCACTGCTAAGAAAGATGCTCCTGATTACACTGACAGTGCCAGGGCTCCGTTGAAAAGCATCGCGATATAAAAAATGTTGAAATGTTGCAAGGGAGGAGAGGGGAGATGTTGACCCGTGAGTTCCGGGGATATAGTTCAGTGGCACAGCACTTGCTTGGCAAGCGTGAGGTCCTGAGTTCAATTCCTGGTACCAAAAACAAAACAAAACAAATTTCCTAGGCTGGGATAGAACTCTCTTCCTGCCTCAACCTCCCAGAATGCTGGAACTATAGGTGTTCACCGTCTGGTCCAGCTATTTCCTTGTTTCACGGATATAGTGTAGAATTCAGTCTTTGATAGAGAGACTCCTTCCTTTATTTAAGAAAACTGCCAGGTGGAGGCCAGACCAAATAAGTTCTGGTAGAAAAGACTGCCAGTGTGGGGATGATGGTGCATGCCGTGATCTCATTTAATTGGGAAACAGGCAAGAGGATCCCTAATTTGAGGGCAGCCGGGGCAACTTTCAGACTCTGTTTTAAAAAGTGTAAGTGGGGGCTGGGGGTTTAGCTCAGCAGGCACAAGTGCCTGCCTGGCAAGCGCAAGGTCATGAGTTCAGTCCCCAGTACCAAAAATAAAAGTGTACGTGGGATGTAGCTTCGTGTTACAGTGTCTCTTGGTTCAGTCACAGGGGAATGAACTTGGCGGTGAAGGAGAGGAATTAGGTCATTAGGTCGTGTGAACGGAGGATAAAGCAAAATCGATCAGAATAAAGTCCCCATCTACAGATCACTGTTTCGGCTTATCATCCCCCAACCTCTCTTCATAGTGTTATAGTTCCCGTTTCACCTGGGCGATTCTGTTTACGTGGATGAAGGGATTTTCCCAAAATAAAAGAGCTCGACGGAAAACTAAGATACATCAAGTAGGCTTTAACCTTTGGGGTAAAGGCCTGAGAGGGGATGGGTTAATTCCAATTTAGATCACATATAAAGATAGGTAAAAAAAAAAAAAGTGATGAAAATAATTGTAAGCGTAGGTTACTGGGCGATGAAGAAATGTAAACAGGACGCTTTTAATGCCTCGAAGTTAGGATATGCTACAGAGATGAGACCACCTTATCCAGCAGCAATCTCTCCGCTGGGCCGTCACTTATCCTGTAAAAATTAGTCAAGATCCAGGATGTACCCCAGACACTGGGCCAACTCTTCCCGGGATTATTAACTGCAAGTCATTTCTGACTCAGGAGCGCGTAGCTCTACGTGCAGCCCGCGTCCCCTTGCGCAGGCGCACATCTGGAGCGATGCACTGTCCCCGACAGGTAGCAAGCACCGCCTACTGGCCGGCCGCCGCTGGCCGGTTTGGTTCCGCCCCCAAACGGAGAGCGCATGCTCTCTAGTTTCGTTCCGCTCTCGCATTCCAGTTTCTCGCGACATTCACCTTGTAACGGCCGGAATCTCGCGATAAATGTTTATAGGCTCGCGAGAGCACGCCGGGTAGACGGGTTTTGGGGCGGCCTTAGCCGGCGTAGAGGAGTTGCATGTGTCGCTTCAGCTGGCGGGAGCGGCGGGAGTGGAGGCGGCCGGGGCTGTGCGACCGCCCGGGTAAAGACTCCCTGCGCCCCTTCCGGTTCTGAGAGGCTTGGGGCGTGAGGGAAGTTGAGATGCCGCCTGGAGGAAAGGGGCCGGGCGTCTCCACCCCCGCCCACATGGGCCCCCTCGGATGTCCCAGGGTTGCGCCTTCCCTTCAGCGTTGCTCGTCCTTATCGCCTCAGCTCTGCTCACACTTGTCACCTCAGCCCTCTTACGTTCCGCTGCTACCTAGCTTTTCTGCCCCCATTTCCCTCCTCTTCTGGCCCCGGCCACCCCGCCCCCTCCCGTCTCTTTCCCCTTCTCCGTCCTCCTTCGTCGGTGTCCCGCACCCTACATTCTGGGCACCTCGCGTCCGACCCCCCTCTGTGCCTAGGCTCTTCCGCCTTCGCTTCTCTCATCTGTTTGGAGCCTTCCTCTCGCTGCACCTTGCATCCTCCCAGGTCACCCTCAGACATTTTGCTCCGTTTCCATCGAAGTCACCCACCCTGTCCATTTCGCCCCATTTGTTTTTTCTCAGCTCCCCCCTTTATCCATCACTACTTGCGTCCATGTAAACTTATGGATCAGATAGATGTGCCGGGAATTGCTCTCATTTCATGATCTAATTCAGCTTGTCTTCCTCACTTCACAGAGAACTGAAGCACTTTTGGGGTGGGAGGCCATGTAGTGAAAGAAGTCCTACTCCATCCAGTGCTGCTCCCTTGGGGTCTTGGGTCAGAATAATGGAAGTGTCATTTCCCTCGCTTCCAGGTTTATGAAATGGCTGCTGACATTTCTGAATCCAGTGTGGCTGATTTCAAAGGGGATCCAAAGAACAGTGCCAAGTTAGATGCCGATTACCCACTTCGAGTCCTTTATTGTGGAGGCAAGTGTTGGAAGGCAAAAGATGGCTTTTACTGTGTTTTGATGCCTTGTGTTGATAGTTTTACATTTGGTCTTATTACGTGTTTTGTTTTATTTTCACTCATTTTACCTTTGTCATGTGGTAAGCCCTTAATTAAGAAGGGAGCTTGCTGAGGAGGAAGCAGAGGTTAAGATCTTCCCAATCTTTATGGTTTGTGTCTTGTTAATTGGCCTGGAGGAGCTTATAGTCTACTTGAACTAGAGACATGCATAGAGGTTATTTAAGCTGGATGTTATAGGCTGTTCTGGCTCCTTGGAAGATGATGAGTCCTGAGGGATAGGAGAGAATGGAGGAGGAAGTGAGAAATGGTATCCTATAGGGAGAGAAGTTTTGGAGAAAAAGTTGGTGGATGTCTGTGGAGAATTAAGGGACCAGGAATAGCAAACTGGATTAAGGAGTGGAGACAAGGTTGAAGTGAGAAATAGGACAGCAGAACATGGTGGTGCATGCCTATAATCCCAGCGTTTGGGAGGCTGAAGCAGGAGGATTGCTGTGAGTTCAAAGCCAGCCTAGACAACAAAGTGAGTTCAATGGCAGCCTGAACTGCACAGTGAAACCCCATCTCAAAAAGACAAAAAAAAAAAAAATGACACATTCAACTCGGTATAGCTTAGGAGCACAGCATCTGCCTGCCAAGCACAAGGTCCTGAGTTTGATTCCTAGGCCACCCCCCCCCCCAAGAAAAAGTAGCAAAACATCCTTGGAAAAAAATTTTTTCCCTTTTTTGAGATAGGGTCTCGCTATGTAGTTCACGCTGGCCTCAGACTTTTGCTGGGATTATATGCATGTGCCACCATGCCTGGTGATGAAGAGTCTTTTGGTTTGAGAAATAACGTGTATGTTGGACTTAATAAATAGTTTTCCACTATGATTATTTTTTTCTCATTTTCAGTAGGAAAATTTCAATTCAAGGATCTATTTTATTTGTTTTTCAAAACTTTCAGAAAAGTTTGGAGACAAAAGACAGTAAAAGGGGAAGTAAAATTTTTTTCATAAAAATGTTTGAGCACCTACTTACCGTGTGCTGGGTGTGTTTTAGGTATTGAGGACTGAAGAGAGAATAAATAAAAAGGGACTAGCCTGGGATATAGTCAGTGTGAGGCTTTGGATTCAATCCTCATAACTGGGGAGGGGATATTAGTGACTCATTGTTTATTGACTATCCTTGATAATGAAATAAAATTAGTGTGCAGTACCCTAAATGTTAAGTTTATTGTTGTTAGTATTATTGTTATTATTCCACTGGGAATGCAACCCAGAGGCACTCTCATACTGAGCTGTAGTCCCAACATTTTTTTTTTTATTGTGGTGCTGGGGATCAAACCCAGGGCCTTGTGCATGCAAGACGAGCTGTATCACTGAGCCACATCCAAGCCGTCCCAGCCCTTTTTTATTTATTTTTTATTTTAATACAGGATCTCCACTAAGTTACCCAGGCAAGACTTAACTTGCCATCTTCCTGTCTCAGCCTCCTGGCTGGGTTCAATCTTATGAAATTTGTGTTCCTCCCCCCATCTTTTTTGTCTTTTTTAAACTGGGGATGAACTCATGGTCTTAGCACTAAGCTAATTTCCACCCCCCAGCCCCCACTTTTATTTTCAGACAGGACTTGTTAAATTGCCCAGGCCAGCCTCAAACTTGTGATCCTCCTGCCTCAGCCTTTTAGAGTGCTGGGATTACAGATGTGCACCATTTTGCTTCATTTATTTTATATCATAATCAGTTACATTCTTTGCCTTTGGAGTTATTGGCCAGTATTTGCTTTGTGATTCTAGCAGGTATATGGCCCTTAGCAAGTTACTTGACTTCTCTAAGGCACAAAGGTCTGTTGCTAATATATATGGGATGAGAAAGAAGATGACATGTTAATTCAGATGATTGATGTAAAGTACCTGGGCTACCTAACACAAGAATACTGTCTTCTAAATGCTGCTATTATTATACCTATTATTATTGTATGCTAGTTCATTATGATTTTCATCTTGTTTGTCAGATGTAGTGTAGAACTATTCTGACTAGACTTGGTGGGGTGCACTTAATCCTAGCACTGAGGAGGCTGAGGCAGGAGGATTACTATAAGTGCAAAGGCAGCCTGGGCTAGATAGTGCATTCAGGGCCAACTTAAACTGTATAATAAGACCCTGCCTCAAAAAAAAAAAAAAATATTCTGGAGCTGGGGATGTAACTCAGTGGTAGCGTACTTGCCTGGTATGTGAAAGGCTCTAGGTTTGATCCCTAGCACCACAAAAATAAAACAGTTGTTCTTTGTGTCTGTCCTGTTTCATCAAATCTAAGTTTGGGGGTTTTTTTTGTACCTGGGATTGAACTCACGATCACACACTTGCAAGGCAGATGCTTATGCCACTGAGCTAAATTTCTGGCCCCTAAGATTGTATTTTATAAAGTGCACTATGTGAGAGATTCCCCTAAGAAAAAAAAGATAACATTACATTGACTTTGCGTAATTATAAACATAGCTCTATAAAAAATATAAAAATAATTAAGAGTTGATAAAATACAAGTTGTGAAAACCATGCTACTGAGTTGCTTATGTCACTTCTCAGATGGCTTTTGTAGAGGCACTACGTTTGTTTGGTTTTTTGGTCTGTTTTGAAACAGGGTCTGGCTATGCAGTTGAAGCTGGGTTTGAGCTCACTTTGTAACTTAGGCTAGTCTTGAATGTGCAGTGATCCTCCTGCCTCAGCCTCCTGAAAGCTGGGATTACAAGCACGTACCTCCATACCCAGCTGACGCTAGATACTGAACCCAGAGCTTGCACACTGACCTACATCTGCAGTCTTTTTATTTTTTATTTTGAGACAAAGTGGCCCAGGCTGTGATCCTCCTGACTCAGGTGACTTATAAGAACTACACTAAATACTCAGTTTACCCCACAAATAATTTGTTGAAGAGAAATCCCTGACCTTTGTGGGAAGGGGGAATTCTTTCCATTTCCCTGTCTCCTTTGTGTTGCTGTGTAGGCAGCAGGGTGAGGAAAGATGAGCTTCTTCTGGAGGACCTTAAGGTCTAGGTGTGTGAGAAGTGCCAGGCAGTGGTTAATACTGAGCAAAGTGCTACTGACCATGTGAATTAGGTGTGCCTGGATCTTTCTTTAGAGGGATGAGGGTTTGTAGCAGCCTTAGGTGAACAGTATGGGGGCATAATTTCATATGCTATCTATAGGGAGAGGAAGACATGATGGGACAGAAGGCTGATTTGGAGTAAAGAAACACTGATGGGCAGGGTGGGGTCAGGTCCAGGGAAATATATGAGGTCTTCAGGGTTCAGACTGTGTTGAAGTCTCTGAGTTTACTTCTCTTGTATTATTGGAGATTGAAGCTGGGCTGTGTGTATGCTAGACAGTTTTCTACTACTGAATTACATACCCGGCCTTTATCTGAGTTTAAATTTGGCTGGTTTTTTTTTTTTTTTTTTTGACTTTTATTGACTGTAATCTTGGCCAATTCCTTCATAAAATGGAAATAGCAGCAGAATCTATTTCAGAGCTCTGTTGAGAAGGATAAATAATACATTGCGCAGGGTTTGGTGTCACACACAATACTTAGGAGGCTAAGGCAGGAGGACCATGAAGTTGAGGCCAGACTGTCTCAAAAAGAAAGAGCCAGTCTTGGTGGCGCATGCCTGTAATCCCAGCACTCAGAAGGCTAAGCAAGAGGATTGCTGTGAGCCCAAGGCCAGCCTGAACTGCACAGCAACACCCTGTCTCAAAAACAAAAACGCCTCCCCTTCCATTTGAAAAAATGAAGTCGGATATGCTGGTGTACACTCATGTGATCTATTCTGGGAGGCTGAGGAAGGAGGGTTGGAGGATTACAAATTTCACCTGCATTGAACCTATCCTGGACAATTTAGTGATTTAATGAGACCCTGCCTCAAAATAGAAAAGGGGAAGCCAGGCATAGTGACACACACCTGTAATCCCAGTACTCAGGAGGCTGAGGTGAGAGATTGCTGTGAGTTGGAGGTCAGCCTGCACTACAGAGCGAGACCCTGTTGCAAAAAATCAAAAATGATAGCACATCCTTCTATACTCAGGAGGGTGAGGCAGGATGATCACCAAGAGTTCAAGGCCAGTCTGGACTACATGGTGAGACCTTGATCCCACCTCCCCCCAACAAAGAAATCCAAAACATAAAGGGTTAGGACTGTAGCTCATTGTGAATGTTCTGGATTCTATCCTTATTGCCACAAAAAGAGAGGAAACATGTTTGGCACATGGTAAGTTCTCAGTGTTACCTATTATTATTGTTTTTTATTTTTTGTCTTTCTCTTTTTTTATCGGTACCAGGGATCGAACTCACGACTGCCTGCTTGCAAGGCAGGCGCTTATGCTGCTGAGCTAAATCCCCAGCCCCATCTATTATTATTTCTAAACGATCAGTTAGGAGTTGCAATGGTTGTCATCATCTGTAGTGAACTGTTAGTTCCATGGACAGGAAAGTGAAAAAGGCGCCAGAGGAGGTTAATGTGCTGTATTGTGAGGAGTGAGAACCGATAAGGAGTGAGGCCAGTTGCAGAAACGTAGACCGGAGGTGGGCCAGGGCCTTCTCTCTCAGTGGGAGCTGGGCAGAGGGCAGAGGGCCCCTCCAGAGAGCTGGACTGCTTAGCAGTGAAAGGAGAGAGCTCTGCAGTCCATTCTGTGTTTTCAAACAGCGCAGGAAAGCAGGAGGGGCACTGGAAGAGGCGAGGCTCGCTGTGTGGAGGTGAGGAGTGGGCTTGTTTCCCAGTCCAGTGAGCTGGAGTGGTGGGCTGCAGTTCTCCAGGCGGGCAAGTCTAAACTGTCAGAACAGCAGCCCAGGCCAGGACTTAAAGATCTGCTGCTGTCAGCCACAGAGTGACGTTCGGAGGTGGAAACGATGGGAGCTTTTCTAAGAAAGGAGCTAGAGGAGCCTGCAGATCCTTGGGGTGTACTTGGAGTGAGGCAAGCTGGGCAGATGTCACCGCGTAGAGAAGCTTCTCTTTCTTTCTTTCTTTTTTTTTTTTTTTTTGAGACAGGGCCTCGCTGTACAGTTTAGGCTGGCCTTGGCCTCACTTTGTAGTCTGGGTTGGTCTTGAACTTGAAACAATCCGCCTGCCTCACCCTCTCAAGTGCTGGGACTACAGGCCTGCATCACCACATCCTGCTGGAGAAGCTTTATCTTAATTGTTGTCAAATTAGGAGAAGGTTGATCTTGGTTTTTCTGCAGTGATAAAGCATGCTTGATGCAGCAGAAATTAGTACGTTTATTTATTTATCACACTGGGAATTAAATCCAGTTCCTTGCACTGAGCTACATCCACAGCCCTTTTTAGTTTTTGTTTCAAGACAAGGTCTTGCAAAGTTCCCAGGCTAAACTGGAACTTGTGATTTTTCTGCTTCAGCCTCCCAGAGTGCTCGGAGTACAGGCATGTCCCACCACATCTGGCTGTATTCTTGTGTGACAGTTATCTGTGAAACAGCATTTTTAATTGGAAAGCCCATGTGAGTCAAGGAAAAGACCCTTTTTCCTGTGACTTCCACTGCTCCATAAAGTAGCACTATAGAGTAGAAGCTATTGAAAGATTTATTTCTGCCTAATCAACACTGTTCATAGCAGCATAACACAAGGCTTCTGTCGGACGTAAACATTATTATGTCTCATTGAATAAAGTAGTAGCGGACATGAGTTTAGACGCTACATTACCATTTTATAAACATGGTAGGCTTTGATAGCCAGATTGTTAAGAAAGCAGGGTTCCTATCATAGTGAATCAACAGTTCAAGACTAAAAACACTCACTGAGTAGCTCTACTGTGTAAGGTCCTGGCTAAGTTCTGAGGAGGATTGGGTGTTGTCGGGGCCCTGCCTTTTATCTATCTGCACATAATTTACATGTGCTAAACAGAGGTATGGGCTGAAAGGAACCTGCAGGGGAGGCTGGTAGCAAATAGAGGCAAGTAGGAAAGAGCCTATAATCCCAGCACCTGAGAGGCTGAGGCTGGAAGGTCTGCTTCTTCAAGTCTGGACTACATAGTGAGTTCAAGGCCATCCTGAAGTAAGACCCTGTCTCAAAACAAACAAAAAGAAAAAACCATAGCCAGAGTAGCAGTGCAGAAAGGAGAGCTTTCATCCTGTTACAGGGAATCAGGAAGACCTCATGGAAGCTGTCACAGGTGAATGGGGACTTGAAGGGAAGTTAGCATTCAGGCCAGCACAGAGGGGCAAAGGGCGGATGTGCCAGGCAGAGGAATAAAGCAAGACAGGCAGAAACGTAGTGGGTAGATAGAGGGGTTGCAGCATTGCAGCTGTGTTGTGATGTGAGATTCATGAAGGGGAGAGGCAGGAATTTGTGAGGCAGTGCGGTTTGGGGCCAGATTTTAGGAGACTTCACTCACAGATAATGAGTTGCAAAAAGTTTCTGTCCAGAAAAGTGACATGAAGACTTGAGCAAGGTTGGCTGTCATAAGACTAAACCTTAATGAAAGTTTAAATAAGTGACATAACCAGGTAAGGTAGTGCATGTCTGTAGTCCATCTATTCTAGGCTTAGGCAAGACAGCTTGAGCCCGGGAGCTTAGGGCCAGCCTGAGTAACACAGCAAGATCTTGAATCTTTAAAACAAACAAAAGGAGTAGCATAAATTAGGAAGAGAAAGTCAAGGAAAGCGATGATGATGGAGAAGCCAGCAAATGACAAGTTAATTGGCGTGAGAACAATAGGGAAAGAAGGAATACTCCTGTTAACGCTGTGGATGTGACTTCTGCCAGCCATTTAGTGTGCTTGATATGCATGGAGAAGACAGAAGGAAAGACAAATAAAAAAATAGAAATGACGACAGAGGCACATCCACTATCCCTTCACTGTCCCATCCTTTCCCCTTTCAGAAAGACTGGGGTGTGGATTACAAGAGACTGATCTCAGCTTTCAGCTAGAGTCTAAATCGACCTCAACTCTGGAGGCTGAGGTAGGAGGATTGCTGGGAGTTCGAGGCCAGCGTGGACACATAGAGTTCAAAGCCAGCCTGGACTACACAGCAAGCCTCTGTCTCAAAAAAAAAAAAAAAAAAAAAGGTGACTATAGCAGCTTAAACTCATTTAGAAACACACTCTAAGATCGTGCCTGTGCAGAGCATGTGTTCCACATACAGGAGTAAGCAAGACCTAATTATCTTCTAGAAGCCTATAGCTTGACAAACATTTTAACAGGTGGTCGATGTTAGTCAACCGTGGTGGTGCATGCCTGTAATCCCAGCACTTGGGAGGCTGAGCTAGGTGAACTGCTGCTGGTTTAAGGCTGTCTAAGAGTTCAAGGCCAGGAACTATGTAGTAAGACTTGTCTCAAAAAAATAAAAAACAGATCAGAAAATCAAGGTAGTATCAGCTCAGGTAACGATATGCCTTTTACCTCAAAAAACCCCCTAGAAATAGCATTTGAAAGGCGGTAGAAAAAAACTAGAGGAAATGTAGAAGTGAAACATTCTATCAGATGTAATAACAAACTTGAGATGTGTTTAAATATTTAACATTTTAAATCATTTTTTTCTCCATTTCCCCAGTCTGTTCATTACCAACAGAGGTAAGTGCTTTTAAACATTTTTCTCTTTTAATGTCTGCATTTGGAATCACTCTTGATTTTAGAGCTAACCTGAGAGCTTTATTTTTGTTTGTTTATTTTTCACTTATGTCATTTGATAGTAGAATTTCACTTTTTTTAAAGAACGGTAACCGAACAACTGAGCTACATCCCCAGCTCTATTTTGAGACAGGGTCTTGCTGAGTTGCTAAAATTGGGCTCGAACTTGCATCCTTCTTCCCTCCAGAATGCTAGAATTAACTATGATTTAGAACATTTTTATGGCCTCTGATGAAGCTGGGGTTACATGCAATGTGTCTTTATGTGCCTGGCTTCATTTTGTTTCGTTTTGTTGTTGAGTTGAGTTGAGGATTGAGGTGCCTGTGTGTTGTGCTGGGCTTGAACTCCTGGGCTCAAACCTGTCTCCTGCCTCAGCCTCCTGAAATGCTGGAACCACAGCTAGATGCCACTGTGCCAGCAAAGACACGTATAGCACTTGCCCTTGGTATATATTTTCAATTTTTGCATGAACTCATGAATAGTCAGTTGATAAATATGAGTAACTTTAAAGCCAGTACTTATACATCTGAGCAGAGTGGGGAAAAGGTAATGTAGATGATATGTAAACTTTCTACAATAAGGAGGTACGTAATCCTTTTTGATTTCTAGTTTTTTGGGGGTATTTTCTGCTTGAATAGAGTTTTCCTGAGGTTGAGTAATCAGGTGGAGGTAGTTCTAATCTTTATATAGTGAGTGTAGGGAATGATTTTTAATTGAAATGTATTGTTTGAAAATGTTTTGTTTCAATTTGTTATTTTTCTTTTCTTCTTGCAGTACTGTGAATACATGCCTGATGTTACTAAATGTAGACAATGGTTAGAGAAGAATTTTCCAAATGAATTTGCAAAACTTACTGTAGGTATGAACCTTTTTTTCTTTTATTAAGCTTGTATATCTGAAAAAAGGGCACATGTATCATGATTTTAAAGATATGAAAGTCTTCTTTTAGTATGATACAGAATTTCATTAATCTCTTATTAATTTTAAAACTCAAAAGGTCTCAGACAGGATAGACCTAAGTATCCAGTTTGCTATGAAAAACAGTAAAGATTTAGGGGCAAATGTATGTTTATGTTTATTGTGAGCAGACTGTAAGCTGTATACTGTTTAGGGCTTTGAGGATAAAGCAAGAAGCAGAAGATCTACTCCGTAGGAATTATATTCTAAAAGGGGAAACCAATCAGTTGTGTTAAAGGTATATAGATAATGATAAACTGAAGCCTGGCACATGCCTGTAATCCCAGCACTCAGTAGGCTGAAGCAGGAGGATCGCAGTGAGTTTGAGGCCAACCTGAACTGCATAGAGAGACCCTGTCTCAAAAAGCAAAAAAAAGCTGAAAGGAGGAAGGTAAGAATTGTCAGGAGGAGACGTGAAATGTTACTTGCTGACCTGGTATGATTTTGTTAAAAAGATAGCATTTGATTGAAGGCCTTTGGGAATGAAGGTATGAGTCACATGGCTGTCTAGGCAGAAGATATAGCTAGAATCAAGGCCCTGAGAGTGTTCCAGAAATAACAGTTGGTTGCTGGGAGTATTGTTCAATGGCGAAGCAGTTCCCTACCCTGCAAGGGGCCTGCCTCAATCTCCAGCACAATGAAGAAAGGAAAAAGAAAGAGGCATTGGGGGGGGGGGGGCCTTGCTGCAGGCAGCCAGGGAAGAAGAGTTGGATGTGCAGTCACAGAGTTTGAGTGTCAGCACTCACAGAGTGAGACCACAGTGGGGTGTGAGCGGAAGAGCTGTAGCATTATCACCTTGGCTGCTGGCTTAAGAATAGACTCAGATGGGACTGGGGGTTTCGCTCAGCAGCATAAGCGCCCACTTGGCAAGCCAAGATCACGAGTTCAATCTCCAGTACCGAAGAAAAAGAAAAGACTCGGGCCAGGGATATAGCTCAGTGGCACGGCACCTGCCCGCCAAGCATGAGGTCCTGAGTTCAAGTCCTGGTACCAAAAAAAAAAAAAAAAAAAAAAAAGACTCAGATGGGACACGGGCAGGAAGCTCTTGTTGGGCCAAAGTGGTGGCAGTGGATGGAGGTGGTCGGAAGTAGGCCGATGCCGAATGTATTTTGAAGGTGGAACTGATAGGATTTCCTGAGGTTGTAAGGTCTAAAGAAAAGGGGGCCCTGGGGCTTTAGTCTAAGCACTGAGAAGAATGGAGCTGCTGTTGGCAGGAGCAGGGCAGGCTGTGGAGGACAGATATCACAAGAGTGCTGAGGCTGATGAATTCTCTTGAAAGATTGCTAAGTGGGAGCAGTGTCAGGAAAGGGAGAGCCTGGGCTTTCACAGGCCGACCACAGAGCTTCCATGCTGCCCTGCTGCCCAGGTCTCGGCATGTTTTGTGATGAACGAGCCCGTATGCCTGATGAGGCTCTATGGGCTGGCGATTGTGTAGTACCTTCTGAGACTGAATGAGATCTTAGAGTCTGAAAATGTGGTCATTCTCTGCTGCTGGCCTTGGGGCTGGCCCACCAAGGCCATGGTGTGTCTAGGGGGAGGTGTGAGGAAGAGGAGCCCTTCTCACATCGGAATTGCTGTGACAGGATGAGTTAGCAGCTCCTGCAGGGCCTGAGTGCCTTGTGCGCCTTCCTGTGGCTAAGGAAACCCTAATTCACCCTTATCAAAGACCACTTTCTACTCCTGTCATTTTCTCTGTCAGCCAGCTTGGTGTCATTCTATCATTAATACTTGAAATCATTCATAGAGAAAAGGACCCTTCTGGCTCAGTTCTGGAGGGTTCAGTCTGTGATCAGTGGCCCTGTTGCTTTGGTCCTCTGGTGAGGAAGCTCATCACACTGGCAGTGTCCAGTGGGGCAGAACCGCACAGCATAGTGCCAGGAGATGAGGAGGAGCAGGCCTGGGTCCTGCTCCCTCTGGGGAGGGCCCCTCTTAACATTTCCACCCTCTCCCACCAGCATCACCCTGGAACTAAGACTTTAACACATGACCCTTTGGGGTACATATGTGGAGACCTTAGGACTCCGCCAGGATGACCTTAGAATTAATTTTGGAAAGAAATGTGGCGGCAGTGTAATTATTTTGTCTCAGAAATGTCGTTCTCAGTTGATAAAATGCCTTACTTGGTTCTGAGGTTGTTCAACAGTAATTGTTTAACATATGAAATGCTGCTCATGCTCTTCAATTTCATCTTTTTATCTAGAAAATTCACCCAAACAAGAAGCCGGAATTAGTGAAGGTCAAGGATCAGTAGGGGAAGAAGAAGAGAAGAAAAAACAAAAGAGAGGTAAGACTTAAATCTCTGTATTGATTTATACAAACATGCTTTCTCTCTGATAAATGAAATTAAGAAGGTTCCCAAAGTTTAAAAAATGTTATTATTGTAATTCCACATATGTATCATTATAAAATTATCTTCTCAGGATCGTGATTGGATGTGGTATGATTTGCCCTTTATTAGTAAACCAGCTCCAAGAAAGCATTCTAATGTGCCCTCTGTACAGGTAAAATGCAATCAGCCATCTAGAATTCTGGGTATTCTGTTTTATCATTACTTCCAAAAGCTTAAAACCTTTGGGTTACAGCTGTTGCTTATCTTTGTGTCTTCTAAAACTTAATTCCTCGGGCAGGGGATTTAGCTCAGCAGCATAAGCGCCTGCCTTGTAAGCATGCCGTCATGAGTTCAATCCCTGGTATCAATAAAAAAAAAAAATTAATTCCTCATACTCTGGGTGTTATCTTCACCTGTGTCCCTGTAACTACAGTTAGCTTATGAAGATTTTCAGGATTTTGTGTCTTATTTTGGGAGGATTACAGGCGTGCACCACCTGTCCTGTTTAGATTTTGCATGTTGACTCTCCCGGGAGCCCAGGTCTGTGTGTTTAATCCTTCCTGCCCCTCTCAGCCAGATGTCTTCCCTAAGCCCAGACTCACCACTCCCGTTCTCATCTCACTCAGCTGTCCTGACCTGACTTGGACTCCATGCAGCTACCCTAATGCAAACCCCCAGTGGTTTGTAACCCCTTAAGTCAGGGGAGCACTTGGCTCACTCCTCTGCTGACCTGTGCTCCTCCTGGGTTTTTGTGGCGGCTCTCCCTTCGTAGATCTTCCGTCTGTCATTCCTCTTGGTCTTCTGCGTAAACTTCTCTTTCTTCTGTCACTTAAAAGTGGGTGCTTCCCAGTCTTCACCCTCACGTCTTCTTAACTTCTTGCTCTCCTTCCCTTCAGCCAGACCCTTCTTTGTTCTAAAAGACTCACTTGATGATTGTGTCCTACCCTTGCCTTCTGTACACACCACGTGTGACCCAAATCCGTGCCCGGCTTGTGTGTACAAATTGAAGGATGCATGGTCCCACAGGCACAAACAGCGCTTCTGAAACCAGATTTACTGAGTCCCAAGTTGACTTTCATGTTCCCATTTTGGTGTGAATTATCCTGGCATCTGAACTTAAGCGCCATTGGAGGCTCCACTTTGCCCACTTGAGTCAGTTCTACGTCCTTTTTCTTCCTTCCTATCTGTATCCTGTGCCTGGTAGCCACTACTGTTGCTATGAATGGGTTTGTATTCTGATGAGTTCTGCCTGCGCTAATGCAGGGCCTCGGTGGCCTTTGTGCTGGCCCTGTTCTTCGTGGATCTGACCTCTTCTCTCTAGACAGGGTGATCTTAATAAACCTCATCCCTGCAGTCTTCCAGTGGCTTCTCCCCTCACAATATCAAATCTGATACAGAGCGTTGAGTCCTCATAGACTGCTGTGTAGTCTTCTGCTCTTCTGGCTTCATTTGCTACTCATCCATAAGCACCCTTAAATGAAGACAAATATAGTTTCCAGAAAGAATGGTTTTTTTTTTCAGTCTCTGTACTTGTTTCATTTCCCTACAATATCCTTTTTATTTTTCCCTTTGTGGCACTGGGGAATTGAACCCAGGTGTTCTCACTGAGCTATATCCCTATATCCCCAGCCTTTTCTTTTCCTTTTTTTTTTTTTTTGGTACCGGGGATCGAACTTGCGACCTCATGCCTGCCAGGCAGATGCTTATGCCACTGAGCTAAATCCCTGGCCCTCCCCAGGCTTTTCTTTTGAGAGTCTTTTTGAAAGTCTTACTAAGTTACCCAGGCAAGACAAGATCCTCCTGCCTCAGCCTCACAGAATGCTGGAATGAAACCTCTTCTGTCCTCTGGAAGCTTATCAAGTCATTCCTCTGTAAAGCTGCGAAGTGCTTTGTTCCTGCAGGTTGTTGTAGTTAAGCAAGTTTTCCTTTTTTTGGGGAGAAGGCACGTGATTCACTAGACTGGGAGTGTCTAGAAAGTAGGACTGTGTTCTGTGCCTCTGTGTGTCCTCAGACCTTAGTGCGGGGTTGGGCAGTTTTAAGGCTTAGTATACCATAATGATAAAAACAAAGCAATTAATGTAAAGTATTTCTTAATAAACAAAGGTGGAAGGGGTCAAATAAAACAGAAAAAGAAGACTGTTCCACAAAAGGTCACCATAGCCAAAATTCCCAGAGCGAAGAAGAAATACGTGACAAGAGTATGTGGCCTTGCAACTTTTGGTGAGTCAGGCTTCTGTTTGTCTTGCACTGCTGGAAGTTAAGTATATGTCACATGTGTGAGCTGCGTTCTCACTTGCTTTTTTGTCTTAACTGGTGTTAGGAAGGCCTGCTTTTACTAAGAATATACAAAATGAAGTTTACATTATGTAGCCCACCCTCAGTCTCCTGAATTTGGGGCTGACAGGTTTGTACCACAGTGTCTTGCGTGGCTGTATTTTGTCCAGGATGGGGAGGGCTGGATGGACTTCCTGTTGAAGTATGCCAGTGCTGCACTCTGTCTTCTCTAGGCATGGGGTGGGGGTTTGCAAGCTGGCCTGTCAAGTTCCACATGGGATAACAGTAGGAATGGGGGCTGTGGGCGGTAGACACCTGTTCGGAGCCCGAAGTTCCTGGCCACTGTGAGTGAATGGTTTTGCTGTGCGAAAGATGTGAAAGATTTTAAAACCAGGACCTGCAGCCAGGTGCGGTGCCTCACACCTGTAATCCCAGCACTCAGGGAGGCTGAGGCAAGAAGATCCTTGTGAGTTTGAGACCAGCCTGGGCTACAAAGTGAGCTCAAGGCCACCCTGAACTGCATAGAGAGACCCTGTCTCAAAAAAAAACAAAAAAACAGGGTTTGGGCTGAGGGTGGAGATTAATGCTGGAGGGCTTCCTGGTACTCATCAGGCCTTGAGCTCAGTCCCCAGGAAACTGCAAAACAGTACAAGAAATCCAGGTCTGTCCATGTGACAACACAGGCTAGAAAACATCAGCGGGCTGCATTGTCAGTATGCAGACTTGTTTCTCTGCTATGCGTTTCTTTGGTAAAAGGGGCTTGAACAAAAGGACCACGTTCCTGCTTGGCAGTGTGTGGAGAGTGCCTGGACTTAACGCTTCCTTACGCCTCTGAAAAGTAGAGTGCGAGTGCTGCTGTTTTTGTATGTTGAGCTTTTATTTTACGTTGAAAATGTATGTGGAATTAAGAGCTCTGTCTGTGGTAGTTTTAATTATTTTGAAAGGAATATGAAATCTACTACCAGCGTCTGTTTCATGAATTTAAAATGCAAGGTAAATTTCAAAATAGAAAAATACCTTCGCGGGGCTGGGGGTTTAGCTCAGCGGCATAAGCACCTGCCTTGAAAGCAGGCAGTCGTGAGTTCAATCCCCGGTACCGATACAAAGGAAAAAGACAAAAGAAAAGAAAAAGAGGGGCTGGGGATTTAGCTCAGCGGCATAAGCGCCTGCCTTGCAAGCAGGCAGTCGCGAGTTCGATCCCTGGTACCGATAAAAAAAGAAAAAGACAAAAAAAAAATTAAAAAAAAAAAAAAAAAAGAAAAGAAAAAGAAAAATACCTTTGCACAATTCTAATTGTAGTCTAACCTTTTCTTTTTAAAAATCACCACCACCACGATCAGAAATCGATCTTAAAGAAGCACAAAGATTTTTTGCTCAAAAATTCTCCTGTGGTGCCTCAGTAACGGGGGAGGATGAAATCATCATTCAGGGGGACTTCACAGATGACATCGTTGAGGTCATTCAGGAAAAGTGGCCAGAGGTGACGCGCGGGGCGCATGCACATGGAGCAAGGGTTGTGGTTGGTTGGTTGGTTGGTTGGTTGGTTGGTTTGAATGCCAGCACTCATGATATATAATTGTGTTTGCAGGTGGATGATGACAGCATTGAAGATCTTGGAGAAGTAAAGAAGTGATTATGAAAACTTGTATTTAATGACCTGAACTGAAAGTTGTAAGGCCAATGAGAGAGGCTTTTTAAAAATATATATATTTATCCTGCAGTGAGACTGCAGCCTGCCCTCGTCCTTGGCGTTTTCACTGTTCTGCACAAGGCTGCTTGGTTTTTGTTTTTTGTTTTTATTGCCACAGTGTAATAAACAGGGAAGACTGTCATGCTTATGCATGAGTTAGAATTCAGTAAAATAAACATTTCTGGTCATTTGGTACTTTCTACTTTTTTAAAAAAATTATTTTGGCAAATCACTGCAGGCTTCTTTATTTTGCTGTGCCGGGGATCACACCTGGAGCCCTGTGTGTGCTGGGCAGGTGTCATGCCAGTGACATGTCTCCGCCCCAACACTGCGGGCTGCCTGGCAAGCTATTCTGCTGGATTCTTGCTCCCCAACAGCAGAGCGTTTTTACGAGAATTTTAACTTGGCTTCTTTGCCAGTCAAGTGTCCATTGTCTTGGTGTGACATTGTAAGGTGGGTTAGGCTCACAGATTGTGGTGGAATTTGTTTCATTGTTAACCATAAGTCTGCTGTTACCTAATAACTGCTGTTGGCAGTAGCCCAGGCTGCTCTGAGATGAGGGGTTAAAATAAATAATGCACTGTCAGACCCAGTAAGCTACTCTCTGACTCTATCATGAAGTAATAGTAAGTCTTGCAGAAAATTTATAGATGGGGGTGTTCGTCAAAATGTTACATCAAAAATTGCAAATGGGGGCTGGAGGTTTAGCTCAGCGGCATAAGCGCCTGCCTTGGCAGTCGTGAGTTCGATCTCCGGTACCAATAAAAAGGAAAAAGACAAAAAAAAAAAAATTGCAAATGGTGTGAATGAACGAAGGAAAGATGGTTAGAAAAATGGTTGTACATGATGCATCAGAATATTACGCATATATTTAAAGATTATATTTTCCAAGAATACTTAGAAACATTGTGTCTTAGTTACTTGTCTCATTGCTGAGACAAAATACCCAGCACCTAAAGTTCCAGGAGTAGAGGATTAGTAGGCTCACAATGTCTAGAAGTTCAGTCCATGTCGGCCAGCTCCAAGGCAGTTGGTGTGGCAGAGGGGCATCTCGGAGGAGAAACAGTCCATGGCAGGCCAGAGGCACCAAGTGCCCTTAGCAGCCTTTTTTCTGCCCCTCTTATGTCCTGTCTAGGCCGTTATACTTAGGGTGGGTACCAAACCAATCAGTGCAGATTTAGTAAGCACTCACCCTGAAGTCCAGCCTCACACACTAGATCCAGCCAACTCTGAAAAAGCCCCACCTATGACCGGATAAGGCTTTGGAGGGACATCTGGACAGAGTCCATAACATTGTTTGGTAATGTTAAGTGGAGACAGACTCTAAATTGACTTTTTTTTTTTTTTTTTTTTGAGACAGTCTCACTATGTTGTCCAGGCCAGCCTTGAATTCAAATTTATAATCCTGCTCCCCAGTGCTGGGATTACAGGAATGTGTCTCCACAGCTGCCTTCTAAATCCATTTTACCCTTTTTTTGTTGGTACTGGTACTCAAACTCAGCCTTGCGCTTGGCAGGCAGGCGCTTATACCACTGAGCTGCATCCTCGCCCTTAGACATTGCTTATTCGAGTTCTGAGTGGAAAGCCCCTTGGTAACCTAGAAGTTCTCGTTCTGGCTCTCCATTGTGTATGTAGGAACAAGCAGCATGCTTCCTACACAATCTGAGAAGTAACAGTTAAAACATGCCCTACAGAAGTTTTAAAAAGGAAAAGAAAACACACTTTTTGTTTTTTTTGATACCAGGGATCCAACTCATGACCTCACTCTCACCAGGCAGGCACTTACACAACGCTGAGCTAAACCCTCAGCCCCTACCTTTTCTCTTTTTAAACATGCCTTTCTTACAAGAGAAACAATGATTTTAATGAATACACTGGATAAATTTTGTTCTCCATCGGGTGCTACAAGGTGAAGAGATTTGGGTTTCTAAAAATTGCAGCCTAGTACAGTGGCATGTACCTGTAATCCCAGCTGCTCAGGAGGCTGACTGCCACAGTTATTTAGCCAGCTCCTGTCTCATAATAAAAAAAACTAAAATGAAATGGGCTGAGAATGTGGCTCAGTGACAGGACACTTCCCTAGCATATGTGAGGCCCTGGGTTCAGTCCTCAGCATAGAACCTCCAAATAACCTTCGAAGGACAGGTGCGGAAAAACTATAGAGAACTTTAAATTAGAGCCAGGGCTGGGGAAGGGATAGGAGGGGACAAACTTAGAACATGTGAAATCAATGTTGCCATAAAATACAATGTTAAACACTTAAAAAGTGTCTTAGAAAAATACGAAATAAAGATGTACATTTAACAGTGATACTCTGAAGCCGGGATATAGCTCAGTGGCACAGCGCCTGTCTGGCAAGCACAAGGTCCTAAGTTTGATTGCCGGTACTCCGCCCCCCCTCCCCAAAAAAAGATGCTCTGCATTAACTGAATTTTCCCAGTAGGATCACCTAAGGCAGCAAATTTATTCATCAAGACCATTCACTGCCTGCACTTGGTGGAGCACTGCTGTAGTCCCAGCATTTGGAAACTGAAGCAAAGGAGCAAGTTCAAGGCCAGCATGAAATCCCGTTTCCAAAAGAAAAGAAAATTAGTGTGTGTTACGTGTATGTGTTCTGTTTTTGCTGGTAGATACCTCAAACTGGCTTTAGCCAGTTGAAGCAATGCGTGCCTATAATCCCACCTCCAGCAGGCTGAGGCAGGAGTGTTACAAATTAGAGACCAGCTTGGGCAATATAGTGACGCAGAGCATCTGAAAATAAGAGGACTGGCAGCATGAAGGCCTTGAGTCCAGTGCTCAGTGCTACAAAAAAGAAAACCGTGGGGGGCTGGGATTTAGCTCAGCGGCATAAACACCTGCTTTGCAAGCGCACAGTCATGAGTTCGATCCCCAATAACAGTAAAAAAAAAAATTGATAAACCGTACATGTGGCTTCATGAAGAAAATTTTTTTTTGAGACAGGGTCTCACTGCAGTTCAGGCTGGCCTCGCACTCACTTTGTAGCCCAGGCTGGTCTTGAACTCACAATCCCCCTACCTCAGCCTCCTGAGTGCTGGGATTACAGGTGTGAGCCACCACCCCAGCTGAAAAAATTCTTAAGATTCACAATTCTTGGCAAATGCAGTTTCAGTTCATCTACAGCAGGTGAATGACCCATCAGAATTGTGCCTACAGTTAATGTACATGTGAGTCTTTTTGACTTCAAATTTAAAACGCAGCATTTCAACCTGATTCAGATGTCCCCATTTCATAAACTGACTTTAATTCACATCCTCAGTCTAGTGTTTTTTAAGAAAGTATATTTTTAAGAAAGTATATTGCCTCACTCCGTGTAAGATATTTTTTTTTTTTTTGTCTTTTTCATTTTTATCGGTACTGGGGATTGAACTCACGACCGCCTGCTTACAAGGCAGGTGCTTATGCTGCTGAGCTAAATCCCCAGCCCCTAAGATATTTGCTGATTAAGCTGTCAGTTTGAAATGCAAGTACAATTTTGATACAGTATTTTACTCACTTTTTAAAAAAATGGATGCTGAGAAGCAATTTTAAGCTCTATTTTGGTTATTACATAAAAGTCGCAAGTGAACTGATCATGGCGGCACACACATGTAACCCCAGCATTTGGAAGCTGAAATGGGAATATCATGAGTTCAAGTCCAGCCTGGATTACGTGGCAAGAATGTCTTCGGGGGGGGGAACACCTCAAGTCTGCTATGTTTAAAATACAACCTGTCAACCAGGTGTGGTGGCACCAGCCTATAATCCCAGTACTTGGGAGGCTGAGGCAGGAAGATTGCTGAGTTTTGAGTCCAGCCTGGTTTACAAAGTGAGTTCAGGGGCAGCCTAAACTACATAGTGAGGCCCTCTCAAAAAATAAATAAAATGAATAAATGACCTGTGAATCATGTACTGCAAACATGTACTAATAAAAGTTAAAAGCTAAAAAGTTCATAAATTTGATGAATTCTCTTTTATGTCTTTACTAAATTCCTTTACTTGGGGAGTCAAGGAGTTTGTTTTGAAGGAGCCTGTGAAGTGAACTTAAAGCACTGAGATTTTTAATTTGCACTCAGTTGTCTTCCTCTTGCCATGTTCACTTACTGTTACTCCTAATCTCTACTGTCCACTGCACACCCTTCCTGTGTTAGGCCTCTGACTTGACTGCCTGGTGAACTGTGGTGTTTGTTTCATGGCCTCTCTGCTGCCAGGACTTGTGCAGTCAAGTATTGAGAAGCTGATTTGGTGATGGTTTTAGCCATTTATTTTTTTGCAATATTGGGATTGAATCCACTGCCTTGTGCATGCTAGACAAGGGCTCTACCACTGAGCTACACTCCCAGTCCTTTCCAAATTTTGACAGAAGGTCTTGCTAAACTGCCTGTTAACCTCAAATTTGGGTTCCTGCCTCAGCATCTCGAATAATGGATTTGTGGGTGTATTTTTCATGATAAAAGCCTGAATGGCTGTTCTGTTTTTGAGGAACATGGGAATTGAGGCACCCTATAGAGCATGGAGCTACATCCCCATCCCACTCTCCTTAACTGTTTTTTGTCTTTTTGAGGGTCTCACCTTTTGTGTGTGTGTGTGTGGGGGGGTGGTACTGGGGATCAAACTCACAACTTTGCACTTGCCAGGAAAGTGCATAAACTGCTGACCTAAATCTACAGCCCTCAGGGTCTCACTTTTGCTTCTTATTTTGAGACAGGGTCTTGTTTTGTCCTTAGGTTGTTCATGCTGGTTTTAAACTAGCAATCCTGCCTCAGGCTCTGGAGTGCTGGGATTATAGGTATGCCCCACTCTGCCTGACAGGCAAGCTGTCTTTAACAACTGGTCAGAACGTGCTTCCTTGGTTTTAATTTCTAAGATGCTGTTTTGATTCTTCTAAACTAAGGAAGCAAATGTCACTCAAGCCAGCAGAGATTCAAGGCAAGATAGCTTAATTTTGTTTTCCCATTTTCCAACACAAGGATAATGTGCATGCTAATTCATTTTCAGCCAGAAAGGAACCCAAATACTTTCGGTGCCTGGCCTTTCCTCTGATCCTGTCTGATGGGTTAAGCGTTAGGCAGTGGATCTCCAGGGGTTCAATGTGATCAGCAACTTCTCCCCCCACCCAGTTCCTTTCCTGCTTAAGGAGAGGAAAGGGGAAAAAGAGGAGACTGTGAAACGGGTAAACGGCTTAATTCAACTCAATATATGGTCTGTCTTGTCGCGAGAAAGGGCCACGGTTCTCACTACCGATCAAGAGCAAAATCCAGGCTTCTGGTCTAGGGTGGCCGGGACTCCGCATCTGGTGCACTCATCCACCTATCCCAGTGCCAGGTGCCTCTCTCGGGGCTCGGGGCTCGGGGCTCGGGGCTCGGTGTGCCGGTAGGCGACAGGGCTAAACTCGGTGAAGACAGGTCGGCGGAAGAAGTGAGTGTCTTAAGTCATTAGGACTTAGCATGTAAGGCCCTGGGTTCCAGGGGACCGACGAACAATCTTTAACTTGATTCACTTTCACTGGGTGATGGGAAGAACTGCGCCTGTGCACAGCCGCGTGGAGCCGCATTACTGTAAGCACAGCACTCTGGAAAGCTGAGGCAGGAAGACTGCTACCTGAGCCCGATGTGTGCAGATTAGCACACACTCAGATTAGCGACACGCTCAGAATTTTAAACATAAAGGAGTTGGAGTTGTAATTCAGATCTGAGGGCCCTGGATTCGATCTCTAGTTCGTAAAACTGGTCCTTGGTGGTCTCGTCAAAGCCGAAGCCGGAACCTCGCGCGATCCCGGAGGTGGCAGCACAGAACCACGGAGTATGATCCCTTCGCGTCGCCGTAGGCGCGGCTGGCGGTTAAGCGCGCACGCGCTGCGGCGAGGCCTCCGCGCTGGGCTCGTCCCGCCACTTCGCCGGTGCCAGGCACGCCCATGGCGTTTTTGAGGTGACGCTGCGACAGCGACTCCCGGCGGGCGGAGGCAACACCTATGAACCCTTCGGCGGCTTTCCTCGCCCGGCGCCAGGTGTGCTTGGGCGGGGGCGACGAATCGCTGGGAAAGCCGTGTGGGTGGGCCGAGGTCCAGGTTGCCGCCCACTTCCGGTTCGCTTCCGAAACGCTCGGTGCGGGCAGCGGCGGAACCTAGGCTCTGGGTCCGCCTTGGGGCCCAGGGGGACGTTTTTGACAGTGACAGTTGCACCGTAGCGCTGCGTCTCCGGGTCCCCTCGCGTGATGTCCCTCGGAATCTTTTTTTTTTTTTGAACCTTGTTTTTTAACTCCATCGAAATAAGTCTCTAAAGTCACCTTGCCCAGCATCTGCTTTGGTCAGGATAGGGGTGAATGAACGCTCGTGTCTGTTACTGTTTTTTGAAACGAGGGTCTGTGTCCCAGGCTGGTCTCGAACTTGTGACCCTCCTGCTTAAGCCTCCCAAAGGCCAGGATTACAGATGTGTGCCAACACGCCCTGCTAAAATGAACACTTTTTGTATATTCGGCTTATTGTTTGTTGATAATTATTGCTTATCTCGCACACGGCTGTGTCCCCAGCCAATGGTGCTCAATAAATACATATAGGATGAATGAATGGCTAACTAGAATTCAAGTCTTGTGGAGTCCCCTGAGTTCAAATTACATTTTCTGAGTTTAATTGCTAATAAACAATTATAATTCACTTATCACTATCTATGTCTGTATCTGCCTATAACTTATCTTCGTTTGTTTGGGGTTTTTGTTTTTGGGGGGGGGATGTTTTTCCCTTTTTTTTTCTGCATTCCCCCATCTCAGTTTATCTTTTTTGAGACAGAGTCTTCCTATGTAGCCCAGGCCAGCCTAGAGAACTTTGTGTAGTCCCAGCAGGACTTGGAATTTTGGTCTGCTTGGATCTTACAGGCGTGTGTGGCACTGCACTCTGTGCTATTTGCAAATCTTGTTTTTCAAAAAGCAGTAGTATTCGTAGCAATCTGGGAGGCTGAGGCAAAAAGATCCCAAATCCAAGCCCAGGCTGGGCAATTTACCAATTCATGGAGATCCTGATTTTTAAAAATAGCAATAAGGATGTTCACGGGCCTTTGGTGGACATTTAACTTCTGGCTTTTAAGACAGAACTCATAAAGTAACACTTCATGGATGGGAACAATGTCATAAATCAATAGCATCATAATTCAAAATGTATTTCATTTGCTTATGTTTGTGATTACTGCATGCCAGGCACTGTATTAAGTGTTTTACTGAGCTGCTCTGTCTTGAGTCAATCAATTTTAAGATGTTCAGCTGTTCCAAAAAAATAAAGATGTTAAGATGTTAAGCTGGTCTACATTTTACAGGTGAGTAAGCTAAGGGTTACAGAAGTAACTTGCCTACAGTCACATAGTCACTAAAAATCTACATCTAGAGCTACACTTTGCAAAGACAAACTTCAGTGCACTAGATTTTAAAATGTGTGCTTGCTGAGCGTGATGGCACATGCCTATAATCCCAGCACTTGGGAGGCCGAGGCAGAAGGATCACTGTGAGTTCAAGGCCAGCCTGGGCTACATAGTGAAACCCTGTCTCAAAAAGAAAAAATAAATAAATAAAATGATGTATGTGTAAAAGCAATTACTGGTAACCCAGCCTGGTGGCACATGTCAGTAATCCCAGCACTCTGAGGAGCTGAAGCAGTATTCTAAACTTTGTCCTGAGCAATTCTTTCTTTTGGGGGGGCACAGGCGACTATTTCTAAAAAAAAAAAAACAAAAAAACAGCAGAGGCTATAGCCTATGGTAAAGCTGAATTCAATCTCAGCAATGCTTAAAGAGATAGAGACAGAGATTATTGTAGAAAACATTATTAGGTAAGGCCAGGGACAGTGCCAACACCTGTAATCCCAGCAGTCAGAAAGATGAGACAAGAGGAGTGCTGTGAGTTTGAGACCATCCTGAACTATATAGCAAGGTCCTGTCTCAAAAGAATATTGTTAGGTATGAAAATGACATTGTAAGGCTGGGGATTCAGCTCAGTGGCATAAGCGACTGACTGGCAAGTGTGAGGTTGTGAGTTTGATCCCCAGTACCACAAAAAAAATCACATCGTGACTATATAGGGAATGTTCATTTTTAGATATGTATATGGGAATATGGGAGCATATAAGGAGAAATGATGTATTATAAATAATGAAAAAGAAAATTGAAAGAGATATTTAGAAAAAAAATTTTTTTTGGTGGTACTGGGAATTAAACTCAGGGCCTTACACATGCTGGGCAAGTGCTCTCCCACTGAGCTGCATCCCTAGCCCTTTTTAAGTTTTTTATTTTGAAGCAGGTTGTCAGGCTGAGATCAAACTTGCAGTGCTCCTGCCTCAGCCTGGAAGAGTGCTGGGATTACAGGCATGGCCACCACATGCAGCTACAAAATTTGTTACTGAGTTTGGATCAGTAACAATATTAAATTTTTTTGGTAGACTGAATGTATGTTGATGTGCCAGATATAGTTGAAATAAATATTTAGGATCTAATTCTTTGTAGACTAAAATTTCCATTCTTTGGTAAAAATGATTTACCTCTAAACAGTATTTCATGTTTGTCTTTACCCTTTTACTCCACAGCTGCTGGCATAGGCTCTGGGGACATAGATGAGCAGCATAGAGCACAGGCTTAGCATGCCCCAGGCCTTAGATTCAGTCTCACACCACATAATAAAGTCAGCTAGGGCACAGTGGGAAATAACATTGTTTTTTGTTTTTTGGTTTTTTTGGTCTTTTCCTATCGGTACCAGGAATTAAACCCACAACTGCGTGCTTGCAAGGCCGACACTTATGCCACTGAGCTAAATCCTCAGCCCTGAAATAACATTGTTGATTGATAGCAAAGGTAGGAAAAAAGCAGAAATTTTTGTTTGTGATTTACCACTGAAAATTTTAAAGTCTTACTGGTTTTTGTTTTGTTGGTTTTTTCTGCTTTTTTTTTTTTTTTTTAATCGGTACCAGGGATCGAACTCACGACCGCCTGCTTGCAAGGCAGGTGCTTATGCAGCTAAATCCCCAACCCCTGTTGTTTTTTTCTTAAACAGGATCTCACATAGTTCAAACTGAACTCACTATATAGCCCAAGCTGGCTGAAAGTTAGCGATCCTCCTGCCCCAGCCTTCCCAGTGCTGGGATCACAGTAGTGTGCCCCCACACCCAGTTTAGAAACACATATCTAACTTTTTTTTAAGAATTGTATGTGGTATGACTGGAAGTGAGAGAGGCAGAGTACATGCTAGGTCTGAACATTCATCATACGTAATTTGACACATTAACAAATTTATACATTAACAGTAATAATATTTAACTCTAGAATGGGCAGTAAAAGAATGTAATTATTTGGAAAATCTACTTTGGCTGGTTAACATTACTGAGTTTTCTTTTCATGAAAAACCACTTTCTCATGTTTAGAACATCGGGTCAGAAGGTGAGAATTCCACCATCGAGAAACAGCGCAAGGAGCTGCAGCTGCTCATTGGAGAATTAAAAGACCGGGATAAAGAGCTCAATGACATGGTGGCGGTGCATCAGAGGCAGCTGCTCTCTTGGGAGGAGGACCGGCAGAAAGTGCTGACTCTGGAGGAGCGGTGCAGCAAGCTGGAAGGTCAGAAACACGCCCGGCAGCAGGGGGCGCCCTTCTCAGCGCCTGCCTGTTGGGAGAGGAGGGGCTCGGGAAGGTGCGGGAGGAGTCTGAGCCCACGCCCTGTTGCGCTGGAGAGAGAACCCTCCTGACAGCCAACAGCCGTGTTGAACAGACACAGGGAAAGGAGCTGCACGGAACACCTTGCTTCAAGGGCGACTCTAGAGAAGAAAAAAGATACCTTGCGACTGACAGCGTTTCTCTTGAGCTGAGGAAGTGGAAACTTTTGGTGTTGCACTTGAGCCTAAGTACCTACCACCGCTGTCTTTAACTGGTAGCATTCGCAAACACAGCTTGCATGCATTTTGCTTTGTGCCGTATTTTAATTTTGTCACCGTTTTAGTGCTGCCCTCTATTTCAGTGTCCCATTGATACTAGATTATTACTAGAATATGCTAGAGTGGAATACACTAGGTCTTCTTAACAGTCATGTAGCATCTTTTTTAAAACTTTTATTTCATAAAGGTGATGCAAGTAAATATGACATACAATTTTTCCCTTTCTTTGATGACCATCTGATTTTTACTCTTGAGCATACCCACATTCACTCAAAAATACAGTGTTTAAAATAATTGCTAGAAAAGAGAAATAAGGTGGGTATGGTAGCACAGCCCTGTAATCCTAGCACTCAGGGAGTCTGAAATAGGATCTCAAGTTTGAGTCCAGTCCAGACAACTCTGTTAGGAAGACCTATTTCAAAATTAAAAATTTTAGGGGCTGGGGATTTAGCTCAGCGGCATAAGCATCTGCCTTGCAAGCGTGTGGTCATGAGTTTGATCTCTGGTACCAATAAAAAAAAATTAAAAGTTTTGAAAAGGCCTGGAAATGTAGCTCAGTGCAAAGACCCTGAGTTCAGCCTCTGGCACCATAAGGAGGTAGGAGGATAGATACACACATGCACACACACAGATAAAATGAGAAAGACGTAAATAGACACTTCATGGAAAAGAAAATTAAATGACCAATAAATATATTAAGAACTTTTCCTTAGTAATTAGGGAAATGCAAATTAAAACCATAGTGAAACTCATTTTACATTTACCAGACTGGTAAAAATTACCAGATGTTGGTAAAGAAACCAAAACGCCCTTGCTGTTTCTGATCTTGGAAGCTACGTGGGTTGGCATTGTTAGTTCCTGGATGTAGGGACCAGGGCCCCAGGGAAGGCTTGGATATAGCAGGAGGAGTCACTTGGCCCAGCTCCTTGGGCAGTGGTTTCAGTGTCTAGCAAGGCTGAAGAGACACAGACCCTACGAGGGGTGTCCCAGCTGTGACCCAGTCATTCCACTTCTGCAGACTCACTCTCTGATGTGTAGTGAACTGCCTGAGGACCTAACCAAGGTGGCGATTGGAGTTTAGCTTAGTGGTAAGGTGTGTTGAGTGGCATTTTTGGTTTTTTTGGTTTGTTTTTTGAAACAGAGTCTCCCTATGTAGCCCAGGTGATCCTCGTGCCTCAGCCTCCTAAGTGCTGGAATTATAGGCATGCACTGCCACACCTGACCATGCTTAGCTTTTTTTTTTTTTTTTGAGTCATATCTCACTATGTAATCCAGGAAGGCTCCAATTCACAGTGATCCTCCTACCTCAGCCTCCTATGGGCTGGGATTATAGGCATATGCCACCACAATGCCATGCTTGGCATTTTTGAGGCTCTGAGTTCAGTTCTTGGCATAAACAACAACCTGATACAATAGGTTTAAGGCCCAAAAGTCTCACTTTCTAGCGAATTCCCCAGTGACACCATGACTGCTGGCTCAAAGATCTTTTTTTTGTTGTTGTCTTTTTCCTTTTTATTGGTACTGGGGATCGAACTCACGACTGCCTGCTTTCAAGGCAGGTGCTTATGCCGCTGAGCTAAATCCCCAGCCCTCAAAGATCATATTTTAAGTAGCAGTGTTGTAGAGAAACTTGGAACTCTGCACCAAGGGCCATACAAAAAGATTTATAGCAGCATTACCTGTAGTAGCTGTGCAGTATAAATAACCCTCAGTAATAGAATGGGTAAATTATAGTCATTCAGAGGACTCATGGCCATGTTAAGGGCAAACACAAGTTACACACGACAGTGTGGGTGAATTGAGGATCTTAATCTTAAAGGAAAGGAGTAGAGGAACCATACAGCATGCCTCCATCTATATATGCTTCAAATTAAACTCTATTTTAAGAACAGTCACCGGTAGTAGAACAATAACACAAAGCAAGGAAATGCCGGTGACCGGGGTGGGGCTGGGAAACAGACCCGGGAGGGCTGTGTTCAGCATGCAGTGCCCAGGGCCTTCAGGGTGCCCGCCAGGGTTGCTTCTGTCCTTTCCCATGGAATTGTACATTTCAATGGAAAACATGTTAAAAGAATTTGTCTTCTAAAAATTCTTCAGCACACTCTTTACTTTTTTGACCCATGACTTTGAAAATACTGTATTGCAAGCTTCAAATCCAACCACAAACAAGTTGGTGAAATTTCCCGCAGGTGAGCTGCATAAAAGAACAGAAATAATCAGGTCGCTCATGAAGAAGGTCAAAGTCCTGGAGTCCAATCAGATGGAGTGTCAGGCCACACTGCAGAAGACGCAGCTCCAGCTCCAGGAGATGGCGCAGAAGGCGACACACTCGTCCCTCCTCTCTGAAGACCTTGAGGTTGGTTTTATTTTCTGAGAGGTTTCACCGGCCCACGTTATTAAAAACTGAGGATTCATTGCAGGCATGGTGGCACATGCCAGTCATCCCAGCATTTAGGAGGCAGAGGCAGAAGGATCACCGTGAGTTTGAGGCCAGCCTACGCTCATAATGAGAGCCTGTTAAAAAAAACAAACAAAGTAGGATTCAGATATTTTCATTAAAAATACATGTGAAAGTGTTAGAGAGAGTGTGTGTGTATGTGTGTGTGTGAGTGTGACAGTGCACACATCCATTCAGCTTTGATTCGTCCTACTGTTGGGGAAACTGCGCGTCACTGCCCTGTTCTGGAGTTCAAGCCTCCTTGGAGCCCTTGCTTAGCTGTTTTGCCATTTGGTTGAGGAGCTTCCTAGCGTTTTACTGGTGATGGATGACTATGCAGAACCTTTTCAGGTCTCATGTGAGCATCATCAGTTTCGGTAGCTTCAAATTCTGAGTCTTAGCTGACACGATAAACATATTGGATAGGAACAGCATATTGGGAGTAAAATTTATAAATCTGACCTTTCAGTTTTGTATTCTAAGGTCTGTGTGTATATTTCTTTTTGTTTAGTTTTGTTTTACGAGACCAGGTCTTACTATGTAGCCCAGGCTGTCCTGAAACTCATGATGATCATCCTGCCCCAGGTTTCTCAGTGCTGGGTGTGGCACCACGCCCAGCTGTCATGCATTTTTAAAAAATCTCATTGATTGTGAGAGGCCCAGAGAAAAGCCAGTTTGGCCTTGTTAGGTGCTTCATATAATTGTTTCTCCATGTTACTCAGTGTAGGTCTTGGTATTATAATGAGTCTTACTAATCTATATTAAGAAAATAGAGCTCCTTTTATGTCCCTTTTCTAGAATACTATTCTAGAATAGTTTCCAGCGATAAAATAATAAACTATTGTAGCATCTACTGATATGTTGGATGAAAGGAGGCATCTTTTAAAATTTTTTTCCCTGATATTGGGAATCGAACTCAGGACCTTATGCTTACCAGGCAGTGATTGTGCTGCTGAGCTATATCCCTGGCCCAGCACCTTTTAATAAGCCAACTGTTTGTAGAATGGTTTTAGGTTCATGACAAGGTCCAGTGGGCAGTACAGGGTGTTCACATAGGTGCCCCGTGCCCTGCACACATGCCTCCCTTCCCCTGACCTCCACACCACAGTGCATGTGCTTAGAGTTCCTGAACCTACTTAGACACATCAGCTTAGGTAAGGGCTTACTCCGTGTGTTCCCCTTGTGTGGGATTGGGGTCAGTGCCTAACAGTATGTGTCCATAGCCCACTGTGAAGTCTTCTTTCAGTGGAGGATTTTGTTTTGCTTTGTTTTTCTCTTTTTGTGACAGAGTTTTGCTATGTGGTGCCACCTGGCCTTGAACTCACTTTCAAGTAATCCTCCTGCCGCAGCCTTCCACGTGCTGGGATTACGGACATGCACCACCATGCCAAGCCTTCAACAGAGTTAAAAATGATGCACAGAATTCATTAATGCTACTTTATTTCATGGGTGGAAATTTCTTAATACCTACTCAGATTCATTCATCATCTTCCTTCTAAAATTATACATAATTATATATTACAAAATTATATGTAACAACCTAAAATTATATGGTTACACATATACAACCTAACATTATACATCAAAATATTAGGGAATGGGCATGTTTACAGACGGAACTAATAAAATCCAGTAGCCAAGACTGAAAGGATAGAGTTCATGCAGATATTTGCTTACCTTTTGGATGCCTACTGAGCCCACTTGGACCCTTCAAAGAGTTAAATGAAAATAACTGAACAGTGAGTGCAGACTGGCTGGTGACAGAAACAAAAGCTTTCGAAAGACTCAATTAGTTTTTCTGTGTTGTTCCCTTGTAGGCTAGAAACGAGAACCTCAGCAACACGTTAGTGGAACTTTCTGCTCAGGTGGGACAGTTACAAGCTAGAGAGCAGGCTCTCACGACAATGATAAGGCTCAAGGTAATTCAGAATGGTGACACCTCGCTCGCTCGCTAGAGCTTGCAAAGTGCGTTCACACACATCATCCTGCCGGAACGTTTTGGCACCCCAGAAACACGGAGCTGCCAAGGTTGATGTCCTTTTTTGTTTTGTTTTGTTTTGTCTTTTTCATTTTTATCGGTCCTGGGGATCAAACTCACGACCGCCTGCTTGCAAGGCAGGTGCTTATGCCGCTGAGCTAAATCCCCAGCCCCGGTCGATGTCCTTTTTAAGGACTGCTTTAGAAATTAGAAACAAGTCACATGCCGTCCCCAAAGCATCGGAGCCAGGAAGCAGGGCCCACTGCGGCTTCTGCCTCCAGGGCCCACGCCTTGGCTGGCGTGCCTGAACCGGCTGCCCTCCTTCCCTTGCAGTCACACTGCTTCTTAATTCTTTGTGTGTTTTTTTTGTCTTTTTGCGACAGGGTCTCACTATGCAGTTCAGGCTGGCCTTGAGCTCACTGTGTAGCCCAGGCTGGTCTCAAACTTGCAGTGATCCTGCCTCAGTCTCCTGTGTGCTGGGATTACAGGCCTGCACCACCACTCCCAGCTGTTGCTTGTTAATTCTTTTCAAAGCACAAGATGAAAAACTGTTAGCAAGCAAGCAGCTGACACTGTCACCAACATTGAGCTCTGTGCCTTTCAGGTCCAGGGATCCTCTGTTTCGTCTGCTGTGGCATGCGTGTCTGACAGTTGGTAGACAGGAACGATGTTGGTGTCACAGAAAACTCTTGTAGCTTCCCCCAAGACACTAATGTTTTGATGTCATGGGCAAGTTCTCTTTCATTAATAGAGAAAAATACTAAAATCTACAGAATTCACCTCAGTTAAATAGTGGTCACTTTAGTGGCCTTAGCAACTGCCTTGTTGTCCACAGCAGTGGACTGTGACAGGGCTGTGAGTACTGAGGAAGATGTGGAAGCACTGCCCTCTGGGATGTGGCCCGGATGGCACAAAACAGTCAGGTTCCTTTTTTGTGTGCGTGGTGCTGGGGAAAGAACCTGCCTTGTCCATGCAAGGCAAGAGCTCTGCTGCTGAGCCACATCCTAGCCCCTCTCTGGATGCTCTTGGCAGAGGAAGAAGCAGAGACCACATGGTTCAGGCTGATGGGGACAGAGTGACAGCCATGTGCGTCCACTGGCGTGGACTTCACTGTGCTTGAGTGTTTATTAGGTTGTTGTTTGCCGCTGGCCTCCTCAATCACGTCCGTTGGTTTTGAATAGATTTTCCCAGCCCTACCGTCCCCAGAAGCTTCTCTAGTGTGAGCTGTGGACTGAAGTTTCCAGAACGCATACCTGATGCCACAGCACTAATGCCCTCTCGGGGGAAACTTGTTAATAATAGTTTCTCCATGTCACTGGAGGAGGATTGTGCTTGTTTTCATTTTTTGAGACAGTGTCATTATACAGTTGAGGCTGCCCCTGAACTCACTCAGGAGGCTGAGGCAGGAGGATTGTTGTAAGTTTAAGACCACCAGCCTGAGCTACAAAGTGAGCTCAAGGCCAGCCTGAACTGCATAGTGAAACTCAAAAAGACATGCACAATAAATAAATAAATGTAATCTTTTACTGGTTGGCTGGGATTTTAAAATCTAGCATAACCTTCTCAAACTTGATTTTTAGGACAAGGATATTATTGAGGCGGTCAGTCACATCGCAGACTGCTCGGGGAAATTTAAGCTGCTAGAGCATGCTTTGCGTGATGCTAAGATGGTGGAGAACTCTATCGTGAAGGAAAAGCAGGATTATAAGCAGAAACTGAAGGCACTCAAAGTTGAAGTCACTAAGCTGAAAGGTAAGAAAGAGGCTCAAGTTAGTGTTAGAGATTGTACTCGGGAGGCTAAAGCAGGAGCATTGCAAATCCAAGGTCAGCCCAGGACACTAGCAAGACTCTGTCTCAAAAAACAAAAACAAACAAAAGTAGTGTGTCACCTTGGAAATCGATTTCTTTATTTGTATTCACTTAATCTTATAATTGAGAGTATTTCTAGTCTTTGCCTTAGGTCCTAACATGAAATATTGGTTTCATTTATACAGAATTAGGCTGCAGTTTTTGTGCTCAGAGGTGGAATAAACTGAATAATGCATCACATTTTTAAAATAATTACTGGGCATCGTGGCACACGTCTGTAATCCCAGCACTCAGGAGGCTGAGGCAGAAGGATCTCATGAAGAGAGTTCAAGGCCAGGCTGGGTTATATAGTGAGACCCTCTCTCTAAAGCAAAAACAGAAAAGCAACAACAAGAGCAAGAACAAAAAACCCTGCCTTTGTTCAGGTGTCTGTGCCAGCAAGAGCTTCAGCACAGCCAGGTCTCAGCATGGACCTAGCCTCACTTCTCCTCTGCTCCCCAGAGGCCAGCCAGGCGTCTCTTCAGGGGAAGGCACAAACAGAAGAGAACCAGCAGATCCATGAGGCCTCTTAAATTCACTCCTGAGTAGCCGGGCACAGTGACTCAGACCTGTAATCCCAGCTCTCAGGAGGCTGAGGCAGGAAGATTACTGCTAGTCCAGGTGACACAGTGAGGAGGCCCTGTTTCAGAAAGCAAAAAACATTCAGGACAGGACTTGACACACTGTCACCTCTGTCTGCTGTCAGCTGCGTTAGCCGCGCGGCTGAATCTAGACACCAGTGGTGGCGGGGGGTTTCGGTGCCGTGTGAGGGGCTGCATGTTTCACTCCGCAGACTCCCTTTGGGTTCTTCTCTGTTTTCACTCTCCCGGCAGTGCCATGGTCCACCCCTTTCTGCTTACCTTATT
The DNA here is from genome assembly GCF_034190915.1 of Cavia porcellus. Lineage (NCBI taxonomy): Eukaryota > Metazoa > Chordata > Mammalia > Rodentia > Caviidae > Cavia > Cavia porcellus. Next base: position 7,372,063 of record NW_026947499.1, on the reverse strand, counting down.
CTTGAAGTTTTGCGGTAGAATGAGACAAGGCATGCCACACGCCTTGGGTTGTGTTTGGATTTCTCCGCACAGTGTTGTCTTCAAATGTGGATCCAGGCGGGCTGTGATGTAAACAGCAGTGAAGGGTGGAGGTGTGCCCGTATTCCCTGCACTTCTGCAGTGGGCAGGATGCTGTGAGCAGCAGAATAAGCAGTTGGGCGGCGAGCTACCATTTTAGTCTTAAATCTGTACACACAGTGTCATACTGAGCAGCGAATAGTCCCAGTCCTTTTAGTATACATTTCAAGGCAGGCTAGGGTCAAACCGTCCTCCGTCAGCCTTCCAGAGTGCTGAGATTTCAGGCATATACCACCATCCTTAATCACAGTGAGTTTTCATCTTTTGTAAGTGGCTCCTGCACTAGCAGGCAGGACCAATTCCGCGTGGAACGAGCCGCCTTAGAGGCGGTGACAGACCACAGCCTGAGGATGTTGTCCTTGGCTTGTCCAGGGTGCCTCATCTCGTGAGACAGTGGCTTAGTCCTCCCAGGCGTCTGCAAGCCAGGGGTTGGCGTGAAGGGGATGCCTGCATCTTGAGCTAGAGGACCTTTTACATTTGCCCAACTAAAAAAACACCGAAATTACGAAATTGGATGACTTAGTAGAAGAGACTCCATTCTGAACTCCTGACGCTGAGGTTCCCTAACCCATTTTAAGTGCAGGTATGGCTTCAGCTGAAACTGGAATCATGTCCTGAGCCCGTGGACCCCCCCCTTCCCCCCCAATGTGGATCAGCATCACTAGTGCCGAGCTGGGCCATGCCCTGCAGGCTGCCCGGGTGGGGGACTGGAGTAAAAGAAGCCAGCTGTGTCAGTGTAGGTATGAGTGTTTCCTCAAGTTCGATGTTTATTAAAAGCATTTTTAAAGAAGGGAAGCGGGAGGGTAAAGGCAGGTGAACTGAGAGCAGGGGAGAAAGGCTTGTTTGGCAGGGGTGGCTGGGAAGGCCAGGTGGAAACACCAGAGCCGAAGTGGACACGGGTAGAAGCGCTGCGGGAGGCCTGGGCCCGGCCCTTCCAGGCAGTAGGAGCAGCAGGAGCAGGGCGCTGGGGTGAGGGGCTGGGGCTGGGGCCTTGCCGGGGCTTTGTGGTGATACAGACAGCCCTCTGGGAGCACTGGGTGAGCAGAGGCTCGGTGCAGGCTCAGAGGGCCCAGGTGAGAGGGCTCAGCCCCGAGATGTCCCTCCTTCACAGCCCCGTCCAAACTCAGAGTGGCCCTGTACTTCAGGGGGCCAGCCATCAACCCGGGTTCCACAGCCACTTCTTCAGTTTCCATCAGAGTGGCCTCCAATTCAGGGAGCAGTTTCCGAGCCTGTCCCCTTTTTTTGGATGTTATGAAGGAGCACAGGTGGGAGAGGGAGCTTCCCTGCACAGGCCCTATATTCTCTGGGGCACCCACAGACACCCCGGCATTCAGCAGGCCAGACCCCTCAGGCCAGGGTGGAGCTCCAGGCAGCCCTCCCTGCTGCAGGTCAGGTCTCCTTGGTGACCAGCCCATGCTGAGGCTGCTCAGGACTCCATCCCTGACACCTCATTAGCATTGACTCTAGAGTGACCCAGAGGGGCTCTGACCGAGTGACATTTGGGAACAGAGAGGGTCACAGGACAGAAGAATAGAAGGGGCCTGGGGGGCAGGGCAGGGCCAGGGGCTGCTGGCAAGTTTGGGTGTCCTCCAGGGTGCAGCGGTAGAGCTTCCCACAGAGAAGCGGCAGGAGCAGCTTTTACTCTTTTTTGGGGGTGGGGTCCGGTCCTTTTTTTTTTTTTGGGACAGGGTTTCACTGTATGGTTCAGGCTGCCTCAAACTTACAGCGATCCTCCTGCCTCTGCCTCCTGAGTGCTGGGATTACAGGCGTGCATCACCACACCCGGCTAGGAGCAGCTTTTATTCTTTTTTTTTTTGTCTTTTTTGTTTTTATCGGTACCAGGGATCGAACTCACGACTGCCTGCTTGCAAGGCAGGCGCTTATGCCGCTGAGCTAAATCCCCAGCCCCTCAGCTTTTATTCTTAAAGATTCTCATGTCCCCTGTGCCTCAGTGGGAGAGACAGTGCCAGGGCTGAGGCCACGACCAGCTGTGGGCACAGACCCAGGGGGACTCTGAGAGTCTTGGACTGCAGTGCGGAGCACCCAGTGTCCCTGCCGGAAACCAGTACTTACTCGAGGCCTTTCCCCCCTCTGGTGGTGAAGAGGACCTGAACGAAAAGACGACAGAAAACAACGAACAGCGGGAGGAGATCATTCGCCTCAAGCAAGAGAAGAACTGTCTGCATGATGAGTTGGTCTTCACTGGTAAAAATAATTAGGTTAAGTGATAGATGAACATGTTCATGCGCTGCCTCTGATGCAGTGTGACCGGCGAAGGGGACACCCTCTGAAAATGGGGTGGTGGCTTTTAAAACCGCCCTTGGAGGGACTGGTGAGGAGCCAGGCCCAGAATTTAAAGCCACACCAAACCCCCTCCTCCTAGGAAGAGCTTAAGTTCCCTCAAATTAAAGAGGAAACACACTGTCCCACTAAGACTTGTCATTCTGGCCCGTGCGCAGGCTGGGCCGGAGTACAGGTTCTGGCCACGTGAGGGCAGCAGAGGGCAGCGTTCGGCCGCCTTGGGTCACCGGTCTGGGCACTCTGGGTGTGTGTGGCATTCAGTCCCGGCACAGGGTTTGTGTGCCCGGCACGCAGGCCCACAGAGCAGTTTTGTTCTGTGTCTTCTGAGAAGAGGCCGCTCACATTGTCTTCCCGAGGAGCTGGAAGGACAGGTACTCCCCACCTCCTGCCAGGTTTCCTCTCTCATTACACTGTACAGCGGCCCAGTGCCTGCAGGCAAGCGGAACAGACTGAGTCCACTTCCTGCAGTTCCAGGCAATGCCACTGTGCCTAGCTGTGTGTGTTTTAATTATGAGTGAATTAGGTAAAAAAGAAAAGAAAAAAAGGCTGAACCTAATATGTTCTCAGGTGCTATGGTTAAAAGTTGACACATTTTATTTGACATTAAAAGCTGAGGCGGGGGGGGGCGGTTAGCTCAGCAGCATAAGTGCCTGCTTGGCAAATGTGAGAATTGAGGTCATGAGTTTGAGCCCCAGCACCAAAAAAAAAAAAAAAAGCTGGGCTGGGGATTTAATGACCTAAGTGCCTGCCTGGCAAGTGCAAAGTCATGAGTTTGCTCTCTGGTACCCCCCAAAAAATAAGTTAAAAGCTATCTTAAAATTTTACTTCTTTTTTTTGAGACAGGGTTCTGGTACACAGTTCAGGCCTCAAGCTCACTTGGTAGCCCAGGCTGGCCTTGAAGCTAAGCAGTCCTGCCTCAGTCCCGACAAGTGCTGGGATTACAGACATGCAACCACCACCCCTGGCTATTTTTTTTTTTTTTTTTTTTTGTCTTTTTCATTTTTATCGGTACCAGGGATCGAACTCACGACCGCCTTCTTGCAAAGCAGGTGCTTATGCCGCTGAACTAAATCCCCAGCCCCGGCCATTTTATTTTTAAATTCAAGACTTTTTACCTTCCACCACAGTTTTGCAGGCACAGTTCACCTGTTTGCACACAGCACTCCTAAGGAGGCTTTGAAGGGAAGGGTTTCCAAGATGTGGGCAGCCTTGTGATGAGGGCCCCTCAGGAGGAGGCCTCGCCCCAGCCTCTCAGCCACACTCTGACTATGGTCCCCTTCCACTGGGCTCTGGTGCCGTGTGCCCTCGGCCCAGCTGTGCACATAGCAGACTCTGCACTCAGCACTGAGCTCACGGAGAAGGGTGATGGACTTGGAAGGTGGGGTATGTACAGAGGAGCTGCCTCAAACAGCTTTATTACTCTAAAACCAGAGATAAGGCAAAATTTAATAGATCTCCAACCCCCCAAAATACTTGGTTTGGCAGGGTGTGGCCATGCACACCTGCAACGCTGGCACCCTGCGAGGCTGAGGCAGGAGGAACACAAGTTTGAGCACAGCCTGAGCATAGTGAGACTCTGTCTCAAAACTCAAAAAAGAGGAGCAGGAGCTGGGCCTGGTGGCACCCACCTATTATCCCTGGATTCAGGAGGCTGAGGCAGGAGTGCTGGGAGTTCAAGGCCAGCCTGAACTATCCTGTGAGACTGTGTCTCAGAAAACAAAAACAAAAATCATCCAGAGAAAAGAGCATGAACTGAGAATGTAGTTTGGTGTGAAGGCCCTAGGTCCACTCCTCAGTACCAAAAATAAAATGTGGGCTTTTTTGTTTAGGGTCATGCTGTATTCAAAATGAGTATCTATGCTGGATGCAGTGTAAGTCAAATGATTTTCTCTTAAGTATAACATTAATACATGCTCTGGTACAGCCCCGAAGATGTCTTTTTTCTGGAAAGTTCTTTCTTGTGGTGATAGCGGTGCTGGCGCTGCTGGGCTTGTTGCTCACCCCGGCCCCTAAGAGCAACTTCTTCATACTTGGTAGACTTCCTTTCAGTCTTTTGGGATATGATTACATACAAACACACTGATTGTTTTTTGGTTTTTGGTTTTTGGTTTTTGTTTTTGGTAATACTGTGAATCAAACCCAGGGCCTTTGCACTGAGCTACATCCCCAGCCTTTTTAAAAAAAATTTAAGAATCTGTGTTTGACCTGGCACTAATTACGCTGTGAGACTTTCCCGTTTCATGAGGAGCGAGTCAGAATCACAGGTGAAAACTCTTTCTAATCAGCCATCCTGCCATTTTAATCAAGCACAACAAAAACAGTGTTAGCTCTTAAAATTGTTCGAAGTGGAGAGGTTTGTTGGCATGGCTGAGAACAATTGTTAAATACTTTTCTGTTCTCTAATAGTAGAGAGAGAAAAGAGGAAAGACGAGTTACTGGACATTGCCAAGTCAAAGCAGGAGCGGACAAACTCAGAACTTCACAATCTCAGACAGGTGCGTCCTCAGCGGCCCTCCCGGCGGTGGCCGGAAGTATTCAGAGCAAAGGAGGACTCCATGCCGGTTGCTCCGGTGCACCGTGCCTCTGCAGTCCCAGCTGCATTAGCCGGGACACTGGCAGAGCAGGGAGGGTCTCGCCTATGGTAATTAAAGGCTAGGAGATAAGCCGTACCAGCATCTTAGCGCAAGCCGTAGCAGCTACCCAAACTGTTTTAGGTTTTAAAAGTGCCAAGTTGTGGTTCATGTTAGTGCGTTATTGCATCTTTATATTGATTTATCCATGTCTGTGGCAGATTTATGTAAAACAACAGAGCGATTTGCAGTTTCTTAATTTCAATGTGGAAAATTCTCAGCAGTTTATACAGATATGTGACTCGAAGATGGAAGAACCAAAGACTCTGGAATCCAGGTAATCCCAGCAGACGCCATGAGCTGACCTTGTGTTGATTTCATCACTGTTCAGTGTTTACTTTGCGGTTACAGTAGGCCAGGGACTACTGTGGTTCCTCACATGGGGAAGTAAGTACGTGTAAGCTAAATTACGATAATCCTAGGCAGTGAAAGACCTGTTCTGGCCACAGCCCTGCCTGCCGTACAGAGTGAGACTGTTGGACCTGACGTGTGTGCGCTGGGAAGGAGGCTGGAGCTCGGGGAGAAGCCACAGCGACGAACCGGGCCTCCTGCCTCCCTTCTTCCGCACACAGCGTCCAGGCCTGAGGCCAGGACTAGGGAACGTGAGGCTGCACAGGACAAGGTGACTGCCTCACAGAAAGGGTCCCCAAGAAGAGTGCCAGTGACCACAGCAGGGCTCAGCTGAGGTTGACCTCTGCCCTTCGCATGTTTTCCTTGTCATCGAAATACCTGCCCTCTACCAGGGATCAGACCTGGGGTCTTTGCCCTGAGCAGCAGCCTGGCTTTTTTCCTGTGTACTTATTTACACATTTAGTTCTGAGGCAGGGTCTCACTAAATTGCTGAGTAGTTGAGGCTGTGCTCCAGCTTGCAGTCCTCCTGCCTCAGCTTCCCAGAGTGCCAGGACTCCAGGTGTGCACCACCATGCCCCACTCCATCTGCCCTGTTAATAGCGGAGCTGTTCCCTAATGGGAACCAGCAGGTGGGGTCAAAGCAAGTGTCTGTAAAGTGAAGTGGGATGGGCATGTAACTGCACCACAGAACTTTAGTCTGCTTTTCTGAGCAGAGATGCTACAAGGAGTTGGGCAAAGGGAGCGAGGCTGGGAGCTCCCACGGGTGGGGGACCACCGGGGTGCGGTCCAGTCCGCACCACCACGCTCCTTCCCGGGAGAGAGGTATCACACGGCCGAGCCAGCATTTGAGGGAGGGGTGCAGCAGGATGGGGTGCTGGCCTCTGCATCTGAGGCTGGCTGTGGGGCTGTCATCTTGTTGCTGTGTGACCCATGCTGCTGCCACCAGCAACACCAGGCCACCTTAGGTTCTTTTAGGCCAAAACCCCGACATGTCTCCCTTTCCCACTGTGAACCTCGTGGCCGCGGCACACATGGGTGAGGCGGGGTGACAACTTGGGAACACCAGGTGCTTTCAGTGCTTACAAAAGGAAGGAGATGCATTTCTGAGGGACAGAACAATAACAGTCAGGACACTTGAATCTATGTGACATTAAAATAAATCTTATCCCAGCCCTCAAGGCTGAGGCAGGAGGATCATGGTGAGTTCGAGGTCAGTCTGGGCTACATAGTGAGACCCTGTCTCACAAAACAAACAAACAAACAACCCTAGAAGAATGTGCGTTACAATGTTTCATCATATTTCACAGTAGTCTTGATTTTTTTGGTTACTTAGGTAAGTAAGGACGTAGTAGAGAATGGGAGGTGACACTGTCTGATGGTGAGGGATGAGGGTGGCTGGAATCAGGCTCCGAAGAGCAGAGCCCCGGGTCCTGTCACCCTTAGCATTGCTACAGGGGCTGGAGGAATGGTAGTGAATGGGGTACACAGTCTGTCTCATAACTTCCGTGTTTTTGTAACACCATGTAGCAGAGGCCTGTGTCTATCAGACCTTGAAAGTAGCCACCCCAAAGCCAGTATCAGGAGGGAGAAGTCACCACTTAGGGACAACTTCGATGCCATGTTGGCTCAGCAGAATCGGTCAGAGAAAAGCTCTTGCAATGCTTGTAAAGAGAAGAAGCTACAGATCAGCACCTCGTTTGGGGAGAGAAATGTGATTACCCTCTCATCTATGTTTACCAAAGACTTAATGGAGAAACAAAAGCCTCGGCCTCTGGGTGGAAAATTCTTGATTGAACCTGAAAGCAAAATCACGTCATGCAGGGTCCACACCAAATCCCCAAAAAATGATGGAACTGGGCTCCAGGGTGCAGAGACACAGCCCTCAGTCGGGTGCCGGCCAGGAGCAGAGGACAGGTGCTGGCAGGACGGCGACATTTGCATGGGCCTGGCCGGCTGCTCCGCTCCCAGGCAAGCAGAAAAGCTGGACGTGGAAGGTCGTGAGCCCCTGGCCAGCTCCGAGACCCGGTGCTGCCCAAAAAGCGAAGGCTGCCTGGATGACGGTGACCTGTGTGACCCCACATGCTGCCACCCAAGTAACTTTGTCATCGAAGCCCCTGGCCACATGTCAGATGCAGAGTGGATAAACATTTTCAAGCCTTCCAAAATGCAAAGAATCGTGCACCACAAAACCATATGCACTTGTGTGGGGAGTGTCGCTGGAGACAACTATAACTCCTCAGCAAGGTTAGTGATGTCACAGCTTCGATGCCAGGTGCAGAAGCACGGGGGCTCCCATGGCCACTTCCTGCTCCTGTGATTCTAAGGGCAGCATGGTTTGCAAACAGAAATTGTGTGCAGGAGCCGGGCGTGGTGGCTCACACCTGTAATCCCAGCACTCGGGAGGCTGAGGTGAGAGAATCGTTGGGAGTTCCAGACCAGCCTGGGCTACAAAGTGAGCTCAAGGCCAGCCTGAACTGCATATCGAGACCCCATCTCAAAAAGTGGGCAGGGCAGACTGTGTTCTCTTCACCCCTGTGTAGACAATGGTGTCTTTATGGTGCAGGGAGATTGTGCTGGAGCACGGTGAAGAACATGCACCCAGGATGGCTTCTTTTTGTTGTTGTTGGTTTTGTTTTGTTTTGTTTTGTTTTTTGGAGACAGAGTCTCACTATGCAGTCTGTGCTGGCTATGAAGCCTTGAACTCACTATATAGCCCAGGTTGGCCTTGAACTAGCAGTGATCCTCCTGCCTCAGCCTCCAGTGTGCTGGGATTACAGGCATGCACTAACATGCATGGCTACTGGTTTTTCTTAGAGAAGAAAATGGATTGGATATTAGCATATGCCAAGTCATCTGGTCTCATCTGACTGTTAGAACTGCTGAGTGCTGCTGTAAGGTCTCCTAATTTTAAATAAGGCAAAGCTCTTCCATCTTAAATGGGTGACATTTCTATATTGAGAGCATTATTTTAATCATTGCACTGACATTCATAGGACTTTATGACTAAAATTTCTCTAGTAGTTCTATTATTTGGAATGTTCTTTGGACCTTTAGAAGCTTAAGCCATTTAAAAATTATACAGATACTCAGCTGCAGCACTTAAAAACTTGGTCATCATACTAAATGTCACCTAGCATACCTGTAAGTCTGTTTTGCAGTACTGATTAATGATCAAAAGCCCTTTGCAGTGAGCCTTATTTATTTTTCCTATTTCCTTTTTTTATTTTGAGATAGGGTCTTGTTAAACCACTAAATTGCAGAATGGGCTAAAATTTTTGAGCCTCCTGCCTCAGCTTCCCAGAGTGCTGGGCTAATAGGTATGTGCCATCCTGCTTGGCTTGACCACCATTGGTTTTTAAAGATCTCTGAGTATCTTCAAGTACCAGCAGGGCACAAAGGCCTGTCTGTCAGTACTGGGTGACAGCATTTATATGTTAGTGGGACACTGCACTGGACGATTTTGAAGGTGTAGTGAAAAAAGAAAGTGTAGTAGATACCTTTAAATTTAATGCCCGACCTGGTGGCTCACGTCTGTAATCCCAGCGCTCAGGAGGCTGAGGCAGGAGGACTGCTGAGAGTTTTAGGAATCCTGGGCTACATAGAGAGACACTGCCTCAAAAAAAAAACAAACAAACAAACAAACAAACAAACAAAAAAAACTAAAAAGGCCTTTTTACCTTGTGACTTAGTTACTGAAGCAGCTGCTGGTTCTACCAGCAGAGGCGCATACCAAGGCATCGCATGACAGATACGCGACCAAGTAGAAAAGATAACAGTGTTTTTCTATGATTACAAGAGCTTGTGTGCGCACTGCGGAACCTCAGTGAAACAGTCACACTGTGCTCCCTTCTCCTGCCCCGGGAAAAGGGGCACAGGTGTAAATGAGGAGGGAGGAGCCATGCTCCCTGCGGCCCAGTGCCAGCAGGAGATTACAGAACCATGTTGGGGCTGCCGCTGTCCCCAGAGAGCTTTTCCACAGCCATCAACCCAACCTCGCATTTCAGAGGCTTCTGTCTGTCTTCCTATCGCTCTGTCTCTGTCTTTCTCAGTACCCGGATTGAACCGAGACCTTGAACCTGCAAAGTAAGCATGTGCTGTGGGGCTGAGCTCCCCCCAGGCCTCTGTGCAGTTCTGGAGGAGGGAGGCTGCCTGTCCTGTACCCTCCACTGTGGGTCTTGTTTCCATGCTCAAGTGCAAAAGGTGTGCATTCGTGTGTGGCTGTGGCCTCACCTCTACCATACCCCTCCCACTTGGCGTGAGGTGCCAGGGACACACCTGACGCTGCTCTGAGACTCCTCTTTCTGTCTGGTTTTGCTCTCGCAGCGACCTGGCCACCATCCAGCACTCCTACAGTTTGGGTTCCCCAAAGGCTGCCCCCGCCAAGGAGGATGAGGCTGCGGCCTCTTCTGAGGAGAAGAGCGAGAACACACCCAAGGGCCTGTTAATCAGCAAAGAGGCAGCGCTGTCCAACCAGAAGGTTTGTGTTTTTGCTTAATGTCCCAGCTTTTTCAAGTAAAACTTCTGCCCATTATTAAACCATAGTTTAATTTCAGCCATTCCTTAATTTTTTAAGTTTTTAAGAGTCTTGTTGAAGTTTTCTTTTTCCTCAAGAAGACCTGCATTGCTTTCCAGGGGAGCAATTAGATGTGTGTTTATTGTTTTTTTAAAAAACCAACAAGCTGGACATGCTGGTGGACCTGTACATGAGCCCTCTGCAGTGACATAAATACAGCGGGCACATCTATAATTCCAGCACTCGGAGGCTGAGGCGGGAGGATTGAGAGAGTTTGAGGCCAGCCTGGGCTGCATGGCAAGACCCTGTCTCAGAAAACAAAACAAAACAATAATAATATAAATAGATTATAAGCCCAGAGCACATACCTATAATCCCAGCTACTTGGGAGTGTGAGGCAGAATGGGAAATTTAGTGAGATCTTGTCTCAAAATTAAAAAATAAGAAAAAGGAAAAAGACAGTGTTGTGGTGCAGACCTGTAATCCCAGCACTCTGGGTGTAGGAAGATTACAAGTTCAAGTCCAGCCTGGGCGATTGAGCATCTTAGAAAAACCCTACCTCAAGATAAAAAGCCAAAAGGAATAGAGAGTACAGAGACCCTGGGCTGAGTTCCCAGTACCAGTACAGAAAAACAAGAGGCAGTACAGAAAGTATGCCAGAAATTATCACCCAGAAGCTTGTCCAAACACACACTCTGGCATGGCAAAGTCTCCGGAGACACAGATGACGTGGGGGTGATTGAACTCATAGACGCCTCCCTATAGAGATACGCACACTGACGTGTGTCATACATAGGACTTCAGCTGTCATACATAGGATCACGCCTGTGATCCCAGCACTTGAGGCTGAAGCAGGAGTATCCCCATGAGGTCAAGGCCAACCTGGGCTACAGAGTGAGCTCAAGTCCTGCCTAAAGTCCATAGTGAGACCCTGCCTCAAAAAACTGATAAATAAATTGGATTTCACTACCTAAGAAAACACCTGACATTTGTGAGTTACCAGGATACCAGGATGGCAATTTTAACTCTCCATTCAGCTAAGGAGAAAGCGCAAGGCCAGGGTGGCATTGGCACTACGACTCCCGGTTCTGTGCAGCTTCTGCTGGCATCTTTCCTGTAACAGAGCCACAGCAGGGCTGGGCACCGCTTGCTCAGTGAAAGCCCACGTAGGTGAGGAATCCTTTTCCGTACCTATGGTAAAGCAGGCTTACCATCCGCCCTGAGTTGAGGAACAGGGAAAATAAACTTTGATTCAACAAATTTAATTTTAGAAAATTACAGTTATTTTATCTGCAGAGGCTGAAGGAAGGCGAGAAGAGGCAAGGAAAATCATTAAGAGCTGTGGCTCTCGCTCAGAACGTGTCCTCCGGCCACGCACCGCAGCCCGGCCTCAGGGAGCCAGGGCTGGGGCTGCAGCACCCTTGGCAGGAGCTGCTGCACACTTCTTTGGGAATCTCTGATTTGGGCAGAAAAGATGGAGCTCAATTAGGATCCCAGCTTGTGGTTTTCATCCGGGAAATCTCAGCTCTGTCTACACAGCTCAGTTATTTTTATAGCTCTGGCTGCCTAGCAGGCTGGGGCTTCCGGTCAGCGTTTTCTTCTCTGGATTATGTGATTAACCAAAGTCCAAGTCTCTGGCCCTCTCTTTTTCTAAATATGCCATAAGTCAGCTTTAGGCAGAATGCCCATTGAGCCTTCCAGGTCATTGATACATTTATTTTTAATTAATAAATATTTTATCTGATGGCTGCAAATAGTAGCGTCTTGGTAGAGGACTTCATGAGCTAAAAGCCCTTGGAAAGAGCCCTCTGCAGTGACATAAATACAGCGGGCATGGTGGCACATGCCTGTGATTGCAGCACTTGGGAGGCTGAGCCAGGAGGATTGCTGAGAGTTCAAGGCTGGCCTGGGCCACATAGTGAGACCTGTTCAGTGACGTACAGATTTTAAACACCAAGAGAAGAAAAGGAAGACAGTATAGGCCACCATTGTGCCCTTATACACAGATCTCACAGCTATTCACATTTCAGCACATTTCATTTGCTTTCCATTTTAAAGAAATAAACTGGCGTGTCCTTCCTGCCGCTCTCCTGAGCTGGACTCCACCTGGGCCAGCCACCATGCTGAAGCCGGTCACAGTCTTGTTTTTATGCTTTTACTGCATAAAAGTACACACACTAAGCCAGACCTGGTTGCCCACACCTATAATCCCAGCAGTCCAGACGACAATTCCAGCCCAGCCTGGGCAGTTTAGCAAAATCCTCAAAATAAAACTTTAGAACGTGGGATGGGACTGCAGTGCAGTGTTAGGCCCTGGGTTCAGTCCTCAGTCCCCAGCCACCAAAAAAAGGCATTCAGAAACACTGCATCATGTTGCTTTTCAGACTTTTTTTTTAATTTAAAGAAAAAAAAAACAGAAATAGGATAGAAATAATACATAATTTCAAAAAAAACAGAAATCACTAGTTGGTAATTACATATTGTCCTCTTTGAAATAGTTGTTCAAGTTACAAAAGTGAAGCATACAAAGTGGACATTCAAACAGCAAGACTGCAAACAGTTCTGTTTCGCTATCCAGCAAAAACTTAGTAATACGGTTATCCTACACACTTAAACAGGCATGCAGTTATCCATATCTTCATGTATGTTAAGATTAAACAAAACAAAGCAGGCTAAAATCACTCTAAACAGAGAATAATAGTATTGCTGGATTTTGCATCATGACACTACGGGATTAGCACTGGGTACTATAGTGTTTTTTGTTTGTTTTTTTTTTTTTTTTTTTTGGTCTTTTTCGTTTTTATCGGTACCAGGGATCAAACTCACCTTGCAAGGCAGGTGCTTATGCTGCTGAGCTAAATCCCCAGCCCCTCTCTTTTTCTTCAAAGTAGTTAATTTTATCATGCATTATGTGATCAGTTCTCATAAACTGTTTATAGGTTCTACACACTTTGTATGTTTTTATTCAATAATTCACTCTATTTGTGGTACTGGAAGTCAAACCCAAGGTATCATGCATGCTAGACAGGGGAGTGCTCTGCCCGTGAGCTACCCTCAACATTGAAAATTAACCAGAATAAACCCAGCACGCATCTATGTGTTCTCAGAGATTTGCAGCCCACTCACACTGCAGTTTGCAGGTGTTTTGGAGGTAGCATGGTGGCTGCTAATTATGGTTTCAAGTGCTTGTTTAGGAAAGCCAAACAAAACCAAGGCTTAGCATAAACTACATAGTGAGACCCAGGCTCAGTAAACAATAGACAGACAGACAGATAGACAGACAGAAGTTAGCTATTCCAGTATTTGACATCCTGCATCACTTGGAGTAGTCCAAGTCAACTGGTGACAGGTAGTTAACTCTCTTTTTCCCTTGTCTTTTTGAGATGAATTTCACTATGCAGTTTAGGCTGGCCTACAGCTCGTTTTGTGGCCTAGGCTGGCCTCTAGCTTGCAGTGATCCTCCTACCTCAGCCTCCCAAGTGCTGGGATCACATGTGTGTGCCACCATGCCAGGGAGTACTTACCATTGCAGCTGCCAGTCTGCAAGCGCTTGGAAGCAGTTACTTCAAGCTGTGTCCAGGTTTCCTGGGTGTTTAAAGTGTGCTGTCTCCCCAGGACGACTTCTCGCCAACGAGCAAGCTGCAGCGGCTGCTGGCCGAGTCCCGGCAGATGGTCACCAACCTGGAGCTGAGCACACTGCTGCCCCTCGGCTGCCAGGACCACCAGGACCTCGGTGGCAGCGCTAGAAGCGTGCGTGTCCCCTCTGGGTGACTGGGTGGTGGGTGTGGACCTGACCACCACAACCACCTTTCCGCTGCAGAGTTTCCTCTTTCTCCCAGGGAGGTTGACTTAAGGGAAGAAAAAGTCACATGCAACTCACTGTTCCTACATCAAGCTGCCTCTGCCTCTGCCTCTGTCTCTTCGAAGGGCCTGAGCCTAGGAAAAAAATTCCTCTGGAGTTGGGTTTTTATTTTGTTTTTAAGTTTAGGAGCTGGAACCTAGTGATACAGGGGAAAGAAATTCCCAACCTGCTAGATGTGTACAACACCAAGTTTGTACCCTTTAAAATTGAGGAATGAATTCTAGGAACATCGGGCACATGCCTGTGATCCCAGCACTCGGAAGGCTGAGGCAGGAGGTTCTTTGCGAGTTTGAGACCAGCTTGGGCTACAAAGTGAGCTCAAGGCCACCCTGAACTGCATAGTGAGACCCTGTCTCAAACCCCTCCAAAAAAAAGATTGTGTAGGAAGAATTTATTGAGAGAAAGAAAGCTTCTGTCTGAAAGGGACAGAGAGGGTGCCCTGGAAGTGGGTGACCCAGCTTCTCAAGGGTGTTTATTGAACAATGATAGAAAGCGAGTGGGGTTTAAGGTGGGACACAACCATAACCAATCAATAAGATTACAGGGGCCTGGGTCAGACAGAAAAGGACAGCAGGACGTCCTGGAAGGGGCGGGCTGGGTCCCTGGAAGTGTGTGAAAGAGAGGATCCTCTGCTGTGAAAGCCTGGCCTTCAGTGAATGTGCCTCCAGCCGCAGCCCTGGCCGACCCCTGCAATACTTCTACCTAACTTAGCTGTCTGTAACACTGGGACCTCCCAGTGCCACACAAGCACTCTACCACTGAAATACACTCCCAGCTCAAACTCTTTTTAAATTTTAAATACAAAGTCAGCATTGGTGGCACAAGCCTATAATTCCAGCACTGTGGAGGCCAAGGTAGGAGGATTGCTGCAAGTTCAAATGTCAGCCTGGGCTACAAAGTGAGTTGAAGGACAACTTGAACTAAAAAGCAAAACCCTGTATCCAAAGGTTTTTTCTTTCAATACAAAATTTCAAATATATATAAAAGTAGGAAGAATAACACTCTGGCCTTCAACAGTCCTCACATTGTCTTCTGAAGTATGTTAGAGCAAATGTAAGGCACCATATCCTTTCACTCATAAATAGTTCATAGTTTCTCTAGGTCAAGCTTTTTTTGTCTTTTTTGTGACAGTCTTCAACTCACTTTGTAGCCCTGGTTGGCCTTGAACTTGGAGCAGTCCTCCTGCCTCAGCCTCCTGACTGCTGGGATGAAAGGCATGGGCCACCACACCTGGTTTATCTGTGTTAGATATTTAAAAAACTATAACGGATGGGCACAGTGGCACACATCTGTAATCCTGGCCACTCAGGAGGCTGAGGCAGGAGGATCGTGAGCTTGAGCAATGTAGTGGCACTGTCTCCACAGAAGGCTTGGAGATGTAGCCCAGTGGTAGAGCCCTCCTGGCTTCTTCCCAGAGCCCCCCCCACACACACACACACATGGGATAGCCACGTAGTCAGCTAAGATCGTACATCAAACCCAGGGCCTCTTGGTTGCTGAGCAAGCGGCCTGCCACAGACTACACCTGGCCATTTAGTTGTTTTCCAGTTGCATTCAGTTGTGAAAGAAAGGCTGGGTCATTAGCCTGGAGAATGTCCCACTTTGGTACTTGCCAGCCGGGTCCCCCTTGTTGTGGATGCTTGCTCTGCCCCCCACCCCCTGCCGAGGGGTCTAGCAGCCAGTTAGGCTCCTGGTTGGGCCGGGCGGAGGGAGTCCGCCCGCTGTGTTTGGGCTCCCGGTCACTGGTGCTCTCCACTCCCGCCCCTCCTGTCCGGAGGTCCTGGTGTCTGGCTGTCCCACTTACATGTATTTGCCTAAGGGGCGCACTGAGGAGTTTGTGGGCCTGAGCCTTAATACCGTCGCGTTTCCCTAGAGCTCACTGAGTGACATTGGCAGCCATCAGAGAGTATTACTTAGATGCGTGACTTTACCGGAAACTGCAAAGTAGTAATTTTCTACTATGTGGTTCTTTCAGGGTATGTTTCACATGTTAATTGTCTGGCTTATTCTGAACAGGGGAACATTTCAGGAGCACTGAGGGAAGTTGCCACGGAGATTTCGCAGCCTCAGGGTGAATAGTGGGCTGGAAATTGGGGTCATTGCCCACCATCCCAAGGGTAAATTAAGAGCTCAGACTGATGCATTGGGTCAAAGTGCCTTCCTTGGGTGGGCTGTGTTCACAGTTAAGGATATGGGACCTGCGGGTAGTGGTGCCAACCTGTAATCTCAGTACTCTAGGAGGCTGAGGCAGGAAGACTGAGAGTTTGAGTCCAGTCCAGGCAGCTTAGTGACCTGAGGTCACTGTCTCAAAGTAAAAAGGACTGGGAATGTAGCTCAGTGTGAAAGCCTGGGCTCAATTCCTAATACAAAAACAAAGCAATCCATAAAGGTATAGAGGTAAGAGCTTTCTGTATCCCTGACTGAAGATCAAAATAAATAGAAAAATCCTATAAACTGGGTGTGTGGTGCAGTCCTTTAATTCTAGCACTGAGAGGTCAAGGCAGGAAGATCACTGTGAATTTGAGGTCAGCCAGGGAGTTCATAGTGAGTTCAGGCCCACTCTTGACTACATTGCGCGATCCTGTCTCGAAAAAGAAAAAAAAAAGTGCTGGGGATGTAGGTCCGTCCCTGGCAGGTGCGAGGTCCTGAGTTCGATTCCTGGTATAAATAAATAAAAGTTCTGTAAAAACACAAATGTTTTTCTACTAAAATCAGCCTTGTCAGGAAAGGTGCCTTAGAGCGCTTAGCAGGTACGAGGCCCTGGGGTACATCACTAACAGCAAACATAAAAATGGAGGGACACTGACTGGAATGCAGCATACATACAATAAAATGAAGGCGTTTATGAAGAATGTCTTTAGTTCCTGTCTGAGTATGTCATGAAGGAGCTAGTCTGGACCACACGGTTGCATCCATTTGGACACAAGTGTGCGTTCCCATGAAGCGATGCTCCAACCCAGCCGTGGGCCTTCCCTGTGAGACGTTGCCCATGTGCTCTTTGGAATGAATTCTCCGCACCGCAGCCCCTACCTGACCCGATGTTAATCACCAGAGACTCGTTCTGCCAGTTCCAGACTTCAGATAAATGCAGTGGCACAGTGCATGCGCTTTATCTGGCTGCTTCGAATGTGGTAAACAGAGACCTGTTCATGTGTTGGGTATCACTCTTCATTCCTTTTTTTTTGGTCTGTTTGAGACTGGGTCTTGCTATGCAGTTCAGGCTGGCCTTGAACTCACTTTGTAGCCCAGGTTGGTTTTAAATTCACAATAATCCTCCTGCCTCAGCCTCCTGAGTGCTGGGATTACAGGAGTGCAACATCATGCCTGGCTGCTTTGTTCCTTTTTAAATTTTTTTTTTTTGTCTTTTTCATTTTTATCGATACCAGGGATCGAACTCACGACTGCCTGCTTGCAAGGCAGGTGCTTACACCGCCAAGCTAAATCCCCAGCCCCTTGTTCCTTTTTATTGCAGGTTAATATTCCATGCATGGGGGGCTGGGGATTTAGCTCAGCAGCATAAGCGCCTGTTTTGCAAGCAGGCAGTTGTGAGTTCAATCCCCGGTACCGATAAAAAGACAAAAGACAAAAAAAAGACTCTATGATTGAATATGAGTATTTTCATAGCGATACTTCTTTTTGTTTTGTTTTATTGAGACAGGGTTGCACTGCGTAGCCCAGGCTGGCCTTGAACTCGATCCTCCTGCCTCAGCCTCCTAAATGCGGGATTCCAGGTGCCACCACACCCAATTTAAAGCCACACTAATCTTTTAGAGTTTTTGGTGGGGGAGCATTACTGGTACTTCAAACTACCTTGTCAATCTCTTTTTTTTTTTTGGCGGTACTGGGGATCGAACTCACAATCTCACGCCGTTGAGCTAAACCCCCAGCCCTACCTTGTCAATCTCTTTAACGTGTTTTAAATTTTGAGATGGGGTCTCTCTAGGTCAATTAGTTGCCCAAGTTGGACCCCGACGTGGTGTCCTTGTACCTCAGCGTGCCAGTGCTATGACTACAGAGTGTGCTTATGCCCAGCTCTGGACTTCCTTCTTCAGAGTAAATGCCAAGAAGTGCAGTGTTGGTTCTAGGGCAGGTGTGTGACCAGCCTCTGAGTAGGAGCCAGGCTGCGCCTCGGCGGCCAGCCACGTTCCCAGCCTGCCCACACGGCTCTGCTGGTCCCTTTGACGTTAGCTCTTCTTAATTATGAAGTGGCATCTCACTGGGATTTCTTTGCCTTTTCCTTGTTAGTGTCTTTTTCTGTAGAGTGTCAAGTAGAGTTATTTTCCCCATTGTTATTGAATTGTGTTCTTCTATAGTCTGGATACAAGTCCTTTGTTCTTTGTCAGATACATTGTGAATATGTTCTTCCAGTATGTAATTTGTTGCCAGGAGTTTAGCTCAGCCTCCTAAGTGCCTGCGTGGCAAACACGAGGTTGTGAGTTCAAACCTTGGTACCAAAAAAAATAAATAAATAAATAAAAGATAGGAAAGCAGCATGTAGTTTGTCTTTTGAGCTTCTTAAGTGTCTTTTCTTTTTTTTTTTTTTTTTTTTTTTTGAGACAGGGCCTCACAGTGTAGTACAGTCTGGCCTTCATCTCAGCTCATAGCCCAGGCTGGCCTAGAACTTGCAGCAATCTTACTGCCTCAGCCTTCCAAGTACTAGAATTATAACCAGGTGCCAGCTGGGCGTGGTGGCTCACGCCTGTAATCCCAGCCCTCGGGAGGCTGAGGCAGGAGGATTGTTGCAAGTTCGAGACCAGCCTGGGCTACAAAAGGAGTTCAAGGCCAGGCTGAACTGCAGAGACCCTGTCTCAAAAGGAAAAAAAAAAAAAAAGTATAACCAGGTACCATCATGCCCAGTTCTTTAATATCTTATGAAGAGCAAAAAAATACTATTTTTTAAGACAGGATCTCTCTAAATATATAGCCCAGGCTGGCCTGGAACTCACTATGATCCTCCTGCCTCAGCCTCTCCAAGTGCTGGGCTTACATGAATGTGCCACCATGCCTGGCAAAAATTTTAAATGTTAATGAGGTTGAACTTAACAGTTTTATTTTTGTTTTAACACAGGATCTCAAAAAAAAATCCCAAAACACAGGCTGGATTTGAGTTTACTGCGGCCCTCCTGCCTCGGTTCCCTAGTGCTGGGACTGTAGGAGCAGTGTGCCACCACGTCCAGCTGTCACTGTGCTTGTTTTTACGTTGTTATTTTTCTGTCCTTTTGAGACGGCTCTCACTAGCAGTCCAGGCTGGCCTTGAGCTCACTTTGTAGCCCAGGCTGGTCTCCAACTCACAAGGATCCCCCTGCCTCAGCCTCCTGAGTTCTGGGACTTTAGGCATGAGCAACCATGCCTGGCTTAGAACAGAGAATCGTGCATAAATATTTAAATACTAACTTTATTGAAACACCATATGATTATTGAGACACCATGTGATTAATACAAGTTAGCTTTGGCCTCTCCGATTACAAGAGGTGCTCAGAGTGACAGCCACTGCAGCAAACTGCCGGAACGTGTACACACGTTTTGGGCAGACTGCACGTGATAAAATAGTAGGACAGCTCTGTACCCGTGTGGTGCTTAACAGGCGTGCAGATGCTGTCCTAATCCACACGGACATGGGGAGAGGCCCATGATCACAGAGACTTGGGCTTTCGTGAAAATGCTACCTGGGAGACCTGGCTGAGGTGGAGGTGGCAGGGTGCCGCTGTGCTGGGGGCTGGGCGAGCCTGGGTCATGGGGCGAGTGGGGGTCTGGTGTATTTCCAGTGGCTCAGTTTGGCAGGAGCGGTTCACATGGTACTTCTTGTGCCTGGAATTTCACTTAAACATGACCTTCCGTGTGCTCTGCTGCCCACTAACACATCATACTGTGGGGGCTGGTGGCTTCTACAGGGCGCTTTCAGCAGCATCTGCCCGAGGCTCCATCACTGTAGCTGCTGGTCCTTCCTGTCCCCCTGCCCAGGCCTGGTCCTTGGGTCTGCACCACCACAGGGTGCTGGGGTGGGGCCTCCGGGAGCAGCCTCGAGGGAGAAGGTTGGGGTTGGGGCTGTCAGGATCCCTGCCTCTCCTCCCTTCACTTGGTCACTGAGGAGAGCCCAGCTCCCTGCTCTGAGACTCCGCCTCACTCCCATAGAACCCTCGCCCCCTGCTGATAAGCAGGTGCTTGGTGCAGTAAGGGAGAACTGGCTGGCTGGCTTCCGGGTCAAATTGCAGGCTATTGTGTGAACAGGAGGGCCCTCGTTTTGGATGTGTGTGTGTGTGTGTGTGTGTGTGTGTGAGTGCACGAGTCTGTTTGCACACATCACGGTTCATGATCATTGGTCGCCTGCTCCGGGGTGGTTGGTAATGACCCTCAGCAGAACTGACAGGAAATGTACAGAGGAAAGGCCAGCAGGACCCCAGGGCAGGCTGCAAAGTGCCAACGCTGTTCCAGTTGGCGGCAACTTGGTTCGAGGGACTTTTTGAGTTCCTGAGACCCAGAAGGGATCTCCAGCCCAGTTTCTCAGCCCTTGGCAGGTGAGGGAGAGTGAGTCTGCTCAGCTCCCGTGGCTAGAAAGAGATCATTTAATTAGAAAAATGATCAGCTGCAGATATAAAATGTTTCCCAGTAGACTAACTCATTCTAGAGGTAGAGGACCGAGCAGGGTTTTTTGTCTTCTTTTTTTTGGTTTTTTGGTCTTTCTGAGACAGGGTCTTACTATGTAGTTCAAGCTGCCTTGAGCTCACTTTGTAGCCCAGGCTGGTCTCGAACTCACAGTGATCCTCCTGCCTCAGCCTCCTGAGTGCTGAGATTACAGGTGTGAACCATCACACCTGCCCAAAATTTTATTTTATTTCTTTTGTCTTTTCCATTTTTTATCTGTACCAGGGATCAAACTCATGACCACACACTTGCAAGGAAGGTGTTTATGCCACTGAACTAAATCCCCAGCTCCCAAAATTTTATTTTTTGAGGCAGGGTCTCATTATGTCCAGCTGGACTTGAACTCACTGTGTGGCCCAGGCTGGCCTCACATGCAGGGTGCCCCTCCTGTCTCCGGCTCGTGAGTGCTGGGGTTACAGGCATGCGCCACCACACCCAGTTCTGTAATACATTTTTTAAAGTAAAAATTCACTGTATTTTCCTGTCACACCATGTGTTATCTATCTGTTAGCATTATCAGTCTTTTTTGTGGGGAGCAGGTTGGGAAAGCCTGTAGGCCCCTTTCAGAATCACAGGGGTTTTGTTTTCCATGTTTTTATCAGGCCAGAGTAAGTCAGTTTACCACTGTGACAGTTTGGAGGTGTACAGACAGTGATACTGAATCCATCGCTAAGTTGTGTCTCTGTCCTCTCCGTGACGCTTCTCACCTGGTACCTCTGGGTCCCATGCCTGTTAAATGGCTTCCATTTCCGGCTTCCCCCGCCGGAAGCCCTGGCAATTGTGACTGACTTCCTGTCTCTGTGATTTGGATCACCCTGAGTACAGAGGGGAACACCGCAGGGTTTGCCTTTTTCCCTGACGTCCTCAAGGTTCATCCCTGTTGTGGCCCATGTCCTTGTTGTCTGTGATCTCAGCACTCAGGAGGCTGAGGCAGGAGGATTGTCATGAGTTCAAGACCAGCCTGGGCTACACAGGGAGACCCCCTGTCTCCAAAAAAAAGCATTTTGTTCTGTCTGTGTATAGTATCAAGTATTTCCCGGTTTCTCTGGCCCGGGTACTCATTTGGGAGTTGTTTTCTAGAGCTTAGACGTCTCAGAAGAGGCAGTTCAGGAGAACACCTTCAGCAGGCCCTGAAGAAAGCCAAGGGAACCCCAGTGTCCTCGCGCCCCGGTAAGTCACCTTCAACTTGTCCCTTGTCACCATGCAGCAGGCTGATGTTTAATGAGTAACTGGGGAGACTGATAACGGGGAGCGGGGCTCCCGTCGCAGCTTCCCAGTGGCTCCCACAGAGAGATCCCTCTGTGGGGTTTGGGTTTGGACTCTCTGCCAAGCATGCACCCTGTAAACTCTCTCTGGGTCCAGCTTTGATGCTGTCCGACCCCTTTCTGGTGCGGTTTCTTCAGGCTCGGAGCTGACAGAGCACAGACCTGGCCCCGGCCCGGCCTCCTCCTCCGGCCTCTGCTAAGTCCCCAAGCTGGAGGGGACCGCGGGTGCTCCACAACAGCTCAGACACCGAGCCGGAGCTCATGACTTCCATCCTGTGCCTGCCCCCCATGCTGATCCCTCCATTCCTGCCATCTGGGGCCCCCTCTAAATTCAGGAGGCCGGGGCCCCCCTGCGTGACGTTCAGTGCCCAGGGGAGCAGCGCAGGTTCGGCCCCTCCATGCCATCTGTTTCCAGTGAAGAGCCGTCCTGTGGCCTAGTCATCGGTGCCAGCTGGGGGTGATGCCGAGGGGAAGAGGACCCAGGAGACACAGGTGTAGGCAGTGCCAGCTCGCAGGCTTTGGGGTGCCTGGCAGAGCCCCGTCTTGCTGGGCCTGGGACCATCCTTCTGGCCACTCACACCAACCACAGTGTGCTGGGAGATGAATTATCACACGGATTTTTTTTATATTAAAGAATAAAACACATTTTACCTTGTATTTTAATTTTTGAAGGACTGTATGTCTGTGTCCCTTCTAAGAGAACCGATCCATTTCAGCCAATAAAAAATATTTTTAATAGTAAATGAAAGCCTTTCGCTCTGGTCTCCTTGTGTGGCACAGGAAGGAAGGCAGAAAGCTCGTCCCTTGACGCCAGACCTGGCCGGGCCAGGAGCGGGCACAGCGTTTCAGATATCAGGTTCCGTGGCGCGAACAAGCGCCCCTTTGTTGGAGCCTCAGGGCTTCCTCCCAGATGGTTTCCCGGGAGAGGAAGAGCCGCCCCGGTTGGCCTCTTAATTAGGGTGCTGAAAAGAGAAGTGGCCGGGGCTGGCCGCGTCCTCCATGAAGACTCAGCTCTCCCGTCCACCAAGGCTGGGGAAGGTGAGCAGGGACCAGCGCGGCGACCTCTGGGGGACAAAGGAAACTGGCTCTGGGGCCAGCGTCTGCCGGAGCCTCCACTCAGGGAAGAGGCCGCAGGGAAACTCCAGGAACTGCAGGGTTTGGGAAGAATTACAGATGACTGCATGGCTACAAGAAGTATTCTTAGCTCCCAGGATTGTAGTATTGGCAGCACCTCGTCTAGGTGAGCAGGCCTAAAGAGTGTGTGCTGAAAACAGCTGCAGGGAAAGTGTGGGCCAGGCGTGGCGTGTGCCTGTAATCCCAGCACTCAGGACACTGAGGCAGGAGGATGGTTCCAAGTTCAAGACCAGTCTGGGCTACAAACTGAGCTTAAGACAGGCCTGAGCTGCATAGCGAGACCCTGTCTCAAAAAGACAAAAGAGAAAAAAAGAATTTATATTTTAGGTTTTTTGTTTTTTTTTCTTTTTGGTTTTATTTCAAAGACACAGTCTAAGTATTTAGTTCAGGCTGATCTTGAACTCACTGTGTAGCCAGGCTGGCCTCAAACTGGTAGTGTCCCTCCTGCCTCAGCCTCCTGAGTGCTGGGCTCACAGGCCTGTGCCACCACACCCAGCTTCATCATCATTCTCAATATCAAAGGCACATCATTTTTTTTTTTTTTTTTTTGCCTTTTTTCTTTTTATCGGTACCATGGATTGAACTCACAACTGCCTTCTTCCAAGGCAGGCGCTTATGCCGCTGAGCCAAACTTCCAGCCCCAACAGCACATCATTTTAAGAAGTGACTGAACTATGCTATAATTTGCCTGCCAGAAATGATCTCAGCATTGGAAAAGACTGATTTAAAGGTATTTTTAGAATTTATGAACAGATCTTTTAAATAGAAGTAGAGATACACCCCCCAAAATTGATTTAACCAAGGTTGGTTGTACATGGCCTTGTTATCCTAGTATTCGGGAGGCTGAGACAGGAAGATCATCATGAGTTCAAATTCAGCCTGGGCTACACAGATCCTTTTTTTTTTTTATTGGTCCCAGGGATCGAACTCACAACTGCCTGCTTACAAGGCAGGCGCTTATGCCACTGAGTTAAATCCCCAGCCATAAATCCTTCTTTTAAAATTTTTTTTTTTTGGTACCAGGGATTGAACTCAAGACCTTGCACTTGCCAGGCAGGTGCTTATGCCACTGAGCTAAATCCCCAGTCCCAGAGAGACCCTTCAAAAGAAAAAAAAAAAAAAAAGAAAAAGAAGTGGATTTGTGAGTTCAGACAGAGCTGCGGGTAAGAGCCCCATCCTGCCCTGGAGACAGGACCAGGGTTTTCCTCCGCGGGGCTGCCTTGGGGTCCTGGGCGGTGGCTGTGCAGGTGCAGGGCCCTGGCTCCCTCACCACTCAAGGTGGCTCTCTCATACCCAGGTGGGGAGTTACCTCAGCAGCCTCTGAGGGCCAGGGACAGGCACAGCAGACTCCATTAAGAAACCAGGCACTCCCACCAGTGCCACCAGGGACACACGGGTTCAAGCCCAGGACAGTGGGGTGCAGGGCACACAGCCAAACAGTCTGGTGGGAAGCCAGACTCTGGTTGCTGGTCAGGTGCAAGCTGGACCAGTCCAAAAAGCAGAGGGAGGTCAGCACAAACACAGTCGCCCTGCCACACACCCGAGACCAGCCGTGAGCAGAACAGGCTTCCTCTTCCCCCACAGCCCAGTGAAGGAGACAGGTCTTTTTTATTTTTATTTTTTAATTGGTACCGGGGATCGAACTCACCACCGTCTGCTTGCAAGGCAGGTGCTTATGCTGCTGAGCTAAATCCCCAGCCCCAGGAGACAATCTTAAATAAGGCTCAGGGAGGGAGCAGTGAGTGCTAGGAAGGGAGGCTGTGAGACACGGTGACAACACAAATAGGGCAAGGGCAGGGCAGGGCGTGCAGGGATGGCCTCCATTAAGAAGTAACATCTGAAGCAATAGCTGAGTGCACTAACCAGGCAAACAGGAAGTGAATTCCAGACAACAATAACAGTGTGTGCAAAGGCCCTGAGGCAGGAAGGAGCATGATGCAGTCATAGATCTGATGGGCCAGGATGGAGCAATATGAAGCTGGGAAGAGGCTGGACTGGCCATGCATGTGGGTCAGCAAGGCAGGGTGGGGACTGCAGCACCATCCTTTCATAAATCTTCATGATGCAAACTATCTTCTCAGTTCTGCCTAAAATAGTCTAAACTGTACCCCAAATGTGTGGTTTTGCTAATATCTTAGGGAAAGGATTAAATAGCCTCAAGACACTTCAGAATGGGATCTAGGACCTGGGCATGGTGGCCTACACTCATAATCCCAGGCCTCGGGAGGCTGAGGCAGGAGTATCACCATGAGTTTGAGGCCAGCCTGGGCTCCCTGGTGGGTGCATGGAGTCTAGTGATGTGGAGAATCTCAGGCAATACGAGCCACAGCCAGTGCCGGACCAGCACTCCCAGCTGAAGATGTTCTGAGAGATGAATCTTGACAAACAGGAGGGGGCAGTTCCTGTCCTGTGTCCCCAGCAATGGCCTCAGAGAATAAACAGGTGCAAGTCCACCCTCGGCTGTCATCTCCCACAGTGCTGCTGCTGGGCTGCTGCCAGGCTCCAGGGCCCTGCACAGGGTGCGTCCCCGCTTACCTCAGCCTCCTCACAGAGACTTCTGGGCCCCGGCTGGAAAGCAGGCCTACGGCCGACTCTCACAAGCAGGAAACTAGACACCTCGACCAAAAAGCTGAGCACAGATCCAAAACTGTGAGGCCCACGGCTGCTCATGTTAACTCATTGTGACAGATGTCCTGAGCTGTGTGGTCACGGGGTGACCACTTCTGTCCCCTGCGGGAAAGGAGTCTGAGAAACAGCTGGCAAGGAGGAAGGAGCCCACACTGTGGTCTGCAGCTGATTGTGCCTAGTGATTAAACTGCTAGGATTGGAGACAGGATAATTCCCTAAAGGCTGAGCATAGGACCTGGAAAATACACACTCAATAAACATTGGCAATTGTTGTTCTGCTGTCACTCTGGCAAAGAAGCTTTCCAATTACTGGAACTAGAGGAGCAGGATTAATCTCTCTCCGAAGCCAAGTGAGAGGACAGCCGTGTCCCATGCAACTTCCAGGGTCCAGGGGCAGTGGTTGGGCAGGACAGCAAGGGGTCAGAGAGCAGCAGGATAGAGTTCTGGCTCAAAGAGTGCTTCTGTCTCACAGGGCCACGACAGCTGGCTTCCCAAGGTAGCAGCTTCCCTCTGACAGGTAGGTAACCCTGCTGATACCTTGCCCCCAAAATTGAGGGGACTGTAATCCCAGCACTCAGGAGGCTGAGGCAGGAGGATTGCCAGTCTGGGCTACATAGATCAAGGCCAGCCTGTACTATAAAGCAAGACACTGTCTCAAAAAAAAAAAAAAAAAAAAAAAAAAAAAACTCAGCAATTTCTCAAGATGAACATAACTATTATTATGTATCACAGATGTATACTAATGATTTTTTTTCTTTTTCTTTTTGGGACAGGGTCTCACTGGGCAGTTCAGGCTGGCCTTGAGCTCACTTTGTAATCCAGCCTGGTCTCAAATTTGCAAGGATCCTCTTGCCTCAGCCTCCTGAGTGCTGGGATTACAGGAGTGCACCACTATGCCCAGCTCTTTTGTTTTTTGAGACAGGGTCTTGCCATGTAGTCCAGGGTGGTCCTGAACTCACTATGTGGCCCTGGTTGGGTTTGAATTTGCAGCAATCCTGGTTCCTCAGCCTTCCGAGAACCTGGATTACAGGTGTGTGCCACCACACCAAACCTAAAATTTTTAAAAACAGAAAAAATTTGAAAAGAATGGGGGCTCTTTAGTACTTTTGTGGGGCAACTTCACAGCTACATTCTGATAAGAAAGCTAAGAACAGCAGAAACAGCACATTTTTATTTTTATCTTGAGACAGGATCTCTAAATCAGGCTAGGCTCACACTAGCAATCTTCATGCCTCAGCCTCTCAGCGCGGGGATTACGCGGCTGGGCCACCGTGTCCTGAACTTCGGGTTGTTTTTCTTCTCTTCAGTCTTACGACCAGCATTTAAAATCATGCCTCTTAGGCCACCTCTTGGCATCTTTTGCCTCTCGCTTGGGCGGCCCCCTGGGCTCTGCCCGGTCCGGATGTGGGTTTGTGGCGAGGATGACAGCTGCGCTGGGTCCGAGGTGCACAGGAAGGGGACCCCACACGTGTGACTCCTTAAATAAAGACCCGAGCTTGGAAAACGCCAGGTGGCTGCGAGGCCATCGCCGGGCCCACAGAGGCCCCGACGTTTCCCCCAGCGGTGTCAGCGGGCTCGGGGTCAGGGGCGCTTTTCCTGCTGGGCTGGCGCTGCGGCGGGGCGGGGCCTGCGGTCCCGGCCTGGGGTCCCCGCGGGCGGGGGAGAGGCGTGGGGCGGGGCGCACCTGGAGGCCGAGAGGGCCGGAGCGGAGGGCGGGGCGCCCTGACGGAGGGGGGCGTGGCCGGGCGGGCAGGGGGCGTGTCCCGGCGCGGCCCCTCCCCGCGCGGCGTCGCGGTGCCTAGGCTCGGGCGCGCGGTCGCTCGCCCAGTCGCGCGGAGGGGCCGGGCCGGGCGCGGCGGCGGCGGCGGGATGAACAGCATCAAGAGCGTGCCGGCGCGGGTGCTGAGCCGCAGGCCGGGCCACAGCCTGGAGGCCGAGCGCGAGCAGTTCGACAAGACCCAGGCGAGCGAGCGCGCGCGGGGCCGCCCCGGGCCTGGCTGTCCGTGGGCGCCGAGCTCCGCGGCCCTGGCCGGCGCAGGTGAACCGGAAGCCGTGCGGCTCCGCGCCGGCCTGGGCCGCGGCGCCGGGGCTGCGGGGGGCTGGGCGCGGGCCTGGAGGCGAACTGGGGCCGGTGTCCGGAAGCCCGGAGCGGGCTCGGTGGCCGCGCTGGGGTCCTGCGCCCGCCGCGGGCACCGTGCGTTTTCGCGAGGAGCCCGCCGCTTCCGTCCCTCCCAGCTGTGGCTCATTACCTGCGGGTGAAAAGTTGCCCGGGCGTCGCCGGGCTCGTTTGCTGGCGGGGTCCTCGGCCAACTAGCCTGCCACCCCCTCGTTAAACGCCGGCGCCCGGCGACGGAAACTTCCAAGGCTCCTTCCTGCGCTCCCACGCGTCCGCTGTGCCCCAGCCGAGGGCCCATCCCGGGAAGGTGCTGGGTGGAGAGTAAATAATGACTCGGGTGTGTGTGTACACCTGTGTTTGGCAAGGACACGCGATGGAGGCTTTGCTGTAGGTCTGTTCTTCGCGCCTTCTCCCCGAGGAGAGTATTTTTGAGACAGGGTCAAGCTGTTCAAACTGGCCTTGAACTCACTGTGTAGCTCAGTATTTGCTGCAGTCCTCCTGCCTCAGCCTCCTGAGTGCTGGGATTACAGGTATGCGCCCTCCACACCCAGTTCCGGGTCCTTTCTGTTTGATGAACCCAGAGGTGTCTTTATCCCTGGGAGATGTGTGGAGGGGCACATACTTACTTACCTAAGGAAGTCAAGCACGACTGAAATGACCAAAAATTTTGACTTTAGAAATGAGGAAGCCAGTCTGAAGCAGGTAGTGACATTTGCATTTCTGGGTTCCCGGAGCAAGTTCCTTCTCTTCTGTCCCAGAAGAGATTGGTGGCTTTCAGAACAAGTCAGGGTGCACATGCTTTTTTTTAAAATAAGAGAAAACACTGGGGGACCTCACCTCTTAGTGACAATGAAAGTGAAAATGGAACCCCAGGATGTCAAGGCTCCGTCCTCCCAGTGCTGAAGTCATTCTGCTTGCAAAAGATTAATGTGTCCATGTGATTGCTGTCATTGTCATCTGGCCCAGCCTAGAGAGCCTGTCATAAAAAAAACAAGCATGGCATTTAATTTAAAGTCATTAACACAATTAATTGTGCCAGAAACTTGCAGAACGCAGCGAGAGACACTTAGAATTGGCAGAGAGAGCCTAAGTGTTGTCAGAAACTTTATTTACCCAGTTTTTTTATTTAAAAGGCGGAGTACATTGGTCTTGCTCAGAAATGATGGGGCCACGTTCCTGGCTGTCAGAGGCAGAATCTGACCTAAGACCGTATGTTTTGGTGCCAGTGCCCATGGAGGTGGGGTGCTGTGGCTGGGTTTGTCTTCAGTGTGGCGAAGGGAGGCTGTAAGAACCAGGTTTTCTAAGTGGTTAATATTTAATTAGATTGTTCCCAGAAATATCTAGTGAGCTGCCAGCCAGGCTCCCCAGTGGAAAGGGCCTGGAGGGACCGGGCTACTGCTTCTGTGTCTCCTTGGGGGTGGAAAATAGCTTCCCTTCTGAAGGCACGGCCCACCGTGACATTGACCAAAGCTGCCTGCCGGGGCCTTGGGGCTGACTCAGGAGCTTACTCCTCCCTGCCTACCAGCGGTGTTTGTCCTTTCTTGGGTCAGGAGGAAGACAAACGCTCCCAAGTTTGCTTTCTGGACAGGCCACGCCCTGTTTCTTGTGGTCTCTGCCATAAGCTCTCAGGAGCGCCAGGTTTTGCTCTGGGCAGCCTGAGCCTGTGGCGGGTGGGTCAGGAAGTCCTGAGGTGCAGAACAGAAGCTATATGTTCTCTTCTGTGGTTTTAGTTCCTTAAGGGAGAAAGCCTCTTTTCAAACAGAGGGGCAGGATTTTAGTGGCTGCTTCTCACTGTTGTCTTCTGTGTACAGAGTGCTACAGAATACATTAGACCTGTGTGCTGAGCCTGAAAGTTGGCTGTGGTGTTCAAACAATGGTCTGTACTTAGGGAGGCCGAGGCAGGAGGGTGGCAAGTTTGAGCCTTGCCTGGGTAACATAGTGAGACCCTATCTAGAAATCAGAAGTGAAAAGGGGTGGAGATACAGTTCAGTGTAAAG
This sequence comes from Cavia porcellus, assembly GCF_034190915.1. NCBI lineage: Eukaryota > Metazoa > Chordata > Mammalia > Rodentia > Caviidae > Cavia > Cavia porcellus. The sequence goes on along the minus strand of NW_026947499.1, from coordinate 7,342,507 downwards.
GTCCTGGGCTCAATCCCTGGTACTACGTGGAATAAAAAGGCTGACGTGCCTTCAGGAAGCAGGCTTGTAAGCAGGAAGACCTGATTCCTAGCTGGTGTCTCTGAGCAAGTTGCTTCATTCCTGAACACTTCCTGTCCTGTGTAGAGAGCTGCTCCCAGGCTGCTGTAAGGAGAGAACCATGGAGGCAGCCAGGTAACGGCATGGTTGTGCCGTGGTCCCTGGAACCAGTGCGTGTGGTACAGTACTGGGCAGAGTTGATAAAGCACAGGGGTCTGGGGTGCACAGCACCTGACTTGCACCTGGGCAAGCTCATGGGGTGTCGGGGGACCCAGCAGAGCCACAGGCTCTTAAGGTACCGATAAGAGGCAGCAGAGGTCGGAATGATGCAATCTAAGGCTACACTGCCCACAGGCGGCTTTGAAGGAACCACCGAGGAATGGGGCCCCTCTGTGGGCCGCAGGACCTAAACTTCTGTTTTAAGCCACTGAGCCTGCTAGAGGCAGTTTGTTGTGGCAGTCACAGAGCAGAGGCAGCTCAGAGGCTGGCATGTCCAGATTGGTGACAGAACTGCACAGCCCGCACAGCAGGGAGATCTTGCAAAGCCTGACGTTTATCAGCAGCTTGGGAGTCCTCGCCCTGCCTGACAGATGCAGAAGAGCCTGGACACACTTGTGGCTCATCCAGCAGCCACTAGAAGAGCACACAGACAGGTGAAGCTAATTTCATTTGAATCAGTTGTTTGGTGCTGGGGGCTCTCACACTGAGCTAATTTCCCAACCCTTTTTTTATTTTCGGAAGAGGTCCTGTCAGGCACCAACTTTCGGTCCTCCTGCCTGAGCCTCCCACAGTGGTGGGAGTTGATTTTTTTTTAAAATTTAATCCAATGTGGCCTTAATGGAGCCCTTTCAACACATAACCACTGAAATTTCTGAGTGTGACATTTCACATTTTGCTTCTCTGCTAAGTCGCTGAAATCTAGTGTACATCTGACATAGCTCACGGGTCAGGTCTCAGAAGACACACATAGCTGGCTGCTGCTTTGGACAGCACAGTGTTGGAAGCACCAGGGAGCTTTTAAAACAAAGCATGCAGGCCTCGGCGGCAGCAGGATTCCTGGATTGCATTGGGGCCAGAATCCCAGCAGTGGGATGGCACCGAACTTTCTCAGCCGTGATTAGCAGACTGCAGGGCACAGACCATCCCTCCTGCCTACCTCTGGAATGTTTGTGGTCAGGAGCACAGGTGCTCAGTCCCAGTGTGGAAGACCCGGGTAGAGGGTGACTGGGGTACGTCTGAACACTGTGCTGGGCTGCCCCTGCCCCACCACGTCCCCAGCAGCAAGCAGAGTCCCAGGGCCCAGGGCCGGATGCCAGAGGCCAGCCAACGCCCTTCTGCAGGGAGAGAAAGGACCAGGTCTAGTCCCCCCAGGCCACCTCCTAAAGCTCAAGGTGGCCAGAGGCCCCCCCCCTTGCATGTCACCTTCCTGAGGCCACTTGGTGGTGGGGAGGCTGCCTGTTCTCCAGCCCTTCCTGCTCCTGCCTGTGTGCCCAGCACGCAGGAGTGTGCTGCCAGGGGCTGAGACTCTTCCTTGGCCCTCACAGCAGGGAGGAGTGTCAGCTGCAGCTCAGTGCTGGGGCAGAGCAGCTGGGAGGCTGGCTTAGGTCCTGTGCCTCAGTTTCCTCATCTGCAAAATGAATCTACCAACAGATTCCCCCTTGTGGGGGGTGGAGGGTCTGTGGGTGTGTATGGGCCTGATGTGTGGTGATGCCGGGCTCACTGTGTACAGAGGAACAGAGACCGTCCCTGTGGGGTGCTGACCTGTGCCCCAGTTGAGGCAGCTGTAAGTGGGAGCCAGGGCTGCTGCTGTGTGCCAGGCAGGATTCTACGCCAGGGTCCTTCCTCAGCTCTGTGTTTTGTATCTTCTGTTGGGTTTTACTGATTGCACAGTGTGGCTTCATGCTCCATCCTCCTGCCTCAGCTTCTTGGGTAGTGGAACTAGAGACTGTGTCCCTGTACCTGGCTGGAACTGCCTGTCCTAACAGGAGGAGCATGCAGACATGGCCCTGAGGCCAGCAGCAGGCCGGAGCTTGTGCATGAAACCCAGGTGGCCCGAGTGGAAACCTCGGAGTGGCGTCAGGGAACCCAGCTGCTAACCTGAGACCTCGGCCTCGCCTTCCCCAGCTCTGCCTGCCTGCCAGCTCCCACTCAGGTCAGGTCTGGCTCAGATGTCACCCATTTGGGAAGCCTCCTCTGCCAGGGCTCCCTCATGCCCATGAGCACGCTCTGTCCCCATGTCCCACTGCGGGGTAGGACACAGGACAGCTAAGAGGCCAGGCCTGCTTAGGGGCTGTCCATCCCCTGGCCCCACAGCGCCCCTCTGACACATCCTCGCTCACATGCCCTGGAAGATGTAGTGCAGATGCGGCTGTTTTCCCTCTGGTGAAATAAACACCAGCCGCAGACAGCCACGGGCTCACCTGCCTGGGTGTGACTCAGTCCCCTGACCCGTGGGACAGACAGGTCTGCAGTGACGTCACCAGTGCCCGGGACGAAACCACTGGGCTGGGTCCCCGTCCCTTCCAGAACTGGTGCGGCGGGAGTTTGACTCAGGGCTCCCGTGTGTCACCCATAAAGCCAGGCACACAAGTGACAGTGGGTTGGGCTGTGACACTCTGGCGTTCTCAGAAGCACGGATTCCCCCTGGGGCACACTCAGACGTGTGGGCTGTGGTGGCCCAGTTTCCCCAGTGGGAATGGTGGTGGGGCTGGGGCCACCAGCACAGAGGGGCGGCCCAGGGAGGCCGGGCGCTTCCTGTCAGGGCAGCGTGCTCTGCGCAGTGCACTTGGCCTGGCCACACAAGTGCTGTGTTCGCCGTCATCAATGGCCTTTGAGGTGGCCAGGGTGCCTGAATGAGCGCGCTCTGTCCTTCCCGCAGGGCTTTGGCAGCACAGAGCAGAATGACCCGCCGCACTGCCAGCCTCCTGGCCGCGCTCTGAAGAGCATCTCTGTCCCTGCCAGGGCTGCCGTGGCCTCGTGATAACAGCACAAGGAGGCTTAAGTTGATTCATTCCAGGGCCGATTTTAAAAACAGAAATTGTGTTATAGCTACTTCCCCGTTTAGCGCTCGTGGCTAAATTATTAGCTGGAGAGAGACACTGCCGTTAAGTCACCCAGTCCTTGGGCTAGAAAGTGCTTTTGTGCATTCGAGTGTCCCTCTCCATGTGTCCAGGGAAGATTTACTGGACTGAGGCGGGGCGGGGCGTGCAGGCAGGGGCTGGCCCAGCCTGTGTCAGGCCCTGGGTTCCATCCCCAGCACCACAGGAAAGTAAAACAAACAACGACAGATCTGTGACCCCGGTGTGGTGGGGGAAGCGTGGACACAGCAGGGGACCAGACGGCCCTTGTCACTGGGTACCTACAAGGGTGGGGTCCAGGACCCCAGCAGCTTGGGTCTCAGGCAGAGTGATGCAGGCTCGCCTGGAAGCTCCACTGTCCAGCCGGGACTTGGGACCACGGGTACACCATGTGAGCGCTGGCCGTCCTCGGCTGCTGGGGAAGGAGGACAGGGAAGCCTGACCATGTGCTCGCACTGTTCGCCTCCTGGCATCATGCTGGACGGCTGGCTGACCTGTGGCTGCGGCTGCATGGGCACCGAGGGTCATCTGCACTTACGCTCCAGGTGTTGAGGGGGACAGACAGACAGGACTTCCCGAGGGCAGGTGCCGAGGGGGCATGCAGCAGGATGTGTGACAGCGCTTGGAAGGTGGTGGAGGAGGCTGGGTGGGCCATAGCTCTGGGAGGGTGGGGGCAGGGACAGAAGGCAGCCGCAGGGCTGGGGACAGGCAGTGGTTGGCTGGTTTGCTGCACTGTGCCAGGACTTGTCCCTGTCCAGGTCCCCTGCCCTCCCTCCTCTAGCCTGCAGCTCTCTCCCCAGGTCTCCTGCCACGGAGCCCACAAAACAACACTGCCCGCTGCCCAGGGAGGCTCCATGCCTCGGCAGAAGTGGGGAGAGCCGCTCTTCCAGGCTGCCTCAGTGCCACCCACTGTCCCCTAGTGCACCCCACCCAGTGGGAGTTGAGTGGAGACAGCTCTTCTGAGCCGTCTGAGACTCCTTCTCTCCAGGGATCTGACAGGAGATTGGGGTGCCAGGCAGCAGGTGGACTCTCCTGCAGTGGTCACCATTGTCCTTCCTTCTTTCCCCAGCTCTGGGTTTTCTCCCCTGCTCACGAAGTCAGGAGCCTGGAAGGTTCCTCTTCGGGATGTAGAGGGACTAGCTGCCTGCATTCCCACTGCTAGGACAGTTGTGGCTCCCGAGCAGCCAGGGTCCTGGCCAGAGCCCACAGTGTGACCCAGGCTTCCAGGAGCTCCCCCTCTCCCTGTAAAAGTGGGCCCTGTTGAGCAGGAGTGGGGTGGCATCTCGAGAAGCAGCATCACCAGAGTCAGGCCTCCTTGGGGCCCCATGTAGAGAAGGTGTCAGGACGCCTGGCAGTGAGGACCCTGCCAGAGGCCACTGTGTCACCCTGGCCCGCTCCTGGGATGAGGCCTGGCTGCCGCCTGGGAGGAACAGAGACTGGGGATGCCCACAGCCCCCACTGCGTGAGCACTGGGCTCCCTTGTGTGGCGCCTGGCTGCCCCACACATCAGCTGCCTGCACACAACAGGCCTGTGTTCTGGGCCATGGGTGCCTGGCTGACACTGCTCTGTCCTCTCCTGCTGCGTCCCCTGGTGCCACGATCCGGAGACCACAGGCAGGCCGCACCATCCCAGCACGGACAGTGTCACTGTTGGGGCAGTGGAGCAGGCTCGTCACCACCTTCCTCATGGAGTTCTGCAGGCCAGTGGCAGTCGTTACTAGAACCAGCTCCAATGTCAGGAGGGCCGAGGCCAGGTTACAGTGCTGAGGCCAGGTTACAGGACTGGCAGTCGCTGGGAGGCGCTGAGCCACTTACTGGGCGCCCCGCCCCCCCAGGGTGTAGAAGCAGCCAGACTCAGTACTGGCTTTGCCCTTTTATCAGAGGAGACACTGGATCCCTAATCCTGAGGGCTTCAGTTTCCTCCCTAAGAAAGCTGCATCATAAACTAGCTGTGGTGATGCAGGCCTTAACCCCAGCACTGTGCAGGCTGAGGCAGGAGGGTTTCAAGTTCAAGCACTTAGCAGTGACTTAGTGAAGACCTTTCTCAAAATAGTGGCTGGGGACATGGCTCCAGGAAAAGCCCTGCGGCCACTCCCCAGTGCTGAGGGGAAGAAAGGCGAGGAGAGAGGGAGAGACCGGGAAGCGGGTCCTGCCCGAGGCTGTGGCTGTGGCGGCTGTGCGCTCAGTGACCAGTGCCACTCGGGCAGGTCTGGTCTCCGCGCCAGCAGGGACCTCTGGTGGCGTGATGTGGACTCTGCAGACAGGACAGGTGGCTCTGCCTGGCTGGTTAGGCTTTGTGAGCATAGGGCAGCAGCCCCTTGGGTAAGAGAGTCCCTGTACCTTTGTGAGGGGGTGGAGAGCCGCCGAGGACCAGAGTGCCATACCCTGGGCAGCCAGGGAGGCCAGGGTTCTCACTGCCTGTGCCTGTTGGGCATCCGTACTCCTGCTCGGGCTCGGCTGGACGCTGTTCTGTGCCTGCTTATGGACTTGCCGCCAGGAGGAGCCTCACTGCCACCTGGATCTGGCGACAGCACTGCTGGGCCCCGGCTCCACTCCCCCAGCGTCCTCCTGGGTGGGGCAGAGCCCAGGCAGAACGGGGAATGAGGCCCCCTTGTGGCCGATGGGTGACAGGGCTTCCTCCTGGGAGGGGACAGTGTCACTGTTCAGGAAGGGCCTATGCCAGGCAGGGGAATCTGGTCTCAGGGCTCTGGGGCTTCTCCCCAAGGACAGGCCACAGGATGCCAAGAGACTCTTCCTTGGGCCTTGGGCGAGACAGCAGTGTCACCCAAGCCACCAGCACAGCTGGTGGTGTCCTCTTGCCCAGGGCCTGGGAAGCCCCGTGGCTCTGGTCTAGGAGTCAGCGGTGCTGTGTCCACAGTCACAGCAGACCGTGCTTGACAGCAGCAGGGCTTGGGTGACAGCCCCCCTCAGGTGGCCCCCGGGAACCCCGACAGCTCTTAACAGCTGCCTCCGTGTCCCCACAGGCCATCAGCATCAGCAAGGCCATCAACAGCCAGGAGGCCCCGGTGAAGGAAAAGCATGCCCGCCGTATCCTTGTGTCCTCACTGGGTCCCCAAGGCTGGGATGGTGGGGATTGGGGAGCAGTTAAAGTCTGGGCGCAGCTCCTGCTGCCTTGTCCTCGCTCCTGCCTGGCTGAAAACCTCCGTTCCCACAACCTGGGGTGCAGGCCCTGCCCCATCCCTCCCGGGACTGTGTCCACCAGCACTGCCCCGCACTTGGCCTTGACCGCGCAGGCATCATCCTGGGCACGCACCATGAGAAGGGGGCCTTCACCTTCTGGTCCTATGCCATCGGCCTGCCACTGCCCAGCAGCTCCATCCTCAGCTGGAAGTTCTGCCACGTGCTGCACAAGGTCCTGCGGGACGGCCACGCCAACGTGAGTGCCACCCTCCCGGCCCCGTGGGCTTCCCTGGCCAGCACCTCACTCCTGCTCGCCCCCGCAGGTGCTGCACGACTGCCAGCGCTACCGCAGCAACATCCGGGAGATCGGGGACCTGTGGGTAGGTGCTGGGGTGGCTGTGGGGTGTGGGGGGTCCGAGCTGTGCATGGGCCCTGTGGAGCCTGGGCTGGCGTCACCTCTCCAGCGTGGCAGTCAGTCTGGCGGTGTGGACCCCAGTCCTGTCCAGGCAGGGCTGGCGGTGGCATCCCCGCCTGCTCTTCAGGACGCTCCAAGATTCCCGAGCCTGGGCCTTGATCCCCCCCAACCTGGAGTCAGGAGCACGGTGGGGTGACAGGGCCTCAGTCTCTGTGCTCTTGGCACTAAGGGCCCCCTGTATCGCATCCTTGCCCCTGAAGGCGAGGGACACGATGTTCACAGTGCCCTCTGCAGACAGCTGGGCCACGGCGTGGGAGGGACAGGACAGGGCATGACAGGCAGCCTGGTTGCCTCTCCCTTATCTGCCTGTAGCACTTTCATGAAGTATCCGGGCTCGGAAATGGCCCGCTGCCTCGAGCAAAGCACCCTCTTCTCAGGAGAGGTTCCTGGCTAGAATGACAAGGCCAAGATAAGGGGAAAGCTGGAGACAGGGCGGTAGTACAGGGAAGCGACCGCCGCGGGAGGCATCGGCTTTGTGTCTGCCTCTGTGCCATCCCCATCCTGTCCCACCTCTGTTTCCTTGTCTGCCCAATACCTGCTGCACCTGGGCTCTGCATCTCGACCTCAGGGCAGGGACCTCACAGAGCTCTGTCCCTGCAGGGCCACTTGCATGACCGCTACGGGCAGCTAGTGAACGTCTACACCAAACTCCTGCTGACCAAAATCTCCTTCCACCTCAAGGTAGTTTCCTTGGGGGGCTGCAGGCTCTGTGCCCCCGCACAGCCTGTGCCCTGTCCTTCCCCAAGGCCTTGCCACACCTCAGGCTGCTCAGCCATGAGGGCAGGGCAGCTGTGGGTTGCCATCCTGCCTGCAGCTGGGGTCTCTCTGCAGCACCCCCAGTTTCCAGCGGGCCTGGAGGTGACGGATGAGGTGCTGGAAAAGGCGGCTGGGACTGACGTCAACAATATGTGAGTCCCCTCCCCACTTCCCGATGTCCCCAGCCCAGATGCCTGTGCAGGGGGTGGGGACTGGGGGATAGCTGGGGCCCAGCCACTCAGCCCCCGCTCCACTTTGCCCTCACAGCTTCCAGCTCACCGTGGAGATGTTTGACTACATGGACTGCGAGCTGAAGCTGTCAGAGTCAGGTGGGGGCGGAGAGGATGCCGGACTCCGAGCAGACCGATGGGTGTGCACAGTGCAGGCCAAGGCCACTGGCCTTTGAGGAGAGCAGTCTGTCACTGAGCTGTCCCTGGCCGCTGACAGCATTCTTAGGTGCAAGCCAGCTGTGGTAGTGCACACCTATGATCCTATGATCCTGGGAGGCTGAGGCAGGAAGATTTAAAGTTCAGAGCCAACCTGGGCAAGTCAGCCTGACCTTGTCTCAGCAAATAAAAAGCCCTAGGGTGGGGCTCAGTGGCAGTCGCGCTTGCTTAGAGTGTGAGGCTTGGGACTCGGCCCCCAGCACCACAAAAACAAGTTCTTAAAGCTCCTGTCCTCCTGGGGTCCACGCCCATCCCAAAGCAGGTACCTCCCGAGCCCCAGCCCCAGCCACGGCCCTGGCCTGTCCAGGCTCGCAGTCTTCAGTCCCTGCTGTGGGTGTCACTCCACCAGCCCAAGAGGGACGGCCTGGGGCTGTGGTTCCCTCCCCGAGAGGCCCTTGGCGGCACTGCCTGCTTTCTGCCCTAAGCAGCCCAAGTCACCCAGGGCTTGGTAGCCCAGGAGTTGCCAGTGGATGGGCAGGAAGCGTTCCCCACGGCGGTGTGAGGTGCACACACTGCGCTAAGGGACACTGCGGGTTGAGGCACGGTGGCTCTGCCCTGGGCTCTGAGCTGTTCCCATGGGGCTCTGGGGCTAGGCCCTGGGAGGGGCACACAGGCAGGGTACAGGGGCGCAGGGTATGGCTCCCCAGTGCGTCTGTGCCTGAGCCTGGGCTGTGGCTTTGCATCCTGGCAGACAAGTGCTAAACCCAGGCCCCTTGTGGCCCAGAGGCCACCAGGCACAGGCCACATCCCACCCTGGCTGCTCCAGGTCCCGGAGGAAGCCCAAGCAGGCAGCAGCGGTCCCCACAGTGGATGTGCAGGGAACCCAAGGCCCCCACCCACAGGGATGCAGATGTGTCGAGGAAGCACAAAATGAGGTCACAGTGGTGCCGGCCTCAGCTGTGGCCCAGCAGCTTTATGGGCTGAGAGATGGTGTGGAGCTGGGATGGTGCAGAGGCTGGGAAAGGCCTGAGAACATCTGTGGGAAGCCACGCAGGCCCCGTCCACTGTGCTCTGTCCCGTTGGCAGGGTGCCCACTGGAAATGGAGGGGCCACGAGGGGGCTTCACTCCTCTTTCTGTCCCGTCCCCCCAGGGGTCCACTCACAGCCCCTGCCCCGGCCTGGCAGGGTCTACGCGCAGTGGTGTAAGCGCTGGGCCCCCATCACCTCTGCCCTGGTCCGCTGCCTGCTCGCTGTCCTGGGGAAGCTGTGGGCCGGGGAGGAGGCAGTTATGTTTGTCTTTGTCCCTCAGCTCGGTAGTTCCAGTCAAGCCTGATAGCCAGCCTGGGGGGAGCGAGGTCTGGGAGCCCAGGTGCCCACCTTGTGCTTCTCAGCTTCACGGCGGGTTTAAGTGGCAGCTGTCGCCCTGTCTTGCTGGTACCTCACTGTGACCTTGAAGGGATGGGTCGCTCTGTCACCAGCTGGTTGGGGCAGCTGCCTGGGCCAGGGCTCCAGTCAAGCCGCTCACGCGCTCTCCTCCCACCCTTTCCACGCAGTTTTCCGGCAGCTGAACACGGCCATTGCTGTGTCCCAGATGGCCTCGGGCCAGTGCCGCCTGGCCCCGCTCATCCAGGTCATCCAGGACTGCAGTCACCTCTACCACTACACAGTCAAGCTGCTGTTCAAGCTGCACTCCTGTGAGTTACCACGGTGACAGTGAGCTGTTCACCTGCTTGTGTGGAGAATGGGTGTTACGAAAACAACCACTGGAAGATCTGGTGGTGTAGTTGTACGATTTTTTTCTTTTTTTTGTATCGGGGATTGAACTCACGACCGCGCACTTGCAAAACAGGCGCTTATGCCATGGAGCTAAATCCCTTGCTAGATTCACACTTTAAAATTTTTAAAAACATTTTTTTGGTGCTTTTGAGACAAAATTTCACTGTACAGTTCAGGCTGGCCTTGAGCTCACTTTGTAACCCAGGCTGGTCTCAAACTCATGGAGATCTTCCTGCTTCAGCCTCCTGAGTGCTGGGATTACGGGCACGAGCCACATATCTGGCAGTTTCAGACTTACGACTTTTTGTCCCCACTAAGGATTGAACCTAGGGCATTCATACTGAGCCAAGCTCCTTTTTCTTTTTTGAGACAAAGTCTTAGTCATTAAGTTGCCCAGGCTGAACTCAAACTTGTAATCCTCCTGCCTCAGCCTGCTAGCTTGCTGGGATTACAGGCTATGCCACTGCACCCAGCCCCTTTGTGACTGTCCCTGGCTTCTGTAAGACAGTGGCCCCTCAGCTACTTTGACTTGTCACGCCACATTCTAGGGGAGCAAGAGTGAAAAGGCATCTGTTTCTGTGGGTGGGAAAGGCCCTGGGGGGACACTGTCATCTGACCACCCTGAGAATCACTAGTGTGCCTGCCGTTTTTCCTCAGCTAGGATGGGTATGGTCACAGCAACCTCACGGAGGTGTCCTCGAGGCCTGGTGTCCCCATGCCAGGGGCCTATGCTGCGGTCACAGGTGGTCTCTGTGATCCGAGGGTTCTGGAACACAGATGCAGTGGGCGGGGCGGGGGCCCCAAAGCACTGCATGGAGAGGAAGCGCCCCTCAACTCATGCTATCCCCAGGTCTCCCAGCGGACACACTGCAAGGCCACCGGGATCGGTTCCATGAGCAGTTCCACAGGTACTGGGTACAGGGCCAGCCTGGCTGCAGAGGCTCTGTGGCTGCCAGGTGACCTGTCCCCTCCTCCTGTCTCTGCCGTAGCCTCCGGAACTTCTTCCGCAGAGCCTCGGATATGATCTACTTCAAGCGGCTCATCCAGATCCCCCGGCTGCCTGAGGTACCTGCACCTCACCCCGGCCCTGGGGACCACCAGGGAGGGAGGCTAAGCTGCCCTGACCTCTGTCCCTGCAGAGTCCCCCCAACTTCCTGCGGGCCTCAGCCCTGGCAGAGCACATCAAGCCTGTGGTGGTGATCCCCGAGGAGACCCCAGAGGATGAGGAGCCCGAGAACCTCATCGAGATCAGCACAGGGCCCCCCACTGGGGAGCCTGTGGTGAGCACCTCAGTGCTGGTGTCCTGCGTCTAGCCCCGAAAGGCTGGGGGGGGGGGTGTTGGGCAGCTGGCAGCAGGGATGAGGCGGGGCTCACTGTGCCTTGCAGGTAACAGCCGACCTCTTCGATCAGACCTTTGGACCCCCCAACGGCTCCCTGAAGGATGATAGGTGAGGCCAGGAGCGCTGGGCGGGACAGGACACCGGTCTGCAGGGAGCTGGACCAGAGCTCAGGAGCCAGCGGGGGGTCACGGTGGTGGCGGCTGGTGATGAGGGCGCGAGTCTGGCCTGTGGGTGACCGAGCCTGAGCCCTGGGGCCTCTGCCAGGGACCTCCAGATCGAGAGCCTCAAGAGCGAGGTGGAGCAGCTGCGCACCGAGCTGGAGAAGATCAAGCTGGAGGTGAGGCGGCCGCCTCGGGTGGGCAGGGGCTGGGGGCAGGACCCCAAGGGGCACAGACCCCGCACCGTCCCATCCTGCCGTCTTGCTGCCCGCCCGCAGGCTCAGCGGTACGTGGCACAGCTGAGGGGCCAGGTGAACGCGCTGGAGGCCGAGCTGGAGGAGCAGCGCAAGCAGAAGCAGAAGGCCTTGGTGGACAACGAGCAGCTCCGCCACGAACTGGCCCAGCTGCGGGCCGTGCAGGAGGAGGGCGCGCGGAGCCAGGGCCTGCGCGAGGAGGCGGAGAGTACGCGCGGGACCTAGCGGTGCCAGTGGGGGGAAGGGAGAGGGCCCCCAGCAGCCCCCGCAGCCGGCTCCTCTCCTCCGGCAGGGAAAGCGAGCGCTACCGAGGCGCGCTACAGCAGGCTCAAGGAGAAGCATGGCGAGCTGGTAAAGGCGCACGCTGAGCTGCTGAGGAAGGCAAGGTGCCCCCCGGCCCGCGCCCCCGCCTCCCCATCCCTCTCCCCGGGCCAGCGCTGAGCCTGTGTCCTTCCGCAGAACGCCGACACCGCCAAGCAGCTGACGGTGACGCAGCAGAGCCAGGAGGAGGTGGCGCGGGTGAAGGAGCAGCTGGCCTTCCAGATGGAACAGGTGAAGCGCGAGTCGGAGATGAAGGTACGGCCACGCCCTGCCCCGTCCGAGGCCCTGCCGCGTGCTCCACCTCGTACCCCATGACACTGTGTCTCGTCGCAGCTGGAGGAACAGAGTGACCAGCTGGAGAAACTCAAGACGGAGCTGGAAGCCAAGGCCTTCGAGCTGGCACACACGCAGGAGGCCCTGAGCCGCACGGAGCAGGTGCTGCAGGCCAGGCCGGGACTGGGTGGGCCAGGCAGACCTGCCCTTCCAGGTGCAGGGCCACCCAGGGGGGCGTGGTGGCCCCGGGGCACCTAGGGGACACCCAGCTGCATGGCCCCGCCCTGAGCCAATGGCATGACGTCTGCAGAGCGGGTCAGAGCTGAGCTCTCGGTTAGACGCACTGAGCTCGGAGAAGGATGCGTTGGGCAGCGCCGTGCGGCAGCGGGAGGCCGAGCTGCGGGCCGCCCAGCACCTGGCCCAGGAGAAGGAGGCAGCCCTGAGCCAGGAGCAGCAGCGCAGCTCCCAGGAGCGGGCCGAGCTGCAGGGGCGACTGGCACAGAAGGTAGGGGTGCCCTTGGCTGTCCTCCCAGCCGCGGATGCAACTGCCCAGGGCTCAGGAGCACAGCTTCGGCCTCCTGGGTGGCTGCTGGGGACAGCATGGTCACCCTTCTGAGCCACTCACCCGGCCTCCCCCCACCACCACCACCACCACCTGGGGTGTAACCAGAGTCATGGGAGGGCCACCAGGACATCTATGTCCTGTCCCCCACACCACCCAGGAGTCTGAGGAGCAGGGCCTGCGGCAGAGGCTGCTGGATGAGCAGTTTGTGGTGCTTCGGTGTGCTGCCGTCGAGGCCAGGCGCATCCTACAGGATGCCGTGAGCACCCTGGATGACCCCCTGCACCTGCGCTGCACCAGCTCCCCAGGTAGATGCCCCACTGCCCCCCCATGATCAGCCCAACCCAGTAGGGGCCACTGGGCTCACGGCACTCTGTGTTACAGCCTTCCTGGTGAGCAGGGCGCAGACAGCCCTGGATGCTGTGAGCTCCCTGGAGCAGGGCCACAGCCAGTACCTGGCCTCCCCGGCAGGTGAGTGCAGCCTGTGTGCCCTCTGGGTCCCTGGCTGTCCCCCACCATAGGGAGATTTCTGGGATGTCGGGCGCCACTGCAGAAAGCCCAGGATGGTGGCCAGTAGGTATCTTGGGGGCAGAGGAACAGGGCCTTCTCTCTCTGTGAACTGGGGATGCTGTGCCTCACATCAGCTTGCAGAGAGGACAGGACAGGCGGCCCTTGCATTCCCCCCACTCAGCTGACTTGATCCTTTCCGCCCAGACGCCTCTGCCCTGGTGGCAGCCCTGACCCGGTTTTCCCACGCGGCTGCAGATACCATTGTCAACGGTGGTGCCACCTCCCACCTGGCTCCCACCGACCCAGCTGACCGTAAGTGGGGCCTGGGTGGCTGCGGCCAGGGGTTCCAGGCCTCCTCTGGGACTCGGGTGCAGGCTCAGCTTACTCTGTCCCTCTGCAGGCCTGATGGACGCCTGCCGGGAGTGCGGGACCCGATCGCTGGAGCTTATGGGGCACCTACATGAGCGCCAGGCGCTGGCACAGGCACAGCCCGGCCTGGTGCGGTCCCCCCTGCAGGCCATCCTGCAGCTGGGCCAGGTGAGGCGTGCTGGCACCTGCACACAGCCTGGGGGTGCCTGGAACCCACCTTCCCCACACCCTCCAACTTCCTGCGTCCCTACTCTGTGCCGGGCTAAGGCACCTTGGAGTCTGGGGTCCCTGGACCGCTCTCCCTGGCTCCTGTGGTCAGTGTGATCTGCCTGCCTGTGTGGCTGTCCTCCTCCCAGGAGCTGAAGCCCAAGAGCCTGGATGTGCGGCAGGAGGAACTGGGGGCAGTGGTCGACAAGGAGATGGCGGCTACATCCGCAGCCATCGAGGATGCAGTGCAGAGGATCGAGGTGAGGCTGGGATTGAGGGTCCCTAATTCCTGCAGAAGCCCTGGGAGCTGGGCGCAAGCTGCATGGAGCCTTGCACTCAGCCTCAAGACCCACAGACAGCGCTTCTGGAGCCCTCGAGGTGGGAGCTGGGAGGGCAGGAGGGGCTGGGGTTCCTGCCCTGTCCTGGGACTGCAGACACTGGGCCCCCTGGCTGCCACAGTGCCCACTTGGGCCAGCTCACGGCTGTCATTGGCTGCAGGACATGATGAACCAGGCCCGCCATGAGAGCTCGGGGCTGAAGCTGGAGGTGAATGAGAGGTTCGTCCCACTCCTGCCCCCAGGGAATGCCCAGCCCCACCCCAGTTCTGGTCTGGGAGGTCCCCCTTGAATGCCACCTGTTCCCCTGCCCTGCTTTGGTCACATCCTACACAGTGTCACACCTGCCACTCTGTCCTCCCATTGTTCCTCAGGATCCTCAACTCCTGTACAGACCTGATGAAGGTGAGTGGGCCCGGGCCTGGGACCGGGGCGGGCTCCACTGCAATCCAGGGAGGGGCCGTGCCAAGAGCCACGTGTCTCGGTTTGTAGGCCATCCGGCTCCTGGTGATGACCTCCACCAGCCTGCAGAAGGAGATTGTGGAGAGCGGCAGGGTGAGCTGGGCCAGGGCCACGCAGCTGCCAGCCGGGACAGAGTCCCCAAGGGCGACTGAGCCAGGCGCACAGGCCCAGGGAGGCTGCAGGGTGTGTGTAGGAGAGGGGTGAGGGTTGGGGGCGGTTTCCCTCACCTGTGACTCCTCGCACTGCCACCAGGGGGCAGCCACACAGCAGGAATTCTACGCCAAGAACTCGCGGTGGACTGAAGGCCTCATCTCGGCCTCCAAGGCTGTGGGCTGGGGAGCTTCGCAGCTGGTGTAGGTGCCCCGGGGCCGGGGTCTGGGCTCTGAGCCGGGGAGCCTGGGGCAGGGCGGGGCTGGGCCCTGAGCACGATGCCGCCTGCTCGCCCGGCCGCAGGGAGTCGGCAGACAGGGTGGTGCTGCACACTGGGAAGTACGAGGAGCTCATCGTCTGCTCGCACGAGATCGCTGCCAGCACCGCGCAGCTGGTGGCCGCCTCCAAGGTGAGTGGCGCTGGTGTCCGAGCCTCCCCTGGGTGCCGCGACTGCTGGCTGCAGCCAGGGACCCACGGCCCACTCTGTCTATCCCCACTCAGGTGAAGGCCGACAAGCGCAGCCCGTGCCTCGGCCGCCTGCAGGAGTGTTCCCGGGCCGTCAACGAGAGGGCCGCCGGCGTGGTGGCCTCCACCAAGTCGGGCCAGGAACAGGTTGAGGACAGAGGTGACCATGGGTGGTGACAGGGGCTGCTGGCCTCGGGCTGGGGGGCAGTGGGCGCCAGACACTCAGCCCCTTGTCTCCTGGCCACAGACACCATGGACTTCTCCGGCCTGTCCCTCATCAAGCTGAAGAAGCAGGAGATGGAGACGCAGGTGAGCAGCTGGGGCCGGCCATGGCTTCGTCCCTGCCGGGCCAGCACGGTGCTGACCATGCGTTGCGGCCCAGGTGCACGTGCTGGAGCTGGAGAAGACGCTGGAGGTGGAGCGTGTGCGGCTCGGGGAGCTGCGGAAGCAGCACTATGCGCTGGCGGGGGCCGTGGGGCCGCCCAGCGAGGAGGAGCCCAGCCAGCCCACTGCAGCCCCTCGGGGGGCCTCCAGGAAGCCACCCCTGGCCCAGAAACCCAGTGTGGCACCAAGACAGGACCAGCAGGTGCAGGGCGGCAGCGCGGGGGTGGGGGGCCACGCCGAAGGCTCCAGGCCTTGCCCACTGATTTCTCGTTTGACCCCACAGCTGGATGGCAAGGACGGCCTGTACCCCGTTCAGCTTGTCAACTAGGCCCCAAGGTCCAGCAGGGCAGCTGGGGGGCCTGGGTGTCACAGGGCTGGGCTGAGAGGGTTGCCCGCTCGGTGTCCCCAAGGCAGCCCTTTGGGAACATGGGCCGAACGCCCACCTTCATCTGCATTCCTGAGTGTTCTGCCAGCACTTGGGGGACAGGGCCCTCAGGGGCCACCCTGCTGTCCGGATGACAGCTCTGAAGCTGTCAGTCAGAGGTGGGGTCTCCACCAGCGCCTGCTGACAAGGGCAGAGCCAACAAGTAGCCTGCATCCTGTCTCCCAGACTTGGTGCTAGGGCCCCCAAGGTGGGTGCCCCACAGGTGGCCAGCGCCATTCCAGTGCCAGGCAATAAGGACCTGAGCGGCTGCCGTGGCCACACCCACAGGTAGTGCCCGCCCAGGTGCTGCCTTGGGCCCTGGAGTGTCACTCTCAGCTGGACTGCGGCCATCCTACTTCAGTTTTCCGGCCAGACCCGGCTGCCTCTGGCCCCACCTTGGTTGGAGAAGCCAGAATCCATGGGTCCCTGTCTGGGGATGAGGAAGTGGTGGTTACCGGGAGGGGTGCCTGGCATGAGCACCGGGGCTTGCAGTCCCTGGTGGATTTGAATTTTGCTCCGAACCCAGGCGGTGTGACTGGAAGGGGGAGACCCAGCCAGGAGAGCAGAGCCAGCGGCTGGAGTGGATGAGAGATGGGCACCCCCTTGCCAGCCCCTTGGTGGGATGAGGCAGCCCCTCCTGTGTCCTGGTCAGCATTCCTCACTTGAAGTTCCACTGGCAATAAAACGCACTGACTGTTGTCACCAGGGCCCCAGCGAAGGCCTGTGCCTGACGTTTCATTTTTCCAGTGATGCACAGTTCCTCTTCAGGCCCTGGGTAAGGGTGCCCCTCGGTTCCACAGGTGATAACACTGGGCAGCAGCCTTGGAGAGCTGGCTTCCCTCCAGTGTGGGGCTCAGCTGTCTCTGCTGCAGGAGGCTGTGTCAGGAGCCGCAGCCCAGGGTTCCACCCACACCCCTGGTCTCCTGGGCCATCCTTGGGTTACATCCTGTGTCCACGCACAGCTGGCAGAAACTGGTCTGGCCACCTGGAAGATGGTTGTGTCGTAAATGCTACAGGTCCAGATGCCCTCACCTAAGGCACTTGGCCAGTGTGGGTCAGGACAGTGACCACCTCCGAGTTCTCCAGCCCCAACCTGAGCAGCTGCTCTGGTGTGGGACCTGCAGACAGCCTGGTCTAGGTGCCGCTCACTGCCAGGCCAACGGCGTCGCAACACTTTTCAAAGCCAGTGACTGCTATAAGAAAGCACCTCTGTCCTCAGTGACCTACCCTTGCACGGGCGGGGCACACCATGGTGCCCAGGCCTGGGAACCGGAGGCTGCCTCTTCTGGTCCATGTGTCCCACACACTGGCTCCTCCGTCTCGGTGTTGGGGAGCCCTGCTTCCTGCTCCAGACAGTGTAAAATCTGTCACTATGTGGTGTACAGGGAATGCACTCTGCTTGGGGACAACGAGAAATGGCATATAGTGGTCAAGTGCTGACATGGGCCTTGAGCCCAGATATGTGAGACAGGCAGCATACAGGGGCACAGCTCTTCCAGAGGGGGCAGGGCCCCTGCTCCAGGTGTCCAAGGAAGGCGGCGGCTCCTAAGACACCTGCTAGTGTCTTAGGACACTGTGCACAGGACGACTCCCACAACCCCCAGTGGTCACACGGCCCTCTGGATAGTAGAGCCCGCACGTGGTTGCAACCCCATATGGCCTGTACACATGCACGCTTGCTGCTGGGTAAGCGGTGCAGCCATCAGCCAGCAACGGCCCAGGTGGTGCCCACCAGAGCCCCACTGGCATCCTGGCCGCCAAAGTCAGAGGCTGACCCGTTTCAAGCTGCGCCAGGTGAAGCAGTGACACAATTGTAACAATTCTCCATTTATTAAAAATGGTCCTACGACTTACAGCCACAGCACCAGATGTGGCCATGGATGGCACCTGTGGTCGGCCTAGCGACCCTTTTGCAATATCACACTGAGCTCACGTTCGGCAGTGACCACGTGGGCGGGCAACAGAGGTATCAGACACGGTGGAGACGCGGCACCAGGCACCGCAGTGACCTGTCCCAGAGCTTTGCTTCTTTACCAAACAGTCACAATACAGCAGAGTTCAAGTCCAGGAACAGGAGTGTATAGGAAGTGAGGACAAAGGCTGGAGGCCTCGCCTGTGGCCCACTGGGATGGGCCGTGGTTCAGCTCTGCCTTGACTGGCAAGCTGGGTGGTGGCCAGTTGGCAGGCCACAGGTTGGACTGCCTGGCAGGTGGCAGGACGAAGGTGGGGCATGAAGTTCCTCCAATGGTACACTGGCCACGCTGGCCCATGTCCAGCATCTGCACACATGACACGGCACCTGGGGGAGGTGCAGGTGTGGGCAGGGGGCAGAGCGGGTCCAGCCCACCCCCAGGAACCCCCCTGCCCCTTCCCTGCATGAGCCCCACTGGGGAGCCCAGGTCCTGGTTGAAAGCTGCTGCCTGCCCTGCTGTTACAAACAGGATCATGGAGCTGGGAGCTTGGCCTGGCCCACGGACCACAGGGCACCCTGGCGGGCACTCGCGGGCCTCAGCCCTGGCACCAGGTAAAGGTAAGGCACAGCACGGGCACCCACAGGCGCAGCCATGTGCCGCTTGTGTGAAGGAGACTGCACACGCTTCACCTGCGTCTCAACCTGCCCTGCACAGTATATGCACTGTGTAAAAGTTTCCCTGAATGGTCTCGTGTCAGACGGTCCTTCCCAATACAAAACAGAAAATCACTCCTGGAGTAAAAACAGCGGGGGCACTTCGGCCCCAAAACCTGCCAGGGGGCCCTTGGGGACCCAAGATGTGGGAGCAAGGCGTGGCTGCTCCAGACAGCAGTGGCCCCAGGAAGCGTGGCGTTTGTGGCTTTGATGCCAAAGGACGGAGTGGTGGGGTGGCCATAATGACCTGCCCCAGACGCGCTGTGAGCAGAGCAGCTGCCACACTCTAGCCAGATGCAGGGCACCAGCCATGGGGCGACACACAGCACTGTCTTGAAAATGACAGAACAGATACAGTTAGCCATGCTCATTAAATACAGCTGCGGCGGGAGGCCCAGGACCCAACCAGGAGCAGGAGCTGCTCTTCCCAGGTATGTGGGTACAGGAGTCCGTCACACACGCGGGCAGGTGGGCCCCTGCACGCACAGGCCTCGGAGCCGCAGCCTGCGTCTCTACTTCTACTGGCATGGACCTAGGTTCTAGGGTCAGACAGACCCTGGCACAGGCGGCCCAGCCCTGTCCCCAGCTGGAGCAGGCAGCCCAGCATGGAGAGGGCGCCGTGGTGGGCGGGTGCCGTGCTCACTGCAGGATGAAGCCCGGCTGGTGCGGAGGCAGCCTCGGCGGGGGTCTCTGGGGCAGAGCCGGAGGGTACGGTGACACCAACTGTGCAGAGAATCCCTGCTGCGGGGACAGGCCCACCCGGGGTGGCAGGGGCGGGCACTGCAGAGCTGAGTAGGGAAGGGCCTGTCCTGAGCCCAAAGCAGCAGTGAAAGGTGTGGCCAAGCGTCCTGCAGGCACCGGGGGTGGCGGTGGGGGGATGCGCCGAGGCACAACAGAGGGAGGCACAGCCGGCTCCAGGACGGGGTAGGGCGGCGAGGCAGTGGGCACAGGCTCGGGCGCCCTGGCTGGCAGCGGAGCTGGGGCCTGCGGGAGTCTCTGCCCCTTGAGCACCATCTCCTGGAGCTTCTCCACCTTCACCCGCCGCATGTGGGCCAGCTTCCGCTTGCTCTGGTAGACGTCAATGAAGCCGTCCAGCGGGAGCTCACCATCCAGGAACTTCTCGGCCATGTTCTGGGTGCAGCAGCAGAAACCCCGTTACTGACAGGCGGCTGCCCAAAACGCACTCCCTCCACTAGCCAGGGTGCCTCCTTCCGATGTCCCACTTCTGGAAACAGCCCTGCAGGGTCAGCACAGCAGACCCAGGTGCAGCAGCCTAGGCTGGCAATGGCAGGGCCACTGGAGACAAGGTGGGTAGCCATGCTGTCGGGTTGCCTCCTGAACCACGGGCCTGGCTGCAGCCTTATAGGAAAGGGTAGCCCTGAGACGCTGATCCCCTGCCCAGAGATGTGACTGCTGCCCCAGGCCTGGCCATCTCTAGCTAGGCAGCCAGAGCCCACACTGCAGGCACTGCAGGCTGTCCAGCCGACTGTGCCCTGACCACAGACCTGCCCTGGGCTGGGTCAAAAATCCTTGCTAGGCCCAACTGGGCCCCGCCAAGCCCTAACAGTCCCAGAGCAATGCAGACCCTGGCACACGGTCTAGCCCCGACAAGCCTCACTCACCCCCTTGTCTGCTGCAGGCACCCAGCCAGCCTTGTCCAAGGGGCTCTGTGGCCACCTGCTGGCTCACAGGCCATGGGAGATGCAGCCTGGGTTCTGGGGCCTGCGAAGCTGCTGCTGATTCAGTGTGGTGTGTGACTTTCCTGGGGCTGGTGCTTGGTGGCCCTGTACCCTACTGCTGCCTGTTGATCGCCCAGGGGGACCCCAAACCTGAAAGGCTTCCCGCCGAGGCTCGCTGGCCGTACCTCAGTGTCCTCCTCAATCTTGGCCCCTTCTGCTTGAAGCAGTGCCAGAAGTGTCTCCAAGGAAGCGCTGTTGGACTGCTTATCTGGAAGAAGTGGCAGCGTGAGATGGGCTGCCCCCTCACAGATGCCTTCCCACACCCACAAAGGCGGCCAGAGTTGTGTCTACCGAGGGCTGGCTTTCCAGAAGGCGGAAAGGAGCAGCTTTAAGTCCACCATGGGGACAGAGGTGCAGGATGGGCGCCCAGGGACAGACACTCAGGACCAGCGCTGCATGTCAGAGCAGCCAGGTCACGTGAAGCACCTCAAACGCTTACCAGCGTGTAAAGCTCCACTGCCCCCAGGTCGAAAGGACTTTTCCCTTGTGCCTACCCCTGG
The DNA here is from genome assembly GCF_034190915.1 of Cavia porcellus. Lineage (NCBI taxonomy): Eukaryota > Metazoa > Chordata > Mammalia > Rodentia > Caviidae > Cavia > Cavia porcellus. The sequence goes on along the minus strand of NW_026947499.1, from coordinate 7,321,760 downwards.
GTACCCCAATGCCAGTCACCACTGCCACCACTGCAGGTGAGGCTCGCCTGGCCGGCTCCTTCCACCGGACATCACCTGGACCCTACCCACTCTCTCCCGTGCGGGTCCAATCCCGCCGTACACACATCACCGCCTGCCACCATCACTCCACAGCTGGCCGCTTCCAAAGTGAGCTACGGCAAAGAAAGCTGCAGCTCGAGCTGTGGGGTTCTGTGTGGGTGAGTCAGGGTCTCTCGATGAGTTCAGCCTGGCTGCCTTTGGTCCTCGGTAATCCTGCCTCAGCCTCCGGAGTGCTGGAATAGCGTGCATGTGCTCCCATATGCAGCACACATTCTGCAGTACTGGGGATTAAACACTGAGCTACACCCCCAAACCTTTTCAATCTGAGACAAGGTCTAAGTCACTAAATTACCCAGGCTGTGCTTGAATTTTTTTTTTTTTTGTCTTTTTTCTTTTTTATCGGTACCGGGGATCAAACTCACCACCGCCTGCTTGCAAGGCAGGTGCTTATGCCGCTGAGCTAAATCCCCAGCCCCTGTGCTTGAATTTGGTTCAAGTGCTTGCCTGTCTCAGCCTCCCAAAGTGCTGAGATTACAGCTGTGCCCCATCATGCCCAACTTACTCTGTATACTCATCTTCTGACCAACATAAACACCGGTTTTTGTGGGGTGGGCGCCCCAGCAGGCACTGCAGAGTCACAGGGGCACGCACGGTCACTGGCAGCATTGACAAACACCCTTTCCAAGGTGGCTTCCCCACTTTCTATCCCACAGCAGTGGATCCTCGCACCGCCTCCCGCCTGCGTGGGGCAGGCTGGGACACTCTCACTGGGGTGAGGGGGACACCCTGGGTGGAGAAAGGCACGGCACCCACAGGACAGCACAGTGGCCTCACTAATGGGGTAAGGTCCCCCAGGGTTTCCCACCCTGAGTGTCCCCTGAACGGCTAGAGGTCTAGCTGAAGAAAACAGCACTTGTCCAGCACAGGAGACCTCGCGCTCAATGCGAGCACCATGGATCACCTCTCCCCGCTGGCCAGGCGTGGCGGGCAGGTCTGCAAACAGCCTGGGCCACGTAATGAGTTCAAAGCCAGCCTACACTGCATTCGGAAACCATGTCGTCAAACCAACCACCAAGAAAGCAAAGTTTCCCTCAAAAGCTCTCAAAAGCGCTGTGGACTCCTGGCAATACTCAATTCCTCCATCTCTTCATGACAACTGTAAACAGCGTAATAATAAAATGTTCCAGTGGTAAACACCACATTAATCTAGAGGATCAAACACAAAACATAAATCAGAAAGTACTTTTTTCTATGCTATTTAGAAAAGGCAGACTCCTGAATTTAAAAATGGGTCTCTTTTCAAGGGGCTGGGGATTTAGCTCAATGATTCAAGTGCTTGCCTGATAAGCAGGTGGTCATGAGTTCAATCCCAGCACCAAAACAGTAAAAAAATGTGGTCTCTTTTCTCAACCAGCAAAAATTGTATATACATTGTGCTGCCCCTAGTTACTGTCTGAACCTGAAAGTCTCCCATCATATTCCTCTCTCAGGAAGGCAACAGCCTGAGAGCCTGCCTTGCCCGTGACCGCTGTCTGGAGCCGAGTTACCTAGCTTGGTCTTCTTTATCTGGTAGGCGTCGAAGAGGACCTGGAGCTCCTGGTACTTCTGAGTCAGGCGCGCTTTCCGGGTGTCCAGCTGCGGCTGGTAGAGCAGGTTCCCCTCCGCCAGGCTCCGGTTGCTGGCGAGCGTCATTTCTTTGCTCAGCTGCACCGTCTGTGTCTGCATGAAAAGCCCGAGTGTGTCAGCTCGTGGGGTTCCCTGTGCCCAGGCCACACCACCCCCGGGGCAGAGGCTGCCATTGAGCCTGCGTCCTGCTCGCATCCCACTCAAATGAAGGCGTGACGCCAGCCTTCTGCCTGTGCAGAGCCGCCGCCCCAGTGGCTGCAGTGTGACTGGAAGCTCACCCAGGGTCACTGGCTGGCCAGGAAGAAGCTGCAGGCACCGGGCCGGTTTAAGAACCACTTGCATGGCGGGGACCCTCGGTGCAGCCTTCACATCGACCACACATCCACATCCCTGAGCACTCTGGGGCTGCGCGTTAGCCATGGTGACCCAAAATGATTGATTTACTTATTTCTACGGTACTGCGACTCGAATTCAGGACGTTGTGCCTGCCAGGCAGGCGCTGTGCCACTGAGCTGGTTCCCGGCCCTGGTACCTGAAATGATGACAGGTTACCTGCACAGGGCTCGGGGAGAAGGAAGGCGCAGCGCTCTGAGTGCCAGTGGGTGCAAACGCAGCCAGTGCAAAGCAGGGAGACACGCGCCTGACGCCAAGCGCTTCACACTTAGGGTCCCTTTCACCCACTCCTGTGCTCTTTCCCGAGGCCGCCTCCCTGGGACTTCAGTGTGTACAAGGAGCTCCCGCCGCCCCTGCCACCGCAGTGTCCCCTCACACTGCCCAGCACCCGCCCACGCTATTTCCGCAGCCGCTTCCTTCCTCTCTGGATTTTGGAACCGTTCCTCCCTCCCACACCTCCCACCAAATCCTCAACACGCTTGCACAGTAACTCTGGCACGCAGAGCACAGAGCGACCCGGGCAGGACACACGAGCTGCACCTCACACTGAGCCACTCGCGGGGCCCGAGGATCCTGTCAGTGTAACACTGACAGGTAAACCTCCTGACCAAACGCCACTGATCAGTAGCATGACCACGCCAACAACGGAAAAGAACTGACTCCGAAAGGCACACAGAACCTGACCCCAGGCCAGGGCAAGAGCCGGAACCCACCAGGTCAGGATCCTTGGGTACGGACGGTTTCTGTCTTCAAGCGGTTTTAGCCTGTCTGCCATCAGTTTCCCAGCCTGAAGCGCACACAGACACAGGGATGGGCCAGCCAAGGCACCGGGGATTCTCACATCCTCTGTGCATCACGTGAGTAAGTGCCAGGAACTCCGAGCAGCTGCCCTGGGCTCACCCCCAACACCCCAGGCAGGCGCTGCAGGCAGCGGGGGTGCGGGCCAGAAAGGGGTGCTGAGCGTGGGCAGAGCTCTTCCAGCACCCCTGGCCCAGCACTCTAGCAGCCGCATCCCTTGTACCTGTGCCGTCTGCCCTTTCCACTGCCTCCAGCTGAGGATCAGTGGCAGGAAACAGCCAGGGCAGGACGGGCAGAGCCCCTCAGACCCAGGGTTGTGAGCCAAGCTGCCCACCGCCACCAGACTACAGCAGGAGGGGTCCCAAGCTGCTCGGGTCCTCTCCCCACACAGGGGCCATCAAGGAGCCTGCAATCGGGAACACCAGTGTGCCCTTCTGATCCTCATGATCCCTTTCTTTGTGGTATAGAAACATTTAAAAATGTATTGAGTCTCCCTTCCACTTCCGTTTTTCTCCCCAAGGACAATGAGGTGTGAGACCAGTGCATCTGTAGCTGGCCTGTCTGCCAGCCGCTTAGCCAGCTGCCTGCTGGCCCGGTGCGGTCAGGAAGCAGGGAGGCCAGCGGGCTCCTCCCTCCCTTCCCACCTCCAACCTCCAAGGGGCAGGGATTCGTGTAATGCAAAGGACAGGTGTTCTGGGAAAACAAACTGCCTTTGTTTCAACAACGGAAAAACTTCTACTTGTATAAGGTAGAAATGTGGATCTCTTTCTCTCAGGACAATTTATTTATGTGTGCAAGAACGTGCTGGAGATTAAACTCAGCCCCACACATTCGAGGCAAGCTAGACTCTACCATGAGCTCTGTACCTACCGTTGCCCTTTTTAACACAGGCTCTCATTAAATTGCCAAGGCTGACCTCAAACTCCTGATCCTCCTGCCTCAGCCTCCTGAGTAGCTAAGATTACAGTGCACACTACCATACTTGGTTTCATTATGTATTTATTTTGATTGGGGGAATATAAGAGAAAATAAATTCATAAAACAGGTTAAGAATTTTCCTCTGGAGCCAGATGCAGTAGCACAAATCTGTAAATCCCAACACTGGAGGCTGGAGCAGGAGAATCTCAAGTTAGGGTCCTGCCTAGGGAATTTCATGAGACTCTGTCTCAAAAGATAAAGAGGGCTGGAGATGGAGCTCAGCATGAAGGCTAGCGCTAGGAAAAAACGGGCACATAAACAGAAACCCCTCTGCACACGTAACAGTCCACAGCAGGGACAGGGTGAGGGGCCGGTCGAGCTCGCAGTCCAGCAGCCGGTACAGCTTGAACCGAGCCGGCCGAGTCTGGCCTCCATATAACCAGAACGGTACCCTCCCAGATGCCCAGGCAGGCCATCTCTCTGTGCGTCCTGAGACGCCTCCCACACACAGTCCCCGCTACTCCCGAGCAGCACTATGTACCCTCGTCGGACCACACAGTGACATTTCTGAGGCTGCTAGCAAGTCTAAGCCATCGGCAACTCTTCTTAGCACTGTGGTCACCAGGGGTGAGAGGGTGACTTCAGTGAACCTGTCCTCTCTGCCCTTCTCTAAACCTGATTTACACAAAGTGGCCCAGCCTGTATTTAGCCAGCAAACCTGGAGATGGACACAACAGGGACTCTGTCACAGCAGAAAAGACATCTTTGTTCCCACCCTGCTCACACAGGTTTCGAAATCCAGGGTGGCTTCCTGCCAAGCCTCTGCTGCCAACTATGTGCCCTAACTGAGCCCCGAGCCCCTCAGTGCCAGGCACCCCCAGGTCCCCTTTTCCTGAGGCACAATCCACAGCAGGAGTGGGAGACAGCAGCCAGGATGGTCCCTGGGCCCTCTGGGCTGGACTTTGCCCCACACCCTGCCAGACACTCTTCTGTGATTTAAGCCACACGACTCACGGTGACCTGTCAGAGCAGCCACAAGGCTCCACCACCTGCCCTCGATGCCCACTCTCCGTCCCGCTCTGCCCTCCCGTGAGCTGAGTGGTTCAGCGTACTGACCACTGGAGCGGGCCACCTGCTTCTGCATCTGGCCAGGCTCAGCAGTTCAGGCCCAAGTGAGAGGAGAATGAAATGGGCCAGGGTTTCTCCCTGGTCCCCTGCCCAAGAAGTGACAGCAGGCCAGCCAGTCCTGCCCTGCCCCAGGACTGTCACACAACCTCTAGTGAGGATCCCTCATTCAGAGTCAAACCTGGAGCTGGGCCTGGGGCCACACACCTGCCGGCCCAGCGCCCCAGGGAAGATGAGGCAGAAGAATCCCAAATTCAAGTCCAGCCAGGGCAACCAAGTAACTCAGCAAGCTCCTGTCCCAAAATAAAAGAATAAAAACAAAAAAAGGCTGGGGATATAGCTCAGTGCAAAGGGCCTGGGTCTGTTCAATCCTGTGAGAGACAGAGACAGAGAGACAGGCGAATGAAAGTAACTGTATGAATCAAACCACACCAGCTGCGCACACGCTGATGTGACCTGATCCCATGTGACACTTGGGCTCCCATCTCCCACTCAGATGAAGACACCAGGCCCCTCACAAGCACAACTGTCAGATCCCAACCCCAAGAGCGCAAATTGCCCAACGCCGCAGACTCGCTCACCCTCACCCGCGGGTGCAGGCCTCTGCCCATCAGTCACCTCAGCTCTGCGGGCTCCCGGAAGATGGGGTTCCCAGCATCCACCACAAACTCAGAAAGAACCCTGCGGGCCAACACACAGGACCACACACAACCAGATGCCGGCTGGAAAGCGCCCAGCAGTGAGAAGGGCTTGGCAGCGAAAGGTCCGGGAGCAGCCTGAGACGACAACAGTGACTGCTGGGGGCTGCGCGTGCAACACGGCAGAGGCACGGTGGCCACAAGGCGCTTTGTGTGTCATCAGCATGGGAGGACAATGTCGCATGGGAGCCCCAAAGCCACCGTAACTTTAGAACCATTCACAGGGAGCAGCCAGGGCCAGGCTCTCACTCCGGACTTGAGGTCAAGATCACCCTGGTCCTGGCTCTGCAGCTGCACTTGTGCCAGGCCAGAGAGTGCAGCACGCCCACTTCTGCTCTGTAAGGCTTGTGAGAAGGAGGAAAATCACACAGTCATTATGATTTTTTTTTTTTTTGTCTTTTTCCTTTTTATCGGTATCGGGGATCGAACTCACGACTGCCTGCTTGCAAGGCAGGCGCTTATGCCGCTGAGCTAAACCTCCAGCCCATGAGGATGTGATTTTCAAGGCTTCGTGGGGAAGGACAAGTTCCTGAAGGCGGTATGAAAACCGCACTCCTGTCCTGCACCTCCCACACCCGGTATCTGCAGTTTCCAGTGGGCGGGCGGCCACCTCCACCCACTGTGTCACCATCTCTCCCCACTACAGAGGGAGCCAACCTGGCTAAATCCACCCCAGAGAAAGGACATGGAATCTCAAGGAGGGGACATGGCCTGCCACGATGGCCAGGGGACTGATTCCAAGCGTGAAGCGTGTATTCTGCAAGATTTCAGCACAGAAGCCAAGGGGGACCCACTAATTTACTGTCAGCTCTCTTCAAGTTCCAATAATTATCTGTACTTCACTCCTGTTTAGACCCATTTAACTTTTTTGCTTTGTTTTGTTTTTCAGAAAAGGTCTATGGGCTGGCCTCACACTCGAGGTGATCCTCCTGCTTCAGCCTCCTGAGTGTTGGGATTACAGGTGTGCAATTTAACTTTTTAATAAGAATATTTTCAAACGTAAGGCAAAAGCACACAGACAAGTCTGAAACCAGGTTTAAAGTTCTGCCAGGTTCAAGAATTAGTAACCTTTGCCAATCCAGCTTCATTCATACGCCCATTTTTTCTTCCTTTTTCTTCTGTAGTGCTGGGGACCAAACCCAGAGCTTTGCATATGGTAGGTAAATGTTCTGCCACCAAACTACCTCTCCAATCCTCATTTCTTATTTTTTTGTTCTTTTTTTTTCTTTTTCATTTTTATGGGTACCAGGGATTGAACTCACGACCGCCTGCTTGCAAGCAGGTGCTTATGCCGCTGAGCTAAATCCCCAGCCCCCTCATTTCTTATTTTTAAAGTATTTCAAAGCACCATTTACCCTTTAACATGTATTGCTAATCTATAAGAACTTTTGTTCTCTGTCTTTTTGAGACAGGGTCTTGTGGCTGGTCTTGAACTTGCAAACAATTTTCTTGCCCCAGCCTCCAAGTGCTGAGATTACAGGAGTGCACCAGCATGCCCAGCTTTACACGAATTTTTTAACCCTAACTACAACGCTACATTCATGCTTACGAAGTTAACACAGTGGACCCCTGACTAACTCAACGGGTCCCCAAGGGCTGGCCTCAGGCTGTCAAAGGCTTGGGCTTCTCTACTCTGCCTTCAAAGTCTCCTGCACACAGACAGATCGCAGTGTCCTTCCAAAGACACTGGCCCAGGATTTCTCCACTAACCCCACACAGGAAAAGCTGAGATGCTCCCTGCAGAATTCTGACACCATTTGGAAGCACAGACAGCTGGCATTTGGGTCATACCTCACTTTGGTAGTAAGTTAAGTAAACTTCCAGTCATGAGGCAAGCTGTTCATGTATCAGCCCAGCCACAACTGAAAGGCTCGCTGTGGTCCTTTACTGTACTCTGCAAGTGCTGGCTTGAATTCTACAGAGTATGTGAAACAGTTTATACAGGGAAAACAGAGTAACCGGTCAATTCTTTCCTCTTCCTTAACTCAGTTTCTGGGAGACTTAGTGTTGGAGCAATACCTAGAAGCGCCCAGTAAGCTTGGTCCTGGCTCAAAGGACGGTAACTCTCCTCAGTCCCCAGTCCGGCTGTGCTTCCGGCCTCAGGGCGCCGCCTTGGGCTGACCCTGTGCCTGCCTGGGGCAGCAGCGCCTCCACCGGCCACTGCAGTGTGGGGCCCTTCTCCAGAAACGCTGCTTCCTTTGTAAGAAGCGTTTCCATTCTGATCCTTTCTCCTCAAGTAAAATCAAATTCAGAGTTCTCTGTAACACAAAGATAAGGAGAAACAAGCACAGGCCTTCGCCCCGTCTGCAAGCAGATGGTGTGGACTGGGCCAGACCCTCAAGAGCACAGGCTTGCGTACCAGGAGAGCACAGAGCTCTCTGCACCCGGAGGCGGGGAAGGCGCCTCTTCAGGCTGCGACCCCTGACCCCTGACCCACAGCAGGGTCGTCTCCCCAAGGCAGCCACAGGGCAGTCTGCACTTGGCCTTCACACTAAAAGTTCCAAGGAAGCAGAGGCGTCTCCAGCGATGTCAGCAGAGGCCTGGAGTCCCAAAGGTGCCTGCGCACTGCCCCGGAGCAGGTTTAATTCAGTGGAAATGCTCCTTCAGTTTCACTAAGATCTAACCAAGTTGGACTGTTTTAACACAGGGATAAAACATAAGGATGTAAAATACAAAAACAGCTAAGGACTCTAGAACATTGTGAAACTATCCTAAAATACAGCTCTCCTGGGGGCAGTGTGAAACCATCTCCAAGGCTACAGCCTACTCAGGAAGGAAGCTGCCGGCTGCGCATCAGAAGTTCCACCAAAATAACCTGCTCCACACACACACACTCACGGTTCACTTCCAATCAGTAAATTAACACACACAGCTTATTTTCAGGCCTCACACGCTAGGCAAACGGTCTACCAATTAAACCATATCTCCAAAAAGCTTAGTTTTTATTAATGATGTCAAAATCCCTGAGATGAAACTCCCTTTCCTCAGAAAATAGGAGGCAATGAGATCTAAACTCCATTCCTTCCATATGGAGCTGGCTTGCACCTAAAAATCAGTGTGTCACTCACTTTAAGGGTCACCGAAATGCAAAGGCTAGCCTCATAAATAAATGATTAGAAAAAAATAATAAATGGACTAGAGCCGGTGTGCTGGTGTGTGTCTGTAATCACAGCACCGAGACTGCAGCAGGAGGACTGCTGCGCATTGGAGGCCAACCTGGACCAGACAGTAACTCTGAAACCAACCTGGAATTCATAGCAAGACCCTTTAAAATAAATTAAATTAAATGAACACACGAATGTATACCAGATATGGTAGAGTATTCCTGCAATGCTACCACTCCAGGAGGCTGGGGTAAAGAATCACAGGTTCAAGTTCAATGTGGGCAATTTAGGGATTGTTGGTTTATGTCTGGATGTCCCCCCAAAGCCTCCTGCAGTTATGGGGTCAGTCTGCCAGTTAGTGACTGTTAGGACCCTGGGAAACCAAGCAAGCAGCTCGCCTCCCTGGTAAGTGGCTGCGGTGTGGCAGACTACGGCCCCTCCAGGGGGAGAGCCACCAGTGTCTTCTGAGATCCACACCATGTTGGAACTTAGGACACTGGGAAACCAAGCAATCAGCCTGCCTCCCTGCTAAGCAGTAGTGAACCTACTGGTGCACGGCCTAGAGTCAAACATCCCACTTCCCCTACTCTCCTTCCCCTGTTCCCGTTAGCAAATGGGAACCAGAAATCTGAGCATCTCCTGGGAGGTTGACCATAGCAAACAAGGGGAATTTCCTTCTACCATCTCTTTGAAGGCAAATATTTTTATTACTGTTTTACTCTATTCTGATTAATGGTACTGCCCTATTCAATATTCTGTTTTCATAGGTTCTATAATGTTCTGTCTTTCATTTTATTTTGATATACGTGATTGAAAGAACAACTATTGTAAAGATAATGAAATATACTGCGATATCTATTACTGTTATCCCAGTAACCTGCTGTGAAGTTCTGTACCAATTCTGTACCAAGTTCTGTACCAATTTCACTACACGGTCTCAGCTGGCTTTATTCTATCTTGTTCTGTTGTATTTTACTATTTTCAAAATAATAAGTAAGTAAGTAAATAAATAAATAAATAAATGCAGAGTTAGTGATTGATTTATAGTCCCAATGCTGGGATTATCAGTGTGAGTGCTGCACCCAAGCGAGTGTGGCCTAAATACAATATCAGGGACAGAAAGAGTCTTCTCTGCAGGTGCTCCTCCCTTTTTTCTCAGGCTGCTTTTGCTGTCTTCTGCGTCACAAACTATTGCCCCTGTGTGACACCACCCTACCCTGGAACCAGCTGACTGTGGACTGAAACCTCCACCAACAGTGAGCTAAATAAAATAAACCTTTCCTCCCTTAACTTCAGGTATTGGTATCTTGTCCTAGCAACTAGAGAAAAGTAACCAACCCAATGACTTAGGGAGACCCTGCCTCAAAATTACATTAATCAATGAGTTGGGGATGTGGTCCAGTGCAAAGACCTTAGGTTCAATTCCCAGTACTGAAAAGATAAATGAATAAATAAATAAATAAACAAAATAAAGTCATCTCAGAGGTATACATATTGTCACTTTTCTAGTTCTGGCAGGTATAACACACCAGGTTTGTTTTTTCCCACAAGACTTATTTCCTCAGAATTGAGCTGACTTGGAAGATGGCAGATCGATAAGTAGCAAGGTAAAGGGCCTCTCTCAGAGAAACAGCTCAGACACTAGAATTTACCACCATGGAAAAGACCAGACCAAAAAAGAGAGATTCTCACGACCCAGGAAGAAACTAAGGAAAAAGAAAAAAAAAAAAAGACAAGAAAAATGTGGATGGAAGGCTGGAGCCAGATGCACTCTCATCAGAGCCGGTCCCATGCTGTGCTAGGCACCTTGGTGTCAGACAACTAGAGGTCGTGCTGAAGTCGGGGGTTACCCAGCCCAAGGCCCTTGTCGGGAGGGCACATCACAACAGAGAACAGAGCTGGCATGGAGATCTGCACTAACCCAGGGACGGGGCTCAAAATTTGGTCCTCCTGCAGGAGGGGGCGACTGACTGGACGACATATTGGAATTGGGCAAGACGAGCCTGAACTCAGGACCACAGGTGCTTCAGTTGGCCGATCCTGGCCCAAAGCAGATTGACTGACTCAGAAGGGAGGGGCTGCTTGAATCTCATTGATCAACAGCAAACTGGAGAGAGTGGCAATCCCTAGCCAGCATGCTTCAGGGGAACCGTAACCAATATGGAAAGGGGCTGGGACCTCCACCATACATCTATCTGAAAGAAACTAGAAACATGACAAAAGAAAGAAACAAGAGAAAGCCTCCAGCCCCCAACCCATGAAATATGGATCCAGGAGAGGTAAACACAGAAGAGATCGAGGGCAGCAAACATGCAATATCAGACATGGCATCAGCTGACATAAAGAAATATCTTCATGACATTATAGAAGAACTCAAAACAGAAATCCTAATACAAGTAAAGCAAGATATGAGGGGATTAATAAAAGGAATGCTAAGCACCTATTAAGACACAGATGGAAGAACGGAGGAACACAGAAAAAGGAGGGAAACCTTCAATGAAGAATATAAAAAAAAATCTAGAATACATGAAACAAGATTCAAAGAGATTACCAGGAAATTAAAAACTCCACTGAAAGCTGGCAAAATTGCTTGACAGAAACTAAAGATAGATTATCAACACTTGAAAATAGGTTTGAAATGATGTGATCACAAAAGGAAAGATTTCTTAAAAATAACAAGGAAACAGGCAGTAACAATACAAAGGCTAGAAGATGACAGGAGGATCTATAACTTAAGAATAGAAAAATGTAAGAAACAGGAGTAAACACAAATGAAATACAAAGGCTATTCACAGAAATAATTAAGGAAAACTTCCCAAGCACAGGAAAAGGAAATGATGTTCAGATGTATGAGGCATACAGAACTCCAGCCAGCTACCACCAAAACAGATCTACACCAGACATATAACAATCAAGCTCCCAGAAATTCATCACAAGAACAAAATATGAAAAGCCATCAGAGAAAAGGAACAGATCATCTATAAAGGAAAACCCATCAAAATCACAACAGACTTCACCACACAAACCATCAAATCAAGAAGAGCTTGGAATGCAGTATTCCAAGCCCTGAAAGAAAACAACCCCTCCAAAGCAGACTGATGTACCCCGCAAAACTGTCTCTCCAAATTAATGGAGAAACAATATGCTTCCATGACAAAGAGGAACTGGGGGAGTTTGTGACCACCAATCCAACCCTACAAAAAACACTGAAGGACATTCTAGAGAGAGAGGGAAAAAAACCAGGATTTCAGGAACAGTGGCAGAGAGGCCTCAATGAATGGGGCCGACAGTGGAATGAAGGAGAAAAGTAGACAACCAACGGCATAGCATAGCAGAAATGAGGCGGAGAAGGTTGGCTATAATCTCTAACATGGATGGCCTTGATACACTAATAAAAAGAAACACAGGCAGAGCAGATCACGAGATAGGGTCCATCAAGATGCTCTGTATAGGAAATATAATCAACCTGAAATAGGGTTTATGGTCCAAAAATCAAATATGAGAAAACAATGCTCTATGTGATGGGGAACCAGAGAGAAATAGAGACAGCTCATCCAGTAGCTACAGACAGGTTAAAAAGACATGACACTTTTGTGCAGTGGAGAACTACTCAGCTGTAAGGAAGGAAAACCTTGAGACTTTTGTAGGTAAAGGAATACAACTTAAGATAAAGCCAAGGGGTAAAAAGGTTCAGAACCACTTAGTTAAATAGCAGGTTGCCCCCATCTAAAAACTAAAGGAGTTAGTGGGACCCAAAATGTACAATGCACCCTGTGAAAGTGAAAGGGGAGGAACCGTCTAAAACAGGAAGGCAGAGGACACTGTTAATAGTGTATCACGATTTAAAATCCACATTATTCTCATCGCTGTTTAGTTTGATTATATTCTGTTCCAGTGTGTCTACTTGTACTAGATTTGAGGGCACAGACAGCTATTCCAAAAATAGCAGGATATATTACGGTAGCCATTCTTAATTTCCTACTAACTTAATCTGAAGCCCTGTATTACTTACACTGTCTTACTGTGACTGATCTTATTTGAATCTGTTTTGTTAGACTGCTGTTTTGTTTTGCCTGATTTTATTTGAATCTGTTATGTTTGACAGTATCAAGTCTGAGAATATAGGCAACTATTCTGAAAATGACAAGATTCACTATGATACTCATTCTGATTTGACTATTACCTGAAGTCTTACAATGTTTCCAATGTTTTGTTTTTATTAATATGGTTATATACTGCTATGTTCAATTATACTATGCCTGATGATACAGACAATTCTATTGAAAGATAACAAGAGACATCATAGTAACCATTGTAGATCACCTTGTATTGTGGTTTTAAACGTCTTTTTCATTTTGTGTTTTTCTAGGAATTTGCTTTGGTTTGCCTTGTTTTGTTTTTCCCTCTAATACAGAAAGGACAGGTATACATGCAGACTCATGCCTATGTATAACTTCTAAACAGTTTATGACAACTGATTATATAATGCATGACGAAATGAGCAGCTACTTTGAAGAAAAAGAGACACTAATGTACCCAATGCTGATTCCATAGCATCATGATGTAAAATACAGCAATAGTATTATTCTTTTTTTTTTTTTTTTTTTTTTTTGTCTTTTTACTTTTTATCGGTACTGGGGATTGAACTCACGACTGTCTGCTTGCAAGGCAGGCACTCATGCCACTGAGCTGAATCTCCAGCCCTGATAGTATTATTCTTTGTTCAGAGTGATTTTTAGTCTGTTTTAACTTCAACACATGTGAAGGTGTGGACAGCTATTTTAAAGATAATGAGAGAAACTATGGCAGCCATAGGTGACTTCCCTATTGTCTGATCTTGAAGACCTCAAATGCCTTCATCATTCTGTTCTGATCAGTTTTACACTATTTTGTTTTGTATGAATTCACTGTGTGTGAAGATATGGACAATTATTTGGAAGAAAACAAGAGACAATGTGATAGCAGGGCCAAGGGTTTAGCTCAGCAGCATAAGTGCCTGCTTGGCAAGTATAAGGTCATGAGTTTGATCCCTGGTACCAAAAAAAAAAAAAAAAGATAAGACAGTGAAGATCTCTGGTAGTCTTGCTTTGAAATCTGTGTCTCTTACATTGTTTTCTTATGATCTGTTTTTTTCTGTTTAATTTTACCCTCTTTAAAATAAAATTAAAAAAAAAAAAAAAAGAATTGAGCTCACTCTTACACTGAGCGATTGGCTACAGTCAAACTGTATCGCCTGTAATACATCCGACCATCTGCCCAGTAAGCCAGAGTGAGCATATTTGGCTAAATAAAGGTAAAAGTAAATGCCAAAAAAAAAAAAAAAAAAAAAAAAAAAAAAGACTTATTTCCTAATATTCAAGGAAAAAACAAAACAATTTCTCCCTCTTTAGCAGATTTATCAGAGTTAAGACGTAACAGGTGTGACCAATTCTGATACCTGACATGTGCTATGTTACTTAAAAGAATCACTGGCCCCAGGGCCAGGGACATATCTCCGTGGTACAGTGCCTGCCTAGCAAGCACAAGGTCCTCAGTTGGACTCCCGTTACCAAAAAAAAAAAAAAAATTTCACTGGCCTCATGTCTGGGGGTGGGGTCTGCAGACAGGATAAGGTGCACAGCCGGACCACAATTAACTGTGGTCCCTGCTCCCCCACAGGTAGAGGCCACCTCACTCAGCCCCACCCTGGCATATCCAATCAGAATCTCAGCAGCTGAGCCAGGGAGCCCTATGCCTCACAGAGTGAGCACCTGTCACTGAACAGTGTGGTTAAAGAACATGCACATGCTAACACCATGTCACCGGCATGCACGCAAGCCCGTTCATCCGTTTAAAATAAAGTATTTTCTCATAGGGTGTGGTGGTGCTCGCCTCTAATCCCATCACTACCAAGGCTGAGGCTGGAAGATTTCTGCTAATTTGAGGTCAGCCCTGGTCTACAAAGCGAAGTCAAGGCCAGCCTGAACTCAAAAAGATACAAAGAGAGACAGACAGACAGACAGACAGATGGACAAAGGGCTTTTTCTAAGAGAATGGGGCTGCTGTGAAAACTGGGGTCCTGCAGCACAGTAAGAAGCAGCCCAGGCTTTCCTAGCCAACGTCTCTGTGACACTCCTCTCTCGGCTTCAGCAGAAACGACCCCCTTTTCACTCCTGGTTCCCAGCTGCCAGGTACTTACTACATGTCCATGATTACCAAACAGAAAACCAGATGGAAGAGGTCTGAGAGCAAACGCCTTGTGCCTCTGGTAAGTGAGCGTGGAACTCGGACGCAGGAAAGGAAGGCCTGGACACCTCCCCGCCCGCCGCTGCAGTTTTTCTTGACCGTGTTCATGGTCCCGGACGCGAAGCCCAGGATGCACTGCCACTGAAGCCACATCCCAGCCCTCATTTAAGGGGAGCTGGGGGCTCTCACTGAGGTGTCCTTCCGGGCTGGTTCCACACTGGTGACCCTCCTGCCTCCTGCCTGCTGCTAATTACAGGGGCCGCACCAGCCCAGATTTCTCATCAGCAGTTTCGGGCCAGAACTCACAACAAAAGCATTTAATGTTCAGTAACACCTTCGTGTTTCTTCCTGGTCTCTTTCCTCTTAATCACAATTTCCAGAAAGTCACAGATGAATAGCACGTAGGAGAACAACAAGAACAAGTTCAGCCTGGGCAACCGAGTGAGACCCAGCCTCAAGCCCAGAGCAAAGGTCTTGGGTTCCAATCCCAGTACTGCAGGGAGAAATGCATTCGTTCATTCATGCGCATTTTTTAGACTACAGGAAAACACTTATCCAATTGGACAGATTTACATTTTAAGATTATACCTTTTTAAAAAAAGACTATCTTTCGACA
This sequence comes from Cavia porcellus, assembly GCF_034190915.1. Classification (NCBI taxonomy): domain Eukaryota; kingdom Metazoa; phylum Chordata; class Mammalia; order Rodentia; family Caviidae; genus Cavia; species Cavia porcellus. Next base: position 7,306,197 of record NW_026947499.1, on the reverse strand, counting down.
ATTTTGCTCTTACATCTAATATACAAGCTATGAACTTCCTGAAACCTGACTCAGAATGAGTAAGCTCCATGCTCACATGATCTCAGTTACTGGTCTCTTCAGGGGAGCCCAGGTTCTTCTGAGTGGGATTTTTTTGTTTTTCAGTCTGTAAGTAGAGAAAAGAATTAGTCAAAGGAAAATCAATTCCTCTAGATTTGTTTACATTCCACAATCAGGCCACAGACTACCACCTGATGGGGCCAATCGGCTGTCCCACCTGTGCGGCCCTGGTGACAAGGCCTTGGCAATGTGAGTTTTGGGAAGACAGTCAAGATCCAGCTACAGGGGCTGGGGATTTAGCTCAGCGGCATAAGCGCCTGCCTTCCAAGCAGGCAGTCGTGAGTTCGATCCCTGGTACCGATAAAAACAAAAAAGACAAAAAAAAAAAAGATCCAACTACAGCAAAACTGAAAGTTCATTTTTAAAAAAGTTACATGTTGATACGTAACGTATTCCAAACATGGTAACTATAATTTATCATTGCAAAAAAAGGCAGTAAAGTGCCAATACACAATTACAACACCGCCACAGGATAAAGTATTGCACAGCCATTACAAACCACTCCCTGTGAACAAGGTGCTGTGGCACCACACTTGTAATCCCAGCCACCTGGGAGGTTGAGGCAGGTGGATCACAAGTTAGTGGCCACCCTGGGCAGTTTAGCAAGTCTCAAAACAAAACAGAAAGGGCTGAGGCATGCATGAGGTCCTGGGTTCAAAAAACCATACCATGCCTTGTAACAATACTCTGATAAACAGGTAAAAAAAAACACACAGAATAAGACTGTAGGTTAAAAATAAGCAAACCACTATATAATCATCTCAGTGAGGAAACTCACAGAGAAAACGAAAACATTTGAACTGGGTTTATCTCTGAGTGGTAGTGGTAGTACCGTACACATTGCTTGGTATTTTCTAGTTTTTCTATAATAAAATGTAAAAAAATATTAAAGGTTGATCACGGGATCAGCAATAAAAAAATACAAGCTGTATGCCTTTTTCTTAAATTCTGTGAATTAAGGCAGCCACTCCTAGAGGACACAGAACTGTTGCAGGCCACACATCCCACCAGCGCAGGCCCCAGAGACCCAGAGCCCCGCCAAGATCCTGCACACTCATGACCACTACACAGCACATGAACACCCTCCAGGCTTCCCCATGCACTCCAGGTTCAAGGGAGAAACAAAGCAAGCAGGTGAGATGTCAAAACAAAACGCAATTCAACATACTGGTTTCTCAATTTATTTGCCACAGGACCTGTGCTAACCAAATGCAATGAATATTCACAGTGTGGAGTCCCACTGAAATGGCCCCACGCTGGGCGTCCCCTCACAGGGTGGTTCTCACTGCCGGGCAGAGCTGAACAGTTTATCAGTTTATCCGCATTATCCTGTGCATTCCCCAGAATAATCCAATGGATATGCTGTCCGCGGCCCTAAGAGGCAGAGTTTTGCAGTGTTGTCCGGGCTGGCCCTGAGCTCCAGACCCTCTGCCGGCCTTCCGAACAGCTGTGAGTACAGGTGCACGGCACCTGCAGCGTGTGGGGTGCTATTATTACCAGTGTCCTGCTAACCACGAGGAACCCGGCATTTAGGCAGGTGTAATGCCAGCCCCAAGGTATTCCACTCCAGTAATCTCAGTCTAGACTTTCCCGTGTTTAACTGACTTTCCAACATTTGTTTTCGTAACTTCTGCCTCCTCTTTCTCTGTCATGTATTTCCAGATGTTGTTACTGGTTCTACTAGTTTCTCCCCAATTCTTTTAAGAATGTGCTCCTGACAGACACACCATATGACCAAGAGGAGCAGTATCTGAACTGGACAAAACAAAACTCAGCAGGCTTTCTTTGTCATCAAAGTCCACTACTTGGCTGCCCAAAATTCAGTTTTACCCCTATCTTCCAGCTCCTAGCTGGAGTCCCGCTCTCTTCCCCCTCTAGCACATACACTCCTGCTGCCAGAGTCATTTACATAAACATCAAGCGTGACCACAGCACGACACGGCACAGCACTGCCAGGTTTGTTAAATCCCCAGGCTCCCTGGCTAGAGGATCAAGCCCAAGCTCCTTACCTCGGGCCAGGGCGGGCAGGAAAGCCATCTGGTCCCTGGCTGCCTCCCTCTGCACCCTGCTGCTGGCCCCCACCCCACCTGCCCTACCTTACCTGCCTCGGTTAATTACACTACCTCACCCTCTGAATCCCTAAGCTTTGCCAGCTCTGTGCACCTGCAGGACCCTAAAAGGTGAAACCTTGGGGCGAGGGTTCAATCCCCAGGGAAGAGGGGAGATACTTGACTGTGGCTTGCTGGTTTGCATTCTCCATAAAGGCTGGGTAAATGAGTACACTTCCGTGAACCCAGCTGAATTTGCGCATTGTTGTTGGGGTATACATCCAGGAGCTCGCACTGTGCCCTCCTCCACCCCTGGCGCTGGGCTGTGACATGAACGCAGCCACACAGCACCATGCACAGCTCCACACGGGGGAAATAAACAAAGGTTTGACTTGGACGTCAAAGTAACATCCTTCAAGGCAGCATCTGCAACACTGTCCAAATGCCCGCTTCTCATAAACAGGGTGCCCCACAACTCCATGAGAACTTTATTTACCTATGTATGGGGGAGGGGAACCACCTGCAATCACACTCAGGACCTATTGCTTGCCAGGCAGGTGCTGGCAAGACACAGCTTTCTGTACAGCACTGTGACCCAGGGCAAACGAAACCTGGACCGCTTTTCTGTGCTCTTTTCCCTAAGAGAGATTCTACAAAGAACTTTCCTTGCCTTTGGACAAGGTGTTTTTCCTGAATAATGATGCAATCTGAAGAGCCGCCTCACTACAGAAGGAAAGAACCCAAAGAGCACTCTGGTCTCTGCTTGCCCTGGGCACAGTGATCACTGCCACCAAAAGGACGGAAACCAAGGGCTTTGCAGATAACCCTGCACTGTGTCCTGTGCCAATCTCCATAGCAACATTCTGCCACGACCATGAGATAAGGGCCAGGCATGCACCAAGCTGGCCTCGGTTAGCCCTGGAACACACCCTCTGCACACACACATCCTGCACACACCCTCTGCACACACACACACCTGCATCCTGCATACACACCCTCTGCACACACACACACACACACACACACTCTCTCTCTCTCTCTCTCTGCACTTGACCAGGATGCTGTAGCACCAGCAACGACAGCCTGTCAGAAACAGTGAGGTCCTAGGGATGTGTGTCTCCCTGATACTCGGGGGCACCTCTTTCCTTCTCCCAACCAACCGGGGACTCCTGGTGACCTTTCACACCTCAGAGTCCCCTGGATTTGGAGAACAGCTAAGTGTCATTCTCTCGTGCTCCAGACCCCACTTCTCACAGGCCACAGACAGGTAGGTGGTATGGGCACTCCTGCCCCTCCGCTAACAAGGCTGTCGACTGTCTTGCCTCGTCCTTCACGGCAGCCCACAGCCCAGGCTCCCCCACTGGCTGAGCAGGGCTCACAGGGTGCATCCTTGCAGTGGGGCACAGGGATGGGAAAAATAACCCATGTCAATGTGGAGCCCTCACAATAGTTGGGGACCTGGGCAAGTAAGAGACTTAGAAAACCAGGGTCCAGCGCCACAGAAAAGGTAATGAGGAAGCCAGGACCCTGTGTGGAGGCAGCTGGCTGCACCCCCTCCCAGAACCCCAACCTCAAGTCCTTCACCTTCCTTTTCCTTCTGTGGTACTATGGACTGAACCTAGAGCCTCACACCTGCTGGGCAAATGCTCCACCACTGTGCTGTACCCTCAGCCCTTTTCAGGTTTGAGACAGGGTCTTGCCAAATTGCCCAGGCCGACCTCAAACTTGTGATCCTCCTGCCTCAGCCTCCCAAACAGCTGGATTCCAAGTATGTGCCATTACATCTGGCTCCTGCCTGCCTGGCTTTGGAGTCTCGTCACACCAAAGCAGTCCAGGTTTCTGCCACCAGGTGGATCTTCCTGAAATGTAACTCGGATTCTATAGCTTCTCTAGTCCCAGCCCTCAAAGTAACTGCCATGCAGCCCACAGCTGGCACTCTACCCTGCCACCTCCCAACAGACATATCAGCAAACCCTACCTGGCCAGGCCAGACAAGGATGCACTCACACCACCTGTCCCTAGCTCCTCTGCCACACCTCTGGCTCCTGCTGTTACTTCTTCCTGATCCCCGCCTTTATCCATCAAAAAGCCACTTAGAGACCTAATACCTAATGCAAGATGGTGGCCAGGGCGAAGGGGAGCGTGCCCTGCGCTCACTCCCAGGCTAGTGGCAGCGCCCCAGCCGGTCTCCAGAGCCTGTGCAGACAGAACTACACACAGCCACTCCTCTCGACACGTACGCACCCACCAAAGCCCATTTTCTTACACTGAATCTAGCCAGGAATCATCTTTTGAGCTGATTCTCAACACTAATTATTAACAACCTTTTCTCATTCTCTTTTTAAAAAACAGTAGCATATTCATATAAAATTTACCATTTCAAGAGTACAGCTCCTTGGCATTAAGTTCTCACAATATTCTGCCGCCATCACCACCAACCCCACAGATCCCTTCCATCTTCCCCAGCTGAAAATCCCAAACTGTACCAGTGGTTACGCCCTATTTGTTTCCTGAACAACGCATTACTCCCAGCAACTGCTCAAGAGTCAGAGAACTGCAACGGAATCTTGATGTGGACAGCAAGACACGATGCCTTTCATTTTAGCAGTAGCAGTCCATAATAATTACTGTGACGTGTTCGTTTTGGGCTAGTACTACATTAAGTACATTACATCCTTATTCAACCTACCAACAACCCACGAAGTAGGTTAGCTCCTCCCCGTTATTTCCAACAAGGAAACTACAACTGCAAAAACCAAATACTCGCAAGGGTTACAAGGCTGCTCGCAAAAGCCAGTTCTGAAGCCAGACACGTGGCATATGACAGTACTTGGGAGGCTGAGGCAGGAGACTGCAATGTGGATGCCAGCCCAGGCTATATAGGGACTTCAAGGCCAGCCTGAGCTGCACAGGGGGACCCAGTCTCAAAAAAAAAACCAAGCCAGCTCTGGTTGTGAATCTGTGCTATGCTACTCTTGCAGTGAAGGCAAACAAAGTAAAGAGCCTGTAGCGCCAGCACTCAGGAGACTAAGGCAGGAGGGTGGACATGAGTTAGAGGCCAGCCTGGGCTACATACTGAGCTTAAGGCCAGCCTGAATTACAGAGCAAGCCACGTTCTTGAAAGACAAAAAAAAGAGCAACTGAATAAAATTAAGTGGATCAAATCTCACCCAAAGCAGTCCAATAGTCCTGGCAATTTCCTATTAAAGGTGCTAGCTAGCCTCTACCAACACTGCCTGTGCACTTAGGCTCATGGACCTCATTACCGCCCTCGCTACACTGCTGATGAAGCTAAAGCAGAGTTCAAGCAACTTAAATGAGGCCACATGACTCTTATCTGCATTCTACCCACAAAACCATGATGCTCCTTTAAAATCAAATGAGATATGGGGCCGGGGATAGAGCTTAGCGGAGTAAGTGCCTGCCTGGCAAGCACAAGGTCCTAGGTTAGATTCCTGGTACTCCTCACCACCACCACTATTAAAAAAAAAAAAAAAAAAAAATTTAAAATAAATGAAAAAAAAGTGAATTTCAGGAAATATGCCTGAACACAGTAATTTTTTACTCAATCAAAATTATCCATTAAAAAAAAATCAATCACACCCGTTGAAGCCTCTACATGTACAATAATGATTATACAGCACAGAGAGAAACAAACTCCAGCAATACACACTTAGGGGATTCAAATCTAGGCTGCTCAACAAGTCCCATGGGGGTTCATTCAGCCCGTGTGCTCTGAAGGAGTCCCCAGACATGGGGCCGGGGTGCAGCGTCTCAATGAGCCTTCATGACTGCTGTGGTAGCTCTGGACCTCACACACGAGTCACAGCCAAGACCTTAAGGAAGCGGGTCTCCCAGACCAAAGCTCTTCACAAGCTGCCTTTTGCACCCTTAGCATTCGTGCACCAGGGCATTTTCACCTGCTACACACACAGAACTGCAGGATGGGAATCCTCAGCAAAAGCCACCCTTCCTCTTAGGGCACAGGGACCCAAGCAGTCTGCTTCAGCTGCCTGATCCCAGGCGACACCTCCTTTTCAGAGGGTGCTCTGCCAGTCCAACAGATCAATGTGGACAGATAAAGGCATTATGTAAAAATAACTAAATAAAAATTTTAAAATGAAGCCGGGCGTGGTGGCTCACACACAGGCACTGGGCTCACATCCCAGCACTCGGGAGGCTGAGGTGGGAGGATTGTTGGGAGCTCAAGGCCAGCCTGAACTGCATAGTGAGACCCCATCTCAAAAAAGACCAAAAAAAAATTTAAAAATGAGCCAGATGCAGGGGTGTGCACCTGTAATGCCAACTCCTCAGGAGGCTGGGGCAGGAGGATTGAAAGGTCAAGGCCAACAGAGGGAGACCCAGTCTCAAAGGACAAAACAAGTCAAACTAAAAAAATTTACATGTGTGCATAAGAAATTTCAGCCCTCCGCAAAAGGACACAGAGCATAAAGGCCATTAAGGACGTTCTGCTACATGCAGGTATCTGTGTAACCAACAAGAGAAAAAGGAAAAGATCACATGGCTTTGCTGGACTCGCACAGGGCAATCACTGTGATGGCCCTGAGGCGGGATGCAAAGCTGCACTTCAACTTGACGGGAAGGACTTCAAAACCCAGTCACACTTTCCAGCTACCACAAAACATCCCCTCAGGCTGGAAGAAGCCTTACTCTGCAATTTAGAAGGCTTCCTTCTGCCAATTTAAAAAAAAAAAAAAAACCCTTCAGTTAAGCTAGTGCTTCTACTCTGTAGAAGCCTCTCACACTGACCACCTCCTCCCAGACGTACGAAACACCAGCCAACACCACAGCAGAAGAGCACGGGGATTCCTAGGCTAAATGGCAAATCCACATTCGCTGCAAATTTGTGAGATGAGACTTTATTTATTTTTCAGGATGTGGTATTAATGATTGTCAGTAATATTTCAAAGAGGAAACTTCAAGTGATTATTATTAGCAACTTTTTTGTGTAGGACTAGAGATTAAACCCAGACCCTTCAGACTGAACTACATCCCGGCCCATTTTTATTTTTTATTAAGTCAGGGTCTCACCAATTCATTCCACTACCCAGGGGAGGCTGGAAAGTGTAATACTCTTCTCCACCTCCCAGAACGGCTGGAGGGGAAACAGTCACGGCCCCCCCCACGCCCACGGCAATTACTCTCTATCTGGCATCAAGGTCCACTGTGTTAAGTGTTTTAACAGCCTCCATCTCACCCAGTCGGCTGTGTTAAGTGTTTAACAGCCTCCATCTCACCCAGTCCTTCCGTCAACCACGAACAGATGCCACGGTCTGGTGCTGGGAAAGCAAAGTGACCACCTGGGCCAGGCGCTGTCGGGGTAGGGTTCCAGAGCCTGAAAAACCTCCAGCACCTTATCATAATGTCCACTGGGTCAAGAGTTAGCAGTTCACAAAATACTTTCTTCTGTATCTCAAAACCTCCGAGCCTCCAAACCAGACCTTCAAGCCTCCAAGCCAAACCTACACAAGCCAGTCCCCTGTGACTGAAACCGAACTGGACTAAACCTGGCTTGTTTTTCCTTTCACCCATCCCTTTAGAAACACACCGGACACCACCAAGGCAGCAGGATTCCCCAAATGTGACCCTGCTCAGGTGAGCAGCCTTAGGTATTCTGGCAAGTTCCGTTTCCTGGTTTCATTTCAGTTTCAGTTTCCGGATTTTAAAAGCACTACTGTTGAGTAATTAAAATATGGGGTCTAATCAAATGGAGTCCTAAAAACCTCTGTAAAGTGCTTGGTATGAAGGTCACTTTTACTCAGAAAAGTTCGGCTAGATTAATTCACCCTTCTCTATAATCTCCAGGTCTGTGCAGGGAGGAAACGGCTTAGGCTGTTCTAACAGCTGTGCAGTCACCCAGGGAAAACCACTCATTCCCCACTCTTCCCTCCACAGAGTTTATTTTTATTAATATGCCACCAGCAAAGCTATCATACTCTGTTCTCATTGAAACACAATAGTCACCCACAATAAAGTAACTTGAAAGCAATTACACATGAGAAAAACACACCTATCATTTTATTATTAAGCCAGAAAGATGCCCCGCTGACAGCCAACAAACGGTATCCCAGCAACAGAAAAGCAAAGAAACTAAGCAAAGATTTCTTTAGTCATGAAACTCATTCAGTCAAGAAAGATGGATTTTGTCACTTATTATCCTCTAAAATGGAAAGTGCCACATGGAGAACATAAATAGGCTACACTGCATCTAAGAGCAACGTGCTCTGTGCCAAGTTACAAAGCCTGTGAATACAAGGGGTGTATTAATGGAAAGACTGATACCATCTTACTACAGTGGCCTCTCTGTAGCACCAGACAATGATCTGTTGAGGGTTTTCCAGGGATTTTGAATATGCACCCTCCATACTAGCTGCCTGTTAAGGGGGCTGGCTCAGAGCTGAACAATTCCTCCGTGGAAAGAAAGCCAAAAACCCCCGCACTGGTTTAGGGGTGAGCAGCTTGAGCTGTAGGCGTGGGAAGACTCAGACATAGAGACAAAGGCGTGGTAGGTGGGCCGGGGAGAGCTGGATCAGCCCGGGTCCACCTGCCTGCGGGAGGACTGGACTTTCACAGAGGCCCAAGGATCGGGAGAAAGGAAAAGAAGGAAGTTTGCTCTGTTCATCTGCAAGGCAGAAGTCAGTCACCCCTGAAAGCAAACCACAAGTGAGGGTATGGACAGGAAAAAACCAGAAAGGCCAGACACAGGTCTTCCCAGGGCTGGGCTGACCTCTGACTGTTATCTAAGAGGTGAGCTTAGCAGGAGGCGCCCAACTCCCATTTTACACCCTCACCCCGCGCCCGCAAAAACAAAAAACAAAACAAAAAAAAGCTTCAGGGGTGTCAGGGGTGCGAAGAGATAGGACACGTGGGGAAAAGCCAGTCACGTGGGAATTCGCTTATTCCTTTCCTCCTTGAGGGGGAGGGACAGACTTCGTGGAAAAAAGGACCCCGCTGCCACCCATGGGAACAAGCCAAAGAAGTCCCGGGAGAACCTTAATGCGGCCGCTTCCGAGGAAAGATCCGTTCCGGGGGCTCCTGGGACCCCTACACAGACCCTTCCCACCTCCTCCGGGCCCAGCCCCTTACACTTCCTTCTGCAATCTGCGACAGCCCCTGGCCTCCCGAGCCCTCCCGGCAACTCACCCTCCCTGGACTCGCGCCCCGCCAGTCCACTTAGCCCCGCAAGGCCTACTTTCAGACTGCCCAGGGCTCGGCGCCCCTTCCCTCCGAGCCTCCCGAATCGCTGCCCAGATCTGACCCACTCAGCCACCCCAAACCCTTCCCTCCACTCGGACAGCCAGTCTCGCCGTCTCCCGATCCAATCTCGGGTCCCCCAGTTCGTTCCCTTCGCGCGTCGTCGCCTCAGCCCCAGCCCCCGAGTCCCCTAACCCCCACTTCTGGCTTCAGACTTCCCGCTTTACAGTCGCCTCGGGTCCTCGGTCTCCCCGGCCTCGCTTCAGGGGTCTCCACCGCTCTCAGGACCCCTTCTCCCGCCTGGGCCCCCAAACCCCGACTCGACTCCCCACTGTCGCACAAGACCCCGCCCCGAGCGCCCCCACTGCCCGCCGGGTCCCCTCGACACAACTGGAGCCCCACGGGTGCCTCCGCCCGGGCCACCGCTCGACGCGCTCACCGCACCGGGCCCCACAGGCGCCGCCCCGCGGCCCCGCGCACCTCCTCCATCTTCTGCACCATCTCCGTCAGCTGGCCCTCGTCCTCCAGCAGCTCGTTCAGCTGCACCAGCGACAGCCCGGCGAACCGAGCTTCGCCCGCGGCGCCCGCCATCCCCTCGTCTCGGCCGCCACCGCCGCCTGGCTCGGGCCGCCTGGCTCCGCCGACCGGAAGCACCGCCCTCGAGCCCGCCCCCCTGGGGGGGGCACGTGACGCCAGCCGCGGGGCGTGACGTCATCCCGCGCGGCGGGTGGGCGGACGTGACGTAGCGGGCAGCCTGGGCTGGCGGGCCGTGCGCGGCGATGCGTCTGGCACGCTGGGGGCTTCAGAGTACGGAAAGGTGGGGGTCTGCGGTCGCGCTCGTGACGCATAGCGCGGCTGTGACGTCACGACGGCGCGGGCGAGTCCTCTGTGATGTCACAAGGGCCTTTTTCTGCGAGGAAAAGAATCATTAATCTATAAAGAACACTGGCAATGGGAAGAAGTCACCGCACCCTGTGTCAGCCCTCACCCAGGGAACCCGAAAGAAGGGGACCTTTTTTTCTTTTATCGGTACCCGGGATCGAACTCACGACTGCCTGCTTGCAAGGCAGGCACTTATGCCACTGAGCTAAATCCCCAGCCCAAAAGAAGGGGACCTAATGGAGAAAGAATTCCAAGTGGCATTGGGCTCCAGCCAGGTCATTCATTTAACAAATATTTAAAATCGATATGTCCTAGGCATTGGGTTAATGGTTTTGTACAAAACAAAAAGGACCCCAGCCTGGGTGGAGCTAATAGGCTGGCACCCGAACAAACAAATGCAAGAAATGAAAATATTGGTTACACATTGGAGAACTCTGAAGGAAATAGATGCTGAACTGAGACGAGGAAGTCCTTCTTTAGAAGGAGTCCCAGCGAGAGAAGCCCGCTCAGAGAATAAGGTGTCTAAGGCGTGTGGATGAATTGAAAAGGAAGAAACCGGGGGCTGGAGGTTTAGCTCAGCGGCATAAGCGCCTGCCTTGCAAGCAGGCAGTCGTGAGTTCAATCCCCGGTACCAATAAAAAGGAAAAAGACAAAAAAAAAAAAGAAAGAAAGAAAAGAAAAGGAAGGAACCAGCCACCGTTCTTGGAGGAAGTTCTTGGCAGCAAGTCCCAGCATGTGCAAAGACCCTGAGGCAGGACTAGGTTGGTGCAACTGAGGAAGACTAGAAAGCCAGTGAGACTGGAGTGCCAGAAGCCAGGGGAGCCCTGCTGTGTTAGAGGACAGGCTGCCCCACCTCCCTGGCTATCTAGAAGCCTCTGGAAATCCAGGAATCTAGGAACTTACTCTGCTTTGGATCTGCCATGGTTCAAAGGCCAAGGCTGAGCACTACAACCCCCTCATTTTACCCCTAGGGAGACTGAGGCCCTGGGAGGAGAGAGTATTTTTTCTCCCAAGTCACAACTTGGCGAGGCTTCCAGCTCCTGGCCTCGGAACTGCTGCACTGGCATGGCCACACTGATATCATCGCGTAATAAGCTCTGAACACAGTCGAGGCATTCAGAGAACACTTGTTGACTGACGGATGGGCTTTGTGTGTGCCCTGATTGCATTCCCTGGACATAAGGTCTGGGATCTGTCTGCCCGTATGTGCAGCTGGACTCTGCTGACCCTCCCTCCGTCCAGCTCCTTGGACTGAGGATGTGCAATTGCAGAAAAAGGAAAGTTAAGAAGTGTTTCATGGTATCTGTAAGCATAAAGTTTCCAAAGGACATTCATTTTCTTCTTCTTCTTTTTTTTTTTTAACCCTTGCTTGAGACAGAGTCTCAATATGTAGCCCAGGCTGGCCTCAGACTCACAGAATTCTTGCCTCCGAGTCCTGAGTGCTGGGATTACAAGCATGCACTGCCATGTCCAGCTCTGCTTCCTTTTAATGTATCCTAGTTGGTCACGAAAGATGACCCGAGGAGAAAAGGTCACAATAAATAGGGAAGGGGATGGAGGAAGTTGTGTTTATTATTGGGGTAGTGGTGGTTTTTGATCTTCTCTTCAGGAAAAGCATAGACTGCCAGATTGAGAATCATAGCCGTGTTTCCAGGAAACCCCAACCTCTGTGGTGTGAGATGTCCGGAAATCGTTCACAGTCTGGCGCCAGGTGTGGTGGCACACACCTGTAATCCCAGCACTCGGGAGGCTGAGGCAGGAGGTCCTTGTGAGTTCCAGGCCACCTGGGCTACAAAGTGAGCTCAATACCAGTACAAACTACATAATAAGATGCTGCCTCAAAAAAATCACAAAAGGGGCTGGGGCTTTAGCTCAGCGGCATAAGTACCTGCCTTACAAGCAGGCAGTCGTGAGTTCGATCCCCGGTACCAATAAAAAGGAAAAAGACCAAAAAAAAAAAAATCACAAAAGAAGGAGGAGGAGGAGGAGGTCTGGGCTCAGAGCCTTCAGAGGAAGGCAGTGATCTGCCCAAGGACAGACAGAGAAGTGCTTGATTTCTGAGCGCCGTGCCTGTCCCCGTTACCTGTCCCACCGAATTGACCCAGGTTCAGATCCCAGCCTCACCCCATCCTTTGGCGTCTTTTCCAGCCTTTTTCTGCTGCTGCCGTATTCCAGGCACACAGCACCGCTTCCTCTGTCAAACAGAGCAACCCACACACACAGCGTCTTGCTTTCCGCTGCTCTTACCCTGGCAAGGTGCTGAGAGAAGAAAAGGAAACCAGTGCCAAACCCCTTGTGCTGCTGTCAGACTTGCCGGAGGAATTCCTGGCTGGGCCGGTCACCGCTTCTTGGAGGGGCACCTACACCTTGGCCGCACCTACATCCCCCCTAAGATTTGTGGGTTCGAGAGGATATTCACTGATGGATCAAGGACAGGGCATGTATGTGCCACGCGGGACTTTGCTGTCAATGGGGACATTGTTTACTCCCTGAGCAGGGACTCTCCTGTTACACAATATCAGGAACTGCTCAGAAAGAACACTCAGAAAACAAGGAAGAACCTTCACACAGCTGAACCTTCAGAGCCTGCAGTGGAGGACTGGAATCCTTCCCCTCCCGTGGACGTGGGTAGAATCATTTCCCAGGCTGAGGAACTGGGAGAGCCGTGTGGACAGGGTGGGAAGCTGTCCACAGTGCACCCTGATCCTGGGTGGGGTCGCATCAGGTGGGCAGCCACGCCCTGCCTGACGTCACCGTCATGGTCATGTCATGACAGTCACCTACATGCCCCAGATGATCTGCAAGCTACTCACCCGGAAGGAAAAAAAAATGGGCAGAGGCTGTACAGAGGTGAGTTACTTTGTTTAGGGACTGATTTTTGCAAGTTCAGCGAAATGAGGTAGTTCAGGCATACAAAAGAGGGGCTGTGAGACTTGCGTACCCCACAGGTTAAGGGATAAAATCACGGCAGAAGTCGAAACCCACACCCTCCACCCCATTGCCTTCCTCCTTCCCCTGAGGTAGCTGCTGTCCTGTTCATTAGCTTCCGCTGTACGGATCTATCCATCAGGTTTATAAGAACAAGACTGCACATGTGTTCTGCCATTTGCCTTTTTAAAAATCAGTGTTGGTTTTTGTTTTGTTTTTGAGACAGAGTCCTACTATGTAGTCCAGGCTGGCCTTGAACTCAATGTGGAGCCCAGCCTGGCCTCAGACCTGCAGGAATCCTCCTGCTTCCGCCTTCTGAATGCTGGAATTACAGGTGGGTTCCCCTGTACCTGGCACCAGTGTTTCTGAGATACAGGCCTGCTGAGGTACCTGGTTTAGAATGGATTTTTTATACCCACGTGGTTGCACAATTATGTTTATTTTTTCATTTTGCAGTACTGGGGAGTGAACCCACGGCCTTCATTGAGCTGTGTCCCCTGCCCTTATTTATTATTTATTTATTTTTGGTGCTTGGAATCAAACTCAGGACCTGCGCTTGCCAGGCAGGTGCTTCTGTCACTAAGCTATATCCCCAGCCCTTTGCCCTTTTTTATTTTGAGACAGTGTCTTGCTGAGTCACTAAGTTGTCTATGCTGGGCTCAACCTTGTGATCTTCCTGCCTCAGCCTCCCATATACCTTGTACTACAGGCACACGCCACCATGCCTGACTGCATGTGTACACCTATATGTGTGCGCATAGATGTATGTAGACGTGTGATAGCACACGGTTGTCACCTTCATTCCATTGGATGTGTATGGTAATAATTATTAACTCATTTTCCTGCTGATGGAGTCACGGGGCGTTTATGTTTCCAGCCTTATTTTTCATGGCCAAATTGCTTTCCAGAACAGTTGTACTAATTATCATTGATGTGATAAAGTATACTTAAAACTCACCATTATTTTAATCATTGTTAAGTGTATAGTTTAGCGGCACTCACGACATTGGCATGGTTGTACAACCATCACCATCATCCCTCAGGTGTGGTGACACATATCTGTCATCCCAGCACTAAGGAGGCTGAGGCAGGAGGATCACCGTGAGTTCAAGGCCAGCCTGAGCTACATAGCAAGGCCCTGTCTCAAAAAACAAACAAAAAGCAAAACTGAACTCCTCAAACCTAAATGTATACACTGAGCAAACCCATAAGAGCTAAAATGATAATATGCCATGAAACAGAGTATTTCTGCTTTTTCACTACCTGATTTTTCTTTTTGCTTTTTGCTTTTCAGGGAGAGGCCTGTGCCGAGGCCATTGCCTGCACTAGGTACCCCCTCCACTGGCTGCACCCCAGCCCCTGGACTTACCTGAAACTTTCCTCCACATCACTGAATGTTTACTCTTCTCACTAATGACTAAGAAAGAAAGGGTCCTGGTTCTTATTTTCTGTGGTTCTCACATCCATTTTGCACCAGCATTTCAAATAAAAAAGAAGAAAGCTATTTTTATTATTGGTGATATCCTATTCCACAGGGAGACAGCTTCACAAATAATTAACTTTTGCCTCCCTTCAGAGCAGTGTCTCCTGTGATCCCAGCACTCTGGAGGCTGAAGCAGAAAGATCACCAAGAATTCCAAGCCAGCCTGGGCTACACAGTGAGTTCAAGGCCAGCCGGCACTGCATAGCAAGACCTTGTCTCAAAAAGACACACATTAGAAAAAAGTGGCCCTGCAGTATTCTTTGGTTATTTTGCGTTAACATCATAGATAACACAGAGGCAATGAAAATTCTGTTCTATGCATATAGACTATGGGCAGGGGTGCACCCTGAAATCCCAGCACTCAGGAGGCTGAGGCAAGTGGAGCGTTGCAAGTTTGAGACCTGCTTGCTCGGGCTGCAAAGTGAGCCCAAGCCAGCCTGAACCCCATAGCAAGACCCTGTCTTAAAGAGCCACGCACAAAAAAATTAAATTAAGATCGCTAACAACTCCGACAGCATGGAGAAACCCTCTGGGGCAGGCAGTGGTGATAAGTGGTTTCTAGAGCCACAGTTTCCAGGTGTGGGGGCTGCAGACTCTCGAGGGAGAAACCAGAAACTGAAACGCTCTCGAGGTGATATTTTTTTTAAAAAAACTTCATAGATTTTTTTTTTTAGTTGTGAAAGTAATTTGCATGTTTCATTTCTTAACTGGGTGATATATTATTCTCAATCCCTTTTTGCAGATGTGAAATATTTCATGGTAAAATGCGTGTATTAACCCACAAGGACTTAAAGGTATTTTTATTTGCTCTGAACGCTGTGCCAGGGAAGTGACCGAGTAGCCCAGCCTTGGGCGGGCAGGGCCACAGGTCGGGTCCCTAATGCTGCAAAAAACCCATGTTGGAATGGCAGAGATGAACTCTAAAACTTTAACAACAAATTCTACAGATCGCAGATCCCAGAGTTAGCCCTAGTGAAGAGTGTTTGTGCTACTCGTTGTAGAACTTCCTTCTCTTCGGTTTTTTGAGACAGGTTGGTGCTGTGTGGCCAGGGCTGCCCCTGAATTCACAGCAATCCTCCTGCCTCAGCCTCCCAGAGTGCTGGGATTACAGGCACCCTGCCCAGCCGGAGGCGGGATCCTCACTGCACTGCAGTTGTCACATCAGGGCGTTGGCCGTACCACCTTGCTTCCCCCTCCTGTATAGTCCCCCACTATCCCAGCAGGGCATTTCGGCCTCCCGTGTCCACACAGTGAGTGTGCGGTGATGACCACACCTGTCTACACGGCTGTGGGCCCCCTGCACACGTGCCCTGGACTGATTGCCCACAAACCGACCCACAGCTGCAGAGTCCGGCCCACTGGTCCACTTTGCCTGCTGGCAGCGTCTTGGAATAGTGGACCCCTTTGCCACTGTTAGCTAAACGGCGCGGCCCACCCCTGATGGGGGTCTCCAGGCTTCTTTCCGTCGGGCCCAGCACCCACCAGGGCCCCACATCACGCCCTGCCCCGTCTCCCAGGCTCCTGTTGGCCTCGGGTTGCCCAGGCTGGCCTTGTTTTCGGGAGGGCAGATCCGGTGCTTGGCTGGTGTGCGTGTCACAAGGTTAGAACGCTGTCACGTGGTACAAGGGGACTTCCTTCACAGCATGAGCCAGCACTGTTGCAGATGACCTTGGCTGCCTGCTAAGGTCATGCTGGTCAGTGCTCACCACTGTGGATTTGCTTCTTTGTTCCCCCTGGCTTCAGAAGAAAGGCATCGTGGGTAGTCTGCACTTGAGGGGTAGGGATTTATGCTCCCCTCCCCTTCTTTATGTTTGTTTCTTGATTTCCTTCTTTCCTTCCTTCCTTCCTTCCCTTTTTTCCTTTCTTCTTTCTCTTTTTTTCTTTCTTTCTTTTTTTTTTTTTTGTCTTTTTGAGACAGGGTCTTGCTATGCAGTTGAGGCTGGCCTTGAGCTCACTTTGTAGCCCAGGCTGGTCTCGAACTCACAACGATCCTCCTGCCTCAGCCTCCTAAATGCTGGGATTACAGGTGTGCACCACCAGGCCTGGCCTCTTTTTTCTTAACAATCTCCATATGTAGTCCAAGTTGATCTTACAACTCACTATGTAGCCCAGGCTGGCCTTAAACTCACTGTGCGTTATAGGCATGCACCACCATGTACAGCTATTTTTTAATTTTCAAAAGATACAAAGTGGCTAGGGTGGAACTTACTGATTGAGTTACACGACTAGCACTCTCAAGGCCCTGAGGTAAAATAAGAAACAGCCTACTTGTGAGGCTGAGGCAGGAGAATTACTTTTATCCAGGAAGCCATCCTGGACAACGTAGCTAGCCGCTATTTCAGGAAGCAGACACAAAAACAAAAACCTGCTGGCACAGTGGCACACCCCTGTAATCTGAGCACTTTGGGAGGCTGAGGCAGGAGGCAGACAAGTTTGAATCCAGCCTGGGCAATTTAGTAACCTAACAAGAACTTGTTTTAACATGTTTAAATCGGGTGTGGTGGTGCCCACCTGTAACCCCAGCCCTCTGGAGGCTGAGGCAGGAGGATCATTACAAGTTTGAGGTCAGCCTGGGCTGCAAAGTGAACTCAAGGCCAGCCTGACCTGCACAGTGAGACCCTGTCCCAAATTAATTAAAATTTGGGAAGGGCTGGGAAGGTAGCTGAGCACGAAGATCCCTAGTACCACAAGGCAAATACCCACCCACGGCTCCGGCATCCCACCTTTCCTTCCATGACTTTTCCCCATGCCTGTTCGAGCCCTGAGCGCAGGCCACTCCGCACAGCCCCGTCTTTTAAAGCAAGAAAGGTCAGACGCCATGTGCGTGGCCGGCTGCGTCACTCAGAGCCTCATGGTGAGGACAGACCCACAGGACTGCAGATGCCCGCAGACACTGAAAACTCATCAAACACACAGCGCCCCTCTATCAGCACTGATCAGAGTCTGGAGGGTTCGGGGGTTTTTCCTCCTCCTTTTAATTTCATGCCAGTTTTTTCAAGTGGAGACCAGGCTCAGCAGAAGGTGTTAATTCGGGCACTAAATCTGGATCCTCCTGATGCTGTGAAATGTCACCAGCGCCCTGACGTCACCTCACACTTCCTCCTCGCGGATCCAGAGCCCAGCCCCGCCCTTAGAACTCTTTCTTCAGGGGTGCCCTCACCCCATTCGTCCCAAGCCTGCTTCCTCCTCCCCGTCCAATGGCTTGGTAATATGCTTCCTGTGCAGCTGGGCATTGTGAAAGTATTAGTAAAAACCCAGAGCCAGGCATGGTGGCACACGCCTGTGATCCCAGCACTCCAGGAGGCTGAGGCAGGGGATTGCAAATTGGAGCCCAGCCTAGGCAGTTAACGATTTATGAAAACCCTGTCTCAGAGTGAATAAGCTAAAAAGGTCTGGGGAATGGTAGCTCAGTGTGAAGGCTCTGGCTTCCATCCTCAGTATTGAAACCAAACAAAAAGCTAGAGCTGGGCCTGGTGGCTTCTGAAATCCAGCCCTTGGGAGATCAAGCCAGAAGGGTCGCTGTGAGTTCGAGGCCACCCTGGCTACACAGCAAGACCTTGGCTCAGAAAAACCAAAACAAACACAAAAACCCACAGAAAAGTAACAAAAAGCTAGAGACTCGGGAGAAGCGGGCAGATTTGGGGTTAGTCAGATAAAGCAGCCCTCCTTGAAAATAAGAGTGAAAGGCTGGCACTGTGGCTCCTGCCGGGAATCCCAGCTGCTGGGGAGCTGAAGCAGGAGGGTCATAAATTGAAGTCCAGTCTCAGTAAATTTTTTGAGACATTGCCTAAAAATAAAAGTGTAGGGCTGGTGATATAGCACAGCGGCATATGCACCTGCCTGGCAGGCTTGAGGTCCTGAGTTCGATTCCCTGTACCAAAAAAATTTTGAAGAATCAATGGAAGTCTTAGTGTAGTCTGGGTGTAGCTCAGTGGCACAGTGCTTGGCCAGCAGGTACCATGCCCGATTCAACCTCCTGTGCAGCTAATAAGAACCTCTGGACGTACATTAGGCTACAGCATTCTCAGGAGCACGCAGAGATTCTGCCTTTTCATTATTAGGGGATGTATTTTCTCAGGGGTCCTGTGACAGGAGCTCCAGGTAAAACCTCCCTCTTCCAGAAATCCCAACCTGGGGCTGGGGGTTTAGCTGAGCGGCAAAAGCGCCTGCCTTGCAGGTGTGTGGTCGTGAGTTCTATCCCTGGTACCGATAAGAAAGAAAAAGACAAAAAAAAAAAAGAAACCCCAACCTATGATCACATGTGCGGTGGACAGTTGCAGAACAAGGGGTGCCCAGGGCAAGCCAGGCTGCTTCAGCCCAGAAAAACACCCAGCCCCAAGCAACTGGACAATCCAAGCAACCGGATTGCTAGGCAAAGGGTACCACGTGACAGTGTGCTGCTAAATGCATAAATAAACGCGCCTGCGGGGAGGGGCAGCTCCTTCCTCCTGTCTGCAGAATGAGGGCTCCGCCTGACTCATCCTCTCCCTGTCTTTCACCTCAGAAACCTCAAGAGCCGTGTGGGTCGTGGCACCCCTGTCCTGTCATTTATTCATCCTTGCATAACATTTGATTGAACAACTCCTATAAACTGGGCGTGGTTCTGTACAGCAACAACACAGCAGTGCACAAAACAGGTGAGGCCTTTGTCCTGAATGGTTACATCCATGGAAGAGAACAGTATAACCAAGGAGACCAGGAGGGTAATAAGCCAGGCAGAGGAGGGGCAGGAAGCGGGAGCCCCGGCTCTGGCCGTGTGTGTGTGTGTGTGTGTGTGTGTGTGTGTGTGTGTGTGTGTCCTGTCACTCCCTTTGTAGTCTGTCTGACTTCGCGTTGGGAAGTGGTCTAAAGCCTCTCTCCAGGGTGTGACCAACTCAGCCAGTTCCCTGTGAACTGGTGGCAGGGAACCCAGACACCCGCTGTGTAGAGGACTGAGCGGGAGTCGCCCATGAGGCGGGCTCAGGGAGAGATGCCCACTGCGGAACCGGCCGCGGGAGGGTTCTTTGTCATTTTTCTGGTTGTGGGGCTGAAGCCAGGGCCTTGAACACTGCTAAGCCAGTGCCCTGCCACTGAGCCACATCCCGCATGCTATTCACAGAGTCTTGCTAAGTTGTCTGGTTGGCTTCAGAACTGGCCATCCGCCTGCCTCAGCCCCATGAGTGCCAGGATTACAGGGGTGCTTCCTAAACTGCAAATGTTTTTGGACCCGGGAGAGCCGGGCTGGGGCTGCCACACAGAGGCAGGGCGGCCACCCCATGAGCACCATCAGGTTGGAGCCTCAGTCCTGGGGGCAGAACAAGGCGAAGCCGGGGAGGCGCTGGGAGGTCAGGGCTGCAGCCCAGCTGGCCAGTCGCGGCTGAGCAGCTGCCCCCGCACTCCGTCTGCTTTGAACGCCAGATGAGCAGGAGGGTGGGTGCCCGCTGCCAGCAGTCTCTGTAGCCTCCCCCTCGTGGTCTGTCCCCTGGCGGCCTGTTTGTCCATTTTCTGTGGCCGTCTCCTCTTACGCCCCCCACTCTCTCTGCTGCTGCTGTTCCAGGGTCTCGCTGTTGTTTTAGGCTGGCCTTGATCTTGGGATGATCCTCCTGCCTCGGGCTCCTGGGTGCTGAGATCACCAGCTCGGGCCACCCTGTCCTGCTTTCCAGCGGCAGAGGTGAAATCCAACATGGGATGCTTTGGGGACACCTTCAAGCTATGTCCAGCCGGGTGACTGTGTCTTCAACTGTGCACAGGCCACTGCCTGTGCAGACCGTTTCCAGGGACCTGTGACCCTGGCCCGGTGACTGTCACCAGAGGGCTCTGTGCACTCCGGCATTGCTTGTGGCTCAGGTCCCGGTGCCTGGTGGGCATGGGTGGGCTGCAGGACAGTCCTCTGGACTTGTGCAGCAGGAAGACCGATTCTTCTCCCGTGCCCTGGGGCAGGGTGACTGATGTCCCCAGGAGTCCACAGATAAGTGTCTCCGAGCCCCCTGCACATAAGGGCACCAGGCCACCACTGTTCTCCCTGCAGGGCCGCTGCCCTGGGGTCTGAGTTCTTCTTGGGATAGGAGGAAATGCCCTTGGGTAACCTGGCGTAGTGGTGCGTGCCTGTAATCACAGTGCTTGAGAGGCTGAGTAGGAGGATTGTAAATCTGAGTCCAGCCTGGGCAATTTAGTGAGACATTTTCTCAAAAAAAAAAAGAAAAGAAAAGAAAAAAGGAGGGGGTGTAGCTCAGTGCAGAGCCCCGGGTCCAGTTCCCAGTATAAAAGACATAAGGAGGCCAGTGGCCTTGGTGACCCGTCCTGTCTCGGGTTCAGGTTTTCCCCTGGACTCCCAGAGAGCAGCTGAGAGGACGGAGGAGCCGACGTGGGGCAGCTGGGCAGTGTGGCCGGAAGGGCTCTGGGCAGGGACAGTGGGGATCCCAGAGTTCCAGAGGCTGAGGCAGGAGGATCGCTGCGAGTTTGAGACCAGCTTGGGCTACTAGTGAAACCTTATGCCAAAAGACAAAGAACCAATGGAAATTCACACCGAAGTCCTGCACTTTGACACTGTGGAGCAAAGGGCACCTGGACTCCTCCCAAGCCCATTGCCCCCACTCAGGGCAAACCAGCGCGGACAGCCTTAGTCACACCCAAACAGCAACAGGGATGGTAGAAACAGCCAAGGGACATCTGAGGTGACCTGATGACCAAGGGCCACGTGCCATGCTGATGGCTCCCAAAAGACACCAAGAGCCAGTTGGTGGTCCGTGACGGGCCGTGCTGCAATCCAAGCACTCCAGGAGGCTGAGGCAGGAGACTGCAGGTTAAGGCCAGTCTGGGCAGCTTAGTGACTTAGCAGGATGCAGCTCAGTAGACCCCGGGTCAGCCCCAGAGCACACGCCTCGTGCCCTAGGGGAATCTAAGGCAGCCTGTTTAAATGGGACAAACATAAAATCCCGGACTGAGGGGCTGGGACAAAAGCTACATGGCAGAGCACTGGCCTAGTGTGTACCAGGCCCGGGGTTGATTTCCAGCACTTCAAAAACCAAACAAACAAAAAACAAACTAGAAGACATGGATGTGGATGCTCTCCGTACTATCTTCTTAACTTTCCTGTAAATTTAAAAGTTTTCTGACATAGAAAGTGTAAATTCTATAAAGCAGTGGTAACATCTGTAATCTCAGCACTCGGGAGGCTGAGGCAGGAGGGTGGCCATGAGCTCGAGGCCAGCCTTAGCCACACAGTGAGACCTTGTCTCAAAAAGCAAAAAACAAAACAAAACAAAACAAAACAAAAAAAGTGGGGGAGGAGAGGGGAGAGCGAGAGGAAGAAGAGAAAAATAAAAATTTATGTTTTCAGTTCTGAGACAGGATCTTGCTGAGAAGCCCCCTGGCCTGGAGCCTGCACCCTCCTGCTTCCCCCTCCCAGGCAGCCTGTGGCTGCCAGCACCGCACTGCACCTTAGCTCACGATACCCCAGCCTGGCCCAGGGCCCTATGGAGGATGGGTTATGGTGCAGAGCGCGGCCTGAGGGCGAGGCCCAGCATGGAGCTGAGTGAGGCACAGGATGGGGAAATCCACCAACCTGGGCCAGCTCTCCTGCCAGGAGAACCCGGGGCCTGAGGAAACGCAAGAGCCAGATCAGACGCCAGGGTTCTTTTCCTTTTTCTCTTTCGGGTTTTTTGAGACAAGCTCTCCTTATGCAGTGCAGACTGCCCTCGACCCACTGGGACCCTCCTGCCTCAGCCTCCCGAGTGCTGGGATTTCAGGCAGCATCACCACACCCCACTGATGGAGTCAGGATCCTGGGGTTTGAACACATGGTGCCTCAGGTGCACTTGGGTGGGAGAAGAGCTCCAGAGGCTCCTTGGGCCCTTGGTGCAGGTGGCACAGAGAGCTGCTGTCTCACCATTGAGGACAGGGGATTGTGCATGGGCCAGAGCTAGAGCGCCCGCTACACAGTGGTGGGAGACACCTGTGATCCCAACACTTGGGAAGCTGAGACAGGAGGATCCCCGGAGTTCAAGGCCAGCCTTCACCCCACCCCACCCCGGAAAAGAGAAGCTTCCAAGTGCTGGCACCGCCTGGTGAGAAATCAAGGAGGCTGCCTGGAGGTGGAGGCACCGCTAGGTGTGCCGTCCGGAGAACCAGCCGCCTCCTGTCCCAGAAAGACACGTCCTCCAGTGAGACTTCCACTTGGGAAAAGGTTTCTGTCTCCAGGCCGTGGTCCAGAGGTGCCAGCAGTTGTGGGTTGGTTGGTGCTGAGCAGAATCCTGGCTTCACCTGTGGCCTGGCTGAGGGTTGCCTTTCGGAGAGAATCTGTGCCCTAGCTTCTCCCTGCCGTCCCCACTCACAGCTTCCTCAGTCACAAGTGAATGCAGGACCCCAGGGCCCTGCTTCGGAACTCGGGATGGCAGTGGGGCATGGCCAGGCCTGGCCCAGGCAGATGCCACCAGGACGTCCTGCGGTCACTTAGGTCAGAAGCCGTCACCTCCCTGCGCAGCTCCGACCCCCGTCCTGTCCCCTTCTCCCTGCCCTCCTGGCTGGAGGTGGTCGGGCGTGGCCTTGGCAGGATCCATCTTCTCTTTACAAAAGCTCTCTCCCTTGCCACTTCCCTTCGCTTCTGTCCCCCACCCCAATCCTGGCACCAGGCCCTGAGGCTTCCTCCACACACTGCACCCCGAGGGCCTCTCTAAGTCAGCAAGTCACGGGCTGTGATTTACAACCTCCTGCCTCAGCCTCCCAAAATGCCAGGGTTAAAGGTATACAACCTTTGTCAACCTGCCATCCCAGCACTTGGGAGGTTGAGGCAGGAGGATCACTGTGAGTTTGAGGCCAGCCTTGGCTATAAAGTGAGTTCAAAACCAACCTGAAGTCCAGCGTGCGACCCTGCCTCGAAAAGACAAAACAGTGCCGGGGACTTAGCTCAGTGGTGCAAGCGCCTGCCTGGTGAGTGTGAGTTTGTGAGTTGGGTCTCTAGTACCAAAAAAAAAAAAAAGACAAAACAAACAAACATGACAGTACCAGTGATCCCAGCTCTTGTGAGGCTGAGGCAGAAGGGTCGCCCTGAGTTCGAGGCAAGCCTGGGTTACATAGTGAGATCCTAGCTCAAAAACCCATGATTTAAAAACATTGCAAAATGCATACCCGCCTATTTTAAAGCTTACAAAGCCATCGAGATTGAGCATGCTCCCAGCCTGGTGTAACCATAGGGCTTTCTAGTTTCCAGACCTTTCTACCACCCTGTGAGCAGTGACCCCCTGCCCACCCCAGCCTGGTAGCCTCTGATCTGCTTCCTGGCTCTCCAGCTTTGCCTACTCTGAGTAGATCCTGGAAAATAAATCCTACAAGCTGGGTGTGCAGGTTCAGGCCTATAACCTCAGCTACTCAAGGAGACTGAGGCAGGAGGATCACCACACCACAAGTTTGGCCTGGGCAAACTTGACGTTTGGCCTGGGCAGTTTAGTGAGAGTCTGAGTCAGACGCTAAGGCACTGCCCGCCACACACAGCGCTGGTGCAGGCCTTTGAGGCCTGGGTCCTACCCAGAGGAGCCGAGTGGCAGTGTCAGCAGTGACGTGCAAAGCCTCTCATCTGCATGTCAAGGTGTGTCCCTGGGCGAGGACAGGTGGCTCGGCGCACCCCCATCTGTAACCGTGCAGCCTCCCTGGTGGCCCCACCTCTGACTCTGACGAGGAACTGTCACCAACTGTCTTGTACACGAAGGCTTCCGGTCTTTGGGGCTGTGTCCAGGAGCAGAGTCAGCAGGCCGTCTTGTCCCTCTCTATTCTGTTTGGTCGCTGAGTTCAGAGCCCAGGGCCTCGGGCTTGCTAAGGGTTGCTCCGCCACACAGCCACACAGCCACACCTCCACCCTCATCGCTACTCTTTGGTTAGTTTTGGCAGAGACTGGTCTCAAACTCAGCGATCCTCCTGCCTCAGCCTCCCCAGGCCTGGGATTCCAGGTGTAGCTCACCACACCCAGCCCCACTCTGAGGAACCATCAAACCTGTGACATTCTGTCTCTCGATCCCCCAAGGCTGTCTCCTCTCCTGCTTCAGGTGTTGGCTCATGTCCACCACGGCCCCTCCCAAGCCACTGGGGTTCACCTTCTCCTCTTTCCGCCCTTCTGGCCACTGGGATGGAGGTGACCTCGGCCTCCACGGCTGCCACTGTGACCCACAGCCCAGCCCTGGGCTTGGTATGCGGCAGGCACTCAGGAAATGCAGGCTGATGATCCAGGCTGTCAGCAGTCGGGAGCCACAACAATGGAGGCCTCCTTACCGCCACCTGAGGTGGCTGCTGGCAGTCAGCCGCCTGTGACTCGGCTGGGACTGACTTCCTGCTGGCTCAGGCAGGGACAAGCCCTCCACAGAGAAACCCACCTGGGCGGCACTCGATCCTTCCTGCAGGTGACTCAGAACAGTCAGCCCCGCAGTCCCAGCTCCTCGGCCCTAGACGGCCAGCGGGCGCCTGGGCAAGGCTTGGTGCACTGCAGACCGGGGCAAAGGATGGGGCTTTCGGGCCAGGCATCCTGGCTGTGTGACCCTTCTCGACTGCCATACTGGATGTGGTGGCCCAGGCCTGTAATCCCAGCCCTTGGGAGGCTGAGGCAGGAGGATCCCATGAGGATCCCATGAGTTTGAAGCCAGCCTGGACTCCATAGCCAGACTGTCTGCAAAAACCAAAACCCCCAACAAGCAAACAAAACTAGTAGGTGTCGGGCGGCCATGCGCAATGCACTCATCGAGGTCAGGCTGCTGCTGTGCAGGGGGTGGTACTTGAGTAGCGGGCTGGGGTATCGTTAGTGATGGTGCAGCCTGGTGCTGGCAGCCACAGGCTACCCGGGGGCTGAAGCAGGAGGGTGCAGGTTCCAGGCCAGCGGGGCTTCTCAGCAAGATCCTGTTGCAGGATTGAAAACATAAAGCAATAAATGGGGCTGCTGATGAGAAGGTACTGGGTCCAATCCCTAGTGCTCCTCAGGAGGGTAAGATAGGAGGGTTAAAACGTTAACTTGACGTTTGTATTTTACCATCATTTCTATTTTTATTCCTTATCTTTTTGAGACAGGGTCTCCCTATGCAGTTCAGGCTGACTTTGAACTCACTTTGTAGCCCAGGCTGGTCTCAAGACTTAAGGATCCTCCTGCCTCAGCCTCCCAAGGGCTGGGATCACAGGCGTGTGCCACCACACCCGGCTCCAGTTTATAAATGTTGAAAAGTAGACATAAACCATTAATTTCCTTTGGGGGGGGGCCTCAGGAGCAGGAAGTTAAATACTTCTTCTGTGTTTATTTGAAATCACAACAACTTTCCTACCTGGTGAGGGCCAGTGAGAAAAGACCTCAGCTATGCTGGCTGCCGGAGTCCTGTCCAGAATGTTCTAAAAAGCCAGACCCCGGAGAAAGGCAGGGTCGCCTGACAGCTGTTCCTACAGAAGGAGGAAGAGGTGGCAGTGCCCATGGTGGCCATGGTAGCTTCCTCGCTGGGCACCCTGGCTCCCCGCAGGCCCCTCAGCCGCTTCTGTTCCCAGGTGTGGAGCTGGGCCCAGAGGCCTCATCTGTCGTAGGAGTTGGTTCCCACCCCTCCCCAAGGACAATGTGACCTCCAAAAGCCACACAACAAACACAGGAACCTGCAACCCAGGACTGGCCCTTGTTAGTATTTGCTTGGACTCTTTTTTGTTTCGTTTTGTGTTTTGAGACAGGGTCTCACTGTGGAGCCCAGGCTGGCCTCAAACTCATGGAGATTCTCCTGCCTCAGCCTCCCAAGTGCTGGGATCACAGGTGTGCGCCACCACGCCTGGCTGCACTTTTTAAAAAAACCAAACTGACAGCCACACAAGTCTGTGAATGTAAAGCGGGTCATGCAGACGTCCCTGGGCTCAATCTTCCACGGCAGCATTTTTCAAGCTGCCCAAGGCAGTCGCAGGCTGTGAAATCAATGTTTTTCTTAAATGACGCAGAGTAACGTCATAAATATGTTAATATTCTTTCATGAAGCTTTTTTGTTGAGGGTCTGTGTGTGCTTGGTACTTGGTAAAGGAGGTAAATCTTTACCTTATTTTACAAAAGAATGCAGGGAAAACAAGTTCAAAGCAAATGCCTCTCCCAGGCCAGGGATGGTGGCCCACTTGCAGTAAGCCTAGCTACTTAGGAGGCTGAGGCAGGAGGGGCCTGCGTGTGACTTCAGCCTGGGTGACTTACCGAGTCTGCTCCAAGGCTGCAGTCCCTGGCCTCCTCTCCACCCATCTCCTTTCCACTCTTTTCTCTTCTGTCCCCTGGCCGACCCTGCATTACACGAAGATGGGGTTCAAGGCAATTTTCCCTGTTTGCTAACGTGGTGCCTAGGATACAGGAAGGGTCTGGATTCACTGTAACATGAAAAAAGTCAGCTTTCAAAGTCCTCTCTGTCTCACCCCGGCATAGCTACCATCGCCTCTAACCACAGCACTGTGGTAGGCTGAGGCAGGAGGAGTCCAAATTCAAGCCCAGCCTGGATAACTCCACTTAGTGAGACCTTGTCTCAGTTTGTCTTTTTTTTTTTTTTTTTTTTGTCTTTTTCGTTTTTTATTGGTACCAGGGATCGAACTCACGACTGCCTGCTTGCAAGGCAGGCGCTTATGCCGCTGAGCTAAATCCCCAGCCCCAGAACCTTGTCTCAAAATAATACAAAAATAAAAAGGGCGGGGGATGTGGCTCACTGTGACAGTGCCGGGCCCAGTCCCCAGCGCCACACAGGACGTAAGTGTATACGTCAAGAATCAAGAAGGACACGGAGAGATTAGCACCGGAGTGTTGCTGATGGGAACGAGAGACAGCATGAGCACCATGGGACACAGCATGACAGGCCCTCAGATGGTCACACTGACCTGCGGTGCAGCTCAGTGATCGCTGTCCTAGACGTGTGCGCCCAGGAGCGCAGCAGTGACACGCAGGGGCCACCTGCTCATTCCATGGCTGCTACTCAGCCACAAGAAGGACAAAGTCACACCCAGGTGACTGGTGTCGTGGTGCTGGGGTCTGTGCCTGGACCCCCAACCCCTATCAGGTGCACGGCGTGGGCCCAAAGGGATGAGACAAGCGGCCTGGTCTGCGGGGCTGCAGGAGTGAGACCCTCAGCAGGGCTCCTAACTCCGCCAGCTGCCAGCCGGCGCTGACTGACTCTGGGCAGCCAGTATTTAATCAGGACCAGCAAGGAGCTGAGCGGACAATGAAGGAAACCTGAGCAGCGCCTTGGGAGGGGGTCAAGGGCCCCTCAGAGCAACAGCAGATGCTAACTAAGGAAAACCATCCACAAGGTCTCCAGGCGGCCTCAGCGGTGGCCCATCTTGGCCCCTGAGGTGTCCCTTGGTCTCAGTTCAGCCGTGCCCGGCCCACGCCACAGCCCTGCACGTGTACTCAGCTCCAAGGCTCCCACAACGCAGGCCTCCTGCCGAGACAGCGCTGACCGGAAGTGCCCACCTCGGGCAGATGTGGTGGGACAGCAGGAGGGAGGCCGGGGCGGGGGAGGATGGGGCTCAGGCACGGGATCCTCTTGGGCGGTGAAAATGTCCCGGACTCAGAGGCACAGCACCGTGGGCACCGGTCACCAACACGAGCCGTCGGTCACGCCTGTCAGCATGGCTGCTGCTGTTTCCCGTTTATCATTTGGCAGTGCCAGGGATCGAACCCAGAGCCTTGTGCACACTGGGCAAGCGCTCCATCACTGAGCCACATCCCCAGCCCTTTGTACTTTTTATTTTTTACGTTTGACACAGGCCAGCTAAGTTGCCCAGGATGGCTTTGCACTTTCAAGCCTCTTGCCTCAGTTTCCCCAAGTGTTAGGAGTACAGCACAGGATACCTCGTGTGTATGTGTGTGTGTGTGTGTGCATGCTGCCAGATGGGGGTCTGGACCCAGGGCCTTCACACTGAACTAAATCCCCAGCCTTTTATTTTTAGACAGGGTCTAAGTGGCCCAGGATGGGCTTGAATTTGTGATGCTCCTGCCTCAGCCTCCTTGAGGGCTGTGATTACAGATATGTGCCATCACCATGCCAGCTAAGACATGTTTTTAAAAGTCCTATTTGCCTTTTTCTGAAGACAGGTGAGCTTGGCTTCTGGACCGTTCTTCCTTCAGTGAGGATCCTCTTCTAGGTTTGAGTGACAAGATGGGAAAGGAAGAAGATGGAGGCTCCAGGGGCCGTGGTGGAGGGGTGCAGAGAGATGGGTGGAGGGGAGAAACCCCAGGGACCCGGGATGCCAGTGCCCAGCCCAGAGCCTGCCACTGGGCACAGGCCAAGGGCCCAGGGTGCACTTCTCTGATCTGGCTTTTTTTTTTTCTTTTGAGACAGGGTCTTACTATGCCATTCAGGCTGGCCTTGAACTCACAGCAATTCTGCCTCAGCCTCCTGAGTGCCGTGATTACAGACATGCGCCACCACGCCTGGCTGCTCTGGTCCAGCTTTTGAGGTACTCTGCAACCCTCCACAGAGAGAGGCTGACCTGCCGTAAACTGCTAGTCTCCGACCACTTCCCTCGAAACCTCAGAAGATCTGCTCTCTGAAAAGTCACCCAGCCCCCCAAACCAAACAGGAAGCCCTGAGGGTCACAAGGCAGCGCGGCAAATTCCCCTCAGCGATAGGTTGAGCAGTGCCCCAGAACCCAAGGTGAATTCCTGGCACTGGGACGAAGCCTGCTTGGCACACAAGCTGTAGGTGTGACCGACTGAGAGTCTCACAGTGAGCCTGGCCTGCCTTGTCCAGGCGGGCTCGACAGCCAAAGTGGTCTTTGTTTTGTTAGGTTTTGTTTTTTTGAGACAGGGTCTTGCTCAGCAGTCCAGGCTGGCCTCAGACTCACTACATAGCCCAGGCTGGCCTCAGACTTGTGGCGACTCTCCTGCCTCAGCCTCCCCAGTGCTGGGACGGCAGACACGCGTCACCCCACCCAGTGTCAGCCTCTCTGTGAAGTGGTCCGTCCTACATTTGTGTGTCTCACAGGCTGCAGATGCTGCCTGCTGGACTCAGCTATCTGAATGCACAAGGGTCCCTGGGGTCAGAGAGACCATTTTCACTGCCTTGTACCAGCCTGGTGGAGACAGACAGACAGACAGACAAATGGACATGAATGTCTGCACCTGGGCCTGGGGCTGAGAAGACAGATGAGGGTGCAGAAGCCAGGGCAGGACCTGGACAGGAGGAGCTGGCTGGGAACCCAGCCAGGCGAGGGGGCAGGTGGCCCAAGGAGAGGTTGGAGGTCAGGGGTCAGAGGTAGTACACTTTATTGACCAAGTTCACCCCGTATCTCACATCCTGGGCAAGGCAAGGCCTGGGCTTGGCCAGTGGGGCAGAAGAGAACTCGGCTTGCAGATGCTCCTGGGCTTCCTGCAGCAGAGCACGGGGAGGCGAGGCCCAGAGCGCCTGCCCAGGCCCCGCCAGGCCTCACTGCCCTGTGAGGTCGGTGGTGTTCACAGTGAGCCTGGCTTGGATGGCCAGGCTGGGGGTGACGGTGACAGGCGTCCCCATTCCCACCCGCCCTTGGCCGGACTCGGAGCTAGGGCCCCAGCCTGCGTCCCCCTCTGGGACAGGGAAGTCCCTGGGCTGCAGAGGCCAAGGCAGAGCCACTTCTCCAGGCGAGCAGCAGGGCCACCACTCCTGGCTCAGAAGCTTCTAGAACATCTTGGTGACCCCTCTGCTCCCAATGGAGAAAAACATCTTTGAGATCTAGGAGTTGACCGGAGTCATAGAACCAAGCAGTAAAAACCCCGGGACGGTGGTGACCTTTGCTAAGGAGCCCAGGGATGGGTGGGATGGCGGAGGGGTGGGTGGCTCACGAAGGCCAGGCCAGGGACGAGGGGCAGCAAGCGGTGGTGAGGAGAAGGAGGAGGAGGACAAGGCCTCCCGGGTGCCCAGGCCGGGCTCAGTGCAAGGCAGGCAGGCATCCTAGGCCTTGAGGTCCCCGTCGGCCGGCGGCTCCTTATGGCCAGCGGTGGTGTCCAGGGTGGGTGTGAGCCCCAGCATCTGGCGCTGCACCAGCCTGGCGTAGAGGCCGCCCTGGGCCAGCAGCTGCTGGTGGGAGCCCTGCTGCACCACGCGGCCCTTGTCCAGCACCACGATGCGATGCGCACGCTCCACAGTGCTCAGGCGGTGGGCGATGATGAGCACCGTGTGCCGCCGCAGGTCGCCGTGGATGGCCTGCTGGATCTGGGGATGGCGGCAGACGCTCAGCCTGGCCGGGACTCTAGGCACTGAAGCTGCTCTCATCAAGGCCCCTCCTCCCTGGGGATCCCCGGAGCTGGCCTCTGTGTGACACTGTCCGGCGGGCACGTGACAGTCGGCCCCATCTCCCGTGGACCTCCCTGAGCAGGGCTGGGGCCTCTTGGGGCCTCGCGTCCTGTCTGCTCCGGGTTTTAAAAGCTTAAAGCTGGTCTAAGTAAAATCAAGGGGACCTGAGAGCTACTCCCCGGGGATGGCACTGTGGGGAAGGGGGGCCTGGCTCCCGAGCTCCTCTTTCCACTCCTGTGTTCTCCCTTTAGAAGGCCTGCTGTGGTCAGCGTGGTGGCAGACTTAGGGAGGGAGGCTGAGGCAGGAGAACCCTGAGTTCAAGCCCAGCCTGGGTAACTGGGTGACTCAGGGAAAGTCAATCTCAAAATAAAAACATAAATAAAAAAGCCTGGACACATGAAATAGGGCAAGGTGAAGGCCTGGCTCAGGCCTCACTGCAACAGAAGACAGTGGAGCCCAGTAGTTAGTGCCAGAGCTGGTCCCACTGCCGTCCCTGGTGTCCGAGGCGTCGCTGCTGACAGTGGTGGCCCCTCCCATCTTCCGTGTCATCTGTGTCATCTATGCCACAGTGGAACACGAGCCTGTTTCCTGACTCATGTGTTCCTCACACAGGGAAGAGAGGATGCAGGGGTGGGGCAGCCCGATCTCCCGGGGCTGGCAGCCACCACCTAACTCTGGGCTAGGAGGGTACAGCGCTCGGGGACTTGCACTGAGCTACGGCCCCAGCTCTTCTGTGTTTTCCTTTTTTGATTTTTGAGACAGGGTTTCAGGCTGGCCTCAAACTCACAGGGATTCTCCTGCCTCAGCCTCAGAGTGGTGCGCACTGCCACGCGGGGCTTACTGGCCCTCTCCACTGATGCAAATGGGACTCGGGAAGGAACTGGCTCCAGGTCACGGTCCCAGCGTAAGCTGTGGGCAGGCCAGGGGTACAGCTCTGTGCAAAGTGTTTGCAAAAGCCCTTGGCTGTGATCCCCAGTGCCAAAAAACAAGAAACCGCACCCCGAAGTCCACACCCTGAAATCCAGTGCCTGGCCGGGTCTCTGGGTCCTGCTGCCCTTGTGTGCCACGGCCTTAGCTCTGCCTGGAACCAGGAAGCCAGGGTGACCAGGCCCAGGGCGCCCCTGCCCCCCCCAGCCAGTGTACAGGGCAGGGGCTGGCGGCCACCGCCACTCACCAGATACTCGCTCTCCGCATCCAGGGCGCTGGTGGCCTCGTCCAGGATGAGGACAGGAGGGTCCCGCACCAGGGCCCGGGCCATGGCCACCCGCTGCTTCTGCCCACCTGACAGCTGGGCACCCTTCTCGCCCGTCTCTGGGGATGGGAGCAGAGGGCAGAGACAGGTGAGGGGAGTGCAAACCGACCCTCCGCTGCCCACCAGCTTCCCAGAGCAGTGGCCACAGCAGCCGAGGGCAGCACAGTGGGCTCTACCATGCTGTTCAAGGAGGCCGGGGGGACACTGGTCCCCCACACACAAGGGACCCCATGTCACCGGTCCTGACCAGCACACGGCTCTGCTTGTGCCCCACTGCCACCTCCGGGCACATCCGCCACCCAGCCACCCTCTCCTGGACACAGCCCAGGGACTCTGCCCTGTGCAGCAGGCAGCGCTATTCTTGGGAAAAGCCCAAACAAACGAATGAAACCCATCAGCTCTGCCAGCATGGTTCCCACAGCTGGCATCCCAGCACTCGGGAGGCTGAGGCAGGAGGATTACTATGAGTTCAAGGCCAGCCTGGGCTACAATGGTGGGTTCAAGGCCAGCCAGAACTATATAGAAAGACCCTGTCTCAAAAAAAATTTTTTAAACTCTATCAACAAAAGTCCATCGATAAGAAATGGAATCAAATTATTAAGTAAAGTATTATGAAGGCCCATGCACTGCAATACTGAGCAGGCTAGGAAAAGGAGCGGGTGGGGGGTACAGAGGGGGGCAGGCAGCCCCCAGCTATCACTGTGGGAAGGTCACAGGGACACCTGCCACGTGAAACAACTCAGGGGTGGCTTCTTTCCCGTAAATGGGCAGGGGGATAAAAACAGACCTTTATATTTGCATTAAGAAACCTCGAAGCAGCCCACATTGTGGTGTACACCTGTGATGCCAGCACTTGGGAGGCTGAGGCAGGAGGATCACTGTGAGCTGGAGGTCAGCCTGGGCTACACAGTGAGCTCAAGTCAGTCCGACTGCACAGTGAGACCCTGCCTCAAAACCAAGGTGGAGGAGGGGCTGGGGATATATGGGGTTTTCTTTTGTTTTTGGAGTGAGACCAAATTTTGGGTCCCTTTGCCTCAGCCCTCCAGAGCGCTGGGATAACAGGTCAGCTGTGCCCCTTGCCCCTGATTTTGAGACAGGGTCTCACTATCTAGTCCAGGTCAACCTTGAATTCACTGTGTAGCCCCAAGGTGGCTTCAGATTCACAGTGATCCTCCTGCCTCAGCCTCCCCAGTGCTGGGAGTACAGGTGTGCACCACCAGGACCAGCAAAATCAAGTGGTTCTAATGAATAACATGAACACATGATTTTATTTTATATTTTTGGTACCAGGGATCAAATTCATGACCTCATGCTTGCCAGGCAGGCGTTTACACCACTGAGCTAAATCCCCAGTCCAAACTCATGATTTTTTTTTTTTTTTTTCTTTTTTCCGGTACTGGGAATTGAACTCACGACCGCCTGCTTGCAAGGCAGGTGCTTATGCCACTGAGCTAAAACCCCAGCCC
Source organism: Cavia porcellus (assembly GCF_034190915.1). Classification (NCBI taxonomy): domain Eukaryota; kingdom Metazoa; phylum Chordata; class Mammalia; order Rodentia; family Caviidae; genus Cavia; species Cavia porcellus. The sequence continues at coordinate 7,272,607 of NW_026947499.1, read as the reverse complement.
CTTTTTTTTCTTTTTCTTTTTTTTTTTTTCAAACTCATGATTTTAAAAGAGTCCTGGAATGAGATAGAGGTCACGGTTCTGCTGTGAACATACTAAATGCCACCTAATGTCTAGCTTTTACTGCTTATTTGTGTGGTTTGGAGGATTAAGTCCTGGGCCTTTGCACTGAGCTACATCCCCAACCTCTAAGGTTTTCATTTTGAAACAGGATCATTAAATTGCCCGCTGGGCTTGCACTTGGCAATCTTCCTGCCTCAGCATCCCGGGGACTACAGATGCGCACCGCCAGGCCTGGGCACACCACTCCCTCTGCGGCTGCGCGTGTCTCTGTGCAAGGCAGGGGAGCGCACACCCCTGCCGGCCCCCGCGTACCCGTGCTGTAGCCATCCTGCAGCTCCATGATGAAGCCGTGCGCGTTGGCCTTCTGCGCGGCCGCCACCACCGACTCGAAGGGCACGGCGGGCAGCCCGTAGGCGATGTTGTCGGAGATGGAGCGCGCGAAGAGCACGGGCTCCTGGCTCACCAGGGCGATCTGCGGTGGAGGGGAGGCTCAGCCAGGGCTCCGCCCTCCCGGACGGGGGGGGGGGGGGAGCAGGCATGCGCAGCGCCCATGCTCTGCCTGCCTCGGCCTCACCAGGGAGCCTCCGGGCCACTAGGACCTCGCTGACAGCTGGCCCCTCTCTAAGGGAACAGATCAAAGGTGCTGCTGTCTCTTGATCCTGGCTAGGAATCTTGGCTACAAATATGATATGGAAGATGTCGTCCTGCTGTAAAGAGATGAACCGCTGGGCGTGAGTGTGCACACCTGTGATGCCAGCTCTGGGGAGGCTGAGGCAGGACGACTGCTGCGAGTTTGTGGCCAGCCTGGGCTACAAAGTGAGTTCGAGGCCAGCTTGAACTGCATAGGGAGGCCCTGTCTCAAACACAACACAACAATTAAGCTTAAGGAGTAGGTTATTCACAAAGGAGGAAAAGCAAATTCACCAATGGAGCACAGACTTGGGGGCCAGCAGTGTCAGCGGCTGAGAAGCAGAGTGTCCCAGCCCTCGGTGGGGACAGCAGCCCGGGTCACATACTTAGGAACCCCTCCTCGGCGTCTCCCTTTGGTGCATAAGGGACCCAGGGCTATTTCAGCCTGTGACCTCCTTCCCCGGCCAGAGCATGGCTGGGAGGCCTGGAATCTCTGTGCCAACCCTAAGCTTCTCAGGTGAGAGGATAGAAGGGTGGCTCCCTCACAGCCGGGTTCCTTTTCTGTTGTACAATCTGAACACCCGTACAGGCCCCCTTGCTCACATTCGAACAGAGCATTAGATGTGCAGGCCTCGTTTCTGAAAGGACTGTCCTCGTGGTCATAAAAAGCCTCTTCTGAGTCCTGGAGAGGACCTGGAACTCTCGTCAGCAGCTGAGAGCATCACTGGAACACGGTGACGGGAGAAACTATTACAGTTGGGGCTGGGTATCTGCCATTCCCAGACCTTTCTGTTCTAAGGGTTCCCCTTAAGGGGGAGGCACCCATAGACACAAGAAACAGGGCCAAACTGTCCACCTTCCTGATGGGGACTGTGGTTCATGGAAAACTACTACAGTACCCATCCAAAGCAGAAAACACGGATAGACTGTGACATTTAACACAGCGGGTCATCATTCATCAGGAAGAATAGTAGAAAACGCCACAGCCCTGACCTGGTGCCTGGCACCGAGCAGAAGGTGCAGCACTGGGGGAGCACAGCAGGGCCTTTGTTCTCGGGGAGGTGCCAGGACCTCCGCTGATCCCCAAATCCTCGGGTGTGAAGTCCCTTCCACAAAGTGGTTCAGCAGGTATACATAAGCTGGGCCTCATCCACTCTCATGTACTTCTTGGCTTGGCCTTTTTTTTTTTTTGAGTTGGGGGTCTCACTAAATTGTCCAGGTTGGGCTTAAACTTCCAAGTTTCCTGCCTCAGCCTTCTGAGTGCTGGCATTACAGGTGTGCACCACCACACCTGCTACAACTTTTCCCCCAGTCCCGGGATTGAATCCGGGGCCTTTACATGGAGCTATATTTCCAGGCCTTTTTAAATTTTTGAGACAGGGTCTCACTAAGTCGCCAGCTTGCCCAGGCTGGTTTCGAACATGCAATCCTCCGGCCTCAGCCTCCTCAGAGCCAGGATTACAGACATGTGCCACCACCGCCAGCTGTGATTTTGCTCTAATGTCTTTAATCCATAGCTGGGTGACCCTGCGGCCCACAGCCGCAGATACCGCTGCCCGTGCTGCGATCCTGTCTGGGTCAGGTTCAAAGCAGGCGAAACAGAGTGTGGCGTCTGGGGAAACTGAGGCAGCAGAGCTGATGAAAAGCAGGAAAGCGGGAGTGGCAGAGGGTGCAGTGGGCACACCTGTAATCCCAGCCACGCGGGAGGCGGAGGCAGGAAGGTCAGAAATTCAAGTTTGAGAGAGAAATGTAAAGCAGAAAGGGCTGGGAAGCAGCTCAGCGCCCCTGTACCAAGGGAGGGAAATAAAGTGGCGGCCCCGCAAGCCCGGCAGCTGGGGTGCAGGGGCTGGGCGGGGACGTGGCGGCCACTTACCACGCGGTGCAGGTACTTGTGGTCATAGGCGCTGATGGGCTGGCCGTCCAGCAGCACGCGGCCGCCCTGCAGCGGGTAGAAATTCTCCAGGATGTTCACGCATGAGCTCTTCCCGCTGCCCGAGGGCCCCACGAGGGCTGTCACTTTGCCAGGGGACAGGCTGAAGGAGACATTCTGCAGGGCCAAGGGGCACCGGGTGTGGGGAAGCCTGGGCTCAGACACAGCCAGGTGCTCCCCTGGCCCCCGGTTCTCCATCATAGGACGCCGGGCCTTGGTGGCGCCTGTGCCTGCCGTGCCCTCTGCAGAGCCACCTGCCTGGCTACTGGAGCGGCGAAAGGCTCGAGGGCGTCACCTCCTCTGGGAAGGCCCCATGACTGTCCTTGCCCAGCCTGCTATGGCCACCAACCTCCCTGGGGCTCCTTCCCGGGGTCACCTGCCCGCACCTGCAGGACCTGGGTGTGCGGCCGGGTGCGGTAGGTGAAGGTCACATTCTCGAAGTCCACGCGGCCCTCCAGGTGCTCGGGCGCCAGGCTGCCACCGCGGGCCATGGTTGGCTGGCGATCAATGAACTCGAACACTTTCTCGGCGGCACCCACGCCCTGCATCAGGCCGCTGTACACGGAGCCCACAGACTGCAGGGACAGACGGACAGGCATCCTGTCCACCAGCCCCTGGGGACGCCTGGGAGATGGGAGTGGTGAGGACAGGACAGCAGCTCTGGGGACACTGCAGGGCAGTGGGGCGTGGCCCGCGGGTACGGTGGGCAGTGGGTGAACGCCACATGGTGGTTTGTCAGCAGCAACAGTGGCCGTGCCCTGGTCACTGCCATGGCCTCCCCCAGCCAGCGGGGAGCACATCACCGTGCCCCCCGGGGAGAAAGCCCCGTGAGCCCAGGTGCTGACAGGTGTCCTGAGATTGCCCAGGCCAGGCTGAACCTGTCACCTGCCTGCCTCAGCCTCCCAGCATGCCGGGTGGATGACAGGTGCACACCACCTCTCCCAGCTGCCTGCAGGCACGGTCACCGCTGAGTCACTAATGGCACAGCTGTGACTCTGGCAGTGACGCAGCAGCTTGGACTGGACTGGACTGGACGCTGCCGATGCCCCACATCCTTGGGCCTCAGTCTGGGGAACACATAGGCCGACTGCACGCTGCCCGATACCGCACGCTGGGCTCACTGGGGCAGTCTGAGCCCCTGGCCCTCAGGGGACACAGCTGAGGCCACCTTGCTGTCCCTGGACTTCTCAGAAGCACAGAGCCCCAGTAATCTGACTGCACCCTAAACCTGTCTTGGGGCCCAAGTTCTGTCCCCAAGCACAAAGGCCTTTTGCAGTTTTCTTGCGTCACAGCCTCCCGAGCCTGTTTGCCTTCCTGAGAGAGGGGTCCAGGCTTTCTGGTTTTTCTGAACTGTCTTGCTGCTTGGTCTGGGCTGCACCCCCCCTGCCCCTGGGTACCTGCCCGTGCCACCCGTCCCTGTAGGGCCCTCACCTCCATGCAGTCCCCCAGCACGAACTCGTAGATGATGAAGGCGATGAGGTCGCCGCTGGTCATCTGGCCTGAGATGACGAGGTGGCCGCCGTAGTAGAGGATGCTCACCTGGACCAGCAGCAGCGTGAGCTGGGGGAGAGCGGGTCTGGGTCCGGGCCCTGCACCCCGCAGCAGGGAGGCTGCCTGGTGAGGGAGCCCACCGACCTGGCCCTGCCCAGCCCGGCCCGGCCCCAGCTGCCCACAGAGGCCCAGAGAACAAGCCGCCTTTGTGTGGCACTGGCTCCTGTGGCCGTGTCCCCTGACCCCCGCCAGCTGGTGGGAACTGCTGGGCCTCAGAGTGGGGTACAGTCACTGGGCAGCGTGGGCTCCCAAGGAGGGACTGGCCTGCAGGTGGCTAGGTATCGGGGGCCCCACATCAACCTGCCCAGGGTCCCAATCTGTCCCTACTCCAGGCCCAGATCCAGGGCAACCGTGGGGTGCTAAAGGGGAACCCCATCTCCACAGGGGGGCTGCTCCCTTCCTCCTTGGCCGGCACTTTTGGGAGCGTCCTGTGTGGGAGGGAGACCCCAGCCCCTCTTCTAGACCTATAGTTCTTCCCTGACCTGAAGCCTCAGTGTGGCCCAGGCTGGCCTCAAACTCTGGGCGACCCTCCTGCCTCAGCCTCACCCCACCCCAGCCACTCCCCGACCGGCCCTCCTCCCCGGCGGCCAGGGGCAGCTCGGGGCCTCACTGTATGCAGACTGCACTCTGCCACCAGCCTGCTCAAGGGCCCCCGGCTCTGCGCCCCTGCACGAACCCCGCTGCCCCAGACGTAGGACGTGTAGGCGGCCGCCTCCTTGCGGTTGAGCCAGTAGACCTGCTGCAGCCTGCGTCCGAACACCTCGGCCTCCTCCTCCTCATTGGCAAAGCTGCGCACGGTCTTCATGGCGCTGATGGTCTCCTCCGCCGTGCTGCTGGCCCGCGCCAGGGCGCTCTGTACCTCTTTGGAGAGCCGCTGTTGGGAGGGACGACAGAGACCCTGGACAGACAGCCTCGTCCTGGGCCCAGCCCGGCTCCGTTAAGTTCCCGAAGGAAGTCCCACCCCACCGTCCAATCTTGTCTCCACCAGCATGATTTGAGGTAGGGGCGGACGGGTGGGAGAGTGCTTTAAATCAATTTTAGGGTTCAAAGGAGGCTATTCAAGCAGGGTGTGGTGCATATTCCTGTAGTACTGCACTTGGGAGGCTGAGGCAGGAGGACCACTGCATGTTGAAGGCCAGCCTGAGCTACGCAGTGAGAAAACAAAACAGAAAAAAGAACAAAAAACCAAAACAAAACACAAAGGAGGCTCTTCACAATGATGGTTTTTGGTGGTTATTTCAGAAAAGGAGCCTCAGCAGCTGATCCTGGGCTGACGTAGAGCAGGGAGGCCTGAGATGGTTGCTCAGGTTGTACACAATACAAGAAACGCCCCTTGACACAGATGAGGTGGATGGAGGCACTGCTGGGGAGATTCCAGAACTCCCAGCCAAGAAGCCACAGTGTGCCCTGCCCGGCCCAGCCTGGCTGGCAGTGGGTCTGACAGATGACACCCTGGTGACACCCGCCTGGGTCAGCCTCTGGAAGCTCTGCTCCAGCATGGAGGGGCGTGGCCCAGGTGCACAGAGGTGGAGACTTCGGGGACCCACAGTGGCTGTGTCACAGGGCGTCCCTTCCCCACTGCCAGCACCATCTCCCTAGGTGGCATGGTGACCCCCACCCAGCGCGCCTGCCCTCTGCCTTGGCCCTCAGTTCCCGGCCGCTCCCAGGCAGCTGTGCCTGGCTCTGACAGCTGGAGCTTACAGCTGGGTTTCCCCCAGGCTGGCCCACGTCCCTGGAGTCTTCCACTGGGGGGACATGGTAGGTGCTCAGGAAACAGTCACAAGTCCACAAATGAACAAAGGCACATGCAGCCCTCCCCCGCTGCTCGTCCCCGAGCCCCTGCTGGGGGCAGGTGCCAGGCTCCGCACTCCAGGGGCCGGCTGGGGCCTACCTTGTAGTACTTGCCGTAGATGTTGGACACCACCATGATGATGGGGAAGCCCATGAAGGTGACCAGGGACAGCTGCCACGAGAGGCTGAACATGAAGACCACAACGCCTGTGACCTTCACCGTGTTCCGCAGGAAGATGTTGATGTTCTGGGAGACCAGGTCGCTGACCATGGTGGTGTCCGAGGTGAGGCGGGAGATGAGGTCCCCTGGAACACGGGCAGCTCAGCTCCTGCTGGGCGGGGGACACTTGGGGACGCCCGAGGGGAGGGAGCAGCTGGGAGTCCAGGTGACCGCGGCCACAGTTCACAGCAGAACCCCCACATCCCTCTGAGGTGGCCCCACTCCCCGGGGCCCGCCCAGCTCGAGTGTCACTCACCTGTGCGGTTCTCATCAAAGAAGCTGGTCTCCTGCGACACCAGCGAGCGGAAGAGGCAGTTTCGCAGGCGGATGTTCAGTCTGGCAAATATGAGGGTAAAAATGCCGCCCCGAATACCTGCGGCAAATGAGCTAATTGCAGATAACAGATGTTATAGCGCGCGGCCTCCGAGGAGCGGCAGCCACCACCCGCCCGCCCTCCCATCCTTCCTCCCACTGCCAGGGTGGCGCCCCACCACCTCGGGCCCCTCCATGAGGGCAGGGGTGGGGACAGGGGACCCAGAGCTGCCTGAAACCAGCCAGACAGGATGGAGGGGACCCTCAGGGGCTGAAGCCTCGATTTAGGACGTGGCCTGCCTGCTGCAGGGATGAGGTGCTAGGCTGGCTCAGGACCGGTCACTGAGGTGACGGGCCGAGGGACAGGGCCCCCAGGGCAGGCGCGGGCGGCTACCTGCCGACGGCCAGCAGGCACACGACAACCACGGCCGTGCTGAACTGCTCCGTGCTCTTCTGGATCACGATGCCATCGATGGCCCGGCCCGTGTAGTAGGGCAGGAAGGTCTCGCCTGGGGGGGCAGGGTGGGCTCAGGGGTGCTGGGGCTAGGGTCCTAGCTCACCCAGGCCCTGAGCTCCCTCTGTCCCTTGATCCCCAGCAGCAGGATGTGCTAGGTGTGCAGGATGCATGTGGTGGGGCTCTGGCGCCCTCTGCTGGATGTGGCTTATACCCAGCCCCTCTTCCACCACATGGGTCCCGTCCACCTGAACTGCACTCCTGCCTCAGTTTACCCAGGTGTGATGAGAACATCCTGGGTACCAGGTGTCGGTCCCTCAACGTGGCATGCAGCGGGAGGACTCTGAATCCCAGATGTGGCTTCTGGAGTCCCCGAGTTTGGGGTTCCCCAGCCGCAGCAATTTATTCTTCACTTTTCCTACATAAGAGGGTGCGAGCTCAGAGCCTTCACATCTCTTGCCTACATTTATGCTGTTGGGGGGGCCAAGAAATCCACATGGAAGAATCCACCTTTTATCTATTTTCTCTTCTTGCAGGACTGCAGGCTGGATGCAGGGCCTCCTCAGGCCAGGCAAACACTCTACAGCCAAGTGACAGCCCAGCACCTTTTGTGACAAACGTTTTGCTGAATTGCTCAGCCTGGCCTTGAATGTGTGATCCTCCTGCCTCAGCCTGTTGAGTAGCTGGGACTACAGATATGCACCACCATGTCCAGCCTAAGAGTCTGCTGTTGTCAGGAGATGCTCAACACTAAAATCAAGCTTTCCCGCAGTGAGTGGTTCTCCCCCTTTCTAGAAAGAAAAATTGGGTGAGCCCAAGAGCCGCGGGTCACAAGTGGTGAGCACAGTGTGTAACATCATGATGCTCGTATGTTGGCTGGGTGCTGTTTAATTCCCACGATAACCTAGCAAAGCCCCTCCTTCAGGGCAGGGGAGCTGAGGTCTGTATGGGTTATTAACTCGCCCTCAGCCGTCAGGAAAGCCTCACACCTGAGCCTGGCCTTGGCGCATCCTACTGCAGCGACACCTGGCTGCCCGGACACCCTCAGCGTGTGCCAGCCAACACGGGCCCAGTGGCGGGAGCATGAGGCTGTGGGATCACACTGGCCCCCACAGGCAGTGTCGTGGTTCCTTCACTGAGCCTGGGCCAGGCCTGAGGCCCAGGGAGGGTCCCCTGGGAAGGGAGACAAGCTAGCCCAAGGATTCTGCAGCGTTTTGAGACAGGGTCTCACTGTACAGTGAGGCTGGCCTTGAACCCGCGGCAGTCCTCCTGCCTCAGCTTCCCGAGTGCTGGGGTCTCAGGCGTGTACCATATCTAGCTCTTCCGGTCTGTTTTCACTCAGTTTTGCAAAGGTACGAAATGAGGACTCTGCTGACCCCACTGCACAGATGGGGCGGGACTCAGCAAGGCCCATACCGCGGCTAAGGCCCGGGATTGCGGTCAGGGTCCAGGCTGTGCTGCCCAGAACCACACAGTGTGGACCTACAGGGCTGCGTCCCCACGGGTTGCTGGGGGGAGCTGGGCTGGATGCCCAAAGCTTGCACACCAGCATACATAGCTGAAAGTCCTAACAGCAGTGCCTTTACCCAGGGATGCCTCTCTGGTTTTCTATCCCGCTCTATTTCATTATGAGGAAATTCTTCCAACCTAGAGATCCCACTTCTAGGAGTTTATCCTCCAGGCCTACCCACGTGTGTGTGACAGGTGTATGAACACAGGACTCCACTGTGAAAAAGACTCCAAACCCCGGGCATCTGACAACAGGGAACCATCTAGAAGAATTATGCTACAGTTACACAGTGGAATACTATACAGCAAGTAAAGGGAATGAGGTCTCAGTGGGGGAAATTCCAAAATATACCGAGTAAAAAGAACCAGTCACCAAAGCCAGTGTGTGAGGGGCAGGGAATGGTGTTTTTCCGGGCGCTGTGGCTGGCACAAAAGAAAGGAAGACACTGGTCTCCTGCCTACTTGGGAGTTTCTAGAACCTTTACCAACAGTTCATCCTGGGCAGGAGGGTCAGGGGGTCACACTACACAGCAGTGAAACTCAGTGTTTTAGGGGCAGGGACACAGCTCAGAGCCATAAATGCCTGCCTGGCAGCCACAAGGTCCTGAATTCGATTCCTATACAAAAAAACTCAGTGTTTTCCCTTAGTGTCACTCGAATAATGGACCCATGCAAGTGACACAGCGGGCATCCCCAAGGGGAGAGGGACCATCTCCCAGGTGTCACTTACCCAGAGCAGCCACGATGAGGAAGAAGGCTGCGGTCACCAGGAAGGCGGCGTCGGGCCTGGTGTAGGACAGCAGCTTCCGCAGCGTGGCCCCCGACGCCTGCTCGGCAGGGGCCTGGCCGTCCCCGCGGAAGCCCTCGGCCTCAGTCCCCACGCCGGACCCCAGGGCCTCGGCGCCGGGCCGCACGGTGGACAGCAGCCACCAGAGCAGGGAGGCGGCGGCCAGCGACGCGTGCGTCCACAGGAACAGGGCCCAGAACCAGGGGTCCCGGATGGGCCTGCGCACCTCGGAGAAGAGCAGCAGCTTGGCCACGGCGTAGATGCCCACGCACAGGCACACGAGCGTGACGGGCAGCCAGGACGCCCGCAGCCGCCGCGGCCCCAGGGCGCTGTTCTTGGCCACGCCGATGGTGGCGCCCAGCAGCAGGCAGCCGCGGTACAGGCAGGCGGCCCACAGGTCCAGCACCGAGTCGAAGACGTTGAAGTGGCGCAGGTCGTCCAGCAGGCCGCGGTCCCGGCGGCTGAAGGCATAGATGGCCGTGGTCAGGCTCACGTCCACGCTCACGAAGGCCAGCGTCACCGCCACCGCCTTCCACAGCCGCATTCTGCCGGCGGGCGGTGGCCGGGGGCCCAGGCCCAGCTGCGGCTCACGGCGGCGGCGACAGCGAGGCCATGGTCCTCGGTGGGGTGAGGCCAGGCCTCGAGTCAGGTTTGCAGTGGAGCTGTGGGGCCTCGGAGACTCAGGGGGCCTCTCGGAGTGGCAGCTTTCTTATCTGTAAAATGACAAGGGCAAGCGTGCTGACCCCTGGGGCGCTGGGAGGGTCCCTATGCCATCTCAGGTTGGCCACCACTTGGACTCAAGGCGATCCTCCTGCCTCAGCCTCACCAGGGCTGAGATTATAGGCCTGGCCACCGTGCCCAGTTCTCAGGGGGTCTTTTCAAGCTGCTGTGGGCTCTGCTCTGTGTACTGAGGGGCTTTCGGTGAGGGGAAGAGGGGCTGAGAATCAAACTTAGAACCTTGCGCTTGCCAGGCAGGCATTGTGCTGCTGAGCTGTGTCCCTGGCCCCTGAACCGGGAATTTAACAGTGAGCAAAATGGGCACAGATCTCCGGTCTTGTGGACATGACAGCTCACACAGAGGACCAACAAGTGAAGCACAGAAAATGTTAAGAAATACAGGCCACAGGGACAAAAAGAGGTGACGAAGATGAGGGATGAGGCGGGGTGAGGGGACTGTCAGTGGGGGTGGGGTGGGGAGGCCCTCACTGCACTGGACCAAGACTGGACAGAGGTGGGGGGTGTGCCACATGGGTGCAGGGAAAAGCCTTTCAGGCAGGTGGAACAGACAGTGCAGAAGCTGTGAGGCAAGTGTGTGCCTCAGGCACCGAGGAAGGCCACAAGGCCCCATGATGCCACAGCAGGGCAAGGAGGACTGGAGGACTTCGGCAACAGGATAAGGGTGAGGTTCAGATCAGCAGGGCTCTCTTTGAACTCCTACAGATTCCTCTGATCCAGTGTCTGCATTTGTGTGGTATTTGTGTGAAGTCTGGTGCATGCCCGTGTGTCCTAGGCACGGCCTGGCACCCACTCAGGGCTGCTGACTGTTATCATGAGCAGTGGGCACTGGACCTGTGTGTCACTCTCCTCCCCAACCTTGACTGGACCAGGAGGGAGTGGGGAGGGTGTGCTGGAAGAGGCTGGAAGTTTCCAGAATCTTCCTGTGCAGCCAGCTCGGCCCTCGCCCTCCGCCCCAGCACCCTGTGGTGTCGTGGCTTTGTCCTGACAGTGGCCTGTCAGGCTCACCCAGACCTCGGTCTGGGAGAGGAGCCTGTCCAGGGAAGGACAGGGACTGGCCGGACGAGTCCCTGAGTGCCGCCTCCTGGCCAGTCTTGCTGGGGACAGGGGCTTTGCTCTCCTATCTGCAAAACAGGCAAAGCTCTGGAGCCCCTACGTGGAAGGGGAGGCTCTGAGTAACAGGAGGGGAAACCAAGTCACGGCAGTGAAGGTGGCCAGCATGCGCCAGGACCCCTCCCTGCAACTCTGGTGACCACGAGGAGGGGATGGACCTCATGCTGTGGAGTGAGCCATCCTCACATGAGCTCATTTACATCTGGGGAAACTGAGACACAGAGTGAGAAACGCCAACTCGGTGATAAAGACACTCAAGTGACAAGGACACAAATCAGGACTTGACTGGTACCAGAAAGACACTGTGGTAGAAAGACACTGTACCAGAAAGGACTGTGAGGCCCACACAGCAGGCATTCGGGAGCAGCAGCGCCGTCCTGTGACAGCCACTGCCACCATCCTCGCCTGGTGGGTGGACAAGCTGAGGCCCAGAGAGGTCATCGCTTGCCCGAGGTCACACAGCTGGATGACAGCACCACAGGGCTGTGAACTTAAGAGCTGCTGGGCGAAGCTGATAACAGAGGCCAACAGGGCGTTTCATATAAGGGAAACTGAGTCTGAGCAAGAGGGGCACAGGCAGGAAGCGGCACGATGATGGGGATGAGGAGGGTGACGAGAGCTGGCCAACGGGCCAAGTCACTCCCTTACTGGTTGCTAAGTCATTTGTGTGCACAGATGCTCGAAAGGGTTCCATCCAGGGGTAGGGGGTGTTATTATCCCCATCTTACAGCTGAGAAAACAGAGGTCGCTCAGCCATGTGAAGCTGGGACGTGAAATTCCAAAATCTGGGCTCCCTGCTCCAGAGCTCTGCTCCTTCTGAACAGTCTCTCAATGGGGAACGTGAGACCCCAATGGTGCCAAGGAGGGGTCTGGGGTCCATCGAGGGTGTGGGGTATGAGGTCCCCAAGCCTGTACCCTGACGTTACCCCAGCGCCTCCGGCAGATCCCAGTCTGGGCAGGCCAGCTGCCGAGTCAGCAGCTGCCACTCCAGAAGAAGCAGGGCCAAGTGGGGGGCAGTTAGGGCTCAGGACCAACCAGGCTCTGCCTGTCCTCAGCCTGGCTGGGCCACCAGCACAACTTCCTACTGCAATGCAGAGGCCTCGGCACTCAGGCAAGTGAGTGGGCGAGCTCCCGGAGGTTCCCAGGCAGGGCGCGCCTGGCCCAGGGCCACCTCCCGGCCACCGCTGGCTGCTGCCTCTTCCGGAAGCCCCCTGAAAGTAGCTGGGGTTTGGAGCCAGGCGGCGGCAGAGGAGCAGGCTGGGCAGCAGTGCGGGGGTCAGAGCAGCCCTCCCCACTGACTGCAGCCCGACACCGGGTGGCCTCCACCCATGGGGAGCTTCAGCTGTGCACACTCCACAGGCCAGCCCAGGAGGAGAGCAGGTGGGGTTTAATGAGGGCCACCCACAAACCGGGCAGAGCAGGAGTGGCAGATGTGGTCCCCCAGTGCTGAGACTTTTTACTACAGCTCCCTCCCAGCAGGATGCAGCTCGGTCAGGTCGGGTTTCAATGCTGGCTGGGGACAGGTTTCCCGTTATTTTTAAAGTTACGGAGCAGGAGGGAGAAGGGGACAGAGCGCAGACCTGGAGGCTGGGGCCCGAGGTGGGAGTCCAGCCTCCAGCTCATGACTCCAGCAGAGCTCCGCCAGTTGCAGCTGGAGGGCAAACCCTGGGCACACGGGTGACGCGTGCAGCCCAAGAGACAAGGACAAGGTAGTGGCCTGCTGCCAGAGCGGGCCCTGCCTAGGGCTCAAGATGACCCTGAAAACCAGGGGCCACTTGCCTGGACCTCATGTGCTTGGGGTGGCCCAGGCTACTAGATGGCTTGTCCCCCTGAGGGCCTTGTCAAGGGCTTTCCCATGCAGTGGAGGAGGCACTGGTGGGGACAAGTCCGGCTGTCAGCTGCAGAAAAGGAAAGTCTGCAGCAGCCAGGAGATGAATACCGACCACTACAACCACAGCGGTTGCAGTTTCTGGGGTGACGGGTGATGCTAGGCACCTTAGGCCACCCAACTCACAATTCCCACCCTCCCCATGACAGCCCAAAGGAAATGATGGCGTAGCACTGTGACCTGACCCTTCACCCAGGGGGCAGCTCAGGGGTCAAGGCAGAGGTCCTGACGCAGGTGATGGGTGGCCTCCATTCGCCTCTCCCTTGGTGAGCTTGCCACCCCAGGTGTCCCTGGCACTCAGTACACCCAGGCTCTCCAGGTCCCCTTCGTGCATCAGGGGCACTCGGGGTCTCGGAGGCCTGAATGGGTTTGGGCTGGGCCCATGTAGATTGGTCCCGCCTGGCTGCACCCACATACTGTCACCTGGGATGGGGATCTGGAGAAGCTGCTCAGGTAGCTGCTGCCTGGTGCCCTGGCCAATAGGGGAGCCCTTCCTAGTGCGTTCCTACGGTCACCTGGCCCTGTGCCATCCCGAGCAGCAGGGAGGCCACATCTCCAGGGGATGGGGTACGGGGCGGGGAATCCCCGCACTCACGGCAGAGTGAAGCTATTGCAGATGCACACAGCTTCTAGTGTCGGGGAGCAAGCAGGGAGGGGCCCCAGAAACCCAAGCCTCGCAGTGGGCGGTGCGAGCTGGAAGACTGGGCCAGAAGGAGCTCTGCTACCCGGCTCCGCCACAGCCAGGGCGCGGGGGTGGGGAGCCGCGCAAGGCCGCTCCCGGGATCCACGGCCCTCCCGGGATGCCCCCGAAACACTCCCCGCACAGTTTCCCGGACGACGGCGTCGCCCGAGGGGTGAAAAAAATGGCACCTACCCGCGCGGGCTGGGAAGGATGCTGCGGGTGGTGGCTGGAACTTGGGCCGCAGGCGCCGGGTATCGCAGGGCCCGAGCCCCGGAGATGCCCTCCGCGCAGGGCCAGGGTCCCACGCGGGCGCCGCGCTCTTACCTGGCACTTGCCGCCAGGTGAGCCGTGGGAGGGGGCGCGTGGCGGGCCGGGGGCGTTGGTCGAGGGCGCAGTCTCCGCGCCGCTCACGGGAGTCCGCTCCGGACGCTGCTCCCTCCGCTCTGCTCCGCTCCTCCCGGCTCCCGCCCGCGCTGCGCCGCTGCAAGGTCGGAGCTCACCGCCGCGGGCACCGCAGCTGGGCGAGGGGGCGGGACCTCGGAAGGGGCGGGGCCTCGGGGCAGAGGCCGGGCCTATCCTTCCTCACGGGGTGGGGCCTCGTGAGTGGGCGGGACTCTGGCAAGCGAATCCTTCCCTCGGGGGCGGGGCCTGGTGGGCGGGACATCCTGCGTAGGGCGGGCACAGCCTCCCAGGGGCGGGGCCAGAGCTGGTCACCTGCTCACCTGAGGTGAACTCTGAACCCCTCTGGGCCGCAGCCTCTACACTCTGCGTGCTCTCCAGCTGGGCGCCGCTTATCCGCTCATCCCCACGGGAGGGAAACGGCCCCGCCTCCTGGAACTTTTCCCTTAGAGCTGCAGCCCGCCAGTTCGGAGTTGGGGTAGAGGGTTATGATCTACCTTCACCCTCCACCATTCAGCACGCATTTATGGAGCACCTACTGTGAGCATACAGTACTCTAAGCATCCGAGAAGCCGAGCTTGGGGCGCGCCTGCAGTGCCAACTGTGTGGGAGGCTGAGGCAGGAGGATCACTTGCGCCCGGGAACCCGGCAATATAGTGACCCTCTTAAAAAAAAAAAAAAAAAAAAGGCAAAGAAAAAAACCCACCGATATCCAACCAGAAACCAAACAAGATCACTATCCTCCTGGAGCTGACCTTCTGACGTTAAGTAGTAAGGAATACATTTCATGGAGAGAATCAGTATTTGCCAGGCTTGGGAGGGGGAGGAGCAATCAGTACCGACCGCTGGGTGCCAGGTGCTTTTGTGCAGCCCAGATAGAACAGTGTATACAGCTCCGTGGGGACAGGTGGAGAGGTGATGGAAGCCTCCGAGGGCAGCCAATCCAGGCTGAAGAACTGGCTAGGCCAGGCCAATGGGGAACAGCAGGAGGGGGTGGGGAACGGGCTGGGGGCGGGGCATCGGGTCCCTCTGCCCCACCCTCAGCCAGAGGTTTCTGCATGCTGTGTATTTATTTATTTAGTGGTACTGGGGGATCGAACTCATGACCTCGCACTTGCCAGGCAGGTGCTTATGCCACTGAGCTAAACCCCCAGCCGCTAAATTTAAAACAGCTTCTGATTTAAAAGGAATTTTTTTGGGGGGCTAGGTAGGAATTTCTTGTATAGAGAGAGGTACAAAACTGACATGCAAAAGGCAGCTAAGATAGGCGCTACAAGGCGGTTACAGCAGTGGCAAAGTCTGGGACTAACCTAGATCCCCTTCCACAGGGAGCTGCGGGATAATTAGAGAGCACCCTTCTGGCAGAGGCTCGGCGCCCGGGGAAAATGCACGCAGGACAGAAAGTCACAGGAAGCGCAGCCTCAGAAGCCGGCTGAGTAGAGCGGGACTGTGGTATCGCTTGGGCGAGCACACAGGCAACAGAGAACTGCAAAAGGTGGGATGAAACAGTGAGGATCTAAATGTAAAAATGTAGTACAGGAAAAATCACCTTGTCATTAATTTCCCCAAATCCTGCTAACACACTTAGCCCATTTTTCTTGCCACTTGATGTACCAGGTCAGAGTCTTCTTATGTGAGAGTTGTTATTTTATTTTACTTTTTTTTGTGTCTTTTTGAAACAGGGTTTCATGATACAGTGCAGGCTGGCCTTGAACTCCCAGGGATCCTCCTGTCTCAGCCTCCCCAGTGCTAGGATGACAGGTGTCAGGTGTGTGCCAGAGCTGCACTACTGTGGCTGCCTGATGTCCTGAGCAGATTAAAATGTTGACCTTTCAAGGTCATTTTGACTTTGAAGAGCCAGGAGTCCCACAGTACCAGGTCTGATGAATAAAGTGGGTGAATGCACCCTAAAACGTTTTTATAAGCCTGCCTTTTCATCAGTATTCACCTAGTTTTTGATCACACGTTGTAAAGACCTCTATGAAATAAGACTTACAAGGCTGCCTTGGGAAGGAGGACGGAATGAGTTCAGATCGAGGGACAATACACTGAAGGAGGATTAATGGCAATGTATCTTCTACTGTAATAAAATTTTTAAAAATCGAAACCTTCACCATATTTTTGATCACACCTCATACTTAAATCAGGCTTGAATGGTTATCCAAAATAACTTGAACATCTGAGACCTAGGACCACATCCAGGCTCTGCCCTCCTTGCTGTGTAATCCTGGTCAGGTGACTCTGCCTCTGGGGCGCTGTGAAGGATCTTTAGGATGCTTTGGAGATGGGAGGTGATTTCAGTGGGTCCCCGGGTGGTTAACTCAGTTCAAACAATTCGCCAAAGTATCCCAGTGGCTGCTAGCAAAGGAACAAAATTAAAAGGAGATGAAACTGCTGCCAGAGAACTGTGTGGTAACTTTCAGGAATTTGTTGAGAGAAAAATCTACAACCAGGGCAAATTCATGCCAATCAAGCTGGGTTGTTATCCAGCACTCCGGGGGCTGAGGCAGGAGGATGGCTGCGAGTCGGAGGCCAACCTGGGCTACAAAGTGAGTTCAAGACCTGTCTGAACTGCATGGTGAAACCTTTTCTCAAAAAGGTGGTTAAAAAACAAAACAAAACATAACCTATGCTGTTCTGGAAATGTCTACCATCAAGGACATTTGTTCCTGACACTCGGTGAAATACTCCCGAGGACAGGTCACACAGAGAGAGTGTGTTAAGATTACTGTTCCAGGGGCTGGGGGTTTAGCTCAGCGGTATAAGCGCCTGCCTTGCAAGTAGGCAGTCGTGAGTTCGATCCCTGGTACCGATAAAAAACAAAACAACAACAACAAAAAAAAAGATTACTGTTCCAGAGTCACATTCAGAACTGTTCCAGAGTCACATTCTTAATTCTACTGTTCTTAATCTTAATCTTACAATCTTAATGTGTTGTGTAAATATCATAGGTTCACACAAACTTTGTCATGAGGAAAGCAAGAAACACAAACAACAAAACCTGCGTGTTCAAAGGAACTGAACCTGTCAAACCTTCCTGTCACTTATTTCAGTCAAAAAGACACGTGGAGAGAGCAGTCTGTTCCCAGACAGTGACTTGATAGAATCCACGACCTTGCACTTGTCAGACAGGCGTTTGTGCCACTGAGCTAAATCCCCAGCCGTCACCAAAGCACAGAGAGAGCTTTTCCCAGACGATGAAGAAAACTGAGTCCTGGTGAAGCAGACACGTGAGCAGCTAACAGTGACAGTTACACGGACTGCAGACGGCTGTGACCATGTTGGTGCTGAGCAGGCTGAGTGCTGGCTGACTCTCATGGCAAGGATCTGAGCCGTCGGGTGCTGAGGGGTGCTGAGGGCCCGGCAGAGGCTGCCAGCAGAAGCCTCCCAGTGATACCAGAAGGGCAGGACCGAGCCCGAGGAGCACAGTAATCACAGAGGTGCCCTGAACGGGCAGACCGCGCAGTTATCTAGAACAGCAAGATGCCAGCTTCTGCTGACCAGTGGCTGTTACGGGGCTTCGGACCACAAGAAAGAAACAGAAGATCCAAAATAACAGAAACCATCCCTGGCGCGTGCAGTGCCCCCTGTATGTTCATCTTGGTGACTGTGGATCTGCGGTGGGACGTACCCGGGTGGAAATGGTTGGGTCCTAAGGCCAAACAGGCTTTATAAGCCAGTTTAGGGTTAGATGGCATCTTGGGTGACCTAAATCACAGTTCTGAATGTGACTCTGGAATCTGAGTGTTGATGTGGAACCTGTCTACTGTTCTTAATCTGTGTTATATGAAGTAAATTATGAGTAATGTCAGGCCAGGCCAGGGATCTGTGTGTGTTTGTGCTGAGTTGCAGGGTGTCTAACAAAAGTCCCTGCACATTACACACACTCCATAAATTTTACTTAAATTGAAAAAAGAAATATTCACGGCAGCTTCGTTCATTACATCTCCAAACTACATGCACAGCCTACCTGGCAAATCTAGAAAAGATTAATGGAGATGAGGAAGTTCAGCTAAGAGGGGAAATACAATGCAGCCTAGAGAAAGTGGGCTGGTTCCACAGGAGAGTGGACGGTTTTCAGGAACACAGTGTGGAGTGAGAGGGGGTATACAAAACAGCTCCAGGTGCACAAACCGGACTAGGTTAACCTCTGCTAGCACGAGTCAGGGTGATGATGAGCTTTGGGAGGTGGGTGGTGGCCAAGAGAGGACCTGGGTGCAGGAATGTTCAGTGTCAGGCCTCACAGGTGTGTCTAGTTTGAAAATTTGACAGGCCAGGCTGGCCTCCAACTCAGCGATTCTTCTGTCTCAGCCTCCTGGGTGCTGGGATTACTGATGTAAGCCACCACACCAAGGCCCTAATAAGACTTTGGACCTCACTGAGTCTCAGTTTCCTCATCTGTACAATGGGGTTAGTGGTACCTCAGGCTGTCAGCTGCTGGAAGCACATAGTAAACCGATGCTTTTTTTTTTTTTTTTTTTTATCTGTACCGGGGATCGAACTCACGACTGCCTGCTTGCAAGGCAGGCGCTTATGCTGCTGAGCTAAATCCCCAGCCCCAACTGATGCTTCTTATTAACTAGATTTTTTGTTTTGTTTTGTTTTTGGTTCTGAGACAGGGTCTTACTCTATAACACCGGCTGGCTTGAGCCTACTGTGTAACCCAGGCTGGCCTCAAATTGCAGTGACCCTCTTGCCTCAGCCTCCCGAGTGCTAGATTATAGATGTCACAGCTCTGGTAATTATTCTTGCTGCTGTCCCGTTGGTGACTGAGCCAGGCTGGGGTGCAGTGGAGGTGGGGACACTGTCTGATCTGGGGGTCTCATGATCACACTATGAACTGCGTGCGCACCGGGGAAACTGAGCTCCAACTGGGCGCAGCAGCGGGTGATGGACTGCAGGGCCAGCCTGCCCTGGGCCTGGCCAGGGCACAGGCATAAAGCTGGGCCTTGGGGAGACAGGTGGTTAGGGGTGAATAGCAAGCTGGGGAAATGGAGTCCTTCCTGGAGAGCAGGTCCTCTGCCATCCTGGGGTAATTGAGATGTGAAACTTTAAACAGTGCCTCGGGCAGAGGACAGCTTCGGGAAGGAAGCCGTCCTCTTCTCTCGAAGTTGGGAGGCCCAGACTGGGCTCCCGGACGCCCCTAGCCCTGTGGCCTCACACCTAAGGACAGAGGACACTGACGTAGACCTGGTTGCTCCTTTAGGGACAACACAGTCATCAGACTTGCTCTGACTGCAGATGATCCCACTTCTGAGCTGTATGACCTTGGTGGGACAGTGGCCCCCTCTGGCCCTCATTTTCTTCACAGTGTTTGCCGTGAAGTTTAAACAGATTCCCTCTGCACATAGGTAAGATTCAGAAGGTTCAGCCAAGGCCTGTTTTGCACAAGGATTCAGTGCCAACCCCAGGAGGGCTCATTCCCTGCATTTTGGCTTTCTGAATACTTTTCTTTTTTTCCTGGGATGGAACTCGTGACCTCATACTTGCCAAGCAGGCGCTTATGCTGCCGAGCTAAACCTCCAGCCTGTCTGCTACTTGTATTACAACACTATGTTTCTGATCGTCATCCCCATTGTAAATGTATGAGGGCCATTCTCATTGCCTTACTTCTCTGTTCTTTACACAAGTCAAGCTTGTGGTCACCCCAGGACCGTTGCACTGTCAGTTTCCCAGCCTAAAACCCTTTCCTGACAGATAGGGCTCAGCTGAATGTCTCAGTCACCCTGACCTCTCTCCATCTCCCACTTCATCTTCCCAGCACTTGTGAGGAGAGGGAAAGCTGGACCGCACACCTTTATTTTGTTCTTACTCTCTGTCTTCCACACTTTCTAAGGCCGTAGAGAACTGAACATGCCCCTGGCAGGCAGGAAGCTGTGAATGTGACTTTATTCCGGACAGCGTCTTTACAGATGGGATCCAGGTATGGTCCTGGATAAACCTGCCTGTGATCATGACCCTGCTATGCCACGCAGAGGCCACGAGGGTAGGACTCCTGGCCACCCGGCCTGTGGTAATTCCAAACCGTAAGCTAATACAGGTAGGGAGCTTGTCCGACACCCCAGAAACACCTCATCCGCTCAGGCGCACACCAGACTCACAATCAGGGGGCCCCCTGCCTCTGTGCAGCCCGAGTGACACACAGCCAGGCAGCTGTGGGCTGTGAAAGATTCCCCCTGGGGCCCTGTGGTGGTGCCCTTCGAGCAATGGCAGAGAGGACAGCCAGGCCCAGGGTGTTCCCTTCCTCTTCAGATCAGGGCTCCCTTGGGGGCTGGGCTTACTACAGAACAGGGCCACATGTTCCATGTGTGCTGTGCGTGTGCCTCGGCGCGTGTGAGGCCTAGGTGTGTGACTGCTGCCGGATGTGGGGTGTGAGTGCGCGAGCTAGGTGCACGCAGCAGGCCGTGGGCTGCTGTGAGCTAGTGAGGATGTCCTGGAGTGCGCATGTGCATGCATATGCTTGCGTATGCATGGTGTGTGCTGGCGTGGGGAGAAGCATGGATAAGAAAGCAAGGTTGATGAGACAGCACCAAGAGGCACCCAGAGAAAACCCCCAACCCCACGGAACCCCAGGCTTCAGGCTCCCCGCGGTGGGAAGGGACAGGTTGGGGGAGGGGACTCCTAGGGCAGACTCCAGAGGCCCGGCCTCTCCGAGCCTCAGTTTCTCCGGTAGATAACAGGAGTGTCTAGCTCAGAGGTCTGTCGTGGGAAGGAAAGGGGTCGAGGCAATGGTAGATGTCTCAGCGCAGGTCCAGACATAGAAGGCGCTGTCACTTGCAATCTTCTGGCGGAGAGAAAGGCTTCACCGAGCCCTGGCCGGGCTTCTAGGGCAGGGGCGAGGGTGGAATCCCGGACACCAATTCCCTACCCGGTGTCTCAGGCCTCCTGAGTGACGGGGCTTTGCAGACCTGGGCTCTGGGGTGCACAAGGGGGAAAGGACGAGGACCCTAAGAGACGGTTAACCTGGAAGACACCAAAGCATCACTTATCTCACACTGCGGCTGCGCAAACTCAAACCCGGCCCACACTCAAGGGGAGCCCCCCCCCAGCAAACCACGCCCAGGGTTCCGCTCACATCCGGGGCCTTCCCGGTCGTCGCCGGAAGTCGCGCAGGCCGGAGTATTACCGTGGATGAACTGTGTAAACCAAAAGTTTTGAGTGTCTGCGGGTCCCGGAGTAAACGCTGCACTCGCGCTCAGACAGGAACAAGGTCGGACCTCAAAACTCCTAACTGTCCTGCTTCCTTGTGAGGTCAGGTGCCTCTCCGAAAGTTCCTAGCTGAGTAGGGGGCCGCATTTAAAAGGAAAGGCTTTGTGGGCCTGAGTTCGTACCTGCCCACGAGGGTGTGACTTAGCTCGTCTACCCACATAGTGTCCCGTGGTGGGGAAATCATGAGGCAGAACCTGGGGGCCGCTGCCCTCTTCGTTCTTATCCTACTCTTGGGAATTTAGAACGGCCCTTTGGGTGCCGGCTCCACCCCGCTCTCGTACCCGGAAGTGCCCCTACGGAATCCGAGAGGGCCGCGTAACGCTTCACCATGGCGACGGCTGCAGCTCCTCGCCGCTTCTGCCGCTGCGCCTGCTTCTGCTCGGAGAACCTGTACGTGGCGCGCTATGGGCTGCACCTTCGCTTTCGAGACGAGCGGCAGCTGCGCCAGGACTACGGCTCTGTGAGTGACCCCTGCTGGCTCTCGGGAGACGCGGACAGAGGGTAGACGAGGGATCATTGTCCCCGAGGTTTCGAGTTCAGATACAAAGCCGTTTCCCCGCGCGCCTCGGTGTGCCCATCATAAAGGGGTGGACAGCCTCACCGCAGTGAGTTGTCGCGAGGAAGGAATGGGCGAACCCACGTGTAGGTGCTCTGCTGGTATTGGTGGGAGCAACCCGGGAACTCCGCTCTGCGCTTAAGGTCACCTGCATGATCCCGGTACACCCTGGCTCACATCTCCATTTTAAGGAGAGGAAACGGAGGCGCAGAGACATCAAGGGACTTGCTCAAGGCCACACAGTCACACTCACTGGTTCGTCTTCTCCCAGATCCTGCGCAGCCGAGGCTGTGTCAACCCCGAGGACTTCCAGCAGCTCTTGGTGGAGGTAACGCTCCCGGCCTCGCCCTCCCAACCCTCCCTCTAAATGTGTCAGCGGACTGCAGGGTCTCCCAGCCTGTCTCTGAAGGGCTCCTTGGCGCCACTTCCTGCCCCCATTCACCCCTATTCCTGGGTCCTGGCACAAGGTGAGAAATGGAGAAAGAGTTGTCTGTGTCAGGCCCCTATTGACTGCGGAGTGAGAGGTTCCGCCACACCCTCATTTTGGAGTGGGCGTCGCCTGCTCAAGGCCTCGGTGTGGGTAGGATCGAGATCCAGGCCATGGGTCCTGTGACCCTTTTGGCCTCTGAGGCTGGTGCCAGGGCTGCTGCTGCCCACTTAGCCCCACTTCCCCGACCTGGACATGGCTGGACCGTGACACTGCTTCCACCCAGGCCAGGACTAGAGCAGCCCAAAGTGTGATACCCGTGCCCCTCAACCCCCCACATGCCTTGTAGAAAGAAGTTCCTTG
This sequence comes from Cavia porcellus, assembly GCF_034190915.1. Classification (NCBI taxonomy): domain Eukaryota; kingdom Metazoa; phylum Chordata; class Mammalia; order Rodentia; family Caviidae; genus Cavia; species Cavia porcellus. The sequence goes on along the minus strand of NW_026947499.1, from coordinate 7,249,991 downwards.
CCGGAACCACCGTCCCAGCACTGGGAGGCTGAGGCAGGAGGACTGTAAATGTGAGTCCCTCCTGGAGAATTTAAGGAGACTTTATCTCAAAATAAAAAAGAAAAGGGGCAGATAATATAGGTCAGTTAAAAAAAAAAAAAAGCTAGACGTTTGCTACCTGCATTGGACTCTGATAGATTCAGGAACGTAGAGGAACGTGGCCTCCAGCCTGCGTGCCACTCTGGCCTTGCCAGACCTCAGTTTCATCATCTCTACAATGGGTTCAAGGGACTTGGAAACCCTGCAACAGGGTAACAGCTCTGTGTCATCCCAGCTTGAGCAGGAGGTGGTGCGGAGACGGCGGCTGGGGCAGGAGTCAGCTGCCAGGAAAGCCCTCATTGCGAGCTCCTACTGCCCAGCACGGCCCGACCTCTACAGCACACTGCAGGTACCAGGCAGGGAGCTCGGGGCTGGTTCCTGGAAGAGGTGGGGTATGCAGGCCCCTGTAGCTGGTGTGTTTTCCCTAGGATGCAGCTTTGGCTCCTGAGTTTCTGGCTGCAGTTAAGTACAGTACGTCCCCGGGTGCAGACCTCTTGGGTCTCCTCCAGCGGCTGGAGATAGTGTCAGGTGAGGCCATGACCCCGAACCCCAGCAGGATTTGGGAGTGGCAGCCAGAGATGCCTGGGTATGGGAGATTTGGTATGTCTTCCCTCAAAAAACAAATTAGAGACTGGGTATGGTGTACATGCCTGTGATCCCAATACTGGGGAGGCTGAGGCAGGAGGATTCCTGAGAATTCAAGGCCAGCTTGGGCTACAAAGGGAGTTTAAGACCAGCCTGAACTGCTTAGGGAAACCCTATCTCAGAAAAACAAAACAAAACAAAACAAAACAAAACACCTGCAGCAGCTGGCAGGGCCAGTGACACAGCCTTCAAGCGACAGGGAGGGGCCCTGCAGTGAGAGCTGAAGGTCCTCCCATGCCTACTGTATTGACGAGCAGCAGGCTGGGCAGACGGAATGACTGAAGCCCAGGCCTGCTTGGCCCTACCTGAGCACCCAGCCCACTGTCCATCTGTCCCGTCACAGAGGAGAAGCGCATCTACCGGGTGCCTGTGTTCACAGTGTCCTTCTGCCAGGCCCTGCTGGAGGAGCTAGAGCACTTCGAACAGTCGGACATGCCCAGGGGAAGACCCAACACCATGAACAACTACGGGGTGGGTGAAGCGGGCTCTGTGTGCTGGGAGTGTGGGAGTGGCGGCGGCCGGGAGCTGTTGGGGTAGGGGTGCTGCAAAACTGAGCAGTGGCCTCAGGAAGAACAGTTCCCAGGGACGCAGGCAAGGCCCCAGAGGCCTCTCTGCTGACCCCAGGGCTACTCCCAGGTGCTGCTGCATGAGCTGGGCCTGGATGAGCCGCTGGTGACGCCGTTGCGGGAGCGCTTCCTGCAGCCCCTGATGGGCCTGCTGTACCCTGACTGTGGCGGGGCGGGGCTGGACAGCCATCGAGCCTTCGTGGTCAAGTATGCACCAGGCCAGGACCGGGAGCTGGGCTGCCACTATGATAATGCGGAGCTCACACTCAACGTGGCCCTGGGCAAGGCCTTCACAGGGGGTGCCCTGTACTTTGGGGGCCTCTTCCAGGTGAGCGTGTGAGCCCCATGGGCAGGGATGGGTACAGTACCCCGTGGGTACACAGGCCTGAGCCCTGCCAATGCTATGTGTAGACACCTGCAGCCCTGACACAGCCGCTGGAGGTGGAGCATGTGGTGGGCCATGGTGTCCTGCACCGGGGCGGCCAGCTACATGGGGCCCGTGCCCTGGGCACCGGCGAGCGCTGGAACCTGGTCATCTGGCTCCGGGCCTCAGCTGTGCGCAACCACCTCTGCCCCATGTGTTGCCGGAAGCCGGATCTTGTGGACGAGGCAGAGGGCTTTGGTGACGGCTTCACCCGGGAGGAGCTCCCCTCAGTGGACGTGTGCACGCTGACCTGAGCCTGGCCTGGCGCGGCAGTGGGGCTGGGGTGGCAGGGCAGGTGAGGCCTCTGTTGCCCTGGGCCCAGAGGGGCAGAATAAAGTCCCTGTTCCCTTCAGCCATGCTACTCAGTGGTCAGTGAGGTGCTCCAGCTTGTGGTCCTTGCTTGGCAGGCGGACTGGTCAGCACAGGCTCGCTGGCAGCAGAGCTTCTGTGTGCGTTTTACAGGATGAGTACTTTCTCCCGGGATGGGTGAGGAGCGGGGACTGCGGCCACTGCCCTGGCTCGCTCTTCCAAGTGCCGTAAGAATCCAATGAGCTCCTGCTAATAAATTGCTTTGTGAGAGCCTTCTGCGTGTGCTGTTGTAGTTACCGGCGAGTTTACAACGGGTGTGGGGGGCTCCAAAACTGGAGGAGGTGCGCCCAGTTTGGGGCTGCGCACTGAAGATGTGGGCATGTCCACTTTGACGGCGCAGAGATGGGAATGCCACCCGCCTTGTTCCCTGTTGCACGGTTCCCTGTTGCGGAAGCAGGCGGCAGGTTTCTGAGGGGTCCTGCCTTCCATGCAGTCACTGTCACCGCCTCTCTGGCCCCTCCGCAGTGCTTCGGTCGGGTTTGCGACCTGGAGACTGGGTGCTGTTGGAAAGACCTGGGCGTCTCAGCCCAGAGCTCCTGGGTTCGTGACCAGCTCGGGAGGGCGGCATCTTCCCTGGGATCAGGGAGAAGATGCGGGAGCCCAACCCCTGGAGGGGGGCGAGAACTTGAGGATCGGCTCGGAGAGGGAAACCCGGGTGCCCAGCTCGCCTCTGCAGGAAGGAGGCGCGGCAGAACCGAAGGCGGCGGGTCCCCGCTTGCCACCCGGACGGCTCCCGGTGCACCGCCCGGGCCGGAAGTGGCCTGACAGCACCTCGCTGCCGCTTACTCGCCGCGTGAAGCGCGGTGAGGGGCTGGCAGTCTGATCCGATTCTCGGCTGGAGCGAGTGCACAGCAGTCTTGGGGTCCTCCTTGAGGACGCAATAGTCCGGGCCACGAGCACGTCGGAAAGGCCTTGGGGTGACTCTCACCTGAGAGAGTAGGCGTCGGTCCCGGGCGCGGAGCGCGGTGCGCAGGCGCGGAGCTGGGTGAGAGGGCGGGCCCTTTAAAGGAGCCGCGGCGCGGGGGTCTTGGAGTCCGCGAAGTTGGACTTCTCCAGGGCAGGGGTGGAAGAGGATCGCCGCGTTCTCGGTGGTGACGGGTACCAGGCGCCCCGAGGACTGGCCCTTGGTTGCTGCCCCGGGCATTCACCCTGCGATCCGGCCTTTGGGGGTCGCGGAGCCAGCGCGTCCCGTTCCGTCCCCAGCTCGCGGCGCTATGGCTCCTGTCGCCTCTCGCAAGCGCTCGAGAAGCCGCAGCCAGTCCCGGGGACGAGGGTCGGAAAAAAGAAGGAAGAAAAGCAGTGGGGACGCTCGGAGAAACTGCGCCACCTCCGGATCCCAAGGTCGCAGGGCCAGCGCCGCCGAGGGGGCGGAGGGTGAGGTCCTCTGAGGGTAGGGAGGGGTGCGGGGCAACTCGGGGTGCAGTGTCGCCCAGATCAAAAGACCCACGGACAGGGCGGAGCTGAGCCCCTACTGGCCCACCGAGGCGCTCCCTGTGCAGACCTGAGGCTGCCGCAGGCCTGGACAAGGGGACAAATGTTTACTTCTTGCCCTCCCGGCCTTCCAGCCTCACCTTCTCCCTGCATCACAGAGAGAAGCAAGCACAAGGCCCGGAGGAGACCGCGATCCAGCTCCTCCTCCTCTTCTTCCAGTTCTTCCAGCTCCTCGTCCTCGTCCTCCTCCTCCTCCTCTTCCTCCAGCGATGGCCGAAAAAAGCGGGGGAAACACAAGGACAAGAAGAGAAAGAAGAAGAAGAAAAGGAAGAAGAAGCTGAAGAAAAAAGGCAAGGAGAAGACAGGGGTGCAGCCAGCTGAGGCTCTGCCTGGCCCCTCACTGGAACAGTGGCACCAGTCAGCCTGGGAGGAGGACAATGGCCCAGGTACGGCATGGCCACGCGCAGCGAGGAGCCCCACACCCCAGCCACCCAGCACCACCTCTGCCTTTCTTCCCTTCCAGTCCTGACGGATGAGCAGAAGTCCCGAATCCAGGCCATGAAGCCCATGACCAAGGAGGAGTGGGACGCCCGACAGAGCGTCATCCGCAGGGTGGTGGACCCTGAGACAGGACGCACCAGGTGGGGGGCGCTTGGCACAACCAGGCCCATAGGGGAGTGGGAGCCACAGCTGCCCCAGAAAGGCCCTGTGTGGGGCAGTGCGGTGGCCGCCAAGCCCAGTGCCCCCTGCCCCTGGTTCAGCCTGCCACGAGGAATGTACTCTCTGTCCACAGGCTCATTAAGGGAGATGGGGAGGTCCTGGAGGAAATCGTAACCAAAGAGCGCCATAGAGAGATCAATAAGGTTGGTGCTGCCCCGTTGCCCATGCCCCCCCCCATGCTGTTTTTGACACCCTCCCCCCCCTTTCTTTTGCTAGCAAGCCACCCGTGGAGATGGCCTGTCCTTCCAGATTCGAGCCGGACTGCTTCCCTGAGGCCCTGCTGGCAAGACCTGAAGATGGCCTATGGTGGGGTCCCGGGCCCCCATCTGGAGGAGTGCCCGCCACCTGGGTATTAAACATTGCTTAGCTGCAGACCGACTGTGTGTTCTGTTGCAGCATCTGTGCTGAGGGGAGGGACGAGCAGGGCCCCACTGGGCCGGGGCAGGTGCTGCTCCCCTTGCCAGGTGGGAAAGCGCAGTGTGCAGGCAGACCGAGAGTGAGTCCCCGTGTCCCCCACCCCGCTGGGCCACGGCTCTGTCTCCACCTTTCCTCAGACATGTCATGCAGGTAGGAGCCTGGGGCTCCTGATGTCTGTCTGTCCCCTGGAAAGCGGAGGCCGGCAGAGCACCTTGCATGAGTGTCCTGGCTCCACTGTGTGCAGTGCCTTGGTGGCCTGAGGGACTAGGCCAGCCCCACCATGGGTGCTCTGCAATAAAGAGACCAGAAGGAAGCCTTCCTGCTTCTTTAATCGGTGTAACAGACAGCGACGCTGAATACAGGCACACTCAGGCTGATGCCATGGGGACAGCATGGGAGGGACAGTCAGGAGACTGCTCACACGTGGCCAGAGACAGACAGCAGGGAGGACAGGGGAGGGCCGAGGCAGCGGGCGCTGGCAGGGTGTCCTGGGATCCCTCTAGAAATCAGAGACGGGCGCGAGGGGCTAAGGCTTCTACCCTAACAGGCCTGGGCGGGTGGCGTGGGCATGGCCTGCCTCACCCTTTGGTTACGGCTGGTCAGGCCTGGCCCTGCGGCTCAGCACCCAACGCTGTAAACATTTTTGGTATTTTTAAAGGACTCTGCCCTCCCTCTTGGTTCTGGAAACTGTGCTCCCTTAGGAGGAGAATGTGCCGAAAGGGACCTTACGGGAGGCAGGAAGCAGACCCGGAGGAGGAGAGACTGGGGGGGAGTGCCGTCTCACCGTCTATGGCTGAGGGCCCCGGGGGAGGCCCAGGGGACTATTGCTGTTGTCCTTGGCATGGCTGGCGGCTGGACAGGTGGGGGAGCCAAGAGCGGGGGGAGGGCTGCCCCCCGCAGAGGCCAGCCCACTGCCCGCTGCCCACTGGACCCCACGGCCAGGCCTCTAGCCTTTATTGCGGGTCTGCCGAGGCTCCAGGCACCCCTCCAGATGACTGGGCACCCAGGTAGAGGCCAGACTGGCAGTGGGGCCAGAAGAGGAGGTGGCGCTGGCCACAGGGTCCCTGGGCCAGGGCCATGATTGTCGGGCCAACCACTGCCCACTGGGGCGGAGGGGGCAGATATTGCACTTCCACTGCAACAGTTACCAGGGAACTTGGTCCATAGAATAATCGTTGCGTTATACGTAATGCCTGAAACAACACCAAAAAGCTACATCTTAAATAGGGTAAACCCTGAAGGTTCTGTCCCTCCAGACACTTTTCTCTACACAAAATAAATAGCTTTCCCTCTGCAGAGGCCCACTTCTGCAGGACATTTACATGGGCCCCCAGCTGTACATATCTACACGCGGGCAAGGAGTCAGCGCCAGCTTGTGCACCCCTGCTGGCCACACACCCCGAGGCTGCGACTGGGTTGGCAGCTTCCCAGAGACTGAGCCCCATCACCAGATATCGGGCCAAGGCCTGGCCCGGGCTCAGACCCGGCACAATGGGGGACAGCGTGTCCCCGGCCCAGTGAGGAGGGAGCTGTGGCCGCCTGCCCTTAAGCTAATGAAGCGAGCTGTGGCTTCTTAGATTCGCGTTGAAACGGAATTGGCATTAAAAAAATCTAAGTGTGCGCCCCACCCCCCAGTAGAAATTCAGTGGAATTGGCGGGGGTCAGGTGAGGCAGGGAGACCGAACCCCACCTAGTGGGCTGGGGCAAGGGCCCACGGGACCCAGAACCAGGCTGGACTCCGTCACAGTGCTGGGTGTTTAAAATGTGCAGGGGCTGCGCTTGTACTGAAAGAGTTAAGAAAAGGAAGCAGCCGAGGATCGCTCAGTTAAAAAAACCTCATAGAAATCAGACTGAGTAGAAAGGCCTAGAAACGCGGGCGGGCGGGAGGGCGGGCCTTGGCCGATGGCAGGTGAGGTGCAGAAGAGGTGGCCAGGCCCAAAGCCCCAGGGTGTTTGGGCTCTGGGTGTCACTGGCCTTACACCCAGGCTGTGTTCCCTGGGGCCAAAGATGCCACCAGGCCTGTGGCTGGCCAGGACTCCCGGCGGGGCAGGTGGAGGGTGGGCCGGGGCAGGGCTACAGAAATTAAATATGGCCTCTCTCCTGCTCGGATGAGGGTCTGCCGCACTGGAACCGTCTGTGCTGAGGTCCTGGTTCAGCAGTGCTGACCTCCATGCGTGTCACCCAGTCTGTAGCCTCAGGAGATGGAAACAGGTCTCCACTCTCACAAATCAGTGCAAAACCAGTGAGGTTGAACAGTTGAGAACTTGAGTCAACAAGAAGCAGGAGCCCTGCTGGAGCTGCTCCAGGTGGGAGGGCACGCGGGCGGGGACGGGAGGGTGGGCCGGAGGGGCCCACACCTGCACCAGGCGGCCAGGCCAGGGGAGCACCCCATCCCCCTGCCGCCCCATGCTGCTTGCTGTCCCACCGGGTCCAACAGCCAGACTCATCAGACCCTGGGGGCAGGGCTGGGAGCACTGGGTGTCGTGGCCCGTGTCTTCTGGGGGCACCGGGATGGTTTCCGGGCTATGTCAATGCTCGTGCTCAGGCTGGACCTTCAGATGGGTGGTGCCCTGGCCTAGCACCATGGAGACCACAGCACCCATGAACAGTGCCTACTTGGGGCCCGCAGCTGTGCCTGGCTCCAGCCGGCCAGCGATGGCCCGGCCCCAGCAGCTGGCCGCCATGCTCATGCTGCGCTGGCCCCGCTGCTCGCCCTCTGCCTGGCCCTGTGTCCGCTCAAGCCGGGGTCCAGGCCCACTGGGCTGGGCCGAGATGGTGCGGAGCAGGTGGTTCCGAGAGCGCAGGAAGTCGCCCTGGCTGGGGAGGCCGAAACTGCCCTTGCGCAGGGCCATTCGGGTGGCTGCGTTGCGGGCCGGCCGGGCCCGATGGTTGTACTTGAGCTGGGCCAGGTGGGCCGCGTAGCCATCCGTGATGAACTGCGGAGGTAGCGATGGGGTGCGATCAGGGCCTGGGATGCCCAGGGCTGCCCGCTGCGGCCCCGGGACTGAGGCCTGCTCACCTGGCACTGCTGCTGCAGCTTCTTGGTGGGCCGGCCCACGATGTAGATCTGCATGGGCGACAGGCTGATGGCGCTGTACACGGCCACATCCTTTGTGGAGCCGTAGGCCGCGTGCACGCGCAGGTGCAGCTGGGGGCAAGATGGGTGTGGGCATGGGGTGGGCCTCCTCTGCCACCCACCCTGCCCCTCCCCGCCCCACCCCGCACTGCACCCCACCTCGGAGATGAGCAGTTTCAGGAAGTTGGCCTTGTGCCGCAGCGGGTCATGCACCAGGCCGTCGCAGAAAGACACCACGCCATGGGGGAAGTTGTGCTGGGCCAGCCATGCCACCACCCGCTGCTTCTGCATGTCGGGCCGGCCCGTCACATAGATGATGAGGTAGCCCAGGTCTTGCCAGTGCCTGGGGGGAGGGCGGGCCCAGCATCGCACAGCTGCCCCCTCCCACCCGCTTTTCCTGCCCCCTGCAGAAAGGTGCACCTTTCACAGGCTCAACTGATGAGGGGGACCAGGAGGACAGTGATGGAGATGCTCCAAGGGCGCTGCCTGCCACGTCCGCAGTATCATCCTCCTGGGGTCCCACGGAGCTGGGACACTAAACTGTCGGGCTTGCACCTGTGTCCTTCAGGCCCAGATGCCAAGTGTTTCCCATCCCCGGCAGTACCAGGTCCCCTCACCTGGCCTGCCAGTGCCACCTGCCATGGAGTCCACCCATCTCATGATGACTGGCTACATGGTGCCTTCAGGACCACTCACCGTACCACGTCCACTGCCCCAGCTCGAACCTTGGGGTCACTGCCCATGATGGACACGCTGGCGGCGAAGGAGCCATCAATGCTGAAGACCACAAACTCTGTGCCCTTGGGCAGCACGGTGATGTAGCTGTCGGCAAACGTGTGGTCGCCCCTGGCCGCAGGGTCAGCTTGTCAGTGTCCACTGGGGCTCCTCCTCCTGCCCCCCACCAGCCTCGCTGCCCTGCACCCTCCTCCTGCCCCCAGCCCCACGTCACACCTGACCACCATCTTGACAGGATAAACGCCCACGCCCAGACGGTGCGCCTCAGGGATGGTGTAGGAGACGCGCCCACTGCTGTTGGTCACCAGTGTGTCCAGGTAGAGCCACTCGCCTGAGGGCGGCTGCAACATGATGTGCACGTCCACCTGGCATGGGGCAAGCCGTCACACATGGCCGGGCCTGGCTCCCACTCCCCGCTCCCTGCCCCATGTCCTCACTTTCTCTCCGGTGAGGGTGACCATGTCCAGAGGCCCATACATGAACCGGCCGGTCACGACCTGTGGGCCGTCCTCGTTGGCTACCGCATCATTGATCCGGTGGTTGGCCGTCACGTTCTGGAGACGGGAGTGGGGTCAGGTCAGAGTGGGCGGGGGCAGCTGTATCCTGCCCGGTGTGGCCAGTGGCTGCCTGGCCTTGGGCAAGGACATCACCCGGGGCTGTGGGTCCCAGCCTCAGACCCCTGCTGAACTGTGGCTGCTCCTCCAGACTCGGGCTTCTCCTGGGCTTCGTGTGGCGCCCGCCCTCACCCGAAGCTTCACGTGCGTCCGCTTGCGCTGCCACTTCTCTCTGGGCTGCGAGGGCGTGAACACTGACACCTCCTTGCCGTCCAGGTCCAGGATGCTGGCGCTGTCGTGTCTCATGACCTGGGGGTGAAGGTGGCCATGGGGCAGGTGCAGGCCCTGCCACCTGCTCCCTGCCTGCTGTGGACAGGTCCGTGGCCTGGGCAGCCAGCAAGGGGAGCCTGCGAGGTTTAGGGGCAAGGTTTAACCCACTGCTGCCTGATTTCCATTCGACTGCCCGTGCACCCTGTCCCTGCAGCCCTTAGTGTCCTAACAGGTCACACTGCCAGGCGCCTGCACCCTGCTTGCGCCCACTGTCTTATTTCCCTGGTGTCCCTGGGGCCCAGGTACCTGTCTCAGCAGGAAGGAGACCACGTCCGTGGACTCCCAGTAGCTGGCGTGGAAGAGGTGGGGCAGGGCCACGGTGGGAAAGGCCGTGAGGGCATCAGGGCAGTACAAGGCGTAGTCGATCCGCTTCTGGCCCCACCACTTGGCAGCAACTGTGGGGAGAAGGCCAGAGGCTGTCACTGTGCTGGGCTATTTGAGCCCCACAAGGGCCACCTGGCCTTCAGACCTGAGCAGTTAAGTTAGCCAACCTCCTCCGGGGTAGTGACTAGTCAGTGGCCACTGCAACTGTACTCGGGGAACCCACAGGACCCGTTGCACTGTCCTGGCTCCACACTACACACAGCCCGAGTGAGGAGGGCCCTGAGGTGCCCCTGTCCCGTCCGTCTCCCCCATGCTGCCCCCCCCGCTGCCACCACCCCCAGCTCCCCATTAGGCCCCAGCGGTGTGTGTGGAGAGACAGTGAAGTGTGCTTGGCAACGCAAGTGACCCCGAGTTAGAGAGGGCGCGTGTGTGGCAGGTACCGTCTCCGAGGTCCAGGCTGGGGAGGCAGGGAGCCCTTTCCAGGCTGGGGCTCGCCTTCCAGGCCCGGGGGTTGGGGCCAGGGGTGCTGGGGGCCGGGGAGGGCAGGGCCAGCAGGGACAGGCGCCTGACACTGGGGGTGTGGCTGAGCGTCGGGGCCTCTGAAGAGCAAGCACAGGTACCTGGCTCAGCCACACTGGACCGTGAGACAGAGCCAGGGCTGCGCATCTGCCAGGTCCCCTGGGGCCCTGCCTGCAACACATGCCATTACCCTGACTGCTGCTGGCTGCCGGGAGACCCGTGAGGGGACCGAGGCCCTCCACTGCTGCTTTTCCCTAGAGGCCTCGTCTGGGCACAGCCCCTGGAGTGCCACCCGCACAGCCTCCCCAGTGGTGGCTGCTAAGGATGCTCTGGACCAGGCCATCTGTCCCTGAGGGCGTGGTGGCCCCAATGGAGGCCAAACTCACTCTGGGCAATGCTGGACGCAGTGCAGCTCTCAGCCATGCCTGACACCTGGCTGGCGATGCTGATCTCGCTAGCTCTACGGAAGCCTCGGCTGGTGGGGGCCATGCCAGGAGACGAGGGGGCTGTGTGCTCCTGGAAGACGGCGCTGTGGGTCTGGAGCGTGTCCGCTGCAGGCACACAGGGACAGAGGCTGGTTAGGGAGGCCCGCCTGACCCCATCCCCCAGCAGTGGGACAGCCAGCATGTGCCTTAGCTGGGGCAGGCAGGGGCTCAGCTTTGTCAGGGCCTGTGGCTCAGGGCTGCGAGGGTGAAGGGCCTGGAGCTGTGGCAGGGGAGGACAGACAGACAGACACACAGACATGGGGAGGCGAGGCACCCTCCCCCCATGCAAGGCTCTTGGCCGTCTCTGCAGCCCCAGCAGCACTGGGCCTGTGGGCTTCCCCAGCCCAGCTGACACCTGGCTGTCCACCCTGGGTGTGAGGGCAGTGACAGTGGGGACGTTGGGTGGCTCCTAGGATGCCCCACACATGACAGGTGTCTGTCACCAAGGGCATCTGGGGACAAAGCCGTGCCAAGGACAGGACGGAGAAGGGAGAAGCAAGCAGCATGGAGGTACAGGGGGCTCGGCATCCTCAAGGAGGGAACCCCCAAATCCTGCCCCTGCTGGGGGAGCAGGGCTGCAGCGGGCTGAGACCTCCCCATCTCCTCTCTGCTCCTGCGAGCCGCGAGGAGAAAGGACAGCACTTGGGACTCTCACCATCAGCAGTGTGACCCTGGGTCAGCCCTGCTGTCTCTGGGCTGTTTCGGGTCCCCCCAGCCTCTGGCCTCAAGGTGCACAGAGGAGGCACAACTGGGCCTTCCTGCCTGTGCTTTGTCCCTGCCACTGAACTCCCAACTCCCAGTGGCCAAAGAGGGTGCAAAGGGAGGAGGCGCAGGACGGGGTGACAGCTAAGCAGACACCACCACGAGGGGGGTACACACACTCAGCACAGCCTGTGCTCTGGCGGGGCCCATCCTGCCCGGCGGGTGCAGGAACGGGGATGCTGGTCTCCAGGAAGCTGTCCCCGGGGGGCAGCGGGGCCGGGGGGCCTCCCTCCAGGACCAGCTCGGGGTTTCTCTGCATGGTCTCCACTGGAGGGGATGGGAAGAACAGAGAGGAGGAGAGCAGACACTCACATGGCTGCAGACACCACCACACAGACCGGGGCTTCTGGAGGACCAGGACTCACAAGACGCGGGACACGCTGGGGCTGGAGGTGCCACCACCCACATGCCCACTTGTGGTGCCCCCCATCCCTGGCCAGCCACCTGCTATGGGCCCCACAGTGCCCTGACTTCCTGAGGCCTCTCTCAGGACCTTAGCTTTGTGCTCAGTGGGCGGAGAATGTGTGCCTCTGTCAGTCCCTGGGGCAGCAGGGTGCAGCCTTGGTTAGGACAGGGCACCGCCCTCAGAGCCGTCCCCACCCGGTGCAGCGGTGCTCACCCAGCAGCGTGGAGGAGCCGTCCCCCAGCGGGTAGCGCTGGTATCGGGGGATGCTGAAGGGTGGCAGCGCGTGGAAGCGCCGCTCCAGCAGTGGCTCCAGACGCGAGGCGGAGGGGTCCGCGGGGTGGAAGAGGTTGTAGACTTGCTGGCAGGCCGGCCGCAGCTGGAAAACTGCGGGGAGTGGGGAGTTGCAGGGAGGGCACCTGCTTCTGCTGTGTGTCTCCATCAATTTGGGGTCGGTTTGGGTGGCTGCCCTTTTATTAGTCAAGACAATTTCTTTTCTTTTTCTGAGCTAGGGACGGAACACAGGACCCTGTGCGTGCTAGTCAAGGAAGCCACCCCCGAGCCACACCCCCAGCCCTGTTTATTTTTTATTTTTATTTTTTGATAACGAGATCGAACTCATGACCTTGAGCTTGCCCGGCAGGCGCTTGTGCCGCTGAGCTAAATCCCCGGCCCTATTTTTTATTTTGAGATAGGGTCCAAGTTGCCCAGGCTGGTCTCCAACTCAGAATACTCCTGCTTTAGCCTCCTGAATTGCTAGGATTTCAGGCATGTGCCCTGACCATACTTTCTGGACTTTGCTCTCTGCTTCCCGAAACACAAAAAATGTTGGAGTTTTCACATCAGCATGTGCCTTTCGCATGGGGGCAGGCTGTTCTGCCTGTGGCTGTCCCTAGATCCTGCACACATGTGCAGGACTGTGGTTCTGGGATGGTTCTGAAGCGAGGCTGGTGCCTCTGCCTTCCCAGTGGCTGGCTGCCCCTCCTGGCTGTGGGCCGCGGGCACCGGCTTGCCCCGTGGAGTGGGGTGCTGAGGTCAGGGCCTGCAGTTTTAGCCCAGCATGGAGGCTCACTGCTCATGCAGCTAAGCCTCTGTGGGCCTCAGTTTCCCCTTCGCAGTTTGAGAGGTGAGGGCAGCCGTGCAGACTGTGGGTAATCCGGAGCAAGCATAGGTGCCCACTCTCCCCTGTGGGAGAGGCCCTCTCATGGGGAGCCAGGCTCTGTCCCCACTGACACCTCTGCTGCCCCAGCCCCTGTGCTCCCCCGCCCTAGAGAGGGAGCCAGGCAGCTGCTGTCAGGATAGGGCCAGGGCCAGGGCCGAACACCAGCGCAGAAGAGGGCAGGGACGCTGGAAGGGCCCAGGCTGTGACCAGGGCCTTGTGGAGGGGGCTCAGGGACTCTGCAGGGCTCTCACCGTCCAGGGAGGGAATGACTGTTTTCCTCAAGGCCAGGACCAGCCCCAGCGGGCACCCGAAGAGGAAGAGGTCGGCGATCTCAAAGTCAAACCTGCCCAGGGCTGCGGCACCATCCAGCACAGGGGAGCTGCTCGAGCGGCGGGAGCTGGGCTCATTCCTCAGCACGCTGGCATGGAGGCTGTAGGGGGACGCCAGCGGTCACCTCGGCCCTTCCTGACCTTATGGGGGACAGGACAGGGCTGATGGCTCCTTGGGGTTTGACCCTGTGCTGTTCTGACAGTGCAGCTTCCCCACACCGGCTAGAGTATTTTTAGCAACAGCAGGCCACAGTGCTGTCACAGAGCCTGTCACCTTGGGGACTGGCATCATGCTGCCCATCACTTCTGCCCCTGAATCAGCCATGTCCGATGCCCACCTTCAGAGCAACTTGTTTCCTGTGGCTCCAGGTGACAGTGGTGCAAACCATGGCTGTGACAAGCAGGGGAGCCCCAAAGAAAACACCTGGCAGAGACCCCGAGACTTCGTGCTGAAGACGGGCATGTGGGTGGTGGAGGAGCTGCCCGGCCCCCAGTGTCTGCTGTGGCCCTGTCCCGTAGTACCTCCCTTGCCTGGGCCAGCCGAGCCTCACCTGGAGAGGAAGGCCTGGTGCTGCCGGATGGTGTCCAGCTCATAGGTGGACGAGTCGCTCCTCTTGCGAGGCAGCTGCCTCTTGGGGTCCTCAGGGCCGTCACTGTGCGGGATGTCAATGTTGCTGCGACTCAGGTGCCGGCTGCCTTCCAGGCTGGAGCCGCCACTGCCGGTGCCAGAGCCAGGAGCTGTGTTCACCAGGGTTCCCGGGGACAGCAGCTCAGCATCCTGCAATGGCCCAAGGAGGCTCAGGCCTGGGCGACCTGGCCCTGGCCACGTTTCAGCATCCAGGGAGCTGGCTCAGCCGCCTGAGCCAGGCCCCTGGCGCTGTCCCGCCACCACCCTGGACTGTGGCCATCTTCTCACTGCTGGCTGCTCTGCCCCAGAGACCTTGGTTCTCCCTCCTGGGAAGTGGAGGGAGCCCGAAGGTCACACCCCTAGGACCACAGCCTCCTGGGCCCCGCAAGGCCACGGCTCTCCCAGGCTCAGCTGTGCCACAGTGGTTCTCAGCCCCATGCAGCTGCCCTGCCATCTCTGGGCATCAGCACTGGAAACCTGTGCCCCCCTGTCCTTCCCCTAAGAGTTGTGGATTCCGAGAAACACTCCCCTGGCTATTTTGGGGTCTCTTCAGCCCCCCACTCCTCTCCCCCGCCCCTGTCGTGACCAGCCCTGGCGATGTCCTGTGCCTGGGCCATGGAGGCCTCAGGGTTCAGACATTTGCTTAGTGACTGGAAGAAACAGAGCCCGCAGCACAGTCTTGAGCAGCTGGCCTCGGGGCCTTTGCGGGGCACTGTCCTAGTGAAGACAGCAAAGGTTGGGCCCCAGCCGGTACCTGCACGCTGACCACGCTGCCCCGGCGGCTGCTGCTCTGGCTCTCGGACACCGGCTGGCTGCTGTAGCACAAGGCATCGAATGCCAGGACACCCCCGACACAGTCCCCGATCAGGCAGACCTGGAGGCAGGGGCCGGGGCCTGAGTGTCGGCCTGTTCCCTCGGGAGCTGCAGGCTGGGGCAGGGGGTCCCCGCCCTCTGGCCAGCCCACCCCCCAGGCCTGCCCCTCACCTGTCCATTGAAGGGCACGCCGTCCTGGGACCTGATGAAGTCCCCATAGGCCAGGTTGGCCCGCTGGATCACCGTGGCAACTGCCTCCTGGTACTGGGGCGAGGAGGTGGCCAGCAGTGGCAGGGCGGCCAGGGGAATGTGGTCCTGACTGCTGGACAGACAGCCCTCGTCGTGGCTGTAGGGGCTGAGGCTGGGGGCAAGGGCTGGGTTAGAAAGGACAGGCGCCTCTGCTCGGTCCTCCCTCGCCTGGGCAGCAGGGCAGACAGCTGCCTGCCCCAAGGACTCAGGGAGGGTGACGTTCTCAGGCCAGGCACTAAGTAAGGTGGTGGGGGCCCAGGGTCACTGAGCAGACCTGAGGCCCACAGTGTCCCCTAACCAGAACTGGAAACAGCCTCCACCTGTGGCCCCCACCCCTACCCGGTGCCTAAGCTCAGTCCGTTTGCAGAGGGGTTGAGTGGCACAGCAGGACACCTGGACAGAAGCCCTGACACTGGGGACACTTGTGTGCGGGGAGGGAGGGGGCCAGTGTGCTGTTCCCCCTCCCCACAGGCAAATGCCACTCACTTGGAGACAAGGGCGAAGGCGTCGGCGCAGACGGGCGGGCAGGGCACCAGGCGGACAGCGAGGTGGCCCAGGGCGCTGGGGTAGTGCACGCGCATGACGGTGTCGAACACATTGGCGATGGTATTGGCGTCGCCCTGCTTGGAACTGGGGTCACTGGCGCCTGTGTCCAGAATGGTGCCTCCGTGCAGCACCAGCAGCAGCACGTGGATCGTGGAGGGCGGCACAGCCAGTGGCTGGCTGGCCTCGTCCTGCGTGGGTGGGGCGGGTGTCAGCTCTTTGCCAGGCTCCCACAACCCCTGCGAGGCTGTCTCAGTCCAGTTACTCCCCAAGAGTCACCCAGCCCAGGGGCCAGGGGTTCTGTGCCTCTGCCTCTCTCTCAGAGCCTGGCGGAGCAGGGAGGTCTGATCAGGAAACAGAGGCCTCGATGTGGGATCCGAGCCTGCAAAAGCACGGAGCCCGCTTCCTTCAGGGGCCTGGCAGCAGCTTCTGTTTATGCTCAGGTTTAGCCTGGCCCGGCCTCTGTGGCCTGCTTCCCAATGGGTTGGTCTTGGGCCAAGCTGTCAGGGCCACCTCAGGCTCAGAGTTACAGGGTCACTTAGGAGTAGCTGTGGTCAGGGGAGCACCTGAGCTCTCCTCCCCCTACCTACAGCCTTCGATGCTGTCCCCCAGGCCTCTGGGCCTGCCATTCTTGGAATCTCTCCAAGACCAAAGTCCCCAAGAGCACAGACACAGAGGCAGAGCCAGGGCCCAGCACCTGCCATCAGAACAGGCCGCTCATGAGGTCAAGATGAGACCTTGGACTGCACACCATGCCCTGGGGCCCAGCGCTGCAACTGTGGGAGATGTGGTAGTGGGCTGGGGCCAGGTCTGGGCGCTGGTCTAATGTCACATGTTGAGCCAGAGCCCCTAGGACGCTCAGCACTCTCCTGCCAGCTGGTTGTGTCCCTATGCACAGTGGCCTCCCTCTGCCTCATCCCCGGCTTTCAGAGTGTGGTGGGGTTGCTGCTCCGCCCTGTCATGCCCGGCGGTGTGCTGGAGGGATGGGAAGGGGCCATGGGGAGGCCCCAGGGCTCCCTTTCTACCCCGCTCCCCAGCAGGGGGAATAGTCAGACAGCCTTGTGAGATTCCCTGGATAGCATGGTAAACGGCCATGGAACAAAGGCCCTGTCCTCCGGATAGGAGGTGGAGGCCAGTAGTCCTTGTCACCTGGAGATAGCAATGCTGTGGGGCCTGAGAATTCTACATGTGCCTGTGTGGCTGGGCCCCTGGGGACCCCCAAAATACAACCTCTTCACACTTGGCCTGAGACAGGAACCTCTGTCCTGCACCTTGGGGATAGCAGCGTCCACACGGGTCATGGGTGGCTCTGGAGAGCCAGGACTTTCCCCCCTTTGGTGTCCCCACAAAACCATCCTCTTTTCATGAGGTAAGGTCTGGTATGGGGGCCAATGCAGCAGAGGTACCCCGGAGCTAGTGTTGGGCTCAGAAGGCACACCTTGAGGCACTGCCGACCAGCGCTGCGTGCACTGTGGGGTAGGGGCAGCTGGAATCACACCCCACCCATCACCCTGTCTACAATAGCTCCTTTGACCTCAGACCTCAAATAGAAAATCCAGGAGGAGGAGAGGTGTGGATGCTCCCTCAACCCGACCCCCCAGGGGAACGCAGGTCCCACAGCAATGCCGCCTCCACCTCAGGAAGCCTGGGACGGAGCTGAGCGGACCGTGGTGTGGAACAGTGCAGCTGGCCTGGCCCCTGTCCCGTGCAAACACCTCAGAGTACTGTGGGCAGCGGAGGGTGCGAAAGCTCGGGCAAAGAACCCCGAAGCGGACACAGGCTCCACAAAGACAGCTTTATTGGCCCTGCCTGACCCCCGTGGGGCTGCCTTGCAGGCCACGGCCACATCACGTCTGCCTAGACGGCTCCTGCTTCCTCCCCTTCCTTCCTTTCCTCTTCAGCCACAGCAGGGCCGGCCACAAGGTGAAGAGCTCACTTTTGGCCTGGAATTTACAAGCGTCGAATTTTACTTCCCCACAGTGGAGCTTGCTCGAGGCCTTCCTTGGGGCTGCCTGCCATCTCTAGCCCCAGGGACCCCACAGGGAGGGCGGCACAGCAAGGACAGGAGGCCCAGGCCTCTTTCTTTGGGCGTCGCCCTAGCCAAGCATCAGCACAAGGCCGCGGTGGACAGTTTGGGGCCCGTCCCTTGGAGCTCCGTGCCCTCCCCGGCACAGCCCTGTGCCCAGCACTGAACCCACCTCGATGATGTTCAGCTGCTCCACGCTGGAGGCCACCCTGAACTCGGGGCCACTCGGCCGGTACAGACTGTCTGCAAGGAGAAGCAATGCTGTGAATTGGTGCCGCTGGGGAGCACCAAAGGGGAGGCTCCCCAAGCCCCAGAGCACTGGGTGCCATGCAGCCCTGGGGTACTTACCCTGTGTGTCCTCCAGCTCTGGGCTCTCCATTTTGTCCATGAGGTCGTTGGAGTTCCACTTGGTGATGTCCTTGGGGAACATGTCCTCAGAGTCAGACAGGTCCTCTGGGGAGGACAGGGACCTCAGCAGGATGTGGGGGCCACGGAGAAGCCCCTGCTCCTTGGGCCTACACACCCCTCTCTCTCTCCTTGCTTCACAGATGGCCATGTGCCACGGCCTTTGTTTTTAAATTGTGGTAACAAACTGGATGCTGGGACTGTCCTAAAGTGGCCATCAGATCTTCACAATGCTGTGCTAGGTCACCGATGTCCAGGTCCACCACACTCCTACGACTCTAAGCCATCTGTCCTCAGCCCTGCCTCCTGGCCCCGGTCAGCCACCTGCTTCCTTTCTCTGGGCCTCTGCCTGTTTTGGGTATTTCTCGGTGAGATTTTTTCTGTATTTTGAGACAGGGTCTTGCCATGCAGGTTCAGGCTGGCTTTGACCTCACTTTGTAGCCCAGGTTGGCCTTAAACTTGCAACAATTCTCCTGCCTCATCTTCCCAGTGCTGGGATTACACGCATGTGCCATCATACCCAGCTGGCTTGGGTGTTTTTTTTTTTGTCTTTTTGAGACAAGGTTTTACTATGCAGTTCAGGCTGCCTTGAACTCACTTTGTAGCCCAGGCTGGTCTTGAACTCACAAGGATCCTCCTGCCTCAGCCTCCCGAGTGCTGGGATTACAGGCGTGTGCCACCACGCCCGGCTTGGGTTAGGTATTTCTTATCAACACAAATCTGCCAGGCATGGTGTACATGCCTATCCAGCACTGAGGAGGCCGAGGCTGGAGGATCCCTGTGAGTTCAGGGCAGCCTGAACTACATAGCAAGAAAAAAAGAAACAAAAAGAAACCAGTACTTGGTCTTTAATGACTGGCTTTCTTCACGTAGGGTCATGTTTTCAAGCTTTATCCACATTATACAGTATGTCAGTGCTCTTTTATTTATTAGCTTATACAGTATGCACACATGCACACACATATATTTTATAATAATAAATTAATACATATACACACTTTCTTCTCAGTCCTGGGGACTGAACCCAAGGCCTCTCCACTGCGCTACAGCCCTGGCCCATTTTAGATATGTATTTATGTCCTGAGGCAGGATCTCACTAAACTGCTCAGGATGGGCTTGAACTGGCCTCAGCCCCCAGGGCACCCACCACCCCTGAGCGGATCTCTTTAGCTTCTGCTGAGTGCACCTCGGTGAGGAGTGCTGCCCCAGACCCTTGTTCCTGGTGTTCTGGACCGCCCAGTAGGGTGAGGCCGCTGCCCCGCTCAGTCTCCGCTTGCCCTCCTCTCCCGGCAGGACGGGTGCCTGGGCCTGCTGCCCCACTGCTGTCCGGTCTCTCTCTTGATGTTTTCTGCAGTAGATGAGCACTTTCCTCTTGTGGGGACGAGGAGCAGGCCTCCCTTCCCTGCCCTCCGCAAGGTCCCTGCTGCATAGCTCCCTGGTGGTCTGGAGTCACCTGGCCCCAGGGAAAATCAGGCATCTCCCTTGCGTCTGTGTGTGGACTCCCCCAGCTTCTTCCCTTGTGGCTGCTCTGTCCTTCCAAGCTTGGTGGCAGCAAGGAGCTCCACTGTGCCAGCCCCTCCCTCTCACCGTGCACAGGTGGTGACTAGGCCCTACTTCTGGCAGCCTGCAGAAGGGACCTGCCCACCGTGCTGCGCCTGGACCCGGTCCCTCCTGGTGTCCCCAGCACAGGGGAGGTGATGGCTGTGGTGCATTGACTGGCCTTATTTTGGGAGTAGTGGGAAATGGGCACTCAAAGATTTCTGCTGATTGTATTTTTTTTTTTTTTGGTACTGGGGATCAAACTCATGACCTCGTGCTTGCCAGGCAGGCGCTTGTGCCATTGAGCTAAATCCCCAGTCCTGCTTACTGCATTTTCTCAAGTGCCGACATTAAACACACAATCTAGTTTGCATTTGCTATATTAATCAAGCAACTGACACGTGTACAAAAGAAAGGAAGCCAAGAAATTCAGAACACTGTGAATTCGATTCCTCATGGAAATAAATTCACATATGGAAAAACAATTCTTCTTGGGGGGGATTTAAGCAAGCACCTGTCTGGCCTGCAGCACCTTCTGACTTCTGGTTAGGATGACCACAGACCCAGGCTTGAGGTGACCAGCCTGAGTGATACGTTCTCCTCCTCTGTGTGCCAGCCCCATGCCCCACGCTGTCCCCTGGCCCCGCCCAGTACAGGCTGCCTTTCCCCAGCTGCTGTGGGGCCTGCTGCCTACCATGGGCATCGAAGAATTCATCGTCCGAGCTCTCATCAGAGTCCCTGGCAATGCTCTGCATCCTCCACTCCGAGATGCTGTGGCGGGAAGGACTGGCTGGAAGGCAAAAGCCCAGACTGATGGCCTGCCGGCGGGTAAGGCCCAGCACTGCTCAACTGGCCTTGGTGGCAGGGGGCAATGGGCAGCCTCAGAGCTCCTCAGCCACTGGGAGCTGGGAGGCTTGGCCAGAGACCATGGGGCCGTGGGGTGGGTGGGGTGCCGGGTTCATCTCTGCAGAAGCTCATGGCTCCTTCTAGAGCGTCCCTCCTGCTGCCGCCTACCCGACCCAGGGCAGTCGTGCTGGGGGCTGGGGGTAGGAGGGCACAAGGCTGGGACGTGAGCTTAGAGGATCTGGGTTCCGAGCACCAGTGAGTCCCTTCAGCTCTGCCACAGCAGAGTCACAGCAGGTTGCGGGGCAGACGAAAAGATGAGTGCCCGGGCAGCACCTCCCACGGCTGCACCCTGGAGTCCTGCTTCACCCCCTGGCTTAGGACCTGATGCCTGGCAGGCGGCATCGGGCCACCTCGGGGTCAGGGATCTCCCCTGGGCCCTGCAAGTGAGTCTGGGGGGCCACTGAGTAGGGGTCTGGGCTTAACCTGGCATAGCTAGAGAAGAGGGCCCCGCACCCCACAGGCTCAGCTCAGTGTTGCCCACGGGGAAGAGGCATCCACAGAGGGCCAGGGCCCAGCGCACAGGGGCCACCTGGAGAAAGGGGGGAGCAGACCCTGGCTGGAGCTCACCTCCCCGCTTGGACGACCGAGAGGACTTGGAGGATGTGGACCACTGCTTCTTCAACCCCCGCCCCACCAGGGGCTCCCCATTGCTGCTGCTGGGCTCAGGGGGTGGCCCCGATGCCTGGTCTTGGTCGGCTATGTCCTTTGTGAGCTCCGCGCCTGCCTCGTCCTCACTGAACTGGGCCATCTTGCGGGACAACATGAGCTGCGCCTCCCTCTCGAGCTCCCGGATATTCTCCATGCTTAGCCCGTGCCATTCGTCCTGCCAGCACCAGGCCTGCCGGTGGGCCCGCACCATCACCCGCCGCAGGCCTGCAGACAGGAGGAGACTGGGCTCAGCTTCCAGCCTGGGGTGGCCGTGCCTCAGTTTTCCTGTGGTGAGGCTGGGGACTGATGCCTAGACTTTCTCTCCAGTGAGAGGGGTGGGACCTCCTAGGTGATGTGCCTGGCCAGATGCATAAGACATCCCAAGAATCTTGGGGTCTGGTCTACTATTCCTGTTCTAACCCATGGAAAATCAAATTCACGTTCATAATGACTTGGTTTTCTTTCTCTTTTTTTAGGTACCAGGGATCAAACTCATAACCTCATGCTTGCCAGGCAGGCACTTACACCACTAAGCTAAATCCCCAGCCCCTGTGGTCTTTTTTCTTTAAAAATGCTTTTAACAAAAAATAGTACACAAAAAAACAAATGAAAACAAAACAAACAAACAAAAAAGAAAATAGTACACAGATGATATAGTGCCTAGGCATGGTGGCATACAAGTGTTACCCTACTCCTCTGGGAGACTAAGGCAGGAGAAGCTTGAGCCCAGCCTGGAGAACTTACCAACTTACCAACTATCTCAAAATTTAAAAACAAATTAATATGAAAATGGCTAAAGATGTAGCTCAGTGCAAAAGCCCTGGGTTCAATCTCCAGTACCAACAAAATGAAACCCAGCAAAAACCACCAAACAAAGAAGGAGAAAAGAATAGAATGTTATACATCTTGAGTAAGATGAAGTAGGACTTTGTAAAGAAGAGCAAAGAGACTCCAGAGACAGACAGCAGCTTCAGGTGGCATTGCCAGGGCAGGAGAGGGGTGACGCAGAGGGAACAGAGGCCCTGGGTGGTGACCCTCCGAAGGTGAGACAGGAGGGGCAGAGGAGCTGCGGTGGCCCCTTGATACCGCCTGCCTGCCTGCCTGCCTGCCATGGACCTTTTCTCCTCCACAGTGCTGCCTTGCCTTGATCCAACCAAGTAGGTACCGCAATCTCCACAAACTGCGAGCTAAATAAACCTTCCTCCCTTAACTTTGGGGGTTGGGTATTATCTCTTAGCAATGAGCAAAGCACTAAGACGATGTATTTTCCACACTATCCGTTGGAGAGGTTGGGCTGGCGTAGAAGCTTACACATGTCACGCTGTGTATTTTTCTGCCGCTCTCTTCTCTTGCTGAGTTTTAATTCATCTACACTCCGGTGGGACTCTAGAGCATCGAGTCTGCTGCTGCCTGGATTCACGTTTAGAGCACCACATTTATTGATTTCTTGTCCTGCCAGTGTCCCTGTCCAAGCCCTGGGTGGCCTGCCTGCGGGCCTCATGGGGTTGCTCCAAGCTGTACAGGAAAAAGCTGCTTTTTGGGTGCTGGAAGGGCTGGGACACAGCAGCCACGCATTTGAGGTCAGGCAGCCACGGGGACACCCAAGACCTGTGCCAACCCCTGGGATGTGACCTTGGGCCGTGACCTGCTTTGGTTCTGCATCCTGTGGTCTCATCCTACACCAGCCCCGTAAGTCTGCAGTTAGTACACCCATTTCTCAGCTGAGGGCAGCGAGGCTCGGCACAGAGGAGCACAGCTGCCTCATGGCAGATCCACAAGTGGACCATCCTCCTTCCTGAGGGCAGAGCTGTCTCAGTGGCTGGGGGCCTTTGCAGTCTGGAAGGATCTGAGCCCAGGTACCATTGCTTCCTGGGGATTTATGGGGTCTTTACTGGGCTGACCCCAGAGAAGCGGCCACACTCAAATTCCTGGAGGTGCAGGGAGGGCAGGCCCTGGCCAGTCCACTCATATATTCTCTTGTCCTTTCGTCCCCTGGGGGGTGGGGACATCTACTCCTGTCTTAAAAAGTGCAGACAACACCCAGGAGGGTGATGGCCAGGCTGGAAGCAGGTCTGACTGACAATCGGGCTGCCTCCAGGGCGCCATCCTGCCTGCCCCGGATCTCAGAGGTGGGTACGTGGGTCCCAGCGTGTGAGCTCTAGGGAATGGGGAGGCTGTTTAGGACAATCTCCGCTCTGCAGGGTCAGACAGAGTGTCTGGGATGGGACATCTTCCTCCCCCTCCTGGCACCTCCCACCCCTGGCTCATGGCCACAGCAAGGGAGCTGTGGACGATGTGACCGAGATGCTGCCTTGGGGTAGAGCTGGTGATGCTGTCACACACCCTCAAGACCCTGCCACATCACATTTTATCAACCCTTCACTCTCGGGCTCAGCTGTACATGAGGACCCTTCCCTTGGGGACGGACAGACTGACACTGCTGGTGTGGAGGATGTCTGTTCCAGTTTGCACCCAGGCCTGTCTGTTTCCTCTATAAGCAACCTGCCACCACCTACCCTCCTGGGTCATCTGGAGGTAACAGTGGAGAAGCCTGGGATCTACAGAGTGACTCTGCTCCACCGTGATGCCTGAGACCAGCTGTGTCTGACCTCTGCCCGGGGGTCAGGGCTCCAGGCCGGAGGTGGCGCCCCCAACTACCTTCTTGGCAGATACGAGGGATGCTACAGTGCCTGAGCCTCTCTCCACCTCTCTGCCTAGCAGTGGAGGCAGAGCTGCAGCTGCAGTGTGCAGCCTGGGCCTCCTAGGGGAGAGCAAAGAAAGGGCTGCCATCCCCAGGGTCTGCCCGCCAGAGTGGGCCAAGATAAACCGGGGAGCGGGCTGGCTCGGGGTCCCCTCTCAGAAACCAAAGGGAAGCACGGGGAGGAAAGGCAGGCGCACGCACCAGTGTCGTGGATGAAGCGCTCGATCTTGGACTGCATGCCCCAGTAGCGGAACTCCACCTTGCACAGCTTGTAGGCACACATGACGGGCAGGAGCCGCCTCTTGTACTCCTCGATCCAGTTGTCGGACAGGGGCCCCCGGTGGGTCTTGATGGACTGGAACAGTCGGGGGTCCTCTTCTGTCTTATACTCGTGGGGGGGCACAGGATCCTTGACGATGTCGATAATGTCTGCAGGGAGGCCCTGTGAGTGGCCACGTCTGCCAACCTCCTCCTCACCCCTCCCAAGTGCCCCCGAGTCCTCGCAGGGCTCAGGGCAGTACCATGTGGACAGGATAGTGCTGGGGAGTGAGGTGGCTCCCTGGGCAGGGGCCCAAACTATTCCAAGTCAGCTCCCGGTCTGGGCACAGTCCAGAGCTTGGCAAGCTGGTGAGGGAGGGCAGGAGACGCTGGGGAGGTGAGGTGTTGGAAGGTGGGTGGGGCTGGGTCGGAAAAGTGTCCCAGGAGAGGTGGTGTTTCAGCTGCAGGAGAAGAACTGGTGCTGGACAGAGGGGGTCTCCTGGGAAGCACCAGGCGTCCACATGGGGAGGTGGTAGCTGCAGTGACAGGGATGCAGCCAGACATGCTGGATGCTGCCTATGAAACTAGTGCTGGGGACCTGGGCACAGGACTCATGCTGGGAGAGCCTTGCAGGCTGATCTGCTTGCAAACCCGTCCCGGGCAGCGGAGACTGGAAAGCTGTGTGCACGCTGAGGTTTTGTTTGACTGGCGTAAGTTTAGTTACCTAGATTTTTAATCAGCTGCCAACATTTAGGAATTGGAAGATTTTGATGCTGAACTTAGTACGGACTCCCGATCAGCACAGCGCACTGCAGCCCAGAACTCCTGGACTCAAAGCGATCCTCCCACCTCAGCCTCCCGAGTAGCTGGGGCTGAGTAGCTGGGAAGATTTCACATGAAAATCTTGGTTTTCAGGTTTCCTTCAAAAAGAGTTGACAAGCTGGTGGTGTATGCCTGCAATCCCAACACTTGGGAGGCAGAGGCAGGAGGATCGCAAGTTTGAGGCCAGCCTCAGCAATTTAGTAAGACTTTGTCTCAAAAAGTAAAATAAAATAAATAAGAGGGCTGGGATGTCTCAGAGGTGCTCCTGGGTTTGATTAATTCCCAGTTCCAAAGTTAAAAAAGGACTGAACAGATGGGGTCTGCTTCTGCTCAGCAGCACGAGCTAGCAGGGTGGGAAGTGGAGGCCACCACCATCGGGGACACAGGCCTATTCTCAGGGGAGGCTGTCAGCTAGAGAAGCCTCCTGAGAGCACATGACCCAGCACACATGTGCAGCTCTGAGGGATGGGCTCCTGTGAGACATACTTCAGGAGATGGGATGGGCAGAGGACGCTGCCCGCTCACCTGTTGTCAGCTGGCTCTTCTCCACGGGAGACAGGCTGAACACATCGGGGCTGTCCCCGGCATCGGTTTTATAAAAGGTTTCGATGTCGATGGAGAACTTCTCCACAAAAGGGCAGGTGAACCTAAGGGAAGAGGAGCACCTGTCAGGACTGCAGCCTGGCTGGCAGAAGCCCCAGGGTGGGAGTGAAGTGGGGTGGCTGAGACCCAAGGAGCCATCAACCCCTGACCATCACGCTGTCCCGAGAACAGCCGGGCCAGAGTGGGGAAGGGCAGTGTGAGGAGGAGAGATGGGGTTCCAAGCTCCCAGGTGGCCTCTAGATGAGTGCTCTGTGGATCCTCCGGCAAGCTCTTGATGCTCCTCAGTGTGGGGGACCCTGTCTGCTCAGGGAGAAGGTGGCTGGATGGGGACAGCCACTGTCCATCAACTCTTTACTTGGGGGCACCAAGTAAAGATCCCTTGCTGGTGGGGGTAAGCCCAAGGAGAGCCCTGCCCACTGTGGGATGTAATGAAGAGTACTCATAGCAGCTGAAGGTCTTGGAGGAGAAGGGGCCCTCCGAGTCACCAGTTCCCATTTCTTCTCAGCAGGGTGATTGTCCCGGGATGCTCAGGGGACCCTAAAATGAGTTTGGACCTGAACCTTCCCGGATGAGGAGTCTCCAACAGCCCTGGCTTGATGCCACTGAGTCTGGGAGACATCCTTCCTTCTCCTGTGTGTGACTACCTGAACCTTCAGGGCACCCACATGGCAGTCTGGTATCCTGGGGGTGCAGTGACTGAGCCCCTGGATCAATGCCACCGGGCTTCTGCCCATAGGTGGCACACTGTGGGGACGCACCTGGTTCGGGTGTAGGGGTAGGCATTCCAGGACTCCTCCACCACTCGCAGGGCTGCCTTGGGCAGGATGGAGCGGAACCAGCCAGGGATGTGCATGCCCACGTGGTACACTTTGTGTGTGTACTGCCCGGAGCCACCCGGCCCATCCGTGTAGGGCCGGTTTTCCAGGATCTCCACACCGCTGCCCTCACCGTAGGTCTCGTTGCGGCTCTTCTTCTGTGGGGACAAAAGCACCAGAGACGCGTGTGTGGGCAGTGCACCACGCAAGGGGGCGCTCAGGAGACAGAGTCCAGTTGTGGAACGAGGAGAGGGACTTTTAGGCTCTGGTGCCTTTTCACAGTTCCCCAAATCTAGATCCAAGCTCCAGGTGCCTCGGTTCCTTCCTGAGCACTCTCCTGCCCGCTGAGCCATCTATCTGACTCCTTCCTGTCCCAGGACGGGAAGTTTCCCGAGGTCAGGAACAAGCAAGGATGCGGTAGAGTACTGAACAGGCTGGCAAGAAAAAGAAGAGGCATCCACGTTGGAAAGAAGTAAAACGACCTCAGTGTGCTGACGGCAAAACCTTCATACAGAAAGCCCTAAATGATGTCCAAACCTGTTAGACCTAACAAAGGAATTCAGCAGAACTGCAGGATGCAAAATGGGCATACAAAAAGGAACACAAAAAAGGAATTTTTAAGGCTAACCTGAACTGCACAGTGAACCCTGTCTTAGAAGGACAAAAAAAAAAAAAAAGACATTTTAAAAAACCAATTGCACTGGGGATTTAGCTCAGTGGCATAAATGCCTGCCCAGCAAGCATGAGATCATGAGTTTGATTCTCAGTACCAAAACAACAACAACCAACTGCTTTTATAACAGGAGCTGAAAGAATAAATACTTAGAAATAAATTTAGCGGGGCTGGGGGTTTAGCTCAGCAGCATAAGCACCTGCCTTGCAAGCAGGCGGTTGTGAGTTCGATCCCCGGTACCGATAAAAATGAAAAAGACAAAAAAAAAAAAAAAAAAAAAAAAAGAAATAAATTTAGCTAAATAAAAAACTTGTGCACTAATAAGATTAAGAGTCTAGACATAAGCCATATATCACCATCATTTATCATCATTATTATTATCACTATGCCTTAATGAGACCCTGGCTCAAAAATAAAAACAAAGAGCTGGGCGCCCAGTGTGGTGGTGCATGCCTATATCCCAGTCCTTGGGAGGCTGAGGCAGGAGAATCACCATGAGTTCAAGGCCAGCCTGAATTACATAGCAAGATGCTGTCTCAAAACCAACGAAACAAATAAAATGAAAAAAATAAAAGGATGGGATGTAACTCAATACGAAGGTCCTGGATTCAGTCCCCACTACTACAGCAAAAAAAAAAGAGAAGTTCAACATCACTACCAATCCCTCGGAAAATGCAAACCCAAACCACAGGGACTGCACTCATGTTCAGGGCGCCTGCACACATACATGAGCACATGCAATCTCATGCCAGCTCCCAGGCCCACATTTGAGGCCTGTGAAATCTGGGTCCATGCCACTTGGGGTTAGGTGTGCGGGCTACAGGCCAGGAAGCTCTCCTTTCAGGACTGTGTTCATCCAGGAGCCTGCTGGGGCTGGCAGGCATCCATCTCTAGGCCTGCTGCTGTGTGCGTAGCTTGTCACTTGCCGGGAGCTTGCCGAAGCAGGTGTGATGAAGAGCCAGCTTTCTGTGTATGTAACACTGAACATGACGGGAGAGTGAGGATGAAACGGTCAGAGGTCTCCAGGCTCCTCCTGGGCAGAAGGCCAGGCTGCTGCAGACCCCACTCCATGCCACACTCCAGTGGGAAGCTCTGCCTCGCCCCTTAGAAGCCAGCTCCCACCTGCTAGCAGGGCCTCTCTCCCTTGGGAGTCACTGGGCTCCAGTTCTGTCCCAGCCTTGGGTGGGCAGAGTGTCCTTGGGGTTCCGAGCCCAGAAGTCTCTGAGTTTGCTTCCTTCATGCAGGCAGTGAGGAGTTGGTCTGGACAGTCCTGCATTCCTGACGCTCAGGAAATGCTGGGACAGTGCAGGAACCAGGCCACCTGCTCCTCTGCCTGGCCTGGCTTTCCCCCACAGATCAGCCCCTGAGCCTGAGGGCAGAGGCGGGGAGCCAGGTGCACAGGTGCTGCAACACACAGGCAGCAACCACAGCCAGCAGGTGTTACTGGGAGCCAAAGAAGGCAGGGAAGGGGGTTTCTTGGAAGAGGTGGCCCAGTTGGTTGGCCTCAGAGGGGGCTTTCTGACTCTGGCACAAACCATAGCTCACCCTTGACCCGCCTTGCTCTTCCCCTCCAATGTGAGGACACGCACAGAGTGCGGGAGACAGCTCCTTCGAGGTGACAGCCAAGTCTCCCAACCATGGGGAGTGTGCAGGCAGAGGGGAAGCCCTGAGTGACACCGAGCCACTCTTCTGATGCACATTCCTGCTGGCCATTCAGTCTCCAGAGGAGCTCGAGGCCTCCCCTGACCACTCGCCTAACATCGGATTTACTCCACCGCTGAAGGAGGCTGGGGTGGGTGCTGGCTGTTCTCCCTAGGAGCAGGACGTGGGGGAGGGTGGGAATTCATGCCCTGCGCTTGTCATGAATCTCCAGACTGAGGGCTGTAACCCTGTTGGGCTCAGGCACAGAAGCTGCCACTCAGGTTGTGTGTTACACATATGTGCACACATGTGGCACATGTGTGTGAGCATGCAGGATCCTGGGTTCTCCTGAGCAGAGGAGAAGAAGACTGTACTCAGGATTGTATGTAGAGAAAGGGACTCCAGGAGCACTTGTAATAAATACGCCACTGAGGTGACCTCTTCATGGTGTACAATGGGGAAACTGAGGGCCAGGGACAGACACTGGTGCAAGACCACACAAAGGAAGGGCCAGGGCAGCCAGGGAGGCGGTGGGGATTCTACACTGACCCCCAGCAGCACAGAGCCCCACACACTCCCCAGAGGATATGGCTTTCTCACTGGCTGCCTCTGACGGCTCACTGAGGCTATGTTCTCCTGTAAGAGCTAAAACTATAAAACTCTTAGAAAAAAAGGCATAAACCTTTAAGATCTTGGATTAGACAATGGTTTTGGAACCATGACATCAAAAGCACAAGCAAAAAAATAAAAACATTAAACAAAAAACATAACCTCATTAAAATTAACAACTTTTCTATTTCAAAGGATATTTAAAAAGTAGAAAAAGACAACCTACAAAACAGAAGATTTCATCAGTAATCCATCTGGTGTTAGGAACTTACGCATGAAATACATAGTGTTCTCCTGCAACTCAACAACGAATAACCAATAAACACTGAAAAGATGCTCACCACCACTGTCCTTAGGGAAACGCAAGCCCACCACCAGGAGCTCTAGGTCTCCAGAGCACGGCAAGCACTGGCAGAAAAGGCTGGAGCCCACACAACTGCTGGTGGAATGTGCATGGCAGGGAGCTATGGGAAGTCTGGCTTCCCAGAAAGTTAAACATCCTGGCATGGTGGCACAGAACTGTAATGCCAGCTCTTTGGAGGCCTGATTCACCTAGTCTTAAAATAAAAAAATGGAAAGGGCTGAGGGTGTGGCTCAGCACTCCCTGGGTTCAACTCTTAGGATAATCAAGCAATCAATCAAATGGTATGACACAGCAAGTCCACTCCTAGGTATGCACTTCCTAAAACACATCTGTATCAAAATTTAGGGAAAACTGTCTCCTCACAGTGGCCAAAAGGTAAAAGCAACACAAACGTCCACACATAGATGAATGGATTAGCAAATGGGTAGTGGAACCACAGAAAAGAGCAATCAAGTGCTGACACCTGCTGCGATGTAGGCGTTGGCGGACAGAAATGGGACACCGAAGGCCATGCGTCCTGTGAGTCCACTATGAAATGCGTGGAGTAGACAAACTCAGGACTGAAAGCAAGGAGGTGACTGTCGAGGCTCGGATGGAGAGTGGCTCCTTCTGGGGACTGTTGTAAAGTCGGGCACTGCCCGGCGGATATTCTAACAACTGTGGCCCGGACACTTTAACTGGTGAGGACATGGCACGTGACTTACGGTGCAAGACAGCTGCATAAAACAAGGAAAACAAAAAAATCCTCCTCCTCTTCTCACTAAGGTTTAAGAAAGATCAAATGTGGGCCGTGTGAAAGGCTTGGGGACTGTGAGGCGGAGATGACACAGGTCACCTCCAATTCTCTGCCACCAAGGTTCCTTCCGGTGTCTGAAAGGTTAGCTCTCTGCTGGGGCAGAAAACCACATGTTACCACCCCGGTGACTTCAGGCCCAGCTTCTGTTTCTTTTTTATGTATGTATGTATTTATTTTTCTAGCTTCTGTTTCTATGCTTTCCTCGGAGCCACGATGATATCACCAGGGCCATCTCCGGCCAACTTCCTGAACGGCACTTATGCGCCATGTGGGTGCACACAGGCATTACCCAGTCGGAACGGTACACGCCAAACGGTGCATAGATGCTTGCACACATGGGTATTCCCAATGCACTGCCTCATTACGGGCACATGGCTCTTTTTAGGGCACAAAGATGTGGGGTCTCCACGGCCCAGGGTGAGAGTCTCCACAAAAAGGAAGATCCTGGTGAGGCCACAGAGGGGTTAAAAGATGTGCCCCTTCCCTTCCAAACAGCTGTGCTGAGGACCAGATCAGACACTGTACTCCGGCTTCTCTCAGCAGCTTCCTATCTGTGGTGGCCCCGTGCTCCGCACCCCTGCCTTATCTTCAAGTCCCTGCCCCATCTCCTCAAACTGGGGCAGCACCTCCGCACCCTGCTGAGTGAGGTGGGAGCAGGAGACAGATGGAGACCGAACCGCTGCACAGTTCTGAATGGCAGAGCTGGCCTTGCGACTGTGGCCATGGGCTCCACTCAGCCCAGAGCACTGGCCACCTCAGGGAAAACTCCCAGCATGCATGCGGCAGGAGTTTGGTAAATCCCGAGGAAGAGACACATCATTAACTACAGTCAGGTCAGCTTCCTCTCAGCCTGCACAAGTCACCTCTCTCTCATCCCAGTGTCTAAAGCTACAGGGGACATGGGATTACCCATCTGCCCCAACCTGGTTTAGAGGAAGAATGTTCCCCTCTCCTTAAATTTATGTCCACTAGAACCTCGGAGCGCGATGTTGCTTGGAAACAGGGTCTTTGAGGCCTGAGTGGCTTGATGCTGTTATAACCAAGACATGGCTGGAGCCACCCAAAGGTGGAGGTGACAAGGAAGGCTTCCCTGGCTCCAAGAGCCTGTGGAGGGAGTGCTGCCTGTGACACATGGGCCTTCACCTCTTAAGTTACTGGAATAAACTTTGGGTTTTCAGGCCCCATAGGTCACACTTCTGTGCTGACACCAAGGAGTGAATACTCTTGGGGTGCCAGGAAGCTCTGTGGGGAAATATGCAGGGGCTGGGGGCCCTGCACGAGTCTCTGAAGGTCAAGGTGGGACGCAAAAGCACATGGAGACCTGGAGAAGAAGCCGGGGCAAGGGTGTCTTTCACCCCAGGTCTCAGGTAACTGGGGGACCGTCCCAGGTCCTTCTGGGAAAATCCAGCTCCCCCACCTCAGCGCTCCCTCAGAGGGCTCTAGGGAACAGCCTTCCTTAGCGTCCTTGGATTGAGCTGTGCCTCTTGACCTCTGCCTCCTCTGTCCCTCTGGCCTACCCTCTTACAGGGACGGCAGCTGTGCAATTTGGGACCCATGCTGAACCAGGATGATCTCATCTTAATATCCGTAACTAATCACACATGCAAAGACCCTAGTTCCCAACAAAGTCACGGTCTGAGGTTGCAGGAAGACATGAAAGGGGTGCCCTTGTCAGGCAGCTGGGCAAGCCCCGATATGGCCAAATGGGACACCACCTGCCGGTCCCCCCTGCCCCTCAGAGAGTTCTCGCCACCCCCTCCCACATGAGCCTTCCAGTCTCCAGGCCTCTCCCCAGCAACTGGCGACTCTTCCAAATGACACGCCACCCAGGCCTGGGGTCCTGGGGGTTAGGGGGTTGTGTGAGGGACAGAGGCGGAGGGCAGCTCTGCTCTAAGCCCGCACAGCTGACTTGAGGTGAGAGCTGGGGTGGCTAGGAGACCTCAAAGTGCTCCGAGTGAAAGCGGCAGACAGCCTGGCTCCGGGGCTAGGTATGCATCCATGGATGAGCTCCTGGATATCTCTTTGTGACTTCATGTCTTATCTGTAAGGGGAGAGATGCCACTTCCTCTGTGATCTTCAGGTGGTCACAAGGATCCAAGCAGGTGGTGTGCTCAGGCTCAGGGGACCTGGACTGCTGTCATCACAGGGTGGTGATGATGGATGGCCATGGTCACTCATAGGGATGGACGGAGTGCCACAGCGGGTACTGACAGAGCACTGCCCTTCGAGGGCACATCCTCAGGTGGCACTCTGGGTGCTAGGCAAGAGCGGTGGAACAAACCAGTCGGTTCTTGTCCCCACTGTCACTCAGAGCTTTGGGCAGCCCTCCTCAGGCTGGCCCTGGGTCCCCACTGGCCACAGTGATGGAGGGGGCGACTTGCCCCCTCACAGGTGCAGCTCAGTCATGCCCCGTGGGCACAGACTCTTCTCCAATCACTCTGCTCTCTGCCCACGCAGGAAGCCACCCTCGTCCCTGCCAACAGGTCCCGCAAACAGCACTGTGGAGGCTTCCTCTGAGACCTGGGTCAGCAGAGACCAGCAGGATTCCCTGGGGCTGGCCAAGAGAGGAGAAAGAGATAGGCAGGCCAAAACCCCTGTAAGCATGGCCTGCAGAGCTGTCCAGGGTCCTGGCAGCCCCCGGTTGGTGGAGGCCTGCCAGACTGGTCAGCTGTTTCTTTTCAAACCTAACACGGGTGCACCCAGTGCAGCTTGGGCATGGTACTGGCTGCACCTGTGTTCACAACCTCCAGGGCGGCCTCTTTCCAGCTGTGGGCAGCGCAGTGAGAAATAAACTGAGCCTCCTTGCTGCTTTCCATGAAAACACAGCTGCTCATAAGGCCTGGAACGAAACGACTGCACTCCTGAGCATCTGCCCAGAGCCCACGTGCAGACCTGCTCCTGACCAGCCCTGTTCCTGAGTGGCACTCCGTCACATCTGTACTGTCTCCCTGGACATGCTGGACACATTTTATTCGCCCTCAGACAGGGTGGGAATACCAGTGAATCCAACTCGCTGCTGTAACAGCATTGCTAAGGGACAAGGGCCACAGGCTGAGCTATCCACATGTGGTCCTGCATGTCTGGAGCCCAGCACCCATGGTGACACTGCACCTAGAAACGCTGGGTGCAGTGGCAGGGAGACAAAGGCGAGGACAGGAGCAGAGGCAGCTGGGCTGGGCCACAGACCGAGGGGGTAGGGCCAGAAAGAGTGAGCGCCACAGCCCTGGGCCGCAGACACTGCTGGCTGGAGGAGCCGTCAAAGGCCCAATCTCAGTCTACAGAAAGGAGTCCAGTGCGAGGGGGTCCTAGGGACACGGTGCCCTCCCTGCCCTGCCCTCAGCGGGCAGCTCCAGCCCACCCTGCTCCTTGCCAGGACCCTCTCACAGGGCCTTGGGCAGTGCTGAGGTCACTGACTCCTCAGAATGCCGCTGCCTCCCCGTTCTGGGAGGAGGCCTCCTGTCCACTACCACTATCCCCTGAACCCTGTACCCCACATTACCCCCTCACCTCCGAGGGTGGCAGCAGCTCCCCCTAGCCCCAGCAGGAGTCTCAGAGCTCTCCAGGGCCAGAGGGGCTGAGTTCCAGGCCTGGCTCAGGGGCTAC
The DNA here is from genome assembly GCF_034190915.1 of Cavia porcellus. Taxonomy (NCBI): domain Eukaryota; kingdom Metazoa; phylum Chordata; class Mammalia; order Rodentia; family Caviidae; genus Cavia; species Cavia porcellus. The sequence goes on along the minus strand of NW_026947499.1, from coordinate 7,216,020 downwards.
TGTCTCCCCATATGGAAGACAGGAAATTGACTTTTTAGTGTCTTTCTGGCTGATCCTCTGAGAGGTGAGCTTACGTTCCAGATAAAGAAACTGAGGCTTGAGAGGTTTGCCTGCTGGTTCACTACAGCTGGAACTCAAGCCGAGGCCTGAAAACCTCACTTTCTCCACAGACTATGATTCTTAAGTGCTTGTTGCCTGGAAACAGACCACATTGCAACCCCAGCTGGGCCTACACACACCTACTCAGGACTCCTCCACTTACACCTCACTGTGCTGCCTGCCCCAGGTGGAGATCCGACACTCCCTATCTCTCTCCAAGGTGGGTTGGAAGGAGAGGTCGGAGGTTACCTTTAGTCATCTGTGAGTAGAGCCCAGAACCCCAGAGGACCTGGTCACAGAGGAAGTGGTTGCATGGGCTATGACATGTGTCATGTCCTTGCAAGTCTCAGGGATATGGGCTCATCAAAGGCTGATGGGAGTGTAATGCATGCCTGTAATCCAGCACTCAGGAGGCTGAAGCAGGAGGATCACTGTGAGTTCCAGGCCAGCCTGAGTCACATATTGAGTTCAAGGACCGAGCTGAACTACATATCGAGACCCTGTCTCAAAAACAAAACAAAAAGCTGGTGGGAACTGGAGTACAGCTGCACGTGAGCTTGTGTGTCCGTGGAGGACATTCTTGTGCACCTGTGCATGCACGTGCAGGTGTGTACTGTAGCCACAGCCCCCAGACGTGCTATACTGGGCACATCAGCACCCTTCTAGTTCAGGAGGAAAGCAGACTGGCATGTGTGCTCGCTCACCAGAAGGAGTGCAGGCAAAGACCTTGGAGGCTCAGGGCTGCACAGATGAGTCTGGGCTGGCTCTGCTCAGTTGGGAGGCACTGTGCTGACGTGCAGGATCTTCCGGGTGGGGACGGCTCTAGTCCTCAGCTGCCACAAGGGCTGGCCCTAAGGACAAGGCTGCGGCTGGGCGGAGCAGTGGGAGGGCTGGCTCTGCATGGTGGGGTAGTCACTATCAGTTACACTTGTGGGAGGCATAGGTGCTCTGTGCTCAAGAAGCACTTTGGGCGTCCCAGAGGCAGGAGGAACTCTGCTCCGACACTGACCACCCAGCCCAGGGGGCCAGGTGCAGTTGGGGAGCTGCCCACAGTGCGGGGCAGGGGGGAGGTGCTCAGCCCTGAGGCAGGAATGGAGAACAAACAGTGAGGTAGCAGGAGGCAGTCCTTGAATGGGCTGAACTATTTCTAGGGTGCTCAGAGCTCATGGCCTGATTTAAGCCTCTTCCTCTTCCAGCTCTCTAGAAATAATTAAGGGGTAAGTGGCTTAAGAGGGAATTGAGTGGCGCTTCTGAAGGAGCTCAGAGCAAACAAGCCCCCAGAGAGGCTGGGGGCACCTCCCCCTCTCTGCTCAGCCAGGCCGCCCATGTAGGGAGCCTGGTTGAAGCCTCGTAGTGTCATTTGGCTCCTCCTGCACAGGAGCCAGGGCTGCAGGCTCTGCTGGGGGCTTGTAACCCTTGTCCAACTGGGTGGGAGGTGCAAACCCAGCAGGCACAGCTGGGAAGGGGAGGCAGCAGCTCAGTGTGCTGCTCTGGCATGAGGGCTGTGCAGTTAAGATGCTGGCCCGAGGCAGGCCCCATTTGGTAACAGGAACCAGAGGCCCCAGTGTGCTCAGAGGAGCCACAGCCTGGCCGACAGCTGTTCAGGATCAGTGTAGGAGGCACTGAGGCCTGTGGATTGGAGGCAGCTGCCAGGCCTGGCATGGGACTGGGACTGGGACTGGACCGAGCAGGAGGAGGCTGGCTGCAGAGCAAGCCAGGTCCCTAGCAGGTAGGAGCATTGATCAGGTCTGGAGCACCCTGGATCCTGGGGCTCTGGACCCGTGTCTAGGCTGGTAAGTCCCTGAGGGGGAAGATTCACGATGTCTCCTGGGAGTAGGAGACAGTCTGGTTCCTTACAGAAACGTCTTCACACTCATGAGACTGCACGCTGGCCACCCTAGGCTGGGCAATGTGTGAGCCCACGGGGCAGGCTGTAGCCTGTCTGACCCCTCTTGCCTCATGCCTGCCTGCCTGTTGGGTGGGGTGCTACAGACTGCATGTTGTGTGTGTTGAAGTTCTGCCCCCTGATGTGATGGTATTCGAAGGTGGGACTTCTGGGGAATAACCAGGTTAAGATGAAGTTAGAGGAAAAGTCCTCCCCAGGAATGAAAGCCACCAAACCTCGGTCTGGGAGTGTGACTCACGGAAAGTGAGTCTCTGGTGTTTAAGCCCCCAGGCTGTAGCTTTGTGAAGGCAGCCTGAGTTAGCTCTGGGGATGAGACACTGTTTCTGAAGAGATGAAGAGGTCCACACAGCAGGGGCTGGGCATGCGGAGGCAGGAACGACCCCATGCCACGGCATGCACGGTGTGGCCCGACCGTGCTGGGAAGCGGGAAATGCAGCATGACTTGGGCAGCTGGGAGAAGTCCCCTGGCCACCCTGCCCTCCACCAACCTGAATCATGTACAGCTGGGCGATGCGGTACTCCTCCACGGTCATCGGCAGAGGGATCCGGTACTCCTTTATAATCATCTTGGAGTCCAAGCCTTCCCGTCAGTGGGGAACGGTGAGTGGGGACTTGTAAGCGAGGTTCCTTAAATTACCATGACAGAATTCGCCAAGGCCCCCTGAGGGAGACAGAAGACAGGACAGTCATTTTCTACAGGGACGGTGGCTGGGACAGCACAGAAGAGAATCCCACTCTAGACCTCGGGCTGGGATTCTGGGCAGCCCCTGTCCTGTGCGGACAGGACAGCATGACCTTGGGCAGATTCTCTGCCTCTGAGGCCTCCATTTCTGTGTTTGCTAAGCAGTCTTGGAGAGCTGTGGGAAGGACCGAAAGCTGGGTGTAAACTCTCCATCCACAGCCATCGGGGAGGGAAGGACACTGGACCGGCTGCGAAGTGGGTGGAAGGGCACCATGCCTTCCTGTGACTTGCAGTCCTAACAAGTCTCAGCCTGTCTCCCTGCACTTTACAGGCAGGCCCTGCGGGAAGGGTGACCACGGCCAGGCCTAGGAAAGAAGGCCGAGGCCCAGAGTAATGGGAAACAGGTGCAAGAAGCCAGTCAGTGCGCTGAGGCCGTCGTTGTGGAGCAATTGGTTCTGCTCATGTTGCCAGATAAGGGCGGCATCTCTGTTGGGGAAAAAGACAGTGACCTCAAGTTTGTTTTCTGTTCCATCCAACAATGCCCATTTCCCGGCACCTCTCCCACTGGTGTCGGGCACCAGCTAGGCCTTGGAGGCAGAAGGGAGAAGCAAGACAAGCAGAGTGGTACTCCAGGCAGCTTCCCGGAGGACAGAGATGATGACAGACAATGTATCTGGTGCTGATTTGTACCTAAGCCAATCAAATTACAAAGACAAACATGCACACTTTGGGGCCCCAAGGAGACACTCCCAGTCACCAAGACACGAAATCACCCCCGGCCACCCAGGCCCTGGTGGCTCAGCCTGTGCTGTAAATATCTTTTGGTGACTTTCAGAGGTTCACGGGGGCTGAGTGAAGCTTCTGACATGGGGAGGGGCAGGACTGGCACAGCAGTTTACAGACACCACTCCGAGCCAGGAGTGGTGCAACCTGGCTGTACTTTTGGCTGCTCCGGAAGCTAAGACGGGAAGAACACAAGTTCAGTGTCTGCCGGGGCAATCAGCAAGACACAATCTCAAAATAAAAAAGGGCTGGGGAGGCAGCTCACCACTCCCTGGATTCTACCCTCCTTACCACAAGAAAGCCTGAGGGTGGCATCGAGCAAGGACTCATGGTACCTTGGACAGGGCACCGCTAAGCGGTAGGCGTGACGGGGTGGCCAGGTAGGCATCCCCCACCCAGGGCTCAGCTACACATGGTCTGCAAACATCAGCGGGCACTGAAGCACGAATGGACTTTTAACAAGATTGGGAAAGGCGTATTTACCAGAACTCTCAGCACAGCAGCTCACAAAACTGAAGGAAAAATAACAGGGAGAGACACAGGCGATGCTACGCAAATGGGCCTGAGAAGGCCCCTCTATTATCCTGAAATGACTCCTGCGGTCCCCTTCACAGCAGGTAGGAGCATCAGCCCAAAGCCCCTGAACCCCCAGGCTAATTCTCACATCCTCTTGTTTTAAATATAATCCAAATGGCCGGGTGCGGTGGTGTAAATCTATAATCTCAGCAGTCGGGAGGTTGAGGCAGGAGGATTACCATGAATTCAAAACCATCCTGGGCTATATAAGCAAGTTCAAAGCTGGTCTACTACATAGTGAGACCAGGCCTCAAAAACAAAACAAAAACAAGACACACACACGCACAGAAAATAGTCCAAATGATTTTTTCAGCAATTACACACTGTTTCAAATATCCCACGCCTCGCAGCTGACACTGCTGAGCATAGAGAAAAAATCCCTGGAGCCACATGGCCCAACCTGCAGCCATGGGCTCTGGAGCTGAGACCCATCATGGTGGGGCTCAGGGACCTCACTTGACACACGGGCTCCCTCTAGTGTCCCCTCCCAGAGTTCCCATCCTCCTCCCTCTGGAGAGTCACTGCTATTCTCTTACTGGGAGGACTTTCCTGCCCAGCCTCCTTCTCAAAATCCTCCTTATTGCGTCTGCTCCCAGGTCGGCCTCAGGTCACAGACCTTACCACGGAGGGAAGAGCTGAGTCCCCAACCACCAAGGCCTTCCTTTGAGGTTGGCGGTCTTCTTGAGAGTGACCAGTAGGTAGGTGCAGTGTCTGAATGGACAGTTGAGACTGACTTGGGCCCGAGTGTTGCACTCAAGTCTGGCTGGACACTGAGGCCCTGGGGGAGGGGAGGGACAGCCACACAGCACCCAGGCTGCACCTCCTCCCAGGGGAAAGTGAGAAATGGGAGAGAAATGGCCAGACTAGCAGGGCACTCAAGTCGACATCTGGGGGCACTTCCATCTGTCCAATGGGGCAATGGGGCACGTGGTTAGGGAAGCTGCTCACACGTACGCACATACACACACATACACACGCAGGCACGTGCGCACACACCTGAAGCAGACACCCCTAGGCTGGGGACAAGCTGGATGACATTAGGGTGAACATGAGAAAGAAAAGCTGAGGTTCAGCAGGCGGGTGTCCAGAGCTTTTCTCTGTGGTTCTCCACATGGAAGCCCAGACAGGAGCCACTAGAGGGGAGATGCCATGTAGCACCTTCTCTCATGTCTGTGGGGCCTCAGGTGTGGTCCCCATGCAGTGACCTCCAGGGAGCTTCCGTCAGTCCTGTTTCCTCAAGAGTCATGAAGGGCTCGGGGCCCTCTGGAGTTCCTGGAGTTCCTAGAGGGCCAGGCCCTCTTCCCTCTTGGGCTCCCACTTGCTGCCTCGGAGCAGCTGTACCCACGAAAGACTGTCCTGCGTACCTGGCTTCCCCGCCCGTCAGGTAGGCTGCAGGCTCCCGGGTTAGCAGGGAGGTGGGGCCTGCAGGGCTAGGCTGAGCGTACTGGCGGCCTCTGACTCCTTCCATGACCACCAGGGATGAAATTACAGAGCCCAGCCAGCACCAGACTCAGACTTGGGCCTTGGGTTTGAGAGGCTCTGTGAGTATGCATGTAGAACAGTCCATAAGGACATCCTCCTAAAACCCATCAAGGAAGCCGTGCTCGCACAGATGGTGTCTTCAACCCCCCGTACAGGGAGAGACGACACAAAGCCAGAGGCCCAGGGGCCCTTTGGTGGCTCCAACCACCCAAGGAGATCTGGGCTAGTGGCAAAGTTCAGAGCCGACCACAGGGCAGCTGCATGACCATTCTGGGAGCATCAGACATTGTGGATGCGTAGGGTACAATTCCATCTCCGCTGGGTTGAGGAAAGGCACAGCGTTTCTGCCCACAAGGAACTGGGGGCAAGGGAGGCAAGCAGGAGGCGGGCACACGTTGGTAGAAGGAAACAAAAACCAGTCCAGTGCAGTCATGGCTAAGCGCACAGTGACTAACAGCAACAGAGAGGATTCAGCTCTGAAAGTGACGCAAAATGTGACAGGAGCGCAAGGTTTGAGCTCCCCCTGGGTCTGACTGTGTGCGTCACCAGGCCTCTGCTAGCGGGGAGGCCTCCTGGGAGAGGTGGCTGTACTGGCTGAGCTTTGGTCTCTCCGAAGATAAAGCAGGACTAACACACCCCACTTCCAGAGTTACCATGAAGGGGGAGGGCTCTCCAGGTGCTGGGGACTCCGGGCTTCTTGAGGGCCATGGAGCTCTGCTTGGCAGAGCTGGGAGCAGGTGAGAGGACACACTAAAGCGGAAGGAATAGCAAGAACAGAGGCCCTGCAGTAGGTACATGCACCACCCGAGCGTCCTCCCGTTGGCACTGCTCAGCAGGCCACACCGGGTCCCTGCTCCGAAATGGGGCAGGCATATCCACGCACAAGCCATGATGGTCAGTGCTGGGCATGGGGCAGAGCACTGTGAACCAAGACTGTCACCTGCTTCCGGGGTGCATTTCCAAGCCCACGTCCCATGTCGCTGTGGGAGGGCCTGTGCCCTCCCTCTTAGGGCAGGCACTGGCACTCAGCGCCTCTCAGGACCCCTCAGCCCCACCTCCCAGGAGCAACATGGGAGATGACTGGTTTCTTTTTTCTCTTTTTTTGGCAGTGGGGATCAAACTGATGACCTCGCACTTGCCAGGCAGACACCTGTGCTGCCGAGTGAAATCCTTGACTGGAAATGACTGATATCTGAGTGTTGGCCTTTGGGAATCCTATTTTTTTTTTTTTTTTTTTTGTCTTTTTCGTTTTTATCGGTACCAGGGATTGAACTCACGACTGCCTGCTTGCAAGGCAGGCACTTACGCCGCTGAGCTAAATCCCCAGGCCCGGGAATCCTTTCTAGGAGCTCATGGTTTAAAAAAATTTTTAGATTATGTAGTTTCATTTTTTAATTATTTAATTATGTAGTTCAGGGTGGCCTTGAACTCACTATATAGCCTAGGCTGGCCTCAAACTCATGGCAACCCTCCTGCCTCAGCCCTGAGTGCTGGGATTACAGGCGTGCACCACCATGCAGACCCAGGGTTTTATGACAAAGGTGCCAACAGCTCATCTGCCCATGCCCTGGCCTTTCCTTATCCCCGCAGACAGCGGGCCTGCCTCTTCCTTGCTGTACCAGCACTGGTGCACCCGTGTCCTGTCGGAGATGGTCAGTAGGAGCATTTCCATTCCACTCCCCTCACGGGACGACCAGATGGAGAGAGAAGTCACACTGCTGGTAACATAAGATTGCTACCCAAAACCCCAGCCAGGAGCGTGACATCTGAGCTGGTGGGAAGGACCGGCTACCTTGGACCCCCAATAAGTCTGATGAGCCTCTCTTTGGAATGATGAGGCCAGGAGTGGGGATGTAATGGGCATGATCAGGAAGGAGCCCACAGGGTCCTGCATATTAAGGACAATGCACATCACAAGAGGAGGCATGCAGGGGAAAGGGTCCGGCACAAAGAGTTTCCCGCAGACTCAAAGAGATTACGCAAATAATCTCTTAAAGTGGGAGGGCGCAGGGGAAATGGGAGATAAGACCCTGAAATTTAGTAAATGTGCAGCCAAGGCAAGCACACAATATACCGGAAAAGGTACTTTTAAATAGAAATTCTTTGACAATAGATGTGAAGGCTAAAAGGTGAGCTAGCTGACTCAGAGGGAAAAGGGAAAGAAAAATAAACACATCACAGATGTTTTTAAAAAGCGATATTGCCCAGCACTCAGCAGAGACGAAGGATCACTAAGGATTTCAGGCTAGGTTGGACTACATAGTGAGACTGTGTTTCAAAAAATCAAAATAAAGGGGCTGGGGATTTAGCTCAGCGGCATAAGCGCCTGCCTTGCAAGCAGGCAGTCGTGAGTTTGATCCCCGGTACCGATAAAAAGGAAAAAGACAAAAAAAAAAAAAATCAAAATAAATAAATAGCTAAGTCAAACCATGAATAAACAGATGAAACATAACATGAACAACTAGAAATGTGGTTGACAGATTTGAGGGAAACAACACAAAATTAAATTGAGAAAGTGACAAAATGACAGATGCGTAAGCAAAAGGAAATCAAGCACTTGGGAAGCTGAGGCAGGAGGGTCACTCCAAGTTTGAGGTCAGCTTGGACTACACAGTGAGTTCAAGACAAGCCTAACCTACATAGACCCTGTCTCAACACACACACACACACACACACACACACATGGTAGCACTACCTGCAATCCCAGCACTCAGGAGGCTGAGGCAGGAGGATCACTGTGGGTTCTAGACCAGTCTGGGCTACATACTGAGTTCAAGGCCAGCCTGAACTACACAGTGAGATTCTGTTTAAAAAAGAAAAGAAAAATGCCAGCTACAGTGGTACTTGTAGTCCCAATATTCAGGAGGCTAAGGCAGGAGGATTACCATGAGTTCAAGATCAGCCTGGGCCTCACAGTAAGTTCAAGGCTAGTTTGAACTATACAGTGAGATCCTGTCTTAAAAACCAGGAAAAAACAGTAATTGGTGTGTAATAGTCACTTTCCCATAGCTAGAACAAAATACCTTACACCCACAACCTAAGGGAGGAGAGGACTAACCTGGCTCACACTTCCAGAGGGTGCAGCCCACGGCAGGCCGGCGCTGAGGCAGAAACAGCACAGCAGAAGGGCTTAGCAGAGGAAAGACGCTCACTCCACGGCAGCCAGAAAGCAGAAAGAGAAGGAAGGGGCCGGGACAGGAATGTTCCTAAAAATCAGACTTTTGCATAGCAACTAGTAGAGTAGTATCTATAGTTCTAAGACAAATTAGGTACAAGAATTTTATACCCAGCTAAATTCTTCAAGTTAAACATTCTAGGGGCTGTGGATATAGCTCAATGGCATAAATGCCTGCCTGACAAGTGCAAGGTGCTGAGTTTGATTCCTAGTACAAAAAAAACAAAAAAAAACAAAAAAAAAACAAAAAAACAAAACAAAACCTGAAACATGAATTTACCGGATGTTGAAGACACCCAAATGATAACTCACAACAGGTCCATCCCTGGGGAAATCCTGAATTAACATTTTTCACAATCTTGGCAATTATGATTATTAAAAGTATTAAAAACTTCAGTGACACACATCAATAATATAACTATCAAAAATCAGGAGTGGAAGAAGGCAGATGGAAACAGTTTCAACTTTGCTAGGGTAGACATTAGTTCCTGGTGTACACAGGACTGGGTGGAGGACAGGCAGAGCGCAAAGGCTCTGAGAGCAGTGGAACAGCTCCACACCACGCCGCAGTGCCGAGCCTGCAGCACCCCACGGGATGTGTAACCCTGGGGTGGACTCAGACTCTGGGTGACGCAGACGTCTCGCTGCAGCGTGGCTCCTCAGCTGCAGCTACTGGATCTCTCCGGCATGGAAATTAATGGTGGCGATGCTGACACGAGAGCAGGGTGCATATGGGAATCCTCCACACTTTCCATTTAATTTTACAGCAAACCTAAAACTGCAATATACTAAACCAAGGAATTGTATATTTTAAGTGGATATGTGGTATGAGTATGTAAATTTTATCCCAAGAAAGCTATTTTTAAAGTCTTTTTCCCCTCTTTTATCTTAATTTAATATTTTTGGAGCTATTATCATATCTGATGAAATGTTTTCTGAAGTTTAACAATTCACTTCCATTTCATTTCATATTTACTTATTTATTTTATTTTATTGAGGCATCTTGCTATATAGCCCAGACTGGCCTAAAACTCATGACAATCCTCTTGCCTCAGCCTCCTGAGTGTAGGGATTACAGGCATGGGCCACCATGTCTGGCTCATGCTATTGAGCTAAATCCCTGGCCCTATGCTTGTTTTTTTGAGACAGGGTCTCATTATGTAGTTTAGGCCAGCCTTGAACTCACTGTGTAGCCCAGGCTGGCCTGGAACTTATGGCAATTCTCCTGCCTCAGCCTCCAGAGTGCTGGGATTATAGGCATATGCCATCGTACCCAGTTTCCATTTCATTTTAGATACATGGAACTAGATTTATCTTTGGTAAAACTGAAGTTACATTAAATTTTAAATAGTTGAGGTTATGGCCATGTTAAAAAGTTAATAAATTTGATGTTTTGGGTTTTTCTGGAGGTAGAGTCTGAACTTAGGTCCTTGCTCACACTAAGAAATGACCACTGAATTACCCTCTCACCCCTGATTTTATTGTCAAAATGCATTTTAAACCTTAGAAACACCATCCCTACACTGCCTGTACATTTCTATTTGCATAGAGAATCTGAAATACCCATTTGGTGAATGCTAGGGGTGAAGCTGCCTCAGACTGGCGGGGTTCTGAGCAAGCTCTACTCATGATTTTCTCCCTTACCTGCCGTGCTGGAGGGTGGGACAGCAGCCTGCCCCTGCGAGGTGTGTCCAGCTGTGGGCAACCCATTAAGTCAGCCTCATCTTTCATTTTCTCATCTACAAAGCAGAGTAAGAACTGCACAGCGCTGCTGGGCTGTCTTGGGGATCACAGGAGATGCTGCACATAAGTGCTCAGTATGACTGACACAGGTGGCAGACAGCCGAGCCATACTGCCACACCTAGTAGGGGCTGAAAGGAAGGTACCTGGGGTGCAGGGTCAGCGGCGTCTGGCTGGATTGCCACCCCCATGCACACACTAAGCCGAATGGCCACAGAAAGTGGGGCTGACACACAGGCGCAGAGGCGTGAAGGAGGAAAAGCCTGTTAAAAATGCTGGACAGCTGGACAGCCACACAGGGCTGAGCTGGGCGAGCCAGGCAGGCTTTCTCCCAGGTGACCTGATGTGCACCTGCTGCCCTGACTCCCTCAGCCAGCAGCCGGACTCTTACTTGGGCAAGGCAGACACATTTCATCTGGTCTCTGCTGGAATGGTGATGGTTAGAGAGAATTATACCCTGCTTTCTACAGGGCAGCTATCGGGGCCTGGCATGGGGAGAGGGAAAAAGAAAACAGGTCTCAGAGGCCTCACTGCCAGGAAAGCTAGGCCAGGGATCTGGATGACTGTCCTCCCCCCATGCACAACCACTAGCCCCTCTCCAAAGCGGACAGGGCCCTTTCCAGTGCATGAAACACAGGGCCTAGGTCTCAGCCTTTAGAGCAGCCTTGGAGAGCCCGGTCATGCATTTAGGAACCTAGAAGGGTACCTGCGCCAGGCCAAACCCTGTTAGAGTGGGCACCACTTTGTGTGGCATCTGGGGGGCCATGGGAGCAGGAGAGGCCAGGCCTGGGTCTCCAGCCCAGGGGTCTGGGCATAGGTAGAAGGGCAGAGAGGAGGTGTGAAAGGGTGGCAACCCAGGAATCAAGGCATGGTCCCCATCGCTTCCCTACCCAACCTGGCCGGGCCTCCTGGGTTGGGGCAGATGGAGGTGGGGTGAGGGCTGCCCAGGGCAGGCACGAGGTGGAGACCTGTGGTGGGTCACCTGGATGTGGTTCCAGCAGTCTGGGGAGACAGCAGAGACAGCAGGGAGGCCCTGCCTGGGGAACAGCAGGGTGATGGGGGCTACAGAACTTAATCGGTTTTCCGTGATGAGCTGGGGTTTGATGGCATATAGGGTATTTAGCAGCAGTGCCCTGCAGGGATTGGGATGGAATCTATTTGAACAGTTCAGCCCCATCCTGGCTCTTAAGCCTGGAAGCCACTTAAAATCAGCAGCGAAGGCACTGACCTTGGTATCACATGGCGGGGAGGAGAGGGGGGACAGGTAGCCATGTGCAGCATTGCAGGGCCCCGTGGTTGCCTGGCTTCCTGCTCTAGGAAAACCCTCTGCTCTGACTCTGCTTCCCAAATAGAGTGCTGCCCAAGTAGGGCCTGAGGAGTGTAACGGTAGTAAAGGCTGTCCCTGCTGTGCCCCCTCCTCCATATGTATGTAGGAATAAAGGGGAGTATGAGGGCCACCTGTGGGACCCAGCTGGAAACCCGATCTAGGCCTGGCTGAAGCCTGAGGGGGAAAGAGCTGCTGGGGATGAGTCCAGCCAGCAAGGGGGAGGGGGGCAAGGCAGGAGCGCTATGTCCCCCACTGAGTGCCCACCCCTCTCCCCAGGGCAGCACCCCTGTCACTGTCAGATACTTGGCGCCTCGGAGGCTTTTAGACTAAGGACACATGGGGACATGGCTCCACCTTTCTTAGTCTTATAAATGGGGATGCTGAGGCTTGGGGAAGGGGCCATGTGGTGTTCAGGGTGAGAACACATCAGTGCGGGGCACAGGACCCTGATTCCAGGCTTCTGCTGTGAGCCACTCTGGAGGGCAGACCATCAGGGAGGTTTAGGGGGCACATAGCTCCTCCCCATAGCATTGTTGCCCCTGGAGCAGTGTGTGGTCTTGGGCTGAACCCCAGGGACCCCTCTAAAGCCTTGAGCACTGCCATAGTCACTGAAGACCATCAATCTTACCAGGGCATTCCCAGAGAGCCAAGCAGGGTGAGCTGCCAAGCCACTGCAGGACTTGTCACCTGACCCTAAGGCTGCCAGCCACCTGGAGGCACTGCAGGGGTGCCAAGCTCTGCAGGGCATTTCATCTGTGACACATCAACCCAAAGAACAGCTGTGGGGAAGCAGCAGGTGCAGATGACGGAACAGACACAGGAAGGTGGCATCCTACTCAAGGGCAGCAGAGGAGCCCGTGTCTGTATACACGGCAGGGTTATCTGCAGGAGAAAACTGCACCAAACCCGAACCTGGGCGCCGGAACTCACCCCAGACCACATCCTCCAGAGACCCTGCTGGTCTGTAAGCACTGCCACCATGCTGACCTTTGGGGTTGGTGTTTCCTAACTACTCACCAACTATAGCGGGAACAAAGCAGGCTCTTTGCACAAAAGGCCCCTGGAGGCTCAGATGTGATAATAGAGGCAAAAATAGAGCCTGCTAGGTCCACTGCTCTTACCTGGTCCCTGTCCCTGGCCAGGACATGTAGCAGCAGCACACAGACTGTCTGCTGGGGTCAGCAGTCCCATCTTCTGGGAGCCTCCCAGCCTGAGAGACGGGTGCCATCCCAGGGAGAAAAAGCCAGCTCCTGGGCTTGCAGGAGCGGGGAGCCTTGATGTGTACAAGGCTGGGGGCACCTCTGGGGCAGGGAGTCACAGGTCCACCTGTAGGGAGGTGGCAATGGCCAGGTTGCACCCCTGGCTCCACTAACCCCCAGTGAACCCACATTTAGGGAGTGCCCGAAACACTGGAGGTGCTGAGAGGCACAGCTGGGACTTCCACCAGGGCCTTTTGCTCTGAAATGGGTGAAGCCCTGTGACATCTGTGACAAGCCAAAATGCTCAGACCTACTCAGTGTCAGCAGCAGTCTCTGCCCTGCCTTGGTCACTCCTTCCTCCGGGCCAGCCTTTATTTGGGGCTCCCAGCACATGGACCCAGCTCCTACACTTCCCACTCTTGATTTCACAGATCTCCCCAACTCCAGTCTTTATTTCCTCAGATTTTCTCTGCCAAATCCACCAAATCCATTGTACCGCATCCACCTGCTGCCTTTACAGGTGGCAGATGCTTGTTCCCATGAAAGGCGACTCTTGGATACTGGGTCCCACCCACTTCATCCTCTGGGAACCTTCTCCATGGAGCTCCCCTCTCTCTGACATGTAAGTAGCCTCCATATTTGCAAACATGAAACCAAGCGAAGGCCCTTTGGTCCCACTCACCTAACCTCCTTGGTGCCACCCCATGTTCCTGCATCCTGCAGGTCAGCGCTGCTGGCCACCACTGCTCTCACCTCCCAACCTCTGCCTAACCCACTGCGGCCCCTGCTCCTTGCAGGATTAAGGTCACTGTGACCTCCCTGTGGCTAAAGGCATGGTCAACCCACATGGAATCCCGCCTGCTGCATTTAACAGAAATGGCCTGGGCAGACACTCAGAGGAGAAAACCCACAGCAGGTCTGGTCCTGACTGGGGAACAAGGGGTGGTGGTGATGCCAGGGTGCAGACTGCACCCCTTGAAGGTGGCACCAGGGTCTCATTATAGCTCTTAAAGACAACTCCCGCCTTCTCCATGGTCTCTGGACCTACAAATCACTCCAATTATTTTACACACTCAGGCTGCATAAATGAACAAATCCTCGACACTACTGCGGTTCATGTATGTTATGACGCCATAATTCCAGGTGATGTAATGCACCCTTTCATCGTGGGGTTAGCACCCCAAAGCTGCGTGGCCATTACCGCTAATCCCAGAATACCTTGCTCACGCAAAAAGGGTCCCACACTCACACGCACAGTCATTGCCCACCGCCACATCCCCTCCCCTGCCCACGGTAGCCATTAATCTACTTTCAGTCTTCACAGCCTGTCCATCCCAGACACTTCCTGCAAACAAGGCGCAAGGCATGCGGCCTGTTCCTTCACTCAGCATTGCGTTCCTGGGTTTTCACGCTGTTACCTGCATTGGTGCTGTGTTCCTTGTTAGGCCAGAATCATGTTACAGCACGTGGCAGTTACCTCCGTCCTTGTAACTGAGGGGACAGCAGTTTGTGTCATGCAATAAGTGGAGGAGTAGGGCTTATCTTCCCTTCAGCCCGGAGAGAAACAGCGGAAGAACTGAGCCATCTTAATTTGCCTCACTGGTGTAACACATGCCTCTTAGCATGGATAACAGCATTTTATGGTTCATGAATGCTTTTAGCTTGTTCACTCTCGTTCTTTCTGAACAATTCTCCAAGGAGGAAAAGGCCAGGATGTCCAGTGCTTGGGAGGAAGCAAGGTTGTGGGCCTTTAGGCGACGTGTGCTCGATGCCAGCAGGAATTATCGACGGATGCACAGGGCTGCAGCCCCACCTGTGCACAACTCAAGGGCATGAAGCAGCTTCGCTACCTTTTCTCTTACAAAGATGCATACCTTGGGGGGCTGGGGATTTAGCTCAGCGGCATAAGCGCCTGCCTTGCAAGCAGGCAGTCGTGAGTTCAATCCCTGGTACCAATAAAAAAGAAAAAGACAAAAAAAAAAAAAAAAAAAAAAAAGATGCATACCTTGGAGCAATATTTGTTTCTTTCCACTTATTCTGTAGTGAGTGCAACCCTTCCAGCTAAAGGAGAACCTCACTTAAACACCATCAAGGAGGGGTGCCTCCTGTAGTATTTCTGTTAGAAATAAAGGTTGCTTTTAAAAAAAAGAAGAAAGAAAGGTTGGTGTCTCTTTCCAAATACAGGCTCCTCAGCTGCAGCTGAGATCTGCTGTTTTAAGGGATGGCCTGGGAATGTGTTTGCAAAGCTCCACAGCCTGGAAGACTAGGTCTTTTCCTCTCTGCTCTGGTGAAACCTCACCTCCCAGCAGGCAGGCTTTGCCTCAGCCACTCTGAGCTTCGCCTTAGCACACATCACTAGATACCTGCTGGGGGCGAGGTCCTGCAATGGGCACTGAGGTGCAGGGGACCCTGACGGAGTCCTCAGGGAGCCTGCAAGGCTGCTGGGAAGACAGACATCACGCAGGTCATCAAAATCTGATGGGAAATATTATTGGGCCTTAAAAAGGAAGGGAGGAAATAGGGCTGGGGCCAAATCTCAGTTGGTAGCGCACTTAGTTAGCATGCACATAAAAGGAAGTCCTGACACGTTACAATAGGAATGACCTTGAAACCATGTCAAGCGGGAAAAAACATCACTTAAGCAACTTAGTGAGACCTTGTCTCAAAATAAAAAATGGCTGGGGCACAGCTTAATGTCAGAGGGCTTGTTTAGCAGGTGGCAGGCCCAGCTCCCCTCCTCAGTACCACAGAGTCAACAAGCAGGTTGTGGGTATTTGGCCACAATACTAAAACAAGAGCTCTTGACGAGGCCACAGTGGAGAAGCCGGGAGCTTCCAGAGCCCTCTGCTTGCACCACCTGGCTCAGGAGACGCCCTCTGCGCCACAGCCCATGAGAAGAGAAGGCTGCTGCTCGGAGCTGGGCAGTGCCTGGCGTGTGCCACTGAACCAGGCAACCCACTGGCTCTGACAACTTTCCTTTCCTAAGTATGACTTCTAGGTTTGCCCACAGTTTTATCCTCTGAGTCTTTTTCTCTCTTTTCTCCCTGGAGAGACAGAGATGGCATTAACCAGAAGCTGAAGGGTTTTATGGGGCAAGGAGAGGAGACTAATAGTTGCATAGGGGGTCAATTAGCTAGGTATGCTGCGCTCCTGGCAGCCTGAAGTAAAGGCCACAGCACTGGTAGTGAAATGGGGCGAGGCCTGGGTGAAGCTGTTCAGAGGTGAATGTGCCCATCTTGCCTCCCCTCTGGGAACCCAGCTGGGCCTTTTAGTGTCTGCTGGGATCAGACAGAACCCACATCCAGCTCTGCTCCCTTCAGAACTGAGCACTTGGACCCTATGATTGGTGACATGAGACACTCAGGACCTTTGCCACCAGGAGTGCAGTGGGGCAGGGTAGAATTGCAGGCTGGGAAACGTGGGTCCTCGGACTGTGCTGCCCGACTTGCTCTGTGGCCCCTCATCTCTGGACAGCTCCTATGGGCTTTCCTCTTTCCACTTTGCCCCAACTGCTCCCCATGCCATGAGGTCACTGTGGCCAGGTCTGATCAACTGTGATGCAGCACGCATGTCCGAGCGGGCCTGGCTGCCTGCTGTTGCTGGATCTTATCAGGGCCAAGCCTGTCTCTCCCAAGCCTGCCTTCTGTAGGAGCCGCTGACACAGTCCCAGACACCCACATCCCCACTGCTTTGGGCACCAGGGATGGTGGCATCCAGCCGTCGCCTGTGTCTGGCATTTGTGCCCTGTGCACACCCTGGGGATGGCACGTCTGGCTCCCTGCAGAGTGAGTCATAGGCGCTGTCAGCAAACCGCAGTGGCAGGCGAGGAGCAGTGCTGTTCTGTTCTTTTTTTTTTTTGGTCTTTTTATCTTTTTATCGGTATCGGGGATCGAACTCACAACTGCCTGCTTGCAAGGTAGGTGCTTATGCCACTGAGCTAAATCCCCAGCCCCTGCAGTGCTGTTCTGGAGCCCCTCGTGGCCGCTCTGGGGAGCAGCGAACAGAGCGGCTGCATCGCTGCCTCCATGGGGTGCGTGTGGCCATGAGCCAAGCAGCCCTTCCTGCATCCCCACTACGTGCTGCCTCACACCTGCTCGGAGTGGCAGGATGAGGCCACCCACTCTGCCATTCTTGCCACTTGTCCTTGCTCCTAGGCTTGCAGCCAAGATGAGCCAGGCAAGTCCCCGTCCTCCTGACACCTGCGCTGGGTGGAAAGGAGATCTACAAGGAAACAGACCGATCCGATTCGCAGGGTGGCCCTGGAGGGGCACGGGCTGGCGGCAGGGAGGGCGTAACTTCTGCAGTGAGACCTACACGACAAGGAGGAACAGCTGCCACAAGTGCAGAGATGATGTTTCCAACACTCTCAAGGCCACACTCCTCGCTGACACTTCGTTCTCAGGAACTGCTCATCAGGAGTCCTGAAGAAGGAAGCGCTGACCAAGCAGGGAGGAGACAGGCAAAGGGTCTGGCATCTATTACTGGAGTCGCCCTGGGGCTGGGCTAGGATCTAGCTCCAAGCCCAGGACCTGAGCCACTCCCTTCTGTGGACTCTGGCTTCTTTTTCTTCCTCTCTCTGGCATGCTAGTTAGATGAGTGCTAGGATGTCTCCTCCTCCACGTGTCTCGTGCCCCCTAAGGCTTCTTTTACTTTCCAGTGTTGTATTCTGTGTAATTTCTTCACATTTGGCTTTCACACGCTACTCTTTGCTTCGGCTGTGACTCCTCTTCAGGGACAAAGTTCTGTTTGGTTCTTTTCATATCTGCTTCATTTTTTTTTTTTTGGTCTTTTTGAGACAGGGTCTCACTATGTAGTTCAGGCTGGCCTTGAGCTCGATCAGCTCAGGCTGGTATTGAATTCGCAATGATCCTCCTGCCTCAGCCTCCCAAGTGCTGGGATTATAGGCGTGCGACACCACGCCCAGCTGCTGCTTCATCATTCTTAAAAGCGTTTTATCCCCTGCACTTACTTTCGACTTTGCCTGGTGTTTACCCCACTGTGCCAAGAGGCTTTTTCCGCCGCAAGAGCTCTAAGACCGAGGGATCTGACGGGTCTCGATTCTATGCTGGAGGGTGTGCCAAGCCACCAGATGGTAGAAGCTCACTCTCCAAGCTTGTCTCTGGGAGCATCCTTTCCTCTTGGACAACTGTCCCGAGGTGCCAGGCACTGGACCGCTTTAACAAGGCAGGTGTATCCCCCACAGTCCAGGTTTGAGACCAACACCCAGGTGCCAAGAAGTTTTCTGGAAGCTGCAGGAGAACCTGTGCCACGCTTTTCACCAGCTTCCGGTGGTTGCTAGCAGCACTTGTTGAGCCCTGGCTGGGTGCTGCATTGATCTGACCCCTGCTTCTGTGCTGGGGGCACTTTCTATGTGTCTGCCTGTCTGTCTGTCCCCATGTCTTCATGCAGCTGTCCTGTGGGAACAGCCATCACTGGTGTGAGGTCTCCACTGAACTTAGGGACTCAACCCACTGCCACCTCTCCTGGGAAGCACACCAGAGACAGTGGATAGGGAAGGGCAGCAAGACAGAGGCTCGCGGTGCCCCTTGGCAAGGATCACCACTGTCTAGTACTGGCTGCCAGCAATCTTAGTTTTGAGCAGTTCAATCACTAAAAAATAGTCAATATAAAGACTGGATGAAAATATTTTTCTAATACTGAATCTCCTGAATACAGAATTATCCCACTTCTGGACTAATTCTATATGGTTTTGTATGTTGTTATTATTATCTTTTGAGACAAGGAAGATCACTGTCTCATCCTCCCGAGTGCTGGGATTGCAGGTATGCATCACCATGCCCTGCTCCATGGATACTATTTTTGTAATATTTGGCTAAATTACATTTATTAATATTTGCTGGGAATGGTGATACATGCCTATACTGTACTCCTAGCACCTGGGAGGCTGAGGCAGAAGGATCACCATGAATTCAAGGCCAGCCTGAATGAAATATAAGACCCTGTCTCAAAACCACAAAACAATAAAAAAGTTAGTATTTTAGATCTTTTGTTTTGTTTTGTTTTGAAGTGAGACTGCTCTATAGGATCGATGAGTCGCTGAATTATTCTTTTCTGGGTTTGGTATCAATGTTCTGTGTAAAATGAGCTATAAATTTTTTTGGAAGTTTTGAAATAGTTAATCTAACATAAGGATTACTGACTTCTTGAAGGTCTAAGAAAATTTACTGTTTCTTAAGGGCAGATTTTTCTTCCTGATAAGCAAATTTTGGTAATTTTAATTCACTTAGAAAATCATGTTTTCATATTACTGAGTTTTGTTGGATCATTGAATAAAACTGTTTGCAGTCTCACTGTTTGAAAGTCCCCTCTACATGCTTTAATTTTGTAACTTCAACAACTATTTCTAAGATGACAATATGTAATTAACTAGTGATTTCCTACTGTTTATTTTTTCTAAAATTCTGTATAACTTGTACCCTTTTTCTGTTTTTTCTTCTTAAATAAAATTTTAAAAAAAGAAAATCATGTTTTATTTACATTTTTATTTGACAAAAATTGCATAGACTGTTCTGCAATTTTATTCCTTTTTTAGTGTCTTCTGCTTTGCTTTTTAAAGTTAGACTTAAAAATTTTTATCTTTTCAAAGCATCAGTTTTTAGAATTATAGAAGAATGTAACTCAGTTCTCTGATTTCATTTTTAATTATTTCTACTTTCTTTGAATGTGTTTATTTTTTCAGCTTCTTAAACTTCAAGCTACGTCCAGTAATTTTTACTCTCACTTACCTCTCAAAAAATTAAATTTAAGGCTATACCTTTCCCTTGAGTACTGACCTGGCTTCACCTCATAGGCTTTTATATCCATCGCCTACTTAACCGTCATCCATTCAAAACACTGCAGTCACAGTTCCGTCCCATACAATTAATGGAGTCCATGATATCTAACATCATAGATAGGGGTTTTAAACATCATTTGTTCTACCACATTAAGGGCTGTGGTGCAGGACAAAGAGCTAGGCGCATGGCCTTGATATGCTACTATGATCTCACTCTGCTTAAGCTTAAACTTCCGTGTGGGTCAGGCCTTTAGTGGTGGCCAAGGCTGAGAGGCGGTCAGCAGCTGTATCCTCCTCCTTGGAGCCAGTCCAGAAGCATCCTGGGCTCCTGCCACCACGGATGCTGACTGTGTTCTGGTTAGGTTCCCTTGTAGCCTGAGCTGTCTCCAATGGTATTCTGTTTTTCACAGCCAGAAAAGTCCTAACCACAGGATGCTGCATCTTCTTTTGACCTTCTGTGTAATCTACTTGCAGAGCAAACCCTTTTCTTCTAAAGGGCAGGAAGATACGTTTAGCTGAACTCAAGGTAAAAAAATAACTGAACATTCCCAGTGGTCCAAGGATCCCTTACTGGAATAATTCTCAAATCCTTAGTTTCCCTCAGAGTCCAGCAAGATGTGGCATGAACTCGGTCCCAGGAAAGACCTTGCAGCTGGGTAAGGGCAGGGGCAGCAGCCTGATGTCTGTTCTGGACACCTGCTACAATCCATGAAAAGTGGGCACTTTCTGTGAATTGGGGAATTGCTGTGAGCCCAAGTGCATGGGGTCTGGAGCCATTTCAAAAGTGTGTCCCATCCTGGAGGTCAGCAACACCATTGGCCCTATCTGCCCACCATGCACCCAGCACCATGCAGGCTGGGCGCTGAGCAGATACAATACTTGGAACTAAAATAAATCGTGGCTCAGTGACATCTTGCTGTGGCTTTGTAGGAACAGCAGGCTCCTGTGTACACTCCGTTCCGCTCTGCACGTCGGTTTGTAAATTAACCATACATCAGTAGACTTGGCTCTGACTCACAGGTTCCTGGACCACTTTGAGGGTAGCTCGAGTTATGGGATCCTCTGCTCCACTTCCAAACCAAGCCTTTCAACAGATGCCAGCGAGTCTCCTTCCTGGTGGGCGCCCTTCAGCCACCCTCCTCTTGTGTTCCCAAGCAGAAACACACAGGGCGGGGACGGGTGGTTCTCTGTGAGTCCCATCAACGAGCATCCCTGACATACAGATATGACAGTCTGAGGGTGCGGACTCATGTACGCACTTGGAAGATGAGAGGAAAAGCAACAGAGAGGCAGGGAGAAGGCGGCACCTGTCATGTGCTCACATGCCGCAGGCTGCAACCATGGCCTGCAGGAGGAAAAGCCTCTCCCTGGGGTTTTTCCCGCAGTGTTAACTGCACTCTGGCTCCTCGAGCACTCCTTGGCCCAACCCACTCTGCTCTCCTCAGTCCGCCCCAGAGTTCTGAGCACCCAGTCCCAGACGCTGCCCCGGAGGTCATGGTGGCGGCAGTGAGTCACACTGTGAGTCAGGAGAATGGCATCAGGCCAGGCTGGGGCACATGCACACAGGTTTGCCAGCCTTGGTTTCCCAGCCCAGGAAGCAGCGCTAACACCTGGACTTTGCCCAGCTCTTTACACTTAGGGCTGCCCCAGAGGGACCAGGCCGTGGAAGCTTCCCGTGAGAAGAAAGGTGTGCCGACTCGCCCTGGCAGCCCCCTTCACAAGCCTGGCTCAGGACCTCTCTGCCAGCAGCTCCTAGCAACCTTGAGAAGTCTGGGAGCTGGTGCTGCGCCTCCCATCAGACCTTAAACATGAAACAGCTGAACTGTTCGCAGCCATCCTATTCCAGCAAGTGGGCCTGGGAGGGGATAGTTGGCTGCTTCTCTGAGATGGGGAAGGGGACTGGGACACCCTGGCTGCCCAGGCCCAAAGGATGGGGAGCTTCTGTGGCAGCTGTGGCACACCCCAGGGGTCACCCCTGCATCCGACAGGTGCTCCCTCCATACCTTAATTCCCCCACCTCTGCTCTTCTGAGTACAGTATTTATGACCCACCATCTACATCCCTTTTTTTTGAGCATTTTGCAGAAGGGTTAGCCAAGACTAGGGGAGATCAGACAATTCAGCTAAAGTCGTGCAGCTAGGCCTGGGATTACACCAGGACAAGGACCAGGTCCTCCAGTGCCACCTTGCAGTGCATTCCCTGTCCTAGGGCTGGGAGTCACTCTCAGCTTGTCCATGCTCTGTCCCATTGGTAGAGGCCTTAGCTCTGATGGTCACCAGTCCTCCCTGGAAGGCAGAAACAGTCTCCTAGTTGGTCCACACACTCCCAGGTGGGTCCCCGAAACCCTCCTTCCAGGAGCTGCAGAGGGCAGCTCCCATGCAGATCTGACTACAGACAACAGTCACAGTCCCTGAAGGCCACCCCACAACTTCTCTGGATCCCCCCAGACCCTCATGCTCCCTCTTCCTGCTGCTTTCATTCCCTGCTGTTCCTTGTTCCCTCCCTGCTGCTGCTCCTGCAGCACTGTGCGCTGTGCTCTGATGCCCCTGGGCAGCACAGTTGGAGACCTGTTAGGGCTCAGGCTGACCTTGCCTACCCTTCTGCAAAAGGCTCTTCTCCACCAGGTCCACCCGGGAGACTCCCAGTGTCTGTAGAACTCAGCTCATGTGGCACATGCAGTTCCTGCGCTCACCACGCCCCATCACTGCTGTGTCCCTGACCATGAAGCTCAGGCAGCTGCCAAGCTCATGCTAGGCGCCCCGTAGACCTCTGGGAATGCTGGGGTGAGATCAGGCTTCGGGGCGAGCAGGGAATGAGGCAGGAAGGCTGACTGAGGCCACACAGGGCACGGAGCCCGCCTGCTTACAGATGGCTAGACAGAAGGGGTTCCCAGCTTTGGGCCATTTGGGAGCAGACTCTGCACACACCCACACTGCATCCCTCCCCTCCCACTAGGGAGTGAGGGGAAGCCCCCATCTTGGAGTCGGCCCAAGGCCCTCCATGTTGGGCCACAGCTGACTTTTCTAAATTCACGGCAACTCCAAGAAACCTTCTGATCCCAAAGGGGTAGAGGAGCAGGGCCAGGGTCCTGGGGCTGGTGACAAGACACAGTCCTGCAGGACTCCTCTGGGCCAGTGCTCTGATGGCAGCCACCAAGCAAGCAAGCAAGTCCAGCAAGCAAGAGAAACATGCTCTAGAGAGCTTGACAGTGAGGGCAGCTGCCACCAAACCAGGCCTCTCTGCTGGCCAGCGCCACAGCCTCTCCCTGCACAATGGACTGCACAGCAGATACTGCCAGACCAAGGGGGCAGGAGGTGGCCCAGGCAAGAGGCCTCTCAGGGAAGTCAGGGGGTAAGTCTCAAAGGAGGCAGGCGGGAAAAAGCCTGGACCCAGACGTAGAAGTCGGGGACAACTGGACCCACCAACCTTCCCATATCCAAGGGAGCATCTATGGTGCAGGGACCTGTGGTTACCAGCTGGGCCCCCATGAACAGCCAGCGACACAGTCTGGACAGCTGCACCCTTTCCCTGGGTTGCTGCGGCTTCAGAGAGTGCTGGGGAGAAGATGGATGCTGGTGTAGCCAGGTGGACTACAGAGTGCACGCTGCTGGAACAGCCGGGGAGGGCATGGGGTGGGGTTCTGAGAAGCAGGTGGTGGGTGGCAGGTCCCCATGAGGCCCTGCAGCAGCCAGGGCCAGCTCCTCTTCCTGGGTGGAGACGCCTGGCCAGCACCTGTCTGCTCTTCTCCCTCCACCCGCACCTGGGTCCCCAAAAATGCTCCCTCCCAATTCCAACACACTATGGTTACAAATTCGGGAAGACACACTATCCTTCCCTAGGGGTGGCACAATGGAAGACAGCATTTGAGCCAGCATGGTGGCCAGGGCCGTAATGCAGGAGGATTGATCCAGGAGGATCTGGGAGGCTGAGGAAAGACTGTGAGTTCAAGGGCAGCCTGCAGCCTGAACTACATAGGCAGGATCTGGAGTGGGGGAGGAGGGGAGAGAGGGAGCTTGAGAGAGCTGGCTCTTACCTTGCCTAGACAGGATATTGAACTCAGAGCCTCAGCTCACTCACCTGTAAAGGGGAGGGGCAGCAATCCAGTGAGGGGGAGTGATGGCAAGTGTGGGAGCATCTCATACCAGCCTGGTAACGCAGATGTGTTCAGTTGCTTAAGGGATATTAAAGGTATCTAGGCGCTGGGGATGTAGCTCAGTGGCACAAATGCCTGCCTAGTAAGCGGAAGGTCCTGAGTTTGATTCCCAATACCCTCTAAATAAAAAATAAATAAATATATCTAACCACTGGGGGCTCTAGTGGATGCTGGGTGGGGCTGGGTGGGCTGGGCTAGGTCCCCAAGTGCCCTGTGGGTCGTGGTACCCCTTCAGCTCCAAGAATCCTAGGGGAGGGACAGTGGGTAAGTGGGTAAGAAGGTTACATCCAGGAAAGCAGTCCAGAGCACGGGCCCCTGGGCCCGGATGTGGGAGATTTCAGAATTTCCTACACTCAGACAGGTGACCCGGCAGTTCTCAGCAGCACACACTGATCGAATACATCGACATTTCTGCAGAGAAATACGTGAACATGGAATACATAAAGGCTATAAATAGCTTTGCTTGTACTATAAATACCTCACCTCTGTTCCAGTGGGATTTTGCTGCCAAATGAGCTGTGACACAGCATTTGGTTTCTAGAGCTCACTGGGTTCTGGAGCTGAGAGTGGGGGAATGCGGATGCCGATGTCAGTGTTCCCATCATGCATCCAGAACCAAAGGCACGGCAGCCCCACCCTGTCCCACAGCTGGTGCGGTTCAGGTCTGGGTTATATGTGCCTTACCCCAGAACCTCACTGGGCCCACTGGCCTGGGGGACTCCTGTTAGTCACACATGAAACCAAATGTAGACATGTACACGCGGATCCAGCAGCACCTACAGACATAAGCACCAGCGCTGGAATGGAACTTGGGCAGCCCAGTCCTGTCCCTCACCCAACCCAGCCCCAGGACAGAAGCCAGCATGAAGAGTGGGGCCCAGGCCTGGTGCTGCACATGAAGCAGAAACAGGGGTGCCAGACAGACTGATCCTCAGTGCCACATGCAAGCTGGCTCGAACTCCCAGTGTAGCCGCACCCCCACAGTCTAGTACTGCAGGCCTCCCAGAGTTCTGAGGCAGGCCCTGAGGTGCCCAGGGCTGGTACTCAGTGGCTGCTTGGGAAATACCTGCTGATGGTTCTCTGAAGTTGCCTCAAAGTGTGACACACAGAAAGGGAGCCTCTTCAGCCCGGACATGCCCATGTCCTTGGCTCTCTTTCAAGGTAGGGCCATGTGTGGGCCTCTGTGCTACATGGGGTGCTCCCCTCTGAACTGAGACATCTAAAACTCTCCTGAGACAAAGCTCTGGGTCCAAGGGGAGACAGCCTAGACAAGGCAGCCTCCCTGGAGGAGGGCATGGAACGTGAGCCTCTGTGTCAGGATGGGCTCCGTCCTCACTTGCTTCCGGTCACCGAGACTCTGTGAGCCCTTGTTTTTAGGAGGAGACCCAGCACCATGGCCTTCCCAGGGCAGGCAGACAGGAGTAAGGCACTCAGTGCTGTCATGATGATGGCAGTGTCGAAGACAACAATGGAGACAGCCCTGCTCCCGAGATCTTCCCTTCAACCCTGTCCTCCAGTCCCACCCAGTCAGGATTAGAAGAGACAACTCAGGGCATCATTAGTATTTTGTCCCTGCCTGTTGTCACCAACCTCCCAGCGCCTGTGGTGACCTCCTGCTAACACTTCGAGGCAGGGGGAAAACAAAGCCATGAGTCACGCGGTCAAAGCCATCGAGCAAGTCAAGAACTGGGAGAGAATGAGACTCTCTGGTCCTGGGCCTGGGTGACACCAAATTTATCCCAAGCAGCACCTTGAAGCCCTAGGGCACTGGTGGGTGGCCTGGGGACGTGCAGGGCAGGGGAGAAGTATGGGGAGAGCAAGGAGGCGGGTGATAGGGTATGGGGAACTGAGTCATCTTTCAACTGGTCCCAGCCCATCACACACAGTCTGGCTCCTCTATCTTTGGCGGGGAGCCGGGGGCTATTTTGGGAAGCCCTGCACACAGCCTGCCACTTCCCTGCCAGGCTGACTGGGTCAAAAACAAAGCCAGCCCAGCAACAGTCTGCTGTCAACAGGGTGGGAGGTGAGGAGGCACGAAGAGCCCCAAACCGAGCAGCAGGAACGAGGGATGGTAGGGGAAGGCCAGGGATAGGGAGAGGGCGGGTGAGCACAATCACCCCCATTCTATAAACTATCGCCCCAAAACAAGAAAAGCCACCACCACAACAACGACATAGGGCAGTGTGCAGAAACAAACAAATGAAACCAAGCTGGAGACTGAGCCCCAGGGGCTGGGGTTTGCACAGACCTAAGTTTAAGCACAGGCGGTCTCTGAGCCAGCCCGTTATTACTCAGGCCTCGGGTTCTCCCTTTATAGGAACAGCAGCCTCTTGTGGGCTTGGGGAGGAAGAACATTACTGGGGGGTCCCAGGGGTGGGGGTGGGGGTGGGGAATGATCGCCAGCTTGGCCCCTACACACCAGCTCCCCTCAGTGCCACCTCTGTTGATCCCTGCCTCTGTCCTGCAGGTACAGCTGCCTAGGGCAGTGGAAGCCCCTACAGGCCATGGAGGGCACCTATCTATCTTGTGTGACCACAGAGCTAAGGCTAGAGCAGCTGCGGATGGATGTGAGAAGTCATGCCCAAGGGGCCACCAGATCACCTCTGGGGCCCCAGGGCCTCCAGCTACTGTCAAGGCAATCAGCAGGACTCAGCTGGAACCTCGTGATGCCTCTTAGGGACAGGGACAGAACAGCCTTGTCCTGAGGAAGGAACACAATGCCCCACCCAGGGCAGGCATCCAGGAAACACCTGCAGAAGAAAGAATGGGGGAGGGAAAAAGGAGGGGGGTGGGCGCGGGGGCCATGCATGGGGCATCTGTGGGGCTGCAGCCCTGGGTAAAAGGCTGGCACACCTGTCTCAGAGGACAGTGCCTTCCTGACAGATGAGAAGCAAGGCCTGAGAGGAGGGCAGGGCCCCCTGGGGTGAGAGTGTAGAGAGGACTGGGGTTCTTCACATGCAGTAGGAATGGAGTCTGGGGAGGCAAAGCAAGCCCGGCTCAGGGGAAAGGGGAGGTGGGTTGGGTGCTGGAAAGCTCACTGTACACGGGGTCCTGGAGCTGATTTTGGAAGGGGGCACTGACAGCTTTCCTATTAGGGTTCTGACTAGGCCCTGCTGACTTCCCCAGCCCCGCCGTGTTTTACAGGCTCTCCACCTGGGGTTGGATAGGTGAATAGCCAAAGGCTGCGAGCAACACAGTGCCCATGGAGAGAGGAACTGAAGGCCAAAGGGGGTCTACCCACACCATGTAATACGACTCTGCCTGCAGGGGACGGGTATGGGGGCAAGGGCTGCAGCACGGAGGAGCCTCAGCGACATTACAGCAAGCAAACAGCAGACGCCTGCTCATCAAGGGCAAATACAGTACCATTTCACCTACATGAGACACTGGAGAGGCGAAATTCACAGACACGGAGTAGGCGGGTGCCCAGGTCTGGATGGGCCAACGCAGCTAGTGTGTCACGGGGCAGGTCTTCAGCTTGGGAGAAGGACGGAGGTGAGGTGGCACAGAGTGAGAACGTGTATTTGTTAAGGACACCAAACTGCACATGTGAGATGGTTACAGAGCAGCTGGGTGTGGAAATGCATGACTATAATCCCAGCTACTCAGGAGGGAGGCAGGAGGATTTCGAGTTCAAGGCCAACCTGGGCAACATACCAAGACCTCCTTTCAAAAGAAAAGATTAAGATGTAAATTTTATGTTATGTACTTTTACCACAATTGAAAAACATTTGAAAAGAAAGTAAGTCCTAGGGTCAGATAATCTTTTGGAACTGGACAAGGGTGGTAGCATCACAAGCTAGGCAATTGTAGGTTATATGAGTCTCATCTGAGTACAAAAAATGTTAAAGTCCCTAGTGGTAGCTGCAGCTGGCAGACACTAGGAAACCTGGGAACCACTGGGATGTCTGTTAGCTCTGCCAGAGCAGAACAGCAAAAAGGACATCAGTCAGTAACATGGGGCACCCAGGACTGGCGATGGGACTGCCTGGACCACAGACACTTCCTGTGTTTGGAGCCAGCCTCTATCACCCTGGCCAGGAGAGACTTCCGCAAGTCAGATGCAGGAAGGGCTGCACAAGGTGGTGGAGTCATGGTGCGTTGGGTCCAGTGCTGCACGTCAGGATAGCAGCTCACAGGGCACTCTGGTGCCATGTCTGCCAAAGCCAGCAGTTCAGGGAGCCAGGGCTGAGCTGGAGGGGAGTATGAGGCGGCT
Source organism: Cavia porcellus (assembly GCF_034190915.1). NCBI lineage: Eukaryota > Metazoa > Chordata > Mammalia > Rodentia > Caviidae > Cavia > Cavia porcellus. The sequence continues at coordinate 7,187,885 of NW_026947499.1, read as the reverse complement.
CCCAAGGCAAGGCTGGGAAGAGCACCTGGCTGAGGACAGCATGAGACGAAGGTCTCACAAGGGACAGACAAGACGCAGCTGTGGAATGGGCCGGTGGGACAGCTCAGCAGGGTCAGGGCACAGCCTGGCTGCTGCTGCTCCCTGGCAGGCGGGGCCACGTGAGCACTCTGTCCACCCCAGGCCCTCAGTGGATAGTGGGAGGCCATGTGGAGGGGCTTGGAGTCTGTGGCTGCCACCGGCCCTGGACTGGCTGTGAGTGTCACTGACCTCATCCTGTAGCTAGCTGTCATAGGAGGGCCGAGGGTCCCTGACTCAGGTGGGGCCATTACCTGCTAAAAAAGAGCAGAGGCTCAGAGCTCTGAAAAAGCCACCCTGTTGACAGCTGGACCACCAGCCTGCAGTGATGCGCCCCACTGTGTGGCATCACTGGAAAGTTCTGCTGAGCAGAGCTTGCCTCCTGGGGCTCTGTTGGCTCTTCAGAGCCACAGTGAGCCTCTCTTCTCAAGGACACCTTGAGTAGGTGTTTGGACAACACATCCTCTCCAGAAAGGCTGCCCACTGAGATTTTTAAAAAAATTTTTTTGTTGTTCTGAGGAGTCACACTGAGCTATAGGGTTTTTTTTTTCCTTTCTTTCTTTCTTTTTTTTTGGGGGGGGGGTCTTTTTGAAACAGAATGTGCTATGCAGTTCAGGCTGACCTTGAGCCCATTTTGTAGCCCAGGCTGCAACTTGCAACAATTTGCCTGCCTCAGCCTGCCTCAGCCTGCCTCAGCCTCCCAAGTGCTGGGATTATAGGAGGCTTTTTATTTTTCCTGTTTTATTTTAGTATTTCATTTCATTTTGAGACAGGATCTTGATAAGTTTCTAAAATGCCCAACCTGGGCTTGAAATTGCAATGCTCCTGCCTCAGCCTCCAAGAGTACTGGGATTACAGGCATGCACAGCCACGCCTGGCTAAGGCTGTTCTTGGAGTCTGCTCTGTCTCACTCTATTCACAGAGGCAAAGCTGCTCTAGCTTCTGAAGATGGACCGTGAGGCTGCTAAAGCCTCCGGCTCTCATTCCTGGGATGGGTTGCCTGGCCGATGCTTGCTGGCTAGCATAGCTGGCTCACGTGTCTGGCGACATTGTGCCTTCTGGGTGCTGAATGCTGTTCCCCTTTCCCAATTCACATCTACCTGAAACCTCAGAACATGACCCGCTTTAGGGTGGGGCCCTAGAACATGTAATTAAGGGTCTCAGAATTCTACATGCTAGATTTACAGGGGGCCTGGAATGCAGTGACTGCTGTCCTTATAAGAAGAGGACACAGACATGCTCACCCTGTGAAGAAGGACGTAAGATGCGAGTGACTCAGCCGCAAGCCAAGGAAGTCCTAGAGTCACCCCAAGTCGGAAGAGGCCAGGGAGGATCCTCCCTAGAGCCCTCAGAGGGAGCACACCACTGCTGACACATTGATTTCAGACTTCTGCCTCCAGAGCTGAGAGAAAAAAATGTATTTCTGCTGTTTGAGCCACCAGCCCGTGTCACTTTGTCATGACAGCCCCAGGGGACTAGTGCACTGAGTATGTGGTGTTGGGAAGCAGTCTATGCCCTGGGCTGACCACACGTGCCTCAGCCAGGGCCCTCTGCTCCACACACCTCTTGTGACATGAGCTGGGAGGGCGACCCCAGCACTCAGGCAGGACTGAGCCAGCCTGTCTCCCGGCTGTTACCAGGGCAGCAGACCAATTAGCTCAGGGCACTCAAGGAGCCAGCATCCAGGCGATTAAGATGCTTGAGGGGGAACCTCTTGGGCTGAAGCACCCACCTGCCACCCAGAGTCTCCACTCTTTCTTCTTGCCTTCCACAAAACTCTGGGATGTACCAGCCCTATGAAGGAGGCATTAGTGCCAAGCAGAGACTGTATCTCAGCCTGGAGAGAAATGCTAGCCCACCCTGCCCTGGCTCAGCATTGCCTACCTATCTTCGGTTTGGGAGACCCTCTCAGGATGGGGGTGAGGAATTGGCCAAGGCTTTTGGAAGCTTTAGGACTAAGACTCACGGTCTCTCCCTGAGATCCAGCAGTGCAGGACTGCAGACAGCTTTGGCAGTGAGCTCCCTTCCTGCCACCACCCCTACTCGGGACAGGCCTGGCAAAGGCCTGAGTGTGGGGCAAGGCTCAGGTAGCTCCAGGATGGCTCAGTCCAGCACTACTACCACAGAGGTTGAGCCACTTTAGAAACACTAGGAAGCTAGGTTCACATGCAGATTCCTGGCTCTCAATCTGAGGCCTAGGAATCTGTATTCCATAGCATTATGAGGAAGCTCACTGGAGGAGGACAAGGGGCCTGGCACAACCTCCATGTATTGACGGCAGTGTGGAGACAGGAAGGGCTTGGGCAAGGCTGGATCTAGTCTCCCCAGGCCTGGCCACAGTGTCTGCAAGCCCAGAGTCCTCCGTGCTCACAGAGCCCACTGCCCAGGCCAAGCTTCCTCCAGGACGCTCTCCCCCACCTTGGCACCCTGCGCCAGCTCTGCATCTGGCCCTATCAGACCTTCCAGGGGCTGCAGGTTCGCCTTTGAGCTCAGACCCTGTGCCTTCTTCAAAGTGGTTTCCCCAGGGCTCAGCCAGCACAGTTGCTCAGTTAAAGAAAGTGCCTGGCAAATATTTGTTAGGTGAATGGTCTCAATTCCAAACTTGGTCCTTGAGTGGATATCTGACCTTGTGCAGGTTCCTCAACTCCCACGCCCCTGTGTGGGACAGATTCTCGTTATACACCCTAACTGCATCCCAGGCCACAGTGACAATCACCCAACAGCCCATGTACCATGCTTGGGGAGCTGCAAGGCGACAGCAAGACCATAGCTCTCTCTATACACTGGGACCCCACAGCAAAAGCCTCTTCTCGAGGGACTGGCTCAGACCCCAGAATGCCAGGGCGGGGCAGTAAGCCTCTGGAGCCTCTGTAGGGAAAGAGACGTAGGAGACAGCCAGGGTGAGAGATGGCCAAACCCTGGCACTGCCCAGCATGGTTCTCTGCTTTTGGGGGCTCCTACTGTGGGCCCTGAATGCAATCAGGCTTCAGACAGGAGGTCGCAAGGCCCTGGATGCTGGAGTAGCTGCCTGGGCCCGTTTCCAACTCTTAGGGAGGGGCCTGAGCTGGGCCACTGCAGGGCCAGCCACTGTCACTGGTACCTTGAGACTCCTGACAGGCACTCATGTGGGTGTGGGCAGCAAGGAAGGCCTGTCCCCCAGAGAGAGGCCTCCTGGAGCATGCTTAAGGACCATGCTTATGGGAGCCTGGGAGCAAATACATCCCTTCTGCTGACCACCAGGGGTTTGCAACCTGCTAAGCCTGGAAATGGCCCCTGGTGGGGTACTCTTCAGTGACTACTTCCTCAGGCCAGGCAGGACTGGCTCACACAGACCTCTGTCAAGGAGGGCTTGGGAAGCTCAGCTCTGAATCCCCACACCAAGCACCTTTTAAATTACCCAGGAGACCAACTGGCTCTTCCTCCAGGCTGGCTAGGGTGGCTTCTCAGGCCCCAGCATCAGCACACTCCTTCTGTATCTGCCCAGCCCACATGCAAGGAAAACACCAGGATCTAGGTGTTCAGGAAGGCCCTGTTGGGACCCTGCACAATGTTTTCTCACCTGTCTGGCTTCATCTGGGACCTTCACACTGACTCATCCAGGGAGTAATGGGCAGGAGCAGGCCAATTTCTCCGGCTCAGGGAGAGCAGAGGGCTGCAGGCAGCAGAAAGGGATAGCTAGCTTGGCTCTTCATCTCCAGCTACTGGCTGGTGATGAATTCTGGTTCTGCCCTCATTCTGGGTCCAGGAATGACCCCACACACACTCAAGGTCCAGCAGAGAGACACAGAACTTCCCCCTGGGATGTGGGATGTGGGATGTGGGATGTGGGATGGACAGGGAGGGACCTGAAAGCTGGGGGACCCTCTGTTGCCAGTGGTTGGTGGACATGGACTCCTCTGGGCTGCCGGCCTGGCCCTGATCCTAGGACAAGCTGTAGTCCAGGACGGTCATTTGGAGAGGAAGGAGCTCGATGAAGCCCTCAGGGACCCCACACCCAGCCTCTGAGCAGGGCGAGGTGCTGTCTCAGCGTCTCACATGCACAAGCGAGAGTGGGCATGATGGCTCTGTGCTGTACAACAGGAGACTGAGGTGCAGCGGGACCCAGAGGCTCCCATGGTCACACAGCCAGGACTCAAACGTGGGTCTGTGTGGCTGCCATGTTTTGCTCCTCCTACGCCCTAAGGGAAGTCCCTACCTGATACTGTCCAATCCTGGACCTCTGCATCCCAGGACCCAGCCTAGAGAGAGGACTCCAGCCTGCTTAGCAGCAGGGTCCAAGCAAGCAAATGAAATCGGGTGGTGAGAGTGTTTCAAAATTAACTGTGCTCACTCCCTGTCCGCATGGCCTTGACAGAGCCTGTTCACAGCCACAGGCTGCGATCAAGGTGTGCCCACACCTAGGAGGCTGTGAAGTGTTTCACAAGAGCACAGGAGGCCAGCAAAGCAAGGGCACTGACACGGAACAAAGTGTGCTGCAGACACTGTCCCTTTTGTTCTTCTCCCTCTCCTGAGGGCACCCGGCTGAGTAACCCTGCTGTGTAAACCAGGAAACTGAGGCCCAGAGAGGCAGGGGGATTCTCCAGGATCTCAAAACCAGAGCAAGAGCAGAACAGGCATAAGTCTCCTGACATGCTTTCTGCCCTCCCTTCTGCTCCTGACCACAGCTCAGCTTTGGGAGAGGTGCTAAGGACCTGGTGAGGAAAGTTCTTGTTGCTACAGCAACAGAATAGTGAAACTGAGGCACAGAGTGGGTACTGCTGCAAAGATGGACAGGTTAAGGCTGGCAAACATCTCCCTCCTGCCCTCTTCCAAGATACAACACCGGCCCTCTGCAGGGTGACGGTGTGCTCAGGCCCCTGGTTCCTTCATTGCCAAGCTTGACTTTGTCAGGGAGAGAGCAGAGGCTTGCAGAGGCCCCTGCGAAAAGGCAGAAATCTCAGACTCTCAGACTTGGGGGCCAGTGCTCCATCTGCACAGCTGTCAAGGTCTGTGGCTGCACATTTATCTCTAAGGGGCTCTCGGAACCATCAGAGAAGACCACAAAATTCCCCTAACAAGGGAGCCTGTGACTGCATGGTGGACCCAAAAAAAACCAGCGTCCAAGCCAGAAACCAACGTAAGGTCCACCTGCCTCTCACAGTGGGCTCTGGAAGGGGAGGCTCTGGCCACCAAGAAGGGCCCTCGGGCAGGCGTCCAGCCCTGAATGTTGAGCCCAGATAGGGATGTAGGAAGGAGCCTGAACTCAAAGAGCCTGTGTCTAGCGAAAGCCCTGTTTTGGGAGTCTGGCTAATGACCTAAAAGATGTGGTGCTCCCTGTCCTCACTAGGCTGTGCCACCATCAGCCTCCTGGGGATGGAGCTTTGGTTTTATACATTTGGTTTCTCATGGAGTTCTCAAAGTACAAATCTTCCTCTGTTATGACAGTGTTCTGTCCGCCTTTCAGTACAAGCCCTAAATACTTAAGGCTGTTTTTTTAATTATGTTTTGCAACCTTTTTATAAGTTTGCAAAACGTAATAACCCGTGCATTCCTCTTCTGAGAATGCTAACTGTTTACCTTTTGCCCTTTCTCCCTCTATGCACATCTGTATGGGTGAATAACTGCCTTGGCCTGTTAAGGGGAAGTTATCAGGGTGTTTTGTCTGTTACAGCCCTGCCTACCGCCTCTACCACTGCCAGTGCACGTAATTTCTTTCAAGCACCTCACACCTGTCCTGTGTGTGAGGTATGCAAAGCAGCCGAAGGTAACAGCATTCTGTTGCTCTCATGTTACAGAGGGGAAACTGAGGCACGGGTCCCTGCATGTGCATTGCCCCTTCTTACAAAGAACCACTGATGCCCAAGTCCTCAGCCAAAACAAACAGCGCCCACGATGCAGATCATCTTCTTAATGATGAGACAGAATGACTACAGCTTTAAAAAGAAAGAGCTGTGCTGTGCCCATAGCAGAGTTAAGAGTGGCTTGGGGTCTGGATGACCTGGATTGTCCTCCACAGAGCTGACTTATGTACTGCAGGTGGGAGCCACAGGCAGGGGTGGGTAGGATGAAGAGACTCCTCTCTGCCTGCTCCTCCTAAGCCTGCTTTTGGGCTTCTTCCTTTCTGGGGTTTTTTTTTTTTTTTGGTCTTTTTTTTAATGCTAGGGATTGAATACAGGGCCTCATGCACACTAGGCAAGTGCTTTACTACGAAGCTAAGCTCCCAGCCCATGGTCTAAGTATGGACAATCTGGAGGGAACACACACACACACACACACACACACACACACACATACACAACGCCACATACAGACACATGCACACATATCACATACACAAAGCACACACACAAGTATACACACATATACACACACTTGCATACCTCCTTTACAGCACACCACACATACACATGCAAGACTTCTGCATACACACATTACATGCATCACATCCATATATTCACATCCACATCCAGGAACTCACACATGCATGTCATATACCCACATGCTCATGTACATGCTACACACATGCATACATAGCACATACATGCAGATATACGTGTACCCACAACACACATATGCATGTATATACCACAGACACACCCACACACGATACCCTCATGCATACAGCATCACACACTACATATTCACACACACTCTCACAATACACATTCACCTCAAACACACACATAACATGCATACACACCCAGCTTTACAGCTCAGCACACCTGAAGCTCAGCAGTCTCTCCTGGACAGCTTCCTTCCCTGGGGCTGAGACCCTCAGCAGGCTGGCACCTGGGGGCTTCCCCACAATCTGCAATACACAGGCAGTGCTGCACAGCATGGAGTAAGAAAGGGAGGATAGCAGGAGGGTGGCAGTGTTTCCTAGAAGGGACAAGGACAGTCACCTCACTCATGTGAGGCATGGAGCTGAAAAGAGACATGTAATGGTACCACTGTGAGAGCTGAGCCGTGCTGGGGCTGTTTACACGAGACGGAGGCAGCGCAAGCAGAATGGCTATTGTACACGCACTGCTGCTGGCAGAAGGGAGAGACGGACCTGTGTGTGTGTGTGTGTGTGTGTGTGTGTGTATATGTGTGTGTGTGGGCGTGCATGTGTCTACAAGGCATAGGCATCTGTGCATGTGTACATGTGTGTGTATATATGTAGGCACAAGCTGTGGGAGTATGTGTATGTGTGTGAGCATCACGGGGGTGTGAGCATGTGTGTGCATCTGTATTGTGTGTGCTCGGAGGAGTACAGGAGACCAGGGCAGAGTTTAACATTCATGAGCTTCCTTCTTCCTACACAGCCTGTCATTCGTGTAACACAATGACAGCCTGAGCACAGGGATGGGTGGGGACAGAGGCACAACCTCCTAGGCAGATGGGGTCCTGAGCCCCAGTCCCCTACCTGACTCAGATCTGCCTGTCTTGCCCTCACACAGCCTGGATGGTGGACCGAAGCACAGGGGAGAATAAACCGAACTTTCCCCCAGAGCTTTGGGGCTTGGTGAGGTCTGTCTAAACCACCAGCTTCCTGCTGGGCCTTTCCCAAATCCCAGAGCTTCTGTCAAATTAAAGAAGAAAGAACCACTCACCCCCTGAAAGTCAGCCAAGGCGGTGATTATCCCATTTTTCCTGGAATGAGCTTTCCGCACTTTGACCGGCTGGAGCCGTAGGCAGGCAGGGCTCCCACCTCTCCAAGCTGCTCTCACACCCTCTGCAGCTCCACACGGTGTGATGCTTTCAAGTAAGTCACCGCTACGTGCAATTACACTTCAGAGCATCCGCCGAGGAAGGACGCGGGAAGACAGGCGGGAGAGCACTCAGGGTCCCCCTGGGAGAGAGCGGCCGGGGGCGGGGGGGGGGGGGCGGTGGTGGGGAGGTGGCCTCTCTCCTCCTGAGTGGTGTTCTGGCCGCCCTTTCTGGAGCTGCTGCCCTAACACACACAGGAGTCGTGCTGGGAGCGAGTGAAGGACCCCAGGGTGGAGGAATCCCCGCCGCAGCGGCAGCAGTGTGGGTTCCCATGGAGGCTGAGCACAGAGAGGACTGAGTGCTGCATTCGAGAGCTGGCCTTTAACATGTCACATCACATTTTCCATTCGCAGGCAAACCAAAACCAAACCAACAGCACACAGCCTCCCACCCATCACACAATTCATAAACCCATCAGAATTCACAGCCGGCCAACCAACCAGAATCCAGATGCAGGTAAATGTCATTAAGAAGCCTGCACACCACCAGATGCCACGAGGGTCTTGGTGAGCCTCCAGTCCCAGAGCCGAGAAAAAGTGAGCCAGGGCTTCAGGGTCCATAAACACAAAAGCATTCCTCTCACCCTGCCCAACAGGACCGATCTGACTGCTCAAAGCGAAGCACCAAGGATTTAGGGCCTGTGATAGCGCTAAAGAAACAGGGTTGTGGGACACATGAGCACCCGAACACGGAACACATGGGGAGTCCTGTCTCGGGCTAACTTCAAGGCTCTGATTCTGTTATTAAAGCAATCTATCAAAGAGAATGCTGAAGCAAAAATAAAATCCAATCAGGTGGTCGTGAGCCTGACTTTATCAACACAGCACCATGTCTGTTTACGTTCTGCTGCTTACTTGGAGAATCACCTCTAGTCCCACCAGCCCCTGGGAATGCAGGCACATACCTGACCGGTGGGCCTTCTCTGCAGTCCACTCCCCAATCCACACATCTTTTGCAAAGTTAAGGATGGATTCCCTGATACCCAAACTTCGAAGCCCGCCTATGAGTCAGATGGAGCTACTCGGTGTATGCTTTCTATTTAAAGATCAGATGGGGCTTATGCTCCGATACCATTCAGACCCTAAGCTTCTAAGAACTGGGTGCTAAATCTGCTCTGTTCAGCCCTTACTTTCCATCCACACAGGAGATGTTCTTGTTGACAACCAGGGCTGCTTTTTTCCATCGCCAGCTGCACAGGAAGCAGGGGTAATGGGGAGCTGCCGGCCTCTTGGGCTGGGCTGCTACGGAGTCAACATCGCAGCTTCCTCTAAGAAAGATGTGTAGGGGACCTCTGAATGCCACTGCCGTGGTCAGGAAGGAGTGGCAAGGGCCGGACAGCTGTCCTGGGATCCTGTCTGAGCTACACTGTGCCAAGGGCCACTATGGGGGCTGCTGGAGACAGACACACAACACACCAGCAGGACGGTTCTACCTAACCAGTCAACCCAAGAGTCCCTCCACCATCTTCTCAGAAAGCCCAGTGGGACAGATGAGACATCCCCCACTGAACACCCATCATCAGAGGAGAAAGGATGGCCAGAGGGTGCCAGCCCAGAGCTGGGTCCTGCATACTGAGGGGCACATGCACGCCTCTAAATTTCCTCCCCTCCTCCTGGTTTGATCACACTCAAGGAAAGCAGCCTGCCTGTGCTCTGGAGCCATCCAGTGAAAGATGGAAGCGCAAAAGAGCTGTGTCCCCAAGCCCCGGAAGGCAGGAGCTGAGCTCCTCACAGACTCTTGAGAGGAGACGCCCACGTACCCAAAGTCTGCCCAGCCCTTGGGAGCTTGGGCAGGTCAGGCCAGGCCTCTCTCATCCTCTCCCCTCCATCCCAGTCCTCAGAGAGAAAGCAAGCAGCCTGTGTGATCAGATGGAGCCTTCCTTGCTAATAAACCCATCCTGAGGCTGTGACACATTTCAGAAGGAGCAGAAAATTACCTTTCAGAAAGCCAATGTGAGGTAAGGGGAAAGGGGACAAAGTATGAGAGCCAGGAGCCACGAGCTACCACCGCAGGCGCAGGAGCTGGCCCAGGGCTCGTCCAGCAGCCCTCATCCTTGCAGAGGTCCAGCCTCAGAGTGCTGCCCCCAGCCCACAGCGCTCCGGGCAGCCCATGCCTGGAGACACGGAGGGTGGGCACCAGCACGCAGTCCCTGGGCTGGCTGGACCGAGGAGCCACAGCGGGCAGGGCGGGCAGGGACGACCGAGGCAGGGAAGAAGGCAGGTCGGAGAGGAAGGGGTGGGGAGTGGAGCCGGAGGGCGGGAAGGAGGGAGAATTGATTCTGTCTCCTCCACTGGGACCACTGAGCTAAGTTGCCATGGAGAAAGGGGAGCTGCTGGCAGAGCTCGAGGCGGGCGGAGGAGCCATATGCCAGAGGGAAGGCGTCAGCAGAGAACCAATCCCACAGTTCTGCTGCTGCAGCAGCCTCCCCCAGCCAGACCTCTGGGCCCTGGGTGACAAGTCTGGGAGAATAACTGGCCGGACCCCCAGCAAAATCAGGCCCCAGCACTACCATCCCCAGGGAAGGGGAGGGGAGGGGAGGGGTGGAGTTTCCCCTGGCTCAGGAGGCTCCGGTGCTGACCCATCACATTCCCCCACCCACTGGCATGCTGCACTGATAGTCTCTGCCCAAGGCCACGATTGTGGGACCTCGGAGCACAGGCATCCTCAGCCTGGCCAACTCCTGGCCTGGTATCTGTGCCTAGGGAGCGCTGCTGGTCTACACCTGCCTCCCTGTTTCTAAAAATCAGTTGCCAGCTCCTGAGTCACACTTTCCCACCCTCAGGAAGAAGGGGATGCCCACCTACTGGACAGCTTCCGCGGTCCAGAGCCGCCCAGGCAGGAGGCAGAAAAGGGAGGCGGCTGGATGTGGGCTGGTAGAGGAGGGGTGCAGCACTCAGATATGAGGGGGTGCGGGGGGGGGGGGGAGTAGGAGCCCCCTGCTGGGCCTCAGTCTCTCTCCTGCAGGGCACAGGAGCAGGGCAAGGCGCTCAGTCTCGGGGCTTCTGTTTCTTACTATAAGGAGCTCTGGGCGCCGCAATGGTGTAGAGGCAGGGAAAGAAGAGGGAGTCCTTTCACGGGCTGTGGCCACCACAGCGGGCTGGACGCACAAGGCTGCACCCAGTGTCCTCCTTTCCTTCACTTACAGGGCCACAAGGCCTCAGGCCAAGGACCAGCAGCCTTGCCACTGTGACTCAGGACACAGGAGGGCGCCATTTTATTATGAAAGTGTTCACGTGTGTGGGGCAATCAGAAGAACACTACAAGGAGATCCACAGATACGACCTAATTTCCACGGCTTCCCTTTTTCACTATGGTAAAATACCAGCAACATAAACTTTATCATCTTAATCACTGTTTTTTTTCTTTGTACCAGGCATCGAACTCAGGACCTGGCACTTGCCAGGCAGGCGCTTATGCCGCTGAGCTACATCCCCAGCCCTAAGCATTCTCAACTGTGTGTGTCTGTGGCAGGAGGCACCAGCGCCTCTATCTAGTCCTGCAAGGAGACCCACTTCCCCTCTCCCTCCAGATTCTGACAACCACGAATCTACCCAGAGTAGTCACTCAGAGTACAAGACACAAACCAAAAAGATCCTTGCAAAACACAAACAGACAAAAACACAAAACTTTCTTTTCCATGATCTAAAATAACCAAGTAAATTCTGTTAGCGGAGTATGTAATGGAGGAAGCATTTGAACTTCTCTGTATTCCCATTTCTCTCTCTTCCACTGTGCTCTTTTTATCACATTCTTTATGTTTATATCTATTTTGCTTCTCATATAAAAGAACCCATGTGACAGTTGAGCTTATATGATTTATTTTACTTTTTTTTCTTAAAAAGTTGAGCATCATGATCAGGTTATTACATTGAAAAATCAACAGCCTTGGTGCAAAAACAAAACAAAAACAGTATATGTTAAAACCCTTTGTAGGAAAGCTTTACACTTTCCACAGAACGGAAACTAAAGTAACTGTTACACAGTCACAAACACAGCCCTGAGACTCTGGCCCATCCACATGAGGGCTGTCGAAGACACACCTGTGCAGTAGTGAGGCCCTGCCACTGCTGTTCAAGGCTGAGCTCACAATCTGCTGTGCCTTGTAGCCTCCCTGTCACTTCTGTGGCTGTCCTTGTCCACTAAGATTCGTCTCCTGACAGTATTAATCCCTTCTGCCACGCCATCACTACTGCTGTCACTGGAACTGCCACTGTCACCTCGATTTTGCTTGGCAAACTATTGGCCTCCACCACCACAGGGCCTGGATCTTCTGCCTCCCTTCATGGGTCCCAAATTTGATGACTGATTGTCGTAACTGCCAAAAATGATTGTTGATTTATTTTGTTTAACATGATGTTCTCAAATTGCATCCATTTACTCAACTTTTTCTTTATGGCAGCATAATATTCCATTGTGTATCAGTGCTACATTTTGTTTATCCATTCATCTGTCAACAGATATATATTGTTTCCAAGATCTAGTTATTATCAATTGTGCTCCTATAAACATGGGTGTGCATATATCCCTGAAATACGATGATTTTTAACTCTTCTGGGGAGAAGCCTCAGAAGGTGATAGCAAGGACAAATGGAATTTCTATTTTTAGTTTCTAAGGAAACTCCACTCAGATTTCCATGGTGGTTGCACTAGTTTGCCTTCCCATCAACAGTGTAGCAGAGCTCTTCTATATGTACAGCCTCACCAGCATTTGTTATTATTAGGGTTTTTTCTGACAGCCGTTCTTGAGCCAGGGACATAGCAAAGCACCTGCCTGGCAAGCACAAGGTCCTGAGTTCAATTCCCAGCACAAACAAACAAACAAACAAACAGCCATTCTTCCTGGGGTAAGATCAATGTAGCTTTAATTTGCATTTCTCTGATGATCACCAAGAATTGCATTTTTTTCATGTATTTATGGCATTTGCACTTCTTCTGAGAAGACTATTCATTTCAATTGCCCACTTTTTCGACTGGGTCTTTGGGGGGGTCTTCCTTGAGTTCTTTGTATTTTCTTGGTATCCGTGCTGGTATCTGTCCATGGAATAGCTGGCAAAACCTTTCCCCACTCTATCGACTATTTCTTCATTCTGTTGGTTTCCTTTGCTGTGCAGAAGCTTTTTAGTTTGATGTGATTCCATTTGTTGATTCCTGGTTGATTCCATTTGTTGATTTCTTATGCCACTAGGTTTCTGTTCAGAAAGCCCTTGCCTATCCCTATGTTTCCTCTAATTTTTGTTTTGTTTTGCTTTTTGAAACAGGGTCTCTATGTGGTTCAGGCTGGTCAAGAGCTCTCTGTGTAGCCAGATTGGGTCCTGAACTCGTGGTGATCTCCTGCCTGGGATTACAGACATGCTCCACCACACCCTTTCACTTTTAAAATGAGTTTTTCAACCAGGTGTGGGCACAGTTGGGAGACTGAGGCAGGAAGATCACTGTGGGTTTGAGGCCAGCCTAAGCTACACAATAAGTTCAAGGTAGCCTGAACTGCAATGTGAGATCTTGTCTCAAAAAAAGAAAAAATTCACTTGAACAACTATTTCTAAGATAACAATATGTAATCTATTAACTAGTGATTTCCTACTGTTTATTTTTTCTGAAATTCTATGTAACTTGTACCATTTTTCAGGTTTTTTTTTTTTCTCCTTAAAAAAAAAAAAAAGAAAGAAAGAAAAAATTCTTTACCTAGTATATAAAACAAAGCAAAGCAAAAACAAAAACCTGAAATTTACGGATGGGAAAACAAAAAGAACAAAAGAAAAAAAATGGAAACAACAAACAAAACTAAAGTAAAATGAGTTTCAGAGCCCTGGGACGGTCCCTGACGTGCCTCTCTCAGAGTATTTAGTCTCTAAGCTATAGACCCCTGAGGGCTCAGATTAGATGCTGCCCAGGCCAGTCTTTCCTGATGGGTGCCATCCAGGAGCCTTCATCTGGCCCGGAACCCAAGGCACCAAGCTCAGGCCCTCAATTTAAGGCCGTGTGAGCCTGAACTCCAATGCTGTGTGGCACCCACGGGCTGTGTGGCCAGTCAGGGGCCCCACTCCAGCTTCAGCTTCTCCATCCACAAAGCAGACAATGATCTCCACCCAGGACAGGCTGCCCTACCCAACAAAACTTCCCCCATGACTGGCAGCTTCCCCACGTGTCCCACTGGGGTGGCTGCGGCTACCACCACCACCACCGGCCTCAGGAGACAGCAGAGCCCCTGAAATGCAACTACTGAATGTGGAGTGGAATTTTTTCACTGCATTTCACTTTAACTTACAACTGAAATCGGAATCACACAGAGCTAATGGTGATTGCCCCAGACCAGCAGCTCTGAGTGTGGAGAAGATGGCGACTCTGGGAGGGTCTCCCAGCCCTGGGTCGCTGTCCCTCCCACTCCCTCTCCTGACTTACCCTGCAGTGGCTGGCAGTGGGGCCAGAGGGCCCTCTAAAAGGACGGGGCGTGGGTGGCCCGTTTCTCAGGGAACCAAACAAGTGGCGGCTGGGGAGTGGACTGCTCAGACTCCATCATGACAAGGGTCTCTGAACCGAAGACCTTGCTCTCTGTCTTGTTCTAGAACCCCCTCCTCATCTCCCCCAGCAACTCCTGGAATGTCTGCACAGGGGCTGCGGATTGGAACCCCACCCCCACGTGGTGGCAGAAGGTCCTGGACCCAGGGTGGGTGGAGCTGCTCTCAAGGTCCCTGTGGTGTGGACAGGCTGCACCGGATGCAAGGCAGACTCTGCCCCAGGCTTCTTTCTCACTCTGCAAATGAAAGCCTCAGAAAAGGAAGTGTCCTTTCTAGGATCACACAGCAGGCAGTAACAGCACTGGGTCTAGTCCACCTTCGACCCTGACCTGGGTGGGGATGTGGGGCTTACATAAGCCTGCATCCTCCTGGGCCTACAGCAACATTCACCCATCTCCTGTCCCCAGCCATTTGAACATAGCTGGGGGCGGGGCGGGGCAGGGAAAAGTGATACTCAGGGGGTGATAAGGGGAATCCAGATAAACGAGACTGAAACACCTGACCATGAAACACAGCCAGCCCTCCATGCTCATGGTTTCCACATCCAAGGGTCCAATCTATCACAGATTCAAAGTATTCAGAAAAAAACTCTACTGAACAGGTGCAAGGCTTTTCTTTGTCATTATTCCCAAACAATACAATGTAACAGCCATTTATGTAGCCTTTCCATTGTTGTGGGTATTATGGGTAATCTAGAGCCGGCACAGGTTATACATAAATACCATATCATGTCACGCAAGAGGCATTCTGGCAGTGGCAGAACCAGTCCCCTCTGACACCAAGAGGGATGTCAAACACAAACTCCATCTGTGCTTGGCGCCCCTTCTCACGAGGGCCTTCCTTAAAACTTAACCGTGACCCCAGATCCTGCACTCCTTTGCCTTCCTTTTCTGTAGAGCACGAGTCCTTATCTAATATTCTATGTATGTTTCTTTCTTCGTCTCTTCATTGAAGTGCCGGCAGACACGTAGCATGACATTTGCCATCCTAGCCACTTTGAAGTGGACAGTTCCATGGCATTAGCTACATTCACTTTGCTGGGCAACCCTCACGGTAGTCTCAGGACTTAGCTTCCCTAACCAAAGCTGCCCTCACTGGACACAAACACTGCGCTCCCCAGCCTGGCCCCTCGCATCCACTGGTCCACTTTCTGCCACCTGTGGACACCTCACAGTACGATCGGCCTCTGTTCTTCTACACCTGGCTTCTTTCACTGCACATGCTTCCTCCTTCACCCATGCTGCAGCACGCTCTCTTTTTAAGCTGTCCGCCTCCCTGACTAGAACAGAGGCTCTGTGGGGGCACAACCTGGGGTGAGTGCATTCCCAGGCACTGAGCGAATCTTTGAATGATGGGATGGATGAGTGGATGGATGGATGCATTCTTGGGCAGATATACGAATGAATGGATGAATGAATATGTGGACATATGGATGAATGAATGGGTGGATGAACAGATGAGTGAATGAGTACAGAATCTACAGAGCCTGTACTTCATAGGTCTCTGCCTGGCCCAGAGTTATAACTGTCTTCCCCAGGATCCCCTGTAGACAAATTCCTGGCCCTGCCTTATTGCATAGCCCCTCACCCTGGAACCTTAGACCCACATCCTTATGGGGTGCCACATCCTTATGGAGTCCAGGCTTCTCTGCTTAGGGTGGTTTCCCTTGGATGTGGCTTGTCTAGGTAGCATTATTCAAAGGCAGGTAAGAGTCCCCAGAACCCAACAAAAGGTGTGCCTGGAAGTCTCACAGGGCAGCAGCCGCTAACACAGGGCAGCAGTGAGAATGCGGTGGCAGGAAGTACCTAAACACCGGATTCCGCCCACACAGCCCAAGGCCAGTGCCGGAAGGACAGCAGTCTGGTGGTGGACATTCAGTCCTGCTGGGGAGCTAGGCCACACCCTTGGCGGCTGTTTGCCTCTCACCTTCTCCACATCCTGCCTGGCTATTTATAGTCACCCTCTCTGAGAAAGCCGGTGCCCATTTTTCTGAGCTGGACGAACTTGGTAAACTAATGTCAGGTGGACCCCATATCAGCATCCAGCAAACCTGAGGGGAAGGCCGTACTAGGCCAGGCCAGCTGACCCCCAGGCTTCTGACAAGTGTCTCATGTCCTGCCAGACTTTGGGTGCCCATTGCGAGGGGTGTCCCAGGCCAGAGTAGTAGACTAATATCTGGGTGGACCTCGGTCAGGGAGGATGGTGACCCCAGAAGGACCCAGGTCTCCCCAGAGTTCTCTGCTTCAGAAAAAGCAGATAGATTGGGCCAGTGTAAAACAGCTGTACCTTTAAATTATTTGGCCCACTGATATGAAAACATGTGCACACTGAAGTTGTTTGCATCGTGGGTTATTTTTAGGGTGAACCCTGTTGCCTCCCCTTGGAACCGGATGAAGCCCCAGAGGCACGTAGTCCTTTTTTCCCAGATGGGGGTCCTCCTGCCTCCCTGGGAATGAGAACTTGCCTCTGGGATCTCAGGGACCCCCACCCCCACCAGAGCATTGCACCCACTTGGGCTGCTGGAGAGGGACTGGGCGCCAGGAGCTGGGGAGGTTTGCCACTGTGCAGAAGGTCCACTGCCACCTGGCCCTTGAGCAACCCCTCCACCCACCATGGCGTGGTGTGCTGGAGAGAAAGCTCCATCCACTGCCTCCACCCATGCCGGGCTCAACTGATGGAATATGTGGCTGACATATTTCCAGAACAGGCGGCAATTAAAGTAGATTTTCTCTTCTGCTCCCCCTCCCCAAAACAGGAATAAATCAGTTCTACCAATTTCCCAGCTAATGATTTCCTCCATTAAATTAAAAAGAAGAAAATGATTTTTTAAATGGATTACCAGCCTTGTGCTTTGAGAGACCACGTGACCTGTCAATTCCTCTTAAGTCCAGATACATCAACGCCCCTCAATTAATTTTTAATAAATTTTTAAAAACTCCATAGCTAAAAAGTGCTGCATAGCCCCAATCTCGCCCCTCCTTCACACAGCACATAAGGGTCCGCTCCAGCCTGGCTTTGGGAAGCTGGCTCAATTGACCAAAGGTAACCCTTGTGGACAAACCACTCGGGACTCCTTTTGTCTCTCTCAAACAGAAGCTTTCTTTCTCTCAATAAATATATTCTGCCTTTAAAAGACAAAACAAAACAAAAAAACAAACAAAGATAATCTTTGCAGTTGGTGCTGGAGAGCCATTTCACAGATGGGAAAAGGAGGGGCAGCAGATAGCAGGCACATTCACACCCAGAGGGCCAACTGAGCACACCACTGGGCATTACATGTGGTCTGGGGCTCTCTGTCTCCAGGTGCACCTCTCAGGGAAACTGCAAACAGGTAGCTGAGGAGTCTGAGCAGGGACAGTGAGTGTGATCACCATCTGCCATGGGCGAGGCGGGCAGGACAGGACGCCATTCACAGCCCATGTCTGTATCAGGCAAACCCATAGGAGACGAGCATGCAAGAGAGATTACCAGGGGGTGGGGGAGGCCAGGAGCTGTTGTTTAAATAGGTACAGCTTCTGCTTGGAAAATGGGAAGTCCTGCAAAAGAATGGGGTGACACTGCACAGCACCGTAAACACACGCACTGCCTAGCCTTGGGCACTGACCCAGGACAGCTGGTAAACTCTACACTATGGGGGTCTTACCGTATAACGAAACTATACCACAAAAACAAAGGTCGCGCCTCAAAGTGCTGTTCCAAGATACAGGAGTGGCTGACAAATCCACAGTGCCCGCAGCAGGACCACAGGACCCTCTGCAGTCTGCCCCAGTTCCCGGCAGGCAGGTTCCCACATAGGCTCAGGAGCTCCTGCATCCTCTTGTCACGTGAGAACCCAGGGAAGGCTCCTCATGTTAGCCAGTGCCATGCAGCCAGCATTCCACCATCCTGGTGGCCTGCTTGGTACCAAAGGGCAGGCAGGAGCTGAGAAGCTTGGGGAGGGGACACCTTTCCCAGAGGTGCCCCAGAGCCTCTGCACCTGCCTGGCCTGTCCCAGAACACACTTCCCCTGATGCTAAGGAGCTTGCTTCTCCCAGAGGTTTTCACAGAGCGCTCTGACCATCTAGTGTGAGAAACACCAGGGAAGGTGACTGGGCCCGAGAGAGGAGCCAAGAGCAAGAATAGGAAACCAAAAGCCTGCAGGCCAGGATGAGCCAACACCTTCCAGCCCCTCTGGTTGAGGGGAAGCGGCTCCAAGGAGGGCGGGAAGGTCCCACCTCCATCCCTTACCAGCTAGAGGGGTGGCCAAGCTCCTTCAACCCCAGAAACCTGTTTTCTCTTCTACAAATGAGTATGGGAAGAGTCCCTGTCTCATGGCTCTGTGGTGGACCCCAGGAGATGGTGCACTTTGTGTCCCCTGTGGACAAGTGGGAGCAGTAAGTGGGAGGCGAGTGTAACTTCTCACATGCAGGACGTTCCTCCAAGAGGGTCAGGGCAGCCACCTGAGAAAGCACCAAGGAGACCATGCAACAGGAATCACTTAAGGCTGCCCAGGGCAGTGTCTCGAGACTAGTATGGAAGAGGCAGGAGGAGGGAAGGCGCAACAAGGAGACTGCGGCAGGCAGGCAGAGGCAGGTCTCAGCCGTTTCCGCAGCCCTGCCATCCAGACTGCACATGCCTCTGGAAGCCGGAGGGAAAGGAAAGGCGTGGTGCAGGTCCCTTAGGGAAGCCTGCAGGATGGCTGGACAGGCCCGGTGCATCTCGAGAGCCTGCAAGGTTAGGCAAGGTCAAGCAAGTTCATGCTTTGTCCTGCTGGCCAGCTGCTTTGGTCAGCAGCCAAGCGCACAATTAACTCCCTCAGAGCTGGGGTGGGTGTTAGAGGGGAAAAATATACACGTTCTGGCTTACAATATGAGCTCTTCCCTACCCCTCAGAGATCTGGGGACACCTGGAGGTCCCAATCCTTACAGGGGCTGAGCGCAAGGTATCCGTCCTGGGCAACAGGGGGGTTCTGTGTGCCCCAGGTGAAGGGCAGGTTGCTTTCAACTCAAGCTGCAGATCTCCACTGCCCTCCAAGCAAGCTCAGAAAATCCTGCAGACATCTTAGCTAATGACTAGGCCACCCCAACACAAGTTCTTGCTGACCCTTCCTTCCCCTACAACCTTCACTGGAGGCTCCTCCACCTCAAAATCTTCCCATAGTTCCTGTCACACTTAGGCTGGGGTTCAGTCTTTACCTTGACCTTGCAGCCCTGACCCCGGACCACTGTCTCCCATTGCCCTTCTGGTCTTGTTCAGTTCTGGCCTCACTGTTCCCCAAACTTGCCTAGCACACTCCTGCCTGCCTGTCTTGCTTCCCAAATTTCCTTACGCATCGACACAGAACCCCATCTAAAACCCACTACCACCCCAATCTCTTTCTAGTCTCTTCCCCTAAAAGTAGAAGAGTGACTGGCTTCTGGGGCTTGGTGAAATAAGACACGGAAGCTTAAATAAACAAGTATGAAATAAGGTGGTAATCAAAGACACCCCTCAAAGCCCCTGGCGCAGCTAGTTTTACAGATGATTCTGCAAACTTTCAGCAAGTTCAAGGGGAACCATGAATCCAGCAGGTTCTAAAGTCAAATGTGGGCTCGAAGCATAATGGTGAGAACTCAGAAACCCCCAGGGAGCACGCTGCGCTTCCTTTGTGCTAATGCTGCCTCCTCCAGAGATGCACCCCCCGCCCTGCCTTCACCATCTCCATCTGGGCACTTGCCAAATGCCTACTGCAGCCGCTGCCACTTATTGGTGTTCAGGACTGAACCCAGTACCTCTGCACTGAGCTACATCCCAGCCCTTTTTTCATTTTTTGAGCCTGGGTTTCAGTAAGTTGCACTAGGATTACAGACATGCACGCCACACCCCGATTTTTTTTTTTACTTTTTTTTTTTCTTTTTGCATCTTTAGCTGCTATTTACATGTCCATTTCACCTGCTAATAAATAACTAAGGATGGAAACTTTCTCTAACTCATTTTGGTAATCCTACTGCCTGAAAGCAGCAGGTATTCAAAAAAGTGGTTAAGGAAATGAGGAACACATAGAAAAAGGCCCACATGTTTACTTAAGGGCAAC
The DNA here is from genome assembly GCF_034190915.1 of Cavia porcellus. Taxonomy (NCBI): domain Eukaryota; kingdom Metazoa; phylum Chordata; class Mammalia; order Rodentia; family Caviidae; genus Cavia; species Cavia porcellus. Next base: position 7,167,512 of record NW_026947499.1, on the reverse strand, counting down.
GCTCTGGTGCCCTGCTGAGGTCATGCAAACACAGGCACACAGGTCCAGAGCCACCCATCCTCAGACCGTCAGGCTGTGACCAGCAGCAGGGACCTAGGAGGGCCTGAGAGCAGTGGGCTTCACCTCCCTTCTTGTTCCCAATGTGAGTGAGGAGACAATGACCGGCAGAAATTGCCCCTCCCTCACCAGGCGGGTGAGGCGAGGCTGCTGGGGAGGCTCTAAGAGGTCTCAGTGTCTAGCTGTTTACTTCCCCTTTATGCAGCTCAACTGCTGAGCTCCTTCCTGCTGCGGGGGATGGAGCCCTGCAGTTGGGGAAGGAAACCAGTCCCGGGGCCACAGGTGGTCTAGAAGGCTGAGGCAAGGCAAGCAACGGAAAAATCGGGGGACAAGACTTTCTCCTCCACATTCACACAAAACGCGTTCCTGAATGTCTCTGCTGCACCCCCATTATGGCCAGAGAAACCCCTGCTTGGCTTCTGTGTCAGAACAGACTGAGTCCTTCTCACTGGCATCCATCGGTTCAGACCAGCCCTCAGGCTCAGGCCATGGACCGCTCCCTGCCACAGGGAAGCAGGGGAGCCTTTGGGGATGTGGATGACAAATCAGTTACCTACAAAAGGCCTCCGAGACCTGCAAGCGTGAGTCAGAGTCAGCACGGGCATCCTTGCAATCAGTGGAAAGTGAGCTTTGCTCCATGAACAAAACCGATTTGGTAATGCAGAGGAAAGGAGCCTGCCATACACAGAGACCCATATGCGTTAGCTATGACTGCACCACAAATCACCCTACAACTCGGTGGCTTACGGCAAGAAACATTTATGACTTTGTGACACTTTGTGGATCATGAAGCTGGTGCTGAAACAAGTCTCCCTCCATTACCCCCCAAGCACTGGGGACTGGACCTTCACACTGAGCTACACACAGTTTTTTGGGTTTTTTTGGACAGTGTAAACTGCTATGTTGGCTGGGCTGAAACCTGCAATCCTCCTGCCTCAGCCTTCTAAAGTACAGGCTAGGAAGAGGCTGTGAACTCTCTTCTGAGGAGCACACTTATGTGACCGACAAATGAAATGCAGGCTTTCTGCAAAAGGGCTATCCCTGCTCCTCACCACCTTTCCAGACTTTTCCAGGGAGCAGCCTGAGCATCCTCAGAAGATGGCAGCTGGCTTCTCAGAGCAAATGATCCAAGAGAAAGGACAGCTGAGACCATGCTATCTTAGAAGTCACACTGTCATTTCTCATATCCTGCGGGATACATAGGTCAGCTCCATTCTGTGTGGGAGGGGATGGCACAGGCCGTAGCCATGGAGGCAAGAGACTAGAGCCCATCCTGGAGACCTGCCTCCAGTCGGAAAGTGCTCCTGGCCCAGGACCTAAGCTCTCACCTTACACCTGAGGGGCAGCCCTCAGAGGCAGCGTTTCACCTTCACTCAATGTCCCAGGAGTGGAAACTGATGGCACATGTAGTTAAAGACCAGCCGGAGCCCAGTCCTGCCCTGTTAGCTTTAGACAACTCATGAGTAGCATGGCCTCCAAAGGGAGCCAAAGGCCAGGTCTGCAGTCACTGGTCCCATAACAGCCTCTCTCCTTTCCCTGTCATCTGCAAACTGCAATGGGTCACTGGCACCCCCTTCCTGGGACTGCTGGAGGATGAGTCAAGGCCACAGTGATGCAATCTGTGTGACCACGCAGGCGAACATTCAGTAGAAACCAGCAGCTGCTCCAGCACGTCAGGTAGCTCACGTCTTTATTTGCCCTCATCCCCCAGACAGTGAGGTTCCTGCAGGTTCTCACCAGCCCAAGCCTCCTCCAGGATGCCTGGGCAGACAGAACACCTGGTACTGAGGGAGGTGGTGAGGAGACAGGGCGGCTGGGAGAAGTGGCATGGAGTTGGACCGTTCACACAGTCACAACCCCACTGCCAGGGCCAGGCCACCTGGCTGCTGGTGGCCTTACAGAAACAGCAAGGAGCATCTTCTCTCTCAGCCTGCCACCTTACCTCCCACTGAGGTGCCTGACATCACAGCAGGATCCGGGTCCTCCAGCCACTTCATTAGGAGGCCACCTGTGAGGATACCTAAGCCATCTGAAGTCACAGGGGCCACCTCATGGGGAGCACAATTTACAGCAGCTTGAAGGTGCAGGGCCCAGGTGAATAAGGCATCCATCCTACCAGCTGCCAGTGCCTTCTGGTCCTGCAGTAAACCCTGAGTGAGTCTGATTAGTGTCCCTACTTGGGGTCGTAAGTGGAAACGGAAGTCCCCTCACCATCCACCCTCAGGACCAGCTCCAGCTTCCTGAGGCACAGATGCAGAGAACAAGCTCAAAAGAAGCTCTGAGGTCAGCCTGGCCAGTCGTTCTAAGAGACAGGGCAGAGTATGATACCCTGGGGGGCCTGGCTGATTCACACAGAGTAAGCAACTCCCTATTTTCCCCTGCCAGAGTCTACAAGGGCCAGGAAAATGTACCTCCTCTGGGCCAGGGATTTATTTAGCTCAGTAGCTTAGGCTCCTGCTTGGTAGGCATGAGGTCTTGAGTTTGATCCCAGATACAAAAAAGAAAAGAAAAGAAAAGGGGCCTCCTCTCCGGCTACCAGTTACATAGAGAAGCTGCATCCTGAGTTAGAGCTGCACTCCTCCTCTAGCCAGAGACCACCCCTGCAGGCCACACTAGGGGAAAGTGAAATGTGCAAGACTCCCTCCAGAGACCTGCGCTAAGGAGGGGAACAGTGCTTTATCACTATTTTGGAACCTGAGGGATCCTCGCCCTTGAGTGCTGGCTGGTAAGCCAGGCCCCACCTGGAATACTCATAGCCTCTGGGCTCTGGGGTGGCCCTGCAGAAGGGCTATTCCTTTATAAAAGGATTCCACTCTCCAGAAAGCCCAGCCACACCACAACATAAACAGAACTGAGTCACTGGAAAGACAGACCAGCAGAGCAAAATCAAACAAATATTCAACTGCCCTCCATCTCATCCCCAGCTGTTATCAGTCAGGCGGCTCTAATCTCTGACGTTTCCCCATCTATGATGCTCAGCTCCTCCAGGCCTCAGATCTGCCCCCCAGGTCAAGCCCAGAAGGGGCTCCAGGGTTCTCCACTGGCAGAGGCATCTGGCAGAGGCACACGTGCCTTGGCAGAGCCCTCTCCCCCTCTTCCAGGTCTCTGAAAGAGAAAAGGGCAGCCAAGAAATCTGTAAGAGACCTGCTCCTTCCAGGTCTGCTCCACCCCCACTCCCTCCCAAGTGGCCACCCAAGCAAAGATATCAGGCATCTCTGCCTGCTCACCCTCTCCTGCTGGCCCCCAGGGCTCCCTCAGGGAAGCCAAGTTCCTGCTGTTCACATTCACCATGGCGTTGTCCCTCAACTCCTCACCAACTCAGAACTACGTTTAAGATGTGAAGTCACCCTTTAAGAAGACACTGAAGAAGATGTGTTCTGGCCTTATGACAGAATGCAATTCCACCATGCCTGGAAATGAAGTTCTGACCCATGGTACCACAGAAGTGAATCTGCAGACATCATGCCAATGACAGATGCTGGACAGAAAAGGTCAGACATTGCAGGACCCCATTTCAGTGAAATTCCAGAACAGGTAAACCCACAGAGGAAGAAGGCAGACTTGCGGCTGCCTGACCTATGGCTTGGGAACAAATGAAGGATAATGTCTACAGGTTCCTTTTCGGGGTGATGAGAATGTGCTGACCGTAGTGATAGTCGCCCAACTGTGATCATTCAAAGCACCACTGGACTGAATGCTTTCAATGAGTAGACTGTTTGGTATGCAAACTATATCTCAACAAAGCCTATCTTAAAATGCAGGAGACAAGCCCCAACAGCCACCTGGGACTTCCTGCAGAATGCTCCACAGTGGAGTCCCCTGGGTCTGTCACCCCCACACCTCTACACACATACACACACACACACACACACCACCTGTTTGTGCACAGCTCACTCCCTCAGCTCTAAGGCACCAACTCCGGGTCAGCCCAGGCAGGAAAAGAGGGGAAGACACAGCCCCCACAAAGCCACACAGCCAGAGACCCTGGCACATGGGCCACGGCCCAGGTACAACATGTTGTCTGCATCTTTGAACGCTCCTATCCTTTTCTGAGACCAAAGCAGCAAAACACAGACACCCAATTGGACCTTGAAGGAACAGGGCTCCCAGAGAGAGGGTGATTCTTATCTGCAAGACAACAGCAACAACGAACAGCCGCCACCTGTGCAGAACAGAACTGAGGAGTCCAGCTATTGTTCCTAGTCGGATCCCAGTTGCTTCCTGCCAGCTGGGGCATCCTAGTCTCGACAGCTGGGAAGGCGCTGGCCACAGTCAACGGGACTCCCGGGAGCTCCCGATATGAGGCTGAGCCCAGGCAAAGGCACTCCCTCAACCTGTGATCCCCAGGTCAACCCTGGTCTCAAGGAAAAAGCCAGGGATCCAAGCAAGAGACCCATGGATCTGGCCCAGGGCTGCTGGAGAGGCCAAGTGAGAGACCTGAGCTCTGCAGAGTGAATGCAAAGCATTAGCGGCTTCTGCCACACTGTGGGGTTGAACACTTCTGCCGTGGAGCTGCTGGCTCGCCAGCTAAGCCAACGGACTCATCTCAGGTGTGGCCTCAGCTCAGTAACAGCTCAGTCGAAGGGAAGAAGCTAAAATGTCTAGGGAGCCTGGAGCCTCAAGAAGCCGTCCAGGCCTCCCAGTGAAGGTGACTTGGGCCAGCGCAAGAAAGGCCCCACTTCCTCGCCTGGCAGGCCTAACGTTGAGCCTGGTCACACTAGTGAGTCTGCACTGCCCCCCTTGAAATACCGCTCATGTAGCTGACACACAGAATACTGAGGTCTATATCATCTGCTCAGGTCCGGCAAAACCAGCCAAGCCCTCAGTGGATGTTATCCAAACAGTTGCTCCTGCTCCAGCCAAAGAGCCAAGAAGCCGGGGAGCTGGCAACTGAAGGAACTCCCTGCCCCCACCTGGCACCACAAGCCAGCACCTTCCACCTGCACAGGTGCACTTGGCCGGATGACGCTCTCCTGAACTCAGGCAGGGGTGGAGTAGGGTCCTCCACACAGGCCTGGGGGAGGGCAAGGTGTGATGGGATGGTAGCTTGTGGCCAGACGGCCACCCGTTCATCTACACCGGTCTCCAGCAAGTGCTCGGTGAGACAGATTCCTCTCCCTCTAACCCAGAGAGAAGCAAGACTGTCCTTAAGACCAGGATGGGGCTCTGCAGGCCAAAGGAAAGACAAGAGAAGAGCAGAAATGACAGAGGAAGAAAAAGGCCGAGTATGGGGGCCCACGCCTGTAGTCTCAGCACTTGGGAGGCCAAAGCGGGAAGATCATTGTGAATTCAAGGCCAGCCAGGCCTGAACTTTACAGTAAAACCTTGTCTCAAAAAAAAAAAAGAAGAAGAAGAAATAGAAGGTTCCCACAGTATCCCCCACCCTCTGGTGCTAGCACAGGCCCTGCCCTGAGACATATGAAAGTGCCCGATGAAGAAGACCAGCAACCCACAGAGTGCTTGTGAACACCAGCCTGGGCCGTGCACTCAGTTACTTGGGCAGAGGGGAACAGGAGTCCACAGTGGCTTGTCAGATTGTCCAGCTGGACCCTGGCCTCTAGCAGAGAGCCCTTCTCACTGTCCCTGGTAGCCTGCCACATACCGCAGGGGAGGCCAACAGAGCTCAAACAGGCAAGAGGTGAGTCTGGGTACCAACTCTGTTGACCTTGCAGTCATGGCCTTTCTGAGCTTTGGTTTCCCTTTCCATGCCCCCATCTCTTTCAAAGTGAGATGGAAACCTGATACAATGGCACAGGGCTGTAATCTCAGCATCCTGGGAGGCTGAAGCAGGAGGATGTCAGGTTTGAGCCCAGCCTGGGTAACTTAGTGACTTAGATCCCATCTCAAAACACAGCTTAATGCAAAGACCATGGGTTCAATCCCTGTTACTGGGGGAAAAAAAAAAAGACCAGGTTCTGCTGAGTCCCGTGTGTGCCTCTGGACCTGTGTCCCCTGCCCTGCTTTCGGTCACCAGTTTCCTCATCTGAGAGAGGAGGCCCAGGCCAGAGCGCAGCCAGTCCAAGCCTCTGCTCCAGCTTCAACATCCAAAACAGCGGTCCTGCAGCTTCTCTTGCTGAGTTCTTCACAAACGCCACTTGTCCCCAGGGAGGGATGGCAATCACCCAGTCCTGGCTTCCCTCACTCTATTTATCAGTCCACACCCGCAGAACCACATACTTGAAAATATTTACGCAGCCAGACTAACTTCTGGGTCCTGTGGCTCCTGGGGGCAGACATGTTTACATGCCCCTCACACCACATGTCAGCCTCCTCACTTGCTTATGGGCACCAGGGCTCCAGGCACAGCGCTGGCATGGGGCAGACGAGGCCCAAGAGCCCTCTCCGCACAGGACCTGTGCAGCGCCGCACTGGATACCTGGGATACCTGGTTGGCCAGGGATGCCCGGGTCTGTCCCAGGGGACTCCGTTATCTCTGATTCAGACCCAGCTACTGACAGGGGCCAAGTACTGGACAGAGTCCCCCATTCGGTGACAAGGAGAACCCGGCAAATCGGAGCTGACAGCTCCATGCTCAGCACGGGCCCCTCGCCAGGCCCTGCTGATGGTTTGCTCAGCGCAGCCATCTTTAGAAATAGTCTCAGGCTTGCACCCACTCTGCACACCCAGCTTAACGGGCCCCATGAGAAGCAAAACCTTTCAGGTACTCAACAGAGCAAGACATCGCGATGCTGTCACCATTCTGGTTCCCACCCAACCCAGCTCCGACCTGTCACCCTCACAAAGTCAAGACGAACTGTACCACACACATGGATATATGTCACTCCTCTGTGAAAGCACTCACCCCCCAGCCTAAATTCCAGGACAATGTCTGAACTCCTAACCCACACACAAGATGCCCCAGCCCTTCCCTGGGCTCAGCCTCCCCAGCACGGTCCCCAACCTGACTGTCCCAGACACAAGCTGTGCAGCCACTACTGTCCCGGCCTCTGCACAGGCCTGGATGTCCTCCCAGGTGACATCCAAACCTTCCTCTGCACTGAGTGAATGTGGCATTCTCGGAGCCCAGCAGTTCCCTCCTGCTCCCACAGGGCCTGGCACTACCATGGGTGTCGCCACGGCCTGTGGCTCAGTCCCCTCCAGTGGCCTATGGACTCCTTTAGACTGGGAGCAGGCCCAGTTCATCTTGCAATGAGGCTGCGAGCCCAGAGCCCAGACCACACTAGGTACTATCTGTTCATGAGGCCAAATGGCCCTGCGGTTCCCTTTGTCCTCTGAAGCCTAGCAACTGGGGAAGGCCTTCCCTGTGTGGAGGTTACATTTGCATCTGCAACAGTCCTCCCCAGAGCCAAGCCCAGCTTGCTCTCCCACTCTAGGTCCCTGTTAACTGAGGCTGCAAAAGGAGACTGGTCTCACACTGCTCCCCTCGAGCGAGCAGGGACTGCAAAGCGACAACCTTGCATCTGTAGTGAGTTCCTGGGACCCTTGCCAGCTTACCCACTACTTTGTCCACCAGCAGTGTCTCCAGGGCACGGGTTCTGTTCCTCACGGGTGCAGCCCCAGGTATCTGCTACTGGCTAGGAGCAGGCGGAGAAAAGTTGGTAGGGGGCAAGCACCAGGAGAGAAAACAGAAGGACGCCAGGAAGGAAGAGAGGCAGGCTGAGGAAGGGCAGGGTCAGGGAAGGAGGCGGCTGCGGGCCAGGGGACATCTGGAACCCCTGCCCCTCAACTCTAGCCTAAACAAGGGCACAGGCTGGAGCCTGTCTGTAGGACAGGGACCAGAGGATAAACAAAGCTGTGCTCTTGTCAAGAGCCTGGATCCAGGCAGGGCAGAGGCCAGAAAAACACACCCACAGGAGGCCCGTAGAAGCTGCCAGTGGGACCTGCAGCCCCTCTGCAGCAACAGTGCGGCCCAGGGAGCTAGGGGGACTGGAGGACGCAGGATGGACTGCTGTTCTTCACACTTTGCCTGCAACGTGGCTATCCCAGGACTCCAGCTAGACCACCACGCCATTGCCCTTCCCTAAAAGATTACACACTGTTAAAGAGAAAGACCTCCGGCGGCCCACCCTGCACCTCCAAGGCCCCCTGAGGAATGATGGCATCTCCTTCCCTCCCTCGACCCCAAGGCCCAAGCCTGCACTGGCAGGGAGTCAGTGGGGCAGAGCCTCTTGGAGCACACTTGCACGCCAGCCCTACAGCGGTGGCACGGTGGGAAGGTGTTCCAGCAGGCTTATTTATAGCCAAGCCCCCATCCACACACTCCTCAGTGCTGCCTGCCTGCCTGCCACTGGGGCTTTTCAATCCATGTCTATATTTATTGCTTGAAGCCACTGGGATAATGGCAAGGCTAGAAATAGCCCTGAAGACATTCACGTGAAGCTGACGGGCAGGTCCCCAGCTCCCAGACTGACCTCGCCCCGACATCTGCCACTTGGCAGTGGGAAATGGGGAACAGCTGGACAGGACTGGGGAGGTGGCTGCAGCCAGATGGGAACAACATAATCCTCCTTTCCTTGCTGGCCTTGGCCCTCTGTAGTGAGGCAGGGGACACTTCCAAAACGAAACATCACAGCTGCCAGGCCAAGGGGAGACCAAAGGTAAAAAGTAACATGATTTCCTGACGTCAGTGTGCTAATCAGAGCAGACCATCCAGCTCAGGGAAGGAGAATCAGGGGCAGCAGGCAGAGACTTGAAGAAAGCAGGTCATTTGCAACACTGGACTTGCAGGGAGCCACCCTGCTGCCCTGCCCCTCATACCCAGACTTGGCACAGGTCTATTTCCTATTCCCCACCCTGCGAGGGAGAAGAGGCAGAGATAGCCCAGCTGCCAATGAAGAAGCCGGGGGGTGGGACTGGGACACTGGAAGCCCCCACCCTCCTATTCCGCTTCAGTATCCATTTGCAATGTCCGGCTGACAGCCACACTGAGGATTCTGCAGAGGGCAGAGGTGTTGGAAGGATTCTACCCACAGACTCAGGATAAACCTTGTTCAAACCCTAGCTCTACAGCATAGTGAGCAAGCAGCTCTGCAAGGAACCTGCCTTCCAAGAGAGCCCCTGTATTCTGAGGGCCCCCTCAAGTGTGATTCTTACAATCCTGAGTCAGGGTGGGAAGTACTGATCCACAGGCTTGGAAGACGCTTTCAGGGGAACTCGGCTCTGGGTCCTGCAGAAACCTGGAACAGGCCCGGGCTTGTGTCGAGAAGGGAGCCACATTAGAGGCAAGCAGGGCCAGGGCCAGGGACAACAGATCCAGGAAGGCAGGGCTGGGGGTGTCAGGTCACCCCATCCTGGGGAGAGCAAATGGAGAAGGGAACTCCTCCCCGCTGCACGTAAGCCAGAAATAATCATAATGGTGCTAAGTGAGTTCCCTGAACCCTGTGAGCTCCAAATCTCTGCTTCTGAAATCCAAGCTTGTGCCTAGCACACCTGACTCCACACTTCAGCACGCTGGGACTTTCCAAACACAGGGAGCACGCCGAGTACTACGAGCACTGTCTGTGCTGTGCCCCCTGCCTTTCACTTCCCTCCTGGTAACTTCTCTGCATCCTTCATGCTCACTCAGAGCAGCCGTTTTTGAAAACGAAATAGTGAAGATGGGTCCCACTGCAGGTCTCCCAGGATGATGAGGGTAAAAGGCACAGCTGAGTACAACTTGCTTCTGCCTCCTGTGTTCCTTGGAGGACCCCCAGCACTACCAGGCTTTGCCAGCATGAGGAGGGGCACAGGCTGCCCAAGTCCCTGGGGCTGGCAAGGCCGAGGGGCTCTGGACCACACAGCAGCACTGAGGCTTCTGAACAGGCTTTCTGATGGCGGGGCCTATGCTTCCTGGTGTCCTGGCCAGGATGCCAGCTACTTCACGGGGACAACCTCGGGGAGGGAGCCTGGGCACAGTAGACCGGTGCACACTGCTCTGCCCCTCAGTGCCAGCATTGAGGCTTTTGAATGGCCAACTACCCTTGATGTGCATGGTCACCTTCGGCCCGGTACCTGCAGTGTACCTGGTTTGGATGCCTCCCTGGCCAGAACTATTCCAGGTCACCCCCAACTTCTCAGATCCTTGAGTCACTGCCATTTCAGGCACCACCCCATGCTGGGAAGACCCACAGGTATGTGGGGGTCCATCAGCCTGAGGCCTCTCCTCAGCAGGACGCAGCCCTGGAGGCAGCACCTGGCAGCCAGCTTCCACGCCTGCTGAGAATGTCACTCATGGGTGCCTGGTACCCACTCCTGGGGACAATCACAGCCCTGGCCAAAACTCATTTAAACCCCTGCTGATGGGCAGTAAGTCCTGACACGACCCACACTTCACAGGTCGGAGCCCAAGGCACAGACAGGCAAGGGGTCCGCTGCACCCTGGCTCTAGAGCCTGCAGCAGCCATCACACTACTCAAGGGGACATTCTTTATTGAGGACTAACTACTAAGTATCTCTCACTGACCTGAGGCTCCATCCCAGTGTCCTCACCTGCTGTCTTCCCTTTGGCCGCTGTCTTTTCAAATTGAGGCCACGCTCGGGAGACCCCTCAAAGGTTCAGAGACATACACACACTATCCCTCAGAAGTGGCCCTGAGTAGGTCATCAGATGACTCTGCGCTAATCTGGGATGTGGGAAAAGGTCCCCTCCTGAGATACCATTGCACATCCCTACCCCATCTATCCTCACTAACTCATTCTGCTTCCAGTTCCCTTCAGGGAAGCTCCCATAGTAAGGTATCAGGGAGTGCAACAGTGTCCCAACCAGGGCCTGCTCCCTGTGCAGGGCCTGCTCCAATTGGTGGGAATTGGAAAGAGGACACAAGGAAGGGTTGAGTGGGCTTCAGGCACTCAAGAGAAGGGGGTGATTTCCAGGGACCGCGGAGGAATGGTTTTCCTTCCTGAGCCCCTTGTAACACGGCCCTGTGTGTTCTGACTGCCACATGTAGCCACGCTCAGGCTCAGAAGGGTGATGACCACCCAGCAGTCCAGTGAGTTCTCGAGTGCGGCCACTCCTCCCACTAGAAACTGGAGAGAGGACTCCAGGGAAAAGCCAGTAAATGCTCTTCCCTGAGGGAAACGGGAGTCACGAGGAGAGGCGTGAGTCCTAAAACACACCATAGTGTGGGGCCCAGCTTCAGCACACCCCTGACCACGGGCATCCAGAGTGCCTGAGAATCTCTGCAGAAAGGCCAGGAGTCTCCAGAATGCCTGAGAATCGCTGTAGAAAGACCGGGAGTCCCTGTGCACTGCAAGGGAGAAAGCTGCAACCCACAGGAGGCAGTGGCTGAGGGAAGGGCTGGGGCACCTGGGGACGAAGGCCGTGGCTAAGGGGCAGGAGTTCTTGGCTGGCCGAGGGTGCTGTCTGGGTTGGGCACTTGTCTGCTGCTCCTTCTGTTCCCTCGCCACACATGCAGGAAGCTGCCTGCTGCATCTCCAGTACCTTGGCCTTAGCCACATGCTGCCAGCACCTGTGATTGCCCAATCACCCAAAGGGCAGTGAATCAATCACTGGCAGCAACTTCCAAACTGTCATTCCTCCACAGTACATTTAATGTGATGGGGATCAAGTTAAAGGCTGGAAGAAAAATCAAACTGGATTTTTGTTTCCCCTTTGGCAAACAGATTCAACATTTCCCAAGAGAGCAGGAAGGCTTCCCAAGAAGCCATGGTGCTGAGGAGCCTAAAGATGACACCCAGATCTTTCTTGCCAAACTGGGAACCATGCAGGCCCTGTCGTGTATTCTGCTGGCCCTGGGACAACATAAAACCTATCATTAGAGCAGTCTTGCAAGCCATCAACAGGGACTGGCCCACTCTCCATCCAAGGACTCACACGAGAAGTCATGCTGGTGAAATGCAAGGCAGCCTCTCGGCAAGAAAGACCAACCCACTCCTGAGGAGGCTTAGTCAGGAGGTCACATGTTCGAGCCTAGCCTAGGTAACTTAGCAAAATCTTATCTCAAAAACATTGAGCTAGGGATGTAGCTTAGTGGTAGAGCATTCATCTAGAATGTGCAAGGCTCTGGACTCAACAGCCACTACTGTAAAAGAAAGAAAGGAAAAGAAAGAAAGAAAGAAAGAAAGAAAGAAAGAAAGAAAGAAAGAAAGAAAGAAAGAAAGAAAGAAACTGTTGTCTGGGGGGGGGAGGTAAGGGAGCAAAGTGTACTACTCAGGTTCTCAGGGTTTAAGTGACACCTACTCTTGGTAACACAACTCAAGAGCAGTAATATCTGGGCCCCCACCAGCCTTCTGGGGCCCCACTGTTACAAGAGACTAAGTAGTGGATTTAAATGATCACCTTGGTAGGATGGGCTCTGGCTCATGATCACTGGGGTATTTGGTAGCTGCAGACACTGTGCCTGACCTTAGATAGGTGATCATGACTGTGGCCAGTTTCCTGGGTGTGCCTCAAATCTGGGTTTTATGTGCCCCTCCATCCTTGGCTAACCAATGTCTTCTCTTCCCTCCTTCCTTCACTCCAGAACAGGCCCTGGCTCAGGGCCTTTCCATACTCCCTCACGCGTGTCAGGCCTTGGCTCAGAGGCCCCGCCTTAGGAGGCCGTCTCTTTCCTGCTTATTGAGCTGTTCGTCACTAACATCCTTTTATATTTTACTATCTGTTTGTTGCCCCCACTAGAACACAGAGCCCAGAAAGGCCAGGGTTTTGTAGCATTTGATGATGCTCTGGGGTCCTCAAACTGCTGAAATGAACACTCCAGAGCCACAGGACTCTCCAGCTTGGTGGCGTCCTGTTCGCAAACCCTCTGGGAATTCCCAGCTCTGGACACCATCTCCAGGAATACAACTGATTGCCTGAGATCTTAGGAAATGTGTGCAGAACAAAGCAAGGAAGCAACACCGGGGACACAGACCTAGAAACTTTCCTGACTGTGTCCAGCTACTTGGAGGTGTGAGGAGTGGTTTGTATGAGGAGGCTGGGGGTGCTCAGGGGAAGCACAGGAAAGAAAGGAAATAGAGGGCTCTTTATCAGCGCCAAGCAAGGCAGAGTGGAAGTGGGGAAGTAAAGTGGTGGGAAGGGGCTTCCTGCATGGGGAGCTGCAGTGGAGCTCCAGAAAGGTCCCCGCCCCATAGCTGAGGCAGCTGTCAGCCTCACAGCCCACCAAGCACTCCTGGGCCATCTTTCCAAAAGCATGGCACACCTTGGCATCCCTCAACAGATGACCGCAAGCAGCAGCCAGAAACATAAGCCAGATAAATGCAGCTTGAGCACTTGGTCAGAAGTAAAGGACACTCTGGATGAGCTCCCCACTAAGCAAACACAGCACAAGGAGGCTCTGGGAGCAGGACAAGCAGGGAGGCTGAAAGGCATTTGCCGCAATCTCCTGCCGCCGGAACGTGCTGGGTGTGGGTCATATATGGAGATATGAGTTGTCAGCAGAGGTGCTGGATGGCAGAGCTGGCCAGGGCATGACCAGAATCACTAGGCCCTGCCCCCATCTTTCACCAGCATGGGGTGGGGAGAGGCAGCGGGCAGCAAAGAGCACAGGACATGCTCACAGACCTCAGGGACTTCAGGGCAGCATCTGTGCTCTATAGCATGATGCCATGCAGCCCTCTCCAGCCCTTGGTCCCCTGTTCAGGCCCACAGCAGAGTTCTAACATGATGCTCATGGCAGCCTAACCCTGAGGCTCCCGTGTGAGGCACAGACTGCCTGGGAAGAGGGATCGGAGGCTCAGTTGGTACTAGTGAAGTGGCATCTGGGTTCGGGTTTATTCCAGGGCTGGGGAAGTAGAAGCTGGCATGGGCAGTGCACAGCATTACTACGGGGTTCATATCCCTTGCACCTCATATCTCTGACCTCCTCCTCCTCAGGAGACTTTGCAAGAGGCTCATCTTGGACATGTCAGGAAGCCCCCTGGGAGGAAATGATGACCCAAGGACACTGAGAGCAATTATCAACCTTGAGTAGGACGCTGAGGGCCAGGGCTCTCCCCAACCAGGCCCCCTTTCTCTGATGGATGCCTCATCCCTGGATCCAACAGATGCAAAAAGCAGCCAGGATGTGTTGGAAAACACAACCCCAGCTGCCCCCTACCCCACATCCACCTTCAGGAAGGAAAGCTGTGTGCTTCTCTGGAGCTCTATAAATAAACTTGGCCCCCTGGGCACTTTCCTGCCTCAGCTGGAGAGAAGACAGAGGAGAAACTCACATCCTCAGCCACCCTGGAGGGCTGCCTTCTCCACCCACTCACTCTCTCTTCTGCCCATCCCAGCTACAAATTCCCAGGACCGCTCTGAGGCCTGGAGGGGGCAACCTACCCACTCACTGTGTCCAGAGTCTGGGCAGGGCTAGGGCACAAGCAGGTACTAAGAGAGGGCCTTGGGATGGAGGACCAAGCTCTCTAGTCCTGGACGTGGGAGAATGAACTGGGTACATGGAAGGCATGGCTCCCCATCAGAGGGTTCCTATGCCGATGGCAGACACAGATCCCCAAATACTTTAGGGCACTGGGTACCATGAATTCTACCAAAGTGCAACAGCATGCTATGGCAGCCCATTGGAGGAAAAGCAAGCTAATGTGAGCCAGGGACTTTCAAGGAACTACTGAGAAAAGCTGGTGTTTGAAGTGGAGTTGAGGGGAGACAGGAGCCGTAAGCAGGGGCAGGAAGAGGGCTACAGTGCAAAGTGAGGGCTCGCTAGGCACCAAGGCCACGTGGGCAGGGACCTCAGTTTGCACTGCCCACAGATGCAGGCCTGGCCCCTGGAGCAGTCCCTGGCACAGACTAAGCATCTATAAATAGAAAAAATTCCCTATAAATAGAAAGAATTCCAGCAGGGACCTTCATGTGAAGTGGGCTGCGAGCCTGTCATCTCCGAGAACCCACTGATCTCCGGGATGCAGCTGCCGAGCAGGAAAAGAGCCTTCTTCCTGTAAGAAAGGAAGCAGGAAGCCAAGGCTCACCAGGCACCAAAAAGCACCATCAGCGCTCAGGCTGCCTGTTCGGGACACAGACGCTCGCCCCAGGCCCTGCCTGGAAGTGGGGTGAGATCCACCAGCACAGCACAACCACAAGGCTCTGACCCCACAGAACCAGAGTTGGGCTGAAGGTTACTATGACACCTGCCCCACAACCACTCCTGGCAGTGGAGACACCTTGGGAAGTGAATAAAAACAAAACAAAAAACACAACATAGCACTCTCTCCTTAGCACCAGAGGCCTCTTCCCAGCAAGTGAGAATAAGCAATTAGAGAAGAATACAGTTCACAACACCAGCCTGGAAACACAGAAGAGAGGGGGCCATGCTCACTGAGCCCCATGCAATCCAAGAAGCCCCACGTACCTGGCTCTGTGGAGAGGAGGCGCCAGAGAGCAAGCCAGGGTGGGAATTCAGAGAGCAGGTCATGTGCTTCCAGCCTTGGGGCCCAGTCCCAATCCCACCACTGAGCAGCCTGACCGCTTCATCTCTGAGGCTGGGCTTCAGGTGTTTTGTATAAAACAGGGCCCTTACCACCTCTGTGCAGGGCTACTGTGGGACCCGCAGGGCTGGTGCACTGAAAGGCCACAGCCCTCGCAACCCACAGGTTAGGGACATGAAACCATCCTCTCTTCCAGCTTCTTCAACTTCCCTAGGAGAAATATCCAGCCTCTGAGCCCCGCAAGTCTATATAAGCCAAAGAATACCCAAACCAGGGAGCGTGAGAGCTCCACAAACGAGAAGAATCACTTTGCCTCCTGTTCTTTGGTGTGAGAGACCCAGGCATATGAAAAGGAATAGACAAGAAGCCGGGGTGCAGAGTTTTGTTCTCAGTGGAGGCAGGTGGTGGCAGGGCGCAAAGCCCTGGGCCACTTGATCTCTATCCTGGCCCCATAGCCAATGCACTGGCCTCAGTTTCCCACTGTGGGAGGAAGCATTCCCATAAAGATGGTGGCTGTGAAAATATAGGCATTTTTCTAGACCATGACCATGGTGGGTGGGCAACAGGGTGAAGGAGTAACCGGACTCTGCCCAGCGCCAAGGCTGGTGGTGGCCGGAGGCCATGCTCTCCAGCTCGGAAGGAGCAGGCATTTTCAAGGCGGGACTCCTGCTTGCCCTGTCCCATATCCTGGGGGTAGTGCTGCCAGGCTGACCCTTCAGAGCAAACAGCAAAGAGCCACACTGTGTACTCTGTAAGTGGGAGAATAGCAACCAGCAAGGCCTCAAGGCTACCAGAGGCAGAATGTCAGTCCTTCCTGATCAATGATGATAAGTCAATACTGCAAGGAGCAAAATCAGCTAATGAGGGTTTTTCAGAGAAGGAAACAGAAAATAAAAAGCCTCTGTACCTTGGACCTTCAAAGACCAGGGCCCCAGCACCAAAAGCCCAAGGTCACTGCATTGGTGACCGGTCCTTACCTTTGGGTCTAAGGAGCTCTGCCACTGTCCCCGCCACAGGAAGAGGGATGGATCAGTAGGCTCACAGGAGGGTGCTGGGGGCTAGGGCACACATGCCAGCATCCTGCAGGGAGAAGCCAACAGGAGAGACAGTGAGACCCCTGAACTCCCTCTCCAGGCCAACTGAACGGGAAAGCCAGCAAAGCCTGTTCTCAGGCTGAGCAACAGAGATTAAAGATCCCAGCAGAACATGAGGGTCCACCAAGGGATGTCAAACAAGAGGTCTCCCAGTTCAGGCCTCACTCAGGGAGCACGTGCTTAACCGGAACTGGTGAAAGACAGATGCACCCTGCCGTTTCCCTAAACTCCCCCCAGGCTTAGGAAAACTGCAAGAGGCCAGAACAGCCCCCAGCACACACAGTTGCCTTCCTGTGGTTGCCTTCCCAGAACTCTGGTAGGATAGGAAGATTTTTTTGGTACTGGGGATCGAACTTATGACCTCAAGCTTGCTAAGCATGCACTGTGCCGCTGAACTATGTCTCTGTGTGATAGAATATTTTGGACTGTGGGGCTGCATGGGGCTGGAACCCTGGACAGAACAGGGTGGAGTCTTGGGTAGAAGAGGCTGATGACTGCCAGCAGTCCCAACATGCTCTTCAGCTGGCCACTGTGGGCCTGGGTGTCCACCATGCCAAAGACTCCAAGGCCAGAGGTAAGCACATGAAACAATGGAAAACACAGAGAAATGGATATTCAGGGAGTCCTGCTCCCAGACAGCCTCACTGATAACAATGCTTACAGGCACTGTTGAAGTCTCCCGGCTCAAGGACCCCTCAAAACCCTGAGACATCCCAGGCGCATGTCACAGCTCAACATGTACTGATGAGTCTCCACGCTCATGCCTATGCCCTGCAGGCGGGCAGCAGCCCCAAAAGCAGCTCCCTGCAGGCTGTAGGCACTGGGGCTGTTCCTGCAGCTGATGCCCATGTTCAGGTAGGCCTCTGCCACAGAGGCCCAGGCATCAGGCCCTGAGATGACAATCCGTGCCCACAAGCAGGGAATAATCTCTTCAGAGGTAAAAGCAAGACCAAGGCAAACTTCATGGAGGACTGGGATGACAAAGTGACCAACTGCCAATGAGCAGCACAGACAGCAAGAGCTAGAGGGGGAGAGAAAGGAATCTGGGAGGTGTAAAGGGAACCAGCAATGCGCAACTGTGGGAGGTGTGGCTGCAGGAAAGGTGGCTCTTCACGTGCCGCCCCCGCCACCTATGCTCTTGGGAAGCCGCAGCAAGGAGAACATGCAACTTCTGGAGGCAGCCCTCAGGGACCACAGCCATGCCTGCCGCCTCTGCCCGTGTCTCCACAGCCATAGGTACACACTAGACTCCTGAAGAGACACAATGTCCCAGGTTTTCCAGTGCCACCTAGCGCCCTCAAGCATTTTTCCCCTGTATGCAACCAAATGCCACAGCTTGCCAGGCCTCTGCAAGGACCTCTCTATCTTGTTTCTTAGCTTTTACTGTCACACCTCCTAACAACTCTAAGGTCCCCATTTTCACGGCAAGGAAGCCCGTGGAGAGACTGAGGGTTTGCCATGGTAACACCTCTCTCCACGGCCATCCAGATTTGGCAGGCTGGTCCCCTCCACTCCACACGACGTCTCTCTGTGGGTGAGACCAGCAATGTGACTCACGCCCCGAACAACTAGACCCACAGGGTCCAGGAAGAGAAAGGTACTCAGAGGAGGCAAAGAGGGGCCCTGTGAGGAACTCGGTTTCCAAAAAGAAGTATTTAATGTTCAGAGAGAGAATGCAGGGCCAGGGAGGAGAAAGCAGAGCAGGCTGCCACTTTGGGACAGGACCTCAGGAACAGGGAACCCCAAACATCACAGGAATGCACTGCAAATGTGCTGTCAGTTAACTCGGTTTTCTCCAGTCACCCCTCATGTAAGTGGTGGAAAGCAAACCAGTCCACCTCTTGAAGGGGAAATGAGAAGTAACACTGACAACACTGAGCCTCGCTGAGATCTGCTGCATGTGCATTCTCCACGTGTGCAGCCAGGGTCCCAGGGGCAGGGGTCTAAAGCACAATAATCTGATCTTGCTGTTCCCAGGAACAGAAAGGAAACATTCTGTTGCTTTACATTTTAAACATAAATCTTCCATATGCCTTTTGAATGATGTGGAGATGCATGGAAGAGAAAAAAGAACAAAACAAGACCAGCCCTAGAGATAAGAAAGCAGAAGTCAGAAGAGCTTTCCTGAAAACTTTTCAGATCCCAGATGCTGTGGTGCAAGTGAATTCAAAAGTGAATCTGCTTCTCTATAGGATTTCTATTAATAGAGTATCAGTCTCTCCTCATCCCCACTAAATAAATGTCAAACAAACACTTAAAGAATACCGGTTTGACAGGGCGCCAACCAGCGAGCTTGCCCAGACGTCCCCAAGTCTCAGGCTGGCCCTGGCTGGAAGTATAAGTTCCAGACGAGTGGGCGGTGACCGAAGCTCAAGGAGGCCGCCTCTGTGGAGGCGAAGCGAGGCAGGCGCTGCAGTGGGCAGAGGTGCCATGCACCTGGAGGGTGATTCTAAAGCACCAGGCCCAGGGCCTGCCAGCAGGCCCCGCATGGTTGTTTTGCTTTTGTGTGTTGACACAGGGTCTCACTATGTAGCCCAGGCTGACCTTGAACTCACTTTGTTTATAGCCCAGGTTGGCCTCAAATTCTTGGTCTTTCTGACTCAGCCTCCCCAGTGCTGACATTACAGACATGTGTCACATACCCAGCCTCTGATTTTTAAAAACTGAGATATAATTTACATGGCATGGAGGTTCCCTTTTAAGGTATACAGTTTGGCGGTTATTAGCTTACTTACAAGGTTGTGTAACCATTATCCCCATCGCAATCTGGAACATCTTCACCATCCCTAAATGAAACTGCACCCAAGAGTGATTACCTTCCATTCCCTACGCCCCACTCTGCACCACCCATTTGCTTTCTGTCTATGCAGGGCATTTTATATCAAAGGAATCACACTGTGCGTGTGTGGCCTTTCATTTGTTCCCGAGCATCATGTTTTTAGGGTTCGTTCACGCTGGAGCCCCTGGCAGTACTCCACTACTCTTTTTAAATTAGTGTACTTTAGATATACACAATAACATTCATCATAGGGGATTCGTACCTGTACATCTCTTATTTTTTTTCCCATTCCCCTCCCTCCCTTCAACCTCTCCTGCCCTCTTTATTTACAAAAGCTTTTTTTTCCTATTTTTCTCTTCTCCTTTTTTGTACTTCTTTCCTTTCCCCTTCTCCTTTCCCTTGTTCCTATCAGTTGAATATTTTCTCCCCATTTCCCAATATCTAAATTATACATTTTGGTCCTTATTTACACCTTGATTTCTCACACCAGAGGAACAGTGCAGTATTTACCCATGTCCGACTGATTTCACCTAAGAGCTTGGTCTCAAGGTGCATCCATACAGCTAGAAATGTCTCCAGCTGATCCTTCTTTATGATGGAGGAGCACTCCATTGTATAAAAACCCCACATCTCCATCCATTCATCAACTGATGGGCATCTGGGCTGTTTTTAACACTTCACTGTTACAGACTGTGCTGCTATACACATGGGTGTGCGTATATCACTGTGGCACCATGCTTTTAATTCTTTCAGGAGAATACCAAGAAGGTGAACAGCTGGGTCAAATGGAATCTCAGTTTTCTGAGGCATCTCCATGCTGATTCCCACAGTGACTGCATCAGTCTACACTCCCACCCACAGTGGAGAAGGGCTCCTTTTCCCCCACAGCCCTTCCAGCATTTGTTATTGGTTGGTTTCTTGATAATAGCTATTCTTTCTGGGTGGAGATAGCATCTAAGCACTGTTTAAATTTGCATCTCTCAAATGATCGGGGATCATGTATTTATTTATCTGCCATTTCTACCTCTTCATTTGAGAAGTATCTATTCATTTCAGATGCCCGTTTTTGAATGGGTCTTTAAATTTGGGAGGTCTGGTTGTTTAGAGTTCTTTATATGTTTGAGGTAGTAGTCCTTTGTCTGAGGAACAGCTGGCAAAAGTTTCTTCCCACTCTGTAGGTTATCTCTTCCCTCTTTTGACTTTTTTCGCTGTGCAAAAGCTTTTTAATAAGATGAGATGCCAGTTGATTCTTTGTGATATTTCCTGTACAATCAGGGCTTCCTTCACAAAGTCTTTGCCTACAATCTATGTCTTCAAGAGTTCTATCGATTCTATTTTCCAGCAGATTTAGTGTTTCTACTTCAATAATTGTATCTTTGATCCATTTCAATTTTACTTTAGTGCATGGTGAAAGATATGAGTCCAATTTTAATCTCTGGCATGTGGAAAGCCAGTTTTTCCAGCACCATTTATTAAAGAGGCTATTTTCCTGCCAGTGTTTGGCTCCTTTGTCAAAGATAAGGTGGCTGAGTGTGTTTGGAGCTGTTTCTGCATCTTCTAATCTGTTTCAATGATCCTTGAATCTGGTTTTTTTTTCCCCCAGTACCACGCTGTTTTTATCACAGTAGCTTGTAGTATAACTTCAAGTCATGGATTGTGATGCTGCCGCCTTCCCTTTGTTGTCCATAATCACTTTTGCTATCCTAGGTCTCTTCCAAATGAATTTTAGGATTGTTTTCTCTAATCCTGTGAGATATTCCATTGGTATTTTGATCAGGATTATATTAAAACTGTGTAACAATTTTGGAAGTCTGGCCACTATATTTGGAAGTATTTTCACTATATTGGTTCTTCCTATCCAAGAACAAGGGAAAATTGTCCATTTTTTGATCTCCTCTTTGATCTCATTTTCAGAGACCTGTAATTTTTCAGAGTATTGCAGTTTTCAATGGAAAGGTCTTTTACTTCCTTTGTTAGATTGATTCCTAAGTATTTCTTTTTTCGTAGCTACTGTGAAGCTAGTGATGTTTCCCTAATTTCTCTCATAGTTTCTTATTTATGAACAGGAATGCTATTTGAGTGTTAACTTTATGTCCAGCTGCACTAATGAATTTGCTTATTAAATCTAAAAGTCTTTGGTAGAGTTTTTGGAGTCTTCTATGTAGAATATCATATCATCTGCAAATAATAATTTAATTTCTTTCTTTCCTAGTCTTATTCTTTTTATTAACTTCTCTTGTCTAACTGCTCTGGCTAATGTTTCCAGCACTATACTAAATAAAAGTGGTGACTGTGGACATCTTTGTCTTGTTCATGATTTTAAAGTGAAAGTTGTCAGTTTTTGTCCATTTTAGTATGGTGTTAGCTGTTATTTGTCATAGATGGCTTTTATCAGATTGAGATAAAGACCATCTATTCCAATTTTTTGTAGGGTTTTATCATGAGTAGGTGTTGAACTCTGTCAAATGCTTTCTCTGCACCCACTGACATGACTACATGGTTTGGGCCTGTTAATATGGTATATTATATGTATTGATCTGCATATGTTGAACCATCCCTGACACCCTGGGATGACTCTTAGTTGGTCATGGTATCTTGATGATTTGCCACATTCTGTTTGCCAATATCTTATTGGGGATTTTTGTAACTCTGTCCATTAGGGAGACTGGCCTGTAGTTCTCTTGTTTGGTCGGATCCTTCTCTGGTTTTGGTGTCATTACTTCCAGGAATGAATTTCCGAGTATTGTTTCCCTTTCAATTTCATTAGAGTTTGAAAAGGAGCAGTAGTAAGCCTTCTCTAAATTGTAGATTTTTAATTACATCTTCAATTTCATTCATTGATATGTTTATTTAGAATTTTTATATCTTTTTAATTCATATATATGTAGGAATCTGTCCATTTCTTCTGTGTTTTCCATCTTACTAAAATATAGGTTCTCAAAGTAGGTACTGATGGTCTTCTGGATTTCTGCAGGATCTGTTGTGATTTCAACCTTTTCATTCTTCTACTTGCATGGATGTGAGTCTTTTCTTTCCCTTTTTTGATAAGGCTGGCTAATGGTTTATCAATTTTATTTATCTTTTAAAGTACCAACTCTTTGATTCATTGATTCATTTTCTTAGTCTCTACTGCAATAATTTCCTGTCTGATTTTTATAATATCCTCCCTCTTATAAGCATTGGGTTTGACTTGCTCTTTTCTAAAAGCTTGAGGGTCACCATTAGGTTATTTGAGCTACTCTGTTTTTCTGATATGGGAATTAACTGCTATAAACTTCTTTCATAGGACTGCTTTCATTGCATCCTATAAATTCAGTGTTATACCAACATTTAACTGTAGAAACTAATTTCTTCCTCAATATCTTTTGTGATCTATTGATTGTTCAGGAGGATGCTATTTAATTTTCATGTGTTTATGAAGTTCTTATGGTTTCTTTTGCCATTGATTTCTAATTTCATTACAGTACTGTCTGATAATTTTAATTCCTTTATATTTACTTAATCATATTCTATGAGCTTATATGTGATCTATTTTGGAGAACATCCTGTGTTCAGCTGAGAAGAATGTGTATTCTGGTGTTGTAGTGTGGCAATGCTGTAGACATTTACTAAGTCCATTTGTTCAAAACTTTGGTTTGTTTCTAAAATTTTTTTTTCTTTTTTTGTCTAGCTGATCTATTTGTGACAGTGTGGTGTCAAAGTTCCCCATTACAATTGTATTAGTGCTTTTATGATTTTTCAAGTCCATTGATACTTGTTTAAATAGCTGGGTGCACTGGTATTTGCTGCATACATATTTATAATTGTTATCTCTTCCTCTCGGATTGTTCCTTTCTCTTAATTAATCTTGGCTTAAAATCCACCTTTTCTACAAATAGAATAGCTATGCCTGTTTTTTTCTGGGTTCTTGTCACATGGAGTATTGTTTTCTGTCCTTTTGACTTTCAGTCTATCACTTTCTTTTTTGGGAGGTGGGTTACTGGGCATAGAACTCATGACCTTACTCTTGCCAGGCAGATGCTTATGCCACTAAGCTAAATCCCCAGCCTCAGTCTACGAATCTCTTTTTGAATTAAATGTGTTTCTTGCATGCAACATATTGCTGGATCTTGCTTCTTGATCCATTCTGCAAGTCTGTTTCTTTTGTTTGGTGAACTGAGATCACTGACGTTGATGGTTATACCTGACAGGCACTGACTTATCCTTGTCGTATGATTTTCCTGTTGCAGGTTTCCTCTTTTTCCTACCCTTGCCTTGCCTGGTGGATCATTCTGTTGGGGATCATGGAATTGGAGTCCTCTTTTTTTTTTTCCTCCTTTTTGTCTTTTTGAGACAGGATTTCACTATGCAATTTAGGTTGGCCTCGAACTCACTTTGTAGTCCAGGCTGACCTTGAGCTTGCAGTGGTCCTACTGCCTCAGCCTCCTGAATGCTGGGATTACAGGTATGTACTCTATGCTCAGGCTCATTATCTCTTCCTAGAATGTCCAGTGGGTTGGTGATTTAGCTCAGTGGCTCAAGCACTGGCCTGGTAAGTATGAAGTCATGAGTTCAACCCCCAGTATAAAAAAAAGAGAGAGAGAGGGGCTGGGGATTTAGCTCAGTGGCATAAGCACCTGCCTTGCAAGCAGGCTGTTGTGAGTTCGATCCCCGGTACCGATAAAAAAAAAAAAAAGAGAGAGAGAGAGAGAGAAGGAGGAAGGGAAGAAGAGGAGGAAGAGAAAGAGAATATCCATCACAATATTTGAGTTCTGGTTTGGTGGTCATGAATTTCTTTAGGTGTTCTTTTTCATGAAACTATCTTATTTCTTCATCAATTTTGAAAAATAGGTTGTTTTCGTTTAGGGCTTGAAACATTTCACTCCAACCTCTCCTAAACTTGAAGGTTGTGTTAAGTCTGCTGTGATTCTGATGGGCTTTTCTTTATAGCTAATTTGTTTCCATTTTCTAACAGCATTTAATATTCTGTTCTTATTCTTTTGTTGAATTTCTGCAGTCTACACTATTATTTTCTTTGATCATGGCTAAATGGAGTTCTATACGCCTCACTTATCTGTATGTCAATTTTTTCTCCCATGCTTGGGCCTTTTTCTGTCATTTACCTGTGAGCAGATTTTTTTTTTTTTTTTTGTCTTTTTCGTTTTTATCGGTACCAGGGATCGAACTCATGACTGCTTGCTTGTAAGGCAGGCGCTTATGCCGCTGAGCTAAATCCCCAGCCCCGTGAGCAGATTTTTTTAATGTCATTTTTATTATCTCTTGCTTTTTCACGGACTCCAATCAATCTTCTTATTCTTCTTTGCATCATTTAGCTGCTGTTGGGTTGGTTTTTCATAGTCCCTTACTTTTTTTTTTGAGACAGGGTCTTGTGATTGTTAACTGCAGTTCTGTCTTCTATACCTGATACTCTGTCTTCACATTGGCTCATTCTCCTGTATACACTTTGAATTGAATTTTAATCTATTGGTATCTATTTGAATATGTTTCATGGATTCCGTTTCTTTCCTATGTTGGGCATTCATGGTTTCTATCATCTTCCTAAGTTCCTCTGTTTTCTTATCTGTGCCTGCTCTACAGTCACTAACCATGTCTTTCGTTAGGGACACCATTTCTACCCCACTCACTGTTACAGCTAATATTCTGCTGCATGGAAGGACCACATTCTGCTCCTCCATTCGCCCATTGCTGGACATCTGGACTGTTTTCATCTTCTGGCTATTCTTAATGAAACTTCTGCCAATGGTCATATACAAGTTTCCGTGTGTACTTGTGTTTTCAATTATTTTGAGTATATTGGGGCTGGGGATTTAGCTCAGCGGCATAAGCGCCTACCCTGCAAGCAGGCAGTTGTGAGTTCAATCCCTGGTACCGATAAAAAAGAAAAAGACAAAAAAAAAAATTATTTTGAGTATACATCTGAGAGTCCTGAATTTTTCAATAAAATCTCACTTAACTTAAATCAAGGAATACACCTGCAATTTAAAAGCTCTTTGAACTCAAAAGACAAAACTCGCACGGAGAGAATGAGCTTCTTTTGTCCCTGTGCCCTGCACCTCTCCCTCTTTGGCCCACTGCTCCCGAGGCAGCCTCTCTACCACACCTGCTTCGTTGTGAAGACAGCCTGTTGTGAGGGCCCAGGCAGCTGGAGCAGGCCAGAGCCAGCCTAGCGATGCCAGGGGAAGAGCACAGGGCACAGCCCGAGTCCCTCTGTCAGTGGTAAGCCCCTGGGAAGTTGCTTAGCCTTAGAGGGAGGCTGGCAGGTAAACAGGTTCAAAATCTGACTCTGCCACTTCTGGGCTCAGAGGCTTCAATAAACTGCCGAATCTTTGGGATTCATCTTCCTTACGGGGGTGGGGTGGGGAGACAGGGGACAGAAAGGGGAGAGAGAGACACTAGGACCCACCTCAGAACAGCTGTCAAGAGGTGATGAACAGGGGCTGGGGACTTAGCTCAACAGCATAAGCACCTGTCTTGCAAGCAGGCAGTCATGAGTTCGATCCCCGGTACGATTAAAAAAAAAAAGAGGTGATGAGCTAAGGAAAGCTACAGTCTTGCCAGCCTGCCTGGCACACAGCAATGGGCACTGGCTGCTGCTACAATCACCACTACTATTTCGTCATCCCATAAAGCTGACCCTCCACTTCCTCATCAGAAAACAGTAATTTGCACCCCCAGTGAGGGCCTGGCATGTGGCCACATCCGGGCAGCAGTGCTCAGAGGGTAAGAATGGCTAAACTGCAAGCTCACCTCCCTGTGTGCTGCCCTGGGCCTTCTAAGAGCTGGGTCTCTGTCCTCTCCCACTGGAACAGCCCTGGGACAGCCCTGGGCAGCCCCGGCCACCCTCTTGGCTCCCCGACCTGTGGCAGGCAGGCTGGCTGCATTCCCTGTGGCCTGAGCCTCCTTCAGCCTCTTCTCACTCCTGTTCAGCAAGCACACAGCCCTGGAGTGGAGCTGCTCTTTCCCAAGCCCAGCTTGCTGGAGGCAGCAAGAAGCCTTCCAGACCTGCAGAGTGAGAGCCCTTGAGTGCTGGCAGTAGCATTAGGCGGGGCCACTGTGACACAATGAGGAGCTCTTCTTCTCCCAGCTGGGGCACAGTGCCAGCAGAGCCCAGAGGCATGAAACCCACAGCTGGGGAAAAGGAAGCCAGCAAGGCTTCCCTGAGCAAGCAAGAGTTCATCGGGGGAAAAAAACCCAGCCTGCACTTGTACACACACACACACACACACACACACACACACACACACACACAAAGAGAAATTCTTAGCCTGCAGCAGTTGGTAGCATTATGTAAAATCCCAAGCCCACAAAAATATCATTTGGATGATAAAAAGTTAAATTTAGCTAAGTACAGAGTGACTAATACTATGAGGGAGAGGCAGCACCCCCAGTTGCCTGGAGCTGATACAGCTGGCTTTTAGAAACTTTTGACAAGTAACCAGGGCCTGTGCAGCACAAAATAACAGATTATATAATAAGAGGCACAGCCGTAGGCCACATGAAATACAGAGAGAGAGCACAGCTTCTCCAAGGAGGGCACAGCTGGGGGCTCCAGCAGGACCTTGTCTCACAAAGCCTGGGCCACGGGGACCCGTGTGTCCCAGGGCTCTGGAGGGATTGGCAGGCAGAGCCCGGCCTGTGGTTTGGGTAAGCGAGGAGCATTCCCAGAGTGGCTCGGGTGGACTGCCACCTTGGTGGCCTCCAATGCCACCAAGGCACCCCTCTGTTTGAGTCTAGCCTTCCAACTGTCTGAACCAACAGAATAGGCTGAAAACGACAATGTGCCAGGTTTGCTCCCAAGCCTGAAGAAGGCCTGGCTGAGAATAGAAAGCAGCAGTGCAGGCAGATATTTGTTCACCCTGTTCACAGCAGGGCTGTTCACAGTAGCCGAACAGGTAGAGCGGCCATGGATGACGAATGGATAACCAGATGTGGCCCTGTCCAGACAATGGACATTAGCCCTGAAAAGGAAGGGAACTCTGACACATGCAAAAATATGGATGAACCTGGAGGCCATGCTGCTGAGTGGAATAAACCATCACAGAGGGACAGTAACACTGCATGACTCCACCCATATGCAGCAGCTGGAGCAGCCATGTTGAGAGACAGGAAACAGAAGTGTGGGTGCCAGGGCAGGGGTGGGGGAGCAAAGGGAGCTGCATCTTAGACGCAGGGGGTTCTGTGGATGGGTGACGGTAATGGCTGCGAGACAATGTGGATGAACTTGAACGCCATTTTGCTGTACACTTAAAATGGTTAAGTGGTCAATTATGTGTATACTTTATCACAACAAAAGAAATTAAGAAAAAAGCAGGAAGTGGTGGCAGCCTAGATGCTTCTGCACTTATGCTCTAGGGGAAGAAGTAGCCTTGTAGGGGCTGGGGATTTAGCTCAGCGGCATAAGCGCCTGCCTTGCAAGCAGGCAGTCATGAGTTCGATCCCTGGAACCGATAAAAATGAAAAAGACCAAAAAAAAAAAAAAAAAAGAAAAGGCCTTGTAAGAACCCAATTACCCAGAGGTTACCAGCTTCGAAGCACCCATCCCACCCCTGGGGAGCATGGGTAGGTGGAAGGGATCTTGGCTCATACAGCCAGGCGCCAGCCACAGCAGTGGGGTCATCTTGGAAATGGATCCTCAGTCCAAGTGAAGATGTCTGACTGACTGACACCAGGAAATAGCCACTGTCCCCACCAAGTCTTGTCCCAATTGCCATAGTGTGAGCAAACAAATAAAATGGCAAAGTCTGACAGGGCACTCTGTTATGCACTAACAGCACAGACAGTGGTCAGGCTCCCTGCGGGGCTGGCGGGCCCCTCTCTAATAGGAGACAGACCTTCTGCACTCGCACATGTGGGTCACTAAGTGGGGCTAGTGCTGAAGCGAGCTTGAGAGGAGATGCTTCTCCCCCACTCCCACCATGCCAGTGGATCGGTGCTGATGTTCCACAGCTGCAGAGGGGCCAGGAAACTTCTGCAGTGGGCCCAGGGAAGACCCAGTTCCACTGACCCATCGACTATGTAACTCTCCATTGCCTTATCTGAGGCAGGAATTTGCACACTGGACAGAGATGTTGAAGGGATTCTGAATGCAGTGAAATGAACCACGGACCCAGAGTTCCAGAGTTCCGGGGTTCAGACCAGACTTCCAGGGGATGACTCTGTAAGTCAGTTCCCCTCGCTGGGCTTCATTTTCCCCATCTGCAGAGTACGAAATGGTCAGATGGTCTCTCTAAGGCCTCTCCACTCAGCTCCCTCATTCTGACACAAGGGAAAACCTGACATCTGACCAAAACCCAGTGACCTGCAGTCAGGTTTACAGATCAGACTCACTCCTTGGGCCCTCACGTGTCCCTTTGGAACCCTGATTCCCTGTGTCCTCTTGAGTTTGTTCCTTCATTTCACAGTATCTGGTTTAGTTCAGTTTTTCTTTTCCTATGTCACATTTTAGTCCTCTAGAGTCAAATGAGGCTATGAGATCAGAGGACACCACTTCCAAGCTCAGCCTCTAAGGCGCCCCCACATGACCCTTCATGTACCCCAATGCACTCTCGCTCTCTCCCCCTACTCTTCCTCGCTCCTTTCTCCCGTCACCTGCCAGCTGACTGATGGACCCAGCAGAGGACTGCAAAGGAGCCCCAGAGAACACCACAACCACAGTATAAAAGGGTCCTGAGTCCCTGACGCACCAATCCAACAACACCGAGAGTGAAACAAAGCTTCACTGAGCTACGGTGCTGAGACCAAAGCATGTCTGGTGTAACAGCCACTTATTACTAAGCCACCCTTACTAAGCACTCACCGGCCTGACACTACTTGTCAGGTAAGTGAGAGAAGCAGGCAGAGGAGGCCGAGGCCTGATCTCTACTAACCCTCCTGAAACCACTAGTCGAGTTGCAACTCAGGGCAATCAGACACAGACCAGTTCTGCACCGGGCAATCACATGCTGATCAGCAGGTTGGAGCACCCCGTTACCAAAATCCTTATGACACTGGGTCACAGTATTTTTCCCCCAAGATGAGATGAACAAAGAAAGAAACTAAAGACAGAGAAAGTCTATACCAAGCCTTTTAATTGAGAACAATCTATAAGCAACTGAGTAGAAAGTCTTAGCTGTGTACTTCCTGATAGGCAAATCAAAGAGGGAAATAAGCTGGAGCATGGTGCACTGGCCAGCAGTAAAACACACTGGTTCAGGACAAGAAACAAGCTTTGTGCTGGAGGAGAGCTCTGAGGAGATTGATCCACAGGGTCACCAGTTAGGGCCTCCACATCTGGCACAGCCAGAGGTGACCCAGATGGCCCCAAAAGCCACTGGCCCCCAGGGTGTGGGGACAGCTTTGCAGCCCTACCTGAGGCCTGACGGACTCTTGAGGGAGAGCTCCTCCAAGTAATTCTTCATTGTTGTTAATGTCAACATGATAATGATGGAAAATATTTACATACCGTACCACTGCTGGGATGGGTGGACCATCTGGCCACTGGATGTGGTGGATATTGTCAGACACATGGTCCTTCCATGAACACCGCACCATAGCACTGATGGCAGGGACAGAAACACCACCCCTTGGCCCATCCCGTCACACTCTTGACCACTGAGGACCATAGAGGCTGTTTCCTGCTCACGTCTAGCTGGTCCAAGCCCATGGTGGGCCTAATGATGCATAGGTCAAGAGTAGTACCCACTAACCCACAGCTCCCAACGGACGGACCTGGGTGCCACAGGGACGATGCATCTGCCTCCCAGATCAATCCTGGGCCCCCACAGCACCCGAGCGTTCCCAGGAGGACTGGCAGTACCACTTCTGTGGCCGCCCATGAATTTCTCCAACGAGCTCAGGTGACCTCTGGCCACTCCCAGCTCACCTGTTCCCGGGAGCAGTTTCTGCCTGCAACTATCACTCTCGGCCCAGCTCAGGCCTCACAACCGCAGCAGGAGGCAGAGGACAGTAAGCTCATCCTTGCCCACATGAGAACGCGTCTTCGTTCTGTCCATGCTGTCTCCGCTGACTTCCAGCGCCATGCTGAATACACAGTTTTGGGGGTTTTTTTTTCCTGAACTGACATGAAAATTTTTTCTTTTAAAGATTGGGGTGTTGGGTGGGATGTTTTATTATTATTTTCTTAATTTTAGTAAAGGGAAAAAAGTTCCTTTTGGAATCTGTTCTAAAGTAGCAATTTTCTTAATGAGAAGCACACGCTGGCCGCCCCCGTGAGGAGGCTGTGTCAGCATGGCGATCGCATCACCCTGTGAATGTGGCAAGTCGTGCCACCTCCCTGACAGCCATGAGTCACGGGGAGCCTGTCCTAGGTGCCTGGGTGGCTGTCTGGGGTCAGCTGCATGACTCTGACACAGGTTTTTCAAGGGGCGTCTGCAGGGAAGGTCTGGCCTTGTTTCTGTCACCTAGGAGGCTGCGGGTCTAAGGCTTTTTCATAAGTAATTCCCTGTTGCCTGGAAAACAGGAAGGGCTTAGAAACCTGCTCTGCCTCACTTTGCTTTGGGGGCCTGGTGGCATCCAGCCCCCAGAACCTGCAATCAGGCTGTGGAAAGGCCCTGACTCGCTGGCCCAGGTCAGTGGTCTCTCTGGGGCCGTGGATCCTGCGGAGGGTCATGACTGTCCATGAGGCTGGTGCTTCTATCCCTGCAATGTCACCTATGGACGGATGCCAGTGGCCAAACTCAGAGCCCGTGGCCAGATGTGGCAGGAGGCACTATGAGGGGCATCTCAGCCCCACAATGCAATAGCACTGCGGCTTAGCAGGTGTGTCTCCTGAGAGTAATTATGGCCTGGGATAACCGCGATCACTGACAGCACCTCCCTGAGGCAAGCGGCCATTCAGAGGTGAGGCCATGTCCCTGCAGAGTGCCTCCTCAGCAGTCAGACCTGGACCGCCTGCTCAGAGCTGCTCTGTAGCTCTCCACAACACCTGCTCTGCACACCTGCTTCGAGACAGGGTAGGCAAATGCTCTTCTGCAAGAGTTACCTAAGCCCCTGGAAACAGGGAAATTGTAAGGAAGGCCACACCAGGTCACTGGGTAGCAAAGGCCAGGGACACTCCAGAGTAGACATGGCACAGCCAAGTCCTCCTCAAGACAACAGGGTCTTAGACCCCTTGACTGGGCTATGCACCCAGTCAAGGCCCAGGCCCAGGCCCCACCAACTCAGCAGTTCAAGGAGAACCAAACAACTCTGCTGCTCATTCTCTTTATTCTTAGACCACTCCTGCTTCTTTGTGTCTTTTTGTTCAGGAGCTGAAGGTTACAGGAACTGTAGCTTTCTGTGTGGTTAAATAAAGGCAGCGTTCACTGTGTTACCCAGTTTCCGAGCAGAGCAGTGCTGTGCAGCCATCAGCACCACTGTCTCCAGCGTGTCTCCATCTCCCATACTGAACTCTGTCCCCATTAAAACACAACCTCCCCGTCACACCTTCCCTGCCAGCCCCTGGTAACCTCTGCCAAGGCCACTCTTGGGAAATGATGTCCTTATTTGTCCTTTAAAAACTGATTTTCAGTTGTACGGGTGAAATCCAGGTCGCAGGCCTGTTGAAGCCCTTCCTGGGCAGCTGTCGGTTCCCCCCACACATAGTTCCCCAAAGCTGATCTGGGATCTGTTCTGAGGTCCGACCTATGACATCCAGAAAGCACCAGGCTTCTCAGACACCCAGAGATGGGCAAGGTGACAGAGAAGGGGTGACAGAGACTCTCCTGCCCCTGCCTTCCTCCCTCCTGATGGCAGGAACCCAAGCCCCAAGGGTCCCCTCCTCTGATATGCTTGTGGACAGGACACCTAACAGACAGGGCACCCTTCCAAGGCTGCATCAGGAACTCATGGCACTGCCTGGAAGAGACGCTCACCCAGGAAGAGTTGGCTCCAGATTTGCATTTCACTTAAAAGCTCTTCCTCGCCTGGGGCTTTGAGGTTGAAAACCACTCCCAGCACTCACAACTGTAAGTGGGGTGCTGCGGATGGGCACTACCTTTCTGGACAGTGGTGCAGCCATAGCTGTCACAAACGAGAGGAAAACGCAGGGGAGCTGGCACTTTGCCCTGGAGCATGGTCTGCAGCGCTGGAGGTACCACTGCAGAACCCATGCTTCCCCAGACCCCGGATGGCTCCCAGGACCCTCACTTCAGCCTCGTGTACTCCTCACCCCCTCCACCCCGCCGCTGGCCCCCTCTGAGCACCCTCAACAGCAAACTGGGCAGCAGACCAGGCTGCTCTCCCATCCTAGAAGGCCCAGGCGACTGTAGCCAATCTGACAGCCCCCGCCTCCGGGATTTATGCACTGTGAGGCCGAAAAAGCAGACGCACAACAGTAGGCAGCTATTTGTGCTAGTTTTGTTTTTTTAAAAAAAGTAATATATATTCATCTATGCAGAGAATCTCTTGGGAGGGAAAATCACATACAAAACTAGCAACCACCACTGTCCCTGGAAGAAAACTGAGACGCTGAACACAGGCCAGGAAGTTTGAGATTTATCTGTCTGTGGACCCTCTTCAATCTTGGTATCAAGTCCTTTACTTATTTAAACGACGTGTGAAATAGCACATAGGGCTTTAGTACATATTTTATTACTTTCCTATGGTCCATTATGTTTGGGTTCCATAAACAGCCAAGGGATGCTATCTAATTTACCTTTACAATCTTACTTAAGTCTACGGCCATGTGGTGCACAACTTTTTAAGATATATATGTATCAGGACCTTCCCACTGAGCTACATTTCCAGTTGTGCTCCACAAACACACCCCTTTTTAAATTTTGAGACGAAGTCTCACTAAATTGCTGAACTGCCTAGGCTAAGGGCTGGAATTTACAATCCTCCTGCCTCAGCCTTCCAGAGTTCTGAGATTACAGACATCTGCCACCAGGCCTGATTTGTCATATTTTATAAACAAAGGAAAGAGTGAATATTTAAGTGAATGAATAATAAAGAAAGGCATTTGAAAAATAATGTTCTTTGAATCCTAGAAAAGCAACTGTCACATTGTTTGGGAAGGAAGAGGTTAAGAAACTGATAAATTGATACGTAGGTACAAAGGCAGATGTGGAAATATTAATGGACAGTGCACACCACCAACAGGGCAATTTAGATGATGTTAATTAATAATACTTTTAAACTTTAATATTATTTTACACTTTTAAATGCCAACATTTAAAAGAAAATAAGTTTCTTTTATTTTAAATTTTAAAACACATCTTCTGGAAGCACATTATGGACTGTTATTCTGGGAACCTTATTCTATAACCCAAAAGAGTAAGAAAATAGAACTGAAAACCAACCAGGCTCTCCAGCGAGCTGACTGTAATTTTTGGGCTTTCTAGGGGTTGCTGAATGCTGGGTATGGGAACCCCTGCCCTGCTCACCTGCACAACCCAGCCTGCCAAGCAGGGTGACGGCAACTTTGCCATTCATAAGTGGGCTGACTTGCCGGGTGCAGGGGCTCATACCTCTCATCTCCACTCCTGGGGAAGCTGAAGCAGAAGGACCATAAATTCAAGTACAACGAGGGCAACTTAGTGACTTAGCAAGACCATGTCACAAAAGAAAATTGAGCCGGGCCTGGGTGGTAGAGGCCTTGTCTAGTGTGCAAAGCTCTAGGTTTCCTCCCCAGGACAGGAGAAGCACAGCGGACCACTGAGGCTCCTGGGAAAGCTATCGCAAGCCCCAAGGATTTCTGTCCTAGGAGAATGCTGCTGGCTCCTGTGCGTGGTCATGTACACGTGTGGCCAGAATAAGGCAGAAAATGTGGAGCAACCAAACCCTACTGAGGAGAGAAAAGAAACAGAACTAAGCAGAGAGAAGGGGACACCACTCAGAAAGGAAACAGAGGGGCCTGAAGGGCTCAGCCTGAGAACTCTGGCCTGTACATACCCATCCGTCTATCTGCAGCCTCCAAGAACAGCCTGGTCCCTGACAAGGGACTTCAGCCACCTCTCGGCAGCGCCAGCCAGCTGGATTGCTCAGCTACACCCGGGAGACTGAATTATTGCTATGCTTCTCTACTGATTGAAAGACAGGCAAGAAATGCCTTGAGGGGCTGGGGATTTAGCTCAGCAGCACAAGCACCTGCCTGGTAAGTGCCAGGTCATGAGTTTAATCCCTAGTACAAAAAACAGAAAGAAAGAAAAAGGAAGGAAGGAAGCAGTGCCTTGGGGATAACCAGGGTAATGACTGGGGAAATATGAAAAGGCTAGCTTGAGAAGTGTCCTCGGCAGGTGGTGCAGGGGTAGTAGCCAAGCTCCCGGCTGCAGGCATTAATGATTTACCTCGAAGCACCAGGTTCTTCTTACAGGGTCTCCTGGAAACACTGCCTCCTCTACATGGTAGCCTTAGGTAGGACCCACAAAGTTAAAGGGACATTCTGAGGGTCCTCTCTTAAAGAATGCACAGAGGATGGTTCCTGTCTCTGGAGTTGCCATTTGAGATACTGGATGCCTGGCTTTTGTAAATGACAACATAATCATGTGCAAACATATTCTGGAACATTCTGGAAGAAGCTGGAAAACTCTACATCACATCATGCATACCACACGCCTCCACCTCCTGAGGTTCTAGGTCCAGGAAGGCTCCGGAGACCTGAGATCTCTCTGCACTGCCTGGGTGTCATCCTCATTTAACAAGAAAATGAGGCAACTGGTGGCTGACAACCATGCAAACAAGTGTTAGGTCTCCCACCTGTCAAATTCCCCGGCTGGTTTCTGCTGACACATTGGAAAGAAAAGGTGTTTGCTTACTATTTTGCAACGGGCTGCTATACCGTCTTCCCCTGCTCTTCTAGCTATCTTCCAGTTCATCTACCTTGAAAACCCAAGATGCTAGACACTTTGCCCCTCCTTTCCAAGAGTTATGAACCATCTACTGCACTGGCTTGAATCTTGGATAACGTTTAGTTATGAGAGAGGACGTGCTTGTCTTGCAACAGACACCTAAGTATTATCTTTCAGAGTAGTGCTTCCTAGATGTTATTTGGCCCCCGAGTCCTACTTTGCTGCAAAACCTAGGAGCATCCTGAGTTCCTCAAAACTACTTTGGAAAACAATGCTGGCTCGAGATGTTATCACGTGCAAATCTGTCTCCCAGTCTCTATGCTTTCAGGAGTAATGTATGTAGAACTATACCAAATGCTTTTCTGGCATCTATCCAAAGCATCTTAGTTGGGTTTTTTCCCTCTTTTTCCTTTTAGATCTCCTATCATCTGCTTATGTCTGTGAGGCTGGTTCATAACCCAGCATAATAAGCCCTGTGCTGGGTGGTGTAGTGGGGACACACAGCTCCTGTCTATAGAAGAAAGGGAGGGAAAAGAAAACGTGTGCACATCACACGCACACCACAGGAACAGCAAGCTGGTGTTTGTGAACATACGTGTCCTGTGCAAGGCACAATGAAGACCCCCCACACCCATCAAGCTAATCAAAGAGCTTCCCACAGGAAGTGGCACGGAACACCTGGGGACAAGGCAGGAGTGGGGGTGTCTGGATGTGAGTCCTGCCTTGTGTGGGGCCCCGGGACACACTTTCTTGCCCACAATTTTCTCAGCAGTAAACAACCGAAATACAGACTGAAAGGGACTTTCAAAGATGCCCAGTTGAGCCTTCTTCACCTGCAGGCCACAGCTGAAGTTCAAAGAGGAGCTGATTTGACAAAGATCATGGAGCCATCCCTGTGTTCTTCTTGGTAGCAAAGGGAAGGGAAGAGAAATAAGCAAGAGCTCTGAGACCTTGGGCAGAAAGGAGGAAGAAAACACCCCATGTATCAAGACCCGCTTTGATGAGCATCATGGCTCCTATTGGGAAAGCCAGCTGAGTTCATGAGGTGGCCAGCATGCTAGGCACAGAGTACAGAGGCCAGGGGTAAAAGGGCCTGGATGGGATAAAAGGATAACTCTGGAGTCACCCCATTGCAAGCCAAGGTCACAAAGGATGCCTCTGCTTCTGAAGTCAGGCACGGCGATACACACCTAAGTCCAACACTCAGGAGACTGAGGCAGAAGGCTGACAGCAAGTTTGAGGCCAGCCTGGGATACACAGTGAGTTCAAGGTCAGTGAGACCCTGTCTCAAAAACAAGCGAACTCCAAAACTCCATAGTACATACATCAACATACCTGAGCAGACTGCAAGGACGGATTTTCACTTCCATCCATCCACCCACCCAACAAGTGTGGGGTCTGTCGTGGGTTGAAGAACATCCTTCCCTAATTCATGTGCATCTCAGAAACTCTTGTTTGGAAACAGGATGCTTACAGGGGTACTAGCAAGGTCACAGTGGAGTGGGATTGGTCCTAAATCCAGCACGACTGGTGTCCTCATAAGACGAGTACTAAGGGAGACAGCCATGTGACAGCTGAGGCAGAGAGGAGGGTGAGGTGTCTACAAGCCAGGGACACCAAGAAGTGCTGGCCATTACCCACAGCTGGGACAGAACCCCCTGAAAGAACCAACCCTGGTGACATGTTGAGTTTACGCTTCTGGGCTCCTGACTGTGAAAAACTAAATTTCAGTTGTTGGAAGACACCCAGTTTGTGGATAGTGGTCGCGGGACACTTTGTTATAGTGGTCCCGGGACACTTAACAGAAGGGTATCAGAGGGCAGCCCCTGTGGCTGCCCTGGAGCAGGGGATAATTCGAGGCAGACATCAGGCTCCACACAGTCAGCCCTTCCCTTCCCTCTCAGCCCACCTGGAGAGCGCCCTGCAGCCTGAGTGACTCTGCCCAAGTCCTAAGGGGCGGAATACTACACTGGCAAGCTCTGGGAATACGGATGCAGGACTGAGCATCCTCACACATTCTCCATTAGGCCTCGGGACCAGCCAGAGCCAGGAGAGCAAACAGGGGCTCCAAGAGACCACAGAGACTGCCCGCGCACATCCCTAGCGGGTCTGAGGCAAAGTGCAGCTGCAGGCCCAGGCTGTCTGAATGGGGGGGGGGGTCCTCAGCCCACCCCACATCCCTGCCAGGCCTGCAGCCTGTGTCCCTGGGCATTGCCACCCCTACTTGCTCTGCAGATGGGGACCCAGGGACCATGGGGCAGCTGGCATGTGCTCTTTGAGAAGGTATTTATCTTTCCACTTGCTGAGAGCAAGCACAAGCCATAAAAGGTCATACCCCGTGTCAGGTGCACAGGCTTTCTGTAGAGACAGATGTTGTTCATACGCACGCGCGGCCGTTAACTGTCGGGAGCGCCGCCCTCGCAGGCCCCACTGAGCTGCGGGGCTCAGGCAGGCCACAGGTGTGAGCACCACTTCACTCTACACTCCCAGAGCCAGTGCCACTGGGTCCAGAGCTGCCAGGGTTCTAATAGCTTCGGTGAGCAACCCTGCAAGCCTGGCATTTGGGGGTTTGTCTTCAGCGTTTTGACAGTCCAACAGCATGAAGCACACTGGTGATACTGTACAGCCACCACTGCTAACCATTTAACCACACTTTTCTCATCCCAAACAGAAGTTCTGCACACACTAAGCAACAGTTCCTGTCTCCCTTCATCCAGCCTCTGGTAACCACTATTCTCCTGTCTGTCTCAGGACATTTGCCCACTCTAGCAACTGTGTGTAAGGAGAAACACATCGTGGTCCTTTCGTGCCTGGCTTTTTTACTGAGCCAGGTCATCCATGTTGCAGTGTGTGAGTGCCTCCTTCCTTCCCATGACTGAACAACATTCCACCGCACGGATGGACCACGATCCCTGCGGCCAGACACCTGGCCTGCTTCCACTTTCAGCTCAGGCAAACGGTGCTGGGCTGAATATCTGCTTTCGGCCCTCTGGGATGACACACAAGGGC
This sequence comes from Cavia porcellus, assembly GCF_034190915.1. Classification (NCBI taxonomy): domain Eukaryota; kingdom Metazoa; phylum Chordata; class Mammalia; order Rodentia; family Caviidae; genus Cavia; species Cavia porcellus. The sequence continues at coordinate 7,129,485 of NW_026947499.1, read as the reverse complement.
AGCATTCCCGGGTCTTGGGCTGATTCTGAGTTTAATTATTTGAGGAGCTGCCAGCCTCATTTCCATAGCAGCTTCGCTGTTTCACCAGCAGTGCACAAGGATTGTGATTTCTCCACATCCTCTCCAATACTTACTTTACCTGCTAAGTTGTGGATAATAATCAAACCTGAAATTTTTAAGAGGGAAGAGAGGCAGATCCCACAGGAGCCCCACCCGTGGCTCCACAGCCCAAGTCACCCCAGATACAGAGAGCCTGGCAGGCCAGGGATGGTCATACCTATTTGGCAGGCAGGGCCTTGGGGACCCAGGGAGACAGAGCAGCCCTGCCACAACCACATGCACTGCCCATTTGGGCCCTTCCTCCTGAACCACCTGTGCTGCGGGCACCGTCCTTGGGCAGGGCTGCACCCATGGACATTCGGTGTAAGACAGAGCCAGCATCCCTCTGTCTCTCTCTCTTTCTGTCACTGTGTCCACCTCTCTCAATCCCTCTCTCTGTGTCACACACACACACACACACACACACACACACACACACACACACACAAGCTGACTGAGGCCTCGACCGAGCAGTTCCAGGAAGGAAACAGGACCCCCTTCCTCACTGGCAGGAAAGGCATGCAGCCGCACGGGCCACCGGCCGGCATCGCCATAGTGACAGTGTGACAGTGGCTGCGGGCTAAAAATAGAACCTCTACCTGCCGAAAGCTCTGTCTGTTTGGCTCTAGCTGTGTGGGGCTCAAGAAGCATGGGACCAACACCTACACAGCTACATCAGAGAGAGGCCCCTGGGCTGGACGAAGGGCAACGACATACATGGCAATGTGCACCCAGAGATGGCTTCAGGGACAGCCACGGCCATGGCCTTGGGCCACCAGATCCTCATGGGTGGCCCCAGAAGGCCCTCTAGGCACCACCAGCCTTGGACATCCGAGCAGCCTTCTTGGCAGGCCAGGGGCTGCTCTTCTCACCCTTGACAAGACTCCTTCTCCAGGAGCCGAGGCCCCAAAGTGGGAGTGCCACAAGCTACTGAACAGTCAGCCCCAAAACCTACTTGACCCAGAACAAGTCCATGAGAGGTTAACTGTCAAAAGCAGGTCAGCTCTGCATGGAGGCACACGCGCGTAAATCTCAGTCTCAAGTTTGAGGCCAGTCTGGGACACTTAGTGAGGCCCTGTCTCAAAATAAGGTGTTTAACAGGGGCTGGCAAAATGCTTACATAGCAAGTATGGTTCAACCTCTGGCACTGAAACAAATAAATCAATGAAAAAAAAGTTTCTAATCAGAGAACACCATACTTTTCATTTTATGTATTTTAAATTATTTGACTGAAATTTTTAAAATTATTTTTGAAACATTATTGAGATTAAAGAGGAAATAGGGACATTCTGCACATGGGAAGAGGGCCGGGGGTACAGGGCGAGGGGAAGGGAAGTAAAAGGACTGACTGAGTGTGTGCAGTGTGCCTGAGCCGACGCCCCATGACAAATGTCTCCCACACCTTGCTGCGGTGGTCACCACTACAGGACACTTCACGGAGTCCACGCTCTCAGCAGAGCAGGGGGATGGTGCAGCACCGCTGCCTGCGGCTCCTCGGCTCCTCTCACTCTGCCTCGCTGAAACTCTGTGCCTGTGTCGAAGGACTCCGCTCCCCCGATCCTAGCCCTGGCAGCCCCCATTGCCATCTGGTCTCCTGGAGTCGCCACCCGGCTGGTCGCAGACGTGTGAGCCTCCTGCTCAGCCTCCCAAGGAGTCGGGATGACCGCTGTGTTACCGCACCTGGGCCCGAGCCTCTAACTTCTCCTGCTCTGAGGACCCTGCATACTCGTAAAATGCAGTGTGTGTCGTTCTGTGACAAGCAAGTAACTTGTCTTTTGTGACTGGGTCAGATCATGTCATGTAATGTCCTCGAGGCTCGTCCATGCCATCACATACAGCAGAATTCCCTTCTTTTTTTAAGGCTGAATAATGTCCCATGTTGTGGATATATAACATTTTTTTATCTACTGACAGGACGTTTTAAAACTATTTGTTTTTTTAAACATCTTTGTTTAATAATACATGAACATATATTAATTTTTTTAACTTTAGTTTTTAAAATAGGAACAAAATAGGCCAGAGATTTAGCTCAGCAGCATACCCTACCTGGCAAGTACAAGGTAATGAATTGGATCCCTGGTTCCAAAAAAAAAAGGACAAAATAAATAGAAATGTAACTTGGTGCTAAAGAAACAAGTCCCTTGCTCGAGGTACATGACCTTCTTCAAGTGACCTTCAACAATTCCATCCTCTGTCTTCACCTTATCTCCTATGTAATCTACAGTGTGGATCACAATTTATAATTCTTGCTGAGTGTGGTGGTGAACTCCTATAATCCCAGCACTCAGGAGCTGAGGCAGGAGGATTGTCAAGAGTTCAAGACCAGCCTGGGCTACATAGTGAGTTCAAGTCCAGCCTGCACTACATAGTGAGAACCTGCCTCAAAAAACAAAATAAAACAAAACCAAACAAACAATTTAAGATTCTTAGTGTGATTTACTATATTATGGCTAATTTATAAGCAGCCTAAAAACTGTCAAATACAGCATGAGGAATGCAAGTGTTCATTTGTCACCAGTGAGAATTCATAATTAAACACCCTGGATGGGCAAACGTGGAAATGGGCAGCACTGTCCAAGGCCCCACTGCGAAGGGCCAGGAAGCAGCCCCACTAATAATGGATTTCCTGAGCCCCTGCTCGGGAGCTAATTCACGGAAAGCTAATTACCCTAATGAAGGGGAGTCATGTGAATCCCAGACTAACACTTTGCTCTCTGAGCACCCAGGGGAGGCTATGAATGTCACCCTCCTGGTTCCATTTCCTGAAGGAGGGAAGGGGCCCAGGGGACCACACTTTACCTCAAGAGGGCATGTGTACCCTGCCTTCCGAACTACGGGAGCCCGCAGCTCTCAGCAGGCCTCAGGTCAGGACGCCCGCCTTGGGCCTTCTACTGGGCCTCGCTCCAGACCTTGTACTCTGTGCCAGGGAGGGACCGTTCAGGTGGAGAAGTCACCCTGCAGCCTGTAGAAGCCCAGGTGGACAGGGAATGGCACCCACTAACCCACTTACCTTTAGTGGAGACTCTGGGCCTGGCCAGGATGACAGCCATCAGGCTGTGGCAGCCCGAGACAGATGGCGAACCCACCCTCCCCAGCCGCTCTCATCCGGATCGCGCGGCATCCCCAAAGGGGTTATGTTCCCTGGACACACAGACCTGGAGGTCAGCACCCTGAACGGTGTGATCACCAAAGGACACTTTCCTAAGAAATGAAATGGCCCAGGCCCCTGGGCCTCCGAGCCCTCTGAGCCCAGGCTTCCTTCATGGTTCCTCACTCAGAGGATCAGAAACATCCAAACAACCCTCACGGTCTATCCATGTCACCGACTGTTACCCTTGAAAGGAAAGGAAACTCCAACCAGCTCTCAAAGTTGGCCCCTGAGAACCTATGCCAAGCAAAGGACAATTCCACCCACCCAATGTCCCTGTCATAGTCAAACTCACAGAGACAGAAGCAGAACAATGGCTTCCAGGGGGCAGGTGAAGGCAGTGGAGAACCAGCCTTGTTAAACGGGGACAGAGTTTCAGTGCACAAAGATACAAGTATGCTGTGGATGGCTGGTGACGACGGCCACGATCATGAGGCTGTCAACTATACAGTTAAAAATGGTGGAATGCTAGGTTTTATACACATTTTATCACTAAAAAGGAAGGAACTGACACATGCTACAGAAGGACCCTTGAGAATAGGACTGCATGGAAAACGCCAGGCATGCCTGGCTGCGCCTTATACGATCCTGTGCACAGGAAAGCCCGGATAGGTAAACCTGCGGGATGAGAGCAGACCTCCTGGAGGAGGGGGAAAGGGAGAGACGGGCACCCATGGGCGCACTGCTTTCTGGAGAGACAGCAGCATTCTAGAGTTAGAGGTAGTAGCTGGATGCTGCTACGAATGCACCAAATGCCACAGAATCCTATCCTTTAGGGACAGGAAACTTGCTGTGAATTTCACCTCCAAGAAAAAAGAAGAAATCCCACACATCTCCATGACCCCCTAGGGGCCAAGCCTCCCCGACCCCCCTCCCCATCCTGCCTCCAACAGAGCCTGCTCCACCTTTCTGTGTCTAAAGCCTGAGCTCGGCCAGAGGCGGGGATCCCTGGTGACTCCAAGCACCCAATCTCCACGGTAGGAAAGTAGGAACACTAGCAATCCACCACCCGAGACAGGAGGTAGGCTGCACCCTGAGATCCCAGCATTGGCTGAGGGGGGGGGGGGGCACTGCCATTCCAGGCACCTCTGCTTCTTTAGTATGACTTGATGCCCTTTCCACCTAGACCACCCTCCCCAGGTTTCTTTTCTTTCATTCAGAGATTTAACCCCCTCTCTCAACTTCCAAACAAGCCATGCACCCTAAACAACTTGCCCATCACTGTGGGCCCCACTTTCTGGGGACACAGCCAGGCACTAGGAGCTAAGCCAAGAGGACAGTGATGGCAACTGGACTTTAGATGGTCTGTGAAGTCCCAGAAGGTATCAGCACAGCTGCTCCAAACATACTGCCCAGGCCACCTTTAGGGAAGGCAGACCCTACAGCTCCTGAGGCCCAGGCTCCTAAACCGGGCCACCACGTCACCTCCTGATCCCCTTAGCCTGGCACCAAGATCCTTAAGCTCTTGCTCTAAAGAGCCCAGAGCTATTAAGGAAGGGGCCCAGGGAGGCCTGAGAAAGGTCCAGCCTGCCCCTCCTCCCCTGCTGGCTAACTAGTCACCACAGGATGTCTGGGTCTCACTCTTTACCTAGAGAGTCACAGAACAAATAGAAAGCTAAAAGCAGACAGATGGGGGAAAGACAGTGACACTGGCTCAGGGTTAGTGTGGCCTCCCCCTCTTGGACAAGCCCCAGCCTACTTAGAGCTGTGGTCATTTTTAAAAACCCCCTCTCCAGCCAGGCTTGGTGGTACACACTTGTAATTCCAGTACTTTGAGAGGCTGAGACAGGAGGACTGCAAGTTCAAGACCAATCTGGGCAATTCAGCAACTTAGCAACATCTCATGTTAAAATTTTTTTAAAAATCACAAAACAGGGGCTGGGGATTTAGTTCAGCGGCATAAGCACCTGCCTTGAAAGCAGGCAGTCATGAGTTCGATCCCTGGTACCGATAAAAATGAAAAAAAGCCAAAAAAAAAAAAAAATCACAAAACATGGGGCTGAGGCTTTAGCTCAGTGGCATAAGCGCCTGCCTTGCAAGCAGGCAGTCGTGAGTTCGATCCCTGGTACCGATAAAAAGGAAAAAGACAAAAAAAATCATGAAACAGCCAAGGCTATATATAGCTCAGTTGAAGGCCTGGGGTTCAATCCTCATGATCACACACACACACACCAAACAAAAAGGATGCCACATATGAGGATCCCTTGCCCAGCTGTGATCTGTCCACTCCAAAAACTGTTCCCCCTTCAGGGAGACAAAGGCGCCAACCCCGACATGTCTGCCCTCCTGAGACCTCCAAGACCATAGCCCAGGCCTTCACCTGGCCTCTGCACTCCAGTTTAGAGTCACTATAAGGCTTCATAGCAGTGCAGAATTTGGGCTCAAAATCTCACAAATAGCCAAGCATAGTGGTACATGCCTATTACCCCGGACTCTGAGGGAGGAGGATGGCAAGCCCAGCCTGGGCACCTCTGCATCTTAAGTGACCCTGCCTCAAAATAAAAACATTTTCAAGTGGAAAGGGGCCTGGAGATAGAGGTCAGTGCAAGACCCTGGGTTCAGTCCCCATTCTGTAAAAAAAAACACAAATTGTCCTGTCCTATCTCAGGGAATCTCAGGCCACAATGCCCTGGGGCTTCTACAGCAAAAGGTCTAGAACGGAAGAGGAACTCTGTTTCCTTCTCTGGGAAAAAGAAGAAGAAGAAAAAAGAAGAAGGAGGAGGAAGAAGAGGAGGAGAAAGAAGAGGGGAGGAAGAAGAAAGAAACAATGCATGCAAAGCCAAGTTAAACCTGGGCACGCCTGTCATGGCTGCAAATTAAGGCCAGCCTGGAATACACAGTGAGTTGATGGCCAACTTGACACACACAGTGAGACCCTGTTTCAAAAAAACAACAATGAAAAAAAATCCCATATTGAAAAGTTCTTCATATTGCTCAGACACTACCAGGTTAGGAAATACTGATAGGCAAAAAAAAAAAACACTGTAACCCGCAGCATGGGCTATGTAAGGACACGACCAACCCCTAACAGAAATGGACCTCATTAGGCCTAGCGTCGGGCCAGCAGTTAACTTCCTGTGTGGCTGGGCCCACATCTGACCTCTCTTCTGAGTCATGGCCCCCATCCCGGAAACCTGACAGGTGGAAGCCCTGGCAGCCACATCACGACCTCCTTAGGCCTCGGTAAAGTGGGCACAGCAGCATCTGTGAGTCAAAGTGCAACGGCCAGGTGCAGCAGGGGCAAGGACCCTGGCTTCTGCAGCTGCGGCCAGTGCCTCCAGGCCGACGGGCAGCTCCAAGCCCCTGCCAGCCCCAGCTCAGCCAGACACCAGTCCTACAGTCTGGAGGCTTCCCAGGAGAGGATTCTGAGCAGCAGGAAAGTCTCCAGTGCAGGGGATTATCTGTCTGACACCCCTCAAGTCTTGCCGCTGCCAGGCTGGCCACCAAGACAGCCTCACGTGACCTGGATGTCCCAGGTTTTATGAGCTGGCCTCCAGGTCAGAAGCCGTGTCCTTGAGCGTTAATCCTGCTCTGCTGCCAACACCCGTAGCCCAGCCCTGTGATTTTAGGGTTTTAGGGAACCGGAAAGCTGCTGCCCTTCGTGGAAAGGTCAGACTCTTGGACTTGGTTTTTTCCAGTGCTCCTTCTCACTGTCCTGCTTGTTTGGCTCTAACTTGCTTCCCTCCCCCACCCCCCTGCTGGACAGCCAGACAGAACATTCCTCAAGCAAGAGAATGGTGTGCTGGGGGAGGTGAACTGAAAAACGAGTGTAAGCCGGTGCTATAAACCTTGGTGCCCGGGGAGCGCAGGACAAATTGCACCAGTCAGCAGTCATTACCTGAACTCACGAAGTTGCGGTGAGTCACCCAAGGCAGGGAACTGACATCAAGCTGGCATTCTCTGTCACACTCCAGGATGGAGCCGGGTGCAAGCTGACAGCAGGATCAGTGACAGGCATCCCTTCCCACCCCCAGCAGCAAAGGCACAGGCTACGTTGTGCCTGACTATAAATTAATGAGCCCTTTTCCTTGCTGGCTTGATACAAATCCTGCTCCAGACCAATTAAATAAGCCACTTTGGGACGCTGCTTCACTGTACCAGAAACTGTCAGGCGTGGGGAAAATGAAGTCCCAAGTTGTCCCAGCCCAACTGACTGACGGCTGAGGCTGGGCGAGGGAGCGCGCTTTCGGAACTCAGGAGCTTTTTGTTATTAATGGTGTTTTAGTGTTGAGTTCTTAAACACATCAAACAAATTTCCTCTTGCCTGAGAGTTACTGACTGCCATGGGGCAGGCTGCGGGCCTCCCACCTCCCAGATGGCTCAACCACAATAAACGTTTGGCCTGTCAGATGCACAGCACTGGCAAACTAATTGAAATATGCTGCAACGCACAAACCCAAAATAAATGTGGAATAACTGTTGCCTTACTCGATCACTCGCCGAATGGCCTGCACGTCTCGCCGGCCCTGCAGACTGGACGTCCCCTCCCTGCTCCTGCAGCCTCACTGATATGTGGTTTTCTAAGGACTTAAATGCTTTTTTCCACCGTGACTACCCAAGTGGGAAAAACTCTAATTGCAACAAATGTTTGGTTTCTCTCCTTTTCATGAAGAAAAAAAAAAAAAAAAAATGTAAGTGAAAAATCAACTCTTACAAAGTGCCAGGAAAGCAATTAATGGGCTCTTCAACAGGAGCATGGGACCGTCCTCAGGTCCTCATGAGAGTTAGTGCCTTCCAGACTTTAGGGCGACCTCACCTCATGGGCAAGGGAAGATGTTTCCTGAGTGCCACCTGCTCCACTAGGCACATCTGTCCCTCTCCACCTCCCAAGGCCTCTCCAGCAGGACACTGCAGTCCGCCCAGCCCTGCCCAGGTAGCCTGGCTCCAGTAAAAGCGGACCAGAGTGGTAAAGTACACAGCCCAGAGGGTCCTGGGCAGAAGGCCTCCCACCTACCAAACAAGACCATGTAGTCCCTTGCCAGGAGCTACCTCCCAAGGGAGCGGCACAGCCCTGGAGAGAAGGATAGCACAGTTTGTAGCACACACGTACCAACTCTTCCTCTTTGGTAGTACGCTGGGTCACGCTGTGTGTGGGTACGGGTCCCTGTGGAGAGGGGACATGGAATAGGGGGGTAGAAGGGTTGGAGGGAAGATAGGTCTCCCTTCTAACAGTGAGCCATGGCAAGAATCTGGCCTTTACTCGCCAAGGGCAGGCTGGGAGTCCAGGCATGTGTGATGCCCAGGGGCAGGTCCTCTTCGTTAGTGGGTTCCCCATCTGTGAACTCACTAACAGCTACTCACTAGCATGTACTTGTAACACCAAACCAGTACTCGCAGTGTTTTCAGTCCTGCACAGAGGGACAGAAAATGTGAGTTTCCGAGCTGAGGCAGAAGGAGGCAACAATAACCTCTTACACCATGTCCTCCACAGTCAGTGCAGGCCACGGTTCTGGAATGTCTGAGCTGCGCTGTGCGGGGTCATTCTGCTGTTTCAGTGGCCCCAAGCACAGTGCTGAAGTGCTGTGTGGCGGTCCTTAGGGCATGGTGTGCAAAAGGGCTGTGTTACATAAGCTTCCTTCAGCCATGAGTCATGGTGCTCTCGGTCGTGAGTTCAAGAGTTACAATCAATACGGGTGCCATACATTAAAGAAAGAATCTTCTGATAGAAAGACAAAAAATAGGGGCTGATCAGCTGATGAAGATGTCATGAGCAGAAGCTGCCAGGAACCTAACCCTGTATTTCCCCAGGGAGCAAAGGCTCAGGTTCTGGTAATCCAGTGGTGGGTGACTTTATAGAGCACAGTGACCTTGAACAGTAAGACTGACCCCCAGGCATAGATGACACATGTTGAACCTCCACCAAGGTGATCTGCTGGGCGGGACCATCCGCCCCTAAGGCTGAAGGCTGGCAGGTCTGCACCCCACCGAGCCAAGCACTCCACCTCTGTTCTGAGTTCAGACTCAGCCTCAGTCTCCTCCATGGTCCTACCTTCCCTCAATCCATGACCCCGACTGTGACCTCTGACCTCAAGAAGAATAAGAAACCACAGGTGCAGGCACTCATGGGAAAACTTTTCAAGAACGTCTGGGGCAAGTCAGGCAGGAAGGGGTGGGACACTGGTTTTTTTATACTCTTGCTCTCTTTCCCTAAGGGGTTGCTTGGGCTCCCCCTCCCCTTCCCCCTCCTCTTTTGCTTCCTGGCCACAGAGACTGAAGATCTAGAAACACCTAAGGGGTTGCCTAGGTTTTGGACTGGTCTGTCACCAGATCCCTGCCTGTTGGTGAACTGCCATTTTGTTCTCTGGCAAGGCCAGCTGCTCACATGAGTAACTTAGGCAAATGCCAGCCGCCTCTCTTAACACTGCTCTTTATGTCGTTGGCCATAAAGGTTCACAGGGTTTGTCACGGCGTTTCCTGGCCAGGGTCTAAGGAAGCCAGTAACATTATACTCAGCATGCCAGAAGAAAGAAAAGACAGACACGCAAGCTGCTGCTGCCAACCCTAAGAGCATAAAGAAAAGGGACTGATCTGGTGATCAGGGACCTCGTCAGCCTGGTGCCTGCCTGGCAGAGCAGCCCTGGGCGAGTCTGTTCTCTCTGCTAGCCTCTGCCTCTCACAGTTCCCAAAAGTTCTCAGACCCTCTATCAAGGCTGCAGAAGATTTGAAAAAGGCTTCACCAGCCTCCCTTTTTCAAGCCCAGAAATGACCCTCTCCACTCCCATGAAAAAGCCCACTCCAGAGAGGCTCTTTTGATCTCCGGATTCTGCGTCTAAATCTAGCACATGTATGATTGTGTGACTGATGTGGCTGATCTCAAATCCCAGTCTTCCAGGAAGGTAGCCCTGACTACCTTACTCAGAAAGGGCGTCTGCCCCTGAACTCTGCCTTTAAGCAACAATTAACACACATGCCCTGGGTTACCTGAGAAGCCTCTGCCTAATCCCACTGTGAATGGACACAAGCATCTGGTGAACACTATTAACCCTCTGATTAATTATCTGTCCATTGCATACCAGAAAATTTGTGACAATTTATAAAAATACAGGGCTGGGATGTAGCTCAGCAGTACAGCACCTGCCTGGCAAGCCTAAGGTCTGAGTTCAATTCTGCTACCAAAAATGTATATATATAGATAAATTTTACACATAAACATACACACGGGGAAACAGTAAACAGAAATACAGACCCATGGGGGAAGTAAACGTGGTTGCCACCTGGGGTAAACATCACATTGTATGCTAAGCATCCTGGAAGCCAAGGCAAAGAAGGAAATCACAATCATTTGGAAAATGTGGGATGCAGAGAGTCAGAGAGGAATGGGAACAAATCCAGACAGATCCCAGGCAATTCAGCTGTCCTACCTGTGTCTCTTGGGGAAAGTGGGAAAACTACCAACTACCATCCTCAGGTAGTACTGCAGGCCTGTGCACTCACTGTGCGGTGCTGGGCATGCAGACAACACCTGTCTTTCTTCCCCACTGTCTTTCTCGTTAGCAAAGGAAAAGGGAACCTAGTTTCCCAGGGAAGAAAAGTTTGCTTGGCCTTAAACTCTAAAAGAAATGTTTGTTACAAAGCACTGTAAGAAGCTTAGCAAAGGGAGCAATACCTTAGATTATGGTTTCACAGCAAATGCGAAGACTTGCCAACTGACAACTTCCCAAGATACCCAAGAAACACTTAACAAACATCCACCAAATGACCCATGGAGAAGCTGTGTCTGTGGCCAGGGGCCCCTTTTAGTGGCTGTCTGCAAAGGAACAAATCTCATCCAAGCAAAGCTGAGAAGCCCGTTATGTGCACCTGATAGCTCACTCTGGAATGGCCAGCTGGTCATAAACAGCAGCCAGTCCTGCCTCTGACAAAAGACACCAGAGTACAGCGCGATCACGATCCTCTCACACCAGGAGCACAGGGCTCTGAGCATCTTTTCCTAAAGCAGCATAGCAGTGACCTTGAAGCACTAGACGTGTGCTCTTCAAATCTTAAAACTAATCACATATATTCTATAACTGCCTCGTCTACAAACCTAGTTGGTTCTCCTTATCCGGATGGGCTAGTTAGGACAACATGGCCATGTGCCCATGGGGGTCATCCGGGCCAGCCCTCTCACTTCCTAGGTGTCCACCATGTAAGAGGCCTTGGAGCTCAGCCTCGCTCAGAGGCACATGGGGGCAGATGCACTATTCGTGGTGGTGAATCAAATCAAGGTGACACAAAGTCGAGGAGACCGACTCCACCAGAGAAAATAAACTGGGTCCCCAGAGAAGACAAGGCACACAGTCCCATGCCTTGAAAGCCTCTGAGAAGGCTGGAGGGCTGGAGCTGAGTGTGAGGAATGGCAAGGCCAGGGAGGGGTGTATGGCAACTAGGATCCAGGTCCCCTAGACAGAGGAACTTTCTTGCAAATTCCATAGGAGCAATCAATACCAAGGAATCCCCTAATTCCAGCACTCTGGTGGACTGAGGCAAGAGCACTGTAAGACTGAACCCTACCCCTACAGGGGCAAGCTAGCACCAACAAAAACAAAAGCAAAAAATACCAAGTGACTTGATTAAGCTCGCACAGCACAAGTTAGTGCAAAGCCAGGCATGGAACCCAGCCCTCTTGGTTCCCAGAGTCCCATTCTCTACCCTGGTTTTCCAAAGCATCAGCAGCCGGAGGAGGTCAGAAGAGAGAACGATCTGTTCCACACACATCACTGGGGGCCCAATCTACAGGCAGGGCCTGGCCAACTCAGAGCAGAGGCTGCACTGTCCTAGTCATTTGGCAAGTCACTGCCAAAAGGAATGGCACTTCCTAACTCACCGTGTTTCTCTGCAGTGGCTGAGGCCTGGGCAGCACAAAATACAGACCCTTTAACAGAAAGAAACATAACCAAAACCAAAACCAAAAAAGGAGGGTCCCAGGAACAAGCCTCAGCAGGGCTTCTGCGCCATGCAGACACTGATCTAGGCTGGGGCCTCCGAGATGATTCAATCTCCAAGCCAGGAGCTCACAATCCAGCAGGGGAGATAAACCAGGCACAAAAGTAACTATAAAATACCACAGACGGTGATAAGAGCCACACAGATAACAACTCAAGCAGGGGCGCAAAGCTGAGACAGGAGTCCAGGTTGGGCATCAGTGATGATTCCAAAGAAGGGGGAACATTTGTGACTTTCCTCCCAGAAGGTAGGGGGGAGGGACACCCTGTAAGCTCTGGTGACTCTCGGGTGGGGGCAGAGGAGATTACTGGCAGTGGAGAAAGATAGATGTTCACTGAGGTCTCCTTTGAAGAACCCAGAATCTGGATGGAGGAGGCAGGCCCAGGATTTCAGAGATAAGGAAGAGATCAGGATGAGAAATCCAGGGTTTCCACACAGGACTCGTCAGCCAGGATTTTCCCGCAGGACAAAGCTAGAGGACTTGCCTTGGAAAGGTCTCCGTGGTGCACGCACTGTTTACTGGCATCTCCATTTAGAATGGAGGGGACCGATTCCTATACCCTGGGGGAGGGGACACTAAAGTTTCCTTCTCCCCGACCTCTCACGCCCCACCCCACCCCACCCCCCCCACTGGCTGGAAAGGGTGCAGGGCGGGAGAAGGGAAAGTTGCTGGAGACTTAGGGGCCGCAGCCCACCCTTGGGCCCCCTCGCCACCCCCATTCGCAAACACAAGCCCTTCCCGCGCTTTCCTGAGTGGGGGTCGCCCCGACACCTGCCCACCCAGCCCACGCCCCAGACCGACCGCAGCGACACTTGTCCCTGGATGGGGGTGGGGGCGTCCTCCACCACCCCGCAGCGGACCACGAATTTCACAAGTCGGCAATCGGACACGAATGAATTCGGAGGCCAGGGTGGCGCCTCGGGCCGCCCCCCGGGCCGCAGTCCCGCATGCCACAGTCTGCCCCAACTGTGTCCCCACACCGGGTCCTCTAGCTCCCGGGCGGGGTGTGAGGCTGGGCCTCGGGGCCCTCAGGGCGCCGCGCACTCCGGGACGCCCGGCCTGGGCTCTCGGGCCGGCCGCCCTCCCGGTCTCTCCGTCCCTGCCCCGGCCCGCCCGCCGCCGCCGCCCACACTCACCGCTCCGCTCGCTCTCTCGCGCTGGGCTCGGCGGCGGCCGCCTCCTCCTCACGCCGCGGCCCGGGCCCGGCCGGCTGCGCCCCGCGGCCCCGCGCGCCCCCGCCGCCTGCTGGGCCCGGGCGAGCGGCGGGGCGGCGGGCATGCTCCGGCGGCGGCCACGTGCGGCGCTCGGCGCGGCGGGCGCGGGCGGGGAGCCGGGCCGGGCCGCTGGACAGCTCTGCCCCGCGCTCAGCGGCCCGCGCGCGCCGGCCCGGCTCGCATTCCCTCACTCGGGGCGGCGGCGGCGGCGGCGGGCGGGCGGCGCCTCCTCAGGCCGCGCGGGGAGCGGCGGGGACGCGGCGGGGGAGGGGGGGCGGTGGAGTCGCGGCCGGAAGGACCCGCGCCGCCGGGTGCCCGCGGGCTGTGCGCCCCGCCCCTGCCCCGCGCCCCCACGCCCACAGCCTCGCGGACCAAGGACTTGCGGGTGACCCCTGAATGCCAGGTGCACCTGGGGAGGGGACGGCGGGGTCTCGGTGACCGGGAAGAGCTAAGTTCCCTTGGTACGGGGCGCCAGGCTGAAGGAAGAGAGCTGAAGCCCAGATCCCAACGCTGGACCCCGCAGTGGCCACAGACCAGAGACCTGGAGAAGTGGGGACCCTGGGGTTCTTTCTCCACACACGCAGCGCGCGAGGGCCCGAGGGAGCAGGGCACCTGCTGGACATCGGCTGAGGGAGTAGCAATCGACCGCCAGAGGATGCGCCAGGCTCTGGTCCCCACCTTGGAGAGGAGCAGGTAGGGCCCAGAAATAGCTGCATCCTGATGTTCCCGATAAGACTCTCCAGTTGGCAGATTAAAGGAACAAGAGGGTACTTGGTGAGATGTGAAAGAAAACTGTTTAAACAACGACAGGCCTCTTTGCCAAAACGTGAAGTCCTGGAACTAAAAAGGGCACACCTAACGCTTAGGGATGGTTGACCCATCACAAGTAGCACCTTATAAGGCTGAAAGACACAGAAGTCCTCCTCAGGGAAAATGCGAAGTAAAATTAGTGGTCTGGGATGTGTTTCAGATAAAGCCAGGGAGAGAACAGCATAGGCTGCTCATTTTTTTTTTTTTTTTTTTTGTCTTTTTCGTTTTTATCAATACCAGGGATCAAACTCACGACTCCCTGCTTGCAAGGCAGGTGCTTATGCTGCTGAGCTAAATCCCCAGCCCTGCTGCTTACCTTCTTGAGTTACCTTTGATGTTCAGACTCCATGGCCCAGAGAAGCCACCATAGCATGACCATAACACCTGCAGGGGGCAGCAAGGGGGCTTATTCATCAGCTTCTCCCCCTGGACCCCTTCCCTCTGCCAGGTGGTGTCCTGAGGCCCCTTTGGATTTCTGGAGAATCCACAACTGTCTGCCCTGTGAAGCTGGCCAGAACCACGCTCCTGGATAAACACCACTGTAGTATTTTGGTGACTATGCAATCCACTGTGAAGTCCAAGGACTTACACATCCCTAGGACTCACCACTAAAAACTAGATCTCACCATTGAGTGGGACAAATGAATACGCTAGGCCCATGACATGGTTGGTATCCACAAAGATTTATTGAGCGCCTAGAAGTGAGAATGAAGATGATGAAATGGCCCTTCCGCTCCTGGAGCTTACAGTGGCGTCACTCCAATATTTGACTACATTAAAAACTGCAAGGGCACTGGTCTTTGTCTAACCATCAGCAACACTGTAGAAAGCAGTTCTTTCACATTACTGGTCATGGTTAGACTGAATTAATATGAATAAAACAAAATCATCTTTGAAATCTGTAGGCCAGAGATGACATGATAATGGCTAGCAAATACAGATGTACGGCTTGATTCCTCATATAACTGAGGACCCTGGGGAAATACAGCACAAACCAAACAGAAAGAGAATACTGGTGTAGTTTAATGTATTATCAAATCACAGAGCTCTTGGCAGGGCAGGAAATTACTTCTGGCATATTCTGTGCAATATAACCAAATTACCCAGAGCTACAAATCTCGTAACTCTACATGACTCATTCAGGCCCTAAGTATGATTTACCTTTGCGATTCCTGAAGGGCTCCAGGTGCAGATTTATTTTTTAAGGGTTCTTAAAAGACTTGCAGCACAAGTGGAAACTAAAATTTTTATTAAAACTGCTCTAAAACTTAAAATGGCAAAGTCTAATTTTACTACATACACTGTTGCAGGGTTCAGAATTTTTTTTTTTTTTTTTTTTCTTTTTCGTTTTTACGGGTACTGGGGATCGAACTCACAACTGCCTGCTTGCAAGGCAGGTGCTTATGCGCCACTGAGCTAAATCCTCAGCCCCAGGATTCAGAATTTAAATAGCATTCAGCAAAGCGCCTCTCTTTTCTGGGTTAAAAAGGGGACAGCTCTCAGGTTGGTTATCAATCTCTATGTGAGTCTTCTAGGGCTCAGGGGTGGGCACAGGAATCATGAGAGCTCTACTTATGGAACACATGAAGGAAAGATTGTTTTTAACTATACTGGCAAACAGCTTTTAGTAGTAGTCTGTATCAACTCCCAAATCACCAACTTTAAGATCAACGTGTTTTCCAAACTTATAGTTGACAGTTTACCTACTTTTTAAATTTTGGGTTTTGTTTTGTTTTGGTACTGGGGATCGAACTCAGGACTATGTGCTTTGCCAGGCAGGCTTATGCCTCTGAGCTAAATCCCCGGCCCTACTTTTAAAATTTTGGTCATTAAAAAAAAAAAAAAACAACCTCACATTAAAAAAAAACTCTTAAACTCCAAGAAAATCTATGATTTTACGCAGAGTAGAGAGAATATCTTAGGCTACATGACAGAACTGCCAACCCAAGGTGGTTTTTAGGTCAACTGCTTGGGACACAATCCTTTTCTATTTTTAAAAGAAATCACCATCTCAAAAACCACTTAACACGTAATGAATCAAAAATGCACTATTACACAAGGCTGCTGGCCATAATCATCTCCTGTCGGTAATGAAAGGAATGATAGGAATCTCTCCCTATGGCTTGGTCTTCTCACTCCCAGAGGAGGAAGGCAGATCTGCCTGGGCTGTGACCCAGGTCTGTTTGCTCCAAGTCTCCTGTCTCCCCACCCTCAGCCCTACCCAGCAGTGACTATAAAGGTTCATCACGGGGAGCAGGGAGCACAGGAAGACAACAGGAGAGTTCACTTTCCATCTGTATTGTAAAAGGCACTTCCCACAAGTGGAGGATTCACCGGGGACGTTTACTAACTGAGCACAGCTCCAGCAGACAGGTTTACCTCCCTGGGCACCAGATGCTCTTCAGGCAGACGGCCGCCTTCCCCGCTTTGGAGGCTGGCCGTTTCTCATTTGAGAGGTAAGCATTACGGGGGGAAGACCACTTGCAGGCATGTTCCTTGGTTTCCTTCTTCACAACTAGGAAGGACTTAAAATTTTTTTTAATTAAGAAAGTGATAGCTTCAACCTATTACTTGGAAAAATCAAAGCATATGCTTTCTGAGAGGCACGGAAGATGTTTTGATGGAGCTTACTGCCTTTTTTGGAATAAGCCAATTATAGGCTTCTAAGAAGATAATTCCTTGGCAAAATAAAACTATCATCTCTTCTGAAATGGCAACTTTCTTATTCGTAAGAATGGAGCCAACTTTACCAGAAAGTGGAGAACAATGGCACAGCCTGACACGCACCAGTACACTGGAAAGAAAGGACCATCACCTGCAAAGTCCACCCCTTTACTTGGCCTAGACACAAGCTGTGCACAGCTTGGTTAAAATGAACTTTTTCTTCACCGTAAGTAGGAGATATTTTAAAAAGAGGCTAGGGGAAAAAAACTCAAGAATGAAGAACTTGATTGTTGATAAGTAATTTGGATTAGCTGGCTCCTCACCTGGTTGCAGATGAGCACGGGGGTTCAGTTGTTCTGTTCCAGGTCTCTCCCCTCCCCCACAATGGAAGCCCCAGACACGAGAAGGGAGTGGGGCCCTAGGCCTCAGGCCTGGAGATCAGCCAGGCAAAGCTTTGGTGACAGATGCTCAAAGGTCATCTGAGACCCTCCTCAAAGGCAATCTTCACACCCTAACGGAATAGCTGGGCAGACTTGGTTTCCTAGAACTATTACTAAAAGCAACAGAAGGAAAAAAATCTCAAAGAGCATTGTCAGTGGGAATGAATTTTGAGAGTCAAGGTGGAGTCTATCTAGAGCACACGCCAAGCTTAAGGGTGTGGGCACTGGGTTCACACTGGCCACCAAAACGTGGAAGGCGAAGTGGGGTGGCCGTTCCCACAGGAACCACTGTGCTCCGGGGTACAGCAATGCCTCCAGCCCCACAGAGCCAGGCTGCGCTGTAGAAGCCCATGCTGTAGCCCTCCACCAAGACCCAGAAGCGGCACCGGGCTCTCATCTAGACACTGGCCCTGTCCACAAACTGGCAGAGCAGATAGTTCCGGACCTGAACCGAGGGTTCTTAGAGCATCAACCACATAAGTATTTATTTTCCTTTTTGGCAGGAGTGGAGGAAGTAAGTGCAGGTGAAAATGACTGGCTGACAACTTCAATTGGCACTGAAGCCATGTGCTTTAAGGAAACCAGAGAGGCTCTGGGTGCGGCCTGCATTTCATCAAAGACCCATGCATTCGCCCACTGCTTGTCTAGGGTGAGATACAAATTCATTTACAACAATGGGCTGAAAGCCACAGCTCCCCAATGGCTTAATTCTACAAGTTAAGATAAAATTAGTTACATTTCTCTCCTTTACTTTTTTCTTTCCTTATGAAGTTTTAGAAAAACAGTTACGTTGATATAGTTTTCAAAGCTTTTCAATACTCCAGTATAACTATTTTGATACTCACTCTAAGACTTCCATTTCAAATAGGAAATGCATTTTATTTTTGAGACAGAGTCTCACTGTATAGCCCAGGCTGGCCTCAAACTCCACCATCCCGCACATTAGCATCACAGCTTATGCTGCGGTACTTGCCTGCACTGCCAGTTTTCCAAAACATCACACAACTGAGATCCACTGTGTGCTATGCTTCCCATATACAGCATTCTTAGTTTCTCTTATGGAAGCCGTTAGCACTTACTTTTTAAAAATTAATTATATTTACAGTGTAGAACAAGTTTATAAAACCAGTGTGCAAAGTTTACTGTAAAAGAGTAACACTATTTGTTTAGAAACAAGCTGCCTTCCCTGTTTATATTTCCTTATGCTTGATATAAAGTAAGGACATATGTTATTTTAAAATAATGCTTTTTAAATAGTAAAATATACAGTAGGTTCCTGAGCATAACAAAAATATCTTAAAAATATGTGGTCATTTGAAGTATAAAATAGCAAGTGTAAGAAAAGCATGATTGTAAAACTACTGTCTCCAGACTTATAAACAGTACAAAATAGACTGCGTTTTCTGAGTGCATAATTACACATCAGTGCAAACAAAAATGTTCCAAATTTAATGGCTGCAAATCTCAAAGATTTGCAGAGGTGCGCAGCACATGAAACTTCTTTAGTGTCATGCGGACTGAACCCAGTTCCCGATTGATCCTTTCCAAACGATCTTCCAGGGCTTCCTAGGTGAAAAGAATGGGAAAGTATGAGAAATCTCCAAGTTCATCACTTCCGCAAATATCACCAAACTGGCCTTTCTTTTCATAAAAGTGTAAACTTTTATAATTTTGTTTTCTAAACAAGTCACATTATTTTAAACTGAACAATGTGAATCAGCTCCTCAACCCCTCAAAATGAATGCTATGCTTTAAAATACTCTCAGTATCTCAGTATATGGGAGATTCTAGAAACAGCAGTACAACCAAATGAAAGGAGATAATAATTTTTTTTGTTCTTTGTCTTTGTTCTTTGATACTGGGAATCAAACTCAGGACCTGTGCTTCCCAGGCAGGTACTGTGCCGCTGAGCTACATCCCCTGCCAGGACAGAGACAATTCTTTGACTTGGATAAACTGAGAGCAATTTAAGAGTAACCAAGCAAGTGCTTTACACATTTCACTAGACATTTATTAATACAGTGAAATACTGAAGCATGTAGACATTTTTTTGGTAGTATATATAAAATTTAGCTGGGCATGGTGGTGCACATCTGTAATCTCAGCACTTGGGAGGCTAAGGCAGGAGGATTGTTCCCAGTTCAAGACCAACCTGGGCTACAAAGTGAGCTCAAGGCCAGCCTGAACTACACAGCAAGACACACACACACACACACACACACACACACAAAGCACAGTATACATACATATAATTTTAAATACTTGTATCAGTATTATCTCCAATGATATACTAAAATAAAACAACGGGTTGGGGATTTAGCTCGGTGGCTCAAGTGCTTGCCTGGTAAGTGCAAGGTCATGAGTTTGATCTCTGGTACCAAAAAAAAAAAAAAAAAAAAAACAATTTAGAGACAAAAATAAAACAAACTTATCTTTAACAAAAAAATTATATGTTTATGCTGGTGTGGTGGCTCATACCCATAATCTTAGCACTCAAGAGTCTGAGGAAGGAGATGGCCATGAGTTTGAGGCCAGTCTGAACTACTCAGTGAGACTCTGTTTCCAAAAAAAAAAAGTACTTGATTAGTACAGCTATTTAGAAGACAGATGAGCAAAAGGAAATAGTCACAGTTCTTTCCCTTTTCTACTTTTTGCATATATACGTACCCTCTTTAAAAAAGAAAAGTAAAAACGGTCAAATGAATCAAGCTAGTATTTCAACATATTGTTCAACTGAATTTTCTTGCTACGTTATGAAATAGTTTTTTGGTGTTTTGTTTTGTTTTGTTTTGTTTTGTTTCTGTCTTTCTAAGACAAAATCTCCCTATGCAGTTCAAGTTGGCCTTGGGGCTCACTTTGTAGCCCAGGCTGGTCTCAAACTTGCAACAATCCTCAAGCCTCAGCCTCCAGAGTGCTGGGATTACAGCCATGTGTGTCACCATGCCCAGTGAAACAGTTCTTTTAAATTAATGCACAGCATCCTTCACATGTTCAACCAGGAATCTTTTAGTACAAATTTAGGTTGTTTCTAATTCTGGATACAGTAAGTAAGGCTGTAATAAATTTCTTAAACATATCTCTTTCAAGTCTATGAGTACTGCCTTACAATTCATTCCCAGAGTGCTAGGTTCAAAGAAATGCAAGTGTGAGGCTCTGAACACACGACAAACTGCACTCCAGAAAGTCTGCAACCATCTCGGTTCCATCTGCTATAGATGGCATGAGATTTCCTACGCTCTGAGAGTTGTTTCAATGTGGCACATTTCTTGAAGTGTGTTCTATTCTTCCTTGGTAGAGGCATGGACACTTGCAGTTCCTGCTGGCCCAGTGTGAGCTGCTTGTGAGGCACCTATGAGCTCCCTCAGCTCCTCCACACCTGCGACCCACAAACAGATCTACTGCCCTTCAAGTCTTATTTTTAAGAGCCAGGAAAAACTTACAATGTTCATTATATAAAAGTATATTTTACATATTTCAAACTTAGAAGCAGAGTATCACAAGTTTTCCTAAAAACTATCTGAAGATTTTCATGTGTTAAATCTTGCAAATCATATAGTAATTTCCATAGCAGAAGTGGTAAAAAGACTGGGGCACAGTACACACACTAGACAGAGCCCTGGGCTACCTGTGTGTGTGGTATCTTTCTTTTTGATATCACAGATCAGCATGAAAATGAACTTTCACTGAAATTAAGGTGCTCAAAAGCTGTGAGAGACTCATACTTGCTGTTAAGTTTCAAACATTACTAGAAAAGGTTTTGCTTTGCTTTTTTTTTTTTTTTTTTTGTCTTTTTCCTTGTTATTGGTACCAGGGATCGAACTCACGACTGCCTGCTTGCAAGGCAGGCACTTATGCTGCTGAGCTAAATCCCCAGCTCCGGTTTTTGCTTTTTTTGAGATAAGGTCTCATTGTTCATCCAGGCCAACCTTGAACTCACTATGATCTTCCTGCCTTAGTCTCCCTATGCTGGGATTACAGATGTATGCCACCATTCCTGGTTACATGGGAATTTTAAATGTCCTGTGGCATCATGAATTTAAGCTGTCTTTGAAAAGCAACCAAAGAAATGCACATGGGCCATATCACCTGCACCACCTCCTGCTCAGTGATGGAATCACATCTATGTCTAGCTCTACAGCCACTCCCATTGCAAAGTTCAGTGTTTCACATGCTTCCTAAACAGATGACGGGGCCAGGGGTTGTCAAATGACTGAAACACAACAGAAGAGCAGGACTTTAACTGTGTACAATCTGGCTGGGTGTGGCACTGCATGCAGGTAATCCCACTTTGGAGACTGAGGAACGAGGATCGCTGTGATTTCTACGCCAGCCTGAACTACACACTGAGTTCAAGGCCGGCCTGAACTGCATAGCAAGATCTTGTCTCAAAACACAAACATAACAATCTACAGTGCATTCAAAGGTACACTGCAGACTAGGGCTGCTGCTCAATGGTGGAGCACTCGCCTAGTATATATATATATATATATATATGAATGAAGCCCTGGTTTGATCCCTCAGCACTGCAGAAGAAACTGGAAAGAAAAACATACTGCCGTATCTCCCAAGCTACGATGAACTCCACTTTCTTGAAGTCCAAAGGTAAAATCAGTTTTAGCCCTGAAAGGCGGCACACAGTTAGTTATGAAATAACTACAACCACCAAAGCCTCCCACAAAGGCGGAGGCCGCAGGCAGTTCGGGTGACTTCCTGGCTCCCCTGGGTAAGCGGAGTGCTGACTAGCACTGAGCCCCTCACATTGACTCAAGCTATGACATGTCACCTGGTTCAGTCTCATCTGCAGGGTGACTCTTCCTCCAGGAGACGGCATTCGGCTTAGGGCTGCCTCGATCTGTTAACACATGCAAAGAAATTTAAATAAAAACAAAAGAATGCCAACTGCCAGCAAGGAGGGTTACCACAGCGGTTGAAAAGGAAAGATTTCAGCTCAGTGTTTTCTTGCCTATCCTGGCGTCACGGAGCTCCCTCTGCCGTCTGCCATCTGCCATCTGCTGGCAATGACAGCGAACGTCACAGGCCAGGTTTGACTCAACAGCTCCCTCTGACTACTCATTAAGCACAAGCAGAAGTCCAGAAAGATCTGAAAATTTCTGTTTCTTTTACCTGGTCTTTTTCTTTGGTAAGCTCATCAAAAAATCGCTCTGTTTCAGCTAGGGTCCTAATTTTTGCTGTATATTCAAAATCATGACCCTGTGGTGTTCCTGAAGCAGGCTTGCCCTGCTCAGGGCTGACCGATTTACTCTTCTCCAGGGCTGCTCGCGCAGAAATTGGCTTCCCTCCATTCGGCCAGGGCACGGGGCCAGAGCCATGACTAGCACAGCTGTCGATGGCCTTTTCTAAAATACTTTCTTCTGTCAGAAAGGAAAGAAATGTCTTACATTTCTTATCAACTCTCCAGGGGACCACATGCAAACATACATACATGTACATATTAAATATGCTCCCCATCTTCAGTTTCTGGAAATGGCTACTGCATGGCACCCAAAAGTAACAGAGATGTAATAAGTGATTATATTTACTCAGTGCTTTTTCTCCAAGGAATTCTAAAAGCTTTCATAACTTCTCAAACTGACCTTAAGCAAAGTTTGAGTGAATGTAATTCAACTTCAAGCAAATAAACCAAAGAAAAGAAAACTTTGAAAGACCAAACTCACTACATATAGTAGAATACACAACACTACACGGTTACCATTTTGGGACCAAGCCAGGTGATTCCACATACATTACCTTCAACTTTACTCCAAATTTAAGATATAAATGAGGAAAAAAAAATTACCCAAAGCCAAAGTTGCTTATAATTACAGAGCTTCAAAGGAAAGGGAAAGCGGAAGAGCCTCGCCCTGGTGACCTGACACTAACCCTGCCTGCACCTCAGCTTCCCAAGTGCCCCGTGAGCCTAACTACAGCAGCATAGGCGAGGCAGTATGAATGCTTACTTTCAACGGTCCCTGGAGGAAAAGACTTAAGCACAGAACATTCCAAGATAATATCTAGCACCCTAAAAGGACACCAGAATCTCAATAAAATGAATGACTATACTAGGCAGGGATGGTGGCAAGCACCTGCAATTGCAGCACTCAGGAAGCTGAGGCAGGAGAATAGCGTTTGGCATAGTGAGTTCAAGGCCAGCCTGAACTACATAATGAGACACTGTCTCAAAAAAAGAAATTAAGAACTTTCAGGGAGAAATACCTTCTGGGTCAGCCAGAGGAAGAAACTGGAGCTGCTTTCTTGGGCTGGGCTGTTGCAATGCAGACACAGGGACAGTATCTAGATCATCCAAAAGCATATCAAATCTATTGAATGAAGCAAGTTACTTGTGAGAAGAAAGCGCTGATTTTCCCGACCTTCACTAGTGCAACAAGCTCGTGTCCACCCAGCTCACATTTACTTATTTCTTAAAAGAAGGCTGCTCACGTGACTTTCTAAGATGACATGTACTGTCTATTTTCTAACAGAAACTGACACAGCAATCACACGCCAGAGATGTAAACCCAATTGCCCACACAGCCATTCGGTCTTTAAGATGCGGGGCAGGTACTGGCCAGTTTTGCAAGAAGAAACTGAAGTGTGAGCTCCCCCGAGTCTGACGGACCAGGTCCAGGAGCAGGAGCAAGGCCCTTAGCCCACAGTGCCACTGCCCCTGTCCCAGCAGACCGTTTTCTCAGGAGCCAGCGAAGCCTCCCAGTGCCACAGCCACAGGTGTGCAGCCCACTGTCCGCTTGAGTGACTCCAGTCTCCCGAGACCCTGAGCCTTTACAGGAAGACACAGAGCCGTCACCCTCCATCCAAAAGCAGGGGAGGCACTGGGGCAGTGTTTAAACCCAGTAGTGCGAGTTTCTGTTAAAAACTTCTCATGTACCTCGATGCCTTGGTTTTCATATGATACTCATGTAAATAACTATATTCAGAATTCTCACTGATAAGCTGAAAAATCAGGGAGAGCTATAGGCAGAAATCAACATTTTTTTATACAGGAGAGGAAGGGAACAAAAATGGAATTCAGATGTGTTGTGTGCAGGTACCAGTCCCCCATAAAGAATACAATCATTATGCAGTAGGACCACGGGCTAATTTAAAAATCAGTAACAGGTATCATAGTCTGCAATTTTAGAGAACTTACCGAATTGGACTGCTTTCATTTTTGCTAAGTAGATGACTAAATCCTGGAGACAAATTTTCTTTCGGGGATCGCTTTGGACTGTAAGCCATGGTCACAGGTGTTAACATAATCTCTCTTTTTGCTATAGAAGAAAACAAAGAGCAAATATTCTTTTCCTTTATACATCGTATATTGTGCTAGCAGAAGTTTTACAGTAGAAAACTTTCCTTCTCATTTTACCCTTTTAAATTACTTTATGTTTTCTCAAACAGGGTTTCACTATGCAGTTCAGGCTAGCTTTGAATTCATTTGTAGCCTAGGCTGGCCTCAAACTTGCAGTGACCCTCCTGCCTCAGCCTCCCCAGTGCTGGGATGAAACGTGTGGGCCACCACCCCGGGTTCCCCTCATTTTAAAAGTAACATAATTTCACTGTAAAACCAGAGGTAACCCTGCTGGTGGTGCAGTGTACTGGACTAGTTTCAACACTGACGGAAAACACATTTTTCAGGATTTCAGGAGTGGAAGTAAGACGGAAGCACCAGTGCGCACTCATGAACACTCGGGCACCACAGCAGAGACAGACACTCCGAGAAGGTAAAATAAATGAAAATGCCAAGTGCAGCGGTGCGTGCCTGTAATCCCAGCATGTGGGAGGCTGAGGGCAGGATCACCAGGAGTTTGAGGCCAGGCTGGGCTACACAGTGAAACCCTCTCTCAGAAAATACATTAAATTTTTTTTTTTTTTTTGTCTTTTTCGTTTTTATCAGTACCAGGGATCGAACTCAAGACTGTCTGCTTGCAAGGCAGGCGCTTATGCCACTGAGCTAAATCCCCAACCCCAATACATTAATTTTTAAAAAGGCATCTCCGAGCCTGCAGGGAAAGAGGACAGTGAAGACACAGAAACTGGAAGCTTGAGCTTTAAAGCAAACCCACACTCGGCTGAGTGAAAAGGCGACCGAGGCTGAGGACTGGGGGGACGTGGGCAGAAGTGTCTTTCCTCTCTTCTCAGACCAGTGCCAGCTGTGTGAATTAATGTGTCATCAGTAGCTGGCTGCTGTCTCAAAAACGTGGAGGTGGTTTTACCTGCACACAATTTACCAGACACATAAAAACTTCTAACTTTAATTAGCGGAGATTTCTTCTGTCTGCAGCAGTGGTGCAATCAGACAGTTTTCCTGAGTGAACAAGGAAACTGAGTGTGTTCAAGGGCCTGGCTCAAGGGTGCGTCCCCAAGGCTGGGAGAAAAGGAGAGTGCACTGGGCACCGCTGCACCCCGCTCTGCAGATGCCCAGGCAGCCGGCTCTTACTTGGAACACAGGACTTGCGATTCGAAGGTGGCAAAGACGACGATCTCTGGGCAGCAGAATTCTGCCTCTTCTGTCTCTGCTGGGCCCACTTCTCTGGGGTACGACTCGGGTTGACTGAAGATTCAGTCTGCCGAGGATTCACTAATTCTGTAACAGGCAAATACAAACAAAACAAAACAAAAATAAACACAAACGTGACTTCAGTCGCCTACCTTTATTAGATGTCACACCACTCAAGGTTCTGCTCAAAGCCCTTCTATTTTCTTTTGGTGGCACTGGGTGTTGAGCCTGGGGCCTTCATACTGAGCCTCGAGTCCAGCCTTTTTTTCTTTTGATAAGTTCTTGCTAAATTGTCAAAACTGGGTGTGGACTCATGATCCTCCTGCTTCAGCTTCCCAGAGTGCTGGGGTTGCAGAGCATGTACCACCACACCTGGCTCAAAGCATTTCTTCTTGCCATTCAGATTGTCATTATCACTTGCAAATGCACATTATGAAGATAAACATGCTTGATGAAGAAAAAGAGGTAACCCTGGGTGTTTATAATGAATTCACACTGGCTTCCTGTTTACATTCGAAGCATGGAAGGCGATTTGTCAGTTATTTTAGGGAGCAGGTTACTAATCTATTTACTAAGAGACTCTGTCATGTAGCTGTAGCCCCAGAGATGCGAGGACAGGCCTGACAGCCTCAGCACACAGGCAGGGCAGAGAGCAAAAAAGAGGCAAGGAGCAGATGGGAAGCGGGCCCGTGAAGCTCGTAATGCCTCTAACTCTCTCTACAGACGCTCGAGAACCTGAAAGGGCAGCAGCACAGGAAATGTTAACACCTCACTTTACCAGCAGCAGAGGTCTGTCACGAGAAGGACAAACAGAGGTAAGCACTTTTCAAATATCCTTAAGAATGCCACAGAAGGCTTTTTAATAATCGATGTAATATGCAGTTTGTTTTGTATAAAAGGTACACACTGCACCAGGACTGTGATAAGTTATTAAGCAGGGGATTCAGTTATCTATGAAATGGGCTGGAGCAGCAGTATCACAAATTAAACTGCACCGCACTACCTGAGAAATTGAATTTTCAAGAGGAAATAGAAATGGGGAGGAAAGAACATTCCTCTATCTATACAAAGGAAAGGATAAAGGGAACACTTACTACTTGAGGTATTCGCTTCCTCTGTCTGTGTCCCCCAATTTTTAAATATTCTTTCTTCATCAAGTTCTTTTAAAGCTTTCATGATCGGGGTGTCTGGAGTCTCTGTTTGTTTATTTATTATTAAGCTTGTCAGTGAACTTCCAGGGGAAAAATCCTTCTCCAGAGGAGAATGGCACCTTAAATAACAATTGGCATTGTCAGTGATGCTCCCTGCACAGGTTCTGCCTGCCAAGGAGAAACAAAAGCCCTAATCTCAGGCCAGGGAATTCCAAGGTGGGGCATAGGGAGCCAGCAGGGAAGAACAGGGTCATTAGAGTGAAGTCCCCATCACAGAGTTAATGTCTTTATAAGAAAAGAAAGGGGCTGGGGATTTAGCTTAGGGCTGGGGATTTAGCTCAGCAGCATAAGCACCTGCCTTGCAAGCAGGCAGTCGTGAGTTCAATCCCTGGTACCGATAAAAAGGAAAAAGACAAAAAAAAAAAAAAAAAAAAAGAAAAAGAAAAAAAAAAAGAAAGAAAGAAAAGAAAGCCAGGCTCAGTGACAGACACCTGTCATCTCAGCTACCTGGAAGGCTGAGGTAGGAAGAATACAAATCCAAGGCTGGCCTTGGCCGCTTGGCAAGATCTTGTTTCAAAATTTAAAAAATGAAATAAAAAAAAGTGTAGCTGGGACATAGCTCAGTGATAAAGTGCCCTTGAGTTTCATGCCCAGTACAGCAAAAAAAAAAAAAAAAAGAAAGAAAAACAGAATAAAAACCATCAGCACGCTCTGCCACATGGAAGACACATGGAGACACCTGGGGAGAGAGTCCGTGGTAAGACCCGCAGTGCTGCCACAGTGATCTGGCCTTGCCCTTCAAGTAAAGTGCTGTCCGAGCCGCCCAGCCCCTGGGTTTGCCACAGCACACCAGCAAAGGCACAGTTTACAGGGATTGTTAGGGAACGAACAGGAGCGTTGACAATTAATACTCCACAATGACTATGCGTGCTTGAAATGCAAATAATTAAAGCTGAACTCATAGATAGGAAACCAGTGCTTCCCAGTCCTTTTAACATCCTAGCGCATTTCAATTTGTTGGTTTTTTGTCTTTTGTTTGTTCATTTTGGTTTTTTGAGACAAGGTCTTGCTACATAGTTCAGGCTGGCTCAAACTCCTGGTGATCCTCCTGTTTCAGCCTCTCAAGTGCTAGGATTACAGGCATGTGCCATCCCACCCAGCCAGAAATACTGTATTTGTATGGCACCCTGGAGCAGAGGGCTGAGCTCATCATGGGGCCTCAAGTATCCTTGGGACACGATCATGGTGTCGCCCCGTGAGCCACACTGTGTGCCTGAGGATGGGTGAGGATGCTCTGAGAGCCCACCTAAGTATAAGATCCAAAACCTGTGTCTCAAACTAAACTAGAACATCCTGGACTGGGCACAGCAACAAATGCCTGTAATCCCAGCACTCTAGGAGGCTGAAGCAACAGGATCAACAGTTCAAATCCAGTCAAGGCAACTTAGCAAGACCCCATTTCAAAAGAAAATACATTTTTAAAAAAGTTGAGGACATACCTCAGTGCAAAGGCCCCACGTTTGATTCTGGCACCATAAAGCAAAACAAAACAAAATTTTAAAACTCTCTCAAAATAAAGACATTAAAGAACCAAAGAGGAGCCAGAGATTTAGCTCAGTGGCATAAGCACCTGCCTGGCAAGCACAAAGTTGTTAGTTCGATCCCCAGTACCAAAAAAAAAAAAAAAAAAGAACCAAAGAGACAGCTCTGGGATGGGGCGTGGCTCTGCGGTAGGGAGCCCGCCTAGCACACTCAAGACCATGGTTTTATCCTCAGCACTGCAAAACACAAAATGAAACAGAAAAGAGTGAGTTTTCCCTATCTTTCTGAACACTCAAGGCACCCGAACCACTAAGAAAGCAGAGCGCTCGAGCCAGGCCCCTCAGTGGCCATCTTACCCAGGACCTGGAGTCCCCTTCCGAGGCTCCTCCACCTTCCCATCGCTGGTGGCCAGCGGCTGGCCGGTGAAGATGGAGTACTGTGCGCCCGGGATCAGCCACTTCCGCCTGCTGACGTCCGAGGTTGCTAGCGGGCTGTTGGAATGAAAAATCATTCCAGTCTTGTGCTCAAATTTGGACCTACTTTCAGGTAGTATTTACATATTCACATGGTGACTCAAAAATCAGAGGCAGTAATCTACATGTTGGATACATGAATTCTACTTTACAGTTTTAAGACTGAACTGAGCCATTTATTGGTTTCTATTGCTTCTGAATATTTCCAAATTGCTGTCAAGTTTCTAGCGCTTGCCAGATGTGGTAGCACAGGATTGTAATCCCAGCACTTGTGAGGCTGAGGCAGGAGGACTGCTGCAAGTTCAAGGCCAGCCTGAGCTACATAGTGAGACCTTACTTCCAAAAAAACAGTAACAGAAACAAAGAAACCAGAGCTGGTATTCACAGCTCTTCCCAGCCAGCAGCTGTCCCCCAGCGCCCTCCAGGCTTTTTCCTACAGACCCTGTTCCTTCAGCCAGCACCATTCATAGAACTTTCTGCAAACCCAGAAATGCGCTCTATCTGCACCGGCCAGCGCAGTGCAGGTCATGTGCTGCTACTGGAGACCTCAACAGTGGCCAGGGACACTGAGAGCCACAGTGTCTCAGAGAGTCAGAGAGACCCTTGCAGGGTCATGAATGGCCATGAGCAGCATGGTTCTAGTCTACTGGGTCCCCCACGTATTCAGGTAAACCCTGCTGGCCCAAGGGTCCCAAGTCCCCATGAACAATGGGCCCTGCGCTAGATTCCGAGTTCTGCTCATCTCGTCTCCCCCACGCCTAATGCCATTAGGAGCCGTGCCTGATTTCTGCCCAGCACCCTAAGCCTCCACTGCTCCCCTGTGCCCTCTGAGGATACCGCTGGGCCTGTCATCACCACAAAAGACGCACCCTCCAGACACCCACACTCCAGGCCCCAATTCTGCGTGTAGCTCCAGCAGCACAGGAGCCCCAGCCAGTCCCTTCCCAGTCACCAGCTCCACAGTCTTCCTCTCTTTGCTCTGAGCTCACACTCAGGACTCCCTTCCCCCCACCTGAGCCTGCCGGGCCACGGTGACTTCACTTCCTGTCTCCACTCGCCCAGTGGAACCTGGCTGGGGAAAAAGCCACCCAGCTGTGCAGATCATTATCGACCTCTGCAGTGGATGCCCTCCTAGCAGGGTGACCATCTGACAACCTCCTCTCTTCCTTCTATGATTGGGTTTCTCCTGTGAATCAATTTGGATTTTGGGGAAGCAGTTCTTCCCGCCTTTTTTTTTTAAGGCAGTGTCTCAGTCACCGAGTTGTGCAGGCTGGACTCGAACTCATGGTCCTCCTGCCTCAGCCTCCCAGAGTGCTGCTGGGACGATGGTTTGAGCACCCTTACAGCTTGCCCACAGCTTGCTGTCGAGATGAATCCATGTTGATAGGCTAGGTCCAGAACTGGAAATTTTTTCCATAAAGGACCAGACAGAAAATATTTTTAAGTTTCATGGGTTTGAAAGTGTCTGTCTCAACTTCTCAGCTTGGCTGCTGTGATTTAAAAGCTGCCACAGACAACACATGAATGAATAAGATTGTTAGTGTTTCAGTAAATTTTACTTATAAACTCTGACGTTTTGAATCTGTTGCCATCTCCCTGTTGTAAAATGCTATTCTTTTTTTAAGCACTTCAAATTGTTGAAACTCACAGAGCTTACAACAGGCTGTGTAGGCTGGATTTGCCAACCCCAGCTGTACTTCCTGATAGCATGTGGTACACACATCACACACAGGGACACCCCATCTTTCAGCACCACACCCCTTGCCCCCCAAGCCCCCTCCCCAGCTGCTGCGAGCCATCAGCCTGCAGAGCCCGCTGTTAGTCCTCAGCCCTCCACCTCTGGGCAGCACACAGCACCCACGACTGCGAACCTGTGTTCTCTGTCCAGTTTTCTAACAACTTTTCTAACAACAGGCTCCTTTACCAACTCCTCTACTAAACTTCAAAACAGGGCTCTCCTTAGCTGGACATGGTAGCACAGGCCTGCAATCCCAGCATTCTGAGAGGCTGAGGCAGAAAGATCCCAAGTTCAAGCCCAGCTAAACAATTTAACAACTTAGAAACCCTGCCTCAAATAAAACACATTTTTTAAAAGGCTGGGCACAAAGGGGCAGCCAGTGGTGGGTGAGCTCACTCTCACCACATACCCTCAGTTTCTACCACAGTTGTGAGAGGGTTCTAAAATCTGTAACTGTGGCCTAAGACGTTATTTCTGAGCCCCAAACTTAAGTTTCTAATTGCTCATTTGATTTCCATTTAGAATTCATAAGAATCTTAAAAATATTCTCAATGCCAGGTGTGGTGGCACACTTCTACAATCCCAGCACTCGGGAGGCTGAGGCAGGAGGATCATTGCGAGTTCAAGACCAGCCTGGGCTACAAAGTGAGCCCAAGGCCAGCCTGAACTGCATAGGAGACCCCGTCTCAAAAAGAAAAAAAAAAAAAAAATCACATTGGAAATTCTGATCTCTTCCCTTTAGAATATCACCTGTAGAAGTCCAAGACAGAAAGCAAGAGCAATTCCACCCTCCCTTCTCACCTGGCCAGCCACGCTCTGGGGACTCTCCCTCCAGAATCTGCCACAGGACTGCCCCACAGTTACCCTGGTTAATACCCTCCCAGCACTGCAAGGGCCTCACTAGTCTTCTTCCTTCTGCTGTGCTCTTTCCATCCTTTCCTCACTGTAGAAACATTGAAAGTGCAGCGGGTGGGTGGCACATGCCTGTAATCCTAGTACTTTGGAGGCTGAAGCAGGAGGATCGTCCCAACTTTGAGACCAGCCTGGGCTACAAAGTGAGCTCAAGACCAACCTGAACTACACAGGAAGACCTTGTCTCAAAGGACAAAAAAAAAAAAAAAAAAAAAAAAGGAAAAGAAACAAAGAAAATGCACATCCTAAGTCATATTGTTTTACTATAAGAAGACCTCCAAAGGATCCTTAACAGACTCAAAAAGTCCAAGTTCCTGACTGGGACCTAGAAAGTCATGTATGATCAAGCTACAATTTCACCAGGGTCACTTCACCTCTTGGGGCAATGTCCAGGCCACAGAGGCCTCCCTCAGGTCCTCCCAACATGCTGGCTTCTATGCAGACCATGCCTGTCCCTCAGCCCTCCACAGCGTCTGCTCCAGTGTGCCACACTTCACTCTTCTGTTTACCTGTCACCCCCAGAAAAAGCCTTCTCTGGCCCCCAACTTTGGCACTCTCTATTATCTCTCAAATAATCTTTTTTTTTTTTTTTTTGAGACAAGGTCTCACTATGTATCTCACACTGGCCTTGAACTTGCCACATAGCCCAGGCTAGTCTGGAACTCGCAGTCACCCTACTGCCTCAGCCTCCCAAGTGCTGAGATCACAGGTGTGCACCACCACACCCAGTTCCTGAAAAGTCAATATCAGTTACTCACCGAATTTTTTGTTTTAATAAAAGAATTCACTATGCTCTACCAAGATTAATTAATGAAGAGCTAGATAAAGTATCTCTCTTGATAATTACAACTTTGGTAAGAAATGATAAATTAAAAATAATTGCTTTCTATCCAGGCATAGTGGCACACGCCTGTAATCTCAGCACTCAAGAGTCAGGCGGCTGAGGCAGGAGGATTGCCTTGAGGTCAAGGACCGCCTAAACTGCATAGCAAAACCTGTCTCAAAAAAAAAAAAATCACAGAACACAAGACACTAAGTGTTTTGTAATAAATGTGAACATTATGAAGTTATGATATACTTACTGATATCCTTTATAACAAAATGATGGGTAGTAAGCAGTTCTAAAACAAAAACCACTCTGTAGATGGACCCAAATAATGCTGAGGGCCAGGGATATAGTGCAGCAGTGAAGGGAAAGAGCTCCTGCTTATTACGCACCGGCCCTGGGGTCACCCTAGCAGCCCACACACATACATATACGTGTGCACACACACGTGTGCACACGCACACACACGCACACATGGACACAACACAAACAAAACAACAACAAACTCAGACCACAGCAAAGCTAAAACACAGGTCTATCGTCAAAGGTCTTCCCCTTAACGCAGGAAGAGAATGTCTAGAATTTCAGTACTAAAAGACCTTTTGAGATATTCTGGCCCATCCTCCTTGTTTTTAGAGATAATAAATCTGAGCTCCTAAAAAAACAGTAAATGAGCTTGTCTAATGTCCCACAGCCAGGCAGAGTCAAAATTTCCTTATTCACAGGGCCGGGGGTTTAGCTCAGCAGTTTAAGTGCCTGCTTGGCAAATGCGGGGTCCTGAGTTTGATCCCCAGCACCAAAACAAAATTTCCTTATTCACAACCCGACTCTGCCCTCTTCATTTATCAAATCCCTCTGTGGCTTCACTGGCAATTTTTTTGTCAGTACAAGGACTGAACTTAGGGCTTAATGTGTGCTAGCAAAGCGCTCTACCACTGAGCTGCAGCCCTTTTGTTTTTTATTCTGACTCAGGGTCTCAGTAAATTATGTAGACTGGCCCCAAATTTGTAATCCTCCTGCCTCAGCCTCCCAAGTAGCTAGAATTACAGCAATGTACTACCTCCCCAGGCACAGTAGTACTTTTTATACACATCTAAGTTCTGTAAGGACACTTAACCTTGAATTCCTTTTTTTTTTTTTTTTTCTTTTTCGTTTTTATCGGTATCAGAGATCGAACTCACAACTGCTTGCTTTCGAGGCAGGTGCTTATGCCGCTGAGCTAAATCCCCAGCCCCTTAACCTTGAATTCCTAATGGTTTAAACAGAAAAGCTTCTCTTTGTAATGGAAGCATGTACCAGCCAGGCATGACTGAGGCAAGAGAACTGCTAAGAGTTCAAGGCCAGCCTGTGTCACATAGTGAGGGCAAGACCAGCTTAGACTACACAGTGAGCTCCTGTATAAAAAATAAAAGAAAAATAATGCTAATACAAGCACACACCTATCTTCTAGTGTTTTTTTTTTTTTTCTTTTTCTTTTTATCGGTACCGGGGATCGAACTCACGACCGCCTGCTTGCAAGGCAGGTACTTATGCTGCTGAGCTAAATCCCCAGCCCCTCTTCTAGTGTTAAGAGAGTAAGTGAAACTTACTTGGCACACGAGGGTCTCACGTGAGTGCTAGAATTATGACGCAGACTTAACATATTTTCATGTTCCACTTGCTTCACTTGAGCTTCAAGTTTTGAAATTGTTCTAATTCAAAAGCAATATGATAAATTAATACACTTCAACAAATTTTAAATACAGTGCAACTAAAATCATTTATTTAATTATTTTTATTCTTTGGGATTTTTTGAGACACAGTTTCAGTTCAGGCTGAACCTGAACTCACTATTTAGCCCAGGCTAGCCTCAAACTCTCGGCAATCTTCCTGTCTCAGCCTCCCAAATGCTGGGATTACAGGCATGTGCCCCTAGCCCCAGCATGAAACAACAGTATCTCCTAGAAAAGGTACAGTACAAGTTGCCTCTCTATAAAATCTTTTTTACTTTCTTTCTTTTTTTTTTTTTTAAATCGGTACCGGGGATCAAACTCAAGACCGCCTACTTGCAAGGCAGGTGCTTATGCCGCTGGGCTAAATCCCCAGCCCATCTATAAAATCTTTTTCATAGTAAATTATCACTTCCAAACTTTTAATAGCTAAGCAAAATCAGGGAAAATAAACAGGAAAACAAATACCTTAGGTTCTACACAGTGTGTTTAGAAAATGAAATAATGAATGGAGATTCAGCTCAGTGGCACAAGATCCTGCCTAGCAAACTCAAGGTTGTAAATTCGAACCCCAGTACCGAAAATAAAATAAAATAAATAAATAAATAAATAAATAGCATTAATATAGCCAAGTAAAAAAGTTATGTAACTTTGACAACAAATCAAAAACATGCTAAAAAAAATACTGAGTACAAACTTAGTAAAATACCAAATAAACTGTATTCTGACCTGTTTAAATGTGACGTACCTGGTATTCATGCATGCAAAGCATAAATAACAATTTCACAAAACAGAAAAAAGTTTAACTTCCAAAATGAAGCTGTTAAAAAGAACTCTCTTCCTCTGAAAAGAAGCAGTGGCTAACACACCCAGGCGCCTGCACCTTTCGGCGCTTGCCTCACTTGTGCCATGTCGGGATGAAAGCCTATTTCGAATCTCAGGTAAAGGATAAGGACCTTGACCAATTCACTGCTACCAGGACCCCCTGCCTCCCTCTGTTCTTGTGACCCGTGCATCTGCATCTTCCTGTCTGTACTTGAACGCTACCTACACAGGCACCCTGGTAGAGAAGGCTATTGCTAGAATGAATGAACTGCAGGAAAAGCAGGTGAGAAAGCCAGACAGCGCCTCTCTTCTTCTAACTACAATAAAATTCTAAGTCAGGGGATTACTCATATCCAAATAAAAATACAAGAAGAACACACTCTCAATGTAGGTGTTTCTGATCATTTGCAACAGAATATTTATGACTTTGTTCCTGCCAAATTAAACAAATCAGGATAACTATACAGATTCCAAGCCAAATCTGTAGCAAACTCTGGTATGAAGAACACTGTGCCCCCCACCTCCTCCTTAGCCCAGTGCGGGGGGACCCAGGGCCTGGCACGCACTAAGCTTGTGCCCTACCAGCCAATCATACCTATGCCGCTCTGTCTTCTTTTTGAAGCATGAAAACAACTGACTGAAAAAGGTTACTTCTTGTTTTGTTTTTGATAGTTCCTTACTGTTTAGGCCAGGCTGGCCTAGAACTCACAGTGCTGGAATTACAGCGTGAGCCACCACGCCTGGTGTAGGCTACTTCTTAAAATTCTTTACAGTGATGACATATTGTTCAGATTTTATCTATGCTGAGCAAGTATCTCTGCTGGGAAATATGCACCTCCAAGGCAGTCTACTCACTTACCAGTTCAGGGCCTGAGGTGTGAGGGGGAGGAAGTAACAGACTGCTTGCCTGGAATGCACAGGCCCCTGGGTTTACCTCCAGCACCATACAACTTTAATAAAAAACCTCCTTTGGCGCAAATCAAATGTATATCCATGCCAGGGGAAGATTAGGATAAAATTAGATGTCACACTGCTTTAAATTCTAAAGCAAAACTTCTTTTTATCACCTTCAATACACACACTTTTTTTAAAAAGCAGTATTTCCTTATTAGTGAGACAATTTTACCTTTTCAAGTCAGAAATCTGAGTATGGGCATCAAGCAGTTTGTTTTCGGTTATGTTTAGTGCATCCTATGAAAAGAAAGAGAAAATTCAGGTAACTCAAGATACATACTGTCTATCCCCTTAATTCAAATGCGTAACTTAGCCCGACATGGTGGCCCATGCCTGTAATCCCAGCAATCAGGAGGCTGAGGCAAGGGGGTCACCATGAGTTCAAGGCAGCCTGAACTACACAGTGAGACCCTATCTCAAAAAAAGGAAGGCATAACACAACACTAACCTAAGGCCAAACCAGTTGTTCCAAATTAAACAGATACTCAGCAAGTACCGGACAGCCCAGGACTAGGAGAGATAGCAAGAGGAAAGACGCAGGGTGGAACGACAGGGCCCTGCTGTAGGAGCCCCCTGCTGCAGGTCGTGAGATGTTGAGGCCTGTTCTGCTTTGCTTGTCAGAACAATCTGGTTAGATTTTTAGCACAAATCTGATTAACAGCTCAGCAGAAGGACAGAAGAAATAGCTCTGAGACCAGTGTGCTCTGCTCCTGAACCCCAGAGCCTCTGGCAGTCCAGCTGGGCAGCCTTCCGCCGGCTCCCACGGCCGGCCACGGAGCCCACGTGCCGGCTGAAAGACGTGCAAGGAGCTCCTACAGCAGCGTCTTCACAGGCTTCCATCAGTTCAGACCCGCAGTCTCCAAGCAGACCACTTATTAAGAAATCAAACTTAATAAGCTTATATGGTCCCCAAAAAGCCCAAGGCTTTGAAACTAAGAGCTTATTTTTAAGCAGTACTAAATAATTAGTTGCATCTGTATAAGTTCTTACACTTTTAAACAATTTAATCTTAATCCATCTTAAATGCAATAATCATTCAGTATTGCTTACTCAATGAATGAGCTAATCTCACTTATGAGGTAAATAGGGCAGAGATTTGAAAAGAAGGAATCAAGATGACGAGGAACCAGCAGTCCAGTTTAAAAGAGTGAGGGGTGGAGGAGGAGGAGCCGGGAGGAGAGAGGGTCCGCTCTCTTCACCCCAGGCCTGTGCTTCTGTCCCCACGTAAAACCCAGGCAGGAACCACGGCTGTTACCTTCACTTGTCCGTGCTCTTTCCCCAGAGACTCATACTCTCCCAAGAGCTACAAAGAAAAACATTGCACCACAGAATTAAACATTATGACAGACAAGGTGAGCCTCAAAACTAACAGCCCACACCCTCGAAACTGCCAGTGTCATGAGAAAGAAAGGCTAACAGCACAACTGATGCTAACACAGTATGATGATTCCTAACACTATTCTTGCAACTTTTTTGTTTTGTTTTGTTGGTGAGACAGGGTCTTACTGTGTAGTCCAGCCTGGCCTTAAACTCACTAGGTAGCCCAGGCTGGCCTCAGAGCTCACAGAAATCTTCTTGCCTCAGCCTCCCAAGTACTGGGATTACAGACATGTGCCACCATGCCAGGCATTAAAATTACTTCAAAAGTAAAAAGTAGTATCATTCAATTCCCTTGAAGTAGTTTATCTGACTAAAATTTATTTCCACTGTCCTTTTTTGAATTATTATATATTGTTTTGTTGGGGATTTTTTGTTTTGTTCTGTTTTGGTTTTTTGAGAGGATCTCGCTAATGTACCTCAGGCTGACCTTGAACTCACTACCGAATCTAGTGACCCTCCTAATTCAGCCTCCAGAGTGCTGGCAATTACAGGTGTATACACCACACCTAACCCGAACTGCTACATACTGTTTTGCTACGTTAGCTGCAATATACTATATAATATCTACTACATCACATAATATAATGCATAATAATGCAATATAAACAATTAGTTATAATATAGTTAAGGAATTTACCTAAAAAATACGTATGTTGAAATGTCTAGTTAAAAGGCAGATTTATCATGATTTTCTCCTCTTTATCTGAAGATCCTACTATGATCCTTCATTAGCTATGAGAAAGTCAAAGAGAAAACAAAAGTAATACCCATAACAGATATTTCAATAAAAGATCATTTAGAAAAGCAAACAGAGTGTATCTTGCTGGATTTTATTATATGTGATAGTATAAACAAAAACTGTTATAGGCAAAGAGATAATATAGAAACTACTGTTCGTTTTCTGTTAGCTGGTTCTAAATACCCTACAATGCTTTCATCCACTTGAATGGTTTTACACTATCTTGATATGTTTGATGATCTAGTATACGAAGTTATATTCAAATATTTCAAGGAAAAAGACACTATGGTAACTACTATTAAGTCGTGTTATTTGGTGGTGAAGCACTAGGTTGCTGAAACTATCATGCTTTAACCTGTATTGTTATGTTGTTATGTCCTCTTATCTCAATCTCTCCCTTATGCATTAAATAAAATTATTTAATTATTTTTTTATTATTTTTTTTAATTAAGGGGAAAAAATCAAAAAAATTAGCAGGATATATTATAGTAACGTTTTTGATTTCCTATTAACTTGATTTGAAGTCCTGTAATACTCCCACTATCTTGTTTTGACTGATTTACACTCTGTTCTGTTCTGTATGATAATATCAAGTTTGAGGGTATAGGCAACTACTTTGAAGGCAATAAGATTCACTATGATGCCCATTCTGGTTTTACTATTATCCTCTTTTGAAGTCCTGTAATGTTTACAATGTTTAGGTTTTATTGGTCTTGTTCTCTACTTTTTGTTCAACTTTATAATACCTAATGAGATAGACAATTCTTCTTAAGGAAGCAAGAGGCATTATGGTAACCATTGTTGATAACCTTGTACTCTGTTTTTACATCATGTGCTATGTCTATCCTTGGTTTTGATTGACAGCTTTATTTTGTCATATTTGATTTTATTCTCTGCCAAAAAAAAAAGTAATAAGAACTATGGAAGTAATAAAACCCAAGATGTGTAAATTTTGTTGTAATAGAGGAAAAAAAAAAAAGTGCTCCAAAGGATACAATAGCAAGTGTGTTTAGGTGTGTTAAATAGATGACCATATTAATGTTTTTGAATGGATCATTGAACACAACTGTTTGCAGTTTCACTGTTTAAATGTCCACTTTGTATGCTTTGATCTTGTGACTTCAACAACTATCTCTAAGATGATAATGTATAATCTATTAATTGGTGATTTCTTACTGGTTTTTTTTTTTTTTTTTTGTAGTTCTGTATTACTTGCACTCTTACACTGTTTTGTTTTGTTCTGTTTTTTCTCTTTTTCCTTTTAAATAAAATTTAAAAAAAAAAAGAAAGAAAGAAAAGCAAACACAGGGCCAGGGATGTAGCTCAGCAGTGTGGCATTTGCCTGGCAAGCTCAAGGCCCTAAGTTCAATTCCTGATATCATAAGAAAAAAGAAAAAGAAAAGCAAATAGAGCCAGACATAGTGGTGTACAACTGTCACCCCAGAACTCTGGGAAGCTCAAGCAGGAGGATCATGAATTCAAACCACCCTGAGTAACAGCCTGTCTCAAAAAGACAAAATAATACTAGATAAATCACTGAAGGAAACCATGATTAATACCTCAAATTCATAAACTAAGAACGTGAAAAGCAAGAAATCAGAAAAAAGAGATCTTAGAAACTAAAAATGACTAACATGAAAGAAGAAATAAATTTAACATTTAGACCAGAAGATAAAGAACAAGCAGGCTGCCAGGTGCAGGGGCGCACATCTGTAATTTCACCATTGAGAAAGCTGAGGCAGGAGGATTGCAGTGAGTTCTAGGCTAATCTGGACTACAAAGCCAGTTCAAGACCAGCCTGAAATGCACAGTGAGACTCTGTATCAAAAAACAAACAGAACAAACAGGCCAAAATGAAAACTGAAAGTCTTGGCAAATCAACCCACATAATACAATATCTGTTGGCAAAAAGTTCCAAAAAGAGTACAGAGAAAATAGAGACAGGAAGTTTAAAAAAGAGGTAATATTAAGCTGGACATGGTGGCTCACGCCTGTAATCCCAGCACTTGGCTGAGGCAGGAGGATAATTGCCAGTTCAAGACCAGCCTGGGCTACAAAGTGAGCTCAAGGCCAGCCTCAACTGTACTTTTTTTTTTTTTTTTTTGCCTTTTTCCTTTTTATCAGTACCAGGGATCGAACTCACCACTGCCTGCTTGCAAGGCAGGCACTTATGCGCTGAGTTAAATCCCCAGCCCAACTGTACTTTTTTCTGTCAAAAAGACAAGAAAAAAAAACAAGTAACATTAACAGATATTGTAGAACTGGGGGCTGGGGATTTAGCTCAGCGGCATAAGCGCCTGCCTTGCAAGCAGGCAGTCGTGAGTTCGATCCCTGGTACCGATAAAAACGGAAAAGACAAAAAAAAAAAACAAAAACAAAAAAACAGATATTGTAGAACTGCAGGACATTGAGCCAGGCATGGCGCCTGTATCCCAGTACTCCGGAGGCTGAGGTGGGAGGATCGCAGACCGTTTGAGACAGCCTGGGCTACAAAGTGAGCTTAAGGCCAGCCTGTACTGCATAGCGAGACCCCGTCTCAATAAAAACAAAACAAAACAAAAAAAAAGAACTGCAGGACATTAATGCACATGGTAAGGGTGTTTGTGCCTCCAATCAAAGCACAAAATTTCAGAATACCAAGAATAAAAAAATGCTAGAAAACTTCCACAAGGAGAGATGAAAAGATCCTTATTCAAAGGTAGTCATGGTGGTACAGGCCAATAATCCCAGCACTCCGGAGATTGAGGCAAGAAAATCCAATTCCATTTCAGCCTGGGCAATTTAGCAAGACTCTATTTAGTAAGACTCTATCTCAAGACACAAAGTAAAAAGGCACTGGGGATGTAGCTTAAGGGGAAGGCCCTGGGTTCAACCTTAGAATTGAAAAGAAAAAGTAGTAGAAAGAAAGAAACATGATCATTAAGTGCAGCATGTAGTCCTTGATTCAACTCTAGGTTAAAAAGCAAAACAACAAAATAACTGTAAGAACCTTATTTAGACGACGGAGGTAACATGAATACAGACTGTGTTAGGTATTGGTACTTTATCAAGGTGAGACTTTCTGAGGATTAAACTGCCCTGAGCTCATGTTCTCAGGAACCAGCCATTGAGGGAGATGCAGTAAATCAGTGCTCCTATGTACTCAGACAGCCCAGCAAGCAGGCGGCAGGGCAGTGGCATGCAGGATCCCAGCATCCAAGCGGGGGGGGGGGGGGTGTGTCGGGTCTATAAAGCCAGAGAGTGAGGTGCTGCTCATGCTGCTGCAGGGTCGCAGGCCAGGGGGTGCTGGGGCTGGGGAGGAAGCCAGGGATGTGGAACCCGAGCCACCCAGAGGAATGAGGCGGAGCTAGAGAAGCCATGTCCACTGCTGCAGCCCCTGGTCCTGTCTGCACTGGTCCAGTTCCCCAGGGAGGAGCTCTCCCTGGAAATGGAAGCTCAGGGAGCTTGGACCTAAACTTGGATGGAAGCAACCTTGCCAGAACCAACCAGTCCAGGAGAAGGTACTACCCAGAAGCTAGAAAGCGCAGTGCAGGCATCAACGCAGCCACCGGCTGTCTTTACAGTAACAGAAGGGCTGTTATGGAGGGAGGCAGCACAGCCCCGGAAATCCCAGAGTGGTGGCACGGCTGGGGTAGAGCCGGTCCCCTCCAAACCCGCACCTCCCTCGGGGCAATGCCACTGCATTCCACCCACTGGCTCTCAGACTCTATCAAACAGACTCACACACTCGTTCCTCCCCTGATTTTTGCCACTAGCTCTTTAAAATTGTAAACAAACTGCAATGTAACTACTGTATTTAAGAGTTAGCTTTGGTGACTAAGGCATGAGTACTAATAAAAAGTCCACGTGTCAAGGCCTTCTGTAAAGTATAAGGAAAACTGTTCTTAACATTCTGTGAAAATCTGTGTTAAAAATATGTGCAATGAGAAAAGAAAAGAAAAAGAAAAAGAAAAAGCTAGTAAAATAGTCACAACTGGTAAACCTTTTTTTTGTACCAGGGATTAAACTCATCACCCTGCGCTTACCAGGCAGGCGCTTATGCGGCTGAGCTAAATCCCCACTCAACTGGTAAATCTAAGCATAGTTTTCTTTTTTCCTTTTTTTGGGGGGAAGGGGGTACCAGGAATCAAACTCAGGCCTTGTGTTTGCCAAGCAGGTTCTTGTACCTCTGAGCTACATCCCCAGCCCAAGAATAGTTTTCATTGTATTATTCTTGTAAGATTTCTGTAAGCTAGAAACTTAAGGTGGGAAACGAAGGGGGAAAAAACACAAAAGCCGTGAGGACTGGGCAGGGAAGGAAGAGACTCAAATCATCTGATAGAAAACTGGAAAGAAGTCATCATGAATCTAAAGGAAACACGTACCAGCCAGCGCTCTACGCTCAGCCAAATGACATGTGGGGGACATAAAATTTTCATCCGCCATCATCTGATTTCAAGTACACTTAAATGAAACCAAGATAAAAGCTAAATGTTGCTATATAGCACATCTCAGAAACAAGATTGAGAGGAAAAAAATGGGTCCAACATGACATAATTCATATACACAGTTTAAGAACATATAAAACATTAATGATAGCCTCCAATCCCAGAACTCTGGGAGGCAGAGGCAGGAGAATTCCAAGTTCAAAGCCAATCTCTGAACAATTTAGCAAGATCTTGTCTCAAAATAAAAAACAAAAAGGATAAAAGATATAGCTCAGTGAAAAAGCCCTGGGTTCAATCCCTAATATCTAAAAACAAAAATGACAAGGAAAAAAAGTCTTCAGAGTGAAATATCCCTCAGGTGGCCAGCAAAATAGTACAGAAAGCACTGGGACACATCATTAGGAAATGTCAGCACACAGAGAGCAGAGGCGAGGCCTTCAACATCTTCAGGGAGTAGATGAAACAGGACACACTGCAAGGGAGTCAGAGGACAAAGACTGGAACTAACCACAGCAACAAAAGAACACGAGCTGTCTCACGCCCCTGACATAGCCCTGCTTTTAAGGTTTGAATAACCATTTACATGAATTATATTTATGAAAATAAACATTAAAAACTAAAAGGATAGGAAATACATCTAAAACTGCCCGGTAGAAAATGTCAAGACTAGTCAGGTGCTGCACATCCATATTCCCACACTTGGGAGGCTGAAGCAGTAGGATCACCTTGAATTTGAGGCCAACCTGGACTACACAGTGAATTCAAGGCCAGCCTGAACTACATATATAGCAAGACCTTATCTCAAAAACCAAAACAATGCCAAGACTGTATAATTTGGTATTATTTATGTCCTATCATAAACAGTATCAAAAGACTAACTTAGGAAAAAATATATAACTTGTACCCTATAATTCAACATTAATGTCATATTCATCCAAATTTTTTTTTTGTTTTGTTTTTTGGTGTTTTTTTTTTTGTCTTTTTCCTTTTTATCGGTACCAGGGATCAAACT
Organism: Cavia porcellus; assembly: GCF_034190915.1. Taxonomy (NCBI): domain Eukaryota; kingdom Metazoa; phylum Chordata; class Mammalia; order Rodentia; family Caviidae; genus Cavia; species Cavia porcellus. Next base: position 7,086,002 of record NW_026947499.1, on the reverse strand, counting down.
CACGACTGCCTGCTTGCAAGGCAGACGCTTACGCCACTGAGCTAAATCCCCAGTCCCTTATTCATCCAAATTTTAAGTGAAATTAAATCAAAGTGAATGACTGAATCAAACCTGCTCTAAACCTGGTTCATAGCATTTTACTGTGTCAGACACACAGATAGATCCCTTGATAGCTCAAAAAGTAAACTGCTAGAGACAAAAAAGGACAGACCAAGGTCAGCCTTCGGAGGTTCGGACTCTAGCTGCAAACTGAGCCCCAGCAGCCTCATCCAGAGGGCGCATCTGCAGCTACAGCCAAGGCACCTAAGGCCAAGGTAAACCTGGAAAGAATCATCACAGCAACAGAGCACAGAGTCACACCAAGCTCCTATTATTTGTTACCTACATCTTGAAACATTTTGCTTTCTTGTTTTAGCCTAGCTTCTTTATCATCTGAGAGTTTGTAAGCGTTCTCAAATGCTTCTTCTAAATCTTGCAGTCTAGATTTTAGTCGAATGATGGTACTGTCTTTTTCTTTATTGCTTGTTCTCATTTCCTCAATTCGTTCCTGTAAAATTTTGGAGGTACTGCTGGCTGCACTGAAGCGTTCTCTCAAATCATTCTACAAAATAAAGACAAAGATAAGGTATTTGAAATGAAAAAAAAAAAAAAAACAGATGTCATAATTAATTATGGGCATTCCCATTCCAAAAGAAAGCACACAGATAGAAATAAACACACAATGCTTCAGTTTACCCTTGGACGGAGCGTTTAGAAAGAAGTATTCTACAGAATAACTCCTTGAAATTATGGTAGAAAAAACTAGGAGGCTCAATGATTCTAGGACTCACTAAGCTAACAGTGCTTATGGGTCACCTTATGAGAAAAAAATAAAAAAATAAATACAGCCTCAAAAGAAATTATCCTGAAAGTAAAGCTAGAATTCATTACCCAACGTTCATATTTGGAGAGGAAACATTTCTTACCCTATTCTCACTGTAGAAACAGAAAATTCAAAATGTATCTGAGATGTTAAAATCTGTTCAACAATTATCTCTAAAATACCCACAAAGTGTCAGGCACTTGGGTGCCACAAATTTAAAATTGAAGCTGGGCAACGTGGCATGCCAGCAGTCTTAGCCATATGTGAGCCTGAGGCAGGAGGGTCACTTGAGCTCAGAAGTTTAGGACAAGGCTGCAAAACACAGCAAGACCCCCATCTCAAAACAAAAGAAAATAAAACACGTTGGGATTAACAAAGTTAATAACTCCTTACTTCATAAAGTTTATACTTTAGGGGGAGGCAAAGATAACCAAAAAAAAAAGCATCAAATACATATACTCAGTTCTTCTTAAAATTTTATTTTGAGACAGGGTCTCACTAAGTTGTCTGACTCAGCTTACACGTAGCTAGGATCACAGGCATGCAATCTATGGAATTCCACACTCAGTTGGAATTCTTTTGTGACTGAGGAAAATGTTCTATAATTGACAGTGGTAATAGTTACTCAATTTACTAAAATATTAAATTATATACTTTGAAAGGATGAGTTTTATAGTATGCAAGTTATATTAAAAAGTAAACAAAATATTTCAAAGGATAAAAACTTATAGTATCATATGAAGCCAGCGATAATGACAATACAAACTACATAGTAAGGCAGCCTTAAGAAAATGCTATCATAAAGTGAATCCCTCAAATTCAGTTGATAAAAAAGATTTTTATCATTAAATCACCAGAATAAAAAGCCAGAAAAAGAGAAAGAACTCACCACTTCTATTTCCAGTAAGTTATTCTTGTTTTCCAAGGTCCTCACATGGCTAGTAGCTTCAATCAAAGCATTGTCTAGCTGGCTACACCTAAAATACATAAATAGACTTTTAATTAGAAAGTAAAATAATTTATCGTAAAGTATTACATATGGGGCTGGGGATTTAGCTCCGCAGCATAAGTGCCTGCCTTGCAAGTGTGTAGTCTAGAGTTCGATCCCTGGTACCACTAAAAAAGAAAAAGAAAAAAAAAAAAGTATTACATAAAAATACCCAAAAGAATTTTTAAAAACATTAGTATTTCAAAAATCTAACTGATCTACCAATATGTAATACACAACTAATCTCCAGTGTTAGTTAAACCGAGCTGCCATTTTAGTAAAATACACACCAAAGAACTATATGATATTCTAGTATCTGAAGAAAATAACAGGCTAAACTAATGGCATGAAAAGACCCCTAAAAAATATTAAATTGGGCTGGAAGTGAAGTGCAGAGGCAAAGCATATGCTTAGTATGTGTGAAGCCCTGGTTCAATCCCTGGCACCAAATAATAATAATTAAAAAATAAAATTAGTGGGAAAAAAGCATACTATGAACAGATATTTAAATGGCCATATTTACAGTAGCACTCTGCACAACAGATGAGAAAGGTGGAAGCAACATAAATGTCCTTCAACAGATAAAAAAATACGTATTAGATCTAATCTTGTAATCCTCATATGTACTAACACTGAGTTAGATACGTCAGTTACAGAAGGATAAATACTGTATGATTCTACTTATATTAGCAGTCAAATTTACAGAGACAGACTAGGAGTGGTGGTGCATGCCTGTAATCCAGCACTTGGAGGCTGAGGCAGGAGGAACACCATGAGTTCAAGGCCAGCCTGCACTACATAGAAAGACTGTCTCAAAAGAGAAAAAAATTACAGTGACAGTACAACAGTGGCTGCCAGGGGAAAAGGGTAACAAAAAGTTATGTTCAGCGAATAGAGAATTTCAGTTTTGCAAAATGAAAATAATTCTGGACATAGCAGGAGTGATGGCCACCCAACAACATGAATTATACTTAAGCCACTGAACTACACTCTTAAAAATGGTAAGCTGTATTGAAGTTAAAAATTAAAATTTTGGGCTAGGGATTTAGCTCAGTGGCATAAGTGCCTGCCTTGCAAGCACATGGTTGAGTTCGATCCCCGGTACCAAAACAAATAAAATAAAATTTTGGGAGCCTGGGATTTAGCTCAGCTGTCTAAGTGCCTGCCTGCCAAGCACCAGGTCTTGAGTTCAAGCCCCAGTACCAATACATACATACATACATACATACATAAACATTTTTAAAAGGCCAGGAATAGTGGTGTATGCCTATAATCCCAGCACTCAGGAGGCTGAGGCAAAAGGATTACCAGGAGTTTGGGGCAAGCCTGGGCTATATATAGTAAGTTCAAGGTCAGCCTGGACTACATAGCAAAACCCTGTCTCAAAAATACAAACAAACTGGGCTGGGGATTTAGCTCAGCGGCATAAGCGCCTGCCTTGCAAGCAGGCAGTCGTGAGTTCGACCCCCGGTTCCGATAAAAAGGGAAAAGAACAAAAAAAAAAAAAAAAAATTAAACATTTAAAAAGCAAAATAGAGAAACTCGCACAAAATAGCTTGATCTTACTTGTGGGAAAAAAATTTCCTTGTACATATTATGATTACTGGATGAATGCAAAACATCCAAACTTACAATGCTGAGACTAGAAGCTGCATTAGGGAGACTTATTTATTATCAAATTAGGCATAATGTATTATTCTTTTTTTTTTTTTTTTGTCTTTTTATCGGTACCAGGGATCGAACTCACGACTGCCTGCTTGCAAGGCAGGCACTTATGCCACTGAGCTAAATCCCCAGCCAATGTATTATTCTTATAAACACTTCCTTTGTAGGGCTGGGGATTTAGCTCAGTGACAAAAGCACTTGCCTAGCAAGTACGACGTTGTGAGTTCAATCCCTAGTACAAAAGAAAAAAATTTTCTTTGTAAAATTAATTATCACAGAGCTTCACAATAACAAAACACATGGTGTCCAGCTACTATTTTGACTATTTCGTGATGTACTGTGAATAATACAAGCATTTTTATCTAGCACTCACTGTATATACCAACTCTGTTACTTTTATATCTATTCTCATAACCGTCTCAGTTAAGTTAGGATTTCTTTTTTTATTTTAAAGAGATTAATACAAAACAGGACATAACAAAACAGATCAGACAGAGCAATGTAAGCAACACAGCATTTCACCACAAGACAACCAGTAATTAACAGTGACTACTGGGGCTGCAGATTTAGCTCAGTGGAATAAGCGCCTGCCTTGTAAAGCAGGCAGTGCCGTGAGTTCGATCCCCGGTACCGATAAAAAAGAAAAAGACAAAAAAAAAAAAAAAAAAAACAGTGACTACATAATGTCTCTTTGTTTGAAATAGTTGAGCACTTTCATTCTCTTGAATGGTTTTATATACTATTTTGTTATGTTTGATACTATTGTATATGAAGTCATGCTCAACTATTTCTAAGTTAGGATTTCTGTCAGTCCCATTTTATTTTAGTCTTTTCCCTTTTTATCCAAACTCACGACTGCCTGCTTGTAAGGCAGGCGCTTATGCCGCTGAGCTAAATCCCCAACCCCTAGTCCCATTTTAGAAGTGAGGGGCTGAGGTCCCCAGGTGGTTCAGCACTGCATTCTCGGTGGGGCCATCCGTCAGGTTTGGCGGGGCTGGGACTGAACCTGAAGTAGGCACTGGGGGGCTCCACTCTCAGCCCCTTCCCTTGGATCCAGGGACAGCGCCGCTGCTGGCCTCACAGCTCAGAGAGCAATCGCTGGGAAGACAGCTTCGTTTCATTTGTTCTGCTTTGTCTGCAGTGCTGATGACCAAATCCAGAGCCTCACACACGCAAGGAAATTATTCTGCCACTGAGCTATGCACCTCGGCCTGGAGACTGTTCTTGAAAGCAAGGTTATTTAATTAGTCACATGTAAATGAATACGCTAAGTGGATTTGACTGTTTTCATTACCACACTGATTGTGATATGCCAGAGATCATGGCCCCCAGAGTGGCAACTGTGTAGCGTAAGGCTCTGTTATCACGGCTGGCCTGCAACATGCACGTGATGGCCCTATTCGCAGCACCGGTGGAATTTTCAATTTCCAATTTTAAGCTTCAAGAAAAAAAGCGAAAAAATGGGTGTATGCACTGAAAACAACTAGTTTTTGTCTTGGAATTATTTCTGCAGGTCTAAAAGACTGCAACTGTAACAGTTTTCTCCTGTAAGGCTGACCAAATCCTTTTGATGAAGAGGAGAAAATAATGTATTCAGCTGCAGGGGGCTGCTGCCCTCTGGATGGCACTGTCATTCGCTGCTGCAACACAGCAACTGATTTAAGGCCTCAGGTTCCTGCCTGCTCTGCCTACAGGCACTTTACTGAGTTCGTACTAGCACTTCCTGTACAGCAAGATGTTCCAGCCAGCTATTGTTCACTGGGTGGCTCCATCAGGACCCTGTCTTTAACATCAAAAAGCCCCCTGAGCCAGGCATGGTGGCGTACGCCTATAATCTCAGTACTCAGGAGGCTGAGGCAGGAGGATCATTGTGAGTTCAAGACCAGCCTGGGCTGGTGGCTCATGGCCAGCCTGAACTGCATGGTAAATCCTGTCTCAAAAAGACAAAAAAATAAAATAAAAAAGGCCACCTGTTTCTACTAGGAAGTACCTATACTCCTCTCTGCCTTTTTTAAAACTGTATTTTATGTATTTATTTCATTCATTTATGTTTAAGTTTTTTGAGAGAGGATCTTGCAGTGTAGTCCAGGCTGGCCTTGAATTCCCCATGCAGCCCAGACTAGACTCCGACTCACAGCAATCCTCCTTTCTCAGCCTCCCAAGTGCTGGGAGCACAGGTGTGCACCAGCATGCACAGCTTTTTTTAATTTCTTTTGAGAAGGCGTCTCACTAAGTTGCTAAATTGCCCAGGCTGGGTTTGAACTTGTGATCCTCCTCCCTCAGCCTCCCAGATTGCCAGGATTTATAGCACAGCCCACCACACCTGGCTAAGTTACCAGGAACTCCGTAGTATTAATCTTCCCACAAATGGCAGGGGAAGACTCTACACATACAAAGTCTGCTTGTTTCAGTTCCTTGCCCATAGGAAGCCCATGACTTCATATCAGTTATTAGTGTGTTACAGGAGTTGGTTCCAAGCTTTAAAAACACTTAGGCCAGGCACAGCGGCACATGCTATGCAATGCCAGTTACTCAGAGGCGGAGTTTCAAAAGCTCAAGGAGAGCCTGAACCACTTCACAAGACTATTTCAAAATAAAAATTTTCACAAGGGGCTGGAATTTAGCTTTGTAGCATGTGCTTAGCATGTGCAATGCCCTGGGTTCCATCCCCAATACTGCATGTGCACACACACGAATGTACACACACTCACAATTACCCTGCTAATACCTCTCTATAAGATTCAAATGCAAAATCCATGCTTTCCCAGTGTTTTCTGCCCCCAATGTACTATACTTCTGTGAAGTGGTATGTTCAAGGTGCAGAAACACCGACGACAGCACAGTCATACTCTACCTATCTCTAAGAATTTCATTGGTTTTCTTGAACTCTTCAACGGCAGAAGTTTCTTTTGCCTCCAGCTTCTGTTTCAAACTATTTATTTCAGATTCATAATAAGCACGAAGATCTGCTACGTGTCGAGCATGCTTTTCCTTCAGGTTCTGCCTAATCCTGCTGGTGAGAGTGGAAACATCATTAGAAAGCCCATCTCCCCATCCCACCCAAAGAGAAACCCAGAGCACAGTCATCCTCCAGGCAAAGTCCCGGCTGCCTACACTGCGCTCCCCCAGCAAACAGAGCCGACACTTCACAAGCTCAGCCGCTTCCACCCACAAGAACGTTCTAATGCCCTGTCGCCTCTGGGTGCCTCTGTCAGCACCCATCTTTGCCTCACAAGGGGCTGGGGATGGAGGCCGGTGGGATGGTATCTGTCTAGCATGCATGAAGCTGGAGGTTTTTAATCCCCAGCACTAGAAGACAGAAAAAACTGACAATAAAGTGAAAAAGACACAAATAACTTAAAGTGTTTAGATGCTCTGTCGTAGAAAAGCTGCATGTCTTTAAGATTTTATATGTTACTGAGTTTCAATAAAAATCATTTTCATTATTCAATCAGACATCACAGAAAATCTATTAACATTACAAGCCATTCACTGAAATACATACTTAGACAATATCACAGGATCTTCCAGAGAAGTCAATGAAATGCATTCTGGGACACTGTTGGCTGTACCTGGAAGCTGGGACTGACTGACCGAGGCTGAAGCTGCTGCTGCGACAGTGTTTTCTTCACCTACAGTGTTGACGGAGACGTCATTGCTAGTGAGAGTACACACTGAAGGGAACGGGGAACTGCTCCTGCTTTCGTTTTGGAACGCACGGGTCTTCCAAGAGTCCACGGGTGAAGCCTTCGTGTGTGAAGGGTGTTTTGGGAACCCGGGCAACTGAGAAGTGACATTACTTGCTTGTGAAAAGGAGTCGATGTCAGAGTGACTTGATATAGTTGGTTCCAGGACAGAGTCTGGTGAGAAGGACAGTCTGTCACCAAGAGGGCTCAGAAAGCCATGTGGCTGGGTTTCTGAACCCTGCTGATGTGGCTTCGTGTGCAAGGCTGGATCCAGAGTCAGTACCTAGAAAAACACAGACAACCTTGAGGTCCTTCCGCGTTCCCTGCTTCTTTTGCTGCATTTAAACGAGAAGACTTCAGTTCTCCTAGGAAAAAAGCTTACAATCCAAGTTACAGTCATGAAGCTTCTCTCGCTTGCATTAGCAGAATGGTGACAACTTCCCCTCTGATGGATGATTTGGGTTGGAAGCAGAAGTGAGATTCTTCTCAGGTAACCGCTTGTTTTCCCTTTTGTGGAAAACGTTTTGTAAAAAATGGTAAGTAACCTTCAATGGTGGTAGCTTCATCTCATTACCAGTATTAGGCGCAAAGATAAATAAAATTATTTAAATGGTATTATCTGGGTTAAGAAAACTGACTGATCTCAAGATCAGCACCATAAGGCCAGGGACACAGCTGAGCAGCACAATGCCGGCCTGGCAAGAGCAAGGTCCTGAGTTCGATTCCTGGTACCAAAAAAAAAAGTCAGCACTGTAAAAAAATTTTTAGATTTTTTTTTTTTAAGAAAATTTTAAATAAGTTGAAAGTACCTGCCTGGCAAGCACGAGGTCATGAGTTTGATCCCTGGTATCAAAAAAAAAAAAAAAAAAAAAAAGGGACCGAGTTCCTTACTACACAGTTACATTCATTTTTTAAGAGTTAGCAAACAGGGGCTGGGGATTTAGCTCAGTGGCATAAGCACCTGCCTTGCAAGCAGGTAGTCGTGAGTTCGATCCCTGGTACCGATAAAAACGAAAAAGACAAAAAAAAAAAAAAAAAAAAAAAAAGAGTTAGCAAACAGGCCAGGGGTTTAGCTCAGGGCCTTAAGCACCTGCCTGGTAAGGGCAAGGTCCTAAGTTCGATCCCCACTACCAAAAAAAAAAAAAAAAAGAGAAAGATAGCAGACAAGAAAAAGTATTAGCTATCCAATGAAAATAAACTCCTTTATTAATTAATAAAATAGGATTTAACCCTAACTTCTACAGCTAGAATAAAAATGTCACAAAGAATTGTCTAAGATCCAAACAGCAAAACTTTGGGCTTTATTTACTTTAAGGGGGACCTACTTCAGGGTTTGCTAATCCTGGGCCTCCAATTTAAGCTGTGGCCACAGTCTCCAAGGGGATCACAGATTGAGGGAGAGTCACACTGAAAGTTCAGTCATCATGTAATCTTAAATTTAGTCCCATTTCGAATCGACAAGGACTACAGATTTTTGCTGCCCAAGTGTGTTTCTGAACCTCAGAGCTCAAGCAACCCTCCCTCCTCATTCTGCCAAGGAGCTGAGCTGCTAGGTATATGCGACCGCACTCAGCTCACTGAGTTCATACTTCTTAATAAACCCTTTAACTAGCTTACGGACAGAACAATTAATTATACTTCTGATGTATGAATTAAAGACACAAATTTATTAAAACTACCCTTAAAATATACTACATTTCCCATGATCCTGCTTGGCAATCCCACTGTTTAGATACAGCCACCTGAAGCTCTTTTGCAAGCCGTGAGCTTGGGACAGGGCACAGCAGGATGGCTGCGGCCGTCCCCAGAGGAGCCTGCGGGGCCTGGGGAAACAGCTGCAGCCCAAAGGCACAGCTCAGGTTTAGGGACCACCTGCACGGCTTATGTCCTTTTCTTTTTTTTTTTTTTTTTGTCTTTTTCCTTTTTATCGGTACCAGGGATCGAACTCACGACTGCCTGCTTTCAAGGCAGGAGCTTATGCCGCGGAGCTAAATCCCCAGCCCCTTTATGTCCTTTTCTTTACCTGTCTCAGCATCCCTGAAGTAAAGATACCTTTTGCAGTTAACGTCATCTTACAATTGCTTCTAGCCAAGTAACAGCTGTGATATAATTGTCACAGCCTGCTTGGAAGCAAATCTCAAAAGCAAAAGAACTGTTCCCGGAAGTTCTAACAGTTTTGAAGAAAAATCCTAGAGACTACAATGGACTTTCTGAGGACCAACAGTTAGCGGAAGGGCTCATTAACCATGATTGGCAACATGTTCCATCCTGTAGTCAGAAACAGCCTAGCTCCACATAACTAGTAAGCCAGGTAAAAACTCAGCACCAAGCCCTTACATAGCTTTTTAGAGAAACGCTGACTCACTAATACTCTTGGTGAAAGAAAATACGTAAGAAAGCAAGGAAACCAACACTACTGCAACCCACGCGGACCCCTTCTGTCTCTCTCAGACAGAAGCTTTCTTTCTCTCAATAAATATATTCTGCTCTTAACCCCTGTTGTTCCTAAAATTCATTCTTCAGTTTTAGAGAACACGAACTCATACCGGACACAGTAGGTCAGGAGTTTCACTCCCCTCTATCATTTGAGACTTCCACCACAATCACTGGATGGAGGTGAGAGCTTGCTTTTTGCTTCATAGACTCTGGACTGGGACTCATTCAGGTAACAAATTTTTATGCTTCAAATTTTGCTTTGTCTTTGCCAGTTGCTTATAATTACTCGAGATAATTGCTTGCTGTTTGCCCATTGTTTTTAGTTGCTTTGTCTCATATAGTTTTATTTTACCTGGACTACTAATCTTATTGGCTAACCACAGTTCTATCCCACCTTATGCCCATCAACCTTGTGAGTTCCCAGTTATCCCACCTTAAACCCATCTCACCCCATGACTGTACTCTGCAAAAGTCCCTAAAAGAAGCCAAAGTCCTTGGCAACCTGCTCGGGATCCCTTCTGTCTCTCTCAGACAGAAGCTTTCTTTCTCTCAATAAATATATTCTACTCTTAAAAAAATAAAAGAAATCAACACCAACACTGAGTTTACCTATTTATGCTGAGAAGCATAAATAGGTAAAGAAGTTTCAGCCAAATTTACTTCACTCACATTTTCCTTTATATGTTAAGTCTTATAATGAAATAAGAAGCTGAAAACTTTTTCCCATAACAACCAAATATAAACTTGAAGAGATAAGAAAGCACTGTATTGGTCTAATTGCTAAGATGTTTGGTGGAACATAAAATGGGAGGTCATAAAATTGATAACACCATGGATCCAATCATTGGTTTTAACGTACCGATGTCCAGGATCCAGTGACGTGGCAAGCCCCATAAGCGCAAAGCTATGCAGTGTTTTCTGCCCCTGTACGAGTCGCCTCCACAGCCGCACTGCTGTGTTTATCTGTCTCCCTCTCTTTCCTCAAGCTGTGGGTGGTGGTTCCGGGTACTATCTGGTACACAGACATTTACAGGTACCACGCTGCCCCGTGCCACATCTGTCTCTAGTGTTTGCATCCCTGTTCCCCAGGGTTACTTCCATTACATCCCCCCTTTTCCCGATCCACTCTCTCATAGGCTAACTAGTTTGCATAATCAAACTACAGAAGTGAAATAGGTACATCAATGTGCACAGACTAAACAATCGCACGTTTTTGCTCTGAAATAAGCAAAGTATTTACATTTCTTTTCCTTTTTTTTTTTTTTGGTACTGGGGGTCGAACTTAACAAACTTGCCAGGCAAGTGTTCATGCTGCTGAGCTAAATCCCTGGGCCAGTATTTACATTTCTTATTCAAAGACTTTACAACAAATTAAATTGTGCATAATTGTGATACAACTGCATCAGTACAAAGCGAGGCAGAATGGAAAGCCAACGTCAGGTTCAGGAGACAGTGAAGTGACAGCCAAGACTATTTATAAAGCAGCACACACAACAGCCTTCATTTAATTCCACAAAACACCAACTGGGGGCCAGAGACAACCACTCAGCGGCACAGTACCTACCTGGCAAGTACAAGGTCGTGAGTTCGATCTCCAGTACACACATACAGGCACACACACATCAACTAGGCATTTAAAATTCCACTTTAAAGTAATCTTCCTAAAATTACATACTAAAAATAACAGAATTTGGAATTAAGCGTGTATGACCCTAAAGCCCACACCTTTCATACTACATTAGAAGTGGGCAAACGCCAATGAGGGGCAGAGTTCTTGACGACCGTCATAGCACACGTGTGCATGCAGCAGACTTCTAAATTACCTCACTTGGTGACCTTACTGCAGAGGACGACCACACAAGCGATTTCTCCAGTGTCTTGGGCAAAGAGTGATACATGTCCTTCTCTTCCAGCTTCCAGTAAGTCAGCCCTAATGTGCACAAATATGTAGAGTGGAAAGCAGTAAGGAAAGGGAAAGAACAAAATGCTTCTATAGTAACTTATCTCTACCCAAGGAAAGCTAAAAATAGGAAGGAACTGGGTTTTGGCTGTGGTTACAGTGAGGTGAAGTTTTATTGGGGGAAAAAAAAGAGAGAGACCTATAAATGCCTTACCCGAGCTGGGCATGGTGGCACACACCTGTAATGCCAGCCCTTGGAAGGCTGAGGCAGGACTGTGCATTTGTGTCAACCATGGGCAACTTAGCAACACCATCTCCAAACAAAATATGAAAAGGGATGCGGATGTGGCTCAACACAAAGGCCTGGGTTCAATTCCCAGTACCATGAAGAAAAAACTTAATTCTTCAAGTATTTATTAAACATCTACTGTGCCAGGTTGGGAGGCAGGAGTGAGACATGAATTAGTAAATCACACAAAATACACAGCTCAATGGGGCAGCACTGAGGGTGGCCTAGACTGTCTCACAGGCTGTTCAGAGGTAACCATTACAAGGGAAGTGGCCAGAGGAGTGCATGTGAGGGAGTCTCCTGACTGAGGTAACGTCAGGCAGAGGAAGCGGCCACTGCAGAAGCCCTACAGAAGAACAGGCGGCCTTGCAGATGACACAGAGACCGGAAGGAAGGAGCAGAGCATGGGGACAGAGGGAAGGAGGCCCCAGCCTGCTGGGCCAGTAGGTCCACAGGTGCTAGCTGTTAGAAATGCGAGAAATGCGGCACTGCAGAGTTCTGAGCAGCAGTCTCCTGAGCCGCCCTGGCTTTTCAAAGGGTCCCTTTGGGCACCCTGTAGGGGATACACTGAGGGCACAAAGGTGAAGCAGCGAGGCTGCACAGGAGCCTGTAGCAAGCAAGAGATGGCTGGGGGCACCCTACTGGTGGCGGCAGTGGAGGTAGGGAGTGGCAGCTAGATTTTGGAAATTTCTGCAAGGCAAAGTGGATTCACACAGATGAGCTGGGCGTGAGCCGCCGGGGAAGGAGGAAGGAGTTAGGCTAAAACTCCAAGGATACCAGGAGAGCTCACTACCGAGCACAGGGCACATCGAGCTTGTCAGCTCATCTGGAGCGACTGAGAAAGGCTGCAGCCACACACCTGCCCTCTACCTTGGCAGAACTGACCATGCAATCCAGGCAAAAGGCACGGCTCTGGAGGCCGGAGGAACAGCACAGCACGGGGGATGCTTACAGGAACCACCTGCTGTACTGTGTATGCCTGCATCCTCCCTCCAGTGAGATACGCAGACAAAGTGCTAGGGAACATTTGAATTTAAAAAAAACCTCTTTAATAAACAGGGGGGCTGGAGATTTAGCTCAGCGACATAAGTGCCTGCCTGGCGAGTGTGAGGTCATGAGTTCGATCCCCAGTACCCAAAAAAAAAAGGTTTAAGCGGGGAACTGGGGCTCTAGCTCAGTAGCATAAGCTCCTGCCTGGCAAGCACGAGGTCCTGAGTTCAACTCCCAGTATCAAAAATAAAAGTTTAAGCTGAGTGTGGAGTTGCACACCTGTAGTCCAAGCACTCAGCAAGCCAAGGCAGGAGAATCACTGTGAGTCTGAGGCCAGCCTGGACACTGTTTCAACAAACAACATGGATAACAAAAGCTTCAGTTCCATACCTGTTCCGGAATCAGACATCCAAGAACTTGGACTTTCTTCTGGTTTACTAAGGTAAAAAGCATGAGGATGCCCAGCAGCAGCAAAATCAGACTGCAATTCAAGAAAGGAAACAATCGGTGGAGAGCTGAGAATCACGAGGCAGGCACACCCTGCAGAGTGAGCCAGGTGTCATCCTGGGGCAAGGAGTGCCCGGGCTGGGTTTCCTCCGGGTTGCAGAGTGGTGGGGTTAACAGGGAAGGGTACCCTTTTCTTTCTTTTTCAGTGCTGGGGATGGAAGCAAGGATTCGAATATGCTAGGCAAGGGCTCCACCACGGAGCTCCATGCCCAGCCCTATCCATTTTGAGACAGTGGCTCACTGCATTGTTCAGACTGGCCTCATTCTGATCCCCTAACTTCAGGCTCTCAAGTAGCTGGCACTGCACGTGTATGTACCTCTGCAACCAGCTCAAACTTCCTTTGTGTAACTGATAAACAAGGTTTACTTTGGTTCACTTTGGAGCTAGGAGAAAACTGAAGGCAGGTATTACTAACAAGTTCAGAACTAAAATGTATTTATAATCTGTTGTCTACTTCCAAAGAAATTTGAGGCACCTGGAATTCAAATCACTTGGGCCACTTGGCAAGCATGGTGGCACATGCCTATGATCTCAGCACTCAGGAGGCTGAGGCAGGAGGACCACCATGAGTTCCAGGCCAGCCTGGGCTACAAAGTGGTTCAGCCTGAACCATACAGTGAAACCCTGCCTCACAAAAGACGAAAAACAAAATCCTTTGGGCTGGGCATGGTGGCACACACCTAAAACCCCAGCAGTCAGGGAGATGAGGCAGGAGGATTACAAATTTTGAGGTTATACTGAACAATTTAGTAAGACTGTCTTAAATTTAAAAACAATTAAAAAGGGCTGGAGATGTGGCTCAGTTCTAAGTCCCTGGGTTCCCCATTTACACAAAAAAAGTCACTTGGTATAAAAAGTAATGTTTCAAAGCCTTAAAAATTAATTTTTATCATTACAAATAAGTAAATTAAATTAGCTCTGAAAACCACAAATCAGAAATATGAATCTTAAACAGCAGATTACTTCTTATACACACACAACTAGCTGTTAGTCGCAGAAAAGACTAAAAATGCTAGTTATTAATGATTCTGAAAAAATTCTGAGAGACTCTCTCCTCAGGAGGTGTGAAGCTATCACAAGAAATTCATGTTTCCAAACAAATACATGACATGCGTGTTTTCTTCAAAGCTTTTCTTCCTCCGTCACTGAACTTTCTATCCCTGCCAGGCATGGAGTGCATATCTGTAATTCCTGCTACTTGGAGGTGGAGGCAGGAGGATCTCATGTTCGAGGCCAGACAATTTAACCCAGGGCGGCGGGGAAGCTGGGACTGTGGCTCAGAGCCAGAGCACTTGCCTAGCCTGGGCTCAATCCTCGGCATTAAAAGACGAAGGCACAACTCTTTCATCCTGCTAAACGCTCTGAACTGCACCTGCTCACGACCCCCCATGCAGCTCCTGCAGGAGCAGGAGAACTGAGGCAGCAACACTTCCCAGGCAGGGCGGGGTCAATGCCCGACCTCACAAGCTCCTTCTCCTTCCTTTTCAAACTCCTCCCTGTTCAACTATGTGACCACACTTAAAAGACCAGGGAAAGGTGACTGGAGAAAACCACAGCCAGAAGTCCACGTGAAGCATGCCGGCCTCGGTCCCCGGCTCTGAGGAGCCAGGGCAGGCACCCTCAACAGACCTCACAGACCCTGGAGGCTCCTCGGGGGAGACCCAGCACAGGGAAAGGGCAGGAGCTGGGCCCAGCCCAGCACAAGAACTGGGCCAACAGCCACCTGAGCAGCCCTGCAAAACCCTTCACTCTGGGAAATGGAGAAACAAAAATGACTTGGGCTCTGCAACACCCTCTGCTACAAGGATATACTCTTTCAAGATGGACTTCTAAGTGACTCTCACCCACACCACTGTGTGGCCAGACGCGGTGGCACATAACTGTCATCCCAGCACTTGGGAGAGGCTGAGGCAGGAGGATCACTGGGAGTCTGAAGCCAGCCTGGGCTACAAAGTGAGT
Source organism: Cavia porcellus (assembly GCF_034190915.1). Taxonomy (NCBI): domain Eukaryota; kingdom Metazoa; phylum Chordata; class Mammalia; order Rodentia; family Caviidae; genus Cavia; species Cavia porcellus. The sequence continues at coordinate 7,070,719 of NW_026947499.1, read as the reverse complement.
TCAAGGCCAGCTGCATAGTGAAAACTGTCTCAAAAAAAAAAGGGTCAAGGAAAGAGTAAAGTTCCAACTACAGCTAAGAGATGCAGCTCAGGGTGGTGCTGCTGATCCACCAACAAGCACACCTCCATTCAGTTCCCTCCAAGTTCAGAACTTGTAAAAAGAACTAAGATGTGTCATGCACATGTACCCACTCTACAGGATTTAATCACGTACTCCAAGCATTTTTTTAAAAATGTACATAGAAAGCATGTAAATTTAAAAAAGAAATATCAGAGAAACTTGCAGCTGGCCATAGTGCCACATGCTTGTAACCCAAGCACTCAGGAGGCTGAGGCAGGAGGATCACTCAAGACTGATCGGGGCTACCCAGTGAGTTCAAGTCTAGCCTAAACTACATAGTGAGACCCTGTCTCAAAAAACAACACAAAACAAAAAAATTTGATTTCCATTAATGACTTCAATATTATATGTACCAGACACCTGAAAAAAATTAAAAATTAAAAAAATAAAGGAAATGTTAAAGTTGTCCAGCAGATGACACAAAATAATCCCATATCCACCCTGCTCTGCTGGCCGCCAGAGGTGGGAGATGCTGCCGGAAGGCACAGCTCTTTGGATTCGCCTGGCCATTCATAGACCATGCTGCACACCACAGTCACTAGGGGCCCCAGCAAGGAGTCACAGCGCCTGGGCCTGGCCCTGTGTGAGGGCATTTTAATTCTCTTCAGGTGGCTCTCGTGTCCATCAAGTTTGGGGACACATGGGCCACATCAGTATGGACTGAATCACAATCACCTGCCTGGCTTGGTTCGATCTCTGGCATTGAAACAACTTTTTATCCTGTTAAAGGAGACGAGAAAACCACCAAACCCCACCAAGTACACAACCACAGCCCCAAAGTGGGAAAGCCTTGAAGACGGCTCAATGAGGGGGCCCATGTTGAGCATGTGCCAGCAGGCATAGCAGTCATGTACACACACACATACACACACACACACACACACACACACACACACACACACACACACGATGGCCTCAGTCTCCACCTCAAAACCAGAAGGAAGCAATGTGCTGGAGCACCCTCCCTTTACGGCAGCCTGTCCCAGTGACAACAGCAAGCTTCATCCCGCTCTGCAGGCGTTTCCCGCTGCACACCACGCACGCTGCCCATGCTTGCTGGCACACGAGCTCTGGGGACCAGGACCTGCTCAGTGCCACAGGGCTTCTCTGGGCTCCACAGGCCCCAGCACCCAGGGCCCTTCCAGGACAGAGCCACCCCGGAACACCACCAGGCTTTCGAAGCAGTAAAGCTCTTGTGGTTCAGGGGGCTTCACCCACTTTCATCCCCTTCCTCAAAACTGATCAGGAGAGAAGCAGGAAAGGGTGACTGAGAGAGAGACAGGAGGAGGGGCCCCGAAGCGGGCAGCTGCTGGGGGTCTCTGTCCTAGGGTACTTTACAGAGCAGAATCACACCTTGGGGAGCTTCGGGTCAAACGATAGCTGCCTACAGGACTCCACATCACTTAGCTTCAACCAGTCCAATAGGGAACCGCGGCATACAGTAAGGGCACGTGACACGACCCGAATTTATCTGTATCTTCAAACACAAAAAGAAGCCAGGCATTCCCAGAAAGGGCTGGGCAAAGGTCAGGTTGTACTGGTCGCCCACCTACGTGTCTGACACCCACCTGGGCCCACTGGAGCAGGCGGTGCTACCTACAGTGTAACCTCAAGCTGCTGTCCATCTCTAGGGAGGCTGGAACCCTGGCCCTCTCGTCCACCTGCGGCCTGTGGCTCTGTGTATTCGCCTCCAGTGGCAGTTCTGGTGCCTCGTCTTCTGTGCCAACTTCCTCTCTGGCCACTGCTAACTTCCGTCTAACTTAGCTGTCCCCTCAGGGTGATGGAAGACTACGCTGAGGACGAGGAGGTCACAGGCAGTTTCCAAAGGCATTGGGTTGGCGGGGGCACCTGCTTCTGCATTCTCAGTGTACCACCCCTAGCAGGCCGAGGCCAGGCCGAGGCCGGGCAGCGCCCAGAGCGCTCTCATACAGCCTTCTGCAGCTGCCCACAATGCATCACGCCGGCCAGTGGCGGCGTCAGACAACCCGTGGCATCACTGGGAGACCCTTGTGGGGCTGCAGCGAGCTCCATGGGGCCCATCCCAGACACTTCCGCTCTAGAAGGCTGCACCCCTGCAGCGCTCCCCAGTCAGGACTGAGGGGAGCCCTTCCCCTCCCCAGGACTGAACACAAAGGCTGCCACCGCACACGCAGAAACCTTCATCATGTCCTCCATAAGCAGTGTCCACACCTCCAACAGTCAGTCCACCTGCTGCTCCCTCTCTGCTGCCCTGGAAGTGCTAACGGAGCCTCTTTCCACCTGTTCTGCTCCTGTCTGGACAGACTGGGCAGAGCCAGTGCGCTGGGCGGCAGCCAGGGTGTTCACACTGAAGGCCACTAAACACAAGGACAGGGAGAGGAGCGAAGAGCGAAGAGCGGGAGCAGTGATCTCAGATCACTGGAGAAGATCTGGGTCTGCTGCTGCGGGCTCTGGCTGCCACCAGGAGCTGACGGCCACCAGCGTCCCCGCTCGGGGCTGCTAACACTGCCTATCAGGAACGTCTGCCCCACTGAGCAAAGAACTGTAAGCTACTGGGTCCGTGGCACTCTAAGTCAGGCCAGTGACCCTGGCCTCCCAACACACTGAAACCAAGCAGCTGCAGCCTTCAATGAAGAAGCTTCCAGGTGAGGACAACCTGCTCGGGACTCCTTCTGTCCCTCGGACAGAAGCTCGCTTTCTCTCAATAAATACATTCTGCTCTTAAATATGTGGGGAGTTTCATTCCCCTGTATCATTTGGAGGTCTAGGTAAAAGTTTGCTTTTGTTTCATAGACTCTGAATTGGGACTCATTTAGGTAACAAAATTTATGCTTTTAAATTTTGTTTTGTGTTTCCCCACTGTTTTCTATTTATCCATTTCATGATGTCTTTATCAGAAAAGTAAAAACGTAGAAGAAGCTGGAGTTTGAATTGGGGAAACTCATGGAGCTTCACGGAGAAGGCGGTAGCCCTGCAAAAGCTACTGGGGATGGGCCTGGAGCTAAGGGTGAGCGAGCTGATGATATGAACCACCAGTCCAAGAGTCTGCTTAAAATCTAGAATTTTAATAGTGATAAATAAAATCCTATTTGTGACAGCTTCAAAAAAGAAACAAAGACAAGAAACTTCCAGGTGAGCAAAGGGGTCCCATAGAAGGGAAGCATTTAATTCATCACAATTTGGATTATAAATTCAGAATTGTCTAAATTTCAACTTTCTATAAAGGTATCTTAATGTGCTCTGAACTTACAGTGCTACTTCTTACAACTTAATAGACTGTCTAAAGGGTTTTTGTTTTTCTGCTAGTTCGTTTCTGTGTTACCATGGATCAAACCCCAGGCCTCTACACAAGCAAGGCAGGTGCTGTAACACCAGCTCCTCTCCCAACCCCGAAGGTTTTTTTCAAAACAATTCAATGAATTGCTCTCTGGCTAACCATTAACATTTAGAGTACAAAGAGAAATAGGACCTTCAGGAGTGATTCCTTTTGTAGTGTGTATAACATTAGGTCTAATTTCCAGTCTACTAAGGAAGCAATATTCATAGTCCCCTTTGAGAGCCAAAAGAAAGGCCTGTCAATGAAGGAACTAACAATGCAAAAAAGTTTTGTCAATGAGTGCATAGTAAACAAACCCTACAGACCTCAGCAGCTAAAGCAAGCAAAAGAATGGCTTATCACCTACTTTCTCCGCAGGGGGTTTTCTGTTCTGCTCCTCAGCTGCCTTAGCCCGGGGACATCCATCTTCTGCATGTACTCTCTGTGACTGGTTCTGCTTCAGTTTTTGTGCCCAAGTTGTCACGGACTTACTGTTGAAGAAGAGATAACCACAGACTTGACTTTTTTTTTGGTACCAGGAATTGAACTCACAACCTTGTGCTTGCGAGGCAGATGCTTATGCCACTGAGCTAAATCCCCAGCCCAACCACAGACTTTTCTGAAGTGCTGTCCTTCACAGGCAAAGGTACCACAGGAGCCACTACTCGGGTGGGAAATGCCCAAGTTCTTTATAGTAGTGTCCGATAGTGGATTTTTTTTTTCTTTTTTCCGGTACCAGGGATCAAACTCACAACCTCCTGCTTGCAAGGCAGGTGCTTATGCCGCTGAGCTAAATCCCCAGCCCCCATGGGTTTTTTTTTAACCCACCTAAATTTTTTTTCAAAATCTTATTACCAAAACCAAAGTAAACAAAAAGACAAACAGTGATCAACAATGTGTACAGTCTGAATGAGTGTGGTGGCACATGCCTGTAATCCTAGCTAGTTGGGAGGCTAAGACAAGGATCTAAAGTTCTAGACCAAGCTGGTCAATTTAGTAAGCAGCTATGGCAAAAAACAAACAAACTAACAAAGTACATGCCTAGGGCTGTAGCCCAGGGGTTAAGCATTTGTCTAGTATATGGGGGTCACTTCTTGGCCTTTGGCTAAGATTAAGAGTAGCATATGTGAGACTCCAAATTTAATCGCCACATCCCCAAAAGTCCCCCAAAATATTTAATAGACATATTCTGTAGCCACAGAATAGAACAAAACCACCTCCCAGATTCCCTTCAAGTACTACACAAATCTGTGCTATGAAAGCACATTTATTGGAAGGAACTACAAAAGTGTAAGTGATTTATGTTGCAACAGCTAAATACTTTACTGCAGATGACACCTTTTAGAGATATAAAACTAAAAGTTTAGGGTAAAATACAAAAGTTTACAATATTATTTTGCAAACATTCAGCCATACGTTACCTTTACTAAAAAAAAAAGCCCTGACTGAGCCAAATGTGGTGGTGTACGCCTGTAATCTCAGCACTCTGGGAGGCTGAGGCAGGAGGATCACTGGGAGTTCCAGACCAGTCTGGGCTACAAAATGAGTTCAAGGTTAGCCTGAACTGGCTAGTGAGACCCTGTTCTCAAAAGACCCCCAAAATTAGGGGCTGGGGATTTAGTTCAGCGGCATATGTGCCTGCCTTCCAAGCAGGCAGTCGTGAGTTCAATCCCTGGTACCGATTAAAAAAAAAAAAAAAAAAAAAAAAGACCCCCAAAATAAAAAAATTTAAAAATCCCTCAGTCAATTAAAATGTCATTAAGTTTATAAAAATTGTTTACACATAAAAGACAAGATTAAGTATGGTTGTCTACAATTTTTGGTACCAAATCACATAAACACACGTGATGAAATTTCACTATTAATACAGCCCTAACTGCACTCTGTTCTTCACCAAGGGATTAGAAAATATAAAAGGTATTTTCCTGGCAAGATCTTCCACCTTCACAGTTTAACAGTTTATAACTGCAATTGGTAAGAAAGTCAGGTGTGGGCTGGGGATTTAGCTCAAAGGCATAAGCGCCTACCTGGCAAGCATGAGGTCGTGAGTTCAATCCCCAGTACAAAAAAAAAAAAGAAAGTCAGGTGTCACCCATATAGAACATGCTTTCTTTTAATTTTCCACATACAACAAATAGAAGGCTTTGATATTAATGATAAAAGTGATACATGTTTTAATGCATCTCGTCCACTTGTAGCTCAAGTTCACTAGATTCCAAATATAATAAACTGGTAAGATTCCTGCTCAGATGATGGACAAAGTCTACTTACCTATTTGTTTTTCCACCGTATACTTCAGAAATCTTATTTTCACTAAGAAAATTATGCTCCAGCTCACCAGGAAAAGCGTTAGCATCATCCTCTGAAGAGGTGCGAAGCTCTTCAGGAGCCGGGGCCCAGACACTGCTGTGCCCCGGGCTCTCCCCAGGGGAGCCCGCCTGGGCCCCAGGCCCTGCACCCTGCCTCCTGGCCAGGCCTGCGTGGTGCTCCCTGCACGCTGCCCGGTCTCTAGGCCTGTGGGGGCTCAGCTCTGCGACACAGAAGGTACCGTAACCGCTGCTCACGGAACTGCCATCCACACTGCAGGCCGGCTGTGGTGCGGCCCCTCCACGCTGCATCTCGGCTTCCTTAGACTCAGGGTAACCAGTGACACATTCATTTCTTTCACTGTTTTCAGAAAAAAAACCCATTGGACTTTCTGAAAATATGTGTTTGCTGGAAGCACCAGTATCACAGAAAGTCCACGAAGAATTACTGATTTGTAATTTGATTAACTTTCTTATCTCCTCCTGTACACGCTGCGAATAAAAAGTTACAGATTTGGGTGAGAAAGTTTGTTACCACACCACATTTTTATACATATCACGAAAATACCCTGTTTCAAAACACGTTACCATTGTCAGTACCATGCCTTCTCCTTAGGTTACAAAATTGATAAATGAATTGTGTTTTTATTTTTTACAAATCTTACAAATTATTTTTTTAAAAATCAGTAAATGACAACTTACTTGAATCTGGTTGTGGAACTGTTCCTGCTGGGCAGTTATCTGTTCCTGGCATTGTTTTTCCACCAAATTGAACAACTGTAACCACCTGGTCTATTAAATTACAAAATATCTTAGTTAAAAAAAAACTTTCCTAGAAAAGTTTCTGCTGTGATAAATGCCCTTTTCTAAGAGTATCTATAATATAAAATTTATAAGCCAAATTTATTTTTAAAATATATTAGATAAACACACAAGGAAAGATGCCTTTTTCTTATATAGTCTACAGTCTGGGGAATCAGAAGGTCCAGGTGAATCTTACATTTCCTTTTATGTTGTTTGTTTTTGTTTTTGAGGCAGGGTCTCACTATGTAGTGCAGGCTGGCCTTGAATTCACAGAGATCCTCCTGCCTCTGCCTCTCCAGTGCTGGAATCACAAGGTCTGTAGAATCGCAGGTCTGTGCTATCGCACCCTGCGAGTCTTGTATGTCAAATGGCATCTTGATTTGATGCCATCTGCCATCATTCCTCATTAGTCAAAAATTGGCAGTTGCACTTTCTATGTCTTAAATTCCTTGTTCTCTCTTCACACTAAAATGGTTTATACTATCTGCATTTTACATAGTTTAAGGAATTGGGCATGTCGTTAAAGTTTTTTTTTCCCCTCTGTACAGCTTCTAATGCAAACAGCTTGAATGGGAACATGACTCCCAGATCTCCACCGACAACCTGTGAGGTCCTAAAAAATAAATGTCATCTCTTTGCATCTCAGTTGCCTAATTTACAAACTGCGACTGTACCTTGTCCTAAGTGTCCCGCCGCGTCACCCCTTAACCTTCACTGCAGTGCTGGTAAACAGTGACCTCAATGAAGAAAACACTGAATTTTGGAAACTATGAAGTCATGATCATCACAAAGTGGGGGCACCTCACATTTATAATGGGTATGTTCCAGTGACACAAATCACGTACCACAGCACAGTCTCCCACAGTAAGGAGCTGTCTTGTGTCCATTTTAGATTATAAAAATAATATATTTTGCAGTTTTCAATTATCCAAAACAAACTTAGGCATGTTTCAGAATTTCATCAGGTATTTCAGAAAAATCCTATCCCTAATGAAGGAGGCACTCACAATACCTACATCAAGATAGGGCTGGGCCCACGGATGGTGGTGCACGGCTGTGATCCCAGCACTCAGGAGGCTGAGGCAGGAGGATTGCTGCAAATTCAAGTCTGAACTTCACATTGAAATCCTATCTCAAAAAAGAAAAAATGGATGTGGCTGGGGCTAGGGAGGTGCCTCAGTGTTACAAGTGTAGGTGCAAGGTCCTGTTTTAATACCCACATCACAAAAACAAACAAAGCCTCGATGGCAGCCTTGATCTCTGGAAGCAGCTGCTATACTCATGGTGAGTCAACACACTGCAGAGGCAAACACCAGCCTTCTTACTTCTAATGAAGCTGGGGCTGTGCAGTTATCTTCTTTTTTTTATGTCAGGGATTGAATTCTTCCATTGTGCATGTTAGGCAAACATTGTACCATCATATTGTTTTATTTTCATTTTTTGGGGGGGGTCTTTTTCATTTTTATCAGTACCAGGGATCGAACTCACGACCGCCTGCTTGCAAGGCAGGCACTTATGCCATTGAGCTAAGCCTCCAGCCTCTATTTTTGTTTTTTTGAGACCGGGTCTCGCTATGCAGTTCATGCTAGCCTTGAACTCACTATGTAGCCCAGGCTGGCCTCGAATTCCCAGTGATCCTCCTGCCTCAGCCTACCAGAGTGCTGGGATTACAGGGGTGCACCACCACGCCCAGCTCTATATTGCTTTTTGTGAAATGAGTACTGATAGGTCATATTACCTATGGTTTTTACTTAGAGATAATATAAATTGTGATTGGGGCTGGGGATTTAGCTCAGCGGCATAAGCGCCTGCCTTGCAAGTGTGTGGTTCTGAGTTCGATCTCCGGTACCGATAAAAAAGAAAAAGACCAAAAAAAAAAAAAAAAAAAAAAAAAAAATATATATATATATATATATATATATATATATATAAATTGTTATTATTTTTTAAAATGTTGGGGGCTGGGATTATAGTTCAGCAGCATAGGTGCCTGCCTGGCAAGCACAAGGTCCTAGGTTCAATTGTTAGTATCAAAAAACAACAAAGAAAAAGAAAAAGAGAAAAAGTTATAAAAAGAGCAGCTAGATCTAATAAGATTGGGTGCTACTGACATAGCATACCTAGTATACTACCTGCCAAAGAGACAATAAACTTTATAAATATTTATTATTACTATATAACTAAACTTGTTCTATTACTACTATATACATAACAGTGCTAAATTGTTAAAATACTAAAATAACTACTTATTAATGGTGTACTTTAAAACTTTTCTATCAGGATAAAATGTAAACAAAGATTTATAAATAAGGAGGGAAGAGGGGTTGAAGCAGGGAGGGGAATAGGATAAAAAAGAGGAATCAAAATATATGATGTGGGGTTGGGGATTTAGCTCAGCAGCATAAGCACCTGCCTTGCAAGCAGGCGGTCGTGAGTTCAATCCCCAGTACCGATAAAAATGAAAAAGACAAAAAAAAAAAAAAAAAAAAAAAAAATATATATATATGTATCATGTAGGGCTGGGGCTATAGCTCAGCAACACAGTGCCGGCCTGGCAAGCACGAGGTCATGAGTTCGATTCCCAGTACCAAAAAAAGTATGCAGGCATAGTTATTTTTAGAACTATAATCATTATGATATATGAATATAAGTAGCTATTACATTTGGGGTAGATGTTACTGAATTCCTCAGCCATGTAATCTTTCACTTCACTTTTTCTATATTCAGAAAAATAACAGTTCTAAAAGTACAATTAACATTTAAAACAAGCCAGGCATGTTGGCACACAACTATAATCACAGCATTTGGGAGGCTGAGGCAGGAGGATAGTTGTGAGTCTGAAGCCAGCCTGGACTTCGAAGTTGAGCTCAAGGCCAGCTTAAACTGCATAGTGAAACACCCTGTCTCAAAATGACAAAAAATAAATAAGTAAAACAAAATTTACTTTTAAGAATTTAATACTATATATTTCTATAAAAAATTACTTTTTTTGGTACCAGGGATCAAACATGACCTTGTACTTCCAGACAGGCATGCTTATACCACAGAGCTAAATCCCCAGCCCAAAGAATTACCAACTGTAGCTTATCTTGAAAAACAGTGAGAGTCCACCTTGAGTACTAATCTATAAATTGAAATTTTTAAATATTCTTTTAACTATTAATTTTTTAACAGTGCTGGGGATCAAGCTTTGGGCCTCCATAAACTAGACAAGTGTCCCCTGGCAACTCCCGTGCCTTTTTTTTTTTTTTGTCTTTTTCTTTTTTATTGGTACCGGGAATCAACCTCAGGACTGCCTGCTTGCGAGGTAGGCGCTTATGCCGCTGAGCTAAATCCCCAGCCCCTTCCCGTGCCCTTTTTATATCATCCATGTGCCGAAGAATCAGTGACCTGAAAACCGAACACCATATATCACAGCTAAGTGGGATAAAGTACTAAATAGAAGTCTAAATTTAGAATTAAAACATCCAAAATATTTCAAAGTAGATTTAGGTTTTTTAAATTGGGGTTAATTCCACGAGTAATTTTTCTACTTTTGTTCAACATTGTTTGTTCCCCAATTAACATGTTTGACTAGTTGTGCAATAAGTATCATGTTCTTCTAGACATAAATTTCTAATAATATGGAATTCAGTGCAGTTTCATTTAAATATGATTATTTTTAAAACTCCAAAATAAACTGGGTATAGCAGTGCATATCTGTAATCCCAGTACTCAGGAGGGTAGAGGATCGCTGCAAATTTGAGATCAGCCTGGGTTATAAAGTGAGCTCGGGCTGGGGATTTAGCTCAGGTGGCATAAGCGCCTGCTTTGCAAGCTCAAGGTTGTGAGTTTGATCATAGCAAGACCCTGTCTCAAGCCAGGCGTGGTAGCTCACGCCTGTAATCCCAGCACTCTTGGGAGGCTGAGGTGGGAGGATCATTGCGAGTTCAAAATCAGCCTGGGCTACAAAGTGAGCTCAAGGCCAGCCTCAACTGCATAGAGAGACCCCATATCAAAAAAGACCCTGTCTCAAAAAGATAAAAAAATCAAAAATAAGATAAAATAAAATCCCCAAAATAAAACAAGACAAGATACCTCACAGTTTTTCCAGAGCTCTGAATCAGTCTTCCCGCCGTTCTGTAGCTCTTGCATGAAAGAAGCTAAGACTTTCACTGTCCCCTGGGTGGCAGGCAGCCTGGTCTTCCCTGAGAAAGAGGACATCCCATTTGTACTAAGATGAGAACTGCTTCTATGGAAACACAAATCCTTCAGACTGTTTCTTCATTCTACCTGAGTGGTGAATAACTCAGCGGTTCATGATTTAACAGAGCAACATAAAACCACTGACATTTAATCCTTCTAATTGGTACCTCGTTTGTGGAAATCAGATCACAAGTGTGTCCACAAAAGGAAAACAGCAATAAAATGACAGACAGTACTTTCTTTGTTTAAGAGCCCAAAGAAAGACCTTTTCCAGGAACACCGGGGAGCTGGGAGGAAACAGGATGTGTTAACATCTTGAGAAAAGTTCCCAGCTGGTCTGTTCTCAATCACCCCAGAGGATGGAGGTCAGCACTGGCCACTCGGCACAGCCCCGCACTGTGCATCGGGGTCCAGTGTTGTCCCAGGATCCCCTCGCTTGGGGCGATAAGCTGATGCTTGTCCCCAAGCTGGCGCTGAGTGAAAACCGCCAAGCACCTAACAGCAAGGCCCTCCGCAGGCTGCTCTGGAGTGAAACACCACGGCCTTCGCGGGAAAGCCTGCCCTTCCCAAGGCGGGCACATCACGCATGCTTTACCAACACACAAAGCACAGCCCGGAGCCCCAAAACCCACTCAAATATTATTTCCCCTATGTATTCACTTATACCCTGCTTTTCTTTTTTCATATGTAACTGGATGAAGAGGACACGATCAATGAAGACCAGAGAGAGTACTAAAATTCAAGGGTAAGAAGAAGAACCTAGGGTACCTGTCCAAAAGGGGTTACACAGTCCTGACAACATAGTTTCAGTCTGGTGAACCGACCTGCCTTGGCGGGGAAGAGGGAGACAAGGATGACAGCGTAATTTCCACAAGAAAGCACAGTTAGGTTCCTCTAGGCAAATCACACACTCTATTTTTCAAGAAATTTCTTCTAGAAGTGGACCTCAGAGAGGCCGGTAAGTGACAAGGAAACAAAACGCATGGCCCGTCTTGCAAACCCACACAGATTAGGCAGCATCTCTTTCCCGGCACCTCTTACTCCTTCTAAAGTTACCTCTCATGAGCTGCCTAATTCATGCTTTCTTATTCACGAGGTGGGAGAATCCAAAGTTAAAACCAAGTGAGTTATTTAGTAAGACTCTGTCTCAAAAAAAGAAAGAAAAAAGAAAATCCACAGTACTTGGGAGGCTGGGCAGGAGAATCTCTGTGAGTTGATGCGGACAGCGTAGGCTATAGCAAGATTCTGTCTCAAAACAAAACACCAACAGAGGCTGAGCTCAGTGGTAGACAGAGCACTTGCCTAGCAGGCTTTGGCCCTAGGTTCAATTCCCAGGAACCAAAAAAATAAAGCATTTTATTAACTATCATGCTAACTCAAGACTCTGCAGAGTCTGTTTTTACTTAGGTTTTTTTTTTTTTTTTTTTTTTTTTTTGTCTGTTTGTTTTTTTGTCTTTTTCGTTTTTATCAGTACCAGGGATCGAACTCACAACTGCCTGCTTGCAAGGCAGGTGCTTATGCTGCTGAGCTAAATCCCCAGCCCCTTTACTTAGTTTTTTATAGTTCGACTTAATTGCTACTTTTCAGCTTGGTGAGGTATTTTCACAATATAAAACATTATTTGGGGACAGGGATATAACTCACTGGCACAGTGATTGCTTGGCAAGCACAAGGTCCTGAGTTTGATTCCTGGTACCAAAAAAACCCAAACAAACAAACAAAACATTATTTGTATCACTAATTTAGAATGTAGAAATGATATTTAAGCAACTACTGTTTAAAGATGTTTGTAATTTGCCAAAAGGGAAAAAAGTATACAGAAAAATACAACCACCAAAATAAGTTCTTTTTTTTTTAATAAGTTCTTTTTTTACGATGTTCTCACCCAAAAGTACATCTTTCTAGCAGAAATGAAAAACAACACAAGATGAAAACTGTGTCCAACACTCCCTGAACAGTTGTTGATCATAGCTCTGTCTTGTTTTTTTTTGTTTTTTTTTTTTTTAACAAACACAAATCAGCAATGATGGTACTAGTTGGATAAAGTGGTAAACTATCAAGCAATATTATTTTTGTTTGAGGCCACATTTAAAAACATCTTTGTTGTTACATTTAAAAGTAGCTATCCCTGGGCCAATGGATTTAGCTCAGCCGCATAAGTGCCTGCCTTGTAAGCTCACAGTTGTGAGTTCGATCCCCTGTACCAACAAAATAAAATAAATAAAAGTAGCTATCCCATTCTTACCTATTAGCATCTAAGCTCAGTCCATGAGAATGGGGAGAATTTTTGATATCAGATTCTACATAAGATGAAGTTTTTTATAAGGTTCTCACCAAGTCAGAATTTTCCAAAGTGTACAGAAATTGTTACACTCTCTTATTTGAAAATAGAGGTCTGCTTACTGTTTGAGGACGAATCCGAGTCATCTTCAGACACTTCATTGTTAGCAGCATTTTCAGTAGCTAACATTCAAAACTCTAAAATATCCTAAACTTCCAAGAGTCTGAAAATGAACGAGGAAAAAAAAATACTACTATAAAAAGTCACTAACTTAGCAACTTTTCAAACTTAGAAAACTTTCACTTCTTTCATATAAAGCGCAAGTTTTGTTTGTTTTTCGCTTTTGTTATTGTTTTGTTGTTTTTTGAGACAAGGGCTTGCTATGTACTTTAGGCTGGCGTTAAACTCATTATGGAGCCCACACTGGTCCTGAATTCACAGTGATTCTCTTACCTCAGCCTCCCAAGTGCTGGGATTACGCGTGCGGGCAACCACACCCATCCAGCAACCTTATTTATAACAGCCAAAATGAAGAAACCCAAATGCCATCAATAGATGAATGGACACATCCATTTAATGGGTTATTCAGTTTTAAGAAGAAATGAGAACAGGAACAGTGTGCACACCTGCAGTCCCAGCACTCCTGGAGACCAAGGCAGGAGGAGCACATGAGGAGTCCAGCTTTTACTTCACAAGACCTCAAGTCAAAAAATAAAACGTTGGAGAGGTGGCTCAGTATGCAATCCTGGTACTGAAGAAAACATAAAAGAAGGCCCTGACACGTTACAATGTGGGTGAACACTGAAAACAATGTGTTAATTTAAAAGAACCTCCGCATGCATCTTTTAAGTGTTCTTGAGCTAGGGTCTCACCATGTAGCCCAGGGTGGACTCAAATTCACGGTGATCCTCTCGCCTGAGGAGCTGGGATTCGCCTCAGGAGCTGGGTGTAGGCCATGTATCGCCAAGCCTGCTGTGCATGCGTACATTTGTTTAACAACCTATGTGTTAGGCCTACTAAAATTTTACTGAGGCTGGGAATAACAGTACATCTCCTACTCAGAATTTGTGCAAAAAAAAAAAAAAAATCAAGGGAGCGAGAAAAAAAAGAAAGAGAAAAACCTATGTTGTTAAAAAATTAAGTTTCGAGAGTGTTAAGAAGAAAACTATCTGAGGTTCTGGTTCCTTTAGGTTCCCCACTTTTTTTTTTTTAAGATTCCCCACTTTCTACGTCACGGTTTTGTAAAGCACTGCTGTACACAAAAACCATCGCTGTACACCAAAAACCATCAGCTCATCAAGCAAGCACTTCCTGCAGGGACAGATGTGAAAGTCCGGGGCAACCAGACCTATCTGAAAGCCTTTTCCCCGGTGGTACCAAGACAAATGAGGCATTGAAAAAGCCAGGAGCTTCCGCCTCTTCCAAGTGGGCTGCGAGCACCTGACTTCCAATCACCTGGCTCTAACACCAGGGAAAGGCAAGTTCTCCGGGGAGGCGGAGCTGCAACCCCTTCTATTCTTTCTCTGCTGAGGTCACCGGATGCAGCAGAGAAGGAAAACCTCTAGAAATTCAAGGATGCTTCTCCGGATGAGGGGCAGGGAACCATAAACAAAGAAGAAGAGATTTTTTTTTTTTAAAACCCAGTAACAATGCTGAGTTTTAAAAGGAGACAAACGAGATAAGGAATGAATAGAGGATCTTTACATCTTCACATTTTCCAGAAGCAAAATAGGACGCCTCCACCTCCACCCTTCAACCACCGGCAGGAACGGGGACTGAGAAAAGGGGCCGAGCGACCAGCAAGCAGAAAGTTAACGAGGCGCCCTCTCCGCTGGGACGATTTCCAGGGCTGGGACCGGATCGTGACATAGTGGCCCTCATAGCCAAGACCTCGGTCTCCTGGAAGAGACCCGGTCCTAGCGGGGAGGCGATAAAGAACACAGATACAAGGAGGAGAAGCCACCGCTGCGACTACCGCCATCGTGATCCCCAAAGGAAGGCCAGGCAGCCGGTCAAAAATAAACAAACAAACAAAAAAAACCCACCAGCCCCCCGCCCCTCGGGAAGGGCGCCCTGCGATTGGGCCGCGCGGGTGTCACTCAAGGGCACCGAGTCTACAAAAGGCGCTCGCAGCGGGACACAACCCCCACACGACAGTGGGCTCTGGCGGGTTGGTCACCTTTCTGTGGTTCTCAACGCATGCAGGGTTCCATTAAAACGTACTCCCTTAAGTCTCGTCCTCCATCCTGCGGAGGGCAACTCCCCATAGGAGAACAGCCACTTACCTGACCGCCGCTTCCACAGCAGTCAGGGTAAGGAGACTGGCCTCTCGCGACCGTTAAAACTCGAAGGAGCGTGCGCGCGCCCGGCGCTTCATCCGCGATTGGCTGCTTGGAAGGGGGCGGAGACAGCCGAGCGAGCGGCGCTTGCCTCAACCTTCTTCCGGGCCCCGCCCGCTGCTCGCTCTCAAAGCGACGTCTGACGCCAGGTGGGGAGTGAGAAGGGGGCGGGGCTTGTGTCAACTTCTCCCCTCTGATTGGTTTTCTGGGAACCTACCGCTTCCACGCGGGAAAAAGGACCTCAGCTTCTCGCATGCGCAGTTACTGAGAATGAGCCTCCAGCAAGTAAGGGAAGCCGCTGCAAGTACATGGCGCATGCGCAGAAGTCGGAGCGTAGTTGAGTTTCGGGCTCTGCAGTGGTTTGGGATTCTCCTTGAACATTTCCATCTGGAGGCCAGTTTTAAGAGCAGGTAAGCGTCCGCGCACTAGCCAGGCACCCCTACGGCTGTCCACGACTGCCCAGGTCTTTGGAGAGGCCTGAGAAACGGGTTGTCTGATTTCCCCCTGCTGAGTCGTGCTGCTACTTTACCTGTAGACCTTCTTGTGGGGAGGTGCAGCCAGCCCTGGTCCCCCGAGTTACGTTTTCTCAGGACTCGGTTTATCCTAAGCTGCTGGGGCTCTTCAAACACTCGGGGCGGCGGAGGAAAAGAGAAATCACCGCCCTGGAGAAAACACTTCCACGAAGACGTAAGGAGAGTGGAATCCGATGAAGTGACACGTGGTGGTTGCCAGGCTTGGAGAGGCCACAGAGAGAAAATCTGCCTACCTCTCCGCGGGCTGCAGCCCATCCCGTCACACTGTCCAGCCCCCATCCTGCAACCTAGTTTGCCTTTCAGAGTCTTGCAGCATTTAGCTCTCACTCGCCGGCATTGTTCCTCGATGTCACTGAGAAGCCTGCATAGGGGAGTGTATTTGCACTTGGTGGGGATGACAAATCTGCCAAGAATCACCCCCCTTTTCATCTGGGCCTCCTCAGAATACCTACTCATTATTTTTCAATAGTGAAACTTTGGTTTATATTCTGAAGCAAACCCACATGATTTGTAAACACACTTCTGTTTTCAGGGACCATATTTTAAGGCCACCAAAGGAGGAAAAAAAGTAGTTTTATCTGCTAATTTCATTTGGTCACAAAATGCAGAAAAACCTCATGATCTCACACTCAAGAACTAAAAAGTGTGAATTCTTAAGACAGCTCCAAGCTGTCTTTCTCTACAAGAAAAATATTAACCCTGAGTGCAACTAGTGATGATGAGTTATTAACCATGCAGTAGATAGTTGATTGATTTTGCCCATGACCTCCCATAGGATTGGTTATTTTTGGGAGCGAATGCTTTGAGTTTTATTTTTAGCAGTATGAATTTTTCCCCCCAGTATAGGGATTGAATCCAGTGCCTTCAAACGGAGCTACATCCCTCGCCCTTTATTTTTTAAGACAGTATCATGATAATTGCCCAAGTTGGACTTTTGTCTTGTAATCCTCTTGCCTCATCCTCTCACAGAACCAAGATTATGGGCGTGTGCCACCAACCTTATCTTCATAATTTTTTTCTGTACTTTTTAATCTACCAGTTTCTCTCTCTGGTTTGTTGTTGTTGTTTGTTGTTGTGTAAGACAAGGTCTCACTCTGTTTTACAGGCTGGTCTCAAATCCATGGCAGTCCATCTGCCTCAGCCTCCTGAGTGCTGGAATTACAGGTTTATGCCACCACACTGGCTGTAAATTTTTTTTTTTTTTAAATCGGTACCAGGGATGGAACTCACAACTGCCTGCTTGCAAGGCAGGTGCTTATGCCGCTGAGCTAAATCCCCAGTCCCTTGGCTGTAAATTTTTTATAACATCAAGTTTTTTAAGTATTTCTTGTCTTGAAGGTGTCAACCTGACATCTTGTGAGTAAAGATCTTTCACATCAATCAGGCGATTCAGAAGTTGGACTGACAATGGTTTGAGGTGTACGATATCTGTTAAACAAGATGTCACTGTCTTTTTCTTATAATAGGGGTTGAACCCTGGGCCCCACATATGCGGGGCATGTGATCTACTACTTTGAGCAATACTCTCAGCCCTTTTTATTAACATATAAACATACAAATAGATTATATTTACATTTAATATGTTTTTGTGGAATAGAATCCAAGACCTTGTATCAAACAGTTGCTCTACCACTAAGTTACACCTGCACCCCTGCATTTGAATTTTTTGTTTTTAAAATGGTCTCAGGCAGCTCAGCAATATAAGCACTTGCCTGAGGAGCATAAGATCGTGAGTTCAATCAATCCCCAGTACCAAAAAAAAATAAAAATAAAAATAAAATGGTCTCACTGGGTAACCTAGGCTGGCCTCGAAGCTTGTAGCAATCCTCCTGCCTCAGTGTCGTAAGTGCTAGGATTACAGGCTTGGGCCACCACACCTAGCTTACATTTAAATTTTGCATCTTTCCTATCTTTACTTTTTTGTCCTATACAGTATCCCATAATCCCTAAAGACATTTTTATTTGAATGAGAACAGATTTGCTTCGGATGCTTTTATCAGTCACTGGGCCTTCTGAGAAGTCAGCTGTATGCAGGCATCATAATGAGTTCCTTGGCCCCTGACTTCATAGACCAGAATTATGACCTCAGCAAATGGCATGACTTTGGCAGCTGCATACTTTCTAAGTCCTTAAATGAGATCATGCCAAGTGAAATAATCTCTTGCTCTTTCTTCTAGATACATTTTCACTCTAAGCTCTAAAAAGCCCACTAGATAGCCTGGAGTGGTGGCACACACTTGTCATCCCAACACCAGGGAGGTCGAGGCAGGAGAAACACTTTGAATTCAAGCCCAGCCTGGAATGCATAGCAAGACCCTGTTTCAAAAATGAACAAAAAAGCCAATGAAGTAGTGTGCAGGCTGGGCAATGTCTTAAGAACAGCGTGGGTGTTGTCAGAGGCTCCTCTACCCTGTGGCTGGGCAGGACCCGAGTCCTCATGGCCACCTAGGTGCTTCCGTTCTCTGGGTGTGTTGGCTCCATTTGCAGTTGAGGAGCTGTGGCCTGCACTGAGCTGAGACATTGGCTGCAGGGACGCAGTGACCACACAGCTCAGGCTCCTCTGCACTGTGGCCTTTCTGGGACAAAAATTAGAGGCAGCATCACAAAAAGGTAAAGGAGAAAAAAGGTAAGGAAAACAAGCTAATATTTTGTAAAGGACTGGAAAAAAGATCTGGAGATGTCATGAAAGGTAGTGAAACAAGCTGTGGAAAGAAAAAAATTAGTTTCAGAAATTGAAAACCTCGTGATTCACACCTCTAATCCCAGCACTTGGGAAGCTGAGACAAGAAGGTAAATTTGAGACCAGCCTGGGCTACACAGTGAGTTCAAGACCAGCCTGCACTGCATAAGGAGAGCCTGTCTCAAAAAAACAAACCAAAAAACATGAACAAGTTGTTGGCATTATGTGATTGGATGCTTTTCGCATTACATTTTATCAGTTCTCTTAAACGCTGCAGCACTGAGGCTTTCCTGTGTAGACCCTAACCCTTTCTCCCTTATCCTCCCCCCAGTGAAAGCCACCAGCTCTGTGCTCCCGGCAGGATCTGCCGCACCCTCCTGGCAATCGGTAAATGTATGAGTTGCTGGCGGGAGGTGCTTTATCTTCCGGTGATGCGGGAAGCTTGGGACGGTTCCTGGTCTCGGGGTCTGCCTCCAGCCTTTCCCTTACTGCCCAGGGCTCCTTGTGGGGACATTGGGCCTCTTAGGGGTCGCAGACTTTGGAACGAGAGGATGAGCTCCAGGTAAATGATGGAGAAAACTCCACATTCTCTTTTCTCAGGTTTTTCAGGGAGGACCAGAACTCTGGAGGCTGGGGCTGGGGCTTGTTTGTCAGGCACACACTCAGGCCTGGGTTCTACTCCCACCTGAAGAGAGACATCTATCCTGCAACCAGATCTTGTCGATTCCTGTGCCCCAGGAAAAAGCTTGACACACTTCACGCTGGCTGGAAATCACCTTGGGATCTCATGGAGATGCAGCAGAGGCGAGGGCACCCTCCGCCTGCAGACCACGCTTTGAGCAGCCAGAGCTGGAGCTCCAGCCTCCGGTGCCCTGCCCGCAGCACGGGACCAGTGACCACAGACACGTGGCTGGTCTAAACTGAGATGTGCTCTAAGTACAGGCACCACCCCCAGACTTTTTGACTTTTTGAGACAGAGAATTGAAGCAGTGCCTTCACACTGAGCTTGCTTTTCATTTTAAGACAAGGTTGCCAAGTTGCCCAGGCTAGGCTTCAACTTGGGATCCTACTGCCTCAGCCTCCCAGAGTGCTGGGATGACAAATGTGCACCACCATGCCCAATACCCCCAGAGTTTGATGACAGCATATAAGAAAAAGAACATATCTGTTTTTAACATTATATATTGAAAAAAAAAATTTTTTTTTTGAGGCAGGGTCTCTCTATGCAGTTCAGGCGGCCTTAAGCTCACTTTGTAGCCCAGGCTAGTCTCAAACTCGAAACGATCCTCCTGTTTCAGCCTCCTGAGTGCTGGGATTACAGATATGAGTCACCACGCCTGGCTCAAAATAGCATCTTTTAAAATCTTGAGTTAAATATATTAGTTTAATCAGTTTCTCTTTATTATTTTTATGGTTTTTTTCTTTGTTTGTTTTGGTACTGGGGATCAAACTTACAACCTCACATTTGCCAAGCAGGCACTTATGCCGCTGAGCTGAACCCCCGCCAACCCTATCTTTTTATTATGTTTTAATGTGACTGATGCAACACTTATAATTACACATGTGGCCGGCCAGCAGCACATTTCTAGATCAGCACACTGATCTAGAAAACTGACACAATAATGCCGGATGTGGTGGTGCACACCTGTTATCCCAGCACTCACAGGAGGCTGAGGCAGGAGGATCCTTGCAAGTTCACCACCAGCCTGGGTTACAAAGTGAGGTAAGGGCAGACCGGAACTGCATAGCGAGACTCTCTCAAAAAAAAAAAAAAAAAAAGATAGAATGCTGACACAATACATGTGACATCTATGGCGGTCTTCTTCAGCCAGCCCCTTTCCCGTGCCCCATTAACCACGTCACTGTCGCTGCTAGCTCACATCAGTAACTCATGTGATTCTTTTCCCCTGGGTGATCCCCTTGTCCTGCCTTCCACTCTGATTATGCAGTCAGACATTACTGAGTGCCAGGCCACAGGCAGCACCCTTGCCCAAGGACTTAGTGCTGACCAGCGGTGCTGGCAATGCTGTCATCCCAGAACTTGGGAGGCTGAGGCAGGAGGATTGCTGCAAGTTTTGAGGCCAACCTGAGCTACATAATCAAAGGCCAACCTGGATCACACAGCAAGCCCTCATCTCAGTCCCCCAGCCCACCCACAGAAAGCAGTGAAGGTGAATTGTAGATAAACAGACCCAGAAGGCAGGTCCAGGGGATCAACTCCAGTGCTTTCCTTCAATAAATGCCAACCAGATACGCTTTCTCTTCCTTAGAGACACGAGGCATCGCCTGCCATCCCTGCTCCCCCCACCCCTGTATCAAGGCTGTTGGCAACACAATGCCACTGCCTGCATCCAGTTTTGGTTTGATTTGGGGTATTTTTGTTTTCTACTAGGGATTGGACCCAAGGGCTTGTTCCTGAGCTGCATGCTCAGTCAGTTCTTTCCTTTTTTGTTTGTTTTTATTCTGGCATCAGGCTGGGCTCAGACAGCCAACTCCTGCCTCAGCCTCCCAGAACGTTGGACTGATGGGTGTGTGCTGCCTCCCTCCCGCTCTAGCAGTCACCGGTGACCGCTCCAGTCTCACCTGGAGCCTGGTCGCACAGTCGGAGGGGCCAGGCACATAGCTCAGTTTGGGCTGACAGTGGAGGTGCTAGGTCCGGGGGCGCTCAGTAGAGTGTAGGCGCCTGCCGCTGGTGACACCTGGGTGACTCCAGTCACAGGAAAAGACTCAGACCATGAGAAGGCTTTAATGTAAACCCCAGCAGCAGTGAGGTGCAGAGCCTGGGTCAGCAGGAGGAGGCTGGGAGGAAGCGGGGCCGGGGAGCCAGCCCCACATTAAAGCCATGGTCAGCAAGAGCTAGGGCAGAGCTGTCCTGCCCGCCCGTTTCCCTGCCCTCACTTCTCTTCACCATTTTTCTTTTTCTCTTTTTTACTGTCATGATGGGCTACGATTCAGGCTGCTTTCATTGTTCTCTGAAGACTTTGGGTTGCTCGGTGGGTATCACACGAACTGAAATCCAACCCGTACTCTTCTTTGGCCTTCAGGGACATGCAGCCACGGGTGTGTTTGTCATTTTTAGCAGCCACTGGAGTGGGGCCAGAGCTCCGGGAGGTGTTAGAAATGTCTCGAATCGTCTGAATGGCTGCTGGAATTCGCCGTTCAACAAAGCAGCCAGTCACCGAGCCCTGGGGACCTTGTTGAACTTCAGCGGAGTGGGACATCTTCCAGGGTGTCTGCCAGCTCCGAATCAGGACGGGAGGGTGAGACCTGAAACAGCGGGGCAGCCGATGACAGCGCGCTCTCTGTCCTTTGTCTGAGACGCGCCTGCCTCCCTCCGAGTTGCTTCCTCTGTCTGGCCCAGTGCCGCCCTGGCTGGTCACATTCACCACCTAGCGGAAGAGGAACCCCAGGAGGGGCCTGGGCTCGGGTTCCACCGCAGGTCCACTCCGGGGCTGAGAGCCGGGTGACACAAAGGAGCTGTGTTCTGCCACCTAAAGGAGCCGGAGGAAGGGAGACGTCGGCTCAGTCACACGTACTAGTTTCCTGAAGAGATTTCAGAGAAAGCGTCCAGGTTTATTCTCTCTCTGTCCTTGAGGCCACCGCTGAGATGTTCCTCACACACTGGACAAAGCTGGCTTCAAAGCCCCGTCTGCACTGGCTCCTGCGTGTGGGCGCCAGCCCCTCAGCTGCCAAGCCCAGCCAGCTGTCTTAAATACCACCCACCTGGACTGCAAACCCAGAGGGTGGCACAAAAGAGGGTGTGGGCTTGGGCCATAAGGCCGGCCGTGGACTGCAAACTCGCAGCCACGTGAAGCGTGGAAGGCATGTCCCAGAGGCTGAGGCAGGACGTCGAAAGGTTGAGCCCAACCTGGGCTACGTAGCCAGATCCTGTCTCAAAAAGTGTTTAAAAATGGGGCAAAACAAGGGTGTTTTGTTTCGTTCCATGCCTTTCCGGAACATGGCAGAAGCGGAGTAGAGATAGGAGTATGGTGGCGTCTTGGTATCAGCTGGCCTGACATCTCAGAAGCTTGCATGGAATGGAACAAGAAATATACTGAGTTGGCAGACGTCTTCAATAAGCAGCCCTTACCTGGGACTCGGGTGGGCAGTGACAGTGGGACAGTGACCTGCTGGATGCCGTCACCTTAGAAGCTGGGGCGAGGCTAGTGGCCGTAGCTAGAACCCCAGCTCCCTGGTGCTGTGGCAGCTGCCAGGGCTCCCAGTGCGGTGCCTGTGCGCTGCTCAGACTCAAGTAGCGAATCTTGTGGTTCCCAGTCCTCTGGCTTACAGATTACACAAAAGCACGATCTCCAGCTTCAGCCAGACAGCAGAATCCATTCCAGTGCTGGGGATGGAACAGAGGGCTTCCCGTGTGCCAGCCAGGAGCTCCCCCACCGAGCCACGTCCCCAGCCAGTTTTGCTTCTTACCTTGACACCTAAGTTGCCCAGGCTGGCTTTGAATTTGTGGTGATCTTGCCTCAGCCTCCCACATTGCCGGGGTTACAGGGGTGCACCACCACAGTCACTCTTCCCTGACCTCTTTTAAGCTTACGTGAGATAGGCAGAAAAGGGCTCATTTGCCCATTTTCCAGTCAGGAAAGCAGAGGCAGGTGGTGGCTCACCCTGTTCACATGGGAGGCCTTTCAAGCCCTCCTGCCTTTGGCCCAGGAGAACGCAAAGGCCCATGATAGGCACCACATTCTCACTCCGCAGCTCACTGATTAAACCTTTTGTCAAAAACTCTTTCAGAGGCCTGGGACCCCACTCCAGGTGGTCCAGTATGTGCTTAGCGTGCGTGAGGCCCTGGTTCGATCCCCAAAAGCAACCCCAGCAGCTCTGAGCAATGTGGAGCTGGAGTCCAGCTTGCTTCCTGCATAGAGCCCTCACTGCACCTCCTGGGGTCCCCGGAATCCCGCAGGCGGCTCCATGATTGCCGAGATTCAGAGACCCGGGCGAGGAGGACCAGTTGGATTCCATTACTGGCAGTGCACGCCAGGGAACAGATGTTCCATTCAAAGCCCTGAAACTGGAAACACTGGAGACCACAAAGCCGACGGTGATTGATAGGGGACGCACAGACACGGAAATCCTGTCACTTGACTCAGATCCCACTCCCTGTTTGGCGTTCTGTTTCATGTTTCTTTATTAAATTACAGCCCCACTTGGATTTCACATGCAAAACCTCTCCTTCCTGAGAGAAAACAGCACCTCTGGTGCTTTGAGATATTTTTGGTCTGTTAGCTGGAAACATTTATAGGCCACCAGGCCTGGACCAGCGAGAATGTGGGGTGGGGCAGGCTAACGTGTGTCTGGCTAAATACCCTAAAGAAGGTGGAGAAACTCATTTTTTTGTTTGTTTTTGAGACAGGGCCTCACTATATAGTTCAGGCTGGACTTGAACTCACTGTGTAGCCCAGGTTGGTTTCAAATTCATGGTGATCCTCCTCGCCTCAGCCTCCCGAGTGCTGGGACCACAGATGTGTGCCATCACACCGGGTTCAGGGCTGCGCATAGGATTGTAGGAAAAACTGTCTCTGCCTCTGAAGCATCATCTGGAGAGCCACGACTCTTCCTGAAAAGCTGGCCTTTTCCTTGTCCACTTTAGGTCCTGAAAAGTGGCCTGCCCCCCGATGAGCACCCTGGGTTTACTTCGAGGTCCCGCAGCGCTGGCCAGAGTATGCTCCGGGCCTCAGGGCCTTGCGCTTGGGGAGAAGTGGAGGCTGCTGTCCCCGGGAGGCCCTGCATCTGTGCTACAAGTGGCTGGCAAGAAGGACTTACCTGCCCTGCTACCCCTGGAGGAGAGCGAGCTGGAAGAGCAGTTTGTGAAGGGACACGGGCCAGGGGGCCAAGCCACCAACAAGACCAACAACTGCGTGGTGTTGAAGCACGTGCCCTCGGGGCTGGTCGTGAAGGTAGAGGCAGCAGGGCAGGGGCAGGATCGCTGGGGGGCGGGGGGAGACAGGTGCTCCTGCTGTGGCAGCTAGGCATGGAGGGCACTGTGGTGCCTGAAAACGCCCCCAGTGCACAGCCCCCGTGTTGACAACCACTACGCTCCACTGCTGAGCTGTTGACAAAAACCTCCATTGCTTTTCCTCCTCAAAAACTCATTGGTGAGTGGCCCTGAAAGCCTGAAACCCAACAGGAAACTCATGTTGGTCCTATGGGCCGGGCTCCCAGTTGGACCGACCCCCGACCCCCCAGCCAGCTTTTCAGGGCCTCGGCTGCATAAACGGAGCCCTGGTATCCCGGCAGCCGAGGAGGAAGATGCTGTGTGTCCCCAGACGGGACCCAAGGCTGCACAGGGTCACTGGCCACAGCTGTCCTCTGGTGGCAAACCTTTTAGAGGTGTGGTGGGGTTTTGTTTTGTTTTTTTGTTTGTTTTTGTCTCTTTGAGACAGGGTCTCGCTATGCAGTTCAGGCTGAGCTGAACCCACTATGTAGCCCAGGCTGGCCTGGAATTTGCAGCAATCCTCCTGCCATAGCTTCCTGGGTGCTGGTATCAGTCATGTGCCACCATACCCAGCTTAGAGCTTTCTGTAACTGCCAGCTGCGTAGGTGCACCATAGGTTTGCCACCACTGGGTTAGCCCATCCTTTATTTAGTTAGGTTTTTGAGACAGAGTTTTCACTATGCAGTTGAGGCTGGCCTTGAACTCACTAGCCCAGCCTGGCTCGATTAATGTTTTCAACATTATCTGGGGACAGTTATCTGAAGTTATCTACTGTTGCTTATAAACAACCAAAAAATTAATTGTAAGAATAATCACAGGGACTGGGGATTTAACTCAGCAGTATAAGTGCCTGCCTGGCAAGTGCAAGATCGTGATTTCAATCCCCGGTACCGCCAAAAAAAAGGAACAATCACAGCTGGGCATGGCGGCACACACTTATAACTCCAGCCCTGTGAAGGCTGAGGCAGGAGGATCACTGTGAGTTTAAGCCCAGCCTGAACTACATAGTGAGACCCTGTCTCAGAAAAAGAAAAAAGAACAATCAAAATGAAAGCTACTTGGGGCTAGAGATTCAGCTCAGTGGCATAAGCAAGGTCATGAGTTCAATCCCTGGTACCCGCCCCCCAAAAAAGAAAGCCAGTTTATATAAGGATACAGGAACTGGGCATGGTGGTACATGTCTGTGATCTCAGCACTCAGGAAGCTGAGGCAGGAGGGTCACTGTGAGTTCACGGCAGCCTGGACTACAGAGTGAGTGAAAACCTGTCTTTAAAAAAAAAAAAAAAAACACAATAAACAGGGAAAAGCAAAGAGAAGGAAGAGGCCAGCCCCCAGGAGGCGCAGGAGGTCTGGCCTTCACTGCTTTGCCTGCCGGGTTTGTCCCCACCGGTAAAGGGACCAAGCTGGAGTAAGTGACTCCACCGTGCCACCTGTGACGTCCTCCTTGTCCCTATGTCTTGCAGTGCCATCAGACAAGATCCGTGGACCAGAACAGGAAGCTGGCTCGGAAAATCCTACAGGAGAAAGTGGATGTTTTCTACAATGGTGAAAACAGTCCTGTTTGCAGACAGAAACGAGAGGCAGAGAAGAAAAAGCAAGAAAGGAAGAAAAGAGCAAAGGAGACTCTAGAAAAAAAGAAACTTCTGAAGGAGCTACGGGAAGCAAGTCGAAATCCCGTGGAGACAACTGCCGGTTCCGACCGGGTCAGCCGGGACGCGTCCAGGGAATAACAGTGCAAGTCCCCTCGGTTTGTAAATGATGCATGAGGGCAGGCACGGTGCGCATGCCTGGAATCCAGCAGGCGGGAGGCTGAGGCAGGAGGATTGCTACCCGCTCAAGGCCAACCCAAACCAAATAACATACTAAACTGGAGCAAATACTGCTGCGCACTTAGAGAACGAAACTATGAAGAGTCACAAGCGTCACTATAAAAGGAGAGTAGCCGCTCCTCTAGGAGGAAGGGGAACTGTGCGCAGCCCTTGGTGGGGCTTCCAGGTTGACTGGCAGAGTTGTTTTGCTTTGCAGGACTGGGGATGTAACTGCCGAGTTACATCCTAACCCTTTTTGAGACAGGATCCTCGAGGTCCTCCTGCCTCAGCCTTCTGAATAGCTGGGATTACAAGTGTGTGCCATTGCCCACAGCCAGGGTTGACTATTGACCTAGGCAGTAATTAGAAGGGTGTCCTTTCAAGAAGTCTCTTGCGCTGGAGCTGGGGCAGAATGCTCACCCAGCATGGCTGAAGCCCTGGATTCCACGCCCAACAATGAGGAAAAAAAAGATCTCATTGCTGGCCCAATTCCTGGAGCTCAAAAGATCTTCCTGTTTCAGCCTCCCACATAGCAGGAACTACAGGAGTACTCCACTGTGCTTGGCAGCCAGGCTTGGTGGCTCATGCCTGTAGTTCTAGCACTCAGAAAGCTGAGGCAGGAGGGTTGCAAGTTCGAGGCCACCTGGACTATACAGCCAGACCCTGTCTAAAAAAAAAAAAACATTGCTTAGGAATAAAAATACTTGCAAAAGCACTGATATTAGCAAGGTCTATTTGTGGAGAATTCAAACAAACGTGAATAGCAGTTAGTGGGGGCCTCTGCTCTGCTCGGTGTTGGTAACACGGAGATAAAGAGCTGAGGTGTTACCTAGGCGCTTGCCATTGGCTCCATCAGCTCCCTGGCCTGGCAGCCTGTGGCTGCTAAGTCATCTCCCGATGCCCCACAGCACTGACGCTTTGGGAGTGTCTACTTTCGTTTCCTTTCAATGCTGGGAATCAAGGGCCTCCCTGCCACACTGCACCCTCAGCCCGGCTGCATATTTCCCATCATGCTGAGCGAGGATCAGTGCCGCCAGACCCAGCGTGTGTTACTGACCAAAGATACGGAAACCAGATTTTGGAATAGTTGGACACGTGCAGGCCTGAGCAGCCTCCTGCCCAGGACAGCGGCAGAGCAGTGGCCACTGGCCAAGTCAGCCACTCAGCCTTGAGTCTTCTGGCTTATTTCCGAGCACGTGTGCAAGTGTGGAGTCTGCCGCTGCAAACACACCCTGCCTCCGAGCAAAGCACAGTCTGCCCCAGCCAGCTGGGGTGCTGGAAACTGTCCTTCAACTTCTAAGAATGGGTTTTAAGCACGGTGGTGCACACCCATAATTGCAGCACTTAGGAGGCTGAGGCAGGAGGATCAGTACAAGTATGAGGCCAGTCCGGGCTATACAGTGAGTTCAAGGCCAACCTGGACTATATTGAGACCCTGTCTCAAAAAGTAAACCCCAGGGGCTGGGGATTTAGCTCAGCAGCATAAGCACTTGCTTTGCAAGCAGGCGGTTGTGAGTTCTATCCTCGGTACCGATTAAAAAAAAAAAGTAAACCCCAAAAAGCCAGGGGTGGGGAAGGTCTTTAAGACAGCACATCAGAACTTTCCAAGGAACCCACATCATCATACAAATTGTTAATGAAAATAGCTTTATTACATCAAGTAATAAATACATACAAAGATGCAAACAGTTTTAGTCATTTCCTTCTGGATGTTTTGATCAACTTACAGCAAACAGCAGAACTGAAATCTACAGAGTCTTCCTAGGAGGGCATCCAGGGTCCGTTTGAGCTGGAGTCGGCTGCTCTTCCTGTGACCTGGTGCGTTTTTAGAGCTGACTTCAAAGCGCTAAGAGTCATGCAAATCGCGTTAGCAAAGGGGCTCCGCTGCAGCACGGCCCCGGGACCAGTGCTGGGGCCTGGGCTGCCAGGTGAAGGGTTTATGACAAGGGGACAACCATCAGGGTGGTGTCGGTGACTCAGCAGAGAGGACTGAAGGGCGACACTGGGTCTCGGGGACAGACAGTAAGGGCACGTGCAAACACCCTGGGGGGCCTCGCCCTGGCAGACACGAACCCTAACTCCCTGTGAAATCGCTCCTCATTCTTGGAGACTGTAGGTTCAGAGCCTAGTGAACCACGGCAGAAAAAAACTAAACTGTTAACATTCCAGAAGGAGCGCGGTGTGCGTGGCGGCGGTGGTGGTGGCGCCCTCCTCCTGTGCAGGACTCTGTGGGTGCCGCTAGGACCTGGCGTTGCGCTCAGTCTCCGCGAGGCACTCCCGGACCAGCCCGCGTGCGTGGATGATGCCTGCGGGTGAGCAGAGGCCCAGGTCAGCGGGACGGCAAGACCCTCCCTTGGCAACCCGCCCGTGGCCTCGGCCCAGCCTCAGGAGCTAGAGACCCCACACAAGCCAGACGGGGCCAGGCACTCGGGGTACACGCCTGCAAATCACCCCCGCACAGCAGGCTGAGGGAGGAAGACCCAGCATCCTGGGAGTTCAAGACCAGTCCGGGCAACACAGTGAGACCCGGTCTCAAAACCAAAACTCAAACAGAAAACACCCAGAAAGTGGGTAAGGGACGAGTATGAAGCTCATCCTGCCCGCAGCCCAGGCGGCCGGCGAGGCTCCTGCAGGAGGCGCTGTTGTTGAGGACAGGTCAGGCGGGAGAGAGGACGTCCAGCTGCAGCGGCTGGGGTCTAGGGGACATCAACTGTTGGCCCAGGTTCCTGAGCCCCTCTCCCTAGGCACATCCCCCCTTTATCTCTGCTTCACCAGTCACCTTTATTTCCTTCTCTTTTTGCCTCCACTGGACACCTTGGACTGAGAACTCATTTTAACACACCAAGAATGCTATTCCCACTAAGAACTCCCAGAGGGTGTCAGGATCCACATCTCCAGGTCACTAGCTAAAAGGGCCCTGCGGGTTGAGGTGACAACATCCAGAGGCTGAGGCAGGAGGGTTACTGTGAGGTCAAAGCCAGCCTGAACTACATGGCAATAAAATCTTGCCTCAAAAAACGAAAACCTTAGTAGTCCACAGCTCACTTATTACCTACCTAGAGCTTTGCAAAACCTTCTGTAAGGCCAAACAGCAAATACCATAGACTTTTAGGGCCACACAAATCACAGCTACTGAATCATATGTTGGGAGAGGCCACAAATAATGTGGCCATGATGGGTGCGGCCACATCCACTAATCTCACTCATAGACACTGAAGTCTGAGTTTCACGTGATTTTTTTTTTAAATATGTCCCCAGATCAATTTTTTGGGGGCCGAGGATTTAGCTCAGCGGAACAAGTGCCTGCCTGGCAAGTGTGAGGTCATGAGTTTGACCCCTAGTACCAAAAAAAGAAAAAAGAAAGACACAAATCCAAAATCAATTTTTTTGGGATGGGGGAGGAAAGGTATCTCTCTAGTCAGGCCTGCAACTCCCAAAGTTGCCTAGGCTGGCCTTGAATTCAAAATCTTCTGCCTCAGCCTCCAAGTGCTGGGATTACAGGTATGCACTGCCACACCTGACTCCAAAATCTTACACTTTTCCACTGAAGTGTTGGGGGTTTTGTTTTGGTACCAGGGATTGAACTCACAACCTCAAGCTTGCCAGGCAGGTACTTAAGCTGCTGAGCTAAATCCCCAGCCCCTGAAAATCTTACACCTTTATAACCATGAAAAACTATAAAAATCATTCTCAGCTCATGGGCTGTAGTTTGCCAACCTAGCAATAATGTTCCTGCCAGACAGAGTGGTGTCTGCCTGTAATCCCAGCTACTCAGGAAACTGAGGCAGGAGGATCACTTGAGCCCAGAAGTTTAGGTCCAGCCTGGGCAACACAGCCAGATGCCCCTACCTCTTAAAAAGAAGAAAGGCACTGTGGCACATGGCTATAATCCTAGTATCCCAGTACTCAGGGAAGCTGAGGCAGGGTTACAAGTTTGAGATCTCTGTGGGCGGCTTAGTGACTTAGATCCTGTCTCTAAAAAGCTAATGGTAATAAGAAGCTCAGTGCAGAAGTCCTAGGTGTAACCCCCAACACTGCCGAAAAAGGAGATGAGTCACGCTCCCAACTCTCCCGTGGCTCTGTCACTGTCACCCTGCCGGAACTCGCTTAGCCCAGGCGTGGTGGCTGGCTGAGCTTCACTGTCCCCCAGGAACTCCAGAAACCAGTGCTCCAGCTACCGGAAGTACCCAGCATGACGGCCACCCGCCTGCCAGTTAGCTCAGGGCAGGGCTCTCCCCAACCCCAGGCTCAGCCTGTTCCCACCCCACGCACTGCTCCAGCCTCTCATCCGGGCACCTGCCCACCAAAGCTGTGAATGTGGCCGGGCCTGCTCCCTGCTGGAGCCTCTCCCCCTCACTCCAGGCCTGCACAGCAGCCCGAGCTCTGGTCACAGACCCAGCAGCCAAGAACGCCCCCCTCCACCTCCTCCTTCTCTGCCCACTTTCTGAACCTCTACACATCTCTGGATCATAAAGAGCCCAGGATTTTTCCTCAGCCAGGCCGCACATGCCTATGATTCTGGCACTCTGAGAGGCTGAGACAGGAGGGTGGCAAGTTCAATGCCAACCTGGACAATTCAGCGAGACCCTGTCCCCAAAAAAATAAAAAAGCCATGGGGATCTGGGGAGGCAGCTCAGTGCAAAGGTCCTGCGTTCACTTAATAATGATAAAAATAAAGCCTCCAATCCATCCCACCTGCCCTACATGAGGTCAAAGCTACCTCAGGGACTCCACACCGCACCTGAGTCCCTTGTTTCCTGTGACACCGTCCTCCACCAATCGCTGAAGAACCTCAAGGTGCCTCAGCCCAACGAGAGACCCACACCCTTCCTTGCCCCTACTGAAAGGAGGTGACAGCAAAGGACACTGCACACTTCCTGTAGTGTCCCCTGGGCAGCAAAGCAGGCTGAGACAAAGCCCAGGAAGCTGGAGTTTCGGTGACTGCACTGGAGAACCGATTCTGCCACACCCAGCTGCAGCCCAAGCCACACCCACACACCCGCGGGAGTCCTCAGAATATCAGGTCTTTCTCTTTTGTCCTTTTTCCTAACATGGGGATTAATGTTGTGGACCACATATTAAGAGATAAACCTAGGGAGCCTGAGCGATGTCCCAGCCCTTTTGAAAATCTTGAGGCAGGCTCTCACTAATTCCTACTCAGGCTGGCCTTGGACTTGGCATCCTCCTGCCTCTGCTGTACAAGCAGCTAGGACCACAGTTATGCACCACCATGCTGAGCTTCAAAAACTTCCCTGACCCAAAAAAAAAAACTTCCCTGATGGGGACCGAGGGACCAGCCTGTGGAGTCCCCCCCACCCACCCACACACGCTCACCCCGCTTTAGCCGCTCCATGGCACTCTTGCTGCCTGCGTACGTGGGTCTGATCTCCTTCCCCAGCTCCTCGATGATGGCCAGCAGCTCGGCATATTTGCTCTGGGGCACCTGGCTGTTCCCAGTCCCCTGGAATCACAGCCATGGTGGTCATGAGGTGGGAGGAGCCATACCAATGGCCCCTTGATCCCCCGTGCCTTGGTCCAGGTCCCAACCACCTCTGGAGCCCAGGGGCTCTGGGCTTCAGGACCTGGGCTGGAACACCACATCCCTTTCTGGGGACACTGCAGCACAGGAAGCCGCACAGCACCCACCTGTCCCCATCTCTGGAGTCCCTGCCATCTCAGAGAGAGAATTGGCCTCCTCCCAAAGCACACTGTGGAAGTCCCCGGGGAAGCAGTCCCCACAGTGAGCAGGAGGAAGTAGAGGCCACCCTGGAATGGGTAGGACCACAGACCTGGGTGCCCAGCAGGGGCCCAAGACACATGGGATGCACACACTGCCCCGTCACAGAGCCTAGGGGACGCCCACCCCCCTCCGGTCCACCACCACATCAGCACCCAGATCAGGGAGGTGCCCGGCTCAGCCACCAATGGCGTCCCCTTCTCCTCTTCTTCCTTCTCATCTTTCTCCTCCTCCTGGGCCCCCTCGGCCCCAGGCCTGCCCAGGGCAGCCAGCTGGTGCCGCAGGGCCAGCATCTGCTGCTCCTCTGGCTGCAGCCTCCCGGTCCCCAGGCGTGGCCGCCACTGGGCCTCCCAGCGCCGGAGCCGCATGGCCAGGGCATTGCGCTGCCGCTCCAGGCTGCGCCTCGGCCCTTCCTCCCGCCTCTGCCACTTCTGCTGCTTCCGGGCCTGCGCTCGCTTCTCCCCACAGGACAGGCCCGCCTGGCGGAGCATGGTACCCTGATGGGCACGGCAGGGAGCCGCGGGCCACCCTGTGGACACACCAGCGGACAAGCAGCTCCATGGTGACCCCGGAATGCTGGCTGGGGTCTGGCGACTGGGGCTCGGAGGACAGTGAGGCCACCACCGCCCCAGGGGCCAGGAGACATCACCAATCTAGGGAGCAGTGCAGGGGTGCCTTCCTCCCTAAGGATGGTCCTAGGGTCACCTCATTGGACACATAAGGACCCCAGGCTCCACGAGGTCACCACATGGGGTCACCACCGTTAAGTGGTGCGACCAGGCATGAACCAAGCGGCTTGCTTGGGGACCACACTTGTTACCACCAGCTCCAGAGCCAGCGGAGCCCCTCCAGGCCCAGCTGTGAGGTCCTGAGTCCAGCAGAACAGGAAACAGAAAGGAGGTGGCCCGCAAGGGAGCGGTGTGTGGCAGTGGCACTGTGTCCCTGTGACCTACAGTCCTGGTGGCCCCAGGATGGAGGGGCTTTCTGCCCAGTTTACCCCCTCTGCCCCTCCCAGCGCCCAGCCCAAGCCCCCGCACCGCTGTACCTGGGTGTAGCCAAGAGATGGCGGCCCGTAGTCACTCAGCAGCTGGCGGTACTGGGAGGACGTGGCCATGCTAGTGGAGGGTGAGTGGACACTTCCAGCTGCAGAGGAGAGAAAGGGGTTAGGGTCTCCTAGCTGCACACAAGGCAGTGATGCCAGGTCCCAGGATGGTCCCCCCAGCCTAGAACCAGGTCTCTCCAATGGCCAAGGTGATGCACAGCAACTGCCCTCTCCCCAGACCTTAAATCACTCGGTGACCACCCACACACTGCGCTCGCATTTACACTGTTCTCAGTCTGATCCTGCTGTCTCCTGTCCCTGCTCACCGGAGGTCCATGGTCCAGAGCCACATCCCTGCCACAGAGCCCACCTGCCACCAAAGCCAGGCCACCCTGGGGTCAGATCCCTCTTACAGGGAAGCTCCTGGTCCCCGTAGCCCAGCCTCTGGGAAAACAGGCTGGTGTCAGCACCGTGCACCATGGCAGGGCCCTTACATGGCAGCCTCCATGCAAGCCCAGACAAAGCCCTCAAGCCACCACTAAGTCTGCTGTCCCTGCCAAAGAAGGACAGTCTATGCTGCCAGGTCTGCACCCTAAGAGCACACAATGCAGTAGTATCCAGGGCCAGCATCAGGGACCAAGCAGGACCCACAGCTCAGCCCAGATCATGGTCTCGTGAACACAGCGGCAGGGGGAGGCCCAGGCAGGGGGAGGCTAACCCATAATGGTGTCCAAGTGGCCATCAGTGGGTGGCGGACGTCCTGCAGAATCACAAACAGCCGTCACCATGGAGAACTTTGCTAGTCGTCCTCAACAGCTGCCGGGTCACCACCCCCAGAGCCAAACAGCCTGTCTCCTGCATAGAGCGGGCTCTGCGGACTTGGCCCAGGGGATGGCCAGCTGGTGACAGGCTGGCCAAGTGACCAGCTGCAGCTGGTGTATGTGGGTGGGGCTCAGACGCTAAGGCCATGGAGTGGGGTGGGAAGCCAGCCCCACGGTCCCATGGCCCCAGGCACACATCACCCAAGAGGCATAGCAGCCAGCAGGAGAAGCCAAAGCTGGGCCCTCTGCCCAGGGCCTGGGTACAGCATCTGCAGTGCCCCTCAAGTCTTAGGCCTGCCCTGATCTCCCACGGGGCTGAGGTAACATCTGGGCATGAATTCGGACCTTGGGCTGGGCAAAGCACAGCACCACTGGGAGCCTCAGTTTCCACGGCTCTCAAAAGGGGATGACACATGGGGACACGGAGAGTGTGGGGGGGTGCACAACAAGCATGCCTGGGGTCTCTGTTTGCAGCACACTGCACAGGGGCCCCTCACCGGCCAAACCTCTAGGTCCTGAGCCTGCAGAGATGGCTGGTGTGGGCTGGTGTGCAGGTGACATGGTCCTCTGGCACCCCCAGGTACCCCCAGTGGTTAGGCTGCAGTGCCCCACAGAGGTGGGCTACCTGTGTCCCAAGCCCTCTCCCTTAAAACTGCCACTATTTGTCACCTCCCCTCCTCTTTCTCTCTGAGACCAGGCCAGGTTGTGCACCATTCCACAGGCCCATCCCTCTCTGGGACTCAGTTTCTCCATGTTTTGGAGGCAACACTCCCCAATGGAAGGTCCAGAACCCACAGCGTGAGGCACTGGGGCTAGGTTTGGGGGGGCCTTGGGGAGGGAGAGGAGAAAGGAGATCGCCCCATTTGGATTGCGGGCTGGCAATGGCTCAGACACCTGGTGAAGCAGCAGGTGATGGACTCCATGCCAAGGCCAGGTCCTCCCTTGGCCTGGCCAGTGGTGCCCGGCCCTGGGCAGCACTGACAGAAGGGCCGAGTGCCACAAGCGCCCACTCCTTTCCGCAGAGGCTGGGACCAGGCTGGGGCAGCCACAGCGAGGCGGGCGCGGCTGGCCGGGAGCATCAGAGACAATGAGCGTGGTGTGTGGAGCCGGGAGCCGGCCTGGCAGAGGACAGGAAGCTCAAGGGGCCAGGCGAGCTCCCCGCCCCCACGCCAGACAAAGAGCGCCCGGGTCTGGGGAGCTGGCGGCCTTCCCGCCACTTGGGGCGCCCAGCGTGGGGGGGGGGACTGGCAGGCGGGGGAGGCGGGGGCTTTGTCTCACTCCGCCACTGCCACCCCCCGGCCAGGCCGCAGCTTGGCAAGCCTGGAGCAGGAGGCAGGGCCGGAGGGCGTGAGGGATGATGACAAGAAAGCCGGGGAGCGGCCGAGAGAGTCCATCTTGGATGCAGATGGCCGGGGAGCCCGGCTCTCCACAGAGAGGGCTGGGGAAGCATGCGTCCCCCACCCCCAAAAGGGCTAGGGACCTGGGGCCGCTGCAGGGCTCCTGGATGTCCCTGGGGCAGCAGGCTGGAAACTGCAGACAGGTGCTGGCCAGCCTGGAACAGCACTGCAGGGGCCACAAGCGCCTCTGTGTCACTGTGATTCCGGACCCCAAAATCACAGTTTGAGGGGCTCTACCCTAGCTCTCCCAAGGCAACTTGAGGTTTCTGGCCCTGGACAGCCTGGAAGTGGGACCCCAGCCTTTCCCACCCAGGCAACATGCAGAAGTCCCGAGGGAACCCCTACCTGCCAACAAAGCTGCTCTTTGTAAGGTTCATGCACCCCCAAGGCGTGAGGACCCTTAGAGGTGATAAGGTGGCTCCTGCCGTCGGGGACTTAGGGGATATAAGAGAGCAGTTTAACTCTCCCTCCCCAGCACCTCAATCTTAACCCCTTCCAAACCCCAAATATCACTGCCCAAGAAGTTAAATTCACTCCCACATGCACACGCACAATACACCTTGCTTTTCTTGGAATTTTTGGAGTTCTGGGGCCAACACTTGGAGACCAGGCCCCAGACTTGAGGTGACCGCCAGCGTGGCATTTCTGACCAGCAGGGCCTTCCCCTCCCCCCTCGAGGCCTTTGCCCCCTCCGTCCCCGCCCAGCGCACCTCTCTTTTTGGGGAAATCTGTCCCCAGTCAAGGGTCTCTGGGGGAGAAAGCGGAGAGGGCACAACGACGGTCACCTCCAACGCCACAAACGTCCACCCTCTCCCCGTGGCTCGCTCGGTGGCCGGGGGCGAGTCCCTAGACACAGCCCAGCGCGGCGCTGCCCCACAACTTCAGGAGGAGTTTCCCGGGAGGAAGGGAGGGGACAGCCCCTCGGCTTCTGCAGAGGCCGCACATGGGGTCGGGGACGGGGACCCTGGATATCGCTGTCCCCAGCCCGGGAAGCCGCGGCTCTTCCCCAACTTCTCCCCTCGGCGCCTGTCCGGCCGCGCCCCTACCCCAGCCCCGCGCCCAGCCTCCCACACCCCCGGCCCCGCGCCCCACGAGTCGGCGGGACCCGGCGCTTGATCCGCACATCCCCGCGTGGCCCGGCCCCACACGCGACCCGCCGCCGGGCCTGACCCGCGCCCCGCGCCCCGGCCGCTCCCGACTCCCGCCGGCAGGGGCCCTCGCCGAGCCGCCCGGGAGCCGGTGGAGAAAGGAGCCGGAGAAAGCCTGCCCCGCGCCCCGCCACCGGGCCGCCGGCGTGGGGACCCGCGGACCCCGGCCCCGCCAGCCTCCGGGCAGCGCGGGGAGCACACGAACTTCAGCGGCGCGGGGATCATGGCGATCGCGGCGCCGCCGCCGCCGCCGCTACCCCGGCCGGAACCCGAGAGCCGGTGCCCCCGGCCGCCGCTGCCACCCGGGAGCGCGGACCCCAAGTTGGCGGCGCGGGGCGCGCGCGGAGGGGGCGCTACTCACCGGCGTTGAGGGCGGCGGCGGGCACGTGCGCGGCCAAGTTCGGCTTGTACGACATCGCCGCGGGCGGCGGGCGCGCCACGCGTAGCCGGGCCAGGCCGCGAGGACGGCGACAGCGGCCCCCGCGCCCCCGCGCCCGTCCGAGCGCCCGCCGAGCGCCCGCGCACTTTTGGCAGCCGGCGGCTCGGGCCGCACCGGCAAATATGGCCGTCGCTCCCCGTCGCCGGGCGCCCAGGCATCGGCGGGCGCAGGGGCGGCCGCAAACTTTGAGGCGAGCGCGGCGCCGGCCCGGGCCGGGAGGGGGCGGCCGAAGTCAGGGGCGGCTCCGTCAGCGGCCGCGCCCCCGCCCCGCGCGCGCGGCGCCCGCAACTTGGCAAAGTTTGGGGGTCCCGGGGTCCCCGCGACCCCCGGCGTCTGGACGCGGCCGGGCGCCCCTCCTCGGCCCGCGGGACCCGAGCTCTACTTTCTCCCCTCCCCTGGCCCGTGGGGGCAGGGATGGAAAATTACCTGGAGAAAATGGTGGCGACGGGGCCTTTTTTTTTTTTAAGGCGCGTAGATCATTCCAGATGCCCAGGTCTGGCTGTGCCCCAGAATTAGAATAACCCGTTCTTGACATTGATCTCGAATACATTTCATGTCTCCGCCGGGATGAAGTGGTTTTTAACCCTTTGGGGACCTGAGACTCCTCGGAGACTCACAAAAGCGGGAGGCCGCCCCCTTCCTTCCCCGCGGAGAGTGGCCCCGGCGTCCCCGCCGCCTGGCACCGGCGCTCGGCTGGGCTGGGCGGGGGAGGGGCGGCGCTGCCAGCCGGGCTCGGCCTAGGCGCCCGGGGTGCGGGCGGGAACTTGGCGAAGTTTCCGCTCCCCCGAGCCGGCGCTGCTTTGTGGACCCCCGAGCGCGACGGCCAGACGCCCCTGGGGTGCGGCGCGTGACCTCGGCAGCCACTGTGTTCTGGAGTTCTGCCTGGAGCGGTGCTCGGCGCGTTACATAAAACGCCCACCTTTTTCTGGTGTTTTTTGATCGCCACGGCTTGCAGGTTTTTTTTTTTTTTTTTTTTAATTAGTCACATTTCAGATATCTCTGGATCGGGTGACAAAGGCGTCAACCTCTCCGCCCAAGAAGGAAGGGACACCCGCCCAGGTCTTTCCCAGCTCGGTTTAGGACCCTGGCTGCAGCCACACCCCCTCCCCGACTTGAAAGGCAGCTCCTGGGGGACCCTTCACGGTGACATCCTCTCTCCTGAGGACATCAATGCACCCCTTGTGCACGGGCCAGTGGAAACAAAGCGAGCTGAGTACACAATTTTAAAATTGTTAGTGGTCTCGATTTAGAAAGTAAAAGGAAACATGAAATTAATATTTAATAATTATTTTATTAACAATAGATCCACGACAGTACAGTTCCAGTATATAATACCCAGGAATCAAGATCCTTTGTGTTCTTTTTATCATACTCAATTTTCGGAATCCAGGTGTTCATTTCCCACTCTCGGCACATGCCCAGTGCTGAAATTGAACCCAGGATCTTCGCATCCCCAGCCCCTTCTGCGCTCTCATTTTGAGCCCGTCTAAGTTGCCACACTGCCCAGGTTGGGTGTGAATTTGTAATTTATGAGACACACTCACACACACACACACACACACACACACACACATATATACCGTCTTAGTCTTCAGACCCCACCACAGCTGGCTCATGGTCACCTAAACGATACAGCAGTCCCAGCAGCACCACGGAGGTCACAGGGCACGCACCTGTGCCCTAGCTCACCCTGCCTGCCAGTGACCGAGGCCTCCACTTCCTATGGGAAAAAATCCAAATCTCAGTGGATGCCCAGTCCTCACTTCCCACGTCCCTGGGCTGGCTCCTCACTCTTACATTTTTATCTTGACACCTGACCCTCTCAATACATCATCACCATTTGTAGCATTTTTTGCCTCCTATTCTTAGTCCAGATACTTATAACTCAGTATACAATTTGTCCTCTATTTGGGGCTTTTTTTTTTTTTTTAAGTTTTGCTATGTAGTTTAGGCTGGCCTCGAACTCACAGTGATCCTCTGGCCTCACCTTCCTGAATGCTGGTGTGCACCACCATGCCCAGCTAGCTGACCTTTAAGAGTATTCAATTCCAGCCAGGAGTGGCGGGCAGACCTGTAATCCCAGCACCAGGGAAGCTGAGGCAGGAGGATCCTGAGTTTGAGGGCAGTCTGGGCTACACGCCAAGACCCTGTGTCAAAAAACAAAAACCAACTGAAACACAAAAACCACATCTTCGTCACCCCCAAAAGAAACTCCCCATAGTAATCGCCCCACTTCCCCTAGCTTTTAGGTAACCACCAATTTGCTTTGTCTCTGTGGATTTGCCTATTCTGGAAATTTCAGTTAAATAGAAAATGTAAACAGATCATACATATGTAAAGAGTCATGCATATGTTAATGAATCATGCATATGTAAAAAGCATGCACATGCCAATAGAGTCATGCATATGTAAACAGAATCATACATATACAAACAGAATCATACCTGTGTGGCCTTCTATATTGTTTCCTTTGCTTTGCATTGTGTTTCTGTGTTTCACTTACCATTTAGCATGTGTATTCCAGGTTTTTTATGAATGAATAATCATTGTATGGACACCCAGTTTTGTTTATCCATAAATTTGTGAAACTCTATTGCTTGATAGTTAGGCCATTTACAGTGCTGGGTTTTTCTGGGTTGTTTTTGTTTGTTTGTTGTTTTTTGTGGTACTGGTGATTGAATCCAGGGCCTTTGCACTAACCTACATCATCAGCTCCTTTTATTATTTTATTTATTCATTTATTTATTTATTTTTGAGAAAGGTCTCCCTGTGCAGTTCAGGCTGCCCTCAAGCTTACTTTGTAGCCCAGGCTGGTCTCGAACTTGCACTGATCCTCCTGCTTCAGCCTCCTGCATGTATTTATCTTGAGACCATCTCCCTATGTAGTTTTCTGGGACAGGGTCTCCCTATATAGCCCAGGCTGGCCTCAAACTCATGGCAGTCCTCCTGCTTCAGCCTTCCAAATGCTAGGATTACAGATGTGGCGTGCCACACAAAACTTTACTGTTTTGAGACAAGGTCTAAGTACATTCTCCAGGCTGTTATCAAACTTGTGAACATGCCATCCTGTGCCACTGCTCCACTTTTGAAATTGGGAAGCATGAGCGCTAAGTTCTTCTACACAGGGCTGGGGATTTAGCTCAGCGGCATAAAGCGCCTGCCTTGCAAGCAGGCAGTCGTGAGTTCAATCCCCAGTACCGATAAAAAGGAAAAAGACAAAAAAAAAAAAAAAAAAAAGTTCTTCTATGCATCCTTTTGCCTGGTCTGGGTCTCTTACATTTATTTCCATGAGCATCAGTGCCAGATTGTCCACTCCTACGGAGGCAACTGGGGTTTTGGTACAGCTGTATTAAACTGGGTATATAGGGAGTGTCATGGTCTTAACGTCTTATTCTGGTGCCAAAGCTGGAACTTATGCTTTGTGTGGGTTGCAAACACCACCACTGAGCTGCATACCTCACCTTTTTTTTTTTTTTTTTTTGGTACCAGGGCTCAAACTCATGACTTTACACTTGCCAGGCAGGCGTTTATGCCACTGAGCTAAATCCCAAGCCCCCATTCCTCACCTCTTAATTGCAATATTAAATTGATTGGACCATGAACACAGGATTTATTTCAATATTAATCTATAGTCTTCTATAGATCTTAGTGCAAAAGTTTTCATCGCCCAAAAGACCAGTGCCCAAAAATAAAGAAATAAGTAAATAAGTAAAATAAATAAGATCATACCAGGCATTGTGGTACATGTCTATAATCTCAGTACTTGGGAGGCTGAGGCAGGAAGAGCTATGCTAGTTTGAGGCCAGCCTGGGGTACACAGTGAGACCCTATCTCCAAAAAAACATGTTATCTACAAATAGCAATAGCTTTACTTCATTTCCACACTAGATGTCTTTTTCAGTTACTGTTTGTTTGTTTGTTTTTGTTTTTGTCTTTTTCCTTTTTATCAGTACCGGGGGTCAAACTTATGACTGGCTGCTTGCAAGGCAGGCGCTTATGCCGCTGAGCTAAACCTCCAGCCCCCAGTTGCTGTTTTTTGAGGCAGGACATCACTATGTAGCCCAGGCTGGCCTCGAATTTGCAATGATCCTTGTGCCTCAGTTTCCCAACTGCTGGGATTACAGGTGTGTGCCACCACACTCAGCTGCACTGGACGTCCTCTCTCCTCCTTGCCTGGAAGCACCATGCAATGTTTTTTTTTTTTTTTTTTTTTTTTTTGCACCATACAATGTTAAACACAAGTGGCAGGAGCACTCAGGAACAGGGATACATACCTGCAATCCTAGCACTCTTAGGAGGCTGAGGCAGGAGGGACCCAAACCTGAGCCCAACCTTGCAACTTAGTGTGACCCTGCAAAATATAGAGTCAGGTGTCATGAGATACGACTCTAACCCTACCATTTAGGTGGCTGAGGCAGGAAGACACTAGTTAAAGGCCAGCCTGGACTACACAGTAAGATCTTGCATCCAAAAAACAGCATCGAGAGCCGGAGTGATGACCCACTCCTGTTACCCAGCATGCGAGGCTGAGGCAGGAGGATCACTGTGCATTCCAGGTCAGCCTGGGCTACCTAGCGAGCTCAAGGGCAGCCTGAACTACAAGCGAGACCCTGTCTCCAAACAGAAGTGGGAGAGCAGGCAGCCTTCAGCCCTGAACGGAAGGAGACCTGAGGTCGGCCGCTGACGGGCCTCTCTCAGCTGTCCGTCACAAAGCCCACGTCCACCACTGCTCTGTTGGGTGAGTTTTACGACAATAGGCGCTGCTCTGTCGATGCCCCTTCAGAACGCAAGCACGAGCCCCTGCGTTGTCCCCCTTACTGAGTGGGCCTGCCGTCAGCCCTGAGGGGGAGAGGCGTGCCCAGGACAGAAAGCTGCGTGGACGCCACACACAGCCAGCCCCGCACCCTGGGATCCTGGCCTCACGCCGTCTCGCACTGCTTCTCACGTGCTCCGGGCCAGACCGGGGTACGGTTTTGGTTCTTGTTTCTCCCCGGAGCTGTCTTCACATCAACTTGCCCACGTGTTCCACTTGGCAAACTCCCTGGCATCCATCAAAGCCCAGCTCAAAAACCCTATCTAAAAAGCTTTTCCAAACCAGGGGCGGGGGTGCACATCTGTAATCGCAGTACTCAGGAGGCTGAGGCAGCAGGATTGCTGAGTTCAAAGTCTGCCTGGACTGTATCACAGGACTCTTGTATCAAAAAACCCAAAAAATAAAAAATAAAAAGCCTTTCTCTATTGAGCCTCCTCAGTTATTCCTGCCATTGTACCTAGTCTCTGTATCTTCTTTTTCTTAATGAGGCTAGGCTAGGGCTCACAGCCTTCCTGCCTCAGCTTCCTGAATGCTGGGGTTACAGGCAGGTACACTGCTCTGGGCGAAACCGAGTTTCTTGAATAAAAGAACTGTGCCCCCCTCCTACCGTGTTCCTGGTGGGCATTCCCTATGCTCCTAGAAATGAGAGACGTGGGGGGCACCAGCTCTGTCCCTCCTTTCGTTTTTTCTGAGCTAGGTTTTTGCCATGGCTGAATTACAGCCAGGTACCACCATTCCTAGTTCTGGTTTTTTGTGTTTTGAGACAGGGTTTACTCATGATGACCCTCCTGCCTCAGCCTTCCGAGTGCTGGGATTACAGATGTACCCCCATGTGGCTCTGACATTTTTAAACAGAGTGTGTGACCCACAGGTTTGGTGCTCACTGACCTCAGAAACCAGTAAGTGGCCAAAAGCATCAGTGAGATACCCAAGGTCCCCACGAAGAGTCTCAAGTAGCTGCCAGTGAGTCTGCGCGTGTCTTCAGATTAACACCACACCTAATATGAGCTTGAGCTTTTGCTCTTTTCTTGGAGACAAGGTCTCAGCTGGCCTGTGCTCCTGGCAATCCTCCTGCCTCAGCCTCCCATGTCCTGGTCTACAGGTGTTAACATGAGCTTTCTGTGTGCATGCTGTGCTGGGTCTAAACCCAGGGCTTCAGCTCTGCCACTCGTGAATCTGGGCCTTCCTGCTGGGGATGGAAGCCAGGGCCTCTGGCTGCTCAGCGAGCTCCCCACCACTGAGCTGCAGCCCACCCTT
The DNA here is from genome assembly GCF_034190915.1 of Cavia porcellus. Classification (NCBI taxonomy): domain Eukaryota; kingdom Metazoa; phylum Chordata; class Mammalia; order Rodentia; family Caviidae; genus Cavia; species Cavia porcellus. Next base: position 7,027,764 of record NW_026947499.1, on the reverse strand, counting down.
TTTTCTTACTGTGTCAGGAATCGAACTCAGGACTTTGTGCTTGCCAGGCAGGTGCTTACACTTTAGGGCTACATCTCCAGACCTCGTATCTTTTAGAGTTGGGGCCCCACAACATTGCCCAGGCCTGTGGCAGCCTCATAAGGAGCTGGGTCTGCGGGGCACAGTGCTGACTTCTGGAGGCTACAGAGCACTGCGCAGGCACCTGCTGGCAATGTCTGAGGACAGCGCCTGAGACCATGCTGCCCCACCGCTGTGGCTGAAAACGCCCACACACTGCCCCAAATAGAAGGGGCACAGCTCTGTGCTTTATTACGATGCTCACATTTGCACTGCATTTTCATGTTACAAAGCCATGTATAAGTATAAAGGTCACCCAGGAGTGGTGGTACATGCCTGGGATCCCAGATCCCAGGCTGAAGCAGGAGGAGGGTTGCTATGAGTTCAAGGCCAGCCCGGACTACACAGGGCAACTCTGTCTCAGCCTCAAACCTCAAAATCGCAGTCACCATTCTCAGCTGGCAAAGCCATTTGAAGATGTGGTGAAGCAGATCTGACCTGAAGACCATCCTTTATTTTTTTGGAGGTACTGGGAATGGAACCCGGGGTGCTCTACCACTGAGTTTCACCTCAGCCCGTTTTATCTTTTCTCCTCTGACAGTCTAGCCAGCCAGCCCAGGTTGGCCTGGAGCCTGCAGCCCCGCCTCGGCCTGCAGAGTGAGGCAGCCTGCAGGACCCTGAACTTTTGGCTGCAGGTTCAGGCCACCGGGCGGCGAGGGTGGAGAGGAAGCCTGCACAGAAAGTGGCGGCCGGAGACAGCCCACTTCTCCAGGCTTCTCCTCCCCTGCCTGCCGGCCTGGTCACGGCCACTGGTGCCGATTCAAGCCAACGGGCACTCGGAGGCGCAAAGCCCAGCACCCCGATGCTCACACTGCCCAGCCGTCACCTCCGTGACCCAGGGAAGACTAAATGCACTTCGAGGCCCTGGAAGCCCCGAGTGGCCCCTGCCGCCTAAAGTGGCGCCACACTTGACACCAGAGTGGGCAGCTTTCCGAGGATGGAGCCAGCTCACAGGGACTCGGGCTCTAAAAATAAGCACTTTGCACATTTCTTTTAGCTTCTCTCTCCATAAAGGCCTCCGCAGATGGCTCCTTTACATCATGCTCCCAAATGACTAGCTGATAAATATTCATCCTTTGAGAAGTGGCACCACCCACTTTCCAGAGTGCCAGGCTGCTCACACCCGGCCTGTGTCTAGGGGGGCGCCTATGCCCCCCAACATGAGCCTGTGCTCGTGCACCGCCTAACATGTGTGCTCCCCTGCATGTGCTCTCTGCCTTCTGTGGTGGTTCTAAAGCAGGGAGCCCATGGCCCTCCCTGGCCACTGCAGACACCTTGGCTGCCACACAGGGGTGGTGCTCAGGCCATGGACCTGCTCTGCATCCCCCAAGGTCCAGGACCATTATCCAAGCCAATAGCCAATGGTGGCCCCTGCCAGGGCAGCAGCAGGGTGCTGGAAACTGGGCTTGGGCCAGAGAAAATGGAAGGGAACAAGGTTTCTGGGGCTGGAGGTGCACACCTATAATCCCAGCACTCAGGAGGCTGAGGCAGGAGGGTTGTTGTGAGCAGGCCAATGTGGGTTAGAGACCCTGTCACAAAAGAGCAAAAGCAGTTTTTTTTTTTTTTTTTTTCATTTTTATTGGTACCAGGGATTGAACTCACGACTGCCTGCTTGCAAGGCAGGTGCTTATGCCGCTGAGCTAAATCCCCAGCCCCCAAAAGCAGTGTTATAATTCCATCATTGGGGGTTACCCCCAACGGCATCCCAACCTGGCTGGAAGCAGACAAGCCCCTCGCCTGTAGACCAGGGGTGACAGCACTTAAGCCTACCACTGCTTTTCCCCCCAGCCCCCGTGCCAGGGCCCACAAACCCAAGGTACCCACCTTCCTGGTGGCAGCACAATGCTCGGTGGCCTCCTGAAAGAGCCTCTTGCCAGGCTCTCGTTTTCCTCCCGATCCCTGAGATACTGAACTTTGTCCCCAGCTAGGGCTCTCACGCTGACCTCTGTCAGTCCCACTCCTTTTCAGTCTGCCCACAGTGATCTCAGTTTGACCCTCCTGCCTCAGCCTCCCAGAGGACTGGGACTAGAGGTGTGCACCACTGCACCCGACACCACTAGCATCTCACCTGCTCGCCTGCCTCCCTCACGCCTGGTCCCAAGGCCACCTGCCCTGAGTGAGCCCTACAGGTCCATCTGGGGCCCAGGCCAGACACAGGGTAGGCACTGACTCCACTGAACCTGGAAACTTAAAGGGCTTTCAGGGCACGGAGCTGAGGGTCCCTCTGTAAACCAGGGCCAGGGCCGCAGGCAGACACTCCAGGGCCAGATGCAGGCCAGGCTCAGGGACTGCTGGGATTGCTGCAGGCTGTTTCCCTGTTTCCCTTCGGACTCAGGTAGGACACTGGCTGGGAACCAGGCCCAGCCCTGCTGCGGTGGGGAGCATGGACTGAGGCGGGCACGAGGGCTGCCACTATGGACGCAGTCACAGGGCAGCAGAAACCACGCAAGCTTGGGAGAGGCGCGGGCCCTCGCACAGACCAGCAGGGCACCAAAAAACATGCAGGACGATTAAAAAAAATAAAAACAAACAAACAAAAACATGCAGGAGAGCAGTTGGCTTTATTTCTTTAATTTTATTTAAGAATTTTACAAAAACAAAGCCAGAAAGACCCCAAAAACAAAACGAAAATCACAATAAAAACCTAAATACAGACTTTGTTACACTTCATGGTGATGGATTCTCTTTGTGGGGCGCAGTCCACACGCTTTTATTGCATGAGATCAGTCTCAGGAAAGTTTGTGTCGGCAGGGCGAGGGCACCCGCTCCGGACGCTCGTGATGATCGGGGCCAGCCAGGAAGGCAGCAGTGCGGCAGAGGACGCGGAGGACGCCCCCGACAGCGGCGCAGGGGGAGGCTGAAGAGCAGGGAACACAAGGGACGTCCCGAGAGTCCGAGCCACTCCGCCTTGGGTGGTCTTTGGGTGCCGGCGGACGCCATCTGGAGCCGCATAGTGTCGCGTCAGTCAGGAAGGAAGGTCTACGCCTATGGAGAAAATCGCCTTTGCCCAAGGAGGTAGAACCTGGCAGAAGTTTTATTGCAGAGATACAGCGTACCTCTTCCCACCGCTCATGGCTGATGGTAGACACAAGTGGTTGTGGAAAACAGTATCAGTAGTTTGAAATTTAGTATAAACCATGAACAGGAACCCCCCCCAACAGGGTGATCCTTCCCAGTTGTGGTGACTGCAATGTGCTACACTGAGAATCCCTCGTCCCAGGGAGCCAAGGCAGGGGAGGCACAGGCCCCTTTAACCTCTTCAGTGCCAGGCATCACTACATCCTGCAAGACCCTGGCGCACACTGGCCTTGTCACTCAGGCCCCAACGGGCACCAGAGTGGGGTGTGGTTTGAGGGCTACTCCCCCCGAGGGACCTGCAGGCTGTCCTTCAGCCCCAAGCTGCCAGAACCAGAAAGAACCCACTTGTCCAGGCTTATTCCCTTGCTGGACTGCACTCATGGGACATCTCAGTATCACTGGCCCTGCCACTGCTGCTGCAAATGCCACAGGTAGATCAACCACTGTGCGGGCACCAGTCAGAAAGCTGGGCCTGCCCGACTCACTGTACATGGAGCTATGAGCCCACCCAAAGGCAGGTGACCAGGAATGCTTCACGAGCCTCCTAGGTCCAGTGGTAATGAATGGAACTATTTATGAATTTAAAGCCCAAGAAATGCTCTCAGGTCATTCTGAAGGATGACAGAGAAGCCTTTTCTTAAAGGTGCCAAGTCTGCACACGACACCCCACTGTCTGCCTCCTGCTGCTAACCAGGGGCCCCCACTCCCAGCCACTTCTTCCAAGACCAGGTCTGCAGCAAGGCAGGAGGCTGCCTGTAGCACTACCTTCCCTGGACCCTCCAGAGAGTGACCCACAGCACAGGCCCACAGCATTATGTGTTCTCCAATGTCACCTGTGTGTCACCTACCAGGCTCGTCTCTGCTTACTGCAAATATCCTTAACCAGCTACAGCCAAAGCAGGTCGATGACCTGCACTTGTTGCAAAATACATCTGTGACTGTGCCATGTGGGTTAAAGTACAGGCTCGACGCCTTAATTACTGGAGGGATTTGCAGCAGCAGGCCGTGAACAGTGATTCAAAGTCTCTAATCTGCAAAATGTCCCTGTTAGGTGAAAAGTCCAAACTGAGATTTCGTGCAGGCCTGAAAAACTGCAAGGGTAGGAGCTGTCACATTCCCTGAAGAGCCAGGTTTGATCCCAAATGCACTGAAGAAGTTACAGGAGCTTCAAGAAATTTTGAGAAGCAAAGAAAAGAGAGAGAGAGAGAGACAGTGAGAGAGTGAGAAAACAACACATCAGACTCATGTGGCTTCCAGAGAACACAGGAGCATGACCCGGTCATCTCCAGACAGAGCGACAGGGCACTCCAGTGCAGTCCCCCACAGGCGGGACTGACTGTGATAAAAACACAAAGCGCAGGCAAGGGTGCTGCGACAGGAACTATGCACAGGGATGCGCACTCAGAGGTCAGAAGCAAGTCAGCTAAGTCTCCCCATTTTCCCAAGCAAGGAAGAGAAGGGCTAAAGTGCCCCATTCGGGAAGTCCAGGAAAGAATAAATAGAAGTGAAGGAGGGGGCGAAACAAGTGGATGGGGCCCCAATTTACAAGAAATATTTACATTCAGAATTCAAAAGAGCTTCCATTTCTCTATATACATATTAATGTACATATCATAGGTACAGCACACAATTAGAAAGTGGGCTCCGGATTTCATCAACATACTCAGAAAAGAAATCGCTAGCTAGTTTGAGCTGCAGGTATCTACGTGTGGTTTGTCACTGAGGACACGCTACACTTCTGTTAGACTACTGGCCTGACGTGAGGTTTTCTACGGATGGTTTGTGCTCTCAGCTGCGGCCCTGATGCCGAATGCAAGCTACATCTGAGTGCACAGGTGTGGCGTGACCCCGGGAGACCACAGGCACGAGGGGGAACAGTCAACAGTGCAGCAGGAGGACGCCTGAGCTGACCGTCCATAGTCCGGATCCCAGCCTCACGGTGGCTCTTCCTGGCACCTGCCTTAGAACTACCCAGTACCACGCAGGGACGTTTTAAATGGGGGAGTAACTGGGTAAAACCCTGCCTTTTAATGACTTACCAAGAAGAGGACCGAGAGAGGATTTCTGCTCCTGCTTTCCTAAAATGAGACACAGCAATAACTGCTCAGCTCCTGCTTTTTGTCTTACGCTAAACTGCAAAGTGGAAAGAGTGGAGGAGGCTCTGGTTACACAAGACGCCTGGCCTGGGGACCCCTCTCTTGTTCAAACAGCATCAGATGGTGACTGACAAATGAATGCTCCATGGGCTAAGGCCAAAAATTATGACTCTAAAACATATTCCCAAGGAGTTTGGGAACTTTTAATTGTTGCCTCTATGGACAGAGCAAACTAAGATTTTTTGTTGTAACTCAAAATGGTTTGTGAAGCACTAATTAACTGAGAATAAATATAAAATACACACACACACACAAATACAGCCTACTACAGGGCTTTGGATGCAGATTCTTGCTAATTCACATACAGGAAAAGAGAAGATACTGAAGAGTTTAGCACAATTTAGTAGCCAAAAGAGAAAACAGCCTAACCTACCTACTTCTCATCAAATTGTATTTAAAGGAAGACATCCTCAGTGCTTTCACAGACTCCCACCACCCAGCCCCTGCCGCAGACCCTGGGCAGGAAGGCTGTAGCCAAGGGGATGCTGCCGCCCCAATGGTGGGAAGTCTGAGCACCCATGAATGGTGTGCAGCCCAACTGGCACCGTAAACCCTGAACACACGGACACGATTTACAATCAAACATGCACGCTCAGAGCCATATTGCTAACGCAGGAGGAAAGGCATTACTGCAGAGGCCACGGGGACTCCCCGTAGGCTAAATAAGGCCTCTGGGTGGAGAGGTGGCATGAAGATCCTGCAGAGGCCAGCCCTGTTCTGCACAAGCCAGCTGTTGCTAAGACCTGGGCTTGCAACAAAGTGGCCCCTGAACTCTGAGGCTTCCTCGGTGTATCCCAGATGTGCTTTCGTATGGGCACAGTGTAGACACCCGATACTCACTCCTCAGGACAAGCACTGGCCGTGGCACCACACATGTGGCACAATGGGTTCGGGTGTGTGGTACCCATTCCATCCTCCACACTGCTCACCTTTCCAAAAAGCCTGCCTTGGAAGGGCTGTCAGGGGCCTCATTTCTACAAAGACCACAACACACTCTGGCCTTTCACACCGCAGGCAAGTGTTATAGCTTGGTCTAGGCTGGGGGAAGCTGGAACCTGCTAATGAAGACCCTCATGCACGGGACGGGGAGTGGGAGACGGAGGAGCCTCTGTCCTGTCCTCAGCTGGGGCTCACTGGTGGCCAGCTTTTTAGGCCTCTCTTGCCTGATTCAGATTCACCTTAACAAAAGCCACCAGCAGGATCAGCAGTTTACAAACAGAAGCAAAAGCTGGGAGGCTCTAGCTGCAGCTGTCACTGGTTAGAGGTCCTGTCTGGGGACACTGGTGGACCTCCTGAGAGTCACTGCCTGAGATGCATGGACCAGACTGAGGATAAAAGCTGCATCCATGGGGCAAAGTACACCCACGAACAGAGATTATTCTCAGTTTGTTCTTTAGGCACGAAGAATAAATACATCCAAAGAAAACAACCATAAATAAAGTCAGGGTTAAAGAAACATAAGAGGATGAAAGATCTAAATTTTGATCAGGTTTCTATCCCTTAATACACCTTCCCCCCAATTCTTTGAGAAGTTTAACAAGTTACAAGGGAACAACTGGATCTGAAAAACGTTCTGAAGCTTATGTTCCCTTCATCAACGCTGCCTCGGAATTTAGAATCTGGGAGCAGGTCTGCAGCCAGGCGTTAGCACTCCCTGGAACTGAGGCCAATCAAGTCCTGCAGAATCCCCTCCGGACTCCAACTACTGTCCCCAGGGAGGGCCTAAGCATGAGTCCACTTCGTTAGGGTGATAACTTTTTATTTAACATCTACAAGATTTTGGTACCTTGCAGTTTTTGACCAGGTTTATACAATCTCAATTTTTATAGTGCAACCTGTGCAAGCAAAAAAAACAAAAAACAAAAAAGAAAAGAAAGAAAAAAGACCAACTGTCCCTCACTTGTTTTTATAAACATCTATTATAGGCGAAACAAAACTTACCCATGTTATAGATAAGTGTCTATTCACATTTGTACATTACCATTTTTAACAGCTTGAGATAAACTCTACAATGTCTTACAACACATGAAACAATATTCAAGTTACTGGGTAACAATAACAACAAAAAACATACAGCAGAAGCCTCAAGTGTTTCCTCATTTCTAGTTTACAACTCAAGTACGGTTTTCTGTTTTTGAGTGACAAAAACTTCAGATAACGAAATGAAGTAAAACAAGAATGTCTGCAAGACAGAAGCCAACTGTACTTCTAAAACTATCTTTAAGTTAAGGAAAATGTAACTTTTAAGAAAAACAGGCTTACAGCCATTTTTGCAGCACACGTTAGGAATACTATTAATACATTAAAATTAACTTTGAAGAGCTTTATTACAAGAAGTATGTACTCATTACATTGACAGAAACCTGGGGCGGGGAAAGAGGGAGAAGAGTCTGCAGGGCTGGAAGCAACACCCAGGTATAAACACTATAAAAATGCAATAACCAATGCTGTACATCTACAAATCCTCTCTCCAACACTTGACTTTTGTGTTAATCTTGTTTACGCATGCTTTCAAAGACATGCACTGTCAGAACAAAAACTACAAAAAAACCTGAATGCATGATATGCAGCCTTTCATTTCATGCTTTAGTAAACCTATTGTTTTTAAGTTGGAAAAAGAAATCAATACATATTTTCTATATTACTCAACACACATGCACCTGGGGACAGCTGCCCCAGCAATGCCATGAATGTACTGCATTAACCCTGAGCACTGTGTAACAGAGAATAAAGCCAGTTTGGGAAGTTCCACGCATCTTAAACCGACTGCGGTTTGTTGTTTTTAGCAAACGCACTAACAGACCGATGTGCACGCACATGCGTGTACCCCTCTGCTTACCCAAATAGAAGCATACAGGAAGCCCCAGGGGAGGCAAAAGGAAAGACACATGTACTACCATCGGCACTGCTGATTTTCAGTTTTGCTACCTATTCCAGGTTTGTCCTTATTCCCAAAAAAAAATTACCTAGAGAGCACAACCGAAAAAAATATATAATTCTTTGGAAACTGTCCCTGATTTTATGCGAATGGTCTGCCCCACAGCACCGCAGACGCACCGTGCTGCAGCCTGTCTGTCCTTCACGCGTTGCTCAGGTTGGCGATGCTCTGTGGATGATGCTGCTGCCACAGCTGTTTCTGCTGGACTGCAAGCTGCTGAGACTGGTCTGAAGTTGACAGGAGATTTACGAGAGGAGACACACAATTTGCCGGAATGATCAAGCCTGTAATTAGCAACAAGAACTTACAAAGCTGCATTCAGTAGAAACCATTCTGCACCTTTCCAAACAAGGAGTAATTTTAACAAACAAGAATTTCACGCATCAATTTAATGAGTGCTAAGAAACTGCAACAGTGCATTAAGATGCAACCTGGCTCCTCAGCTGTGTTTCCCCCAAGCCCCATGCACATGTATGGGACTTGAGTGACACCATCTTCTCAATGAAGGGAGGGGTCAAGCGCAGCTCTTTTCCACCCACCACCTTCTCCAGTTCCATGAGTGCAGGTGTCACCTTCCGGCCGGCCAGGCACCAAGTGACTCCAGCATGGGAGCTGCCAACTCAAGGCCTCGCACCAGTGGGGAACCTGGCAGTGGGCATGGAGCTGAGGCATGAGCCGGGACACACAGCCCCAGCCACCGGAGTGTCCGCTCTACATGGAGGGATGCAAAGACAGTACTCCAGGGCAGCTTTCTATAAAGTGCCAGACTCTGGCATGAAATGTCTTTGGTTTTTTCAAAAGATGTGGCTCTAATTCAAATAAAAACTTACCACAATTAAAAATATTTTGAGTTAAAAATAAAGAACATCCCAGTACCGATAAAAAGGAAAAAGACCAAAAAAAAAAAAAAAAAAAACACAAAAGCCCAGTCCTGGATAGACTCTGGCCCCAGGCTGTACCACTTGGCAGGACACTGCAGGACCATGACTGGTGGACATGCTGTTCTCCAGGAGACTCAGGGCAACTTCTGCACTCCATGCCCTGGAGCTGGCTCAGTGCAGAGCCCATAGGACATGAGCACAGCACCTCAGGGTCAACCCTTGGTCACTGCAGCCAGATACCAACACTCCACTGCCTTTTAGGACATGAAGAGCGAGCTGTGCACACCACTGCCGGCATGGATGTGAAATGCCTGGGGAAGGGAACTAAGGGACAAGGGCTGGATTTGACTTTCTCCCATAAATTAAACAGAACAAAAATGAGACTCACCTACAATCCGCTGTCCATCTTCTGTCCTTAGCCGAACTATCTGCATTTTCACATTCGTGCCACTGACAGATGCAAGGACACCCTCCACTTTTGTCCAAACACTCAGGACTGAGCCACATAAGACGTAGTATGTGCGACAGCGAAGACCTATTTCACAGACTAATCCCAAGCTTGCTTTTTTGCAGTTGCCACGCCTAGGAGGAACAGGAGCAAAATACCCTCGTGTTTACACGCACACACACACCTATACCTCCATAAAAGTTTTCCAGTTTATACAAATTTCAAATGGAAAATCTAGCCACTTTGGCATTCATGATTTTACTCTAGCAATGCCAGCCTCTTAAATCAACCTGTCAGTTACTCCTATATGATTAAGCCACTGATCATTCTGTTCTAAATCAGGTGCGTGGGAAAGACTTCACGGACCAAAAAAAAGAGAGAGAGAAAAACCTCAGGTGGAATTAAAAAGAGCTGATTAAAAAAAACCCAGAACTACTATTTTGTGGCCTCAATTATTATCCACCAATGGAGATCTCTTTCTGGGCAGCACTGATTCAAGAGGAACATAGGCAGTGTTCACTGCATACATAGGAGCATGCTTCATGCTTTGACACAAAGTGTCTCAGAGGATGTTCAGACTTTAACTTTTGAAATGCTTTATCTTGAAAACTTTTACATTTTTATCTTTTGTCTTTTTGAGGCAGGTCTCACTATGCAGTTCAGGGAGACCTTGAACATAAAGCCCAGACTGGCCTCGAACTCAAGCAAGCCTCGTGCCTTGGCCTCCCAACGGCTGGGATTATAAGTGTGCACCACCATACCGAGCTAGACTTCTCAATTTTAAACTTTTTTGTCTATCTCACTGTGTAGTTCAGGCTAGCCTTGAACTATGTAGTCCAGCCTGGCATTCAACTCACAGTGACCCTCCTGCCTCAGCCTCGTGAGTGCTAGGATTATAGGCATGTACCACCATGTCGAGCTGTAAATTTCAGTTTTCAATAGCACTAATCTGCATCCAAAATGAAAACAAAGTATTATTCACATCAAAGAAAATGTAATCTCTGATTCAACAAACTGAGCTAAAATTCATTGTCCTTTTTTACACAGTGGCCCAGACAATGCCAGAGCATGAACTATCTGATGAGTTAAACTCTGCAGAGCATCCCAACAGTCTGCACAAGTTCCTGAGGGCTGAGCTGGGGTCACAGCAGCATCTCAACAGGGCAGAATGAGTTTTCTTGTGCTGCGCAGCCATTCAGGCTCCTAGTGTCTTAGAAGTCCCAAAAATTTGGGACAGTAAGACTTAAAAAGCCAGAAAGAAAGGATGCAACAAAGAAAATGAGAAGAGGACGAGACAGGAAAAGCAACTCCTAGCACCAAGAAGGCCAACTAAGGGACAAAGCACCAAAAGTATCAGCCAAGAGCAGTGGGGCCTGAGCAGCACTGCTCCACGGAGCAGGCCGAGCCCTGCTACCACAAGGAAGCGCAGGGATGGCAGCCAGTTGGCTTACTCCCTCGCGAGGGCCTATCAGTAAAGAGGGAAAGAGCACTCACATCCAGACTGCATTCTGGAAAACGGTGAGAAGCATGGGAATACTAACCAATAAGCATGAGTACAAGTATCTGCAGATGAATTATACTGGTCTAACCAATGCACAAGGGCATCGTCCGAGACTACCTGTGGAAATAAAAACAAAATTTCATTGAAACAATACCACTTTAAATAAGCAAGTCTAGAGACAGCCAACTTCAAATCATCCCTACTCAAAACCCAATTCTTGCACCCAGCTCTATTTAAATGCCATTCAAAAAGTTCTGCTCTTTCCTCCGATGTACCAAGTTCTTCAAATGGCGTGGTGAACTGTAACTGTTTGCAAATGAGAATAGCTAGGAAAAGTAAGGAACCATTAAGAATAAAAACTACAGATAATATTTGGAAAACTGCTTACTATTTTCTAGAAGTGACTGAAAGATACAAACATTGTATCATGTACACAATAAAACACCAAAGTGGGAAGGAATTTCAGTGTCTCACATAAGACTAGGATATTAGAATAAAGCCTGGTATTGTTCTGAAAATTATCTTTTAAACAGTAGCCAAATAAGATTGACACAATTATTTTATATCTAACTACAACGATCCTTGACACGATTTCTATATACAAGGAGCAATCACAAAATACATTGAATGTCTGAATTTAATAAAAATTTTTGATAATAGACACATTGTCAAAACAACAGGATAAGTGTATTCGAAGTGAAGGTATTAGGAGAGGAATAATGGCAACTTTTATTATAATGATTTTTAAAAATTTATTTTAGCATGTATCATAGTTCCTCCACACACACACACACACGCATTCTGGCTGCACTGGTGACTGAACCAATCAAGGGTTCCACCACTAAGCTACAGCTTCAGTCCTCTTCTTGAGACACTGTCTCATTAAGTTGACTAAGATGGGCTCAAACTGCCTCAGCCTCCCAAGCAGCTGACAGGACAGGTATACATTATTGTTCCAGGCTGTTTCAATATGGTAAGACAAGTATTTATAAGCAGTGTAATACACAGTTAAGACTATTCTTTCTTGGCTGGGCATGATGGCACAGGTCTGCAATCCTAGCACCTGGGAGACTGAGGTAAGAAGATCACTGAGTTTAAGGCCAGCCTGAGCTATACAATGAGTTCAAGGCCAGCTTGAATTCTACAGCGAAACTCTGTCTCAAAAATAAATAAACAAACAAACAAATATACCTTCTTATATTTCTTTTTGAGATCAGCATAAATTTCTAATTTGAGCTGCTTCCCGGTATTTGGTCGATAAACTAAGAAGAGTTTCTTTTTAGGGTTTACTTCCTTAACTAAGATGGCAGTTTTCTTGTTGTTTCTTATCTGCAGAGAAAAAAATTAGCAAAACATAATGAATTGACAGTGCATACTTTAAAACATGTCTGTGTAGCACAGGTCAGCAAATGTAGCTATTACATAACTGTAACATCAGATTAGTAAGTGCTTAAATACGTAACTTCAACACAGGAAGGAGGACCGCCACTGCTGCTGCGCTGTACTGAGGTCCCCACCCAGAAGGCAGCTGTTTAATCCTAGTTAATGATACAGACTGAGGGTCACAGTGTTCTTCTTTGAAGTTGTTTTGAGACACAATCTTGCTATGCAGCTCATGCTGGCCGTACACTTACTATGCAGCTAAGGCTGGTCTCAAACTCATGGCGATTCTTTGCCTCAGCCTCCCAAGTGCTAGGATTACAGGCATGTGCCACCATACCTGGCTCTGGGTCACAGTATTCTTTACAAAATTTTTACCTTCTGTACACTGTACATGGAATCACAGTTAGGCAGCCTCAAATAGGCAGAAAAATCAAAAGTTTAGGGCCAGGGATATAGCTCAGTAACTGCCTGGGTAGTGCAAGGTCATGAGATCAATCCCCAGTACAAAAAAATAAATCTTTTTAAAAGAAAGTTATTCTCCTTCAAATAACAATAAAATTTAACCCTTTCTGAGATGCCCAGGTAGCCCTGGACCTCTCCTTCTGCCTGTCCTACGGTCTTACCTTTGTGTCATTGTAAGGATAAAATGAAAAGAATAAAGCCCAGACAGCATAAGACCAAAACACTGAACCAATCACCTAAAAATGGGTGTGCAGCAGTGGAAGCCTGAGAGGAGACATGACACTCAGGTGTGTCTATGTAGATATCCGCCCCTGAGTGCTGGGGACTGAGCCCAGAGCTCTCCCCACTGAGCTAGCTACAGGTCCCACTCTGTCTCAAATATTATTTTATGAAACTGTAATCAATTTACATTTTGAGGCAGGTTCTCTAGAGGCTGTCCAGGTTGGGCCTGAACTTGTTACACTCCTGCTTCAGCCTCTTAACACTGCCAGGATGACAGGTACGTACTGCCATGCCCAGCTTGCTTTTTTTTTTTTTTTTTGCGAGATGGGATCTTGCTATGTTGCCCAGTGGGATTACAGATGCAAACCAGGACAGCTGGCAGGCATGGTGACACACATCTGTAATCCCAGCACTTGGGAGACTGAGGCAGAAGGACTGCCTGAGTTTTGAGGCCAGCCTGGGTTTCCAAAGTAAGTTCAAGGCCAGCCTGAACTACACAGTGAGATCCTTTCTCAAACACATATACACATGTACACAAACCACCAGTGTACCTGGCCTCTAGTACGTAACTGGAAGGACTTGATTCACAATCTTGTTCTATGACTTTGGAAAAGATGGCCACTGTTTGTGTGGGAAATACAGCCTCAGCTGTATTTGTCAGCCAGTATAGTTTGTAAATGAACACAAAATTCTGGTAGCCATCTCTGTTTGTGAATCAGTTTGCAAACCAAAGCATTTATAAACCTGGGTACTGCTGTACTGGTGTGTCCTCACCTCTCCTATAAAAACAGTGTACTGTGTACTGAGCTATTTACTTTTATTTTTTCTTTCAGTGGAACTAGAGATTAAAGCCAGGGCCTTTACACTAAGCTACATTCTCAGCCTTTTTAAAATTTTTTATTCTGGCTCGGGTCTCACTAAGCTACCTGGGCTGGCCTTGAATTTATGACCCTTCTGCCTCAGTTTCAGACACATACTACCATGCCTGGCCATTAACTTTAAGATAACTGTGGTGTGCTGTGGTCAATTGTTATAATCACAGCTATCTGAGGCAAAAGGATTGCAAGTTCCAAGTACATCTGGGCAACTCAAGAAAATTCTGCCTCAAAATTTAAGAAGGCAGAGGTGTGTGGCTCAGAGGTAAAGTACGTGTGTGAGATCCTAGGTTCAGTAAGAATAACGTTTAGGATGATAGAAGTACATTTAAATTTTTTCTTCATGAGTATTAAAGATCCTTTCGTTTTTTTACTTGCTCAAATAATAAGAGCCATTATTAAGTCATCAAACCAAATGTGAATTGAAAAAGTGTACTTTTAGTCACTCCTGGAAGGGTGTCCCCTTCAGCCACTGCTCCTGCCCCTACCCATTGTTGCCATGCAGGGAAACAACAGCCCAGTGTGGCCACAGCCTTCTATTCAAGAGAAGCAGGAAAGCAGGACTGTGATCGTAAGACACCAATGGTTGCATTCTGACAATGGTTTCAGACTAGTAACTACCAAATCCAACATGACAATCAAAACAGCATCTACGAGAATAGCTGAATAAAACAGGTGAACTAGAGGAAAAGGAGGAAGATGACGAGACAAGAAAGAAAAATTCAACTACAATCCAACTAGGAATTAGATGATTTGAAGGCTTCAGATCAGGGACCAGTAGTGAATTAGGCCTGTGAAACAAACCTCCTCTGAAGCTCTTAAGTTTAAGCATAATTTGGGGCTGGGGATTTAGCTCAGTGGCATAAGCGCCTGCTTTGCAAGCAGGCAGTCATGAGTTCGATCCCTGTACCGATAAAAACAAAAAAGACGAAAAAAAAAAAAAAAAAAGTTTAAGCATAATTTAAAGCCAGGTGTGGCGGCACACACCTAAGTCCCAGCACTCAGGAGGCTGAGGCAAACGGACTGCTGCAAGTTGGCAAATTCAAGGCCGGCCAGGGTTATTATGTTAATGAGTTTATGGCCAGCTAAATCAGGGTGATCACACAACAGACCCTGTCTCAAAAAACCAAGTCAAACCAAATGAACAAAAACGTTTAAAAAAGGAAGAGGGTTAAAAGGAGGGGGAGGGGGAGAGACATGGACGGACACCATGATCCACTAAGGAAGAAAGGGAGAAAAACAGCCCAAAGGCGAACAGTCTACAAAACGTGAAACACTAATTTACTACTTACCTTGCCCTTTACAGAAGTTTGAGGTGACAGTTTTAAAAACAGGAAGTGGTGACATCTGCAGCACTGTGAATGTGACGCATCTCAGAGAACTGTTACCTCTTTCTCTCTCTTCCAAGACAAGATCAAACCAGTGCCAGACAAATGCTGTCCTGCGCTACATCACCAGTCCTGAATCTGAGCCCGACTCTCACCGAGCTGTCCACGCTGGCCACAAGCTTGGCCACCATCCTACTTCAGCCTCCAGAGGGGCTAGGATTCTGGCTGTGTACAATCACACTCAGGGAACTATATTCCTAAATAACTGAAGGTGATCACCTGCAGTCCCAGCTACTCAGGAGGCTGACACAGGAGGATTTCATATTTAGGGAGTCAGCATAGGCAACATAAGCAAGAATCTGTCGCAAAATTTTGAAAAAAGCTTGGGGATATAGACAGCTTGCCTAACATTAAAAGCCCTTAAGTTTCACCCCAAGTGAGACAAAACAAAAAGAACGTTTTGTAAATAAAAAATGATCTGAAATAATGTTTTGAAACAGCCTATTACACGCTCAGGAACCCTGATCCACAGCAACTGGCATGTAAGAAGCACCGACTCGGGGGCTGGAGGTTTAGCTCAGCGGCATAAGCGCCTGCCTTGGAAGCAGGCAGTCGTGAGTTCAATCCCCGGTACCAATAAAAAGGAAAAAGACAAAAAGGAAAAAAAAAAAAAAAAACAAAGAAGCACCGACTCATCAGCAGGCAGGACTCAGGCAGCGCCCCCATAAGCCCATGTAGCAGAGTCCACTATAAAATTGACACAAGGATGGAGAAACAGGTGAAGGTTAGGCGGGGTGAGCACTGCCCCGCAAACTATGACAAAACAAGGGCTGCCAGCACCTTATAACTGCTATATGTTCCAACAACACAAACCCAAAACCACCTTTTAGAATAAAATATATGTAAAAACAGGCTACTTACAGCTTGGAGAACAAGAATCTTACCGAGAAGAGTAAAAATTCTATAGTATTTAATATGAATAGGGTAAGTAAACATGAACTCAAAATTCTGTGAGTTCATATATAGACATTTTTTTGTTTTTTTTTTTTTTGTCTTTTTCCTTTGTATCGGTACTGGGGATTGAACTCACAACTGCCTGCTCATAAGGCAGGCGCTTATGCTGCTGAGCTAACTCCCCAGCCCCTTATGGACATGTTTTTACATGTATTGTTTATATGTACAAACATACACACACATTTCCCCTTGGGCCTGTCCACAAACAAATCACAACCAAAAATAGTTGTACTAATAACTGAAGCCGGATCAGGGGTATGCGTGCCTGTAATCACACCACTCAGGAAGCAGAGGCAGGAAGATCACCACAAGTAAGGCCAGCCCCAGCTAGCTAGTGAGCTCAACTCCAGCTGAAACTACATAGAAAAACCCTGACTTAAAAAACAAAATCACAGGGACTGGGGATTTAGCTCAGTGGCATAAGCACCTGCCTTGCAAGCAGGCAGTCGTGAGTTCAATCCCCGGTACCGATAAAAATAAAAGACCAAAAAAAGACCAAAACAAAAACAAAAACAAAAACAAAAACAAACCCCAAAACAAAACAACAACAACAACAAAAAAAAAACCACCACCACAACAACAAAAACACACAAAATCACAGCCAGATATGGTGGCACAGGCCTGTAATCCCCACACTTGGGAGGCTGAGGCAGGAAGACTGCTTTGAGTTTGAGGGCAAGCAGGGTTACAAAGTGAACTCAAGGCTAGCCTGAATTGCATAATGAAGCCCTGTCTCAAAAATGAAAACAAAACATTGAAAAGGACTCTTTAATATCTCTCAAAATAGCTTAAGTGGAAATGCATGTACAAGGTCACACAATCCTAAGAAAAAATTATCACAATAGTGAAAACCAAACACAACTGGACATTCTGGTACAGAAGGAAGGTAAGGTCCAAGTGCTGAGAGTGAAAACCATTATCGATCTAAAGGATTAACACTTAAGGGAAGTCGTACTTGCAGCGACAAGTAGAAGCCATCATCTGGTCCTGTCAGCTCAGCCCAGATCTTGGTTGCTTCCTCCCAGGACATTCCCCTCTCTACACTGATCTGCGAAAGAAATCACGAGATGTGACGGTCACGCTCCTCGCTGTGAATGCCTATCATGTGAATGCCCTCAGGCGGGAGGAGCACGTGCCAAACTCACCGTGTATAACTCTACGTGGCCAGACGTTGAATACCCTGGAGTCAGAAACTTTTTCATGTCACTTTTCCTCACCTTTTCATCTCCAGAGCCGAGATCTTGAAAAAGAAAAAGCAACACATGATGAAACAAGGACACTTCTATCAAAGACACACATGACAGCATCTCACTTCCCCACTTACCCAGGATCCCCATGTCATAGCGTCCATTCTTTTTGGCATTCTGAACCACCGCAGTAAGTGTGTCCGCAAAATACTGAAACAATGCGTTCTGCTGATGTACTTCCATGCCCAGAATTCTATTTAAGAACTTTCCTATGTTGTTATAATCTGCAACAAAATTATGTAATTTCAGGCACTCAAATGGTAATTAACATTCTAAAAATTCAACCTGGCTAACTTCAAAACTACTTTCATTCTACAGCCTTCCCTCCCAATTCTCTTGCCACTGTCAAGGCCATAACCGGCTGTTTGCAGTGCAGGAACATCAGCACTGCAGAGCATACTCCAGAACATTCACTGAATTGACTCTGTGCATCTTCAGCCTAACTTCAGCCCCATATGAACACAATTTAGCATGTGAGGATGTAGAGTCATCAGCATAAAAGTTGAACTTGGGGTGGAGGAGCTGCAGAATCGGTGACCTCTGACCTGACTGGAATTCCTGGGAAACGTGGAGAACTATCCATGTTCGAGAGTCATCGCTGGACTCAATGTTTTATAAAAGCCTGACAGGTGATCACATGTGCAGCCAAAGTTGAGAACTGCTGTCCTGTGATCTCTCTGAATAACCACCGCAGCTAAAACTACCTGTGGTGCTCAATCCTGAAAGATGAAGAACCAACCTGATGCTTCCTCTTAGCTCAGCAAAGCACACGTAACCACACAGGCTTCCAAATACAGCAGCAGTTCCATGTGCAGAGAGAGTTAGTTAATGTTACCTTTATCAAGAGTAAGGATTCCTGAGCGGTCTTCTACATTTATCAGGCCAACACCTATCAGTCCTTGTCGAACATCTGTAGGAAAATAAACTTCCCTGTAATTCCAGCATTCTGAGAGGTTGAGATAGGAGGACTGCCAGTCAAACCTGAGCAACTTAGCAAGATCCTGTCTTCACATTTTACAAGGGGCCAGGGACATAGTACAATATCAATGCCTTAGAACATTCAGTACTTTCTCCGTTAACTAAGCTGGATGACGTACGACATGACTGCATTATCCAGCTCCTAGAGGGTACAGATGAACACCAAAAGTTCAAGCCTAGCCTAGGCCAATCAGTAAGACAGGGCTCAAAGTAAAATAAAAAGTAACAAAGTACCTGGGCCCCTGGGAAGTGGTGCAGTGGTAGAACAGGGGCACAGCATGAGCTCTACCCCACTGCCACGGAAACAAAACACACACAAAATCTAGGCCCAAAGCCCACCAGCTCCAGCAGCCTCTAGCACATTAGCCTAGCACACTGCTAATCTCAAATCCAAGACTAAAATTAAGTTTTAAAAGCTACTGACAAAGCAGTTTTAATTAATGTACCAAAATCACCTTCCTGTTAGATATTATGAACAAAACCGCACTCAACATCATAAAACCAGTTTTAACAAACTTGTCCATTATAAAAACCAAACACAGTTGGGTGTGGTGGTGCACATCTGTAACTCCAGCCCTTGGGAGGCTGAGGCAGAAGCACTGCTATGAGTTCAAGACCAGCCTAGCCCGGGTTACCAAGTGAGTTGAGAGCCAGCCTGTTTGAACTGCATATTAAGACCCTGTCACAAAAAGACAAAAGACAAAAAAAAAAAAAAAAAGAAAAGAAAAGAAAAGAAAAGAAAACCAACTTGTGTTCTAATCACCTTAACTTTTTCAAAGTTGTTTTGTTTTGTAGTTTTCTTTTTTGGTTTCCACTGGGGATCTAACTTATGACCTCACCCTTGCCAGGTGCTTATGGCACTGAGCTAAATCCCCAGCCCTGTGTTTTATAGTTTTCTGAGACATGGTCTTGTTATGTAGTTCAGACTGCCCTTGATGCAGCATCCTCCTGCCTCAAGCTCCCAAGGGCTGGGATTACAAGTCATGCATCACCATACCCAGTAAAATTGCTAAATTTTACAGTTTATGTCAAAAAAACCAGCTGAAACAATAAACACTAGAATGATTTTTATCGTACCCATATCAGTAATCATTTTTCATGCTATGACAGCTTCTCTAGGTTACCTTTGAAAAATTCTCCAGGATAGTCAGGTGGAGGTGATACCATAGGAGAGTCCAAATTTACAATGGATTTCATAACAATTTCTAAAGCATTTCTTCCATACTGAAAAAAAAATTACCCAGTCTTAGAATTCAGACACTTCAATCACAAAACCATCAGAATGCTATAAAAACTATTACTGACTAGAAATTCAAAAACAGCAGTTCCGGTTATCTTTGTATGTTTCTTACACTGTCGACTACTTGCTCCTACAAACGGCATTCAATTAGTAACGTGACTTCTGGGAACTCACACCGGTCCCCTCCCCAGGGCTTATTATGCTCCTCCTCCTCTTGGAAGGAAGGAAGGAAGAAAAAGATGCTGACTGCAGTGTGCTCCGCAAGCTCAGCGTCAGGGTACAGCTGCATGTCAAGGCTAACCCCGATGGCAAGCAGAGCTGCCGCTTCCCCATCAGGCTTCACTTCTGAGGCTCCGGCAGCCATGCACTCACGCACTCTCCATGCCAGCCTGGGGTCTCCGGCTTGAAACCATTTGGAACAACCTTCCTTGTCCATCATTGCACACCACACACGTTTCCAAGCTTTCAGAGAAGCTGAAGCTGAAATGTACCTTATTGTCAAAGTTGAATCTGCTCAGATCCCGAGATTCTGTTGCTCTTCTATCGCCATGTGTAAGCGCCCCCTAGCAAAACGACATTTGCAATCAAGGGAGTTAAGCCTCTACTGTGAGCCAGCCAGCACAGGTCATCTTTGACTCAGCATCTACATGACTCAAAACCTTACCAGGCTCTCAAGTCTTTTGGCAACAATAGAGGCAAATCTCTGCTCTCCTGCCAGTTCAGAAATCAGAAAGACATACTCGGGAGCAGTGACTTGATTTGATCTATGAGTTCTTCCTGTAATGACATTTTGGTAGAGATCACAAACTGTTCATATTCTGAGACCTATCTCTAACACTTACCATTAAGTTACTTAAAATGAACGATAATGTGACATTTCCCACAGCTCCCCACAAGTACAAAGTAGAAACACCGATCTGAGTGACAGACCTCTGCAGAGCACTACTGCCCTTACAAGGACTAGAACTTCCTGCGAGCCACTTAGATGACATAAATTACTATCACTACCCTAGCTTTGGTTAACAAGAAAGCTGACGATACAGTTGATGATCCTACAGTTGTTTTTAAATCACCAGGCCACAGAAACGTGAAACAGATGAGACAGGAACAGCAATGGGGCCCTGAGGATTGAAAAGTAGCACCCAAGTGCACAGGTCATCAAAGGTGCTCCCAGGAGCCTCGTTCTCAGTGAAGTGCCAGGAGGCAAGAAAGAAATTCATAGAGCACTATACATTTTAAAATCTTTCCCAAAGTTAAATGCAAAACCTAAGGCATCACATTCTAAGACTTCTGATACTAATATGCACCCATTTGCCGAGTGAAATTCAGTGTACAAACTTACCAAATTGTTGAATTGCTCTATCTGCACTCCAGGGTAATTCCAGAGTCATATGAACTCTTCGCCTTTGATTTTTAGCTCTGCGATCTGCTTGTAATGAAATACCTGAACTGGCGGCTTCTGAGATAATAGCAATATTCTACATCGAATTTAAGAAAAAAAAAAAAAAAGAAAATACCTCAGCACGAGAACAAGCAGAGCAGTACTCTATGCACAGAGTCCTCCCATGGCGTTTGCTGGTGCCCGGACCCAGCTGCAGCTGGCCTACAGCTACCTGGAACCAAGAGGAGCGCTCCCAGCCTTCCCTTCCTGCTAAGTGTGGAGATGCACAGGGTCTGCCTGAGAAGGACAATGTCCAGGACACTTCCTTAAAAGGAACAGACAAGCTCATCTCCCTGCTGCATTTGTTTCTGCAGTGCTGAGGACTGAGGCCTCTGAGCCACACCCCTGACCATAGCACACAATCCTGCAACACAGAAGCAACTTAAAGATGGAGCCTCCATAACTAAATCAGCAAGTAGGCAGCAGTGGCACCACCCTATAGCCCACTGTCCTCACACTGGGGTCAGAGGATCACCTGTACCCAGGAATTGGAGACCAGCTTGGGAACATAGAAAAGCCTGTTTCTCTTGGGGGAAAAAAAAAAATTAGGTGGAGAAGTCTGGCTTTCAAGGAGCCATGCTGGCCCCAGTCTATGTACTCAAACATGCACATAACAGAAACATCAAGCTTGTTTAAGTCAATTTTTGTTTTCAGTTGTTTGTTGATGTACGATTTTCCTATGTACTCAACTGGTTCAGAAATCATGATCCTCTTCCTGCCTTAGCCTCCACAGTGCTGAGATTATACAACTACCATCTGGCTTCTTCCTACTCTTTCAAATATATAATAGTTTTATAACTTCATTATTATTACTAAATTTTATTTATTTTTCAGAGGGTCTTTTTCAGACAGTAGCAGTTCAGGCTAGCCTTAAACTCATTTTGTAACCCAGGCTGGCCTTAAACCGCAGCAACCCTCCTGCCTCAGTTTCCCAAATGCTGGGATTATAGGTGTGAGCCACCACACCCAGCCTTATAGAATTTTTTTTGGGAACTGGAGCTTGAACTCACGACCACATGCTTGCAAGGCAGGCACTTATGCCACTGAGCTACATCCCCGGCCCATGATAGAATATTTTAAAAGCCAATGTTAATAGTGAGACCTATTAAATTCTCTCGGTGCAGAAGCAGAAAAGTTCTATGAAATATAAAGAAAAACATGGGTAAAGTGGTGAGATGCTTGCTATTTGGAAGGGGTGTTACCTAATTTTCAAATAATCTCCTGAGTAATATATGACAGTGAATGTCAAGAGATACATCACACTTTGTTTTGAGGTTGCTTGTTTTTGTGATAGGGTCTTACAATGTAGTTCGGGCTGACATCAGACCCAAGATCCTCCTGACTCAGCCACTGGAATAGCTTGGATTATAGGCTTGTGCCAGCATGCCTGACTAAAGCTCAATCTAAACATATGGAAGCCATCTCCCCAAAAAGCACCCTAGCAAAACATACCTTATCTCCATCCATAAACCTCTGTTTTTCTGTAATGTTTAATATTTCCACGGGCACATCAAGTTCTGACCTTGACTCATAAGATATACTTCCGTCATCGTTGCTCACAACACGTCCCTTGCGACCAGTCATCTGAAAAGCCAAACAGCGTCATGACAATCCTGGTGCCTGACTGTGCACAAGGAACTCGGACCACCTCCTTCACTGAGGAAATCCTGGCATTAGTACCAGCTCCCAAGGACACAACACACTGCATTACAGTCCCTGGGAGGAGCTAACAGTGGCCACCATCACACAAG
Organism: Cavia porcellus; assembly: GCF_034190915.1. Classification (NCBI taxonomy): domain Eukaryota; kingdom Metazoa; phylum Chordata; class Mammalia; order Rodentia; family Caviidae; genus Cavia; species Cavia porcellus. The sequence continues at coordinate 7,004,704 of NW_026947499.1, read as the reverse complement.
ATGGCCCTCAAGGGGGGCCATTGAGACCAACAGCTCAGCACACTCAAGACACTGTGGACAAGACTTCACCAGCACTAGAGGAGTAACTGCAGTGAAATTACCATTCTCAGAGCTTCCACAGGAAACCAGACAGGTGACTGTGATGACACCCAAAATACCACTCATACCACAGGGTTTGACTACCGTTCATTTTACAGGATTTAAAGTGGCAAAAAATTAACAAGAAGAAACACAGGCCTCATCAAGTAAGGCTTACCTCTGCAACATTCTCAGGGCCTCCCAACTCATCAATAAGTTCGTCCAGGGTGTTAGGAGGAAGGTCTTCAGCTAACTTCTCTAGTTTTTCCAGTAGGTCTTTCTTCATTTGCTGGGCCCTCTCGACAGCATCCTGACTCGTTATGAGGCTGCTATTACTGCTGGAGTTGCTGTTCGCTAGGGAAAGAACATTCATGCAAGTCACTGCACAGTGTGTATTAAGCAGAAGCGCATCTCACAAATAGCGCAAGTTTCTACAGATACCTGGTGCGCTGTTAGAAGCAGGTGTAATCACTGGTGTGGATGAAAAACTAGGTCGTTTTGATCCAAGACCTGATGCTAATAAGGCACTTTGAATAGAATCTGGATCTATACTTTTCTTCTTTTTTTTATCTTTGTTTTTCTTGTGATCTTTTCTGATTAACCAAGGATCTGAAAGATAAGGCAAAATGCGTACCAAGGATTGGTTAAAATAAACATGTGTCTTCAAAGGACATAATCCTTGATTTTTGTGTGGTGGTAGCAGAGATGATACACAGGGCCGCTGAATGCTCTGCCACTAAGCTACAACCCTGAGCACTTATCATTTTATTTTGAGACTGGGTCTCAGTCAGTCAGGCTATGATTGTTATGATTTTCTTTCTTTTTTTGGTGGAGGTGGTTACCGGGGATCAAATTCATGACCTTGTGCTTGCCTGACAAGCTAAATTCGCTAATTGAGCTAAATTCGCAGCCCTGGTCTAGAACTTGTGATCCTCCTGCCTCACACTCCCAAGCAGCTGGAATTAGAGATGTCTACTACTGTATGAGGCTCAACATTGAATTTTTTTGGTACTGTTAACTGATTTACTTATAAATCATTACCAACTATAGTAGCCCAATATATCCACCCACACGCTGAGAGGAAGGAGGGATGAAGAAGGGGACATAAAAAACACTGCAATGTGTTATATACATGTGCTATTCCCCATGATGAATGTCATCATGCACAGGAGACATGGACTAACAAAAATAAATCACTGCATGAGCAGATCAGAATCTGACTTATAAGACCCAGACAGACCAGTCTAGAGCTCACCACTCGACAAACGTTACAACCTGCATGGTCCTTTGTACTGCAGAGAAAAAGGCTCTAACCAGCAGGCTCTGGCCAGAACCCTGGGGCATTTCTGGCCAGCAGCCACCCCTAAGGCTGCGCTCACCGTCCTCGTCGTCTTCACTGGACTCATCTCTAAAGGGGTTGAAGTCATCGTCTTCCCCAGAGCTCATGTTCTTTGAGCTCTCATAGTCACTTTCTTCAGCATCAGAGGCATCGGACTCGCTCCCGCTGTCGTCAGAACTGCTGCCCGTGAGACCACCAACTTTCCGTGCCTTTTTAGCTTCTCGACTTACTTCTTCACCTACCCAAGACCCAGATAAGATCATTGGCTGAAACAGTGTTTCTAAAGCTCCCAGACATATATTCAGTTCAAAACTGCTTCAAATGATGTGCAGACAAAAAGGAGGCAAAAGCAAAAACTCAAGCAAGCACTCTAGAATTCCTTACAAAGAAAGGCTCTGTTCAGTGACTGAAGAAATCAAACACCCAATTACAAACTTTAAACAGTAGAGCCTTCAAGTTCACAGGCCTGAAAACTGATCAGAACAGTCAGAACAGCACCTGGCAGGCACTGAATTCTGTGTGAGACAGCAAGAAGAACGTGGATACCTACAGGTTCATACCCATGGAACAAGGGAAACACTGATGCATGAAAACTGTTTTCTTTCCCAAGTCTGGGATTTAACCTGGGGCCCAACACATGCTAGGCACTCTACCACTGAGTTACATCTCCTTGGACTTCAAACCTTCTTTTTTTTAAAAGTACACAAGGTGCTAATTCAAATTATGTTCTTGAATATTTGGAAAAGAGATCTAAAAATAATCAGAACTAAAAATATTAAAAGGTTCTAGGGCTAGTGAGATGGTGAGAACTTAACTCAGGAAAGCAAAACATGAACATTTAGTCAACCCAAGACATCGCTGAATGTAAGACAGCATTCCTTTTTGTGCTACTAAAAACATTTTTTTACACTGCCCTTTAAAGTAACAGCCGCTGAAGGGACTGGGGATATACCTCAGCAGGGCAGGGCCTGCCTGGCAAGCTAAGGTCTTACGTTCAATTCCTCATGCCCCAAAAAACCTGTAACACCAGCAATCCTGGCATCCTCGCACTCAGGAGGCTGAGGCAAGAGGACGATCAAGAGTTTTTGGACAACCTGAGCTACACATTGAGCTCAAGGCCAGTCTGAACTATACACTGAGATCGTGTCCAAAAAACCAAACCTTAACAGAACTATATTCGCTAACTCATTTTTAGGTGTAATAAGTATGTGGAAACATGTATCCAAAATGCATGAAATAAGACTAAAGGGTTGGACATTTAGAATACCCAACATCACATGTTTTTTGTTGTTGTTGTCATTGTTTTTTGTCTTTTTGAGACAGGGTCTCACTATAATGTTCTGGCTGGCCTTGAGCTCACTTTGTAACCCACAAGGCTGGTCTCGAATTTGCAATGATCCTCTTGCCTCAGCTTCCCAAGTGCTACAATTACAGGCATGTGCTACCATGCATGGCTATCATAGGTTTTTATATTGATCAATTTGTTTTGCACAACACTGGGCACTGAACCCAGGGCGTTGAAACTACTAAGACACAACAGTCAATCAGTTGATTATGTCAGTAAACATACAAACAGCAAACCCTAATGTGTGTTACAAACTGTTACATGGTGAGCCAGGGGTTTAGCTCAATGGCATAAGCACCTGCCTGGCAAGCGCAAAGTCATGAGTTTGATTCGCTTGTATTAAGGAAAAAAAAAAACTACCAAAAAATTGTCAACATGGGGAGTGTTCTCCCAGTAATCAGGAACCTAGCCCAAGCCTCTTTACAGTCCTCCCCACCTAGTTAGGTATTTCCTAAAAATCAGCTTTGACAAAGAGAGACCCGTATTTTAGTTGTTGTGCATCAGTCATTAGTTATGTGAATCTGGAAACATTTAACCTCTCAATCTTACTGTGTTTAAATTTCTATCTGTAAAACAAAAAATAAAACATAACTTCCTCAGGACTCCTGACGGGTTAAACAATAAACCTAAGTCTAAAAACTCCAGTGCCCAGTACCAGTTAACAGCTCATGTTCTAATTAAAAACAGCAGGTCGGTTACCTGTGCATTCCAGAGTACGAGGGTAACACTGAACACACACAACGACTTGCTAGTTTAAGAAAAGCAGTTCCTTCCCCAAATCCTGCTGCTTCAAAGCACGCCCATCCACAGCACTCCCAACAGCAGCTCCAGGGCTCACCTTTCCGCTTCTTCGTTTTGCTTTCCTTACAAGGGCTATCTCTGGGAGAACTGTTGTTACTCGGAGCTGTCAGATCGATTCCCAGCAAACTATACAATTTTTTCCTGTCTGGAGCAGGGAAGTGTTTTTCAATGAGTGACTGCAACACTCCTCTGTAGGAGAGGGACAGTGACAATTACTGCTTCACCTGAAAAAATCACGTACTATGGCATATGAATATATTGAATATATCATTTTAAAAGAAACACACTTTTTCAATCTTGTGAAGTACAAATAATACTCCTCAATGCATTTTAATTTTCAAGGTAAACCCCATCCCACTGGAGAAAAAAAGGAAGCAAAGTCATACGTGCAATTTTTAAACTTTAAAAAATTATTTTACGTTTTCTATGTAGCTATGTAAAAATGTAATAGGAGGCTACGGTCGGTGGCACATAGTTATAATCCGTGCACTCGAGAGGCTTAGGAAGCCAAGGATTTAGCTCAGTGGTTTAAGTGCCTGCCTGCAAGCATAAGGTTTTGAGTTCCATCCCCGGTACAAAAAAACAAGTAAGGCAGAGGGAGGAGGAGCACCATGAGTTCAAGGCTAGCCTGAAATGCATACTGAGGCTCTGCTAAAAAATAAACAGGGCCATAGCTCAGTGGCACAGTGCCTGCCTGGCAAGCATGACGTTATGAGTTTGATTGCCGGTAACAAAGTAAAAAGCAAACGTAAGAGTGTAACAGGGAGTGAGGTACAGTGCTATATATCTATACTTCCAGTTACTTGAGAGCCTGAGATCAGTGGATCACTTGAGTCGGTGTTTAAGCATGGGCAACAGCCAAAACCACCCTGACTTATCAATAAAACAAAATGAGGTCCTCCCTGAAAAGATCCATCAGAAAATTCATTATTTAAAAAAAAGAAGAAGAAGAAGACGACGACAAAGAAGGAAAACTGGTGAAACTACAGAAACTTTGTTTTTTTTTGAGACAAGGTCTTGCTATGCAGTCCAGGTTGGCCTCGAACTCCCTATCATCATCCGGTGTGGTGCTGCATGCCTGTAATCCCAGCCCTTGAGAGGCTGAGGCAGGAGGATCCCAATGAGTAGGCCAGCCTTAGCTACATAGAGACCCTCTCTCAAGGAATCAAACAGAACAAAAACAAAAGTAATTTTCAATTTTATCTATCTTCAATGTAGCACTTAGAAGTATTCTAAGAGTAGATGTAAAGTGGCAGAAACCAGGTTACTAATTTTATTGTCAGAAATAACATTTTTAACAGCTTTTGAAGATCACTTGCCTAAATTTCAATTTTACAGATTTTATGGTATCAGGGGAAACTAGGTGGTGCACCTCTAGAAAATAATGGTAATTATACATACATACAAGTCAAACTCAAACTCAACCAGATTTCCAAGGTGTTTAAACAAAGAATAAAGTACTTCTGTTAATCCATATATTGTAATAAATACTGATAGAACATGTAACATTATGTCAAGATTATGACATTTCTAAGTTACTATTTTGTTTTGCTTCGAGACAGGGTCTCACTATAGGATGCAGGCGGGCCTTCAACACCCTACATAGTCCAGGTTGTAACCCTGAATGCTGAGATTATAAGTGTACAACACTGTACCCAGATATATTTTTACTGTTTTCTAATGGATAAAATGTAATACAGATTGGCACAGAATGGCAAAAAAATCAAATTAGGAAAGCTTTTAAAGATGATACATAGGTGATGCAAAACTTTGTCAAGATGTGCCAGTATCTGAACTAATGGAAGAAACTCAAAAAGTAACATAAACAAACACATTACTTGGCAGTTGAAACAAAATCATTCAATTCTCCTCCACCTTCTTCCAGTGCTTCTAATGTTCTAGCTTCTCCTGTAGACTGCAGACCAATTACAACACACTGTAAGAAGAAAGTAAGGTAGTTACAAATAACACATGCTTGTTGGCCTTTTTTTTAAAATCTTTTTTAAGACAGGGTCTCATTATGTAGCCCAAGCTGGCCATGAATTCACAGAGATCCTCCTGCCTCAGCCTCACAAATGCTGGGAATCACAGGCCTGCTCTATCACACCCAGCCTTTTAACTTTTGACTTTATCAAATGCATTTTTTATTAATAAATATAAAAACTATGAAAAAATTTTCATAAAAATTAGAGCAACAATGGTTAACATACTGTGCATCATGACCTTAAGATGTATTTTAAATATTTAACAAAAACTAAAGATTTCAAAGACTATTATTTTGAAATGTATTTATATTATATATTTCAGACATGCTTAAAACAGAAAATAGATCATAATAGCATGACTAACACCTCTGCCATTACGGATTTACAGCCTCTTGTGTTTTAAACAGATAAAGTCTTCAAAAAGGAAAAAAATCAACTGGGCATGAGGGTGCACACTTGCACTTTTGGTATTCTGGAAGAATGAAGCAAAAAGATCTCAAGTTTGCAGCCAAGCATGGTGGCACATAACTATGATACCTGGAGGCTGAGGAAAAAGGATGGCCACAAGGCCAGCCTGGGCTACACCATGAGTTCAAGGCCAACCTGAATAAATAAATCAGCAAATAATTAAAAAGGGCTGGGGAAGTAGCTTAGTACAAAAAGCCCTGGAGTCAATCTCCAATTTTAAAAGAGCTGGGGAGTGCAGCACAGTGGCCCGAGGTTCAGTCTCTGGACAGGGAGTTGGCTTCAGGCAGTATCTGTTAGTGGATCTGTGGTTATCAGTGGTAATGGTCAAACTGGACTGGTACTTATTTTGTCACTCCTTGAACTATCTAAATAGTCAGTGCTTTCTTAATTTTTAAAACTACATTTTAAAATCCTACTATATTAGTCTTTTTGTAATTATCCTTTACAAAGACTTGACTTCGTTAAGAGAGAAACCTCCGTCCCACAAGAATATAACGAAAAGTATTCAATCTCTGAGTAAGTTGTACAACTTACTTTTCCATTCTTGATTTCCTCCCGTGCTAGTTGCACAACCCTCTTCACTTTGGACGCTATGCACAAGTACTTGAAGAACCTCTGGTGTGCAGACCAGAACTGGCCCCACATGGACTTTTTCATCCGCTGCTCAGCATCAATCAGGTCTGCGGCCTGCTGAAACCGCTCTCTGGCGATGACCCACTACAGACAAAGCCAACAGTATACATGCTTTATCTCTGAGCAGTTACTTTACAATGACCTTCAATAAAGATAATAGTAACCTGGAGAGCTTCTGAGCTGTCTTAATATTCTTACTCCCTAAGACAGCCAGTTTAGAATACACTTACATATAATGCCATTTTTTGAGAACTGTATCACTCAAGTAAATGGCTATTTTTTTGATGGATCACTTTAGTGAAAACTGGAAGTTTTAGAAAATAAAGATATTGGTTAAATGACTTGTTGTGGTAATTTTCCTGTCATTTCATAGCAGAAATGCATTCCTATGAGCCGACAGACATTACAATGGACAAAACCAACCAATATTATTTGTACACCGAAAACATTAGGAATTAAGAAACACTTCTCAGACAAAGAAAAAAAAAAAAAAACACTTCTCACCAATTTGACTGCTTTGTTATACATTTTAACATAGTTCTGAGAAAGCAGAACTTCCTCAATTTTGAAGGTCACTCCAGTAAAACTCAGCTGTCGGGCTATGTACATTCCTCTAAGCTTCATATCCATAGCAACTATCTCCATGGCACCAACACCTCTGAAGAAAATGAAAACACTCAGTAACTATCAAGTAAAGCAGGACTTTAATCTACAGTGTAGGGCTTAGCAGTAATGTGTTTCCCAGTGCGAATGAACACAGCATGCACCACAAGCTGCATTACCTGCGCTCCACTGCTTGAATGAAATCACTGAATTCTCTGAATGGAGTTCCTTCACCCCAGATTCCAAGGCGGTTCATATAGGCCATGTTACGCGGTTCCGAAGCACCTGGAAAATCCCCAAATATACTATAGCTGCAAATAGAATTTATACCTATTTTTTAAATTAAATAATACTCACCAGTGGCACTTGCATAAACAACTCTGGCTTTTGGCAATTTGTTCTGAAGCTCCAAAACTGCTAAGCCTGTCTTGGTGGGTTTTGAAGAACCAACAGGACATAAGTTTTTTGCTTTATGACACTCATCAAACACTATCTGTAAGGACTGAGTTAAGGAATATGCTACATTCCTTAACATGTATCAGTTCTTTAGGAAGAGTTAACATTCAGCTCCCCAAAGATTCAGAGGGCCTCTTCTTTACCGGTATGAAGGAGGCCATCCAGGTGCCTCTCCCACACAGCCAGCCACTCTCCCGCCCAGCTTTCAGGCGCACACTGACTGCTACCGTATTTAGCTTAGCCAGGCATTTAATTTCCAACTAGGATGCAGCAATGGGTTTTCTATAGCAAGACGCGTCCACCACAGATTATGCTGGAAAAAATGAACTGTGTATACCAGTACACACTGTAACAGGGACCCAAATTACCCAGCATTTCACAACATGTGATGCTTCGCACAGGATAACTTATGATAAACTGTGAACAATACATTTTAAAATCACACAATGTTCCTTTCACTTGGTGTCTCGGTGCCCTGCCATTTAATGTGAACACCCACCTAAGTGACCACACCCAGCACCGCTCTCACCTACTCATCTTTTCCTAAATCAGTTATTTCTCTGACAAACTGACTCAACTTTCCAGCCGTCTGGGAATCTAATAATTAAAACTGCCATCCCAACAATCTATTCATCTAATCCTAGGACTCTCCTTTGCCAAAAGTCTGTTTTATTATACTTTTATGCCATTAAAAAATAGAATCACAGTTGTCATAAAGGATACCACTCCATCGAAGTCGTCACCGCACCAATGCAGAAGTTGTTTCAACCGAGTTTTATATTTGCCACCAGACTGGCTTTCCCCAATAAGAGAAGAATATGTAGCAAAAATAACACCCTTTTTCACACTCCCGTTATGTTTGGAAGAAATTTTTCCATATTTAAACTAAAATCAGAAAAGAAAAGGCTATAATTAGTCTGGGAAACATTTATCTGACCCAAAATTCTATAGCAGGACCTCTTAAACTGAATAGGTTCCTAATAGGCTGAAAAAAGTCCAAACACTTCCTAAGATACAACACAAAATGTCTTGTACACAAACGCATGCATGCATGCGCGCACGCACACACAAACACACACACACACACATATTATGGTATAATGGTGCAATTTTCAAAGTCTCAAGGGAGTCCATCATTCAAAAAATAATAATCAAACACCCCTTTAGAAACAAGTCACAGTATCTACTCCACAAATATTTACTATCCATTTACTACAGCAAAGCACTGTGATTAAATTCTGAAAGAGTATTAGTTAATGTAACCCCTTTGGATTACACTGCTCAGGATTAAGATATTTACAGGTCTTACCTGTATGCTTTCAGTTTTAAACTATTCATACACGATCATTTAAAACAAATTTTTTTTTTTTGTCTTTTTCCTTTTTATCGGTACCGGGGATCGAACCCACGACTGCCTGCTTGCAAGGCAGGTGCTTATGCCGCTGAGCTAAATCCCCAGCCCCCATTTAAAACAATTTTAAGCTAACAAACTACTCTGTTGGACCATGAACCAACTCAGGGCAGCAGGACAGCAGATTTGCATTTACTTATTTGCAGAAAGGCAGTTACAGGAACTGTGTTTTACCTTGATAACCAACACAGTGTATCAATGAAGACTTCCTAAATGAACATCAAGATTCTAGTCACAGTAGACTGCGTTTTAGGCATATCACCCACTTTCTTATGAACTCTTTTGCCATGAACACAGGTACACGCACCAAGTTCATGAGCCAGAGGAATACGAACCAAATCTCTAACCCACAAGGTCCCTTGCACAGCACTTGGTGCCCTACGGTGACAAGGACAGCCTCTCTACACACACCACACAAACAGCCACATAAACGTACTTGAGAGTGTCAAGGATTTAGCTCAGCAGACTAAGCGCCTGCCTGGCAAGTACAAGGTCATGAGTTTGATCCCTGGTACCAAAAAAAAAAAGTACTTAAGAAACTAAGACAAGGGGCTGGGGATTTAGCTCAGCGGCATAAACGCCTGCCTTGGAAGCAGGCAGTCGTGAGTTCGATCCCTGGTACCGATGAAAATGAAAAAGACAAAAAAAAAAAAAAAAAAAAAAAAAAGAAAAAAAGAAACTAAGACAAAAGGGGCTGGGGATTTAGCTCAGTGGCATAAGCACCTGCCTTGCAAGCAGGCGGTTGTGAGTCCGATTCCCGTACCGATAAAAAGGAAAAAGAAAAAAAAAAAAAATTTAAAAAAAAAAAAAAAAAAAAAAAAGAAACTAAGACAAAATAACTAAAGACTGAGAAATCAAATTCCATGGCAGCAGGGACAATGCCTGTTTTCCTTGCTCACTACACAGCCACTCCTTGGCGTGGTACCGGGCACACAGTAACATATGTACCAACAGGAGTGGCTGCGCTTGGAATAACACACTGAATCCTAACAATCCTACAAAGTAGAGATGGTTATTCCCACCTCACAGGTGGGTTCAATATTTACTCAATAACCAGGTAAACAGAAGTTTTCATACCTTATTTAATGAGTGGACCAAAATGTTTTTTGCTCCAATATCCCTCAAATCTCTTTCAGCATCATACTTTAAGTCATTTGAAACACTGAACCTGTCATAAAAAGAAAAAAACAAACTAAATCCAAGTTACACTACTCTAGTAGAATTTAGGAATGATGCCAGTTGGAACACTTAAAAATACCCATTCCATTAAACCCATTCCCGCATGCCAAGCTGTCCACAAATGGAGCCTCCCACAGCCTGTTCCCGACACTTACCACAGTGCTCTCTTTCTACTCAACAAGTAGTTTTCATAGATGATTCCTGCTATCGTCCTGCCTTTCCCTACACCAGCACCATCACCTATTAAGAAGCCAGCACGATCACCATTAGGTAGGAATGTTTCATGTTGCTGAAAAAAAGAGAAGACAAGTAACTAAGCCTCCATCATCTCCAGAACCTTTCACACAGTTTCAGGAACATGCCTGCCTTTTGCTACATCAATGCCAGAAGGTCTGGCCTTAGTTAATGTGGGTACTGTCCACAGATTTACTACATTTTCTTTCTTGCTACCCTCTCTTGCACCAAGACATTTTTATTCTTTTCAGACAGGGTCTCACCCTCACTAAGTAGCACAGGCTGGTCTTGAATTCATTATGTAGCCCAGGCTGGCTGCAAACTTGAACTTGCAGCAATCCTCGTGCTGCAAATCTGAGGAATTTACAAACTGGTGAGAAGCCTTCCATGCTCCTTTCAACACTTACATAATCAAATACTACGCTGCATGTCATGCATAATTATGGGAGATATTGGATTATTTGGGTCATTACTTATTTTACAGAATGGAGCATGAAGTAGAGCGTAGTGGCACACTCCTGTAATCCCAGCACTCAGGAGGCTGAGGCACGAAGATCGTTGTAAGTTTGAGACCAGCCTTGGGCTACAAAGTGAGCCTAAGGCCAGCCTGAACTGCACAGCAAGACTCTGTCTCCAAAAAAAAAAAAAAAAAAAAGGAACATGATTAAAATCCGATGTAAGAAAACTGGTGTTAATCCTAGTTTGATTTTTTAAAGCCCTCTACAATACTTCACATGGCATAGTAACACCAGTTTATTCAATCACTTCCAACAATGCAGGTAGTCAAATCGTTCTGACTGGGGGAAGGAGGGATCACTATAGGCATATTCCTATCTGAGGAATAGATTCCTAATAATGGAATTGTTAGGTTAAAAGATATATATTGTCAGGCATGGGGGTGCACGCCTGTATCTCAGCACTTGGGAGGCTGAGACAGGAGTATCATTGTGAGTTCAATACCAGCCTCGATTACAACATGAGCTTAAGCCCAGCCTGAACTGCATAGCAAGACCCTGTCTCAAAAAAGACGTCCCCCAAAAAAGGACACGTATGTTTTAAATTCTGTTCTCTTACCATCTTTGATTTTGTTCTTTAAATTATTTACATTTTAAGTTTCTCATATAAGAAAAACCATGCAATATTTAACCTCTCCAGGGTTTCACTGATTTCTTTCACTTAGCATTCTGATTTTAAGACCTATACATTTTCCTATAAACAACTCAACTTTATTCTTCTTTAAATGAACAGTACTCCTTAGTATATATGTAATATTTTCTTCATCCATTTAGCTGTTGACAGATACACTGACTTGCATAATTTAGGGATTCTGAACATGGGTAGGCAGGTATCACTGTATTTTTAAGTTTTATACAGAATATATATATATATATATATATATATATATATATGTATATATATATATAAATACAAACCTATGTAAATACAAAATGTTACAGTATTCACTATTTCCACTAAAAATACATTCTGCTTATCTCTTAGATACTGCCTCATTTTGTAACACATAAAGCTATTAAAAAAACATTCAGGAATTTTTCCATACAAGGTAATTTTTTCTTTAATTAAAACTCCACTGTATGGACCAACATGTTATGTGCAATGTTTACCTGGGCTGCATATGTAATTGCCTCGAGCTGTAATGCTGATAACCAGCCACTGTCGACGGTCTCTTCAGAGATGGACGTTTTGTACCACACGTCGGGAGGAGTGACACTGGATAAAGAGCTAGTTTCTACTACAGCATCAGGATGGCGCAGGCCAATTTTTACTGGATGAAAAATTGAAAAATACTTCAATTATTTCATTCTACTAACATTCCCAATTTAATTACAAGATACTGCAAGATTTCCCCTATGATGCAGAAAATGTCTGAGGCACTATTTATTCTGAACCTCCATAAAGTGACATGTTGCCCTGCGGATGTTACTCAGCAAACTTGTATCCGCATAACTTTGGGTTCAAGCTGCAGTATCACAAAAAAGTCTCTGAGACTGTAAAGTACTCCTTAAATTTGACTAAAATGATCTAACAATTATGGACAACTTATATGAAGACTTGCTGATAAAAAACATCTAGTTTAAAATCATTGATCTAGCCAAGCATCTTGGGAGGATCCCAAGAGCCTACAAATTGGAGCCTTGCCTGGAAAACAAACGGACTGCATTTCAAAACAAAAATAAAGTAATAAATAAAAAAATAAGTTCAGAGCCAGGCATGGTGGTGCATTCTTGTAATTGCAGCACTCGGGAGGGTAAGGAAGGAGGATCGCTGTGAGTTTGAGGCCATGAGGGGCTACATAAGCAAATTCAATGCCAGCCTGGGCTACTCATTGAGACCCTATCTAAAAAAACCAAAACCAAGGGGCTGGGGATTTAGCTCAGCAGCATAAGCACCTGCCTTGCAAGTGTGTAGTCGTGAGTTCAACCCCTGGTACTGATAAAAACGAAAAAGACAAAAAAACCCAAAACCAAAAACAAACAAAAACCTTAAATTAATACATAAGATTATCCAGAAATGAATATAACCCACTGCCCCAGACTAGAGAGGTTTTATTTAAAAGTTACTTATTTCATTTTGCAAAAGTTCACAGTATAATTTCACTTAGGAAGAAATTTCACTTAGGAAGGAAACTATAGCATAAAATTAAATGGCAACTAACTCCCCAAAATGTACAATATGAGTAATTTTAAATAGTGACTGACAAACTTTTTCTATAAAGGTTAAGCAGTTAAGTGTTCTCAGCTTCACAGGTCATTCAGACTGTTTCATAACTAGTAAACACTGTTATTACAGTATAAAGGCAATCACTGACAATAATTAAACCAGCGAGCATGCCTATGTTCCAATAAAACTTTATTTGCTAAGACAAGCAGTACATACAGACCCTGTGGGCTGACCTCTCTCTAGTTTAAAGGATCAGAGAGGGGCTGGGGATTTAGCTCAGCAGCATAAGCACCTGCCTTGCAAGCAGGTGGTTGTGAGTTCAATCCCTGGTACCAATAAAAATGAAAAAGACAAAAAAAAAAAAAAAAAAAAAAGGGTCAGAGAGGCAAACTCAATTTTTTCCTCCCAGTAAAAAATTATATGAAGGGGGGCGGGGAAGCCCAGGTACATCCTAAGCACCTTTAAATTTTTCAGACAGCTCTCCTAAAGGTCTTGCCCAGGCTGACCTCAAACTTTAAATGCCCCTGCACCCACCTCCGGAATAACTATAAGAATGTGTTGGCATTCTGGCACTAAAACGTTATTGAGCCTGTTCAGGCCGGCCTTAAACTCATTATGTAGTGAAAGCTGGCCATGAACTCAGGCAAACCTCCTGGCTTAGCTTCCAAGTGTTTGGATTACAGGAGTGCATCACCATATCCAGCTCTAAAACTTTTTTTTATCTTTTTTTGTTAACAGCAACTCAACTTCTAACCTCATATTTGCCAGGCAGGCACTTTGCCACTGACCCAATAAACTACCACCCCCTCTAAAACTTACTTTGGTTCGATCCCCGGTACCATTAAAAGGAAAAAGACAAAAAAAAAAAAAAACCCTCACTTTGAATGACAAGAAAGTTACAGAATCTTGGGGTCTTTACAAAGTTATTAAAATATTTTAGTTTAAATACTATTAATGATTTTTTATACATATTAGTAACATACAAAACACAATCTAGACTTACATTTATTCAATTTCTATATAAATAATGAATGAAAATTTCTGTACAAAAGCTATGTTACTTTCATTTTCAGAAAGTGACCACTAAAACATGAATCATGAATGTTACACAAAAGGCAAAAAATGATATTAATGAAAATCAATAAATTCAAATAGCACAAGTTATTTATTAATAAAATTCAAAACAAAAGACTCATGGTAGGGTTGTGGATTTAGCTCAGCGGCATAAGCAAACAGGCAGTCGTGAGTTTGATCCCCAGTACGGATAAAAAGGAAAAAGACAAAAAAAAAAAAAAAAAAAAATAGACTCATGGTGAGCTGGTGTGGCAGCACATGTTGATAATCCCAGCAGGCTTGGAGGCTGCAGCAGGAGGACTCCAAGCCCAGCTTGGGCAACTTATTGCCCTGGTTCAATCCCCAGCATCAAAAAACAAAACAAGAATTCCAATGGTTTTATAATGTTCAACAGGATATATACATACAAAGTTAAACTACACATTTGTAATGCAATCAAAGCTTTTGGAAATAGAGGGAAATGTAGGGGAACGGGAAAAGAAAGAGGAAAAAGAAGGAAGAGGAGGAAAGAAGAAAAGGACGAAGATAAAGCCTATACAAGCACAAACTCCCTATGATGAACATTATATAATGCAAATTACAATAAAGTTTCAAAAAATAAACAACAAAATAAAATCCCTATGATGAACATTATATAATGCAAATTACAATAAAGTTTCAAAAAATAAACAACAAAATAAAATACAGTTTGGTGTGCTTTTCTGTTGTTGTTCCATTTTCTAAGATGGGATCTATGTAATTCAGGTTGGCCTTGAAATCACAGGGACCATCCTGTCAGACTCCCAAGTGCTGGGATCACAGGCGTGTCATTATGCCAGATGTAAACTATGTATCTTGTTTTTTTTTTTTTTTGGTCTGTTTCATTTTTATCAGTACCGGGGATCGAACTCATGACTGCCTGCTTGCAAGGCAGGCGCTTATGCTGCCGAGCTAAAACCCCAGCCCCTAAAGTATGTATCTTTTATAGCTACAATTGAATTAAAATACGTTTTGTTGTTGTTGTTGTTTTTGGTCTTTTTGAGACAGGGTCTCTATGCAGTTTGGGCTGGCCTTGAGCTCACTTTGTAGCCCAGGCTGGTCTTGAACTCCCAAAAATCCTCCTGCCTAAGCCTCCCAAGTGCTGGGATTACAGGCATAAACCACCACGCCTAGCAGTTAAGATACTTTTATTATCACTATATAAGCAACACTAACTTGAAACAAAATAAAAATCCTCCTTAGTCTTTGTTTCAAACACTTCAATCTTTGTTTATGGTACTAGGAATTGAACTTAGGACATTGTGTTTGCCAGGCAGGCACTGTGCAGCTGGGCTATACCCTTGGCCCAAACACTTCTATCTAAATGTTTTAAATGTGTATACTGAAAAAATTCTCAGTAAAAGGTTCACGTATTTTAAAAACAGGGGGCTGGGGATTTAGCTCAGCCGCATAAGCGCCTGCCTTGCAAACAGGCAGTCGTGAATTTGATTCCTGGTACCGATAAAAACGAAAAAGACATTAAAAAAAAAAAAAAAAACAGAGCTTAAGAGTCGGGAATTTAGCTCAGCAGCCTAAATCTCTGTCTGGTAAGTGTCAGGTCATGAGTTCAATCCCCCATACCTAAATAACCACTTATCAACTGCTGGGATACATAGCTGAAATGGCCCATCAGATAAATGTACAAGGGTGAGTTATGTAAGTTCATAAAGAACCCAGAATTTTTTTGACAAATCTCCAAGACATACATTTTATTGGCATATATTCTGCATAGGTTTCAGCATGGCCCATTTCTTCTTCGTCTTCTTCTTCTGGCTCATCCTCCTCTTTTACAACAGGAACCTTCTGTAACAACAGAGAAAGTACGTTCAGCCACGCGTCCGGAGACTGGAGGCCCAGGCAGCCCGCGGGATAATCTTACACCAGAACCCTGTAACCACCGACCAGGGACCACCTGCATGTTCTCTCAACTCTGGCTTCCCCACTTCTCCAGTGGTGATCTGCTCTGCCCATTACATGAGAAGGTCAGCACAAGGTGCCACTGCCCTGCAGCCACCATCTCCCCTGGGCATTGCCTTCCTGTCACAGCATCCCACGCACAGTCCATGTGCCCTTAGCAGGGCCCTTCTGGGTCACAGCCACCCTCCCCTCAGTTCACCTCCACCTGCTTCCTTCTCTCAGACCCTGGAAGCTAGTCCAGCCCAGGAGAAAAGTTTAGGGCTCCTCTGGAGCAGAGATTCATGTCCATTTCCAAGTGCCCACATAGCAAGTACAGAGAAGCAGCCACGGATTTCCCCTCAACCTCTCGAGGAAAACCGAGTGGTGGCAAGGGTTCTAAGGTGACAGGGTAACGCAGGCCGTGGTTGGCAAGCCATTGCGTGTTTCCATCTTTCTCCACGGACCTTACACCAGGAGTGGGAAGAATGAGAGCAGGGAGACACTAGTCACCAGCACCTCTGTCACCCCCATAAAGCCATGGGAAGCTGCTGGTACAGAGGACAGGAAGAGAAGGCTGCTGTGAAACCTCACAGATGGAGGAAGGAGGAGGAGGAGGAAGAGGAAGATGCAGTCCAAGCCCCCAGCTCCCGGTCTGGGGGACCAAGTACACTGGCATGAAGGAAACAAGGAGCAGGCGAAGCATCTCAGGAGCCTCACCCCGCAAACATCTCAGGAGCCTCACCCCGCAAGTGCGGAGATAAAATCCCAAACTCCCAATGGTCACAGAAATGAAACTCATCGTTAGACACTGGAGAAAAACAGAACCAACAGAGAAATACATCTGATACCCCACACAATTATTTCACTCTGTATCCTTGGGGCAACTTACCAAAATTCTGAGTCCTCTACACTTTTACACCAACCATAAAACAAGAGGATCTATGCTATAATTATCAAACTTCCTTGTTTCTCCCTTTTCTTCCTCCATCTAAATTTTTTTAAAAACGGACTCTTGCTAAACTGCCCAGGTCAAATTACGTCTGGCTTGGCCTCCAATTTGTGTGTGTGTGTGTGTGTGTGTGTGTGTGTGTGATAGTGGGGTTGAACTCAGGACCTTCACATTGAGCTATAACCCCAATCCTTTCCTGTTTTTAAATTTTTGTTTTATTTTTGAGAAAGGATCTCTTTGCATAGTTCAAACTGGTCTTGAACTATGTAGACTAAGCTGGTCTCAAACTCAAGTCATTCTTCCTGCCTCAGTCTCCCACATGCTAGGATTACAGGGATGCACCACCACAGCCAGTCTCTATTTTTAATTTTTTTAATTATTATTACTATTTTTTTAATCGGTACCGGGGATCAAACTCATGACTACCTGCTTGCAAGGCAGGCACTTATGCCACTGAGCTAAATCCCCAGCCCCTCTATTTTTAATTTTGAGGCAGGGTCATACTGCTTAAGCTGGACTCCAACTTGTGATCCTCCTGTCTCAGACCCTCAGAGTGCTGGCATTACAGGCCTGAACCACTATGCAGGGTTCACATCCCAACCCGTCATCCTTCTACCTCAGCCTCTCTAGTAGCTGAGATAATAACTATGTGCCAACACACCCAGTTTCCACTTAGATTTTTAGAAAAATCACCAGGGGTATAATTGAAGGGTAAACTGGGATATTGAAGGGTCACAAAATCCAAGGACCAGATGGGGATCAGACAGGGAGTACTTTTAAACCAGGTGGTTGTAAACTGGTAACTGGTATCAAGCCCCAGCCTAAGCAGCAGCCAAGAGAGCTGGCACCTGGGGAACGATGCAGCTCATGAGTTTTACAAGCTGAGGTGTGCGGGGTTGGGGCTGTCAGGCCTCCCCATTTTCTAATGGAACCTAGAAATCAGAATTCCTTGGGCCCACAAAGTATTCAAAATTCCTCCAAACACTGCAGAGCCCAGGAAAGTGCATCTGTTTGCGTGATGCTCCACAGACTACCACTGGTAATCCAATGGACCGTGCATCTCGAGAGGCCCAGAACTCCCCCCACACTATGGTGAAAGTGTTTATGGAGTGGAATGGGACAAAAGCTCTGCATCAAACATTTCTTAAAGATACGTGTATGGCTAAGAAAATCAACTCCAAAGTGCTACTGACGTACAACCACTAAGGAAATGGGATGCTGCCTGCATTCACTCTTCCGGCGCCCACTGAAAATCTCAGGAACTGGTCACTGGGCCACCTCCAATGCCACCTTCTGAGGCCAAGACCTTGTAGTCTTTTGGTATTATACAGACAGCCATCACTCTCCTGTTTCATTTTCCCTCACACTTTTAAAATCCCCAATATTGTAGGGTACAGATGCATGCCTATAACCCCAATACCCTGGCAGGCTGAGCCACAAGGCTCACAAGTTTGAGTCTGGCCTGGGCACCTTAGTGACTGGGACCATGGGAAATGGGAACATAGCTCAGTGTGAAGGCCCTGAGTTTAATTCCCAGTATTACCAAAAGTAAATCCCCCAGGTGAGGCCCTCTTATCCCCCTATAGATTACTAAGGTGCCTCTTCCCACTCACCTGCCTGAGTCAGGAGCGGGCCTCTCCCATACACCTGCAGAGGCTCCTTTCAGAGACCACACCATCCCAAAGTCCTTCAAGCTCACCTCAAGAGCCCACATCTTCCACTGCCACTTCTTCCAGTGAACCAAGCATCCCGGCTAGGCTCACCCAAGCACAAGACTGCCCTGTCCTCTGTGTCTGTTACTACCCTGGCACCCCCCTTAAAGAGCCTTGTCCAAGGCTCCCACAAACTGCAGCTGCACACAACTTCCTTCCTAAGAAGGAAGGAAACCCATGCTTAGGGGGTACTACCTCCCTCCAACTCCGAGCCAACCCTGTGCTGACACTGCACACTGATGCCGAATCCTGCTGACTATGACAACCCATGCTTACTGAATGGGGAATCCTGCAACACTCTTACGGAAACCCACTATCGTAGTGTTATCCATAGAGATGTTCATAAACACACAAAAATCAATTAAACTGAAGCATACTGTATTTCTTTTTTTTTTTTTAATCGGTACCGGGGATCGAACTCACGACTGCCTGCTTGCAAGGCAGGCGGTTATTCTGCTGAGCTAAATCCCCAGCCCCTAGCATACTGTATTTCTAAGAAAAAAATTTCCTAATTTTAATTCTTTGTGTGTGTGCTAGGGATTGAACTCATGAATTCATGACTTGGCACCTGCCAAGCAGGCACCTACGTCGCTTAGCTAAACCCCTGGTCCCCCCGCCCTTTTTTTGTTTTTTGTTTTTGTTTTTCAGACAAGGTCTTGCTATGCAGGCCAAGCCGGCCTCGAACCCACTATTTAACCCTGGCTGGTCTTAAACATGCTCCTCTTGCTTCAACCTCCCAGGGATACATGTCCAAAATTTAAGGAAAAAAAAAAATACATAACTAGATTATAAACTTTGACAGGTCTTAACTAGTTCAAGTTCACTCCTGAAATATAGTTGTCAAAGGTTTTTTTCTTCCCTTTTTTTCAGAAAAAGTCTCGCCATGTAGTGTAGGCTGGTCTTGAACTCACGGCGATCTTCCTGCCTCAGCTTCCCAAACACTGGAATTACAAGCAAGTGCTACCATGTCCAAAAGTCACAAACTTCTAATTAACCTCACCATGTCTTTTCTCCTGATCATGTAAGATTCTTAATAAAAAGATCAGTATTACATGTATTTGTATACTTTCTATCAAACACCAAATGTTTTGATCACCCTGTTTGGTGTGTAATTCTTTCAAAGAAGTTTAAGTTTCCCCATATGTTCATGTAATGGAGCAGTCTACTGCCACTTAAAAGTTTTTTGAGGGTTGTTCTAGAGTACTTTTAGTTAAATATACTTCTCTTTTTCTTTTTTTGAGACAAGTATCATTACGCAGTACAGGCTGGCCTTGAATTCGGGCTGGCCTCAAGCTTGCAGCAACCCTCCTGCCCGAGTCCCTCAAGTGCTGGGGTTAGAGGCATTCATAAACCTGGCTTTGTTTCTGGTTTTTTTTAAGACAAGGTATTGCTATGTAATGCAGTCTGGCCCTGAACTTACACCAACCCTTCCTGCCTCGGCCTCCAGAGTGCTGGGATTACAGGAGTGTCTCATCAGGCCCAGCTGCAACTGTATTTTCATACTACACAAAAATATAGACAAAGATATTTGAGACTCACCATAGTTGGTGAAAAACTTCTCATTTTCATGTCATTTATCCATATTCTTGCTACTTCTTTATTAGATGACTCTTTCTTCACTGTACCATTGCTTACATCAGCTGAAGAGGAAAAATTAATATATAGTTTTTAGGGAAAAAAAAATCTCAATTTCTTTGCCTACTGTACTAAAGATTCAGTGATATTTACCAACTTAACTAATCAAGAGACATCAATCTGCCTATTAAGGATATACATTTACAGGATAATTAGTTTTAGAAAGTAACTCACAAAGAAAAAGTATGCAGGGACAACAAAATTTAATTATGAGAAAAGCACATTAACTGGAACTATGTGATGGCTGAACACTGATACAGAAGCCACTATTACCTGGAGAGCTCATTCCAGTTGGCTCATTGAGAGAAAAAAAAAAAAACTCTGCAGATTTGATACTACTCATTTTTCTAGGCAAAATAATTATTTGTAGAAGAAAGTCAACTTGGGAACTTTTCATTTCCTTCCTGTCCTCAGAATGAAGATCCAAATAATGAACTTTTCTTCTTTGATGATTTTCAAATACTTCTTAAATACACATATAACTTCAGACTCCCAACTATCAAACTAGCACTGCCTGACTGCACTGGGGAGACAGGAGTGCTTGAAGCCTATGCTGCAAGCCTGGGCACCCCTGAAGCACTCCTGGTCCCTGGGAGGCCTGAGATCACAATGGGCAAAAAGTGCCTCTCCAGAGAACACCTGGAGTGCTTAGCAGGCTAGATAACTATCTGGGAAAAACCTTTCACCTCAAGTCCAAAAGCTAGAGGACCAGTTAAACTATTGAACACAAAGGCCAGAACACAGATAGCCAACTGTGGAAGAGCCAGTGATCAGTTTACAGCATTTTAAGAGGAGCTCAACTAAGAGATCATGATACAAATAGAAACCCAAAGGGCCAAGAACTCCAAAGAGGCAAACCCACAAGGCAAGAGGTGGAGCACGCAAAATCTTGGGGTGGGCAGTTACAACGTTCAGGCTTCATCATCTCTCAGTAAAGAAATGAGGCTCCCCTGCAATGCAAACCTTCATTTATTTTCAGCATTTACTTACAATCTTTTGTTTTCAATACTGGTCTAATCTGATGGTTTCCAGGATTCCACAAGGATGCCTGGCTTGCAGTCTGTTATCTGAACCTCCAAGACCCACTGTGGGGGAACTTACTGTAGTAAAGAGCCCTCCATCAGCCACACCACTGTGCTGCTTCACCCTCTGCCCTCCAGGCTCTCCTTACTGCGGCTCACACCTCTGTCGGTTTCAAAGGCACAGGTGAAGTCTGGGTGGAAATGCTCAGAGCCTCTCAGGCTTGCTCATCAAACCCAAAGAGCCAGAAGTAAATCATTTTCCACCAACTGCTGACCACCTCTGAGCACCTGGAACTGCTCCAGAAGGTGCCCTTTACCTCTGCCAGATGAGGCCAACATCCTACACTTCAAGGCAGGAAAGGAAAAGCAGTTCTGATTTCCCAACTAGCACCTAGCTGCCAGGATACAGTCAAATGACCCTGAGATAAACGACCCTGAAATAAAAGCACATCCACAAGGCACGACCTACCCACCTAAACATAAAAAAATCAGACTATCTGAAATTTGTAATTACTTTATATGTTACTACATAGTCACTTTTCATTCATTCCATTAGAATGCCCCAAGCGCCCCATAAACAAACGTTGCCACTTCCAAGCAATCAATTCTAGCATGAACTTATATACTGTCCTATGTGGTATTAAAACCTATCTTACACAGATAGGGAAATAAGCAAGCTGGGGGAGAAACTGTCTGTTCAAAGTCCATTAAAAGGGCGGGGAGGGGGGGTGGTGTCAGCTCAGCAACTTAAGTGCCTGTTTGGTTGAGAGTTCAATCCCCAGTACCAAAAAAAAAAAAAAGTCCATTAGTTCATTCCCACAGCCTGATGGTAGTACACACACTCATTTAAACTGCCAGGAACAGGACGCCCTTTACAGCCCACTGCACCCTCATTCTGGTGCCTTCAAAAAAAAATCCCAATATAACTGACCAAAAATATAAAACAACCAATATCCACCTGTGTGCTAAAACTGTAAAATAACTGTCATCTCCAAAAGTCTTGACCATGGGGACAGTTAGAAAGGAAGATTCGAGTACATTGACTCAATGAAGGGAAGGGAAGACTCTTCCTCTTATGGGTTCATGCTTCAGTTTCTAAAATTGTGCTACTGAA
Organism: Cavia porcellus; assembly: GCF_034190915.1. Classification (NCBI taxonomy): domain Eukaryota; kingdom Metazoa; phylum Chordata; class Mammalia; order Rodentia; family Caviidae; genus Cavia; species Cavia porcellus. The sequence goes on along the minus strand of NW_026947499.1, from coordinate 6,982,070 downwards.
GCTGCAAAGTAAAAAAAAAAAAAGTTATTTTACCCTTAAAAATTACTTGTGGGGTATGGTTCACATGTGTAATCACAGCACTCTGGAGGGCTGATGCAGGAAGGCCACAAGTTCAAGCCTCGCCTAGACAACTCAGAAACTCGTTCCCAAAAATAAACAATAAATAGGCACATAGGTAGCTAGGCAGACAGCTATAAAGAGGGAAGGGATGAAGATGAAACTCAGTGCACTGGGAACTGAACCTAGGGCCTCCAGACTGAGCTACATCCCCACTCCCTTCATTTTCTGCTTTGAGACAGGAGTCCCTAAATCATACAGGGAGGCCTTGAGCTTGCAATCAATCCTTCTGTTTGAGCCACCCAGAGTGATGGGATTACTGGTTTGACTACCAAAACACCAAACCGTACACTTCAAAAAGAATTAATGAACTGGGCATGGTGGCAAACATCTGTAAGCTCAGCACTCTGGGAGGCTGAGGCAGGAAGAATAATCATAAATTCAAGGCCAGCCTGGGCAACACAGTGAGCTCAAAGCCAGTGTGGACTACACTGCCAGATTCTTTTATCTTAGAAAAACCAAAACCAAAACCAAAAGCAAAACAAAGACCCTTGGCAAGAGTATCTCTGGAAGGGGCTGGGGATTTAGCTCAGCGGCATAAGCGCCTGCCTTGCAAGCAGGCAGCCGTGAGTTCGATCCCTGGTACCAATAAAAAAGAAAAAGACAAAAAAAAAAAAGAGTACCTCTAGAGAGCTTTTGTTTTTTAGAAATGCAGAAGTTGGGGGGCCAGGGATATAGCTCAGTGGCAAAATGCCTGCCTGGCAAGAGCAAGATCCAGAGTTCAATTCCTAGTACCAAAAAAAAAAAAAAAAAAAAAAAAGAGTACTTCAAAGGGCAGGGGTTTAGAGCAGCAGTGTAAGTGCCTGGCCAACAAGTGCCAGCAATGTAAGGGCCAGCAGTGTAATGCCACCTGGCAAGTGCCAGGTTTGATTCCCGGCACCGGAAAACAAAACAAAACAGAAATGCAGAAGCTTGGTAGGGATGTGGCTCAGGAGTAGAACACTTTACTAGCAGCTTACTGGTAAAGCCCTTCGGCTCAATCTCCAGAACTACAAATTAATGAATGCAGAAGTTTCAGCCCCATCCCAAATCAGATTCTGCTTTTGTATTTTTTTTTTTTTTAAATCAGTACCAGGGATTGAACTCATGACCACACGCTTGCAAGGCAGGCACTTATGCCACTGAGCTAAATCCCCAGCCCCAGATTCTGCTTTTGAGCAAGATTCTCATGTGATTCATAGGCATAGAAAGTATAAAAATAAAAACTGATTCTAAAGATTTTTTTTTTTTTTTTTTTTTTTTGTCTTTTTCCTTTTTATCGGTACCGGGGATCGAACTCACGACTGCCTGCTTGCAAGGCAGGCGCTTACGCCGCTGAGCTAAACCCCCAGCCCCGATTCTAAAGATTTAAAAAAACACATTAACTGGTTAGTTGTAATACATAAAACTGAGATGATCTCACAGCATTAATGTAGCTACTCAGTAATCTTCAACACTTCATTTCAAAGCAAAATTCTACCAGCGCCTCTAGATCTCTGCTTCCCTTGAACTAGGTACATACAGTAAACACACAGAACAAGGCAGGCAACACCTCTTTCATGCCCAACTCTTTAAACACACAAAGGAACTCTCAAAAAGCTGTGACATAGTTTACCAAAGACAAAAAGTTGTTGCTATGAAAACAGAAAGACTTACTAGCTGCTGTTGCAACTGGCTGAGCAATATTAGCAGGTGGCTTCAGCTTCATGAGTTCATTAAGACTATTATTTTTTAGTAGATCCTTTAGCTGAACCTGGTCTTTTGAAGGTGCAGAGGTAACGGTGTTCCGCACTGCTGGTGCTGAGACTGAAGGGCGGGTGTTTGCAGTAGTCTGGATAAATTTTGTTAAAGTGATGGTCTGCCTGTTGGTTGTTACAGGTGGTGTTTTAGTCATTACGATTGTAGATCCCAGGGTTGGAAGCTGATTTATTTGATTTAGCACAAACGTTGTTGTAGATGGAGGCTGCTGCTAGGAGGAAAAAAAATTAAAATTCTTTACACACAAAAAATGCTTCCTTCTCCAATGCAGTCTATCCCCATAAATATAATAGAAAAAATTAAAAAACTAAAATTGATTTTATTCTTGCCTATGAAATTCATTTCTAATTTAATGGTCTGGGGTTTATATAATTTTTATTTATTTTGAGACAGGGTGTTGCTAAATTGCCCAAATGACCTACAACTCACAATCCTCCAGCTCCGCATCCCAAGAAGCGAGGATTACAGGCATGTACCACAATGCTATCTCAATTCAGAAGGACTAGCCGTAAATCACCAAGTTAAAGTTCCACTTTAAGGAAAACAAAGTAGGGTAGTAGTATGACATTTCACACAACTATTAAGATCAAAAGCATAAATGGAAGGCATCCCAAGCAAACTGATGTATAGCAACCCTAAATAATGATTAGTAACAGGAAGAATTTCTTTTTTTGCTTTTTGAGACAGGATCTTCCAATCCAGGCTGCCCTCAAACTCATGGTTTTCCATTTGCCTCAGCCTGAGTGCTAGGATTACAGGTGTGCACCACCATGCTCGGTGAAGGAAAGAATTTCTAATGCCAGCACCACTCCAACCAAACAATGCTGAGCCAAACACTTAAGCAACTGGAGGCCTAGATTCTCTTGAGGTATCTTCTGGTTTTAATATCCTATGACTCCTGGCTCAGCATGGTGGCACACACCTTAACCCCAGCACTCGGAAGGCTGAGACAGGAGGATCAATGCAAGTTAGAGGCCAGCCTGAGCTACATAGGGAGTTCAAGACCAGCCAGAACTACATAGTAAAACTTTGTCTTTAAAAAAATAGTCGGGGCTGGGGATTTAGCTCAGTGGCATAAGCACCTGCCTTGCAAGCAGGCAGTCGTGAGTTCGATTCCCGGTACCAATAAAAAATAAAAGTCTACATCCTATTCAATGCTTTATTTGCTACTATACATGCTATTTCAAATTTAGAATGTAAAAAGACAAAACAGCCAGGTGTGGAGGCACACACCTGTAATGCCAGAACTAGGGAGGCTGAGGCAAGAGGATTGCCATGAGTTCAAGGCCTGGGCTACATAAGCAAGCTCAAGGCCTGCTTGCACTACACAGCAAGACCCAGCTATGTTCAAACAAACAAAATCCACAAAACAACCCAGTCAGGTAAGCTATAATTATTAATAATGTGAATGCTACAAATCTACACATTTTCTTTTTCATCAGTGGGGAGGAATGGGAAAAAAGTGACAAGAACAAAAAAAAAAAGTCAACATAAACTGTAAGTACAACTGAGATACTTTATAAATTTAAATCTAAGCCAGGTATAGTGGTGCACGCCTGTAACCCCAGCACTCAGGAGGCTGAGGCAAGAGGATCGTCACAAATTCGAGATCAGCGTGGGCTACAAAGTAAGCTAAAGGTCAGCCTGAACTGCATAGGTAGACCCTGTCTCAAAGACAAAAAAAGACTTAAGTCTATTTCTACTTAGTTTCTTCTTCAGAGTGTTTATTTTTCCATGAGTCCTGTAATAATCTTCTGGCTTTCTATGTATCACTTTTAAATATTTTTTTAAAATATCTTTTTGGGGGGCTGGGATTTAGCTCAGCGGCATAAGCGCCTGCCTTGCAAGCAGGCAGTTGTGAGTTCGATCCCTGGTACCAATAAAAAGGAAAAAGACCAAAAAAAAAAAATCCCTGGCCCTTAAAATATCTTTTAATAACACAAATTATTAAAAATAAGTTTTGTGTGGTTAAGATAAGATCTTGGTATACAATCCATACTGACCTTGAACTATGTATTCCAGGCTGGCTGAACTTATACAATTTTCCTGTCTCAGCCTCCCAAGTGCTGGGATGACAGGCATGCACCAACATATCTGGCTCTTTTTTTTTTTTCCCATTTTTATTGGTACCAGGGATGGAACTCACGACTGCCTGCTTGCAAGGCAGGCACTTATGCCGTTGAGCTAAATCCCCAGCCCCACATATCTGGCTCTTTAACAAATTTTAACCAACAGTTTGTCAAATAATTTTATACCACTTGGCTTCAGTAAACAGCTATGTTTAAGGTAGAGTCAGGAGAACCCTATATATGAAAAGTGCAATTATAATCACATTAAAAAATTATGCATACCGGGGCTGGGGATTTAGCTCAGCGGCATAAGCACCTGCCTTGCAAGCAGGCAGTCGTGAGTTCGATCCCCGGTACCGATAAAAAGGAAAAAGACAAAAAAAAAAAAAAAAAATTATGTATACCATGTACAAAAGCTGAAATAAGCAAAAGCAAAAATAGGATAATAAGTACTTCATGTTTATTTGATAATTTTGTATTATATGCAATAAACTATAAAAAATTTTACTGTCCCAATTACCATCTAAGTGGCATAAGAATGAAAGAAATCCTAAGAGTAGGATATTAGGTAAGTAGCAAAAAGCAGACCTAGGAAAATAAAACTATCTCATATTGACAGTCTCTTTTCTTGCTACAATCCTAAACTATTTTAGAAGCAATGCCAAACCTGAATAATTCTTACCCTCACATTTAACAGCGTAGGACTGGGTACCGTCTCTGGTTCTTGTTTAACAGTAACTGCAGCTTCTGCTTCCAAGCCTAGTTCTAATGCACCAAGTGGCACCGACTGGAGAGAAATCATCAAAACAAGAAACAAGAGAAAACAGCAGTGAATTCCGTTTCCCAAACAAGAGTTGCATTTATCTTATTTAAAAAAAACAATCACCCATAGTAGCAAACATCTGTAATCCCAGCACTCAAGGCTGAGGCAAGAGGATCACTGTGCCTGAGTTAAATAGTGAGTTCAAGGCCTGCCTGGGCTACAAAGTGAGCTCAAGGGCAGGCAGAACTAGTGAGACCTCATCTCAAAAAAAAAAAAAAAAAAATTGGGACTAGGGCTGTAGCTCAATGGTAATGGTAAAACATTTCCCCTAGCTTGGGCAAGGTCCTGAGTTCAAATCCCCAGTACCACAAAAAACTAAAAGCTAACTTTACATTCAAACTAAGATATAAAATCACCATTACAGATACAGAGGTACCGTAGTTCACAAACATTTTCTTCATTTGGCAAAATTTTGTTTGGCGTTTTGTTTTGTTTAAACAGGGTCCCACTATGTTGTCCAGGCTGGCCTTGAGCTCACTATGTAGCTCAGGCTGATCCCAAACTCACAGTGATCCTCCTGCCTCAGCCTCCAGAGTGCTGGGACTACAAGTGAGTGCCAATGTAAGCTGCCAAAATTTTTTTTGTTTGCACACTCCACTGGGTGACAAACACAGTCACAGTCATTCCCAAACATGAACACAGCCCATTTTCTCAGAATTGTGGGACAACTTAAGTTTATGAACTAAGGTACCACTGTATAACTTTGTGTACCAATGTATAATCTTTGCAAGCCTAAAATCTTTGCAAAACTATGCTAAGATCACAATCTTCTCTTTCAGAGAATATGTATAGTGAAGTGACAGAAAAATACTGATAATGTATAAAGACATCATTATAAACGAGAGAATGATCCTCCCACAAGAACTCTCATCAATCAGGTGTCTCCAACCTGTGGACTATAGTCCACAGGTAGCTCTGGATAGGTACAACTGGCCTGACAACACCATAAGCTTTTAACATTATCATGGGATCTCCAGTGATATTAACCAGCTACTTGTGCTGCGCTGGAGTGCAGAGTGTTATGGAGAGCAGGTACAATGTACCGACAGCTCCACCTTCTGTACCCACCAGAGTTGAATGAAGCCCAGGTGTATCAGATATTTCATGAGCTTGCCCAACTTGACTTTTCAAATAAAATGTAACAGTTACACATAACAGTACTTCCACCTGCCTACAGGTGCCTTCGCCTGTGCTGACAGGTGTTTTATTGTTAAGACATGTTAAACGTTCTTGTTTCATTAAAGTAACCCAAGCCCACTAAACTTGGGCTTGTACTACTTAGTAATTTAATAATTTTTTAAAAACTGAGCACAGGGGGCTGGGGATTTAGCTCAGCGGCATAAGCGCCTGCCTTGCAAGCAGGCAGTCGTGAGTTTGATCCCTGGTACCGATAAAAAGGAAAAAGACAAAAAAAAAAAAAAACTGAGCATAGTGGCATACACCCAAAATTTCAGGATTCTAGAAGGTTGTGACAGGGCAGGACAATTGCAAATTCAAGCTCAACCTGGATACCTTAGTGATGCCTTGCACCAAAACAAAAAATAAAAAGGGCTAAGAATATAGTTCAACCCTCAGTACCCTAAAAATTAAATGAACAGTATAGTGAAATATTTGTTACTTACATTTATCAACTATATCATATATCTTATATACAACCCAAGACAATTTCTCTTCACTCAATGCTGCCCAGGCAAGCCAAAAGGGCAGACACTCATCTATAAACAATCACTATCTTACGTTTATGTATATAATCCTACCAAAGCAGAAAACAATGTCTTGGTTTTCATTCCAAGTATGTTCTACCTCATGAATGAAGACAAATATTCAACACTAGAATAACATTTACCTCTACATTTAAAATTAAAATGTATTATCAGTGGCACACGCCTGTAATCCCAGCACTTGGGAGGCAGAGGTAGGAGGATCACTGAATTCGAGACCAGCCTGTGCTCAAAAGTGAGCTCAAGGCCAGCCTGAACTGCGTAACAGCCTGTCTCAAAAAAAAAACACACATACACACACACACAACAACAACCAAAAAAAACAGCCTGTCTCAAAAAGACAAAATTAATTAATTAGAATGTAATATCTGTTTCTATACATAGAAATTAAAAGTGAAGGAAAAGCCCTAGTGTTTCACAAAACATTTAGCAAACTCTTACCTGCTGAATTGCAGGAGTTGGGGTTGGAGTCACAAACCCCATATCTCCATCAATATCAAAGAGGTCATTTGGACTAATCCCACTCTCACTCAAAGCAGCAAGCAGTAAATCTTGCCCTGGTTCCACCATCTTTAGAATGAAAGATTAAATATTAACATTAAAAACTTTAAGTGAAAAATATTAACTCTCCTCTAAATAGAAACAATTCAGCCTTTTCTACTAGATTCATTCATGCAACACTTACAAAGAACTTGGTGCATGTCAGGAAAAGAGAATTAAATCCATCTTAGATCGCTGGAAGCTCTACTAAAGCCAGGACAGAAGCATGTAAATCACAGCAGGACACCTCTTCCGAAACCCTAGGCAGGTGACTAGGAAAGGGAAACGTGAACTTCACTGAGAGAAAGCAAAGATGCCAATGCAGCTGCGTCTCAAGAACTCACCAAACAAGAACCTTCTCAACAGTGTAACCCATGCAGGCATGAGAATGTGACACTCACTATAGCTAGAAAAATCAACATGGCACAGATGATCAGGAGAAAAAGGCTAAGCAGAGGAGAAAGACACCTTTCTAAGCCTTGTCCATCCATTATAGAATGCCTGTAATACTGTGTATAATAATCACTAAAGGTTTTCCACATGTGGCCCTGACACAGATTTGTCACTTAGGAAGATTCCTCATGGAAGTGTGGCAATAAACTGAGAGGGTCCAGAGTAAGATCAAAAGCAGGGAGAAATCTTAGCAAATTGTTACTGCTCTCCAAGAGAGAGCCGTGTCAGAACCACAGAGAGCAGAGAAAGGAGGGGGCATGGGTTCCAAGACATTTAGGAAACACTCATCCAATGTAGTTAAAAAAATTTTTTTGAACCAGGGATGGAAACAGTTTAAGAAAAGTGTATCAGGACTGGGGATTTAGCTCAGCAGCATAAGCGCCTGCCTTGCAAGCAGGCAGTTGTGAGTTCGATCCCCGGTACCGATAAAAAGGAAAAAGACAAAAAAAAAAAAAAAAAGAAAAAAGAAAAGTGTACCAAACCTGGCATGGTGGCACATACCTGTAATGCCAGCATTTAGGAGGCTGAGGCAAGAGGATCACTATGAGTTTGAGACCAGCAAGGGGTACAGAGTGAGTTCAAGGCCAGCCTAAACTGCATAGCAAGACCCTATCTCCAGAAAAAAAATAAAAGTATACCAGAGAAAAAACGACTTGTGATTAGTTATGCGAGGATGCTAATTTAGGAGCCAAGCACATTTCAGGTCAGTTTTCCAGCTATATCTCAGGAGACAGACCGAAGTATTCTTTTTTATTTTTTTGTCTTTTTCGTTTTTATTGGTACCGGGGATCGAACTCACGACTGCCTGCTTGCAAGGCAAGTGATTATGCCGCTGAGCTAAATCCCCAGCCCCAAGAATTCATTTTGATAGAATACTTCAGGGGCTGGGGCTGGGGATTTAGCTCAGCGGCATAAGTGCCTGCCTTGCAAGCAAGGCAGTCGTGAGTTCGATCCCTGGTACCAATAAAAAGGAAAAAAGACAAAAAACAAACAAACAAAATGAATTCTTAATCAATTGGGAAGGGAACAATATTTAGGAGAGCTTTCTCCATTTTAACTTTCCTTATTAATTTCTTTGAAATCACTGATTTATACATATAAACATGTAAGATCTCACTGCTTTGAAAACTAATCGCAGGTTATTAAAAAAACACTAATTTTTCAACTGATGCATTTTTTTGTCCTCAGTCTGTGATAAAATTAAATGTCAGAAGCCACATGTGGCCAACCTTTCATCTGAAATGAAACATGTGACCCATAATCCCAACTTCATTTATTTCTGTACCACTGCAGACCAAACATGGAAAAAGTTAGAAATTTTTTATAAACTAGTCAAATATTGAAATGGGACCTTCAGAGGTTGGATATGACCTGTCTGCCTCATCTGTTAAGAGGAAAAATCTCTTAAAAATTGTTTTGGAATCCAGGCATGGTGGCTCAGGCCTGTAATCCCAGCACTTGGGAGGCTGAGGCAGGAGGATCACTTTGAGTTTGAGACCAGGCTAGGCTACAAAGTGAGCTCAAGGCCAGCCTGAACTGCATAGAGCGATCTTGTCTCAAAAAAGACCCCCCCCAAAAAAAAAAAAAAAATTATTTGAGTTGGGTGTAGTAGCAGATACTTATAATCCCAGTACTCAGAAGGTTTAAGCAGGATGATTCCAAATTTGAAGTCAACCTGAGCAAACAAGCAAGATCTTGCCTCAAAATAAAATTAAGTAGAATTTGCAAAAAAAAATTAAATGTCCATCTTTTATGTCTTATGTAAAGAGTGTTAGCCAAGAGGACCATCACCATGACTTCTAATATACAGCCAAGCATTTTAGATGAAAGCAAGATATTTAACAGAGAAACCCTTTACTGTGTCTGCCATGTAAGTCTCTGTATCATCTAGATAGAAATTACAAGAGGCCGGGGAGATAGCTCAGCAGCACAGCACCTGCCTGGCAAGCATGAGGTCATGAGTTCAATTCCTGGTACCAAGGGGTGGGGGGAATCACTTGCCTCCCCAGGTTTACCCACACAGGGAGTGGCAGACCAGATCCAGAGCCGTGATGACAAAGCTTTTAGAGCCTTCACTAACACCAAGAGCACACTTCGGAACATGTGCCATAGTTTTGCCACCACTGCACTACAGTCCAACCTCCCAAAGCCCACGGGGTCCCTTTCCAGTAAGTGGACATTAGTGCCTACAAAATCTTATGGTGGAATAAATGCCAGAATGAAGTTAAAACTAAAATGAGAGGCCAGGGATATAGCTTAGTGGTACAGTGCTTGCCTAGAATACACAAGGCCCTGGGTTCAATCCTTAGTATCAACAGACAGAGAGGAGAGAAGGGGAAGAAAAGAAGAAAAAAGAGGAAGGGAAAAAACCCCAGACCCAGTACTTGGGAGGCTGAGACAGGAGGCTTGTCCCAGTTCAAGGCCACTCTGGACTACAGTGAGCTCAAGGTCAGCCTGAACCACATGGCAAGACCCTGTGTCAAAAAAACCAAAAACTAAAATAAACAAACAAACAAAAACAGAACAAGATGAGAGAAGACAAATAGAAAAAATACCCCCACACAAACTTAAAAGTCAATCTATTTTTCTAACAGGCATATGTGATCGTATTTTACAAATTATCCTAGCATGTAGCACAAGTAAGGACTTAAGAGCTCTAAAACCAGGCATGGTAGCACATGTCTGTAATCCCAGCACTTGAGAGCCTGAGGCAAGAGGATCACAAGTTCAAGGCCAGCCTGAGTTATAGTGAGAGCCTCTCTCAGAGAAAAAAAATTCTCAACCCACAGAATACTTTATTTTTATTTATTGGGGTTTTTTTTGTTTGTTTTGGTATGGAGGATCAAACTCACAACTGCATATTTGCCAGGAAGGTGCTTATGCCTGAGCTAAATCCCTGGCCCAATACTTCATTTTATAAACAACAACCTGTAGCAAAAGAGTCTTTCCTCTCCTTTACCTAGATTGACAAACCTCCAGAAATTACTAGAACCTAGTTAGAATTTTTTTTTTTTTTTTTTGGTCTTTTTCCTTTTTATTGGTACCAGGGATTGAACTCACAACTGCCTGCTTGCAAGGCAGGTACTTATGCCGCTGAGCTAAATCCCCAGCCCCCCTAGTTAGAATTTTTAAGAAAGGGTCTCACTACGCAGTCCACGATCCCCTTAAACTCACTATGCTGGCATGACAGATATGCACTGCCGCTCCCAGCCCAAAACACATTTTTCAAAAGTAAATATTGGAAATGATTTTTTTTTTTTTTTTTTTTTTTTGGTCTTTTTGAGACAGGGTCTCACCCTAACTCTTGCAGTTCAGGCAGGCCTTGAGCTCATTTTGTAATCCAGGCTTATCCTGAACTCACAATCCTCCTGCCTCAGCCTCCTGAGTGCTGGGATTACAGGTGTGTGCCACCACACCTGGCTAGAAATGATTTACAAATGATAAAGTACACTTTAAGCGCCCCTCCCCCCTGCACCTTAGATAACTGGAAGGTACTTAAATGACTATAAAGTGGCTAGACATGGGAGGCTGAGGCAAGAGGATCACAGTGAGTTCTAGCCCAGCCTGAACTGCAGTTAAACCTGTCTCAAAAAGACATAAAGGCCAGGGATTTAGCTGAGCGGCATAAACACCTGCCTGGCAAACACAAAGTCGTGGAATTTGATCCCTGGTACCAAAAAAAAAAAAAAGACAAAATATAAAACCAAGTGGGATGAGGGTCCTGGGGTGACACTGGGCCAATACCCAGCTTATGTAGCCACAGTCGAGTCACTCCGATACATGGACACACCTTGGAAACCAGGACACTTTATCCACCAGTACCAAGGGCTGCACCCAGGATCTTCATCAGTAGCAGAGCAAATTAGCATATTCTGCCTTGAGATGTATTTAAACAAATTTTTAAAAGGCTAGGGATGGGGCCAGACATACAGCTCAGCGACATTAGCACTTGCCTGGCAAGCACAAAGTCCTGAGTTCAATTCCAGTCCAAAAAAAGGCTAGGGACGTAGTTTAGTATAAAGACCCTGCCTGGATGTGGTGGTACCACCTGTAATCCTAGCACTGGGGGAGGCTGAGGCAGGAGGATCACTGCAAATTCAAGATCAGCCTGATCTACAAAGTGGGCTACAAATTGGGCTCAGCCGGGGCTACAAAGTGAGCTCAAGGCCAGCCTGAACTGCAGAATGAGACTGTCTCAAAAAGACAAAAATAAAGCATCTGTCTTGCAAGCAGGCGGTCGTGAGTTCAATCCCTGGTACCGATACAAATGATAAAGACAAAAATAAATAAATAAATAAATAAATACATACATACATACATACATACATACATACCCTGGGTTCAATCCTCAGTATCACAAGGAGGACAGGTTCTCCCTGTGTTATCTAGACTGGGGCCAAATTCCTAGGTTTTACCTTTTCCTCCAACTCTCCAGGATGCCCACAAGTATGCTGTTTTAAACTAGTAAATTTGAGCCAGGCGTGGTGGCTCATGCCTGTAATTCCAGCAGTCGGGAGGCTGAGGCAGGAGGATCATTGTAAGTTCAAGACCAGCCTGGGCTACAAAGTGAGCTCAAAGCCAACCTGAACTGCATAGCGAGACCCCGTCTCAAAAAAAGACAAAAATAAATAAAATAAACTAGTAAAATCCAAACTACAGATCACAGACCCTTGAAGGCCAATGGTATAGATGAGATATAAACCAAGCCTGTCTAATCATACTCAGAAATACAGAAATATCATTTATTAATAAAATGTGAACTCTGCCTGGCAAGTGCAAGATCCTGAGTTCAATTTCCAGCACCAAAAATAAATAAATAAATGTGAAATCACTAAAAAATGTTAATAAAGTCATGAAAGGTTTTTGTGGTTTTTTGGTGATAGTTGTTTTTGAGACAGGGTCTCACGATATAGTTCAGGTTGGCCTCAAACTCACAGCAAATCTCCTGCTTCCACCTCCCAAGTGCTGGAATTACAGCGGTGCACCACCATTCCTGGCTAAGACTTTTTTAAAATATATGTTCTTTATCAATAAACATCTATAGAACACAAATAGCATGATGGAAGGGAAGAATTTTGGGCAAAATTTTTTGATGTTTACAGAAGATAGCAACAGTAATGCTATCAATGACCAGCTCAGAACTTCATGAAGAATCACATTTGACCCAGTCATTTTGAATGTATTCATACACTGTGTATTCAGATGTCACACATCATGGTGAGTACCACAGATACACACAGCTTTTACTGTCAAATGAAAGAACACTTTGAGATTCTCTGAGTAGTGACTTAGTAATGACAGTGTCTGCAAGATACTAACTACAAACTGATAATGAGCAAGATTTGCATCTTGTGTACAGGTTAGACACAAATGATCCTAGGGATTCTTTACCCTTTGGGCACAAATTTTCTACTTGTTCTTTCTTTGTAGGGAAAAAGGATAAAGAAAAAACACATACCCTACTCTCTGTCAAGCAAAACAACAGTTTTTGTGTGTTTGTTTTTTAAATATATAATCTCTGTGAATTTCACATTGGCCTCGGAACTCCCAGCAATCCTCCTGCCTCAGCCTCCTGATAGGATTATAGGCTTGTGTACCATGCCCGGCAATTTGTCCTCAGTTTATGAATAAGACATATTCCTGAGAAGATAAGTAAATTCTTACTTTGAATCTATAAAATACAACATAAATATGAAATTAGTGTGTCTTTAAGAGTTTATGGACCTCAGGTGGTATTTACCATACAGTCATCTAACAAACACACAAATTACCAGAGATCCCTTCCTATCACAATCCATCAACAAAAAGTTTCACATTTGGGGTAAATGTATTTGAAAACATCACTTACTTCAAAACAGAACACCTATGAAAAAAATTCTACAATAAACAGAAAAAAAGATACAGTAACATAAAGGAAGAGCTACAACAGGCAAGAAGGCTGCTGAGAAACAAGGTCAAAATGCAGAAAGGGAGGATACAGCTCCCACCCAGAACACTGACACTGAAGCTTATCCCTAGGGAACAGGCTCCTCCCGCAGACACTGAAGCGGATCTTCGTGGCTCCCAGCAGGCACTATCTGCAGGGCAACAGCACACTGCTGTGATTAAGGGGAGTCAGGCTCAGACTGATTATGTCCATTCAGATACTGGCTGTGCCACCCACTATTGATATATGACATGACCAAGTGAAACCTTCTGACTCAGTTTCCTTACCTTAAGATGAGAATAAAAAACTAGCCAGGTACCTACCTGGCAAGTACAAGGTCATGAGTTTGATCCCTGGTACAAAAAAAAAAAAAAAACCCAACTAGATTAAAAACTAGTCAGGCATGGTGGCACATGCATGTGATTCCAGTAATTGGGGGGCTGAAAAGAGGATCACCACAAGTTTGAGGCCACCTAGGGCTGCACAATGAATTCAAGGACAACCTGAACTTCATAGTGAGATCCTGTCTCAAGAAGGGATGGTGGGAAGAGACAGAACAGAATTGCTTTGTTGAACAGTAAATGTGGTAATGCCTAGAATAAACTGCTACTACCTATAAACTACTGTTATGACAAACATGAGTATTATCCGCCAAAAGATCTGTCCTTTTTTTTGATACTGGGGATTGAACTCAACTTCACACTTGCCAGACAGGTGCTAAATCCCTGACCCAAGATCTGTCTTCTTTCATTTATCTGAAAAACACTTATTTCCCAGAATATGTCCTTTGTGTGAGTGTGGGTACGTCTGTGTACAGGTGTTTTACTGAAATCAGGGCCTTCACACAGAGCTACATCCTTGGCCTTTTTTTCTAAACTGCCTGAGCTGGACACCAACTTGCAACCTTCCTCTCTCCTTGGCCTCTGAGACAGCTGCACTTATAGGAGTGCACTATCATGTCTAGCTTACAAACTTTTAATCTGACTTTAGTTCTGTAAGATGCTATTTCTCTTTTTTATCCAACAAAGCATCTCCCAAATAGCTTGTCCAGTGAAAGCAGTTACATCCTGAGGAAACTGGCATACATTTTAAAATGTGTATCACTTAACAAGTATCCTTCCCTAGGCTGGGGATTTAGTTCAGTGGCATAAGCGTCTGCCTTGAAGCGTGAAGTCATGAGTTCCATCCCCAGTACCGAAAAAAAAAATATTCCCTAAACTAAAATACTTTTATCTTTACCTAATAGTGTTGACCATGTCTGATGCAAGACTCAGCTACAATTTTGCTTCTAAGAAGCCCCAGTGTGAAGAATGACAGTGTAAGAATCTGAAGGACCCCTGGGCTGAGGCAAAAGGATCACCAGTTCAAGGCCAGCCTCCACTGTGTACCAAAACCCTGTGTCAGACACACACACACACACACAAAAAAAAAAAACCACCAGAAGAAAAATGAAACTAATTATAAAGAAGTTAAAAAAAAAAAAATGAATTTTTTAGGGGCTGGTGATTTAGCTCAGCAGCATAAGCGCCTGCCTCGCAAGCAGGCAGTCGTGAGTCCGATCCCCAGTACCGATAAAAAGGAAAAACGACCAAAAAAAAAAAAAAAAATGAATTTTTTAACCTAACTACATAACCTATTTCTCAACACTTCCCCCTCTGATTATGACTGCTCAATAAAGTACCCCCAGATGCAAAACCTGCAGAAAAACATTCATAAAGGAATGTGCAGTTTTTATTTTTTGAGACAAGGTCTCCCTATATAATTCAGGCTGTCTTGGAACTTACTGCGTAGAGGTCAAGCTGAACTTGAAGCAATCCTGCCTCAGCCTCCTGCATGCTGCGATTAGAGGTGTGGGTCACATGCTCTGCATAGAATGTGCAAATTATATATAAAATTTCAAAAAATGGTTTAAAATGAACAAGACTCAGAAAGGAAAAGTGACACAACATCTTTGAACAACTCCCTGAAATTCAGATGCCTCTGATACTTGCTGTATGGCTGGATTTCATTTTTAATAATCAAAATAACCTATGATTATTTCCTTGTCACACAAGAGAAATTTAGTCTTGGAAAGATGAAATACTATATAGCAAGTTACCAACTACAAAAAGTAGAATTGGAGTAGAATTAAAAATCTAGGGCAGGGGATTTAGCTCAGTGGCATAAGTGCCTGCCTGGCAAGCACCAGGTCATGAGTTCCACCCCAGTACCGCAAAAAAAAAAAAAAAATCTAAGAGGTTCAATACCACACCTCTCCAAAAGCCTGTGCTTTCAAACCCATACTTGTTACTGTCACAGGCTTTGCAAAGATTTGACCAAGGAGCAAAAATATTAAAAAAAAAAAAAAAAACACTATAACCTGCACTGAACATGAACTTTTATCCTGTCACTATCTCTTAGATAACATAATATAGCTACTGCTAACACAGCATTTCTAGTGTGTTAGACAAGGTAAATAATCTAGAGGAGATTTAGAGAGAGATGTGTAAGTTACATGCAAATGTAAGTCATGTACATATTGGACTTGAGCATCTACATAGTATACTATCTGGAGAGAAGTGTACCAGCATTTTCAATCTGCCAGTCAGGACATGCCAATGGGTTGTCAGATTAGTTTTTATTATATCCAACTTTTTTAATGATTCATATTTAGAACCAAGAATTATTACAGAAGCCAGTGTGGTGATGCATGCCTATTGTCCCATCACTTAGGAGGCTGATCCAAGAAGATTGTTGAGTTCAAGGCCAGCTTTGACTATATATGAAGACCCTGGCACAAAAAAATAATAATAATAATAACAACTAACAGTAGAGCATGAAAATGAGAATGTTGTCTTTTGAATCTTTGTACTGGACAATGTAACACACATTCCTTACTGTAAGATGTAATGAAAACATTAGCCAATGATTATTAAAATTTACTTAATGCTTTCCAAGATAGGTAATCTGATGAGTTTTATAACATATGTGACTTATTAAATACTTTGTGGCCTTCAAGAGGCCTGTCTACACAGAAAGTTCAGTGGTATCCTAAAGTCATGTTCAATACTTGGTGAGTGCAAATCATATCAAGGTGAATCTGTCAATCAGCATGTAACAGTAAACATTTGCAAAAAACTTTTAGTATTACATAATTTTACTTCTAATTGGCTGCTTAATGTGAAACCAATTCTACACCGACTTTAGTCAGGCAAAGCATAGGAAATAGAAAAGGGTGACATCCCAGTTACTCCACTTGATGCAACCAGAACTGAGTGTCCTTGTCCTTCACAGGAGTCAAGTCTCAACTCAAAGTTCAACCTAAAGGAAACAATATGTAGTCTATTAGTAGCTAAAACCTTTGCATTAGGCTGGGTCTGGTGGTGCAAGCTTGTAGTGTCAACACTCCAGAGACTGAGGCAGGAAGATGGCACAGAGTTTGATGTCAACCTGGGCTATACAGGAGACTACGTCTCAAGAAAATAAAAATAAAGTCCTCTGGGCAAATCACTTTTAAAAGCATGAAAATAATTTTCATAATGTCTGTTTTGAAAGCAATTACAACAAAGCAAGCCCTGAAAACACAAAACTGCTTGACATATAATACCATTCAATGAATGAATAGGGGGGCTCTTCTTTTTAACATTTATCCAACAACGAAAGTGAAGTGTTGTTTAAAATTCTTAAGAGTTGAATGGAATAGTTAGATTAAGATTCCTCCAGAGTCAGCTGGTAGAACTGTACCCAAGTACTAAACTGACTGGTGCAGTCACTTGGGGTTTGATAGTTTGCCTGGCTGACTCTTTGGAGGCCTCGCATTTAACTCAACATTCACTGCTAACAATCAACTTTTAAAGGTCAAAGGGGAACCAGTTTCTAAGCTTCCTAGAACACGTGTTCCACACAAACTTCCGGGTGCCGTTACAACTGGCTGCGACATGCAATGTATTAAACATGTCGTTTTGATTCTATTTTCTCGCCTGTTCTTTTCCCACGTTTCTCAACCGGCGACTCCCCAAAAAACAAAAGCTTCCCACAGTAAACGGAGCACGCACATAAAAAGAGCTTCTCTATGCAAGGATCAAGTTAGTGGTCCGCAAACATTAACCAAACAGAAGCACAAAGCCGGGTGGAAAGGGGAGGAGCTGGACGCCAGGGTCAGGAAAAGAAACAATCACAAGGGTTCAGAACATCCAAATCTCCTCAGCGGTTAAACCGATCCCAAACCACCTCTGGGAAACCACCAGCAGACACTGCTTTGAGGAACTTCAGATGCTCGGTACAGCGACCGCTGTCCGAGGAAGCCCATACGCCACCGCCATCCCTCCCACATATACCTACCCTTAGGGTCCGGGAGGGCAGCACGCTTGCTCCAGGCTAAACTAAGATCGGCACCCGGTGAAGCAGGAACGTAGCCCCCACGTGTTCCACGCACCGTCCTCGCCGCGCCAGGCGCGAGGTCCGCGCGCACCCGCCCGCGAGGGGTGCAGACGCGGGGTAGACGACTCCGCCGCCTCCTAACCTCCCTCCTCCCAAAGCGGGAGCAAGGCTCGGGCAGGAGCGGGACTCAGAAGGATCCTGACTTCACTTTCCCCGCGGGTCTGGGGCCTCGAGGCACGGGGTGTTGCGGGGAAGCTAACAGGGTGACTCTGGAGCGGCCGGCGAGAGCAGACCCCGCCGCCCCGGCCGCGGAGCGCCTCGGGCTCGGGACAGCGGGGTCCCGGAGCCGAGAGCTCCACGCGCAGCGCCCGCAGGGCCGGCGCTGACGGGAGAGGAAACCGAAGGCAGCGGGGCTGCGGCCAGGACCAGGCGGCTGAGATGGCGAGCAGGACGCGGGGTCCCGAGCCGGATGAGGTGGCGACCCCCCCAGCCCGGCCGCACACGGACCCCGGGAAAGGTGGGAGTGGGAGGCTGTCCGGCAGGGCGAGTGTGGAAGAAAAGGACCAAGGGAGCGACTTACTTTCCCCGCGGGACCCGACGCCAGAACAGCTTCTCCCACGCGCGGAAAGCTTGAAGAGCCCCAGGCGACTGGAGCGGAGGCGACGGCGGCGGCGGCGGTGGCGGTGGCAGCAGCGGCGTCCGGCTCTGCCTACCTCCCCGCCGCCATCTTGACGCCCCTCCCCCGGGCCCCCCCGCCCGCCGGCAAGAGGGGGCGGAGCAACGAGCGAGACGCCGCGCAAGGGCTGCGCGGGCCGCGCCCCCACGTGACTTCCTCCCCCCCACCTCGTCCCCGGCTCCCCTCCCCACCCCGCCTTCCTCCTAGGTGAAGGAAGATGATTCCCCCCCCCCATCTTGACCGCCCCCTGCTTTCGCCACCCCAAACGGACTCCGCCGGCTCCTGCTGGCCTGGTACCAGTGATTGGATCCAAGGGAATTCCGAAACCCAAACGGTCCATTATCGCGGCTCTAGGGTGGGCGAAGGGTGAGGGGGCCGGGTTTCCGCGAAGGGGGAGGGGGAAGGCGAAGGCCGCCTAGGACAGTCACGTGTCTACTGCTTCCGCCGGCGCCCGCGAAAACCTCGCGAGAATTACCCCCACCTTTTCTCCCGCGCGGGCTGTCGGGAAGAAGGTCTGCGTTCTTTGTGCCACCAGGAGGTCATCCAAGGGGCCGTGCGCATGCGTCCTACAGCTGCTTTCAAAGTCCGGCTGGGAGGGGCCCGAAGCTATTTTCAGAATCCTGTTGGAGGTTAGCTGCGGCCCAGGAAGTTACCTAGTGGGGTTTTTGTTACTTTGAAAACCTCATTTCCTAAGCATCCCAGAGAAAGTATTCACATAACCATTGCGTCCTAGTCTTGCTCAAAGCACTTTCCTGAGGATGCAACCACAAGTAACCTACAGGCCCTCGGCTGGTTCACGCCATTATCCCATGGTGAGGAGCGTAAGCTCCGCAGATCCACTCTGGGCTCCGCACACAGCGGCCACCTGGCCAATTGCTCTGGAATCATGATTACTGCAAGATAGAGCTACCCTACCGTTTCTCACTTATTTTTTTTTCGTCTTTGAGTTATTATTAAGTGGACTAACATAGACTATGTACATTAACTTCTCAGCAGTCCTTTTGTAAAGTCATTCTGATCATGCTGTTTGATTCCGTTGCTTAGGTAATAAGCACGCTTGGGTGATTCTTGCCCCCTACTGGCTGCGCCCTGTGCTGAAACAACCAAGAACAGTTAAGGTTAAAGTACGTTAACCCCAAGAGAAGTATGGAGGGGGGAAAAGGAGAATAGTGAGAATAATTATGGATCTTCCAACCTCGCGTTTGTACACATACGTATATAATATGTCTTCATACACGCAGTAGAAACATGTAAAATGCACAGAATCGTTTAGCTAATCACTTTGCTTCCATTTTAATGTTTATTTTTAATTGACCATAGTAATTGACATTTATAGGTACAGCATGACATTTCAATGCCTGTATAGTTTTTTGGGGGGAGCATCCACAGACCATTTTATTTTGATACAAGGTCTTGCCCAGGCTGGTCTTAAATTTTTCAGATCCTGCCTCAGCCTCCCAAGTAACTGGAATTCCCGGCACATGTATAGCATATATAATAATCGGACCAGGTATTTAGCATGTATTTCACTTTATTTGTGTGTGTGTGTGTGTGTTGGTCCTAGGAATTGAATGCAGGGGGGCCTTTATACTGAGTTCCATCCTTCAGCAGATTTTTTTATTTAATTTTGAGACGGAGCCTCATTAAATCATTAATTTCTTAGGCTGGTCTCAAGTTTGTAACCCTCCTTCCTCAGCCTCCCAGAGCACTAAGATTCCAGGTGTGCTCCATCATGCATGTCTCACATTTGTCACTTTGAACACTTCTGTGTACTAAATGTGGAAGAGGAATATTCAAAATCCTCTTACTAGCTATTTTGAAATATCGCATTAGTTGCTATCACCTGAAATTACTGTACTGTACTACAGAACATTACAAGTTATTTCTCCTATCCACCTACAGACTTTTAACCTTTTTTTTTTTTTTTTTTTTTCTTTCCGGTACCAGGGATCAAACTCACAACCATGTGCTTGCAAGGCAGGTGCTTTTGCTGCTGAGCTAAATCCCCAGCCTAGCCTTTTAACCTTTTAAACATTTTATTTCCATCTCCTCCTCATACCCTTCCAAGGCCCTGGTAATGATTATTCTGTTGTTTTCATTTTGTTGTTTAATTTTTTTTTTCTCTTTTTAGTTTTTATCGGTACTAGGGATCGAACTCATGACCACACACTTACAAGGCAGGCGCTTATGCCGCTGAGCTAAATCCCCAGCCCTTTGTTGTTGCTGTTGTTGTTCTGAGACAGGGTCTTGCTGTGTAGTTCAGGCTGGCCTTTAATTTCATTATGTTGCCCAGGTTGGCCTCAAACTCAAAGCAGTCTTCTTGTCTCAGCTTCCAGAGTACTGGAGTCACAGGCATGCATCAGCATGCCTGGTTTATTCTGTTTTCTACTTCTGGGGTTGTGTCTTTAGCTCAGTGATAGACCATTTGCCTAGCATATACAAAGCCCAGGATTGGATCCCCAGAACTTCAGGGGAAAAAATAAGGTATTGAGCTGGCATGGTGGTGCTCACCTGTAATCCAAGCTCTCAGGTGAGGCGAAAGGATCACCATGAGTTTGAGGCCAGCTTGGGCTACATAGTGAGTTCAAGGCTAATTTGAACTAGATAAAGAGACCCTGTCTCAAAAAAAAAAAATAGAGACTCTATTTCTTTAATGTTAACTTCTACATATAAATGAGAATATGGAGTATTTATGCATCTGACTGACTTCACTTAACATTATTCTCCAGTTCCACCAATGTTCTTGCAAATGACAATAACAAAACCCCCTCAGAAGGTTCAGGTCTCCCACCGAGCAACAGGGCACACAGATGCAAAAGAAAGAAAATATTCTGCAGTTGAGGAGATCTTGGATGACCCAGTATTCCCTGTGGAACAAAAGACTACAAGTCTAAAAGCTCATGGTTTTTATTGGTATCAGCTGGGGAGGTAGATGGGCGTCACAGCAGAGTACTAGGAAAAAGAAACTTTGCAGGCATCAAGCTTTAGTGAGAAACAGCAATTTTGTACCAGGCACAAAGGCCTCCACTCAGCAATACAAGGATAGCTTGATGTATGCAAGGCTGGCACCTTTACTTTGAGGGAGGATAATTCTTTCTGAGTCCCATGGCCTCAGCTGAGATGTTATTTCATGTCTTATCCCTGGAATTGCAGGTCCTGCTCAAGTCTCCATTCCAGCCATCAGCAGTGGAGGGCAGTTCTTGCTTTTGGGCTGCAATGAGACTCATTGGCCCCTCTGTCAGATTCCATCATTTTTTTTTTTGTACCAGGAATCAAACTCAGGACCTTTCCGTTGCCAGGCAGGTGCCACTCTGAGTTCTATCCCTGGCACCCTCAATCGCATTCTTTTAGCAACTAAGGGAACAATATAGCCAGCTCTGCATATCTCAGTGAGCAGAGTTGAAGGAAAGGTTAGGAAAGCATGGAGGCAAGGGGCTCCATTGCTCGGGAGAGAGCAGCTTGGCAGTCACACACATAATCGTCTCTTTTTCATGACTGAATAGTGTACACTTATGTACAGGTGCCAGATTTTCTTTACTCATTAATCCTTTAATGCGCCCTGAGGTTGATGCCATCTTTTAAATTAGCAATAATGATGCTTTGGATAAATTTTGCTGGCTATGATACTGCCCCTGGGCAAAGCTTTGATGCCATATCCTGGCTATTGTGGATAGTGCTGCACTAAATGTACCAATGCAAATGCTCTTCGGCATCCTGAGTTCAGTTCCTTTGGATATATATCCAGTAATGGGATTCTGGATAATACAGAAATTCTATTTCTAGGAGCTGGGTGTGGTAGTGCACACCTGTAATCCCAGCATTTGGGAGGCTGAGGCAGGAGGCTCACTGCAAATTCATCAGCCTGGGCTACAAGGTAAGCTCAACGGGGGCTGGGGATTTACCTCAGTGGCATACTGCAAGCAGGCAGTCATGAGTTCGATCCCTGGTACCGATAAAAAAAAAAAAAAATTCCTACAAAGTGAGCTCAAGGCCAACCTGAACTGCATAGTGAGACCCTGTCTCAAAAAGACCAAAAAAAACAGGGTTCTATTTCTAGCTTTTTGCAAAGCCTCCACAGTTTTCCATAATGGCTGTACTAATTTTTATTCCTGCCCAGGGTGTAGGAGAATTCTCCTTTCTCCACATCCTTACCAACCCTTGTTATGTTTTGTGTTTTATTTGGCTTTTTTTTTTTTTTTGGACACAGAGTCTTATATGTAGTTCAGGCTGGCCTTAAACTCACTATATACCCTAAACCAGCCTTGAATTCATGGTGATAACGTAAACATGTGTGTGCCAATGAAAAATAAAACCTGAAGGGAAAAAAGTACAGTCATTCTCCTGCTTCATCCACCCATGGGCCGGGACCAGGCAGGCACCACCAGTTTCCTGTTTTTGAATAAGTGATTCTAACTGGGAAGAGATGGCATCTAACGAGGGTTTTGATTCACATTTCCCTAATGATTAGCAGTGTTAACCATTTTTTCAGACACTTACTGGCCATTTGTATGTATATTTTTATATTTTCTCTTGAGAAAGTATAATTTCAGGTTTTTTTACACAATGTTTAATCAAATCACCTGTTTTTTCACTGTTGTGCGCCTCATAAGGCTAGATATTAATTCTCTTTCAGATGGACAGCTTCCCCCTCTATAGGTTTCTTCCACTTGTAGGGTGTCTCTTCACTCGGTTGATGATATCTTTGCTATACAAAAGATTTCTTAGTTTAACATACCAGTTTTCCTTTTTTTTTTTTTTCTTTTTTTGTCTTTTTTCCTTTTTATCAGTATCGGGGATCGAACTCACGACTGCCTGCTTCCAAGGCAGGTGCTTATGCCGCTGAGCTAAACCCCCAGCCCCCAACATACCAGTTTTCAATCTTCGCTTTTTGTTGCCTGTGCTTTTGGGGTCATATCTAAAAAAAAATCTTTGCTCAAAGCAATGTCCTGAAGCATTTCCCCTATGTTTTCTCCTAGTCGTTTCGTACTTTGGAGTCCTATGTTTAAGTCTTTGATCTAAAATATTTTAAGTTAATTTTTGCAGATGGTTGAGAGATAGGAGTCCCTTTTTATTTGACCCTCATGTGTATAGTTAAAAAAAAAAAGCTGGGTGTGGTGGGACACATATAATCCCAGCACTCTGGGAAGCTGAGGCAAAAAGATTATGAGTTGGAGCCCAGCCTAGGCAATTTAGCAAGAACCTGTCACAAAACAGCTGGACTGTACCTTAGTGCACAAAGTCATAAGTACTTAAAAATTATTGTTTTAACTATAAAAACTAAAAAAGCTTTTTGAGACAGGGCCTTGCTATGTAGCCCAGGCTAGCCCCAAACTTGTGGCAGTCCTCCTGCCTCAGCCTCATGAGTACTGTGATTACAGGTATGCACTATCAGGCCCTGCCTAGAGTATCTTAAATAAGGTTGTCATTTGTCTTGTCAACTGTCATGTTATAAAAGGAGAAACATGGAAGATGCAGCAAGCAGATGGAAGGCATTCTCCTTACACTCTCCAGGTGGCCCCCAACTGGTTGCACATTGGAGTAAATAAGTAGTAGGTTTGAAAAGTGAGAAATGGCCTGGACACTCGCCTTCTAAGCATCCAAGCCATATCTTGCTACCAAACTCTGTGTCGTCTCTACCTTGAACCAAAGTGGTATTTCAGGGGTTGTGTATAACGATTCAGAGGCACACACACACGTTCTGTACAGGTTTACTCATTGCAGTGTTAGTTGTAGAGCCAAAAGATTGGAGATATGAGCCTGGTGTGGTGCACGCCTATAATCCCAGCGCTCAGAGACTGAGGCAGGAGGATTCCTATGAGTCCAAGACCACTCTGGGCTACGTAGTTCAAGGCCAGCCTGAACTACATAGCAAGACCTTGTTTCCCAAAAAAAGATTGGAAACAACGAAAATGTCTTTGAAGACCGGCTAACCGGTTGACTGAACTGTGCCTGTTCCCTACAGCGCAGCAGTTGTTCAAAAATGAGGCATCTCTATAGTACGCACGTGCATACATGCAAATCTGCCTTTGTGTGTGAGTGTGATGTGTTCACGTGTACACAGAGCCTCTATGAAAGACGATGCACCAGACCATAGAACTGAGATCCTGTGTGCCAGAGACGGATGAATTCATCCAAAGAATCAATCCAGAGCAGGGCTGCTACCAGAAACAGGTGGTTCACAGACACCTTTCCCGGCCTGATGCTGGCTCTCACACGGTGCCTCTCTCTTCCTTCCATGAATACTTCCAAGCATCTCTGCTTGTGCCTGGTGCTAGGGATAAAAAGTTCAAGAACCACAAGGGGGAAGCCAGGCATGGTACCCTATGCCTGTTAGCTTAGCTACAGTGAGTTCAAGACCAGCATGCACTACATAACAAGACCCTGTCTTAAAAAAAAAAAAAAAGAGGGGAGATGATTTCTGCCCATAAGATGATGCCCTTACAATCTAGTGGGTGCAAATGAAAACATCACGCAAAACATAAAATACCACTGTGACAATGCCACAAAATAGCCGGCAGAGCCTATGGTATTATAGTTTAGCTTCGTCATGGATGTCAAGAAGTCTTCCTTGGGGCTGGGGATTTAGCTAAGCAGCATAAGCACTTGCCTTGCAAGCAGACTGTCGTGAGTTCGATCCCCAGTATCGATAAAAAGGAAAAAGACCAAAAAAGAAAAAGGATGACTGAAACCTTAGCAAGTGTTTTGAAAATAACAATATGTAATATATAACAACCACTGTTAAATTCCTATTATCAGGCCAGTGGTGGCGAGTTCAATCCGTGGTGTCAAAAAAAAAATTCCTATCACCTTGTTTTGAAATACTGTATTGATACTGCTTTTTGTTGTTGATTTTTTTTTTTTTTTGCTAATTGATTTTTGTTTTTTTCTCCTTAAAAGAAAAAGGATGACTGAGGTGAAATCTGAAAAGCAGGCGTTGGGCTGGGGACATTGCTCAGCCGTGTAAGTACTTACCTGCAAGATCCTGAGCTTGATTCTCAGCAACAAAAAAAAAAAAAAGGCAGGTGTTAGCCTTAACCTGACATGATGGTAATCCCAGCACTCTTGAGGCCGAGACAGGAAGATTGCTAAAGTTGGAGGCCAGCCTGGACTACACAGCAAGACTGTCTCCAAAAAACAAAACCAAAATGCAAGAGTACGTGCAAATGTCCTGAAACAGGTAGGAGTGAGAAGGCAGGAGCATCAGATCATGGCTGTCAGCCTAATCCGAGCTTCTGTCTGCTGCTGCGGAATGTACTCAGGCTTCATTTCTGCTTGACAAGCTGTCTCTCTGTTTCATGGACCACACAACAGGATATTAGTGGGAGAATGGAGGAGGCCCAGAAGGGACCTGCACATGTGCCCTGCGGCTCCTCTTCATTGAGGCCCTGTGCCTCCCTACACAGCAATCACTTGGGAACTTGTCCTGCATCCCAACACCAGAATCAGCCTCAGACCCTCGGGGTGGCCCCTAACTTGGGGACACCAGCCCTGCCCAACAAAGTCCTGTCTTTGGAGGTTTCATACTTGTTCTGTTTCTTTGTTTCATTTGTGTATGTTTTTGAGGGAGGCTTTTTGGAGGTGGGTTGAGACAGGGGTTTCCATATGTGATCCAGGCTGGCCTTGAATTCACAGGGATGCCCCCTTCTGCCACCTCAGCCTTCTGAGTGTTGGAATTACACGAAATGCCATCACGCCCTGAGACCAGGTTGCTGAATTTAAATCACCTGGCCTGCTGCAGCACTGACAGAGCTGCTTCCTGCAGTCACTAACGCTCTGATGCTTTAGGTGCTTTCTGAACCCTTCACTTGCCCGCTCAGCCAATTTATGCCTCATGAAGAATGCACCGTTTCATCTCCATTCAATACTCGGCTTCTGGCTTCCACTTGAACTTTGACATTTGACAGATACAACAAGTAAGAAGTTCACAGGGCCAGGCGTGGTGACACACACCTATAATTCCACCCCTCAGAAGGCTGAGGCAGGAGGACCATAAATTCAAGCCCACCCTGGGCAATTTAGTGACCTACGGACATTTTTGTTGTTGTTTTCTCTTTTTTTGTCTTTTTCTTTTTATCGGTACCGGGGATCGAACTCATGACCGCCTGCTTGCGAGACAGGTGCTTATGCCACTGAGCTAAATCCCCAGCCCCAGTTGTTGTTTTCTTTGACACAGGGTCTCACTGTGCAGTTCAGGCTGGACTTGAACTCACTTTGTAGCCTAGGCTGGTCGGGAACTCACAACAATCCTCCTGCCTCAGCCTCCCTAGTGCTGGAATTATAAGTGTGCACCACCACACCCAGCTCTTAGGGAGACTCTTATTTCAAAATAAGAAATAAAAAAGAGACTGAGAGGGTAATACAGTATAAAGGCTCTGGGTTCAATCCCTGGCAACCATTTCCCCTCCCCCAAAAAGTAGATAAAGGTCATTCTCCACACTCTTCTAGTATTTTTCTTTTTTTGAATTTTGAGGCAGAGTCTTGCTATGTAGTTCAGGCTGACCTTGAACTCACTGTAGCCCACACCGGGCAGAAACTCAAGGCGCTCATGTTAGAGTGCCTCTAATTTTGTGTGTGTGTGTCTTTTTTTTTTTTTATCAGTACCAGGGATCAAACTCAGGACTGCCTGCTTGCAAGGCAGGCGCTTATGCCACTGAGCTAAATCTCCAGCCCCAGAGTGCCTCTAATTCTTAAAGGGACTTTGAGTTTTGAGTTTAGACTTTGTTCTATAAGGCGCAGGGAACTGAGAAATTTTTTATATACAGAAAATCATTACAATTGATGTGCATTCTAGAAAGATCACTCTGGGGCCCAAGTGCAGTGGCACACATCTGTAATCCCAGCACTTGGGAGGCTGAGGCAGAAGGCTCACCTTGAGTTCAGCACCAACCTGGGCTGCACAGTGAGTTCAGGGCTAGCCTGGACTACACAACAACACCCAGTCTAAAAAAAGAAAAAGATAAGCACTTGAGCTGGAGCAGAATTGTTGAGCAATGAAAGAAATATAGGAGGGCTGGGCGTGCTGGCACATGCCTGTAATCTGAGCACTCGGGAAACTGAGGCAGGAGAATTGCTGTGAGTTCATGGTGGTGGGTCAGATAGAGAAGCACTGAGGAGGAAAGGACAGGGTGGCACCTCAGTTTCTGACCTGGGTACCTGGGTAGATAATGATGCCACTAAGCAAAGATTTGTCCCCGGAAGGGGAGCAGGTCCAATACAAAAGGTCGTGAGCTTGGCTGTAGAGGTGGAGACCCTTTTGCCTGTCTCCTCCCTGGTAATAGACTGCCTCCCGATTTCCCAACTGACAGGACCAGTTTGCTTCTCCTGACCTTGCAAGCTGAGCTGGCTCCACTGGGCCACTGGGGGCCGCTGGCTTCTGTCTCTTCACAAGCCTATGTCTACTGGAGGAGTCCCCAGAACATGCCTGCAGAAGCTGCCAGGCCCTTCTACCTATCAGGCTTGCAACTGTCACTGTGGTGAGACCCTGCTACCTCTGTAAGTTAACAAGGCCAAAAAATGCAGGAAGGGGCAACACAAGACTGACCAGGGAGAGGTGTGTTCATTAGAGGCCAAAAAGGAACAATCAACACAGGCATGGTGACACACACCTGGGATCCCAGCACTTGGGAGGCTGAGGCAGGAGAACTGCTGTGGTTTCTAGGCTAGCCGACTACATACTGAGTTCAAGGCCAATCTAAACTACACAGAGAGGCTCAGTGGCACAGTGCCTGCCTGGCAAGTGTGAGGTCCTGCGTTCAAATTGCCAGTGGGGGAAAAAACCCCACAGCTGCTTGCCTCTTCAAAGACAAGGAGCAGAGGGGGTTGGGGGGAGAGAAAAAGGCCAGTTAACCTGTTCGGGGGCCAGCTGGGCTGCATAGTGAATTCAAGGGCAGCCTCAGCTACATGATGAGACCCTGTCTCAAAAACAAACAATTTAAAGTAAGAAATGTATTAAACAGGTTGTGGAGGGAACCCTGAATGTTGAGATGACAAATACAGGAAGGGGCCACCACCTCGGAGGCTGGAGCACAGAGACCGTGGTTCTTGCCATGTGCACAACCTGGGCAGCTGTCCTGTCCTCTGCCTCTGCAGGGTCAGGTGCTGCCAGGCCCCCTAGAGCCCTGAGGGTGGGGAAAACGAGCTGTTCTGGCGCTCTGCAGGCCGTGGCTGGAGCTCACAGCCAGCTGAGCTACCTAGTGAGTCCGTATCTCAAACAATAAGTAAAGAAGTAAAATAAAGGACACTGTCCGAGGGCATTGCATAAAGAGGAATTTGGGAGCCAAGAGCCTAGCTACCACTCTAGGGCCTAGGGTGGGGCCCCAGCCGCAGCCCACATTCCTGCCCTAAACCCCCACCATATACTCTGTCCCTGTCACTCTGGGATTCTTTCTGCTTCCTGGGCTAAGCATTTGTATGTGCCCTTTCCTCTCAGAAGCACCTTCCCCTCGGGTCTTCCTCATTTAGCCACCAATGAAGAGGATGGCTCTGGCGTCACCAGCCCTGCCCCGCCTCATGCTCCAAAATAGTTTCCATTTTCAGGTACCTTCCAAGTCATCTTCTGGCAACGTATGGAGGCTCTCACCTGTCATCTCAGCGCCCTGAAAAGCTGGAAGATCACAAGTCCAGCCAAGCCTGGGCAACTGAGGAAAATGTCTCAAAAGTTAAAAATAAGGCCGGGGATTTAGCTCAGCGTCATTAAGTGCCTCCCTGGTACCAAAAAAGAAATAAGTCAGTTGTGGAGCCCCATACCTATAGTCCCAGCATTCAGGAGGCTGAGGCAAGAAGATTCATTGTGAGTTCCAAGGCCAGCCTGAACTACAGACCACAATAAAATAAACGTATACACAAATATACAAAAATGTCAAAAGTTATGGGAATGTCAATTAGTGGAAAGTCCCTCATTTCAATCCCCAGTACTGCATAATAATAAATAATTATAATAACAATGTGGTCTCTTCCTTTTTTTATTTTTATTTTTTATTTTTTGGTACTGGGGATCAAACTCATGATCTTGCCCTTGTCAGGCAGGCGCTTATGCCACTGAGCTCTTCCTTGGCCCTCTTCCTTTATTTTAGTTACTCTGGGGGGGCTTTTAAGACAGTCTTGCTCTGTAATTTAAGCTAAACTTGAACTCACTACATAGCCCAAGTTGGGTACAAATTCATGACAACCCTCCTGTCCCAGCCTCCTGAGTGCTGGGATTACAGGAAGAGCTACCACATGTGTGTAGTTGGTCTCTTTGTTTGGAAAGATGAACTGTGTCCTTTGGAGACCAAAACAATCCTAATATTTATTACTTTTCAACAAATGTTGAATTAATGAGTTTTAGAGCAAAAACCTCTCTTTATTCATTTATTTATTCATTGATTTTGGGTCTTTTTGAGACAGGCTCTTGCTTTGCAGTTCATACTAGCCTTGAGTTCACTTTGTAGCCCAGGCTAGTCTCAAACTTGCAGCAATCCTCATGCCTCAGCCTCCCAAATGCTGAGATTATAGGCATGTGCCATCATGCCTGGCCTGTGTGTGTGTGTGTGTGTGTGTGTGTGTGTGTGTGTGCGTGTGTATGTAAACTTCTACATATTAATGGAAGGTAGAAGGCAGCTTGGAGATCACAGACCAATTCTATCATTTGACAGCCAGGGAAATTGAGGACCAGTGAAATAAAATGCTATGCCAAAGAGCACATAGCAAAGTCATGACAAAAGTGTCACTTTCTGCTTTTCCCAGTAGCTGTTTGGTTTCTTT
Organism: Cavia porcellus; assembly: GCF_034190915.1. Taxonomy (NCBI): domain Eukaryota; kingdom Metazoa; phylum Chordata; class Mammalia; order Rodentia; family Caviidae; genus Cavia; species Cavia porcellus. The sequence continues at coordinate 6,951,907 of NW_026947499.1, read as the reverse complement.
TGAGACAGGGTCTCTCTTTGTAGTGCAGGCTGCCTTGGAACTCACTATGTAGCCCAGGCTGGCCACAAATTCAAATTGATCCTCATGTCTCAGAGTCCTCCAGTGCTGGGATTCCAAGTGTGCACACCCACGCCCTGCCACTTGAGGGTGTTTTCCCAAACTTTGTCTGCCTTTGTGGAGCTTGGGATGGAAACCCAGAGCCTCCCGCACCTCAGGCACACACTCCGCTACTGAGCTGCACCCCCAAAGTGCCATAGCACTCCAACTTGCTTTTCTGCTTCCTTGGTGCAATGGGAGGGTCCTTGATAGTAGTGCTGGTGGTGACCCAGTACCCAAAATGTTCTTAGGGACCAAAAAAAAGGGAATACAAGGGACCTCTCCCCCACAGCTCCAGGAAGGGCACCTCAGAGAAGAGCAAAACTGGATGCCTGCCCTGATTCTAGAGAAATGAATGCCCACAGCGCCTGGGCTTCTCTGGACACCTGGTGACTGGGGCTCCCAACCTCACTATCTAGAAGAGTACACTGTCAGGATACTGATTTGGCCCTGCAGTTAAACCACCAGGTGATCTTGGGCAACAAGTAAGTCACCTATCTGTTCTGCCACTCTGTCTGTAAAACGGATGGGTATGTAAGGATAGGATCTGCGACTTCCTAGGAAGCCGACCTGCTGACTAGTTCTACCTGGCAGGACTCAGATACTACAAGAACAGACTCTGAATAAACCTTTCAAACTTAGAATGAATGGACCAAACTGGGAGAGACGTCTTCGTGTTAAAGATGCCCAACAGCTGGGTGACCTAGGTTCCCCGGGGTCAAAGGTCGAGTTCCGGTCAAACTCCAGAAATACCGGAAGTCCCATATCAGGTCTTTACTGAGCCCTGGCCACCGGCGCGGGATTAAAACATCAAAGGCGGAGCTTCAACACCAATGAGAGGGAGGAGCTTACGGCCACCCAATGGTAGCGCGGGTGTCATTCACCTCAGCCAATCAACACCAGGAGTCCCATAAATTTAAACCCCCTCCCACCTCCTCAGTGGAGACCTGTCCCGAAAGCGTTTGTAGAAAGTGAGGCCGCTGGCCCCGCCCAGGCCGGGGAGGCGGGGAGGAGGGCGGGCTGTGTCTGCGAGTTCACCTATCACGACCCGCAGCCTGCGGAGAGGCGGGCAGTGGCGCCAATCAGGACAAGCAAGTGCAGCCCGGCGGAGCAGTTGGCTACAGTTGTTGCAACTTTTTTCGAAAGCTAGGTTTCCCGGGAGATCCCAGGCGGTGACAGAGCCCGGCTATGGCGAGAGGTATCTGCCGAGTTGGTCAGCGCTTGGGGTGGCCGGGTGGGGGTTGGCCCTGGAGCAAGCCAGGAACGGCGGCGGGAGGCACCCTCCCGCGGGTGGAGTGTGGGCACCCCGCGGCGGGGGAGGAGGCGCCCGCGGACCCTTGTCTGCCCCCCAACTCCTGCTTCCGAGGACCCCGGAGGCCCTTCCCCCTGCTGCGCCTTTATTTCCCCTCTCTGAAGTGTGGACGCCCGCTGCCGCTGTCTCTTCCAGAGGTAGCGGATCCATATGTCAGAGCTCACTGCAAACTATAGCTCAGGACACCTCCAGGGAAAGGTTGTTAATGACAGGAGAAGGGGGAGCGGGGCTTCGCCCACCCTAGTGCTCTCTCCTGGAGGTCACCGCGAGGCCAGGGAGTAGATTGGTAACCTACATCTTGGGGAGCGTGTTGGAGTTGGCGTAAGTGCCGCCGAGGCACCTTCCTGCCCCCACGGCCTGAGTCAGCTCTGCGCCGCGGGGTGAGGCCAGGCCCCACTGGCCCACTTTGGATGACACGGGCCCCGCGGCATTTCCCGGGGTTCCCTTTGCCCGATCGGGTTAGGACTCCAGCCCACGGGCGATGGCGTGGGTAGGGTGTACCGTGGGGCAAGAGATGTCCCCGCCTGAAGTCTCTCTTTGCATAGTTTGCAGTCAGGATCGCGAAGCCCACATTATGCGGCAAAGAAATTTCCAGCCGCTTGGTCATTTCCAGCCGCTGTGTCTCTGCACTAAAGGGCCAAAAACTTAAGCGTGATAGTGGAGTAGCATTACCATTTTTTAAAAAATGTAAGTTGGAGCATTACATTTTGCTTGAAATGCCAAGGTACCACATGCTAGTAGGAACTTGCCTCAATGCAGTAAGCTCTCTATAGCAGTAATAATGAATGAAATCATGATGCATTCAGCGAATATTTATTGGGCCTCTTTGTTTGCAGGCCCTACAACCAATTGCATCATTTGTTCTCCCAACAGTCCAGTATGGTCTTTGGGGACAAGAGTTCCCCAGATTCTGGTGAAGAAATGAGGCATAGTGAATTCAGGTTAAAAGAGCTTCATAACCCAATTCACAGAGAAAATTAAGACTAATATTTTTCTTTAGGAAAGTGTTAAGCGTTAAGAGTATATTTATCTAATCATCCAACAAGTCTTAGTAAAACTATGATTCCTTGGTTCATTTTTACCATCATTGCAAAACCATCTACACTACCTGTTTTAACAGTAGTACTTTTTTTTTTGTCTTTTTCCTTTTTATCAGTACCAGGGATCGAACTAACGACTGCCTGCTTAGAAGGCAGACGCTTATGCTGCTGAGCTAAATCCCCAGCCCCTAGTAGTACATTTTTTTAAAAACTTGCTTAAATTAATCTATGGGGGGAAAAGCTAGCCATCTATCATTGAAATACTTAAAATATGGGCATTTAATAATTGCCTTTGCAGGCCAGGCAATTTATTATCTTAGTCAATTTTTACAAATTGTTATTCCCATTTTTCAGAGGTGGAAGCTGAAGTCCAAAGTCATTGTCCAGAGTAGCCATACTGGGCTGGGGATATAGCTCAGTCACACAACACCTGCCTGGCAAGCAGAAGGTCCTGAGCTGGGTTTTTCAGTACCAAAACAAAAAACAAAAAACAAAAAAACAACAGCAACAGAGTAGCCATTTATTCTTTGCCTTGTTTTACCTCCTTTGTTTAACCACAGTGAAGGTGAAAGTCTTCAGCTTCTATCATTATCATAGTAGGCTTACAAGTCATCTTTGTAGTTAGTGGTTCATGATCTTCACTATCATTTGACCCCAGATTCATAGAGTTACCTATCATACTATAGTTTCTTAGGGTGGTTTTTTTTTTGGAGACAGGGTCTTGCTATGTAGTTCAGAGTGACCATTCTCCTGCCTCAGCCTCCTGAATGCTGGGATTATAATCAAGTGCTACCACACCAGTTACTGCACTATTCTTGTAAACAATTAAATTGAATATTGAGAAATATAAATACTAAATCATTTACAGGATATTAAGCAGTTCACTCTGACAGTCCCCTGGATCCTGCTAATGATCTTCATCTTTTTTTTTTTTTGTACCAGGGATCGATGGTACCTGTCACTCTTGCCTGACAGGTACTTGTGCCACTGAGCTAAATCCCTGGTCCTGCTAATGATCTTCAGATACCAGGCAACTGAAATTTTATAGTCATGTGGATATTTATAACACCAAGTATGTTAGTTTGGGAAGGCTCATTCCATCTATTTGTCCGTCTCTTTCTGCCATTACCAAATAATTCCCTTTGAATTGTTCTCTCTCCCATTTTTCTCTCTCTCTCTCTCTTTTTTTTTTTGTCTTTTTCCTTTTTATCGGTACTGGGGATTGATCTCACGACTGCCTGCTTGCAAGGCAGGCGCAGTATGCCGCTGAGCTAAATCCCCAGCCCCTCCCATTTTTACTGTTTGTAGTTTATTATCCCTTCACAGCTTTGATGATCCCCCAAAACCCAGATTTTTATCATATCATCTTCACTGCTCTCTCCATCCCCAGCTTCCCTATCACTCCAAGGATTAAATCTACAGTTGTCATGGCCTCCAAAGTCCTGCTGACCCCCTGGCCTCACAAGGCTCCATCTGCCTTTATGTTTACTGCTGTGTCCTTAGCACAAGATCTGGAACAAAATAGGTATTCAAAAAGGTGTGGTGGTATACTCCTGTAATCCCAGCACTCGGGAGGCTGAGGCAGGAGGATTGTTGCAAGTTCAAGACCAGCTTGGGCTACAAAGTGAGCTCAAGGCCCACCTGAACTGCATAGAGAGACCCTGTCTCAAAAGACAAGAAGAAAAATAGGTATTTTATAAATGTTTATAGAGTGAATAAATGTATTAATATGTTAGGGTTTGAATTTAACACAAGCAATACGCATTTTTTTTTTTTTGAGACAGAGTCTTGCTAGGTAGTCCAGGCTGACCTTGAACTTAATATATAGCCTAATATGGCCTTGAACTCATTCATGGTGATGCTCTTGCCTCAGCCTTGTAAGTATTGAGGTTACAGGTATCCACCACCATGCCTGGCACAATATATATCATTTATGGTAAACTATGCTTATATAGTGGAACTGGGTTCAAATCTCACCCAGCTTCTTTGCTTTCTACCAGTGATTCATCTGGTCTGAACCTTGATTTCCACATCTGTGAAACAGGAATAATGGCAACTTCTCATAAATTGTTGGGAAATTTAAATAATGCAATATGATAGGAACTAACACATTATAAACATTCAGTAAGTGTCAGTTATTAGTGATATTGCTGTAGAATTGTATTTGTGTAAAATCCTATATTTCTGTTGATAGGTACATTTGTTATATACCTATAAATATGCACAAAGGAAGGGAAGATTTTCAAAACTTAAACTGAATGATTTGCATTTACCTCTTTGGGATACTGTAACAGTTTTCTGCTCTGCTGATGTAGAGACACTTCAAAGTAGCTGAACCTCAATGTCAAAGTCTTGCTTTTTTGGGTGGGGTCTAGGAGGGGAGGTTGAGACAGGGTCTTACTTTTAGTCTAAGCTGGCCTTAAATTATATAGCCCAGGCTTGCCTCCAATTTGTAACTATCTTCCTGCCTCAGGTTCCTGAGTGCTGAGATTACAGGAGCACACCAGACTGGCTCAGAGTGTCACTTTGAAATCCTCTTTATCATCCTGGTAGTCTCTGGTGCTTAAGTGTGTTAGGATCTTCAAAGGGCATGAGCTGCCTTACCTACATCCTGGACTTAGTGGTTGGGAGCGGGGAGGCTGCCTTGAAGGATTTGAAGCCATGAACTGTTCACTGGGAGGTGACACCCTGAGTGGTCTCCTGTCTCTTTAGTCCCACTCAGTCTTACGGCTTCTAATGGGAGGCCAGCGTCAGCGGGAGCCACTCGTTTATTTGCAGATGTTGGAAGGTGCCCAGGTAGAGGATGGAACACAGGGTTCTTGGTTTTTACCCATAAGGAAGCTGAGGGTCAGATTGGGGAAGTGGTGTGGCTGTAGTCAAAAAGGGGGTAGCTGTGGAGAGACATAGGCAGCAGGAGCTGGCCGATCTCAAGTGTCTCTTTCGCATCTATGACTTTGCACAAATTCAGTGCATCTTTGGCTGAGGGCCCACAAGGCCTAACAGCTGCTGTAGAATCCTGCCTACCGTGGGCATTTTGTCATGGGGACTGGGGAGGGCACAAGGCCACCTGCTATACCCTTCTGCAGCACCAGATGCTCTTCCCACCCTCAGTTGCCTCCTCTGCAACGGAGAAGGTAAGGGCTGAGCTTTTTCACCCTCGGCCGAAGTCTACTCACCACTTGTTGTGAGAACTGACCCAGGCTTTTTACTTCTCTGAGCCTCAATTTCCCCATCCGTAGCGAAGACTTAAGGTGTTTACCCTCCACAGGCTGTTGGGAGGTTTAAATGATAACATATGCAGTACAGGCGCCTAGCCCATTTATCATCGCTTGCCCAGGGGCGCTGTCCGCACGGGGCCTTCTACCGGCCAAGTACAGACTGCCTAGGTTAGACACCTTAGTCCCATCCTTTCCAGGTTCTGGCGTCGTGGATGCAGCCCTTGTATATCTCTGAAAACCTAAATCCCTATCTTGGGCTGGAGAGCGGGCATAAGTGGACCCCTGGGGCTCCCGGGGAGTTTTACGCCGGCCCGCGCTTGCATCCGTAGCTCACCACCTGCGCCCTCCTCCCCGCGCCCTTCCCCCGCCCTGCCTGTCGCGCTCAGCGATACTGACTTCTCCTGGCACGGATCGGGCTCCCAGAATACCCGCTGCGCCCGCGAGAGAAGGCGCTCGGCCGCTGGAGCCTGGCCGTCACAGTCGCGTTTCCCCCGCGGTGCGCGCCGAGTGGCTGAGCTCGCGTGCGAGGGGGCGCGCCCGAGCCGGGATTCGCCGCGCCGCTTGGCCCCTCCCCGAGCCGGCGCCGCCTCCTCCTCTTCCTTCTCCTCCTCCGAGCCCTCCCTCCGTCCCTCGATCCCTCCCTCCTGCGTCCCTCGCTCGGGGCGGCCGGGGCTGCCGCGGCGCGCGGTGCCGGCCGGGCCTCGCTCGCCATGGGGGAAGGGGGCGCCATGGGGCGCCGCCGGCCCTTCCCCGGTGCGCCGCGGCGGCGCTGGTGGCGGCGGCAGCAGCAGCGGCAGCGGCAGCGACAGCGCTGGTGGCCGGGCCGCGGCGGAGGCGGCGAGGGCGAGGTGGCGGGGCGCGCCGCCATGGGCCCGGCCGGGCTGCAGGTGGGTGTGTCGGGCCCGGCCGCGCGGGGGGCGGGCGGCGCGCGGGGCCTGGCCGGCCCGGCCGGCGGGGGGACGACGCGGACCCAGGCCCGCCCCGGCCGGCCCTCCGCCGCCGGGCCCTCGAAACATGGCTGCGGCGGGAAGCGCCACCGCGGCGCCCGGCCCGGGCGGCCCCGCTCCCCGCCCCGCCGCGCCCTGAGCGCCCCCTCCCCCGCTTCCCCCGGGTCCCCCTCTCCAGGCAGGAAGATGTCCAAGCCCCGCGCGGTGGAGGCGGCGGCGGCGGCGGCGGCGGTGGCAGCGACGGCCCCGGGCCCGGAGATGGTGGAGCGGAGGGGCCCGGGGAGGCCCCGCACCGACGGGGTAAGCAGGCTCCCTCCCCGCCCCCAGCGACGCCCGCCCTCCCGCCGGGCGCGTGGGCTCCTGGCCCCCGCCCGTGCCCGCAGCCGCGCCGCCCAGGGGCGCCGGGCTGGCCCGACTGCTTCCTTTTCCGCTGCCTGGCTGGGAGTGGCGGCCACACTGGTTCCGCCAGAGCCTTGGCAGGCAGTGTTTGACCTCAGAAAAGTTTCACTGCTCCTTGATGGCGTTTGTGCTCCCGGAGACCCAGAGTCCCCGGAGGTGGCTGCGTTCCCAGGGTGTGCGGGTCCCGCTGGGGTCGCTTGGCGAGGCCACCCGGTCGCTGACCTGGTGTTTAATGGCTTGCCTGGCAGCAGGGCCCTGCAGTGTTTCTGGGGAAGCTGTCCTCCACTGGGATGGCCTGTGCTCTCTTGGGGACAGATCCCACACTCAGAGACATCAGCAGTGACCAGTACCGCCCATGGCTGTCCACAGCTAGTAAAGGCAAGGCGTGGCTTGCGAGAGAGTGACCACCCTAGCCTCTGCCATTAGAAGGCCTCTGGGCTCGGTGATCCCGGAGAGGGGCTAGGGCTGCACTGGGCTTCCTGAGGGCTCAGTACTGATAAGCCCTCCCAGCTGACCTCAGGAGCCCTGGTTAATCAGATTTCCACAGCCCTGTTTCTGTGCTAAGAGTTGCTGCTGCTCGGCCAGGGAGGGCTTAATTCAGCCTGACCCAGCCGGCCCTGTGGATTCCCAATCTTTCCTGGGTCATTCCAGCCTCCCCCTGCTGCTGGTAGGTTACCCAAAGGGGATAGGCGGGCACACATGGTTCTCCTGCTGGCCAGATGTCCCCTAGGTGACAGGCATCAGAGCTCACTGGGATTAAGAAGTGTTTGATTTGAACCCTAGGGAGCCTTAACTTGCCAGTGCTCCCCTGAGATCCTGGACTGGCTTCCTCTGGTGGCTTCTTCCTTGAGAGATGATGTCACTGTAGTCTGAATTTTGCCCTAGCTCCCTTTAAAATGCTCTGGATCTTTGTTTTCAGATTTTCAAAATACGCCTTTGTCTTTCTAGGAGAACGTATTTGCCGGGCAGTCAAAGATCTATTCCTACATGAGCCCAAACAAATGCTCTGGAATGCGTTCCCCCCTTCAGGAAGAGAACTCAGTTGCACATCATGAAGTCAAATGCCAGGGGAAACCATTAGCCGGGATCTACAGGAAACGAGAAGGTAAGCCTGGTACGGGGCCCTGCAGACCCCAGCTGGAGCCTTTGTCTTCCTAAAGAACATGTATAGACACATTACATTAGAGAGATTTGAGCTGTGTTTGCTATAAGCTAGAGCAAAAGAGGCCAAAGAGTAGCCAGTAGCAGGCTATCTGTCCTGTCGGTCTTACGGCTTCTCCGTGCTTTTGTAAGCTTAGTGTCTTCTTCAGGCCTGGCTTTGCCAAGTTGCCAAACCGACACGCCTGCCCTGAAGTTGGTGAGGCTTTTGAATGCTGAAAGTGCAGTGGTGGTGGTGTGAACATGGGAAATGCATGAGACTGGGCATGCGTGAGGCCCTGGTTTGCTCTCTGACACCCCCTCCCCGCCCACTCCCTGCCCAGCGCCAAAAACAATTGAGCCAGAAAATACATGGTTATGGAAAATTCTCTCTGGCTCTGCAAACAAATGGAACCCTCTGAGGATCTTGTTCTCATCTGAATATTTCCTTTCAAAGCTCCCCCCAGTTCTCCTTGCTCCTGTCTAATTAAAACTCGCCTGACAGGGGCAGAGCCTTGGGCTCCCAGCAGCTCCCGTAGGAGGAAGCTTTGTCTTTACTAGGGCAAGTGTCACAGGCACTGATGTTAGCAGAGCTCAGATCTGAGACAGGGAGGTAGGGACGCAGTCCTTGGGCAGGGGCTGGCTGCCCTCAGTGTGATTTCCCCCCAGGGTACTGGGCGGTGCTACTTCCATTGGTCTCAGAACCACTTTGGTCACAATCTTAACTCTGCCCCTTGGAAGGGAGAGGCCGAGGCAGACTGCTACTCTTTGGGGAGCCTCACTTGGCTCAAAAGTAAGTCAGGAAAGACGAGCCTCCCCCAACCCCAGGGCTTTTTGGAAGCTCACTTCCAGAGAGGACACAGAAAGGCTTATTTATTTATTTATTTATGTATCAGGGATAGAACTTGTGACTTCGCACTTGCCAGGCAGGTGCTTATGGCACTGAGCTAAATCCCCACCCCCCCCAGAAAGGCTTTTTGACGGGCAGCAGATGCCAGTCTTTCTCCCTCTGAATGCCAGTACCATGGCCTGCGATTATGCTGTACCTGCCACTCAAGTGTGGGGAGAGGGCTGCTTTAAAGCGCGGGCCAGCCAGCCACGCACTATTCTGGAGTGGGGGAGAATGTAAATTGTCTCCCAAGATAACAGAGGATGCAAGCTAGCTTACTTTTTGTCACAGTGTCATGAGATGGCTATGATTAGAATTTGGGGTCGCATGTATTTTGGAGGCACTGGCCATGCTGTTGTACAGGCTCACCTCACAGGCAGTGTTCTGGGTTATACCGGCCCTCCTGGCCTCAGTTTCCCCTGGTCCCCCTAAGAGCTCATAAGGGGAGGATGATCTGGATGCTTTTAATGTATTATTTGTTGCTGTGTATTGAGCTATAAATCACGTACCAAAGCTCATTAGGAGTCCCTTTGCCTTTCCTGGCCCTCACAGTCCAGCAGCCGTTAAAGCCCTTTCTCTGGCTTTGCCTGCTGGGACCTTTTTTGTTTTTTGAGACAGTGTCTCACTTCATAGTTGGGGACATTTCCTACAGATGGTTCACTTAGCATGGCTTTTGTGTCTGGCTTCTTGCACTTAGTGTGATGCGCAGTGTGTGTCAGTGAGCGGCGTGTTCCTTTTCACTGCTGAAACGTCTCTCTGTGTGGGTCATCCATGTTCTGTTTAACTCTTCGTCCGTGGGTGGGCATTTGGCCTGTTTGCACTGTGTGGCTGTTACGTATAAGCCGCTACATTCATGTGCAGACAGATGTTTTTAATTCTCTCAAGTAGATGCATAAGAGTGGAATTGCTGGGTCGTACGGTAATCCAGTGTTTTTGAAGTTTTTGAAGACCTGCCAGACTTTCCCAAAGTGGCTGAGCCATTTTACATTCCGATCAGTAGCGTGTTATTTATATATTTAAAAAAGTAAATCGTTAAAAAAGATGAAAGCAAATAGTTGGGCAGAGCTGCCGCTCAAGGCTGTTCTCAGTCACAGCATTTACTGTGCTGTCACTGGGCCGTCAGGCTGCCAGGCACTGTACAGAGAACCATTGTAGACGCCAGCTTCATCCTTGTTTGAAGAGAAAATTGCCTTGACAAGGATCAGAAGTGAGGCCTGGCGTGGTAATTACACCTGTAATTTTGGGAGGCTGTCAGGAGGATCACACGTTTGGGTTCAGCTTGGGGAACTTAGCAAAGCCCCTTCTGAAAATAAAAACTAAACAGGAACATAGTACAGTGTTAGAGTGGCCCTGAATTCCATCTCTAGCATGATACATGCCAAAAAGAGTCAAACCAGGCCTTTGCACTGTGCTGGCCATGGGTGGTGACTCAGACCCAGGGCATGGCTGCCCAGCACTGCCAGGACGCGCTCTTCTCAGCCTGCCTTACCACGCTGCTGACGGTCCCCGGACCAGAGGCAGGCTGGCGAACGAGCCCCTCTCTCACTCCTGCCCTCTGCCGCAGACAAAAGAAACGCTGCGAACGCCATACGAAGCGCCGTGAAGTCCGAGGAGCAGAAGCTCAAAGATGCCAGGAAAGGTCCCCTGGTCCATTTTCCAAACCAAAAACCTGAAGCAGCAGAACCTCCAAAAACTCCAGCCTCGTCTTGTGATTCTACCAATGTGGCCATCGCCAGGCAGGCCCTGAAGAAGTCTCTCAAGGGCAAACAGGCGCCTCGGAAAAAGTAAGCACCCCTCGGCCTCGCTTCTTCACACAGCCCCCACGTTCCTGGCCTCTGTCCCTGCAAAGGCTCAGACCCCCTCAGCACCCCAGTGCCATTGCTTGTCAGTGTTTCGGCATGGCATGTGCCAGTGCCCAGGCCTCCCCCACCCTGTCTCTCAGGCCCCCTTGTCCAGGTGAGCAGGTGCCCTTGGGCCCCCTGGCACAAAGGCACCTAAGTGGCTCGGTTTCCACATGCTGTCCCCCGAGGAGCGGAGTGTGGCTTCGGTCCTGATAGCCATGTTCCTCTCTTCCCTTCCCCTCCCCTCCCCAGAGCTCAAGGGAAAACGCAGCAGAATCGCAAACTCACGGACTTCTACCCGGTCCGGAGGAGCTCCAGGAAGAGCAAAGCCGAGCTGCAGGTATAGCTCCCAGAGGGTGGGATCGGCCCCAGCCCAGATGGGTATCAGGGCCTGAGCCTTGGGGCAGATCTCGGAGGGGACTGAACCCAGGCCTTCACCCTGGGCTACATTCCTTGCCCCTGTGACATTCTGAGACAGTGTCTTTTTAGTTTGACCATGCTTGGGTCCCACTTTGGATCCTCCTGCGTGTTGGGATGAGGGGTATTTGCCACCTCGCCCAGCCTGCTCTTTTGTCTGGATGGGGTCACTGAGGGACTTGGCCGTAACACCCCCATGAAGGAGTTTTGCAGTCTGTAGCCCACGGCACAGAAAGCCAGGTGCTGTCAGGAGAGTGGCTTTCCTAGGATTCAGTGGCCGAGATGACCCTCAGCGTTTCTGGAAGTTTCCATGAGGTAGTGCAGAATGGGAGAGTGCTAAGGGGGAAGCTTTGCCTGTGTGAGGAGCTCAGGTGTGTCCCTGACCTTCTGCACCTCCACTGCCCTGTCTGGAAACTGAGCGAGGCTGTTGTGAGGGTTAACACTTGTAGGACACATAGACCGGAGCCTGGCACACAGCAGCCAAGGAACCGGGACTGTCACCCCCAGCCTTCCAGTGTGGTCACCTCCTGAGGTTGCAGGCAGCCTTTCCTCCCATCTGGGAACCTGCAGAACCAGTGGACACCCAGACAGGAGGGCAGAGCGGAGGGCTGGCAGGGTACTTGATGCAGTGGGGTGTGGTTATCACCTCTCTGTCCTGGTGCCCGGACAGGCGAGGCAGGTGTGACCTCCCAGCAGCCCCTCCTCCCTGTGCCCCAACTGCACCCTGGATGCTCAGCATCGCTGTCCCACAGAGAGGTGCAGACCGGCCTGGGCAGTGTGAGCGCCTCGGCTCTTCGTGCTAATGCTGCACATTAGGTGCAGAGATCCAGGCGTGCTCCTTTTTTCTATTACTCGGTGGCACTTTATTTGGAAAGGAGAGAGGCATCCATTCCTCTTCCCCACCCGGGAGCAGCCTTGGCTCTGTTTCAGGAGAAAGCAGTGTCGTTTGGCCAGGCTCGGGCTCTTAGAAAACGTCCACCAGTAGTGGCAGCAGGAGGCTGCCTGAGGTCACCCAGGCGGCACTGCAGCGTGAGAGGCGGCTAGGCCCGGGCCAGGGCTCCTCCCAGCCCGCGCAGTGTACACTGGGGGCTCCGAGGCAGAGTAAGCCAGTTTGTCCTGCTGACAGGGAGTTAGCTCCTCCTCCGCCCTGGGAGAGAAGTGGGCTGTGCTGTAGGTCTGCCCAGCGTAGAGCAGAGGAACCAGAGGGGGACCGTGTGTGCGCTTGTGTCCCCAAGCCCGGGGCTGCAGCACCGGCCACTTGCCATGGTGCTGACCCAGAGCCAGCCCCAAGCAGAAGCCACGCGGTGCCCCTCTGTTTGTGCTGGCAGTGGGCCTGGCGCTCGCCCGCCAGCAGGCCGCTGTGGCTGGCACTGGCAGGGCGTGGATTCTCTGGCTGCACAGAGAAAGCCCGAGGGTGCAGCAGCTGAGCCTTGGCCCAGGCTGAGCTTGTCCTGATGCCACTGCCCTCCTGGGCCGGCAGGAGCTGGGCTGGGTCTAGGCTTCAGAGTGGGTAGGAGGGCACAGAGAGGCTGGGCAAGAGTGAAACCGGAATGAGAGGTGCCAAGACCGGGCGGGGCAGGGTGTAGAACCTGGGATCCAGGGTGCAGGGTACAGGCCAGGCCAGGAGGCAGGGTCTGGGCTGTAGTTCAAGGCCGCCTGCACGCCATAAGGAGATCCTGCCTCAAAAACCCAAAGGGAATAAGTAAATACCAACCGATGGGCCTGGAGACTTGCCCTGGGCCCTGGACTTTGTGCTGTGGCCACCACCTGGGGCAGCAGCTGCTTCCTCAGCGCACACCTCCCAGGGCCTCTGGTGGGGCCTGTGCTGATCCCACCTTGGGTCATCAGGAGCCCCGGGGGCTCTGGCTTTCATCCTCTGCTCCCAAGCCCTCTTTACCCCGCGTCCCCCGCCATGCTAGCTGCCCAGAGGCCACCGTGACTGCTGCCAGAATTCCTCTCCGGACGCCCAGAGCACCCCCACAGCTGTCAGTGGCTGCAACCTTGAAGCCCCCACTCGCTGGCCTTTTCCTGCCCTACAATTACTCAGGGTGAATCACGCAGGCAAAAGGCACTGCTCTGGCCATGGTGGCCGCTGTCCTAGCTGGGGGAGTCCACAGGACACTCAGGCCCAGTGCTCTGGGAGTCTGTGTTCCAGCGAGGGCACAATGAGCAACATAAAATAAGAAGACTTGGGACCTTGCCATGGCGGGCCTGAGGCTCCTTTAGCCCAGTAGTCTGGGGAGTTTCTCTGACAAAGTCGCTTTGGAGCAGACCCCTGAAGGAAGAAGTGAGCCAAACAGATGGCAGTGGGGGAAAGGGGGTCATGTGAGATGAGGTGCTACAGGGGAAAGGGCAGTGCAAAGGCCCTGGGGCAGGGTCTTGGTCCTGCAAAACCTGACAGACTGGATTTTCTCCCTGTAGTAGTGGGAAAGCTATTGCAAACCATTTTTTTTTTCTTTAATTTTTGGGGGACAGTACTGGGGATGATTCCCAGGGCCTTCACACTGAGCTATATCTGCACTCCTTTTTTGAGACAATCTTCCCAAGTTCTCCAGATGAGGCTTAGACCTATGATTCTCCTACTCAGCCTCCCAGAGTGCAGGCATAGAGGTATAGTGTGCCGTGTCTGGCCTAAATGGGTTTTAATCTCATAGTTTTAGATTTGTTAGAAAGAGTTGCAGAGATGGTGCAGAGTGCCCTTGGACCTGTTACCCGGCTTCTCTTGGCATCACAGCTGAGGAACCAACACTGTGTGGGACCCTGTGCGGTAAACACGCGAAGCGATGTGACCAGACTCAGATTTTTAAAGGAGCCCTCTGGTGGCTGGGTGAGGAGTGGGGGTCAGTAGAAGCCTGGGAGACGGCGCAGGCAGGGAGAGACTGTCCTAGGGGCCAAGGGACCGTTTGCTGCAGAGATCCCAGCGACAGCACAGGATCTGCCATGTTGCAGTGTGGGTGGTGCTGGTTTGGGGCCCTGTGAGGCCTCTGGGCCCTGGGCAGTTAGGCGAGGTCTGTGTGTAAGAGGTGGTCCCTGTGGTCACCAACACACCAGTGGGAAGGCTCCCACTGGAGGTGGGTGTGGTGAGGTGGCCCCACAGGAGGGGGCTGGGAGGGGAGGAACCTCCGTTCTGATCTGTGCTGGTGGCTTCTGTTGGAAGTGTAGTGCACACACCAATGAAGCAGGTCCTGGAAGGAAAGGAGCACGTGTCCCACCTAAAGTGTATATGACTTCTGATCTGCCATAGGTGATTTTTTTTTTTTTTTTTTTTTTGGTCTTTTTTTGAGACGGGGGTCTCGCTATGCAGTTCAGGCTGGCCTTGAGCTCACTTTGTAGCGCAGACAGGTCTTGAACTTACAACAATCCTCCCACCTCAGCCTCCTGAGTGCTGGGATGACAGGCGTGAGCCACCACGCCCAGCTCACAGGTGATTTTTTAGATGGGGTCTTGCTAAGGCACTAAACGGCCAGTGCTGGGCTCTTAACTTGTAATACTCCTGCCTCAGCCTCCCCAGTCCTGAGATTATGGGCATGCGCCACCATGCCCATCCATGCGGTCTGATTTGCTTCTAAGTTATAAGTGCATTTTATGGTCCGGTGACTCCTGTTGCTGTCCGTGATGAGGTGGCATATTGCAGCCGAAAAGCACAGACAGGAAGTAAAAGAAACCGGAAGTGGCCACGGTTCCATTCGTCTCAGCAGCGCCCCCTGGGGGTCAAGCCTGCACTACACCCCGTTTCTGTGAACTGCCTGGAGGCAGGCTGGAGTCCCCACCCAGCCCAAGGACCTCCGCAGTGTCCTGACCTGGGCGCTCTGAATCTAGGCAACAGGTGCTAAAGACAGGTGGCTGATGAGAAAAGGGGGTGCTTGGAGCTCCAGCCTCACCGGCCCTGGGGTCCTGCAGGGTAAGCAAGAGTAGATGCTGATACCGCTCTGTTCTTTCCTCCCCATGCAGTCAGAAGAAAGGAGAAGAATTGATGAGCTGATCGAGAGCGGGAAGGAGGAAGGCATGAAGGTATGGGGCACTGACACAGCCGCTGAGTGGCCCAAGCGTCTCGGGGTCACCCAGGACTCGACTCTTATCTGGTTGCCAGAGCCAGCCAGACGCTTGAGGAAACGTCACTGAAGGAGATGTAAATTTTGTTTGCTTGATTCTTTATTTTTGCAGTGCTGGGGATTGTTCTGGGGTCAGAAAGCACCCCCAACACACACTGCGTTTTTCATGTCAAGATAGGGGGTCTCGCTATATTGCCCAGGCTGGGCTTGAACTTGGAATCCTCCTGCCTCAGCCTACCTCCCAAGAGCTGGGATCAATGAAGTGAGCCACCATGCCCAGCTATGATTTTATATTTTATATTTAGTATATTCGCAGTTTGGTGCAGCGTTACCCTTGTCTTAATGCCAGATGAGTTGATTCTT
The DNA here is from genome assembly GCF_034190915.1 of Cavia porcellus. Taxonomy (NCBI): domain Eukaryota; kingdom Metazoa; phylum Chordata; class Mammalia; order Rodentia; family Caviidae; genus Cavia; species Cavia porcellus. The sequence continues at coordinate 6,936,196 of NW_026947499.1, read as the reverse complement.
CCCCAGGGGGAGCCTTGTACCAGGAGCAGCTGCTCTGCTCTGTCAGCCCCCGTCTGCCCGCTCTCTCTCTGGCTGTGCCCTTCTGTCCATTTCCGGTCAGTGGGATCCCATGCTGTGGGGTTGGCTGTGTCCAGTGCCCTTCACGTGACGTGCTGTGTGGGTACAAAGAGAAACAGAATTCTGTCCCAAATCTAACTCTGCTGCTCCCCGACCTGCAACCCAGACTACTCGGCATGTTGCACACATGTGTGGCCCAGGTGGCACAGGGAAGAGCCCTGACTCCAGGGTGAGGTGGCCACGGGCTCTGCACCAAATCCATGGGAACCCAAACTTACATCCTAGGCCCCTCCAGTTACTGCTGTCCAGTTCCATGTGTCACAGACACTGGTGAGGGATGGTGACATGAAGGAGATATTGGCACTGCTCCAGACAGTATAGGGCATTATGGATCCGAATGTCTGCCACACCACTTCTTGGCTGTGTGGCTTTGGACATATGGCTCAGCCTCTCTCAGCCTCAGTTTCCTCATCTGCAAAATGGGGCAGCACCCGTTCCAGCTCTGCTGAGGGTTTGATGTGACAGCGTTTTCCTGACATGAGGCAGGTGCCTTGAGGGTTGGATGGAGTGCCAGCCTCTTGTTCTAAGCCCTCTCTGAAGTGGTGCTAGAAGTGGTTCTTCCCTGTATAGCTGTACAATATGACTTAAAAAATACAGAACACACTGGTACCATTGTGAGACACTGTGTTTGCTCACCTGCCCTGCTCACTGGATGTGACACTGGGCAGCTTGTGGCTCTTCCCGAAGGTCAAAATGACCTTGAATTACAAACCTTTTGAATGGATTCAGAGCATACGGCAGTCACAACGACACAACTACAGACTCAGGAAAGAGCACTTATGGATACGCTTCAGCAAATGGCGGGAACCACGGGACTACTGTGTTTGAGGTGAGGGGAGGCCTTAGGAAGGGATTCATGGCAGTGTACATTTCAGTTTAATACATTTTAAAAAACTTAAGCTGGGTCTGGTGGCGCATGCTTGTAATCCCAGCACTCAGGAGGCTGAGGCAGGAGGATCATCGTGAGTTTGAGACCAGCCTGGGCTACAAAGTGAGCTCAAGGCCAGCCTGAACTGCACAGTGAGAGCCTGTCTCAAAAAAACAAAAAAGAAAGAAAACAAATTAAACATTCCCCATGGTTCCCCTTCACACCTCGAACAATTGTGTGCACTTAGAAAATCCCTCCCCTCCAGCACACAAGACCGTGGACTTCACTTTGGTGGAGCCCCCTGGGTAAGGCTGGCAGGGCAGGTGGCGAGGGTCTCGGCCCCCGGAGGGCTGCTGTGCCTGCCGGCTTCTGGTCACCACTGCAAACCAACTCTCACCCCCTCCTGACAGATTGACCTCATCGACGGCAAGGGCAGGGGCGTGATCGCCACCAAGCAGTTCTCCCGGGGCGACTTCGTGGTGGAGTACCACGGGGACCTCATCGAGATCACCGACGCCAAGAAGCGAGAGGCGCTGTACGCGCAGGACCCCTCCACGGGCTGCTACATGTACTACTTTCAGTATCTCAGCAAGACCTACTGGTAAGCGGACGGTGTTTTGGTTGGCTTGGTTTTTGTTTATTTTTTGAGACAGGGTCTGGCCCTGCAGTTCATTGTAACCCTGGGTGATCTTTTTTTAGGTGCTGGGGATGGAACTCATGACCTTACACCTACCAGGCAGGCACTCGTGCCCCTGAGCTAAATCCCCTGCCCAGACTGATTTCGGATCAGTGCAGATCCTCCTGCCTCAGCCTCTTGAGTGCTGGGATCCAGGTGGTTTTTATTTTTGGAGATGAGGTCTGGCTATGTAGCCCAGGCTGGCCTTAAACTCACAGTGGCCTCAGCTTCCCGAGGGTGGGATTTATAGGGGTGTGCTGCTGAGCCCTGCTTCTAAGTGTATTTGCTGTTGCATGGCTTTTCCCCAGAGCCGAGAGGATGAGCTGCAGGGTTGGGGAGCCCCAAAGCTGCCCTTTCTCAAAGCTGTGACACAGCTCTTCCGGTGTTTGGAGCTGGAGCTGCCCTGGTGCCCGTTCACCCAGGGCGGACTTGTCACATTGAAGCCCACTCGGCAGCTCCCCTGGCCTCTCCCCGATAGGGCATAGGGTGTTTGGTGTTTGGTGAGAACAGCTGTGGAAACTGCTTTATTTATTTTATAAAAGTCTCCATTGTTTCTCGTGCTTCCATAAGGGATCCTTTGAGCCATACGGGAGGCAGAAGGATCTCAAGTTCAAGGCCAACCTTAGCGAGTCAGCAAGACGTTGGCTCAAAAAAAGAGCTGGCGGTCCGGCTCAGAGATAGAGCACTTGCCTGGTGTCCAGGAAGCACTGGCACTGGCCCCATCCCCAGCACCATGATGGCAAAAGAGCCCTTGGGACCCACCCCACTGTCTCCAAGTCCCTCACCCAGATACCTAGGACCTCTCTGAAAGACACAGCTGCTGCTTTTTTTTTAAACAAGATCTCAGTGAGTTCAGGCTTGCCTGGAACTCACAGTGATCTTCCTGTCTCAGCCTCCCAAGTGCTGGGATTACGGCCATCACCACCACACCCAGCTTCACAAACAGCTTTTTGGTGTTGAGAGTGGGTTGAGATAGAATTGTTTTTTTTTTTTTTTTTTTGTTTGTTTGTTTGTTTGTTTTTTGGCTTTTTCCTTTTTATTGGTACCAGGGATCGAACTCACGACTGCCTGCTTTCAAGGCAGGCGCTTATGCCGCTGAGCTAAATCCCCAGCCCCGATAGAATTGTGATGTAGCCCAGGCTGGCCTCAAACCCTAGGTGATCCTCCAGTCTCAGCCTCTCAAGTGCCGGGGTGCCAGACCTGGGTTGCCACACCTGGCTGCAGAAGCCCGGAATGGCCCTAAATCGTCCATCCCGCCTGGGCCGAGCCCAGGTGACCCTGGCTGGGCCCAGAGCCTCTTTCTCAGTCGAGCCCCCCCTTCCCGGCAGCGTGGATGCCACGAGGGAAACCAACCGCCTGGGCCGGCTGATCAACCACAGCAAGTGCGGGAACTGCCAGACCAAGCTGCACGACATTGCTGGTGTGCCGCACCTCATCCTCGTGGCTTCCCGGGACATCGCGGCTGGGGAGGAGCTGCTGTACGACTACGGGGACCGCAGCAAGGCGTCCATCGAGGCCTACCCGTGGCTGAAGCATTGACCATCGCGCCCACTCGCCGCCCTCCCTCTTCAAGGACAAAGTGCCCTCCAGGGGAGATGGGGTGTTTTCTTTTTCTTTTGTTTTTGTTTTTACACACTTAATCTTAGCAGATTACATCAGATGTTTTTAAAAACAAAAAAAGTATATTAAGATGCCTTTTCACTGTAGTATTTAAATATCTGTTACAGGTTTCCAAGGTGGACTTGAACAGATGGCCTTATATTACCAAAACTTTTATATCCTAGTTGATTTTGTACCTTTTTTGCATACAAGTCAAGCATTTGTGCTTCCGTGCATGCAGTCAAAGACTCGGCACAGATTTTAGAGGAAAGAGTCCAACATGAACTAGGAAGCTGGGCGAGACCCTCCTGCCTCAGCCTCAGAGCCAGGACCCCCCCCCAACCCACCCCCAAGGACAGGCAAGGCGCTGCCCCCACAGCCTGCCCGGGATGTCTCCAAGCTCTTGTTCTCATGTCTAATAGGCTCACCGTGAAGCGTATGAATCTTTTTTTAAAAGAAGGGTTCGCAGTAAGCTCGTCTTCCCCTCTGCTTTCTTGAAAGCTTCCTAGGCCCAGGCGCATGGGCCAGGCATGAACTTGCTCTTCCATAGACTGCTGCTTTTCGGGGTCTCCCAGAGCACTGGAGAGACTCACGCTAGAGGCCGGCAGGGCTGCCCGAATCTGGGTTCATTCTTTATAGAAATGTGAACACTGAGTTTATTTTAAATAATAATAATAATAAAATAAAATAAAAAATGGGACAAAAAAAATTTTAAAAAAAGAAAAAAGGAAAAAAAAAAAGCCCACAGAAAACAACTTACTTGCCGGGCGTGGTGGTGCATGCCTGTAATCCCAGCACTCGGGAGGCTGAGGCAGGAGGATTGCCCCAAGTTTGAGGCCAGCCTGGGCTACATAGTGAGTTCGAGGCCAGCCTGAACTACATAGTGAGACCCTGTCTCAAAAAAAAAGGAAAACAACTTGTATATAGGTCTTGAAATGAGTGAAGTGGCTGCATTATTGGTTTTAATTTTAGGGTTTGGGGTTTTGTTTTTGTAGAAGAGACTTGAGATGGTTCTCTATTCTAATAAAAAATAAAGTTTTGTAGTGGGACCAGAAATGACTCCCCACTCCTGCCCACCCGGCACCGCTGGGTTGAGAGTTCCAGACCTGCTGTCGGGGCCTCGCGTGTGTTAGACCGCCTGGTGTCCCTGCCACAAGGACAGAGGAGCTAAGGTGGGGCCCAGACCCCTGCCCAGCCACGCAGGCACATGGACAAGGCTCAGGGCTCACCTTGAGGGCCCGTCAGGAGCAGGTGGTTGCCTCCCTCCCAGGGGGACTGATTATGGATGCCAGGGTCCTTGGGGCCCGGGTCCCCCCCTCCCGCCGGTGCTAGCGAGAGTCTTCCCTGCCCCAGCCTGGCCAGTGCCCCAGGAAGATCCGCCCTGTCCCCACCAGAGCGCAACCTTTTGAGAGATGATGTCTTAGTTGTACCTGTTTGCAGTTTCGCTTTGTATTTAAGCAGACAAACAAAAAAGGAAATAAACTTGAAAAAAATTTGTCATCATAAAAATGAAACAAAAATTAAAATATTTATTGCCAGGCGAGGCCACCTATGTGTTTCTCTGTTTTTACCAGGCAGAGGTAGAAAAAGGGGCAGGATTTGATTTCCTGTTTTACACCACCACGTGGCTAGGCTGTGAGGGTTCACATGGTCTTTGGGTTGGTTTTTTTTTTTTTTTTTTTTTTTCCTTCAGTACCAGGAATCAAACTCATGACCTTGCACTTGCCAGGCGGGTGCTATCCCACTGAGCCATATCCCCAATCTTTATGTTTTTGAGACGGGATCTCAGTTTGTAGTCCAGGCCAGTTTCAAGCTCACAGCAATCCTCCTGCCTCTTCCTCCCCATTGCTGGGGTTACAGGCATGTGCCACTGTGCCCTGCTCGGTGTTTTTGTTTTTGGTGGGATTTTTTTTTTTTTTTGTCTTTTTGAGACAGGGTCTCACTATGCAGTTCAGGCTGGCCTTGAGCTCAGGCTGGTCTTGAACTCGAAACGATCCTCCTGCCTCAGCCTCCCAAGTGGTGGAGTTACAGGTGTGCGCCACCGTGCCTGGCTGGTTTGTTTTTTTTTTGACAGGATCTCGCTATGTAGTGCAGGTCACCAGCAAGCTCATGCCTCAGTTTCCTCCCCTGTCAGGGGCACTTGTAGAGATGGAGGTGGATATGTGTGGACAGAGCCCTTGGGAAGTTCCTGTCAGCCGCTGCAGCTGCCATTCACCTTGGCAGTTCTTTGCAGACTTGGTCTTCAGTGACTCAGCTCTGTCAGGTGTACGCCTGGGGGGGCGCCCTCGGCTTAGACATCTGGCAGCTGCTCCCACAGTGTCCGCCTTGTGACAGCTGAAACTTGTCCCTCCAGTAGGAGCAGCTGGCTCACCTGTCTGCCCTCTGAGGCATCCTGGGACTCAGTCATCACCCTGGAGGGCACAGTGCTGCCTGCAGCTTTACTCCCAGGCCCTAGAACAGCACCTCTGGCTCCAGGCCACTTCGCTGTGTCACCAGGTGTCCTTTCCTTCTCTGTGGTGTGGAGGCAGTAGTGTGTTGGGGGCAACGTGAGGATCTGAAAAGCGAGCCCATGAAGGCACCTAGACTTGTGCCTTGCATGATAGTAGTGCTCAGTCCCTGCTGTTCCGTGTTAACGGGATTAAAGATTGGGTGCTCACTACCCTTTATTATTTGCATTTTGTTTTTTTGAGATAGGATCTCACTAAGTAGCTCAGGCTGGCCTCAGACTGCCAGCTGTCCTGCCTCAGCCTCCTGGGTACTGAGATTATAGGTGTACACCTCCAAGCTTGGTCAGTTTTATTATTATTTATTTGAGACAAAGTTTCACTGTGCAGTTCAGGCTGGCCTCAAACTCCCTTTGTAGCCCAGGCCGTCCTGTAACTTGTGTCCATCCTCCTGCATCAGCCTGTGGAGTGCTGGGTTTACAGCAAGCAGTGTGGCACCCCCCGCCCCCCAGTACCATTTACCATTTACAAGTGCTCACAACCTCCGAGGTCTGATGTTTAATTGATGTATTAATTTGTTACTTTTTAAAAATTTTTTGGAACCGAGAATCAAACTCGACCTCATGCTTGCTGGGCAGGTGCTTACAATGCTGAGCTAAATCCTTAGCCCAATTTGTTCACATTTAAAAGATATTGCCATGGCAACCACTCCTGGGTCCTTCAAAAAATGGCTTCAAGCCCGATTCCCCCCATCCCCTGCCAGTGCTGGATTTGTGGCTGGAACCTTCCAGAGTGGGCACAGTTGGAGCTGGGGTGCACAGCTTTGCCTCTGCACAAAAAGGCTCCGAGATTTGCCTTCCAGGATTTACCTTCAGGGACACACTTGCCCCCAGTGAATCACCAAGAGATGCTTTCCAGCCAGTCCTCGGAACTCCAGCGGAGAAAAGTAGAGTTCCGAGTGCAATCTTTCCTTTTTTTTTTTTTGAGACAGGGTCTCACCATGTAGTTCAGGCTGGTCTTGAACTCACTATGTAGCCCAGGTAGGCCTCGAACTGTGATCCTCTTGCATCAGCCTTCTGAGTGCTGGGATTACAGTTGTGCATCACTGCAGCTGGTTCCACCTCAGTTTTAATCAGGCATTGCTTTTTAAGCATGTTCTCTTGCCCTGTCTATCTCCTTGAGGGAGAAGGCAGGAGGGTATCTGATGTGTGTGGTTCTGGAGGTTGAACCCAGGGCCTTAGCACTGAGCTGCATTCCTAGCTCTTTATTTATTTTTTATTTTTTGGGTACTAGAAATTGAACTCAGGACCTCAGGCTTGTCAGGCAGGTGCTGCACCACTGAGCTAAATCTCTGGCCCCTCTTTATTTTCTAAGGTCTCACTAGTGCTGGGATTGCAGGTGTGAACCACCATAGCAGGCCAGGAGAATGTGTTGTTGGGAAACCATAAAAATGGCTGATTAACCCAGGTGTGGTGATGCATGCCTGTGATCCCAGTACTCAGGATGCCTAAGCCTCCTGAGTTTGAATTGAGAATTCAAAAATCAGCCTGGGCTACAAAGTGAGCTCAAGCCCAGTCTGAACTGCAAAGCAAGAACCTGTCTCAAAAAGACCAAAAAAAAAAAAAAAAAAAAGGCTGATTGCCGGGCATGTTTGGTGCACATCTATAGTCCTAGCACTTGGGAGACAGGCAGGAGGACCACTGCGAATTCAAGGGTAGCTTGGGATACATGGTGAGGCCCTTTCCCCAACAACAACAAAAAATTGAATTAAAAACTGGCCGAGAGCTATGCAATATTCTTACATCTGTATTATAGCCATGTTGGGCTCTGTACATGGAAATCAGCAGGACAGTTCAGGTATCCGCAGATGCCAGAAGCTACCTCTGGCTCAGGAAGTCTTCTGGGGTCTGCCTCTGGGACAGTCCCTTCTGTGGTTGCAAAGCTGGGATGCATAGTTTACCTCCCAAGCTGGTGCTTACCTCCAAGGTGAGAAACTCCTCCCACCTACCCCCATTAAATCACAGCGTTCTGCAGGGTTCTAGAAATCATGAGCCCTGGATCTAGTGACCTGTGAAGACACCACTTGTTCCCTTCCATGGTGGCACATGGCCAAGGCCTGGGTTGTAGAATTCATGCTGAGGGCAAGTCCTACTTTGAGCATGCTTTAGCTGGAGCCCTGGCTGTTTAAACTGCCTGAGGTAGACGCCAAAACATTCATGAGCCCCACCTTTTTGATGCACAGGAGACAACATGGGTAAGGTACCTAAGAAGGCTGGGCATGGTGGGGCACCCCTGTAATCCCAGCACTCAGCAAGCTGAGGCAGGAAGATAATTTAAAGTTCAAGGCCAACCTGGGCCATTTAGTGGGACCCTATCTCGAAAACCCAAAACCAAAAAGGGACCTCAGAGGCAGTCGGCGATAGCACTCCGGGAACGGCGTCCTAGCATCAGTGCTGATGGAAAGGCAGGGTACACAGTGCTGAGTTGCACCCTGCGTGGCCACGTCCTGGCTCTGTAGCCCTGTGGCCTCACTTGGGGTCCTTTAAACCCCCAGAGCCTATTTCTGAAGTAAATTGAGGGATCAGAACAAGTCCTAGACTCCCCGAGTTACATAGATCTGTTAAGGCTCCAAACCTTATGTGTTCATAGGTGGGGCTTTAAGGAGTAACCTGGTCACGGGTGTGTGACACCGGACGGTGGATGTGACTCTGGACCATGCTTGTGTCAGTAGAACATGAGTGTGTGACACTGGACCAAGAGTGTATCAGTGGACTGTGGTTGTGTAGCACTGGCCCATGGGAGTGTAACATGGATCATGGGTGTGTGACACTGAATCAGCCACTGATGTCTGCATAGCTGATGTGACATTGGACGGTGAACCCTGGTGGGAAGCAGCAGGTCGCCGGGGGCGTGGCCTGGAAGGGCGCAAGTGCGTGCGTCCTTGCGTGCGTGCATCCTTGCGTGCGTGCGTCCTTGCGTGCGTGCGTCCCTCCACTGATCCGGCTCTGCTTCCCATCTGCGTTGACTTGAGGTTTTCCTTTCTGTGGTGGAGACCTTCGTAAACTGTGAGCCAAGTAAACCTTTTCTCCTTTAGCTTGCAGCCCGGGTATTTTGTCCTCGCCTCGAGGGAGTAACTAGGACGGGAACCGTCGGATGAGCCCTGGTGCCAGGAGTCCGTTCCGCGGGCCAGGAGGAGCCCGGCTCCTCGCCCCCCCCCCCCCACCGTCTGCTGCATCCCTGATTCCCAAGCACACGTTCTGTTCTCGTGTCTTAACATTATGAAAACAAAGTGAGCCTCAGAATCAGCAGCATGGACTTTGCAGTCCTTTTTCCTTTTATAGGACAGATACAATGGTGCAGACACTTAGACTGTGGCGAATACAGGACACAATACCCTTACATACACCATCGCAACTCTAAACCAGGCACGGCGAGACACACAGGGAAGCTGAGGCAATAGGGTCGCGAGTTCGAGTCTCATTTGGGCGATTTAGCAAAACCCTGGCTCAAAATTTAAAATTTTTGAGCCAGGCATAGTAGCGCATGCCTGTAATCCCAGCCCTTGGGAGGCTGAGGCAGGAGGATCGCCATTAGTTTGAGGCCAGCCTGGGCTACATAGGGAGGCCTTGTCTGAGGCTATGACTCAATGTGAAGGCCCTGGGTTTAATCTCCAGCATGACACACGCACACATAAAAGAGAGTGACCACTAAGTGAGCTATAGAAAGTATAAAAATCATTTGACTTTTAATATAAGATCATGGAAAGCAAGTCTGGAGAGCAGAATCTGATATTCACTAAATATCAGTGAAGTCAAAATCACCATTGCAAAGTCAATGCCATATTTCTTACTATCTTGTTTTTCTTTTCTCTGCCCCATCTTGTGTTGAGGGCAGTCTGCACACTGTGGCTGTAGGGCTGGCGGCCAGGCGAGAGGTGGCCCTGTCACACACACATTGCCTCTGTTCCCAGGCCTCCTTGCCGATGCTTTGTGTCCCCCGACAGACTTCCCTGGGGGGTCCAGGTCTGCACGAGGAGAATCACACGAGGACCTGCACTCCGGGGACAAGCAAGGGGCGCAGCAGAGACTGGCAGAGATGGCTCTGTAGTGCCAGGCAGATGTCGTCTCCTCTGATCAGGGCTGCTGCTTGACTGGCCTTCCATCTAGGTCTGCTTCCCTGACCGGAAAGCGAACCTGGGCGGAGAGAAAGGGCAGGGTGAGCAAACTGTGGGCAGCTTGTGAGGCCCAGGGACTCTAGTACTTGTTCAGCTTCATGCGTTCGTTTTGTTTCCAAACTTTTTTTGTTTTTGGCTGAGACAAGGTCTCACTATGCAGCCCAGGTTGGCCTCAAACTCATGGTGATCCTCCTGCCTCAGCCTCCTGAGTGCTGGATTACAGGTGTGTGCCACCATGCCAGGCCCTAAACTTTTCTTTTTTACTTTTTATTAGTCCATGTTTGCAGTGCATGATTGCATTCATCCTTGGGAGCTGGTATATGAACACATACTTCTTTTTCCTCCTCTTCCTCCATCATTGATTTCCTTCTATTATGTATGGCTTCCTAGGGGACAGGCACACTATTAATATCTCTTTTTATTCCCTTCAGGTACTAGGGATTTAACCCAGGGGCTCAGGTATGTTAGGCCAGTGCTCTTCGGCTAAGCTACAGCCCAGAACTTTCTGTTTACTTTTTTTGAGACGGGGGCTTGCCAACTGCCTGGCTGTCCTACAGTTTGCAGCCCTTCTGCCTCTGCCTCCCTAATAGCTGGGGTTACAGGTGTGCATTCTCACGTCTGGCTGATTCATGTTTAATAAATGAGCAAACTGGGGTCCTGGGAGGCTAAGCAATGAGCCCAGGGTTGCACTGTGGGCTGTGTGACCAGGAGTCTGGTCCAGACCCACACAAGTCATGGTGCTGTCCCAACAGATGGTGTCCAACATTTGTTTTTGTTTGTGTTTTAAATTTTAGGAGGATTTATGGTAGAGGAAAAAATAACCTTTCGTGGTATCTATAATTTGAAAACAGAGCTGGTTGTAGTGGGGGTATATGTCTATAATACCATCATTCTGGGAGGCTGAGGCAGGGAGATCACAAATTCAGGTCCATCCTGGACAAAAACCTATCTCAGAATAATAAACAAAGGCCAGGATGCAGCTCAGGGCAGAGGCCCTGGATCCCATCCCTGGCACTTTGTCCTGGGCATGGGATGCAGGTGTTGGGGACCTGCTGGCCCCTGTCCCCTAGACCCACACACACGCTTCTCCCCAGCCACTTGTTCCTGAGGGGAAATGACACCCCCAGTTCACACCAGAAACCTCAGGCTGTGCGCCATTGCCCCAGATGTACCCCTCATCCCACTGCCCATCACCTGCCTCTGCTGCCTCCAGCCGGGCCTCAGTCTCCCCTGCACACATCCTCAGCCTGCCTCAAGCACATGCCTTCTCATCTTTGCCACACTGGGCTCGAAATCCAAAGAAGAGACAAAAGAAGTCCTCTAGAGCCTGTTGTGGGGGCACAGACTATAATCCCCACACCACTGGAGGCTGAGGCAGGAGGATTGCAAGCTCAAGCACAGTGTGGGCAACTTGGAAATTCAGTGAGATGCTGAATCAAAACACAGCGACTTTAGAAAGGGATGGGGGCGTAGCTCAGTGCAAAGGCCCTGGGTTCGTTCCCCAGTACTGGGGAATAAAAACCCTGTGTTCCCCCTGTCCACTTTGAATAAGACCCCAAACCTTATCAGGCTCCAGTGGCCTCTCCACGCTCACCTCCACTCCACGCTGTCCAGCTACAGGAAGCCGGTTCCCTAAACCATCTGTGGCCTCCACGCCCCCATCCTGCCTGTCTTCAGCCTTTGTTGTCTTTCAGGGCTCAGTTTAAAAGTCACCTCTTCCAGCGGCCTTCCAGGACTGCAGCCCAGCCGTTATGGATGCTCGGTCACTTAGGGGATCTGAACTAGCCTGTGGGTTTTATTTCTGCTGCTGTTTCCGGTCCTGTTGTCCATATTAGAATTTTTGGGACTTGCAAACTATTGTGCCCCCAGCACTTAGAACTGATTTTATTTTATTTTATTTTTTTTTTTTTTTTTTTTTTTTTTTTTTTGTCTTTTTCTTTTTTATCGGTACCGGGGATCGAACTCATGACCGCCTGCTTGCAAGGCAGGTGCTTACGCCGCTGAGCTAAATCCCCAGCCCCTAGAACTGATTTTAAAAAAAGTGTTGTATTTTGTTTTAAGACAGGGTCTTGCTACATAGTTCAGGCTGGCCTTGAACTCACTGTGTAGCCCAGTCTGACATCAAAGTCATGGCAATCCTCCTGCCTCAGCCTCCTGAGTGCTGGGATTACAGGTATGCACCGCTACGGTCAGCTTTTTATTTCACATTGCCTGGCCCAAAACCCAGGCCTCGTGTCCTGAGCCTGTCTGTGTTTTCTGGGTTCGTTTTTGTTGTTGTTGCTGTTTGATTTTTTGAGACAAACACATTCTGTATCACGGACGACCCTTAAGGACATAATCACAGGTGACAGAAGCCAGGAAAGCAGACCAACAAATGACCTCAGAATAGGTCAAGTCACAGAAAGGAGACTCAAGATAGCCAGTGACTGGAGGAAAGGAAAATAAAGTATTATTGTTCATGTGTACTTTCCTTCTGAGACGATGAAAACCCTTGGAAGTGAACACTAAGGATTCCAGCAGATCGTAAACTGAGCAGGATGTGGTGCACTCCTGTAATCCCAGCCCACAGGAGGCTGGGGCAGGAGGAGTCCTCAAATTTGAAGCTGCCCTGGACTATGTACCAAGACTCTATCTCAAAAAAAAAAAAAAAAAAATTACAATGAGCAAGAAAGGTGTTTTCCACTAACGGTGCTGGGCAGGACTGCCCCAGACAGCTTCAGAGCTGGGGCATCCGAGGACCTGAACCCGCTGTCAACACAGGCGCAGAGTGAGATGCTTCTCTAACTGTGACTTAGCGTGAGACAACCACGTATGCGCTGGGCAGGCCTGCATGCAGGAATGTAAATAAGTGATGACAGCATGTGTAAGAATTAAACAATAAAGACGCAAGTTGCTCTTGTGCTCTGCTCTGCTCCTTGCTGTTGTGTATTGCTGATGTCTTGCACAGATACCTTTTTTCTTTTTCTTTTTCTTTTTTTTTTTTGTCTTTTTCCTTTTTATCGGTACTGGGGATCAAACTCATGACTGCCTGCTTGCAAGGCAGGCGCTTAGGCTGCTGAGCTAAATCCCCAGCCCCGCAGATACCTTTTTTAATCTCAAAGCTTCACCTGCAAAAATCTGCGCCCGCCTGGCCCCAACAAACACAGGCTGTGGGATGAGGCAAAAATCATTCACTGTACCCTACTGCTGAAGTTCAAAAACAGTTTTTAAAAAGCAAAAATGCTTACATGCCTTATACAAGGACCAAAAAAAAAAAAAAGCAAAAATGCTGGAAAGGAACCCAGTGATGTAGCTCAGTGGCACAGGCACCTGCCTGGCAAGCACAAGGTCCTGAGTTCAATTCCCAGTACAAAAAAAAAAAAAAAAAAAACAAACCCACAATGGAAAAAGTGGCGGTGCCTATAATCCCACCTCTCTAGGAGGCCAAAGTGGGGTGACTGCTTCAGCTCAGGAGTTTGGAGCCAACCTGGGCAACACAGTGAGACCCCAAGACAAGAAACAAACAAACTAGTGAAGGGTGGAGCACACCTGTGACCCCAGCATTCAGGAAAGCTGAGGCAGGAGGACTGCAAATTTGAGCTCGGCCTTGGCAATGCAGCAAGTTAGCAAAACTCTGTCCCCACAAAAGAATTAAAATTAAGAGGGCTGGGGATGTCACTCAATGTGAAGGTCCTGGATTCAATCCTCATGAAAAAAAAATAAGAACCAGCAGCTGCCAGCCACATGTGCCCCGATCCTGCCCTGGGGACAGAGCCCTGGGACTGCCAGGGTCCTGAGAGGGGCAGGGCCAGGAGCCCCATTTCTCTGTTTATCTTTTATTTATTGATGAGTGGCCTGCACGGTGGTCACATCCATCCTGGGGAGCCGTGCAGTGTGTAACCCATCTTCCTCCTGTGCCTCCCCCCTTCATCTCTTGGTCCCCTTTGCTTTTTTGCAAGCAAAAGCTCTATCTCCCTATTTCCTATTCTTTCATTTTTAAAAAATTACTCATACGTTGGATTTCTCATTTAAGTTATGCAACGTTTTAGCACACGTCTGATTTATTTCACTTAAGATTATGGTCTCAAAGTGTATAAAATGTATAAAGATATTGGGAAATGGGAAGAAAATGTTCAACTGAGAGGAGGAGCAAAGGAGGGGGAAGGATTGAAAGAAGAGACAAGAAAAAAATAGGTGGAGAAAATGGAACTGAAGCTTTTGTCAGTAAGGAGGGGGAGAGGGGTTGAAGGGAGGGGAAGGGCATGGAAAAAGCAGCAAACTACGTACAGGTGTAAATTCCCTGTGATAAACATTATCATTTTGTAGATTTATAACATATTGATGAAATTTTTTAAAACGCCAAAAAATATACTTTTGGACCACAGCTAGGGATGATGGCACAAACTGTAATTCCAGCCCTGGGGAGGCTGAGGCCGGAGGATTGCTGTGCCATTGAGGCCAGCTTGGGTTCCACAGCGAAACCCTTCAGGCTGGCCTCAGGGAGAGGAGACCTCCCCAGCCCCTGCCAGCATCCCTCCCTCAGCCCCTGCCCGCCTCATTCAGCAGCAGAAGGGACACAGGTGACTCACAGCTTCTTCATGATCGTCCTCTCCCCCTTGCCCTGCTCGGGACCTCTGGCCCTGGTGACACTGGTCTCTTTTGCTTGTCTTCCATCCGGGGTTTCTCTTGGGGGAATCAGGCCACTGGGGAAGGAGGGCAAAGAAGCGGGTTGTTTTTCTGCAGGTCTCACATCTACACCACTGCGGAAGTGCAGGGTCCTAACGCTTAACTGTGACGCAGGCAGCAGATTCTGAAGGATTTGCAGGCCAGCGGCTCTGTCATCCGGGCCTTGCTCTTTCCCGGCTGTGGAACTGGCTAGGAACCTGAGCTCCCCACTGCCTTGGCACAGACGCATATACATTCTCTAGTGTGAAAGCCCATTTCCCAGCCCACATGGTGAGGAGAGCAGCAGCTTCCTCACCTGCTGCCTGCTGGGTGCAATGGTGCATGCCTATGAGCCCAGCACTCAGGAGGCTGAGGCAGGAGGATCGCCATCAGTTTGAGACCAGCCTGGGCTACACAGCAAGACCATGTCTCAAAAAAAAAAAAAAAAAAAAGGTATCTAGGGGCTGGGGATTTAGCTCAGCAGCATAAGCGCCTGCCTTGCAAGTGTGCGGTCATGAGTTCAATCCCTGGTACCGATAAAAACGAAAAAGATTAAAAAAAAAAAAAAAAAAAGATATCTAAAGAAGCCCAAGTGCAATAGGCATTTTGTGGTGTGCCCGCTGGTCAGTTATGCCCACCATGCTTCCTGCTGAGCTGACTGGTTATTTGTTTGTTTTTGATACTAGAAATCGAATTCAGGGCCTCACGCTTGCCAGGCAGGCACTGTGCTGCTAAGCCATGTCTCTGGCCCTGAATTGACTGTTTTTGAGACAGGGTCTCACTCAGCAGCCCAGGCTGGCCTCAAACCGATGGTGATCCTCCTGCCTCAGCCTCCTGAGTGCTGGGATTACAAGTATGCACCATTGCACCTGAACTGAATTAAACCCCCCCAAAATGCCTGTGTTGGGGCCCTCACTTCCACATGGCATTGGACAGCGGGGCCTTTGGAGGTGATCAGGTGAACTGGCTCATGAAGGCGCGGCCTCCTGATTTGGTTGGTGCCGTATAAATGATACCAGCGCGCTGGGAGCAGGTGGCGGGTGCCTGTGACCTCACCTCCTCAGGAGGACGAGGCAGGAGGACTTCAAGTAGAAGCCAGGTCAGGTAATTGAGCAAGACCATGTCTCAGAATAAAAATCGAAGAGGGCCCAGGACGCGGGTCAGTGGAAGACCACGGGCCGTGTGTTCAGTCCCGGGATAAGTAGCGTTGCCCAGTTTCTCTCCCCTGTTGTCCCTAAAGCTCAGCAGTGGAGAAGCCATGACGCCTTCTGGTGTGTCACTGCGGCCCCGGTGCCCGGGCGGGCTCTGGTTTCCCGCAGCCTGTGGACCCAGGGGCACCTCTCCAGGGGCACCCAGGTCTTCACGTCACCTCTCTGTGACCTTCCACACAGCCCGATGGTCTCAGGTGGCAGCCAAGGGCCCAGAAACCACAGCGTTGTGGCCTCTTACGGCCTCAGCCTCCGCAGCCCAGCTTACTCCTGTCCTGACCCCTGCCCACTGGGCCCGTCAGAGGAAGGAGAGGCGAAACGCTCCGTTTTTGTTTGTTTGGCTGTGCTGGGGATTGCACCCAGGGCCTTTGCACTGAGCTACATCCCCAGCCCAGTTTGACTCTCATTATGGGGGTCTCACCAGTCACTAAATTGCCTAGGCTGGGGTTGAATTCAAGACGCTCATGACTCATCCTCCTGGAGTGTGGGGGTGCAGCCAGTCATGCACCATCACATGCAGCTCCCAGGTCCCCAGCTTGATTTCCTGGGTCTGCACTGGGCAAGCAAGGACTTTTACTTTCTGTTTTAGTCGCTGCTGTGCCCTCAATGCCCAGAAAGTGCCCAGCACATAGGAGATATTCAGGAAAAGGACTAAAGAAACCTAGGAACAAGTAACCAGTGAGGAAAGCAGGCCGAGTCTGGCCAAGCCTGGGCAGTGCAAGCGCCATATTAGTGGAGCCCAAGCATCTCCCAAGCCCCGCCTCTTCGATGGCTGACTGATGGACTGACCAACTGGGGAGCTTGTGCTGCGCTGTAGCCCCGCCCACCAGGCTCCCCACCTCCTGTAGCCACGCAGCTCCTCCTGGGCCAGCAGCAGCTGTGCCTTCAGGGCATTGCGTTCCTGCAGCACCTCCTTGAGCTCCTGCAGCGTGAAGCGGGGCCGGTTGGGGTCGGTGAGGTCCACCACCATCTTGTCGGGCCCCAGGTCCACCTGGAAAAGAGGACACCACTGACACGGTTTCTCCGAGCAGGCTGCAGCCTAAGCAGTGCTGGGGATGCAGACAGTCACACAAATATAAAGGCTAAAAAGTTCTAAGAGATGTGTCCAAGAAAAGGGCCAGGCGATCCCAGCACTCAGGAAGCTGAGGCAAGAGGACTGCTGCAAGTTCAAGGCCAGCCTGAACTACATAGCAAAATCCTGTATCAAAACAAAACAAAAATCAGTCCTTAGAGCTGAAAATAAATTAATTTTTTAAAAAGCACGGATTCCAGGAGATGTCTGCATGACCATGTGTTGGGCGCAGGCGCTCAACATACCATACCCCACCCGGGACTAAGGACCACGCCAGCTTCCGCAATGCGCTACATCCCTCTTTAAATTAGCCAACCCGTGCGCACTTCGTGCTCACTCCATACTCTGTGGCAACTCCTGATTGGCCACAGCTGGATATAGTAGCCAGAGCCTGCGTCCCATTCTCGCCCTGCTTCCTCGTGGCAGCCTGTGATTGGTCACGGCCAAATATATAAACCAGAGCCCCTGTAAATAAACCAGCAGTTAACTGTCGCCCACAAGAGCGTCTCCTGTCTCATTGGGGAGCTGCGCCGGTCAACCATGTTCACACTAGCATGGCACACGACAGCCAAAAGGTGGACGCAGCTGTGGGTGCAACACGCAATGCTGGACAAACAGAACACGATGTACACCCAGGGCCTGAAAAGAGAAAGAAATTCAGAGGTATGCCACAGCGGGGGTGAACCTTGAGGACTCTGCCTTAAGCCAAATAAGCCTGCCAATAATAACCATTACTGTGACTCCAGTAAGTGCTCATAGACAAAAAGCCAGCCAGCCATGGTGGAGCCTGCCTACAGTCCCAGCGACTCAGGAGGCTGAGGCAGGAAGATCAGCTGAGCCCAAGAGTTTGAGGCCAGCCTGGGCAATACAGCAAGACCCCAACTTTAAAATTAAAAGAAAAACAGCCCAGCTGTGCAGGATGGTGTCACTTCTGTCCTAGAACCACTGTCCGCCTCGTCATGATTTTCTGCTGTCTGGTGTCCAAAATGACAACCAGTGAGGTGGCTCGAAGAGCCTGGAGCCCTGAAGCGGAAGGGAGAGGCGGCAGATAGAGTTACTGCACAGCGAGCTGCCCTTCAGAAGGAGAGGGCAGTTTTGCAGGCAACACTGATAGAAAACACTTGGAGTTGAAAACAGTAAACTGAGGGGCCGGGGATTTAGCTCAGCGGCATAAGCGCCTGCCTCGTAAGCAGGCAGTCGTGAGTTCGATCCCTGGTACCGATAAAAACGAAAAAGACAAAAAAAAAAAAAAAAAAAAAAACAATAAACTGAAAGAAATAACTGAAGAACTAAACAGAGCTAATTCAGGCAGAAATTCAGAAGGCAGCGAAGCAGACACTGCCGGCCCTACCGCTGCTACAAGCCAGTCCTGCCACTGCTCACAGTGCGGTGCAGTCCACACCAATCACCTCCACCGCCTGGTGCCAGGGAACAGGTAGGAGAACAGAGGAGGAGGAGGAGGAGGAGGTGAAAGGAGAAGAGCCAGCTCCAAGCCAACAGATGCTTCCGGCTGGGTCTTGAAATGGCCGCATCCTTTATGCAGGAAGCAGCCTGACAGACACCGGCCCAGGACAGCTGTCAGCATGCTGCTTTCGGACACAGGCAAAATGCCACGGTGCTTTTGCTCTGCACCCTGAAAATGGCTCCTGTCTTGGGCAATTCACCAGAGAAGGCTGAAATCCTGGCTCCTCCTGACAGGATCTGAGACACAGAATTACTTTATTTATTTATTTATTGGCTTTCTTGAGACAGGCTGGGCACAAACTCATGGTGATCCTCCTGCCTCAGCCTCCAGAGTGCTGGGATTATAGGCATGCACCATCACGCCCGGCTCCAGAGCTGCTTTGGATGCTTTTGCCAGACAGCCTGATGAGGGGCTAAATCCTAAGAAGAAGATTTGGGAGCAGATCCAGCCTGAGCTGTATACCAGTGATGACCCTGACCATGGACAAGGGCGTCCCCTTAGAGGGGGAAAGGGATGGGCAGCGGGAGGGGAAGGGAGAGGGGGAAGGGAGTCCACAGGGTTCAGGCCATGGCAAGGATGGGATCAAGTAAAATCAGACACTGCCATCACCAGGACACGCAAAACACTAATAACATATAAAAGGAATATGAGCAAGCGTGGTGGCACATGCCTGAGGCCAGGGCATCACTGAGAGTTCAAGACCAGCCTGGGCTACAAAGTGAGCCCAAGGCAGCCTGAACTGCAGAGTGAGACCCTGTCTCAGAAGACAAAATAATAATAATTATTATTATTTTAAAAATAACAGGAATATAATGAGATAGACAATTCTTTTTAAGAAAACGAGACATTGTTGATAACCTTGTACTCTGTTTTACATCATGTGCTATGTCTATCCTTGGTTTTGACTGACAGCTTTGTTTTGCCATATTTGACTTTATTCTCTCCCCCAAAAAAAAAAAAAGTAATAAGAACTAAGGAGTAATAAAACCCAAAATGTGTAAATTTTGTTGTAAAAAAGAGAGGGGGGAAAAAAGTACTCTAAAGGATACAACAGCAAGTGTGTTTAGGAGTGTTAAATAGCTGACTATATTAATGTTTTTGGATCATTGAACAGAGCTGTTTGCAGTCTCTCTGTTTGAATGTCCACTTTGTATGCTTTGATACCGTGATTTGAGCAACTATCTCTAAGATGATAATATGTAATCTATTAACTGGTGATTTCTTACTGGTTTTTTTTTTTTTTTTTTTTTTTTTTTTGTAGTTCTGTATTACTTGAACCCTTACACCGCTTTGTTTTGTTTTTTCTCTTTTTCCTTTTAAATAAAATTTAAAAAATAATAACAGGAATATGTCTGTCTCTTCTTTAAAAAAAATAACCACAGGTATGATGGTGCACTCTTGAAATTCTAGGCACTTGGGAGACTGAGGCGGGAGGATCACAAGCTTGAGTCCATCCTAGACAATCCAGTGACTGAGCAAGACCCTGTTTTAAAAAGGTCGGAAGATGGAGCTCAGTGCCAAGGCCCTGGGTTCATCCCCCAGTCTTGCAAAAATAAACAGATAACAAACGAAAACCTTTTAAAAACAAAAACAGAAGCCCAGAAAGTAGAAAAGAGCTATGGGGTAGAGAGAAATAGGGTTTCAGTTTGTCGAGATGATGCATTCTGGAGATGAACAGGGAGTGTGATCAGCGGCACCTGTGTGTGCACTGAAGAAGGTGAAGATGGTAAATTCTGTAAAATGGGTATTTTCTGTGCCATCACACCCAGCCTGATTTTCCTACAAAGAGAAATAATTCAAAAACAAAAGCCAACACAGCCTATCTCAGTGAACTGTCTGGTGGCACTAACTGTTGGCTCTTGGGCTGGGGATATAGCTCAGTGGCACAGTGCCTGCTGGGCAAGCATGAGGACATAAGTTCGATTCCTGTACCAAAAAAAAAAAAAAAATTGGCTCTGTCTGTCCATGCCCTCTTCCCAGCCCCCATTCTTTGTCTGGCCCTAGACACTAAACACAGGACCTGCAGGCTGACCTCTGGGCCCAGCCCTTTTTATTTTTTATTTTGAAACAGTGTCTCACCAAGGGGCTGGTTGGGCTCCAACAAGTGATGCCCCTGCCTCAGCCTCCCACAGTGCAGGAATCCTAAGCATCCACCGCCATGCCCAGTGCCTCCTCCCTCCTCTGGGGCCCTGGGAAAAATGTGCCATCTCATCTCCTGCCCAATGACACTGACCACTGGGTGTCTCATGGACGTCACCCAGCCCCTGTGCAGACCATGGGGCTCCTCCCCATCACGAAGTGTGGCAACTTCTGAGGCTGTAATTCAGTGCCAAGCCCCTGGGTTTAATCCCCAGTACTACAGAGTGGAACAAAATCAAACTTCGTTGTTTCACCAGTGCTGAGTTTATAGTTTGATGCTTATTAGCACAGCTATACACCTGGATAGCCACCATGAGGTGAGACAGAGCACATGCATGCCTTTGTGTGTCCCTCTGTACCCTTGCTCCTCCCTTTCTGCCCCTTGTGACTAAAACTGCTTTCCCCATTCTTGATTATTTTTTTTTTTTTGTCTTTTTCCTTTTTATTGGTACTGGGAATCGAACTCACGACTGCCTGCTTGCAAGGCAGGTGCTTATGCCGCTGAGCTAAATCCCCAGCCCCTCCATTCTTGATTTTTTACAAACATATACAGCAGATTCTCTTCTGTGCCTGGGTTCCTTCTCTCAACCCATCCCGCATGAAATTCACGCATACCACTGTGTATGTGTGTCAGTGCTCTGCTGTTTTTCATTGTTGTGTAGAATTCCAGGGCAGAAATAGACAACTCTGCAAATCTATTCTGGCAGGGGAGATGGCACATTCCTGTAATCCCAGCTATTCAGAAGGCTGAGGCAGAACGATTGCAAGTTGGAATCTAGTCTGGGTATCTTAGAAAGACCTTGTCTCAAAATAAAAACTAGAAAGAGGAAGGATGTAACTCAGTGCTAGTGGCTGCTTAGCATATGGGAAGGCCTGGGTTCAATCCCCAGCACGAAAACAAAACAAAATTAACCACCAAAAAAACTCTCCTCTTCTGTTGCACACGGGTTATTTCCGGTGTGACACAATGGTGACTACTGCCCTTGAACAAATCTTTCCATGATCACAGGCACAAATTCCTCTTTCTCACGAGGTGACACCTGTTAGGCAGCAGCAGCCTCTTGAGAGCGCCTGTCACACATGCAGATTCCAAGGTCCCACTGGGTTCTGGGGTCAGGCAGCCCGGCAGGGACCCGGTGGTGTGTGTTTTAGGGACCTGCCTGGGTGGGAGCCTCTGACACGTTTCTAATCTGAGGACTGGGTACTTGCACTGAGTTTGTTTCTTTGTGTGAGACACGGCCAGGCTACGTAGTGCGCGCTGGACTAGATCTCACTCACATGTAGCCCTGGCTGGCCTCGACCTGGCGGCGATCGTCCTGCCTCAGCCTCCCGAGAGCCAGGGGACTATGGGCACGTGAGGACCTTTCTCCCCACTCACCTGGCCGCCGGCCGGGGGCGCCCGGCCGCGCAGCGCCCGCACCTCCTGCTGCAGGCTGTCGCGCTCCAGACGCAGCGCCTCGGCTGCCAGGGCGCCCTCGCTCACCAGTGTCTCCAGCATCTCCAGGACGCGCACGATTGTGAACTGCAACTGTGTCACGCGGGGGTCGCTGCCCAGCGCCATCAGCTCGCGGCCCACTACGTAGGAGATGTCATACACATCCTCGGCGGTCAGCTGCAGGGCGCTCTTGCCCAGGGCGCCCTCGGGCCCGGCCTCGTCCTCGCAGTCCTCCCCTTCTTCCTCGCCTTCCTCGCGCACCCGCGGTTCCTCCATGGCCCCCGGCGCCCCGAGGCCGCTCTGCCTCCACTTCCTCCAGGCATCAAAACTTTCCGGAGCCCGCCGCCCAATCAGATGCCAGGCTGCATTTTCCGGGAGGCGGGGCCTCCAAGCTCCGCCCCCTAGCAACGCCCGCGTCTCCATGGAGACGAGGGCGGGGTTTCCAGCTGCTTAGGGAAAACCGGGTGGGAAAAAAAACACTCGATTTTTTTCCCCTGGTAAACTCAAACTTTCCAGCCAGAGAATTTGCATCGTGCCAAGCGTAGTGGCCCAGGCCTCTCATCTCTGCACTGTGGGAGGCTGAGGCAGGAGGACGGAAAGTTCCAGCCCAGCCTGGACAACTTGGCAAGACCCTAACTCAAAATAAATTTTAAAAGGGCTGAGGATGCAGTTTGGTATGAAGGCTCGGTGCTGTGTAAAAACAAAGTAACAATGGAACTTGCATGGTGGGAGAGGGAGGAGCCGGGTCTCTAGAGGACGGTCATTTTTGGCAGAACAGGAAACAGCTATTGCTGGCATTGCTCCCAGGACACTTGTCACCAGGGCCTGTGGCATCTAACTTTGCTGTGACCTAAATACACTGCAGGAATGAATATCTCCCCGCACTACTCACTTTGCTGATTCCTCAGCTCCTCCCTCTAATGAGCACACCAGCGCCTTAGTCTTAGAAAGTTGATCCTCTGGGCCTCAGTTTTGATGGTTTTTCCGCCCCTATAAAATTTGCCAAATCAGCCGGTACTCAGGAGGCTGAGGCAGGAGGATTGGGGTGAGTTCAAGAGCAGCCTAGGCTACAAAGTGAGCCCAGGGCCAGCCTGAACGGCATAGCAAGACCCTGTCTCAAAAGGACAGGCCAGGGATGTAGCTGAGCTGCATACTCACCTGCCTGGCAAGAGCCAGCTCAGGAGTTTGATCCCCGGTAGAAAAAAAAAAAAAAAAAAAAACAATCGCCAAAAGCAACAAGCATACCAACTCCATCTTTCTTCTCCCCTCAGCCCCAAATAAACTTCCTCTTTCTCTTCTCCAGCGCCCCAACCCTCCCCACAATCAGCTGCTAAAGTCACCTTGCCTGCCTCCCAAACTGCACCTGCAGCTGGACCTAACAAAACCCCACCTCCGCTGTCCTGGTTAGAGGGAACCTGCAAGCTCCTGCAGCCCTCCCGTGCCCACAGTAAAGGCCTTCTTAGGGTCGGGGGTTGGCACAGCGGCCTAAGTGCCTGCTTAGCAAAGGTGGAGTCGTGAGTTTAATTCCCGCTACCAAAGAATAAAAGGGGCCTTCTTATCTCTTCACCCCTCAATTGCACAAAAAAACCCTAACAGACTGGTGCTCCATCCAACACCAGTCTGCCTGGATTCTCACTGGTGAGTCACTTTTTGCCTCAGTTTCCTGCCTTGATTTCTGGTTTTCTCTCAAAATCAAGGGTCCTCCTCAGGATTCCTTGTTCTCTGGGTGACGACCCGGAACAGGCCCCAGGGAGTTCTCTGGCTCTCGATGCTGAGAAGGGTGAGGGCTCTCCAAGGGCTTGTGACTCTGCCTTTGTGGACTTTGGCTCAGCTTTGATTGTCCACCACGTGAAATGCTTCTTCCTGCCCACTCCACTGCCTGTTAAAACAACTGGACACGTAGGTCTCTGATTAAATCCCCTAAACCCAACGTTTCCCCTTCTGTAAAACGAGGGCAATAATTATATTCACATGCCAGGTAATCCCAGAGCTTGGACAGCTGAGGCAAAAAGATTGTTGGGAGTCTGAACCCAGCCTGGGTTACATACCAAGACTTTGTCTCAAAAAAAAAAAAAAAAAAAAAACGCTAAAGTAATAAAATGATAGAAGCCAGCCATGGTGGTGATGCACACCTGTGATCCCAGCATTTGGGAGGCTGAGGCAGGAGGATGGCTGTGAGTTTGAGGCCAGCCTGGGCTGCAAAGAGAGTTCAAAACCAGCCTGAACTGCACAGTGAAACTGTCTCAAAAAGAAAACAGGGGCGGGGCTGGGGATTTAGCTCAGCGGCATAAGCGCCTGCCTTTAAAGCAGGCAGTCGTGAGTTTGATCCCTGGTACCGATAAAAAGGAAAAAGACAAAAAAAAAAAAAAAAAAAAAAAAAAGAAAACAGGGGCTAGGGGTATAGCTCAGCGGCATAAGCGCCTGCCTTGCAAGCACGCAGTTGTGAGTTCGATCCCTGGTACCGGAAAGGAAAAAGGAAAAAGACAAAAATAAATAAGTAAAATATAAAATCCTCCCAGGATTTGCCCAAGTTCTGATGTCACCAAAGGTGACATGAAATTCCTAAAGTTTTTTTTTTTTTAGTTTCTCCGAGTTCTGAGAAATTCCTAAAGTTTTAAGCAAGTACAGCAGTCAGCCATGACAAACCGATCTTTGAAAGTTCTCAATTCAGACTTCTTCTTTCTTTTTTTTTTTTTCCAGTTCAAAAGATTCAACCTCATCACAAATAAATAAATAATGAAGCCAGACTCTGGCTTTACACCAAATAGAAAAACTAACTCAAAACGGATTTAAAAATCCAAATGTACAACCAAAACCATAAAACCCGTAGAAGAAAACCAACAAGAATTGCTGCGTGTCCCAGACGAGGCCATGATTTCTTGGCTATGATATCCAAAGCACAGGCGACACAGGAAGTGACAACTTCTGTGCTTTCCAAGCTACAATTAATAGAGGAAAAAGACAGCTAGTGACGGTGGCACACATCTGTGACCCCAGCACCCGGGAGCTGAGGTGGGACGATCACTGTGAGTTTGAGGCCAGTCTGAACTACATAGTGAGACCCTGTCTCAAAAAACAGACAGACACTAGAGTAAAGGGGCCGCCCAGAGAGAGGGCGCAGCTGCGGGGGAGCACGTTCCTAGCATGCTGCAGCTCTGGGTTAGATGCTGAGCACCGGAACAAAGCAAACGGAAAAAATGTGTTCATGCCAAGTGTGGTCCCAAATGCCTGCAATCCCAGCACTTGGGAGGCTGAGGCAGGAGGAAGGCCATGAATTCGGGGCCACCCTGGCTACGTAGTAAGACCCTATCTCAAAACAACAATAAAAACATGTTTATGAGGATGTGCAGACATTGGAACCCTGGGTACTGCTGGCAGGATGTGTGCAGTGTCTCTCTAGACACTGTGACATAGTGGCCTTGGACATGAGGCCGCTTCTCCAAACACACCAGTAGAACGGAAGGCCTGATCCCCAACCTGTGTTCCTGCATACTGGTTCACAGTCCCTGCGACCCTTAATCACAACCTTCAACTGGCTGGGTGCGGCGGGCAGACCTGTAATCCCAGGACTCAGGAGGATGAGCAGGAGAATTGCTGTGAATTTGCCGCCGTTCTGGGATTCACAGCAAGACCCTGTCTCAGAAAACAAAAAATACACTGAGTGAGTGACAGTCGCCTGCGGGATGCCATTCATTCACACGCAATGTCCGGGACACTGAGCCCACAGACATGGAGACGGCTTGGTCCCCAACTTGCCCCTGCCACAGCTGTTTGGTTGGGGGATGGGAGGAGCTGCTCCTGCCTTTGGGGCTCTGTGGGCAGTGGAAATGTTCCGATGTCAGGTGTGGTGATGGCTTCAGACTCTGAATTCCTGAAACCATGGAACGGCATAGCTCAGCCAGCTAATCTGTGACATCTCACAGAACAGTGCAGGCAGACAGACAGACAGATAGAATGACACGTGGCACTCTCGGGTTGTGTCTCTTTTTAAATATTTATTTATTTATTGAGCCACGGTCTCACTCTGTGGCCCAGGCTGGCCTGGACCGCATGGAACTCCTCCTGCCTCAGCCTCCTGAGTAACAGGATTGCCGGTGTGCACTACTACACCCAGCTAACATCATGTCATTAAAATGCCGGAATGAGTGAGGTGTGCTGGTGTATTCTTGTAATTCCAGCACGTGGGAGGCTGAACCCCACAGAGACCCTAGTTCAAAAAAAGGAACACAGGTTTGTTTGTTTGTTTTTTTTTTTATGGGTACCCAGAGATTGAACTCACGACCACCTGCTTTCAAGGCAGGTGCTTATGCCCCTGAGCTAAACCCCCAGCCCCAAGAGCACAGGTTTTCAGGCTGGATGTAAGAAGTGTGGGGCCTGGAAGGCCCTGGGCACCTCCAGAAACAGGAGCCAAACGCAATGCAGCTCTCAAGCCGCTGACTTGGAATTCAGGGTGGGGTGCAGTCTGTGTGGGAGAAGCCCACTAGGATCCCAGTGCACAGGACTGAAAACCAGGCTGCTGTGGTGTGGTTTCGGGGCCAGGGCCAGACCCCTGGGGTTCCCATCTTAGCTCTGCCACTTGAGAGCCAGTGGGCCTCAGGACAGGCTGGCAAGGTCGCTGTGAGATGCTTGACACCGTGCCCGACCCACTATACCTAGAGCATCGGCCACTGTTCTTTTGAGACAGTGGCTCCTGTGGCCCTCAGGCAAGTCTTGAACTCACTGTGTGGCCCAGCTCAAAAGTATTTCAGAAGAATGGTGTGGTGGGCCGGGTGCAGTGGTGCATACTTTAATCCCCGCACTCTGGAGGCTGAGGCAGGAGGATTACTGTGAGTTTTCGGCCAGCCTGGGCTACAACATGACTTCAAGTCCAGCCTGAACTGCAGAGTGAGACCCTGCCTCAAAAAGAAGATGACAGGGGGCTGGGGAACTAGCCCAGCGATGAGCACCTGCTTGGCTAGTGCAAGGTCGCAAGGTCGTGAGTTTGATTCCTGGTACCCTCTCCACCCCCCCCCCCCAGAGAAAAGACAAAAAAAGAGGACCATGTAGTGGCTGATGGACTGTGTCCGCATGAGGAAGTAACACCCACCTAGACGGCCACAGCATAGTTCTGGGTGTGGAGACCCAGCCCAGGGAGGGTGTCCCGGAGTCCTGAAGAGGGGACATGCAGGAGAATGGCCACCTCTGTGTCCCTGGGGGGGCACCTGGGACGTTATCTTCCTCCCAGCTCCCAGGGCAGACAGCAGCCCTTTGGCCTCCTGATGAGGACTCAACTGGGACCTGGACCCCGCAGTGATTAGCCTCGGCCTCTGGGGCTCTCCCACCCAACCCTGGCCGGCTAATGAGCCAATCTGTATGTTCTTCCACGTCTGTGTTCAGCCTCTGAGCTGAACTAACCCTGCTCCCTCGGCAACAGGAACCCTCACCCAGCCCAAGAGAACAAAACAGCCCGGTTTCCTGACACAGAGAGCCCACAGAAGACACCGAGCCCCTGTCCAGGTGCAGAAAACCACCGACGACATCCTGCACTGGCCTCAGCCACCCCTGAAAGTCCCCAGCTGTTACCCGGTCATTGAGCTCTCAGCACACCTCCCCTTCCCGCCCAGAACCACCCATAACAACGCCCGCTCCCCCCACCTGGCCTGCCTCAGTGGACTCAGCGGTGCCTCAGTTTACCCTAGTGCCCTGTATGAGGTGACAGTTGAGGTCTCCTTCCTCAAGGGTCTGACCTCACCCTCCCCAATCCTTCTGGGTCCACTGCTGAATGGGGCCTCTGACTGTGCCTCTCAACTCACTGCTGGTCTCCATCCTCCCTTCGGGTCAGGTGAGTGTCAGGTGAGGGTCCCTTGCTCTCTGTTCCTGCCCTCGGTGATTTTCAGAACTCAGAGCTGTGTGTCTGCGAACTCAGTGCTGGTCACTGTCATCCATCCGGGAATCAGACACCCTGATGGCCACCCAACCTCAGAGCCACCTGGCTTAGTCTCCCGCCCATTTGGCCTCAGGACACTGACCGATGACCCCCTTCTCTTCTCGGGTCGCCCCATCCCACTGTAGTCCTGGTCACTGTGGGGATTGTTCCTCTGTTCCCACCTCCTCCCCGCTGGCTTGCATCCTCAAAGGCCTTAAACCTTTCCGTCTCGCTCCCAAACTAAAGCCAAAGTGCCTCATTTTCTCCTGCAACACAGGCTGGCCAGCCTAGACCTGGACAGTCAGTCCCAGTGACCGGTCATCAGGACATGTGACTTTTCAATCATGCAGGGTCTTGACAATCGCTGTCACAGCCTGGGGAAGTGGGCTGGGGTCCCACACGCCCTGGCATATTTTGCTGTCCGCCAGTTCCCCTCCCTGTGCGCCTCCTATGATCTGGCTGAACTCCTCCCCCTCTCCACGTCCCTCCTGCACCCCTCTCTGGGCCCCCCAGACCCTCCCTAACTCTGCCATCATCCAGACCCCTCCCCTCTGCCGGCCAATCTCTCTGCAGCCTTGAAGCCCCTCCAGCTACCGAGCACCATTCACCTGCACCCCTCCCCTGCCTCACCTCCCCAACCCCCAATTCTCCCCCACCATAGCTCCCCATATCTCAACCCTCCCTCTCACACTCCATCTGGGCTCTGCTTGGGTCCCCCATCCCCAGCTCCCCACTCCCCTCTTTGCAAGGTGGTGGGAACAGGACGTCCTGTCCATGTTCCCTGATCTCTCCCAAATTGGTCACCACCTCGGTTCCTTTCTTTCTGACTCAAGAGCTCCAAAGCCTAGCACAGACCTATGACCTTACCTGGGATGACATCAGTGTCTCCTAACCTCCCCTGTCACCCCCGAGGAACGAGAACAGGTCTATACCCTGGCATACCCTGGCTCGAGCATATGCCAATGACCCCCAGCCCCAACCCCAGCCCCACTTACAGGACGGTGCCACATCTGTCCCCAGGCCAGACGCCAGCAGGATTTCAACTCAGAGACGAGGAGGGTGCAGGCCCACCTAAAAGGGCATGGGATTACATGATCCCTTGTCTTATTGGGGGACTAAAAAAGGCAGCTTACAATAGAGTTTAGGAAGTTACCCAAACTAAAGATGAAAATCCAGCTCAACTTGTAGCCTGGCTGGTGTCTGCCCTAAGAAAATATACCACCGTCAACCCAGAAAGCCTGGAGGGACAAATGATTCTCAAAATACTTTTTATAGGGGCTGGGGATTTAGCTCAGTGGCATAAGCACCTGCCTTGGAAGCAGGCAGTCGTGAGTTCGATCCCCAGTACCGATAAAAAGGAAAAAGACAAAAAAAAAAAAAAAAAAAAAAAAAAAACTTTCATCATCCAGCTCCTGACATTAAAAAGAAGCTCCAAAAAATTTAGATGGGTCCTTATACCCTACTACATGAATTAATCTCCCAGGCGTTTTTTTGTTTGTTTGTTTGTTTTTGTCTTTTTCCTTTTTATCGATACCGGGGACTGCCTGCTTGCAAGGCAGGTGCTTATGCTGCTGAGCTAAATCCCCAGCCCCAATCTCCCAGGCCTTTTCAGTCTATAGTAACCGAGACAGGGCTGCCCAACAGCGATATACCTCTGACCTCTACTTACAGGCTGACTCCATACAAAACCAAAACCTAAACCCACTGCTAACAATAAATCCAAAGAGGCAGAAAGGGGAACTGTCCCCCCAGGACTCCGCTTCAAGTGCCAATGGTCAGGCCACTGGGCCAAGCAGTGCCCTCCTCCCAGACCCCCTCCAAGCCATGTCCCACCTCGGGGGCCCTCACTGAGGTCAGACTGTCCCTCGGCAACCAGGCTTGCTGCAGGGGTCCCCTCCAGGGTGCCCCACCGGGCATTTCAGTTCTTTCCAATGTAATCGACTGGTTCGTGGGTGACTGACGTGCCCAGGGGTCTCAGAAGCCCCCCTGGACCGTCACAGCCACCGAACACTGGGTAAGTCTTATGGTGGAAGGGAGGCCGTTTCATTCTTAACTGATACGGGGGCAACCAGTCCACTCGCCCCTCCTAGGCCAGACAGCTGCTTCTGGCTGAAACTTCTGTTGGGGGGTTCACGTCACCCTACCCAGACCCTTAAAGATGCCCCCACTTCTCTGCTGACAGAATGCTGCTGACTTCTCTGCTGACAAATACGTGACCGAATCACACATTTCCCAGGCTTCCTTGGTTATCAACACTTGTCCTGTTTCTTTCCTACCTTGTGTGTCCCCATCCTGGCACCATGCCACCCTTGACTCCTAGATGGGCGCCCCTATGTGGGCACAGCCACCTCGCCTTCCAGAGCAGGATGGCAGTGATTGAGGCCCAAGCCCTTCCTTCCTCCAGTACCCCCTCCCAACAGACTGGACTCAGCCCTGCCGAGCCCTTACCCTGGCAGCGGGAGAGTGGCCAACAGTTTCCCGGATTCAAAGTATGCTTTCCCGGAAAGGGAAGTCCTCATCATTGCCAGGGGAGGCTGCAATCACAGATTTCAGGTTAACAAAGGCTCTCCTAAAAGCAACCCTCCTGAGGCTGGGGATTTAGCTCAGCAGCATAAGCACCTGCCTTGCAAGCAGGCAGTCATGAGTTCGATCCCTGGTACCGATAAAAAGGAAAAAGACAAATAATAATAAAATAAAAGCAGCCCTCCTGAGCAGGGGTCATCCACTGTAGGGGACACCAAACACCCAGCGACCCCATAACACAACAGGAGCTGCTGCCTGTCACCACCCCACCCCAGGGCCAGCACCCTGGCAGGCATCACCCCCGGGCGCTCACAGGAGAACGGTGACACCACCAGACACTGCCCACCGCTGAGGGATGGGGCTGGGACCAAGCAGGATATCTCCCCCCCACACACCAGACACCTTCCCTCTAGGAGTTTCCACGGAGGCTGCACACCTCTCAGCCGTGGCCTCCATCCCCTCGTCTCAGCCCCCAAACAGCAAGCCCAACAGTTTGTATATCACACATTAAATCTGTTTTCTCTAGTAAGCATGGACTGATCCAAATGCCCATGCTGGGTGTTCTTGCACAGGCCTGTTATCCCAGCACTCTGGAGGCTGAGGCAGGAGGATCGTTGTGAGTTTGAGACCAGTCTGGGCCACAAAGTGAGCTCAAGGCCAACCTGAACTGCACAGTGAGACCCTGTCTCAGAAAGACAAAAAAAATTTTTTTTCTTTCACAGTTAACACAGGTAGGCAAGGAATGAAATGGAAAACAGAAGTAAGTGGGTGGGTTCACATGTAATAAAAATGGACATGTATGGGACTGGGGACTCAGCTCAGTAGCTCAAGTACTTGCCTGGTGAAGAGCAAGGTTATGAGTTCGATCCCCAGTTCCTCCCCCAAAAAGGACCTATAGGGACCTGGGGATCAGGGCCACTGTTGATTGTGTCAAACTGAGACATTTAGATCAATTTAGACTAAATTGGTTAAGCGATTCTACACCCTAGGGTGTAGAAGATCCGCCCTAGGGTGGCTCAGCACCTGGATCGTATAAACGGGAAGAGGAAGGATGGATGAGGGTTCCGTCTCTGGAGGGGTCCAGTCTTCTCCTTTGGTCTGGCTGCCAGCGCAGACTCTTCAGCTTCTGCCCGGATCCTTCAGCCTCCCGGCATAGACCCTTTGGCCTCCTGGTGCAGGCTTGCACCGGAAAGCTCCACCAACTCCAGACCTTGGATTGGATCCTTCGGCCTCCTCAGCCGGCTCTGTGGCTGACCATCGTAAGCCAGTCTTGTATTTCCTACTTACGTTTGTTCCTGTTGTGTTTTATCTGTTTCCTCTAGTAAAACTCTGACTGACAGAGCCACAACAGGTGAGCTCCACTGGCAGGTCTCTGGGGCCTATGTCATGGGGCGCCATTCATTTCCTGATGGTGCACTCAGGACGGCTCGCTTCCTGGCCTCCTCTCTGTGCACCTGGTTTAGTTCTTCAACTGCACATGAAGATAGTAAGAATTTTGGAGATTTCGCAGGCTGGCTTCTATGCCAGCAATTCCGGGTGAATGGTTTTGTCTTTAGTCTTTAGGAGTTTAGTATTTTATTTTATTTTTGTACACAGGATTTTTTTTTTTTTTTTTGGTCTTTTGGTACTTGGGATTGAACTCAAGACCTCACACTTGCCAGGCAGGTGCGTATGCCACTGAGTTAAATCCCCAGACTGTACTCAGGATTTTTGTTTGTTTCTTGAGACAGGGCCCCTATATGTACTCAAACGAGCCTTGAACTCACTATGTGGTCCAGGCTGGTTTTGAATTTGTAGCAATCTTCCTGCCTCAGCCTCCATAGTGCTGAGATTCCAAGAATGCCTACCACCATGCCTGGTTCTGCTATTGGGATTGCACCTAGGTCCTTTGCACTGAGCTATATCCCCAGCCCTTTTTATGTTGAGACTGGATCTCTTGAAGTCTCAGGTGTGACTTAGACTTGCCACCCTCCTGCCTCAGCCTCCTAGAGTTCTGGAATTACAATCCTTCACCTCCACACTCAGTTTCTGTGTCCTTTTCCTTGAGGAATGTGTCTGCAGAAAGGCTGAGATCCTGTGTACCATGTTTCCAGTTCAGCTGCACAGGAGAAGCTTTTGTTTTCCACCTTCCCACTTAGGTTGACTAGGGGCACTGGGTGGGGGGCACATGGAGGAGGGTGAAGGGGCTAAAGCTCCCCCAAGTGTGCTGGATTTGGGAAATGTTTGTGTAAATGTTTCATGGTGCAGAACAGACCTTCCAGGAGGAGGGAGGAGCCCGGGAAGGGTCTTTTTTGCGCCTCATCTCTCTCTTCTTTTTTGTGCCTGGAACTCACAGTGCTCAGGGCCTCAGGGATGCTCAATATGCACTCTGCTCCAGCTGGCTGTTATTTAAAGGAAAAAAGATTAACAGGTGCTGAGACTGCGGAAGAAATGAGACCCTTGTACACCGCTGTGGCGGGGTGTAAAATAGTGCAGCTGCTAAGGAAATTTAAGCATATTGCCAGGTGCGGTGGTGCGCACCTAGGACTCAGGACACAGAAGCAGGAGGATTCCCTTGGGTTCAAAGCCAACCTGGGCTGCATAGAGAGTTCAAGGCCAGCCTGGTCTACATCGTGAGATCTTGTCTCAAAATAAAACATGAGCGTATGCTGGTCCTGGTGACATACGCCTGTAATCACAGTCCATAGGAGGTTAGGCAAGGGGACTGCTGTGAGTTCAAGGCCAATCTGGCTCAATAAAGAAATGAATAAATAAAAATTTAAGCACAGGGTGGGCTGGGGATGTAGCTCAGTGGCACATGAGTCTACCTGGCAAGCATGAGGTTGTAAATTCGACCTTCAGTACAAAACAAAACATTTAAGCACAGGGTTGGGGTTGGAGCTCAGTGGCACAGTGCCTGCTTGGCAAGCACAAGCTCCTGAGTTTGATTCTGTAGAGGCTGGAGGTGTGGTTTGCTTTTGTGGTAGATTTGTTGCCTAGCACATGGAGGCCACAGATTCCATCTCTAGCGCTGTGAAACAAAAACTTTACACACACAAAACACTTAACACAACTGAAATATAAAGTGCGATGCATTTTACAGATATTTATGGACCATGCAGTTCCTGGTTTCCCCTTCACTCTCAAGTTTTAAATTTGGGCTTTAAGTATGTATTTTTATTTTTAATTGATACATGATAATCATATATTTATTACATTTGGGCTTCTAATGGCAGAATCCTTCAAAAGGGGGCTGGGGATTTAGCTCAGCGGCATAAGCGCCTGCCTTGCAAGCAGGCAGTCCTGAGTTTGATCCCTGATACCGATAAAAAAAGAAAAAAAAAAAAAAAAAAACACGAAAAAACAGAATCCTTCAAAAATCATTTGGGGGCTTACAAATTTTTTACTTTCAAGTTTTTAGAGATTCTGAGTTCTAGACATTTTGGTCACCTTGAAGAGCTAAGGAAATGGCTTTTGTCTTTTTTTCCCTTTTTATCGGTACCAGGGATCGAACTCACGATTGCCTGCTTGCAAGGCAGGCGCTTATGCCGCTGAGCTAAATCCCCAGCCCCAATGGCTTAAAAAAAAAAAAAAAAAAAACTTTTTGAGACAGGGTCTCTATACAGTTCAGACTGGCCTTGAGCTCACTTTGTAACCCAGGGTGGTCTCCAATCACAAGGATCCTCTTGTCTCAGCCTCCAGAGTGCTGGGATTACAGGCGTGCGCCACCACGCCCGGTTTGGAAATGGCATTTTAATGAAATCCCAGACGATTCTAAAGTCAAAACGCTAAACCCGCTTTGAAAGTACAGTTCTGCTGCATGCGAAAGTGAAGTGATGAAGCCTGGAGGCTAAGAAAACTGGGAAACTAAGAATCTAAAGTGAACCGCCACAGCATCATTAAAACCCGTCTCACAATCTAAGCTGCGTTCAGAGAACCGCACATTCGATAATGTAGCAACGTAGCTTTTCAAGTTAGCATGTTTTTGTTAAAACATTAGAAACAACAGAAAGCTCATTTTCTTCGGGAAACACATGGTGATCGTGGCATGTAACTAGACCGCTTCAAAGCAAAGCGCAAACCAGCATCTGTGGCGAATCTGTCGCTTCCAATGTGTGGTCTCGTGGAGGCCGCCCGAGGAAGCCGTCGTCGCGCGGAGCAGGGCTCGTCTCCACGGGAAGAGGTGCTCGCGTGTGCTGCCGTGAGTGAAACCGACTTGCAGGGAGCTGGGCCCTCGCCGGGGAGAATACAGGGGAAGCCGGCGACGCCGCCTGGTCGCGCGCGTCTGGGCGCCGCCATGTTGAAACCTGGCAAAGGGAAGCCCTGGGATTGTGCTGGGGGAGCAGAGAAGAGAGCTAGCGGGAGGGATGGCCCTTCCTTCCTGCGCGCATCCAGAAAGCGAGGAGTCGGAAGAGTCGGCCATCTAGCCCCTTACCCAGACTTTGGTTGCATTTGGAAGTGGAAGTGGGGGTGGGGATGGAGAGGGGCAGGAACCCAACCCAGGCTTCCGCTTTTGCTTCGATGGTGCCACTGCGCATGCTCGAAAGGGTCTAGGCGCCAGCAGTGCCCTTGTTGCTGGTCTTGTTCCCACTTGAGGGGGAACGTGAGGAAGCCTCCTCCCAAAGACGTAGTATGGAGAGACTTAACAAAATCCTGTGTTTGCAGGGTAATAATTTATAAAGTACTTGTGTAGGTAGTCAGATCTTCACAAAAATCCAGCGAAGTGGCATTTAGCTACATGTTTTTTTTCTGCAATCTGTTATTAGCTACATTTTTATAGTTAAAATCCTGACGCTCAATACCCATCTACCTCCGTGCTGGGACTTGCACTCGGGGCCTTCATCCCCAGCCTTCTGGTAATTTTTATTTTGAGATGGGGCTTAGCTAAATCATTATGTGGCTTGGGCTGGGCTCAGATTTGTGATTGTCCTGCCTCAGGCTTCCAAGTGCAGGGATTACAGGTGTAAGCACCTCACCACGCCTGGCTAATTTCTTTGTGTGGTGCTGAGGATTGAATCCTGGCGGATTTCCTGTCCCTGTCTTCAAAGCCAAAGCCGTCTACTTTATTAAGGCCACCTGAGGAGATGATAGGCACTAAAGCTTCTGAAGCCCACCAAGCTGCTGGTTCTCAGTTGCAATAAGCAGCAATTTTGTGTCCAGCCTTCCTCATCCCAAAGACAGGAGTTGTGGTGCCCGGGTATGGGACTGCTGGGCGGTGACAGGAGTCTCAGGGAAGCCAGCCTTCACTGTCCTAGTCTTTTGCAGCCCTGTGATGGGGTGGGGAGTAAAGTAGACACCAAAGATTCGAGGCCTGGTAGAAAGAGATTTCTTTCTACTTTCTACCTTTCTTTTTCTACTTTTTCTACTGTCTCTAGAGGAGACAGGGTAGGTAGGGAGAAACTGACATAAGTGTGTGTCCCCCCCCAGCCCCATCTTAAAAAAAAAAAAAAAAAAGTGGTGGCGGCCAGTGTGATGTTCTGCTTACCAGATTCCTAATAAGGCTTCTTTTTCTGACTTGGACAAATGGTTTGTGGATTTTGGTGGGAGCTGGTTGGATTCCCTGCTATCAGCAGGGAGTGGCCTGAGATCTGGGGGCATCACACCGAGGAGTGTTTCCTGGCTCTTCGGGCTGTGACAGGCACAGTTGTTCCCAGGGGAGAACTCTGAGGCTGGCCTTGCAAGGACCAGGAGCCTCCAGGAGTAGAGATCTGGGAGGAGAAAGGAAGAGACTGTTCCCAGCTGGCAAACTTTCAGGAAAGACTTGGGGCCAGAGACTCAGGGCACATTCAAGGAATGAGGAACCATCCTGTGTAGTTTCTTTATGCCTTTTTTTTACTTCACGTTTCTTTTTTGAGACAAGATCTCACAGTGTAGCCCAGGCTGGCCTGGAACTCACAGTGGTTCTCCTGCCTCAGCCTCCCAAGTGCTAGGATCACCGGTGTGCACCACCACACCCAGCCAATCCTTTGTAGTCTGCAAATAAATTTTGTAAGCCAGGTGGAGTGGAATCACAGCACTCGGGAAGTTGAGGCAGGATTGCTATGAGTTTGCAATCAGTATGATCTTTGTAGCCAACCCCATCTCAAAAAAAAAAAAAAAAAAAAAAAAAGAAAAAAAGAAAAAACCTCATTTTTTAGTGACGCATAAGGAAAAACCCACGGCTAAGTGATGTACTGATTTCTTTCAGTGTAACCTGGTAACTGCTGTGACCACACGTGTGCTGGTCCTCGTTAGAGCTGGGTGAGGGGTCCAGAGAGCGTTTCTGACCCATCCTCCACGTTGGCAGGCGCCTGTGATTCTGTAACAGAAGGGTCTCTTTGGTCTTTAGCTGCAGGCTGGGGCTGCACCCTCAGGCCTTGGACCATTTTTTTTGGCCCTGGACCATTTTAAGGTTCCCCTGGCCTTTGCTCCTCGTGGCTGTCACAGTGCCTGTGTCAGCGTCCTGTGGTGGTCATTCTGGATGAGGGGGCATGGAAGGGTCAGGGAGTCTCAGTCCTGACCCCTGGCTTCAGTCTGCACATGGACACCACCTGCCCCACTCAGCAGCTGGGTGGCCACTAGTCCCCCCCCTCCCTCTCGCACGGTGACAGCAGAGGGGTGGATGGGGACCCCAGGACAGCGCCACACACTGTCCTCGTCCTCTGTCCCTCCTAGATCATGAATGACTGGATGCCCATCGCCAAGGAGTACGACCCGCTGAAGGCTGGCAGCATCGATGGCACTGATGAGGACCCTCACGACCGCGCCGTCTGGAGGGCCATGCTGGCACGCTACGTCCCCAACAAGGGCGTCACCGGGGACCCCCTCCTCACCCTGTTCGTGGCCAGACTGAACCTGCAAACCAAAGAGGACAAACTGCGGGAAGTGTTTTCCCGCTACGGGGACATCCGGCGGCTGCGGCTGGTCAGGGACCTGGTGACCGGCTTCTCCAAGGGCTACGCCTTCATCGAGTACAAGGAGGAGCGCGCGCTGCTCAAGGCCCACCGCGACGCCGACGGGCTGCTCATCGACCAGCACGAGGTCTTCGTGGACTTCGAGCTGGAGCGCACGCTGCGCGGCTGGATCCCCCGGCGGCTGGGCGGAGGGCTGGGCGGCAAGAAGGAGTCGGGGCAGCTGCGGTTCGGGGGGCGGGACCGGCCCTTCCGGAAGCCCATTAACCTGCCCGCGGTGAAGAGCGACCTCTACCGCGAAGGCAAACGGGAGCGGAGGGAGCGCTCGCGATCCCGGGAGAGACACTGGGACTTCAGGGCGCGCGATCGGGACCACGACCGGGGCCGGGAGAAGAGGTGGCAGGACAGGGAGCAGGCCCGGGCCTGGCCTGACGGCGACTGGGACCGAGAGCGGGACCTGCGGGAGGACAGGCTCAAGGGGCGGGAGAAGAGGGACAGGAGCAAGTAGCAGCCCCTGGCGGCCAGGAAGAGGTGCTGTGTGGGTGGGTGGGGAAGGGGTCAATAAAACCTGCTGATGATGGGGTTTGGGACCTTCCTTCCAGTCTGGAACCAAGAGGCAAACTGGTATTATGAATTCATCATTTTCTGGGTTGGTTTGTTTGAGGGATCGAACTCACAACCTCACACTTGCCAAGCAGGCACCTGTGCCGCTGAGCTAAATCCCCAGCCCTCCTTTTTCTGTTCTGGTTTGGTTGGTTGTCTTTTTGAGACAGGGTCTTGCTATTCAGTTAAGGCTGGCCTTGGGCTCACTTTGTAGCCTGGGCTGGTCTCAAACTTGCAGTGATCCTCCTGCCTCAGCCTGCTGAGTGCTGGGATTACTGGCACCATACCTGGCTTTTTGGTTTGGTTTTCTGAGACAGGGTCTCACTGTATAGTTCAGGTTGCCCGTGAATTCACTTGGTAGCCCAGGCTGGGCTCGAACTTGCTGCAATTTATTGCTTCAGCCTCCCCAGTGCTGGGATTACGGGCATGTGCTACCAATATCCAGGCCCAGCCTGACTCTTTCCAATACTGGGGATTGAACCCAGTGGTGCTCTACTCCTGACATCCCCAGTCCTTTTTTATTCTGAAGCAGAGTCTTGCTAAATTGTCCAGGCTGGCCTGGCTCTTGTGATCCTTCTGCCTCAGCCTCTTAAGGAGCTGGGATTACAGGTGTGTGTCACCAAACCCAGCATGAATTATTGTTGGTAGGTCTAAGGCTGTGTTTTTAGGAGGTGGTTTTTGCATTGCCAGAAGAACCTAAGGCCTCAGGCATGCTAGGCCAACATCTCCCCTGAGCTGCATCCCGACCCTGCCGAGTGGAACAGGGTCAGGGAAAGTTGTGTGGCTCTAACATGTGTCCACAAGGAGTGTGGTAAGGAGCTGCTGCTCTCAGTTCAAGTGGCAGGAGAGAAGCAGTGCCCTGCATCCTTACTGCTCCGTAACTCCTGGCCCCATCTAGCTGGGGTGAAGTTTCTCACCCACTTGCACACTTGCAGCCCCGGGGCTTACTGAGCAGCAATAGAAATGGATACAGAGGAAATCCTGTCGGGCCCCAGCTGCAAGCTAGCATGGACCTGGGGTCAGCTACCAAGCCAGCATGGACCTGGGGTCAGCCACCAGCTACTCCCCCGGCTGACTGCCCTCTGCTTCCTCTCGGCTGTGACCTGGGGGTGTCTTCCAGGCCTGCGGGAAGATCCAGCTCGGCTCAGTGGGGGCAGACTAAGATAAGACCCAGGACGGGTTGGGGCAGTGGGACCTGCAGCTCCAGTGAGAGCGGTTTCTCTTCCCTGATGACCTGGGCTCTGGTCTGCTTGGAAGCTGGAATCTTTGAATACTCGTTTAATTTTTCAAAAACGCTGACCTGTAGCATTTTTACCAATGGCTGTAGAAAGCTAAGACTCCTTGAATACAAGAGTTTTGCATCAAAACAAATGATTTCACGTGAGGACTCACAGTCATCACTAGTGTTGTTTTGCTTTTGTACTGGGGACTGAATCTGGAAGTTTGCCCTGAGCTGTATGCCTGGCTGGCTTTATTTTTTAATTTTTCTGAGACAGGTCTCGCTAGGTCACTAAACCG
The DNA here is from genome assembly GCF_034190915.1 of Cavia porcellus. NCBI lineage: Eukaryota > Metazoa > Chordata > Mammalia > Rodentia > Caviidae > Cavia > Cavia porcellus. Next base: position 6,896,937 of record NW_026947499.1, on the reverse strand, counting down.
CCCGGGCTGGCCTCAAACTTGTGACACTCAGTAGCTGAGTAGCCAAGATCACAGGTGTGCACTACCCTGTGCTACAACTTCGACTTTCTCTGAATCGATTCTAGTAACCTGGACGGCAGTCCAGACGGAGCCCTGCAGCTCTGTCACGGCCCACTATTCCAGCAACCACGCAGCCTGCACATCCCCAGACCCGTCAATCACAGTGTCTTTAGGGGTTCTCAACAAGGGGCACCCGGTTCCGTGCCCTGCTGCTCTGTGGATGGGGCACAAGTGTGTACATATCCCCTAACACCCCACTTGCAGACCGGGGGGCTGCTGGCTGAGTCACCAAGCTGTGCAGTCCCCGCCATCTGTCAACCAGCACCCTCCATCTGCTCCTCCACCCTCACTGCCGAGACTCCCACGGCCGCCTCCCCATCTGCTTGGACACACTTGTCTTTGCAAAAGCGGTGGTGTTTCACACTGGGGAAAAGATGCTAGGGGAAAGAATGCACACCGGGAGCGTGGCCTGATCTGTGGCAACTCTGTTGGTTAGTACTGTGGGGCTCTCAGCGGACCCGCGGCCGCCTCCCTCCCCAAGGCACATGCCCCAGAGCACCTGGGAGAAGTCCTCTCCAACAAGCCCCGTCCCGTCTCTGCAGGAGGACTGCCACTTAGTCCTGTGCTTCACCTGGGGCAGAGGCGGGTGGGGAGCCTTTGCTTCAGAAGCTGTAGTCCAGTTGATCCGTCCCATCCCATCCCATCTGCCGTGGCCACAAATTTCTGAGACAGGATCTTGCTGTGGTGTTTGGGCTGGCCTTAAACTCACTCCATAGTCCAGGCTGGCCTCAAACTCACAGTCCTCCTGCCTCAGCCTCTGCAACGCTGAGATCACAGACGCGCGTCACTCCGCCCACAGAACAGCACAATTTCATGATAATGAAAAGCTGCCCCTCTTCGGCCTCCCATGGGAAGTATGACACGTGTGATAAAACCTTTGCACCTCGAGTTTCATCCAAAGTCAATCAGGTGGCAGTTACAGTGATGAGTGATGTATTTGGCTTGAAGAAGCTTGTCACTAAAGTTAGTGCGAAAATCTGGCCTCAGTCGGCGGCGTTATTAAATATATATCCTAAGGCAGAGTCCTCTACTGCAGCCCTGGGTATAAATAAATGTTTCTTCAGAGTTTGGCATCAGTTTCTCGTGCCCATCCTCAAAGTGGGGTGTCCTAGAACTTCTAGGGCTTGAGGCGTGGGTGGCAGTGGTCAGGGCCAGGGTCACAGGTGCTGCAGGGCCTCCTGTCCCTGCTCCGTGTACCCGTCGTCACGATGGCTGTTTGCCCACTGGCCAAAGGACTCATGGACGTGCACGTTCCTCTGCATGTTGGCCAGGCGCTTCTTGTCTCGGGAGAAGAAGCTAAACCTTTGGGAAGGGAAAGGAAGAGGCAGAGGTGAGCGCCGTGCCTGCTAGGGTGCCAGGGACACGGCAGCCAAATTGGAGGGAGCAGGGGCAATTGGGTGCAAAAAAACACGCCTGGGAGCGGGCTGGGGAGAGCTGGGGACTCGTGCAGTCATCAGCGTGGAACGCTGCGGTCACACGGCGGCGTGAGTGGGGCCTACAGGTGACATGCACACTCCTCTGCCTGGCCGCTGAGAGCCCTTCCTGGGACCATGAGGACCAACAGCTCCCAGAAACAGGTCAGGAGTGTCCTTTATTTTGGGGGGCTGGGGATGGAGGCCTTGCTGGGCCAGTGCTCTGCCACGAAGCCACAGCCCAGAACTCTACTTCCTCAAGCTGAGAGGGGCGCTGGGAAGCAGCGTGGCATGGAATACCACGGAGATCCCTAATGTGAACCGGAATCTGGGCAAGCAGCCACCACAGGCCGCGTGGCATGGGTTATGTTGTTACTGCTTAGGCTGAAGCTACTGCAGGTAGCCAGACAAAAATCTCTCTTGGTAAAGTGGGCAAATGAAATATGCAGATATTCACAGGGCCGGACTTTCAACACTGGACTTAAGGGTGAAGCCTCCAGCGTTCACTGCTGTAACCAGTGGCACAGTAAAAGCTAACACAGAGCAAAGGTGTCACGCTCTTACTTTGTTCTTTCCCTCGGCAAGACAGAACCAGGCTGTGTACATGCTAGGCAAGAGCTCTGCCATGGAGCTACATCCCCAGCCCCTAGGGACATTTGTCTATTTACTTATGACAGGCAGGGCTCACTATGTCATTTAGAGTGGTCTTGAAATCTGTGATCCTCCTGCCTCGGCCTCCCGAGTGCTGGGATCCCAGGTAGGCACCACTGTGCCCAGCTCCTGCAGTGTTTTAAACTGCTGTGACTACTGCACCCTGATCAGAGTGAACTGTCAGATGCTCAGGGATAAAGACAGAAGCCACTGAAAACAAGGTTGGCTCCCCGGCTATGTGAAGGCGGACTCGGGCTGGCCGGTCCTGGAGCTGGCCAGCTGCAATGGCCCCGAGAGCTCCTCCTCGGGCCTGCCGAGGCTCCTTCTGCCTTCCTCTTCAATTTCAGTTTCTGCACCGGGCAGGAGCTCAGAGAATGGCTCTTTTGTGTTCCCGGGCAGCCCCTGAGACACCCGATCCTCACGGGAGCTATTCTTGGTTCCCTCTCTCCGTCTGTCTTTAGCACAGTACCCAGGGAGGCATTTTAATCGCACCTGGGGAACACAACTCCGCTCTCCGGTGCCTCTTGCACCCCACAGTCGCTCTCCCCCTGAGACAGAGCTCTTTCATCACGAAGCCCCCGGGCAAACCGTGTGGGTCCAGGGAAACGTGCCCTGCCTGGCACACAGGCTCCGGCTCTCCGCACACACAGCTGTGAGCCGAGGCAGGACGTCCCTCCCGGTCACCCGGGCGCTCTTTCCACAGGTGGTCAGGCGGATCAGCCAGCCAGAAAAACAGCAGCTCTGGGGTTATGCCGCCCCACACACCCGCCCGCTGCCCTCCCACTTTTCCTTTTGCAGCGACATCAAACCAAAGACATCAAACCAAAGGGCCGCCTGGCCAGGCAGCAAGACAAAGCAGTTTTTAGAAAGCTCGGTGGTGAAGACCCAATGCAGGATTAGTGTCACTCGGGGTTGGCAGTGGGCGTTGATTACTGACCCGTCGCTTAAAGGACCTTCTTTACTGGATCATGTGCAAGGCGGTTTTTAGAACGGAAACAGAAGAGACAAAAAGGATTATCGGTGACAGAGCCGGGAACTCCGACTCGTGTAGGTGGAGCGCGGTGAACTCAGCACCCACTCCAGATGCCAGCACACAGGCGACAGCCATGCAGCCCGAGCAGCCCGAGGAGCCAGGCCGGCCCAGGTGGGTGCCACAGCCACCCGGCCACGGCACAGCGCACATGGAACCCCAAACACACACACGGTGCCTACAAGGGAGACGAGGCGTCGCACGGGCTGCAGCGTGGGGTCGTCGAGCAGCAGTCCAGCTGCCACCATGGGCATTACGGCTGTAAAGATCCTGGTTAGAGAGGTGCAGACAGACACGGAGAAGATAAAAAGGAGGCAGGACAGATGCCCACTTCACGGACAGGCTGGCCGAGGGTCTGCGGCTGGTCCTGTCACGGGCCCAGGCGTGTCCCTTTCCCCCAAATCCAGGGTGAAGTCCCAAGCCCCAGTAGCTCTGGACGTCACTACAGACCTGGGGTCCTTTCAGACGGACCCAGTTAGGGGGAGGGCAGCTCCAGCCCCATGGGAAACGGGGGATGTGGGCAGGGACCTGCGGCCAAGGGAAGGGCACGTGGTGCCGCATGGTGGCGGTGATGTTTCTACAGGACAAAGGTCCTCAACAAGAAAAGAGGCCTCAGCGGATTCTCCCTCAAACATCTGACCCTGCTAACCTTGGCTTTGACCTCTGGTCTGCAGAACAGCGGGACTATTCATTACAACTGTTAAGTCCCGTCCTCTGCGGCACTTTGTTACCAAGGCCCAAGGCCACAGAGGCTGTGTGATGGCCACTGAAGGAACCCAGCAGCCTTTAGTGGCTGGACCTGGGGCTGGGGGAGGAGTTGGATGTGCTCTGGGGCTTGTGGAGCCCCCTTCTCAGCTCCAGCGCTGTCCTGGGGATGCACAAGTTGCATCCTCACAGCGGCCAGGTGACAGGCAGGAGTGGACCAGTGTCACCTTAGCAAGCACAGCCCTGCCCCTGCCGATAGGTCACAGCTGCCTGTAGCTGCAGCACTGAACATGAGGCTCCAACTAGGTGGCCAGAACATATTTGGAAAACTATGATTTTTTGTTTGTTTATTTTACAGGATCTTTGCTATGTAGCCCAGGCTGGCCTTGAACTTGCTATATAGCCTGGGCTGGTCTCAAATTTGCCACAATCCTCCTGCCTCAGCTTCCCAAGTGCTGGGATTACAGGCATGAAATACCACACCTGGCTGTCCAGCAGTTCTGTGTTTAAACTGGACTGGAAAAGATACAAAATAACTGTCCATGGGGAGGTTTTCTGTGTTTGGATGGCATCTGACACTCTTCACATGGGAGCTGGGAACTGCAGACCACCTGGGCAGGGACAGTGGGGACACAAAAGGAATGGGCCTAATCCCGAGGCTGGATGGCCCAGCACAGGTGGCTCTCCAGGGGTTCCTGCCTACACTACTGTGTACCTACCTGTGCTGTGACCCAAACAGGGCAACCCCTAAAGACACGAAAGTCACTGCATAGCTGGTGACCCCAGTCACCAGGTAGGAGAGACATTGGTCTACCTGGAAATGCTGGGCCCGTCAGGGACTGGGCATCTGTTCCAGGGCCTGGGGTCACCTGCAGAGCCAGGTGCCACCAGCCTTCCGCTGCCTTTAGGGGGACGGCCATTCCCCCTAGAAACCATGATAACGGTCTGGCCACGTTAGGCCTTGGTAGCGGGGAAGCCGTTCCAAGTCCTCCCTCCCCACTCAGTATTTCTGGAAGACTCAAACCAAGTCCGCAGGGTGACATTCCCGGCTATTTCCAGCCGAATGGAGGAGGGGTGGTGGGTGGGAGGACAGGGACAGGACACACTGTCGCTGCCACTGCTGCAGGCCGGCCGGGATGGCCGCCCACTCTGAAGCTGGCCTTTCCGGGGAGGAAGGCCTTTCTAAGCCCAAACTTCCCCATTCTCCTCCACCCACTGTCCCCCAGCTGCCTGTGCTTGTCTGGTGGAAGCCACTGTGTGAACAGGGGACTGTGATGAGGGGCCAGTGTCACACACAGTGGTGCTGGTGCTTGCTGTTCGTGGGGGAGGGGGCTGCAGTCACAGGCGCCCACATGACCTCCCTGGGCAGTGCCAGCACGTCCTCTCTGGCCAGCTGGTGGCAGCTGGGTCACAAGCTATTCCTGGACCCCTTCGGGCCACTGTTGTGCCTGGCAGCAGGAGCCTACGGTTTCCTGTTGTGCTCAGCCTAGCAACACCCAGTCTGGAGTCCCTGATTTGGGCCTCTGAGATAAGGGAGCCAGGCACCACTGGGGACCCAGGCAGAGGGGAGAAGAGAGCTGCCCAGAGAAGCCCAGGTTCCAGTGCCTGGTTGAGCCTTCCCAATGGTTGAGCTATGTGGAGGTGGCTGTGGCAGTGCACGCCTGTAATCCCAGCACTCAGGAGGCTAAGGCAGGAGGACTGCTCTGAATTCTAGGTCAGTTTGGGCCACACAGTACCATCCTGTCTCAAACACAAAAACACAAAACACGAGAGAACTCAGTTTCCTCTCCTGAGGAGGAGACACATGTGCCCGCTGTGTGTCTCTGGCTGGAAGATGCCTCAGTTGGGGTGCTCAGAGTTGGCAAAGCCCCTTCCATCTTCTTGGTTGCTGTGACTTCACTGTCAGGGGACACAGGGTGGGCTGCAGCAGGACCGGGAGCCCCAGCACTGAGCAGACTGAGTGACCAACACCCCCCAAGGCAAAGCCTTGAGACCAGAACAACCTGGCGGGTACCAGCAGGGGAGGTGCGGAGCCCAAGTCCCCTAGGAACTGCGCATCGCTTGCTTCAGCTTCTCCTGTGGGCTCTCAGCTCACAGCCACGGCCCAGTCAGCTGTGGAGGACAAAGGCAACCAGTGTCCTGCAGTGCTACTCAAAAAGCCTTTTGTGGCTGTTGGCTCCCTTGGCTCTCCCCTAAGAGGCAGGACCACCACAGGACAGTCCTCCTGCGCACCATCGACAGGGGCTCTGTCTCCCGCTGTCTGGCTTTTTGTCTTTGTAGTATAGTTTTGGTTTTTTTGGTACCAGGAATTGAACTCATGATCATGCGCTAGCAAGGCAGGCGCTTATGCCGCTGAGCTAAATCTCCAGCCCTGGCTCTTTCTCTTTGGTGCTGCCTTTTTCCACTTCTCTGGGATACCCAACCCGGCTCCTTCTGCTGGGCTCTTGGTTTTGTCTGTTTGTTTTTGAGACAGTATCTCCATATGTAATTCAGGCTGGCCTGGAACTTACTATGTAACCTAAGCTGGCCTCAAGCTTGGGGTAACCCCCCTGCCTCGGCCTCCTGCCTGCTAGGATTGCAGGAGGGCGACACCTCGCCTGGTTACACAGCACCAATTCCGGCTGAGCATCCAGGAGGCGGGATGGAGGGGAGGAGGGCTCTGACAGGAGCCATCTGGGGCGGATGGGCAGCACCACCACGCACAGGTGTGGGCAGAACGAGTGGGCAGGTGTGTTGGTAACTTTCCTCTGGATTTCGTCCAATTTGAGACTGGCAAAAGCCCATGGTTAATTACCTGCTGAGGAAAGGAGTAAAATAAAAAGTCAGAAGGAGCCGTGGGCACACATGCGCCAGTGAGGGGAGGCACTGTGGGAGGCCCTGCAGAGCGTGTGGACCACAGGAGCAGCTGAAGCGGCTGCTGTGCGGCCTGGACTCGTCCGCAATCTTCCCGGGGGCGAACCCTGAAGCTGGAACTGAGGGGGCAGGAGACCGAGTCCGCCGCTCGCTCGCACACAGGGGCCCGCGTGTATGTTCCAGAGCCTGGAGAAGCTCATCTCCTGTGCCCCGGGCTTCTAAAGTCTGCTTCATCCCCACTGAATGGAGATTAGACCTTGAGCTTCAGGAGATGGGGAAACGGACGGCCAAAGTGCCCTGCTGATTGGTTTAGGGGTGGTCATGTGACCTACTGAGAGCCAATGACCCTTGACTTGTGGTTTCTCTGGACCTCCTGCAAACGGAACCAGAACTAGAGTTTCCAGGAAAGCCGAGGGTCACGCAGGAAGGTAACCGAGAATCAAGTCCACAGCCAGGACACAAACTCGAGGGTAGAGGAAACGAGACCTGAATCTGGAATGCACTGCAAATTTCTGGTTATTTCGCTCACTTCTTTTCCCTCAGCTCCTCGGGTGCTGGTTGCACATGGAAGCTCACTCACTAATCCATGGTCAAAACAGCGCCGGAATCCAAGCACGCTCTCCGGGGTCCATGTTTCAGTGGCAGGGAACATTTACCACTAGCTAGAACTGGGGACACTCCAGCCCCTGTGGCCAGCAGGGACCTACCTAACGCAAAACTAAAAAGCAATGTGCAGTTTGCAAAAAGCTTGGCTGGGTGCTGCAGGTTCATCCAGCACTCCAGGAGTCAGGCCCCGGGTGTGGACAGAGCCCCACGCCCCACTCGTAAGCCCAGCTCTTCCACACCTGCCCGTGCTGTGTATTTGGCCACCCACAGGCTGGGAACCAGCTGCAGCTTCTCCAACAGGGCTGTGAAAGGGGAGGCCTGTGGGTCACTCCCACCCCCTCCCCACACACCCCCACCCGAACCTGCTTTCATGAAGCTTCTGCTGGGCTTGAGGGAAGAGGACCACTGTCCCTTCCAAAGTCAGCCAAGGCCAGAGCTGGAGGCCTGGGGGAGACCAGGAAGGGCCTCAGTGCCTCAGTTTCCTTTACCGTTCAGGAATGCCCACGCCTCCCCTTGTAGCCCTACAGAGGTCTGGTGAGATGACCTGCAGGGCAGAGCCCGGCACAGGAGCTTAGCTTCCTAACTGAGTGGAGGCATCAACCCTTTCTCCAAAGCCCTCAGGAGTCCGTGAACCTCCTGAAATTGTGCACAAAATTTCATGTTTTTATCTTTCCCCCATGAACAAGGATTGTGTCATGAGGACCCCAAAGGGATCTGATGAGGTTGAGCAGCGTGGCAGCTTAAAATCCTGGGTGCTGCCTCTGAGGATCTCCAGGGGGTTGGCAGCTGACTGTGTGTGTGTCAGGAACCAAAGGACACCAAGCAGCTACACGGAGGGCTAGAGGGGTGTGTGCTGGGGCAGCAGGGTCACTGCAGACACCTCACAGCTGAGGCTTGAGGCCCCGCCCCACACCCCAGCCTGATCCTTGTCCTCAAAGCCACCTCCATCCCCAAGTCACTCATCGAGCAAGCTCTGGAGCACCAGCCCCAGGCCTGGCTCCCCTCCACCCAGCACTCCACAATCTCACCATTCAGAGACCCCAGAAAGAGCTCAGTATCCAGCAAGAGAGGAACCCAGGGTCAGGGGCTGAGGGCTGAAGTCAGAGGTCACATGAACCCCACACAGGGCATAAGCCTGAGACTTACAGTCGCTTGATACCGGACTCCGGCTGTGGGGATAGTCTCAGATGTGCGACAGGTGCCGGCTGGGGTATTCGGGCCTCCTCTTCTATTTCTTCACTGAAAGGGGTTGAGAGGCATGAGATAAATGAGTCAAAAAAAAAAAAAATCTGTGAGAACTGGAACATCCCAGAAGGGTGCTGCCTGAGGGTCGGAAGGTGGGTGAGATTAGGGGGCCTAGAAAAGTGGTAATAGTGGCCTCTGCCCCGACATCATCTGTCTGCAGGGCTGGCTATCAACTTACTATGTAGCCCAGGCTGGCCCCAACCTCCAGTGCTGGGGTTACAGATGTAACCAGAATAAGCCACACCTGTAACCCGCAACACTACCCGTGTCCCTGTCTTTGCCCAGTGCCTGTCTCACACCTTTGGGCTCCTTCCTCCTGTAGCAAGCTGCCCGCTCCTTGTGTTGCCATCCCCAGACATGTTACCCTGGCCTGTAAATAAGGCCCTAATCCAGTGCCATCCCTGTCGTGAATGTGTTTATGTTGGCCCTCCCCAGGCGGGAGGTAACCTTGTACTTTCTTTGCACCCCATTTCTGGCTGAAGCAGGGACCCCTCCAGAGCACCCACGTCTCCTCCTGGCTCTCCCTCGACAGATGGCTGTGCCTTTTCTACCCCAGGGGAACCGAGCAAGGGGAGCTGTGAGTTCAAGGCCGGCAACCTCTGTCTCAATAAATAAATGCAATAAAGAGGTGGGGCCCCACGGTGCAGGAAGGATGAGGGGACAGGAAGAGGCTTGTCACTGGTGGCAGCAGGCGCCCACCTCTTGTAGTAGGCCAGCTCCTCCTGCAGGAGGAACACCTTGGCCTTGAGTTCATTCCTCTCATGCAGCACGTCCCGCAGCTCCTGCAACGTGAACCGGGGGCGGCCAGGGTCCTTGGGGTCCATGGCCACCTTCTCCGTGTCGTCGGACACACACTCCTCTGTGCTGGGCTCTGCCTGCGGGAGGCAGAGATGCTGCTGAGGAACTGGTGGTGGCCCCCCTGCCGAGGCACTGGTACCCCACCCCATGCCACCCCGGGGAGCAGCTTGCCTGAGGAGCTATTTGCAGCATGCATGGGGGCGGCCTGTGCTGAGCTCTGTACAGCTTCCCCTGGAGATGGGAGGTGGCGGCCACCTGTTCCTTGTCCCTTTCAGTAGCCAGCCCTGCATCTCCACGCCTCCCCCAGCACTCAAACTTCTGTTATGAACCTGCTCAGAGGCGTCCATACTGCCAAGACCACCACTGTCACAGACCTGTCCAGGTGTCCCCTCCCAGGCTCTCCTCCCATGGCCTCCTAATCCACCAAAGTGACCGGGGGAATCACAGCCTGTCCTCCCCAGAGGCCCCTGGCATCTCGCCTCAGAGCTTGGGGGAAGCCCTGGCAGGGGGCGCACTTCGAAAATTTTTTTTATCAATGCAGCCGAGCATGGTGACACACATCTGTCACCCCAGCCCTCTGCAGGCTGATGCAGGCTGATATCCACAAGTTTGAGGTCAGCCTGGATTACACAGTGAGACCCTATCTCAAATAACAAACAGGAAAAAAAAAAGTTTCATCAACACAAATGTCACAGATAGCCCCCAGCTCCAGCTGGGTCACCTGCCGGGGGTGGGCCCTGAACCCTCCGGATCCGGGGGCCTTGCTCCTTTAAGTTTAGGGGCCCCAGAATACTGCGCTCTGTGGGCTCCTGTAATGTGCACAGCTCGGCAGGTTCCTGTGGTTGTGCAGCTCCCCCATCTAATCCAGAACATTCTCACAAGAGGAAGCACTGTGCTCACCACAGTTACCTGCTGCCGCCCGGGCCTCAACTGCCATTTGCTTTGTGCCTCTGTGGCTCTGCTACTCTGGACATTTCCCAACCACAGCACCAGGCAGTTCTGTGTCCCGCCTGTCACGTGGCATCAGGTTTCCCAGCTCACCAATCTGGCAGCAGAAGTTTCCTCTTTTTTTTGGACAGGTTTTTGTTATGGGGCCCAGCTGGCTGCAAAATGAAAATCCTCCTGTCTCAGCCTCCTGAGGGATGGGTTACAGGTGTGCACCGCCTCATCCGACATGGCTTCCGCTCCCACTGTGCCCACTCCTGTGGCGGCTGCATGGGTGGCTGCCCACTTGGTGCCACCCTGAAGAGCGATGCTAAGAAGCTTCCTTCTTGTGTGTCCCTGTGAACACAAGTTTCCCATCGCGGTGGATGCACACCAAGGCAGAGCTGCTGGGTCTCAAAGGACTCTAACTCTGCGGCGTTTCATTTTGTTTTTTTCCCCTCTGAGCCAAGACCTGGCTATACATAGTTCAGGCTGGTCTTGAACTCACTATCACCACATGCCGACCTGGAACTCACAGTGATCCTCCTGCCTCAGCCTCCCGAGTGCTGACATCACAGGTATGGCTACCACAGTCTGCGGTGACTCTAACTCTGGGTTAACTTTCCATGTCTGTTTTCTGCAGTGGCCGCAGGATTTGCGTCTATACCAGCAACGGCCCAGGGTCCCAGTTCCTCCAATTCTGTTGCCCCAGGTTGTCTTGCTAAGCACGGGCTGCACCCAAGCTATGCCCTCAGACCATTTCCCCTTGGGTGTCTCTAGGTGGTAACGGGGGCTGAATCCACAGCCTTTGAACCGAGGTTTATCCCCAGGTCTCTTTAAATTTAAACTGTAAAAAATCTGTTACAGTATTTTACAAAGTAGCTAAATTGCCCAGGCTGGGCTTTGACACGCTATCACCCTGCTTCAGCCTCCCAGACAGCAGGGTTTGCAGGTGTGCAATACCACCACACCTGGCCCAGGTCCTGTTTTTTCTCATAGCGAGGGATTGGCAAAATGCCCCGTCACCTTGCCAGATCTGCAGGGGCCACGCAGACAAGGGAGTACAGTGTCACCTGCACTCTCTGACCCTGTCCCATGGTCATCTACAAGGAGCAGACAGAGGCTGGGATGGCAGCAGGAAACAGGAGCAGGGGACAGAAACAGACACCCTGCCTAGGCCCCAGATGGCCCACAGTGATGCGGGGACAAGGGACTCTGGCCGGACGCCGGCACAAGGCCAAGACCCCTGGGGCTCCAGCAGCAGAGCCTCAAGCTTCCTCAAGTCCGGACAGGCTGTTCTGGGAAGGGACACTGGAAAGCAGACACCACCCACTGACAAATCAGGTGACAAAGAGCCAAAGGGGGCGGCGGAGGAGCCTCTGAGGGATTTGGCTTGAGACATCAGGAAGACTGCCCCGTCTTCACACCCCCTCCCCCGCCTCCTGGCTGCTCCCCCACCACCCCAGCCTGGGCTCAGCCCTGTCGCCACTCTGGTAGTGACTGGTACATGGCAGGCGGTTTTGGGCTCTGCCCCTGCCCGGGTGTCTAACTGCTGGGCAGAGACCCAGACAGGGAGAGTGCGGTGCAGGGAGGATGTAACCGTACTGAAGCTGCGGAGCATCGAGCGTAAGTATGTGAACTCTGGTCACTCAGGCTGGGCTCACCGTGGGAGGGGTCTCTGTGCCCAGGCCCTGACACTGTGGAGGAGTCTGCCAAAAACGAGCACCGTATGCTAAACGGGGCCCTCAGGTTGCGCCCCTATCGCTCTCATTTGGTTTGGTTCTTACTGCATTCTAAAATCTCCTGGCCAGTCATGGTGGTCCATACCTATAATCCCAGCACTCGGGGAGGCTGAGGCAGGAGAATCACAAATTCAGGCCCAGCTCAGACAACACAGTGACTTAGTAGGACCTTGTCGCAAAACAAAAACAAAAACAAACAAAACTCAAAAAACCCCTGCAATCCCACTACTCAGGAGTCTGAGGCAGGAAGACTGTTGAAAGTTCAAGGTCAGCCTGGGCTACACAGCAAGACAAAAATGAAAACAAAGCAGGGGCTAAAGATGTACAGAGTGTGGTGGTCTAGGGTTTAATCCTGGTAAAAATCAGCCTACTGAGCTGTGACCTGTGTAAGACCAGGCCATTCCACACCACAGTTTGCACCTGGGCCTCACTCACTGAGCTCCGGCCAGCCTCCCTCCCTGTCTACTCCCTGCTGTGGCCCCAAACTCCTCTGCCTGCCCTGTCACTCTTGGGGACCCAGCTGTGTCCTGAAGGGCCATCCCCAGGGGTCTGCTCGCCATGGGGACAGCAGACCCTCAGTGGCTGGGCAGGCCCTCTCCTGGGCCGTCCTGTCCCCTCCAGGCCTCAGTGACACAGTGCTGTTTGCAAGTACCCTTCCTGCCCCACATCGGGTTCTCTGCACACCATAGGTCTGCCATGACTCCACCCCGAATGGGTGGGTCACAGCAGTGCCATGGAGGAGCCTCCTTCGCCCTTGGCTCTTTTTTGAGCCTGACCCCTTTGGAGGACCATCGGGTGTGCGGCCTCCACCTTTGGCCCAACTGCCCACAAATGCCAGGCACCACATCGGCCGGAGTCCAGGGCAGCATCAGGCAATTGAAGCTTATTCCAAGGACGCCAGGCTGCTTCGGTAATCGCCCGCCCGCTAATCCCCAGGGGCTGTCTGGACACAATTGAGGGAGGCCACAGCCTGGCTGCTTGACAGGGAGGCCCAGGAGACCAGGGGTCAGAGTGGCTGTTCCCACCATCAGGTTCATCAGAGCGCCTGCGAAAATCCTCTGGGATGGGTCCTGGCACTGCAGAGGGGACGATTGTGTTGCGATCATGCCTGGGTACTTCAGGAGCCACCAGGGACAGCTCAGGACACACGAAAACTCTGCACCAGGCCCTCATGCCCCTCGTGCTATAAAAACCCAAGAAAGCCAGGTGTGGTGGCGCACACCTGTTATCGCAGCCCTTTGGGAGGCTGAGGCAGGAGGATCACAAGTTTGAGAACAGCTCGGGCAACTCAGCAGACTCTTGTCTTGATATAAAAAACCGTCTGCCAGTTTCCTTGGGGAGCTGGGCCACTTCTTCCCACTGGGTTGCTGAGTGGTGGAGCACCAGGGGACACACTGCAATGGGAGCCTACTGGAGGACACCCTCACAAGTACTAAGTGAGCTCTGCTGTCCTGTGTGGCCAGCAGAAGGGCATGTGGGTTGGGAGGTCACAGCACAGTGGTCCTCTGCTGCCTTGGGTGGCTCTGAGGCTCTGGCTCCCGGCAGCACAGAATCAGCGAGAGACAAGGGGAGCGGGGGACTAGAATGTTGCCATATCGGGCTCCCACGCCAGACCCGAAAGTGTCCAGCAAGGGCCTCAGGTGAAAGCTGGGACTCTCCCTTCCTTTCCTCTCTCTGTGACCTCTCTGTGGCACCGGCCTGACCACAGCTCTGACCTTGCCTGGACCCCACCCCCTACTCTGCACACCACCTGTGTACATCCCTCACACTTCCTGGAACCCACTGCAGTTTCTCCTGCCATGGGACCTTTGCACGCCCACCCCTCCTACCCATGACTCTTTTCCTCAAGCACCTCCTGGAGCTGCTTTGATCCCTGGACTGTGATGGTAATGTAACAACAGTGAATAGCAACTCCACCCAAACCATGCCATCTAACTTGCAGTGGTTTGGGGGAAAACACTCTTACTATTCTGGGTTTGTTGTTGCTGTCGTCTGGCTACAGGAGGCTGAATCCAAGGCCTTCCCTCCGAGCTACATTTAGCCCCAGCCCTCTTTTATTTTAAGACAGGGTTCTTGCTAAGTCACTGAATTCTCCACACTGGACTCAACTTCTGAAATCTTCTTGCCTCAGCCTCCCAAAATTCTGGGATTATAGGCGAGCAGCTCCTCACCCAGCTTTTAGCTTTTTCCTTTGTTTTTCTGGGATAGGGTCTTGCCGTGTAGTTCAGGCTGGCCTTGAACTCACTCTGCAGCACTGGCTGCTTGTGAGCTCTTGACCCTCCTGCCTCAGCCTCCTGAATGGCTGGGAGTACACATGGGCACCACCAGAGCCAGCCGATTCCTGTCATTACAGGAGAAAACACACACAGACAGGACGATGACATATCCAAGGCTATAGGAGAAAGCGGCAGAGCCTGGACCTTTATTTTGGTGCCCAGATTGAACTCATGACCTCGTGTTTGCCAAGCAGGCCCTTACGCTGCTGAGCTAAACCCCCGGCCCTCAGAGCCTAGACTTAAACCTGGCCCCCAGACTCCCACACTCAGGTTGTGGGTGACTCCCCAGCTGGCTCCGTGCCCTCCCTTCAGGCAGGAGGCAGGTTCTCCGCGGATCCAGGCGTCTTTCACCCACATCTATGTAAACTCCGAGCTCTGTGCCCAGCACCACTGCCTCATTCCAGAATATATCCATCACCCCAAAAAGCAGCGATGTGCCCCCAGCAGCAGGTACCCTGTCTCCCCAGTTCCTGCAGCCCGCATGGCTGTCTCTGGATTGCCTGCTCTGATGCTCCATACTGATGCAGCGGTGCAGTAGGTGGTTCTTTGTGCCTGGTGTGTGCGTGTGCATGCACGTGGTACTGGGGTCCCAACCCATGACCTTTGCTATGAGCTCCGTCCACAGCCATTTTGGAGACACAGTCTTGCTAAGTCACTAAGTTGCCAGGGCTGGCCCTCAACTCCCACCTCAGCCTCCACAGTGCTGGGATTGCAGGTGTTCGACACCACGCCAGGCTCCAGCACCCCTCCTGAGGGTGGAACTGTGCTCCACTGACCTTGTTTATCCCTCCACACACTGCCTGGCACCTCTGGGTCCCGTGTGATCCCTGACCCTGCCTCCACGTGCATGGGGGCCCATGTGGATGGGGCGGCTCTGTGCTTTGCTCACACTGTTCTGAGCCTGCTGCATGGCTGGTACTCGTCTGAATGGTGGATGGATGGATGAAGGAATGGTTGAAAGAATCAGGGAATGAAGGGATGGGTGAACAGTGTCCCCAGCACAGGGGCCTGGGCGCCATCCCTGTGCTGACCACCTCCCACTGGAAGCTGGGTGACCGGGGCTCCAGGCCCAGCTCTCCCAGCCAATAGCTTTCTCCGTCTACCCCTCCCATTCTCTTGAGCACCACGGGGAAATCAAGGCAGCGCTACCCTCCCACTGCTGGACACACTGCTGCTCACCTCGGGCTCCTCCTGCCCGTTGCAGCTGAGTTCACCCTGCAGCCTCTCCCGCAGCTTGCCGAGTTCTGCCCGCAGGGTGCCCATCTCCTGTTCTTTGGTCTGCAGATCCGCCTCCAGCTCCACCTTCTGCTCGATCAGGGCCTTGCCCTGGGCCTCCACTACAGTGACCCGGTGCCGAAGGTCATGGTTGATCTTCATTAGGCGGGTTTGCTGCTGCTGCAGCTGCAGAGACACAGAAGCTACTGGACAGGGCTGCCACAGACAGTAGCTTGGGTCATGCACTGCACAAAATTGAACCATCTCCAGGTGTGCAGTGCACACTGTAAACATCTGTATTTATTTATGATTTGTTTGCATTCCATGGCTCAGTTGACACCCAAGACGAGTGATTTGTGTATGTGCTATGGTAATTTTATGGGAGCAGGAGCTCGGCGTCTCATTATAATTAATATACTATGACGGGATGGTTTTCCAATAGATGGAAGTCACGGGTCTGAGAATGGCAGGGGACACTGCTGGCACCCCACAGCCAGGCTCCAGGCTGTTGGAGGCCTCTTGCTCCCCCCACCTCTGCCTGGGCACCTGCCTGAGCTCCGCTGCTGGGTGGAGGCTGGGCCACCCAGCCAGGCAAGTCCTCCAGTTGTTAGCCCGAGGAACGGAGGGGAGGGGACGGCGCCGGGAGGGGCAGGTGCAGGACACTTACGGCCTCCACGTCCTCGCTCTTCAGGCCGAGCTCGCGGTCCTTGGCGCGGATCTCATCACGCTGCTTGTCCACCACCTCCTTCAGCCTCTTCATCACCTGCCGCTCCCGCTCCGACATGCCTGGGGGCGGGGCCTCGAGTGAGCCACGCCCACAGGTCTGGGCGGGGCCTTGGGCCACACCCCTCCCTGCAGCTCCCCGCCCCCTCCGCTGCCTGCCCCTTTCCCTTCCTCCTGGGTTCAGCCAGCTCCTACAACCCAGGTCTCTGTCCCTGCTGATCCCCCTGCCGCTGCGGGGCTCACTCACTGTCCTTTTAGTCCCAGTCACCCCGTTAGCTTCTCATCCTCATCATGCCCCTGTCACCTTCACAGCTCTCTTCACAGCAACCAGGAATCTCAAGCACCCCATCCTTAGCAGGTGGAGACAGGGCCCTGCGCCCTCCTTGGGTGGGTGGCCCTGGGCTGCCTCAGGCCGGTGACTGCCAGCACAGGGGCGAGGGAGGGGCAGCTGGTGCCCGCTCAGGGCGCTGGGGGCTGCTGTCCAGGTTCTGCATGTTCCCTTTGGGCCGCCTGTACCCTGTGCACGCCCAGAGGAGACCTCAGGGGCAGAGGTGGGACCAGACCAGAGTTCCTGAGACCTTCCTGAGCCTCACTCAACAAGTACTACACACAGCAGGAGCCCTTTCGGGGAGCTGCCAGTGACTGACTGAATCCCCCACATGGGTGCTGTTGACCTTCCTGTGCCCACAGCACAAATGGTCAACAAATCTGGTAGCTTTATGCCAGGGGTGGTGGCACATGCCTGTGATCCCAGCACTTCGGAGGCTGAGGCAGGAGGATCACTGTGAGTTTAAGGCCAGCCTGGACTACAGATCGAAACCCTGCTCAAAACAAACCAACCTAGACAACAAAAAACCACATTCGTAGCTTAAGCCATCAGAACCTTAACTTTCTCCTTATTCCAGAAGGCAGAAGGTCCAAGTCAGCCTGAAGGGTAGGTGTCACCCGGGCTGGCTCCCGTCAGAGCTCAGAGCCCGCAGTAGCTCTCCTCTCCCGTCCCTTGTCACTGGTCACATATGAGCTCTTCCTCCCGAGTCACTCTCTGACCCCTGTCACAAGCACGTGTGTGAGCCTCTAGGGCTCCAGGCGTGACCCGGGGCACAGTACCTCTTCACCATCACCTCTGCAGAGGTGGCACTTGGGGTGAAGCCACAGGCTTCAAAGATGGGGACCTGGCACGGCAGGTCGTTCAGCTCAGCCCAGCCCAGCCTCACCCACAGGGCGGAGGGACACACAAAGGACTTGAGGCCCCTCTGCCAGGCCCCCAGGAAGAGAGCCTGGGTGATGCCCTCGCTTAGCAGCTCTGCCCCACCCCATATTTCTCTAACCTCTGGACGTCCCTGGCCACCGCCAGGAGCCAACACGTCTGCAGAGGGGTGTGTGACATGGCCAGAGCCACCAGGCCCTGCCCCACAGTGCTCGGGATGCCACAGTGACAGTTCTGAGCACAGCTGGCCCAGCTCGGTCATTCCTGCATTCCAGGGCTGCACGAGGGGACATAGACAGGCTCCTCCCCTACGGTCCCCAAGGAGGGTCCCCTGAAAGACCCAGCTGTCTCTTCCTGCCAGTACTGGAAGCAAGTGTTACTGTCTCTGCCAATGCTTTTGTATATTTCCGGTATTTGGTTTTGAGACAGGGTTTGGTTATGTTGTTCAGGCTGGCCTTGAATTTACTATATAGCACTGGCTTGCCTGGAATTTGAGGAATCCTCCTGTGTCCGTCCCCTAAGTGTTGGGATCACACTGGTGTGCGTTGGCACACTGGGTCTTTTTCTTCCCTGCTATTGATTTAACACCAGTCCCGTTTTACGGATAAAGAAAATTGAGGTCCAGAACAGACTGTTCCAAGTCCCAGGGCTGTGACTCAAACCCAGATTTTCCTAGCCATTATAGCAGGTCACCTACCCACCAGGTAGGCAGGTGCAGGCAGCCACCACGTACACAGCCACGGTTTTCATGTGAATCTCCATCTGGTGGTCTGCAAAATGGGTTTGTGTACATCCCCTCCATGCCCCTCCTCACTGGCACCATCGTGCTCATGAAAAGTGCTCATGAAAGTGAGCTCATGCCAGGCAGTGTGGTGTACCCGGTCCCAGCACTCGGGAGGCTGAGGCAGGACAGTCGTCGCAGGTTCAAGCTCAACTGGGCAACTTAGCAACTTAAAAGCAGGACAGGAAGGCAGGGCTGGGGGTGTAGCTGAGTGCCAGGGCCCTAGGTTCAACCCTCTGTACAAAACAATAATAGTAACAGTAATAATAAAATAGTAACAATAGAGGCGGATGACGGTGGCACTGGCAACGAGACAGTGACAACCACCCTCCCTCCAGTACCCACCTCCCCTGCTACTGGGCCAGGTGCTTGCGGTGGGCTGCACAGTACGCAGATTTGGGGGCCCTGCTTACACCCGACTTTGGTTACCTGGCTGGGCTCTACCTAAGAAAGCCCAGCTTGCACTATGTGCGCTGTCTCACGCCTGTAATGTCAAGAGGCTGAGGCAGGAGGATCAAAAGCTCAAGGCCAGCCTGGGCAACTCAGTGAGATCCCATCCCAAAATGGAAAGGGGGCTGGAGACGGAGCTCAGCGCTCCCGGTGTTCCAGCCCTAGTACTGTGCTCCGTTTCCCCAAACAGGAGCTCCCACAGCCTATGTGAGGGTCCTCATCACCATAAAGGGTGTGCTCCAAAATGACTACCTGGGCAGGGCGTGGTGGCGCACACCTGTAATCCCAGCACTCTGAGAGGCCGAGGCATGAGGGCTGCAAGTGTGGGTGACTCAAAAGCTACCGAGGGCGGAGATACGGTGTGGTACAATCCCTGGGTTCAGCCTCCAGTACAAAAACAAAGAAAAACATCGGGCATTTCTGCTGTGTGCATCTCACCACATCTACACCCCCATACTCCCCACCCGGCTGCAAAGACTTCACCACGGGAGCCAGGACTGCAGCTAACCCATGTTTTCCTTTGTAGCCTGCCAGTTGGCAAGACAAGTTCCAAGACCAGGGGCCAGGGAAGCGTGTTTGAGTCTGGACACCTGACCAGGCACACGCGTCATCCCGGCACGTTGGGAGGCTGAGGCAGGAGGATCACAGGTTTGCGGTCAGCCTGGGCAGCTTAACCAGATCCTGCCTCAAAACAAAATTAGTCTTAAGGGTCTAGGGGTAGCTTGGTGGTTCAGTGCCCTAGTCTCATCATCAATACCCTACAGGGTTCACCTGCTATCACCCATGGCACCCAGTCCCCACTCCCTCCTCCCAGGACCCCACCTGTCCGGCACGCGTTATCCCTGCCGGGTTTCCATGAACACAGACATAGCCAGGAAGATGCCTGGCATCTGCCCCTCCACACGGGCAGTGAGGGGCCTCGGAGCTCACCCTGTAAGAGTGACCCACTCTGTGCCACAAAATGTGCTTTGGATCTCACACATCACATGGAACTGTGAGGTGACAACCTGGATGGGGACCTGGGATGCTATGGGGGTGCAGCAAGCTCCTGACATCCACTGGGAAGGCTGTGGGCTGCACACAGGAGCCAGGCCCTGCCCAGCCGGTGGCTCCCCAGGCCTCTGGGGCTTTACTGGGCAGGCAGAGGAGTCATGGGCATGTGCCCTGCAGAAACATCACCACAAAAGGACGGGAGCACAGTGGGGCACGGTGGCACATGCCTGTAATCCCAGCTGAGGCAGGAGGATCGCCACAAGTTCAAAGCCAGCCTCATCTACCTGGTGAGACCCTGTCAAAGAAACAAAAACCAAACAGCTGGCGACCGGGTCCTACAGGAAGTTCACCTTCGTGCAATGCAGCCCAGCATCCCAAATCCTGGCAAGGCCACCAGAGAGGCCACAGTACCACTCAGCCGATGGGCAGCAACAATTCAGCATCCCTCAGAGGACGCACGGAGAGACTCAGTTCCGCCACACAGCAGAACACATTCAGCCAAAGAAGGAAGGAAAGACTGACACCTGATATCACAGAGGCAGGAGGACTGCAAGTCCAAGCCCAGCCTGGCCACATGAGTGACACAGGGAGACCCTTTCTGAAGACAAAATACAACAGAAAAAAGAAAAATAGGCTGGGGATGCATTCAATTCCCAGCATCCTCCCACACAAAAATCCTGCACAGACACAAAAACCCCACGCTGTCTGCTTCCGCTGCTGTGAAATGTCCAGGACAGGCAAATCCACAGACCTGGAATCGGCCCGTGGCTGCGCATGGCTGGCACGGGGTGGGGCCTCACGTGGTTGCTGCCCTGTGCCCACCCGGCAAGTGCTCGCCACTAAGTCGCACCCACAGCTGAGACAGCAGGGAAAAGTTCCCCAATCACAGGCCTGGCTGCACCCCTCTGTGACTGTGCTGGAGACCACTGACCTGTCCCCTGGAGCAGTGGGACCTTGTGACCTGGGCGGGGCATCTCAAGAAAGCTGTTTCTCAACTAATGACGGCACATTTTCTCAGCGAGGGACGCCATCACACAGCTCCTCTGAACCTGATGCCCACGGCCCCCAGGGCACAGAGCTGCCCTCAGCCAGGGCAGAGCTGCCTGTAGCTGGCATCCAGGGTGCTGCCCCCTGGCGCTTTCAACCCCAGGCCAGAGCCTCTCTGCTCCTCAAAAGGGAACAAACATGCAGATTCTGCACGACATGGGGAACAGAGAAATCATACCGAAAGTAGTGCCAGACTCGGGGACAGCAGAAGGGTGCCGCTCACCACCGGCCACCCCAAACAGTGCCTGGAGCTACTTTCACTTCGTGGTTCTGGATCTTCCTACCCAGTTCAGGCTGAGCTGCACTCACTATGTAGCCCACGCTGGCCTTAAACTTGCAGTGGTCCTCCTGCCTTGGCCAAAGGGCCCAGCATCTGAACAGCATCTCACAACAGTTACCCATTCTGCCTTCTTAATTTTGCCAAATGGCTCCAGGAGCATTAGTGATTAACATTAAGGGGATAACAGGCTGAGTGTGGTGGTGCTCGGCACTCAGGAGGCTGAGGCAGGAGGATCACCGAGGGTTCCAGGCCAGCCTGAGTACGTACATAGTGAGATCCTATCTCTAAAGAAAACAAAAATATTCTTCTGATTCCATTGCACTAATCACATCTCAACAACAGAGACAAAAGGAGAAAAGAGTTCCAGGCCTGGATCTGTCTTTTCCTTGGCTCCCTCACTCACGGAGTCCACACAGCCAGCTCTGGAGTTCAGGACCCTACAAATCCTTCATTCCATCAACAAGAGGGGGCTCTCACGGGGACCCCAGAAGTTTGGGCAGGGCTACGGAGGTGGCCCTGAGACTCCTCGGGCTGTGGGGCTACAGGGAGGCTCTGGTGTGGAGGCGGTGGGCAAGACTCGGAGGCAGGCCCCACAGAGGCGGGGGTCGTTATCCCCAGCTGCAGCTCCCAATGACTGTTTACAGGAGCCGGGGGTGAGGGGCTCCCGCTCAGTCCGCTCTGGGTCACCTCTCTGGATGCTCCATGCTAAATGTGTGCCTATGTCAAGAGCTGCAAATCCCTTCCCAAGCCAGGCATGGTACATGGCCTAATGGAAGATGGAAGATCTCAAGATCGAGCCCAGCCTATGGCACTTTACTGACTTAGCCAGAGCCTATTTCAAAATAAACATAAATCAGAAGGGCTAAAGGTGCAGCTTAGTGTGAAGGTCCTATGTTCAATTTCCAATACCAGGAATAAAACAATAACAAAAATACGGCATTGTCTTCCTGACACATAAAACACAACTCAATCCTCGGCCTCAGCCATCCTGTCTTGCTTTCCCTCAGTGTTTCTGGGGTTGGTTTTTGTTTGTTTTTTGTCTTTTTGAGACAGAGTCTCACTATGTGGTTCAGGTTGGCCTTGAGCTTACTTTGTAGCTCAGGTTGGTCTCAAACTTGCAGGATCCTCCTGCCTCAGCCTCAAGTGTGCTAGGATAACAGGTGTGCACCACCAGGCTGGCCCTCTATGAGTGCTTTCTTGTGCCCCAGGGCCTTTGCACTTCCCTCTGCTGAGTTCTTGCATGACTCACTCACTCTATCACTTAAGGCCCCACAGTGACCTCCTCAGCAACTGTCCCTAAAGAAGCCCCCGGTTGCTCTCAGATGCTCCCGCATTGGCGCTTTGAATATCCAGAACCTAACTGTTTATCTGTCTATTCACATGCATGTCCTCGCTCTGCACCGGAATGTGTTTGGGAAGGAAGCATCTGTGTCCCAGGCCCCAGAGAAGGGTCGAACACTGGGGAGGCCTGACAGCATGTGGAACAGACCTCTGTGCCACCAGCTGTAAGCTGAGGCGGGACAACTCCCTGGCAGATAAGGATGTGAACAAAAGTGACAACAGGAGCTGGGAAGTAAGAATGTAGGCATGGTGTGATCAAGGTGCTCGCAGGAGGCAGCATCCCCTACCTTCGTGCCTCTGGAACTCCTCCTCCGAGAAGCCGACGTCCTTGTGGGAGAGGTTGGTCATCAGCTGCTTGTTCTCCTCCTGCAGCTGTGCAATCTGTGACAGCAGGTCCTGTGCCTCCCCTCGCCACACATCCTCCACCAGCTCCAGCTCCTGCAGGACAGGTGTGCGGTCACAGCTTGCCATGGCAGTGGCCGTACCCGCTTGGCCAGTGGGAGCAGCTAGGGCCTCAGGCGGGGGACAGGGCCCCTGCAGGGCCACAGGAGCCGGCACCCTCCACTGGGTGCCACCTACATCTACACCAGGAGGGTCTCACATAAGCTCTGCACTAGTGAGCTGTGTGGCTGATGAGCAGTCCTGACCCCAACACCCCTTGGGGTTCTGAACCCTGATCTCCTCACAGACACTTGACAAACCACTCTCCAAGAGACAAAGAGGCTGCAGGCAGGCTGGGACAATCAGGTAACAGCACCTCTGCCCCCAAGTCCTTTAACCTGACAGGCATCTCATCTCTCCAGGCAGCCCCTGGTAAGTTACCCAAAGGCTGAGGGGGAGGGGCTCACTTGGGGACCACTCTTCTAGGCTCACATGGTAGGTGTGAAGGCTCACACAGTAGGTGTGCAAGTGAGTGAGACTGGTCCAAAGCCATGAGGTGTGGCCCAAGTTGGCCTGGGACTCTCCAAGATCCTCCTGCCTCAGCCTCCTGAGTGCTGGGTCCACAGGTATGTGCCACCATGCCCAGCTAAAGAAGATGCACTTGTAAGGGCAGAAACTGCTCAGGAAGCAGCACTGCTGTGGCCTGCCCTTGCTCGGGGTTGAAGGATGGACTCCAGCGTGTCACCCTGAGTCTCACCCTGACCCTGTCTTTGCTGCTTACGAGCTGGTGGTGGGCAAGTTGTCCCACCTCTGGGTGCCCGGAGGGAGGAGGACAGTGCAGTGTGCTCCCCTGGGGGCAGCTGGGGGGTTAAATGGTGCAGTGCTGGCCATACCCCTGGTACCCAGGGAAAAGGCAAGGAGGCGTCTGCAGGGCCCTGCTCCCCGTCCTGTTCATCACAGGGGCCAGGTGGCCAGATGCTCAGTGTCCCTCTACCTACATTCATCTTCTAAATCAGTCCCCAACTCACCTCCCCAGCAAGAAGACCGAGGAGAGGGATTAACTAAGCAAGCACGCAGCAGGTTCAAGGTCACTGCTGGAGAGGGAGGGTAAAATCAGAGTCAGAAACAGCGGGGCGATTCCGAGTGCTGGTAGTACATGCACTCCCAGCATTTGGGAGGCTTAGGCAGGATCATCAAGAGTTTGAGGCCAGACTGGGATACACAGTGAGTCCAAGGGCAGTTTGGACTATATAACAAGACCCCATCTCAAAACCCCCAGAAGAGAAGCAGGGAAATGAGTTGGTGGACAGAGTGCTGGCCACCCATGAGGAGCCAGGCCGTCCTGACACAACCTCTGCAAGCCCACTCACCACAGGGAGTACTTCCGGTGCTGGGACCCGAATGCAGAGACCCAGGGGCAAAAGAAGCTTTTCAGATGTGGCTAAGTCAAGGGTGTGGAGATGGGGGTGACATGGGTTACTGGGGATCTGAGAGATCACAGGGTCCCTACGGGGGAGATAGGAGGGTCAGAGCTAGAGACCACTGGGCTGGGGAAGCAGAGAGACTGGGGGACCCTTTGCCCTGGCTGTGAAGACTGAGGACAGGGCCAGAGGACACGGGGGCTGGCAGAGGGAAAGGGGCTTCTTAGTTCATGTGGTAGAGCACATCTGTGATCCCTGCAACTGGGAGGCTGAGGCAGGAGGGTCAGCAAGAGTTCCAGGCCTCCCTGGAATACACAGCAAGATCCTATCTCGAAAAAAAAAAAAAAAAAAAAAAAAAAGAAAAAGAGAAAGAGAAAGAAAAAAGAGGGAAAGAAAATGACAAAAAAATGTGTCTTCTTCCAGACTGTCCCAGAGCCTTGCTGACAATTACTATTATTATTATTATTTTTTTGTGGTATCGAGGATTGAACTCATGATCTTGCGTTTGCCAGGCAGGTACTTATGACACTGAACTAAATCCCTGGCTCCTCCTGAGGATTATTATTACTGGAGGTTTGTGGGGGGTTTTGGGGGGAGGAGGCTTGAGACAGGGTCTCATTATGCAGTTCAGGTTCGTATTGAACTCACTGTGTAGCTTAGGCTGGCCTCGAACTCATGGTGACCTTCCTGTCTCAGCCTCCTGACACCTGATTTTTCTCCTTCTGCAGCGCCAGCGACGGAACCCAGGGCCTGGCACTTGTTCGGCACACGCTCTACTGCTGTCTGCTGCTCTGAGCTACTGTACCACGTGTCCGTGTTAACGGCAGTCGCAGGGCCTGAGTACCAGCTTGAATACACAGTGGTGGGTTTTTATTTTTCTATGTGTGAATCTGGTGCTGAAGCCCCAGAGTGGAATACCACTGAGCTACATCCCCCAGCCCATTTTATTTTTGAGACAAAGTCTCCATAAATTGCCCAAGGCAATTCTCCTGCCTCAGCCTCTTGTGAAGCTATGATTACAGCTCTGTACCACCACACCCGGCTGGGTTCTTTTTCTTGTTCTATGTGCTAATGTCTACGTTAGCAATTGGTTCCTGCCTCAGGGCTGACCATGGAGAATTTAATCCTGCCCTGCGAGGCTTGGAAGGTAGCGCTGATTCATCAACTCTGCCTCCTCTGAAACTCTCTCCAGCACCATCTCGTCAGGGCCTGGAACAGTGCTGGGCACATAACAGGTATGCAAGAAACATATTTGTTGAATAACTCTAGGGATACCATAGGCTGTTTACATTATGCACAACTGTAGCCACATGATCACTTCTTCTAAAGGCGACTATCTGTTTGCCCTGCCATGCTGGTCACCCTCCTGCCAGATGACACGAGAACCAACTTTGCTCTGCTCTGTGTCACCTGCATCACAAAGTAGGACCCTTCTGCACGCTACAGGTCATCAACAGGATTGCAGCCTGAGTAAGAGGACAACACAGACACATCTAAAGCCTAGACTGAATGCTGAGCCAGGGGGAGGGAGTCTGGGACCTGGGAAGGTGAGGTCCAGGCTTTCCTCAGTCTTGGGGACCGGGGGATGACCAGGAAAGGGGCCTGGTGGTGTGGGTGGGTCCCACCTGACCTGAGCTCCTCCCCTCTGCTTATAAATAGGCCCTGGCCTGGGAGCCAGAAGGAGGTGTCCACTTCAAGGAGCAGAGCAGGGACAAGCGCACAACAAGTGCCTCTGCTGACTCCACCCTCCTGCGGGTTGGGTGACCTGTGACTAGGACAGAGGTGCTGCCAAGACTTCCGTGTGACAGGGAGAAGCCCCTGGCTCTGTGAGGCCCTGGGGAGCCTCTCCAGGCCTACAGTACTTACACTGCAGGGCTTGGAGAGGACAGTGCGCCCCAGGGTTCCGGTATCCTAACCCTCATGGCCCTCCAGGCCCCTCAAGGCGAGTACCTCGGTCATCCCACCTGACAGCTGGGGAAGCTGAGGTGGGGATTTGCCTCAGCCTGCCCAGGTGGGCTCTGAAAGCAGGCTGCCCAGCAGCACAGTCCTCACGCCTGGGAGTCCTGAAATTCACTTGGGGACTGAAGAATGTCCAGGCTTCCTGTGTTCCTCTGGCAATGCCACCCAACTGCACCTTGAGTCCTCCCTCTCTACCTCCAGCACCTAGGAACAGGACCTGTGAGACCCAGGCTTAACCCCACTAACCAGGCTGCCCTTGGATCAAGACTGCACATCGAGATTTGATCATCTGCCTTGAAAAACACATGGTTCCATCAGAGGGCACAGCACATGACGGTGGCCAGAAAGGTTCAGAGAGGCCAAGAGTATTTCCTGAGGTCACACAGCAAGCCCGAACCTGCTCCAGCACTCTGGCCCCCCAAGGAAAGGCGTTTCCTCCCATTCTGGCTGGGACAGGCTGAGGTTAGGGCAGGAAACCACACTTCCTCCTCTGGGCACCTCGTGGGACTCCCAGCCCGCAGGGGAGGCCCCATTAGGAGAGGAGCCGGCTCCTGGGACAGACAGACGTCGCCGGCCGCCAAACAACTGCCCAGAGCAAGCCAGTGGGGAGAGCCAACTCCGCAGGGTGGGACTTGTCACGCACTTGGGACAAATCCTTCCCCACACTCAGACCTGCGGGTTCCTCTTCTGTCGGAGGACACTAATCGTCCCTGTCTCCCACAGAGTCCAGGCTGGGGAAGACCCCCTGGTGAGGTTAGACAAGGGCCAACCCAGACTCAGAGCCGGGGGGGGGGGGGGCTGCGTCCCACCTCGTCGATCTCGGAGAGCAGGGGCTTACTTAGCTTCATTTCTGGAAGAGAAGCATACTATCTAAGCCCTTTCCCTACATCATCTCATCTAATTCCTAGAAGGCGGGTCCCGCATGATGAACGTCTGACAAGCGGGGACGCCAAGCAGAGGCAGGTTAAGCAACGTGGCCCAGGCCGCACAGCTATTTAAGAAGCAGAGTAACTCAGGTCCAAAGGGTCCAGGCCCGGGGTCCCCGCGTCCGCGCCCACCTTCTGGTGCTTGCGCTCCTTCTCAATGCGGTCCATCCGCTCCACGCGCAGCCGGTCCAGCTCCAGACGCAGCTCGTCCAGCTCGGGCGCGACGTGGTGGCGGCTGACCAGCACCTCCAGGATCTCCAGGACGCGCACGACCTTGGGCATGAGGCGCGCGATGGCCTCGCAGCCGTGCTGGTCGATAACCCGCTCGAACTCGTGGCCCACGAGCGACGCGATGTCGTACACGTCCATGACGGTCAGTTCGGCCACGTTCTTCTCCAGCACCGACTCGGCGGCGGGCGCCGACCCCCGCTCCTCCTCCATGGCCTGTCCGGGCGCCCAGCGCTGCGCTCGGCTCCGCTCGGCTCCTCTCGGCTTGGCTCGGCTTGGCTCGGGGCTGGGGGGCACACGGGCGGGCGGGGCCCGGGAGGACCCGGCGAGGGCAAGGCGGGGCGGGGGAAGGGAGTACAGGGCCGGGCGGCGCGCGTGCGCGGCCCCCGGAGCTGGGTACGGAGCTGTGCGCTGTGGGGCGCGGGTTCTGTGGAGAGGAGACGGCGCCCGCCGCGGCTGGCAGGAAGGGCGGCCTGCGGCGCCTCCGGGAAACTTTGGCGACGGCGGCGAGCTCTGGGGACTGGCGCCCCCCGCGGGATGCCGCGCGCCCCGCCCCGAGCCCGGCCTCGGCCGGGAGGGGACGCCGCCTCTGCCTCCGCCCCCGGCTCTCGTCACCGCCCTGGCCGCGCGCTCCGGGGTCCCCGCGCCCGGTCTCGCCCCGCCCACCTCACTCGCCCCGCCCACCTCACCATCGCCCCGCCCACCATGCCCTAGCCGCACCCCGCCACGCCTCCTCCGGAGCTCGCCCCACCCAGGGATCGAGGCCGGCCTGCGCCTCTCAGCGGCTGGAGATTTCTGGTCCCCACCCCGCGTCCTTGCAGTTTCGCTGAATGTCCCAGCCCGTCAGCCCACCCCCGTCCACCCAGGGGCATCCTGATCACGCGCCCCTCGGCCATCCTTCTCTCCCCACCCAAGGGTGCGGGAACCCATCGGACTCGTCCTCTGCACCCCGCCCGTCGCTGCCGCTCTGGTCGCGGCTGAGCCTCGGGCGTCGGACTTTGCAGGCCTTGACCTGGAAGCCGGGACTCTTGGGGCCCCGGAGCCCTGAAGCCACCCCGGCCGGTGCGGAGTTATTGAAGAACCGTCAGAGGCCGGCCCCGGGGGACTCAGGGGACGCTTGCCTAGAACGTGCAGAGCCCTGAGCTTCATCTCCAGCAAAGTCCTGAAAAAGGAAAAAGTACTGGATTTAGATTCAGCTAAAATGCAGAGTGCTTACCCCGTGCCAAGTAAGATTCCAAGTGCTTCGCAGTATCAGCTCCCTCACCTCCTACTCCAGAGGTGTGGCCTGAGGGCGGCTGGGCTCCCCAGAGCCTGAGGATCCCAGCGCGGCTCCCCCCCTGCGCGGGAGCCCCGGAGACCGCGGAGACCTTAGGTGAGGCCGCTGGTCTTGGGGCATTTTGTTGTTTGGGAGCATAGTGGTTTTGTTGTTTGTGGTACTGGGAATTGAACTCAGGGCCTTCTGCATGCCAGGCCTTCTGCACTGAGCTATACCTCCAGCTCTTATTTATTTTATTGTTATTATTTGGTACCGGAGATCGAACTCACAACCTCACGCTTGCCAGGCAGGCGCTCACACCGCTGAGCTAAACCCCTGGCCCTGGTCTGGAATGCTTGATCCTGCTGCCCCAGCGTTCTTAGTTGTTCGAGTTGCAGGCTGTGTCTATGAGGGGAGGAGGTGTGCACTCACTTCCTCATGAAGACCCATGGGCTGTCCACTCTGCCCTGAAGGCCCAGTCTGCTGAACTGGGGTTAGGAGCCATAGGGACCCTGAAGGGATGGGGCTAGGAAAGACTTTAAGGGGAAGGCTGGGGATGTGTTCAGGGGCTGGGGATACCGCACACCAGTGCAGCGCCTGCCTGGCAAGCAGGAGGTCATGAGTTCCATCTCTGGTACCAAAGAAATAAAATAAAACAGGGGGCTGGAGATTTAGCTCAGCGGCATAAGCGCTTGCCTTGCAAGCAGGTAGTTGTGAGTTTGATCCCCGGTACCGATAAAAAAAATAAATAAATAAAATAATACAAAAAAGGAGGAGCCCAGCCTGGTGACACATACTTACAGTCCTAGCATTTTTTGTTTGTTTGTTTTGTTTTTTGTCTTTTTCCTTTTTAGCGGTACCAGGGATCGAACTCACGACTGCCTGCTTGCAAGGCAGGTGCTTATGCCGCCGAGCTAAACCTCCAGCCCTACAGTCCTAGCATTTAAGAGGCTGAGGCAGGGGGATCGCTGTGAATTCAAGGCTAACCCATTACATAGTGAGTTTAGCCTTGGGGTGTGTAAATCGCGTTATAAGTAAGTTTAACAGTTGAGGTTTGTTATCCTCTTTACAGAAGAGGAAACTGAAAAGAACCTTCAGCAGCCTTTCTTAGTCCTGGTTTCACTTTAATTGTTTCAGTTGCCATGATCAACCATGGTCACCCATGGTCCAAAAATACTAAATGAGGCTGGCACAGTGCTTCTGTAATCCTAGCTATTCAGGAGGCTGAGGCAGGAGGATCCCAAGTTTAGGGCCAGCCTGGACAATTTAGCAAAACCTCATTTCAAAGAGTCATATAGAACATATTGAGGATGTAGCTCAATGTAGAGACTTCAATTCCCAGTATTGGGGTAAAAACCACATTCGGCTGAGAGAACCCATAGGTAACTTGTGTTATTGGCCTACACTGGGGGCATGGGGTGATCAGGGAAAACACAGATTTAATCTGCTCAGCTTCTGTAAAGGGAACAGAAAACCTGGATTTTTTCCCCCAGTGTTGGTGATCAAACCCTGTCCTTCACTACTGAGCTACATCCCCAGCTGTCTTTATGTTTTGTCTTGTGATAGGGTCTCCCTAAATTGCCCAGGCTGACCTCAGACTTGCAGCCCTACTGCCTCAGCCTCCCAGGGATCTGGGATTACAGACATGTCCGTTGTACCAGTCTTAACAGCCCTGCTTATACATAGGGAGACCATGTCCTAAAAGAAAAAAAAATGTTTGCTGAGAAAGTGGGATGTTTGGGATTACAGAGGCCATGGGGACAGTATTTGTGGTTATTGTTGTGAGGCTCACTGTGAAATTGAGGCTGGCCTGTAACGCACAGCCATCCACCTGCTTCAGCCTCCCAAATACCGCCACCAAAGGATGACATTTTGTTACCTACCGTGGAAGCTGGGTGATGGGCACATGCAGGTTTATATGCTGTCCTCCTTCCTGTAATATTTGAAAAATTTAATAAAAAAAGCTTTTTTCTCATTTTTGTCCTCTTATCTAAAGACTACGGATATGAGGGAGCAGTGGAACATTATGTTCCTGGGAGAACTGTAAACCTTTCTTCAGCTACAGAGAAAGGGAGGGAAGTCTGGCTGGGCATGGGTGGCTCACACCTATAATCCCAACAGCTGGAAACTGAGGCAGGAGAGTCTCAAGTTTAGGGCTACCTTGACCCTCAAATTGCCTTACCCTTCACTCCGCTCCCAGGCCATTCCTGCCCTTTCCACTGGGGCTGCTGAGGCTTTGGGGTTCCTCCTGCTCTTCCAACGTGACACAGGTGAGATGGTCTGGGAACCTATCATCACTGTATCTTTTTTTTCTCATCCTAGAGACTGAACCCAGGGCCTTTGCACTGACCTACATCACAAGCTCCTTTTCTTACGTTTTATTTTGTGACAAGGCCTCCTTAAATTGTTAAGTTGTCCTAGCCAGGTTGGAACTTTCTTTCTTTATTCTTGGTTTTTTTCAGATAGGGTCTTGCTATGTAGTCCAGGCTTGTTTTGAACTCAAGATGTAGCCCAGGCTGGCCTCCAACATTCCATGATCCTCCTGCCTTAGCTTCTCAAGTTCTGGGGTCACAGGCTTGTGCTACCATGGTTTACTGACTTTTTTTTTAAATAGGACATTGCAAATGTGGTGGTGCACACCTGTGGTCCCATCTGGGAGGCTGAGGCAGGAGGATCACAAGTGTGAACTCAGCCTTGGGCAGTTTAACAATTTAAAAAGTCTCTGTCTCAAGATAAGATTTTATTTTTTTGGTTTTTTTTTTTTTTTTTTTTTTTTTTGTCGGTACCGGGGATCGAACTCACTACTGCCTGCTTGCAAGGCAGGCGCTTATGCCGCTGAGCTAAATCCCCAGCCCCAAGATAAGATTTTAAAAAGGGCTGGTGATACAGTTCAGTGCAAAGGGCCTGGGTTCTATCCTCAGTACAGTGTTGAGAGAAGCATGCTATACTTATTAGTACACAATGTGCTTTTCTCACATAATAAAACCTGTATCATCTTTCTTGCTCATGTATGTAGACATAGCTCATTCTTAAAGCACAGGATGTGGAGGTGATGTCTCTCTCTCTCTCTCTCTTTCTTAAGACACAATTTCACTGTGTAGTTCAGGCTGGCCTCAGACTTCCTGCCTCAGCCTCCTGAGTGCTGGGATTACAGGCAAGTGCCACCATGAGCTACTTGTCATTCTTTGAGTGATAAAACAGTTTTCTGTTGCACAGATTTACTGTAAGGTTTCTGATCATGGTTTCCTTGATAGACATTCAAGCTGCCTCCTGACTAAGGTATTTTAAACAATGTTGCTGTTGTTTAATTCTTTCAACTTTATGGGACTAGCCAAAACATGTTACAGCCTCTGCCTCAGGGCTCCTGCCTATAAATTAGAAGAAAAGGAGGAGGAAGGAGATGTTGGTGCACACCTGCCATCTCCCAGACTTAGAAGGTGAGGGAAGAGGCTCACAATGGCAAGCGCAGCCTGGACAATTTAAGGACAAACATGTGTCTAAGTAGGGAAATAACAGCAAAGCCCCAGTGTGCTGCTGTGTGTTGGTGACTCCAGGGTGATGCATCTTTCTACATGCAATAGTTTTTGTTTTTGAGACAAGGTCTCACTGTGAAGCCCAGGCTGGCCTTGAACTCGAAGTGATCCTTCTGGGATTACAGGTATGCATTACCACCCCTGACAGAGCATTTTATTAACAGTGGGCCATGAAGATTCCTGATGGGAAGGGCAGGAAGGAAGGGGGAGTTTTAGGCAGGGAATCAGCCTGCCCGGAGAGGAGGGAGGAGGACAGATGCAAAAGCTGGGCTGGGTTTGTGGTGTTGACCACCACAGGTTTGCCTCCATGTATTAAAGGCTGCAGGAGGGGTTCCAAGTCAGCCTGTAGCTACCAAGCTGTTACTATATCCAGGCATTGGGCTAAAGCCAGTGATTCTCAAGGCGGCTCTGTTAGGAAGACCTCCTGGTGCCAGGTGCTGCCCTGGACACTGGGAATGTAGTCTGTGTCCTTGAGGATTTTGTTTTTGTGGCAACAAGGTATAACTATGTAGCCCACTCACAGTGATCCTCCTGCTTCAGCCTCCTGATTGCTGGAATGACAGGCATGAGTCACCATACCATGGCAACAAGTTTTTTTCTGCAGGGGAGCAGATTGTAAGTATTTGAGGTTCTGCAGGGTATGTGGGATCTGGCAGTTACTCACCTCTGCTGTTGTGGTTTAAGCAGTATAGACAAGGGGTTATTGTGTTCCAATAAAACTTTATTGACAAAAATAACCATGGGCAGTAGTTTATTGACCCCTGCTCTCTGGAATAGTAAAACCTAAGGGCTAGGCATTTAGCTCAGTGGTGCAGCACCTGCCTGGCAAGCGTGAGGTCCTGAGTTCAATTTCCAGTACCCCCCCCCAAAACCCAAAAAACTGAAAGTTTAGCACGGCATGCAAGACTCTCCCAAGCCTGCCCTTGTTTGCTGACTGCACGCCCTATTCTGCGCTCCACTGTTCACTCTGGCCCAGTCCTGGGGAACACGGTGCCCATGAGGTGCCTCCTGCCCACGAATCCCCTTCCATCATGTGTCACTGCTGTGTATGTGCAGATGTTAACTGCACCCCGATCTTGCATTGGGGGGATCATGCTCCCTCACCCAGACCACAGGCAGTGCCACCACGACCAGTGGGAGCTGCCATCTTGTTTCTTCCCCCAGATAGGCCATGTGACCTGGCTCTGCTCCTATGACATGTGACTGCTGTGTCACAAAATCAGCTGTAACCGTCCCATTCCACGCTTCTGTACTAGAAACCATGTTTGTCTGCACTTGCAAGCTACGTTCTCCAACATTCACTTTTAAATAGTACTGATTAGGTTTTGATGTTCTATCCTCTTTACTCTCTTGTCTAAGTTTTTTGTCTTGTTTTTTGAGAAAGATCTTATGACAGAGGCCAGGCTGGTCTCACACTTGAAACAATCCTTCTGCCTCAGCCCTCCGAGTGCTGGGATGACAGGTGTGCACCACCATGCCTGGCTCTCTGTTGTCTAATTTTTTAGCCTTATTTTACAATTCAGAGTCTGTACCAGTCAGAAAGTAGCATCCACTTCATGCTTTTCCAATGCAAAATCTCGATGTAGAAATTGATTAAATAGGTGCATCACCATCTATCCTGGTGTGATTTACCCAGAATTCAGTGACTCAAAACAAGAGTCATCGTTCATTATCTTACAGGGTTTTGGTGGGTCCAGAATTTGGGAGCAACTTGGCTGAGGTAGTTCTGATATAACATCTCTCTGGGTGTTGCAGTCAAAATATAGGCTGGAGTTGGGTATAGGGTGCACGCCTGTAAATGTAGCACATGGGAGGCTGAGGCAGGAGGATTGCCAAGAGTTCAAGGCCAGCCTGGACTACATAGTGAGTCCAAAATCCAACAACATATAGGCTGGAGTTATCTGAAGCTGGAATGGAGTTGGCGAGCACCCTGGCAAGAGTGTGCAGTGGCACAGTCCTTGGGGAGAAGCTGAGCGCCCTCAAGACTTGCTGGGTGGACAGCTGGCTTCCCCCAGCTGAAGTGACTTGAGAGAACAAGGCCTGGCTTGGGAACTCACACTGCACGTTTGTCAGGTAGGAGTCACAAGCTTGGCTCCCTCCCCTTCAAGGGGAGAATTGGGTTCCACCTTCGGATGAAGGAGCCAGCACCACACAGGCCTTAGGTACTTTTCAAAGCCATCGCCGTGGGCGATGACTGTTGAAGAGCCAGACGGGTTGCGGAAACACCCTGGAGACTAAAGATGGCAGAAATGCATGAAATCAGGCGTGGGGGGACAAAGGAAGCAAGTGGGGTCACCCGAGCCCGGGGGCCAGGAGACGAAGTGGAAGGCGGGAACTGTATTCAGAATGCAGTGTCTGGGAAGGCGGTTTCCCAAGAAGAGGACGCAAAAGCCTAACTTTCTCCGCCTTCCCAGCCGCCGGTGCCTGCAATTGGCTAAGTTTCCCGGCGGCTGGGCGCAAAGGATCCTGGGAAACGTAGTTCCTGTCACGCAGAACAGGCTTGTGGGGACTGAGCAAACGGTGAAAAGACTTATGAGCTCAGGACTCCACCCCTGGAGCTGGTGGGAGTAGGTAACCGTATTGAGGTTCAGCCTGTTCGGAAGTTGGTGCCGCCGCAGACCTCTATAATCACAGCGCTTTGGAGGCCAAGAAGCGGGAGTGGGCTGCAAGCTGGCACCCAGCCTGGGTAGTGGAGCAGTTTACCGAGTTCCTGTCTCAACAAAGAAACGAAAATTAAGGGCTTGAATTTGGATTATTCAAATATCTTAAAATCGTTGTCAGTAGGTTGAAGGAAGGGTAGAGGAGTCGGGGAAAAAGAAAACAAATTAAAAATAAAGGACTGGGGATGTGGCTTAGTGGTAGAGTTCTTGTTTTGCATGCACAAGATCCTGGGATCGAGCCCCAGGACCACACACATACAGTCTTTTAAAATATAAAAAAACTAAACAAAACACCGCCCCCTCCAGCCAGCCTGGACTATGCAGCAAGACCCTGTCTCAAAAAACTAAAAATAAATACACAAATAAAAATTGTCAATAAAGTAACAGGAGGAGGAGGCCGGGGCAGCAGGATGGTAAGTTCAAGGCTAGCCTGGGGAATTTAGTGAGACTCTCTCAAAATAAAAGTTAAAGGGAGGCAAGTAGTTTAGTGGTCAAACACTTGCCTAGCATGTAGGCGGCCCTGGGTTTCATTCCCATTATGCGCGCGCGCGCGCGCGCGTGCACACACACACACACGCACGCACAACCAGAAAACCCCAGGAAAAACCACAGTATTTTATTCCTGATAGGTGGAGTTAGACTATTTTTTAATCATTTGAAAATTGAAAATTAACATTGAAATTTCTAGATGGAAACAAAGTCGCCGTTGGTATTTTTCTTAGGTCTGAGTTACCAGGTAAAATCAAACCTCTGTCAGGCAGGGGACAGGGGAACCTGGGGCCATTGCTGGAACTCGGTTTAGTAAGACACTCGCCTCAAGAAGCCTTCACCACCCAAGTGGCTCCAGTTCCCAGACATCTAGAGGAGAGACTAGATATTGTGCAGCTACCGCCCCCTATTGACTGTTGGCCTTTGCAAAGAATACTCTCTCGAATTTGTTAGGCATGTGGCGTTATCATCCCTTTTTACAGATAAAGAAAAAGTCTGGGGTCCTCGACTCCAGGTCAGGTCAATGAATTCAACTAGCGCGTAAAGAGCCCTCTTTTTGTGGCCGGAAGTAGAGGCTGAGAGGATGATACACAGGTACCAAGGCTGTGCTCCAGGAGTGGTAAATCAGAGTCATTTGGTCAGAACTGGTCTGGGTCGCAAGCGTGAAGAAAGAGGTGAGTGTCGGGAAGAAGGCATTTGGGGACACAAGAGGTGAAGTCTGAATCGGGTTATCAGGGATGAATAGGAGATTACCAGGAGGCTCAGCGTCAAAAACAAAACAAAACAAAACAAAACAAAACAAAACAATCGCAGCAGCTGGCGAGGGCCAAGGGGGTGCAGGAATGCAGCAAGACTTAAGAGAACTGCGAGATCTCCTTTAACGGAATTTGAACAAGGTAAACTTTTTTGGCCGATAAGAGGTTACATACATAAAGTAAAATATGGTGCATTTATCTTAAGTACACAGCTTCTTGACTTTTAAAAAAAGTCACGTAAAACACCCAGATATCCACGCCTAGGCAAAGATCTAGGGCATTTCCAGCATCCCGCGTCTACATCTAGATAAGCAGGGAGATGGGGAGGGGCCACAAAACTCCTCAAAGCTATTGGCTTCAGCCCCCACTTTTCATTCTCTCCATCCCATCACTGACTCCAAAATCGTTCAAGATCTTTCTGAGCAAACGTAAAACGGCGTTTACCGGGCAGGGGAAGCCTCTTGATTACGGTTTTCTTCATAAGTCTACGTGAAGATTGGTTTGCGCGTCAGAAGACTGGAGAAAAAATGGTTTGGCCCTTCAGAGCCGCCGTCCGGGCCGGAGCCGCGTGCAGCCGGCATGACCCTCGGCGGCCGCCGTGCATCCGTTACGTGGCAGTAGCCGGCGCTCGCCAATCCCCGGCGCCCGCATCAGCCCCCTGGGGTGGCGTAGCCGGAAGGGGTGGAGCTGAGGTGGTGGCGGCTGAGGAGGTAGCGGTGAAGACAACTCTGGAGGCCGCAGTCCGCGTCCTGGCTTCGGCCCGAAACCCACCATGGTGACGCTTGCTGAACTGCTGGTGCTCCTGGCTGCCCTCCTGGCCACTGCCTCGGGCTACTTCGTTAGCATCGACGCGCATGCTGAGGAGTGTTTCTTCGAGCGGGTCACCTCGGGCACCAAGATGGGCCTCATCTTCGAGGTGGCCGAGGGCGGCTTCCTGGACATCGACGTGGAGG
Source organism: Cavia porcellus (assembly GCF_034190915.1). Taxonomy (NCBI): domain Eukaryota; kingdom Metazoa; phylum Chordata; class Mammalia; order Rodentia; family Caviidae; genus Cavia; species Cavia porcellus. The sequence goes on along the minus strand of NW_026947499.1, from coordinate 6,859,999 downwards.
TACGGGCGCACTGCCGCGGCCCAGGCGGGTTCGCGCGGCGGCGCGGGGATCGGTGGCGCGCAGGGCCAGAAGCGGCGCAGGCCGGGCAACCGCTGGTCCTGGGAGGGCCCGTGCCCCACGGCGACCCCTCGGGGCCACATCGCCGCCGGCACCCATGCCACGAGGGCCGCCGGGCCGCTCCGTGGTCACCACCACCCTGCAGTTAGACGGCGGAGTCCAAGGGAGCCCCTGTGGCCCGGCTCTGTCGCCCGGGTGCCGCGTGTCATTCCCTGCCCAGAAGGCGCCAAGAGTCGGGCGCGATTGGTGGGGCAGGACCAGATCCAGTCGGCAGCTGCTCCCCTTGTTACTGAATCGCATCGGCACAGGGCGTGCAGACTTCTCCAAAAGTAGATCGGCAGCTAGACAGAAGTTACACTTTGGTTTAATGTTCGTAGGAAGGATCTCTAGGTTTTGCAACAGACTATACTTCGTTTCGCCCACTCTGCCTGGGAGAGAGATGGGCAGTTGATCGTGCGTTTTAGGAGTAATGATTGTTGCGAAGTGTAATTAAGATTTTAATTCGTCTTAAGCTTGACTAATGGGGTGTGTAGATTCTTCATTTGTCAGTGAAGGGCAGTACAGCTGGTGGCAAGTTACACAATATGAGAGGCTCTTTGGCTTAGCCAAGACCTTAGAGATCAGCTTTCAAGCCAAGTTTGACAGGTGACTGGGTTAAAAGAGCTGATTTGCCCATGGTATAACAGCTGGTTTGAGGCAGTCTGTGATGAAATTTTGTTTCTTCTAATTTTCAATCTAGTCCTTTCTCTTAAGTCTTAACAGGCATATTTGGTAAAGCGAGTCCGTTGTGTGAGAGTAATCCCAAACATCTTGAAATGTAGCTTTATAAAAACTCATTTTAAAGTTTTCTTTTTTTTTATTATCACCCACATATTCAAATGTTTGTTGATGGTGTTAAGTCTGTTGGAGCCTATGTGAAAGTTGTGGTTTCTTTCGAAGGGATTTGAGTTCCAGTTGGACACACAGGACATAAATGCAGCCAGCGCTAAAAGATGCTTTAGAGAGCCTTGTAATCTATCTTTGTTTTATAAAGATGGGAAGATAGGAGCAGGAGTGATTACTGTCACTTAACTGAAGTGGAGCTAAGTGAAAGTTCCATATTAGTTTCCTCCTGCCAGTAGACATTACTTACAAGGTTTATGATTTCATATCTTTGGTGAGATTATTTTCCCCCCAGTACTAGGAATCGAACTCAGGCCCTCGTGCTTGCCAGGTAGGCCCTTGTGCCACTGAGCTATATCCCCAGCCCTTTTGGTGAGATTTTTGTGTCTTTCTCTTCTGCTTCCAGATTACAGGACCTGATAATAAATCAATTTACAAAGGAGACCGAGAGTCCAGTGGGAAATACACATTTGCTGCTCACATGGATGGAACATACAAGTTTTGTTTTAGTAATAGGATGTCTACCATGACTCCAAAGATAGTAATGTTCACCATTGACATCGGGGAGGCTCCAAAAGGACAAGACATGGAAACAGAAGGTGAGATGAACATTTGGAAGAGTTATATTCTATTGCAAGAGCTGACTTCAATTCTGTACACTTTTTAAAAATTTCTTATTCCAGCACAGAGATACAGCTCAGTGGCATAAATACCTGCCTGGCAAGTGCAACTTCCAAAATTTCATTCTTGGTATCAAAAGGAAAAAATGAATTTCTCTACCATGCATTCACTGTTTTTGAACCAAAAACTTGTGAAATGTACTGTAATTTTTACTTATTTATGTCTCTTAATTTCTGGAATTTCATGTTGTTGCTGTTCTTTCCAGTTTGCCCTCTGGCAGCTTTTCTTACCACTATGTGTTCCTGTGAGGATCTAGGTTACATATATCTTAGGTGGTTGTTAATGTGTTAATCCTGGCATATATTCCTTTATTTGCTCATTCCCAAACATAACCAGTTTAGCTAATGTGTATATATATATGTATATATATATTTGTTGGTATTTTTGTTTATATCTCACACTTTTCTTTAGGTGGTGGAGATACCTGGGATGGTATGTGGATTGCTTTTTGATAGCTTTTTTTTTTGCATCATTTCATTTGCTAATGTCTAATATCCGCTTTTCTTTTCTAACTCAGTTTGTTGGCATGAGAGTGTATTCTCTTTAAAAAGCCCTACAACTAATTTGACTATTTTTTGGAAATTTATTTGTTAATACGAGAGATGGGTTAGGTTATTTAAGTTTCTTTAGATGGAGTCTTTATGTAGTCCAGGCTGGCCTTGAACTTGCCACATAGCCCAGGTTGAACTCAGCCTTCTAAATGCTGAGGTTGCAGGTGTATACCATGTGGAAGAGACTTAATTAAACAAGGCAGTTGCAAATTGTGATTTTAACTGGGTAGCAGGTATTTTATAGACTTGGTTATTATTGTTGCAAGCTTCTGACTTGAAATTTGTAGTTAGCTATGAAATATAATTAAAAGGCCATGTGTAGCTTTAGGTTCAGGAGAGATTGGCTATTGTTCAGCTGACTAGTAGTGAATGCTAATTGGTTCTTCTGGATGAACTGCTTACTAAAGCGAGTATCCTCCCTCCTTTTGCTGGGACCCTTGGAAGCTAGCACTTGTTTAAAATATCCATGGTGTTAGCATGGTAACGTGTGTCCCGGATATTCACAATTAGTGGAGTACTGACATGACAAATATGATAGTTGTGTGAGGTTGTGAAATTGATACAATCATGAGCTACACTAGTAGGGTTTTGTTTGTTTTTGTTTTGAGACAGGGTCTTGCTCTGTAGTTCAGGCTGGCCTCAAACTCGAGGTGATTGCTGGGATTACAGCCTTGCGTCCAGCCATTTAGTAATCCTTGTGTTTAGTTTTTTAGGGCCACTTATGAGGTTGGGCTTGACTAATTCTCAAGGTGAATTTGGGATTTCGAAGGGCTTTGTGTTTATTCAGTTTTTAAAAATTGGTCCAATTGGGGCTGGGGATTTAGCTCAGCGGCATAGTCATGAATTCGGTCCCTGGTACCGATAAAAAGGAAAAAGACCAAAAAAAAAAAAAAAAATTGGTCCAATTTAAATGGTCGAAAAATACTGGCTGTGACGGTGGCATTGAACTTCTTAAGTAACTCTTAATACTGTGGCTTTACTTCTGCTTGTTCATGTCAGCAAAACAGCTTGATGTCAATGTCAACTTGAGCCTTGCTGTAAAGCAGGGCTTCTCCAGTGGGCAATGATCCTTGCCCCTGGGACATTTGATATTATCTGGAGATATTGTTAGACTCAAGACTGAAGTGAGAGGGTGCTACTGGCCTCTGGAGGCTGTGGGTGCTGCCCAATTCCCTCCAGTGCACTGTGCAGCTCCCATAGCAAACACAGGATGGGTGGTCCAAGTGTCACCAGTTCCTCTCCTGAGAGACCCTGGTCCGAAGGTTTCTTGTGCATAGGCCTTCCAGTGCCAAGCCAGAAGGGTGCCTTGGGATTCCAGCTCCACTCCCACAGGAGGGCTGCGGCTTCCCTCCCAGTTAGGGACCTCTGTGGTGAATGAGGGACCCACATGAGGCCAGGGCGCCTGCCCCTCCCCCGCCCGGATTCTTTCGCTAAACCCTGTCAGGACATCGCACCAACTAGAAGCATAGTCCTTGAGACGCAATCACATACTCATTGTTGGTAAAAGAGACTGCATGGTTACACACTTGCACAGTTGAGTTTGACTATTTAAAATCCCTGCAGTTCCCCACTGTGGTGAAAACATGACTTTGTCGTAGAAAAATGTTTGAGTTGGTGTAGGTTTTCCTAAGAGTGCTTTCTTGTTTTTCTCTGTTTCATAGAGTTTAAAAGTCTTTCATTTTCAAATTTTCACATTACTCCTGGATTAGAGCTATGTGTTTGTTTCTTTGGGTTTTTTTTGGTAGCAGTACTGGGATTGAAGACAGGGCCTTTGAAATGACATATGTCCCTGTTCCTTTTTTATTTTAGTTTTGAGAGAGGATCTTGCTACAGTGTCCAGGCTAGGTTCGAATTTATAATCCTCTTCCCTCAGTCTCCTAGGTTGCTGGGATTATAGGCATGTATCCTCACACCTAGTTTATGTGAGTTTTAGAAGTAGATTTCTTTCTTTCTTTCTTTCTTTCTTTCTTTTTTTTTTAAAAGATTTCAATTTTAGTTTAAATTTTGTTATTCTTAGGATTTAGGGTTTCAGAAATATATACTAACTTATGTGCTGTGTTTCCTTTTTGTCTATTGTCTCTGTAGATGGCAGGCAGAATCCTGAACTTGGTGGAACAGCGCCAGCTCATTAGCTTAGCGGGTGTCTGTTGGGGGTTTCTTGTAGTCCGCACTGCACTGCAAAGTGTGCTTCCCACTCTGAGGGGTTTCTCTACTGAGAATGGACTTTACTTTTTTGGGTTGGTCTTTTTTTTTTTTTTTAATCGGTTTGTTTGTTTTTTGGAGACAGGTTCTTGCTATGTAGCTTAGGCCTGAAACTCACCACATAGCCCAGGCTGGCATTGAACATTGAATTCATGGCAGTCCTCCTGGCTCAGCTTCCCCAGTGCTGGGATTACAGGCATGTGCCACCACGCCCGGTCTGAAAATGGACTTTAAACAAATGTTCTGAGAATTTTGTTGTCTCAGTGGCTCATAACGGTGGTCCAGTTTGATGGCTGCTCCATTTCTAACTGTGGCTTTTTCTGACCCTCTCTGGGAAGTGCGCGGTAGTTTTGTCAGTGTTTCTCCCTGACACCCTGGCTGCCTGCTGACCTGTTCTCGTCTCTCCACAGCTCACCAGAACAAGCTGGAAGAGATGATCAACGAGCTGGCTGTGGCCATGACGGCCGTGAAACACGAGCAGGAGTACATGGAGGTCCGGGAGAGGATACACAGAGCCAGTGAGTGCAGCTCGGCCGCGTGGTGCGGCTCCTGGGGAGTCTTGCCGCTTGCACATCTCCTCCTCGTTCCCAAGTTAGGCAGACGTAATCATGCTTCGGCTTTTTGCAGGGTGTGGGGTCGGGTACTAGGGTCAAACACAGGGCAGTGTACTACTGAGCTACAACCATAGCCCCTTTTTAAACTTTTGAGAAAGGATCTTGCTAAGTTGGGTAGGTTGGCCTTGAACTTTGGGTCCTCCTGCCTCAGCCTCTGAAGTAGATGGGATTACAGGCATGTCCTACCACACTTGGCATGTGTGACTTTTTTTTATATAAAAGCCCCTACACAAAGATTTTTTTGTGTATGCACATTTCTGTTTGTTTGAGACAGAGTCTCGCTATGTTATTCTGGCTGACTTTAAACTCACAATGTAGCCCAGGCTGGCCTCAATCAAATTTATAGTCCTCCTGTCGCAGCTTCCTGAAGGCTGGGATAACATGTGTGCCACCATGCCTAGCTTAGTATACACATTTGTAGAATTCTGTGTAAAGGTAGTTTATTACTGGGATATTCATTGTATACCAAAAATATTAAAACTCAGCTTAAGCTTTTAAGAGTTTAAAATTTATTCATTTATTGAAGACCAAATTTTGAACCAGGGATTTAGCTCAGTGGCACAAGTGCCTGCCTGGCAAGCTCAGGGTTATGAGTTCAATCCCTAGTATCAAAAATATAAAAATTTTATGAGCAGCTGAGGGTTAATCTAATAGTTTTTTTTTCTTTCTTTTTTTTTTTTTTTTGGTACCGGGGATTGAACTCAGAACTGTGCGCTTGCAAGGCAGGTGCTTATGCCGCTGAGCTAAATCCCCGGCCCTGCTAATAGATTTCTTAAAGGATAGGGGGAAAACATTGCAAAATGAGTTTTAAAACATTGGCTTTACTCACATAACTGAAATTTTTTCCAGTGTGATCAATACTACATGCTGAGGTTTAACTTTCCTGCAGTAAGAGGCTCAGACTAGTTAGAATAGTAAACCTGAATACAGGGACGTCACCAGGGTAAGGAGCAGTTTGTGTCCAGTTTCTAAGTTAGAAACTTGGAGTGTATTTTTGTGTGTAAACAGTAATGATTAGAGTCTTGTATAAATTGTATGGTTTCACCTTAAATTAAGATTTAGCATACTGACATACAGACCAAATACTGTATTTTAGTCCAGACCCCAAGCTGCTGTGCAGTGACTTTCCTTCTCCTTTTGGCTCCTGTGTGTAGGGTTTCCTTTGAGCTCGAGCTCTGGTCTGAGTCGCTGATCTGAGTGGTGGCGGGGAATGGAGCGAGGAGGCACTAAGGCCAACACAGCTCAAACACCTGCCACAAGGGGCTGTCCTCTTGCCATGAGGGGAAGGGGCTGCCGGCAGGTGATGGGGGCTGCAGGAGGCTGCAGAGACCCCCAGCCTTCCCCAGGCAGAGCACAGCTGCCCTGCCTCCTGTGCAGTTCTTTCTCCTCGCCACCACTCCCCTCCTCACCTCTGTGATGGCCTCCTCCTCCCCTCGCCTGCTAGGAAGCCCTTTGTTGCTAACTTCCTCCTATTGGGGAGCCAGCCCATTCTGGGGTGAGAAGCCGGGGGCTAAGGACCTTGGTCACTTTGTAGTCTTGACAAGTGAGACCGCAGGGCTGTACAGGTAGATGGGGCTCAGGCGGTCTGAAGGGGTGGCCAGCTTTGTTTTCTTGCCCTCAGTGGAGATGCTCTTTTTTATTTTTATTTTTTTTTTGTAGAATTGAATTTTCAGATACCCAGTTTAGTTTTGGAGATGCATTGGTCCTCACAGTGGTGGTTTTCACGCATCTTCCCCACCGTGGATTGTGATGACTCCGCCGAGGGAACCCCGTGTTCCCTGGTACTATGATGCTGCTTGGGGGCCTCCGGGCCATGCATCTTTGTGAACAGCAAGAGGGCAACATCTTACACACACTTTGCTGCGTCCTTGTGTTAGGTTTCTGTGTTTTTTGAGTTAGATGCATTTGTCTATGGAGAAAGAAGAGACTGGGATTTGACATTCATGAGAGGCCACATGGCAAATTTCTCAGATACAATACAGTGTCATAATTAGGAGGAAAAAAGAATGAACACATATTCAGGTTGAAAATTTGAGAAATACAAAGAAGTATAAAGAAAGAAATAAAAACTGTTCAGCCTAGAATACCAGCATCAGGAAGGCTGAAGAGAATTACAAGTTAAAGTTCTGCTGGGCACCTTAGCAGGACTGTATCAGAATAAAAGGGCCAGGAGATGCTCCCCTCCTCTACTGTAGGATAAGCATGGTTTTTGTTTTTGTTTTGTATTTTTGAGGCAGGGTCTCACTGTGCAGTTCAGACTGGCCTTGAGCTCACTTTGTAACCTACGCTGGTCTCAACTCATGGTGATCCTCTTGCCTCAGCCTTCTAAGTGCTGGGATTATAGGCATGTGCCATCCTGCCTGGCTTAGTCATCACTGTTAATTGTTATTTTGTTTTGTTTTGTTTTTTGAACTGGAGATTGAACTCAGGGCCTTCACACTGAGCTTAATCCACATTTACTTTTTATGTTTTTGTTTTTTGTTTTGAGAGTGGGTCTTGCTAAGTTGCCCAGGCTGGGCTAGAACTTGGCATTTTTGTACCTCAGCCTCCCATGGTACTGGGGTACAGGTGTGCACCATCACACCAGACTGTTACATTTAAGTTTTGTTTTTTAATTTTTAAAGTTTATTTCGGGGGAGGGCTGATTCCAGGGCTGGACCTAGTGCCTTCACAGAACTGTGCCTCCGACTCCATTCATTCATTCATTCATTCGTCATTCATTTGTTCTTGGTGATATCAGTGAGTAAGACAAGGGCCTCGACACTGTGCTGTGTCTCCAGCTCTTTTCTTTGTTTTGAGACAGGGTCTCACTAGTCCGCCCTGGCACCAGTTGAATTTGAGTCTCCCACCTCAGTGTCCCAGAGGTGCTGGGATGCAGGCGCGTGCCACTGTGCCAGCTAGCTTGCTTTTCCTTAAAGACAGGAACTTTGACATAAGTGAGTAAAACGGCGTATACAATTTTATAGCCTGTTTCTTAGACATTGTCTAGAAACTCATTTTTGCCAGGCGTGGTAGCACCTGCGGTGCCTGTAACCCGAGCACTGGGGAGGCTGAGACAGGAGGATTTTTAAGTTTGAGGTTAGTCTGGGCTATGTAGTGAGTTCAATGCCTGCTTGAACTGCCTAGTGAGACCTTGGTCCTTCCCCAAAAAAGAAACTCCTATTTCCCATACCTCTAAAAGATTTTTAAAAGTTGCTTAATATTTTGAGATACTTACTCAAACTTTCCTCTTTCAGACAATCCTTACATGATAGTTATTCATAGTTATGCTACAGTATAGCAGAAGTGAGCTTTTCCAGTTATGGAATTAGTACATGTCAGTAATTTTGAATGGATCTTTGATGGTTCTTATGGATCTAGTTAATGTTCTGGGATTTTTGAGGTTTTTTTTTTTTTTTTTTTGGCTTCTGGTACTGGGAATTGAACTCATGACTTGCCTGGCAGGCAGTCTTATGCCACTGAGCTAAACTCCAAGCCCAAAAGTTACATTTTTGAGAAATGAAGTTATCCTTTTAGAAGAATGCCAGTTGCTTTTCACTTCTCCCTGAGTGATTACAGGACCTGTTCAGTCTTAAAATGCATGTATCCAACAATCTGGTGCTCACTTATGCGGCTGGTTAATATGACTGATTGTAATCCTTATTTTTTGGTACCAGGATCGAACTTGCAAGGCAGGCGCTTATGCTGCTGAGCTAAACCCCAGCCTTGTAATGCTTTTTACAGAGAAGTTGGGGAGCTACTGAGTGGTTTACAGAAGTAACAGTAGAAAGATAACTAAGAGGGAGATGTGACAGGGTGAGCAGAGTGGATCTAAGGAGTCCTGGGTTTCCTTTAAGGGTCAAATCCTTAGCGTGAGAGTATGGTCAGTGGTGAGAAAGTGTCTTCTGTTTGGTAGTGTTGTAACTGCCGTAATCAGTCCACGAAACTGAGAAGCTTCTCCCATCTAGAATAAAAACCAGGCACATAGTAGGTGCTCACTAAATACTTTGTCGACTAAGCATTTAAAGAAAAATACACACAGCCTGGCATATTTTGACTTGGTAGACAATGCTTTTCGTTAAACTGTTTTCTGTCCCAGCTAAAAGTATGATAATGTAGGACATTCATAGTGAGCAAGAAAGAGGGTTGGACTGGAGGTTAATCTTGGAAGTGTGACTTTGGCGGGCTGTTTGCTCTCTGGTCTCTGAACTTCAGCATAGTAGGATTCCGCACAGTGGATATCATTAAGGTTTCAGAGCTAAACATCTCTGCTCCCGAGATGCTGAGTTACCGCAGATAGAAGTCCTGTGCATGGTATGCAAAACAGTATTGTGTAAACCTAGGGAATAATAGGGGCTGGGGATTTAGCTCAGTGGCATAAGCGCCTGCCTTGCAAGCAGGCAGTCGTGAGTTCCATCCCCGGTACCAATTAAAAGACAAAACAAAACAAAGAAAAACCCCAAAAAACCTAGGGAATTATGTCCCTTCAGGGAGTGGTTGTTAATTTTTTCTTCTTGTCTTCCTACAGTCAATGACAACACGAACAGCAGAGTGGTCCTTTGGTCCTTCTTTGAAGCTCTTGTTCTAGTTGCTATGACATTGGGACAGATCTACTACCTGAAGAGGTTTTTTGAAGTCCGGAGGGTTGTTTAAAAGGCCTTTCTTATGATCCCAAACACATAATTTACTTGTTTACCAAACATCTTGGTCATAATAGTGTCATTAGTTTCTACATTTTTATTTTTGGAACTGTAAATTCACAGCTTATGTTTCTTTGTGATTAATAGATACTGGGGGGGACCTTTTTTTTTTAGGAAAGTTAAATTGAAAATTTGACATTTGATCGGCATAAAATTTATTTGAATTGCTTTCATTATACAGGTCCTTCCAAAATTCCAACATTGTGAACAGAAGCAGGAGTATAGTTTTTTATTATGCCTTTTTTATTTTCACTTAAAAATGCAGTTTGTTCAGGAATTGGCACAGAGCCTGATGGACCCTCATACAGTGACTCCAGTCTCTGGACTCCCTCCTGGCACGGCTGAGTCCTTGGGAACTGACTGCCCAGCTGTTACATGAAACAGTGATTTCAATCTTGGCCTTTTCTGCCCAGCATAGTGGCAGTGCTCTGACTTGGGAGTGTCAGAGCAGGAGGCTGGGGCCTTTCCCACTGTCCCTCACCGCCCTTCAGTCTAAGACTGCCCCAACACACACTTCCCCTACACTTCCATAGACTCTTAGACTGAACCCCCTCACTGGTGAGCTAAGCGGCTGAGCTAACTGTTGTTTGGTTTCCGCCCCCTCAGGAGCCCCTGTTCAGCCTGTTCCCTGGGTGTCGAAGCACATGCCAGCTGCTCTCGGTGCCAGCATGTCCCTTTTCTCTACCCTTGGCATTGTAGAAAAATCGAGACTTGTGATGCCAAAGGGTTCAGGCCTCTGGGTTTCTTTGCGGTGATAAACAGCCACTGTTTTATTTCTCATCTGTGGCCTCTTAGGTCCCATCAGGGCACTGAACATGGTGTCAGTGTCAGCACTCTGGTTCTTGTTTTGTTTCTCCTGGGTCTTTCTTTTTTGGCACATGTAAATTTTGTTTTACATAAAATGAAAAGTCTTTCTCTTTGATGATGAGTTTCAGATTAAAGGAGCTTCTGGGTTTGGTGTGGGAGTGATCCAGGATTATGTTGTGACTGAGGTATATTGGTTACTTGGACATTCTTTTTTTGAATCTTTGCAAGGGGAAAACTATAAGTAACAATTTTATATAGTTAATTTAAATTCGTTACAGGTTTTCATGTTCAGGACAATTTTTTAACCTTGGATGAAAATACTTGCAACAGTTTACTGATGAGGTGCCTGTTTCACTTTAGGAAAACTGTTGCATGCCAATTTGTGTGTGTGTGTGTGTGTGTGTGTGTGTGTGTGTGTGTGTGGAAACACTTCAAAATTGAATTAAAATATGTAAATTTAAAATTGGTTGTGTATCTAATATGCCCCAGGTTCACTAAATAAACAATTCTTTTTAAAAACATCCAGTGTTCTGTGTTTTATGTGTTAACTATGGTTAGCTCACTCTTGTTAAATAACCAACTTTTCTGTTATTTGAGATGAGACATCTCCATGTTTTATGTAATTATACCTGCTATAAATAAGGATAGTGGGCTGGGGATTTAGTTCAGCGGCACAAGCACCTTCCTGGCAAGAGGAAGGTCTTGAGTTCAATCCTTGGTACCAAAATAAATTAAGGATAAATAAACAAGGATAGTGAATAGGGACTCAATTTTAGTTTCTATTTTTTTTTGTTTGAAAAAAACATGAATTCATGTCACTTAACGATTTGTTTATGGAGGTTGGAGATGGATATGAGAGTGATTTGCTCAACACCCCAGATACAGTAAAAGGCGGAGCCAGGGCCTCTTCGGCAGGCTGACAGTTGGTCTCCCTCCCTTACACCAAGGCCTGCTGGGACTCAGCCTCTACCGAGGGCTGCGGAATGGCCTGAGCTGTTGCTAAATGCTTTCCATGCTTTGGCCGGTTTATGCCTCAACACTGCCATTACTTTGGGTAACATTTTGGGAATGAGGGACTGGTCTTGGAAAAAGGTCTTGGCAAGAAACCAACAGCCGTGCAGTTTGCTGTGTGCTTGCTTTGGAGCTGTCTGGAAGTGTCCTGTGGTGATCCTTCCAGTGCAACTGTTTCAGGTTTTATCTTTGCGTTTGAGGCGACCACCCTCTGCCTGGGAACTATTTCTTCCTCGCATTTATTCATCCCATACATTTGACTCCTGTATGCAACAGTTCTAGTAAAGGCAATATCCCATTGTTGAGGTTTCAATGTTTAGTGGGGGAGATGAACCGTCTACATACAGTGGGAACATACAGCAAGAAAGGAGATTTAGTGATTGGAAAGGACAGCCATCACGGAGATGTGATACTTGAAAAGTGAAGGGCGTGGCTGGGTTTGGTGCCGCAAGTCTCTAATCCCAGCACCCAAGAGGCGGAGGCAGGAGGTTTGTGAGTTGGAGGCCACCCTGGGCTATAGTTCAAGGCCAACCCGAACTAGCACGATCCTGTCTCAACAGACAACAACAAAAGGGAAGGATGTGAGGGAGGGAGGCGTGCACGCATCTGAAGGAGCTTCATCCCGGAGCCCAGCACACAGCTAATGACAGGGTGTCCAGCGAAGGTGTGTGGGGACAAACGAGCGGGTGCGAGCACAGGGCTGGGAAGACTTGTCGATGCGGACTCCGGCGGTAACTTCCCGAAAGGAGGCAGGTCCTCACCCTCCTGCCTTTCTGGCCACACAGCGCTTCCGCACGTGGAGCTGTGCTGCCATCTGCCTCCACTGGTGGAGGAAGTGCAAGAGCCGAGCCAGAATCCCTCCCTCCTCAATGCCTGGTCGGCGTTTCGGAAAGGCGGCGGCAACTAGCGCAGCGGGGTCTCCAGTCCCCTGGCACAATCGCTTTCTCTGTGCCGCTGAGGCTTCCTCGTTCTGGGGGCGGGAACGCCTTCCTTGCGCCGGCTCCGGAACCTTGCCGCTCGGGACACTGTTCCCGGCCCGGAAGCCTGCGCTCCCGGAAGCGGAAATGCCTGCTGGCGTTACACTGGTGCGTTCCGAGTGCCACCGAGGTTGTTCAAGACCTCGCCATGGAGCACGTGACTGAGGGCTCCTGGGAGTCGCTGCCTGTGCCGTTGCACCCGCGGGTGCTGGACACCCTGCGGGAGCTGGGATTCCCGTACATGACGCCGGTGCAGGTATCTCACCCGGGGCCGGACGGGAAGGTGAGGCCGGGAGCCGGGCGGGCACCTGCTTTTTCGGCCGCAGCCTGTGGGTGACAGAGCCAGGCCGCTAAGCCCGGGCTCCTCCCGCGCCGGATCCGGCGGCCCGAGGGGACCCGCGGCTGAGCGCCCTGGCTGTCGCTGTGAGAGCTCCACAACTTAACCTCTCGGCGCGTCACACGCAGTCCCTATGAAACGAGGGAAGTGACGTGCCCCGCCTCCTACGGAGTTAGATTAGACAGGCGTGGGGAAGCTCAGTAGGTGTTCACCGTTCACTGGCAAAAGCCGGGCGTCCTGGTCCCATTGACTCAAGAAGCGTTTATTGGAGGAGCTGATGGGTACCAGGTGATCTGGACTCCTGGAGCTTTGCAATCTTGGTACCTGGTGCGAGGCCTGCAATTCTGGAGCAGGAGCCACCGTAGGGAAAGGAGGAATGAGATCATCTCCCCTGATGCCGAGGGAGGGAGGACTCGGGGGCGATGTGATTCCCCGGAAGGAGCAGGCATAGGAGGGGTCAGCGGCCAGGGCTTCCGACCTGCGTCACCCACTGGAGACTGCGGTGATCGGGAAGGGGCCGGCTCTGGGTTTTGGGGGCCGAGAGGAAAGCCAGCACACGCCCTCGGGCTAGGGGAGGCGAGCTCAGCACCGCACGGGCTTTGTGGCCGAGCATCCTGAGTGATGACAAAAGCCGGGGCTGGGTGCTGCAGGGACCTGGGTTTGGCTGTCAGTGGGGTAGGAAGCCCTCCTGGGTGGTGAGAAGGGAAGGGCAGTGACCGACCTGTGGAGGGGTAGGAGAAGCAGGGGGGCCGTTATCGTTGGCCGAGACACGGCAGTGGGTTGAAGTAGGGTGGGAGCAGTGCCCAGTGAGACGCCAGATTGGGACAGCCCCGGATTGCTGAGAGCCAGGTATGGGGTTATGAAAGAGGGATCTGGAGGGGTAGGGGTGGGGTTCTTAGGTGTCACTGAGGGGCGGCTGCTTGTGTATTTTGGTTTTGTTTAATTAGAGAGTTTGAAACTTCACTGATAGGGGCAGGGGATTTAGCTCAGCGGCATAAGCACCTGCCTCGCAAGCAGGTGGTCGTGAGTTCGATCCCCGGTACCGATTAAAAAAAAAAAGAAAAAGAAAAAGAAACAAACCTCACTGAGATCCCCATAAGGACTGGAAGGGGGAGCAGGTGGGGCTGGAGATAAAAAGTGGGAACTCTGTGTGCCAGGCTTCGAGAATGTAGTGCATGTAGTAACCTCCATCGTGTGACATTGGAGCTCAGTGTCTACAGCTGCCCGGCCACCACCCCTGTCACCAGACATGTCCAGATGAGATGCTTGCTGCAAGGAACTTGATGCACTGGATTTTGAAGAAATTGAAAAAGCCATGCAGGGTGACACGTCTGCAATCTTAGCACTCTGGACGCTGAGGCAGGAGTAAATTCAAGGCCAGCTTGGCCGATGATAGCTAGTTTTTTTTTGTTTTTGTTTTTGTTTTTGTTTTTGTTTTTGTTTTTTTTTGTCTTTTTCATTTTTATCGGTACCAGGGATCGAACTCACAACTGCCTGCTCGCAAGGCAGGCGCTTATGCCGCTGAGCTAAATCCCCAGCCCCAATAATAGCTAGTTTGAAGCCAGTCTGGGATACATAGTGAAATCCTCTCTAAAAAATAAAACCAAAGCAAAAAAAAAAGGAAAATATCTCATTAATTGTGTAATGATCAAATATTCAAGTGACAATGTTTTAGCTGTATTGGATTAAATAATATATATATTTATTTTTGAGACAAGGTTTTACACTGTGTACTTCAAGCTGACCTTGAACTTGCAGTGATCCTCCTGCCTCAGACTCCTGAGTGCTTGGATCATAGGCCTGTGCCACTTCGCTGGGCTTGAATAAAATATATTACTACATTTATTTCACTTGTTTCTTTTTTTTATAGCTACTATTCCTTTTTTTTTTTTTGGAGACAAGATCTCACTATGTAGTCCAGACTGGGTTTGAATTTGGGACATTTCTGTCCTTAGCCTCTCAAGGGCTGGGATTACAGGCTTATACTACCACACCAGCTCATTATTGTGAAGTTCACAAGTTTGGATGTGATTCACATTGTCTTTCTTTTTTTTTTGAGACGGGGTCTCGCTATGCAGTTCAGCCTGGCCTTGAGCTCACTTTGTAGCCCAGGCTGGTCTCAAACTTACAATTATCCTCCCACCTCAGCCTCCCAAGTGCTGGGATTACAGGGGTGAGCCACCACGTGTGGCTCAATTCACTTTGTCTTTCTATTGTGGTCCTCAGGGTACTGTTGATATTTGGGGGAGAAAATGCTGTGTTGTAGGCCTAACTTGGGCACTGCAGAGTATTTTTTAGTGGCCCTGGTGTGTATCCAGCAGAGGCCAGTCACTTTCACCTGGGTTTTGTTTTGTTGAATTGGTATAGGGTCTTTCTGTGTAGCTCAGGCCAGCCTCAAGTTTGTGATTCTCTCGCCTGAGCCTCCTGAGTGATCACAGAAATGTGCCACCATGTCTGGCTCACCCTGGGCTTTGATCATCAAAGATACCTCCAGCTGTTGCCAAGCCTTTCTTAGGTAGAGAGGAGACAGAAGTCACCCGTTCAAGATTTGGCCTGTAGAGGGTTTTAATAGTGTGTTGGGTGCTGTGGCGGGCTGGATGCAGGCTCTGGGGCCCAGGGAAAGAGTCCTGGAGGGAATCTGCTTCAGCTGTAGCTGCTTCAGTCTCTGACACAGAAGAACCGTCTTCTTGTAGGGGCCTTCCAGGATGTGTAAACTAAGAGGATGTATTCGGGTCACTGAGAGGGTCATTGTTCCATGACCCCAGTGCTGGCTGCCTTGGTACTCATGGTCCCATCAGCCACACACTGTCCCTGCAACTTGAGTGTCACAGGAGTTGGTGGCATTCCTTAACCAGTGTCATGCAATCTTTCCCCAGTCTGCAACCATTCCCCTGTTCATGAAGAATAAAGACGTTGCCGCCGAAGCGGTGAGTGCCTTGGGTCTCAGCCGACCACAGTCCCTCTGGGGAGCTGGCATCGGGGAGCAAACTGAAGCCTTCTCCCCCTTGCAGGTCACAGGTAGCGGTAAAACCCTCGCCTTTGTCATCCCCATCCTGGAAGTCCTTCTGAGAAGAGAAGAGAAGTTAAAGAAGAGGCAGGTTAGTCATTGAGTGGTTTGTCATGGCGTGGTCATCAGAGTGTTGACAGCTGGGGAAGGAGCTGGCAGTGGAGTCTCATCATGTTCGGCTTCTGTGTGTTCTCCTTTGCCCCCGTGGCCCTCCAGGGACGGTGGCAGAGCGCACTTGCTTTCCCCTCCTGTCCTATAAGTGGACCCTTCTCATGGCCGGCTTAGTGCCTGGCTTTTTACATTTCTGGGCTTTTCCTTTCTGATTTGGTTGTTGGCTATTGGCTTAGAGTGGCTTGTATGGAAAGTGTGTTAGAAAACTTTCAGGTGTGCGTCATGCTCTTAGTCCTGAATTCAGTGGTCACAGATTAGTGGCAAACAGTAAAAAAGATGTGTTTCAACCAAACCTCCATAACATGAGGTATTGACTGACTGATGAAGGTGTGCCCAAGGGCTTGCAGGAACCTGACCCTGTGCTTCCCGTGGGAGCAGCAGTTCCAGACTCAGTAATGCTGTGGTCACGTGCATAATGACAAGGAATTTGGAGCAGCTGATAAGTGCTGTGACCTGGTGCTTGGTGAAAGCCCAGCACGAGCCGTTTCCCTGGGCATTGGTCCTCCGGGAGAGGTGGTGTGGGCTTGTGCGGTTGGTCTCTGCCTACCCGCTGACCACATCCCTTCCCTGGGGTAGGTGGGTGCCATCATCATCACCCCCACTCGCGAGCTGGCCATTCAGATTGACGAGGTCCTGTCACATTTCACAAAGCGCTTCCCCCAGTTCAGGTGAGTTGAATGCTGATCCTTGACTGCCCTGGACTGATGTCCGGCCTGGCTTGCTCAGAGTCCACTTTCTGTTTTAGCCAGATTCTTTGGATTGGAGGCAGGAACCCTGGAGAAGATGTTGAGAGGTTCAAGCGAGAAGGGTGAGCTTGCTTTCTCTGGCTCCTGGCTGGCCTTGCTGTGGGCCTGGGACCCTAGCCGAGTCCGAGCGTGACATGGGCCTGCCCCCAACCTGGGAGCTCTGCTAGTTCCCTTCTGCTGCCTGGTGCACACTTCCTAGCTCCTCTTCTGGCTCAGGAACCACTCTGACCCCTGCAACCCTTGCTGCGCACCCTGCAGGGTGCTGTGCCCCTCTCCTGGCCGCCTTCCTTCTCTGTGGGATTAGAGGGCTTTGAGGGCTGGGAAGTTTGATGGTCTGGAAATCACCAGTGTTCCCGAGTTCCAGATCGTGTGGCCAGTGTTACCTTTCTTCCCAAAGTGGGAATATCATCGTGGCAACGCCAGGCCGCCTGGAGGACATGTTCCGGAGGAAGGCGGAGGGTTTGGACCTAGCCAGCTGTGTGCGGGCCCTGGATGTCCTGGTGCTGGATGAAGCAGACAGACTTCTGGACATGGGATTTGAAGCCAGGTACTGGATTTTGGGCTCCCCTGGGATGGACCAGCGGTACTGGTAGAAAAAGCAGAGGAGTTCTGTCGTGTTGCATCGGGATTGCTTTCATCCCACACTGGGATTTCAGATCGTCAGGTGGCTCAGGCCTTCAGATTCTGCTATCACGTCCTTCCAGTTCTAGCTTTGACCTCAAAATGCGTTTTCCTTCAGGTTTTTGTTTAATAAACAGCTTTGGGGGATATGTTCAAACACCATTTAAGGGATTCATATAAAGTGTAAGGTGCAGTATGTTTTAGTCTCAAAAAGTTCTTAATTGGGGCTGGGGATTTAGCTCAGTGGCATAAGCTCCTGTCTTGCAAACAGGCAGTCGTGAGTTCGATCCCCGGTACCAATAAAAAGGAAAAAGACAAAAAACAAACAAAAAAATGCTTAATTTCACTCTCTTCTATTTGTGCCCCTCCTCCACTGTACTTTTTGTTTTTCTGTTCTTTTGAGACACGGTCTTGCTGTGCAGTTCAGGCTGGCCTTGAGCTCACTTGGTATCCCAAGCTGGTCTAAAATTTGCAATTATTCTCTTGCCTCAGCCTCCCAAGTGCTGGAATTACAGTTGTTTGCCGCCACACTTGGCGCCTCCATTGCTTATAATTTCACTCCCACTATTGTCAACTATTTTGTTGGCTTCTCTTCCTGTCTTTTTTTTTTGTCTTTTTTACAGGGTCTCAGTTGGTAGTTCAGGCTGGCTTGAACTTACTATGTAGCCCAGGCTGGCCTTGAACTCTAGGCGGTCCTCTTGCCTAGGGCTCCTGAGTGCTGGGATTACAGGTGTGCACCCCCATACCCAGCACTCCACTCTTAAAATACCCCTCTAGTGCTGTGTGCTGGCTGCTGGTAGGCGAGCACTCAAGCCCACGGTGTGCTTCCCCAGCATCAACACCATCCTGGAGCTGCTGCCGAAGCAGAGGAGGACAGGGCTTTTCTCGGCAACACAGACACAGGAGGTGGAGAACTTGGTGCGCGCTGGGCTCCGCAACCCTGTGCGCATCTCGGTGAAGGAGAAGGGCGTGGCGGCCAGCAGCACCCAGAAGACACCCTCGAGGCTGCAGAACTACTACATGGTGGGTCCGGGGGCGGCCGGCGTTCTCGGGATCTGCTGGGGGTCACAAGGAAGTCTGATCTAGAAAACGAGACCCTGTGGCACAGTGTTGAGGGACAGGGCTAGGCCACATGGTCTGAATGACAGAGGAGTGATGTCTTAGGACTGCGTCTGAACCTCCCAGCCCAGAGGACTTGCCCTGGATGTTTGTGTGGCACGTGTGAGAGTGTGCAGGCAGCGCCCTGGGCCCCGAAGTGGGCCCAGCCTGATGGCCGTGTGGGAAATGTGTGGGCAAACGCCTCGTTTCTGACCTGCACCCAGCCCCGTTGTCACTTGCTGTTTCCTCAAGGCCATGGGCAGGTTTGGGGCACTTTGATGGCTCACTCACAAGGTCAGCAGTGTCCTCTCATCCTCCATTGCTGGGCTTTGCCACGGCTTATGTGGCATTGAGAACCCCCAATGTCTGAGGGGGCTTCTCTGGGCCCTGGACGTGGCTGTGTGCACAGAGGCAGTGGGCTGGTGGCTGGGTGAGGCTATTGTCCTGGTCATGTAGAAGGAGCTCAAAGATGAGAAGGCACCCCGTGGTGCTGACCTAGAGAGGTGCTGGGATCTCCTGTGCTTTGCTGAAGTGGGACTTGTGAGTCTGTCCTGGGGAGGGGAGTACTCAGCACTGGTGTTTTGGGGCTTCGTCCCCTGTGGGGTCACTGGTTGCACTGACCGTCGCTACCTGTGAGAGGGGAGGTTTAGGACACAGTAAGGGCTGAGACACCACAGATGCTGCATTTGCCCTTGGGGCTGCACTGAGATGTGGCCCAGAGCAGGAGCAGTGCTCCAGATGGAGATTTAGCTCTGTAGGAACAGGGGCCGTCCCTGTGCCTTAGCGTCTCCAGCAGGGATGGAGTCGTGAGTGGAGTGAAGAGCCAGTGGGGTCTGTCCACGGGTCCCAGGGAGTGGCGGGCCTGCCTTTCTGATGGCCGTGCTTGCCTCACGTGGTGACATTGAGCTGGCAGTGCCTGAACCTGCATTTGTCCCCTGGTGTTGCAGCTGGCAAGGTCACCGAAGAGTGCTGGCGCTTGGGACGACCAGGTGATGCCTTCCTCAGGGCTTTGTGACCTTGTGACTTGATTAACATTTACAGTCTGCAGCCCAGTACATTGATTATCAATTTGTCCTAGAGGACATGGGATTTTGTCACATTGAAGGCTGAAATTGAAATAACTATGGGGATTATTGAGTTTTTAAAAAAATCTTAAAAACTTTCCTTTTTTTGTTGTAGGTATGTAAGGCAGATGAGAAGTTTAACCAGCTGGTACATTTCCTTCGGAACCACAAGCAGGAGAAACACCTGGTCTTTTTCAGGTAACCCGTCTGGGCCCCAGTTAGGGGGCTGGAACTCACCACCCCGCGTGTGCTGAGGGTCGCAGTCCTGGGTCTCAGTTGCAGGCATGAGGGCCTCATGCTGGCGGGGCTTTGGGTTAACAAAAGGCTGCTGAGGCTTGGAGGGTGGACTCTGGATTCCTTCAGCAGGGTTGGGAGGGTCCGGAGGTGTTTCACTGTCATAGCACCGTCAGTATTAGTTTCTGCACAGCCTTGGCCCCTGCCGTGTGCTGTCTGAGCTCCCGGAGCCGCCTGGAGCCACTGAAGGCAGGCGGTGGGGGAGCTGGGAAGAGCGCTGTGAGCTGTGTCTTTGCCTTTTTTTTGATCAGGAGGCAGAAAGCCTTCTTATATGTGCTGCCCTTACTGACTTTGACTGAAGGAGGTGGGCTACATGCTCAGAGTTTTCACTCACCTTTAAGGGATCTAGCCAAGAGTCTTTTTGGGCTGGGGATTTCGCTCAGCGGCATAAGCGCCTGCCTGGCAAGCTCGAGGTCGTGAGTTCAATCCCCAGTACTGCCAAACAAACAAACAAACAAACAAATAATTAATTTAAAAAAAAAAAAAAGGAAGAGATCGGTCTTTCATTGGCCAAGAGGATTTCCGACCCAGAGCTCGGTACAGGTGTCTTTGTGGTCCCACACGCTCCCCAGAGGCTCTGTGGTCAGTCCTGTCCCTGCATCTGTCGCAGGTTGCTCCCTTCCCCAGCTGTAGGGCTGAGCTGGGCAGCAGCCTGAGCCTGTCTCCTCCCTGCAGCACCTGCGCCTGCGTGGAGTACTACGGGAAGGCCCTGCAGGCCCTGGTGAAGGGCGTGACGGTCACGTGCATTCACGGGAAGATGAAGCACAAGCGCAACAAGATCTTCACGGACTTCCGCAGGCTGCAGAGGTGAGCGCTCAGCGCCCTCCCTGGACCTGCACCCATCTCCTACCTGAGCCGCTCCCACCTCGCGTCCTGGCCCTGTGCTTTCCCTGCAGATGTGCAGCCCCGATCCCGCCCCATGCCCTGTGCCCCATGCCCTGTGCCCCACCAGACTGTGGGCCCCAGGAGGACTCGAGTGCCTGGCTCATGCGCACTCCCAGACCTCCTGCCCTGGCCAGTGGACATTTCGGTCAGTTTGTCCCGAGGATGAAACCAGCATTCGGTCAGGATGGTGACCATGCAGCAGGGAGTGGGGTTCTGGTGACCATAGGTTGTTTCTGTTTGTGAAGATAATCATTTCCCATCAGTCACGGTACAACCACACAAAAGCCTTCCCGAGGGCCCAGTGACACAGCCAGCTGTGGTTCCTCAGTCTCAGGTGGAAGTCACACCTGTTCCCAGGTAGCTGCTGAGGGTCCGGCCTGCCACTGTTCAGTTGTTTTTCCACAGAAACACACGAATTAAAGAGAATCCTTCACTTTCCCCGCCACTGCCAGTTTGGGTTAGGAACCTGCAAATTCTGGGAGATTCGTGGGACAGTACAGAAATGGAAATATTGCCACCAGTCAGGATTGCTTCCCCGAGAACCGGAAGCTGGCCGAGGCCAGGACCTGGGGGCTGTGTCTCCTCAGAGCTGCTTTCTCCTCCCGCAGCGGGATCCTGGTGTGCACCGATGTGATGGCCCGGGGCATCGACATTCCTGAAGTCCACTGGGTTTTGCAGTACGACCCACCCAGCAGCGCAAGGTAGGCGTCAGAGGCCTGGCAGCCCTGAGTGTGCAGAACATCGCTTTCCAGTGGGCCTGTTCCCTGGGTGGGTGTGGCAGTGGTGGTGTCGAATTGCAGGCTCCTTTCAGAAACTGAAAGTTCTATAGTAGATGCTTAAGTGAAAAGAAGCAAAACCAGACGTGGAGATGACAGTGGCTTTCCCCAAATCGAGCACCTATTCCTAAGAGATGCTCGCAGATGTAGGGAAGTACGGTGCTCCACACCCCAGGATGAGTGTGGCCGCTTCTGAGGTTAGGGGGCCACTGTCTTTGCTTTTTGTCTGATCAGAGAGAGAGAGAGAGAGAGAGAGAGGGTGTGATTTCACTCAAGCACGATTTTGAGTTGGAAATAAGTGTCTCTAAGTCCTGTCTGTCACCAGTGTCTATTTGTTGCCTGCTGCCGATTCTCCCGCAGGGCAGTGGCTGGGGGTCTCTGAGCCAAGGGCCTGGTGACCTCCTGGGGACACTGGTCTCATCTGTGTCCCCACAGTGCCTTTGTGCATCGCTGCGGCCGCACAGCTCGCATTGGCCATGGCGGTAGTGCCCTCGTGTTCCTGCTGCCCATGGAAGAGGCCTACGTCAATTTCCTTGCCATCAACCAGAAAGTAAGGGCTCCCCTTTCTCCGCACAGAGCAGCCCCCCTCCAGCTGCCGAGACAGCTCTGCGGGGCGCATGTTCCAGCGAGGGTCTTCACAGGAAATCGGAGTTTCAATTCTATTTAAAATATCTTTCTCCCTAAGGAAAATGCTAGGGTTGGGCCTGGGCCTTGTTTGCCACAGTTTTCTGGGGTGCTGGCCGTGCAGGGAGTGCTGGGGTGTGGCGCGGTGGCCAGGGAAGGTGGCGAGCCAGTGCTGTGTGCAGTGCCCGCTGCAGGAGACGCGGCTCCCGAGCGACGCTGTGGACCTTCTGCCAAAGCTGCAGGCCATGGCCCTGGCCGACAGAGCTGTGTTTGAGAAGGGCATGAAGGCATTTGTGTCCCACGTCCAGGCCTACGCCAAGCACGAGTGCAGCCTCATCTTCCGGCTGAAGGGTGAGTCAGGCGGCCGCACACAGCTGTTCCTCTAAGGTGTGAAGTTGCGTTCATTTTGTTAACACACAAACTGGCCACTGGCTGCCGGCTCCTGTTTACTTGGCAGAAGTGGAATTCAGTTTACTCTTAAAATGAACCCATAAAGTTAGAAAAGACTCGATTTTGAGCATTGGTCCACTGTGGATTCCTGAAACTGCCTTTTGGATGTGCTAATTCTGCTATTTTGGTTTAATTAGATCTTGATTTTGCTAGTCTTGCTCGAGGTTTCGCCCTGCTGAGGATGCCCAGGATGCCAGAGCTGAGAGGCAGGCAGTTTCCTGACTTCGTGCCTGTGGATGTTAACACAGACACGATTCCATTTAAAGACAAGGCCAGGGAGAAGCAGAGGCAGAAACTCCTGGAGCAGCGAAGAAAAGAGAAAACAGAAAGTGAAGGGAAAAGGCGATTCATAAAGAATAAAGCGTGGTCGAAGCAGAAGGCCAAAAAGGAAAGGAAGAGAAAAATGAATGAGAAGAGGAAAAGAGAAGAGGTAAGCTTTGCAGTTTTCCTGATTGGTTAAACTCAGCACAAGCTGGGTGTTGCGGCACATGCCTGTCATCCCAGCAGGCTGGGGCCTGAGGCAGGAGGGTCACCGTGAGTCCAAGGCCAGCCTGGGCTACATAGTGAGACCCTGTTCCAAAAAAGCCAAAACCCCAGAAGAGTGGGCAGTGCAGTCTTCTTGAGTAGGAGCTGGGCGAGGCTGCGGGGTTCATGCACTGGGTTGGAGACCAGGGTGGGGAACTCGAGGCGCAAATCACCACCTGCGCTTGTGCACAGTGGCCAAGATTCAGCAGTCTGTTGGTTTCTCCCGCACACAGGGATCCGACATCGAAGATGAGGACATGGAGGAACTTCTCAATGACACAAGACTTTTGAAAAAGCTTAAAAAAGGCAAAATTACCGAAGATGAGTTCGAGAAGGGGTTGCTGCTGAGTGGTAAAAGAGCGACCCGGGCTGCAGACCCCGAGCTGTCTGGGCCGGAAGACGACTGCTGACGCCAGCACCTCAGGTGGTGCGCATCAGAGGACAGCTGGCCTGCTGTGGGGACAGCGCTGTGTGCCCTACTCGGATCCGAGCTGTGGTTCCTACAGATGGACGTGGTTTGTGGGCTGACACTGGTGCCTGCTTTACTGAAACCATTGGACTTGACGTCAGAGAAAACGTAAATGACTCCTGTGGGCACCTAAGTTAACGAGCATGTTCCCTGAGGCTCCCTTCCACTCACTCAACATAAAGGTGCTGAGCAGTACTTGCCTAAGTTCCGAGGAGTGTGCACAGCCCTCCCTGCCCCCATCTCCTGGGCTTCATTTGACCCCTGACCCCTTGCACAGACCATCTGCCCAGTAACAAATGTGCAAGGGTTTTTTCCTTTTTTTGAGAGGGTCTCATGGTGTGGTTCAGGCTGGCCTTATTCACTGTGTAGCCAGGCTGACCTCCAATTCTGATCCTCCCGTCTCAGCCTCTGGGGTGCTGGGATAACTGGCATGCGCCACCACGCCCAGTCAGGGTTTCTGAGAACCACCCAATGCTGTTCCTTGGTGAGTCCCTGAGAAATGAGGCCGCCCAGAAGTCCTGAGGGGCAGTGCTGCTGTCCCTCCTGGCAGAGGACTTGTGCTTTGCTGTGCACCAGGGGGCCTCCAGTGCAGAGTGGCACCAAGGCTAGCATCCAGGGCCCGGAGATTGCAACATCGTGTCAAAGCCTTCACTGTTTATTTGTAAAGATCCTCAGTGTGTTCCAAAGTTTAATTTAAAAAGCCATTCAGGCCCCAAGGCGTGTAAAGGGAATTCCTGACACAGAACCTAGGTGGACAGACTCCCCAAGAGGGAGGTGGCCTGTGCCTCCTGGCTGCACCCTGCAGCACCTTCTCTGCCTTGGTTACAAGGCACGGTGTGCAGCGTCCTGGCCAGCCCTCGGTCACTGCGGCAGAGGGGCTGGCAGGATGGAACACCTCCTTCAGCTGGCATGGTTTCCGTGGGCCCGTGGGGACGGGACGGGGTTGGCGCAGGCTCTGGCCAGCCAGGGTTTACATTGCAACCGACCTGGGTTTCTGGAGACACATGGTGACTGCAGGCTTGTGGAAACTAACTGGGTTTAGGTTTGGTGTTGGAGCAAGTTTAGATGGGACTGAGTCACCAGTGAAAAGATGCTCCAGGCTTGGGGTGTGGGATCCTTCGTCCATGAGTGTCCGTGAAAACCCAGCTGCATCTGGTGGGGCTGTCGGGGTAACGCGGGAGCAGCTAGAGGTAGAGCTTGATGAGCTCGTCACTGACCGCCGAGGGCGTGAGCACGCCTAGGTCCGTGAACAGCAGGGTGATGAGGGACGGGGACGTGTAGTCCACCCACGGGTGCTCCTCCTTGAGGTCCTGCCCTGCCCGCACGGACTTCAGAGTGTCTGCCTTGTACTGTGGGGAGAAGGCCTGTGTCAGGTGAGCTGCTGAGACCCAACCACTGGGTGGGCAGGGGGCTGCTGAGGCCTCTGTGGCCACACGACAGATGTGGCTAAGGACAGAGTCCAACAGTGCCCCCGAGTGCTGGATGGACCCCTCTAGACCTGGGGTGAGCCACTATGTGCCAGGCCTTTGTGTGACAGAGGCCTCCTGTGTCAGGAGCTGCCCCATGCACAGCTAAGGCTGCTTGAGTTCAGTGGCCATAATGACAGGACGGACCATGACCACAGGGGTGGTGTGGGAGTGGGAGCTAAGCCTGGCCCGCTGGTGACAAAGTGGGGACTGCCCTGCCAGCCTCCCTGCCTCCCACAGCACGCACAGGGCTTAACCCGTGTGACAGCGGGAAGTGAAGAACCTTCTGAACATTCTGGATCCTGCAGTTTTGCAGGGACCTGACCCTGCCCCTGAGTAGAACTTGCCTTGAATTTATCGGGGACGTCCTGCTGGTTCAGCGGGAAGAGCCGTACGAACTTGAAGCTCTCCGCAACCACGTAGAAGGGCTTGTTCTGCGCCTTGGCGCACACGGCCATCTGGTTGGTTCCGATCTGGGGGTCAGAGAAAGCGGAAAAGGGTGAGCTTGTGCAAGTGACAGTGTAGGAATCAACATAGTACATGTAATTCTGACTTTGGAGTCAGGACCTTTGCAGACATCTCTCCAAAGATACACAGAGGGCTCCTAGACATAGGGAAGACATTTGGGAACACTGGTTACCATGGAAACATGATCAAAACCAGAGGAGTCCACACACCCAAGGGACTCCAGTAGTGTTCAGGGACATCCACAGGGTGAGCTTGCAGACCAAAGCAGGAGACAACCCAGGTGACCCTGGAGTGGTGGCTGGCGCAGCATGGTCAGTCTGAGCTGCAGGGAAACGGGCCGTACTGGAAAGCGAAGTGCACTGTGAGTGTTCATTTGCTGCTGGGCCGGGGATCTAACTGAGGGCCCTGCACATGCTGGGCCTGCCAGGGCTCTACCATGGAGCTGCACCCCAGCCTTTTCTGCTTTTTATTTTGAGACATGGTCTTGCTGGTCTCAAACTAGTGGTTCTCCTGCCTCAGCCTCCCAGAGTGCTGGGGTTCTGGATGTGGACCACCACACCTGGCTGTCAGGTACCTGGATCTAGAAAAGGCAAACCACAGAGCAGACTAGAGCTGACAGGCTGAGGGGGGAGAACAGAGAGGTTGTGTTTACTGGGTACAGACTTTCTGTCTGAGAAGTTTTCTAAGCAGCTGTCACACTGGCACGATGGGGTAATGTACGGCCCTTCTGCCAAGTCATGTAGGCTTATCGGGTACTTAAAATAGCACGTTTTATGTTTTATATACTGTAATAACCATAAACATTTTTTCATGAAACACTTCAAAATCAAGCAATAATTAAAGAAATTGTAATGAAATATAAAATGTGTTCAATTAAAATGAAAAAAACTAAATCCCACTTCCAATTAAAGCCCATTTTGTGTAAATATGAATTACAAGCTCAATTTAAAGAATTTGGTCTCCAAAGAAGGAAATTTGGCCTGAGTTCAATGGGTCAGGGCAGGAGCTTGGCGAGACCAGGGAGATGAGGAGAAAGGCCACGCAGCGCCTGCACCCTGAGCTCCCCACCTTGTTAATGATGCCTCCGTTCTCAACCACGCCTTCTGCGCCCACAATGACCAGATCTACTTTCTCCATGATGTAGCTGAGAAAATGCAAACAAGATGAAGAATTGGGACTTAGAGTTATGTAAAAAGACAGAGAAGAATAAAAAAAAAACAGGGTCTCACTATGCAGTTCAGGCTGGACTTGAACTCATTTTGTACCCCACGCTGGTCCTGAACTTGCAGTGATCCTCCTGCCTCAGCCTCCCGAGTGCCAGCATTACAGACGTGCATGCCACACTGCCTAGCCGAAAGAGATCTTTTTTTAATCAAGGCCTCAGGGTTTCACAAACACTTCATGCTGGAACCCAGCTGGCGTGCGCACATATGTGTCTGCAGCCTGAGCGGTGTGACCCTGAGGTGATCAGAAGTTGAAATCAAGTGTTACTCAATTTAAAACTCTTGGGAAGTATGGTGTTGCCCACATGTAATCTCATGGGAGGCTGAGGCAGGAAGACTGCAAATTCAAACCCAGCCCGGACAACTTAGTGAGACCTTGTTTCAAAAAAAAGGGCTAGGAATATAGTTCAGTAGAAAGGTCTTGTTTCAATTCCAAGTACCAAGATGAGGAAAAAAAATTAATACGGTAAAGACAATTTTCCTTTTAAAATGACCAGTTTTCCCTCTAAAATCTATTTTATTTCAAGGATAAAAAGAGGAAGAAAAAATAACCTACAATCCTCTATTTTTGCTTTCACTAGCTCAGGTTATCTCAAATAAATAGAAAAATTTTACTTAAAAAAAAAATGACCAGTTAGTAAAGTACTCGAAATGCTTTCTTTGGAGACGTGCCTCGCTCTGAATTCAGGCTGGCTTCAAGTTAGCAGCGGTGCTCCTGCACTGGGACTGCAGATCCCACACCCGGCTCTGAGTGCTCAGTCTAAAACCCATCCTTCACTTCCTCCACTGTGTATTTTCTTTCTAGGTGGTGGCTTGGCTCTGTTTTCCCCTGTGAGACGCACGGACAACCCAGGGACATGTGGCCTTAGTATCAGGAGAAAGGTTGCCTCGTCACGGTCACAGCAGGGCTGTCACTGGTAATCTCGCTGCTGACCCACGCACATGCATGACTGTCCTGGGCAGCACAGGACTGTGCACCAGGTGGTATGACTAGTCCATAGGACAGTCATGCATGTAACCCTAGTGGTTCAAGTTGCTGAGAACTAAAGGAGCACAGTGATCTTGGCATCCTGCTCTTTAGGAGCACTGATGCATGCACACGGCCCCTCTCTGCCAGCACCCTGAGTTCCATGTGCACCACTGAGTCCTCCTGTAACCCACGCCCTGGTAATAGCAGCCAGTGATGAAGAGGCAGCCACGGAGGAGTCAGGGTGGGTCTCACCCTGAGGTCTGAACCCTCCCTTGGAGCCACCCCAGGGCAGTCAAGGACAGGCCAGTGTGGCCAGGACACAAGGACACTTACCCAACAGCAGCATCCAGCACCACAGTGACAGGGACATTGAGGTGGCAGAGGGCTTTGGCCATCTTCTTACTGAAGATGATATTTTAAAGTCATTAGACAAAGACCAAGAAAATCCCATGTGATGTTTGATGAATCACTTAAGGTAGACAGCAATAAACAGGTTAGCTTGAAACTCAGTTAATATGGATGTGCGAAGGCTCCAGGCTAAGGAGAGGAGAGCTGGGGCTCTCTGGGAAAAGAGCGGGAATTTCAGGGAAGTACACTCTTAGGATGCTGGGCAGGAGACAGATTCAGGAGAAAAGGAGAGAGCTTGGCTTTTCCTGTCTTCTGTGAATTACCTACTTCTGCATGGGCAACTGACATCACCACCATCTCCTGTTGTTCCTGGTGTGCACTACAGTCTCCCCCGAGGGCCGGGGACGACTACCCCATGTCATAGCCGGCTCCGGAGCATCGCTGGCGGCCCCAGGCGAAGGGAGGATACTTGCCCTGACAGGTCGGGCTGGGACTCCGTGATGTATACATGAAAGCGCTTCTTGGCCGCCACAGCTGCTTGCAGGACTCGCAGGACCACTCTGGAGCTGGCGTGAGTCAAAATTCGCTGTAGGTGAGACAGTCTGATCAGTTGGACAAGTGCCCAGTGGGCCGGGTGCCAGCCCTGCGCGTCTGTGCGCCTTCACACACGTTGACCAGAACTAGAAAGGGGGCTTCATAGGACACTGGGTTTCAAGCCCATTTTCAAATTGAAAAAGCATTTGGGGCGGTATGGGAACTGAACCCAGGACCTTCACACTAAGCTGCATCTTCAGCCTTTTTTAATCTTTATTCTGAGATGGAGTCTTTCTAAATTGCCCAGGCTGGGCCTAACCTTTGGATTCTCCTGCCGCAGCCTCCCACAGTGCTGGGTAGCTGTGCGCTACCACATCCAGGTCTGTCATTTATTTAATAATGTACTCTAAAGTTTCAGAAGGTGACAATAAAACAGAAGAGTTAAGAGTCAGGAAGCGAGCCAGTGTTTACGGTGAGGGGGCTGAGCCGGCGCTGCAACTGGTCACAGTCAGTGTTTTATGGCACATGCCGGGAGCCTGGGCAGCTCCTGCCCTTGCTCGCTTACGGCTGATTGGCAGCTCTGCCCACTGTGGGAGTGTCAGAAAAGACGTTACGAAGGACATCTCCATCAGCTGGCAAGCATAGTGAGATGATGCTGGGTGTTAACCAGTGAGGAGAGCTGGTCTGTGTGGACTTAGTGAGTTAGATGGCCAGCCCGAAAAACACTTCTTCAGGAGGACATCTTGCTAGACAACTGCTCTGCACTCAGTCCATCCCTCGTCCTGTCCCAGGTTATAGTGACAAGCGTCTATAATGACGCTGTCCACACTGACCGAGCACTGGGCCCCGATGTTTTCCATCTCCGGTAACCCTTGTTGCTCCCCTCATTCACAGATGAGAAAGCTGCAGCTCGGAGAGGTTAAGTGGGCTGCCTCAGGTTACCCTGCGGGTGACGACAGCGCCCAATTCGGCCAAGCAGTCTGATGCCGGGCCCTGCCTTCTGCCATGTGCAGTGCCCGTCTACTCACCGCCCCATCTTTGATGAACGTATGGCACAGGTCAGCGATTTTATTTCTTGACAGGGCTATTCTCCTAAGAAACAGCTCTCCCCGTTCAATCATGATCTTTTTACATTTGGAGTAGTCCTAGGAGGAGACGAGCAGAAGGAGGCCAGCTGAGAGTGGCTGCCGACAGGCGGCAAGTGGGGAGGTTCGGGCGGGAGTGTGGGGCTCACAGAGTACTCCAGGGAAGTGAGGCTGATGAAGCGGAGGAAGAGCTCCCCGCCAGAGGACACCGCCACCGAGGAGTCCACGCCGCACAGCGTCTCTATGGCATTGGTGAGATTCGCTCTCAGGCCCTGGATCGTCTCCCCTGCCATGATCAGATAAGGAAGGTGGTGTTATTTTGGGGCCACAGGCCTTGCCCGGCCTGTGATTCACTGGTCCAGCCCTAGGATGAGGAAGCAGTCGGTGCATCGTGGCCAGACACTGCTGTGGGTGTGCGAGGACAACCAGTGAGTGGGCCGCATTCTGCCATAATGGAGAATGTGGAAAACACATAGCAGTAAAGCCACCAGCTAGGCTATCACAGATGGTAAGGAGGACAGAGAGTAGCAGAATGACGGAGGTGGGGCTGGGGTAACAGGCTGAGGGCCGCATGGGCTGAGCCGGCTAAGAAAGGGCCAGGCATGGACTGTATCAGTGCAAAACCTCACAACAGGAATGAGCTGGGTATAAACTGTGAAGAGGCCAGCAGGGCTGAAGCACAGGCCAATGAGGACAGCACAGAAGGTAACTACGCAGCAGAGGCAGATGAGATCTGCAGGACAGCACAGGGAAGCCTGAGTGTTCAGGTGTTATGTAAGAATGAGGGACATTGGACACTCAGGAATGTGGGGCTGCAGGCCAGGCCTTCAGACTGAAGAAGCCATTATTATTATCACTTTGCTTATACATGCTATACTCCAATGGTTATATTTAGGAGGCTGAATTAGCAGGAATCACAACATACCATGTGACTGCCTGGATTTATTTTGCAGCATTCTCTGCAGGAGTTGCCCAGAATCTGAGATGAGCTCAGCAAACATCTATAAGGTTCAATTATTAACTACTTTAAGCTCCATGGTTAATGCGACAGGAGATATTAGATGATTGCTCTTGATTCAAAGCATATCCCATTTATAGACGAGACTTTGGATGATAACGTGATAAAATAATTGAAATGGAGACAGAAGCTGTGCTTGGGCTGCATCAGCTCATGCAGGCAGAGCGTATCTCTCTTTTTCTACATTGCTAATCATCAGAAGGCTTTCCTGAAGTCCAGAGTGTTCAAAGATAACCTTTACCTTTATCTCTCTTCAAGAACTCCAGCAAAGTCCGGATAGCAGCCACTGCCGAGGCCATGTCAGGATCCTCTTTCATCTGAGACTTAAAGTATTCAATTAACTCTGAGAAGGAAGAAAAAAAGTGACTCATCACATTCATTTAGCAGAATGTGAGAACACAGAGCTTCTTAATGACTGCTGATCTTCAAAAGCAAAATCACTTAAAAATACCATTTTTTTCTGGGTATTTAGTTTTCTGGGTATTTAGTCCTAATGTTGATGTGAGTAGATTTTAATCACTTAATTGCTTGAAAGATCATATTTTAAAAAAACTATTGGGGTATTAAAAAGTTTTGGGCCTTTAAAAAGCTATTGGGCCTGGTGGCACAGGAGGCTGAGGCAGGACGATCACAAGTTCAAGGCCATCCTGGGCTACATGGTGAGTTCAAGGCCAGCCTGAACTACACAGAGACACTCTATGTCAAACACACACACACACACACACACACACAAACAAGCCACCAGGGTGTGTTAGTATACTCCTCTGATCCCTCCCTGCTCTCTGAGAGGCTGAGGCAGCATTGCAAATTTGAACTCAGCTTAAGCAATTTAGCATCTTTGTTAGGACCTGTTTTAAAAGTAAATTAATTTTGAAAAGCTATCAGTGTGCAAGCTATAAAATTTAAGCCCTAGGGCTCAGATAATCTAAAGTCACTCTTACTTTTCAAGGTGGCTAAGTTCTGAGAGAACTCCAAAGTCATGTACCTCTCCAGACAGTCTGTGCCAATTCAAACCTATTCAGACACTCAAAACACACAAGTACACGCACAAGCGCATTTATACGAATGAATTATAACCCTTTCTTTTTCTTTTCTTTCTTTCTTTTTTTTTTTTTTTTTTTGTCTTTTTCGTTTTTATCGGTACCGGGGGTCGAACTCAGGCCTGCCTGCTTGCAAGGCAGGCGCTTATGCCGCTGAGCTAAATCCCCAGCCCCTAACCCTTTCTTTTTTTTTTAACATGCACAGTGTTACATTTATTTCAATTTTTTAAATTAATAAAACATTTTGATGACCACCATGGATGAGAACAGCAAAGAAGCCTTTTGATTCTAGTAGCTGATCCAGCGGAACAGGGATTCCTGCTTCTACTTCATATCTGAAGACATCGAGACCAGGAAAGCCTGCGCCCTCCGCCCGCAGTCTCACGATTCGGCAGGAGCGTGTGTGGGAGTGGGGCCTGCGGCTGCTCTGGGGGCCCATCCCTCAGATATGGGGTCAGCGAGGGAGATTTACTTGACGAGGAGAAACAGCCAGCCAGCAGTCAGAACTCGGACAGCGACTTTCGTGGATTCCAGCCCGGGCATTCGAGATTGGGGGATCCCTAAAAGGCGCTCCGCAGCTCTGGCTTTCCCTGGCTTACCCTTGTCGTCCATGGTGCCCTCCAGACGGCGAAGCTGCAGGGATCCAGAACCACCCGCTGTCTTCTAGTGAGGCAGGCGACCGCGCAAGCTACGACTGACAGCGCGGCGCGCGCCTTTTACGCTACTTCCGGTACTTTGGAGGCGGGGCCGTGGAGGTACAGGGAGCAGCCCGGCCCAAAGCGCCTTTGCGTCACACGGCGGCGCCGGAAGTCGGAGTGCGCAGGCTTCCGGACGCGCACTAGACCTCAGCTTCCTCTGCTTTGAGGGCAGGGAGTCGCCATGGTGTCAGACGGTGAGGGACTCTTAGAAGTAGATCCCAACTCGGGGGCTGGGCGGGTTCGGCAGGGTTAGGGCCTGCCAAATAGATTATCTAGTACCTTTGGGCTGTGCGGGATCTATTCGGTGTTTAGAGGAGTAGCTAGTCCATTCATTCTTTGAGTAAATATTTTTGGGTCGTCCCCTGCTTGCCTGGCAGTTTTTTTTTTTTTTTTTTTTTGTACTGGGGATCAAACTCACGACTTCGCGCTTGCCAAGCAGACGCTGAGCTAAATTCCCGGCCCCGGCATTGTTTTTTGCACTGGAGAAACTGCAGAAAACGTGACGAGCAGGGAAGCTGGCTGAGGTTAGATAGCCTCGTGGGCGACAGAAGTCATCGCAAATACATAAAATGAATTCCAAAAGGTGACAAGTGCTGAGGGCAATATAGCACGCTGCGGTGTTGGGGATCGAGGAGCTACTTTAGAGTAGTAGAAAGTTAGGGTATTGGCGAGGGAGCTATGCTGGAGCTAAGACTTAAATGGCCTTGCAAACTTCCGCAGGAAATGCTTGTTAAATGCAAAAGGTCCTGGGGATGTTTGAGCTACTAGGATTTAGGGAGTACCTGGGAATATAGGAAGGTAGGGAGACTTTCACGCATTACAGTACCACATAGAAAGTCTTTTGATATTTTGAAAAAGAGGAAGCAAGAGAAATGAACTCAGAACTAGCCACATTTGGCCAGACACAGTCTTGTGGTCCAACAATTTGCGCTTCATATTTAACGTCATATAAAGCTGTTGTAGGATCTTAAGCTAAAAACTGTTCTGCTCTCATTTGCCATGCAAAAAGATCACTTTGGGACTGAGAGGCAGATCAGTGGGGGAGCACTTGCCTGGGATGTATGAGGCCCTGGGTTCACTCCCCAGCACTGAGAACAGTTGCTTCTGCCACTGTGTGGAGAAATGAACTATGTCAGACCTAGCATTGCTGATCTAAAAACTAAGGCAGAGACCTGAAGGAGGGAATTCGCAGGGACATTGCATGTGCATAAATACACACTTGTAACTAGCAACACTCTTGTAAGCTTTTTGGTTGTAACAAGGTCCTGACAGTTGTAGGGCAAATCCCAATGGGAAATTGAGGCCAGGGGCTTAAGGGCCTTGGGCAAGACTTGTGCCAGACACAGTTATTAATTCTGTAGGTGGCTCTTTGTTGTCTGATTTGCACACATATTTCAACCTAGGATTAGCAAAAAGCGTGTCTCCTCCTCTTTGTGTGTTACTGGGGATGGAACCCAGGGCTTTGTGCATCATAGACTGGAGCTTGGCCATGGAACTACATCCCCAGCCTCAACATGGAGTCCATAGTGTGGGAGGCAAGCCCGAGAGGAGCAATTGAAATCGTCTGCTGGTGAACTCTTTGTTGTTAGGAGAGGCTTGGTTGTGTTGTGGGTCCTCTGGTAGGCAATGACATCATGAAGAGTTGTACTGAGAATCAACAGATTGGCCTCTCCACTTCCTAAGACTGCATGTGGGTTGGCAAGTTCTTCCACTTGCAAAATGGGAATAACGTGTCCCATATTTCATCTAACCTAAAACAGTATGAAATACCCCTTTATCCAGAGGCCAGGTGTGGGGATGCACACCTGTAATCCCAGCATCCAGGAGGCTGAGGCAGGAGAATGGCTGTAAGTCCAAGGCTTGCCTGGGCTCCATAGTGAATTCAAGGCCAGTCTGAACTATATACTGAGACAAAAACAATCAGAAAGACCTCCATTGGTTCCTAATCACCATCAGCCTTACTGCTCCATGATTGACTAGGCACAGGGTGACTCCTGTGTCTCCCTGGACTATACCTGCAGCCCTACCTGGGCATTCCTGTTCATGGCTATTCAGAGTGTTCAGTCTTTGACCAGGCAGTCACAATGCAAGTTCTTTGGAGTTCAGTTAGTAGAGCTAAGCACTTGCTTTGTACTAGGAGTTGACAAAAACAAAACAGCAAAGCCCCTCTCATTTGCACTGTGGTGCATGTGGTGGTAGAGGCAGCAGACAGGGCTCGCTAAGAACCCACTGAGCTTACATCTGAAGGGACTTGGCCTTCTGTGAATGGGAGGATGTAGAATAATAAACTGGCCTTTTTTTTTTGGCATCAGGAATCAAACTCAGGCCCTTGCCCTTGCCAGACAGGATAACAAACATTGTAGTGAATTTAATTTTTATGTTGGGATTGTTAGCTTTCATTCATTTCATGAGGCTAACACTTGAATTTCATTTCTTATTAATATTTTCAGAGGATGAATTGAATCTTCTGGTCATCATAGTTGATACCAACCCAATTTGGTGGGGGAAGCAAGCATTAAAGGAATCTCAGGTAAGACAGCTTGAGGGGACTTCAGGTGATTCTGACTTAATATGTTTATGTCTCTATTACTTTGTGTTAAAAAAAAAATAACAGCTTGATTAGTCAGGTGTGGTAGCATACACCTGTAACGCTAGCACTCAGGAGGCTGAGTCAGGAGGTTTGCCACAAGTTCACAGCCAGCCTGGTCCCCTGGTCTCTTTTGAGACCCTGTCTCAAAAGACAAAACAAAAGAGAACATTATTGAAGAGATAATTTACATATCACAAAATTGACCTATTATAGTGTACATTTCAGTAATTTACAAATTAGCAAAGTTGTGTCACTGCTCCTCAGTTCCAGGGAGAACATGACTTTTTTTTTTTTTTTTTTTTTTTGGTACTGGGGATTGAACTCACAATCTCCCTCTTACCAGGCAAGTGCTTGTGCCACTAAGCTACATCTTTGGCCTGAGAACATGTCTTTGAGCACATTAAAAATCTCTCTCACTAAAAAAAAAAAAAAAAAATCTCTCTCACTGTCTGGAGTCTAACCTGCCCCACAGGTTGTGTTTCTGTGCAGTGTTCCAGCTACAAGGACTTTGCATGATACATGGTTTGTAAGCATTTTTTTCCAGTTTTTTATTTTATTTTAAAATTTGAGACAGGGCCTTGCTAGATAGTGCGGGCTGACCTTGAACTCACTTTGTAGCCCAGCCCAACTCCTGAGAATTTCCTGTCTCAGCTCCCAAGTGCCAGGACTGCAGCCGTGCATCACCTCCCCTGCTGTTCTTTCATAGAAGATCAAATGGGCCTGCTCTGTGGTTCTGTGTCTGTCCCTGCACCCTTCCCCAGTCCTGACCATTACACCTGTGCCTATAGATTCTTTTCACTTTATTATTTTTTTTTCACTTTATTATTTTAAAATTGTTTTAATCTGTGTAATTCCTTTTCTTTCTTTCTTTCTTTCTTTTTTTTTTTTTTTTGTCTTTTTCCTTTTTTATTGGTACCAGGGATCGAACTCACGACTGCCTGCTTGCAAGGCAGGCACTTATGCCACTGAGCTAAATCCCCAGCCCCAGTTCCTTTTCTTTCCATATAAGTTTTCAAATAATCCTGCCTATAACTACAAAAAATAAGTCTTTCTGGGATTTCGAGAGGATTTATATTAGGTTTGTATATAGATTTGAGATGAATTGACAGCTTTACTATGTGAAGTTTTCTAATCTGTGAATACAGTGTGTGTCTCCATTTATTTAGATTTTTCATCAATCAAGCCTGTACATGTTTCATTAGATTTACACCTATTTCTCCCTGCTCATTCTTTCTCTTGGTCTTTCTGTCTGTCTGTCTCTGAGCAGTGTTGAGTATTGTTTTTAATTATTTTTTGGAAGTAGAGTCTCACTGTGTTGTCCAGGCTGGCCTCAAACTTGCCATCCTCCTGCCTCAGCTTCCTGAGTAGCTGGGATTATGAGAATGTGCCACCACGCCTGACTTCGTGTTGCTTTATAATTTTTGTCACAGGAAACAGGACATGTTTGCAGTGCCCTAAGTCCTATGCAGGAAGTATTTGTGGAGGGCCAGGAATACAGCTGATTGGTAGAAAGCTTACTTAGCATGCGTGAGGGCCTGAGCTGAATCCTAAGTAACTGAAATATATTAAACACATTTTAAAAAGTACTTGTTGGGCCAGGGATTTAGCTCAGCGGTATAAGTGCCTGTCTGGCAAGCGCAAGGTGGAGATTTTGACCCCTGGTACCAAAACAAAAACACTTTGTTAAATCCTGCATTGGCTTTCTGTGAGTAAAATTAGAAGGCGGCTTTTCAAGCGTTTTCTGCCTGTGCCTGTGCCTGGGGCGGCGGGGTGGGGTGGGCTTCTAGCAAAGGGTTAGGTGGAGAATCAGCCACGTCTCTGTCTTGCACCCCGCCTGTGCCGCAGTTCACCCTGTCCAAGTGCATGGACGCCGTGCTGGTGCTGGGCAACTCCCACCTGTTCATGAACCGCTCCAACAAGCTGGCCGTGATCGCCAGTCACATCCATGAGAGGTAGGACCCTGTGTCGCCACAGAACCCTCTGCCACCCCAGCAAGCAGCAGCTGCAGCGGGCAGCACTAGGGCCATCCGGGCCTGGCCCGAATACATCTCAGGTGCCACCAGGAAATCCGGATTTTCTGGCCACATTGGTGCCTGAGCCCCAGCCAGGCCCTCACCAGTGATTTCCCTGAGGCCCTAGCACAGCCAGGCTGTGTGGGCATTCCTTGGGGCTGGTGGGGTGGGCCAGGTGTGGGCAGGAGGGTCTCATGGGTCATGTGGGCTGGGTTTCCTCGGAGCGTCTACCTGTCTAGGGTCCAGTCCCCGTCACAGGCGGCTCTGCTGCCTTACTGTCCCTGCACAGTAGTGGCAACTTGTCGGCCACTATGTGGCCCGTGTTTCACAGGTAGTGAGCAGCCTGGATTCTCTTGGTGATTGGGTACGTGACGGGGCACAGGCGCCCGTGGTCCTGAGGACGGGCTGCCTCTCCAGACGGGGTGAGGTGGCCGCAGAAGCCTCACCAGGAAAGTTCCCTCTAACAAAACAAACAGGCCTGGCACGAGGGAGGCCCTGGCCCGCAGCCGCAGCCCGCGGAAGGAAGGGAGGAAAAGGCGTCCCCTGCGTGCTTCCTGCATGGGTCGGAAACGTAGGAAGGTGCTCCGCATGGTTTAGACAGTACACACTTCGGATAATTAGCCAGAGTGAGTCTGACTGATGGGGGTACCAGTCTCCTCTGGTTGTCATGTGAGAAACCACCCTGAAGCATTTCAGGACCCTGTCACCCAGCACCCGATATGTTTCCTGTTTTTTTTTTTTGGAAAGCCCTGGAACCATGGCAGCCTTCTGAGGTAATAGGGGAATGTTCACCACCATGCTCAAAATGAAGTTGTGGACTCTTGTGGGCCCCATATTTGTGTGATTTCATTTTTTTGAGCCAGGTCTTGCTACGTAGTTCAGGCTGGCCATGAGCTTACTTATGTCTCTCAGGCTGGCCTTGAACTCATAGCCATCTTCCTGCCTCAGCTTCCCCAGTGTGGGCATTGCAGGCATGCACCACCATGCCTGTTAGGTCCCCAGTCTTTTGTAAA
This sequence comes from Cavia porcellus, assembly GCF_034190915.1. Taxonomy (NCBI): domain Eukaryota; kingdom Metazoa; phylum Chordata; class Mammalia; order Rodentia; family Caviidae; genus Cavia; species Cavia porcellus. Next base: position 6,822,006 of record NW_026947499.1, on the reverse strand, counting down.
AATTTTGAGAGGGTCTCACTGAGTTGCGGAGGTTGGACTCAAACTTGCAGTCTCTTGCCTCAGCTTGGGATTTTAGGCATCTCCGCCTGCATGTTCAGCTTAATTCGATGCTGAGTGTGAGTGCGTGCGAGGACAGGGAGTCATGCTGCAACGTGGGCCTTTTTCCTTGCTGTTTCAGTCGATTCTTGTACCCTGGAAAGAATGGCAGACTTGGAGACTTCTTTGGAGACGCCGGGAACCCCCCTCCTGAATATAATCCCTCGGGGAGTAAAGACGGCAAATACGAGCTGCTGACGGCAGCCAACGAGGTGATAGTCGAGGAGATTAAAGATCTGATGACCAAGAGTAAGCCCGAGAGCCTTCACTGTTAACAGTCGATGCTTGGCTAATGGAGTTGATCTGGAAGGGTCCAGAGATGTGAGCCTCTCCACCCTGCTCCTTGTTTCCCTTTCAGTCGTGTCTTGTTCTTCTTTATTCTTGTCCCTTTAATTCTGCATGTCTTTCTGCTTTTTTTTCTAATACCAGAGATTGAACTCACAACCTCAGGACTTCACGCTAGCCAGGCAGGTGCCTGTATTGCTGAGCAAAATCCCGACCCCTTTCTCCCTTTTTTTTTTTTAAATTAAAAAAAAATTTTTTTTTGTCTTTTTGAGACAGAGTCTCGCTATGCAGTTCAGGCTGGCCTTGAGCTCACTTTGTAGCTCAGGCTGGTCTCGAACTTGCAACAATCCTCCTGCCTCAGCTTCCCAAGGGCTGGGATTACAGGCGTAAGCCACCACGCCCGGCCTTTCTGCCTTTTTTGCTCTGAGTGTTCTAATCCACTTTTGCCATCAATGATCGTGGGTGCAGGAACATTTGCCAGTCTGTGTTTCAAGCCCAGCATCCTTTCAGGCTAAGATGAAGCGTCCCCATTCGGCCCATCATCGCCTTCCCCGCCGTCACTTCCATTCCCTGCTTCCACCCCTGTCTACCTTGGAAGCATTTCCAGACTGATCATGCTGTCATCCACATTCCCCTTGGCACTGTAGACATCGCGAGCTGGGTGCCGCTCTGTGGTACAGACTATCCTGTGCACCCTTGACCCACGTAACTGTGACATTTCCCAGTTGTGTCAAACATACATGGCATCAAACATTGCCATATATCCTGTCAGCACAATCACCCAGTTTGAGGACTGCTGTTCTGGATTATTCTAGAATCTTCTTCTCATGACAGTTCATCTCTAGAACCTTCTGTCACCCTGTAGCCATTACATACTATTCCCCACGTCCCCTTCTCCCAGTCCCTGAGCAAACACTGGCTATTGAAGTTGAGAAAAAGCTAAAAAGCAGTTTATTTAAGCATGAATGAAAACAGATTGTTGTAATTTGAAACCCAGTTTGAAAATGTCATCATTTGATTTCATTCATGAAAAGCGCTGGTTTGGAAATGACTGTTGTTGAAGAAAGCACTTAAAATTCCCTCTTCAATGCTTTTTATATTTGTAGGTGACATAAAAGGCCAACACACCGAGACCTTGCTGGCTGGGTCCCTCGCCAAGGCCCTGTGCTGTATCCTTGGTGTCTGTCTGGTGCAGTTTGGGGTCTGGGGCCAGCACGTTGTATTCACGAGTGCTGTTAGCATTTTGGGCATCTTACGTTCGTGGGAAGCCTGTAAAAGATGGTTTATTGTGGCTTTGAAATACATTTTCAAATGTATTTATTTATTTTTTTTGAGACAGAATTTTGCAGTGCTCTGAGGCTGGCCTCGAACTCACACCAGCCTCCTGCCTCAGCTTCCCAGTACTGGGATTATAGGCATGTGCCACCGTACTGGCTCCCCTAGGTTTATTTTGTTGTTGCTCTGAGACAGAAGTTGCCATGGAGTTCAGCTGACCACGAAGTCACGGTGTAGCCCAGGCTGGCTGACCTCAGATTGGGAGCGATGCTCCTGGGCAGCCTCTGCGCTGCTGGGTACCACCATGCTTATTCTTTGGGAGAGCACTGATTCCCATGTCCTAGACTTTGATTCTGGGCTCCTCATCTCATTTACTGTCTTATGTACGCGAGTTTAAGATATGGAGGGTAGTGCAGGATAATCACGGATTGCTAGTTTTAATCATCTGGGGCCGAAGATCGTGTTTTGAGGAGATTGCAAAACCTAGCTGGTTACAGAGTTAGTAACTGAAAACTCTTGTGATTCTATCCTGGTGAATGAAACATTTTCCTTTTTTCCAGCTAGGTGGATGCTGGGTTTATTTAATTGAAATTTGAGGTATTTTTGGATCCTATAAATGTTTATGAAGTAAATATTTTTATATTCCTTAATACTGAGAAATGAAGACATTCATAGAATGAACAAAGAAGTTAAAGGTAGACATTTGCATTTTCTTTGAGAATTATAATATTACTTATTTAGTATTATATATTTTTTGGTGTGTTTAAAAATTGGTTAGATGCTGGGCATGATGGCACACCCCTGTAATCCCAGCACTCAGGAGGCTGAGGCAGGAGGATTATTGTGAGTTTGAGACCAGCCTGGGCCACAAAGTGAGCTCAAGTCCAGTCTGACCTGCATAGTGAGACCCTGTCTCAAAAAGACAAAAATACATAAATAAGCATAAAGATTGGTTAGAAATTTAATAAGTTATGTTGTTAATCAGTTAATAACTATAGTGTGTTTAATAAGCTATGTTGTCATTTAGTTAAATTTTAATCAGTTTTTATCTCTCTGTAGATAATCAGGAGATGAAATCAAGGATATTGGTAAGATAAAAACATCAGTGATGTTTATATACAGCTGTAGACAAAAGGCTACAGCTACAAAAGGTTGGTGTGCAGGGTCCCTGCGGATGTCATGAGAGAGCTGGTTAGAGCCGAGTGAGTGCCCTGCACGTCCCCTGGAGCTTCAGCCAGCAGACCTGGCCCGTCGCTGAGTGACGCTGAGGGCATCCTGTGCCACTGACATGGGTGTTCCATTGCGTGCCCCTGCCCTCCTGTGCACACGTGTGTGCCCAGGTCCCCACACAGCCATCAGCTCTTCTCAGGGACTGTCCCTTGGCGGGGGGCAGGGGGCGAGGTGTTGATTCGTCACAGTGACTAGAAGGCAGGGCCGGGTCCCAGGGTGCTGACGACGTGTTTCCAGGTGCTCAAGGCCGCGGAGGACAGCGCGCTGCAGTACATGAACTTCATGAATGTCATCTTCGCTGCGCAGAAGCAGGTGGGCCGCGGCCACCCCCAGCCTGTTCCCAGGACGGTGCTGCACACATCCTCAGCCCCCAGCCCAGTCCCTGGTTCCATAGTTTGTGCATAGGCCAGGCCTCAGTTTCTCCTCTTGCTTCGGCAGTGTGTATTTTTACTTTGCTAAGGACTGAAATGTCCCAGTGAATTATAATGAATATATTTTCTTCTCTGGTATGTTTGTCTATTTATTTTATATTTGGTACCAAGAATCAAAATCAGGACCTTGCGCTTGTTGGGCAGGTGCATGTGCCACTAAACTATGTCCCTGGCCTGTCTGATAAGTTTTAAAAAAGAAAGAAAATCTCTAAACTTCAGTTTGGGTTTTGTTTTAAGACAGGGTCTCACTGTGCAGTTCAGCCTGGCCTTGAACTCACCGTGTAACTCAGGTTGGTCTAGCACTTGTGGCAGTCCTCCTGCCTCGGTCTCCTGAGTGCCAGTTCATGGGTGTGTCCACCACACCTGGCTCTAGACTTTTTGATACCAGGGATGGAACTCACGACCTCGAGTTTGCCAAACAGGCACTTACGCTGCTGGGCTAAATCCCCGGCCCCTCGACTTCAGTTTAATGTGAGGTGCTGCTTTATCAAAGCGGGGCGCTGGGATGCAGGAAAAAGGGACAGTGAGGGACCACCCTGCCCGGCCGCCTCTGTGGCCACAGCCAGCCCAGGGCTCAGGCTCTTCAGTGACCAAATGCACCCCTTTGCTGGTGGCTCTCCCAGGATCCCCCTGGGCATCATGTGAGCCTACTCAAGCGAGGAGTCTGCTGCACAGTGGGTACAGGGGTTGGTGTGGTCACTGCTGTCTGTTATGACTCCTGCAATAATTTGAAATGTCCTTGCAGAATTTTTTTTTTTTCCTTGCAGAATATTTTGATCGACGCCTGTGTTTTAGACACTGACTCAGGACTTCTCCAGCAGGTGCGTTTTTAGGGTGCTTGGTGTTGGTAATTATGGAAATTAACTTTTGTACTGAGTCATGTTAGAACAGTACTGCCTTGAATATACTGAGTTAAGAAGTGGTACTCACGTGAACTTTGTCTGCTTTCTGCTTTCCCTCTTCCTGTGTGGCTGCTAGAGAAAGTTTGTTTTTTGGTTTTTTGAGACGAAGACTCACTTTGTAGTCCAGGCTGACCTCAAACTCATGTTGATCCTCTTGCCTCAGCCTTCCAGAGTGCTGGGATTGCAAGGTGTGGTCCACCATGCCAAGCTCTTTTGTTATTTTTAAAAAGTTTGTTATTGTCTTTTTTTTTTTTTTTTTTTTTTTTGTCTTTTTATCGGTACCAGGGATCGAACTCACGACTGTCTGCTTGCAAGGCAGGCATTTATGCCACTGAGCTAAATCCCCAGCCCCTGTTATTGTCTTTTTGAGAGAGGGTCTCAACAAGTAGTTCAGGCTGGTCTCAAACTAACAGTGATCCTTCTGCCTCAGCCTCCTGAGTGCTGGGATTATAGACATGTGCCCCCTTGCCCGGCTTTGTTTTTTATTCATTTGTATTTTTGATATTGGGGATTGAACTCATGACCTTGCACTTGCCAGGTGGACAAATCCCTGGCCCCTATTTTGTTATTTTTAAAATGTTTTTATTTAGAATTGATAGCAACATAATTGCACGTACCTGTGGGTGCAGTGGGGCATAGCTGTACGTATATGTAGCCTGTGGTGATCAGATCAGTGTAGTTGTCATATTTACTTTCTTTTTTTTTGGTACTGGGGATTGAACTCATGACCATGTGCTTGCCAGGTGGGCGCCTACGCCCCTGTGCTGAATCCCCAGCCCACATTTTGTTATTACGCCATGTTACATGGTCTGCCTACTTTTACATAAATGCTTGTATTTCGGTATTAAGAAATCAAACGGCTGGGGCTGGGGATTTAGCTCAGCGGCATAAGCACCTGCCTTGCAAGCAAGCAGTCGTGAATTTGATCCCCGGTACCCATAAAAATGAAAAAGACAAAAAAAAAAAAAAAGAAATCAAACGGCTCACTAATTTTTAGCAGCACCTTTCCGTGCACTCAGTGAACCCCAGCTTTCCTCCGCGCCCTGCCCAGCTTCCCTCGGAGCCTCAGTCCCACCCTTCAGCCTGTCGCAGGCCTTGTGGCTCTGCTCACACAAGCAGCCAGCACGTTGCTTACTTGGTGTGGGCTTTGGCTGCCGCCTCTCCCTCCCTGAGGGCGTCCTGCCTGGGCATCCAGCTGGCCCTGCGACAGCACCTTTCTGTGTCTTGCAGGCCTGTGACATCACGGGGGGGCTGTACCTGAAGGTGCCCCAGATGACGTCCCTGCTGCAGTACTTACTGGTGAGGGCCGGACACTGATGCAGAGTCACAGGCTTGGGGCTGGACGAGTCCTTGGTGGGTGGGGGCAGGTGGTCCTATAGGAGGCTGTGTGTGTACCTGCTCAGTGATTGTTGAATGAATGAAAATGCATTTCTTCATCTGGAATCAAAGTGCAGACCTATAATCCCAGAGCTCTGGGAGGCTGAGGCAGGAGGATCTCGCATTTCAGCAAGTTTGGATAGCTTGGTGAGATCCTGTCTCAAAAAAAAAAAAAAAAAGTACTGGGGGTATAACTCATTACAAAAGGTCTGGGTTCAGTCCTTAGTACTGGGGTTGGGGGGACCCTAGGTTTTTAGGGAGGGTTTTTTTTTTTTTTTTGAGATATGTTGAACTAGGCACACTCAGCAAAGAGAATCTTGATTCCGCGCAGGCTTCTGTGTGTCCTGACCGCTGGCTGCCTTTTCCCCCCCGAGGTGTAAATCAGAGGTCCCTGTCTCAGTGGACTTGTCTTTTGCAGTGGGTTTTCCTCCCGGATCAAGACCAGAGAGCGCAGCTAATTCTGCCGCCCCCCATCCACGTGGACTACCGTGCAGCCTGCTTCTGTCACCGGAACCTCATCGAGATCGGCTACGTGTGCTCCGTGTGTCTGTCCAGTGAGTCCCGTGCCCCGTCCTCGCCCTCCAGGGAGGGGCGGCGAGTGTCTCACCCCTGTCCTTGCTTCAATTCCACAGTCTTCTGCAACTTCAGCCCCATCTGCACCACCTGCGAGTAAGTGTCCCTGCCCGGGGTGGGCCCTTGCACATGTGGACCAGTCACTCACTGTCCCCTCTGCCCTTTCAGGACGGCCTTTAAGATTTCTCTCCCTCCTGTGCTGAAGGCCAAGAAGAAGAAACTGAAAGTGTCTGCGTGATGCGGCGGGGTTTCTCTTCAGGCCATCGTGGCTGGAAGGCCCAGAACCGCAGGCCTGTGCGGGTTGTTTTTCACCGGGCTCATGTGGCCAAGCCAGCCTGCTAGACCCTGCCTCGGCTGGAGCTGGAGGAGGTGCCGGCAGTGCACACTGCCATCGGCGGCACCTTCCAGGCCAGCTGGGATAAACCCTGAGTCTTCCTGAGGGTCAGCAGGTAGTTATTCTTTTGACTGACCCCACAAGTGTCGGGGCCGCTCTCTGAATACTCAGGGTGGCTTGTCCCCGAATAGCTGCGGAGTTTAACTCTGAATGAGAAAGGTGAGCAAGGCTGGAAGCTGCTTGCCGAGTGTTCCTCACATACGGCGGTGGGCAGAGGATTGTGAAAGCTGATGGTAGGTTCTGGGGAGAATGAGCTCTGCATTATCTGTTGTCTGCACATACAATTCTGTCATTTTTTTAATGGGAAAAACATTAGCTGGGCACAGTGTCTGTCACCTGCCTGTTACCTCAGCACCCTGGGAGGCTGAGGCAAGAGGATTGCAAATTCCAGCCCAGCCCCTGCAACTTAATCAGAGCCTGTCTCAAAAACTAAAATGGCTGCATGTGGTGATGCACACCTGTAATCCCAGCACTTGGGAGGCTGAGGCAGGCAGATCGCTGCGAGCTCCAGACCAGCCTGGGCTACAAAGTGAGCCCAAGCCCAGCCTGAACCACATAGTGAGACCCTGTCTCAAAAAAAAAAAAAAAAACATTAAAATGGAGGGCTAGGGATTTAGCTTAGTGACAAAAGTGCCTGCCTAGCAAGTGTGAGATTGTGAGTTTGATCCCTGGTACCAAAAAAAAAAAGCTAAAATAGGCTGAGAATGTACCTCTTTCCAGAGGGCCTGAAGGCCAATTCTCAGAACCAAAAAAGGCCCATAAATTAATATTGGGGAACTCTTTCTAAAAGTGCTGAACTGAATATTGAAGCTTTTGTAAATTCAAAAGAAATATTATTTGTAATTTCAACAATAAAAAACTATTTTTCAATTTAATAATGTTCCTTGAGATACCTTCCTAAAAATTTCAATTTAATATTTTTCTTAGATTTTTTTTTTTTTTTTTTTCCTGAGAGTCTCACTATTAGTACAGGCTGACTTTGAAATCACTGTGTGGCCCATGCTGGTCTCGAATTCATAGCAAACCACTTGCCTGAGCCTTCTGAGTTCTGGAATTACAAGTTTGAGCTACATTGTCTGGCATTCCTAGAAATTATTAAAAGTGTTCCTAAGTTCCAGTATAGTATAGGAAAAGTTTAAGGAATTATAGCGAATTTGGAGTTTCTTAAAAGTGTATTGACAAAAAACATTTGTGTACAAAGTATACAAATAGATTTGAAAACTCTTTAGACCATCTCTTGGTTTGTTTTTTCATTTTTTAGGCAAGGTTTTGCTGTGTAGTCCAGGCTGGCCTTGAACTCACAGAGACCCTCTTACCTCAGCCTCTTGAGTGCCAGGATTACAGGTGTGCACCACCACGCCACACTGACTTATCTCTGAAGCCGAATCTTTATTAGATAATTTTGTGTTTGCACCAGTAACTTCAGATAGATTTTTAAAATTTTTGCTTTATGAATTTGTAAACAAATATACAAAGATTTTGATAATCCTTTTGCATATATTTGTTAGTCCTTGAGTTTAAGATCAGGTGGTGTCATGTGTGTCCCCCCCCCCATAGTCTACTTAAGCGTAATTGGAATAATTATTTTAGCCTAGGAAATAAAGATCTAAAAGATGCATAATTTCTAATAAGTGAACAAGGCTTGGTTATTTCTCATTTGAAGTGTTTTATACACTTGCTTAGTTCTGCTCCAGTTTTTTAACTGTCATGTTTATGATTTCTTTTATATAAATTTGTTTAATAAAATATTAAATTTCCATAGTTGAATTATTTTCTTTTATTCATTGTTTATATTGTGTTTATTCAACTCATTTTCAAATGGATTTGGTTAATTGTCAGTTTAAAATTTCAACTCTTGCCAAAATTATAGATACATACCATTACAACGGCCACATTATAATACATTGGTGTGCAGGGGTGGACATGTGTTTTATTTTTTATTTTTTCATAGTACTGGGAATTGAACCCAGAGCCTCTGTGCTGAGCTGTATCCCCAGTCCTGCCTCTTTCCCTGTCTTTCTCCTTTTAGATAGGGCCTCACTAAGTTGTCTAGAAAGCACTCAAACTGTCGGCATCTTCTTGCATCTGCCTGATAAATCCTAGGTTATAAGTGCATCCCACTCATCCTGGTTTAGTACAAGGTTTCTGAGTATTAGAAGAAAATTTGATGTTTGCCTGTGTTGTGTTACGGTGGGGGCAACATTGGTAACAGTTCAGTTACTTGGTATTTTCACTGGAGAAACAGCTGGTTTTAACACCAGAAAATCGGGCTTTTTTATTTCGCTGTGATAGCTAACGTAAGATCCACCTGCCTGCCTGTTACCAGCTCACAGTTCGGGCTTCAGCCGGCTGGGCGTGCCCTGTGAGCGCAGGCTGGCCTTGGACTCACAACGTAGCCCAGGCTGGCCTCGGACTCACAACGTAGCCCAGGCTGGCCTCAAATTCAGCAGTCCTCCTGCCTTTAAATAGTGTATATTTACACAATAGCTTTTAAATAGTGTATATTTTAAAGTGTATAATCCAGCCGGGTGCAGTGGTGCATGTCTGTAACCCTAGCATGTAGGAGGCTGAGGCAGGAGGAGCCCATGAGTAAAGGGGCCAGCCTGGACCATGTAGGAAGTCCTTGCTCAACAATTTCTTAAAAGCATTATCCACTGGCTTTTCCTGTATTCACAGAGAGGTACAGCCCTCACCACTGTTGGGTTCTAGAACCTCCATCATACCTAAGAAGAAATCTCATTTCTTAGGTATGAATCTGCTTGTCTCGGGCTGATTTTTCTGGGCATCGTGTGGAAATGCAGTCACACAACAGTAGCCATGGTGCTGGCTTCTTCCGTTGGTGCAATGTGTTGAGTTGATCCCTGCCATCCCCTGGGCCTGTTTCTAGCATCCTGAGCAGATCTTTGGAACTAAATTGCTCAAGTGTCCTGCCCAGCCTTGGCCATGGCAGCCTGAACAAGTCATGGCTCCACAGTGGCCACTCCAGGTCCTGACTTATCCTGCTGGGCCGAAGGACATTTCTCACCGGAGGTCAACATGGACTCCACCTTAAGAGAGGGCAAGATACGCCTCATAAACCTAGAGCCATGGGAGGCAAACTCAGCTCCTTATGACACCCTCTTTGTGTGCTTTTTCTCTGGTACTGGAAACTGAACCCAGGACCTTTGCACTGAGCTACATCATCAGCCTTTGATTCCCTAGGGAAGACTCAAAGGTTCCATCCCCCTGCCTCAGCCTCCTAGAGTGCTGGGATTACAAGTATGAATCCTGCCTAGCACCTGTGCACTTTTTTTTTTTTTTTCTGTCTTTTTGAGACAGGAGCTCGCTGTGCAGTTTGGGCTGGCCTTGGGCTCACTGTAGCTCATGCTGGTCTCAAACTGGCAATGATCCTTTCGCCGCAGCCTCCTGCGTGCTGAGATCACAGCCTGTGTGCTCCTGGGAGTGTGGGGTGATGGGGAGGAGAGGGAGGAGAAGGGCCCAGTTACAGAAATGTTTTCCTTCAGGAGGATTTTCCTTCCAAACTGGTTAATTCATAGTCTCATTTCCCCAAAGACAGATGGGGAAGCACATAAATAAGTGACCACCTTATCAATGTTCTATTAGGCTCTGTTTCCAGATATCAAGAGAGGCCAACACATCACAGTTTCTTACTGAGGATGAGGGGCCAGTCCGGGTGAAATCTTGTGCCAGTGTTACAACCGAAGCAACCTGTGGTTTACCACGCACAGAAAAGACCATGTTTAGTGTAAGACCTTGGAGAACCTCACCTTTCACAATATTAGAACTTATATTTTAAAAAAAATACAGTAGGGGCTGGAGGTTTAGCTCAGCGGCATAAGCGCCTGCCTTGCAAGCAGGTAGTCGTGAATTCGATCCCCGGTACCGATAAAAAGGAAAAAGACAAAAAAAAAAAAAAAAAAAAAAAAAACCAAACCTAAACAAAGAAAAACAAAAGAATGGTAAGGAACCCAACAGCACTACACAGTTACAGCGCCACAGCCTCACCCCCTTAGGTCCCTTCCTTGAAAACCTCCATAAAAGTCGAGTTTACAAGGCAGCATCCCCTCCCCCCAGGTAGATACCCAGCGCCTGCAGGCTGGCTCTCGCAGCATGCTGCATTAACTCCAGGTCGGAGGAAACTCCACTTTTGGAGCCGCACTCCCTGGACACCACTTGTTGAGCACCCTTTGAAGACCCAAGCTGCTGCATCAAGCCAGGACTGGTGGGCGGGGCCAGGATGCTTCTGTCCGAGCTGGGGGCGGACTCTCTTGAGGATGGACCAATCACGATTGCTCATCTCACCTGGCTGATGGTTGATTGGTGGTTGCCATAGTCGCGGGAGTGCGCGTGGCAAGATGGCTGCCTCAGCATGGCGACGGTTGAGTTTTTTCTCCCGGGCCTGTCGCGGCTTCTAGGGCGCACGCGGTTGGCGGCATGGACTTTCTGCCGCCGAATCCTCTTCTACCGGGGCTCCTTCTGCTGGGCTTCCTGGGGCCGCTGCGGGGAGACCTGGGTGTGTACGGCTGGGCAGGGACCTGCAGGGGCCGAGGCAGAAGGGACCTGGGGAGCGGGGACCTCCAAGCTTCGGAAGGCGCGACAGAAGAGAGCGCCACACACACACCTCGGGCTGACCCCTCCCCGCCTCGTCCTTCTCTCCTAGTATTCATCCCTCCCTTCATCCGAATGTCCGGCCCTGAGGTCAGTGCGATCCTGGTCGGAGACACCGAGAATGTGACCGTGTCCCTGGCCCCGCTGCAAGTCGAGGCAGGTAAGAGTCTGCTCCTCTGGTCGGGGGCGTTCTGGGGTGCTTTTAGTCCTCTGCAAAGCAGAGATGAGGAGGACTTTCGTTGAGCTATCTCAAGTGCTTCGCATGTATCATCTCATTTTCCTAACCGTAATATGCCTCCGTCCCATTTGACAGATGAAGAAACTCAGTGCAGAGAGGTTGTTACTTGCCCAGAGTCCCATAGGGATTCCATCCTAGGCTGTCTAACTCGGGGGCACTCCTTCACTGCTGGACAGTGCTCATTTTTTTGAGACATGGTCTTCCTATGTATCCTAGGCAGGCCTGAAACTCCTGGTGATCCTCCTGCCTCTGCCTCTGAGTACTGGGTTAGAGGATGGGTCACTACAGCAGGCCAGACAATGCTGTCTTGCATCTCATCTTCTCTCCCTTAGGTGTACTTCCCGTTCCCACTTGTGGACAGCTGAGCAATGAGACAGGAGATTGGAGTGTGACTGTGACCCCCACTGTGGTAAGGCCATAAGCAAAGCTGTGCCGACCCTAGAGATTTCTGCCTAGGGTCTCTGTAACACACCTTTGATTTTACCCCTGGTAGCTTTCTCTGGGTTTAGAAATGCTCTGAAATTGTGGGGTGTCACTGTAGATACCCATTCAGCCCAGGATACTGCCCCTAGGATTAGGGGCCCTTGAGCATGTTTCAAGGGATCTGTGAGCCCAGACTGGGCTCAAACATGTGATTTTTCTGCTTCAGCTTCTCAGAGTCCTGGGATTGCAGGAATGACCCCCTCATGAAGCTCTGCTGTGTATGTACTTTTCTGATACGAGGGCCATCGCTTCTGTCAAATTATCTAATGGGCCTTGGTCCAAAAAAGCTTCATAGCTGCCCAACTTGCCTCACTTAAAGTTTGTGTGTCAGGATATGCAACCCTGGGAGGCTAAACGTTTCCCACTGATGAGTGTTTATTGAGTGCCTACTATGTGCCCAGCATTGACTCTGGAGATAAACTGACGGAGAAGACAGCCTTTTGGGGGCACATAAATGTCCAAAGCCTTCTGAGAGAAATGGGGGATTGTTTTCATTGACTTTTTAATGTATTTAAACTTTGCTAGGGGCTGGGCATGGTAGCACACACCTATAATCCCAGCATTTGGGAGGCTGAGGCAGGAGGATCACTGGGAGTTTGAGCCTGGGCTACATAGTGAGACCCTCTGTCCCTCCAAAACAAAACAAAACTGACACTTCTGCTAGCAGGAGGGTAAAGACACTTTAAAAGGTTCCAGACAGACCTGGGGCCATAGCTCAGGGACAGTGTGCTTGCCTAGCATGTGGCAGACTCTAGGTTTGATCCCCAACACCCCTAAGTAAATAAAACTAAAATAAGTAAAACATTAGAAACTTCCAGAGAAAGCGAGTTAATCTATTAGACCCACGTTTGTCTTTCTCTGAGTGTCCAGACATCGTTTGTTTAGGAATCAGAGCTTGCTGGTGCCACCGTTTGGGAGTGGGGCGTGGAGAATTCGGACATCGCTGCATAGGGCTTTTCTGGAACAGACCTGGGCTAAGGTGCGCCCTCCTCCGTTCTCGGGTGATGAGAATGAGAGGTGCTCTTCTGAGCTGCCTGAGGGCACTGGGTGTTTTCCCGTCAGGGTGCGTCGGAGGTGACAGTGAGGCTGACGAGGTGGCCGCAACAGTGTGTCTCCAACGCGTCCGAGCCCCTGGCAGAGGCCCCGTGCCTGCTCCGGACTCTGCTGCTCTCGGCTGCGCGCGGCCCCGCCTGTGCCGCGCACCTGCTCATCCGGGCGGAGCTCTACAGCCTGGCCGCCCCTCCGGGCAGCCGCGCATCAGGCGAGTACAGGCCTTGGCCGCAGGCGGTGCCGGTTTGCAGCACTCCTCGAGGGTCGGCCTTGCCTTTCTAAACTTGCGCTTCGTGTTTGGTTTTCTTATTTTAAGGGTTTCTGTTTTGGGGGCTGGGGATTTAGTTCAGCGGCATAAGCGCCTGCCTTGCAAGGAAGGCAGCCGTGAGTTTGACCGAAAAAAAGAAAAAAGACCAAAAAAAAAAAAGTTTCTGTTTTGTACCCTTGTATTTAAAATAATTAAATGTATCTTGCTCTACTGTTTGTAACTTTTGTAAACCACTTTGAATAATTTTTGAGAGGAGAAAATTGTGTTGATTCTTTCTCTTTCTCTCTCTGTCTCGCTTTTCCTTCCTTCCTCCTTTCTTGTGGTACAAGGGCTTGAACCCAGGGCCTTCACACCAAGCTACATCCCCAGCACTTTTACTTTTTGTTTTGGGGTAGGGTCTAACAGTCCTCCTGCCTCAGCCTCACAGAATGCTGGGATTTTAGAATTTTTATTTATTATTTACTTTGGTCTAAAAAAAGACAGGGTTCCACTCTGCAGTTCAGACTGGCCATGAACTCACTTTTTAGCTCAGGCTGGCCTTGAACTCACATCAATCCCCCTGCTTCAGCCCCGACTGCTGGGATTAAAGGTGTGCACCACCACACCCGGTCTGTATGGCTCCATTTTAAGGGAAAGAAGGCTTCATGAGTGAACGTCTTGAAAACCATCAGACTTTGAGAGAAGCCTTTGAACCTCCAGTTCATCTTTGTAAGAATCAGGCTGTTACTTTATGCTCATAGAAACATGTACTCCTTTCTTTTAAAAATATACACAATAATAATTCATGACTCACTATTTTATACCTTTTAAAAATAATGTAACTTAGGGATTAAGTTCACCTCAGTTTTTCTTTCCTGGTGGTGGGGTTGGAAGCTGGGGCCTCACATGAGTTCTGTTCTTGAGCTGCACCCTCAGCCAAGACACTGCCTGCTTTTTGATGGCTGTGTAGTGTTTCAGCAGGATGTCCTATCGCGTATTTCCCCAGGCTCCTTCTGATGGCCTGAGTCATTACCAGCTTTGGAGCCATACTTGTGTTAGATCACATATCCGTGTGCACATGTGTGTACATCTTCGGGAAATCAGGTTTGGGTTACTCTCCTTTTCACGACCGGCAGTGTTCTGTGACCCAAGAACTCCTCTAGACAGGGCACCCTGAGGTCTCCTGGGATCAGTGCCACCCTGTGTTGTGCTCCAGTTCCTCTCGCTCGCCATGTCACCGGGTGGGGGAGGGGCAAGGCCCGGCCCCATGCCGAGGCGCATGCGCAGTCTCCGCCACCGCCTCCTCCCCGTAAGTCCTCCTGCTGCTCTGTGCACCCCTGGGAACCTCCAAGATGCAGGGTGCGGTGGAAAACCCCGGTGTAGACTCGTCATGTGGCGTGCAACCCTCTGTCAGAAAGACATGGGTAAAAGCATTTATTGATATGTGCATCGGGAGATTGTAGAGGAAGAGCTGAGAAGCTAAGAATCTGCTTCCGGGTCGGGGCTAATGTGGGACCTGGGGGGGGGCTTTCGTTTCTTTTTAAAATATCCTTTAATTTTTCAAACCATGTATTATCTACTTACTTAAGAGGTTTTTGTTACTTTAGAAAGTTGTTATTGTGATAGCCCGGAATAAATCCAAAGAAGCAAGAAATTAAGAAATTTGGAGCAAAGGCTTTATTTCCAGGCCTGGCGACGCAGCCTCCAGGAGCCAGTATGGAAGACTGCGCCTAGCAGATTAAGGGCAGGGTTTTTAAAACTAAAAACCCACAAAGCTGTTGACCTAGTTCAGATAACATCTGGGATTCTTGGTACATTCCGGTTGCTCTCTATGGTTAAACATCTTCCTGGAACAGCACACCTTGCAGAAACATGTGGAAGGGGGGTTGGAGGGGATTTACAAGAAGCTGAAATTTAAGTCTTTTCTGGAAATGGAATTTAATCCTGTCGAAAATGGTGCATACAGAACAGAATGAGGCACATTGGTTAGAGCTAGGCCATAACAGTTATTTGTGCCTGTCTGCAGGATACAGTGTTGACTGCGTGCGTGGAGGTGGCACCTGGCTGTAACACGTCTTCCATCTTTCCACATCCCCTTCTGTCTCCTGAGCTTCTTTTTTTTTGGTTTGGTTTTTTGTTCTTTTTTGGGGTTCTTTTTGAGACAAGGTCTTGTTATGCAGTTCAGGCTGGCTTTGAACTCACTTTGTAGACCAGGCTGGTCCCTGCCTGCAGTGATCTTCCTGCCTCGGCCTCCCCAGTGCTGGGATCACAGACATGTGCCACCAAAAAATCTACTGAAGAATTAAAAATATTAAACCAAGTGTGGTTGTGACAGTCACCTCTAATCGCAGCACTTGGAAGCCTGAAGCAGAAGGATCACCAAGAGGAGGGCAGCCTGGGCTACAAAGTGAGTCCAAGGCCAGTATGAACTACACAGGGAGACCCTGTCTCCCCGGAGTTCATTATTTCTGTTTCCCCTCCAGGATGAGGAATTCGGACTTCCCGAATCTGAGGGTTAGGTCCCTGGGGCCCCTCTGCGGTCAGTTTCACCCCGTTGCTTCCTGTCCTGTGTGAGAACCGGAACACAGGGACTGTAATCGGGGTGATGGTGCCGGAGACCTCTTTAGGCGGGAGAAGCCTGTGTAAGATTCCCAGGAGATTATGTGTGAAAATGTTTAATTAAGGTTTCACTGGTCCATGGGGGGAAAAGACTCCTGGATGGATTGATGGCAGCGGTACTGTTTGGAGCACTGACTTTCATCTTTTCCTTTGGAAAACATGCCTGCGCTTATTGGTGTAGTATTTGGGGTGCTCACATAGCCAGACTTGCGAAGCGTAGAGCTGTTGGTGGTTTTCCTGTGTTCGCTCTGACCCGGTGGAGGTATGAAAACTCAGTTTGACAGAGATCAAAACGGGAAAAAGGGTGGAAAGGCAGACAGCAGGCAGGGGCTGGCTGGAGGAACGAAGGAGGTGTAGAGCTAGGAGACATGGCCGGACATGCGAACCTCTGTCCCTGATGCCTGGAAACCCCGTTCTGAGTCCTTACAGGGTAGCGTGGGCCGGTACCATTGACACGGGAGGGTTCTGCTATGTTCAGTTCGTTATTACCATCTTAGTTTTCTGAGACAGGGCCTCACCACGTACCACAGGTTGGCCTTGAACCCTTGGCGATCCTCCTGTCAGCCTCAGTTTCCGAGTGCTGGGATTGAGGTGTGCACCACCACACCAGCCCTAACCAGTAATCTGAAAGGTCAGCTCTGACTCTTTGCCTCGCTGTAGTTCATTTCTTTCTTTCTTTTTTATAGTTCATTTTCATTGTCAATAGCCGAGTGTGTTCTGTGTCTTTGTTGTTGGAGTAGCGAGCACAGACCGGGCATCAGTCTCCTGTGATGCTCACGTCCAGGGTTTCTCTTTTGTCTTTTTTGGTACCAGGGATTGAACTCAGGACCTTGCACTTGCCAGGCAGGAACTGACACCACTGAGCCAAATCCTGGGCACATGTCACGGGTTTCTTAAGGGGACATTGGTCATGGTGATGTGTGACACGTTGGCTCAGCTTTTCTGGCGGTCAGTGCTGGGCAGTGCCGTGTCATTTGTTTTGGAGCTGAGTTTCCTCCCATGTGTTCTCCCCAGAGAACGTGACAGTCATCCCCGACCAGGTGTATCAGCCGCTCGGTCCTTGTCCTTGCAACTTGACAGCTGGGGCCTGTGATGTTCGCTGCTGCTGTGACCAGGTTCGTTTGTCTCTGATTTGGGGGTACAGAAGTATCACGGCCACCTGGGTGTGGTGGCGCATGCCTGTAACCCCCACCTTGAGGGAGACTGAGGCAGGAGGATCATGGCACAGCCTGGGCCACACAGCGAGCTCGAGGCTGAGTCATGTCACATCTGCCCCCCAGGACTGCTCTGTGGATGCAAGGCGGCTGTTCCAAGGTGCCTGTCTCCCGGGCGTGTTTGGGGGTGAGGTCAGCCCTCCCTTTGACCAGCTGTGCACGGCGCAGACCGAAAGCCCCAGGCCCGACTGGTTCCCCCTGCTGTGTGTGCAGTCATCGCTCGACAACTCGCCCTTCCTCGGCCTCTTCTACCATGGCGCCGTGTGAGTGCGGGGAAGGGTCTGTCCCCAGGGCCACTGCATGCAGCAGCCCTTAGCTCTGGCCATTTCTGGTGGCCTAAGCGAGCAGGTCCTAGATTTCAGTGAGCAGATGGGGGCCCAAGTGGGCAGAGGTCAACAGGCCAGAGAGGCCCTGGTGATTTTCTCAGGTGGGGACAGGAGCGCCGGGCCCATGAAGGACCTTAACTTTCTGCATTTTCCAGTTCTGTTTTGTTGAAAAGCAACAACCACCTACATTTTTTTTTTTTTTTGTAATTAAAGCCGTGCATGGTGGCATATACCTATAATCCTAGCGCTCAGGAGGCTGAGGCAGGGGCCTGTGCATGGTGGTACATACCTATAATCCTAGCACTCAGGAGGCTGAGGCAGGGGCCTGTGCATGGTGGTACATACCTATAATCCTAGCACTCAGGAGGCTGAGGCAGGGGCCTGTGCATGGTGGTACATACCTATAATCCTAGCACTCAGGAGGCTGAGGCAGGGGCCTGTGCATGGTGGTACATACCTATAATCCTAGCACTCAGGAGGCTGAGGCAGGGGCCTGTGCATGGTGGTACATACCTATAATCCTAGCACTCAGGAGGCTGAGGCAGGGGCCTGTGCATGGTGGTACATACCTATAATCCTAGCACTCAGGAGGCTGAGGCAGGGGCCTGAGTTTGAGGCCAGCCGGGGTTGTGTATTGAGACCTTATCCCAACAAAGCAAAGCAAAGCGAAACAAAATGCCAACAGTAAAGGCCGAGCGGTGCCCTAGCGCTGCTGTGCAGTGATGGTCTTCCCCGTGGACTGCAGGTCCCTGAGCCAGCGCCCTGGCTTCGAAGCCTCTCTGCACTCTGTCCCCAGACTCTCTCCACACTCTGGCTACAGACAGGGGGACCCGATCAGGACCACGGAGAAGGAGGTGTATTTTACTGTGCCGCAGGTAAGCGTTTGGATTCAAGTGCTGTGATTTCCCCGACCCTGCAGGTAGTGTAACTCGTCTTGCTCTTGAACCTTTCTCCCTAGATTACTCGTGGATTTCCAGGGACCTAACTGCCAATGGCTTGTAAAACAAAAACTCACTTTAAAATTAATCAGTCTCGACATGAACCCATAATATAAAAATCAAAAGATTGTTTACAAGTTTTCTTGGAAGTTATGGTTATTCTTCACTTCTGTTAGTTTAATTGCGTTTCTTTTGTAAGTTTTTTTTTTTTGAGATGAGGTCTCATTATGTAGCTCAGGTTGGATTTGAACTCCCAGTTCCCCTACCTCAGTCTCCCGAATGCGGGGTTTGTAAGTGTGGCTGAGGCAGGAGCACAACTGTGCGTTTCAGGCCAGCCTGGACTACATCCTGAGACCCTATGCAGCAGCTCTTAGCTCGGGTCGTTTCCTGTGGCCTAAATGAGCGAGTCGGAGTTCAGTGAGCAGGTGCAGAGTGGGGCCCAAATGGAGAGACGTCAGCAGGGCAGAGAGGTCCTGTGGTTTTCTCAGGTGGGCAGGAGCACTGGTTTGGGACTAGAACCCAAGCCAGGGGCATGTAGGGCTCTGCGTTTGAATCTAGTACCTGGAAAAAGTCTGGTTATGATGCAGAAGAGAAAATGCAGTTGGAGAAAACCAAGTGCTGGTGAAGCAGAACCCGGGTGGGGTGAGGGGCGCCCTTGTTTCTATTAAGTGCCGGTGACTGTCCCCAGGCCCCCAGAGCTGGGCTGGCACATGCCAAGCATCCTCCCTGCAGCCCCGTACTCAGCAAGGACGGGAGCTGAGCCTGCAGCCAGAGTGGGGGAGGATGCTAAGTGATGCCCATTGGTTTGTGGTATTCAGCAGCCAGACCATCACCTGTCGGCTTTGTGCCCCCTCCAGGTGTCGCTGGCTGGGCAGTGCGTGCTCGATGCCCCCGTGGCCTTCCTGCAGAGCTTCAGCGCGGAATGCACCACTCCTCTGGACGCCTACCGAGAGCGGGGTGATGGGGGCCTCCCCAAGGTCCAGGGCGGCGCTGCCGGAGGTACTGTGACCCTCCTTGGGGAACGCGGCCTGAGGGTCAGGACACAGCATAAGACACACTCAGGAGAGTGCAGGTGGCTTCTGGGGGCTCAGTTTAGCAGTGTCTCAGCTGCAGCGGGGGACGCTGTTGTCTTTGGAAGAAGGTGTATCACATAGTAATTCTTTCTGTTTTCCCTTTGATGAGGGTGTCTGAACTCATGGCCTTTGCATTGGGATACATTCCTGTCCCCAAACTTTGAAGCAGGGTCTTGCTGACTTGCCCGTTGTTGAGCTGAGTTCTAACTTGCACCTCCTACCTCATCTTTCCAGAGGGCAAGTCTTCTAAGCATATACCACTATGTCTGGCTGCGTATCTTTTTAATTAAAATGTTCACAGCCCCACATTAAAGTTTATAACCTATGTCATCTAGTAACTTACCTCCATCTGGATCCAAAGCTTCTCATCCCCAAAAGAAGCTGGTACACACTTGACTAGTGCTCCTCCTGAGAGGTCATCTTGCCCCTGACCTCTGCCACCTCAGATCATCCATGTCCCTGGGATTTCCCTGTGCCAGATCCTTCCCTGTACAGATCAGTCTGTGACCTTTTGTGCCTGGCTTCTTTCACTCAGCGAAATGTTTTCAAGATTCTCTGGGTTGCAGTCTGGGCCCTGGCTTTGTTTTCGTGGGTGAATAATATTCCTCCAGTTAGAGAAACCATATCCGTTTATCCACTTGTTAATTGAGGGACACACTTAGGTTCTGTCCATGTCTGGGTTTTATACATGTGCTGGTGCGAACACCGTGTCCAGGTTTGGGTATGAATGTGTGTGTTTGCATCTGCCTATCATTCCTAGGGGAGCGCCAGGCACTGATTTCAGTGATACTTCTTCTTCACTGTAATTCAGTGTTAAGAGGAAAAGCACTTTGGCCTGGGTGGTAGAGCCCTTGATTTACATGTGCAGGAGCCTGGGTCCCGTCCCCAGCACTGAAAAAACCCCCAAGAAACTGGGATTTTTATGGTCGAGGCATGGTGCTATACTCAGGAGGCTGAGGCAGGAGGATGTGAGTTTGAGGCCAGCCTGAGATACATGGTGAGACCCTGTCTCAAAAAATCGACAAAAACGTGTGGACGCTGGCAGGGGTGCTGGGAGGGCACTCCTCTGAGTGGGTGGAGAGCTTGTGCGGACTGTATAGTCCCTGGATGTTGATGTGTGTGTCTCTTTAGCCCCGGTTACGCCCCTGGTGACCTACGAGCAAGCAGCCAACCCAGGCAGATTCCTCCCCGACACAGGTATTTAATGTCACGCATCAGCGTCATTGCCAGAGGCAGCTGTCACCTCTCCCAAGCGTCATGAGCCCCTGTCCCCTGCTTGGCTTGTTGCTTTGGAGGCCTGGGCGGGGTGGGCAAGCTGGGGCGCGTCCTGCCCACAGGGCGTGGAGCCTTCCCTTGGCATCTGTCTGGTGGTAGATGCATTTGTTTTTTAATTTAATTGTATTTTTTTTAGTACTGGGGACTAAATCAACCTCACGCTCGCCAGGCAGGCGTTTATGCCACTGAGCTAAATCCTCAGCCCTGCCTTGCCTTTTTTTTTTTCCCTGAGCAGTTCAGGCTGGCCTTGAACTCACTTTGTAGCCCGGGCTGGTCACGAACTTGCAACTTGATCCTCCTGTCTCAGTGTCCCTACTGCTGGGATTACAGAGTGTGCCACCAGCCCAGCTCATGTTTTGCTACATTTTTAGGTTTTGCTTTGTGTGGTAATCCGGTTACACGGGGGTGGTTGCTCTTCGCAGGCCTGCGCTCTTAGAGAGGAGACAGCTGTGTCCCTCTCCCGCCTCAGCCTCCCCGGCGTTGGGGTCACAGGCGTGTGCCACCACGGCCTGCTGATGGGAGTTCTCCTGTATTTGCAGAAGTGCTTCTGAGCCGCTCCTCGGCCCCCAGAAGGGTGACTGTGGAAGAACATTACGTTTTCAGGTGGGACAACAATACAGTCACAGAAATCAGTGTCAGAATCGTGCAGGCGGAAATCAGCGCCCACCAGAAAGGTGCCTCGGGGGTGGGGAGGAGGCTGTGTCCCGCCCATGGAGTGTGGTCGTACCTGTGTCCTACGCATGTGTGTGACTCCGTGTTCACTTTGGCATATTCTAGGAATACTGACGCAGAGATTCACAGTGAAGTTTTTAAACCGGAACAGTGCTAACGAGAAGGAACTCTCTGGAAACCCAGGTGAGATGACTGTGTCTATCCCGCGTGCCACAGGCGGATCCTAATACAGCACCCTCAGAAACTCTCCCCAAGTTTAGTTGGTTCTACTGGTTCTCTTTCTGTGGTTTTCCTCTGTAAGGTATTGGAGAGGTAAACCCAGGGCCTTTGCACTGAGCTACATTCCCAGCCCTTTTTAAATTTTTCATTTGAGACAGGGTCTTGCGTGTGGCCAAGATGGCCAGGCTGGTCTTGGACTTGCCATCCTCTTGCCTCAGCCTCCCAGTGTGCTGGGCTCATAGGTCTGGGCCACCATGCCGGGTTAGACAGGGTATTTTCTGATAGAAACTTACTTGTACTGTGTCATCCATAGTAATGGGTTTTTGGAAATGACGCTTGCTTCACTTTAGCTCCTGGTTTTTGGGAAGAGACCCTGCATGTGTGGCCGTGGTAGCATTAGCTTCTCAGGAGAAATGAGCTGTGGATTCTCCTTGGGGACCCTGAGCAAGGGGACTGGGGACTCCCTGGCACCTTGTACCTTGTTTGGGTCTTTGTGTGCAAACCTGTCACCCTCTGATTGCCCTGTGTTGTCTGCTTCTTGCCCTCTCTGTGGCTCCTGACGGTCTATTTCGGTGTGGGGACCATGCTGTCCAGTGTGACTGACACACACCTGCTGCGGGGTGGCAGTGAGAGATAGCGTCCAAATACATTTTTTTTTTCTTTTTGTCTCTTTGAGACAGGCTCTCGCTCTGCAGTTCATACTGGCCTGGGGCTCACTTTGTAGCGCAGGCTGACCTTGAACTTACAAACATTCTTCTGCCTCAGACTCCCAAGTGCTGGGATTATAGGAGTGTGCCACCACGCTCTGCGCATCCAAATACATTTGATCTATTTTTTAAAAAAATTTCTTCGAGATGTTGTCTTGCTGTGGTGCCAAGGCTGGCCTCAAATTTGTGGGCACAAGCAATCCTCCTGCCTCAGCTTCCCAAGTAGCTGGGCCATCTCCCACCCCAGCAGATTGAGCCAGGCCTTTGTGCATAGCAGGCCAAGGCACTGGCATCGTGGTCCTCCAGCTCAAAAAACTTTTATTTTGGTGAGGGAAGCCCCAGGACTCGAATTCAGGACCCTGCACTTGCCAGGCAGGCGCTGTGCTGCTGAGCCATATCCCTGGCCCTCAGAAGCTTTCCTTAATTTGTAAAAAATTCTAAAAAGATAAAGTGTTTGAGAATCACATCTGTGGTTTGAAGTAGGACAAGATTGTGGGAGGGCTGTGGACCAAGGGCCCGTCTTCAGGGAGTTTGCTGTTTTATCTGGATAGCACCAGCTGGAGAGAAATGACAGAGAAGAGCTGAGATCGTTAATAAATGGGTGGTGCGTTTGTGGCCGGGTGGCCTGCGAGCTGACCACTGAGCCACACTAGCTGGGCTTGGAGCCCAGCCAAGCGCTGGAGTCAAGGGGCAAAAAGTTGTGCGCCTTTCCTCCTGGAGACGGGGTCCAAGGGTGATGGTGAGAGGGGGAAGCCTGAGCCACTTCTTTCCCTTTCTCTTCCACATGGGCTGCAAGCTTATTGGTCAGTGCCAGCCATGCCTGGGCGGGGCCTCCCTGTTCAGCGAGCCTGTGCAGAACCACGCAGAGCGGCCCGCCACGCAGCTCTTACTCAAGCTGACACCGCAGTTAACGGTCACGTGTAGCTCAGTGGGGAACAGCTTGAATTTGGGGAATTCTGTATTGGGGATCTCAGAGATAAAGTGTTTTAGGTCTGAAGCTTATTTTCACAAGGCCCTGCAAAACCCGTCTATCAGCTGGGCACGGTGGTGCACTCCTGTCATCCCGACACTTGGGAAGCTGAGGCAGAGGGTTGCTTTGAGTTTAAGGCCAGCATGGGCTACATACATAGTAAGACCCTTTCTCTACCCACCCCCCCAAAAACCTGCCCAAACTAAAAAACTAGATGTCTTTGTGTGCTTCTGATATTTGTAGCATATTTGTGGCTAAACACTGATGTTGGACTTGGGAAGCTGAGGCAGGAAGATCATTATGCATTCAAGGCCAGAAGGAACTATATAGTGAGACTCTGTCTCAAAAAACAAAAACCAAACAAAAAACATGAGTATCGTTTGTTAAAAAGAAAACAAAACAATGAATATGCTAGGATTCTCTCGAGGGTATTCCCCCCCCCTTTCCTTTTCTTTAGTGATTAGCTTTTATTTGCACATGTGCAGTATAGATTACATTCAGTGTAGTGAACTGGTCCGCGTACAGATGGCATCTCAATCCCCACCCCCTAGGGTGGGTTTTTTTTTTTTAATTTTAATTTTTATTTTTGGTTTTTTTTGAGACAAGGTCTCCCTATACAGTTCAGGCTGGCCCTGACCTTACTTTGTAGCCCAGGCTTGTTTTGAATTTTCAGTGCTCCTCCTGTTCAGCCTCCCGAGTGCTGAGATTACAGGCATGTGCCACCTGCCCCCACGCGTGTTTTGAAGAAGCTCTGCCTGCACCTGTCCTCTTGCTGTGCCTTCCTGTTATGTGACTTCCTGCCACAGCCCTTGCGACGTTGCAGCACGTTTAGAAGGATGCTGTAGCTTGTTCCTCATGTGTGCCCAGGTTACCAGCTTGGCAAGCCGGTCCGAGCCCTGAATGCCAACGCCACGAGTAACGCTACCACGCTCTACGTTTGGCAGCCAGGTAATCTGCTTTGGCCATCGGTCACCATTAACCCCCTGTGGACCAGTGTTAGAAATAGTTTCCCATTTGGAATCTAATCAAGGAATCAGTTAAACCCCATTGGTTCATTTAGTGGGGAGGAGATGGAGGCTGTTTTTCATGATTCTGTTGGTTCTTCATTCTGTTTTTTGAAGCAGGGGCTCATGTAGCCCAGCCTGGCCCTGAACTCATGGTCCTTCTCCTGCCTCAGCTTCCTGAGTGCTGGGATGCTAGCCATGCATTACCACAGCTGGCTAAACTTTCTTTTTTTTGGTGCTGGAGATTAAACTGAGAACCTCATGCTTGCCAGGCAGGTGCTTATACCACTGAGCTATATCCCCCGTCCTAAGCTTTATTTCTATTTCTATTTGTTGTTTCTTCCATGTTTTTCACAAAAAAACTTCAATGTATGTTTTATTTTATTTTATTTTATTTATCTTGGTACCAGGCATTGAACTAATGACCTTGTGCTTGCCAGGTAGGCACTTATGCCACTGAGCTAAAGCCCAGCCCTTTTAACTAATTCAATTATTATTGTGATCCTGGGGATTGGACCCAGGGTCTCTGCTCTACCCCCTCAAACCCTTGTTCTAGTTTTTGGTTTTGAGACCAGGCCTTGCTAAGTATTAAATTATCCAGGCCCACCCTCCCAGAGCTGCTAAGATTATAGGCCTGAGCCACCTCGTCCCGCCACAGTTTTGCATTTATTTAGCAGAAACCCTGAAGAGGGAACCCTTTTCTCCTCTAGCTGGGAGGAGTTTGTGCACCTCTGCATCTTTCAGGCCTGTTCTATTTGGAGAGAACGTGCAGTCCGGCTGCCTCTTAGAGATCGGGATCAGCGAAAACTGCACTCGTCTCCGGTGAGTGTGTGGAGGAACTGGCCTGCACTGTGAGCGCTTCGATTAAAGCTGATTTGCTGCCGGGCACGGTGGCACACACCTATCATCCCAGCACTCAGGAGGCTGAGGCAGGAGGACTGCCGTGAGTGCCAGGCCAGTCTGGGTTGCATAGAGCGGCCCTGTCTCAAAAAGGAAAACAAGCAAACAAAGAAAGAATGTTCCAGTGCATCTTTAGGTAGCATTTGGAAAGTATATTTACATATGTATGTGCATTGTCCCTAATTGACATGAAACGAGTTATAATTAGTCACCTTAAAGTGAACAGTTCAGTGACATCTGGTACTTCCATTATACCTTTATCTAGTTCCAAACATCTTCCTCACAAAAAAGGGAGACCTGTCCCAGTTAAGTAGCTACTCTCTGGTTTCCTTCTTCCCCAGCCTCTGGCCTAAGTAATCTGCTTTTCTTTTGTTTTGTGAGACAGGGTGTCACTAGTTGAACTCACAGCGACTCTTCTGCCTCAGCCTCCTGAATGCTGGGTGGTATTTAAAACCTAGAGTAAAGAAGGCTGCTGCCACCTGCCCTGGGCTCCCACTCAGCTTCATTGCCAATGTCACTGGCATAGGGTGCCCAGCAGGGACAAAGGGTGTCCAGACACAGCTGCTGGGTGGGGCTGAGCTGCGCCCTGTTCTCCTGCAGGGAGAGCGCAGCCGAGAGGCTGGCTTCTTTAGTACAAGCAACACACGTCGCAGCGCGAGGCAACTCTGACTACAGCGACCTGACCGAAGGCTGGCTGGAGATCCTGCGTAAGTCTCCGCCATGTCGCAGAGGGCACGCAGATGGCTGGCTGTGACTGCGGCGGCCCTCAGGGTGTGAGCCTGATGCATGCAGTCCCTTTTCTTTGCTGGTTTAACTGGACGTTTGTCCAGGGGTCACCTCTCCCTTTGTATCTCTCACCTCTTATTCATGCTTTGAGTTGTTCATTAACGTACTTCTTTAAGGAATGGTTTTGCCATGCCGACCTTGATCTCTCTGTGTAGCCCAGCCTGGCCTCGAATGTTTGATCTTCCTGCTGCATCATCCCAAGTAATGGGACCACAGGTGTGCACTGCCACACCTGGCCTCTTTTATGTTTTTTCTTTTTCTTTTTTTGCAACAGGGTCTCCCTGTGTAGTTCAGGCTGGCCTGAAACTCACCAAGATCCTCCTGCCTTAGCCTCCCAGGTGCTGGGGTTACAGGTGTGCACCACCACACCCAACTTCTTTTTTAATTAAAAAATTTTTTTTTTTTGAAATCGGGTCTTGTTGTGTAGCCCAGGCTGACCTCGAACTCATGCCAGTTTCTTTCCCTGAGCCTCCTAGGTAATGCAGTGACTGCAGTCTTATAATGTTAGAGAGAAATATGTACACAAAGGGGGTCAAAGAAAGGAGGTGGTAAAGCACCCAAGGATGCTGAGACAGGAGGGTCACTGAGGCCAGCCTGGGCTACACAGTGAGACCCTTTCAAAGAACAAAACAAAACAAATACAGCAGAACACCTGAGAAGTAAGAAATATTCCCAGAGAGCCCAGCTTGCTGACTGTGAAACCAGAGGCATTAGCATCTCTGTCCCTGGGGGAAGGGGGAGCCCTTCCACATCTGAGCTGAAGATACACAGCCCCGACCCTGACTGACAGCCGGAAGTGATGGCCCTATGTGTGTATTGGGGAGCAGGCTGCTGTGTGTCCC
The DNA here is from genome assembly GCF_034190915.1 of Cavia porcellus. NCBI lineage: Eukaryota > Metazoa > Chordata > Mammalia > Rodentia > Caviidae > Cavia > Cavia porcellus. Next base: position 6,795,272 of record NW_026947499.1, on the reverse strand, counting down.
AGGGGCAACGTCAGCCACCTCCACAGCCTCTGAAGGGACAAAGAAGCCTCCCCCAGTGCCACCCACCTCCCTTTGCTGCTGGTTTACTAAGTGCCACTTTTTTTTTTCTTTTCTTTTCTTTTTTTTTTTTGTCTTTTTCATTTTTATTGGTACCAGGGATCGAACTCACGACCGCCTGCTTGCAAGGCAGGTACTTATGCCGCTGAGCTAAATCCCTAGCCCCTAAGTGCCACTTTTCAAACATGAACACCCCCTTGCTTCTGTTCTCTCCCATTTGACATGGTAACACACCAGGAAATCGCTTTTTAGATTTTTCTTGGTCTGCAAATGCATTTGTGCGCATTACTGATCGAATTCCTTGTGGGGAGCTGGCTGCCAGCATAATGTGCTCTTGCTCTGTGCCCCCTAAGGAAATCACTCATCAGCCCTTGGGAATTGGCATTTAGTAGATTTTCACTGCCTTCCCCAGGGTTTATTAGTTATTCCCTGAAATAACTTAAAATGCCTCTGCTGAAAAGCTGGCCAGATTTCAATAGGCAGCTTGGAAACAGAATCATGATGATGGTTTTGTTATGTGGTTCAGGACTTGTAAATTTCGGCAACTCCTTTTCCACACAAGGAAACATTTGAAACACAGCTGTGGTTAACCAGCACCTGTCTACATCTCCTAGACTTCAGGGTGTCTCTCTCTTTTCGTACCATGACATGATATGAACACTGTTGTTATTTCCTTAGAAATATGTACCTTCACCTGGTAGTGCAATCTCAGCACTTGAGAGGCTGAGGCAGGAGGGTCACTTCGAGTTTGAGACCAGCCTGGGCTACGTAGTGAGTTCTAGGCCAGCCTGAACTGCATAGCAAGACTATGACTCAAAAACCCCAAATGGGCACCTGCTCCCCTAGGCGGAGATCCCCCCAACACCAGTGTGGACCCGGCTGCCAGCGTCGCCCGTGGCATCTGCCTGGCCGTTCCTGCCCAGCTGCACATCCGCATCCTCTTCTCGGATGCCGGCGCTGTGGAGGGCATCGTGCAGCAGGAGATCCTGGGCATGGAGACCAGGTGCGTGTGCGGAGGAGTCGGGCGGCCCGGGGCGCTGCCATGGATGGGGTGGTGCTGTGCTGGAGTCCGGTTGCTTATCCCTCCCACAGGCTGTTCCTGGGTCCTGGTTCCCATGGGCAGTGGAGTGGACAGCTCTGACTGGCTGGGTGCAGGTGATTGAGGCTCGTACCTTCACTGAAGTTTGAGCTTGTAGTGGTGGGTGGGAAAGTTACGAAACAGGCAGCTGAAGAAAGGAGAAGGGACTCTGGATACAGGGCTTTTTTTGGCCTCTTTTTGAGATGTTCTTGCTATGTAGTTCAGGCTGGCCTTGGGCTCACTTTGTAGCCCAGGCTGGTCTCAAACTTGCAACTTGATCCTCTTGCCTCAGCCTCGCAAGCGCTGGGATTACAGGAGTGTGTGCCACCTCGTTGGGCAGCAGTACTGTTTTGAGGATCCATTGCTCTGCTCACAGCAAAGTGTTCAGTAAATGGTTGGCTCTTGTTACGGTTACCCTGAGAAATCAGTTTTAAAAGTGTTCAAGGTATGGCAACGCATACCTGTGATCCCAGCTCTTAGGCAGGAGGATCGCCCTGAATTTGAGGCCAGCATGAGCTACATAGCAAATCCTGTCTCAAAAATAACAGGAAAAAAAACAGCCCCCATCTCTATAGAAAGAGCTGGCTGGAGCTGTAGTTGTATCTGTTGCTGGGATAGGCTGGGATGGTTCGTTCCATTTCTTTCCCCTGGGGTCTACCTATGTAGAGGTTTGCAGGATAAATTTGGCTTGCTGACCTGAGTGGTGGCCGGGCTCCTGCATCCTTTCCTCCCAGGTTCTTCACTGCAGACTGGCAGTACCAGTGCGGGCTGACATGCGAGGATAAGGCTGACCTCTTCCCTGTCAGTGCCTCTGTCCGCTTTATCAAAGTACCTGCCCAGCTGCCCCGCCCCCGCACAAGGTAAGGCACTTCTCACCTCGGGGACACGGTGCAGAAGACTTAAAATAGGAAGTTTATACCTTCAATCAAGTTCCTTGGTCTTCCTGCCTTAGGGTTGTCCTAATCTTCTAAAATGTTCTATAGATTCCAGATCAATTTCACTGAGTATGACTGCAACAGAAATGATGTATGTTGGCCACAACTTCTCTATCCATGGACCCATTATTATCAAGGTGAGTTGGTGAGTTAAGCCAATTTTTTTTTTTTTTTTTTTGAGACAGGGTCTTGCTATGTATTCTAGGCTGTCCTTGAACTCCTGTCAGTTCTCCTGCCTCAGCCTCCTGCATACTGGGATCACAGGCCTGTGCCTCCATACTCCCGCCTGGTAAAGCGATTTTGGCAGTGGTCATCAGTTAGGCTGTGTCAGCTAAATTTATTTTTTCTCTGTTATTTCTAAGACATGGTCTTACTATGTAGTTCAGACTGGCCTTGAACTTACTATATTGCATAGGCTGGCCTTGAATTTGCAGGATTACAGATGTGTGCCATCACATCTGGCTATATCAGCTAAATTTTTTTAAAAATGTGTGAATGTGATGGGGATTTAACTCAGCCTGGCAATTGTGAGGTCATGAGTTCGATCCTCAATACCAAAACAAAACAAAACTTTAAAAATGTGTGAATATTACAGAAAATTTAGAACTTATAGAAGGATTTAAAAAGAAAAAAAAAATGTTCAGGGGCTGGGGATTTAGCTCAGAGGCATAAGCGCCTGCCTTGCAAGCAGGCAGTTGTGAGTTCGATCCCTGGTACCGACAAAAAGGAAAAAGACAAAAAAAAAAAAAAAAAAAAAAAAAGTTCTGATACTGACATACTTGGAAATGATCACTCTTAATGCTTTGGCTTCTTTTTTTTTTTTTTTTTTTTTTTTTAAATTGGTACCAGGGATTCAACTCACGACCGCCTGCTTGCAAGGCAGGTGCTTATGCTGCTGAGCTAAATCCCCAGCCCCAATGCTTTGGCTTTTTCCTACCTAAATTATTAGAAAAATGCTGGGTGCAGCAGTGCACATTTGTGATATTAGCACTCAGGAGGCTGAGGCAGAAAGATCTCAGAGTTGCAAGCCAGCCTGAACCACACAGTGAGACCGCTTATTATTGCTTTCAGGGGAACCTTACTCACAGTGTGTGGCCAAGGGTTTGCTGCTGGTATCGCTCCTCTTGCTGGCCGTGTTCCTCAGCAGTCCCTGGGCAGGGGTGTGCAGGGCCCGGCATCCAGCTGCGGTCTTCCATTAGGCCTTCCTTGAGCACCTTTACTCCAGTGACCCCTGTGCCTCTGTCATACTTTAATAAATGAAGTCTTATTTTCATAGAAACTTTTCAGTATGTGTTGTGTGAATTTAATTCATTCATGTAACAAAATGGGTGTTCAAAGCAGTGCCAAATGCACATGCATTAAAACCTCTCATTGAGATCAACCATGTAAACTGATGTTAGAATTTCAGTTTATCACAGATGCCCAGTTTTAGGGTCTTTATTTATACAGTCTTTAAATTTTACATATTTGTGTTGATTATGTTTCCTGTATTCTGGATTAAGGAACATGAGGCCCTGGGTTTAAACCCTAGGACCGTTTATGGGCTGGGGGTATAGTTCAGCAGTCCAGCTGGGTCCTCAAGATTTCACTGTGACACCACGACAGTGTCCTGTGCCAGTGGCGCTTCCCTCCTAGGCTCTGATGGCGGGATGAACCCGGGTGCGGGCTCTCAAACAGGGGACTCTGGAACTGGCGCTTGAAGAGCCACCTTTGACAGGGCTGAGGAAGGAGGGGACCAGAGCAAATTCTAGGGCTGGACTGCATTGACCAGAGCTAGACGGTGGGTATGGCTTGCGCTGAGACAGAGCCTAGGGCAGGGAGGTGAGGGTTTTAAAGACCGGGGTCAGAGTGCCCCCCGAGGTATGGATTCTGTTTAGGACGCAGAGAAGCCAGAGGATTTTTTTTTTTTTTTTTTTTTGAGACAAGTTCTCGCTAAATTGCTCAGGCTGGGCTTGATCTTGGGATCTCCTGCCTCCGCTTGTCTTGAGTGCTGAGATTACAGGTGCAGCTAAGACCTGCATCGAGAAGTCTTAGGCTCCCATCAGGTTTCGGCTCCTGAAGCGGTCCCGGGACTGGGCGGTTCGGAGGGAGGTTGGGCTGCGCCGGGTGTCAGGCGGAGTCCGCTGGGGTGATGGAGATGCCCTCAGTGTGACTGTGGCGATGGCTGCGCCCTCAGTAACTGCATCAATAACCACAGCACTGTATACCCGTCATGGAGATCTTCGCGCCGAACGCACTCAAGAAACACTGCCGAAGTCCTAAGGAGTCGCGCGAGCTACACCGCAGCCGCCAAAGTCCACGCTGCGGCTCAGCGCGAACAAAACCCCGAGCGCCGATTGGTCGACGGGGGCGGGGGTGGAACCGGAACTGGTCACGTAGGGGCGGGGCTGTCCGGAACCGGAACTGGCGGGGGCGGGGCCTCGCTGGCGGCAGCGGCGGCGGTTGGAGGGAGGCCGCAGTGGCAGGACACGAGCGCTGCGGCAGCCCCGGGAGCTCCATGGTGCGGGGCGCTCGCCGGGCCGCAGGAGGAGCCCGAAGCGCGCGCCGCTGCGCGCGCCGCCATGGGGTCGCTGTTCCGGAGCGAGCCCATGTGTCTGGCACAGCTCTTCCTGCAGGCGGGCACGGCCTACGAGTGCCTCAGCGCGCTGGGCGAGCGCGGCCTGGTGCAGTTCCGAGACGTGAGTGTCGGCGGCACCTGCCGCGCGGGATGCCTGTCCCCTTGCCCGGACGGGGGAAGGGAGGCCCTGCTGCCCGGCCTGAGCCTCCGGACACCCGGCCCGCCGGGATCGGCCCAGCTCGCCTTGGTTGGCAGCCCCGTCCCGGGGCGCGGTTCATCCGGAGTCCGGAGCCCCGAGCCGGGGGAGGGCCGCCTGGAGTCCTGTCGGGACTTCCGGAGCAGCTCGCTCAGGCTGTCGGAGCGGGAGCAGGAGGACTGGGAATTAGCGGGGCTGGGAGGATGGTCCAGGAGAGCATCTCAGAGGAGGCGCCGAGCCCCGGATGGGGACGGGAAGGAGCCGGCCTGGGACGAGCGGGGGTGGGGGCAGAGGGTCCCGGGGTGGGTGCAGGGACAGGAACAGACAGGTGGAGCCCGGGAGGGCCGAGCGGGGCGCGCTCCCGGCGTTGGGAGCCCGTGTTTGCCTTGCTCGCTACAGTGGGGCACTGGAGCGGGCGCGCGATCAGTGGAGGTCACCGCAGACCCTGTGTGCCTGCGTACTTGAGTATCGTCGCCAGCTCCGGGGTCAGGGCCTGCTGGACTTGTTCACACCTCTCGAGGTCAGAACCTCGCCCAGTCACTGGCCTTCTTCTTTGGCATTAATAGGCGTTTGTTGAATAAATGAATGAATGAACAAACTTTTATTGAGTGTCTCTTGTGCCCAGGCACTGCGTTTGGTGCGGGGGACTCGGTGTAAACAAGGCAGCCTGTGTTCCTGGTGCTCAGTCTGGGAGGAGCCGGGTCCACACTGGCTGATTGTGAGCTTGATAGTGAGCGGAGTGTACTAGGGAGCAGGACCTGCACCGATGGAACAGAGTCACTTGGGAAATTTTTTTTATGGGTACCGGGGATTGAATTCACAACCGCCTGCTATGCCGCTGAGCTAAATCCCCAGCTCACTTGGGAAATGTTTTAATGTCCTGGGCCACTTCTGTCTCTTGTTTCACTTCGTCTGGGGGGGAGGGGATCTTTAATTTCAAGAGGAGACATTGGAGGTCCCATTGTGATGGTTCTTGGGGAGGTCTCGTAGGCAGCTGCCATGTGGTAGTGAAGCCCTGATGACAGCAGGTGGCAGCCACAGAGTAGGGACCTGTGGTGGTGCCTGGGCTTCTGTCCAGAGCAGGGAGATCGTTCTGTCCCCCTAGGCTGAAGCCAGGGCACTTGTCAAACGAGGATTGTAGCTCAGCTGAATGCTTTGATGGCCACCAAGCCCGGGTTCCCACAGTGCCTCCGTATCATGTCTGGAAGTGTACTCGGTTCCTTTTGAAGCAGCAGTGAAAGAAAAAGTGATGATCTTTTGTTTTCTTTTTTGTCCTAAGGGGTGGAACCCAGGGTGGTGACACCCCAGCCCCCCTTTGACTTTTTTCCAACGACAAAGAAAACTAACACACTTAAGACAAGCGTGTGCAGAGGGGGTTCCAGGGCACCTGTGGCTGTCAGGCTGTGGGGTGTCTGAGCTGAAGTCCCAGCTGTCCTCTCTCCTATCTGAAGTCTCTCAGTGACTTCACCTTCAGAGGGTGGGTTGTGACTCTGAGTGACAGGAAGGGGGCTTGTTGAACATGTCTGTGTGACAGCCAATGGCAGACCTGGAAGAGAGGTCAGCAGGCTACCCAGAGGAGCTGGGGCCAGGGGGAGATTGCTTCCCTCAGTGACCGTTCTCAGACGTTTCCTTGTGGTCCTTGGCTGCTGGCAGAGATGATTTACAGTGCCCACCCTGTCTGTACCTGCTCCACAGGTCTCCTCTGCTAGACTTAAAAGGAAGCTGTGGCCAGGGATTTAGCTCAGTGGTGTAAATGCATACCTGGCAAGCACAAGGTTTTGAGTTCAATCCCTGGTACCAAAAGTAAATAAATAAATAAAAAAGGAAGTTGTATAATAGGTGCTTTTTCCATTGACTGAATTGGGGTGACTCCCCAATTCATGGAAAAAACCGTTAGAACTTCATCAGATTGTACGTGTGGTGGAGCACTCCTGTAGTCCCAGCACTCAGAGGCTGAGGCAGGAGGAGGCCAGCCTCACTACGTAGTGTGTTCTGGACCTCTTCTTTTTTTGGAGGCCAGGAATTGAACTCATGCTCGTCAGGTGGGCACTGTGCCGCTGAGCCTATAATCCCCAGGATACGTAGTGAGATCAGTGCCAGCCTGAACTGCACAGTGAGACACCGCCTCAAAAAACAAATGGAAAAAGCTTGGTTGTGTCACCCATACCTCAGAAGTGGGAGTGTGTATAGACTAGGGGCGGCTGTGTAGTTCCCATCCAAGGATGGCCACAGAAGTTTAGCGCTCTGTAAAGATTCTGCTGTTTGTAGACCCCTGTGGTCAGTGAGGCGCTTGCCACTGCAGGAGGCAACTTTGAACCCGAGGTGTGGTCTCACAGCGGGGCGGGGCGCCCTTTTCAGTTCTTCCTGTGCGGAGAGGTGGTGTGCGCCCCAGCAGGAACTCACGGTGTCTGCTTTAGATTGTGGCCTGCAGAAATGAGAGTGCGATAAACGAAAGCAAGATTAGAATTCGTTTTCTTCTGGTTAATTCTTTAAAAATTCAAAACATTGGTCAAAACTTGGAGACTCTGGAAGTAGACCTTTCTCAGGGAAGGTGTCTCAATTATGTTTCAAGTGTCCAGTACCAGTAACTCTGGACAAAAGAGGTGAATTTTTTTTTTTTGTCTTTTTCCTTTTTATCGGTACCAGGGATGGAACTCACGACTGCCTGCTTGCAAGGCAGGCGCTTATGCCGCTGAGCTAAATCCCCAGCCCCTAGAGGTGAATTTTTTGCCCCAAATATCTTTCAACATGAATGACTGTACGAGCAGTATGTGTCAAGGATGGGAACTTTGGAAAGCATGGGAATCATCCATTCCTTTCAGTGCTCCCCTATCTATAGTTTAACACTTAACTTTTAGGTTAATATTATTCTGCTTTTCATACACAAGTCATGGCTCATTTCCTAACTTTATTAATTTTTTAAATTTTATTTTTTTGGTGCTGGGGATCGAACTCATGACCTCAAGTTTGCCAAGCAGGCACTTAATGCCACTGAGCTAAGCCCCCAGCCCCCTAATTTTATTAAATATTCTTTTAGTTTGTTTTTTCTTTGCTAGGGATTGGACCAGGGCATTTCCACTGAGCTACGTTCCCAACCCTTTATCTTGAGACAGCCTTGCTAAACAGGTAAATGGCCTAGACTGGATTTGAATTTGCAGTCCTCTCGTCTCAGCCCCCAGAATGGTAGGGTTACAAAGGTGCACCATGTACCAAACCTTTTGTCTTTCTTTTTTTTTTTTTGGTAACAACGATTGAACTCATGACTTGGCGCCCTCCCGGCAGGCACTTGTGCCGCTGAGCTAAATCTCTGACCCTAGCCTTTTGTCTTGTGTTGTATTTATTTTGTTTTTGAGACGGGTTTCTCTTTCTAGTACAGCGTGGCTTCAAACTCCTATGTAGCCCAGGCTGGCCTGAGTTCATAACCCTCCTGCCTCAGCCTCCTGAGTCAGGGTTATAGGTATACACCATCACGCTGACCTGCAGTGTCTTTCACCGTTTTAAGCTTTGCAGTAGAAGGAATTAAGTCAACACAAGAGTGCAGCGACCTGTCATGAGAACCCACGTGAGCTTACAATAGTGTGTTCTAGTCTCCTCTCCTCCCCCTCCTAGCCTCGATCATCTGAAGCAAATCCAAGATGTGTAAGTTCACATTTCAATAAGTATCTCTGTGTTCATACTTGAACCGTTTATTAAATTTCATAATATCAAATAGGTGATGATTTAAAGCATCAGTTTTGATAAGTGCATAGTAATAGGTCACGTGGCCAAACCCTCTTTTCAAACTTTCTTTATTTGTGGTCCTGAGGATGAAACGCAGGGCCTCACCCATGCTAGGCTGGCGCTGTGCCGCTGAGCTATACCCCAGCCCCTTTATAAAACTGTAAGACACTGTCTTGCTAGGTTGGCTAGATTAGGCTCAGGCTTTTGAGCCTCCTGCCTCAGTCTCCCCGAGGGCTGGGGTTACAGTTTTGCACCATCATGCCTGTACTTTTTTTAGTCCATGTTTACAGTATTTAATGTTCACGTTTGTTGTAAACATGGAGTTGGTGCATGTGCAGGATGCATCTTATTCCTTCTTCTGCCTCCCTGCCCTCCCAAATCTGCACTTTTTACACAGGGTTATTAAGGTGTGTCATCCCGTCCCCGCAGCTCAGTGTGAAGTTTCACGGATTATTTGAAAGTATGTTTGGTCAGGCGACCATCACTACAGTCCAATTCTAGACTATTCCACCACCCTAATAAGGGGCCCATTTCTATAGCGGAGTGACCCCGTTCCTTCCCAGCCCTGGGCTTCCGCCAGTCAGCTCTCTGGCTTTGCTGTTCTGGGCACTTCCTGTTGCCTGGCTCTTTTCATTGCTAAGTAGTGTTCCATGGCATGGATATGTCTATACTTTAATCCTTTCCTATGGTTGGATTTAGGGCTAATAAATTTTCTCTACCCCAGAGAATGATATTCTTTAACTTTTTATCCATATCTGTGTTTTTTTTTCCCTTAAGTTAAATTTCTTTATAAGACGTATCAGTATTTTTCAGGCTTTTGTTCTTTGATAATAACAGTTGCCAAGTCTTTGTCCAGAAATCAGAACAGTTTCTTTCTCATTCAGTAGCATATGAAAATGTACTTTCCCCCAAATCCTTGCCAAAGATACTTTATTTTACAAATAAATTTTGCCAAGTATAGTGGCACACAGCAGTGGCCCCAGCACTCAGGAGGCTGAGGCAGGATTGCTGTGAGTTTGAGGCCAGCCTGAGCTGCACAGGGAGACTTTGTAGAGGTAAATTTGGGAGGAGGAGTGTGCTCAGCCATGGGGCCCGAGCGTGGTGCAGGTGGGGCCTGGACTCAGTCGTCAGCACCAGAGATCCAGGTGAGTGATACAAGCAACGGTCCGTCTATTTTTAATTATAAAAGTGTAAAGCAATTTTTTTCTCCTTTTCTCAGCTCAACCAGAATGTAAGTTCTTTTCAAAGAAAATTTGTTGGTGAGGTGAAGAGATGTGAAGAACTTGAACGGATATTGGGTAAGTTTATTTTCCATTTTAATAATGTGTACATTATTACTGTTTCGGCAAACCTTATTTTAGAAAAGTCAGAGACTCTAGTAAACTGAAAGAAAAAAAGCAGCTGTTTATATTCTTCCCATTCAGTAGTGTACTTAGGGCTGCAATAGAGCTCAGTGGCCTGGCAAGCGTGAGGTCATGAGTTCGATTCCCAGTACCATGCTATATGCAGGTTTTGGTATGCTTGGGCTCTTCTCCAACTCATAGCGATCCACCTGCCTCAGCTTCCCAGTGCTGGGGAGACAGGTGTGCACCCCTGCGCCTGGCATTTGTACGCAGTTTTTCATCCTTTCTGTTATTCTTCTAGAGAGGGAAGGGGTCGTGTACATGATGGCCAGCTAATGTTGTCATCAGCCTGGTGCTTTATTTGGTACTGCTACCGGCTGGTAGGTCCATGCGCTCCCTGCTGACCAAGTCAGAGGAGGCCGTTTATCCTAGAAAAAGCCCTCCTCGCTGGGCGGCCAGTGCGGGCCTCTTCCGTGCCCACTTATCACTGGGTCCTGATTTCATTGTAGTGCAGGGGAACTTGGGCTGCGGCCCCCTGGGGCTGAGTCCCGGGGTCTGCCTGTCCTGTCACCTCTCTGTCACTTCACTGGGGTGAGGAGTGGAGGGGGTGTTGGCTATGTGCTTGGCCAGGAGGAAGTTGGGGGAAGCTGCTTATCTCTAAAAGAAAGCAGCCTTGCTTTTGAAATCCACACTGCCCTGCTGGTTCCAGTGACCCCCTGCTGCCACCAGACCAGGTCCCGCAGTGCCAGTGCGCCCTGAAGCTTGCTCTGCGTTTGTCACACTAGGTTCGGATGATCTCCAGGGAGGGACCTGCCCGGCGAGCAGGGGTGGTGCGGCTCCTGCTGGTCTCCCTCAGTTCTGGTGTCCCAGTGGCTTCAAGGTGTGGACACCCCAGGGGACCATGTGGTTGGGGAGTGGCTGTTCCTGCTGGGAGCAGTCTCAGTTTTCTGGGCTCTACTGGAATCCAGGGTAACCCAGGGAGGGAATAGTGACAGGTACAACAGAATTTCCTTCCCAGGCCTGGGTAGCAGGACGCCTGAGGACCTGGGCTGAGCTTGTGGCTGTGGACTGATTTCTAAGAGCCTGGTGCTGCTGGAGATTTTAGTTTTGAGGATTTTGAACAGTGACACATCCACTCAACCACCTGCCGGTGTCCTGCTGACACCCGGAACCCTGATAAGCTGCACATAGCTGTCCTAGTGTGGCGCCACTTTCCTGCCTGCTGCAGGCCTGTGTTGGGGGGCAGAGCGGCCCCAGCACGGCTGAGGCTTCCTGTGGTGTGAGCTGTTGCAGGCTTACAAGGAACGCTTGTCGATTTAGGAACAAATTGGGTTTGCATTTATTTCTAGAAACCTCTTAAACCCAGTACTTTTTTTGGTTAAGGGTTTGAGACAGGGCCTTGCTCTGCAGTTCAAACTGGCCTTGAACTCACTTTGTAACCCAGACTGGCATCAAACTCACAGTGAGCCACCTGCCTCAGCCTCCCAAGCACTAGGATTACAGGCATCCGCCACCACACCCAGCACACCCAGTGCTTCCTTGGTTCTCAGGCTGGTGATACAGAGTTACTTTTTCGCATCCTTCTCTCTCTCTCCAGCTTTCTTTTTCGCTTTTTTTTGTTTTTTTGTACCCGGGATTGAACTTGCAACCTTGCGGCAGGTGCTTATGCCACTGAACTACATGCCTGGCCCTCTTTTTCCCTTTTGAGACAGGGTCTTGCTCTGTAATTCAGGATGGCTTTGCACCTATTGTGTAGCCCAGACTGGCCTCAAACTCATGGCACTCCTGCCTCAGCTTCCTAGGTGTTGAGATCATAGGCGACACGCTCGCCTCCCTCCAGCCTTCATTTCTTCATTTTCTAAAATATTGTGGCTGGTTAGGGCTCTCCCAGGTATTGTAATTTCTAGGCTCAAGAGAAGGACTCTGGTTTGTTTGGAGTACTAGGAGTTGAATCCTGGGCTTTTGCACTGAGCTACATCTGTAGCCCCCTTTTAAAATTTATTTTTATTATTATCAGTAGTAGTATTTTCCTGTTTACACCGTCTCTTACTTGTGCAGCTGGGCGGCAGGCTCTCTCCTCTGTTTGATCTAAGGCTTTCAGTTCAGTTCTGCCACTGAGAAGGGTCCAGAGCGCCTGGGGGAGGAGAGGTCTAAGTGTCTCCTCGCTGCTGGGGAGTGAGCTTCAGGTGCAGCCTCCTCTGCCTCCTTGGCCTGCTGAGTCTTCTCTCCAGATCTCAGTGTCATCTCTGTGACCTTTCCTGCTCCAAACACAAAACATGAGATGGGTATGGTGGTGCATGTGTGTTATCCAGGCACTTGGGAGGCTGGGCAGGAGGGTCACAGGTTTGAGCCCATCTGAGGCAACCTAGCACCTTATTGAGACCCGGCTCAGGGAAACACCAGAGAGTCTCCGTGTCCTTTGCAGTGGCCGCCGTCATTATGCAGCTGGGCAATTCAAAGTTGTCCAGGTTGGGCTGGATCTAGCAATCCTCCTGCCTCAGCCTGCTACAGTGCTGGGGTGACAGGTGTGTGCCATTGAAGATTTAAACTGACAGCTCCCGGGTCCTATTTCCAGTTTAAACAGTGCAAGTGGCCTCAGCACTGCCCCAGCGTGGTTCTGGACGCCAGCTCTTCCAAGGACTGCAGAGGAGCCACATGGCCGGCTCCTGGGGACAGTGACAGGGCATCACTCAGGCTATTTCCACACTTGCAAGCAGGTTCCCAGCATGCTGCTCCAGTGTGCAGGGCAGAGGATGCCACTGTGGCAGCACAGAGTTGGAGCAGTCTCACTGGACGCTCAGGCAGGTTATGGTTTGTTTTGCCTCTGCATCCGTCTCTCTAGGCTCCCTCCAGGAAGCCGTGCAGATCTTCACGACAGGGTTATGAAAAGGGGCCCATAGTCAGCTGGGACAAGCGGGGTTTTGTGTATTTAAAGATCAGGCTTTAGAATGTTGTGATGAAACGCGATGTGCTAGGTTTTGTTTTGCTTTGTTTTGTGAGACAGGGTCTCACTCTATAGCCCAGCCTGGCCCTGAGCTTGCAGGGATCCTACTGCCTCAGCCTCCCAAGTGCTGGGATGCTTGTGGTGTACCACTACAGCTGCGGTAGCTGTTTGTACCTAATTTGCTTCCATCTTATTTTCAGTGTACCTGGCACAGGAAATCACTAAGGCGGATATTCCCCTGTCTGAGGGAGAGGTCAGCCCTCTTGCGCCGCCTCTGAAGCAGGTTCTAGAAATGCAGGTAACTTGACCCTGAAGAAGCCTTTTTTTTTGGTGGTGCAGGGGATTGAACCCAAAGGTGTTTGCGCCAAGCTACATCTCCAGCCCTTCACATTTTTCATTTCTTCTGTGTTGCTAAAGTGCCAGTCTGAACTGGAGCGTGTGATCTTCTTGCCCCAGCCTCCCAGAGTGCTGGGGTCTCAGGCCTGTGCCATCAGGCCCAGCCCATTCTCTTCAGGGCTGTAAGTTCTGGGCTCCCTCCCGGGTGCTAGTGTGCAGAGGCCCGCGAGAAGCAGGTCATCAAGTCTGCTGCATGCACTGTGGGCTCCTCTGTGTCTCAGCACCTCCCCTAGTAGCGATGACCGCAGCCCCTGGCTGCAGCACTTGCCTCCTCCCCAGATCCACCCGACGCTGCCATGTGGTTGTCAGAGGCCAATGAGGGTGGCAGGCAGCGTGCCTTCCTCCTGAGACCCAGGCTGGCATCACGCATCAGCGCTTCCCTGAGAACCATCCAGGAAGGATCCTGTCGGATCCTCTAACAGTTCATTTCTGTGTGACATGGCCAAGTCCCCATTGCTCCTTATTTTTTAATTGTTTGGGTTTTTTTAGACAGAGTCTTTCTACATAGTTCAGGCTGCCCTTGAACTCATGGCAATCCTCCTGGCTCAGCCTCCCAAGTGCTGGGATGGCAGGTGTGCTCTGCCCTGCCTGGTACTTAGCGCTCATTTTGAACAGTGAGTGTGGTGTAGCCAAGGCCCTTCTCTTGCCTTTCTGGGAGGAGGTCACTGCCAGTGTGGCCTGTGGGTTTGGCCCGTCCAGTGGTTGCTTACAATACCATTGCAAACAGCGACTGCTGTTCGTAGCGTTATCAGGCAGGGCCCCAGCGATGGGGGGAGTGTCAGGCAGCTCATTTGAGTCCAGTTCAGCATTTGCAGTCTGCTTTAGAGGTGCTATGTGTCTTTGGTTTTAATGCCGAAATACGGGTAAGATTTGTTCTCAAGAATTTTTGTGTCCACATAATTCTGTCAGCCACACATGCACAGAAACTCAAGCTGGAGACCAGGAAAGTGTATCTTTGGGATGATGATGGCAATTTTTTTCCTGTGTCGCAGATTGAAGGAAAGAGAGCCTTAGCATAGGGCACCGGGGACGAGTCTGTGGCATGCTTGCTGCAGGGGGCTGTGGGCAGCGCTGGAAGCTCTGAGAAGTTCGCTGTCAATGGGCAGAAGGGCGCGGGCAGGCACATACAGGACCAGGGAAGAAACGAGGGGCCCAGTCCCCAGCTCACAGCTCCTCGCAGGGCATCGGTGGTGTAGGACTTAGACGATGGCCTTTCAAACCCTGGAGCGTTTCACAAACTTACGTACATGCTGTTTTTTTATGTGTTATAAATGCTGCTGGCTTCAGTAACCCATAAAGAGATTACCAGCCATGTGCGCAGGGACACTGCTGCGATCCCTGTAATTTTCTTTCTTCCTTTTTGTTTTGTTTTGTAATACTGGGGATTGAACTCAAGGCCTTTGCACAGAGCTACATCCCCAGCCCGCTCCTCCCTACCCTTTTTTTACCTTTTTAAATCTGAGACAGATTCTCACTTAGTCCCTCAAGCTGGACTTGGCCTTGTGGGCGTCCGCCTGAGTGTCCCTCAGTGCTGGGTGGCAGGCTTGGTGACCGAGCCCACTGCCCCTGCTGCTCCATGACTGCTGTCTGACCGCAGGAGCAGCTGCAGAAGCTGGAGGTGGAACTTCGGGAAGTCACCAAGAACAAGGAGAAACTGAGGAAGAACCTGCTGGAGCTGATCGAGTACACGCACATGCTGAGGGTGACCAGGACCTTCGTGAAGCGGAACATGGAGGTCTGCGGCCATTGCGGGCGGGGCAGGCGCGCTGCTCTACTAAACCCTGCTGCCCAGAGCTTGCGGGTGTATTCTCAACCGTGGAGATGTGATGCTTCCTGGGCGTGAGGAGCTCCCTCCGAGCTGCTTTTCAGTGGGATTGTGCCACACTGATGTGACTTTTTTGCTTTTGTGGTTTTTTGTTTTGCTTTGGTACCGGGAATTGAACTCAGGACCTCGAGCTTGCCAGGCAGGGGATGCACCGCTGAGCTGTGTCTGCGGCCTGTGCCACGCTGAGAAGAGCATTGCGGGGCTTTCCCCGCCTTGTGGGGCTGAGCCATAGCAATACTGTGCATTCCTAAGGTGCTCTAGCTTGCAGTTGAAAAAACCCTTCTTATGATCATGAGGGAAAATGGAATAGGGGAATTCCAACCCTAAAGTTACGTTTTCCTGGATTGTTAAACATAGCAACATAAAAAGTCTGTAATTTATGAGGATGAAGAAGAGGCCGTGGGGTGTGCTTGGGAGCAGGGGTGTGGTAGGTGTTGGCGGCGTCTCCTAGGTGCAGGAATATCTGTGTAGACCCCGCTCCCTCGAATCAGGGCTGCTTGGACCCCGAGGTTGGGCTCTGGTGCCCCACCCCTCCTGCCCACTCCGCCCTGTGATCGCTCAGTCTCGTCACTGGCCCCTGCCAGGCGGCCGGCTTCTGTACGAAGCCCTGACTGAGTTTGTGGACGCGCAAGCAGCTGACAGGTAAAGGGTGGAAAACTGTCTTCTTGCCTGTGAGGGCCGAGTGGCACACCTCGCCTAGCCTGGCATTTTGCACCCGGATCTGAGTGGTTCCTGACGCTACTTGTGTAAACTTGCGTGGAAAGAGGATGTGAGACGTTGTCACGTGGAGTGACACACACCTGGTGTTGTCTTTTCCTAGTTCGAACCCACTTACGAAGAATTCCCTTCCTTGGAGAACGAGTGTTTGTTGGACTACAGCTATATGCAGAGGCTGGGCGCAAAGCTGGGGTAGGTGCCAAGATGGGGATACCATCTTGGCTGTCCTCGTGCTGTAGGGTTGCTGGGTGGGTGCAGGCGACACTCGCTTGAGTGGATGCTGGCTCCTGTGCCTGCTGCGACCTCCCTGCTGTGTGGCTGCCAGCCAGGTGCCATGAGGTCACTCCTGGTGTCATGTGCAAGCGGATTAACCTTTTGAAGTGGAGCTTTCTGCAGCTCTCTCTGTTTATTCTTTCGGCTGACTTGGGCTGGCAGTAACTCGTTCCCTTGTATGATTTGTGAACTTCTGTGCCTAGGTCAGTTCTTGCCAGAAGGCTTTCGAAGAGGCTCTGAGGGTTTCCCTGCAGGGACAGTGGGCGACTGTGTTCGCTGGACAGCTGGTGCACGCTGCCAGCCCAGCCCAGTCACGTTGCTGTCTCAGTGTGATGACGGGTTTGGTTTGGGTTTTTTTTTTTTTTTTTTGGTTTGGATTTTGAGATAGGCAGTAATGGGGATTAAGGCACAGTCCCAACCAACTCTGATCTGTGGTTGTAAATTCTCAGGGTTTACAACCTTCTCCTTCCATCTGGAACAAAACCTGAGTTTCCCTGCAGTAGCGCTGCAGAGTGGACTTTGTCCAGTGCACCCGTTTGCTAATGGTGGAGTCCTAGCTCTAGGGGGATGCAGGTCTGTCCCCTCTGTTATCTGGCCTGGTGCCTGTCACTGTCCCCGCACTGGCATTAAACTTCAGGCCCTGAAGTACGGGTCAGTAGCAGCCACCCCTTTTACTGTATTTTTCCGGGGCTGGGCATTGAACCCTGGTTTTCTGACTGAGCCCCATCTGCAGCCCTGATTTGTGTTACATTGTGTTTTGAGACAAGGTCTTGCCCTGCTGCCCAGGCTCACCTTAGCCTCTGGAGTGGCTCGGGTGACAGGCTTGTGCCACTGTGCCAGGCCTCGGTTATACTTTTCAGAGGACACTTCACAAAGATTTTATCTGGCATTTGAGGCGCTTTGCAGCTGGGGGCTTTAGCCCGACCTCCCTACTATGCCAGAGTGGCAGCCTTGGTGCCCTCAGCCCCTGCATGGTAGAGCACGTGGCTCTGGCTGACAGCCGCTGTCCTTGCAGGTTTGTGTCCGGCCTCATTCAGCAAGGCAAGGTGGAAGCGTTCGAGAGGATGCTGTGGCGTGTCTGCAAAGGGTACACGATCGTGACCTACGCGGAGCTGGACGAGTCCCTGGAGGACCCTGAAACGGTCAGTGCCTCCTGCAGGCTGCACGTGGGCCCCAGGCTTCAGCTGCCGCACGCGGTATGCTGGCCTTGCATGCGAACCCCACCGCATGTCATCTTATTTACTTGCTGGCAACGGGAATGGAACCCAGGGCCTTTGTACTGAGGCGCAGCCTTTTAAAGTTTTAATTTTGAGCCCGGGCCTCACAGAGTCACTTAGTTGCCCAGGCTGGGGCTGAACTTAGGATCCTCCTGCCTTGGCTTCCAGAGTGTGGGGCTGCTAGTTGTATGCCACTGTGCCTGGTTCAGCCCTGTTTGGTCACGTGGCTCATCCTCCTGGCACACATGGCATTCCCATGCTGCCTCCCTCCCTCCCTCCCTCAGAGTGAACAGAAGTCTCCACCCCCTGAGGCAGAGGTTTGTCCCTGTGCTGCTGTGCTTGGGCCCTGCTGGCCCCTCGAGGAGTGAGGAAAAGCTAACTTTGGTTTTCACGGCTGTGGTGTTAGGCGCTGGCCTTAGGTGCACTGGGCGAACCCTTTGCAGCCCCGTTCCCCGGCTCAGACTTCATGGACTCTGCTTTGGTGAATAGTTGTGAATGTACCTGGTTCTCCTTACTGGAGTTAGGTTCCTTTAAAGTCACCATGAGCTGGACGGGCGGCACAGGCCTGTAATCCCAGCCCAGGAGGCTGAGGCAGGAGGAGTGGGGATTCAAGGCCAGCCTGAATCCCCTGGCTCAGAAAGCACAAAGCAAAATAGAAAAGAAATCACAGGCATGAACTGGTGACGCTCTCTCCTGGCAGGGGGAGATCATAAAGTGGTACGTGTTCCTGATCTCCTTTTGGGGAGAGCAGATTGGCCAGAAGGTGAAGAAGATCTGCGACTGGTGAGGAGCCGCGCCCCGCCTGGTTGTCCTCCTTACTGAACCCTGCTCTCCGCCTCGCCCTCGGCCCCCGGAGCCTGCTGCCTCCACTTGTGTTCTTCTGTTTCTTTTCTTTGTTTTTTTGAGGCAGTCACTGTGTAACTCAGGCTGGCTTTGACTTTGCAGAGGTCCTCTTGCCTCAGCCTTTCGAGTGCTGGGTTTACAGATGTATGCCACCACACATGGCCTGAAAGGCCCAACTGGTAAACACTGAATTTGTCGTCACTTACCAGGGCATTACTTAAAATATTTAAAAGTGGCAGTAGGGTGTTGTGGCACATTCCTGTCATCCCAGGACTCTGGGAGGCTGAGGCAGGAGGACTGCAAGTTTGAGCTCAGCTGGGCAACTGAGTGGGACCCAAAATTAAAAAAAAAAAAACAGAAAAAGAAAAACAGTGACATGTTAATAATATTCTCAGATTTGACCTTTTCCCTGGACCTAAGGTTTGGGGTCAGCCGAGGATAGGCTCAGCTTTGCTGCTGGGCTCCCTGTGACTTTCACAGCCCTAGGAGCCTCCGTGCCCTGCCGGAGGGGACACATGGGCCCCAGCTCAGCACCCCTGATGCCGCTTTCCTGGGCTCAGGTGGCCAGTGGCGGTCATCATGGTCACCCACCCATGAGGCGAGGGGAAGTCCCCGTCCCAGGGCTGTGAGGATGCAGGGAGCCTGAGCAGCAGGGTGATGCTAGCACTCTTGAGGATGCCACAGCTGGGAAGGAGCTTCCGGGGGTCTCGGGGCAGGGGAGGAACGGGGCTTGGGTCCCGGGAGCGTGTGCGAGATGCATGTCCAGTGTGTGTGCAGGACCCCCCGGCCCTGCTGCGCTCTCCTCTTGGCCTGTGTGAGAGGTCTCTGCTGCTGGCGTGGGCACTCTCCTAGTCCCCAGGCTCAGCCCTGTCTCCCCCTGCCCTCCAGTTACCACTGCCACGTGTACCCCTACCCCAGCACTGCCGAGGAGCGCAAGGAGATACAGGAGGGACTCAGCACCCGCATCCAGGACCTCTACACTGTGAGTGGCCGCTGTCCCATCCTCCTCCCCCTGGGGCTCTGCCTCTCACCCAGCGTGTGGTGGGTGCTAGTGGCAGGTGGCAGTGGGTGGGTTCAGGCCATTTCAGCCAAGGACCCCCCTTGGTGGGAGGGCCTTGAGTGGCAGTGGCCCCTCCACCAGGTGCTGCACAGGACTGAGGACTACCTGAGGCAGGTGCTGTGCAAGGCCGCGGAGTCCGTGTCCAGCCGCGCTGTGCAGGTGAGGAAGATGAAAGCCATCTACCACACGCTCAACATGTGCAGCTTCGACGTCACCAACAAGTGCCTCATCGCTGAGGTCTGGTGTCCTGAGGCCGACCTGCACGAGCTGCGCCGCGCGCTGGAAGAAGGCTCGGTGAGGCCCTCGAGTGGCGTCCAGGGCGGACGCGGGAGGGCGGAGAAGACGGAATGTTGCAGGGTGCAGCCAGGGCGCTGGGCAGTTTTAGAAAGCTGGTCCTCCTCAGCCTGCGTGGCAGGGCTTTTGATTTAATGGAAGATTAAACCCGGTGCCTTTGCATGGAACTCCAGCCCTTTGTGTTTTTTATTTTGAGACAGGGTCTTGCTAAATTGTCCAGTCACTGAGGCTGCACTTGAATTTGCAGCCCTCCTGCCTCAGCCTCCCGGAGTGCTGGGATGGTGGGAGTGCACCACCCTGGCTGGCTCTGTGCCTTTCGAGCTGCTCTTGGAGAGCTGGGATGTGGCTTCTGTAGTCCCTCCCTGAGAGGCAGCGTTGTGGTGGTTCTGTTTTATGCTGGGGTAATGTGGCCACAGAGAAGCAGATGTGAACAGATACTCTTTCCCCTTCCTTTTTTTCCGACCAGAAAGCTGGGGGCTGCGTGCCCCCATCCCGCCCTTTCCACTTCCTGTAGCCCCACCCCCTCTGTCTGGGGAGTCTCTGAGCGCCACAGGCGGCCCCAGCATGTGGGTGGTTTCTAGGGTGTCAGTGCCAGGCCCGATGACCCCGGCCTTGTAGAACCTGCTGGCCGTTTGGGCCACACCGCTGCCTCCTTTTTGACTAAGATAGGCGACCTCGGCCATGGCCCCCCACCCCTGACATCTCGGCCTCATGTCACATTGCTGACCGCGGGTCCCCACTCACCCCGCCTGATTGTGGGGACCCAGCCTGCCCTTCCCCTTCCCCTCCCCCTCCGCCCTGCTCCTGTCCCCTGACCTCCCCCTCACTGTCCCCGTCTCCATGGCAGCGGGAGAGCGGGGCGGCGATGCCGTCCTTCCTGAACACCATCTCCACCAAGGAGACGCCGCCCACGCTCATCCGCACCAACCGCTTCACTGAGGGCTTCCAGAGCATCGTGGACGCCTACGGCGTGGGCAGCTACCGCGAGGTGAACCCAGGTGCGCGCCGCCCCGGGGGCTGGGGACCCCGAGGCCACCTGCGCAGAGTGAGACCTGCCCTCCCTGCCGCCCTCCTGCAGCCCTCTTCACCATCATCACCTTCCCGTTCCTGTTCGCGGTGATGTTTGGAGACTTCGGCCACGGCTTCGTGATGTTCCTGTTCGCCCTCCTGCTAGTGCTGAAGGAGGACCACCCCCGCCTGACCCAGTCCCAGGAGGTACAGGCGCTGGGGCGCCTCCCTGCACAGCCCGGCGGCCTCCCCCCTCGGCGACCCTCCTGCCTCAGCCTCCCCGGTGTGGGCTAAGCCGGGCCGAGCTGAACTGACTGCCCGCCCACCCCCCAGATCCTGCGGATGTTCTTCAACGGCCGCTACATCCTGCTGCTCATGGGCCTGTTCTCGGTGTACACGGGCCTCATCTACAACGACTGCTTCTCCAAGTCGGTGAACCTCTTCGGCTCAGGCTGGAACGTGTCGGCCATGTACAGTGCCGGCCCCGCCTCGGAGGAGCGCAGCGGGCTGGCGCTCTGGAAGTGAGCGCCGGGCGGCTGGGCGGGCGCCTCGCCTGCTGACCCTGCGCCGTGTGACCGCCTCTGCCTTCCCTTCCAGCGCCAGCACTGTGCGGCACAGCCGGGTTCTGCAGCTTGACCCCAGTGTCCCCGGCGTGTTCCGGGGCCCTTACCCCTTCGGGATCGACCCTGTGAGTGCCCCGCCCTCGGCGCAGCTCCCTGGCCCTGTACCTGCCAGGCCATGTGACCCCGTTCAGGGTTGGGGTGGGGGTTGCTCCGTGTGCATGTGCACAGCAGCACATCCATCCCCCATGTGTGTGCCCCGTGTGTGTGAGCGTGCACAGCCCGTGGTCTGGTCCATGTCTGGGGGCTCCAGGGCTGGGATCCGGGTCAGGGCCCACGAGGATGCAGGGAGCCGGAGTCCTTCTGCCCTGCTTCCTGCCTGTCCTAAGTGAATGTGACACTGCCAGTGCCGAGTGTCTCTGAGTAACCTAGAAAGACGTGCAGGGCACAGCCACGGAGGGAGCTGCAGGTCCCCATGTGCTGCTCCCAGGGAGGCTGTGGACCAGGGGTGCTCATGGGAGGCTGAAGTGGCCCCAGGTGCCGTGGTCCCCTCTCCCCACCCACGGGGTCCGGGCATACTGGCTTGGATGAGAAAGGCTCAAGCAGGCCCCCGAGCTTCCCCAGGAGGTCACTGCTTCTAGCTGGGCTGGGGCTGAAGCCTGGCAAACCCTCTGCCCCAGAGCCACCTCCAGGCTTGGCTCTTTCCTCGTGGAGGGAGTTTGACCCAGGACCTCACATGCACTGGGCAGGCGGCTCCCACTGCGTGCCAGCCCTGCTCCAGCCCTTTTCATTGGCTTTTTTCATTTTGAAGCAAGTTCCCAGACCAGCCTCCACCGTGCAGTCCTCCTGCCTCAGCCTGCTGAGTACCCAGGATTTCAGGAGGTGTAGCAGATTTGGGATAGGCTCAGCCTTGCTCTGGGACACTGTGGCTGTCCTTATATAAATACAGTGAGGAACAAACAGACACACAGAACGGAAAGCAGTGTGGCTCTGCCAGGAGCCAGGTGTCGAAGTGTGCCCCGATCCATTTGACTCACGTCCAGACAGTGTGTGTGACCAGTTGGCACTCATAAGACTTCATGCAATGGGAAACTTGAAAACGTTTACAGCAATGTCTGTAAGGAGAGCACTTTGCAGCCGGAGGCCCTGCTAATCCATAAGGGAACCAGGAGGAAAGCTTGTGTGAGGTTGTGGGGCCTCGGGGGAGGCCAGGTCACGGTCTGGGGCGACCCCTGCCGTGCTGCTCTGGAGGCCACAGAGCAGGTCAGCTGTGTTCTGCACTCCCACCAAGAGGTGGTTCTGCCTCAGCCTCAGCATTTGTGGGTTGACTTTCCATGCCTCTGGGATGCTGCAGCTCCACAGTGTAGGCCGCTCTGCCGTGTCTCCTTTATCTAAATCAGTTAGGCTGATGGTCCCCACTTCTTCCCTCTAGTTCCCAGCCTTAAATTCTCCTAAAATCTTGCTTTTACTTAAAAAGAATCATTATTTTCAAAAACGGAAGAAACTAGGCGTGCTGGTGCATACTTGGGATCTCAGCACTCTATGAGCCTGAGGCAGAAGGATCACAAGTTTGAGTCCACCCTGGAGAATTCAGCAAAGTCATGAGATCCTGTCCAGAAATAAAAGGGTGGAGAGTGCAGTTCAGCGTGAAGGCTCAGGGTTCAGCCCCAGGATGCACACAAAAGCAAAACCAGAGGAGCTCGAGGGCGGCAGGCTGCTGTGCGGACAGCCCTGAATGGACACGGCAGGGGCAGAGTCTGGCCCAGGGGTGCACGAGAGGGATTTCCAGAATGGAGAGTGCGGGGCAGGGTGGACAGAGTGGGCCCCTCGGGCCCCTGGCCACAGCACCTTCTACATGGAGATTTCAGGGCTGTGTTTTCGTGGATGCTCTGGGCCTAGCCTGGCCTGGGGGGTATCTGGGGGAGCAGTGACCCAAGCTGCAGTGTGGTGGCCTCCGAGACAGCACCAGGCCAGGCACAGGACGGCAGCTTCCTCCAGGGTTGCTGTGCACAGGCATTAAACCCTTTGCATCCTTTTGTTTGGTCTTAGATCTGGAACTTGGCCACAAACCGCCTCACCTTCCTAAATTCTTTCAAAATGAAGATGTCTGTGATTTTAGGGATTACTCACATGACTTTCGGCGTCATCCTGGGAATATTTAACCACATGTAAGTACACGTTGGCTTGAGAGCTCTGTTCTGTACCAAGCCTGGCCCCTCACAGAATGGCCCAGTCACAACGGGCTGTGTGCTGTGCTCATTGGTCTGGGATTTCGTCATGCAACCTGGACTCACCTCATGGAGCTTCTGTGCCAACAGGGAGATAGGCACTGTGGGAAACCGTAGTTACTTCTGGAAGTGGGTTTTATAATACTCCTTTTTTGTTTTTTCTGGGACCAGGGATTGAACTCATGATCTAGTGCTTGCAAGGCAGGCGCTTATGCCACTCAGCTAAATCCCCAGCTGTACCTTTTTTTTTAACCAGACCAATCCATCATTATCTTGTAGCCATACTTTGTGTAATTAATACAGCTTTAAGTTGTAGCATAATTGGAATCCTGAAAAATCACTGTTACATGACTTAAGATCGAACTTCCTGAAGCTAGAGTCATCAGTAACTTGTGGCACCCAATAAAGTCACAAGGAGTTGGCCTGGTACAGTGGCACACACCTGTGATCCCAGTACTAGGGAGGCAGAGGCAGGCCCCACGAGTTCAAGGCAGCCCGGACTCCAAAGCGAGTACAGGGCCAGCCTGAACTGCATGGCGAGACCCTGTCTCAGAAAGAGAAAAGGCGCGAAGGAGAAGGCCTGGGCAGGCTCTGACCACGCAGACATCGTCATCTCTGCCGCCCTCATCTCTGTCCCTGCAGACCAAGCTCGAGCACGGGCACAGAGCCTCCAGACACACACGGTGACCCCGAGGTGGCCCGTGTGGCTCTGGCCCCAGGATTCAGGCTAACCGTGCCCTCACACCATGCCCCACTCCTCACCGGCTCTCGTCTCCTCAGGCACTTTCGGAAGAAGTTCAACATCTACCTGGTGTCCATCCCTGAGCTGCTCTTCATGCTGTGCATCTTCGGGTACCTCATCTTCATGATCATCTACAAGTGGCTGGCGTACTCGGCCGCCACCTCCAGGGAGGCGCCCAGCATCCTCATCGACTTCATCAACATGTTCCTGTTCCCCGCCAATGAGGCCAGTGGCCTCTACCCGGGCCAGGTGAGCCCGCCTCCGCTTCGCGTCAGCAGGCCGAGTCGGGTGCTCCGCACACCCCTTCCCACCCCCAGGAATGGCTAAGTCGCTGCCCCTGCGGCCGGCAGCCTGGTGGGAAGTGCATTCTGAGAAGGGTCCTGGGGCTGCCCAGTCCCCAGGCCTGGCCACCAAGGCCTCCCCGGAGCCACACGGCCTGTAGGGTGGGTGGCACTCGGGGCTCACTGTCCGGCTGAACACAGCCAGCTCTGCTGCTTCCTCCAGGTGCAGCTTTGCCTTTCTTTGTGCCTCAGTTTCCTCAATTGCAAAGTGTAAAAACATGCTGCTCGGCGTAGTAGGCAGCAGGTCTCTTGGGTGTGGCCTGTACCTGGCCACCGTGACTCACACTGTGTGCTTCCTGGGCTCCTCCCAGGGTGGCTTTGCTCTCAGTCTGGGGTCCTCGTGCACCCTCCCTCGGCTGCTGGACCCTGCCTCAGCTTGTGGACTTCCGGTTTGGTTTACGAGCTTCCCTCCCTTCCCTCCAGGAGTGCAGAGGAAACCTGGGCAGCTACATCCCCAGACCTCTCTGTCTGACTCTGAGACAGGTTCTCACCAAGTTGCCCAGGCTGGGCTTGGTCTCGTGATCCTCCTGCCTCAGCCTCCTGTGTGGCTGGGTCACAGGTGTGCACCACCATACCCAGCTTGTACAATTCTTTTTGAATGTTTTGGGTTTCTGCTTTTATTTCTGTTTCTCTCGTTCATGACCTGACAGAATGGTCATTGTTTCATGGGACATTTAGAAGGATGCAGGTACAGATGAACTGCGTCAGTGGGGCTCAGGCACCGTGATCAGGAAGATCAGCGCAGGGGCTGCCTCTCTCCAGTGCCGGCTGTGTGCCTGCAGTGCGCGTTCCCTGCCCCTTCTTTGGGGTAGGTGGTGGCCTCCATTGTCTGATCGAAGCCTGTAGCCCAGGGAGACCAGTGAGCAGCAGCTGGCAGGGCAGGATCTGAACCAGGGTCCGCCTGACCCTGCGGCCCAGGGCTCCCCCGGTGTTCTGCTGTGTCTCCCGCCTCTTGGGCCATTCAGGAGGTGCAGGGACAGTAAAACCTCCGACGTGGGCAGCACTGCGACCCTGAAAGCTTGTTCTCCCAAGTGGTGGCCGGAGGGTGACACATAGTGCCCAGCATATTTTCACCCACGCCCCATGGCTGTGTGTGTGTGTGTGTGTGTGTGTGTGTGTGTAGCATTTCCAGAGAACCGTTACCTGGAGTTCAGTCCCCATAACAGTCAGAGTAGCACGTGGTCTCTGCGTCATTCGCTCTGCTCATCAGGCCTGGTGTCGAGTCTTGAGTTTGGGGAAGAGTGGGCATCTTCCTGGCCCATGCGGCCAGCATAGCCGTCCCTGGTGCTGCCTGCCCAGAGGCCTGTCTAGCCTCAGCCAATGTGACCAGGTGTCCTGAGGCTGCTGCTGAGGGCTCCTGGTCTCCTGTGCTCCACAGGCGTACGTCCAGAGAGTGCTGCTGGCCATCACCGTGCTGTCCGTGCCCATCCTCTTCTTGGGGAAACCGCTCTTCCTGCTGTGGCTGCATCATGGGCGTGGCTGTTTCGGGGTGAGCCGGGTAAGTGTGGCCTAGCTGTGTGGCGTGAGGCAGATCTGCTTTTCTGTTTTGGTTTTTTGAGATGGGGTCCCCCAGTGTAGTCTAGTCTGGCAGCACTGAACTTACTACATGGCCAAAGCGAGCCTTTAACATGGGGTGATCCTCCTGCCTCAGCCTCCCAAGAGCTAGGATCACAGGCGTGCACCACCATACCTGACTTTTCTTTAAAAGAGTACTTGAGATTGAACCCCAGGGCCCTCTACAACTGAGCCCCACTTTTTTATTTACTTAATTTGAGACAAGGTCTTGCTAACTTTCCCAGGCTGGCCTCAAACCTGCAATCCTCCCACCTGAGGCTCAGTAACAGATTCTAGACTGTGGCACTGCGCCTGCCAGAATCATGTATTTGTCCTTCTATGTCGAGCTTGTTTTATTTACTGTAATTTCCTCAAGCTCCGTCGGTGTTCTAGCATATGAATTCAAGTTTCCTTTTGAAGAATATTTAATATTCCACTGGATGGCTGTGCCACTGTCGCAGTTACTTCCTCATCACTGGGACAGAACACCCGACACCCACAAGTTAGCGGAGGGAGGTCCATTTGGCTCACAGCTTCAGGCCGCAGTTGGCCGGCTCCAGGCAGGGGCAGGGTGGGCAGGAAGCGGCAGCAGCATGGAGCCTTCCGTCCCTTTGGTCCCACCCAGGCCACAGCCCACTCGGTGGTGCCACCCAACCCGGGTGGGCCTTCCCAGCATCCACATGCAGGACTACGCTAAGCCCATCAGCAAACTAAGCCACTGTCTCAGCCATGGTCCAGTGGCTCCCCAGGTCCCTTCCGTGGGTACAGGAGGCCTTGGGGCCTGTGCGTATGTTCCTCTGTGCATGCATCCACGGACACTTGTGCTGTCGTACCTTTTGGCCCCCATAAGTGACGCTGCTGTGGCTCTGCTGCATAAATAGCTCTGGAGTCTCTGCTTCCACTGCTTTGGGGGTACACCGGAAGTGCGGGTGCTGGGTCACGGTCATGCCATGTGTCATCACCCAGTGCCACACAGTGCTGCACCATCCTCCCCTCCTGCCAGTGCCCTTTCTTAGCCCTTTCCACGGCCACCTCTGCCCCTTCTCCCCATCACCTAGGCACCTGCTTAAGGGTAGCAAGTGCATTCAGCCTCTAGGAAGTTTTTTTTCTCAAGGTGCTGAATCAGTACTCGAGCCCACGTGAGTTTTGTGCCCCGAAAGGGGCCCTGACCCCTTGCTCTCTCATTCGCTAGAGCGGCTACACACTCGTGAGGAGAGACAGCGAGGAGGAAGTGTCTTTGCTGGGGAACCAGGACATCGAGGAGGGAAGTAACCAGGAGGCCAGATGCAGAGAAGTGACGTGCGAGGAGGTAACTGTCCCTCTGCTGGTGGCCAGCATGGATAATCACCAGCTGCTGTCACTGTGCGTGGGTCTGCTTGGGGCTCCGCCCTGTCGTTTCCTCCTGCACTGGGATTGAGCCTGTCACCACGGCAAGTTAGTGTGAGGGACGTGGCTTTTGGAAGATTCCCATAGCACTCAGAGGCTTTTCATAGTGGCGGAAATGAAACCCCCAGGTCACATGATGTCACAGCGGAATCAGCAGGCTCACCCGGGACAGAGGAGAGCTGGTATCAGGCTTGGGTTGCGTCTGAGTGGACTGAATCTCCAGTTCCAAGAGGCCGTGCTCGGGTTTGCTCTCTGTCCCCAAGCTGGTTGGCCCCATGATGTTGGGGCCACAGGCAGCCCTGGGCCCCCTTCAGTCTTTAGCCAGAGGGGAAAGTGTCTCACTGCACCCTGCCCTCAGGGGGACCCAAGGGAGGGACCTCAGGGAGCCACCCGATGGGCCTGGTGGGGTCACTTGCTTATCACTCCCCGATGACTGCCATCTTAACGTGGCAGGGCTGCAGGAACGATACCACGCACCAACGGCTTACACTGTCCCCGCGTGGCTCAGGGTGCTGCGGCCCACTCAGGGTCTGGTAGGTTTGGGGCCCCAGAGCCACTCCTGGCTCATGCAGCCTGGGGCAGGTGCTTCTCCCGAAGGTCACCAAGGCTGAGGGTCAGGGCCCCGGAGACCCGTCTTCAAAGGCTCTGTCTCCACACACAGTCACTTTGGGATTAGGGTTAGGGTTAGGGTTTTGCTGCCCCAGGGACCCTGTCTTAGTCACTTTCCCTTCACGGGATCCGGCACCTGCATCCACCACTCCACAAGGAGAGAGATGGTAGCTCACAGTTTCCGGTGGGTTCAGTCCATGCTTGGCTTGCTCCAAGGCTGAAAGGCTCGGTGGAGGGGCTGGTGGAGGAGAGCTGCGGACCCCGTGGCAGCTGGCAAGCAGAGAGGCGGGGTGGGGGACCGGGGACAGAAGCGCTCCCTGCTGGTCACACACCCGTGGCCAGCTCCCAACAGCTCATTCACCCCTGAGGGAATCTGCTGACGAGTACGGTGCTTGAGGTCTCTCATCTTCCAAGGACAGAGAAGCTTGGGGGACACTCGAGGTCCAGACCTTAACGGACTCCTTCCGCTCTCCTCCTGGGCTCTCCGTTGCTGGCTCTGCCCGGGAAGCAGGGAGCCAGCTGCGCTCTCCGCACATGTGGTGCCTGCGGGGGCTGCGGGGGATCTCACTGAGCTCTCTAGGGGTGGCTGTTGGGACCATCAGGATCCTCTAGTTGGGCGCCCTCAGTTCACCTTAGGGGAAACTGAGCCTGGGAGGGCCACACTTGTGGCCCGGGCTGGTCAGCCACGCTGTCCTCACCCCCCTATCCCAGAAGGCAGTTCTTCTTGTGGGCCCCCCGGTAGGCTTTGAGGTGGACACAGTGCAGACAGCATGTGTGACACGTGTGTGACTTCCCTCCTTCCCAGTTCAATTTCGGAGAGATCCTGATGACGCAGGCGATCCACTCCATCGAGTACTGCCTGGGCTGCGTCTCTAACACCGCGTCCTACCTGCGGCTCTGGGCGCTCAGCCTAGCCCACGCGCGTAAGTTGCCTGCGGGGAGCTCACGCAGCTCTAGCCAAAGGGAACCGAAGCGGCGGGCACGTGCGGTCCACGAGCTGTGGCTTCCTTCCAGTGCCTGGTGCCTGCACCAACAGCTACACTTGTGCCAGGTCTGCGAACCTGCGGCACAGTTCGCAAGCATAGGCAGTGCTGCAGGGCTGTCGCCAGCCAAGAGGAAATGGGGAGTGGCCAGGAGAAGTGGCCAGTCTTTTCTTTAAAAAAAAAATTGGGAAAGAAAACACTTTTAAGACTCCACGCTACAAGGGCCAGGGATTTAGCTTGGCGGCAAGTGCGCCGTCGTGAGTTCGATCCCAGTACCATAAAAAAAAAAATATTCCACGCTACCAACACTGTAAGAATCGGTTTTTTATTTTTGTGTTCCTTGCGCATTGAGACTAATAGGAAGTGGTGTTGCTGCTTGGACAGAAAGTGACCTCCCGGCCTTGCCTTGCAGAGCTGTCTGATGTACTGTGGGCCATGGTAATGCGTGTGGGGCTCCGCGTGGACACCACCCTCGGGGTCCTGCTGCTCTTCCTGGTCATCGCCGTCTTCACAGTTCTCACCGTTTTCATCCTGCTGGTCATGGAAGGGCTTTCTGCTTTTCTCCACGCCATCCGCCTCCACTGGTGAGTGGGAAGCTTGGCCTCGAAACAGAGGTTTCCTCTGGTTCCCGGGTTCAGAAGGCTCAGTCCGGGAGCAGCGTGGTGGGAGGGCTGGTGGAGGAGTGCTACTCCCCTCACAGTGGCCAGGAAGCAGAGCAGCGGGGTGGGGAAGGAGGCGCAGGAGTCTACCTTCCAGGAGTCTACCTCCTGTAACCCTGTCACCTTCTAAAAGCTTCTAAAAGCCTCTGCACACATGAGCCACTTGGGGGACATTCTAGGCTAAGCCATGCTATTGTGGCATCTGTATTCAAACTCTCTGATTAAACTGAAATTTGTACTGCCAAGGAAAAGCAAGCTGATGCTTGTAGAATACATGTTCTGTGCCCTTTTTTAAAAAATATTTTTTAAAGCCAGGCATGGTGCATGTCTATAATCCCAGCCCTTGGGATGCTGAGGCAGGAGAATCATTGTGAGTTCAAGACCAGCCTGAAAGGACCAAAAAACAAACAAACAAAAAAACTGAAACAAGGTCTTGCTATGTAGCCCAGGCTGGCCTTGAACTCATGGTGATTCTCCTGCCTCAGCCTCCTGAGTGCTGGGATTATAGGTTTGTACCACCCCACCCATCTGTTTCATGGCTTTTGTGTGTGCATCCCTGTTTAGAGTAAAGGAGAGGTTTATTTCAGCTCACAATCTGTAGGCTTTGGTCCATTAGCAGCTGGCTCTAAGGCATGGGCATGGGCATGGGCATGGCAGGGAAGAGGGAGGGATATGACCAGGCCCCTTCCTGCCAGCAGCTCAGATCTATGCCCGTCACCCAGAGGCCTTGAGGAAGCCCCACCCATGGGTGCCCAGGGCTAGGGAGGGACAGGCGCTTAGAAAGAGCCCATATTGGCCTCCCACATACTTTCAGGGTCACAGTCCCTACATCTGGCCACTCCTGTGTGTGCAGTGACCTCAGCGGGCAGAGGCCTCCTGCTCCCTAGATTTCACCATTAAATTTAGGGTGTGTAGTATGCAGGTGGTGTCTGCTGGCCTTTCTGTCACCTGGCTGGAAACCGCCTGGCTGGGGACAGGGGCGCTTAGCTGAGGAACACTCCATCGCACCAGGAGAGCACGCACCACGGAGCAACAGGCACAGACCTGGGTTTTCAAAAATTGTTAATGTTGGGGCTGGGGATTTAGCTCAGCGGCATAAGCGCCTGCCTTGCAAGCAGGCGGTCGTGAGTTCAATCTCCGGTACTGATAAAAATGAAAAAGACAAAAAAAAAAAAAAATGTTAATGTTGTCTTCAGAAACGCAGGGTGCTGTTCAGTCTTCCCTGATTGGTGGTCTTTCTGCACTGTGTTTTGTAGGGTAGAGTTTCAGAACAAATTCTACGTTGGCGCAGGCACCAAGTTTGTTCCTTTCTCGTTCAGTCTGCTGCTTTCGTCCAAGTTCAGCGACGACAACGGTGCAATGTGACGTCCTCCTGTTGTCCCCGCCAGCGTGCAGAGTCATGGAGAATTATCATGTCGAGAATTTCAGCCACGTCAGTTCACGATAGGAACAGTTCTGTCTCCATTGATTGCCTTACAATATAACCAAATGATTCTGTAGGATATACCTCTTCCTCATGTTAAAGACTTTGTAAACTTTACCAGTTTCAGACACTTAAATTTCTTTTGCTTTTTATTACGGACACAGGATAAGTTAATGCTAAAGGTCATGTTAAAGTCAGGGGCTGGGGAGTTAATGCTCAGCGGCATACGCGCCTGCCTTGCAAGCAGGCAGTAGTGAGTTCGATCCCTGGTACCGATAAAAAAGACAAAAAAAAAAAGGTCATGTTAAAGTTATTTCTAAAGACAGAGGACTGGAGACAAGAAGCCAGTTTTGAAAGGCTAATTGAAAATGGTCTCAGATACTCGATTCCTTTTTGACTTCATTAAAAAATACAAAGAATTATTCTGTCACCCAAAGTTGTCAGATAACATTTCCCAGCAGCTGAAACGAAAGCAACATTTTTTTTAATTGAGTGACAGATACTCAAAAGATTCATTTATTCTGCTTGAATAAAATATACAAACTATTTTTATTATATGCTATCTAGAATTACATGTAGGGAATTATCTCTACAGTTTTGTTTTAATAATTGGAGAAAGTGGGATAAAATACCGTTCAGTAAATGGTTTTCCCACTTGTATATTTTTTTAAAAGACTGTTATCTTTACATAAAACCAATTTTGAAAATTGTCCATTTGGAATAATAAGCTGTATCCTGAGCCGTAACCCCGGGCATGACTGCAGAAGATGAAATGTAGGTCTGATCTGAGCTTGGGCTTCACCTTGGCTGTATCCCTGAACTGACGACAGACAGAAGGACGAAAGTAGCGTTTGTATATGTTTATAGACAATATGAATTCAGGGATTTCACCATGAAGATTGCACTTACCCTTGAGAACAGTGTGATTTTTTTACTTTTAGATTAATTCTAAACAGAAGTCTGATAAAGGGCGTTAGAGTTCATTTAAACTTTGAAATGCTGTTTAGATCAGGTGAGAATGAATTCTTACGCAGCCATTGGTATTTATAAAGTTAGACTTAAACTTACCATTTCCTTGACATCCGATGGCGCCCGGGTTGAGTCGGTCCTGTTGAACATCTCGGTCCAGTCCGTCTTGTCAGTCATGTCCGTGTGTCACATGTCTGTCACTGTCAGATCACTGTGCAAGCTGAGGTCAGCTGTGTTCTCAGAGAAGCTGGTATGTCGTGGGCCTGCCCCTCTTGTTCCACTCAGGTCGGGAGCAATGGCCTGGGGGCACCACACCCGCACGCGAGGGAGCTGAGGCAGCCTCCCCGTCCCTGTGTGCTGAGGGACAGGAGCTGGGCAGCCCGTGCCACGGCTGTGACCCTCGGGGTGCAGGCTGCAGCTGCTGAGCACTGCTGCCCTCCTTCATGCTCGCTCACAAGCAGACCATGATGTGGGGGAAGCTCCGAGAACCGTGTCCTCAGAGGTGCCCTGACACCCCTTCCTTGCACGTCACCTGCAGCTCTGTCCCCACACTTGTCCCCCTCGTTACTGTAATGCAGGAATCTGTGGCAGCGACAGTGGCTACTCGTGTCCCTAGGAAGCCAGGACTTCATGCGCTGCTGCGGATTAGTAGTGGGGCAGATGCTCTGGCTGGGCTCTCGTGCGCCCTCTGGACCCATGAAGGAGGCCGCTTGTATTCCATTGAAGACCTGGAATGGGGTGAAGTGCCAAGAGTGAAGGCTGAACCTTTTTTTTTTTTTTGAGACACGATCTCACTTTGTAGCCCAAGCTGGGCTTGAACTCATGGTGATCCTCCTGCCTCAGCCTCCGTAGTGCTGGGATGACAGGCATGGACCACCTCGCCCAGCTCCACTTTTCAATTTAAGTATACAGCAGTCATGTAGAATGTAATTCTAGAAAAATGAATGAGCTGAATTCATGAAAGGACTCTGGAAATTGTTCATCAGGGCATGTTCTCTGCTCCGGGGCACCTTTTACTTTACTACATGATTGTCCCAAATCACTGTTTACACTAGTGTTAGGCTCTGCCTTGCACCACATTTGTGAGGCTGCCTGATGGCACCCTTCAACGCCAGGAGGGGCTGCAGTGTGACGTCAGAGCCAAGGAAGCCATATCTGTCAGGCCAGTCGGGTACCCTGAGGTGCG
Source organism: Cavia porcellus (assembly GCF_034190915.1). Classification (NCBI taxonomy): domain Eukaryota; kingdom Metazoa; phylum Chordata; class Mammalia; order Rodentia; family Caviidae; genus Cavia; species Cavia porcellus. Next base: position 6,762,169 of record NW_026947499.1, on the reverse strand, counting down.
TGTAGCGCCCCAAGTTGGAGCAGAGCCCACCCCATCCTGTGCAGGCAGAAGGCGCTGCAGGACGCGCTGTTGTCACTTCAGCTGCCCTGGGACCTTCCGGCCTTGGACAGGGTTCATGCCCGCCAAATGCGCTCCACTCTCACTTGTGGATGGCTTCACTTTGAGGCAGGACCTCCTGGGTCGCCCAGGCAAACCTCACCTCTGGGCACACCACTGCGCCCGACTGGGAGTGTCCAGCACTGGTGTGGTTTCTGTGGCCACTCTGCAGTCGAGGCGCTGATGAGTAGAAGTTCGGACCTCCTCGAGCTCCGCGTGGATGATGCTACAATACCTTTAAAGTTCAGGACAGGCTGCTCACTGGCACCTGGCCACCCCATGGGGTATTCTACATGTTAATCCAGAGGATGGAGATGAGGGGTTGTCAAGAGCTTTCAGTTTCCCTCAGGCTTTTACCAAATGCTCAGAACGGGGAGCTTAGTAGCAGAGGGGTGGACACCTGCCTGCGTGGAAGACGGCAGCCAGGCAGTGTTTTGCTCTACCATGCATTAAAGACAAGTCTGCATCTTCCTATCAGTGTTGGACTCCTTTTGCTAATGACAAATAAATATACCTATATTTTTAAGACTTTTGTGCTGTGCTTTCTTGTGTCGTGGTCCTGGTGGAAAACCAAAGTACCCCGCCCTTGCTCCCTAATCCCGGGCACCCTGCCACCCCCCACCCCATCACGCAGGGCCTGCTTGGCCTAGGGCTGTGACCTCTGACCTCGCCCTGGCACACCCCTTCCTGGCCTGGCACCGCCCCTCGAGGTCGCTGCTTACCTGCAAAGTGGTCCAGCAGCCGCGCATGGCGGCTTGCGAGGGTCACAAAGCCCGTCAAGCTTGAACCTAGCAGGGCTGCGACCGGTGCCGGCCGTTGTCCGGGCTCCCGTTGCTAGGGCCGCCGCCGTTGCCAAGGACGCCCGCCGGGCCCCTGCTCTTCGGCTCTGCGCGGCGCCATGGACGACCTGCGGGTGCTGTGGATGCGCGACCGCGTGTACGCCGCCTTCGGCCTCTCCGACCCCCAGCTCTTCGAGGAGCTGCTGGCCCGCGACGAGGGCGAGGCGGAGGACCTCATCCTGCACTTCCTCAACCGCCGGAGCGACGAGGAGGGCGCCTCTGCCATCTTCTTCTACCGCACCACGGTGCCCGAGGAGGTGGAGGTGGAGATCGGTGAGGCGCGGCCCTGCCCTGCCCTGCCCTGCCCTGCCCACCCGCTTCGACCGGACCCCGCCGCCCCGCCCAGCCCGCTGCAGGTGCCATCCGGGACGCTGCCATTGTCACTTGGAAATCCTAGCACTGGGGAGGCCGAGGCAGGAGGATCACAGTTCAAGCCAGGCCTTTGGCGACTTAGATCCTATCACAGAATTAAAAATAAATTTTTTCTTTTAGGGGCTGGGGATTTAGCTCAGCGGCATAAGCGCCTGCCTTGCAAGCAGGCAGTCGTGAGTTCGATCCCTGGTACCGATAAAAATGAAAAAAAAGACAAAAAAAAATTTTTTTTTTTCTTTTAAAGGGCAGGGGATGTAGCTCAGTGCGAAGGCCCTGGGTTCAGCAAAACAAAACAAAAGAAGACAATGTCAGAGTGCTGTTGCCCTCCCTCCCCCTGCCACCGCTGGTGTCCTGACAGCTGCCAGCCACTGCTGCCCTCCTCGGTGCACCGCTGGCCCGGAAAGCCAGGTCCTGGGGTGGAGAACGCAGGGAGCACTTGCTTAGTGCCTGAGATGCCGGGTACTTTCCAAACGGCTCACTGCCATCACCGGGTGGGTTGCTGGCATCCCTGCCAAGGCTTTACAGAAGTCCAGGGAAGAGGACGGAGCAACCTGAGGAGGCCACGAGGCTGTGGAGTCCAGTCCGCTGGCCAGGCTGCCTCCCGTCTCCCTGTCCCTGAAGTGCCAGGCGCCCCTCCGTTTCTCCCCTGGCCTGGCCGATGTGCTGAATGGGAAGCGGAGCTGGTGGAAGGCTTGAGTTCTCTGAATACGGTGTGCAGAGAGCCCTTCCCGGGCTCCACCTCAGTCCAGGAAGTGGGTGTTTGTAATCCCACAGAAAAGTTCCTGGGAACTCCAGTTCACTCCAGTCCGCCACTTCCAGTGCGGCCCGAGGTGAGAGTAAGGACGTATTTATGGTGATGGGGAGCCAGGGGTCCCAAGTCCAGCCATGACAGTGGTTCACCGGAACAAAGGCCTCGGCCCAGGGCCCAGCGGAGTTTATTAACTCGTGGAGAAGGCAGTGGCATGAGTGACTGTACACTGTGTCCAGAAAGAAGCGCTGGAGGCAGATGACGTCATATCCCTCGGTCGGCTGCGGGTCTCTGCCGTTAAGTGCAAGGCAGAAGTCACTCTTGCAGCGAGGTGAGGTTGCTGTGACAGCCCAGGGGAAGAACCCGTCATTGTCAGAGACCCGCAGAGGCGTCCTTCAGCCATCGCTGTCGGGGGCCTGGAAGGAGGAGAACGTTCCTTCCTGGCTGGCACCACAGTGTCAGGGCTGCGGGAGTCTGATTCTCTCTGAGCAGGGCAGCAGCAGTGTGTCCCGGGCTCACCCTTGGACAGTGTGAGAAATACGCTTAGTGGAGTCTGTAATCCCAGCACTCGGGAGGCTGAGGCAGGAGCATCATTTCGAGTTTGAGACCAGCCTGGGCCCCAAAGTGAGCTCAAGCCTAGCGCAGCAAGACCCCGTCTTCAAAAACAAAAACAAACAAACAAAACACGAAATATGCTTAGTATCAGAAATGTAAGTTTTAAAATTTTCTCTGCATTCAAAAAGCTTTTACAAAAGCATCTTATTATGCAGAGAGAAAAATAGGCAGAAAGACATCTGTAACACAGTGACATAATGTCTCCCGCTTCGGGCCGGTGCCTCAGCTCTGATGTGTGAGCTTTTCTGCCCTGGGAAACCATAGCCTCTTAGCTTGAGGCTCGATCCCAGTAGACCGTGTGGAGCAGTGATTTCCCGCCTGCCCAGCTCAACCATGCTTTTTGAGGTCACGGGGTGGGGAAACAGCGGCTGTCGCCTTGCATCAAAGATCAGCATCAGCACCTCAGCCAGCCCTATTTACTTTGCTTAGAGCCAGCTGAGGGGAAAGGAAACAGCCCGGAAAGCTCTGGGCATAGCAGGACCTGGAGGTGGGGCCAGGTTCAGCCAAGACGGAGACAGTGGCTCTTCAAGGAGGGTCAGCCAGGCGGGCCTCCACATATTTTTTTTTTTATTGGTACCGAGGATCGAACTCATGACCACAAGCTTGCAAGGCAGGTGCTTATGCTGCTGAGCTAAATCCCCAGCCTACACATATTTGTTTTTTAAATATAAAATTTAAATATAAAATGGCAGGGATGGGATACCCAGGCCTTGCCCAGCAACTAGTCGTGCCGGTCTCTGATTGGCCAGGGACACATGGGTGCAGGACCAGGCCAGAGTCAGATAAGGTATCCTGGGTTGCAGTTGTCTTGGGGTTGTGTGACCCCACAAGTGTTGTCTTGATCTCCATTGGGTGCAGCTCCAGTACCAGGCAGACCTTTCCCCCTGCTGTGCTAGAGATGGAACCCTTTGCACTGACTATATCCCAACCTTGCACTGACTATATCCCAACCTTGTAAAAAACGTTGAACGCAGTGGAATACTATGCTGCCATAAAGAAAAATAAAGGAGGTGTTTGTAGGTAAACGGGTGTGACTTGATACCATCTTGTCAAGTGAAAAAAGTCAGACACACAAGCTAACACACTGGTTTCTCTTATATGAGAAACACAGTATATGCATATATACAGAGCAAAGTAATAGGACACAGGGGCATTCAAATAAGCCCCCAAGTTCTCTGTTCTGTTGTTTCAAAAATATTTCACTGTAGATGCCAACTTGTTTCATTTGTACCACCAGTTTTGGTTCCTTCACTGAGAAGAAGGTCTTGTGCTGTTACCGTTTCTGTTCTGTAAGAGAAAATCCTTTTGCCTGTGTTGTACTCAGTAACGCCCTGCCTGTTCTTTTATGATTATGCCACACAGGCTGCTAACTCCTGCTCTGCTCTATCATGTGCGAGATTTTGTTCTGTGTTCTAATAGAAGCAAGAAGAGTGCTTTTTAATATTTTCTCTATTAATGTCTGCATGTATGAAAGTCAAATAAAAAATCACCTTGGATGTTCAAAAAAAGAATTTCTTGTTTTGAGACAGGATCTTAGTAAATTGCTAAGTGTCCAGGCTGGGCTTGAACTTTCTAACCTTCCCTTCTCAGCCTCCCAGAGTGATGGGGTTACCAGCATGTGCCACCAGCATCCTTCAGCTATCAAAACTATGGTGACTAAAAAAACCCCAAAAAAACAAAAGCCTAAGGTGACTTTTCACGTGTGACATACAGGTCACATCTTGTCACTGTGAGAAGGGCGTGTCTCGGGCTGTGAATCCGCAGGCCGTGTGCCCCGGGGCCCTTGCAAGGGTGTTGCTTGTCTCTATTTCTTCCGGACCGATGGCAGCCCCGAGCTTTCTCGTGTCCTTTGTCCCTTGTCAGACTCGGCAGCAGCCTTTGTGGTGTCACCGAAAGCCAGTGACAGGGACTTGCAGGAACTCCCCCACCATGGCTGCACCCTGACGCCTCGCCCCCGGAGAGCAAAGGCAATGGGTGCCCGGAGCCACGTGGTGACCACGCTGTGTTTCTTTCCGTGCAGACCGTGAGCAGTCTGTCCACTCCCAGGAGGAGGACAATGAGGAGGAGTCTGCTTATCAGAGAATGGAGATCCTGGGTAAGCGTCCAGTCGGGGCCCCCAGTCGGTTTCCACCGGAGACTGCAGCTCCAGGTGTAGGGACATGCGTCAGTGTCCTGGGTGGCTGCTGCCACGAGCCACCGAGAACCGGGCTCTGCAAACAACAGGATTTCTGAGCTCACCTTTCCGGAGCCTGAGGTCCCCAGTGCAGGAGTCCTGAGGCCGGGCACCCTTCCTTGTCCCCCAGCTTCCGGGGTGGCTGATGGCTGTCCTGGGTCACTGCTCAGCTTGCACCCTGTGTTCCATCTCTGCCTCTGTCACAGGGTGGCCTCTTCCCCCAGCCTGGGCATTGGGGTGCAGCCCCCTTTCATCTGCTGGGGCCTGGTATTTGCACCCCTCATTCTTCTGTGGGACCCTCTTTTAGGTCACACACTGGGGACAGGGGACACTTTCAACCCGAGGTGGCACCGAACACAAAAACCCCCGGCGCTCCCCGAGCAGAGTGAGGTGTCCCTTGTGTCAGTGACAGCTGCCGTCTCCTCCAGGGGCTCAGAGACACAGCACACGGCGTCCCGCCTAGCTCCCCTTTATTCCACAGTCTGTCTCCCACCTTGTGAAGCTTCCCCAAGCGGGAGTGCCCCACCTGCGTGGGAAGGGGTGGGGAGCCGGGTGGGGGGGACCCGGGAACATGGGGCATCTCTTTTGGTCAACTCGCTTGTGCAGAAAAATTTAGTTTTAACCCAAATGTAAAACACACACACACACACACACACACACACACACACACACACGCCAAGAAAGTCGCAAAGCCTGGAGGGAGGAGAACCCAAGTTTAGAAATAAAAGGCTTTATTTTCTGCTGTCTTATTGCCCTGTTGGGATTGAATCCAGGGTCTTTGCACTCAGCTACGTCCCAAGCTCTTTTATTCTTTACTTGGAGACAGAACCGTGCTGTTTTTCCCAAGCTGGACTCAGGCTTGCAGTCCTCCTGCCTCAGCCTCCCGGGGCACTGCCACGCCCAGCCCCCGGGTAGTTTCGATCTCGGGCATTGGCAGCAGTGCCTGACCTTGCCGTCAGGCAGTTCCCTCCACCAGCCTGTCTGGGCCTGACTGTGCTACCTCAGGCCCGCTGCCAGCTGACGGCCCCTTGCATGGGCGAGGAAATCAACAGTGCCCCCGCCGAACTCACTGCAAAGCCACGCTGACCTCGTGTGCTGCCCTGGAGAAGCCTAGGCCTGGGCTCAGTGTCCTGGGGGTCCCCGTGTCAGTAACGCTGTGTGCTTGGTGTCCCCCACGAATTTCAAGTGTCATTATGAAAAGGGGGGCTTGTGGCGGCCTGTGGGCTAGGGGCCGCCTTGGTGACAGACCTGCTTCCGCGAAGGCCCCAGGGGAGTCACACCCGAAACACTGGAAGTGGGGCGCACACTCTCCCGAGCTGAGGTCTGCGGGACCACATAAATAACCCAGGCCCCTCAGTTACAGGGTGAGTCAAGCTGCGGCAGGACTCACTGGTGAAACGGAGGCCAGGTTTTGGGGGACACACTTGTCCCGGTCACGTTCCCATCACTGAGATGGCGCAATACCTGACACCCTCAAAGGAAAGGACAACAGGGTCGTTTATTGAGGCTCACGTTTCAGCCTGCCATAGGCCGGCTCACAGGCGGGGCAGGGTGGCAGAGAGGCCTGGTGGAGGACAGTGCCTCACAGCCCAAGCCCAGAAGCCCAGAGAGGGAGGAGCCGGGAAGGAGATGGCCCCGGCCCGGCCCCGCCTTCTGGGTGAATCCTTGGGGAAGAATCACTTCCCCAGCTGTGAGAATCTGAGGACATTCTAGATGGAAACCTGAAATGTCCAGCTGGGCGTGGTGGCCCACGCCTATAAGCCCAGCATCGGGGAGGCTGAGGCAGGAGGATGGTTGTGAATTCGAGACCAGCCTGGGCTACGAAGTGAGCTCAAGGCCAGCCTGAACTGCACAGCGAGACCCTGTCTCAAAAACACACACGCACACAAAAAAAAAAAAAAAAAAATTAAAAGGAACCCTAAAATGTCTACTGGCTGAAGCGCACTGTTGTGTGAAATGCAGGCCAGCCTCCCGGTGGGGTCTGGGGTTCGGACAGTTTCACCTGACGCCTCAGATTGTGTCTTGCAGCTAAGAATCTGCCTCTGAGAAGTAACCCCACGACGCCTCGAGTTCTCAGCGAGGAAGACTTGAACCCAGATGGGGAGGCCTTGGACCACCCTCCCGCCCGGGTATGGGCTCTGTGCTCATGGATGGGGGAGCTGAGCAGCTCTGCTACCTCAGGGGACCAGGATGGGGACCGCAGCGGTGGCACAGGGACTGCAGAGAGCGGCTGCCCTCGGCTCATCATGGAGAAAGGAGGAGGCTCAGCGCCAGCAGGGGCCCAGGGGGCGGGTTTGCAGAGTGACCCTGTGGCTGGCAGCGGGGCTCAGGCCCCCAGGGGCACGGTGAGCCACGCTGTTGGTGTGAGGAGGTGTGGCCCAAGACCCCAGGTCCCCCAGGAGAGCCTGGCAGAGCTTTGTCTGCACCTGGGCCGCTCCATCTGGGTGCTGTGGTATTTATTTTTATTTTTATTTTTTGCAATACTGGGATGGAATTCAGAGCCTTTTCCCTGAGCTACATTTCCAGCCTTTTTAATTTTTTGAGACAAGATCTTGCTAAGTCACTTAAGTTTTCCAGGCTGGGCTGGAACTTGCGATGCTCCTGCCTCAGCCTCCCCGGCAGGTGTGTGATTCTTTGAGCAGGTGAGCTTAAACCTGGCTGTGCTGGTCCCCGTTTCAGAGGCTGGTGAAGCGCATTGTGGACAGGCTGTACCTCCACGTGGTCTGCACCCCGGTTCCCGAGGAGTTTCTTCACCAGAACGTCGTGTTTTTCCTGAGGAACATGGCAGGTGCGTTCCTGGGTGTACTCTGGTGACCGAACACACAGGCCCCTGTGGGGCCTGGCACAGCGGGCTCCCCCTGCTGTGGCCACTGGCGCTGGGAGTGCCATCCTTTCTATGGCCTGCTTGGTGCCTCTCTCTGCGGATTCCTGTGTCCCGTGGGAGACTCTGAGTCCGACATCGTCCATGTGCTGTCCGGTCTCTGAGAGCTGGGGTCATTAAAGCACATTAGGCTGTGTCCTTCCACAGAGCTGTGTGCGGGCTTGAGGCAAGGCGGCACGGGGTTCAGGGCGATTTTACACCATCTTGAGCATGCATTGTGCTGCCTCTCTCCTCTGCCCTTTTGGAGAGAGATAGGAGGACCAGGACTCGAACCCAGTTCCTTCAAATGAGGCCACATCGCAGCCCTTTTTTATTTTTCGTTTTTGAGACAGGGTCTTGACAAGTTGCTAAGCTGCCCGGGCTGGGTTCAAACTCATGATCCTCCTGCCTCAGCCTCCCGGAAGGCTAGGATGATGGATCCATGGCCACACCCGGCTTTCTCCTTTGTGTTTGAACGCAGATATCGGGATGTTTTGTAGTTCACTTGTCCAGGTGGAGGGGATCAGGGGGAGCAGAGTGGAGGCCTGGCTGGGGCCACCCTCTCACCTCCTCCCTGGCGCCTGCTGTCCCCTCCGTGGGTCCCTGCTGAGAACCCGCTGAAGGGCAAGGCAGGGCCTGCGGCTGGCGGCGGTGCCGTCCGGTCTGCCATCTGTTGCTATTTCTTGTTATTTTTCCTTTTTTATACTTAGCTTGAATTGTCATTAGCCTTTCTTAAAGATTTTGTCCCCAGAATTGGCTGACACTTCTTCTCCTTGCAGTATTGGGGACTGAACCCAGGGAGTGCTGAGCTGCATCCCCAGAGCTTGTTAATTTTTTTTTTTTTTTGAGACAAATTGTGCAGGCTGTCCTTGAACTTGAAACCCTCCTGTCTCAGCCCTCCGAACAGCTGGCATTACAGGTGTTTGCCACCGCGGCCGGCTGCACCTAACTTCAATCGGTAACACAGAACGGTGACTCCTGTGTTTGCTTTTTCTTCTGGCCAGCTCCCCTTCTCTTCTACGTGGATCCCTAGGTGGCTTCCCTTTAAAATGACCATAAAAGGCAGTGTAGGTGTCATACGGGGTGGTGACAGCACACTCTCCACAGGCGTGGGAGGAGGCTGGGGACCGGCCAGGGACTCTGGCTTCTGTGACACCTTTGTGCTGTCTCTTGGCCAGCTCAGGAAGGGGTCTGTGGGACCTTGCCAGACGGCGGCCAGTCCACAAACATTATGTCTTACATAGTCCTAGGCCTTAAGGGGCACGTTGGGTGTAGTGGCCCTCACTATAATCCCAGCACTTGGGAGGCTGAGGCAGGAGGATTGCAAGTCTGAGGTCAGTCTGGGTCCCAGCTTCAAGTCCCACTGTGCCCTAGATTTAAGCTTCAGCATCTTTGTTCTAGGGAGAGGACATGAACCCCCATTCTTCCCATCCTTGTTGGCTTGGATGTGAGCAGGCCGCAAACCCCTGGTCCTCAGGGTGATGGGTGTCAGTTCAGTGCCTTAAGCCCGGGGGCCTGGGAAATCTGAAGCAGGGTGGATGTGAGTAGGGGGACCGTGATGTCCCTCAGCCAGGAAACGGGGGGGATGGGGCTGCAGCTGTTGCCCCCACACCTGCCCATCTGTCCCTCTCAGAGACCATCTTGGAGCCGGGCGACATGGCGGAGGCCATGGAGATCATGCCTCAGACCCTGGAGTATGGAGTCCTCAGTGGCCAGGTGCTGCGCTTCCTGAGGGACGTCATCGGCCAGGTGCGGGGGAGGCCAGCGGCTGTTGTTCCACAAATGGGCAGCGGGTACTGCCATGCTCCAGGGCTGGGGGCTGGGGGCAGGGACAGGGACAGGGACTCTGGGAAGGACATGGGTGTACCCGGGCACATGAGGGGCTATTGGGTCAGGATAAGGGACGCAAGGATGTGGTACCTGGTGGCACAGGGAGCCGTGTGTCTGTGCAGATGGGCCAGCACTGCGTCCAAGGCTGACGCGGGTGAAGGGCTGACGTCTGAGATTTTGTTAGGGATCAGGAAAGCTGGGCTCCAGGGTCACAGGTCTGGCCTCCCAGTCCTCTGAGAGGCTGAGGCGGGAGCATCACAAGTTTGAGCCCAGGCTCGAACAATTTAGTGAGACCCTGTCTCAACAACAAGCACCACACTGGGCATGGTGGCACACACCTGCAATCCCAGCACTCAGGAGGCTGAGGCAGGAGGATCGCTGCAAGTTTAAGACCAGTCTGGTCAACAAACTGAGCACACGGTCAGCCTGAACTGCAGGGCAAGGCCTTGTCTTGAAAAGACAAACAAAACAAGAGTGACTCCTGAGATTTGGGCCTGAGCGATAGAGGAGCGGGGGTCCTCCCCGGGATGGGGCAGGGGAGCCGGGGCTCCTTGTGCAGTGTCATGTGGAGCCATCAGGCAGCCAGAGTCTGCAGCCTGGGAGAAAGCAGCCTTTGGCGTCTGCTGCATCCCATGACAGGAACAGACGGCTTGGGGGGCTGGGGAGGGCCGCGGGAGGGAAGGGTTGGAAGGGGCTCTGTCCTCTGCGCCGGGACGCATTCAGTCAACCACCCCCAAGCACCCAAGGGCCCCAGTGCCTGCCTTTGCCTCCTGTGTTCCCTTTTTCATGGGGGGCAGGCATCGTCAGCCTGGAGAGCGAGCAGGGCCAAGGAACCAGAGGGACAACCAGGGAGAGGCTTCGATGCGGGGATGCAAGGGGCACGCAGGGTGGGGGACCCCGAAGTCTGCAGAAGATGCTGCCGCAGGGGGCGTGGCCCGGTGCACTCCGAGGTGGGGCAGGTAGGAGAGCGCCCCGAATGTGACCCGCTGAGCGTCCTCTACCCCCAGGTCTTCCTGCCAGCCTTGTCCTTCAATCAGCACAAGACGGACTCGGGCTGCAGAGCCTTGCCCTTGGAGATGCCCCAGTTCTCCGAGTACGAGGTGGACTTGCCCAAGATGCCGGGCGAGTACAACAGTGTGCAGCTTATCCGTGACGAGTTTCTGATGAACATCCAGAAATTTTCGGGGAACATCCAGAGAACCATGCAGCAGCTCGAAGGTAGGTGGTACTTGTGGTGGCCAGCATGCCCGAGGGGCCTCAGGGCTTCTCCACTGAGCTACGCCCCCACTCCTGGGCCCTTTTAAAACTTTGAAACGGGGCCTCACTCAGTTGTGAAGTCACCTGGACCAGGATCAAACTTGCAGTCCTCCTGCCTCAGCCTCCTGAGTGCTGGGATGACAGACTTGTGCCACCATACTGGGCATGTGTTTTTTTAAAAATTGAACTAAGTTGTAAATTCAGGGCTGAAAAGCAGCATCATTTTTGCCGACCTTCCCGCCAGAACAAGCATCAGAAGTGCTTTCTTTACCTTGGAGTAGAAGAGGAGGAGGAGGAGCTGGGTGGGGGTCGGAGTTGTCTGTCGGCCTCGCTCTGCGACTCTTGGTGTGAGGAGCCAGCATTGCCGTCCATCCCCAGCTTTTACTCCCCGGCCCCCGGCTGCCTCTGTCCCACCAGGTGAGATCAAGCTAGAGATGCCCTCCATCAGCGTGGAGGGGGACGTAGCCACCCTGGCAGGAGACCCCGACACCCTGGAGGCCCTGGAGCAGTGCGTGATAAACTGGCTGAACCAGATCTCGGAAGCCGTAGAGGGGCAGCTCAAGAAGACACCCCAGGTGAGCGGGGTGGGCTTTCACGAGCCCCTTGCAGGCCTCGGGGTCCCTCCGAGCTGCGAGTCTGGGGCTCGTCCTGTGGTGCTGGGGGGTACAGCTGATTCTGTGTCAGCCAGCAGCAGCAGAGCCGACCCAGATGGCTTAAATAACAGAGTTCATTGCTGACAAAAGGCAGCAGGCAGAGCCAGCTCCAGGCACCGTTTGATCAGGACGCGGGCTGGGACTCCCCGGCCTTGCTCTGTGGGCTGGTCTCCTACAAGGCCGGCAGTGCCTGCTGCTGGTTTCTGAGACACCAGGAGGGCTCCCGTCCTTCCCCAGGGTAACGGCCCCCTGGCCGAGATTGAATTCTGGCGGGAGAGAAATGCCACCCTAAGTGCGCTGCATGAACAAACAAAGCTGCCAGTCGTCAGGAAGGTGCTGGACGTGATCAGGGAGGCCGATTCCATGCTGGTGGCCAACGTGCAGCCAGTCCTGACCGAGCTGTTCAAGCTGCACATGGAGGCCTCGGACAACGTGCGCTTCCTGTCCACCGTGGAGCGGCACTTCAAGGTGCGTCCTCCCGCGGCCCGCGTCTCCGTCTCCATCTCCCTGTGTGTGGGTTGAATGCAGGGCCGTGGCACTGAGCTGTACCCCATCTCCTTTCCGCTTTTTCTTTTGAGAAAAAGCGCACACCCCCAGGCCTGGCTAATGTCCATCTTGGCCCGCTGCCCAGCCTGCAGTCCCGGCGTTACCTTATAGCTGTGCACCCTCACCCCGTCTGCATCAAAACGTCCTCCTCACCCGGAGCTGAGACTCTCACTCCCCGCTGTGCCTCCGCGTCCCTAGTTACCTGTTCTGCTTTGCCGTCCCTGGGTGACAGGCCCTGGGGTCGCTTTCACTCGGAGTCATTGCTGGAACCTCAAGAGCAGCCCCTGGCCACGGGCGTGCATTCTCCTGAGGGACTTCAGCACAGTGCCCGCTGAGCTGCCCTGTGTCATTCTCGCCGGGGACACGAGGGTGCCAGGCTTGCCATGTTCTCGCCGACACCTGCTGTCCTCAGCGCTTTCCACGCTGGCCCTGCTTGTGGCTGTGCAGCCGGGTCCCACCGCGGTTGTCCCTTGTGTTCCCTTAATAAGTGACGGAGCTGGAACCCCTCCAGCCCACAGCGTACTTACCATCAATTGTGTATCTTTGGGGAGACACTCCTTTTAATCTTCCCCTCATTTGATCATTGTTTTTTAAATTATCTTATTGTTGATTTATGAGTTGTTATAAAAAAAACCTGCTGAATGTTCACATTCAAATGTATTAGCCTGGTGTGGGGGCTCACACCTGTAATCCCAGTACTCGGGAGGCTGAGGCAGGAGGCTTGCTGTGAGCTCAAAACCAGCCTGGGTTACACAGTGAGTCCAGGCCAGGCTGAACTACATAGCAACACCTGTCTCAAAAAAAAAAAAAAATTAAAGATAAATAAAATTTAAAAAGTTTATTACAGAGCTGGGTGTAGTGGCGCCCACCTGTAACCCCCTTGCTAGGAAGGCTGAGGGAGGAGGATTGCCGCAAATTCAAGGTCAGTCTGAGCTACACAGTGAGTTCAGGGCCACTCGGAACTACATTGCAAGACCCTGCCTCAAAAAAAAAAAAAAAAATTGCTAAAATAAAAGACACACTGCCAGTAAGCCCGTCTGAGGCAGCTCTGGGAGTCCTCTTTCCTGAGGGTCTTTAGCTGCGCTGCCTCGACGTCCTGGATCTATTCAAAATGTTTACCTTAGTGATCATTTTGATTTTATTTATTTTTTTGGGTAGTGCTGGAGATGGAACCCAGGGCCTTCTGCATGTGAGGGGCAAACGCTACCCACAGCCCCAGCCCGAAACATATTTTAAAAATTAATTTATTTAGGTTTTGGTTTTTTCATTTTGAAGAGAGCTGGACGTTCACAATGCAGGTTCGGATGATGAGCAGCAGGACGCACTGCCACGTCTTACACGCCTGCCTTCCCACTGGGTGGCGCGTGGCGCAGAGTGCGCTGTGCTTTGGACCACACCCCTAAGAGACTCAGCAGGGTGGACCTGCAGGACCTCCAGAAGGTGGCGGGAATGCTTCGGAGAGTGTGTTCAGAGCTAGGGAACGGGTTCTGAAGTTGCTCATTAGTTGTGGCCTTGCTCTGTCCCCGGGCGGGGCTGTCTTGTTGCTTCTATGACGACCACTGTGCTTGCCTCCCCGTTTTCTGGGCGGGAGTTTGGGAAGGGCTCAGCCGGGCGGTTCATCTGGGCTCAGCGGCCCTGGAGGGTGCCAGGCTGGAGGGTGCCCTTCCCAGCGGCCCCTCTGCTGCTCTCCTCTGTCCAGGCAGTCCTGCGCTCCTCCCTGTCCTGGTGGAGTCCAGTGGTCCAGAGCCTCTGCATGCAGCTCACAGCAAGGAGGTCTCAGGGCAACGATCAGCCGAGGGTCACGTGTGCGAGAGGCATCACCGTCCCTGTACTCTCCTGGCAAAGCCGGGGTGGAGCCACGCAGGCTTGGGGCCTGGAGTGGAGAAGGGGTCTGTGGCTCTTGACCAAGGGAGGCCAGGGCAGGTGTGACAGGAGCGAGATGTTATCGTGCTGTCTCTGCGAAGTACAGCCTGCCGCGGGTGACATTTGCATCAGACACATTCTACGCAGTGTAGGCGGTCGCTCTCCGTGGCTGCATGTTCCACACCTGCACTTTGCAGGTGTGATAAGCAGGCGCAGGCTCTGCTGCCGTCACTCAGCTGTGTATGTCGCATTTACATGTCAGATATGAGAATCGAGAGGCGGCTGAGCACCCAGGAGGGTCTGGGTGGGTCACATGCAGGTGCTGCACCACGGTGCAGAGGACACGCTTGTCTCCGAGCCTGGTATCGCAGGGAGTCCTGGACCCCGTGCCCCGGGGAGACTCAGAGATGACTGCACGTGGGTGCTGCCACGAGTATGCTCTCTGGGGAAAACAACCGGAGACCCTCGTGCTTCTCGGCAGCCCTCCGCACCTCGCCGTACACTGTACACCTCATCTGCCCCGTTTCAAGCTGCCTCGGTTTTTTGAGACAGGGTCTCACTGGGTAGCCTTGAACTCACGGTGACCCTCCTGCCTCAGCCTCCCGAGTGCTGGCATTATAGGCGTGCGCCACCGCGCCTGACTTCAGCCTCCTCTCCTCGGTGGCATGCTTTCCTCTGCAGCGGGCAGCTGTATTTAAAATCGGAGTGAGAGGCCTCTGGCACTCATCTCCCGCAGCTGCCCGGTTCCGGGGCTAAGGCTGCTCTGTCTGTCACCCTCTGTTCCCTCCCCGCGCAGAACATCACGCACGGCTCCAGCTTCCACGTGGTCCTGGAGACCATCCCCTCCATGATGTGTGCCCTGCGTATGGTGTGGATCATCTCGCGTCACTACAACAAGGACGAGCGCATGATCCCCCTCATGGAGCGCGTGGCCTGGGAGCTGGCCGAGCGCGTCTGCCGCGTGATCAACCTGCGCACGCTGTTCCGGTGAGGGCCGCGGGGGGGCGCCGGGCCCTGAGCCGCTGCAAGCACGGGGGCGCACCCGGGTCACCTTCATCTCCAGAGGAAGCCTCTGCCTTGGACGGGCCGGGCTGTCTCCCTTGGCATCCCAGGTCGGCGGCGTCTCCCTAGGGCAGTTCTCGGAGGGCTTCATAACTGTGCCTGGATCTCTGGGAGGCTGAGGCAGGAGGATTGCAAGCTGGAGCCAAACCGGGAACATGTGGCCACTTAGCAAGGCCCTGTCTCAAAAGAAATAATAAAAAAGGGCTGGGGATGTAGCAACTCAGCGCGGAAGCCCAGGGCCACAGAAAAGAAATGGGTTTTCAAGCACTGGAGATTGTATACATAATTATATATGATTACATGGAGACATAGGATTCTGTTGTGACAGGGACTTCCTTCCCTGGGTGCACTTGGGGGAACAGGCAGAGCACTAGGGGCTCCCCAGTCATGGACCGCACGCCCCTCAGGCGGGTCAGCATTTAGGAGGTGAGGGACACGGAAGTCTGTCTGTCTGTTCTGTTGCTGTCTGCAGTGCTGGGGACAGAACCTGGGCCTCGTGTGCCCTGAGCGTGAGCTCCAACACTGAGCTCTACCCCAGCCCTTTATTATCTGTCAAAGAAAAGCTGCCTAGGTGACGTCGGTACCAGGGTCTCAGCAGTGTCACTGGTGGCCGCTGTCACTGTCACGGGGCAGCCAAGGCCGTTGCCCCTTCCAGGCGGGCAGAGCTCCCAGGGCCAGCGGGAGGCTGGGAGGGCGGGGTGACATGGTGTCCGCCATCCGCTGTGAGTGTCCAGCAGGGAGCGTCCTCCAGGGACACTGCGTCCAGGGTGGGGCGCAGGTCCACGCGGCAGCCCTGCCTCTGTCTCCCAGGGAGAACCGTGCGAGCGCCCAGCAAAAGACGCTGGAGGCCAGGAACACGCTGCAGCTGTGGAAGAAGTCCTACTTCGACACCCGGGCCAAGATTGAGGCCTCGGGCCGGGAGGCCCGCTGGGAGTTTGACCGGAAGCGGCTGTTTGAGAGGACGGACTACATGGCCTCCATCTGCCAGGACCTCTGTGACATTCTGCAGGTGGGGCTGCTGTTCCTCCAGGCGCCCAGAACGATGGGAGGTGGGGCGTCTCTGAGGGAAAGGAGCCGCCTCTGTGTGTGGGGAAAGCAGTCTGGAAGGGTCTGACTGGGAGCAACACTTGAGAGAACATACAGAATATTCTACAGTATTCTGGAATGTTCCATGGCACACCAGACTGGTTACGCTGTCCCTCCGCCTCTTGATTTTTTTCTGACTTCTTTGGTTCTTCCTTCTCTGTGTCCTTTGCACAGACCTCCTCTGTCCATTAAATGTCCAAGACCCTCTCTCTTCACTCTTCCTTTAAACCATGTCATCCTAGACTCCATCACACCTGCCATTGACTCTGTGTCATCTGATCTCTACCTCCTTTTGAGTGGATATTCGAAGTGTTGAGTGTCTGTTTTGGGAATTCCATTCATCCACACACCCATCTACCCATCCAATTGCCCACTCATCTATCCATCTTTCCATCTGTCCATCCATCCATTCATCCATCCATTTGGCTACCCATCTGTCCATCTGTCCATCCATCCATCCATCCATCCATCCGTCCATCTGCCCATCCAACTGTTCATCCATCAATCCATCCATCCATCCATCCATCCATCCATCCGTCTACCCAACTGTCCATCCATCCATCAATCCATCTGTCTATTCATCCATCCATTGGTCCACCTGTCCATCTATTCAATCTTCCATCTGTCCATCTTTCCATCTGTTTATCCATCTACCCATCCACTTAGCCACCCGTCAACTGCCTATCCATCTGTTCATCCGTTCATTCATCTACCCACCTGCCCATCTAGCTGTCTGTCCATCCATCCACCCACCCAACTGTCCATGTGTTCATCTATTGGGTCCTGACTTAGGTCCCTGATCTCCCAAACGAGTGTATGGCGGAGGTTTAAACAAAATGAGACAAGTGGTGTGGTTTTAGGGCTCCAGGAGGATCAGAACCCTTAGCTGAGCTGGAGACTCCGAGGGCTAAGACTCAGGCTTCTCTGGATCACCCTCTGTTAGGTCCATCAGCAAAGGGTGGGGAAACTGAGGAAAGTGCAGGCAATGAGCAGGACTGTGGGAGTCGCTTCAAGGACGTCTCCGAGTAATCAACCAAGTCGATCAGTAGCGCTGTCTTATCATGGAGACAACGTAGGAGTGAGACAGTGTGAGTAATCTTGGCAGCTGCAGTCTCTGTCTTGTTAACTGGTGTCTGAGCCAGGTGTCCTCAGCTGTGGCCTTATCTTGCCCTTTGAGGTATCTCCGGTCTCACAGGCCACTACAGGCCTCAGCCAGGACCAGTGATCCACAGAGGTTCACTTACTAGGAATCAGCTCCCATCGCCAGGCAAGGGGCCGAGGCCTAGGACAGACTCACAGATAAATGTAGAAAGCCAGTTAGTTAATTTAATTTAATTTATTTTACCTTGTTTTAAATTTTTTATCGGTACCCGGGATCAAACTCAGAACCGCCTGCTTGCAAGGCAGGTGCTTATGTCACTGAGCTAAATCCCCAGCCCCTAGTTAGTTAATTTTAAAACCTGCTCAGAGCCGCTTTGTAATGGTCTCCAACATTCATCTATCTACCCATCCAACTACCCATCTATCTGTTCATCTTTCCATCCATCCACTCTTCCAACTGTGCATCCACCCATCCATCCAACTGTCTGTCTGCTCATCCACCCTACCGTCCATTCAACTATCCATCAGACGTTCACCTGTCCATCTCTCCACCCACCCATCCATCCATGTATCCATCCATCTTCCTGCCTGTTAATCCATCTTCCTATCCATTTACTCACCCATGCAACTGCCTGTCAGTTCATTCATTCAGCCATCTAACTGTCCATCTGTCTGTCTGTCTGTTAATCTACCCATCCAACTGTCTGTCTATCCATCCATCCACCAAACCACTCATCCAACTATTGATCTGTCCATTCATCCGTCCATCCAGCACCCACCCAGTTGTCCATCTGTCCATTCATCCACCCATCCGCCCATCCAACTGTCCATCTGTAGGTCCATCCATCCACACATCCACATATCCATCTGTCCAATTATCCACCCGCCCATCTTTCCGTCTGTTTATCCATCTACCCACCCACCCTCCAGCTGTCCACCCCTCCATCCACCTGTCCATCTTTCCGTCTGCTTGTCCGTCCATCTCCCCCTCCACACTGAATACTCAGAGACCTCTCCGTGTGCACCTGGCCTTTTGCTGCCACAGGACAGCAGCGATGAACCCAGGCCTGTGCCATCTCCTGGGCCAGCGTGAAGGGAAATGCTACCTTTGTTCACACAACAGGAAATAATACTACAAAATAACTTAAAATAGAGTGTTTTCTTCTCATGTCTCTCTCTGTCATGGCTCTTTTGGTTTGCTACAATAGTAGCGAAAGAAAATGAAGAAATATTAAACTTTTCATTTATAAGCATGATCTCACTATTCCTTGTTACATAGTGTGTAAGATCAGTTAAAATACAGTCATAAGAGTGAGGGCAGTTGCACACAACTATTAGCCCAGCTGCTTGGGAGGCTGAGGCAGGAGGATCACAAGTTGGAGTCCAGGCTGCGCAACTTAGCAACACTGTGTCAAGATAAAAATAAGAAGAACAGGAAGGGAAAATTTCATTTCTTGCTTTGAGGCAGGATCTCCCTAAGTTGTGTGCGCTGGACTCCAACTTGGGATCCTCCTGCTTCAGCCTCCCAGTGTCCTGGGATGACCGGCCCGCACCGGCAGGCCCGGTTCTACTTTTGCTGTCCTCTGGAGACAGGATATTAATAATTCACCACAGTGACCGCAGAGGCTTCAGCCCACCTGTGCCCTCAGCACGGGCCCAGCGCACCTGCCTGCACCAGTCAGGCCGGCACTCACACCCCGTGGCCCAGGGCCTTCCGTCTAGGGGAGGGGAAGGGGGCGGCTGTAATAACCCCACGGGTGTCTGGGCCTCATCCTGTGTGTGCGGCTCAAACCCTAACCCTTGTGGGACAGGTCATAGAGGAATTCTACAACATATTCGGCCCAGAGCTGAAGGCGGTGACCGGGGACCCCAAGCGCATCGACGATGTCCTGTGCCGGGTGGACAGCCTGGTCACCCCCATGGAAAGCCTGACCTTTGACCCCTTCAACATCAAGTCATCCCAGTTCTGGAAATACGTGATGGACGACTTCAAGGTGGAAGTTCTGGCAAGTAGACGTCCGCCCGGCCTGGAGGCGGTGCTGTGTCCTCCCGTGCTCGGTTCTGTGGGCTGTATAATGACGAGCTGCGTTTTTTGTTCAGTTTTTTTTTTTTTTTTTGGTGGAACCAGGAATTGAACTCACGACCTTGCCCTTGCCAAGTAGGCATTTATGCCACTGAACTAAATCCCCAGCCCTTTTGTTCAGTTTTGAAATCACAAAAAATACAGCGGATTGAGTTATAACCAGCCTAACACATAAACAACTTGGATTATGACCGGGCTTTGGTTTTCATTAGGGTAAACTGAGGCACGTCACAGCCCACCGAGACAGGCAGAGTTTAAGCAGCGTGTGAGGATTTATCGCAGACGGGGTGCAGGCAGCCAGGCCAAGGGTGGAAAGACCACTGGGCTCGAGCAAGGGGCCAGAGCGTGTTTTATAGGGGAGTGTATGTGAGAGGGGGAGGCCTTGCTGGGGGGTGCACAAGTTTGGGTCTCTGAGTAGGGGCTCCGGGGCTGGCTGCTAGCACACTGGGGGCTCGGGGTGCCGACAGGCCCAGCACAGCTCTTGCTTTTTGCCGAGCCAGCTCTCTGCAGGTTGAGCTGTGGGTAAGTGGCAGCTTCCTGGTGACCGCCACCCTCCCGCAGGTCTGCTGACAGATCTCGGGGGAGCTTCCTCTCCTCGCTGGGCGGGGGCCGGGTTCGGAGACCTGACAGTTCTAACTTATGACCAAAGTCAAGTTATGGCCCGAATGCCAGTCAGTTGTGCTTCCAGATGGCCCAGATGGTTCTGGAAGGAACACTGTAGCCTTTCCTGGGTGGGGTTAGTGCAGAAACCCCGCGCCAGTGTCTCTGTAAGGAGCCAATCCACCTGTGCTCAGGAGGCTTTGAAGGCCCAGTGGAGAAGCCCCAGCCTTTGACTGGCAGCTTGGGTTACAGCCGGCCCTCGGGGATGCATTGGTTGGTACCTCAGGGGTCCACTGTGAAACCTCCTTGTACATACAAAGCAGCTCAGAACTGGAGAAGTGGCTTTCTTCTCCAGCAGCAATAGATTTAAACTGACCACACACCCTAGCATTTCTCCAATGCTTGTTTCCTGCAATAGAAACGTAAACCCCTCACTGAAGAATTTGTACGTGTGCCCGGGACCCCTGCCTAGGCGCACCCGCGCTGAACGTTTCTTTCTCCAGCGTCGCATCACAGGTGTGCACCCCTGCACTCAGCTGGGAGCCTCCTTTTCCTAAGAGCTCGGCCTTCCCCCTTGGTGGCTGACGCCTTTGTTTTGCTGGAGCCCATGATTCAGTTGCTTCTTGAGAAAGGTTTCACAGGCCCCGAGCTTGGCATCTTGTGTACGTGCGTTCTGAGCTCACAAGTGCAGAAGGCTAGGTGGAAAGTTAACTTTTCTTGGGAAATCCGAAGAGGTTCCCTAGCGACATCTGGTTGCCAAGGTTACCAGGGTCACTCGCGTTCAGCCGCTGCTCATCTGCGCCCCCTGCTGCCAGCATTAGGGTATAACTCCACATCTGTAAAATTCCGAGAATTGCTGTTTGCATCAGGGCCAATGTTGTTTTAAAAATGTGACTTCATACTTCTGAGACTACCTCTCCTCTTTGTTTTGAACGGTCAGGGAGAGAAGTGAGAAAGAAAAGGCAGCCAGTCTCCCACTTTTTTTTTGTCTTTTTCCTTTTTATCGGTTCTAGGGACAAACTCACGACTGCCTGCTTGCAAGGCAGGTGCTTATGCCGCTGAGCCTCCCAGTCTCCGACTTTTAATTCAGTACCAGCTCCCATTAAAGCGCAAGAGCTCTGTCCCAGGCCATTGATTTCTGCACCCCCTCCCCATTTCTTGCTACTGTTTTGGGTTGTTTTTTTTTTTTTTGCAGGATAATTGGTGCCTTTTTTTTCCAATTTTTTTTTTTTTTTTTCAGGTTATCGAGAAAGAAGCGAAAAATTTTATTGACGAGTCTTTTAAGACGCTTCGGTCGGCGGAAGCAGCATTCGACATGCTTCTAAAATTCAAGCACATTCGGTCGCGGGAGGCCATTAATCGACAAATGATGATGAAATTTAATGACATCCTAGCCCAGTACTGTAAAGAGGTAACCCACAGCTGCCGTGGCGGGAAAAGTGTACGTGGTGAAAGTTAATCAAATCATTCTCTGAGCCACCTTTCGGAGGAGGAGAAGCTGTGGGATTTTCTCAAAGGAGCTGCCGGGTAATGCAGGTGCTCCTTCCGTGGAGAAAGTCCCCTGTGATTGACGTTTATCAGGTATATTCGCCACCCGCCACTAGGTGGCGCGGTGTGCGTGGTGGGAATGGGGGTAGTGGCTGGGTGCTGTGCATTCTGGGAGGCTGAGACAGAGGGAGTCGCAGGTTCGAGCCCAGCCCGGGCGGTGTAGAGATCCAGCCTTCCAGAGATCCTGTCTCAAAAGTAAAAATGTAAATAAATAAAAAATTAAAAGGCCAGGGATTGTCGCTTAGTGCGATGACACTGAGTTTGATTCCCAGTCCCAAAGATAGAGAGGAAGAAAAACCGAGGGAGGGAGGAGGAGAGGGTGTCTATGGTACGGACAGCCGTAGCGTGGCGAGCCTCAGGCCGGGGCGGCCCAGGGATTTTCAGTTCGCTCGGAAAGTTGTGTCTGGTAGTGGCTGCGGGCACAGAGAGACAGAGAGGAGCAAAAGAGGTCCTGCCCCTAGGGAAGCCGGGATCTCGTGGGAGGCCGGGATAGAACGAGCGTGTGGCCCTCTCAAAGGTGAGCAGAGGCGGCGTGAGCCGGAGGGGCCCGCCCCACCGCTGGTGACCCAGCACCACGGCTGAGTGCCCCACCCGACAGAGGTACTGTCGCACGGTGCTGGGGCTCCGGGATCCCTCCTGGGGTCTCTCCGGGAATCCCCGGCTTCGACCCCCCACATCTGGGCTGGCCTTGTGGCTGGACCCTTCACCCCGTGTGTGGCCGTGGCTGCCTCTTGGTGACTGGTCTGGGGTGAGCGGGACTGAGCCTCCTGCATCAGCCACTCACACAGCACAGGCTTCTCACGCGTGTTCGCTTCTGGCTGCACCTAGAGTGGATTTGGAATAATTCCATCCTGCTAAGGGGCCCAGGGCGCCTGCTTTAGTGCAGTGCCTTTGCCATTTATCTTTTTAGAAAGAATCTCCCTGTGCCATCGGGCCGACCTTGAGCTCACTATGGAGCCCAGGCCAGCCTCAACTCATGACAGCCCTCCTGCCTCAGCCTCCTGAGTGCTGGGATGCCAGGCGTGCACCACCCTGCCATGCATTGCATGTGTTAAGCCAAAGGAAAAAAAAGACCAGACAGCATGAGAAAAAGTAGCAAATGTTACGTGGTCAGGGAAAGCAGCAGCTGCCGTCTCAGAATACTCTTGGTTCTCCAGTTTGTGCCTTCGAGAAGCCACGTCTCTAGTCTACCCAAGGCTGCCACGGTGCCGGCCCTCGTGCCACTGACCGGATGGCCTCTTGGATCATCCCGCAGATTGACATCGTCAACAGGATCTTTGTGCAGAACCTGGAGAACCCCCCTCTGTGTAAGAACCACCCGCCGGTGGCCGGCGCCATCTACTGGGAGCGCTCGCTCTTCTACCGCATCAAACACACAATCCTGCGCTTCCAGGAGGTGGCGGAGATCCTGAACAGCGAGCGCGGCCAGGAGGTGAGAGCGGGTGGCCAGGGCCTGCAGCCCCCGCGGGGGAAGCAGGAGGTCCCGACTCCCGCCTGCACTTCTGGGGTCTTTCCTAGGTTCCTCGATTTGATCAGCACTTTTTAAAAAGTTTTTGAGACAGAGTCTCACTGTGCACCCCGGCTGACCTCCATCTCCCAGGGATCCTCCTGCCTCAGCCTCCCAAGAGCTGGGATTACAAGCGTGTGCCCCTATGCCCTGCCAAACTTTATTCACGTAGACACCCAGGTAGTAAAGGTCCTAGGACACCAGGGTTGCAGGCTCCAGGGTGCAACTGTCCCCCCACTAAGAAGTAGCAGGTGAACACACACAGTTCCAATAAAACTTTATCGATGGATGCGGCCACCCCAGTCCCCTTAGTGTGTAGCAAGGGGCTGCTGTTCTGTGTTTGCTTTGAGCTGTGTTCAAACGTAAAACCTGCTCCTGGTGCCAGGCCAGGAAAGCAGTGAGAGAATATTATTCCCAAGGACAAAACGGCAGCCGTGAGCCGGGTGTGGTGGCGCCTGCCTGTAATCCCAGCACTCGGGAAGCTGAGGCAGGAGGGTCGCTGAGAGTTCCAGGCCAGCCTGGACCACATGGTGAGTTCAAGACTGTCTCAGACAAGCAGACAAACATGGCCACTGCTCGGACTCTGACAGGTGAAACAGAGATACCTGGAGGTGGGCAGGACGATGAGGGACTACGAGGGCCGGAAATACGAACAGTGGAAAGAGGCCACGGAGCAGACCCTGCCGACCCTCATGAAGAAGAGCCTGCTCACCAAGGTACAGCTTCCATCCCTGCCCCAGGTGCGTCCCTGCAGAACCGGGTGGCAGCTGTGTCACTTTCTCCAGGCCCGACCCGCTTGCCTTTGTGAGTTGGTAGGAAAGAGGATGTGTAAGAAATGAGCTGGCCTTGGCAGCCCTTCTGACACCAGGAGGAAGCAGCTGGACTCTGAGCCTCAGTTTCCCCTTTCACAGAGCGAGCTGGCCCAGATGTAAACACACAGTATGGTCAGTGGCTGAATCATCTCCCCAGGGCAGGCAGCTGGCAGGAAGCCATCTCTTCACAGGTCTCGGCCTTGTAACCGTGGCCAGCCTGGAGTGGCCAGATACCAGGACAGAAGGACGGGACTGGTGGCTTCTGGTCATGGAGGAGCAAGACCCGGGGTCCCAGAGGGGGATCAGGTCCCGTGTAAGGAAGGGGACAGCCCCCTTCAGCACCCATCTCTTCTGGCTGGACATGGTCAGCTCTCTGGTCTTTCAAAGGAAGTCAAAGTTCTTGGATTTTTGTGTGAAATCACCCAGTTTAGCAAACACACCAAAGGCCTCCCGCACCGTGGCCCGTCCGTGGCCCGGCATTGTGTCTGTCCGCTCCTGGCTGACCGCGGGTGGATGCTTCGCCCGCAGATGTCCGCCTCTGTGGAGGAGGTGACCACCCTGGAGAGGGGCGCCATGCTCACCATCAACTTCTCCCCGGCGCTCAGAGAGATCATTAACGAGGCAAAGTACCTGGAGCAGCTGGGCTTCTCGGTCCCCGAGCTGGCCAGGAACGTGGCTCTGCAGGAGGACAAGTTTCTCAGGTGAGAGTGTCCCGTGAGCTCTCCCGTCTCAGGACGCCCTAGTGCTCTGGTGTGGGGACTCGGCCCCCCAAGCTTCCCTGGTGTGGTGGGTGTTACAATTGTTACTGTTGTCTTTTGTTTTTCTTTTCTTTCTTTCTTTCTTTCTTTCTTTCTTTCTTTCTTTCTTTCTTTCTCTCTTTCTCTCTTTCTCTCTTTCTTTCTTTTTGCCTGAGACAGGGTCTCCCTGTGTAGCCCAGGCTGGCCTCAGATTCATGGTGATCCTCCTGCCTCAGCCTCCTGACTGCTAGAATTACAGGCGTGCCGGGCGCCATACCCGTTTAACTACCACTATTGAGCACATTAGAAATTAATACTGGGGCTGGGGATTTAGCTCAGCGGCATAAGCACCTGCCTTGCAAGCAGGCAGTCGTGAGTTCGATCCCCGGTACCGATAAAAAGGAAAAAGACCAAAAAAAAAAAAAAAAGCACAAAGTGCGTCATTAAAAAAAAAAAAGAAATTAATACTAAGAAGCAGCCTGGCGGAGTGGCACATGTGTGGAATCCCCCACTCTAGGAGGCTGAGGCAGGAAGATTGTAGGTTTGAGCCTGATCTGGACAATTTAGCTCCTTAGTGAGATCCGCTCTCTAAACAGAAAATAAAACGGGACCGGGGTTACAGCTCAGTGAACGGAGTACGAAAGCCGTGGGTCCAGTCCCTAGTATGAGAAGAAACAAAACAGAACAAAGAAGTGTGGTCTAAAGCACGGGTGTATTCATCACCCTAAAAAGAACAGTAAGAAACCCATTGCATGTTACTGCAAATAAGGGTCTCACTGTGTAGACCAGATTGGCCTTAAACTTGCTATGCAGGGCTGAGGGTGTAGCTCATGGGCACAGCACCTGCCTGGCAAGCACGAGGTCCTGGGTTTAATTTCCAGTAACAAAAAACAAAAAACAAAAGCAAAACCAGAAAACCCCCCACTCTGAGGCCCAGCCTGGCCTTGAACTCAGGACCACCTTCCTGCCTCAGCCTCCCAAGTGCTGGGATTGCAGCTGTGCACCACCATGCCTGGCTTTTTTATTTTTATTTTTAAATTTTTATTAATCGAGGTGTCTGAATGGTTTCCAGTACTTTCCAAAGAAGAAAGCAGGCAGAGTGGCACTCCCTGTCTTAAACGTCTATACTTTTTTGGCGGGGCTGGGGTTGGACCTCTGAGCCCCTGCTAGTGGCCAGCGCTTTGCAGCCGAGGTGCCCGGAGTTCTCTGGGCCTCACCGCCCACCCCCGGGGCCGTGGTGGCCACGCAGGTACACGGAGAGCATCCAGCGCACGCTCAACCACTACCACGCGCTGCTGGGGACGCTGAGTGAGGCGGAGGCCGCGCTGCTGGACGACCAGGAGCAGGAGCTGGTGCGCGTCTTCCGCTTGGGGTACAAGAGGCTCAACTGGAACTCGCTTGGTGAGGCGCCCCGCACCCCACCCGGGACTGTGGGACTGCGGGGTGCTGGGTCCTCCGCCTGGGCTGAGCCTGGAGGTCGCAGCCGGCGGCGGGCGGGAGACGCAGTGGGGAGCCTGCGCCTCTCTGTCCCAAGGCATCGCCGACTACATCACGCGGTGCCGCCAGGCCCTTGGGAAGTTCGAGTCCCTGGTCCACCAGATCCACAAGAACGCGGATGACATCACCTCGCGGCTGGCGTTGATGGAGTCCGTCAACCTCTTCAAGTGCCTGGCCCCGAAGGGGGAGGACGAGCTCCCAGGTGGGGCCGCGTCCTGCTCTCCGCCTGGGATAGGATCTCGGGCGAGGTTTGATAGTCACTCGGGCATTCAACCAAACAAGAGGGAGCCAGGTGTGGTGGTGTGAGCCCTCTGGGAAGCTGAGGCAGGAGGATCACAAGTGTAAGCTTAGCTGGGGCAACTTAGACTTTGCCTCAAAAAAGAAATTTAAGGAGTGGGGAAATAGCTCAGTGTGAAGGTGCTGGACTTAGTCCTAAGTCCTGGGCCCCTGGAGGGAACAAAACCACAAAACTCTGATTTCTCCAAGATGCCACAGCCACGGCTGGGGACACCCAGGCACACGTGGAGGGAGGCACCCCGGGCTCGCCCCTGTGTTTAGCTTGTGGGGATCTGATGGGGTGTTGTCGAGGTGCATGTGGTGGGGGCTGGTGCTGGCTCCGGGTCCTGGGCGCGGTCCCCTCCTGCCCACCGGCTGGCAGCAGCACAGTGACCCCGCCTCCCCCGCAGGTGTGAAAGAGTTCTTCGAGCACATGGAGCGGGAGCGCGCGCATGATGTGGAGCGCATGGTGCGCTGGTACATGGCCATCGGGCCGCTGCTGACCAAGGTGGAGGGGCTGGTGGTCCACACCAACACGGGCCGCGCCCCCAAGCTGGCCTCCTACTACGAGTACTGGGAGAGCCGCGTCTACGAGGTCCTGACCAGGCTGGTGCTGAAGTAAGCCGCCCTGGTGGCCACGGAGGTCACTGCCATGGGCCACAGAGCTCCACTCCCAGAGGACCCCAGCGCTGAGACCCGTCCCGCGGGCACACACGCCCCTGCAGGCAGCCCTTGCCGGTTCCCGTGGGTGTCCAGTGCCGTCCCCTTCACACCCGCCTGGGCAGAGCTGGCAGCTTGGGGTTCCTGTGAGATTTGCCACCACGATGCTTGTGTGTGTGGTCGAGGGTGGTGTTCGTTTTGTTACCTTCCTTCCGAAGGGCCCCAAAAGAAACTTCTCTGGTTTTCTATTTGAGCTGCTGAAAACCTATTTTCCTTCCCTTCGCATTGGTTTTTGGTTTTGAATGGTGTGGACACCGTGGATTGCTGACCTGGTAGCCTTCTTTCCCTTTTCTCTTTGGCTGGTAGGAAGCTTAGAACAAAACATGTGGCCTGGATCTGTCTGGGGTGTGGGTACTTCCAGTTTGTGATATTTCTGGCTCTGCGTGCTGCTGGCCTTGCCCTGGGTGGGGAGCTCATCCTGCGCCCACTCCGTGTCTCGCTGCGTGGCCCTCATCCCCCTGCACAGATGGGCACCCAGGCTGCGGGGACTCTGTGGTGCTGTGGCCACTGGGAGGAGGAAGAGAGGATTTGAGCCCAGGCGGGGTCTGACCCCAGCCTGACGCCATACGAGTCTCAGACTGAGGTCGCTGTCCTTACTTTGCCCGTTGTGGCTTCAGGGTCCCTGCCTGCAGTGCAGGCGCCCTCGCCGGCTGCCGTGGGCTCTGGAACGGTGTGCTGACCAGGGCAAGGCAGGCTTTGGCCCTGTTTCCCCTAATTTCATTGCTATCTTACGGTGCCTTCTGAGTTAGACCCCCAAAGCGGCCACTTACGGTGAGGCCTCCCGCAGCGGTCCCCGTCCTGACGCACTGTGTCTGCCCTTCCCCGTGCCCTGTGCCCTGTTTACCCGTCACCCACTCATCGATTCATTTACCACCCAGCCCTGTGTCTGCTCGTCCACATGTACTCATCCTAGGTCTGTGCCTTCACCTGTCCACCCAGGCATGCATTTATGTCTCCGTCCATCCACATCCACCCATCCATCTGTCCACCCACCCATCCATCCGTCCATCCGTCCATCCGTCCCCCCATCTGTTCCCTGTATCTGTCTGTCCATCTGCTCATGGTTTATGGGCGCCTGCCCCTTGCCAGGCCCTGGACTAGATCCGGTCACAACGAGGTCCTTCCTCCTGGAGCTTCTCTGTCCCCCCGGGGAGAGCTGCAGGATGCAAGGAAACGGATGCAGGCGTGACGCTGTCTGTGAGGGGCACAGGGCAGGAGGACACTCTAGGAGAGGAGGCGGGCTTGGGTGGGGGCCAGGAAAGGCCAAGACCCCACGATAAGGAGCAAACGTGGGGGCCAGGGCTCCCTCCAGGAGAGGAGAGGGGAACCACAGGGCCACCGAAGGGGACTTTGTGGAGGAGGAGCTCTGTCTGGCGGCAGCATCCTGCGAGCCGTGGGGGTTTGGATCGGGCACCTGGAGAGCAGAGGCAGGCGTGTGTCTCATGCAGTGTCCCCCATTTCCTTCCTTGGGGGACAAAGCTGGGGGGCAGCTGGGCGGGTGAGGAGTGGACCCCTCCCCTGTTCCACAGTCCACCTGGCCACACCAGCTGTGCAGACCTAGGGGAAAAAGGAACCACGGCAGCTGGGCCACGGAGCCCACAGTGCACCGCCCTGTAGCCTGGGTGACCCTGGCCACTTGTGTCTCCTGTGGGGTGCTGAGCGTGGCTTTCCCGGCCCCCAGGAACCTGCAGTCCTTCAACACACTGGTCCTCGGCAACGCTCCGCTGTTCCAGGTGGAGACCATCCTCACGGCGCCCGAGATTGTGCTGCACCCCAACGTCACGGAGATCAACAAGATGTGCGTGCACTGCATCCGCAGCTGCGTGGAGATCACCAAGGTGAGGGCGGCCAGCCAGGACCTGTGTTCTGGGGCGGCCTGGCCCTGGGGCCTCGGACTTGGCAGGCCCAGGCCACCATCCCGTCCTCTCCGCTCAGCGTTGCCCGTTCTTTCTCTTGTGTCACCTGCCTCACAGGCACCTCCCAAGGGCACGGGCCGGAGTCGCCTGAGAGCCCCCAGCCGGGAACCTAGAGTCAAGGCTGTAACACAGCTGGCTCCCAACAGATGTTTGTGGAATGAATGTCTGTTGGCAAATGACCCAAATTTATACATTCTCACGGCGGGGTTAGGGCCACCACTAGCATCTTTTTTGTTATTTGGTTTGTTTAGCAAGTAAATAAGCAGGCAGACATAGTTAGATATTTATCTGTCTATATCCGTATCAGTAGGTATCTATCTCCATATCTACGTGGATAAGTAGTTAGATACATGGGATTTTATTTCATGTGCTTGGAAATTAAGAGAGACATGGCATGAAAACACAGCACGGCCACACGGGAGGCTGAGGCAGGAGGCTGCAGGCCCCGCGTGTCCGTGTACAAATGCACCCGTGAAAAGGCGGGACGTCGGCAGCCTGCGGGCCGGTTCTGTCCCGGCACCTCAGACGCTGACGTACCCCGTCCCCTCACCAGCATTTCGTCCGCTGGATGAACGGCAGCTGCATCGAGTGCCCCCCGCAGAAGGGCGAGGAGGAGGAGGTGGTGGTGCTCAGCTTCTACAGCGACATCTCCCGGAACCCGCAGGTGGCGGAGCAGGCGGTGCTGATCCCGCAGAACGTGCACCGGCTGCTCCTGGGCCTCATGAAGCACCTGCAGCGCTGGAAGCGCTACCGGCCGCTCTGGAAGCTGGACAAGGCCATCGTGATGGAGAAGTTCGCCGCCCGCAAGCCGGCCTGCGCCGCCTTCGACGAGAAGCTGCAGTTCTACGCCCGGATCGCCGAGGACGTCATGCGCCATCCGCTGGTCAAGGACGAGCACTGCGTGCGGCTGCTGCTGGGGCCGCTGGCCACCACCATGCAGGAGACGGCCAAGTCCTGGGTGGCCTCGCTGGGCAAGCTGCTCAACGACTCGGCCCGCGAGGAGCTGCACAGCCTGCAGGAGGAGATCGAGGTGCGTCCCGGCCGGAGTGGGGGACCGAGCTCTGCCGGGCGCCCCTCACTGGGGACCCTCACTGGGGGCCCTCACTGGGGGCCCTCACTGGGCGCCCTCACTGGGTACCCTCACTGGGGACCCTCACTGGGGACCCTCACTGGGGGCCCTCACTGGGGGCCCTCACTGTGCACCCTCACTGGGGACCCTCACTGGGGGCCCTCACTGGGGACCCTCACTGGGGGCCCTCACTGGGGACCCTCACTGGGGACCCTCACTGGGGACCCTCACTGGGGGCCCTCACTGGGGACCCTCACTGGGCACCCTCACTGGGGACCCTCACTGGGGACCCTCACTGGGGGCCCTCACTGGGGACCCTCACTGGGGACCCTCACTGGGGACCCTCACTGGGTACCCTCACTGTGCACCCTCACTGGGGACCCTCACTGGGGGCCCTCACTGGGGACCCTCACTGGGGGCCCTCACTGGGTACCCTCACTGGGGACCCTCACTGGGGACCCTCTGCACTGCTTCTGTAGAACTTGAGCAGAAACCTCAAGAGGAGCCCCAGTACCCTTGAGGACCTCAAGTTCGTCCTCGCCACGATCGCGGAGATCAGAAGTAAATCCCTGGTCATGGAGCTGAGGTACAAGGATGTCCAGGAGCGGTATCGGACCATGGCCATCTACCACATCTACGTGAGTCCGCGTCTTGGGAGGGTGGCGGAGTCGAGCCACCCCGTAGACACCCAGAGGGGCTTCAGCGCAAGCTGGGTGGATGGCGATTGGTTGGTTTTGAGACCGGGTCTTGCTATGTGGCCTAGGCTGGCCTTGAATTCCACAGCTCTGGGGATCCTCCTGCCTCAGCCTCCTGAGTGCTGGGCCTGCACTGTGGTGGTTGGGCATGGTGGCACCTCGCACCCGTTTTTTCTCGTGGTCCCATGTGTGTTATTGTGTGTCCAATGCTTGCAGTTTGGTTGCAACCAGAATCGTGGAATAAATTCTGTGACTGGGTTGTGGGGAGAATTAACTGGGCTCTTGATCTTTCCTGACTTGGGGGGCATTTTCTAGGTCATTCTGTGGCTGGGCATCACCTGGGTTTTCCTCTCCCCTCACCCCTCTTTCCTGCCTCCTTTCCTTCCCGTCTTCGTCTGCATTTCTGTCTTTGCTTCCCGTGGTTCACGCTGGATCCTGGGACCTAAACCTTCAGCTCATCCTGTCCTGCCAGGGGTGTCCGGCCTGGCCTGCTGGCCCTTGGCCCATCCCATGCATGTTTAGCTGCAGACACTGCAGTTTCCTTTTAAAAACAGTGTCCAGAGCCGGAGATTTAGCTCAGTGGTGTAAGCGTCTGCCAGGCAAGGGCAAGGTTGTGAGTTCAGCACCAAAAACACAAGAAACAGCTTCCTGCTTTTTGCCCAAAGTTATCTTTCATTCATTTGTTTTTTTCCTTCCTTCCTTTCTTTTTGTGTTTTGACCTAAGGTCTCGCTATGTAGCCCAGGCTGGCCTTGAACTCACAGTGATCCTCCTGCCTCAGCCTCCCAAGTGCTGGGATTATGGGGTGCATCACCACACGTGACCTGAGTTTTCATTTTAATCATAAAATAATAGATGGTGGTGCGTGCCTTTAATCCCAGCATTCTGGGAGGCTGAGGCGGGGGGAACACAGGTTTGAGCCCAGCCGAGGCAATTTATGGACTTAGATGAGACCCTGTCTCAAAAATAAATCAGTAAATAAAGGGCTTGGGATGCAGCTCAGTGCCAGAGCCCTGGCTTCTCCAGGACTGCAGTACTGAAAAACATTAGTATTTCATCTAGTTTTTCCAGCTGGCTCAGGTGGCCTCCCGGGGTGACAGGAAGAGGAGCCCGGGCATCGGGGATCACCGTTTCTCTCTCTGTTTGCTCAGCCCTCAGACGCCGAGCGGGAGCTGGTGGAGCAGATCGAGAGCATGTGGCTGAACCTCTTCACCGACTCTTTGAACGTGGAGCATGCGCTCGGGGGCATAAAGCGGACCTTCACTGAGGTACGGTCCCCGCCCGCCACCCTGCTGTCACCCCGCCTGTCACCCGCCCTCGGAGGCTGCAGGGAGGCTGCCGGGCTGAGCGGACCCAAGCAACCTGGCTTTTCCCAGATTACTCGTGGAGAAATCATGAACTACCGATCTCAGATTGAAGACTTTTCCAGACGCTTCTACAGCGAAGGCCCCGGGACAGTTGGCGACGACCTCGATAAAGGTGAGATGGCTGCCGGCATGTGGCGCAGGCCTGTCGTCCCCGCAGTCGGGAGGCTGAGGCAGGAGGGTCTCTGCAAGCTTGAGGCCAGCCTGGCTACACAGTAAGACTCTCTCAAAGAAGAACTTTTTTCAATGAATCCCTGAGCCTCATGTACACGGAAGCCTGTGTGGGTCACCGAGGAGGGCCTTGGGAAGGTGGCATCTGGCTGGGTGACCTGGGCCACAGTGGGCCCTGCTCAGGGTCCCTGACGAGTGACAGCCCCATCCCGCCTGCTCCGGGTGCGGGAATTAGAGAGATTTTCTACCTGGAGCCGCTCGCAGCTGCCCCTGGGCTCTTGGCTGCCCTTGGAATGACTGTGGTGCAGTCTCGAGATTTTAAGTCTGTCTTCCCCGTGGTTGAGACTAATTTATCCACGGGACACAATTTCGCACTCAGTCTCGGCACCTTCCCGGTAAACTTTTGTGCCCTGTGGGCGGCTGGGCCCAGGCCGTTTGTTTGCACTGAGCCCAGCCCCAGCCCTTTTGCAATTCTTAGTCTGAGACAGGGTTTGCCCGAGTTGCTGGGGCTGGGTTTGAACTCGAGATCTCCCTGCCTCGGCCTTCCGGCGGGCACCACCACCTGCTCATCCCATCTGCTTCTGCCCCAGGAGTGGAGCTCCTGGGCGTGTTTGAGAAGGAGCTGGCGAGGCACGAGAAGAGCCGCCAGGAGCTGGCCAACGCGGAGAAGCTCTTCGACCTGCCCATCACCATGTACCCGCAGCTGCTCAAGGTGCAGAAGGAGATGGGCGGGCTGCGGATGATTTACGACCTCTACGAGGGGCTGAAGGTGAGGTCCGGACACTGCGGTCAGTGGACGCTGAGGGCCTCCGGGCTCGGAGCTGCCCGGCCTCCCCCGCAGGCCTTGCCCTGAGCCAGCTGCCGCCCCGCTCCACACAGTCCCAGCTGCCCGGAGCGTTCCCTGAGCCCCTCCCTGTCCCCTGAGTCTTGAGGACACCCAGGACACTCAGTTCCTCTGTCCCCAGCCACAGGGACAGGGTGGTTCCCGGACAAGGAAGTCCAGCTCGCTGTGCCCAAAGGTCCTCAGGAAGGCTGTTAGAAAGGCCAGCGTGGGGGCCCACACCCGGAGTCCAGCACTCGGGGGGCTGAGGCAGGAGGATCTCTTCAAGTTCAAGGCCAGGGATGGGATGGGGTCAAGGGTGGACTCAGTTTCCCTAGTAGTGTGCAAGGTGAGGTGGGCAGAAGGGGCGGAGGGGAGATGGGCATCTTCGGGAGGGGCCGCTGGGCCAAGGGGACATGGGGTGGCTGATGCAGCAATCAGAGCCTGGACTTAGACCGAGGCCCAGGGGCGAGGCGTGGCGGGGCCTGGGTGTTGAGGGTCAGGGAGTAGAGGAGGGGCAGAGGCCTGGGTGGGATGAGAGAGTGGACAGAGGGGCCTGAGTGGGGACCCAGGTGGACTCCAGAGCCTTCAGCATTTCCTGATTTTGCATTGGATGGCGTTCTGATATCAAGAAGGGGCAGCTCTGAGAGTCACCCCAAAACTGCAGCACCGTGGGCGCTGTCTGTCTCCTGAGAAGACAGAGGAGGAGACGTGACAGGTGCAGAGATGCCGTGGTGTCACGGACCCCGCGGGCCAAAACCAGGGCTCTCCGTGACAGCCTCTACGGGCACGGCTTCCGGCTGCACTGCGTGTGTGACCCGGGTGATGTGTCAGGCTGGACGCTGCAGATGGCCAGGGTGGACAGCGAAGGGTTTTTTATATCGAAGCTCAGGAAAAGATGTGGCAGGGGTGTTGGCTTCATGGTCAGGGAATGCGGCCGTGCTCGGGTCTTGTCTGACGGTTCGAGGTCCCTCCTGTGTGCCCTTGGTGTGCCGTGGGTGGGCGGATGGACAGACAGACAGACAGACGGGGCATTCTGTCTTCAGAGGGGTTAGCGTGACCAGAGCAGGGGCCTCTGCTCCCCACCAGCTCACAGATGCATGACTTCTTGCACCCCCAGGCCGCCAAGGAGGAGTGGTCCCAGACGCTGTGGATCAACCTGAATGTCCAGCTGCTGCAGGAGGGCATGGACGGCTTCTTCAAGGCGCTCAAGAAGCTGCCCCGGACCGTGCGCGCCCTGTCGGTGGCCTCCCACCTGGAGGCGAAGATGAAGGCGTTCAAAGACTCCATCCCGCTGCTGCTGGACCTGAAGCATGAGGCGCTGAGAGACAGGTGGGGCGGAGCCTGCCGTCATCCCAGCACTCGGGAGGCGGAGGCAGGAGGATTGTTGCAAGTTCGAGACCAGCCTGGGCCACAAAGTGAGCTCAAGTCCAGCCCGAACTGTGTAGGGAGACCCCATCTCAAAAAGACAACCAAAAGGGGCTGAGGATTTAGCTCAGCGGCATAAGCGCCTGCCTTGCAAGCAGGCAGTCGTGAGTTCGATCCCCGGTACCAATAAAAAGCAAAACAAACAAACAAACAAATAAAGACAACCAAAAAAAAGTTCCTGCTGAGATCTGAGGACGAGGGTTGAGGTCTACCAATGATGCAGAGTTTAGATGGAGCGTTGTGTCTAGAAAACTATCAACCCCAAGGCATCTTGCGTGTGTGCCCGTGTGTGTGTGTGTGTGTGTGTGTGTGTGTGTGTGTGTGTGTGTATGTGTGTCACTGGGACTGAGCCCAGGATCTTTGCACTGAGCTACATCCTAGGCCCTTTTATTTTATTTTATTTTATTTTGAGACAGGCTCTTGCTAAGCTGCTTTAGGCTGGGTGTGACTCTGAGAGCCTCCTGCCTCAGCCTCCCAGAGTGCTGAGATGACAGGCGTGCACCGCTATACCTGGCAGAGAAAGTCTGGGGTGCTCTCATGTACCTGGACACCTCTGTCTTGCTGTTTGTCCCTCTGGCCAGGGACACTGGCTCTCAGCTCATCTGTGGCCTCGCGGCTGGCTTCCTTTGCCCATGTCACTGTTCTCAGCTGGGAAACCCAAAGTGCTTTCTAGTGGCAGGGCCCAGCTCTGCGACCCTGAAAGCTAGGGTTTCTTTCCACAGTCTTGGTCAAACTTGAGCTATACGCTCATGGTCTGGCTTTTATCAATTTGTTTCTTTCTCTTCCTCTTTTTTTTTCCTAAGCTGAGGTCTTGCTGTGCAGTTCAGGCTGGAAGCCTCGGTAACCCTCCTGCCTCAGCCTCCTGAATGCTGGGATCCTAGGCCTCACCACCTTGCTGGGCTACTTTCTTTTTTATTTAAATGAGTGCATTCTAAAAATAAATTTACATCACCAGTGTAAGCAAAAGAACCCCAGAGCTCTTGCCAGAAATAGAAAGGAATTACAAAAGTAAAAGTTCTATTTTTTTATTTTTTATCTGTACCATGGATCAAACTCACGACTGCCTGCTTGCAAGGCAGGTGCTTATACCACTGAGCTAAACCCCAGCCCCTAAAGTTCTATTTTTGAGACAGGATCCCACTGTGTAGCCCAGGCTGGCCTTGAACTCACACCAATCACAGGCGTAAAGGTGTGCACCACTGTGCCGGGCTAGGAATACAAATAATTTGCTCAGAGCTAGTGTCTCCTAGGCAATAGCTCGAAAAATAACTTCCTCCAAGCTGGGCAGCGGGAGGCCCAGAGGAGGATGGACAGGGGTCCTCATGGCTCCTGTTGAGCCCATGCTGTGTGATGCCGAGCTGGTGGACCCCTAGCCTGTGACCAGGGCTGCGTTGCCCAACTTCCCATCAGCTCCCGGGTGGCTGGGGACAGGAGGTGGAGGAAGCAGGGGTCCCCTTTGTGACCGTTCCTGGGCCCTTCGCTGTGTGACCAATGCAACAAAGTGACTCAGTCATAGCCGGGCAGAGCGCCAGGTTGCACACGTTCTCAGGAGGCTGCAGGGATGCGCAGACACCGTCTGCCTGGATATTGCTTCCTGGGGCGACTCGGGCGGGGAGGGTTGGGGACGGGATCCGAGGCTGAAGCCTCCACGGTGCCGTTCACCCTGGGGATGTGCAACACTGGCCGTGTGCCCCCAGGCACTGGAAGGAGCTGATGGAGAAGACGGGCGTCGTCTTCGAGATGACAGAGACCTTCACGCTGGAGAACATGTTTGCCATGGAGCTGCACCGGCACACGGACGTCCTCAACGAGATCGTCACGGCCGCCGTCAAGGAGGTGGCCATCGAGAAGGTGGGTGCCAGGCCGGGGAAGGTCCCCAGGGCTGCAGACCCTGTCCCTAGGGCGAGCCGGCCACCCACGTCCCCGTGGGGAGGACCGTGTTTCTTTCAGAAACGGAGGCACGCAGTGTCCCCTGAAGGATTTGCGGGGTTGAGGGATAAAGAGTTTGTTCCCAAAAGAGGCCGTCAGCCTTGAGACGGGGTCTCACTATGCAGTTCAGGCTGGCCTTGAGCTCACTTTGTAGCCAGGCTGGTCTCAAACTTGCAATGATCCTCCTGCCTCAGCCTCCTGAGTGCTGGGATGACAGGCGTGTGCCACCATGCCTGATTTGTAATTGATTTTCAAAACATAAACAGCTACTGTATATTTGCATCACAGCTCATGTACATGTAAGTATATGTGGATGTGTGTGTACCACACGTGTGTTCACATTGATGTACACGCGTGAATGGTCTCACGGTGCTGAGACCATCTGTGTAGCACACTTTACAGGCTTCCCCCGCACACAGCCCACCGTGGGCAGCAGGGAGGACTGTGGCTGGAAGAGCCCCAGCGTTCCCAGCGGAGCGGCGTCCTGGGCATGGGTTCCGGTTCCGGCCCGGGCCGCAGGGTCCCCTCCATCCCCGCAGGCCGTGAAGGAGATCCTGGACACGTGGGAGGCCATGAAGTTCTCGGTGGTGAAGTACTACAAGGGCACGCAGGAGCGCGGCTACATCCTGGGCTCCGTGGATGACATCGTACAGTGTCTGGACGACAACGTGGTCAACCTGCAGAGCATCTCGGGCAGCAGATTCGTGGGGCCGTTCCTGCAGACCGTGCATAAGTGGGAGAAGACGCTGTCTCTCATCGGGGAGGTCATCGAGGTGGGCCGGGCCGGGCTGCTTGGTCGCTTGTCTGAGTCTCTGTTGCCAGTTCTTTTGGGCCCAGACCTAGACCGAGAGCTCCCGGGGAACATGGCACTGGGTCTCCTGGCACCACCTGCCCTCGAGGGCCTCAGGGGTCCTCAGTGGGTCTCAGGGCTCCAAGGCCCGCTCCTGACTAGGACTGTCTTCCTGGCCTGCACTGGCACGGAGAGCTTGCTTCTCTCCCTCCTCCTGCTGCTCCTCCGTTTGCAGGCTGGGTACTGATCCCAGGACCATCGGGCCGAGCTACACCCTCAGCCCTTTTAATTTTTAAATTTTGAGGCGGGGTCCTGCAGAGTCAGTAAGCTGTCCCGGCTAAGCTTGGACTTGCGACCCTCCTGCCTCAGCCTCCCCAAGTGCTAGGATTACAGTGGGCACCCCGCGCCCTGCTTGTTTTTGCTTTCGAGTGGGACTGTGCATCTTAAAATATTTTGTTACGGGGCCTGGGGATTTAGCTCAGCGGCATAAGCACCTGCCTTGCAAGCAGTCAGTCGTGAGTTTGATCCCTGGTACTGATAAAAAGGAAAAAGACAAAAAAAAATTTTGTTATGCTTCCTCCAGAATCTCTGCACAGTAGCACCCCTTACCCCCCAGGGGACGTGTTCTGAGAGAGCCCGAGACCACAGATCGAGCCGAGACCCAGGGAACTGTTTTTTGCATATCTTCACCATGATGAAAAGTGATTTATAAATTATGTACAGTGAGAGGTTAACACAGGCACTAGTGAAATTAAGCAGCCACCCCGACGTACTATGATAAAGGTTACAGGGACGTGGTCACTTCTCACTCAGAATCTCTCGTGGTACTTTATTTTTGGGGTGCACTTGGCTGAAGGTATTGGAAGCCACGGGAAGGGCACCTGTGGCTCAGGAGGCTGCTGGGTTTTGGGGTGTGGGTGCCTGGCCTGGAATACCTCAATACCATCCCTGCGTGGGGTGGCGGGGTCCCATGGCCGGGCGCTGTCCCCGCAGAGCTGGATGCTGGTGCAGAGGAAGTGGATGTACCTGGAGAGCATCTTCATCGGAGGTGACATCCGGTCCCAGCTTCCCGACGAGGCCAAGAAGTTCGACAACATCGACAGAGTCTTCCGCAGGGCAAGTGGCCGCGGCCACTGCCGCCCGGAGGACAGGAAGGGCGGACGGGAGGGAGGCTTCCTGTTCCTGTGCTCACCCTCTGCTCCTGGTGTCTGCACTGTGTCCCGCATGAAGGGCATCTCCCTGATTCTATGAGGGTCCTTGTTAGCCATTTCTGTGGGAACTGCAGCGTTTACTCGTGTGAAGCGCGGACAGCAGGATGCGCCCCTGTCCCCGCACAGATCATGGCGGACACCCTGAAGGACCCGGTCATCAAGCGCTGCTGCGAGGCCCCCAACCGGCTGGCCGACCTGCAGCACGTGGCCGAGGGGCTGGAGAGGAGCCAGAAGAGCCTCAATGACTACCTGGACTCCAAGCGCAACGCCTTCCCGCGATTCTTCTTCATCTCCGACGACGAGCTGCTCAGCATCCTGGGCAGCAGCGACCCGCTGTGCGTGCAGGAGCACATGATCAAGGTGCGAGGCCCAGGCGGAGGAGCCCGTGGGGACAGGGGGGGCCGGCCCGCCCCTCGCCCCTCCCGCTGCTGCGCTGGGCTCGACTTTCTTTCTTTCGTACTAGAAAATCGAACTCACAGGCAGGCGCTGAGCCGCTGAGCCACATCCCTGGCGCTGTCATGAGTTTGTAGCAATTGTTTCCTCCTCACGATTTCTAGCTTTTTATAAACACGCGCACATGCACACGCATGCACACACGTGCACACACAGGCCCACACACAGCACACATCCTCTCTCTAAGACCTATGTGACCGCAGGAAGCAGTGGACAAACTGTGTCTGTGGTGCAGGCAGAGGATGGCCAGTGTCAGCTAACGGCTCTGGGTATTTGGTTTGGGTTGGTTTTGGTGGTGCTGGGGATGGAACCTGGTGCCTTGCAGCTGCCAGGCGAGCGCTCCAGTGTTGAGCCCCAGGGCGGGTGGAACCTGCCACCCTCCGGCCTCAGCCTCCAGAGCAGCTGGGATCACAGGGTGCACTGAGCCAGGCCGGGGGTCGCGGGGCTCGGCCGTGGAGCTCCTGCTTGCTCGGGCCTCTGCCCCGCAGATGTACGACAACATAGCCCAGCTGCGCTTCAGCGACGGGGAAAGCGGGGAGAAGCTGGTGACGGCCATGGTGTCGGCCGAGGGCGAGACCATGGGTTTCCGCAAGGTGATCCGCGCCGAGGGCCGCGTGGAGGACTGGATGACGGCCGTGCTGCACGAGATGCGCAGGACCAACCGGCTCATCACCAAAGAGGCCATCTTCAAATACTGCGAGGACCGCAGCAGGTGCGGGCGGCCCGGGGGGTCAGCAGCCTGCAGGTGGGCGCCTGCCTGGGCAGCACTTTGCGGGAGGCGTGGAGCTTGGTATCCCAGCGCTCTGGGAGGCTGAGGCAGGAGGATTGCAAGTCCCTATCCAGCTGGGCACCCTAATGACTTTGTAGGACCTGTCTTAAGTAAGAACTGAGGAAGGCTGGGGTACAACTCAGCCCTGGGTTCGGTCCCCAGTCTCTCTGTGCCTCTCTGTCTCCGTCTCTGTCTCTCTCTCTCTCTGTGTCTCTGTCTCCCTGTGTCTCAATCTCTGTCTCTGTGTCTGTCTGACTCTCTCTCTTTGTCTCTGTCTCTGTCTCTCTCTGTCTCTGTCTGTCTCTCACTCATGCGTCTGAATCTGTGGACAATCGTGGAGCTGCCACTCCGTCGCACGCTGTGCCAGCTCTGGGCAGAAGGCGCTCCATGAGAGCCCTCACAGTCCTTCAGTGTGAGTTTGCCCCTCAGCCTGTGTCACAGCTCCGTGGAGGAGCAGGGAGGGCTTCAGAAGCAGCCCGCTCATACCCTCTGGAGCTGACACACATAAGACAGCCCCGCAGCAGCCGGCCACAGAGATGGGCGAGGGGAGGAGCCGGGCTGGGGGCTCGGGTCGCAGGAGTCTGCCTTGAGAGACCAAGGTCCCACTTGTCCCCGCGGATGAGAGCTGTGACTCAGGCAGCCATAACAAGACCTTTGAACTTGCAATCCTCCTGCCTCAGCCTCCTCAGTAGCCAGGATGGCAAGACATGCACCACTGTACCCGGTAATACTAAATGGCTTTGAAAACCTGTGAAAGAACAAAGTGTCTTGGCAGCCGGCTGTACAGTCTAGACCTGTGAGGTTCTTTGCTGTGGGTGACTTTGGTCTGGTATTTTAGCTGGAGAATTACTGTTATTTGATTGTGTATATATTTTACTTTGCCTGCCCTGTTCTAGATTAAACATAACTCTCCCCCCAGCCCCCCTTCTTTGCTTTTTTCTGCTCTACTAGGGATTGAACGAAGCTTTCTTTTCTTTTTTTTTTCTGAGACAAGGTTTCACTACGCAGTTCAGGCTGGCCTTGAACTCACCTTGTAGCCCAGGCTGCTCTCCATCTCACAGCCCTTTCTATTTATTTTTTCAGTACTGGGGATTAAATGCAGGGCCTTTGCACTGAGCTACATCCCCACATCCTCCCTTTAAAAATAATTTTTTTGAGACAATCTTTTTGAATTGCCGAGCTCCCTGGGCTGGGCCCCAGTTTGTGACCCTCCTGCATCAGCCTCCCAGAGTGCCAGGGTTACAGGCGCACCCCCACATTTGGGAAAGACTGCTCATGGTGCTCCGTCCTCCAGGGTGGACTGGATGCTGCTGTACCAGGGCATGGTGGTGCTGGCCGCCAGCCAGGTGTGGTGGACCTGGGAGGTGGAGGACGTCTTCCGCCAGGTGCAGGCCGGGGAGAAGCAGGCCATGAAGAACTTCGGCCACAAGATGCACCAGCAGATCGATGAGCTGGTCACGCGCATCACCATGCCCCTGAGCAAGAACGACAGGAAGAAATACAACACGGTCCTGATCATTGACGTGCACGCCAGGGACATCGTGGACGCCTTCATCCGCGGCAGGTGTGGCCCCGGCTGGGGGTGGGGGACGCGGGGGTCCTGGGCCTCGTGAACCCCCGTCCCTGCGTGCCCTGTCCCTGCCCAGCATCCTGGAGGCGCGGGAGTTCGAGTGGGAGAGCCAGCTGCGCTTTTACTGGGACCGGGACCCGGACGAGCTCAACATCCGCCAGTGCACGGGGACCTTCGGCTACGGCTATGAGTACATGGGGCTCAACGGGCGGCTGGTCATCACGCCCCTCACCGACCGCATCTACCTGACGCTCACGCAGGTGACTGCCCGGGCCGGGGGTCAGGCCGTCTCAGGCTCCATGTTTGCGACTGGCTTAGAGCTGGTCTCTGCTGTGTCCAGGATGTGGGTGTCCGGGCAGCTGACTGGAGCTGGCCCTTTGGGGGTGAAGGCTCAGGATCGGGGTGCAGCCCCAGCTCGCGTCTCAGGCATAGAGGACGCTGTCTTCCCCTGCCTCCCCTCCCCAGTGGTCTGGACGATGCCACCGTCCCAGCCCGCTGGTCCCAGTGGTGTCTCTCTCTACTGCCCCCCGGAGCTCCCCAAAGTCCCTTGTACCTGCTGTCCCCAGGCCTCACCCCATCAGGCTGATGCATCCACCTGACCACAGCTATCTGCAGACCCCTGGGTGTGTCACTGTCACTGTCACTGTCAGTGAGAAGCCCGGGCCCCACCCCCTTCCCTAACCCTCTGCCTGCAGGCGCTGTCCATGTACCTGGGCGGTGCCCCCGCCGGTCCAGCGGGCACCGGCAAGACCGAGACCACCAAGGACCTGGCCAAGGCCTTGGGCCTGCTGTGTGTCGTCACCAACTGCGGCGAGGGCATGGACTACAAGGTCAGCCCAGTGCCGTGTGGGTCCCCCTCCGTCCCAGGCTCAGCCTGGCCACATCCTGTGCCCTGATGCCCTGCGGGGTCCCGCAGGCGGTGGGTAAGATCTTCTCCGGCCTGGCCCAGTGCGGGGCCTGGGGCTGCTTCGATGAGTTCAACCGCATCGACGCGTCTGTGCTGTCGGTGATCTCGTCGCAGATCCAGACCATCCGCAACGCGCTCATCCACCAGCTCACCACCTTCCAGGTGCGGCGAGGCCTGCGCAGGGCGGGCAGGACGGGCTTCCCGGTGGGGACAGTCAGGCTTCCGGGCTGCCGACCGGATCTCACGGGACCGGACATGGACTGAGGTCGCAGGAGGTGGTTCCCATCCTGTCCCGGCCCTGCCCGAGGCCTCAGGCCCTGCTGGGGTCACACAGCCTCCCTGGGGCGCTGCCCATGATCCCGCCCCTGCCCGCCCTCCGCAGTTCGAAGGGCAGGAGATCTCTCTGGACCCGCGCATGGGCATCTTCATCACCATGAACCCGGGCTACGCGGGCCGCACGGAGCTGCCCGAGTCGGTGAAGGCGCTGTTCCGGCCCGTGGTGGTCATCGTGCCGGACCTGCAGCAGATCTGCGAGATCATGCTCTTCTCCGAGGGCTTCCTCGGGGCCAAGGTGGGCGCGGCCGTGGTCCCTCCCTCTGTGCGTGCTGCAGACATCTTGGCTTTTCTCTCTCAAAACCACAGTGTCTATCCAGCCTCAAGGCTGGTCATCCCCGTGCTTTGGGAGGCTGAGGCAGGAGGGTTGCGAGTTCTGGTGCAGCCTGGACAGGCCTTGTGTCAAAACAAACATGTGAACGAAAAGGGCTGAGGAAGTAGCTCAGTGTGAAGCCCTGGGTTCGATCCCCAGGACCGCACAAAAGAATGAACAAATCAACCCCAACCAAACAAACAGAAACACCCTGTACATTTTGGAACGGTTAAGATTCACAAGCGGATGTGACCCCAGTGACTCAGAGGCCCTGTGTACCCTTCACGGTCATAGCTTAAATTTAAGAAATCATACCTGCGTGTGTATGAGAATGCGGCCACTTGTATGTGTATCTCCTTAAGACCCTTTTAACACAGGTATTAGATACGGGAGCAGACAGATCAATGTCTTCTGTCAAGAGAGGACTTTCCGAGGTTCTAGGGAGTAACCCAGGGCCACGTGCATACCAGGCAAGCTTCTACCTCTGAGCTGCCTGGGTACTAGGAGGCTTGGTTATTGTTGTTTAAGTTTGAAACAG
This sequence comes from Cavia porcellus, assembly GCF_034190915.1. Lineage (NCBI taxonomy): Eukaryota > Metazoa > Chordata > Mammalia > Rodentia > Caviidae > Cavia > Cavia porcellus. The sequence goes on along the minus strand of NW_026947499.1, from coordinate 6,719,014 downwards.
TTTCACTAAGGTGTCTAGCTAGGTTTCAAACTATGGATCCTCCTGCTCCAGCTTCTCAGGTGGCTGGGCTCATGTAGATCCACCCGCCCTGCGTCCCTAAGCTCTCTAGCACCATGCACGCAGCCATCCTGGGCCCAGGGCAGTGCCCAGCACCCTCCAGGCCCGTGGCCGAGGCGCCAGGGAGAGGGTGGGTCTCAGTGCAACTGCAGAGGAGCCCCCTTCCCCGTGATGGCCCGGGCAGGTTGGGCTCAGTCTGCTGGGATCGGGCTGAGGGCCAGCTGCCCGCACCCGCTCGGGGCTCTGTGCCGAGCTCCCGCAATCCCAGCCTGTCCTCTCCCCGCAGTCGCTGGCCAAGAAGATGACGGTGCTGTACAAGCTGGCGCGTGAGCAGCTGTCCAAGCAGCACCACTACGACTTCGGGCTTCGTGCGCTCAAGTCCGTGCTGGTCATGGCCGGGGAGCTGAAGCGGGGCTCGGCCGAGCTGCGCGAGGTGTGGCCCCCTGGGCCCTCTGAACCCCGTGCCCTCTGACCCACGGCACCCTTGGGGAGCAGGGCAGGACAGGGCCGCCGCCAGCTCAGGACAGTGGGGCGGCTGGGACAAACTTCCCTTGAAGCTTGAAAGTGAGTTTTAAAAAATTTAACACATTTGTTGAGCACGTTGGTGGCCAAGTTTTATCCAAATTGTTCCCTACATAAAATTTTAGACCTCATGTAAAATTAAATTATATTCTTTTAAAATTTAATGCAAAATGCATAATTTAGAACCATACAGAATTACGCAGCATGTTTTATACATTTCGTATATAAAACATGTGATACTTGGATACATGGTGTGTAGCGCCTGCCACTGATCCCAGCAATCTGGGAGGCTGAGACAGGAGGGTGAATTAGAATTCAGTCTGGGCAATTTAGTGACTTAGTGAGATCCTGTCTCAAAATAAAAACCATTAAACAAGGGCAATGGTGAAGGCCTGGGTCAGTCCCGGGCACTGAAAATGTGGCTTGGAAACCAGCGGGTCGGCAGGGGTCCCAGGCAGCCCCGGAACCATCGTCCGCTCCCGCCCAGGACGTGGTGCTCATGCGGGCCCTGCGGGACATGAACCTGCCCAAGTTCATCTTCGAGGACGTGCCACTCTTCCTGGGTCTCATCTCCGACCTCTTCCCGGGGCTGGACTGCCCGCGCGTGCGCTACCCGGACTTCAACGACGCAGTGGAGCAGGTGCTGGTGGACGGCGGCTACACGCTGCTGCCCGTGCAGGTTAGAGGGGCAGGGCTGGGCTCCTCGTGCTTTAACCCCAGCTCCAGCCCTGCTCCTACATCCTCTTCCTATGGACTCGACCCCTCGAGGGGTCGTGTGGAATTGAATCTTACCACTTTGTCTTCTGGTGTCCGGCTTCTGTCCCTCAGCATGGTGCTTTTTGAGGCTCATTCATGTCAAAGCCTGGCCACTGGTGCATTCCTTTTTCTGGGATGAACGCTATCTACAACAGCCATGTCTGCATCTCACCTTCTGGCTCTTTGGGGCTCAGTGGGATCAGATCACTGAAGTATTTTGTTTAGCACCCCCCAACAAAACAAAAACAATGTCTTATGACACAGCCACACTGGGTGAAGCCTGGCTGTCCCCCAGCTAGTTCAACAGTGACCATTGGACCCAGCACCTCTGTTCCTTGGGGTAGACCCAGGGGGAACCCGGTCCTGCATGCTCTCAGCTGCACTGGTCACAGCAGGCAGGGAGTGGGACACCACTGTCCATCACCTGATGGATGGATGGGCAGACTGGCCATCCCTGGAATAGTATTCAGCCACGGAGAGGGAGGAGTCACACACTCCATGGCGTGACCTTGCAGGTGTGGTGCTTGGTGAAGAAGCCAGGTGCGGGGCCACGTGGGGTGCGATTCCATTTACCTGAAATGTGCAGAGCAGGTGAATCCCAGACAGAAAGCAGACCGCTGGGTTCTCAGGGCTGGCGGGCACGCAATAGGATTTGGAGAAGTGGCTGCCGGGGTGGGAAAGGGTGGCATGCATTTGAAAACTGACGGGGAGGGGGCGACGGTTGCCCAGCTCTGTGACGGTGCTAACTGACATGGGCTGGGTGAATTGTCTAGCGTGAATCGGTGTCAGGAGAGTGCTTTCTTCACAGGTGGACAAGGTGGTCCAGATGTATGAGACCATGATGACCCGGCACACGACCATGGTGGTGGGGCCCACTGGCGGGGGCAAGTCCGTGGTCATCAGTGCCCTGTGTCACGCCCAGACCAAGTGAGTGCTGACTGCTGGGCACCCTCATGGGAAACGTCAGGTGACACAGTCGCTTGCACCCATCCCGATTCCTGACTTCCGGGGTGGGGGAATTGGTCCCAGCACCCCTTTAAACTCAGCAGCTTCCCTCGGTCCATTGCTGATACGGTTAACATGTTTGATGAATTGATTGACTGACTAATTTTCTTTATGGGCCTATGGACTGAACCCAAGGGTGTTCTGCCACTGGGCCACATCCTCAGCCCTTTCTATTTCCAGACAAGTGTTTGCTGAGTTGTCAAACTTGTGATCCTCCTGCCTCAGCCTCCTTCAGTGCTGGGATTATAGGCGTACCCAACGCACCGGGTTTGGTTAGCATATTTTAGAATGCGAAACAGAGGCCCTTTGGTGCATCCGACAGTGCCTGAGTTTGCTTGTGGAACGAGAATTTCGCTGAGTGTTTTGTGAAGATGTTTTGCAGAGGAATGTGAAGTCCTGTCCTTAGCTTGATGTGCAGGGCGCTCCTTTGGCCTGCGCCAGGACTCATCACCAGGCGGTGTTGCGGCGCTGTCGGAGTGGCCGGAGTTCCCACAAGTCCCCGGGGTGCTCCAGCCTGGCTCCAAGCTCTAGCGGGGTGCCCGGGACCCAGCGAGCCTGCAGAGCCCGCCGTGACTTCGGCGTTTCTGGATAATGTGCGAAACTTAGCAAGCTGATGACCGTCGTGTTTCCCTTGAGCAGAGTGGGGTGGCGGCTCACAGGCCCGGCTGGCTGTTGCCATAACCATTGAGCATTTCATTCGTGAGCAAATTCACCATGGGAATAATGTACAGGACCGTTGCGTGGGAGTGTGCACGGACCGCTGTGTGTGTGCTGCTTTGATTGTTAATTGTGACTCTTGGGTCGTGTGAAGCTTAGTTTTTTTTTTAGAGTAATCATGTGCAGGAGGAATGTACAGTCACTGTGAAGAGAAGTATCCTGTTTCCCAGATTCAGTGACTGAGACCAGCGGTTGTCCTGTGAATAAGGCTTGGAGCGAGGTGTGATGGCACCAGTTCTCCTCCCAGCACTCGGGGAGGCTGAGGCAGGAGGATGGAAAGTGTGGGCCAGGCCTGGGCAACTTGACAGCTTAGAAAGATGCTCTCAAAATTTTTTGAAAAAAGAGCTGGGGGTGCTGCTTGGTGCCACCGCCCTGGGTTCAGTCTTCAGTCTCACACACACACGTGCACATGCAAACACACATGCACAGCATTGGGCGTAGCAGTGCAGAGGGGCCTGTTGTGTTCTCCTGGGGCCTGCCCTCAGCTCCCACACTGGCTCAGGTGCCCCAAAGCAGGGCTGCAGCTCGAGGTATAAAAGCTGAATGGTGCCGGGAACCTGCAGGGTTCTGGGGTCCGAGTTCTGCATTTGGGGTCGGGTCCCCAGCCTCTGCATCCCGTCCTGGGCCCCCAGCGTGTGTTCCTTCGTGTCCCCCGCCCTGGCCGAATCCTCTCCTCCCGTGCAGGCTGGGGCTCGTGACGAAGCTGTACATTCTGAACCCCAAGGCCATGAGTGTCATCGAACTCTACGGCATCCTGGACCCCACCACCCGGGACTGGACGGATGGGGTGCTGTCCAACATCTTCCGGGAGATCAACAAGCCCACCGACAAGAAGGAGCGCAAGTGAGTGTGGGGAGCCAGCTGTCACCAGACCGGTCGCAGCCTGGGCTCGGCTCTGGACAGCCTGGGGTCACAGCCGGGGTGGCAGGTGCCGTCCTGCAGCCCCGATCAAGGCCGTGTGATGGGCACTGCGATTTTGAAAACATCTTTAAAAGGGACAGAGACGGAGGTCTCAGCTGATGACTTTTAAACTCTCGGTGTAGGGCTCCTCCCGACTCCGCCCACCCAGGAGTTCACCTTGCTTTCGGTCATCTCAGGATTTCTTTGTCTTCTATGACCGTGATGTTCTGGAAGAACCTGGATGGGCTGCTTGGTGGAAGGGCCCAGCTGGCGCCTTAGGCAGGGATCCCGCGTCAGGGGCAGGAGACTCGGTTTCCCTGTGTGTGGCTCTATGCACTCTGGTCTCCGGGGAGAGGCACTGTTCATTCTTCCCACTGAGCCGCTGTCTGTGGAGAGGCCTGTGGCAGCAGAGCGCCCTGGCCCGCGTCCAGCCCTCCCCTGACAGCTCGAGAGTCTGCTGACGGCTGCTTGAATCTGATCTTCCTGCCCTGCATACAAACGGAGGGTTCCTGTTGGGACCCCAGTGAACTTCCATCCAGGCTGGGTAGTGGGATGGGATCAGCGCTAATGTCCTGAATTTGATAGTGCACTTGAGAGGTAGGAGAAGCTGTTTGTTCTTAGACGCTAGCAAGTACATGCTAAGGTGTTTAGGAACACAGATGTTATATCTGTAATTCGCTTGAGTGAGACAGACAGAGAGGGAGCACACACGTGGCAAAACACCTAACAGCTGGAGAATTTGGGAGTTCTTTGTACAATTCTGCGCTTGAAATTCTGTGAGTCTGAAATTATGGAAAACCACAAAGTTAAAAAAAAAATATGTATTAGAAGAAAATCAACCAAAAAGCAGGTTTAAAATCTGCCTGCTGAGTCAGCGTGTTGCATGAAGCAATATGGAAGGGTCACTTTGGGTGACTACCTCTCTGGGAGGGCAGGGCACCACCCAGCCCACCGGCGGGCTTGTGGGATATCTATCTTGTCTGTTAACTCTACTGCCAGAAAACTGGGAGTTAAAACAGTGGTAAGTGGAATTGATCCTCAGCCTCAGAATCAGGACAGAATGCAGGGGAGGAGGGTGGGCAGGGAGCCTTTCTGTCACCAGGGACAGCCACTGTTCAGTGCCAGCAGATGAGTCCATGCAAGATCCCAGGTGGAGGGCGGGCGTGGTGGTGCAGCCCTGCAATCCCAGCACTCGGGAGGCCGAGGTAGGAGGGTCTCTGCGAGTTTGAGACCAGCCTGGAATATGCAGCAAGGTTCTGTCTCAGAAACACAAAACACAAACAGAAACGAAAACAGACTACAGATTGTCGTGGCGGTCAGGACTCACGGTTAGCCCCACAGGGGAGAAGTCCAGACTTTTTTGGGGGTCCCGGATTGTTAAATATTGATGACTGATTAAGACAGTTTTCCTGTCCGTGGGGTAGGACCTCAGCCCCAGGAAGGATGCTCCCTTGAATCCTGGCTGGAGACCCCAGGGGAACCACACCCAGCGGTGGTGGGAGGCCCCCTCGGACCCTGGCTCCCCTCCTGTGGTCGCCGCAGGTACATCCTGTTTGATGGTGACGTGGACGCTCTGTGGGTGGAGAACATGAACTCCGTGATGGATGACAACAAGCTCCTGACGCTGGCCAACGGGGAGCGCATCCGGCTGCAGGCCCACTGTGCACTGCTCTTCGAGGCGAGTGCCCAGAGACGCTGCCCACAGAATGCGTCCCTTTCATTAAACACGCAGAAGCGGGAGTGCAGGTAGACGGTCACTTAAACTGCAGGCGCCCGCGGGGAGCCATGTCTCTGCGGTTCATGCACGGCCCGTGGCTGAGCGCTCTGAAGGTGAGGGTCCCGCTCTTACACCAGCTGCTGGCCGCTCCTCCTCCTCCTCCTCACCCAGCGTGGCGCTGAATGGGTGTACAGCGGACGGTATTTGGGTTCTCATGAATATGGAAATATTTCCTGCAAGCCGCCTTGTGTGTTACATAATTATATTTACAGTCGCACCTCAGTTTGTGAACTCGATTCTTTCCACAATTCTGGCCCAAACCGAGCTGGAGGAGAGCAAAGGCAGCTTCGGCGGGTGAGGTTCTGTGCTGCCCGTCAGGGGACTTCCATGCTGTCCTTCTCCAGTGTGGTTTGGAGCCAGCATCGTGGAGAGACTGAGTTTGTGCAGCCGGCCCGGCTGGCTGGTGCTCTCAAGCCATTTGTTTTGCCTGGAGTTTGTAGTTTCTTTCTTTTCTTCCCCACTGTCTGCCTTTATCCTTCCCTCCCTGTTTTCAGTCCATGAAGTACTTTCCTGGACCCCTTTCCTCCCCGGAAGCGGCTCCCCACCACCTGCTCTGGTGCCAGCTCTCATTGCACAGCTGTGGCCCCGAGAGCAGCATTTGCTTGGTTTAACACTGAGCGTGGCCCTCCCCAGCAAGGCAGCAGCGTGCCGTGGGGTGCAGTTACTGCCCCCGCTTAGGAGCATGTGAGGGAGTGGGGCCTGTGCCAGCCCCTGGCCAGGCCTGAGGGTACCTAGTTGATGGCGGAGCTGTGTCTTTCTCATAGAGACTGTTTTTCAACATTGCGGGTTTAACACTGTGTTTGTTAAGTTTTGTGCTGCCTACCTAATCTCAACTAAACAAGAAAAAGCTGAGGGAAGACACTCTAGAACATTCTTTGTTCCTAGGTGGTGGAATTTCTATAGCTTGATTTCTTTTTTATAATTTTTAAAGTTTTGTCTGGTATTCTGCAGCACTTTTAAAATTAATGTTATAGTAAGGGAAAGAGTTAAAAGGTGTTAAATCATCGGGCCAGGGGTACGGCTCAGCGGCACAGTGCCTCCTGGCCAGCACAAGGTTGTGAGTTCAATTCCTGGTACCAAAAACAAAAAGAGGAGTTACATCAGGGATATATAATCTCCCCGACCCTAAGAGTTCAGCTGAAGCCTCATGAAGCTGCAGTAATCTAATGCGGCATGAGTTTTATGCCCAGAAAAAAGCTGCGGATGTGAAGATTCTCTCTCTCTCCAGGTTGGAGATTTGCAGTATGCCTCCCCCGCCACTGTGTCCCGATGTGGAATGGTTTACGTGGACCCCAAAAACTTGAAATATCAGCCCTACTGGAAAAGATGGGTTAATAAAATACAGAACAAGGTGAAAGTTCTTTCTCTGATAAACTTGAAATTATCAGTATTGGTGGCCAGCTGAAGCGATTTTTGTAGCTGGAGTCCATGACCTCGTGTCCTTGACCTGCTAAGCTCCTCATCCTCCAACACTTGTTAGGTTTCGTGCACTTCTCGGTCTGGAGCAGGGATCCACAAGCTTCCTGCAAAGGGGTGGGCAGTAGATGGTATAGACTTGAAGGTGTTACCTGTCTTTTGTGCCTGCTGAGGTTTGCTGCAGGTAGCCAGGCAGAGTGCACCAGGCCCAGCGGGGGACCGGTAGTCATCTGCTCACCAAGTTGGGGCGGCCCATAGCACTTGGTCTGCAGCCAGCAGTCTGGTCCACCAGGCCCAATGACTGGGGGGCGGGAAGTGCCCATGCCCTGCACGTAGGCGCCTGGGTGGGGACAGCATGTGAAGGACCCGGGGCTTTGAGTTGGCCTCAGACTGTGCACCTTGTCCCGAGGCTGCTGAGATAGTGCGTCATCTTGTCCTCGAGGGGCAGAGATGGGTGTGTGAATTGTGGTTCGTCCACACCCTGGACGCCATGACCACTGTCTCAGGAGGGATGCAGGGGCCCGGCTGTGTCTTTACCAAGGCCGCTGGGCTGGTGGGAGTGGGAGGTCGGGTCCTAAGGACTCCAGAGTAGAGAAGACGGGGGAGCGGGGCGGGGGGGGGGCATTGGAGGCACTGCCGTGTGGGAGGGTAGCAGGCGGCTCTGTTGTTGTCCATGGTGCCCTAGGCGGAGGAGAGCTGGTGCTTTCACCCTTTGCCCTTTGCGAGGTGGCTGAGGACATCAGTCAGCCTGTGGGCCCTTGCCTGCCGCCCGGGACCCGTGGTGTCCTCCCCCTCACTCCCAGGGCAGGGGTGACCCCACGGCAGAGAGGTGACGTGCAAGGGTGTTGCCGAGGACAGGGGCGCTGGGCTCGGGGTCCCCCGCCCTCTGGCGAGCGGAACCTGAGCTCCTGTTGAGGTCAGCCAATCTTTGCAAATTCTTTGCGCCTCCGATGTTTCACAGGGGGAACAAAATGATTTAAATCTTCTTTTCAACAAATACGTGCCCTCCCTCATCGATGTGATAGTGGAAGGGGTCGTGGACGGGCGGCAGGGAGAGAGACTGAAGACGGTGGTCCCGCAGACAGACCTGAACATGGTGAGGCCCCGCGGGGACGACGCACAAGGCAGGGCACTGGGCTGCGATGGTCCCGAGCGGCATCGCAGGGAGCCTTCCCGTCCCTCGGGGTCCTGGGCCCCGGGGTGGAGGGCGGGGCTGACCCTCTGGGGCTGGGGGACAGGGCTGACCCGGGTGCTTTCCCGTGAGCCAGGTCACCCAGCTGACCAAGATGCTGGACGCGTTGCTGGAAGGAGAGATCGAGGACCCCGACCTGCTGGAGTGCTTCTTCTTGGAAGCCTTGTACTTCTCACTGGGCGCCTCCCTGCTGGACAACGGGAGGCTGAAGTTTGATGAATGTGTTAAACGCCTGTCCTCTCTGTCCACTGTGGACACGGAAGGGGTTTGGGCCAAACCCGGGGAGCTGCCAGGTAGGAACTGAGCGTCACCCCCGGCCTGCTCGTGGCACGCTGGGCTCCGTTTTCAGGGGACACAAACTCGCTTTACCATGTGTCTGTGGCCCTGTGCAGGGTGTCCAGCCCTTGTGCTGCTGGAGACATGGCAGAGTCATGGAGACATGGTCAGAGTCCCCGCAGCCCCTGGGGGAGTTCAAGTGCATCCCCAGCACGTGGGAGTGGCATCTTCCCCCGCGATTTCCCGGGGCTCCGGCCTCTCCCTCCCCTGAGCTCCGGAGCCTGCTCCGCTGTGCGCCTCGCACCCAACTCCCTGCTGTCTCCTTTGGGCCCCTTTGTGGCCCTGAGCGCCACCATCTAAGCCACTGGGCAGTTTCCACGCAGGTGTGGGTGCAGAGGTCGCCTGTGGGAGACCCTCATCTTGGGGACTTAAGCTTTGCACACGAAATGGGCATCTGCAAAGACCTGCAGGGTCTCACACTGTGGGGCACCGAGGGGCAGCTGTGGGGGGGTCTGGAGGGACCTCCCTTGGAGGAAGCGCCCTGGGGCAGGTGGAGCCCAGTGCCTGATGGTGACAGGGTGCCCTGTCCTGCAGGCTGTCATGCCTGTCCGCCCCTGCTGTACCTGTGTCGTTCCCCTGCCTCTGCCCACCTCTTCCCCACCCGCTCACATCTGTAAGGGGAGCGACCAGGACGCACACCGGTCCTTCCGTCCCCAGGGAAGGGGCTCTGCCCCCGAAGGGTGGCGCCAGCTCAGGGCACACAGCCCCTGCCTGGGGGAGGAGTGTGGGAGGGAGCCAGAGCAGCCTCTGTCCAGTGGACAGGCTCGTTCCAGACGTGTGCGGGGCACACCCAGGGTCCCCGAGTCTGCTCAGTGACGCAGCCATGCTTTCCTGAAGGCCACCTTCCCACCTTGTACGACTTCCATTTCGATTCCAAACGGAACCACTGGATCCCGTGGAGCGAGCTGGTTCCGGAGTACATCCACGACCACCAGAGGAAGTTCATCGACATCCTGGGTGAGCAGGAGGAAGTGAGGGTGTTCCCCGGCCTCGCTGGCACCTGTCCCCCGTGACAGAGTGAGGGCCGTGGGCCTCGGAAGGCTGGAGGCTTGGGCTGTCTTTGCGCTGCTGGCTCTGGGCACCTTTGGGTGGCTGTGACCCTCTGCTCCCCCCAGGCTGATGCCCACAGGGTGGGGTGCCCTTGGTGACCCTCGCTTGCCTCTCTCGGCCCACACAGCTTGCTGGGCATGTGGAGGATCTTGGGGATGAGGGCAGAACCGACAGGAACAGGCGGTGTTTTGTAGAGGGTGCTGCCCGGGCACACGGTGTAAACCTGCTCCTCTGATCCAGACCACATCCGGCTCAGTGGCTTGGGTCCAGTGCGACTTTCTCAGGGACCCTCTGGGACTGAGCTCTGCCCACTGGGCTGCGTGCTGCCCCTGACCTAGGGCTTAGTCTTTCTCCAGAAGACGTCCGTGGGCAGGAAACCAAAGGCTGCAGGTGTAGAGGGGACTGAAGCGACAGAGAACTTGGGTTCTAACACCGAGTATAAATCAGAACGTGGCGTAGACCCAGCTTGGGCTCTGCAGCTGCGGGAAGGTACCGGGTTCACCAAGTCACCCGCTTAGAACCGACTCGGGGGTGAGCTAGAGCTCAGCATGAAGCTGCAATGGAAATGCCAGTGGGGCCATGCAGTTCCCCCGAGACTACCCACACACAGTCCTGAGGCCGCAGCACGGCTCTTGCTGAGGCTCTGATGCCCCTCACTTGGCATTTCTGTGACACCTCTCCCCACCCCCCTCGTTCTGATTTTTTTAGTTCACACGGTGGATACAACCCGCACGACCTGGATACTGGAACAAATGGTGAAGATTAAGCAGCCTGTTATTTTTGTTGGTGAATCTGGCACTTCTAAGACGGCCACTACCCAGAACTTCCTCAAAAACCTGAACAGAGACACTAACGTGAGTCACTTTGTAGCAGTCACCCACTGCTGCGTAACAAGTCACAAGCACACAGTAGCTGAACACAATAGACACCCACTCCCGGGCGTTTCCCTGGCTCTGGAGTGTGGGTGTGGCTCAGCTGGGGCTCTGTCCAGCCTGTGATTATCGTGGTCACCTGTTTGCAAGGCCATGAAGGCTCTGCTGGGGCTCTTCTGAGATAGCCCTTTGTGCCGGCCTAGGGCTGCTGCTAGAACAGGGAGTTGATGAAGCTGGTTGGGCTCACGGTTCAGGAGACCAGGAAGTCCTAGTGCCTGGTGTTCCAGCTACTCAGGGCAGGGTGCTCGGGCCGCACGCTGACTGGGCAGAGGGCAGGACAGAGCAAGCTCCCCCCACACACAAAATAATTTCCTTGATGACTGGAGCCAATTGCCTTGCAAAACTCCTACCTCCCCACCCCAGACGTGCGCAGCCAGGAGCTGTGGTACAGGGTTGGCGGGGGCCTGGTGCACACCCCCCTCCAGACCTTAGTTCCGGAGACCGGTGGTGGCCGTCCCCACACCCTCCCACCCGTCGGGCCCCCAGAAGCAGCTCCTCACCCCCTCATGCCGCGCCCCCGAAGGAGAGAGGAATTCTCCCTTTAGCATTTACAACGTGGGGGCGCACAGACCCCTATGGGGTGCACAGTTCAGAGGCTGCGTGTCTGCAGAGCGGGGCAGCCTGCCGCCACGCCCACCCCAGCCCCTCTGTTGCAGATCGTGCTGACCGTCAACTTCTCCTCCCGCACCACGTCCATGGACATCCAGAGGAACCTGGAGGCCAACGTGGAGAAGCGCACGAAGGACACCTACGGCCCCCCCATGGGCAAGCGGCTGCTGGTGTTCATGGACGACATGAACATGCCCAAGGTAGCGGCGCGGCCTGGGGTCCTGTCTGTGTTGGCGCAAGTGTGGGGGCCAGTGAGGGGCTGCAGCCTTGGTGCATGCAGGGGCCGCCTTGGGCCTCCCCTCCACTGGAGATGTGGCTGAGAAAGGGGCCCCGGTGCGCCCCACTGCATACCATCCTGCTGTTCTCCGCCCCACATGCACAGGGCGGGGCAGGGGAGGAGATGGGCAGAGCCCTCCCGAGAATCCCCCGGCGAGCCCAGCCAGGGCACTTGAGCAGCACCCTGAGGCCTCGCGGGGCCAGAGTTTGAGATCTGCAAAGCTTTCTCCACACACTGCAATGTTTTATGGAGTCACTGTTCCTTCCAAAAATCTGTCTTTCAGGCCGTGTACAAAACCAGGTCTGGTCATTACCCACATGGCCCATCAGCTGTGCGTCCACTCACAGTCAGTCAGAGCGGATGCACAGCTGCTCAGGCCGGCCGCCCATCCTGTCTGTCCATCCACCCGTCCATCCGTCTGTCCCTCCATCCACTAGTTGTCATCTATCTATTATTCTACGTATTCACCCACATATCCACCCACAGGGGCCCCTCTGTTTACCCATCTGTCCGTTATCTGTCCACCCACCCACTCATCTGTCCACCTTCCCATTCATCCATTTATGCATTAAAGGTCTGCCTTTCCTCAGTCCCTCGGCCTCCCCTCCCTCCTGCGCCGTCCCTTGACCACTGTCCCCTTGAGAAAGACCTCTCTCCTGCTCCTGCTGCCTGTCTTTAAGTTTGCCCTGTATTTTGGGCTCCTCCTGTAGAGAAGCCGCACGGTCTTTGTGCCTGCGTGTCTGATTTACTCCACCTCACACTGTGGCCTGCAGGTGCATCCGTTTCCTACAGACTCAAGTTTTCCTTCTTCCTCTGTTGTGTGTAAATACCGCGCTTTCTTGGCCTGTTCCTCTGTGGATGGGCTGCTTCATCCACCTGTCTGTCCGTACGTCCATCCATCCGTTCAGCACCAGCTCTCCTGAGCAGCTCCTGCAGGACTGACTGGTGCCGTGCAAGGGCCAAGCCCTGTACGGTCCCTGCCTTCAGGAGCCTGCAGTCCAGCGAGGGAGATGGACAGATGGACACGAACGGCCCGCTTTGAGAAGCACTAGCTCCGGCTGCTGAGAGGGCCAGGGATGTGAGCCCCGGTGTGGGGAATCCGCAGGGCCCCCCGAGTTCTGTGTCCTGATGCCACTGTCCTCTTCCCCTAATCACCCGAGGTGGACGAATATGGCACCCAGCAGCCCATCGCTTTGCTGAGGCTGCTGCTGGAGAGAGGCTTCCTGTATGACCGCGGGAAGGAGCTGACCTGCAAGACCATCCGGGACCTCGGCTTCATCGCCGCCATGGGCAAGGCCGGCGGGGGCCGCAACGAGGTGGACCCGCGGTTCATCTCGCTCTTCAACGTCTTCAACGTGCCGTTCCCTTCCGAGGAGTCTCTGCACCTGATCTACTGCTCCATCCTGCAGGGCCACACTGCGGTAAGGTGGTTTTAAAAGGACATCTGTGCCAGGGACGATCTGTGGGGTGGCAGGTGGCAGGTGGCAGGTGGCTGGTGGACACGTTGGCATACATGTCCAGTGCCCGGGGCCAGAGATACAGCTGACACTGTAATTTCTATAAAAACCAAAATAAAATCCATCTTTGTACCAATGCAGTCATCAAACAGAATTTCGCTGGCTTTGCGTGGAGGAAGGTTCCCCGTAGGTGGGTGGACCATGGGCCCTGGGGAACTGGGCCTGGTCCACAGTGGGCTTGCACACACCTTGGCTTTGGGCCTGGCCGAGTGTGGTCAGGAGGCCCTGGGGGCTCCGAGCTGCTCGTCACTCAAACCAAGAGCTCACTGCGGGTGGCACAAGACTCACCAGGCGCTGTGTGTCCCTGGTGTCTCCGAAGCTTGACTTGTCAGTGAATGGGGAAGTCCCAGGCAGTTGAGCACATCAGCTTCTCTGAGCTTTTCAGTATTTTCCCCCTTATCCCCACAAAAAAAAAAGATTTAAAAAATTACACAATCTAAAGCACATTAGAAGCTGGGTGTGGGGGAGCACACTTGTCATCCCAGCACTTGGGAGGCTGAGGCAGGAGGATCACTGCAGGTTCCAGACCAGCCTGGGCTACAAAGTGAGCTCAAGGCCAGCCTGAACTGCATAGTGAGAGCCTGTCTCAAAAAGACCCCCTCAAACAAGGCTTATCTAAGTGCATCGTATGTTGATTCATTTGGTACCAGGAATCGAGCTCAGGATCTTGTGCTTGCCGACAGGCGCTTGTGCTGCCGAGCTCTGCCCTGGCCCTGTCTGACCATGTTAAAGTGCACAATTCAGAGGCGCTTAGATCGCTGCCAGTGTACGGTGCTTCCCACCAACCTGATTCTGGGACTTCTCCACCCGGGGGAAACCTGTGTCCATCCCAGTGTGCGCGCCCTGGCCACCTCACACCTGCCCCTGCCGTCGGGGCTGCCCTGTGTGTCCCAGTCTCTGCGAATGCTCTGTGCCCTTTACCCATCTGTGACCGGGCACGGCATCCTTCCGTTCCCTCAGAACTTCCAACAGAGCATCGCGGCCATGAGCAGTGAGCTCACATCCTGCACCCTGGCGCTGTACAAAATGACCGTCCAGGACCTGCCGCCCACACCCTCCAAGTTCCACTACATCTTCAACCTCCGCGACCTCTCGCGGGTCTTTAATGGCCTCGTCCTCACCCACTCGGAGCGGTGAGTGTGTGTCGTCTCCCTACAGGAGCCCCAGTGCGTCTGGAGGTCTCTTTCATTCCTTTAAGCACCAGGTGCTGCAGGCTGGGTGGCGGCTCCGGGCAGGGAACCAGGAACAGTTCCCCAGCTGGGTCCGCGTGGTGTTGGTTCTTAGGGAAATTCGGGGTGCTGGTGGCTCTGGGGCTGCTTTCCACGTATTCTCGCCCTGGAGTGGGGTGCGTTGGGCACTTTGGGGCTTTGTGCCCGCGGTGCAAGGTACGCTGTGTTCTCCTGTGGCCGGGGACTGCGGGGACTTTGTGGTCTTCCCTCCGCTTGCATGATCTCAGCTCGGCTGCACGAACATGAGCCGGGGAGAGAAAGGATTGTAAGGCCACAGCTCCCAGGGATGATGCGGCTCCCGGGCCCCGCCCAGGTGCGCAGTGGGTGAGCGTCCCCAGAGGCCCTGTCCGCCGACCCCGCCCCTTCCGCCCCTTAGGTTCCAGACGGAGGCGCAGATGGTGCGGGTCTGGAGGAACGAGTGCCTGCGCGTCTTCCACGACCGGCTCATCAGTGAGGCCGACAAGCAGCTGGTCAGTGCCACCAGGGCTGGCTGAGAGCCTTTTTCCCTATCCAGCAGCCCTCAGAGGCCAGCTCGTTTTTCTGTGGGACACCAACCGCAGAAAAGTAAACCCTGGCGGTCAGAGGTCAACCGTGGTCACTAACGACCACACGCCGTTAATGATGGAGGCCGCGGGTTGGGGCGATGAGACGCAGCTTCTCTCTGTGCGGCTTTGGGTCCTTGTGGGGTCCTGACTTAGGTCCCGATCTCCCAAACAAGTGTACGCTGGAGGTTTAAACAAAATGAGACAAGTGGTGTGGTTTTAGGGCTCCAGGAGGATCAGAACCCTTAGCTGAGCTGGAGACTCCGAGGGCTAAGACTCAGGCTTCTCTGGACCACCCTCTGTTAGGTCCATCAGCAAAGGGTGGGGAAACTGAGGAAAGTGCAGGCAATGAGCAGGACTGTGGGAGTCGCTTCAAGGACGTCTCCGAGTAATCAACCAAGTCGATCAGTAGCGCTGTCTTATCATGGAGACAACGTAGGAGTGAGACAGTGTGAGTAATCTTGGCAGCTGCAGTCTCTGTCTTGTTAACTGGTGTCTGAGCCAGGTGTCCGCAGCTGTGGCCTTATCTTGCCCTTTGAGGTATCTCCGGCCTCACAGGCCACTACGGGCCTCAGCCAGGACCAGTGATTCACAGAGGTTCACTTACTAGGAATCAGCTCCCATCGCCAGGCAAGGGGCCGAGGCCTAGGACAGACTCACAGATAAACATAGAAAGCCAGTTAGTTCATTTTAAATCCTGCTCAGAGCCGCTGGGCAGTTGTCTCCAACAGATCCTTGCCTGTGCTTGCGTTTTGAAGGTGCAAGAGCACATACGAAGCTTGGTTTCAGAGCATTTTGCCAGCGAGTTGGAGGTGGTGATGAGGGACCCCATCCTGTTCGGGGACTTCCGGATGGCACTGCATGAAGAGGAAGCACGAATTTATGAAGACATCCAGGACTACGAGGCAGCCAAGGCTCTGTTCCAGGTCAGATGGGGCACACTGCAGGGTTTGGGGCCCCTTGCAGGGTTCGGGGCACCTTGCAGGGCTTGGGCTGCGTTGCCGTGCTGGCTTCCTGTCTGCATTTGTGTCCGGCTCTGTCTCAGGGCTTGGACCTGGGTGTGTGTCTGAGCCTGTGGCTGGCACCCCTGAGATCTGCCGCTGGCCGATCAAACATCCACAGATGGCAGTGTTGGCTGTGGAAGGCAGACTTGGCCCCTTAAGCCCTGATGACTTAATTATCTCAAGCACCGTTCAGAGAAGGGAAGCCGGTCCTCCATTCCAAATCTCTTCTGGGGAACAGGAGCATGCGCTTCTAAGACCCAGCCATGCTTAGCATCTGCCGACTTACTTTTCCCAACGATCAGGAGATCCTTGAGGAGTACAACGAAACCAACACCCCGATGAATCTGGTCCTGTTTGACGATGCGCTGGAGCACCTGACCCGCGTGCACCGCATCATCCGCATGGACCGCGGCCACGCCTTGCTGGTGGGGGCCGGCGGCTCGGGCAAGCAGTCCCTGGCCCGGCTGGCGGCCTTCACGGCGGGCTGCGAGGTGAGCCTGGGCCTCCCCCCTGGAACCCCAGCGGCCCGTCCCTGTGGACGTCTCTGTCCCGCACTATCGCATGCCTGGCTGTGGTGCCCCGTGTCGGCCCGTTTCACTTAGCATCGCAGGCCCAGGCCCACGCACGTCGCTGGCACCCCTGCGTCTTTCTGCCACACACCTGTCTGATCACCTCTGCGGTCTGGGCTGCTCTGCCCCGGCCTTGCCGCTGATGCCACCAAGACCGCCCAGAAAGTCCTTGAGGGGACGCACGTCTCAGTTGCTCTGGGTTCTGCTCCTGGGTGGGATTGCTGGACCCAGGGTAACTGTGACCCAGGGCTGGGGAGCCACCAAACCACTTCCCACGGCGCTGACAGGAGGGCTGACATTGCTAGCGGCAGTGTGGGGGCTCCTGCTCCTCCCGCTGCTCTTAGAACCTCACAGTTGCCCCGGTGACATCTGCCCTGGATGGAGCAGGGAGGAGGACAAGGACGGGTTAGGCAGGGACAGAGCCTGGGAGCAGAGCTGAGCGGAGGGGAGAAGTCAGGCAGGGAGGTGGCTGCGGGGCTCACGCTGGGAGGTGCCAGGCGCGGGCCCTGGGGACGAGGCTTTGCGAAGGACCTCGAGGGGTCCGAGCAGGTGCGGCTGGCGGAGCCCTGTGGCCTTGGGTTTGTGCGCAGTACTGGTCGGGGGTCAGTGTAAAAGCTCGTGTGGGTGACCGTGATAGTGTGAATGCTGTGTGCAGAGCTGTCTGTGTAAGAGGCGGGTGAGCGTATGACCTCGCATGTGCATGGTCACCTGTGCCAGAGCTGCTGTTTGTGCCATGACTGTAGGTGAGAGTGGCCGTGTGACAGGTGCAGGGCGTGATGGTGAGTGTGACAGTGGGTGTGCATGCCTGTGCGTGGCTGTGTGAGGCTGAGACAGAGGGGAAGTAGGGGACGGAGCTCTTCCTGTCACTTTCAACCCACGTGTTTCCAAAACCCTGGCTGCTCTGAGCGGATGTGGATCCTTGTGGGGAAGGCGCCTGGCTCTGAGTCCTCATGTATGCCACCATACCTGTAATCCTAGCCCCCTGGAGGTTGAGGCAGGAGGATCTCGAGTTTGAGTCGAGCTGGGGCCGGACCCTGTCTCAAAATGAGAAAATAGAAAGGTCTGGGCCTCAAGGCCTTGAGTTCGGTCCCCATACTGAGAAAAAAAAAAAAAAAAAAAAAAAGCCAATTGGTTCTTCTTTTTTTTTTTTTTTAATTTTAATTTTTATCGGTACCAGGGATCGAACTCATGACTGCCTGCTTGCAAGGCAGGCGCTTATGCCGCTGAGCTAAATCCCCAGCCCTTGCCAATTGGTTCTTTATGTGGCTTCCTGATGCCTTTTGTGATCTGTCTGGTTGGCACAGGCTGCAGTGTGCCACACCCGCATCCTTGGGGTGCACATTTTGTTCTTTTCTTTTGTCCCACGGACGCTTCCGTGGGTCTGGGTCCCTTCCCTCCTGTAAGTGACTCTGAGGATCTCACTTGCATGACGGGAATGCCTTCTCTTGGTTTTTTCTTTCCACACCCACCTGGACACGCCCGTGTGCCCTCTTGCCCGCCTGCACCTCCCACGCATGTGCATGCACAGGCTGCTGGTCACTCCACCTAGTCGGAGTGCTGCGATGGCGCCTGGGCCTCCCTGGAGTCTGTGTCACCTGTCCCTGCCACCTGTGTCCCTCTTCTGTGTGGACTGGGATCCGCCCTGGACAGTGTGCTGCCTTGTGCTCTCCCTGGGCGCCAGGCTCCTTGCGCTCTCCCGAGCCCACTGGCCTGGTGACCCGGGCTCTGCGTCCCCAGGTGTTTGAGATCCTGCTGAGCCGGGGCTACTCTGAGAACAGCTTCCGGGAAGACCTGAAGAACCTCTTCCTGAAGCTCGGCATCGAGAACAAAACCATGATCTTCCTGTTCACGGACGCACACGTGGCCGAGGAGGGCTTCCTGGAGCTCATCAACAACATGCTGACCTCAGGTGCGCGGCTGAGGGACCCTGGGGCCCTGCCCACCCTGTCTCAGGGTCACCCCATTCTCTTCACCTGGGCAGTCACTGTGGCGGTCAGAGGGAGAGCGAGAGCTACTGAGCGTCCACCAAACCCCTGTCCTATTTGTCACATATTGCTTAGTTTCCACGAAAACCTAAGGCAGGAACCTTCACTGTCTGATTTTACAACTAAGGAAACCAAGGCACAGTGCTGCTGCAGAGGGCTGGATGAGCACATCCTGTCCCAGTCAGCGGAGGCCCAGTACTCAGCACCTGCAGCTCTAAGGGGGCGACAGTGACTTGGCTCGTGGTTCTGCGGGGTTCAGTCCGTGGTCAGCTGCTCCGAGGCAGGGACATCATGGAGGACGGGTGTGCCAGAGCCAGGCTGCCTGGTTCACAGAGGCCAGGAAGTGGAGCAGGGACCAGTGCCAGAGTGGACAGGCAAGCGGCCCGGCAAAGACCCAAGACCTCACTTCCGGGACCCCCCAGGCCATCCGGGAGCAAGCTCCACCCACCCCCAGGTGGACCCCGGCCAGTCCTGTGGACGCTGCTCTCTACCTGCCCTGTCCCTGGAGCCTGGATTGAGACCTTTGAAAGAAAAAGAGTCTTTGCTGGTGTGTTTGAGAATATTGAGGTGACTCCCTGGGTCTCAGTGAGCGCTGTCCTGTAAGACAAAGTGGGGGGAGATCTGAGGACAGAGGAGAGGCTTTTGGAAGATGAAGGCGGAGATGGGGCCCCGTGGCCATGGCCAAGAGACGCCCAGAGCCGCCAGGAGCCAGAGAAGACAGAGCATCTTCCCTCAGAGCCTGGTGGGGTGCAGCACAGTGACACCCTGGTTCCCAGCCTTCGGCCTCCAGAGCTTGAGAGGGTGAAATGCATTGTTGTTTTACGCCACTCAACGCAGCGGTAATTGATTATGGCTCCTGGGAAGCTGCTGGTCTCTGTGTCCTCTCCTCTGCCCAGGGCGATGTCGGGCGCGGTGCATCCGTGTCCAAGACGGCGTGGCGACTCAGCTGCCGTGGCCTCAGCTGCAGCCCCTGCCCTCTGTCACCTTGTGCTTCCGAGATTCCAGCCGGGGCCTGGGGAGCTAATGACCAAGGCATGAAGCTTTAGCTCCTGGTGTCCCCGCTGCAGGCATCGTGCCCGCACTGTTTCTGGAGGAGGAGAAGGAAGGCATCCTGAGCCAGCTCACCCAGGAGGCCTCCAGGCATGGCATGGGTCCGGCCAAGGAGTCCGTGTGGCAGTACTTCGTGAACAAGAGTGCCAACAACCTGCACATGGTCCTGGGCATGTCGCCCGTCGGGGACACGCTGAGGACCCGCTGCAGGAACTTCCCAGGTACCTTTGGGCAGGGCTGCAGATGCCTCTGCCTGGTGTGGGGACCCATCCATCTCCGAGCTTCTGTCAGGGAAGGGAGACGGGAGAAAGGGGCCCTGCACTGGGGGGAGCCCTTCGGGCATGGGGGCACACCATGGCTCCCAAGTACAGGGCCCACAGCGTGGGACAGGTGGCTTTCTGCCCCTCCCAACTGGGGCACCTCTGCCTGTGTCGTAGAAACCACAGTGCCCGCCCCTCAGCACACAGGTTTCTCGCTGGGCCTGGTGGTGCACCCCTCGGCCCAGCCCTCTGAGAGGCTGAGGCAGGAGGATCTCGAGTTCAAGCCCCAGCCTGGGCGATTTAGCATCTTGCAAGACCCTGGCTCACAGTCATAAAGGGCTGCGGATGTAGCTCGGTGGGAAGGCCCAGGCTCAGTCTCCACTGCTGAGAAAACAAAAGTAGCTTCCTGCCTGGGGTGGCTTCCTGGGCATTTGGTTGTGCCAGGAGGTATTTTTAGCTGTGACGGCTCAAGGGCAGGCGCAGGGGTGCACAGCCCTCTGCCCCGAGGCTGGCAGCCCCCGGCCACGCCAGGAGCTCTGCTCTGGGGAACCAGGCTTGGGCAGACGAGGCTCAGCCGCTGTGTCGGTGGCTTCTGAAGACGCGCCAGGCTCCAGAGCGCCTCCAGGCTGCAGCAGCCCCGGCTCCTGTCTGTCTTTCCTCGCTAGGCCTGGTGAATAACACCGGCATCGACTGGTTCATGCCGTGGCCTCCCCAAGCCCTGAACGCGGTCGCGAGGTCATTCTTAGGTAAGTGGTGGCCGTCGAGGGGACCACGTACTCACTGTGTAACGAAGCGGCTCCTTAGTGCTCTTCTGACTTTGGGTCCCCTGTGTCCTTCTCTGTGAACCGCCGGGTAGCACATGGGCTTCAGCGCCCAGGGTTTACGCTGATGACGTGGGGTGCGACTCAGGATCAAACCAGGCAGGAGCACGGAAGTCAGGGGCTGGCACCGTGGCTGCCACAGGGGAGCCCACAGACGGGCCACAGCTGCTGAGGCCACAGCCGCGGAGCTGAGTCAGAGCGACAGAGGCACCGAGATCACTTGGCTCTTCATGGACGAAGCGTGCAGCCCCCGACCCAAAGGGCGCCCAGGGCTGCGTGGTCACCTGCTCACCCGCCAGCTCTGACTGTCCAGAGTGGTCAGCAGTATAGGCCCTGGGTATGAATCCTTGAATAAGAGAGCAAGTCAGCTCATCTTAAGGGAAAAATTTCGTTTTCTCTGGGCCAGCACATTTCTGACAAATGCCACTGGGCACTCTTTAGTATTCAATAAATAATAAGTAAGCAGCCCTTCCAGGCCAGCTTGGGAGCCAGGGCTTTGATCACGGTGGAGCTTTTCCTGGAGGAGGGTACAGGGAGGGAAATGACCCTTCTGAGACAGCACCCAGGGCCCAGCGAGAGTCTGGGTCCAGTGTTACCTTGGCCACCACTGCTCAGCTCCGCTGTTGTGTGCCGACGCCCTTGTGGATGGTGTGTTAATGAATGGCCAATAAACCTGTTTAACGAATTTATGCTTCAGGCTGTAGTCAGCCCACCAGAGGCTGGTTTCCATAAGGGAATAGGCCATTTCCCGGGGTCAGCCCCTGTGCTGCCTGGAATCTGCTGACAGTTGACTCCCAGAGTTTTAATAACTGCTCGGAAATGTGGGGATTCGTTAGGCAAAGTTTTTGCACATGCTGCACCCTAGTAGAACTCAAGATCAGATCTGCAGAACCTGGGTGAATCAATGCTTTGGGTCAGACTTTTCTTCCCTTAATAGGATACAGAGCTGTAATCTGAGCATTTGGGAGGCTGAGGCAGGAGGATCACCCTGAGTGCAAGGCGAGCCTAGGCTACACAGTGAGACCTTTTCTCAAAAAAGAAAAAGGAAGGGAATGCATGTCACCATGACCCAGTGGTCGAGTACTGACCTCTTGGCCCTGGACACCATGGTGAATTCTAGCAGATCGTAGAAGCACCTGGTACCTAGTGTGTGCCAGATGTGGGGATCTGGCCGAATGAGGCTGAAAAAGCTCTCTGGCCCCTGAGGAGGTGGCCGGCTGGGGAGTGACAGGCACGGGTCAGGTGTAGCCTCTCTGAGGTCCCCAGCCCCCTGGGACCTTTGTCCCCGAGCACCCCAGCTCCTGTCATCTGTGAAGCACTTCTGAGGTTTGTCTGCTGGCCAGCAGTGTGGGTCACCATGCGCTTCCTCTCCGTGGTGGACCTGCCCCATCCACAGGGGCTGCGTCCCTCCGTCCAGCACTGGCAGTCCTGGGGCCTCCCCTCCCGCTCCAGGCTGTGTGGAGCGAGCCACGTGGCAGTGGTGTGCAGCACTGCGGGAGCCCCCTGCAGCCCCCAGGTGCCGGCAGGGGTGGGGGTGATTCTGCCGCCCTCGCCGGCCCTCCCTCCTCAGGGGACAACCCCATGATCCCGGTGGAGAACATCGACGACCTGGTGGAGCACGTGGTGCTGGTGCACGAGTCCGTGGGGGAGTTCAGCAAGCAGTTTCTGCAGAAGCTGAGGCGCAGCAACTACGTCACCCCCAAGAACTACCTGGACTTCATCCACTCGTACTCGAAGCTGCTGGACGAGAAGACCCAGTACAACATAGGTGAGGGCGGAGGGTCCCGGGCCGCGCCGCTCCTCTCCCGTCTCCTCCCTTCCTTCCGGCAGTACTGGGGACCTGGGCCTTCGGACGGAGCGACACCCCAGCTCTTCCTTCAGGTTTTTAGAGGCAAGGTCTCCCTAAATGGCTAAGTCGCCCTGGCTGGGCTCAAACTTGACAGAGTGCTGGGATGACAGGTGTGTGCCACCATGGCACCCCCCACCTTGCCTTGTTTTGAAGCAAGTTCCCCTCAGCAAGCTTGTGCGTAGGACAAGGGTGCCCTGAGTTTTGGGTTTGGTGCTGAGCCCACATTTAGGGTCCTTAGAGAGGACTCTGGTCCAGGAACCGTCTTTTATGTTTCTGTTTTTTTGAGACAAAAAGTCCCTGCTGTGTGGTGCGGGCTGGACTGGGCTCACTGTGTAAGCCAGGCTGACCTTGAACTCCAGGCGACCCTCCTGCCTCAGCCTCCCGAGTGCTGGGATTACAGGCCTGCACCACTGGGCCTGACTGGGGAGGCCCTGTCCACAGATTGACTGTGGTGGAGGCCACTGCTGCAGTGGGCCGAATGCGATTGTGCCCAGGGGCTGGGGGACGCCACGGGGATGGTGATGGTGCCACCTGTGTGTCCTCAGCTCAGTGCAAGCGCCTAGAGGGCGGGCTGGACAAGCTGAAGGAGGCCACCGTGCAGCTGGACGAGCTGAACCAGAAGCTGGCGGAGCAGAAGGTGGTGTTGGCCGAGAAGTCGGCGGCCTGCGAGACCCTGCTGGATGAGATCGCCACCAACACGGCCATCGGTGAGGAGCTGCCCGCTGTCGCCGGCTTCCTCCCAGAAGTCTCACGTGGTCCTCTCATGGCTTTGACACATACTGGCACTCAGCGGCGGGGACACCTCGGGCTTTCTGCTCCTTAGGACTTTGCCACCTCGCCTAACTGCTCACTTTGCTTCTGAACAAGATCCTGAGGGGAGGCTCCCACCATGCGGCTCAGGGGGGTCCGTGCACCCCAGCACCCCTCCTGGGAGCCAAGCGCTGGGCTTTGAGCCTCTGGGGAGATGCTCGTGTCCTACAGGGGGATGGGGTCTGAAGGACACTTCAGCCTGGTCAGGGCCACAGGAAAACGGGCAGTGAGGAATGTGGAGAAGTGGAGAGAGACAGAGACAACCAGAGAGCCAGAGACAGAGCGACAGAGACAGAGATCCAGAGACGGAGCCAAAGAGAGACACAGAGAGAGAGATGGGGGGCCACAGACAGAGAGAGACGGGGTCGGGGTCAGGCTCGCCGAGGACACTCAGGCACAGCGGCCACCTGGGCGGCAGCCGGGCACCCCAGGGACCCCGCCATGGCCCAGCTCACCCACCCACCCCACAGCGGAGGAGAAGAAGAAGCTCGCAGAGGAGAAGGCCATGGAGATCGAGGAGCAGAACAAGATCATCGCGGTGGAGAAGGCCGAGGCTGAGACGGCACTGGCCGAGGTGATGCCCATCCTGGAGGCCGCCAAGCTGGAGCTGCAGAAGCTGGACAAGTCGGACGTGACGGAGATCAGGTGACCGCGTCCCCCAGCCCGCACCCACTCCAAGGTGGGCACGTTGACAGTGTGTGCAGACAGGAAGGGGAGCAGGGTGCAGTGGCTCCACACCCCTCACCGGGCAGCGCCCAGCCCACGACAGGGCCCGGGCCCAGGGGGGGTCTCCGAGGTGGTCTGGCAGCTGTGGCAGGATCACCTCACCTGGCGCCTCCCCGGCACCGCCTGCCACCTAGGACCCGAGGCCTCCCCCATCTCCAGCTCCTCCCCTGGGGAGGCTCTGCACCTCCAGCTGGCCTTCCCCCGGCCCCTCCCGGCTCCTGTCTTTTCATGCTCTGCTGTGGCTGGCTGGGAAGGCCTGGGCTTGGAGCCCCAGCGCAGGGAGTGAATGCATTTGGGACAGTGCTGCCTGGCATCTACTGTGTGCCCCTGGGCGAGTCACTTGACCCTCTGTGCTTCTGTCTCCGCATGTGTGCTGATTGCTCTGCCGCTCCAGAGTGGCTGTGAGGAGCCGTCGAGAGCTTTCCGAAGTGGGCTGGAGGCACGGTCAGCACCGTGAGGGCCTCAGCTCTGGTCATGGTCTAGCAGGAGAGGACAAAGGACTCCTGGGTTCCTGCCCGAGGGTTAGCAGATCGAGGGAGCCTTAGGGTTAGGGTTAGGTTAGCAGGTGGTGGATGGGCTGGCACATGTTGTGGGCTGACCATGCCTTCAGCTTGTCCCCAACCTGCATTTCTGCAGGCCACCCTGTCCCCCTGCAGTCCCGGGGCGCCTGTGCTTCCCGTTTCGCCAAAGGGGACACCAGCGAGGGCCTGGCTTCCCTGTTGGCGCAGAGGGTCAGGGTGGCCGAGGTTTGCAGGCCCGGGCTCTGCAGATGTCCTGTCCACTGTCCACTTGCCTGCTGGCTGGTGGCCGTTATTGCCATGTTTGATCTTTCCCAACCATTTTCAGGGGTCTTGTTTTTGGCGTGCTGGGATTGGGACTCTGGGTCTCTGCCCACCTTCCTGAACCTTTTCCTGTGGCCAGTCGAGTAGTAGGTATTGTTCAGGATGGCGCTGGCCAGGCGGCTTTGAGAAGCAGTTTCTTCTGGGGCTCACTGGTTTGTGCTGCTGGTGCTTCTGTGGCCGGGCAGTGTTTCCCACTGTGACTTAAATTGTCCGCATTGTTTATCCCCTGGGCCAAGGACTGAACCCCAGGCCTCCCACTAGGAGGCAGGAGCCTCACGGAGCTGCACCCCTGCCCTGGGTGGTGGCTTTCAGATCCCCGGAATCGGCCACCATTCCCATGGTTTCTTGCTGCACATTGATAGTTTAATTTTTGCATTTAAAGCTAGTATCTCTTTGGCATTTCCCCCTGGGGTTCCATGTGATTGTGGCCTGGCCTTCTTGGGGACATCTGAGGTTCAGCATGACGGGCCGGCATGCTCCCCTCCTTCCTTACGAGTGCCTCCTCCCGGAAGGCTCAGGCTCCGAGAGCCGTGGATCGGAGGGTGCTAGGGAAGGAAACGGACACCTCCCTTTAGTCCGGGCGCCTGTCTCCCCAAGTCTCTGCTGCAGGGGACCCTCTGTGGGCTCAGGGACATCATGCAGAGATGCTGGGAGGATCCGAGGCTGCTGGCAGCCGGGTGAGGGTGTGGGAGGAGGGTGGGGTCAGCTGATCCCTTTATCCCGGGATGGGTGGCCGTGGTCAGGGTCTCTCCTCGCCTCTTTCCGCTCCCTTACCCCAAGTTCACATTGTGACAGAGGAGGGGGCCACACCAAGCAGTGACGGGGCCTCGGTGTTCCCGGCATCTCATTACCTGCACCTGGAGGGGGGTGGGTGAGGGGGTCCCCAAGCGCTTAGGCTGGGGCGCATTCTGCCTTGGCTTTGGAGACGCCTCCTTGGTCCCTCCTGCCCTGGGCTGGCTTTGCTCAGCCCCTTCTAGTGACAGTGGATAGTGTGGCCCGTTTCCGGCAGTGGCCTGGTCCTCCTCACCTCTGCTCCCGGAGGACCCCGAGCCTTCAGCTGCTCGAGCTCCTGGGTTTTCACACCGACCGCCCGCCCGCCCATCTCCTGCTCCTCCAGGTCCCAGGACACTGCCATCTGGTGTGGGGAAAGCAGGGTGATGGTGTACTGAAAACCATCCACAGCCACAGAAAATCATTGCAGAGTTGGGCAGGAACGACGCAGGGCCTGGGGGCCCAGCAGTGTGGACCCCGAGTGCCCTCCAGGACCCTGGCTGTTTCTTCGCCCACGTGGGACTGAGGGTGGTGATGACGCGGACAGTGATGACCGCAGAGCCCGGGGATTCTCAGGCTCCACACTGCCTCTGCCTGAGCCACCCTCTGGGGCGCCCCCTGGCTCTGACCCTGGCCCCTGTGCCCCCAGGTCATTCGCGAAGCCCCCGAAGCAGGTGCAGACGGTGTGCGAGTGCATCCTCATCATGAAGGGCTACCGTGAGCTCAACTGGAAGACGGCCAAGGGCATGATGTCTGACCCCAACTTCCTGCGGTCCCTGATGGAGCTGGACTTCGACTCTATCTCCCAGAGCCAGGTCAAAAACATCAAGGGTGCGTGTGTGCTGCGGCGTGGAGAGGGCAGGCCTGCGGGCCGGGCAGGGCAGGTGAGCAGAGGAGTGGGCCGTCCCGCGGGCTGGCTCCCCATGCGGAGCGGGGTCTTCCTGTCCTCCGTGTCCTGGCCAGGCGCACTGAGGTTGGCCTCCAGATCCCCTGGGGACGGCCATCACCCAGTCAGCCCCGCACCTTTGGGCGGGGGAGCCCCAGTTCCCTCCCGACGCTTGGTGTCTTTGGGGCTGTTGCTCAGTGGGCAGCACTTGTCCAGCGTATGTGCGGCCCTGGGCTGCATCCCAGGCACCAGTTGATCAATAGATCCATCAATCAGTCAGTCAATGTGCTGTAAGTCCACATGGCTGAGGTTCAGAACCCTCACAGCAAGTGCTGTGCTCCCCCCGTTAAAAACAGAAGCAGACTAAACCCAGGCCGTAGCAACCACTGTAGCACCCCAAAGTCTGCCCAGCATCCAGACACTGATTCCCAGGGGACAGGATGCAGCGAGGTGACAGCTGGGCTACAGTCCTAGTTGGCCATGTGAGCTGAACCTCCTGGGGACCTGGGCTGGGTGTCAGAGAGCAGCTTCAGTACCATAGGCCTCCTTCCTGTTTGGCCCTGCAGCGTCCTCTGGGGTGCTGCTGACCATGGGGCAGTCATGGCTACTTCTGCTTCGGCTGCTGACTAGCAACTGCTGTCCAGTGTCATTGTCCTCACAGTGATGCTCACTGGTCTCTGTCCTTGACCTTCAGGCCTCCTGAAGACGCTCAACACCACGATCGAGGAGATGGAGGCTGTCAGCAAGGCGGGGCTGGGCATGCTGAAGTTTGTGGAGGCCGTCATGGGCTACTGCGACGTCTTCAGGGATATCAAGCCCAAAAGAGACAAGGTGCCAGCGGCCTAGAGTGCGGGACTGATCCGGCCGCTGCGGGGTTCAGCGGTCACCTCGACCGTGTTCGGGGCTGGCCAGGGGCCATGCGTTTCGGATTTGGTGTGAAAAGCACAGGATGGGGGACGGTCAGACCCCTTCTCTGGGGTCGGATCAGAGATGTGAACCCCAGGGCACCCGAAGGCAGAGCTGCCACTGTCGGGGCCCCGGGTGGTTTCCCAGTGCGTGTGGCAGCTGCAGGGAGAGAAGCCCGTGCCTGCTGGGGCAGCCAGTGTCCGGAGCACACTGCATCACTAGAGAGTGCGGGTGGACACAGTGCCCAGATGCGAGCCCGACTTACCCCTGCGGACCTCCACCCCGCACCCCCCAGGTGGCCAAGCTGGAGCGGAATTTCTACCTGAGCAAACGAGAGCTGGAGAAGATCCAGGCGGAGCTGGCCGCCATCCAGAGAGAGCTGGAGGCGCTGGGGGCCAAGTACGAGGCCGCCATCCTGGAGAAGCAGCAGCTGCAGGAGGAGGCCGAGGTCATGGAGCGCAGGCTGGTCGCGGCCGACAAGCTCATCTCCGGCCTGGGCTCGGAGAACGTCAGGTGCGCGGGGCTCTCCAATGGGCAGGGGCAGCAGGCTTTCCAAATGGGCAGGGCAGCAGCAGAGTGGCCCCGCGGATTTTCTGTTCCATGTTGCGTTTTTGTGTAAAAAACCATGCGATGAGTCGTTCAGGGATCTCCCAGGCCTTTTGGAGACTCAGTCGTTCACCAGGGACTGAGTGTCACTTAGTGACTGTTATGGGGGAGGACCCAGGGAGGCTGGGCAGAGAAGCTGCACACCCAGCAGACGCCTGGCTTTGGACGTGGTGGCTTCCTGGTGACCCTTGGGAAGGAGTGCGCCCCTGTTGCTATGGAGATGACTCAGGGTCTCTTCCTTACGTGGGTGAGGCTGTCGCATCCTTTACCTGCTGGCTACCAGGATGCGTTCCAGTCTGGTGTCGATGCACCGGTGGCACAGAAAACACTGGGGCGCTTTCTCTGCCCATGGGAAGCACAGTTTCCACGTCCCGGGAACCCAGAGGGCTCTGGGCACTGGCAGGAAGTGGCCTCAGGAAACACCCGCCCTCCTGTCTCGGATGGGTCCTGGCATCACCTGGCAGGACCGGGGCACTCAACTCTGCTTTACATTCAGAAACAACCCGATTGCTACCAGACAGGGACTTGGAGAGAGGAGGGCGTCTGTGCGAGCGGAGTTCTGCCGAGGCCCAGCACGGAGCCCAGGGTTTTGAAGTGAAGGGTTTGCCAGGGTGGGGAAGAGCGAAGTGAGCTGGGGACTCTGCTTCCTAGAAAGGAGGAGCAGGAGCGTCCTGGAAGAGCGACTTTGTAGCCCAACCTGCTCTTAAACTTGAGATCCTCCTGAGATCCTAAACTTGAGATCCTCCTGCCTCAGCCTCCTGAGTACCAGAACAAAGGCTTGTGCCAACTCATGTGGTCTTGTTTATCTTTTAGTTTGCATCTGAGCTCT
This sequence comes from Cavia porcellus, assembly GCF_034190915.1. Taxonomy (NCBI): domain Eukaryota; kingdom Metazoa; phylum Chordata; class Mammalia; order Rodentia; family Caviidae; genus Cavia; species Cavia porcellus. The sequence continues at coordinate 6,690,266 of NW_026947499.1, read as the reverse complement.
GCTCATTTGCGGACTCCAGAGCCATCGTTGGTATCTGCACCCACATGCATGGGGTGGGGGGTAGCATTAACAGTGACCTGATGATGGCTCCCGCACGTTAAGGCGGTTGGACTGGCAGGGTCCCCGCGGCCCCCGTGATCCGAAACCCGCCCCCCGCAGGTGGCTGAAAGACCTGGACGAGCTGATGCACCGGCGTGTGAAGCTGCTGGGTGACTGCCTGCTGTGCGCCGCCTTCCTGAGCTACTCGGGCGCCTTCACCTGGGAGTTCCGTGACCAGATGGTCCAGCAGGTGTGGCAGGGCGACATGCTGGAGCGCGGCATCCCACTGAGCCAGCCCTTCCGCCTGGAGAGCCTGCTCACCGACGACGTGGAGATCAGCAGGTGGGGCTCCCAGGGGCTGCCCCCCGACGAGCTCTCTGTGCAGAACGGCATCCTCACCACCCGGGCCAGCCGCTTCCCGCTCTGCATCGACCCCCAGCAGCAGGCACTCAACTGGGTCAAGAGGAAGGAGGAACGGAACAACCTGCGGGTAGGCACCGAGGAACGTTTGCAGGGTTGGAGGGGGCTGCCAGTGTCACCCCAGAATGAAATGCTTCACCCTTCAGCATCGGCCACCAAGCCCTCCCTGCTGCTGGCCAGCACTAGTGTGCTTTCCATCCACGCTTGGCTGCTCTGGGCCTCTCCTGGAAGTGGGGTCACCTGCAGCTTGGCCATTTCTGCCTGGCGCTTTCTCACTCAGTGTTGGATCTCAAGGCTCATCTGTGTTGTGTTTCTTTTTGTGGCTGAGTAATATTCCACTGTCTGGAGTAGGGCTTGTGTTTCTTTCTCCCTGCGTCAAGGTTATTTCCACTCTGGTGGCTGTGAACATTTGTGTGTGGTTTTTATTTGGATGCATGATTTGGTCTTCCTTGTACATCCCCAGGAGTGGGAGTGCTAGGGCTGGGTCATTTTTTGCTAAGCTCCGTAATAAACATGATTTTCAGCTTTTCTGTTTCTCTGCCCGGCCCTGATCCTTGCTTCCTCCATTCCCGTCCCCCACACATGCGCTCGCCCACCGTGGGGCGCATCAGACAAGCGGTTTCTGCCCCTGCCCTGTCCACAGACCGCATCCTTCAACGACCCCGACTTCCTCAAGCAGCTGGAGATCTCCATCAAGTACGGGACCCCGTTCCTGTTCCACGACGTGGATGAGTACATCGACCCCGTCATCGACAATGTCCTGGAGAAGAACGTGCGGACCGTGCAGGGCCGGCAGTTCATCATCCTTGGTGACAAGGAGGTGGACTACGACCCCAACTTCCGGCTCTACCTCAACACCAAGCTGGCCAACCCGCGGTACTCGCCGGCCGTGTTCGGCAAGGCCATGGTCATCAACTACACGGGTGAGGGGCCGGGCGCGGCGGGGGTGGGGGAGGGGAGCCGGCGGTGGGAAGCGGCCCTGGCCCGGCCTGAGATCCACGTGGTGTCCTGCAGTGACGCTCAAGGGCCTGGAGGACCAGCTGCTGAGCGTGCTGGTGGCCTACGAGCGGCGAGAGCTGGAGGAGCAGCGGGAGCACCTGATCCAGGAGACCAGCGACAACAAGAACCTGCTCAAGGACCTGGAGGACTCCCTGCTGCGAGAGCTGGCCACATCCACGGGCAACATGCTGGACAACGCCGAGCTGGTGCAGACGCTGGAGGACACCAAGTCCAAGGCCATGGAGGTGCGGGGTGGGGGCCCCCGTGGGGCACTGGCTGCCTCTTTTGGTTGAGGCCACCCAAAGGCCACCATTCCCGGCTAACGCCCAGAAGGAAGCCACCACCTGCAGAGGAGGAGGCCGGGAGGGCTGCAGGGAGGGCCGGATCCAGCGCTCAGGGCACCACCTGGACTCAGGTTCTCTCTGTGTCTTCCGGGCCTGGCCTAAGTCTGAGCTGGCGTCCTCTGTCAGGGTCGGGAGGGTAAGTGAGAGTCTCCCTGTCACGGGTGACCTGAGAGTGACTTCAGTCACATGCCCCCTGCCACAGGGCAAGCACGGTGACCTGGAAGTGCTTAGTGAGGGTCAGGGGGCCTGCGTCCCCTGGATGGAGAGCGAGGGAGGCCGGGAATGGCTGATGCTAGAGGGACCAGGCCCGGGGTCTAAGCAGGCAGCAGCCTGCGCCCCCCGAAGGTGGCCAAGAGGTCCGAGGTCCCGGCAGGGGCTCTGCTGCCCCCGTCCCCGTCCCTCTCGGCCTTCCCGGTCCCCGTCCCGGTTCCGGGGTAACGTGCACCTTCCTCAGGTTTCAGAGAAGCTCAAGCTGGCCGAGCGGACGGCGCAGGACATCGACCGGCTGCGGGACGGCTATCGGCCGGCCGCCCGGCGCGGCGCCATCCTCTTCTTCGTGCTGTCGGAGATGGCGCTGGTGAACTCCATGTACCAGTACTCGCTCATCGCCTTCCTGGAGGTCTTCGGGCTGTCGCTGAAGAAGTCGCTGCCCGACTCGGCCCTCACAAAGCGCCTGCGGAACATCATGGACACGCTGACCTTCAACATCTACAACTACGGCTGCACGGGTGAGCGCCAGGAGAGGACACTGACCCCACGGTACAAAGGCACACCTGAGGCGGGCATGATGGCACATGCCTGTGCCCACAGCACTCCGGGAGGCCGAGGCAGGAGTGTCCCACATCCTAAGCCCAGCCTGGGCATCTCAGAGAGATGGTAAAACGGGAAGCAAAGGGCTGAGGGTGTAGCTGGCCGCAAAGGCCCTGAGTTTATTCCTTGTACCACAAAAACAAGGGAGACTGTTCCTTTGTTTATTTTGTCTTTTGAGACGGGGTCTCCTATGCAGCTCAGACTGGTCTTGAGCTCACTCTGTAGCCCAAGCTGGGTCTGGACTCACAAAGATTCTCCTGCCTCAGCCTCTCGAGTGCTGGGATTATAGGCACAAGCCACCATACCAGATTTGTCACAATTTTCTTATCACTCTGCATGTGGTCAGGGTCTGTCTGTGTTGCAGGGTGTGTCAGGGTCCCTGCCCTGTGGCCAGATGCCACCTCCTTCTGTTTCCCCCGGGGTCCCACCTGCTGTTTGACGGTTAGGACGCTGCTGCCAGGCACATTCCCCAGCAGGTCCTGATGTGAACGTGTGCGTGTGTTTGGGTGTCAGGGCTGGAACCAGAAGCTTGTGCATGCTAGGCAAGGGCTGTGTCACAGAGGGTCAGCCTCAGCCCCTCGTTAGTTTTTATTACAAAAAGTTTCAAACTCAGAAGAGAACAAGGCAAGGCTCCCCACCCCCACCCCCAGCAGGGTCAGCCCTGGCTTCGTCTGTGCCATGGCTCGGTTCCCTGGATTATCTCGGTGCTGGATTATCTGGGCCATCTGCTTGGTTTTGGAGGTGTCTCTGTGAAGGAATGCGCAGCTCCCCCTCGTGGCTTGGGAGGTCCAGGGTCTGCATCACAGCCCCTCGGTTCTGCCTGGAGAGGACCCCAGCATCCCGTGGAGGTGGCCGAGGCTCTGGCCCCTCCTTCCCAGGAAGCTGCATAGGTACCGGGTGAACCGGGCTCTGTGGGGCGCAGGCAGGCTGCACCTGGAGCCCAGCTCCTGTGTACTACATGTTCCCAGGCATTAGCCGTGGTGGGGCCAAGCGTGGCCCTGTGTGGAGCTTTGTTCTGTTTCCCTTACAGTTAAGAGTGTTGTACATGTGAAAGTGTCTTTAGAATGAATGTTTTCTTTTCTTTTCTTTTTCTTTTTTTTTTTTTTTTTTTGGTACTGGGGATTGAACTCATGACCTTGCACTTGCCAAGCAGGCACTTAAGCCATTGAGCTAAATCCGCAGCCTAGAACAAATGTTTTCAACTGGGCGTAGTGGCTCACGCCTGTAATCCCAGCACTCAGGAGGCTGAGGCAGGAGGATCCTTCTGAGTTCAAGACCAGCCTGGGCTACAAAGTGAGCTCCAGGCCATCCTGAACTGCACAGTGAGACCCTGGCTCAGAGACAAAAAGAAAATGTTTTCAAATCATCTGTGTCCGTCCCTCCGCGCATCCGGCCATCCCTCCAGTGTCCACCCCTAACCCCCCCACATGCCTGCCTCCCCGCAGGGTTGTTCGAGAAGCACAAGCTGCTCTTCTCTTTCAACATGACCATCAAGATAGAGCAGGCGGAAGGCAGGGTGCCCCAGGAGGAGCTGGACTTCTTTCTGAAAGGTCTGGCTGCCTTCTTTCCCCCGGCCAGGGTGGCTTTCGCTCTGATGGCAAACCCAGCCCACACAAACCCTCCCCCAAGCCCGGCTCACGGGGCCCTTGGTGGTGCCTCAGCTGGCGCCTCGGCCTCAGAAGTGGCCGGGTCAGACCGGGGTGGCCCGCCTGTGCCCAGGGGCCGCGCAGACGTCCCTGCCAGCCCCTCTGGGGAAGGGGACGAGAGAAGTCCAAGGCTGAGCCGCCTGCGGGCGCCAGCACAGCGTCCCCTCCTTCAGTCTGCGGGCTCCCCTCCTGCTCCCGCCATCAGGAAACATCTCCCTGGAGAAGGGCAGGCGCAGGAAGCCGGGCACGTGGCTGTCCGACCAGGGCTGGGAGGACGTCATCCTCCTCTCGGAGCTGTTTCCAGACAACTTCGGGTCCCTTCCTGACGACGTGGAGCGTCACCTCCCCGTCTGGCAGGAGGTGAGCTGCCCGAGCAGCCTCCAGGCTCCACCCGGGCCAGGGCCTTGCCAAAGAGGAGCCTCTCCCTGAGAAAGCCGTCGGGAGTGTAATGGATTAGCCACCATCCCAGGTCCGTCCTCTGTGCATCCACCATCCATCCCTCCATCCTGCCACGCGGGCTCGTCACATCCAGCGTCCCGTTCACCTCCCATCATCCATCCCCCTGGCCTGCCGTTCAGCTCCCGGCCAGCTGTTTCTCCGCCCTCCCATTGTCCACCCACCACCCGTCCACTGAGGAAACACAGCACCTGCCAGGCACTGCGGCCCGTACAGAAGCCAGGGACTCCGCAGTGCGGGAGACCCCGTCCCTCCCTCCCTGAAGCTCACGGCTTGGTGTGGGACGCCCACGATAAGGGGCGGCCTTGAGCTCATACACCTCTGGATCCTTACTCCCTTCTTCCGGTGGACTCTGACACCATCACGTGACCGGGGTGGCCTGTGTCATTTCTGAGCAAGGGCGCAGTGATGTTTTCTGCTTCCCCAGTGGTATGACCTGGATTCGCTGGAGCAGTTCCCCTTCCCCCTGGGGTATGACAGAAACATCACCCCTTTCCAGAAGTTGCTTATTCTGCGCTGTTTCCGTGTGGACCGGGTCTACCGGGCGGTGACCGACTATGTGACCGTAACCATGGGGGAGAAGTACGTGCTGCTGTTTCCCCGGGGACATCTCAGGTCCTCCCCACCTGAGCACAGAGGGCGGGCGGGCAGGCGGCCTGGCAGCCCCTAGGAAACGGACCCTGCATGTGTGGGCAAGTCCCCTGTGGGGCACAGGGCCAGGGAAGGTTCTAGTCACAGCAGGACAGAGCAGGAGGCATTGGCTTCCCGCTGAACCTCCTGATGTCTGCCACTCCCTGAGTCTTAATTTTGTTGCTATGAGAAAATACCTAATGCTGGCTGATGCACAAAGAAAATGGGTGTTTGGAGCCCGTAATTCTGGTGGCCGCAGGGCACTGCGTCTGCCCGGGGCCCTTTGGCCGTGTACAACATGGAGAATTGGCAAGGGGAGCAGCCGTGTGCACAGGAGCCCCACACGAGGGTGCCTCGCTGCACAATGACCCCGTCCCGTGAGAATGACATTCATCCCTCCAGGTCGCAGCCCCATGACCCTACCCTAGGCTGCACCTCTCCAGGGTCCCCTCCTCGCAGCGCTGTTACCGAGGGGCTCAAGCACCTGGCACAGACCCTCCAGGGGCACAGAGTGTACCTAAGCTGAAGCAGCAGTGACTTAGGGAAAGTGCAAACCCCAAACCCCCTCCGGTGGCCCCTAGGGCCGCCTCTGGGCCTTGTGCTGGGCCGCCCCGACCTGGAGGGCCAGTGGGGGCGCTGGAGGGAGCCGGGGTGTCCTGCTGCCTGTGACTGGATGTTTGTGGGAGGACAGCCCTGGCCCCACACCCCGTGAGCACACAGACTGCTGTCTCTCCCCCAGGTACGTGCAGCCCCCGATGATCAGCTTTGACAGCATTTTCGAGCAGAGCACCCCGAACTCTCCCATCGTGTTTATCCTGAGTCCTGGCTCTGACCCAGCCAGCGACCTCATGAAACTGGCTGAGCGGAGTGGTTTTGGAGGGAGCCGCCTCAAGTTCCTGGCCATGGGTCAAGGGCAAGAGAAGGTAATTTGCCATTGGAAAGGACACAGGCCGCTGCCTTGGGGCCCTGTCTCTGTGAGGATTGTGTCCCCTGGACTGGAGCCCAGAGCATGGTGCCTCAGAGAAATGGGTGGGCTTCTGTCCTAGGGCCGGGGGTGACAAGGACATGAGGCCCACCTGTGTCCCTGGCTCTGCAGCATGGGCAGCCTGCAGGGCATCTACAGGACGGCTTTGCTGAGGGCTGGGTTCCCGGCTCCTTTGGGCTTCTTCTGGAACTGTGTCCCCTTGTGCAGGTGGCCCTGCAGCTGCTGGAGACGGCAGTGGCCCGTGGGCAGTGGCTCATGCTGCAGAACTGTCACCTGCTGGTGCGGTGGCTGAAGGACCTGGAGAAGTCGCTGGAGAAGATCACCAAACCCCACCCCGACTTCCGCCTGTGGCTCACCACGGACCCCACGAAGGACTTCCCTATCGGAATCCTGCAGAAGTCCCTCAAGGTCCGGCGTGGCCCCGGCTGGCCCAAGGCTGGCCTCCATGCACGCATGTTTACTGTTTGTCCCTCTGTCCTAGGGCAGAGCTGCTGGGCTCCAGTGCATGTGCGTGGGGTCCAGAGGGATTTTCATGCCTGCGGGGTCTATTCTCAGGAAACATTTTGGAGAGGTTTTGCGGCCTCCTTTTGTCTGGGCCGGTGCAGAGGGAAAATCAGGGACTTTCTTGACAGCCCAGGGCCTGGGGTTTACAGGGACGTTGGAGCACCTCCCAGGACCCCAGATCCGTCTGCCTGGCCCTGGGCCGGAGCCTGGCTGCCAGGGAGCAGGATGCCCCAAGAGCTGCGGCTTCCTCACCCGCCAGCCTGGCCCCGTGCCTGGCCGAGCCAGAGCTCTGCCTCTCACCCCTGCAGGTGGTCACCGAGCCGCCCAACGGGCTCAAGCTGAACATGCGCGCCACCTACTTCAAGATCTCCCACGAGATGCTGGAACAGTGCCCGCACCCCGCCTTCAAGCCCCTGGTCTATGTGCTGGCCTTCTTCCACGCCGTGGTGCAGGAGCGGAGGAAGTTCGGCAAGGTCGGCTGGAACGTCTACTACGACTTCAATGAGTCCGACTTCCAGGTGCCTCCTCCTGCCTCGGCCTCCCAGAGTCACAGGGGTGCATCCCCGCCCCCAGCTTCTGCTCACTAAGCCCCCTGGGAAGGGCTGGGCTGGTCCGTCCTAGCCTCTTCTGCTCCTCTCCTTTAAGGTCTGCATGGAGATCCTGAACACGTACCTAACGAAAGCTTTCCAGCAACGCGACCCCCGGATCCCCTGGGGCAGCCTCAAGTACCTGATCGGAGAGGTAAGCGTGGCCTGGTGCCGAGCCTGTGGCACCCTGGCCCTGACGTTGACCTGATGGCTGGCCGTAGTGTCACCTGGGCGGGCCTTGGGCCACGCACCCCGGTGCTCGTGAGCTCCCAGGTCCCCACTGCCCTCACCTGCTGGACCGCAGGTCATGTACGGAGGACGCGCGATCGACAGCTTTGACCGCCGTGTCCTGACCACCTACATGGACGAGTACCTGGGGGACTTCCTCTTCGACACCTTCCAGCCCTTCCACTTCTTCCGGAACAGGGAGGTGGACTACAGGATCCCCCCCGGGGACGTCAAGGACAAATTTGTGGGTGAGAACAGGAGACCGGACCTTCCACCTCGTCTCCTGGGGTCCCTGGCTTCTCAGCCCTCTCTTGGGGTGGGGAGGGCCCTGGCTGGTCTAGCAGGGTCTGTCTGGCCCATTCTTAGCCTCAGGGCTGGGTGTTATTTCCAGTCCCCATTCCAGAGGGATGCTCAGCTGCCAGGCTCCGGCTGGAAGGGCACAGCAGCCACCGCAGGGCGCAGCCCAGCTATAGGCGTTTTGGGCTGGGTCGGGCTGGGTGTGGCGGGGTAGAATTTAGTTAAAAGCGGTCCACCTACTCAGGAGTGGAGATAATTCTGGGGTAGGACTGGGAAATTAGGCCTTGGGGGCTGTGGGCCTCAGGAGCCCAGGGCAGCTGTGGGGCAACCTGTTTGTTCCCTGTGGCTCAGAAGCCATCGAGGCCCTACCGCTGGCCAACACGCCAGAGGTGTTCGGCCTCCACCCCAACGCCGAGATCGGGTACTACACACAGGCGGCCCGGGACATGTGGAACCACCTGCTGGAGCTGCAGCCCCAGACCGGTGAGCCACGTGGAGGACGCGAGCCGTGGGGGAGGGTGGGTGCAGGTGCTGCTGCTGGCTCTGGGCGCCGGCCTACCTGCTCCCGCAGGGCCGGTGGCTTTGCGGGGCGCCCCCTCCTGCCCCGCCCAGCCTCGTTTCTCCTCCACATTTTCCGGTTCTAGGGGAATCCAGCAGCGGCATCAGCCGTGACGATTACATCAGCCAGGTGGCCAAGGACATAGAAAACAAGATGCCCAAGGTCTTTGACTTGGACCAGGTCCGGAAGCACCTGGGCCTGGGCCTCTCGCCCACCTCCGTGGTGCTGCTGCAGGAGCTGGCTCGCTTCAACAAGCTGGTGGTGCGCATGGGCAGGTCGCTGGCCGAGCTGCAGCGGGTGAGCACAGGGCCGGGCCCAACTGTCTGCGCTGGGTCCGCACGGCTCGGGCGGCTGATGGCTCTGGTCCTGCGACTAGGCCTTGGCTGGGGAGGTCGGCATGAGCAGCGAGCTGGACGACGTGGCCAGGTCTCTCTTCCTTGGGCTGATCCCTAACATCTGGAGAAAGCTGGCCCCGGACACCCTGAAGTCCCTGGGCAACTGGATGGTCTATTTCCTGCGGCGGTTCAGCCAGTACACGCAGTGGGTGAGTGATGGGGGTTCGAGAGGCGTCCAGGGTTCTGCCAGCCCCTGGGTCTCCGTCCGCGTCCTCTCTGGGGGGACTTCTCGGCACACCGTGTACGCTCCAGTCTAGGGGTGATCTCGAACAAGGGCTCAGGTCATTCCCTAGAGATCACAGCCTTTCTCTTAGGGGGGACGCCCAGGTGCTCACTGTGCTCTCTGCAGTCCGTGGGTGTGGCCGGGGTGTGCCCAGGGTGTCCCTCGGGTAAGGTGCAGTGCTGGGTGTGTGCACAGTCCCGTCCTGGGAGACCAGGACACCTGGGCAGGACCTGCCAACACACGCTCTTCCTGTCTCAGATCTTTGGTCTCTGATGGGTCTCTGACCTTCTGTACTTTTTCAGCTGTGCGGGAGCTGAGTGTGCTTTGCACCTTGCAGACGTTTCGTGTTTCTTTTTTCTGGTGCCTATTTATATCTTGGCTTCCAGTTTATTGACAGTGCCATCTTTCTCCTTTTTTCCCGTGGTACTGGGGACTGAACTCACAACCTTGCGCTTGACAGGCAGATGCTTGTGCCGCTGAGCTAGACGCCCTGCCTCTAATGTTTTTTGTTTTTTAAGTGCTTTCTGGGCTGCAGACATCATCACTATGGCTGTGATGTCACACGTACAGTGGAACCTCAGTTCATGCACTAAGTTCTTTCCACAATTCTGGCCAGAAACCAAATTGGACGCGAACCGAATTGCATCTCCCCGTCAGTTACCATCGAAGCTGCCCACCGAGTTTGATTCGGTTGGTGACCAATGCAGTTTGTGACCAGCACCTCGGAGGGGATGAGCACGTGCTCTGAGGTGCCCCCGAGTCACCCGGCTGGTCCTGACTGTTGCCTCTGCTCACAGTGTTTTATCCACAGAAAAGCTCTTGTTTTTTATGTAATCGAATGTGCCAGTCTTTTCTTTTGTGGCCCGAGGGCCTTGTGCTTCCTCCGGGAGTAAGATGAGGAAACTGCTGGCTGGAGATTGTGCTGCTGTGGTTTTCTCTTTAAATCTCCCCTCTGCCTGGATTTGGGGTGCAGCTTGCTCCCCCCAGAGGCTGGTGCTGGCCAGGCCATTGTCTTGGCCCCAGGATGAGGTCTGCCCTTGCCGTCCATGCAGGTCACTGAGGGCGAGCCCAGCGTCATGTGGCTCTCGGGGCTGCACATCCCGGAATCCTACCTCACTGCGCTGGTGCAGGCCACCTGCCGGAGGAACGGCTGGCCGCTGGACCGGTCCACCTTGTTCACGCAGGTGACCAAGTTCCAAGACGCAGATGAAGTCAACGAGCGGGCGGGACAAGGTACCGCCAGCCCTTCGGGACTCCTACCTGTCTTGGGTCCCTCTCCAGAGCCATCCCCAGCCTAAAGGGACCAGCGTAGAGTGACCAGGATGGGCCACTTCCTGGGGAGAAGCTGGACCACAGCCAACACCTGTCTGCACGCCGCCCTGCCTTCCCCAGAGACCTGGGGTTGAGGTCAAGGGACCCGGACCATGTCACTCTGCTGGTTTGTGGGACGTGGGCCACCAGGGGTCCCCTTAGGACACAGGGTGGCCTGCGGCATGGACCAGCCTTATTGGTGACACTGATGACTTCATGACTTCAGGTCTCTAGGACACTGGCTCCTGCAGCCTCAGTCAGAGGCCACTTAACCAGGAGGTTTAGGAGGGAGCCTGTGGCAGCTTAAGGGGAGGGTGTTTGGGGTGAGGGTGTGGAGATGCAGCAGCCCAACGGGGTCCCTCGCGCTGGCCGGTGTCCGGCTGCCATGCACTCTGGGCACCTGTGGCCCCTCTGTGGGAACTCAAGGCCTTGCCACCTGCTCCTGGACTCTGGCCCTCGGGTGACCTTGTGTTTGAAGCCCAAGTGCTGGGCTCCAGGGTGGAGGGCTCTGTGGGGACAGCCGGCCTGCGGGGAGTGGGGGGAGCCCAGGCTGGGTTCCGGCACCTGTTCTGGGTATGCATCTGCCCGGCCTCTCCTGCCTTTCCAGGGTGCTTTGTCTCTGGACTGTACCTGGAAGGCGCTGACTGGGACATTGAAGCAGGCTGTCTGGTCAAGAGCAAGCCCAAGGTCCTGGTGGTGGACCTGCCCATCCTGAAGATCATCCCCATCGAAGCCCACCGCCTGAAGCTGCAGGTGAGGCCGGCTTCCTGGCCGGGAGCATTCCCCAGCCTGGGGGCAGTGGGGTGTATTCCCGCCTTCTTAGTGGGGCACTCAGCCCTGGGGTGGGAGCCTGCATGGAGACCCAGGGATGGTGGAGCCACAGTGGTGACCTGCGGTGTGGACGGCAGGCCCCCTGGGCCTTGCCTTGGCTGGGCGCACGGTGATCAGGTAGGCATGTGCCCGGCAGAGACTGCCGCGTGGTCTCCGATGCCCCCCTCCCCATCTGTCCCCGCAGAACACCTTCCGGACACCCGTCTACACCACCTCCCTGCGCAGGAACGCCATGGGGGTCGGCTTGGTCTTCGAGGCGGACCTCTTCACCACCAAGCACATTTCCCACTGGGTGCTCCAGGGCGTGTGCCTCACCCTGAATTCCGACTGAGCAAGGGACAGTGTGGGTCGGGCGCAGGGCTGGGGCACTGAGGGAGCCCAGCTTGGCGAGGACCTCCCTGTCTGGGGAAGCCGCCTCTGAGTCCTAGTAGTGGCTCTTGAACTACTTTTTAAAGGATTTTGTGTTAAAAATTTAGGGTGTGTTGTGCTTTCCTTTGCTGGGGTGTCCAGGGCGCATTTGACCAGGGAGTACTGCCGATGCAGGGTGCCCGGGCCAGGCTGTGCCCGCAGAGCCCTTGGCGCAGGAGTCCACTCAGGAGGCCGAGGCGGGTGGGTGGCAGGGGCGGCCGCGGTCTCCGAAGCGCTCCCCCGCGGCCAGCCGGGGCTGGGGTGCGGGCCCTGGACGGCTGGGCTGCTGTCCCCCGTCCCTCCCCACCGCCCCCCTCCCCGGGGTGAATGAAGGACACAGAGCCGGAGGCAGGTTTAGAAAATAAAGTTTGTTGGGATCTTGAACATTTGGATGAACCTAACAAAAAGCTATGAAGACACGTTCAGGCTTAGGCGCTGTCTTTCTTCGATCCGTGAGGCGCGGGCAGGCAGACAGTGCTGGGGGGCCACCCGCCCCGAGAGCTGCGATGGACGGACACGCAGGAGGTCAGCGCGGTGGCGGTGGTGGCAGATGCGTGTTTGCAGCGGGGCAAGGAGCGGCGGGCGGGCGAGAACACAGCTCGGCATGCACGGGACGGCGTGGGCGAGGCTCCGCGGGTCACAGTGCGTGGACAGCTGCGGTGCGCGTCACACAGTTCTGTCCGCCCCTGAGTGCTTCCGGGCCACCTTGCCTGCGTTCACCTGGTCCACCAGCAGCGTCTCCACCTCGGGCGGCCCCTGTGGCGGGCTGGCGTGGCGGATGCGGTGCGCCACGCCCACGTGTGCGCGGTGTGGCTTTTCGCGCGCAGGGCTGAGCTGGCCACCCGAAGCCCCCGCGCGGTCCGAGGCGATGGGTGGGATGACAAGCGGCCGCTCCTTGACCAGCTGGACCTCAGCCGCCTCGCGGGCCAGCAGGAACGGGGTGGGATCGGGCATGGCGTCCACGGGCTCGCGCAGCAGCAGCTTGCGGCTCTCGGCCCCGAACCTGTAGACCTCCTCGAACTCGGGGTGCAGCGGGGCTGACAGGCTCTTCTTCATGCGGCGGCGCGGCGTCTCGGGCAGCTTGTCCTTGGGCGGCGCCGGCTTGTAGCTGGCCAGCGCGGGCCCCCCGGCCGGGCTGGCGTCCGCGGGCCCGCCGGCGCCCAGCAGCTTCTTCTTGGCGGCGTGCAGCTGCGCCGTGAGGTAGGCCACTGTGCCGGCGCGCTGCTCCAGCTCGCCCGACAGCAGGCTCAGCCGGTGGCTCTTCACCTTGAGCTCCTCCAGGTACTTGCGCTCGCGCTCGCGCACCGTGTTCTCCAGCACGGCGATCACCGCGTTCTTCTGCTCCAGCTCGCGCAGCAGCTCGCCGTTCTCGCCCTCCTTGGCGCGCAGCTGGGCCTCCAGCTCTTCGCAGCGCCGCTGCAGCTCGGCGCTCCGGGAGGCCGCGTCCCCTGCAGGCGGGCGAGCGGGCGGGCGGGCGCGCGGTTAGGGGTGCCGGGAAGGAGCGCCCACGTGGCCCCCTAGAACCCGGGGGCAGTGGCCCAACCGCGACCCGCTGAAAGGGTAACTAGTGGGCTCCAGGTCGCCAGGAAGAGGCCCTGGGGCCGGGGCTGGGTTCCTTCCTTGGGCTTCCCTGAGACCCAGAGGAAGCAGATCAGTGACCCCAGCAGGACTGAGAGCCCACTCTGCACCCCAGGCTCTGAGATGTGTAAGGCCCCACATCAGGTCCTGACTGCGGAAGGGAGGCCTGTTAACTGCAGAATAACCAGAAAACCCAGGCGAGTGTATAGCAGACACCCTAAAATGTGCCCCTGAAAGGGAAACTCAGTCACCAGTCCCCAGACCGCCCCCCCCATCTCCTCCTCTGCTAGAAAGCCCCAGGAGTGTGGCTGGGGATGAGGAGGGAAGCCCCACGCCTCTCGGGAGAGCCGGGTCCCTATCAGCTCTCAGGAAGAGGGTCTTACCTGGCTGTTCACAGCTCTTGAGTGTCAGCTCGTATGTTAAATCTAAAAAGGAAATTTCACACATCAATGCCAGCACGGTGCACTTCAAACCCCTCCTCAGCCTGGAGCTCGCAGGATGGGGCCCGGGGTCCGTAGCCTGGGATGAGCCTGGCCAGAAGGGCAGCAGCACGTAAGGTGGGTGGGCCTGAGTGGCTGTCACACAGGCTGCACTGGAGCCACTCGGCTTCAACCTCATGTCCCAGCTTCCCGAGCAAAGGCCCTGTGGCTCTCAGTGTTCTGCGGTGTGGGTGAGGGAGGTGCTAGCGGGCTCAGGTGAGGATGGGGTGGCACAAGTGGCACCATGGGGAGTGGGCTCAGCTCCCGGGTTTTGTGTGTGTGTGTGTGTGTGTGTGGTAGCAGGGACTACATTCAGGGCTCTGCACTGGGTGACATCTCCAGTCCTTTTTTTAATTTTGAGACCAGACCTTGCTAAGCCACTAGGTCACGTTCACCTTCCTGCCTCGGCCTCTCTAGGTGCTGGGCTGACAGGTGTGCCCACCCACTTGCCCGCCCGCCCGCACCTGTGCAGTGCTGCTGCAGCCGCCTGATCTCAGCATGCAGCCCCCTGAGCGTGCTGGCGTGCTCCCGCTGCAGGAACAGCAGGTTCTTCTGTGCACTGTGCAGCTGGTTCTCCAGGTTCGTGGTGGCCATGCTGACATCCAGGTGACCTGCGGGAAGCAGACCCTGCTCACCGTCCCTGGTCACAGGGCTGGGGAGGGGCAGGAGGCAGGGCCCAAGGTGGGCAACGGAGGCCTCTGTGGGCTCCCAGGCACCAGCCCTGGCACAGGTGCTGGTGCAGCTGGTACTAGGGCCCAGGTTGCCTTGTGCTCCCGGGGAGGAAGCATTATGGAGGCGGTAACAGTGGTGTGCGCGGAGCAAGGATTCAAACCCAGGACCCGGCTTCCAAGCCCACCCAGTCCACATGCCACGTAACTCAGTGGGGAGGTACGTCCCAAGTCCACTGAGGCCCCCAAACACTGACTGAGCCCACATAGAGAACCTGGTGCCCAGCTCCCCAGGCTGGCACCTGGCTGGCCAGAGGCAAGAGGAGCTCAGCAGGGTGGGGATGACAGCTGTGCTGGGCCAGGGTTGGTCCTGGACAAGCCCTGTTCTTACCCGAACCCCAGCCCGGCACGGGCATAACGCTGGTTCCCCTTGGATCCTGTCTTCATATCCACTTATGTGAGCCTGGTCCTGCCCATGCAGCCTCCCCACACTGACCATGGCTGCCTGTCCTGTCTTGATGCCTGCCTTCCATTCCCACACAGCAGCCATCGGGATTTTTATGCAAAACCACCAGAGATCCTGCAGCTCTGAGAGCAGTGCGGTCACAGCCCTGCCCCTGCACGGTGGCTCCTTCCAGTGCCCGTCGGGTCCTGCTCTCTGCCTCAAGGCCTCCAGGCTGCCCAGGATGCCTGCTCTGCCACTCCTAGGACCCTCTTGGCCGATCTGCCTTTCCCCAGGAACCCATGGCCTGTCCACAGCTCCTGGAGGGGGGTGGCCTGCTGGAGTCCTCCGCCAGCCCACACTGACCGCAGGCACCAGGCACACAGGAGGCGGGCATCGACGGTGAAGCTCAGTGCCCAGGAGCTGGGTTTCTACTCAGCTATCTCCCGGCTTGCCTCGCTCAGAGAGAGTGGGTCACCAGACACCTGTAAGATGTCAATCTCGGCCAGCCGGTGGTGCAGAACGGGGTTCAACTATGTGGACAAGGATGCCCATGGGACTGAGAAGAAGAGTGGCGCTTTCCGAGCTGGTCAGCTGGACGGGGGAGCTGAGCCTTCCTGTGCTCAGGTGGTGGCAACGTTCGTGGCTTTAATCCTGAGGTTTGGCTCTGTGCTGTCGCTGGGATGGCTGTAAGCCTCCATACACAAAAGCCCGCGGGGCCAGGGTGCACCCCATGAGGCCACAGACACACTGCTGGGGTGCGGAAAGTGGAGGAGGCGCGAGCAGGTCCTCGAGGCCCGATTCAGTGTTGGCAATGCTCGAGGAGCCAGAGACGAGAAGGGGTACAGGAAGGGTGCTGCTGAGAGTCGCCCTTCTCAGATGGGCAATGTGGCCACTGCACCCTGGCTGGCCAATGCCAGCGGCGGAGGGCAATGGTCCCAAGTGCGCCCTGCAGAGCGCCACCCTCTCTGAGTTGAGGCCTCGGCTGTCCGCATCACTGGCCTCCCATGTCACCAGCAGCAATTCAGCAGTTTGTGCTGTGCTAGGGCAGCATGCAGTGGACACTGGTCTTCATGTCCTCAGCTGTTCAGGGCCAGTGACAGGCTCTGGAGTGAGTGGACTGCACGTGGCCCTGTGGCCTCACTTCCCAGTGTACTGTGGCTGGAAAGGGAGCCGTGGACGCGTGTTCTGCCTCACGGAGCCGGTATCACTGGAACCCGGGGCCTCATGCATGCTGGGGTCTTCTTCCCCAAGGGGAACTCAGCAGGCGTTAAATAAATGTCTCAATCTAGGGCTCTGCACTTTGAAGAGACCTGAACAGGCGTCCTACCCCACGTCCTGCAGGAAGCCTCTCCTCCCGAAGGCGGCCTCCAGCCCCGCCAGCCAGGACTCCCCTCTAGTGGGGGCCCCAAAACGAAGGGCCCACCCCACCTCACGGTCTGCCCTGCCTGTCACCTGTGCCCACCAGGCTGGAGCACCTGCGATCACAGGTCTCACCAGGCACCGCCCAGGGCACACACGCAGATCGCAGGCCCGGCAACGCCACTCGGGGAGCAGCCTGCCCTTACCGAGCACACCTGCTCGGCCCCCTGAGCAGGCAGTCCACACCCTGCACTGCTCAGGGAAGGAACCTCGTGCCTCTCGGCCCAGACAGGACTGTGCTCTCCGGCCAAGCGCAAGGCCAGGCTCTGGGCGGCCCTGGAACAGCCCTGCTGTGTGGAACTGGGAGCCTACCAGGAGCGCGCCCAGGCCCTGCAGCCACCCCTTCCAGCCAGCAGGGCCTCGGGGTGAAGGTGGGGCTGGGGGTCTTGAGCACCTGCGCAGAGCAGGCCAGCCCGGGAGGAGGAGCAAGCCCCGCAGCCCGGAATGTCCTGGCCTGGGATCCTAGCAGGTGCCTGTCCAGGGCCAGGCCAGGACGGTGCCCCTGGGTGGAAAGGGGCACTCGATTGGACCATGTGCAGCCAGAAACCTTTCTAGAGCCAGGCAGGAGCAGCCTAGGCCATGCGCGTCCTCCCCCTTTTCAGAATGTCCCCTCCTCCAGCACCTGTGCATGTGCACACGTGGTCACGGGAGGACAGCCCCGGCACAGAGGCCCCAGTCACCACTGGGTGCCGAGCTTCACCCCGGCTCTCTGTCAGCTCTGCGCTCCTCAGCACCCGTGTCCTCGCCCTGCACCCCCGCCCTGTCCAGCACAGACCCTGTGCACGTGCACTGTGTTCCTGCTGTGGGGCCGACGGGCCCTGTCCTTCCCTCACATCTCAGCCGCACTTCAGCAGGTGCTTGGTGACCTCACCCTGCTCCACAGCGGCCGAGAGCTGCTACTACCCACGTTACCCACAGAGCGCTGCGGCAGCAGCACCGATCAGGGCACCGCCTCACCCCAGGATTTCTCCGCAGCCACATGGCATTTTAAAGCAGCCACCCTTCTCAGACTGAAAGAGACCGCGTGCTTTGGGTGGGAAAGCGACTGGCCACTTAGCCGTGGCGCATCCTCCCTTCCTGGACTCTCCACAGCAGGCCCAGGTTTTCGTGAACACAAAGCTGGCGTGGAAATAAGGGGATAACTGCAGACTCTGAGAACAGCACCCCAGGCTCCAGGTGGATGTGGCGAGTGCGCTCTAACGAGCTATTTTAGGCTGCAGCCATTAATAAGTCATGGCCCACTTGCTCGGCTCTCTCCCTGGGCAGTGATGGGTGTGCTGGAGCCCGGCTTCTGCAGTGCCCTGTCCCGTCCCCAGGGTCCCTGGCCCTCCTGCTGCAGCTTCTCTGCGCTGGGGCTCGGGCCGATTCACGCTTTTTGAGGGGGAAGTTTCTGTACTGCTCCAGTGTCCTACAGCTTGAGCACTGCCATCAAGAAAAATGGATGCTGCTGGGTATGGCACCAGTTAGCTGCCTGGAATCCCAGCAGTTGGGAGGCTGAGGCAGGAGGACTGCCAGGTGCTTGAAGGCAGCCTGGGTTATACACAGCTGGTGCAGGCCAGCCTGAACTGCACAGCAAGACCCTGTCTAAAAAGGAAGCCGTTGAGAGGCCAGAGGTGGCCACTGATGAAATGTGCAGGAAGGGAGACGCCCCCAGGGAGTGGTGCCCAAGTGACACGTGGGGCCAGGAGCAGAGGCCGGAAGAAGCTGCGTGTCAGCTCTCCACGACCGTCTCAGGAGGGAGACACCGAGGCCCAGCTGGGTCAGGGTGCACACCTGTCCTCCAGCCCCGAAGCCTGAGGCAGCAGGCCGACTGTCAAGTTCAAGGCCAGTGGGGTTTACACAGTGGGGCCCTGTCTCCAAAGATCAATGATCAGCAGAGGCCCGACAGTCTTTTAACACAATGAACAGAAGAAAGCAGAGCGGGTGAACTTGGCGGAGGGGGCTCTGCTCCGGGCTGGGGTCCTGGCGCAGTCATGGACAGGGCTGTGTGAAGCCCTAAACCCCACCGGCCCGCGCCTGGTGTGCGGCAGGTGCATCACTAGTGCTGCCCAGCGCCTCTGTGGCCCAGGGGCTGCCCGGCCTCACTCACTTCCTGAACACCGTCTCAGTAGGGAAAGGAGCTGGCAAAGAAACCACTGCCTCTGGAGAGAAAGACACACAAGGACAGAAGCACCTCCGGCCAGCTGTGGCCGGGGCTCCCCTGGGGAGCAGCCACTCCGGGAGGCACACGGAGACGGCCAGCGGGCCAGGGGGTCCTGAGGACAGGAAAGCCTACTTCTTCCTCTGACCCGGGGAAGATCGTCGGCCAGGGGCTGAGCAGTTCCCCCCCCCCCCGAACCCCAGACACCTGCTTGTGGCAGGGAGCGTCCACGTGTGCAGAGGCCCCAGGTGCTGTTCTGACCTCCTGCCAGCCTGCACTGTCGGAACCCGCAGGCGGCTCCTGTTCCTCCTGGTGCCCATGGAGAAATGTAACTAGGAAGTGACTTGAGACTCTCAACAGCGAGGGCTGTGAGAAAAGAGACGTCATTTCAAGGACAGGCACGCACTAGACGACTCCGGAGCTGTTTCGGTAAGAGTGACCGCCACTGTGATGTGGACGCACACATAGAGAGGGGAGGTGCGACCTTTCCTCCCAGAGGCAAAAGCAAGCTCTCCTGTACAGACCACTGTGAGCATCAGGGCGCGTGTGCACACACGTGTGTGTGTCCTTGGGCCTGTGCTCTCACGGCCGACCAGTCCAGCTCACACTGGGTGTGGGAGCCGGATCTCAGCCCGGGCCCTGGCCACCGTGCAGCCCCAGCTCCGAGGGCAGCGCCCTTTGCTCGCTAGCTCCAGGCCGATGCCACGGAGAAGAGGTGCCTACGAACACGCCCTGCTGCACGCTCGTGGTGACCAAACCCAGGGGACACTCACCCAGAGGCAGGAACCTGGGGAGGCGAGGCTCCGGGGGGCACCCTCTTCTCTGGCCAGGTGGCGGCATCTTACAGTGTCTAGAAGGGAACGGAGGGGCCAGGACACAGCTCAGCACACGGGGCCCCCCTGGCAAGCACCAGGTCCGGAGTTTGATGGCCGGTACCAAAAAATTAAATAAAAAATTTAAAAAGGACTTATAAAAGTGAATGGAGGACAGCTCCGGAGGAACGGACAGAACAAGCCCCACACTGACCTTACTTTTCACACCACGCTCCCCACAGAAGTAACCTGCAGGTCTGTCTGTCAGTAGGAGGTGGGTTTGGCAGGCACATTAACCCACACGACAGTAAAGCAGTGGACAACCGCGTTTATCCAAGGGAAGCCCGGCCGTGGTAGGCTCAATGAAAGTGTGTTAAAAGCTGTGCATGTTACACACGTGTGTGCATATGTGCACATGAGGACACAGCCTAGAAGACACACACCGACAGGTAAAGACCGCATCTCTCTACATGTGGGTTATGAGTGATGCTCACTTCCTACTCCTGTCATAACCCCACACTGTGTGGCAGAAGAAACCATGGCATAACTCCCCCTGAAAAGATGGCTGAACACCCGGGAACGACGTGGTGACATGTGGTCTCCCACGGCCAGGGCGCCGACCAGTTTGCCAGGAGCCAGGAGAATGAGCGAGGACCACCCAGCCTCCAGGCGGCGGCAGTGGCGGCCCCGCACCACTGAGTCCCTGACACCCTCCGGCACACGCCCGTCAACATTCCTGCGACACTGATGGCCGCTTCCTGCTGCAACGACACGCAGCCTGCCATCACACCCGGCTGTACCCGATCTGACTAGGGAGTCCCGGCCCGAGCCTGCCAGGAGGCCTGCGGTCTGGGGGGACCTGCTGATGAGCCTGTTAGGCTGCGCTGCCAGGCAGCCTCCTTTCAGGGTTCCCATTGGCTGCCATTGAAAACCACGTGAGTCATCTGCTCAGCGCTCAGGGTTGGGCCCGCGTGCAGACCTCTGGTGCAGAAGGCAAACCCATCACGCAGGCTGCCCCGAGGTGGCTGTGGACGCCAAGATGGGTGTAGGCCGGAGCTCCCTCCCTCACCAGTGCCCATGGTGGGGGGCTTGGGCCTCAGGGAAAATGTGCTACTGTGACAGGGTGCCCTGCCCAGGGGCGGGAGCACTGCGCCCACAGCCTGCATCCTGACCTCAGAACCTGCAGGGCTGATGTCCAGGCCTGGGCACGCTGCCCGGACAGTCCACCCAGCACGTTCACTTTCCAGGCGACCTGAGTGAGGAGGCATCTGGGAGGGGGCAGCTGTGGCGGCTCTGCCCAGCCCTGCCATTCTCCTGCACCCTCCTCCCGCCCCGCCCAGTCTGGGCAGCTCGTTCTGAGCTTGCAGCAGCGCTGGCTCCTAGGCTGCAGCTGAGGATGTGTGCGACTGTGTGGAAAGGCCACCAGGAGCCTCTGATACGCTGGTCATTTGCCAGGACAATACTGGGCTTGTAATGCAGAGCACAAATCTCGCAAGTTACCATACAAATAGTTCTGCCTGTGATACTTTCCTTTAATGGAAGGGAAAATATGCAGGTCGTGTCTCACTGGGGTCTCTGTCTCCGCAGCACTGCAGATTTTGTCTACTGGCTGGAAAGTTACAGTAACCCCAAGTGCCAAACTGCTTTTCACACTGACAAATTACTTCGCAAATCTCAGTGCTTGGTGATCACAACCTAAATCGCAGTTCCCAGCCCCAGATGTGCCCACTCGCTTTAAAAACCTGGTGGCTCGCCCCACACACGCCGTGCATCTGACTTATCCAGGGGGCTCTTCGGGCTGCTTTGCAGGTGTGCCCAGCTACAGCTGAGTTTTAAAGGCAGGAGAGAATTCGTTAACTGAAGCTCCACACATTCCAGGATGGGAAGTGGATGGCTCCATGCGCTAAGTGTCTACACTGTACGTTAAGCCGTTAGGCCGTACTCTCTTAGACAGAACAAACAGTCAGTGGTTTCGTTAGACAAGGAAAGGCACGTTCTTTTTCACCATTTACCCTAGAGGGCATGTGCCCCTGGCTCTTCCTTTCCGGGGGCTCCTTGAGGATGCTTCAGCATGGCCGCTGCAGGCTGTGTGACCCGTCCACTGCCCATTTGGTGGCTGACAGCCCCCACATGGTGACTCAGTTCTTTGCCAGTTTCCTCCCCATGCACTTCCGTGCTGTGGAGAGTGACCGAGGCCCGCTGGCCCGTGACCTCGCAGACTGACTCCGGGTGGCCCTGCTCACAGCCGCTCTTTGTTAGGTCAGGGAACTCCCGTGCCCTGAGATTCCGAGTCCCCAGTACTTGTGCATCGAGCTCCAGAGGTGAAGAAAACCCCACCACACACGTCCAGCAGGAAGGGCTGTCCAGACCCCAGCGGGGGAGGCGGAGGTGCCATGCAGGACAGCTTAGGCGGCCCTTTGCTACCGTCTTCCGGCCATTTCACGTAAACCAGGCATGGCCTGCTAAGCCTGCAGGAGGACACCATGGAGGAGGGAAGGGAGCTGGGCGCTGCCTTCCAGGGGGGAGAACTGTCCGAGGGCCCCTTATCATATCAAAGGTCACCAGTTTCCCTGTCACTCTCTCTATCTGTGCGCACAGCCGCCTCCTCCTCCTCCTCTTCCTGTCTGACCTCTGGCATCCCCAGAGGCCGATGATAATGCTTGGCTGTGGCACAGGCTTCCAGCCCCCAACCCGCTTCTCAGGTACTTTTAGTAATAAGCACCAGGGCAGCGATGCTGTGGGAGCCATCTGAGGTCAAAGTGTGCAGATTTTTCCATCTGGACTTCAAGCTCCCCGGATTGAACAAGTTCTTGGTCCATCCAGCTCTGGGTATGCCACCGGTCAGTTGGCTTTTCCTCCAAGATTCAGGGTGGTCATCTCGGGTCACGTGTGGAAGCCACATCCACGTTCCTGGCTGGTCTGGGGAGAACCAGTGCTCAGGAGTAATCGGTATCCATCCAGGTGCAGCAGCTGCTGTGCACACACCCGAGATGCCTGCCGCCTGGGCAAAGCGCTCACCGCCATGAAAAGCTGAGTGTGACCAGCGCTCCACCTGCACATGGCCTCTGGGCTGAGGGCAAGTGGCCCATTTGCCACAAAACTGTGTGTTTAATCACAAAAGCTGAAAGACACGAATAAAACAGCAATGATGACTCTCTCCGTCTGCGTGAGGCTCCCAGGCTCAGAATGACCCAGTTCCCAAAACACCTGTGTAGGAAGGTTCAGCTCTCCCTGCTTTTTGAAAGAACTGGGCCACATTTACCAATCCGTTTACGCAGTAGAGAACTGACTCCAAAGCTGGTTCCTGAGCCGGTCCTCCTGGCCTGTCCTTCCCGATTCCCAATTCGTGGCACTTGGGACAGTGAGGTCGAGCTGCTTGCTCACCCAGAGATTGCTCAATTCTGGGTGTTCTGCGCATTCTAGAACCCACGGCCCACGCCTGGACATGGGGCGGGGCCGCCGTGCTGCTGTGGCACTGCTCACCTGGTGCTCTCTGTGCCCGTGCTGCTGGTGCCAGTCCCCAGGCAATGCCAAAGGCTGTGCTTGTTATCTGCTCACCTCTGCAGGGGAAACTGAGGCAGAGAGCTTGGATAGGTGCTTTCTTGGGGGCACACAAGGTGCTATGGAGTTCTCCTTTCTAAAGGGCGAAGAGATGCTAAACAGGGCTATGCTGCCAGCAGGAACAGCATGGACCTTAAACACTCAATCTCAAACTCCTGACAACAACCTCTTCCTGAGGGGAGGAGCTCCCCACGGGTTCTGGTCGGGGAGACCGGCGGTCCCTGCTTAGCTACAGTACGGGGTATACCCCCCCCCCAAGCCTCGGTTTGGCTTCCGGCTTGCTCTGGCTCATGCATGCTAGGCAGTCTCCGGTGAGCCCATCTACCTGCTTGGGACTGCAGCACGGGGAGGGGCTGAGCACTTTCCCATGGATGCGCCACTGCAGCTCCCAAGGGGCAGGTCTCACTCTGCACGGCTGGAACTGCGTCACAGCTATATTCCAAGGGCCGTTACTATCAATCACACTGTGCTATCTTACATCCCCACATCATTTACCACTGTCTAAAATGAGGTCATTTGTCCTCCTTACCTAACTAGTGTGCCAATTCTAGGAGAACAAGGGTTTGTCTGTCCTGTGCCCTGTTATTTCCCCAGCACTTAGAGTAATGAATGCCTCCAGTAACCTGAGCGTGCCCTCTGAGAAAGGGCTCTGGGCACCTGAAAGCTGGCGGCGACCTCACCCAACCTCGGGCACACCTGCCCACCCCAACTCCGAAGGGCATTTTCCACCAGGGAGGGGAGAGGAACAGGTTCTGAGGGGCACAGGCAGAAGGCGAAGGCCAGTACTGGTTTACATGGCCGCCGGTCACTGAGGGTGGTGAGAAAGCGCTCAATACAAAGACCAAACTTATCAGCCACCTGAAAGCTCATTTCCTTTCTGTGGAAGCAAATATGGCTCATCCCGGAGTTCCTGTGGGGTCTGCACCATGCAGCTCCTGGTTAGCTGCGGCCCACTGCCACGGGCGAGCCCACGCTGGCCCATCCACGTGCGTGCCTGTGCATGTGTCCGTGGTGGTCAGAGGCTGGACCCCAGGCAGCGCTTTGATGATGGCTTTATTCCACTCAAAAGGACGCCCCTTACCTTCACTTTAGAGCTGTTCACATACTCAAAGCCTACTGTACCATGAAATCTAAAGCTGAGGACCATTTACTGTCGCCATGAGCTGACGGTGATCGCTGGCAGCCTAACACCAGTGTGGCTTTTTAAAACCAATCTCTTGATGGTTACAAGGCCACTGCCATGAGCAGGGCAGCGGAGCCTCCTTCTCGCCACGGGTCCCAGGCTGAAGGCCAGCAGCGGCGGGTGCCTCCCAGGGGCCCACTGTGTTCTCAGCCCTAGGCTTCCAATCGCATGCAGACAGAGACTGGGCCACTGAGGTGTGGAGGAAACAATTGATCATCAAGTCCTTAGGAGGTACACACGCAAGTACACCAGCCAGGGAAAGGGGACGGCAGGGCACATGCTCCAGGATGGCAACACAGCTCTCAGTCACCCGCTGTCACCAACACTGGCTGGGCGCATCCCCAGAGGGCATGGGCTGGGTCTCAATTTTCACAATGTTCCCATGCCGTAAGTGTGTGCTGGGTACTGCCCACACTGTCTCACGGCAGAGAGGCGGGACGAGGATGCGGGCCGCAGGGTCTGGACAGGAGGAGGCCCTTGTGGCCAGGCAAACATGGACGAGCTTTTGGAAGGAAGACAGCATGAGCCACGCAATGTGGAAGCATTCTCGAAGGCAGTGGACACTCGGGTCAGAAAGATACACAGGGCAGACTGAAGTGCACGCTGGGAGCTCTCAGGAAGTGAGCACGGTGCGGCGCGGGAGACGGGAGAAGTTGGGTTTGTACACAACTGAGAAGTCACAGGTGGGGGATTCAGTCTGGTAGGGACAGAGCTAGACACCGAGGACAGGAGGCACAGTGGCCACAGCTCCCCAGGCTCTAGGGAAAAGTACAACCAGTCACCTGGCTGCTCCCAGTGCCACGCGCTGCACTGGTGACGTTCTAAGGGCAGAGAGCGCCACTCCTGTCTCCCCACCAGCAAGCAGGCTTCGAGGGAGGCTTAAGACAGCTCCTCCAGCCCGCAGCTGGCCAGAGGAGGGTGGGGCTGGCCCAGGGCACTCGGGCCGCAGAGCTGGGCGCCTCACGCTGCACACAGGGTGGGCCCTGTGTGGGAGGGGGGGCCACCCACCGAGGCAGAAGGCCGCTCGCCCGAAGCCTGCAGCCATTCCCTCCGGTCCTGTCGGCATACTCGGGTTGTAAGTGTCCGTCCAGGGTTTTCGGTGGCAGGGCACTCAGTGCTCATGCAATCCCAGGGCTTAGTTTTCAGGGTACTGCTCATGAGAAAACATCTCAGAGAAAGAGAAGGTGCCTCTTCTCTCCTGAAGCTGTGGGCGAGCAGACACTACTGCAGGTTAGGACGCCGGGTCTGTGGGCGGACTCCCGTTTTCTCCCGATGCCCGTGGGTGTGTGGGTGAAAGCCCAGCCCTGCTCTGTGGTGCTACCCTAAGACGCTCGGGCTTTACAGGGTGCTCTGGAGGCCTTTGAAATGTAACTTAATTTCTAAAAGTTTGCTTTCTTACTTGGTGGCCTCCCTTGATAATTTATGGTCTTCATAGGGTGATTTAACCTGACAGCCCTAGCTTGAAGGTCCTGAAATTTTAAAGGTTTCCCAGCCTGTTGGAGGAGGGTGCTGGGATTTCTCTCTTCATGCAGGAGCGCGGACAAATGTAGATGCCAGCTGACTCTTTCTCTAATATAGTCTTTATTCATTTATTGGTACTGGGACTCAAACTCATGACCTCTCGCCTGCCAGGCCCTGTGCCACGGAGCTACATTCCCAGCCCTCTTCATCTATCTAAATCAACAGCTGGTATCAGGACATGTGGCATGAGTGGCCAGATAGTGGGCAGCGGCGGGGTGCAGGAAGGCTGGGGCCTCCGCGGTCTGACCACCTGCTTGGAACACATCTCCGGAAGCTGTAACCACTGGGTTCGGACAATCTGTTCAGCCTTTGCTCCTGGCTGGAGCAAGGCCGGTTGTTTGTCTGAATCTAAAGCCTGGACGGGGTCACACGTAGGTTTTCTGACTAGAGATGTGCAAGCCGTCAGAGCTGAAGAAGAGCGGGGAGAAGCCCATCCTCCTGAGGTGCCCCATTTAGTCTCATCCAGCTGCAGCCTGCAGCTGTGGCTCCCACTGGAGTTGACTGCGCCCCTTGGGGACATGCGGCAACCATTGGAGCCCTGCTGGCTTGGCACAGCTGGAGGAGGCGCGTGCTACGGGCCCCACCGAGGGGAGGCCAGCGATGCTGCTGGACAGCCTCCAGGGTGAGGCACAGCCTCAGCCCAGCAGTGGATGCCCACTTGAAGGCCAGCTGTGCTTGGCCTCTTCCTCCTTTGGCCTCTGCTCCCCCGGGATGCTCGGGGCCTGCTGGAGGAACAAGGCCCGAAAGCACGGCTTCCTCCCTACTTCGGGGCTAGTAACTCGGGACAGACTGCTAGGCCGGGTCTCCCTGCACCCTGAAGCCCTGTTAGGCCGACGCGTGTGGGCAGCAGTCTTCCTGGAGACTGACGCGGCAGCAGGGGAGGAAGAATTAACCTCCAAATCACCGAGGACAGAACTCTCCCTTCCTACTGATGGGTCTGTTTTCCCGTGTCGGCACTTATACGACTGGAGACACGCACAGGAGTGGGCAGAACCCAGAACTCCAGACGAGGACCCTGGCCCTGTGGGCATAGGGGCGGGAGTTTGTTGAGGACCTGCTAAAATGACCCTGCGCAGTTCCCGGGGAGCACTACTCTGGACAGGCACCTGGTGCCACGAAGCACGGTGTAAAGCCTACTTTTCTCAAATGCAGTTTCTACTGCTGTCACTGGTTACCTAAGTTTACAAGGACTGAAAAGGGTTTCCTAAAGCTATGTCTAATGCCTATATTTTACATGCAGTAGCACTTTAAGTAAAGCTTTTCAGGCTGAGAGAAATCAAAGTACAGGCCCCACAGTTTCCAGGAAACTGTTTACAGAAAGTCCTAATTTATACTTTGTTAACTGGCACAAATATAACGGAGAAGTTAAATTAGTGGTAAGCGAGTAAGTCTTAAAATCATTCCTACCTGTTGAAGCTCTTCCAAAGCAAAAACAACTGGGCAGGTTATAAAATCTGGCTCACAGGTAATATTTAGACACAGGTACAAGCTGAAAAGCTCCTTAGAAAAGAAACAACCTTGTGTTCTAAGAACAGACGTGACACGGGAGGATGCCATGTACTCGGCAGGCAAATGCTCTCAGATGCCGTGTGAATTCGGGGCTCCTTCTGGGGGGACAACAGTCTCACAGTCCGCATCTCCATAAAGAAAGTGGGTTCCCTGGGCATCCCGGTGCCAGGCACCACGGAGGGCAGTGAGAACCCACCCCGGACGGAGGAACTGAAAGTGCCAGCCAGTGCCCGAGGGAGGGAAGGGCAGCACCCGGGTGCTGATGCCAGGACAGCCAGCTCTGCTCACATGGGGGGTTAGAGGCGCCTTCCTTAGCGCCTGTTCCTGCCTTACAGGTCAAGGAGATGAGCCCTGTGCCACCAGCTCAGCGCACTAAATCCCAGCAAGGACACACAGCCGGCGCAGCGGCATGCTGAGGGACTGTGAGGTGTCTGACTCAGTTGCTGTGAGCCGCTTGGTGCATACCGCCTGCTCCAGCCGCCTGCAGCCGAGAGCCCTGTCCTCAGCTGGGCTTCCTGGGGCTGTTCCCCGTCAGCAGCTGCGTCAGCACCGAGGGAAACATTTTCTGATTCCCTAATCCCTTGTGAACTGCCGGGATACTCTAGTGCTTAGTGAACAATACATATTTATATAAAAGCTTGTAAAATTAAAGTGCAACAGAAACCCCGACACCTGCCAATTCCATGGACCCTGTGCTGGGTCTTTCTGAGCACTTGCTTCTTTTTTTTTGTCTTTTTCATTTTTATCGGTACCGGGGATCGAACTCACAATAGCCTGCTTGCAAGGCAGACGCTTATGCCGCTGAGCTAAATCCCCAGCCCCCTAAGCACTTGCTTCTAAGCCCAGATGAAGATGGTATTTAGGAATACCTGACATTTGATACTGTTTAAAAACTACAGATTCAAATGTCTACATAACACACTGCCATCGAAAGAGGCCACAGGGTGATGATGTGTGTGGGTGTATGCGTGCATCCGGAAAAGATGAACAAGGAACTGAGGAGAACACACTAGCAGCTCCCGGGAAAGGAAACTGGTCTCCAGCTGGCCGCCTGGCCAGAGGACAGAGTGCGCTGCCCTTCCTGACACAGGGCTCTGCTTCTCCCCCTTGGACTTCCTGGGACTCTCTTGACCAGGGACACTGTGTGGTGACTGGTGGCTCCTTGCTCTTGGGGGGACCCGCAGTCTGTTGCTGGGGAGCTGTGGAGATCTATTTCCTCTGCTGACTGCACTCAAAGCTCTCTGTGGCCAGGACATCCTTCTCGGGCCAGCCAGCCCCTCATGGTGGGTCCGTCCTGGAGGGTCCTTGTCCCACATCAGGCCCCGCGTGCTAACGACCTCTGAAGACTGTCAGAGTCTGCAGCCAGGGTGACAGCCCCTTTGTAGCACCAAAGGCCGAACTTTGCATCTCACCGTGTCTCATGCATAGCACACAAGGTGAGATGTCAGGGACAGTCAGACAGGTGGCGTGACCTCAGCTTTTCAGGGCGGCGAGACGGCAGGGTGTGACTCAGCCTCCCAGCCTGGCTTGCACTGCAGGAAGACACCATTAAGACACAGAGAGCAGCTTATCGACGGGGTGGGGCATGTCTGTAAATATATGTGAATGAGTTTTACTCAAGGAGGAAAAGTGGTCTTCATGTGAACAGGAGTAATTTTACGCGCAAATGCTGGTGCATGGCTGCCAAGACGACTTCTAAAATCTCTTTTGCTGGATTCAGCATATGAGGTTGTGAATTAAGCAGGGAAGCCTCCCTTCATCGGTACCCCCCGTCTCACCCAGTTCCTCGAGGTGGGGAGAAATAACCTGGCCAGGGTCCTGCACAAATGCAAGTGGCTGCAATACCTGCCTGCAGTAGGTACTCGGGAGTGTTTGAACCAACCAGGGCCTGCAGCTTTCACCGCAACTGTCACTCCTGAGCCAAGCAGGCTGGGAGACTTCTGGTTACTCCTGCGATGGTCCCACACTGGTGTAGAAGACATATCTGTGTGGCAGTCCAGCAGAGCACAGGCAGGAGGCCAACGTGCTCATCGCTGGGTGCAGAGCCGGCCACAGCCTTCCTACAAGGAACTCCCAGTTCCTTCCACGGGAGACACCTTCTCCACAAGACACTGCCTAACTTCTGTAGGAGCTCAGTCTTTCTCTAAGGCTAAGGCACAGGGCTGGCTTTCCATCCGACACCTGCACAGGCAGCTCTCGGTGGCACCTGAGGCCACTTGGAAAGTCACTCTGGTCTGACGATAGCCTGTGAAGGGGCAAAACTCAATCTGATGCTCTAGATAGTCAGTGGGTGTCCAGATGCCGAGAGTCCCATTCTGCACCTGTGGGGGAGACGCCTTAGTGCCTCTGGACAGCTCCTGACTGGCCATAAGGAGGCCCAGCTCCTGGCTACTGTTCCAGCTTACTGCCTCTCCTGGAAACACTTAATCCACAGTGTCTGGCCTGGGTCCTCCCCACACTGGGGGTGACACCACAGCCACAGCAGACTGATAAAACTCCTTCCATTGGAACTCACCTGATTACTTTCCTGGTGGACAACGGTTTACCACTTGAAACCTGTCACCCTGTGCAGAGGCAAGAAGGGCTGTGTACCCTGTGTTTCCCACCCAAAGGGTTCCTCTCCCTCCTGACAGTGACAGGGCAAGCTGGTGTGCAGAGCTCTAATGGTTGGAGCTGCTGCTCTCATCACTGGACTCTGTGGCCTGGTCACTGGGATTTGAGCAAACAGAAAAGTGACTTGTAATCTGAGAATGGCCTTTCTTGGAGACAGGAGACACCTAGTAACCTCTGCTATGTTCTCGTCTTTGGGTGCATAAAACTAAAGCACTTTGGTTCTCATGGAGCAAATACTTAAGTATCTGTAAAAAGTTGATCTGCCCTCAGGGGTCACGGAGGGAGGGGTGACCCTGGTGCCTTGCACAGGTGACGGCTGGAGAGGCGCAGCCTCAAAGCCTCTTTCCACATTCAGGACATGGCCTGTCACTATTTCATTTGAGAAATCAGGCTAAGAGCTGCTGGAAACTGGAGTCCCAGGACACTGCGTGACAGAGACAGCTTGCTCTCGGGAAACCAGGACTTCTGTGCAGCCTCTGCGTCCTTTTTGGAGCGAAAGGCCACCCGTTTCTAGGGAGCACTTGCAGCTTTGGGACAGACAGTACTGCAATAATGCAAGCTATTATAATTTATAGGAAGCCGTCAAGTCTGAGCCAGTTACCTAGGAAAACGGACTTCAAAGAGGGCCTTGTACACACGCCCACTGTGCGTCACACAACGGCAGAGGACTCACATAGCTCGGGAAGGGATCTGAAGGGCAGGGGACAATGCATCTCATACAGATCTAAATTTAATATTCCAGCCACTGCCCAGGAGACTCCCAAGTACTGTGCCTCAAGCAGCCACCACCCTGCCCCTGGCTCTTCTCGTGAAGCCACTTCTTTCCTTTGGTGCTGACCAAGGGCATTTTGCTGCTCAGTGCTGAGGACTCCGCCAGAACAAGGCCTTTCAGCATCAAGGCGAAAGCGCAGCCTCTCCTCCCCCACAGCTGCGGGGAGCGGCTGTCTCCCTCTCTAAAGTGATTTCTGGTAAAGCAGGAAGTGAGGAGCATCAGGAAAGATCACTCTCAGGTGGAGATGCCCACAGAGACACGCTACCCCAGTGCCCTCGTGAACAAAGCAGTCTCTGGTAACGGTGTGACACCTTCAGAGACTGGCTAAAGGCTTTGAAATGTGACCTTTGACCTCTCAGAAGGCTGAGCTCCGGCTGCCGGCTGCCTTACTTGATCGTTTGTTGTCCTGGTAATAATATTTAAAATAGCATCAGTGGGTTTTTTTTCCCTGAAGGAATACATACTTCCTAACATTTTCTTATTTTAGTTTCTGGTAGGCCAGAACAGCTTGATTTTGTCTCTCTTCCCTTCATGCATTCTTTATAAATTATGTATTCTTGTGCAGACAAACTTTGGGATCACTTATTATACCTAAATTCAGTTGATGGGAGGCACAAAAGCATGGGGAAAAAAATCTGCTTTAGCAGACAAAAGAGAGGAACTATTAAAGTGTTTGAAGCCTGGTATGGTGGTTGCATGCCTGTGAACCCAGCACTTGGGAGACTGAGGCAGGAGGATCGCTGTGAATTCAACCTACATGGTGAGTTCAAGGTCATCCTGAGCTGCACAGCAAGACCCTGTCTCAAAACAAAAACAAACAAATATAATTAAGTACACGTGTATAGTAATACGGACTTTTCCCCCTAACTTCCTCCTAGACTGGAGAGGCCAGGCAGCAGTATCTACTTCCCTGGCCTTGTCACTGTCTACTCTACTTCAGTCCTGGCTGTAGGTAGAATCCTCCCCCAGTAGGGGGATTCTGATGCATGATCACAGGAAGCTGCTCTGCCGAGTCCTCACCCTGCTGACCCACTTAATACGCGCACTGGGACGGACCTGTGACGATGCCCTAGTCTTTGTTACTCCCGAAGCTGCTAAATTCACCCTTCCCAACAGTGATCAAGCACGAAGAGTATGCATCTTTTTCTTCTTCAAACACAAAGCTCCCATTCACCTAATCTTTTCGGTTCACTGTGATCCTATCTCAGCTTTGTTTTATTTCTGGCTGCTGGCATGCTGAAAAAATTCAATGCTATTTACTGTAGGTGGAGATGACTGGACTCTTCTTGCTATGACACTTGAGTCATGTTTGAGTAATGAAATAAACAGAAACTAAACTGCAGAGCCAGCACAGAAATCGTTCTTTTAATCGGTGTCTTAAAAACTGTTCTCATGCGCCTACATAACTTGCTGACTCAAAAGACCAACACCATTTCATTTTGAAAAAGATCTTTTTTCAAAACAAAACAAAACCTACCCCTCTACTTGCCTCCCCAGAAAAAGATTTTCCTGTTGATTAAATGTTCACTGTAGAACAAAAAAACCAAAGGAAAAAAAACACAAAAACACTTAGTTTTAAAAACACCCTTTAAGACAACACATTGACTGTAAGCACGTTATTATCCAGAAGGCCCCACACCAAGGCAAGGTGAGGTCAGAGCATCTCTCTCAGCAGGCAGAAGACCAGGTACAAACCTTCTGAGGCTTTTTCACCAAGTGTTTAGGGAGGTCGCTATGCCCACAACTGTGGGACCCGGCATGAGAAATAAAGAATCATACAACAAGAAACGAAATGCAGAGTCCCTGAATGGAACCACCATCCAACCTCACTGCCACCGGTACCCTTAGAAGCTGCCCTGTGACACCCGTGATACCTCCCAGGAGCATTCCAGCTAATCGAGGGACCAGCCCATCAAGACTCCGCCCTCCCAGGAAGGAGCAGCCCCTTCTTTCCACTGCAGAAGTTCTAATCCTGACAACTCCTGCATTTGTGCCGTTGGAAAGTCTATCTTCCTCTAAGCATTATGTCTCTACTTCTGTACTTGGGAATTGCTCTAATAAAATCAATTTGCTGCCTATCACACTTTTGAATATTTGAAGACCATTAGGATACATTCACTTTCCTGTCCAAAGCTTTCTGCAAGATGCAACGTAAAAGCTGGTGATGGGAACAGTGGTGTCACCAAGCTGGCCCTGACCTCTTCTCCTCTGCCTGCAGCCTCAGAGGCTGAGGTGCATGAAGACGCCTGCCACTGCTCTCCAAGGAATGGAAATCGATAGATACAAATAATCTCCATTAATAACCGTGGGCCCACTGTGCATCAGGATCTTGTTATAGCTGACCTTGTTCTAGACAGAAGGAAAAAGATCTAAGTATTTTGCCAGAAATACAAGAAAATGCTTTATAACGATTTCTTAAAAGCATCAGGATCAACTCTGTAACATCGTGACTGCTGCTAATGTAGCTCAGCTAGGTACTGATGTTAAAATCAATTTTCTGACTTACAATACAGGAAAGAGTTAAGAACCTCTCCCCAAAGCGAATGATCTCTGAGAGTAAAAGGATTCATTTACTTCTATTTTTTTTTTTTTTTTTTTGGTACCAGGGATCGAACTCATGACCTCATGCTTGCCAGGCAGGCGCTTATGCCGCTGAGCTAAATCCCCAGCCCCTCATTTACTTCTTAAAAAATTCTACAATAAAATGATCTAATGCCTGAAAGCCTATTTGTTAGACTGACACATTTAATTGTTACAGTAAAGGTCCATGACACAAATAATTATCTTGTGCTTTAAACTGCACATCCATCTAAACTACACTTACTAAGTATAACATGTTGGAAGCAATAAAACCTATTTTAAGGTACTTCAGTAATATATATAGGAGTACAGATCTACACAAAAAAAAAATCACCAGACTTGAAGCCTTCTCCAAACGTATTTGAAACATTCAGCCACCTGAGTGAGCAGTTAGTCACAAGAAATGCACAAATATTCTGAACATTTTTGGAGATAAAAGTCACCTGAAGAGCTTCTTTTCCTTTACAATTCAATGACGGGAAAATGCAGGGAAACCCCTGACTGTGCCTCCCAAAAAAATCATTTAGTAAACTAACAATGCTCCTGCAATTTTAAACTTAACAGTTTTTGAACGGCGACTCCAGCCTTAACTCTCTTACAGATTTCTGGAAATGCGCAATCTAGTATTACAGCCTGGGAATTGGTATTTTGTTATAAAACTGACAACTGCCAAGGTAAATTCCAGAGCACGCTGTATATTCTCTGAGGTCCCCTCTACTTTTCATTAGTGGACTCGATCGTATTTGTCAGTATATCGATGCTTGAAATTAAACAAACCAGATCAGCAGGAAAACGCAAGTTAGAGAAACTAGAGTAACTCACTGGAGAGGGACGGCAGCTCCGCAGCCAAACCTGGAGCTCTGCGCATCTGTGCCTTACGCTCCGTTTCGGGAATCACCAGGCAAGTGTTAACGAGGGGAATAAAACTCGAGCCCACGTCCCCGCTTCGGAAAGGGGCAGTACGGAGACAGAGGACTTACGCGGAGGGCTCTCGAGTGGCAGGGCTGTGCGGCTCATCGGGAGGTCCCTCGCCCGCAAGGTGGCAGGGTGGCGGGCAGCAGGTGGCAAGCGCCGCGGACCCGGACGGCGCCGCCTCCTCCCGCAGCGCCCCGGCCCGGCGGCCAGGCCCGGCTTCCGCACCTGCAATGCGGCTCCCCCTCCCCCGCGTCCCGCCCGCGGCCTCGCCTCCCCCAGCGCCGCGCCCCGGCCGGCGCCCCTCCCTCCACTAGTCCCCGGGACCGTCTCGGGGAGGGCACCCTTGGCGGCCCCCGGCCCGCACCCCGAGGCAGGACCCCTCCTCCGGCGGGGCGCGCAGAGCTCATTCGGCAGCGGCTACGCGAACCCGGTCCCGCCGGGCCGCCAGGTGAGCGGGGCTGGACTCGCGCGCTCGGGCCCCGCCTCACCTGCGGCGCGGCGGCCGTCCGGTCCCTCCTCAGGCGGCTCCCGGCTCGGCGCGGTCCTCCCGGCGGGCGGGCGGCGGCGGGGGCCCGCGGCCCATGGGCGGGGGCCGAGCCAGGTCAGTGGGCGCCGCCCGCCCGGCGCATCTCGCCGGCTCCCTGCGAGCGCCCGCCGCGGTGCACGCTGGGAGCCGGCGGCGAGGCCTGGCGGCGCTGACCGGCCGGGCGGGAGCGGCGCCGGCGCGGCGGCGGGTCTGTGCGTGCGGGGTGGGGCTGGGGAGCCGATCGATGCTCCCTCAGCGAGGAGGGGGCGACGCCCCGCCGTCCCCAGTTGTGGCGGGGCGGGGACGACGACGCAGTACGGGGGAGGGTCTGGCGGGTAGGACGCAGGCGCACCGCTCAGGTGCGGCCGCACTGCGGTTGCCCCGGGTAACGCGGGCGGAGGGCGGGGGGCGTTGAGGGAGGCAAGCGGGAGCGCGCGCGCGCCGGCTTTGGGGGCGGGGTGCTGGGGACGCGCATGCGTGCCCTCACTGCTCTACACTTCGTTCCCGGGGCTGGCCGGCCTCGTGCGTGCGCACGCGCGCCGTCCCCCGGAGGCGTCTGGGTGTGCGGAGCGTGCGCGCGCGGCTCGGAGGCGCACCTGTGAGCTGTCCCCGAAGGAGAGGGCGAGTGGGCGCGCGGACTCCGCGGCCTGGGGCGCTCGCACCCGCACTTGGAGTGAGTTCCGCAGTCAAGTCGGCGTCTCCGTGTTTTCTTCCCTGGGTGGGGGCGGGGGAGCGGGCCGGGGGGTCGGAAGGCGGCGGAGTGGGGTGGAGAAAAGGAAAACAACCCGTCGCTCCGGACGGGCCTCGAGCCGCGGCGGCCCTCGGGGACCGCGGGGACGAAGGTCAGCGCGCCGGCCCGCAGCCGGCCGGCCTCGGGGCGGGCCACAGCCGGGCCCCCAGCCGGTCTCTGGTCTCAGGAGGCCGCGGGGCCGCAGCGCCGGCGCGAGGCCGCGGCGGGCAGCGTGCGGGGCGAGGCCGGGCGGAGGCCGCGGGCGCCGGGCCTCGGGCCGGCCCATTGTTGTCGGGGCGCAGCGAAGGGGGAGTGCGGAGCCGGCGGCCGCGCTTGGAGCCGTTCCAGGCGGGTCCCGGGAGGGCGGCGAGGGCCGCGCCGCGGGCCGGCGCCGGGGTGCTGCGGGCCGCCGCTGCAGCGGGCGCTGCTGTGTGTTTTCCAGCGCCTTCGTCGGGGCGGAAGCCGCCAGCATCCCGCCCAGGTGATGAGGAACGAGCCGCGCGCCCCGCGCACCGGGCTGCAGCCGCTGGACGCCTCCATTGTTTGACCACAACGAGGGCCGGGCGCTCGCAGGTAAACTGGCCGGCAGGCGAGCTCCCCGCACTCCTGGCCGGGGCTTTCTCTCCTCCCGGCACTTGGCCGCAGTTTCCTTGCCGTCCCCTGCTCCGATGAAGTCGCTGTGTATCCACGGACGTCTTCCCTTCCAGATTAGCCGCCCTTATCTCCGCCAAGTCACCTCTCTTTCCCCTCAGAACTCAGCTCTTTTGTGAGACCATTCTTGTCCAACTCCAACAACTCAGATCGCTCGAGGAGGAGCCCGCTCTGCACTGTTCGAGTTGATAGTTTTCCTTATTGGCTGTCTTGTAGTAACAAAGGGGACCCGCTATTGCAGAAAAAAAAAAAAAACTCAAGCTATTGCCTTGTTTGTAAGGAACGTTTTTTGACGTGTAGCCAGTTAATTGTTTTAACAAGATCGAACTCTCTTTTAGTGCATTTTATCTTTTTCTGGAGGGTGCCCTTCCTTTGTAGATGCATAGCTTTTTTAGAGCAGAACAACGACCTCGTTCGTCTATCGGTAAATTTCAAATTTAAAAATTAATAGTAGATTGGTAGAGCTGGACATTTTCTTTGCAAAGAGGGATGTGTCATAGAGGTGGTGAAAGTCTTTTGGCTGTCAACCCTTCTCCAAGGACTTTACTGTGTGCGTGTTGTGTGTCCTAATAGATGTTTTAAAATACTTTTATATGGTGCTTTACCATCTTGACTGTTTTAACAAGTACTAGCCAACTAGTATGCTTTCGGGTCTAGCATGTAGTGCTTTAATGCATTTACGAGAACTGCTGCAGCGCGTTGCATAGTTTGAGTGGGCTGTGGTTTAGCCATTTCCCAGGTTGAGGACAATTTCAGTTTTAACGTTAAAACAGGTTTGTTGGGTCGTGGTTCTCTGATGAGATGAAATTTTAGTAAAGGGAGCACAGGTCTGCTAATTACAGAGGCCAAGTGTTTATGGTAGAAATCCTCTTTGGTTATGTGTGGGAACTTCCTCTCTTCCCCTGGGGTAGCTATGACTAGACTGCTTACTAGTCCTGTGACCTTGGGGAGGACACTCAGTCACACCCAGCCTCAGTTTCTGTAAATGGAAGCAGTGATAGTTACCTGCTCAGGCTGCAGTCCTACCTGTGAAAGTGCTTGGTATAATGTGGTTTTTAAAAAAATTGTCTCATTAGCCTTTGTAAACTAAAAGTTGTTCATTCTATATAATTTGTATTTTTTCATCAAATCTATCACTATGCTAGAGATAGTTAACTGAGTGCTTTTAATTTTGTGATTTTGTTGCAGTTTTTAGCCAAACAGTTTCTACTTCCTAAAGAATATTTTGCAAAGCATATGGTGCTATTTTTAACATACATTAAAAATGAACACATTAATTGATTATGAATTGACTTCTCAGCAAATTGAACACTGGATAAAACTTAATTCTAAGATATAAAGAAAATTTTTTTTCCTATTGATGTAAATTATATATGTGTTTTTTTGTGGTGGCACCAGCAGGTTCAGATTAGCTTTTCTGTCCCTTCAGGGAATTTGCAGGCAATGTGAGAAATTTTACCTGTTTATCCTAGTGAATAAATGATGTGATGGGCAGTGTTTTAAGGTATAAGAAACACAGTGAGGTGTTTTGTAGGATTTTCCCTTCCACTGGTACATATGTGTGAGAGCCTCTAGGGTGGATGAGAAAATCAGCCTGCTCCTGTTCTCTGGAAGTTTGTGTCCTCTCTGGGGGGACTGCTGGTCTAATCCCAGATGATCCTGTCTCCTGGGACAGTCAGGGAGCACATTGGAGATGGGGAAGAGGATGCTCAAAACAAGACTTTTTTTTTTCTTTTTTTTTTTTTGCAAAAATAAGATTTAAGCTGAGGTTTGAAGATGGCAGGCGTGGGTGTCAAGTGAAGTAGGGGGTAATTTTCAAGGCTGATGGGGCAGCACGTGGGAAGGCCCTGAAGGGGAAAATCTTCGCCCATTCCAGGAATTGAAGGCTAGGTAGTGTGGGTGAGGGGGAGTGTGGCTTGGCTGGGCCCAGTCATGTAGGGTCTTGTAGGGAGGTTAGGGATGTTGCCTTTTGTCCTGGGGGGAAATGGGAAACCATTATATAGGTTGGGCTTTAAGCAGAGGAGTGACCTAATCAGATTTGCATTTTTAAACAACTGCTCAAGTTGCCACATGCAGCCTGGGGGGTGTAGGTGGGAAGTGGAGACAGCAGGCCATTTCACAGGCTGTCTAGGACAGTCAGGGCTTGGGGCTCACAGTGAATTTATGCAGCCAACTGGAAAGTCAAAGCAGATATTTGATTTGATTTATTTTTGAGATGGGGTCTCATTATTATGTAGTTCAGGCTGGACTTGAACTCCCTCCTGCATAGCCCAGGCAAGCCTTGAACTTGAAGTGATCCTCCTGCCTCAGCATCCTGAGTGCTGGGACCACAGGCATGTGTCGCAGTGCCTCACTCTAGACATTGTTTTATTTTAGATGTTTGATTTTAAACAGTTCTCATTTCTTACTTTAGAAAGGTAGACTTGAATAAAAGTAGGAAAAAATAGGGCATTTTTCGATGAAAAAGCCCAAACAAATGTTAACTAATGGCCCACACTATACTTAACAGGGGTGAAGTTAAAGATTGGAACATTGTATAACATAGTTTCTCTGGTCAGTTTTAACACAGCCATAACACATGAGTGAGGTGAGGCTCTACAGTGAGAAATGCAGAGGCAGTGGACTACACAGAGAATAGCAAATGATGAAACGAGAGCCTGAGAGAATGGCAGGATGCAGTGCGTGTTTAGGGTTCATAGTTTTCTGAATAACAAATGTAACAGCACAGAATAAAATGGGAGAAACAAGAGAGGGAACTGGCATTGACCACACTATTAAAAAATGAAACCTGTAGGTACAGCCTTGTTGAGACAAGCATGAGCTACGTGGAGGAGACCACAAAATATTTCAAGTGATCTGGAAGAGTGAACACCTTTAATGTAAAGAGAAGCTGTGTTTCTGGATGTGACAACAGTTAAGTGTTACAGAGCTGTCGTTTCCTCAGTGAACTTGATGGTGTGAAGGAGTTTGTTTCTGTGCAATGAGGATCAGAAATTCCCACAGCCGCTGGTCTAATCATGAGCTGTAGTATGGCAAGACAAGTATACTCAGATTTTAGAGCTACATTCACTAAAATGATCCTCCTGGCTTCAGGGCATCTGTTGGACAGGTGACGAGTCCGTTCCACACCCCAGAAGTGAGCTGTGTGGTACGGGAAGACACCGTAAGGCTACCTCAGCGCGAATGCCCCCAACCTAGGGGACATGGAAGTTGGGCACATAAACATCTGGGAGAAGAGCTCTGCACACCTCGCACAGGCCTTGCGGCCAGCTGGACCTAACTGGAATCTTGTAAAGACAATCCCTGCCTCTCGGGAGCTTGTAGAGTGAGAGAGAAAGGCCCTGCACCTGCAGGACACTCAAATCTGTTTTTGTTGCCACTATATGAAGACAGGGAGAAAATAATATATAGAAAAATCTGTGCTAGAGTACATAAACGTTTAAAAGTTAAGAGGAAAAGGGAACAGAATCCTGTGGTCAAAAGCCAGAAAATACTTGTGACAAATGATAAGCAAAAGTTAATGTCTATAATATGTAAAGAGCTTAATAGTGCATCTGACTAATGATCAGATGATTAGCAGTTACTCTTACAGAGGAGAAGATTCTGTTCTCAGTAGCAACAAAACTAGAGAACAGTGGCAAACAAAACCTAAATGTACCAAAACTGTGAAAAGTAAAACCTTGTACCTAAATGATTTAAGTTATGTGGGTAAGCAAGCCAGGGGCTCTGCAGTGTCTTGGGCGCGAACAGTTACCATGAAAGGTGGATACTTGCTGCAGCCTCATTTATGGTGAGGCACAATTGAAGGTAACCACAGCAGAGCTGGTGCTGTGGAGTATTTGTGTCTAAGGAGACAGGCAGACGTGTGTGGATTGGAGTCGCCTGGATGGACGTCTGTGATACACTGTTGAGCCAAAAAACAAGTTTGATTCCTGACCCTTTTTTGATAAGGAACAAAAGAAAATCATGTTTACCTTTCAATAAAAGCAGATCAGGATTTAGAAGAATCTATGGAAAGCAGTTGCCACTAATTAGCTCCAAGGGTGGGCATAGGAAGAAAGGTATTTCAATTTCATGTGCATTGTATTGTTTCAGTGATTTTTATAATAAATACTTTTATACTGAAGATGTTAGTTTTCACTAGTTTAATACAGATCTAAATTTATTTTATTTTTTTTGTCTTTTTGAGACATGGTCTCGCTATGTAGTTCAGGCAGGCCTTGAGCTCACTTTGTAACCCAGGCTGGTCTTGAACTTGCAACGATCCTCCTGCCTCCACCTCCCAAGTGCTGGGATTAGAGGCATGAGCCATCACGCCCGACTACAGATCTAAATTTAGAGTAAAGCAATTTTAGTTCTTTATGCCTTTTAAGATATGATAAAAATGGCCCCTCTCTCTTTTTTTTTTTTTTTGAGAGAGGGTCTCACTGTGGTTCAGGCTGGCCTTGAGCTCACTTTGTATCCCAGGTGGTCTCAAACTTATAACAGTCTTGTAACAGTCCTTCTGTCTTGGCCTCCGAGTGCTGGGATTGCAGGAGTGTGCCACAGTGCCTGGCTAAAATGGCACTCTTCTTTGTTACATTTGGTCATCTATATTAAGATCCTAAAGTATATTCCTATTTCCTGACATAGCAACCCTGTAAGAATGTAAATGAAGTATTTTTAAATGTAAAAAAAAAAAAAAAAGCCTTATGAACAGATATTAGAATTGTTTTACGAGTTTAATTACAGAATAGTATGGTTGGGGGCTGGGGATTTAGCTCAGCGGCATAATCGCCTGCCTTACAAGCAGGCAGTTGTGAGTTCGATCCCTGGTACCAATAAAAAGACGAAAAAAAAAAGTTGTGGTACATCCATTAAATAACATTGTCTCTGAAAATATTTATGAAGAAAATACAGTAACATACTTTTGACTCTTAAGTGGAAGAAAATCAAGATACACATTGCACATGTGATATGATTAATTAAAAACCCCCAGCTTGGGCTGGGGATTTAGCTTAGTGGCATAAGCACCTGCCTTGCAAGTGTGCAGTCATGAGTTTGATCCCTGGAACTAATTAAAAAACAAAACCCAGGGGCTGGGGATTTAGCTCAGTGGCATAGGCACCTGTGTTGCAAGCAGGCAGTCGTGGGTTCTATCCCCGGTACTGATAAAAAGGAAAAAGACAAAAAAAAAAAAAAAACAGCTTTCCAGTAAAACCTGTAGGTGGAAAATATGGAGAAGAAAATAGATATAAGTTCTTAAGAATTGTGGCTTGAGGTAGGATAGGAAGTTGGGTGAGCTAAATCTGCTTTTCTGTGTTCACAGAGACTATATTCCATGTATATTGAGATGTTAAGTTTTACAGAGTGTGTTTTATCTGGAGCATGTGTTAACTGCATGACCAATAGATGTGTGTGTTTTTAGAAATACGTGTAGGTAAGTTTGGAAATTGCCCTGGAAGTGAATGGGACCCACTAAACAATTTTCAGCAGGTTAAGAGCAGTCGTTTTGTTTAGGAAGGCTGTAGGAGGGAGTAAGGGGTGCAGGAGGGATAGGGCTTGGGGGAGGGGAATGGCGCCCTGCTCCAGCTGAGACAGCGGAGGAGGAGGAGGAGGAGGATGTGGTTTGAAAGGAGCTGGGGAGGGGTGTGCCCAGGACTTGGAGATGGGGTGGGGTGGTGGTACCCTGCTTCCTGCTCCTGCGCTCACACACCTTGGCCTTACAGCAGGGACGGTCATGCGACTGGCTTGGGCAGCTGAGGTGCAGAGGACCCACTCCCTGCAGCTGGGCTACACCAGGCCTCCGAGAAGACAGGCTTCAGAAGTGCTGGGTGTGAAGGGCTTAGAGGACATGAGGGTTTTCTCAGAGGATTTGTAGAGAATGATTTTATAGCACTCGTACCCTTGGCCGCACACACAGTTGGGTGCAGTGCTTGTTGTTGAAATCATTGGTTCCAGATGGTGAGCTATCACTGAAATTAGATGGGGCGTATCTGCCCAGCTTCCCTGCACTGTGTCTTTCACTTGGGATCTTTTAGGACTGCGTGCTGACTTTGGGTGATACTTGGGTTATCTTCGGGGT
The DNA here is from genome assembly GCF_034190915.1 of Cavia porcellus. Taxonomy (NCBI): domain Eukaryota; kingdom Metazoa; phylum Chordata; class Mammalia; order Rodentia; family Caviidae; genus Cavia; species Cavia porcellus. Next base: position 6,648,428 of record NW_026947499.1, on the reverse strand, counting down.
CTGCTGGGCTAGACACTACCTGTATGAGAAGATGCTGATTTCTTTGGGTGTTTGTGGTCAACTGTCCATCATCCTATGGTCAGAGTACTTCTGACTTGGGGTGACTTCTGTTGATGTGGACTGTTCCCCTCCACAGAGAGGTGGCCTAGGAATAGGTGGAGTGGTGCTGGGGCCCCGTTGCTGTCTGTAAGTGCCCCCTGGCCTTAGGAGTAACAGGTAGAGACTTAGGCATTTTCGCCAGGCAGCGTGGAGAGGCTGTGCAGCTCGAGGGACAGGGCGGGCGAAGGAACAGTGTCAGGACCCTGCCTGCAGAGGGAAGAGAGGCTCACTGGAGAGGAAGGGGAGAGGGGGTTGAAATACACCCCCCCTACCCCCTTGGGGCTGAGAATTGAGCCCAGGGGCTTGGATGTCCTAGACAATAGCCATAGAACTACATCTCCTGCGCTCCCCTTACCCTCCCTTCCTTTCCCTTTTCTTTATTTTACAGTGTTGTGTTTGTTTGTTTATTCATTTACAAGATCACAGGCTGGTTCAAACTTGGAATCCTACCTCAGCTTTTTTTGGGTGGTGGTGGTGCTTTGAGATAGGCTCTTTTTACATAGCCAGGCTGGCCTCAGATTTGCAATCCGCCTGTCCCAGACAGCCCCATTTGAAATGGTGTGAATGCAAGGACTTGCAAGTATACAGCCTGGACTCTGAGCTTGCTTCTTGGCTGGGCCTTCAAAGGCCTGGAAGTCAGCACAGCTGTGCTTTTGGTCTCTTTTTTTTTTTTTTTTTTTGGTACCAGGGCTCAAACTCACGGCCTTGGGCTTGCCAGCGAGGTGCTGGTGCCGCTGAGTTATATCCCTGGCTTGGTCTCCTATTTACTGCTGTTCCACTCCTCTGTCCTGGGAGGTGACCCATGTGGCCTCAGAAGGCCATTCTGGGTCGGTCACTCCTGCCAGCCCTCGTCCAGTCCACAGCTTGAGTTCTCAGGGCTCAGCTGAGCTCCCACCTTCCCTGCTCCCAGGTTTACCATCTTGTGGTGAAGGGGTACAGATGCCCTTAATGTACGTGCACTGTGTGGCCACCCAGAAGCGATGGGATGGGGAGCTTAGGAGGCCCGCTGGAGCAGGAGGAAGTTTCAGGGGTGGGTGGGAGAGTTGTTTTTGTTTTCTTTTTAGTAGTACTTTTAAATGGCCCAGAGATGTGATAAAGGGAGTACAGGTAGATTGGGCAGGTGGATGTTGGTTAGCTCAGGTGTAAAGTGGTGCCACAGCAGGTCCCTTCGGGAGAGTCATGCCCGTGACTGGTGGTGGTGGTGGGTAGTCGACTGTTGCACAGGCAATGGGAGAAGAGATTGTTTAAAAATTAAGAGATGTGTCAAAAGCATTCAAAGTTTTTTTTTTTTTTTTTTTTTTTTTGTCTTTTTCCTTTTTATCGGTAGCCGGAATCAAACTCACCACTGCCTGTTTGCAAGGCAGGCACTTATGCCACTAAGCTAAATCCCCAGCCCCCAAAGTTTAATTTTTTTTTCTTTCTTTTTTTTTTTTTCTCCTTGGGACACTGTTGTGACCAAAGTTTAATTTTAAAAGAGTATAATTTAAACCACTTTCTGACCCTAAAGTACTTCTATACTTTTATCCTAACTGGAACATGCAGTGTCTCTTGTGTCACCTGATACATTAAAAGAAATTCAGTAAAGCTATTCTAGAGCTCATTTATTTTTTATGGCCCTGCAAGTTCATAAAATAATCATAGCTTATTTCCACATCTTATTTGCAGTGTATTCCATGGAATTGTGACAGCTCATGAGGAAACACTTGTAGCCAGAACAAAAGTTGGTCCCAGAAATGATAAATTTCTGCTCTTAGGTTAATAATAAAACAATTAATGGAAAGAATTGAAATTCGTTTTTCTGCTGAGTGCATGCCATTGTCTTCCCTGCATTTCAGAATCATTTGTAAACGCATAGATATATCCCTGGCTCAGAGCGCTTGCATGTGCCAGCAAACGCTGAACCCGTCCAGGTTGTGCTCACACTAGGACTGGGACCTTGCAGGAGGGCCAACTGCTTGGTGAACGGCGCGCAGCAGCTCGAACCTGCCTCATGAAGCTTGGCTACTGGTTAGAGCAATGCTCCAGTCCTCAGGGTAGAAGCCCAGACCGGCTTCTGCAGTGCTGAGAGTGAAGCTGTTGTGTGTTCTTTGCAGCCAGAGTGAGGCGAACCAGGGTCACCACGGCTGGGCCTGGTGTGGATGTGGTGAGCAGGGAGGAGGCCCGGGCAGTGGCCAGTGGTGAGAAGGGAAAGTGCCCCTGGGTTGGGCAGGAGGGCGCTGGTGCTGGGAGGCATGGGAGTGGTGTGATGGGGTGGGGGACGCGGGAGGGAAGTGCTCTGCCAGGGTGCATAGGGTGGGGTGTGGTTTCTCCGTCACCTTCCACACTGTGCTGTGCTGCCTAAGGAGAAAAAGCTGGGTGCACGTTAAGAGATGTGGAGGTGCTGTCAGATGGGACAAGAGAGCCAGAGACGGGGCTTCGGCTCCGTTGGTACTTCCCTTTGGTGGGAAAGTCACTTTGGTTCACTGTGGGACCAGGGGGCATTCCGTGGCGGCCAGGGGCGCAGGCCCGAGAGCAAGGGTGGCACCTGGTCAGCACAGTCTCTGACACACCAAGGACATGGTGGCAGGAGTAAAGGGCTAAACGGGCACAGAAGGGCAAGTGCCTGTAGACTCGGGTTGCCAGAGGAGGCCGTGAGGCCTTGAGACCCGAAGCTGGAGGCTGCGGTGGGCACAGCCGTGTGGCAGTGGCAAGGCGCTCTGGGGTGCGAGGGGCAGGGGAGGAGCGTCTGCATGCGCACATGCAGGCAGTGGCCCTCGGCGGCTGCAGGGATGCTGTCGCTGGCTCGGGTTGTCAGGTTTAAGTTACTTCCTGCTTTGCACAGGCTGAGAAACTGCCCAGACCTTGATGTCCGTCGTTGTGAAGCTGGGGGAGCTCTTATCGGAGAAGAGCAGATGTGGCCAGTTTTTGATTTGTGATCAGAATCCATGTGAGAAGTTACATTTTTTGGTTCTACCTTTTACTTAAGTTTTTTGATAAAACTAGTTGGATGGCTCATAGAAGTTAGTTGGCTTTACTTAAACTAAGACAACGTAACAGAGTCCTGTTCGCAAGGGCGCTGGTGCACCAGTGCCCTGTGTGTACGAGGGAGTGCCTGGTGAGCCCACCTGCTCAGGGTGCAGTGCAGGGCACAGGGTATCGTGTGTCCACCGTGCGGGGACTGGGGTGAAGACCTCTGGAGGCCTTTGCTGTGTCGAATCAGAGTTCAGGCTTTGCAGGCAGTCAGCTTTGTTTGACTGGTTGGCAGCATTCAGCATTTAGGAACTGATTTTGCACATTTCTTATCTTATTTTCCAGCCAATAAATGATTTCTTAGCTCTGGCAGTGGAATGGTCTTCAAAGTCTTGGGATGCTCTGAGCCGTAGGGACTGTGCCTGGCTGGTCACCTGAGGCTGAGCCACCCCTGTCCTGTGGACAGTGGCTGTGTCTGGCCATGTCTGGTGGAGGGAACCTGCCAGGGACCTGCTTGTTCGTGGGGCTGAAGAGCCTTTGGGGGAACCTTCACCCTGACAAAGAGAGGAAGCTGTTTTGTTGCAGGAACAGATGGACTCAGACAGCTCCTAAGAAAGTGGGATGTCTGTAGGATGCGTATGGATTAGGGACCTCCCGGAACCTAGCCCTGGAGACAGCTCAGTTGTCCCCAGGGACACCGTTGTCTCCCGGCGTCTCTCTGTCTGTCTGCTCTCACTCGCTGCCACCCAGCTTTGTCCTCTTTGTATGTCCTTTCCCCACTTGCTCCTGGCTGTGGTGTGCTGTGGTGTCTGCTGCCCTCTGCAGTTTCTTTCTGCATTCAGCTTCACATTTCCCAGCCTCATCTGCTGGGACTGTTGGGTTGTGGAGAGACCCGGAATCTGCTGCCTGAAGCCACACCCTAGGTCCCAGTTACGCCCTTGGGTCAGCTGGCTAGACTTGGTCTCACATAAGCAGTCGTGTGGCCAGTAGCAGCTGGGTCCCCTGGTGGGTTTTGTGCCTTCTCAGGGCGGGCACGACTGTGGTGCTTAAAAAGGAAGGAGCTCTCCTGCCCAGGAGCAAACACTTTAATTAAATTCCTGCACGTGCATTCCTTCCTGCGCTTTAAAATATGTACTGTGCGCTGCCTGCATTGTCAGTCAGTTCTTTGTTCCTGCAGATAAACTCACATCCCTAAAAAAGCTGGAAGCATTTCCACTTTCCTCTTCCATTCATTCTAACACTGCAAGGCCGTACATCGTGATTCATAAGCCTCTATTTCTTAATTAGTGATCGTGGTTGCAAAAGGCACATGCCTTCAGATAGCTGTGGGCAGGTTGCCTCTCCCTAGGTATCTTGGGGGCTCTGACCCGTCATGGTGGCCCGTTTCCCTTTGAACACTGTAACCCAGAGCTGTCTCAAATTTCAGCGGAGCAGGGCCCTCGGACTCAGTGAGAAGGAAACTCATGGTCTCACGTTCTCGAACTTGCCTTCGTCTGGCCTTGAGTTCCTGACGCCGGGCCACCTGTGCTACAGCAGGTGTGACAGCGGGTATGGAGGTTTGAGCCCACGTGGGTGTGTGACGTCTTCCCTCCTTCATGGCCCAGTGCCAAGGCACAGGCTGCTCCTGGATGGAGAGGTTGGTCAGCACCCCGCCATTAGTTTCCAGGTAGCCACTGTAGTTGGAAGATGGAGCCCAGTGTCCTCCATGGGTCGTCTCTGTGGATGACCTAGCTGAAGGAAGGCTGTGGGTGCGTGCCCACATCCTCTTCCGTCAGAGGCCAAGCACACACAGAGGAAAACTGGGCCTGGTTCTCCCTGCGGCTTTGCTGCTCCCTACACCTAGTTTCATAATGGGGCTCTGGTCATTTCTAGCTGAAGGAAAACCAGAGGCGGCTGCGTTTGTCTCATCTCCAGCCTCAGGAAGCACAGTTTCCCCCAGGATCAAGTGAAACCGGTGCTCTTCCTAGAGCTCTTTACAGCCGGGCCAGGTGACCTCGCCTGCTGTGAGAGGAGCGAGGGACTTGAGGGGTGTGGGCAGCTGTCGGAGCGATCAGGCCGTGTGGGCAGAAGCAGCTGGAGCAGCCGGGCACAGTGCGGGCTGGAGGCCTCTTCAGCACGATTCTCCCTGCTGACAGAGATGCAGGCAGAAAGGCATCAGAATGACATGAAACCCTTCCTGCTGTAAAGAAGCAGACTTTCAATTAAAAACTTGACCTCATTATAGAAAGGAGCTTAGACCCTGGCTGACCTCAGAAGTTTAGCTGATGAATCCTGTTTGGTCAGACCCACCTTTCACCACTGTGAAGCTGACTTCCAAACCCTTCGGGCAGCTCACATGTTAGTGTAATAGAGGCAGTGATCATTAACAGTATGGCTGGAGCTGCTCCGCGTGCAGGAACATCGAGCAGGCCTGTCACCACCATGTAGCCTGAGTGACAGCCAGGAGCAAGGTGCCACGCTCTGTGAGGGACCTCTATGGACCAAGGTCTTCATTTACTCTTGGCAGGGTTCTTAGGTGTGCGCCTCCTGGTTGTCATGGGCGCTAAACTTCTGAATTATCTTGGAGGACTTTGGGGGACATTTTTCTGATACTTAGAACCACAGCATCTCACAGTGGAGGCTACGGGCCAGTGCTCGTCTTGCCATTACGTCCATGTTCTTCATCCTCCCTGAAGATAGATTCTAACATGACTTGGTATTTTCTGTACTGAGAATGAAAAATTATCATTTTGCAGAGGTGCTAACTCATTTATTTAGACATGGTAAGTCCATTTCATGTGAACATGCATGACATTTTTATGAGAAACAGTTATTTTCTGAGTCAAAACCAGCAGGCAGCTTGGCATTGTCTTAGCACATCCCTAGATGTGCAGTGTGAGCTAGAGGGCAGCTCAGTGGCAGGGTGCCTCCCTGCATACCCGAGGAGGGGTTCATTCCCAGCACCACCAGCAGAACAAAACCTGGCAGTCAGCAGCAGAGACAGCCTGCAGACGTCAGGTACCAAGTACCAGGGCACGGGAAGGAGGGGGAAGAGCCTGTTAGCAGCTGGCTGAGTGTCTGCCTTGGCATGGTCCTAGAGCGCGTGATGAAGTCTAGTTTCGTGTCACCTGTGAATCTCCCTCGCCATGCATGGTCTCTGGGAGGACTGACCAAACTGCAGTCCCTCCCCTTGACTGTACCAGGAGGTGGGAGGGGTCTCAGCCTTTACAGCAGAAGGAGAGCTCCTGGCTTACTGGTCCAGTTGCCTTTAGAGAGGGAAAGGCAGTCCCCAAACAGGGATCAGAGTGAGGTTAGGGACAGGAGTGGAGGCTGGGGCTGAGCTGTCTGCCGCAGGCCCCTGAAGCTGTCCTCCAGAACACACCTGCCCGTGGGCAGGCAGGCAGGTTAGAGAGGCAGAAAGGCAGCAGGTGCTGTCACCAGTGCCCGTGCATTCTTTCTTTTCTCAAAACCCTGGGAGACAAAGGTGTGGCTATTCTCTCTTACATTAGGGGCACTCGAGTCTTAGGGATGAGTGACAGGCTTGAAGCAGGAGCCAAGCCTCCGCCCCAGGCAGTGGGCATGCCACTGGGTGGGGAGCTGCAGGTCCCCCGTAGGGCTCCTGGGCTAGCTGGGGCCGGCCGGGTGTGTGACTCTGCGGCCTAGAGAAGGACTCTCCCTGTGGTGAGGGGGCAGGCTCACAGCCTGAAAACTGAGGGGCGAGCTCAGGGGGCGGGTGGGGCGGGCAGGGAGGCTGGCCAGTGTTTTGACCAGGATGAGAGCAGGATGTCATGGATGGGGACCACTCCTGGGCCATGGGGGTGGCAGTCCTTGGGCAGGAACGGCCCAGGCTCACCTGGTATGACCGTGACACGGCCTGCCACTGTGCCCTGGGCAGAGATTGGGCCCTGCCCCGCCTGACGTTTGGTGTGGACTGTCCTCCAGGGAGGTGCGTGGCCACGGTGGGAGACCACCCATACAGTCAGTGGACTCTTGGTTCCTTTGCAGCTGGAAGCAAACAGTGGAATGGTTGGGAAGGAAAGGGAACACCAAGGCCTCTCCATGAGATGTGACCCCTTGAGAAAGTGTCTGAGTTACATACATGCTTAGATTCCTTCTTTAGGGACGGGCGATGTGTGAAGTGAGCGGTTTTACAGCGTGGAAAGGGTTGGGGGTGCGGCATAGGTGTGACCCATCAACAGTTCCTGTTGTGCACACAGCGCCCGCCCTGGCGGAAGGGAGTCCAGAGCTCACTACACCTTCCCTGGGGAAGCCGCAGAGTGCTCTGCTGGCTTCCTCCGCAGGCTGGAGGTCGGGTGGCCATGTCAGCAGGGCGCGCCTCACCCCAGCACTGGGAAGCCCTCTTTTTTGCCCCTTCCAGCTTCTGGTGGCTGCCAGCGGTGCTTGTGCTCGTTGGCTGAGGGCACATTGCCCACCTCTGCTCTGCTCCTGTGGCTGCGTTGTGCACACCCATGTGTATGCCCTTTTTAAGGGCACAGCTTTGGACTTGGGCCCGCCTCAGCTAGGATGACCTTACAGGAACTGAGCCTCTCTGCAGAGACCCTGTCTCAGGATCAGCTGTGTCCTGAGGCGTACAATTGCCCGTGCTGAGGGGCGTAAGGGTAGCAGAGGCGAACCCGACAGGGTCTCGGGAAGGGCCCATGTGAGGCGTGCCCTGTTGCAGAAGGTGGAGCAGCGTTTGGGGTGGGGTGGGGACCGGTCAGATTCACCTAGAGGCGCAGCTGTGCTTCGGGAGTTTAGGTGAGGCCAGGGCTGCTCATCCTGGGGCCGGCTGGTACCAGAATTCAAAATTCCCCCCTCGGTGCCTTAGGGACTGCCCTTGCCCTGCCCTTGGGAACCGTGGCAGTCTCACGGACCTGGCCTTTTTAATCTCATTTTCTGGAAACTGTCCTGGCTCTGGGCCTTGATTAAGAAGGCCTGTCATCTTTGTTGGTCTTCCAGGGGACCACTAGCGCGTTGGTGTCTCACAGCTGTAGTGGCTGTGTTTTCTCAAAATTTGGTCCCCCAAGAAAGTGCGGCCTTCAGCAGAGTGTCCCATGCTGCGGTGTTGCTGTGTTGGTGCCCACGTCTGCCTTCTGCACGTTGTGCCCCCCATCTGGGGCTCCTGCGCACCCCTGAACCAGGACCCTTGGTGATCCCACTCTTCATGTGACTGGTTTCGTTTCAGCTTGGGGTCCAGCCTAGTAGCTTCCTCGGCTGCTGAGACTGGTCAGGATGCCCTGGCTCTTCAGTTGTGTGCCAGGAGTGCGCCTTTGCCCTGGACAAGAAACGGTGCAGATGCGGAGGCCATGTTCTCAGTGATTCTCAGGGCCCGCGCTGCTTGCCAGAAGCTGTGGAGCACAAGCCTGCGTGCATGCAGCACTGAGCCTACATTGGGGTCGGCTGCAGGCCTGCCAGGAGCATCGGGTAGGCTGACCTCCCGGCAGCTGCACCGCAGCGCATCTGGGGGAGCTGCGAAGGTAGGGTCCTCTGAGAACCTTCCCAGGAGGGTGTAGGTTCTTCGCACTTCACAGGTGCTAGCATGGGTGCCAGTACAGGGACTCCTTGTCTTTCTTGGCATCTTATGGGCCCCTTGATGCCATTACCTGCTCTGTCTGGGGAAGTCACCTGCTCTGTCAGGTGACCTTTTCAGCCTGCTGCGGTGTGTGGTGATTGTTTTTGCTAGGGGCTGGGGACAGACAAACCTTGCCAGTGTTTCATTTATCGTTCCTAGGAAATACACCCTCAGCACTTTGGGTGAGACAGTTACATACACGCGCTCTGCCCTGACGCAGTGAGCAAGGTCATCTGTGCGGAGGGACTGGCAAGTGGGGCCTGGAGACTCAAGAACCCTAAGTGCCCGTGATGGCTGTGGGCAACAGTACAACCAGAGACGCCCAGTGGACTGTCACGGGTGAGCGTGCACCTGGCCCCAGGGCTCGGCTTCCCAGGTGCTGCATGCAGAGTGCCCCAGCTAAGTTCTTCCAAATGGAAATAACCGAAGGACAAAGGGCCCTCCACCTGGCTGCACCCCACCTATCCCAGCCTGACCTCGGCCTCAGGCTCCACTCCTAACTCGGGCAGCTGTGCTTCCTGCCTTTAGCTCTGTCCCTGGCGGCCGTCCTGCCTCTGCTCTGAGGCCATCCCTCTGCCTGGGACGTGGGCCCTGTCTCTGCCCTTGCTGTGGTTTCTCCCTGTTGCGGTTTTAGGCTTCTCTCTCAGTGTAGTTCCTCCCCATTTTTCCCTTTCTTGGCCTTTTCCTGAGTTGCACCATGCAGGTTCACAGGTGGAGGGCCCGAGCAGACGAACTCCTGGAGCTGGGAGATGAGCACCTGTGTCGGCCGGATGCAGACCCCGCCAGGCCAGGGGACCCTGCTTCTTCATGATCCTTACCTCTTCACTGCGTGACAGTGTCCGTTTGTTTGCCCATGTGTGAACCTTATGCAAGAGGACAGTTACACTTACGCAGACAGTGTACACTCCTCTATTTGGCTTGCTGTGGACTTGGTCACTCAGTGTCAGGCTTCAGTCAGCAGAGTGCCCAGGTCGTCTTCACTTCCCTGGGCCGTCTGTCTCACTCCTCTCATTCTGTGAGAGTAGGGAAGAAGGCTTTGTCTGATGTCACAGAAGGGTACTTGATGGTATCTTGGCATCGTAGTGCCTTCCTCTGATCACACTAGCTGTCTTGATACCTCCCTTTGAGTGCCACGAGCATGTCTAAATCGGAAAGTCATGGTCCTAAGCTGCAAACCGGGACTTTTCCAGTTTCCAGTCTAAATGATTGGCTCCATCTCCATCCAGTTACTTGAACAGAAAACTGTGGAGCCTTGGCATTTCCTTCTCCTTTACCTTGGTGTGTTCAGCAGGAGCATCGCTGCGACTTTGAGGCCAGCCTGAACTGCATAATTAGTGAGACTGTCTCAAAAGAGAAAAAAAATACATGTATGTTCATTTGTTCGGTGTGTGGTTTAACTGTGGAGGGGGTTTGGTTTGGTTTGGTTTGGTTTGGTTTGGTTTTTTTGTCTTACCGGCCTAATTATGAGAATGGGTGGGCTATTGAAGTCTCCCACTATGGTATCTGTCTTTTTAAATCCAATTTATGAAGTTTTATGTTTATGAAGCTGGGTGTGCTGACATTTGGTGCATACCAAACAATGTACAATTGTCCTCTCTTGCTGTTGAATGGTTCCCTTTACTGGGTCTCCTCTGATCAGTGTTGGCTCCTGTGTGCTGTGTCTGCAGGTAGGACAGCTCCTCCTCCTGCTTTGGGCATTGGTTCCTGTCCTCCTCCTGTCTGTCTGCGTACCTCCTTTTGGATGAGCCGTGTCTTCTGTAGGCCATATGTGCTTGCGTTTTGGTTTCTTTTTTCTGGTCTGCCAGTCTGAGTCCTGGGACTGGGGGGTTGAGACCGTGGACACTGAGAGCTGTTACCGTGAGGTGTTTATTGGATCCTGTCATTGCGTGACTTTTCCATTGCCGATGCCTGCATTTTTTCCCTTTTGTTTACTCCCTCTCCTAGTCAGGTGTGTATTTACCTTTGCACTGTTCCTTTTAAATATTTCCTGCAGTACTGGCTTAATGGTCATGTATTTCCTCAGGAATTCTTTGTTGTAGAAAGTTAGAAAGACTCTTTTATAGGTAAATGGTTGCAATTTGAGAACATACTCATTGGTGAAATAAATAAGACACATGTAGACTTACTGTTTCATTAGCATGGGAAGCTGAAAAAAAACGTGTGTGTGTGTGTGTGTGTGTGTGTGTGTGTGTGTGTAAAAAATAGTTAGGATAGCTATACTCCTGATTCTCCGAGTTTGCTAAAGAACGAGACTTGTGCCGGCAGTGTTCGGCCGGTCGAGTGCAGACGTCTTGAGCTCTGGGTGAAAGATTTGGGGACGACAGTGCGCAGTGTACCATTGCTGCCCCGACTGACATGTTTCAAATTTTGTTCTAGTTCTTCTTCCCCTTCCTCCTCCTCCTGTTTTCTTCTCTTTTCATCCTTGAAATAAAATGGATTTTAGGGAAGAAAGAAAAAGGTTATAAAGTCTTTAGTTCTCTGTCAATTTTGAAGGCTGATTTTGCAGGATATAGAAGTCATTTTAGGGTTTGAAAAACTACCCCAAGCTCTCCTGGCCTTCACATTTGTGCCGAGAAGTCTGTTCTGCGTGGTTGCGATGGACTTGCCTTAGTGTTTTTCTCTAGCAGCTCTTAGTGTTCTCTTGTTGAACTTCTGGAATTTTGACCAGGATGTGTCCTAGAGATGGCCTCTTTTCTGCTTGTGGCTTTTGGGGTTCTGTGCCTTGTATTGGAAGTTTGAATCCTTTAAATGTGGAAAATTTTGTACTATGGTTTTAGCGAATAAACTTTTTATAACTTGTGTTATCTTCCGAGCTTTATTCCTATAATTCTGAGGTAAAGGGTTTTTTTTTTTTTTCCATTTGTTTTTGGCAGGTATTGGACCCAGTATGGTTTCTTGTAATTTTTAGGGTGTCATTGAATGTATGATCTACACTCCTTGTCTTCGGTTTCTGACCCTCCATTCTCACATTGGTCAGGCTGGCTACCGTTTTCCACTGGGTTTTCTTTTTAGTCTCTGCTTGCTCTCTTGTTATGCATCGTAATTCTTTCCAAAGTGGACATTGTGTGTTTTGTCTTGCTCAACTCAGTTAGCTTACTGTTCCCTGCTTCTTTAAGCTTGTCAAACATTTTATTGGTAAAATCCTTTATTTAATTAAATTGTTAAATCGTCTTTGAATTTGTTAAATGTTATGTACATTTGCTTACAGGTTTCCTTTATCTCTTCAGACATTTTGAGGTCTTTTTTTAGGTTTTTTCCTGTGGCTTCCTGTACTTCAGTGTCCCTGAGATCAGCTTTTAGGGAGTTAGGAGTATTGGGATGTCCCAGCTACACCACTCTGAACTTGCCAGAGCTGAGCGGGGTCGGGCCTGGTGAGTGCTTGGGTGGGAGGGGTGCTGGCATCTGTTGCCTTTTGTGCTCCTGTTGCTCTCCACTGTGAGCTGAAGGTCATTGAGGATAGAGAAACTCTCCGCTGTGGGCGTCTCTTCAGATTTGTCTCCCTGTGCCTCCTCCTTGGGTTTGAGTGTGTGCCGACGTTTACACATCACTTCAGTCCATTCAGCATACTGTGTGAGCACCTTCACGGTGTCCAGCTCTCTGCGGGGACTTGATCTCCAGCACCGCACACACACAGAGGAGAAACAAACAGCACAGAGACAGACTCGGTACTGGCATATGGTGAAAGCCAGTTAAGATCTACAGCTATGCCACCACTCACAATAGAAACCAGTAATACCAGAGTCAGAGCAGCTGGTGATTGGTGAACAGTGAGGACCAGGTAGCTGTAGCTGTGCCACCCTTGACAGCAGGAAAAAGCCACAGTAATAACACGGACACAAAGCAAAGCAAACGTTGACACAGAGTGAATACTAGTAAAACCAACAACTATACCACCACTAAGAGTGGAAAAGAAGGCAACAGTAATAGCATGGCCAGCCACGTGGCTGAAAATTCATAAAGCTGATGGATAGTACCGGAGGGTCAGGGGTGAATGAAGTCAGACATTGCAAAGAAGAAAAGGAAGGTGAGGTGGAAAGAAGTGAAATAAAAAATCAGTTAAAGAATAAAAGTTGATAAAAGTAGGTAACAGTAACAAAAGACAAGAAAAAATAAAAACAAGGAGCAAGAGATAAGGACAAAGGAAACAGCTCCCGCCCCCCAAAGGGGAGCGGGTGCAGAAAATTCCCGTGGCTGGGGGCTCCCTCCCGGGTGGCTGCTGGCTGCGTCTGGCTGTGTCGCCCACTCCCCCTTGTGGCTCGAGGCCTGGCTGCCCTGCGCTGCAGAGGAAGTGGCTGCCGTAGCCCCGCCTCCACGGAGGCTGCCCGCTCCGCTCGTGCCAGTGTTTGCACTCAGGGCTGCCATCCCCTCCCAGGAACCCGGAACCGGGTCAGCACTCTGCCACTTCCTTCCTCTCTGGCTCTTTGGTTGCTCTGCAGCTTCTGTTTTCCTGTTGGCTTTTTCATTCCCAGCGCTCTGCTGCTTTTTCTTCACCAATTTGTCATTTTCCAAGTGTCAGGATTCCAGGTCCTGGAGAAGGTTGCTGCCAGCCTTCACACCACCGTTTTAGATGTCCTGTTCCCACCTGGGCACCTGTTTGCTTTCTTTTTTTTAATTAATTTATTTATTGGGGGCTGGGGATTTAGCTCAGCGGCATAAGCACCTACCTTGCAAGTAGGCGGTTGTGATTTGATCCCTGGTACTGATAAAAACCGAAAAAGACAAAAAAAAAAAAAATGAACACAATTAATTAATTTATTTATTTATACCTGTTCACTGTCATTGCTTTGCAGTGGAGCCTTAGCAGAGTTCCGGGTCCACCCTTCTGTGGGGTCCCCTTGGGAGGGGCGCACACAGCAGGAGGCACGGTGGGAGCCTGAGGCTGACCAGACTCAGCACCCTGTTGTACCTTGTGGGAATAAAGCTCAGGTTCCCTGTTGTCAGCAGCCAGGGGGCCTCAGGTGTGAGTAAGAGAAGCACTGTGGAGCTGTGCCAGACCTGAGGAAGACCACTCTGAGGGGCAGCAGGGAGGGCGCAGAGCGCATGGGGGCAGGTCTAGCCTGTGAGCCCGAGCCCGTGGCCTGCAGGGGAGGGGCACTGTTTAGGGTTCCCAGGGTGCTTGAGGCCAGTGTTGATTGCTCAGTAGCACAGCACCTCCCTGGCAAGTGTGAGGTGCTGAGTTTGATTTCTGGTCCCCAAAACAAAGAAAGACTGGCTGATTTTTGCTAGAGGGCAGGGCCAGAGGAGCGAGATGGAAAGCCAAGAGCCAGGGGCTTGCAGGGCTCAAGCCTAGGGAAGAAGGCTGTGGGCAGATGGACGTGGCAGGATAGAGGAAGTGGAGATTTGGCTGGTGGTGGGATGGCAGGGAGGAGGGAAAGCACAACCGAGGGTGACGTGGATGTGAGAGAGTGTGAGTGTGAGTGTGAGTGTAGGCTGGGTTTGGAAATGTCTGTGGGCCAGAAAGGGCTGCAGGTGAAACTTGGGAGCTGGCATCAGGGTGGGGTGTCAGGCCCCATGGCCAGGTAGGGTTCCAAGGAATAAGATGTTCAGAAAAGATGAGTCCGGGTCGGAGCCTTGGAGCACCCCAGCATCGAGAGGGGAGTGGAGGAAGAGATGGCAGGAAAGGATGGCGTGGGTGGTGGTGGCCGGAGAGTGCTGGGTGAAAAGGTGTCCAGGAGGCACGGCCACTCATGTCCAGAGGGCAGAAGGGTGCAGCGTGCACGGCTGAGTGGGGCTGTGAAGACCTAACCCCAACCCTAACCCTCAGTGGGGCTGAACCCAGGTTCAGAGACTGTCAGCTGTCTGCTGTTCTCACTAGAGTGCTGCTGCCCTGGGAGCCGAGTGCTGTGTGCAGACAACACCGGGCACCACCATCTGGCCTGGGGTTCTGAAGCTTGCGTTTTGACTAATGCTACATACACCCATATGTGAGATGCAGGATTAGGGGACATACTGGCCTGGAACCATCAGGCTGAGGTGGGTATGCTTTTAAATTTCATTCTCTGGTTACATACAGTAACTCCCCTGTTACAGATCATTCTCTGGTTACATACAGATCACTCCCCTATTACATACAGTACCGCCCCTCAGATTCTCATGTGGCGTCTCTTCCCCACGCACCCCCATCAGCCTCGTCAGCCTCATGCCTGTGCCCAGGTGCCAGCCCGACATCTCTACACCTGCGTGTCCTCTGGAGGCCTTGCTTTCCCGGCTGGCTGTGCAGGGTGAGCTGCTGGGCTGCAGTCTTTCCTCCAGAGGTGGCAGCTCCATGGCCGTCCTTACACCAAGGTCACAGCCTTCCGCAGGACAGCATTCCTTGCGTGCTCAACCACTTCTGCTGGGATGGATGTGGCTGGACTTGGGTACAGTGTGGCACCCAGGCTGCATGACTGAAGCTTAGTCAGGAGTGTGACTGGAGTTTCTTTCTTGATTCTGTACCCTGTGTGTATTGAATGTCACCAGGAGCCGTGTCCCTCCTGCAGCCAGCCTTCTGGACCTCACCTCACATTAACAGCTGGCTTTCTTCTGACACGGCCTGTCATCCTCATGCCAGGCCCAGTAGACGGTGCCCCTCAGATGCCACCCTGCCCTGTGGAGACTGGCACCCCTGCTTGAGAGTTGCTGGCTTGCAACCCAACATTGGGGTTGTTACATCAAGAAAGTTATGAAAAGTTAGAGACCCCCACCTTTTGTTTTTTCCTCAATGGAGTTTTTGTGGAAAGGGTAGCTAGGCATGTATGTTATATGATCCACATTTCAAGGTCCACATTTGGGCCCCAGCTCCAGTCCAATGTCTTTACCTTCTTCCCAGGCAGGGGGCTGTTCCCTTCCAGTTCTGCTACAGGAGTGAGGACACAGAGTCCCGAAGAGGTGACCAGTGGGGTCTGCTGCCTGCACAGGGTCTGCTGGAGGAAATGCAGGTGCTGCAGCAGACTCTGCTGTGTGGCACCTGCGGCTGAGCAGGTGTGGACTGCTGGTGCTGGAGCGGCCCATCTGTGCTGTGTCCCTGGCCATAGACACCCCTTTCCAGGGATGTGGCCCAGAGCAGATACTGTCTTGGGAAAGTTTCCTGGTTTTTGACACTCATTTTTGTATACTTCCTGCATCTCAGCGTGAGCTGTTTACCTGCTTTCCCCTCACTTTCTCCTGTGCTGAGAGGTCAGCGTCGATGCAGGAGCTCCCTGGTCTGAGTGTGATGAGCACAGACCTGACTGACGACTGCAGGGAGGCAGGAAAGGCTCTCCAGGGGGTGCACCGGCTGTGGAGACGGATATTGAAATTTTAGGCTTTAATGGGTTCAGAATTTACCTTTCAAGTTCTCAAATGCAGGTCCAGTGCTCACCTGAGGCCACATGTGCAGAATCTGAGCCTTGCCCCTGGCAGGTGGGCTGCTGCAGGGTGGGGTACGGGCCCCTCAGGGTGGCAGGTGGGATATCCCCTGATCACTCCCCTGTAGGATGTTGCACATGGTGTGTTTGGGAACCGCTGCCCCTTCATTTGGGGGGCTGACTTGGCAGCGCCAGCTCAGGAAGGTGCATAGTAGTGAGCCCCTTTTGTAGTTCGTTTGCCTTTCTGGTCTTTGGGTTCATCACTTAGCACGTTTTCTGGAATTTTTTGCTTTATTTTCTTTTTCCTAAGCAGTGGTGCTTACTCCCCTGCACCTTTCCAGGGATGTGGCCCAGAGCAGATCCTGTTGGGCAAGTTTCCTGGTGTTTAAGGAAACTGGATGTGGGGACTGCCTGGATCCTCCTCCGGAGGACTCCTTGGGGGTTGGGTATTTTTAGGGCCACTACAGGAGTCCCAGGCCCTTCTGAGCTACACAGCGTTCCTGGAGGCCAGCTTTGATGAGTGCCCACACCTTTGCCGCCTGACTTAGTAAAGTGGGCACTAGGTTGGCTTGTGAGGAGTAAGCCGGTGGCCTTGCTTTCTGTGTCTTGCTCTGTGGACTGTTACCTTTCTGGCTCTGCAGAGAAGCCTGCAGTGTGTCTTCCAGTGCTCAGGTTGGTGCTTAGTTACCTTCCCGTTGCTGGGACAAAATACCTAACAGCCACAATTTCAAGAAGAGAGAATTAACTTGCCTCATGGCATTGGTGGGTTCAGTTCATAGTCAGCTGGCGCCAAGGCAGGAGCGTGGTTGTGGAGGGAGCGGGTGGTGGAAGGCCGCACAGCCCGCGGCCACAGGGTCGGAGGGCGGGGCAGGGATGCACCCTCTCAGTTGTGCACACAAGCTCTTTGGAGCACGTGTAGATCTAAGCCATGACATTCTGCCGCAAAGGCTCATGGCCATCTCGTTGTGCAGAATGTATTTAGTCCATCTTTAATGGTTGCCAAAGGCCACGGCAGTTCCAGTGGTGAAAGAGGCAAGTCCCTCGGACACACGCAAACTTAGCTGTGAAGCCATGTAAAGACTGAAAAGACAGACAGTTCCAAAATATGACGACACAGGGTAAACATTGTAATTCCAGGAGGGAAGAGGAAGGGAGTGGAAAGGAACAGGCCACAGCGAGGCTCAGACCTGGAAGGGGGAGTGTGAGGCGCTGTAACTCCGTGTGCGGTGCCGGGGTCCGAGGGCTCGGGCAGCCCTGCCCCTTGGCCTCGCCTGTTGCAGCCCTCCTGGCTTCTCTCTCGGGCTGGTTGCTTGCTGCCTGTGGTTTTCCTCCACAGATGTCCCCATGCTGCCATCGCCAGCTCCCTGGGGTCGTCCCTGGGCCTGCTGCTTCTCTCACAGCTTCCTGCATCACCCTGTGAGTGGGGCTTTCCCTGGCCTCTTAAGCCTTCCTCTGAAATGGGAGTGGAAGCCTCCATAGCCCCACAACTCCTGCATTCTGCGTGCAGAAATGAAAAATTGTCACCTTGTGGGCGATGCCGGGGTCTCCACCAGCTCCAGCAATAGCTGGAGTCCGTGGATACAGGGTTTGGATGATTCAGCTCAGGACCTGGGAGGCCCTGAATGGCAGGGCTCCCTGTGTTGTCTTTTCAGGGCAAAGGGCCTTTCAGAGTTTACCTTAACACACTTTGAGCCTGCGATATGTAGTCTGGCTCTTTCCTGAGATGCTTTCAAGCATCTTTCGCATTGACACACAATGCTTGGCTGCTCCTCTGTGGCAGAAGTCGCTTTAGCAACCTTCCTGTCCTTGGCCCCCACCCTCAGCTTTGCAGGTACTTCCTGTCTGGTAAAACTGCAAATCTTTCATACTTTTCAGCTTTACTTTTTTTTATTTTAAAGAGGATAAAACCAATCAAAACAAACCAGTGTAAGAGATACAGCACTTCATAACATTACAAAATCAACAGTAGTTACCATAATGCCTTTTGATGTCTTCATAATAGCTACAGATAACTTGAGATGTAGCCAAAATCAAACAGAACAGAATAAAATAGAAACAGTAGAAACACAACAATGAATGCAATAAAGGACTTTGAAGCAAGCCTATAGTGAATCCAAAAATGCTACCATAATATGTCTTGCTATCTTTGAAATAGTTGCTTCTGTCTTCATATTTAACATGATCAAACAAAACAAGAGAGAGTAAAACCCAACCTAACAAAACAATAGAAATGATACAGGTCAAAACAAGACCACAGGGAATCAGCAATGGCTGCAACCCTGAGAAGGAGATCCCCTAGATGCCACAGTGCATACCGCTGCCCTCGGAACCCATGGTCAGCCCACTGGCCCTAGACCTGCCGTGCTAGTGAAACACCCGAGCACACAGGCGTCCAGCTGCCTTTCACCTCCATGGCCATCATCACAGCCTGTTTCTCCCAGTAGCCAGGGGCCTGTGGGGCGGGGCGGAGGCTGGTACTTCTTGTTTGCCAGGCCATACATGGAGAGGGGGCTGGGCTCTGTCCCAGTCTGCTGGTGCCCTGCGCATGGCGCTGCCTTCCAGATGGGGCTTGCTTGCTGCTGCAGCTTTGTTCTCTCTAGCCCTGGTCCACGAATGGCCTCAGCCTTACTTTTTGCTCCTGATTTTCACATAGATCTCACATAGAGGAAGTACCGATGCCACAGCCTGAACATTGGACTGCCTTGAGATTTCCTCTGCCAGATTAGTCTGCCGCTTTTAAGCCTCATACAGTCTTAAGACACATGGGCGAAACACAGACAGATTCATTGTCAGAGTGTTAACACACATGGCGTCTCTTCTAGTCTCTGGTGCTTATTTGGGACTTCCTAAGTCTGACCTTTCCTGTCCACGTGCCTGTCAGCAGTCTGGTCTGAGCTCCAGCCGGAGTCACCCAGCACGCTTGGCTCACAACACTCGGGGCTTCACTAGCTGGCATCGCCAGACCTTTCCAGAGTCTTCTGCAGCCAGCTCCAGAGGCCTCTGCATGACCAAGAACAATCACAGCAGCAGCCCTCATTCTGTGTGCAGTTTTCTGTATTAGTCACTTTTTTGTGGCTGGGACAAAATACCTGTCTTAGTTACTTTAATTCTGTCCTTCTTTTCTCATTGCAGGGACACACTGCCCAACACCCACTGTTAAAGAGGAAAGGGTTATTTTGGCACGCAGTTTGTAGAGGTTTCAATCTATAACTGGCTGGCTCCAGGGAAGGGTGGCACATGGCAGAGAGGCATCACAGAAGAGAACTGTTTCATGGTAGGCGGAAGACCACAGAACAGTAAGCAGGAGACAACAATGACCACAGCTCTTTCTGCCCCTTATGTTTTACCAGGTTTAAAGGTGAGTGGCACGGACACCCTTGATCCCAGCAGCACCAATCCTAGATCCGCCACCAAAAAGCCCCACCCATGATCACATGAGGCTTTGGGAGACATCAGGGTGCAAGCCGGGTGCAAGCCATGCAGCACCTGCAGTTTAAGGGGAGCACATCCACTCGGCTCATGGCTTCAGGGGATTCGCTTGCTGCTGTGAGAAGAGCAGGAAGCAGAATGTCTGCTCAGCATTCCCTGAGTTTTTATCATGAACTCCAGCCACGCAAAGGGACTGGACCAGCTTAGCTTACGTCTGTTTCTCCGCCTTGCCCTCCGGGTTCTGTTAGGTGTTACTTTGTTACTGTTAGGGTGTCTTCCCTTTGTTACCCCCTTCTTCCCCCTTGAGGCGTGTTAGAGACAGCACTTCAGGACTGCGCCTTTGTGAGGTGGCCTCTTCCTGTGACCCTCCGGCTCCAATCAGGTTTCCTTAGTCACCTATGCGTGGCGGCTGGCTTATGGGCATCGGGTTGGGAAGAGGGACACCCTGTTGTGACCCTAAGCCTAACCTTTGCTGGGCCTCCTCTCTATCTAGAGCCTCCCACCCCTCTCCTGCTCCGCTCTGCACTAGCTGCAAACCTCGGGGCGGCCGCCCCACAGAGGGTTCACCTCGGATTATCTGCTTGCTCCCCAGTTCCCTTGGTGCCCTAAAGCTTCTGTGAGTGTGCCACCGAGCTGGTGGCCCATACTGCCTTCTGGCTCCTCTTGGAGTCCCGCTGAGATTGCTCAGTGGCCTCCTAGCTCACATCTTCTCACTGCTGTCTGTCAGGGTCTGCATCCCGTGCCTGGGGGCTTCGCTGGCCGTGGGGTGAGAGTGCGTGGAGGAAACAGGCAGGGTGCTTTGTTCTCCCCTTTCAGGGACGTTGGCAGCTGTAGTCTGTCACCCTGAATTATTGAGGCCCTTCCAGGTGTAGGGAGCACCTGGATTTGCATGTGAATTCCAAGAGGTTCCTCTGCGTCTTCCTGAGGGCCCGTGCTGGGGCAGTGCAGGGCTCCTGCTTTTGGCATCAGAAGATTTTTCCAGCCTTGTTTTCTACATGAGCTGTGGTCCTGAAGCCAGCGATCGCCATGGCTCGCTCTGCCTCAGCTTTTGGTGACAGCTCCTGAAAAACAAATTGAAGCGTCTGTATTTAAAGTTTGCGTTATAGGACTTCCCCCTATTTTGACCATGTGTCTGTCCTATTTTTATTGTGCTGAGTGTGCTCCTGACAGTGGTCCTGGGAATTGTTCGTGCTGTCCTGCCAGATGGGAAGCACGGCGTGGCCCCTGGCGTCTCCATCCGCAGGGCATTCTGTGTGCATGGTTGGCAGGCTGCCCCTGAGTCACAGACATGGGGTTATGGTTCACCCTCTGTGTTTTAAATTTTGAGGCTCACTTTCCTTTTCCGTTCAGTTCTGTTATTTGAATACATAAACATGCATGTGTGTGTTCCCAAAGCCCGCACTGTAGACACTGTGTGTCTCAGGACGTGCACCGCCTCGCCACGCCCTCCTCTCCCGAAGGTGGCCAGGAAGGGAGCTTTCCCTCCTCTTTGACCGTGCTGATTTCTATGCACAAAAACGAAAGCGCCAGCCTCACAGTGCCTTCCTCCCTCCGCAAGTGGAGCCACAGGGTGTGTGCTGTTCCACCTCCCGTTTCCACCTAAAGCACTGCTCACTTGGGCCTGCCGGCCGTGTCTGATGGTTGAGCATTGCGTCTTGGGCAGGACCAGGAATGCTGGGCTGGACCCCACTTACCCTGCAGCTGGCGGCGGGGAAGGCTGCCAGCGGGTTTTGCTGAGGTGGAAACTGTCTCAGGCAGCGGTCGTGACCCCAAACATTTCCTGTTTTAGCTTCGGACCTTCAGGTGGATTTCTAGATGAGCGATTACTAGGCCCAAGCACAGTTGCATGTGTAGTTCTCCCAGACAGAAGGCTGTAATTGTACTGATGGAGGTTCTGCCTGGGTGAATCTCACTACCCTGACCCTCCACCCAGGAGCAGTGCATTTTGCTGTGAAGTCCCCTCAGTCACCCCCACACCCTGTCTCCCTGTGGGACATACTACTGAAGTGTCACTTTGGTCTCGTGGTTTAACTTAGTTAATCTGAGCACCACTGTGTCCCATAGAAGGGTGAAAGATCACCGGCCGGGCGTGACCCCAGAGAGTTCAGGCTGTGGCTGGGGCTCTTTTCTTCTGGTGTCGCCTCATTCTGTGTGCTGTTGTCCAAGCCCGGGAGGGCAGCCTCACTGCTCCCCCAAATGGAGTAGGCTGTGGAAAGTGAGTGAGGGCGTCCTAAGGCCTCCGTGCCTCCCGAGGGCTCCGCAGGTGGCACGGACAGACGGGCGGACGGAGCCTCCCTCACAGCGCTTGCCTCGTGGTGCAGGGGGAGGATCAGAGCCAAGGGGTAGAACGGTAACTGCCCATACGAGGAGTCGGCAGGACCCTGGTGTGGCAGCACAGGCCAGCTGACACACAGCCTGCTGTGGGGGCCTGAGTGAGGCTGTAGGGTGAAGAAACGGGCAGGGTGGTTAAGGGGAGGCCCGGTGCCATTGTGGCGCCCGTGTTCTCTGTGCATCACATGTGAGGTGACCTCTCCCATCAGTGGCATTGTCACTGCTGAGTTCCGAGTGCCCCTTCCCTGTGCCTGGCAGAGACCGCTGCCTGCCTGTCTGCTGGGGGTGGAGGGCGGCTTTCTCTCTAGCACCTCCCCTGGCGGTGTCTCAGTGGCTGCCTGGGCAGCTCTGAGTGGATTATGTGCCTGACCTTGAACAGCAGCTCATCTCTGCCATTCTTTTCCCCAGCCCTGCAGAGCCGAGAGACATCCCTCTGGAACAGAGACGGCGGCTGTTTCCTCAGGACCAGAAGAGCTCTGCGGTATGCATGTCACCTTATAAAATCAAAGAGAGCGGCAGCCGCAGCTTCCCGCCACAACAGGCGCCATTAACTGGCTGTGTCTCTGTTGCAGAAGACTTGGCGCATCGCCCTTGCTGGGCTGTCCTGGGGGCAGGGCCCCGGCCGGGAGCCAGGAGCTGCCTGTAGGAAGCTTCCTGTCTGATGTGGAGGAGGCAGAGCACCGCGCTGACTTCCTGGGAGGCTGCAGGTGCCGGCTCACCCTGGAGGTCGGGGACACACTGTGTAGTCCTGTCTCTAGCTGTGGGAAGCCCAAGATTGCCCTCCAAGGAGAGGGTTCCAGGGGCCTAAACTCGCAGAGAGTGGCGCCTTGGCAGCCCCTCGGAATGCTGGAAACTCAGGCCCTAAACCCAGTTCTTTACTAGTGAGTTACGGAGTTGCTGTGGAAGTAAATGTCGCTTTATAACCCGCAGGGACGCTGAGTGAGGGACACTATGCAGGACGAAGCCTTGCACAGGAAGACAAGTGGGGGGGAACTTGGGCGGCCCTGGCCCTGCCTCCCAGGGCAAGCCTGAGGTGGACTGCCACAAGGCCAGGCGAGGCCTGGTGAAACAGCAGCCCGGGCCGCAGGGGCCAGAGGGAAGTTTCTCCTCGGAATCACGGTACCAAATAGGAAAGATGATCTACAAATGCCCCATGTGTAGGGAGTTCTTCTCTGAGAGAGCAGATCTGTTTATGCATCAGAAAGTCCACACAGCCGAGAAGCCCCATAAGTGTGACAAGTGTGACAAGGGCTTCTTTCACATATCTGAGCTGCACATTCACTGGCGGGACCACACAGGAGAGAAGGTCTACAAATGTGACGATTGTGGCAAGGATTTTAGCACGACAACAAAACTCAATAGACATAAAAAGATCCACACGGTGGAGAAGCCCTATAAATGTTACGAGTGTGGCAAGGCCTTCAACTGGAGCTCCCACCTGCAGATTCACATGAGGGTCCACACAGGTGAGAAGCCCTATGTCTGCAGTGAGTGCGGCAGGGGCTTCAGCAATAGCTCAAACCTTTGCATGCACCAGAGGGTCCACACGGGGGAGAAGCCCTTCAAATGTGAAGAGTGTGGGAAGGCCTTCAGGCACACCTCCAGCCTCTGCATGCATCAGAGGGTCCACACGGGAGAGAAGCCCTATAAATGCTACGAGTGTGGGAAGGCCTTCAGCCAGAGCTCCAGCCTCTGCATCCACCAGAGAGTGCACACAGGAGAGAAGCCCTATAGGTGTTGTGGGTGTGGGAAGGCCTTCAGCCAGAGCTCCAGCCTCTGCATCCACCAGAGAGTGCACACAGGAGAGAAGCCCTTTAAGTGCGATGAGTGTGGGAAAGCCTTCAGCCAGAGCACTAGTCTCTGCATCCACCAGAGAGTACACACCAAGGAGAGAAACCATCTCAAAATATCAGTTATATAAAACATTTTGCTAAGTTAACCTGAAAACCCATAAGTGCCACTAGGAAGGAAACGCTGTATATACCTACATTGACCCGAGAAAGACTTGACAGCAGCCCCCAGCAAATCATTCTTTTTGAGGAGACGTAGGTGAGGTTCAATTTTTGGTTCACTGGTTCTTGCCAAGTGTGTTTCACATGTAGGCTTTGAATGCGGTGGGAGCCGTCTGAACTCTCGCCCAAACCTGGCGAGTCCTGTCGTCCTGGGCACAGACGTGCACTTCCGGGACCTGGCACGATGCCTCAGCCATTGAGGGGCTGCCCAAAGGCTGGGTCAGGGCCAGCCTCCTGAGCCGCCTTCAGCCTGCTGTCCTGAGAAGGGCCCGCCCTGGGCTCCCGAGGGAGCTCCCACCCCACTTGTCTCGGTCCCCTCCTGGGCGGTGTGTGTGAGGACGGACAGCTCCCGCTCCGAGCGCCTTGGTGTTTCTGAGGTGGCCGTGTGGCTCGGCTCCATAGCTTCCCGTGAGTCCCATTATTTCTGCACCCACTTTACCTCATGTCCTCAGATACCCCTTCCTAGATGGCGTTCGGTTTGGTTTAGAGTTTGGGTGGCTCCTGCCCCTCACTCGGCCCCTCAGAAGTCCTGGGCAGGCGCACACGCTCTGCAGCGTCCGTGCTGTGGTTCTGCCCTTCACTGTGTCTCCGCTGCAGACTTATCTTCTAGTGGCTGCACCACGTATTGTGAACTTGGATTTTTTAGCAGGGACAGCTGAGTAAGTAACAGGAGGAAGAAGCAAGCGGGGTGGAAACTCCTGTCCCTCCAGCCATGCGCCCTTGAGCTTTCTTTGCAACGTGGGGTGCTCCTTCCAAGCCAGGGGAGACCTTAGGAGAAGGGGGTGGTGGGAGGAGCCACTCTGGATCTGGTCGCTGTCCTTTCCAGGCAGGCGTGTCTGTCCTGCTGTCATTCTTTGCATTCTTCTTTCGTTCAGCAAATATTTATTGAACACCTGGGTGCCAGGGCTATGCTGGGTGCTGGATGCCCCCCTGAGTCAGACAGACACGGTCCTGCTCTCACAGTGGAGAACACAGATAAGCAAGTAAACAGATAATAATGTAGTTTGAGGTAGTGGTTAAGTGCTATGAAGAAAATACACTAGGGTGGTGAGTAGAGTGGGGGGTGGGGGTGGGCGGCGTTAGCTGGGGTCAGGGAGGCCCTACCAGGGCCCAGGGCTGGGCCACGGCCGCCCCTCAGGTGCTGCTTGCTGGGACGGGGCTGGCCAGGCCCCAGGTCAGTGTGCTGAGCCTCGAGGCAGCCTGCCATCATGGGCCTGTTTTGTTTTGTTTTGTTTGCTCTTACTGATTGGTATTAAAAACTCATGCGGGGGAACTCGAGGAATGTGGGAAGGCCAAAAGTCCCCAAGGACCTGGCCGAGAGCGGCTAGCTGGTTCTCACCTTGGTTTTGTTCCTCACTCCTGTCTCTGGTTCCCCACACGCAGCCCTCCCACTCAGGAAGTCTTTGGGGAAACTGAGGGTCTGCGAAGCTCTGACGTGGGTGGTCAGCGTGGCAGCGCCTGTCCACCGTCCAAGGCAGGAAACGAATTTCTTAAAATAGTTACCAAAATACTGAAACCACACTTTGATTTCCCTCTCCATCTTGAGTTAGTTTCTTCTGTTGGCTGGAAGGGGTTTGCAGGAGCCCACAGCATGGTGGGCCGGCCTGGGTGCTGGGGGTGAGGTGGGGCCGGTGGGCCCTCCCATCCTCCTCTCCGGGGTGGGCGGGCCCTGCAGGCCTGTGGCCATGGTGCGATGAACTGGAGCACCTGGTCGCCTTCCTGTCACGGTAGTGTGGAGCAGTAGAGGTCAGCCTAGACTTTTAGTTGCTAGAGAGCCCGTCGAAATATCATTGATAGAATTTTAGTTTTAGAAAAAATTGGTTTGATTTCTAGCTTTACTACTATTAGGTATGAGAGCTTGGGCGAATCGCTTAATCTTTGAGTCTAGTTTTCTCACTGAATGAGGATATTGGGCTGAATGATTTCCAAGTTTCCAGCTAGTCCTAGAGTTCTATATTTCTACATAGTTGAATTATTTTATCATGCTGTTGCTGGGGATATGACTAACACTTTTGAAGCTACTAATTTTATGTCAAGCTTTAAAGCCCATAATTGTTATCTTCAGAAAATATTATTTGACCTACAGTATGTCCAAATCAATTTAATAAAATCACTTTATAACAGGGCTTCGTGCTTGGTGTGCTGTGGTGTGAATCAGTGACCCTGGTGTGTCGGGGAGGGGTCCCTGTGCATTCCGCCCCAGATTTTACACCAATTTTAATGATGTTAAAGCAGGCATCAGACGCGTTCTCCATGTGCCCTGCCACTGCCATTACGGTGCCTGCGGACCTTGCTTCCTCTCGGCCCACTCATCCTGCCCACTGCCCCTAGTGCCCAGTGAGACACCTGCGGAAGTCACAGCACGGAGGTGGCAGCGGCCAAGCTGGCCCTGAGGGGAGCAGAGTGGCAGAGTACGCCTGGTGCGCTGAAATGTTGGGGAGAACAAGGTCACAGGGACTTCACAGTGACCTCCCTGTCCACCTCAGAGGAGCACCCTGCTTAGAAAGCCTTAAAGCCATGGCTCTGTAGCAATGCAGCTGTGTAGTTAGCTGTCCTGGGGAATACGGAAAAGAGGGTAACCAGGAAGCCAGGACTTGGAAAAGTACTCAGCAGTAACATCAGGGCGGGGAAGAGATGGGGAAGGTTGGCATCACCACAGGGCAAGAGGTGGCAGGGACAGGAATGGTGTCTGCACTGGCCTAGTGCAGTGTCCTCTGACCTGTGGGGGCTTTGACGCCCACCCCCAGGATGGCGGGAGAAGGGAAGCACAGCCCCCTGGGAGGCCAGGCCAGGCCCGGGGCTCCCAGTTCTCTTGCCCCAGCAAGCACTGCCAGGACCTGGGGCATCTCAGTGGGGGCAGGGCCCAGGGAGGGTGGGGGTGAGCCTTGCAGCAGGAGGAAGCACCTGTGTCTCGGGACCAGAAGGTAAAGCTGGGCGCGGCGGGCAGGACCATGCAGCTGAGGCTTTCCTGTGCCAGTGGTGAGCAGTGTGGAGCTAAGGGGAAGGACCAGGCTGCCAGGCTGAAGAGTGGGGGCTCTGGGGGAGCAGCTGCTGAGCTGCAGGGGCCGGGGGCCCTGCAGGCCTGGAGCCCAGTGGCCCAGTCGTGGAGGGTGGGCAGCCTCCGTGTGTTCCACTCCCTCTGTGTGGAAGCTGAATCAGTTGAAATTCGGAAGGTAACGGAGCTCCCGCTGGTCTTCCTCACACCACACGAAGCTCAGAGCGCACAGCCTGGCGTGTGCACAGCCCAGGAAG
Organism: Cavia porcellus; assembly: GCF_034190915.1. Lineage (NCBI taxonomy): Eukaryota > Metazoa > Chordata > Mammalia > Rodentia > Caviidae > Cavia > Cavia porcellus. Next base: position 6,621,480 of record NW_026947499.1, on the reverse strand, counting down.
AACCCGCACGGCTTCCAACAGCGGTGACCCCGGGAGCGAGCGCTCTGGGTTAGATTTCAGCCTCTGAGTTCAGGGGCGCTCTGAAGAACAGCTTACGAGCCCGCTCCCACTCTGGGTGAGTTAGACACCTCGTGGCCTGTTGTGTGCCTGCCCTGCCCCTGTACTGGTGTGATGCTGCTGGAAATGGAGTCACTCGGCTGGGTTCCCTGCCTCCGTCCGGGCTGGCTCAATCCCATCTTGTCTGCCTCAGGAGGAGCTCAGGAGGCGGGCAGAGGGAGGGAGCGTCCCCGCTGGCGAGCACTGACCCCGGGGCCCACCGAAGGCTTGCAGGAGACAGAGACCTGAGTGTGCCGTTGTGTATCCTGGAGTGGATGCCTTGCAGACGCTCGCACCTCAGGAAATACACGGACTGGCACCTTGTCGTCACTGAGTGCAAGGACCCAGGCAGAGGGCCCAGGACAGGCATGGTGGGTATCGCCGCAGTTGGCACCTGAGGAGGTGGGCCCAGGGAGATGTCTCCGGGCATGGCCTCCGAGGCCCTGCCAGACCCTGGACCTGACCCGACCCGCTCTCTCCTGCTTCCTGGCCGTGGAGCGAGTGGTGAGGGGCTGTCTCACCCAGGGCAGCGGCTGCAGCGGCTGAGCGGGGCAGACCTCCTTGTCGGGCTCTTGGTGGCTCAATTAGCAGTGGGAAGTCAGTCAAGAGACCGCAGAGGAAGCAGCAATGCTGCGCTGCGCTGGACGGGACGGACATGGCGGGAAAGGGTGCGTGTGCCACGCCCACGTCCTGCCTCCCTGGCTGCATGGCTGAGCCGTGCTGCCGAGGGACAGGAGCGGTCCACACCAGCACGCTGAAGTCCGCATAGGTGAGGATGCCTGGTGGCTGGCCTGGGACATGGCAGGAGTTGGAGGGGTCCCTCTGGGTCACAGAGGAGCCACGTCCAGCTGTGAAGCTGGGGTGCGAGGTCTGCAGTGTGCTGTGGGGTGTTCTCGGGTTTCGGGGGACCCTTCCTGGAGGTGTCTCCTGTGTGCAGTTTCCGGCTCCCCCTTTACCTGCTGGAGCCCAGAGAAGGTGACAGCTCAGGCTCACACCTGCCGTCCTAGCCCCATCCCATCCACCCCACACTGTCCTGTCCCCTCCCAAGACAAGCCTGGGACCCACGGGGACCCCATGCTGTTAAGAGCTGGAGAACGAACCAAAGGCTTTGGACCTCTGAGCCGCCATCGCCACACGCCGTCCCTACCAAGCCCCTGGGGCCTGTCCACGTCCACGCTGCCCACCACGGCTGCCCACGTGGCTCCATGAAGGTCGGGAGGAGAGAGAGGAGAAAGCAGGAAGGCACAGAGTAAGTTGTGGCAAACACTTGACTACCGCGTCTCGCCACAAATGCGGGCGAGGTGCCTCCTGCAGCTTACGGCATTTTCAAGTCGGATTACGAACCTCACTGCAAATCTGTGCTGGACAGGAGACCCCTAAAGCGAATGACAAACAGCTGAGGCGAAAGGGGGGCAGACATCAGAGGCCGCTGACAGAGGGGAGGGGCGAGGGCAGAGGGCAGCAGTGGAAGCGCCACCTGTGTAGGCCACGGGCCAGGCAGTGTCCTCCCGTGACTGGCCCTTGGCTTGGACACGGTGTCCTTGGGAGGTGGTGAGAAGCTGCATCCCCAGGGTGACCCTGGGTCCTCGCGGAGTCGCAAGGTGGCCACACAGAGACCCGGCTGTGACCGGCGCAGCCCCAATGAAACAGGAGACGCTCTTGTGGGCGACAGTTAACTGCTGCTTTATTTACGCGGGCTCTGGTTTATATATTTGGCCGTGACCAATCACAGGCTGCCACGAGGAAGCAGGGCGGGAATGGGATGCAGGCTCTGGCTAACATATCCAGCTGTGGCCAATCAGGAGTTGCCACAGAGTACGGAGTGAGCACGAAGTGCGCACGGGTTGGCTAATTTAAAGAGGGACGTAGCGCATTGCGGAAGCTGGCGTGGTCCTTAGTCCCGGGTGGGGTATGGTATGTTGAGCGCCTGCACCCAACAGGGCTGTGTGGTCAGCACTGCGTGAATCCTCCAGGGCAGCCATGAGCATCAGGAAAATAACCATAGGAAGTGTAGGGCTTTTCCTTTTATCAAGTGACAGTTGTGTCTTCGTGACCAGCATCCTCGGTTCCTAAGCTCTCACCTGTGAATGGCCCAGCGAGCACAAACACCGAAGGGTGGCAGAGTGAGCCCCATCCACCCACGCCTCACGAGACAGCAGCTCCAGAGTGCTGTGTGGCCACTTGGGCCCTGGGGCCAGGTGGCACGTGCTCTCCCTCCTGGGGTGGGGCTCCCCAAAGCTCTGGTTATCAGCAAAGCAGCACCTCGCCCAGGTCTTAGTGATTGACTGACTGAGAGACCCCACTGAGACACGAGTTTCTAGGACCCTGCCAAGCAGGAGCAGTGGTGACCCCTGGTTTGGCTCCATTGTCGGGGTGTCCTCTTTGCTCTTCTCCACCCCTGGGGAACTAACAGAATCCCCTGAGCCTGCAGCAAGCATCCAACTCTGAGGTCACCTCTGAGGTCAGTCCTGCAGCCCTGAGCCTGCCAGGAACGATTGGTAAGGATGCCATAGGCCAAAGGGCAGATCCCGCCCTCCCCTCCTGGACTGTGGTGGCTCAATCCCTTCCTCCCCACTACAGTGGTCCTCTCTGTCCCGCCATCAGTCTGTGTGTGCGTATCTCCCACATCCAGCTGTCTGTCTGTCTGTCTGCTCAAGGCCTGGAGATGTGCAGCCCCCAAGCCAGGGGGAGGCAGTCAGACTGCGGGGGCACTGCTGGCTGGTCGGGAGGCTGCTGCAAGATCCAAAGACAGAGCCCTTCCATGGAGACTGTGCTGTGTGACCTCAGGCAGTTTCTTTACCTCTCCG